>NW_028274812.1:15548457-18048457 GCF_037043125.1 Eumetopias jubatus | reverse complement strand
TTGTGTGAGAGACTGAGACATTACCCTTTATAGTAATAAATGTATCATATGCTAGCCAGCATTGTGTGCTGGGACTATGAGGTAATCAAAAGAACCGTGTTCATGGATTTCAATGTGCCTTTTTTGGGTCTCTTAGCCCCTTGTCCTAAAGACTAGCATAATACAAATGTAAATCATGAACCTAAAGAATCATGAAGAATAAATACAGTAACTCAGGACTGATGCGATTCAAACCCAACTTGGGGAGAACACAAAGACACCAGTTGTCCATAGTGGGTCCTTTAGTATCAGACTCACTGTATACTGTTCTGATTAATAGCATCTGAGTCAAGGGGGAGTTTATAAGACTATCCAGTCAGAAAAACAGGACTGTAGTAAAACCTCACACACTCAGCAGGGAGAGAGGCTCGTCGCGTTTAGAAAAAGTTAATATAAATTGAGTACAATAGTGGTTTTGAACGAGCTGCTCAGAAAACATGACTAGATATTGGGTTTTGGTTATTACCGCCTTCAGATGGTAAATCAGAACCATCACCTTGGTATAAATTGTCAGAAGGAAGTAGGTACTTCTTAGAAGTCATTCATTCATTCCCTTGAGCATTTCTTTGTTCATTGAGGAGACATCTAGCAAGCGCTTGTATACCAGGCTTAATGCTATAGATAGGTTACAAAGGTATAGGAGCAGGAGAGGCAGGCCCTGCCCTGATGGAGTTTACCCAGCAGTGCAGAGGTTAAAATCACCCCCACATGTGCTCACACAGATTTGAGATGTCATGTACACACTCACATTATTAATTTCTTAGCAAACCGTTTCTTCATAGATGATGCAGAAATGAATCCAGCCTGTTCTAGTTGGATGAAGGGCCAGGAATACCATATGCACCCTCCATTTCCAGTACATCCTTCCAGAAGCTCCAGAGTGAGTTTTTGCTGAGAGATGTAGGTGAAGACAGGCCGTTCAGCAGTGGAGTTTTCTGAAGCGCTATTATTTACCCCGCGTATTTTGCTAGCTGGCTTTGCACAAACAACCCACACCCATTTCTAGTCACGCTGCGCATGCCTGCAGCTGACCACTGTTGGCGTTGAAGTTTGTGTGATCTTGATGGCAGTCTTAATGTACGTGACACTCGCCCTTCTCACCCGACTTCATCCTGACCTGTGTTTATGGAGACTCAGCAAGAAACTCCAGCCCAGATATTCCTTCTCAATAATGCTACATTCGCCTGATAGCAGAGTAATTAATTTCAGATAATTCCCACTGTGTCCTACTTGAGTCACTGTGGGTTAGGCGCTTTGATTATCTTTTGTGCGAGAGCCAGGGCTTTTCAGCTTTCTATTGATTCTTTTCTAGACTGAGATGTAAATAGCCCACTGGCCATAGTCGGGAATGTCCAGGCCATGAAAGTTTTAGGGATCACAAGCCCTTTGTCACGAGACTCAATGCCCATATTGATGGCCTGTCGTGCTTTAGGATTTCATTTGCATTGATTTCATAGACTCCCCCACCCCCATAACTGACATTAGATAATTGCGTGTTGCTTCACAATAAATCCATATTCACATTCCTGGTTTCCAAGAATGTAAAGTACTAAAGATAGTTACCAGGGGAAGTGAAAAATAGCTTTCTCTTTGCCAGAGGAGAATGTGTTCTCTGCTGTTTCTCATTAATAACAAACTCCTGTTGCGAGTGTTAAGAGTTTTTAAAAAAGAGTTTCTGGTTTGAGTACTTAACGTGACTCCTTGTTAAATATCTGGACATTTGTTTTGATATTTTTCGTTTTATTTTGATAAATTCCGTTTTCCTTTGCCTCCTGCAGGGGGGAGGTTGTAAGAGTTCTCATTTTAAGCTTTCAACTTTGTGCCTTGAGGTTCAATTTACCTTCTGGTTAGGAAGACGTTTAATGAAATGCTCTCTGTCGTCCTGGGGTTTATAGATTTTTACTCAAGGAGTTTTAGTAAATCATAATTTTTGTGTTTCTACAAAATTGGTAGGTAAAGGTGGTGATCTCTATTTGGTTCTTAAATACTAATGAAAAGGCTTGCAGTGAAGCATCTTTCCAAAAATGTCAAGTTGTAAATTGTTTAATTATGATGTGATTTTAGTTATTTTTCAAAATATATGATAAAGAGAAATTAAAACAACAAGGATAATAAGGCACTGGGGCTCTTAGAGTCCATTGCGGAGATTTATTTTGGTCCCTGTTTGTTTGTTTCACTTGATACAAAATGTGTTGCAGAAAAAAATGGAATTACGTTTCTGTATCTGGAGCTCCTCACTAGGATGAAGCAACTATGGTGAAATGTTTCGTGAAGGAAGTTACTTTGTAACGCAAGCCATCATTTTATAATTGATCTTCTACATTTGGGAAAATTTAGTGGGGAAGGATTTGTGCAAGGAGTGCTCCAACGTTCTAGCTGAGGCATAGTAATGCCTTTCATCCATCTGTGCGTCTCTTCACAGCTTTTGCTTCCAGCCAGCTCTGAATGTATTTTGCCTCTAACCTGGTTTGAGGCACAGGAGGGCCGTGGGTTGAACTGTGCCCCAGAGTTTGGGCAACAGAGACACAACATCAAGTGATCACTTCTTCCACTTCTAACAAAATACTATTTTAAGTGTTTCCTTGATTGAGGACTTTCAAGGTCTCAACTAAAATATCCCCATATGAGATGTTTTGGTTTGTGTACTGCAAGACCGTTAAATCCTTTTGGGGCTTCGTAAACTTGTCCCCCACTGTCAGACAGGTTTTACTTAGGTTTTCAGAGTCATCTCACCTGCCTTACTTAAAACTATTGCCCTCAAGCCAGAGGCTCCAGGTCTGGTATTTTGAAAGGAGAGGTTGCCACAGCCTTAGTCTACACTAGAACTTCCTAAAAGATAATGTGCAGAAAGCCAGGAGAGCATTCCACAAAGTTATTTTTTTTTTTTTAAAGATTTTATTTATTTATTCGAGAGAAAGCACAAGCCGGGGGAAGGGGCAGAGGGAGAGGGAGAAGCAGACCCCACTGAGCAGGGAGCCCAATGTGGGGCTCAGTTCCAGGACCCTGAGACCATGACCTAAACTGAAGGCAGATGCTTAACCGACAGAGCCACCCAGGCGCCCCCAAAGTTACTTTTTTAATGGTTCTTGTGGTGAATGGCTTCATTTCTATTATGGCCAAAGAAGAGGCTCACAATTTAATCACCTAACAAAGAATGTGATGGGAGAGCAGAGCCTGTGCGAATGGGGTGGGCCTTCACGGACAGACTGACCTGTACTTCTCATTCAAGGGGTATCCATATATTGATGCTCTTTTTAGAGTCTGGTATTATGGGTTGAACCAGATTTTTTTTTTTTAATTGGCTATCTTAATGTGTTTATTTTCAGTATGTTTCCTTTACTAGGGTGAACTTCCAGACAAGGTGTATAGGTTAAAATTTATAGAAGTTTTATTTTTATATTTCAAAGGTGTTAGAAGAAAATATAAATCAATATCATTAGCTTCCTCACTTGGGGAAATCTGACCCCATAAGAAGACTTTTTTTTTTTTTTAATGATAACACATGATGAATTTACAAAATTTTCTCCCACTCATAGGTACTCCTAACGATTACAAAAAATATGATTTTCATATTTTGCTTACTCTGAATATATTTTGGATGCATAAATTGTGTGAAGATCCACATATACCACAGAATGAGAATTAGCATTATAGGTACAGTCAAGGTTTTCTATGAAAATGGTTGACTTTCTTATACTCTCTCTCTTCTATATTGGTTTTTAACAAGGAAATTTAAGAGAGGGTAGATTCCAAGCATAAAAATAACTTATATTTCTGGACAAACTCTGCACTTTTTTGGGGGGGGGCGGAGAGGAAGTAGGGGACGGGGCAGAGGGAGGGCGAGAGTAATTGATCCTTAGATCATGACCTGAGCAGAGATCAAGAGTTGGACACCCAACCAACTGAGCCACCCAGGTGCCCTTAAACTGTTTGCTTTTAATGGTGTTTATGTTTTTTCTTTATATCTCTTTTCCTAGAGGATATATTCCCCTAACTCTTAATATGTGGGTTTCAGCCTAATAGAATTCTAATTGGCAAGGTAACTTTTGATTTGTGGCTAAAAGATGGTTCTGCTCATTGAAGCTTTTGTGGTTATATTAGCTGGGCTTGAATACAGGATGGTTGGCTGTGTGCTTCAGCTCTTTATTTCTTAAACCGAAAAGCCTTACTCATTTGACTTGTAATATGACCAGGAGAAAGAGAAATATGGTCAGCAGTGATTTGCCAGAGGGCATTTATACCCTGCATCTGTGGGGCACTTATCAGCAGTTCTTTCTACCATGCTGTGTTACATGGTGCCAGAATAATGACCACTTTTCTAAATTTTTCTAAATGTAACTATGTTAAAAATAATTTTTATTGATTCTGGCCTTTTAATGTATACTTGAAGCCTTCAGATGATTATTCAGACTTTCATAGATACTTTCTGTAAATTTCTTTTTTATTTGGCTGGGTGGGAAGGTACAGGAAGAAATACTACCCTTAATTTCAATAAAAATGATTTTGAAACTAAAATGCTAGTAAAACAGAGACATATTAAAATTCCCTTTAGAAGGGTAAAAGTAATGATTCTTTAGACCTGCAGCTTATGGTGAGTCCAGGAGGCAAAATCAATCCATTGGAACAACATGCATAGTCAAGTCTCTTGAGAAAGATGAATTTTGTTCTAAGTGCATGTAAACTGACCAAGAACCATTGTTTAGATGACTCTTTGTCATTAATTCCACACCACCCTCTCATCCCCAGCCTTCTCCCTGGGACAGAGGCCAAAGTTTGAGGCGTATATTTTCTGGGAGTGCCTTAAGATTATCCTCTTTCAAACAAGTTAGCCAGGAAGGAGGCTCTGTCCTGGGGAAAACCAGTGCTTGCCCTTGCCCAGCATGCTTAGGGGAGGGAGCCGGTTAGGTTGGACTTGGACACAGGCTTTGGGTTCAGGTCCAGCTCTATCACCTATGAGCTCTGCATCTGTGGGAAAGTTGTCTCATCAATTTGTGCCTCTATTTTTTCATCTGGAAAGCAGGGCCCAGTATATCTATCCCATACAGGTGTTAGAAGAATTAAATGGCCCAAAGTAAATATCCAGTGAAAGCCCGTTTCTATTTATGTTTAGATCTTTTACCTTTCCGTTAACTGTTACTCTTAAAATACTTGAGTTCCCATGGAAGTGCTGTTTTTTTGGACATGTCATTAACATGCTAGCAAATGCCAATGTTTTACAGCAAATGGGCTGGGGTTGTCAGAATGAGCTTAATGCAGCTAGCGTATGTTATGCTTTTACCAAACACATAATCAGTGCATCTTTTGTTTCAGAAGGTTAGTTATTCTGTAAGTGGGTTTAAGGGTGTGTCCAGTATGATTTCGTTGATCATATTGTACTTTGGGATTACTGTTTGGGAAGAATAAACTGTTACTTGTACTGAAATTATCTAGGGCCAGGCCGTGCTGTGAGATGGACTCACTGAGCATGTGGGAGTGGGCTTCCGGGCCGGTCGTGGTGGAGAGCGCTCTCGTGGCCAGCCCGGAAGTCACTGCGGATGTGGCTCTTTGTACCTGGCCGACTGACTGGGCACATCTCTGTCTTCACCGATCTGTACAGTTACAGAGAGTCGAGGCTGCTGCCGACAGACCCTCCTGAGCATATCGAGGGCCATGTGAACAAAAATAAAATAAATAATGACAAAATAGCCAGGTACTACATAAGCTGAGGGGAACCTGTTTTTAACATTTAAAAAATTTAAGGTAGCTTTTGGATACATTCTGGTTTGTTGTTTCTTTTATTAGGTTGGATCAGGTGAAACTGGAGTTACTAGCTTTTGGCTTATAAAAATGGCAAATTTATTTGTCCAACCCAATACATGAATACCAAACAGGATGGACCACATTTCCCCTGCTAGCTGATTGTATCTAAGTAAAGATATTTGTAATGAACTCTGGGTTAAGGGTTGGCATTTAGATTTGCAACACCAGTTTTTGTTTTGCTTTTGGAAGTAACCTCTGGGAAATTGGGGTAAGAGAGGATGTCCATCACTTATTAAATGAGATTTATCACATGTTAATTCCTCCTTGAATCATTTGCCTAGTGCCAGATCTTATATAATGGATGGGTTAGAAAGATCCTGGCCCTTACTGTGGTTCGAGAGTAGGATCTGTACTGAGGGCTACCTCTAGCCTAAGCCAACTGATGGAGGTCATAGGCTGCCCATCACTTTGTTTCGAGTCCATTTGAATCTTAAGTTACCAGTTACCTATTTTATCAAAACTCTTGGGGCACCTGGGTGGCCCAGTTAAGTGTCCGACTTAATTTTGGGCTGAGGTCATGATCTCGGGATCCTGGGACTGAGCCCCATGTCAGTCTCCCCACTCAGCGGGGCATCTGCTTGTCTTTAGCCCTCTCCCTTTACCCCTCCCCCAGCCCATACTCTTTCTAAAATGAATAAATAAATCTTAAAAACAAAATAGCTCTTAGCACTACAGTCAGTCATCGGACGATGACACTCATTTGGAAAGCAGTATTTTAATACAACCAAATTCCAATTCACATTCTATTGACAGAAGAGTGTCTGTAGAAATATCTCTTTATTCTGTTTTCTTGTTCCTCTCCCTCTTTGTACCACACCACAGCCTCTATCATCCCTTACTGATTGTACTGTTACTGATATAATGCTAATAGCTTTGCATAATTAGTTCCTAAAAGGATTTCTTACCTGCACTTTTGACCCAGGGTATAGATGAAAGAATGCCATCTTGAGCATTCTTTTACTCATTTGTTGTGCAAGCATTACTGAGTCCCTACTACATGCTAGTCCCTGTACACAGGGGTTTGTATTTGACAGGAAGAGACAGACAAGTGGACAGCATGGTTGAGGATTTAATTGGAATAGTTCTACCCAGTGTATTAACTATACATACAAAGTCCATTAAGCCCTAGTGAGGAGAGTGTGGGAAGCCTTCCCAGAGAGAGAAGCTGAAGCCAAGGAAGAGCTCACCAGAAGAAGAGAGAAACGTGTCAGGTGGAGATAGCAGCAAGGCTTGAGCTTAGGTGAAGAGCTGGGTAAATCTTAAAACTCGGACCATAGGAGGAAATGGATTTAAATGATACAGCTTTTCTGTCAGTATTTTGACTTCTAGGGTATAGATCCTGGTTCTTTGTTCATTCCTACTTACAAAGTGGTTCTGCAATAGATTGTTTTGGTCCTCTCTTTCCTTATTACTGCAGTTTTTAAATTAATATCATTAATGTTATTCATCTTGTCTTTGAAGTCTCATTTAATTGAATTCGTGTTCTTCTTAAATTGTTTTATAGAGTGAAGCAACTGTTAGGAATTTCTTCCTGCTCCTTGAGTTGTATTTTCATCTGATAGAGGGATGGAATCAAAAGATAGGATCTTTGTGTTCTTCCATACTTTTCTCTCTTTTTTTCCCCCTTGCCTTAAGTTTGAATAGTTGTCATACATTTCCTTTCACCTTGATCATGCCTGTGCAGCTCAGGTCAGAGTTTCTACTCGTGCTGATAGAATGAAGATCACATTTAGACCTGTTCGTCATGCTAGCTGAGGAGATTGTTTCCCTTCTTCCAAGCTGCAGTTGAGGGCTTTGTTTTATGGTCCATTCATGTTTGTTGTTGCTATAAAAGTGGGGATACCCCCCCTCCGAGGGGCAATTTGGTCTTTGTTAGCATACCTGGGCTCTGCCTTCCCTCTCCCAAGATTGTGTTAAATGTGCTGCACTATGGTTCATGCCACATGGTGTGGGGGAAGGGGTAGGCCATAGCCAGTCTGCTTTAAATTCATTTCTCCAATTCTGGTGAACTTCTTCTCCCCCCCCCCCCCAATTCTGGTGAATTTCTAAGAGGCTTTATTTCACTCAGGATCAGCTTTACTACTAACTTCCCATCCTTTCACTCATTACTCTCCTGAAGCAATTTCCATTGGTCCTAGACCAAAAAATAATAAAAAAAAAAAGGCCACACAGTTTACTTCCTTTGAAATTTGAAATTCCATGGAATAATTCTCAAGATTCCTACCAGTGTGGCTTTTACATTAGTGAGGCCTTTTCGTTTGGGCTTCAGAAATTTGTTTCCTCCCTTGACCATGAAGTTTTATTTTTAAGATTTTATTTATTTATTAGAGAGAGCACACAAGCAGAGGGAGAGGGAGAAACAGGCTCCCCGCTGAGCAAGGAGCCCAATGCGGGACTTGTTCCCAGGACCCTGGGATCGTGACCTCAGCCAAAGGCAGATGCTTAACCAACTGAGCCACCCAGGTTCCCCTGACCATGAAGTTTTAGAGCTTAATATATTAGATAATATGCATTTCCTTGTTTGGGTGCTCTTGGTGAAATATTTTTGCTAGTTTTTAGTAATTTTGTTTTTGGGGGGCTGTTGCTTATTTTGTTAGTTGTTTTGGGAAGGATATTCTGTGGTCTGGTTTTCAGCAATCATCATGACTTGATAGCCAAGGAGAGGACCACAGACAACAATTCTAGCTCTGAATGATTCTTTTCTAAGGATTCAGCCTAGATTTCTTCAGTTTGGAAGGAAATTTGTTTATTGAAATTATTCAATTGAAATAAGTTTGCTTATTATTTGTTCTAGAGACATAAGGACAGTTATGTTAAGGTGATAGATCATGACCCTAGGAAGTGAAATTGGCCCATCTGCCTCCAGCTTCAAGAGACGATTGTGCTGATCTGTGGCCTAAGTTTTGGTTGAAGGATAGAACTTGGTGTCTGTACCTCCTCTCCATTGCCATGTAGGTTCTATCAGTTTTCTATATTTTTTCATCGTCATATGCCTGGACAAGGTTGTTTGGCAGCCCTGTCCAAGAAGTCATCGTGCCTGATCCATGAATCAGTCAGTCTCAGACGCCATAAAAGTAATGTGACTTTGCAAACACCACCCAATCCCTTAGGAGACTTACCGCTTTTGGGATGAAAACTTCTATCAGCTCCAGAAACTAGAGCCTCAAACGCATATGTAATTGCCCTACTTGGCAGTTCTGTTCTGAATCATCCTTTTTCCATGGCACAGGCTATGTGAGAACTGAACGCACTCGAGAGTGAGTGGGTTTGGTGTTTGTTTTAGTCTTCAGTGTGCTTGGCACCATAGATTTGCTTTGGGTAACACTACCCCACTCTTAACAGAAGGACCTGGAGAGCTCTTGACTGCTTCCCATCATGTCTTTGTTACCTTAACTCAGCTAATTTATGTGAACAGTGGGGTTCTCTGGCCTCTGGGCAGGGCGACATAATCTCAGGCAGAAGAATCTTCCAAACGTTTACAGAGTAAAGGAAGTATCCAGTTCTCTTTCCTCCACTTACCTTTCTCAGCCCCGTCAACCGCTTTGAGGAGAAGGAAAGGCATTTTTCTGCCCCGTGGCAACTTGAAGAATTGGGGTGGGTGGGCTTACCCATCATCCCAGTCTCCACAAACTCGGCTATAGGACTCCTAGAGTTCTGTTTCCTCCCTCCTCCTGTGGGGAAATTAGCAACTTTATTTGGGGGTGATTTTTAAAAAAATGCAAAGTTCAGGAGTTTAAGAAAAAGAATAGAATTTATTGTGGAATGTAGCAGCCATTTGCTGTTCCTTTGGTTTTTATAGTTGGTTCTTTAAACAGTTTCTTAAATGAATTAAGTGCTGACAGGCCTTTGCCCCTGGGGGACGGTAATATTACCTCAAATTCTCACATACTTTTTACAAATAAAAGTATCATATAATTATATTCTCCTCTTCCTCTTCTTTCTTCAAATCTGGCGACAACTAGTTAATTTTGAAACTGCCAGAGAGATTATTTCAGTGTTATACTGCACCTCTGGGAGAAGAATGGAATCTCCTCTTTTTGTCCATATGCTGACAAAAATCTTCTAATTTCAGAGGGTAATGATGTCACCAGTTAATGAGCAAAATATTTCTTACTTAAACAGATGCGTCCTTCCCTGATTCCTTTGTGAAATAAATAAAAACCCCACAATGTGTTTCACATTGTCTATAGTTACGCTGACAACTCATAAACACTTCAAAATGTAATTCTGACTTCTTTAGAGAGCGAGACTAATTTTTTTCATAAACACAAAGGAAACACATTAAACTGATGGCTGGGCCCCGGGCGGAAGGCCCCTGCCACAAGCCGGTCACTGATGACAGTCATCAGTGCTGATCTTGAACATGCCCTAGCCGCAGCCAATGTGCTGCCCCCAAGGTAGGGAGTGACCTTGAATGCATCACTTCTTGGACCAGTGGAGGATGATCAGGCATGTTGGAGAGATTATGAAATCAGGCTTGGAAAAGAGGAGGGCCAGAAAGCTGCTGTTGATTTGGGTCACATGCTGTTTAGCAGGGCGGCAGCCGAGCTGGATCTCTCTTTGCCTGTCCAAAAAGGCAGGCATCTAAGGTCAGGGGGAGAAAGAAGTGAGCCTCGGGGCCATCTAAACACTGGCCTTCTAGCATCCCGGAGGAACCCGGAAATGCCCCCACACTCACGGCAGGTGCCCCTCCCCTCAGTGAAGCATGCCTCGGTTTTTCCCAGCCAAAGGTGAGTTCTCCCACTTCTGAATGCCTGTGCCTCTTTGTTCCTCTTACACATTTATCACAGCTCCTTATGCTGATCATATCTCTGAACCTCCATGGGGGCTCTGCCCGCAGACATCTGGATTATTACCTTTGCAGGCCCAGGTAGAGTCGGCTCACTGCTATTTCAGTTCCTTGCTCTTCCTTACACCTTGAATCAGTGCATCCATCCATTGACTTCAACCAGGCGATAATCTATTTATCACAAACACAGATCCTATATTAATTGTCTCAGTGTAAAAGAATATTGTAATGCTCAGGGTTGGCAGTTGTGTGAGGAAGTAGGCACTCTTTTTTTTTTTTTTTAAGATGTTATTTATTTATTTAGAGCACACACGTGAGTGGGGGGAGAGGCAGAGGGAGAAGGAAAGAATCTCGAGTAGACTCCCCGCTGAGTGAGGAGCCGGATGTGGGGCTTGATCTCAAGACCCTGAGATCACGACCTGACCCGAAATCAAGTGGACGCTTGAGTGGCTGACTGAGCCACCCAGGCGCCCCAGACACTCTTTTTACACTACTTGTGAGAATTAAAAATAAGACACTCTTTTTCTACTACTTGTGAGATTTAAAAATAAGATCATATACAGTGTTTCTCCTGAGAAAAGTGTTAATATGTATCAAAGGACTTAAAGCTATGCCCATTTTTTTACCCATAAATTCTATAATCTAAGAATTTTTTCTAAAAAGAAGAATGTGTTAGGTGTGTTAGAAATGTTACAACAAACTCTTCATCAGAGTATTGTTTATGATATTGAAAAATCAGAAACATGCCAATGTCCGATGATTCAGGGCATTAAGAAAATCATGACTTACTTAAGTGAATACTAATGAATTATGAATATATTGTATTTTATTTGTTGGACATTTGTCGACATGAGAAAATGTTCAAAACATATTAATAGAAAAAGCAAATTTTTAAAACAGTTTGAACAGTATCCACTGAGTGCTCCAAGGTTTCTCCGGGAGAAAACTTGAGAGGTGGCAGTGCGGCTCAGAGAGGGTCACGGCTCTCAGCAGGCTCTTTGTTTCTGCTCATATTGTGTGTTCGTGTGAGGGAGGCTCTGGGGACCCTGATAGTGACTGTGAGTGTAGAAGGAGCAGCTAAGATCGCAGTCATCCTTTTTTGTCAACACAACACAAAACAGACATAGATACCTAAGGTTGTCTAGGGTGTGGGGGGTGCATGCACACGCATGTGTGCGTGTGAGAGAAAAGCGGGGGGATATCAGCCAAAATATGACTTTTTTTTTTTTTTAAGATTTCATTTATTTATTTGTTAGAGCACAAGCAGGGGGAGTGGCAGGCAGAGGCAGAGGGAGAAGCAGGCTTCCTGCTGAGCAAGGAGCCCGATGCGGGACTCAATCCCAGGACCCTGGGATCATGGCCTGAGCTGAAAGCAGCCGCTTAACCAACTGAGCCACCCAGGGCGTCCCAAAATATGACTAATTTTTCTATCTGAGTGTGGGAGGGTAGAGGTGATTTCTTTTTCTCCTCCTCTCTTCTCCTTTCCTTTTCTCCTCCTTTCTTCTCCTTTCCTTTTCTCCTGTATCTGCATTTTCCACATTTTCCAATTAAAAATATATCACATGTAATCAAATAAATGTTACTGAAATACAGTCACAGAAACAAATAGCACAGTGCCCACTGTCTTCATGAAGTTGAGTGAAGGACGGAGTACTATGTGATTCCCATATTCTGGGCCGAGTCCTGTGATGGTGTGTGCTCTGCAACCACACAGCCTAAGGAAGAGGAGGAGGGAGGCCAGGAGGGCTTTCCAGGGGAGGCGACACGTGGACCGAATACTGAAGGATGGCTAGGAGCTAGAAGAGTCCCTGGGGTGGGCAGAGATGATCCCAAAAAAGGAATCCGCCGGTGCAAAGGTGTGTGGGCACATGAGAGAGGAGTATTTGAGGTGCTCTGAGGAAGTCAAAGGATGAGAACCAGATGCCGTGAGAGGCCTTTCCACACAGTACCTGCATAGAGACCCGCACAGAAGCTGGAAATCAGGACAGGGCTCTAAGCACGCAGAGCCCCGCCCTCCGCCGTAACGCCTTTGGACTTTGCTCAGAGGACCCAACGAACAGTTCCTTAGAGTGGCTGGCAGATGCTGAAACCTGTCCTCCACAAATTTGCACACTTCCTGTGTGCTAAGTTCAAGCCCACTACCCAGTGAAGAAGTCCAGTGATGCCCTTCCTTCATGAAGTGTATTCCCCAGTTTCCAGCTGCCCTCCGCCAAGAAGCTTCCCAGGGTGGCCTGGCCCAACCTAGTCCTGCAAATACCCCGCAGTTACTCAGATACCATAGCAGGGGCTGGGGACGATGGGGTGGGAGAGTCTAAACTTCTTCACGGCACATGGATGACACGCACGTTTACCGAGGGCCCACTGCGGGTGGGCCCCGTGCTGGGTACCATGAGTACAGGGTTGGGGGGCAGACACGGTCCCTTGTCCCTGTGGACCTTCCTGTCTTTGAAAGGATGAGCTGTGTTGGATGCCCATGTAGTAGCCAACGCTGAGTACCTTCATAAAGACCTGAATCCTCCAAGGGCTGTGGCAGCAACAGCTAACGGCGCCTACAGGAGGAGTAGGCCTCTAGAAGGATAAGCAGGGATGTGTCTTTCCCCCAAGCTCCTCACAGAACCCGGGGCAGTCAGTGCCTGGCTTCCCGTGCATCTCACACTGACACCATTGCCAACCAGGCTCTGGGCCTCACATTCAAGGTCTCTTTTTACCTCCTCAAGAGTTCTGGGAGGCTTATCACTGCCTGTTCTTTTTTTTTTTTTTTTTTTTAAGATTTTATTCATTTGACACAGAGAGACAGCGAGAGAGGGAGCACAAGCAGGGGGGAGTGGGAGAGGGAGAAGCAGGCTTCCTGTTGAGCAGGGAGCCCGATGCGGGGCTCGATCCCAGGACCCTGGGATCATGACCTGAGCCGAAGGCAGACGCTTAATGACTGAGCCACCCAGGCGCCCATCACTGCCTGTTCTATAAATGAGAGAAATTAAGACACACAACTGTTCACAAGTGGCATAAAGGGGACCTGAGCCTACTCCTACCTCTGCCAGATTCCAGAGTTCTGGCTCCTAATTCTGCTCAGGATCTTCTCTGCATCTAAACAGCCTGTTCAGGGGCGCCTGGGTGGCTCAGTCGATTAAGCATCTGCCTTCGGCCCAGGTCATGATCTGCAGGTCCTGGAATCGAGTCCTGTGTCGGGCTCCCTGCTCAGCCGGAAGTCTGCTTCTCCCTCTCCCTCTGCTGCTCCCCCTACTTGTGCTCTCTCTCTCTCTCTCTCGCTCTGTCAAATAAAGAAATAAATCTTTTTAAAAAAATAAATAGGCTGTTCAGATCCAGCCTCAGATGTTGGCCCTATCATTAGCTTTCACGTGTTTTCTTTGCCTTTGCTGTGTATACACAGCACCTAGAACAGCAGTTTTTAAGAATTAAAATCAGTCTTGTTGGAATCCCAGTCGGTAACAGATGACAGCTGTGATAAGCACTCACTGAGCTCCACTCGTTGATTGTACAGACACGATTTTTAAAACAACACTTGAAGATCATTGTTGTCAGATGAAATTTGCGTGGAGGAATACTAAGGCCCATAGAGGTGAAGTGATTTGCTGGAGGACTTGGAAATTGAAAACCAGGTTGTTCAAGCTCCAAAGTCTTGTGGCTTTCCTCTCTTCCCTTTACCCCCCTTCCATTGGGGTGAAATACGTTTTCTTAGTATGCACCAGGTAACCAGGAAATTCTGAAACCAAGGACTTTTACTGACCATTTTAAGGAACTCTGAGCATAACCCTGCATGCACTGTGGTTGGCGGTCTTGGGGGAAGAAAGCTCCTGTGCGGGTTGCGGGTGTGGGAGCAAAACCACGAAGTTTCACATTCTGCGTCTGTCATTTACTGGCTGTGAAATTGGGTCAAATGTGTAAATACCTAGCACAGTGCCTGAGAAGTATGAGCATCCAGTAAATAGGGGTGTTGGAAGATTAATGTCTGAAAAGCACCTGCCACCATTTGTGGTACGTGTGGGCCCTCAGAAGACAGTGGGGAAGGGAGTGGATGTGAAACCAGAGAAGGTGTAGGGGAGCAGATTGGCAGGACTAGGCAATATAGAGAAGGTGTAGCAGACCCTGGGGGAGAAATAATTGGAAAGTCCATTACAGTCGGAGGAGACACTTCTGGGGAAGAAAATTGGTGGCGGGGGGTGGGCAATTCATACAGTTCTTGCTGAAGAGAGAGAGCTGCCAAAGGGGCCCAGGAAAAGGGGATGGGGCTCTGGTGCTCTGTGGCACAACCTGGGACCTCTGCATGGTAAAAGTGTGTGTGTGTGTGTGTGGTGTCCTACCAAGAGAGGCGACCTTGCACATACATAAATAGAGGCCCACACAAGGAGAGAGGCACCTAGGACTGGGCAGCTAGACCGCCCAGTGGGAATACGTGACTTACCTGATTGAATGAATTTACTCCTGAAATCCAGACGGGACTTGCAACCCATGCCGTGGAGACTTCATACGGGTTTGCAGTCCTGTCTTGTTAGGTGACATTCTGTGTCAGTAAGAGCGTGTGCCTGTGGCTTCCCAGACACCCCTGAGAAAATGAAATGGTCCTCTGGTGACACAGGCCCTGTGCACACGTTTCTAGCATCCAAGAGAGCTCAGCTGCTCTGAGGTGATCATTGAAACGATTTGGTAAGACAGTTTTAGAGGTATCACTGGACAGGAAGTACCCGACATTTACTTTAGTAGTTAAAAATAGGAAAAAAGGAGTGGGGAGAGACAGAAAGTGACAGCTTCGGGAGAAAACCAAAATCACAAGTTTTAATTCAGCAATGTCAAAAATAGCCATTGGAAGGTGTCTATTTTCAATCGAGACTACTCCCTTCAGGGGGTGTTTGGAAGAATATCTGCGAAGGCGATCTTTTTTAAGTTCAGTCACTTGTAAGGGTTAGTCCTTGTCCCGGATTTGCTCAGATTCCCGCGTTCTTTTTTTCTCTCTCTGGAATTCCATAGACAGTAATTAAGGAACTGGAGGCCAGCGGGAGGTCAGGGAGCCTTCGTCAGTGAAAACAGGGATTGTTTGCCACGTACAACACTCCCTTTTTTCCTGGTGGTGAATAGGAGATTTGCTTAGAGCTGATGACTTATGCCTTTCTTACAAGTTATGCAGTGAGCAAGGAACGGGGGAATCAGGCAGCAAGCAGAAAGCAGCTAATTGAATCCAGTGTCTTCACTTTTTCCTCCTTCGGATACTGATCTGTGCTGGTGGAGCCTGTCTGATCATGTAACTCCAAAGGAACATGTTCGAGGAGTGCCTCACACTCACTTTGAGATTACAGAGTTGACGGACCCGGAGTGAAGCCGCTCTCAGCCTGGGGAGGGGGCGGGGGTGCCAGCCGAGCGCAGCGTCGCCCCTCACGCCTGCTCGATGCCGAAGCCGGTAAGTCCACCGGCTGTGTTCCGTGGCAAAGGGAAAATGTGCTTTCTGTCACTTCAAGGAAAAGCTTTTCCATTGCACCCGGCTGTGATGGCTTTGCTCTTTCTATTCAAATTCTGCGAGTTTTGTCCTTTCCTTCCCTGCTGTGTAACTCTGAGCACTCTTCCCTAGCAGGCTGACTCAGTACGAAGATGTAGCTTTGGGGGGGGGGGGAGAAGAGTGAATATTCTTTTGAGAATAGAGCAATTCTCAAGAGATTGAGTGTACGTGGTGGGAGCTCAACTGTCAATCATGGAGGCTTTCAGTGTGGAGGACTTGACTGCAGACAGCCTTGCATGATGTCGCTTTTCATAATAAACCTACAAGCGATCGGCTTCCTTCCCTTAAGGTTAATGCCACTGATGATGTGGATCTCGGAAGTTGAAGTGTCTATGTCTGATTATGCACCCAGTTAACCAGAAACCGTTGTGTGAATCTCATAAGCAGATACATTTCCAGTTTCAGGATACATTCAGAAATGCTTAAATATCTTATGTGGCTCCAGGGGAGATAAACTGACTTAGTCTGGCTGCTAATTGGGACAGTGTGCTGAGTGTTTGGAGCTGGGGAAACAAGCTGAGTTTATTTCTGCAAAAGACAAAGTCGTACGTGATCCTGTGCTCAGCATGGTCTCGAGCAGTCCCCAAAAGGGTTCTGGTTTGCTCTTTGCAAGTTCAGTTTAACTTCTATTATGGGACAGTGCTCCCGTGCCTGCAAGACTGTGCTATGTGGCTTTTGGAAAACATTTGTTACAGGGCATCATAGTTGGAAGAAAGTTTTTGTTTGTTTGTTTTAGTGGGTCCACTGGCATATCTTACCTGGTACCGACCTGCACTGACAGGCTTGAAAGTGAGGGGATGCTTTTCGTTTGCTCCAGCACACAAATTTTTCTATCTACAGATGCTATTAATTGTGCTCCTTTTTCCTGGTCATCTTTAATGTAGCTGTGTTATGGAAAGTTCTCCACGTTGGCTCCATGTCTTTCCTATTAGAACATTGCAGATGTGTCAAGGACGCACATGTTCCAAAAGAAGCTGAGAAAGAAGGAGGCTCCACCCTCCTTCGCCTGCCAAGTGGGCCCCATAGGTTCCTCATTCAGCACCCTGGCAGGCAAATGGTGTACTCTCTCTTTAAAGCAGCTCTAGTTTTGTGCCTTGGCTTGGTCAATTTGTTATGGTTTAAAACTGTGGAGCCAGCTGTCTGCAATCTGATGTAATGTTGCCATGGAAACCAGAAATGAAACACTTAAGCATTCACCACAGAATTACTACATATAGCATTAGCCAAAGTAATTAAAAGTTGAGCCATATGGGCTTTCTGGTGGAAAAATCTGCAAGAGAAAGGCTGGAAATCAAATGTTTCTATTTACAGTAATGTAAATCCATTTTTCCACATCCTTTGGTGGAATACATTAATTGCCTTTTACGACTAAAGTTTAGAGGTGGGGAGTTTTATACAGATGATTTAGTTTTCACCTTCTCATTTAGACGATGATCAAATTAAAGTTTACTTTAGTCCTCTGACCTGGGGCAGGACAGAGAGGAGGAGAATACCGGGTCCTGTTACAACGTGCATAAACATACACTGTTATTTCTTCACTTCGGTTTATTTAAAACCTGTTTTCTAGTAGTTCTGTTTAATCTAGGAGTCTGTTTCTTGAAATCAACCATTCATTTTATATGTAATGCAGATTTACTTCATCTTTTACCAAAGTTCCTCCAGGTGCAAAGATTTCATGCATAGTTATTTTTAAATTCTTACACCCTCATCTCTGGGGGTGTAATTTTCTGAATAAAAAAACACGACAAGGGGCACCTGGGTGGCTCAGTCAGTTAAGCATCTGCTTTCGGCTCGGGTCATGGTCCCAGGGTCCTGGGATCGAGTCCCTCATTGGGCTCCCTGCTCAGCGGAGAGTCTGCTGCTCCCCCTCCTTCCTGCTCATGCTCTCTCTCTTGTCTCTGTCTCTCTCAGATAAATAAATAAAATATTTTTTTAAAAAAGACACGATAAGTTATTTTTAGTATTTGGGAAGTGGTGTGTGCTTATTTAAAAGGAGAAACATGAAATGAGGAATGTAAGCTTTAGTCCCCATTTTAAAAGAAATGCACGCCTTTTACAGAGTATGTTAAAACAGCTGGAGAGAATTTTTTAAAGGCAAATATTTTACAACTCCTTATCCTCTGGACTCAGGAGGAAGTGAGAAGTCAACACCTCTCTATCAATAAAAAGCATCCTTGGGATACACTTGGTTAACTCCAGTGACTTCTAGGCTGACTCAAGGGAGGATATATCTTGATTGACTTTGGTTTTATCTTACATTTTTCTTCATATACATTGTGCTGCATCTACCTTGTTTAGCATCCAAACCATGATAATGAAAAGTTACTGGTTGCTAGGATTTGTGATTTGTCAGTGGCAAACACCCCTAAAGTCTTCATTTTTTTTAAGAAAAATAAAAACATTAGTTCAAAGTTCTAAAGAGATCCTGTTTCTCAAAAATAGATGGAACATGTGAAAGCAATTAAACAAGTACCTGGAATATGTTATTTTTCACCACAGTGAATCAGGACAGAGGAAAGTAGGACTTGGGGCGGGGATCTTTGCCTTTAATTCTGTTGTCCCGGTTTAACTTCTTTCATTTCTCCTCAGAAGTTCCCTCTGATGGCATGTTTCCTACATATGATTTGTCTTTGTGGAATGCACAGGCACACAGAGCTCCCCCACCACCACCACAAGCAGCGGTAGCAACCTCCAAACTAGGTACAAGGTACACACACGCACACGCGCGTGCGCACATGTGCGCGCACGCGCACACATCACTGATTTTCATTCTCTGACATAGCTTCCTGTGTCTTGATTATAAACAACCTGTGCTCATTTCGTTTTTCACTTGACTTCAGAATTTTTTATTCTTATTTATTTTTGACTTAAGAATTTTTATTATTTATTTTTTAAATTTTTTATTGTTATGTTAATCACCATACATTACATCATTAGTTCTTGATGTAGGTTCCATGATTCATTGTTTGTGCATAACACCCAGTGCTCCACGCAGAACGTGCCCTCTTTAATACCCATCACCAGGCTAACCCATCCCCCCACCCCCCTCCCCGACTTAAGAATTTTTTAATGTGACAGTTACAAACATGTTCTAGGTTTGTCCCCTATGATGTTGGTTCTCCTCTTAGAATTGCTTAGCTTTTTGAGACACATCAAGAAGGCAGAATACTTTCAATGTTTCTGTGTAATTCCATGCACTACGGTTTTGCTCAGGTGCTGATTACCCAGAATGAGGGTTCACCCAGTTCTTATTCCTCTGGTTGACCACTCTGACCATTTTCATCACACATCAACAGTTCAGCCAAGTAAAAATGAAATTCAAGCCAGACAATACCATTAGGTAGCAGAAGCCATACTTCCTATATCATTTGAATTGTTTACATTGTAAGTTTTAGACCAAACATGTTAAATCTCATTGCCAGCATGTGGTGTAACCTCCTTCTCCCATTACCTGGGGGTTCCATTTCTCTTCCTTATGCTCAGCTAAGCGGTAGTTCACTTTAATTCTGAAATGGAGATGCAACATCTTATCTAGGAATTTTGGAGACATTGAATACAGTTCACAGAAGGGAAGCCTGAGAAGTCCCCCTGTCCTGATGACTTGCCATTTCTGGGTTATCATAATTGTTCTTCAGTGGGTGAATGGTTTGCTTATAGTCCTGCAGAGAGAAAGTACAATGGCCTTATACTGGGAGCTTCAGGGTGAGGACAGAGGCCAGGAAATGGGTTGTATTTATGCCTTATGTAGTGCCACAGTGCTACAGAAATATTTGTGGACTCAACATGCTGCACCATTTAATTCATGGAATCTCCACCTTCTTTACCCTTGAAGCACTGTTCTCTGCAGTCCTTGCGTACCTATTCGATTGTCGATTTCTCGCGGGGGACTGGCTTCATTTTAGGCCAGTTGTTCAGAGCTGTGATTTTTGTTTTGCTTTGTTGTTGTTTATATGAGGCATTTCCGCCTTTACTATTTCTTTGAACTAGGTTTGAGGAAGTGGGAGAGAAGGTTGTTGCCAGGATGTGCAGAATCAGCTGGGGTTGCTCCCGGGCTGCCTGGGGTGCGTGGAGGCTGCGCATTTCGGCTGGGCTCTGCGCTCCCGGGACCGCCTGAGCACCCGGTCCATGCAGCACGCCCCTGGAGCTGCAGATTGCTTTTGCTTTTTCACATTTTGAACAGATAAAACAGAGGAAGCTGCATATTGAATGTTAGAGCTGACTTGGAACCAAAACCCTCATTTTGTTCACAAGGAAAGGATTGTTTTCACTGGGGTCACTGCTGCGGAGAGATTTTTTTTTTTTCTCTCCTCTCTGTAATGTTTGATACTTGAGGGAAAACAGCTGGGTTGAGCATACTTGAATCGCTGCAAAATGAAATGGGATGCTGGGGAATATGCACTGTACTGTATGGCTGAAAAGGTCAGCTTTTTCCCTTGTCCCTCGTGGAGGAATGCAGCGTCTGTCCTCATGCTCTCCCTAGGAGCTCTCGCAAGGAGCCGGAAGAGGCGGCAGCCATGGCCGAGGTGTGGCAGGCCCGCCTAACGAATGGCACGGGAGGCTGCTTTTTGCTTCTCTTCCCTTTTCCTGCCCTGCTGTTTTTGATTTTGGAGGAGGACTGGAACAAGTCAACAGAATTTTGGTTTGGAGAAGTAGTTGATGACCACGTTGAGTAGTCCTGATGGGCCAGACAGATGAGAGCCGGGCCCAAACCACAGCAGTGGGACTGGAATGACAGGGCCAGCCTGGCGGAGAGAGTCCTGTCGGAGTTCAACAGAAGGAGGCCCCGTGCCGGTCCAGGGCCCCCGGGTGTGTCGCGGTGCCTGGGACCTGGTTCTCCACCGCCTTAGGCCCCGGGGTGGTGTGTGCGGCTTCGTAAGCCCCGGCGGGCCAATCGGTGGGCGCCCCAGGTGCAGCCACACAGCTGCCAGAGCTCAGACTGGTGGGGAGGCCGGGCTGCACCCGGCTGCCAGAGCAAAAGGCTCTGGGGCAATGATCTGATTAACTTTTCCTTGGTTTCTTTGCCAGTCAAGAGAACAATCGGATGATGAGACCGAGGAGTCGGTGAAGTTTAAGAGGTTACACAAGCTGGTCAACTCCACTCGCAGAGTGAGGAAGAAACTGATCAGAGTGGAAGAGATGAGAAAGCCCAGCACCGAAGGTAAAAAAAAAAAAAAAAAAAAGTCATGCTCCGCCCTGTTTATTCCAAATTAAATCAGGCGGGGTCAGCTCTTCAGTAGAAAAAGAGTATGATTTCAACTGGAAAAGGGATTGCATCCCGGCTGAGGCTGCAGAGAGAGCCTCGGGTCTGCATGTGAGCAGGGTATTGCTCAGCATGTTAGGGATCCTGGCGTCCAGCGTCTCGGGAGGCTTACTACTGTTCGTGTTACAGCGATGGGAAATGGCTAGTGTGTGACAAGGAAGTCTTCTCAAGATGTGCCACAGCTTTAATGTTGAGCGTACACCACTTTACATCAACTTTATCTTATAACTTCTTCTCAACAGTGGCCTCTGTGCCCAAAGGACAATGGTTCTTGCCCATTGAATTTATTTTTTTAATTTTATTTTATTATGTTAGTCACCATACAGTACATCATTAGTTTTTGATGTGGTGATCCACAATCCATTGTTTTCATATAACACCCAGTGCTCCACGCAGAACGTGCCCTCTTTAATACCCATCACCAGGCTAACCCATCCCCCACCCCCTCCCCTCTAGAACCCTGTTTGTTTCTCAGAGTCCATAGTCTCTCATGGTTCATCTCCCCCTCCGATTCCCCCCCTTCAGTTTTCCCTTCCTCTCCTAATGTCCTCCATGCTGTTCCTTATGTTCTACAAATAAGTGAAACCATATGATAACTGACTTTCTCTGCTTGACTTATTTCACTGAGCATCATCTCCTCCAGTCCCTTCCATGTTGATGCAAAAGTTGCGTATTCATCCTTTCTGGTGGCTGAGTAATATTCCATTGTATATATGGACCACATCTTCTTTATCCATTCGTCTGTTGAAGGGCATCTCGGCTCTTTCCACAGTTTTTGCCCATTGAATTTAGTCCAGATTTGATATACATCCATCTCAAACAAACATCCAACAATCGAGGCACGTAATATCCTTTCGGATCTCCAGGGGATGATTTGTTCTTCCTGTAAACAGTCTCAGGAATCGGTTCAGATGGGGCTCTAAGGACCTTAGGTTCTAAGTGGATCTTAAGAGCTATATTGCTGGCTAAGCGGCTTGTCAGATGAAGCAATTATGTCAGAAGGGGCACAGGCTTGGATTTATTGTAGTGAATAGTTAACCTTTAAAGTGTAATTATGACAGCTTAAATCTCACCCATATTCGTCACTCCTGTTAGCAGTGTGCATTTGCAGCATCGTGTAAGAATCTCCCAAAAGGGTAAAAGAATAAGATTTCCTGTTTGGAAAATGATAAGTGAACTGGAAAAAAATACTGGAAAGAATAGGTCTTATTTTTAAAAAGCACATGACTTGTTAAAATGTCATATCTACATTTTGAGGAATTTCAAAAATTTAACATGTAGATTTGAAAATGATCATTGAGAGGCCTTTTTTGTCTTACGCAAATAAAATCAAGGCATGAAGAGAACTGGGATTTCCCCTGACTTACATAGAGGAGGGTTTCCTGTTTTTATTGCTGTTTTTAAATTTCTGTTTGCTGTAATTATTTACCAGCTTCACTCCGCTAGAGAAATACTGGAGGTGAGGGTATTACGAGGGGAGCATGGAGGCAAGAAAGGAAAAGAAGGGAGGAGGGGCAGCGAGAGAGACGTGCTTATGGGCAACTTCGCACAGAGTTGTGTTGAATTCCAGGTTTCGTGTGGGTGTCTTCTTGCATGGTTATTCTGCTTGCCTTTGGGTGCGATGCTGATTTTACATTTGGTTGTTTTAACACCTGCGTGTCAGTCATGGTTTCACAGTACAGAATACAGCCTGCTTTCCTCTCACGGGCGGCTCTTAACGAAATCACACACGTAGTGTCCGTTGGAATAGTAAGGAGAACCATATGGAATTGCCATCATTCAACCTTGGGTACCACATTTTAAAACAAACCTCTCACACTTGCCAAAATTAAATCTCAAAACACAGCGAATGGATTGGTGGGTCTTGTCCATAAATGAGAACACATGAGTGACATGCGGGGTACTCTGGGCCTACCCCCCAGTTGCCCGTACGTACAGAGTTGTCGTGGGCATTAGGGCTGCCTTTCGAACTATCTCTGAGAGACATAGTTGACAAAAGGGAAAAACATACCTAGAGGGGTAGCTTTAGGGTAAGAAGTAGTAATTGTACGGGCTTCTAGCCCTGAACTGTAATTCATCTGGTTATGAATTAGGTGCCACTGATGGAAGATGGATTAAATGCGCCTGAGCCCCCATTAGCCTCTGGTGTCTGATGAGTTGGGGCGCTGGGCTGCCGCTAACTGGACTTGTCGGTTTTGCCAGGAGAAGAGTCAGGTGTGTGTGTGGGCAGCTCAGGGCATCCGCGTGGGGCTGCCCCCCAGCCAGACTATAGACGAGAACGGTCCTCCAAATCCTGTGGAGAGGCACTCTCTGAGCTTCCTCGCTGGCGAAAGAACGGGTCCTTGGCCATTGCTTCTGCAAAGCAGGAGAGACTCACATTCCCAGTAACCCCTGTCTCACTGCCCCGGGACCTTCAAAGAGTTGAGCCTTTCCCTTCCTATGTGTCTGTGCCAATACTAAGTTGTCTGAAGATTATTCACCGGCACTGAGAGCATCCTGTGTGCCAGCCACTTTTCTACACACTTTAGATTTTATGTTCGTTTTAATATGTCATCCTCAGAGTAGCCACCAGAGGCAGGCATTAATACCATCCTCATTTCACAAATGAGGGGATGGACACACACCAAGAGGTTAAATAATTCGCTCAGTGTCACTGAGCTAGCTGGCAGAAGGCCCAGAATTAAGTCCAGGTGACCTGGACTCCACTCTGCTCCCACCCCTTCCCCACCCCTCAGCTCTGGAGTCCTGCAAGAGCCAGGAGAGTTAAGAGTCTCTCACCTAGTCTCACCCTTTTGACTGAGTTTCAAATCCTTATCCAGGGCACAGATGACCCTAGACGATATTCAGTCATAGGCCAGGTCAGTGCCCTTCGTCTGCCCTTTTTTTTTTTTAAAGATTTTTATTTATTTATTGAGAGAGAGAGAGAATGGTAGAGAGAGAGCATGAGAGGGAAGAAGGTCAGAGGGAGAAGCAGACTCCCCGCCGAGCAGGGAGCCCGATGTGGGACTCGATCCTGGCACTCCAGGATCATGACCTGAGCCGAAGGCGGTCACTTAACCGACTGAGCCACCCAGGCACCCCCTTCATCTGCCCTTTTGGTGTTTTTTCTCCTAGAGCCGATACCCACCGACCCTCTTCCCTCATTGGCCCAGCTTATCAGTGACCCAGTAATGAATCGTTAGCTTTTGTACGGTGCCTTTTTGGGTTATAAAGTGCCTTCACATATTTCTTTTCATTTAATTTTATCATCTTCAGTAGTCTTGAAGTAGATATTTCTAGGATAGGCAGACGTTATTACAGGTGAGGAAACAGACTCGGAGAGATGCAATTATTGCCCAAGGTCATGGAGATGGTGAGTGGCAGAATCAGAGCTGGAATCAGGGCATAAAGGTGGATTCTTGGCATTAAGTCACCCCAAACCCTAGCCGCGTTTCCTTCCGCATTCGGATCTCAGTGACGAGAACAGATAAAGGTCATTATGTAAAGTAGGTCACACCAAATCACTACGGGGCCTTGCATGTTGACCACCATTCTTCCAAAGGATGGTTGTACTTGGAGGTCCCAGAATGGGAGCAGTGGTGCTCTGGACCAAGGAATCAAGTCCAGGCTGGGATTTCAGGCCACGGGGCAGACCCACCACAGAAGAACCTACCCCAGGCAAGGCCTGCCCTCAGCACACAGGCTGATGCAGCCACTGGAGAAGCACTGGTCATTTTTCCCTCCAGTTACCAAATGCAGACTTTTCAGAACCAGGACGCAGAGCTATAGGTCACGGGCAGGTGCCTACCAGCTGGTTCCAGACTCACATGTGCCATGGAAGTAGGGAAGCTCTGATGACAGCTCTAAATACAGAGTCCAGAAAATCTCCAGACCGCTGTTGGGTGACAGGTCGTTAAAGTACCCAGTAGACCCACCTGGATTCCCCAAGGCCCCTTCAGACTGTAGGTGGACGAGGGCCTTGCCATCTCCGTGGACACCCGGGCTAAATGTAAAGCCATGGTCTGTGGTCTGGACACGTTTGTAGAGGAGTCCAGAGTGGGCTGCCTCTGCCATCAGGCTGTGCCTCTCATCTGGGCCCCGTCCCTTCTTCCTGAGAGTGGAGGCTGGATTTGATCTAGAAGAGACTGCCATATTTACTTCTCACAGCAGAAGGACCCGTGGCCTCCATACCTTATTAGTCAGGTGTCCTGAGGAAGAGCAGGAGACGTTCACGATGTTTGCACATTGCCTCTGGTCTGGCGAATATCCCCTCTGAAGCCTAGACTTTGCTTTTACACTCTTGTGAAGGATCCAGGGATAATCCTCCAGGGAATACATTTGTGCTGCAGATGACGGAGAACTCTGGGCTGGACACGGTCTGGAACCTCCCTCCCTACCACCATCTCCGTGACATCAGAATCCATCTGGGATTGTATTTCATAACTACAGTTCTGATTTTCTTTACATTTGTAACAATAACTCCCATCAGTTGGAAAAGTAAGAATAGAATTTGAAAGGACTGCTGCCAGTCCTTTCGTCCTTCTCCTTCTGAAGTGAGCAGCTAGCTCTGACATTTACCCACCCCAGCTCGTGTATTTAGGGCCACCCCTCTGTTCCAAGGAACTTTTTATTTTTTCCTTTTCACGGTTCAGCTGGTGGAAAGCTGCAGTGCTCAAACGTTTCCTTATAATTAAAGGGACACAGCCAGTTAGGATCGCTACACCCACAGTTTGACCTACTTCTTTTTCACATCTGTTCACATAACACACACAGGAAAGAACTCAGTTTTCCTGCCAGTGAGTCCAAACCTTTCCACTGGGCTCCGGAAGGCTTGGCTCAATACCTTGCTCCAGGGAAGGCTTCAAGAGCTGGAATCCTTGAAACAAAGTGGAAGCTCGATGGGGCTGCCTGCGTGGCCAGGCCCTTAAATGCCCTTGCTGCTTCCGAGCAGGGCCAGTTGAGGGCCATGTCTGGCTGGAATCCCCCAGTTCCCTAACTTCTTGTGTCTGACTTGTCACCTGGGGACCATTTGTCATTTGCATTTGCACACTATCACCCTGTATGGTGTCTTTGCACCCAAACTGCCTTGGGGATTTAATTACTTCAGTGGCACATGTACCAATAAAAAAAAAAAAAAAAATCACTATCGGCCACGTGGCATTCATCACACTGTGACTGTAAAAAACCAAGCGGACTCAACAGGAGGGCCTTTCAGACGGGAGAAATTCTGATTCCTAGCTTCTGAGGACAGCACTTACAAACTGGGGGAGGGTAATCCTATTTGGAGTGGGGAGGAGAAGGGTAATTATCTTTAAATGCTAAGGGCTAAGGAGTATGGTGATAATGACTGGCTTAGGTTTTCCAAATGGCATTTTGAGTAGGTTTCTTAAGGTGTTTGTTCTACAAAGATATTTAAAGAAGAAAACACACCCAATACCTTTTAACATTAAGCTTGTGTGAAACCATACATTTGCACAGTTGGATTATTTTTTACATGCATTTATTTGAGTGGGAGCCGGGTTTATGAAGAGGGTAAGTGATACAGGGAGGGGATCGCTGTGGTGTCTGTGAGGATTAGCTTATTCTTTGTAGGGCAGGGGCTATGACGAAAAGAAAGATCTGGGTGAGAGGACGTAGAGGTGTATGTACAAGAGACCGTGAACCTGTCCGTATTGCTTTCCCTCCAGGCGGGGAGGAGCACCTGTTTGAGAACTCCCCGGGCCTGGATGAAAGGTCCGCCCTTTACTCTGGAGTGCACAAGAAGCCATTTTTCTTTGATGGCTCTCCTGAGAAACCTCCGGAAGATGATTCAGACCCTCTCACCACTTCTCCATCGTCCAGCAGCCTGGATACCTGGGGAGCCGGCCGGAAGTTGGTCAAAACCTTCAGCAAAGGAGAGAGCCGGGGCCTGATTAAGCCCCCCAAGAAGATGGGGACGTTCTTCTCCTATCCAGAAGAAGAAAAGGCCCAGAAGGTTTCCCGCTCCCTGACGGAGGGCGAGATGAAGAAGGGCCTCGGGTCCCTGAGCCATGGGGTAAGTACGGACGGCGTTTGCTTCTATGACAGCCGCCGGCGCAGGCACCACCTTCTGGTGTCCCTGGAGGAGGTCCAGAGTGTCCGGAAGCAGATCCGCTTGAAGAAAATGGATACTAACTATTCATGTTCCAGAGCTTTTCTCTGCCAGCGTCCCTCCAGAAAAGGAGTCCACAGCACTGCCTGCGACCTGCAGCTGCCCCGGCCGAAACCCAAAGGGGGCGGGGGCTGCGGCGCCCCCAGCAGGAGGGTGCGTGGGCGCCCCGCGGTCAGCGAGTTCAATATCACCTACGTGGTGGAGCGGAGCCTGTACGGCCACCTGAACCTGACCCAGCTAGTGCGTCCTGCCTCCGACAGGACCCTGAGCAAGGCCGAGAGGCAGGACCTGAGGCGGTGCTTGCTGGAGGAGGAGGAGGAGACCAAGAGGAAGTGGGCCGCCACGGTCGACCGCTGTACTAAAAGGGTTCTCTTGAGAATCCACCAGAAGTCTGTGAGTCACAGAGATGGTCACCAGGACGGCCTTGTCATTTCTGTGAGGTGCAGTCAAGCATTATGGCCTCTCTTCCGTGGAGCCTGGCGCCCTCCCCCCCTCTTCTGCACCTGACTTCATGACTTCAGGGTCCATTCCGCCATCACCTCAGATTTCTAACCCTACTCAATAGCTTCCTTTCCATTTGGCCTCTTGCCAGTTGAAGCTGTTTGATTTTTAATTGAAACTAAACACCGATGATGATCCAGGGGAGGGCTTTCAGGGTACAGGGGTGGCGTTTGGCCTCCTTCTAGGAGTGGCTGTCTTGATTCTCAGCCATCCTGTCACTTGACCTCAAAGAAGCTGATTCAAAACAGAAGGACGTTTTGCTCTTAAAAGACACGTTTATTCTTTCAGTTAATTAAAACAATAGAAACTGGCTCACGGAAAGATTGTCATCAACACAATCACCGATTTGGTGATTTTGAAAACATCGTCAAGTACATTTCTTTGATTAGTAGGGCCAAGCAGAAAGCTCTTAAAGGTAGAGGGGCAAAAAATACTAGAGCTCTTGTTTTATTTAAATTTATTTGATAGTGTGTCTATCTTCTTTAAACAGAGGGGTGGACATTTAGAGATGTCTTCCACTGCCCCATAGATTCTTCTGTACATAGCAGGGAATAAAGTACTTAGAGTCAAAAATGTTTTTCAGTTTTATTACTGAATTATTAGAAACCTAGTAAGATTGCTTTTTAGGGTGAGACTTATGTTCAACCTTGAGGATATAAGCATTTTCCTCCCTGAAATTACCACCCAAATTTTAGCTTCCACCAGAACCCATACAAGGCACAGAGTGAGGAATTCTGTGGGCTTCCTGGCCCCCTGTCCCTTGACGCCCTGTTCAGTCCACTGGGACTGCTAGCTGCGTCCCCCTTTAAGGGTCTGAAGGAATAAACTATTGTGGAGCCTCCTACAGGGGATTTTTCCTGGGGTTCCTTCACATTCATGCATCAGATATTCTTCCCCGGACAACTGCTCTAACTTCTATTCATTCAGTCGAGTTCTGCTTCTTGTGGAAATGGAGACCGATCGGTCCATGCCATCCCTAAAATGACCTTCCCTATTCCAAAAGGATTGGTAGGTCCATCCTAGGCTTTAGGTTTTCCAGATGTTCCCACATGTGTTAACTTTCTTGCTGGAGCTTATTTTCTATCTTTTCTCATTCGTACAAATCTTCTAACACTTGAATACTGTGACAACTTCCCTTCTGGTTCTTTCTATACGTCATGGTGATAGTTTGTGGTTGGTTCTGTGTTTGTTGTACCATCACAGAGTTCTCTTTCTCACTCCTTCAGTTCTGACCCACAGGTCTTCTGTAAAATGCTGTGGCGAACCAGTCTTGGTTTAATTTATTAGCTTGAGAGGGGCTCTGCCCAGTTCATCTGCACATGACCTTGATGGATCTCCCTCTTTTCTGTTGATTGGTTACTCATCCCCATGAACTTAAATCATGTCATACTGAGAATTTTTCCACCTTGAGTACCTTGAATTCCTCATGCGTCTCCCTCACCTTTATTGCCAGGCTAATAATGTAACTTCTGCAAGACTTTCTAGAAGTTCTATTTCCAAGATTTGTGCTAATGAAATTGTGGGCCAGTGATTAATTCTTCACTGACCTTGAGTTATGGACATGGGGCAAGTTTCTTTTCAAGCACCAAGTTTTTTCCTTCCTATAAACATGGTGGTACTGTGTAATCTCTATCCCAGATGTCACCCAAGGCTGGGTATTTTTAAGGTACTATGAGCCTGAGGTAGTACTGGACATACGTGTTCAGTACTAAATTAGAAATCTGCACATACCTTTTCCTGTTAAGTGTAACTGCACAATCAGGAAGACAAAATTTAATTTTCCAATTATTCGGAGAATGTAAGGGTAAATAAGCATTTATAACAACAGTTTTTTGGGGTGGTTTGATTTGGTTTTATGGGATTAATTTCCTTGCTTGGTTTACTTTGAACAGCCTTTTCCATCCTTCTTGTCATATCACCTCCACTTTACCTGAAAGTGCACAGTTTCCTTTACTCTTTAAACTTGATCCTTTTGTCTTTCAAAAAATGCCATATTTGCTTGATGAAACCTCAGGGAAATGATAATGCTGTATATTCACTGGAAATGGTCACCTGTCTTGCTTTTTATTTGGTCATTCAGTTTTTGTTTGGGGAACAGGCATGCATGACATTTTGGAATTTTGTCCATTTTTAAAATTCAACCCCCCACACCCACCCAAAACATGTTTTCAACTGCATGACCATTCCATCGACTGGCTCTCCTCATCCGCAAGCATCTATCCCAAATGTTCTTATTGTTAGCTGTATAGGAGATACAGGAACTTAAAAAAAAAAACACCTCACTTAGGTTTCAATTATGTAGATCACCAGAGGCGAAGATTGGTTTACTTTCTTTTACTATCCTCTCTACAGTCTGTGTTCTCTGTTGAAGGAATGCTGTTTCGGGAACTGCTTGATGTTACAGAAAAAGCTGAAGATTCGTTCAAGCGACGTTTACTGTTACATTCTTTGTCTCTCCTCCAATGATAAAGAAGAGTCTGTTCCAGACACCTTAGCATATCACTGGGAGAGGTTACAGTTGGTAGCTAAGAAACCCAGTCCACTCTTCACTCTGAGCTTTTTATTTTAGGAATAAATGCCTACAGCTGGCATATGAAGACATAAATGAGCTTCTAATTTATTGCAGTCAAGTTTCCACATAAATTCTTTCTCAGTTATTTCATATGCATCAGAAAGTACGTGCTGGGCTCCAGTGTTGCAGTAGATGCTGGAATTTGAAGCAGGGAAATGCAGAAGCCATAAAATGATGAGGCATCTGGGTACCATACTGTATCTGTGAAGCCCTGAGTCACAGGAAAGGAACTAGGATAAAATCACTGCCTTTGCAAAAATGCGAAAATCTATTTGGCATTAGAAGCCGGAAAGGGAAGGTAAACGTTAAAAATTAGGCTTGAGAGGTGGCCATAACCTTGCTTGCCAGGTTGGGGGATTTGGTGTTTTTGAATAAAGCGGTCTTTTTTTTTTTTTAAGATTTTTATTTATTTATTTGACAGAGAGAGACACAGCGAGAGCAGGAACACAAGCGGGGGGAGTGGAAGAGGGAGAAGCAGGCTTCCCGCCGAGCAGGGAGCCCGACGTGGGGCTCGATCCCAGGAGCCTGGGATCATGACCCGAGCCGATGGCAGACGCTTAATGAAAGCCACTCAGGCACCCTGGTCTTTCTCTTTTTATAGACTAGAATACAATGAGGTTGACTATAAGGGAGATCAGATTGCCCATCGATACTTAATATAAAATTAGAATTATGTCCATGGTAGATAACTTTCAGCAGCGGCGGCAGCTTTGGTGAGGGAGAAAAACCAGTTGTGTGGCCTCTTGAGTTTGGTTATCCCAGAGTGTCCCCTGCAGCACTCTGTGTCTGCTGGCCCCCCCACTCTGCCATGCCTGCCCGCTCTCACTTCCGGTTCCTTCCTGGGAGGCTCTGATGGAAGCTCGTAGAATGTAAAGCCCACAACTGAGCTTCAGCCCTTCATTTGCATCTTTAGAACGGCGACTAAGCCTAAACCTGAGTGTGGTCATTGTCGGGACAAGCTGCCGAATCCTCAGGGCAGCTGTGATGAAGAGTGTATTCACAGCAAGTCCGCTGCTCACGGACAAAGCAGAGTTTGGAGTCTAAGTACTTTACCTGTCACGCAGCAAGTTAAACAGCAGGACCAGGGCCATCTGTGAGATTCCAGAAACCTTGGCATTTTCCTTCCTGGATGTTTCTGCTTTCTCAGCTCAGTTACTATATATCTCAAGTATATTTATTCTAAACAGGCAATGTTTATAGTCTACATTGTGCTTTTCTGGTCATTTCTTCCATTGAACAGCTGTTAACTAGATTTCTTTGAGAAAAAAGTAGTATAAAATATTGGCACCCAAATCTGTTATTCAGCTTTTATTACCATTTGCTTAAAAAGTAAGTCGGTTGTAACAGAAATTAATGTGCTTTGAGCCTGTCTTAACAGATTTTTTTGGGGTGGGGGAGTGGCCATCGAATAGCTTTTGCTGGAGGAACAACAGAATTCAAAGCAAGTTCTGAAATATAAAATTGCTGAAATATAAGCAATTCCATAAAGATTGAAACCAACTAGAGGACAAGAAGGTTTTCGTTCTTTATAACATCATGTTTTTCCTATTGGAATTCAAGAGTGTGGTCAACGACAGTCACTGAATCAACCTTTTCTTTCTGGGCAAATGTGGTGTCTTCATACACTCTGAGTAAAAGGGTCATCATTAGTTAAGTTGGGCAGTTAGATGGGAAAGTTAGCAGCATTTTTGGCTAGGTCAAGGAAGCAATGAGTGAGTAATCCTCTTGGCCTGACTGGACTACTATAAACATAACCTTTTTTCCCCTTCTCAGCAATTTAAAACCAAACAAAACAAGAGTCTGTTGGAAAAGCCTGCTGTCAGTGGCAGACCTATGTAGGATTTCAGACCTGGGTTTCCAAGACCACTCTGAGCACATGGGTGCCCTCACCATCACTACTGGGTGCAGCTGGTATCCGGGGACTGGAAGGGGATGATCTGTTGTTGCTAAACGACAGGGAATCTTAGAGCACCTAACATGTGGGTGGTTTTTTGGTGTGTGTGTGTGTGTGTGTGTGTGTGTGTGTTTTAAACCAATTGGTTTTTGCATGTTAAGGGGATTCTAGACCTCTGAGGTAGGCCCAGTTCCAGTGGCCTCTGCAAGGACAACACGAGGGAAATTTCCTTAAAACATGAATCATGTATTTTTTTTTCTCATCATTTCTTGTTCCCTACTTTCATCCTGTAACGTAGTTGTGGTTCATGATTGTCCTGCAAATGGGAAATGTGTTGGGTTGGTGCATGGTCGGCTGATGTAAACGTAACTGGATTGTTCCCACCCTACCCACTCCTTTCCACAGAGAACCTGCAGTTTTGGAGGATTTGACTTGACGAACCGCTCTCTACACATTGGCAGCAACAATTCTGATGCAATGGTTAGTATATGTCAGAGGAAAAGCAAAAAAGGTTTGCATTCAAGCAATGGGACTGACACAGTTGCATGTTTAGTGTCTCTGAGAAACGATGGTGGGTAATGTCGGTGATGCCGCATCGTATATGGAGGAAGCCCTGTTCTCCCTGTCTGAGATGCTCTGCTGTTGCACGGGCAATGAACAATGACCGCCTCCATCCCCATGATGCCTTCACTTTTGGTTCTCTTCAAGTTGCAAACCCAGTCTGGAGTTTGGCTTCCACGGTCCTAGCCATTTGAGCACACATGCCCTTTGTTCACACTTGTTGCCAGTGCACACAACCGGTACACACAGGTGGCGTGCCAGGATGGAGCCCTGTGATGGGGGCGAGAGTCTGTGCCAGCATTTCTGAGACACCAATCTGACCACAGGCCAAGTGCATGGCCCTCTAGGAGTCTAGGTCTTTCTGATCTGGGGTGTCCTGGAATGAACCCAGTCTCCTTGGGCCCGGAGCAAACCAGACTCTTTGGAGCCAAGGTTCTAGTGGCCTCACACCTTCTGGGTCACCATGGGGACAGGCCACCCCTGTGGTGTACATACTCTGTTCCCTGGGGTTTTCTTTGTGAGGCTCCAAGGATGTAGGTGAATTTTACCTACTGTTTTGTTTTCCCCTTAGGCATTTTCTCCAAAACTATGAAATTAAAATTCCATGCTTTATATTGATGTATATGTCACGTGTCGGCTAAAATACCCCTCTGTGATTTTTGAAGTGTTTGAGAATTTCCTGGAAGGATAACAATATTTTATTTGGATATCAAATTTTATTGATTCATAAACCAGTAATTTTATGTAGTCAATCTTTAATAAAAAATGAGAGAAGAATGATTTTTTTCCTTTCTCAGCGGAAAGTTGTTTTTTTTTTTTTCAATGCAAGATAGAATGAGAGGTGACCACAAGTCTAACTTGTTCAGAGAAGGAAATGTACATACTCTTAGTACTTGACCACATGGAGCTCTAGAGGGCTGTAAGTCCGATGAGACGTTGGACTTCTGATGACTAAGATTGGCCATTCTGTTCTTACCACTTCACCTGCGGTGATTCAGTAGTACCCTCTTCTTCCCCACTGCCAGGATTATGTGAACATAATCACTCCTTATTAATGAAATGCCGTCCCCTTGGGTAGCTAAAATGAGGAAAAGTATAATTGGAGAATATACTAAGGTTAAAAAAAAATAATAAGTGACCCACATCTCACTTTAAACAAACATGCAAAAGCCCCTTAGTGAGTAGCTTTTAATTTTAAATCGAAAAGACAAATAACATAGCACTAAGTTAACATAGGAAAAAATTTCAAGATCCTGGGGGATGCCAATATTTTTCTGAGAGGTAGAACATTAATGGTTTGAATAATACAACCTGTTTCAGGGCTTCATTTGTCTGTGGTTAAAGTTACTTACAACCCTTTGTTTTGCAGAGTAAAGAAGGAGATTTTGTGTACAAAGAAGTTATCAAATCACCCACTGCCTCCCGCATCTCTCTTGGGAAAAAGGTGAAATCAGTGAAAGAGACAATGAGGAAGAGAATGTCTAAAAAATATAGCAGCTCTGTCTCTGAGCAGGTATGCAACTCCTGAGCCAAGAGCCGAGCCGAGGATGGTCAGTCTGAGATCTGATAGGGTGCTAAATACAAAGCATTGGTATTAAACCAGGCTCTAGGAGCATGGACACAGAAGTTCGATAGACATTTATTCAGAGTCAGTGAATGTTTATAAAGCACTTAGAGTGGTCCATGCTCAGTGCTGAGGATCCACGATATGGGCCCTGTCTTTTACAGACACACGAGAAAAAGACAACGTGTAAAGAAACGATTATTCTTAGTGCCATAAGCACTTAACATTTGATACAAAGGAAGGATTTTATTTGCGGAAATATTCCTTGCTACAAAATGGGTGTTACCAGAATCAAAGCTGAAAAAGACACTCAAGTTTCCTTAGACAGCAGACTTTTTTAAAAGGTGTAGTGGAAGTTACTCTAAAAGCTCATAGCAGATAGACTCGGAAAATCTGGCTGCAGGGCTGCCCACAGTAGTCGTTTCTGCAGGGGCGTTTTCGCTAACTGGACCTCTCTCTGTGGCCAGTAAGGTAGCACAGCACAGACCCCCTCTAGTTGTCTAATTTCATCAGGAGAAACGTGACCAGTTCCTGTCCGAACTGGGTGGGTGGAGGGAATAAAGGCATTTGGAGAGCTGAGCCTTGAGGTGATTTTGACCATTTGCACCTTTATAGCATTCACTTTGTAGTCTGTTGAGGTACCTGTGTATGGGATGTTTGTCTACTTGGAGATAGGTAAGCGATGCTGCTCTAGCCACCAAATAAAAACAGGGAAAGCAGACATTTCCGCTCAGCTTGCGCCCTCTGGTGGACAGTGTAAGCTCCCATCCAAGCATCTCCCCGTTTGACTCACTGACCACCGCCAGCTAGCCAGTGGCCTGCACTGGGATGCACACAAAGCCCGCACAGTGTCTTCAGCATATTACGGTGGTTCTCGTGGGGGGAGGGGGGTCCCCCTCCAATCCCAGGGCAGCTGGGGCTCTTTTTGACAGTCACAACCGGGTTGGGCTGGGGCGGCGTGGCCGCTGCTGGCATCTGGCAGAGTGAGGATGGGGATGTGGATAAACATTTTACAGCGGCTCCCCCCAACAGTTCTCCATCCAACATGCTGACCATGCTCAGGCTGAGAAATTCTGGCTTGTTAGACCTCCAGGGAAGTCTGGGCTGTGTTCTGTATGTCTTCCCCATGATTATTTTCCTTTTTTGTCCCTATGGGCTTGGGAGCAATGGCAGTTCCTAGATTTCTGCCCAGCACTGAGGCAAACAGTGCACTCTCCTGTGAGGCAGACGTCACACCAGTCACTGAATGCAGCATCACGAAGTTTAAGCACTTAAGTTTGCTTTTCCCATGAATTGAAATAGCCACTAAAAGCTCTTGTACACGTCCATTCTTTGGGGGTCTCTGCTTTACAGATCAGGAGCATAGAACTTTAATGTCATCTTGAGCTGTGTTCTATGATTTTAGTACTATATAGCAGGCTTGGAGGCTTAGTTCTCTTTTTTAAAAGCAGTCATTTCATGTGAGTGGAGGAAAAAAAAGGAATAAGTGATCAGAATAATGCCTTTTGGAGAGAAAAGGCTAATGTTGCAAGGTTTTATTTTGTTTTTGTTTAACATTTTAGTAGATATATCAACCATTATGGTAAAGATCTTTGCTCTGTTCCTCCTGTATGCCTCGTACCTGGAATAGTACTTGTTCTTGTAGGTAATCAATAAACATGTGATGAATAAGTTAGTAAAAGCATTTGAGGACATACATTATCAGAGATGTCTACTTCATATTGCTGTTTTTCAAAATTTGTGTGCTCTTTCCAGACGTGTTAAAAAAAGATAATTGGACAAATGACTTTTTTGATGATTCAGAAAGAGTAATGAAAATGTATGCAGGAATTCGTACTCTGTAGCTTCAGTTACTTCTCAGTGATGGCACCTCTGTTTTGTATTTGAGCTTGTTTGCTCACTTTCCTTAAATATAAAGCATAAATGTGTTTCGGGGGTGCCTGGCTGGCTTAGTCCATAGAGCATGTGATTCCTGATCTCAGGGTCGTGAATTCAAGCCCCCTGTTGGGCGTGGAGCTTACTAAAAAAAAAAAAAAAAAATTTTGGATCAGAAGCTTGCCATTACTGTTGTCCTTAAATGTTTGCAGGACTCGCAGAATCACGTTAAAGCCCTTCTGATGATTCGGCACTATGTAAATAACAGGTTTCATTTAGATGGTTTTGTGCTCACGTGGCCAAGTAATGTGCCAGAAAGTGGTCTGTTTTGGCAAGTAAACCATTCTGACTGCAAACGTTTTGAAGCATGATATTGTCTATCCCTATAGCACCATCAATCACGTGAGCGTGCTGTGCTTGTATGTGCAAATCAGCAGCTGCCAAGCTAATGCTACCTAGCCACCCCAAAAGTGAAAAAGTACTGCTGAGTCACTCCTGTCAGCATTCTGACCCGAAAGGGACCTCAAAGCTTTGTACTAACAACACACAACAGAAGTAAAAGAAGCAAAAACCAAATGGTGACATAGAGAAATTTTATTACAGACCAAAAAAAAAAAAAAAAAATGGTATTTTGGCTATATATCTGTATTCTAAATTGGTATTTCATTAGCTAATTTCAAGAATTTTTGTAAACAGAAAAAGAATCTGGCCTTTTCTTTTTTAGGTGTCAATGTTTCTGATTAAATATTTTCTGATAGTACTTCCAGATCTTTACTGGTAGATTGTACTTGATCTGCATTTGAACTCCATCTTTATCACTGGCCTAGAGACGATGCTAGAAGTCTCTAAGCCTTTAATGAAATGTTCTCAGGGGTAGATAGATTTTTCTTGGAGATTTCAAGAGTATCTATTTGCGCATGAAAAATGATTGAGTTATGGGAGCCACAACTCTAAACTGAAGCAAGGGTCTAGATTAAAAAGGAGGAGAATATTGGGTACGGAATCAAATATGCCTATCAAAATGGATGCAACTGATTTCGTGGAGGGTTCAATTGCCTTAAATTATAAAACGACATCCATCCACTCTGATGCAACTTAATTTTGTTGAAACCCATTCCAGGACTTGGGCCTTGATGGCATGCCTGGCTCCCCTCCATCTTCACAGCCGGATGGCGAACACATGGACAAGCCCAAGCTCAAAGCCGGAGGTTCCGTAGAGAGTCTGCGCAGTTCTCTGAGTGGGCAGAGCTCGATGAGTACGTCTGATTTGTCATTATATGTGCTTGCAGCTGGAGTCAAAATCAGCCTTTTACTGAGTGTCAGAGTCAGGCACTTTAAAAAGGAGTTAGACCGAGTTCTGACCCTTAGGGTGCTATTAGAGACCCGCAAAATATGTGGGCCGAGAGTCGTATTTGTTCAGGAGTAGATGTATATAGCAGGGGCACCAAAGAGGGGGTGACGAGTTTTGGAGAAAATAGAGAAAGCACCTCAGAGGAAGAATCTGGAGAACGGAGAGGAACAAGTCAAGGGGAAAGGCTCATGAAATGACCAACAAAAGAAGAGGTGTGGGAAGAGAGAATTATAAATGTCACATGTAACAAGTGCTGCTCGACCACTCCAAGGCTCACTGGGTGTCGGCTGAGGGTACTGGGGAGAAGAGAGCAATTTAAAGGACCATTTTCAAAGCAACTGGTCTGGGGCAAGTTCCTTGACTTCTCTGAGTTTCCTCATCTGTAAAATGGGGTAAAAATAGTAAGCTGGAGAGGTTATGACTGTGGAAGGCTTGTGGTGTCCTCCGTTAGGGAGTCTGTGTATCTCCTGGATTCCCAGGTCATAAAGACAACTTGCTGGATTCCCCGTCTACGGAGGTGGTTGATTAGGAATAACAATCCAAAAACTCTGATGCCCTGGCATCCTGATCCAGCCCTGCGGCAGTCCTGATGTGTGCTTGTGGCTTGTGACTTCCCTGCTCTGTCCCTGAGTTTCCTGATCTGTGATAGCTTTCATGCCTTTAACCTTCGCTGTGCAGGAAGTCTGCATTGACCCTTGTTCTTCCTGGTTTTCCTGTGCAGGTGGTCAGACAGTAAGTACCACTGACTCCTCAACCAGCAACAGGGAGAGTGTCAAGTCGGAAGACGGTGATGATGAGGAGCCCCCCTACCGGGGCCCCTTCTGTGGGCGCGCCAGGGTGCACACCGACTTCACGCCTAGTCCCTACGACACAGACTCGCTCAAGCTCAAGGTGGGTCTGTGCCTGGCCTCAGCCTGGCTCTTCATGTCTTTAAGAGGTGGTCTGTTTTCCTTGCTGTTGAATGCTGGGCTCCTCTGGTGCACACTGGCCAGTATCTTGGCTACGGTGATAAACTGGTCTCCTCTGTACAGAGACCCAGCTTAGCATGTAGGACAGAGGTGGGTCTTGTGTTAATCCTCTGTCATCACCGCTTCATCCCCAGCCCTTCCCTGCGGCCTGAGCTGCCTTTTAGAATTCCTGTTGCCCGCCACCCTCCCAGTGCCTGTCTTTGTCCAGCTGAAGAAACCTTAACTGTCTTCTCTGTGCGACTGACGAGTGATGTTTAACGGGACAGATGGAGCTGCACACAGTGTCTGAAGCATTTCCAGACCAGGGACTGTGCTGGCATTTGCTTGGTGGGAAGTCTTTCGCTAGGAAATAGGAGCTCTGGATGATGGCTAGGTGCCCAGCTAGCCATAAGCACCAAGAAAGACTTGGGCCACACTTCATCTCATGGTTCAGGGGGTGGAGGGTAGGAGACCTCAGGCCTGCATGGAATCTGGCTCTCTGCCAAGGTTATGTATAGTGATTTCAGTAGCTTCCCATCTGTGTGATGAACACATCTAACTGATGCATGGTTCATGCCTAGAGATGGATCTAATGGAAAGATCTTTGTTCCCTGGGCCACAGAAAGGAGACATCATCGATATCATCAGCAAGCCACCCATGGGCACCTGGATGGGTCTGTTGAACAACAAGGTCGGCACATTCAAGTTCATCTATGTAGATGTGCTAAATGAGGAAGAAGAGAAGCCCAAGCGCCCGACCAGGAGGAGGAGAAAAGGAAGACTACCCCAGCCCAAATCTGTGGAAGATCTCCTTGATCGGATCAACCTGAAAGTCAGTTTTGTCCCATTCCGGTCACACGTGGCACCCTGTTGCCTTTTCCTTTTCCTAAATTAAGCAAGGGCACTCTCAGGGAAGGGGGCAGGTGATCTGTGTCATCCAGCAAGGCAGCCCGTTACTAGGATGAGTATCTGTTATTCTACAGAAATAGGTACCAGTATGCTAATGCTGCTGTTGACCTCTGCTGGGGCGACCGCACAAGCCCCGGGTCAAAATTTGCTGCTAGCCCCAAGAATAGCTTTCAAAGAGCTGTAAGCACAAAGCTCTGGCGCCCTGCTCACTGGGTTCCCCAGGCTGTGAGGAGTCACCCACCGGCCCCTGCCCCCCAATTATTCCTAGGATCTAGTACACTGGGGCCACAGAGTAGATTCTGTGTCCTCCTTGCAAATTCTCTGGCTCCTGAGGAAGGCACAGGGCTTTGAGTTGGATTTCAGTAGCTCTGTAAATGAAAGAAAAGTGTTCTCCATGGTGCGTTGTGTGGCATTAAAGGCTTCAGTCGGGGCAGAGGCACAGTTAAAATGCAAGCCAGTGGGGTCCATCTCAGCCTGCAAGGTACATCTTCGTAACCCGTGGTTAATGCGATGCCTTGCCCGCCTGCTAAGCTGGGTGGCTGGGAGGTACAGAACACATTATAAATGAGAGTTACCAATCTTCCAGTTAGCATGAAAGTGACCGTGGAAAGGGTTCAGGGGTTTGAGGCTGGGTGTTGGTCAAGCATCACGTAGCAGCGCTTGCTGACTCACCCCTGGCTTCCTTCCCTTCCCTCCTAGGAGCACATGCCCACTTTCCTGTTCAATGGGTACGAAGACCTGGACACCTTTAAGCTCCTGGAGGAGGAAGACTTGGATGAGTTAAATATCAGGGACCCGGAACACAGGGCTGTCCTCCTGACAGCAGTGGAACTGTTACAGGAATATGACAGTAAGTTCCTCCCCGCACCCGGGGGTCCCTCGTTAGCTCAGACACACACTCGGCTCCCTACAGTCCCGCCTTCGGTCCTATTGCATCCAGAGCCGGGGTCTGTCGTGTATTATGTCAAATGGCACAAAGGCGTGAATTCCCCCACGTAGCCCTTTCGGTTGGTGGGAGAGCAAAAGAAAACCTTACTGCTGGTGCTTTTCCTGGCATGTTTCTAGGTCACATTTGAGGAAAATGCTGCTCCCAGTGACTGAGAAACGAGTTATGTTTCCTTCACATGGTAGAGGCCCCCTTGGGCCCTGTCCTCAGGATGCCTGGGGACAGAGGGAGCTGACGCACTGGGAGTGTCCTGCCCAGCCAAGGGCCAGTCCCTTCTCAAAGCACTCCAGAGCGGCTTCCTGATCGAATGGGAGGGTTAATAAACAAATGACATTCATCAGCTTCCCCTGCAGCAGCAGGAGCTACCAGAGGTGACTGTGGAGAGCAGAGACTGCCAGGGCGAGAGCTCACTTCTACAGTCCATGGGCAGAGTTCAGTAAGCTCCCAGCTTTTATGGAGTCTATTTGAATATACTGTATCCTCTGCTCCATTAACCTCGTCTGATCTTGCTCTTTATTCTTGAATCTGACATCAAAAATACCCCTGAAATTATTCATCACGAGGGGAGTATCCTTTCTGGTTATCGAATTCAAATGCATTTTCTTTCAAGTGCTCTGCTTCGCCAGCTAATAGCATTTCTATTGCTAAAAGACAAACCAAAACCAAGGTTAATGGTGGGGAAAAAAAAATCCATATTACTGAATGTATCAGACCCAAGACACATGGAAGCCAGTGAGTCAGTACAGTGAAATTCACTTCTGCTTAATCGGTCCTCCCTCTAAATTAACCAATAAACATAGAGGACCACACACCCTCCAATAGATGTCTGAACCCTAGATAAACATACTGCCTTCAGGGATAGATTTGAAAAGAGAATTGTGCTTCATATTGGGTCTCTTTGGTAGGGGAGCTGTCTCTTGGGGAGGGGGGCGTGTGGCCAGGTTGTGGACAGAGGACCTCCTGGCCCAGTGCCTGGTGTGGCTAGCCAGCTGTATTAATATCAATCAACATTAAATCATCTACTCTCCTGGACCACATCTGCTCTTCCTCAGCCACTGAGAACAGCTGGTTTATAAACCCTGTCCATTACGTTTCCTGTAGCATTCAGAGCATAGGAGCGAAGCTACATCCTGAGGATAAGACAGGGTGGATCTGTGCTTCGTCTTTTTCCTGCCACATTGGCTCAGATTCATTGCCCCTCGGGGGGAGCAGGTCCTGAGGTCTGCACCAAGGGATATTTTATAGGAGGGAATCTGCCTATCATGATGCATACTCAGAAGTCTAAGGAGGGCTCTTTGCTTCTTTATAAATACCATTTCAAATCTGTGCTGTGCCATTGCTTAGACTGTCGCTAATGTACAAAGTAGCCCTTCCTTTTTCTGGTTCTCAAAGGCTTCGGGGGCTCCAGGGTGCTGGTTAGTGCCAATGATCTGGGTCCAGACGTATCCTGGAATTATAAGACTTTACATTCAGTGCAGTTAAATTGTATTTAAGTAACTGATAACCTAAAGGAACACCATAGATTTCTGTCAAACTAAATTTCTATGCACTTGATCGGTCCAGAGATCTACTGAGATCTTGTAGATTTTCTCGCTTAGCCACCCACAAGAGCATGAAGCACATCTCCAGCATGAGCTGGCAGTCAGACCCACCAGTCTCTCTCATTGCACATCTGTGCAGGGGGAATGCAGGCCTTCGTACAGGGTTCCATTTAATTGTCTGATAGCATTTCCTTGCACTGACACCAAAACCACTGTCTTAGGCCTGCCAAATAAAGGCTCTTTTTAAAGAATTGTAGTAAGAATTTTCATCAGCAATTATTTCTAATATACAGAAAAGTACAGAGAAAAAAATCCACATATCTACTTCTTAAATCTAACTAAAGCTAACATTTTGGCATATTTGCTTCAATTTTGTTTTAAAGAAATACAAAGAACTGTTGCAAGCTCATTGAAAAGGCCGGCTATCCAAGAATCCCATTCCCTTCCCTCTTCCTTCCCGAGGTTATTCTTCCTGCCTGTGTGTATGTGAGATGGGGGAGGGCTTCAGGTCCAAGTTCAGGTCATGCCCACACAGGGTTTCAGCCCTCCAGACCCAGTCCTCTGAGCTTATTTGACTATGAGAATTTTCATGGTCCAAGCTCACCTTCTTTCTTCTCCTTTGTACCTTGGCATTCATGGTAGTCAGTGGGGGAGAGGATGTGGCCTTGAATCTGCCCTTCCATCTAAGAGCTCTCCCTAATCAAAGAGGGCAAGTTACTTGGTAAATACTGGCTTTTAGTGTGAGCGACTTTTCGTAAACTTGATCGTTGGGGTCCTGCTAAGTAGCTGCTGAATGGATCTTTCAGGAAGTGACCATAGCGCCGCAATGTAGGCCTCAGGACCGTATCCCCTGAACTGGCTTTCAGGCACCCTGCTGTGTCGGATAAGGCTGGCAGCCCCAAAGATGCAGACACAGTCTGCATCTTGATACAGTGACAGGGACAAGCGTTCTCTTTTATTCCCATCGGTCAGCACTTTGGAGTGTGTTTTGGCTGAGGCGGTACACTGAACTGTCTCGCTAAGGACAAGCTACATTGATTCCTCCTCCTGGGTTGTAACTGATAGCTCAAAGCCCTCATTTTACACATATCATTTTCCTAAATAACATACTAGATGAGGACAAAGGCCACTTCAAATCCACAGGCTCTTCCACATAATGAGGACATCACTCTAGAATGTTCTACTTTGTGTGTGGGGGAGGGTGAAGGTTTTGCTGTTGTGCTTTCAATTAATTTCTCATTAGTCATTTAAAAAATAGCACTTCTTAATTTGGGATTCTACTTTAAGGGTTTCCTCTGCCAGGATTCGTGTGAGAAACGCCAACAGGAAGTGGAGAGTGGGCAGGAGGGACAGCTGGTGTGGGCCAGAATGGCGGTTGTCTGCCTTCCTACCGTACATTTTTTAATGACCTGAGAAACGGCATCAGATTTCTGGTTTTTTTATTTTTTCCTTATGTATGTGGTCGGGGGAGGGGCAGTGAAGAGAAAGGAAAAAAACTTAAAACCATTTATGCAGAAAATGTTTTCTTGGTTTCTGTTTTATGTGACCAAGTATTTTCTCTGCATAATACAACGATGTTCTTCCTAACCTCGCTCCCATGAAGGCCTTATGTGCCCTCTTTATAGAATGTGCAGGTGACATGACTGAGTGATGAAGGGTCTCCCCTCCCCCCCCCTTATTTCCCATGGGGTTGACTTGGGGCACTTTCCCTGGACAGAAACACCAGGTACTTAAGGGTTCTTTCAGTCACCCACCTGACGAGTGTTCATGACTCAGTGTCCAAGTGAGGGGGCTTCCTGAACTTTCCCTGTCTTACCTTTGTGTACAGGGAAGAGAGATGCTGACCCCAAACAAAGGGAGAGGCCAAGAAGGAGAGGAAACCTCCTAACAAACACATTACAAACAACAAAAACAGAAGGATTTAACCTGTGCCCCCATCAGGTTAGGGGTTCATGTTCCCATTTGCCAGCCTTATTCCTGTTGAGAGACTACAAGAGCCAGTGCTTGTCACCAAGACCTGAGAATGCTCCTAGACTGTAATAAAATTCAGTATTTCATTTAGCACTTTCACATTGGCTTCCAAATTGGGAAAGCTGGTGACAGATAACTTGGAAGACAAATATTAAGGTAACCCGCTTGTGAACGGGGCATGTTCACTCCTGCCTTCCAGTACCATCTCTCAGAAAGCTGCCCTGGCTGCTCGCACAGTGTTCTGAATTCTCCCTCTTCCTGATTGGCCTGAGTCATCCTCTGGGTAACTTAAAAGACTATATGCTCTCCCTCTGAACTTATCATCATGGTATACTTTATAAAAAATGTGTTCCGATCTCCTCCATTCATTTTTATTTCATTCACTTTAAAAGCGCTCTCTGCCAGAAGTTCAAGGCTTAAAAATGTGTGGGGATAGCATGATAAAATCGGGATGTGGTTGACTTTGAAACCTCTGCGTTTCCTTCCCCTTATGATTCCGTGCTGTGCGTTTACCTTCTAGGTAACAGCGACCAGTCAGGGTCTCAGGAGAAGCTGCTGGTGGACAGCCAGGGCCTGAGTGGATGCTCTCCGCGAGACTCAGGATGCTATGAAAGCAGTGAGAACCTGGAACACGGTAATGTCCACACAGAGAATTAGGAGTGCGCCTTAATATGCAAGCCATTTGGGTCATTTATGACTCATTTTCTTCCTGAGCCTGAGCCATGCTTTGGGGGATACTGGCAACAGGGAGACCACTTTTTCCAGGATTACTGGTGCTTAAATAAGGTTCTTAAAAAGACTGAACATCTCTCAAGAAACTAGGCAATGGACATTTTTGAGAAACGAGTCTTCCATCCCAGTTCACACATAAATGAGAGTTTAAGACACTTGGGTGTCAAAGATAGGCCCCTCAACTTCCCGTTGCCCTGAAGCTCTCAGCGCCTTAGCCCCAGCGTAGGTCATGGAAAGGGCCGTGGGGTCTAGAACCGGAAGTCCTGCTCCTGGGGGCTTTGAACCCTGAATAGAGCATTTACAAGCCCAAGACTTTTTGGTCAAATGACTTCATTGCCTCTGACCCCCCTCACCACTGAAATAGTAAATGAGTTCCTTTCTTACAGACTGTTCTAAGAGCTAAACAAAGTAATGATATATTAATACCTAGCATTTGTAAAACACAGACTACGAACTGGGCAGTCAGCCCAAGCGCGGCGGCCCTCGGTGTTGGGACACTGCCCAGGGAAGCAGGCTTATTTGTTCTCTTGTGGATCACGGTTGCAGGCACTCCTTTGATGTACCACTGCCAGAATCTATCTGTTTACCAAAGATGACAATGCAAAAGCACCTAAATTCATTCTGAAATAAAGTAGAAAGACTGACTTTATCCAAACGGTCTTTGCTTCCTTTCTGTGGAAGCTACATCTCTGAATAAATATAGGCTATATGATTAAATCTTAAAATACTACGTTTTTGTTTTTAAAAAAAAATCTCAAAACTTCAGGCCAGCTAGACATCACCCAACTACACACATCTAATACGGTACTTCCTTCTCCCTCAGAGAGCATGACTGGGGCTCAGTGATAGTCCCCAGACTTCACATCAGTAGGCCAGGCCCACCCATGGTCTCCTCACTGGAAGGAGAATGTTTTTGCCCGTAGTTGCAGTATGGAGTGCCAGACTCACTGCAGATGACAAACACAGTCCAAATCGGTGGTTCACTTATAATATATCCTTCATAATTATACACACATAGAAGGTGTTCAATAGATAGGTTTTGACACCACAGGAGCAGCCATAAATGTCACTTTGAAAAGCAGCATGACAGTATTCGAGCAAGGTATAAAATTGCCAGAGGTCCACAACTCACACCACAAAGCTCTTGAAAAGCAAGATGTTTTCAAAATAGGTGTGACTGTTTTTGTTCATCTTTTCTGTCTGGTCCACTTGACAGTTAAGAACATGGTATCTCCACCGCGCTCTCCCCCTCCACCCCCCCCCCCTTGCTTATTCAAATCTTAAACCAAGCTGTTCTGGTTCTCACTAGGGAAGTATTTCCATTGACTGCAGAGATTAATGTGAGGTGTGTTTAAAGGAGCCGGTGCTTGTTAGGCAGCCCGTAAGCCCTGCTCGTCTGTGGCGTCTTTGCCTTGAGCCACCTCTACACTTCAGCTTTGATCTTTTTATAAATGAGGCGTCATTAAAAAGGACGCTCTGAAAATACCTGATTTGAAAAGTACGATTTTCTGAAAAAGGAGGATTCTATTACCATGATGACCTCGGCAATAATCGCTTCCTGTCTGACTTCCTCCCTCCTAGTCGTTACTCCCAGTCGTTAGTCTCTGCTCCTCCCGACTGCTGTGTGAGGCAAATAAACTGCATCCAAAATACCTGCAGCTGTAAAACCTAAATTGTGTGTCTCCTGTGTCCTTTTCTCTTCACAGCAAAAACCAGCATTTGAGTGCTGGGAGCTGTTAGGTCCTTAAGGAAAACAGTTTACCAGGTAGACCATCCATCAGGGTCACAAAAGCAGCAGTATTGTAAACGCCTCCGGTATGGCCTGAGTGCGGAGCAATTACTGAGACAGAGGGTGAGCTGAAGGCTACGCGTCTTGTTTCTTCCCTGTCCTAACGGGGAGGCAGTCGATAGGGAATTTCAGGAAGGCGGCTTATGTGGAGTGGGGTCCGATGCATCCAGTTTTATCATGGGTGGCTTGGGCTTCTGTTGTGGCCCCCAGGCTCCTCCTATTAGAGCAAGATGAGAGACAGCAGTAAAGGGTCCCCTGAAGTTCTGTCAAACACATGAAGACCATTGTGAAAAATGCCCAGGGTTAAAAATGCCCAGGGTTGATAGTTTTTAGCTGTCGTTGGAATCCTATCAAGTAGCCCATGCGTTAAAATATTGAGCACCCACTGAAGCAAAGCTTTTTGAACTGCAGGTTGCAGTTTAATTAGTGGATTGTAAAATCAGTTTAGAGGGTCATGAACAGCAGTTTTGAAAACAGAATAGAAAATACCAGGGTGTGTTCCAAAGGTAAGACTGATAGTGTTATTGTAACCTTTGTTTCAATGTGAATGTCTCTCTGTGCATGTGTGTGTACTGGCTGAATGGAAAATGTGTTTCTTATTGTAGGTCAGAATTTAAACAAATAGTTTGCGAGCCATTATGGGCTCTCAAACCAGGGCAGGGTGGGGGCGGGGGGGGCACAGTTTAAGGAGGTACGCACTCTCAGCTACTCACCTGTACCTGCCTGACCCTGACAGCAATCACCTCCACCGGTGCCCCTCGGCGCTTTGCTCACCTCACCCTAATCCCAATCTGATGAGCATTTTGGGGACCTCAAAATTTGATCCATGAACTCTGCCGAAGTGTTTTATCAATTTGGGAAGATAGTGGTTCTCCCGAAACCCTAGTGTTACAGCAGCCTCAGTTAAGATGGGACTGAAAACCCAGCTAGAGGACTTCTGGGAAGATGGCAGAGTAGGAGGATCCTAAGCTCCCTTTGTCCCATGGACACAACTTAGGTAACAGCCACATTAGTGCATCCAACCCAGAAAATAACCCAAATACGGGCAAAACAGACTTTCCAGTTAACTGTCGAGAGAAGGACATATTAAAAAGGTAGGAGGGGTGGAGACATGGTCAGGAACCAAACTCCTGGCGAGACTAACCACAAACAAGAGGGACACCAAATGCACCGGAGAACAGAGAACAGACCCCACACCAGGCACCCCTAGACATGGGGAACCAGCGATGGAAGATGGCTTTGAAGACCAGTGGGTCTCGAGTTTGTGGGTTTTTAATAACCAGCTGGGCTTAACTCCAGGTACTTTGAAAATCAGTGGCTCAGCTCCAGGAGGGCCGAGGGGGATAGGAAATAGTCTTCACCCTTAAAGAGCTAGCATAACAAGCCTGCTGAGATATGGCATAGAAGCAGCAGTCTGAAAAGCACCTGGGGTAATCTCAGAATGGGTGCTGGAGAGACAGGGATCTTTAGGAGAATTCTCTAAGAACAAAAGAGCCAGCTGGTGCCATCATCCTCCACCCTCACCTGGACCACCTGCAGGAAACAGGGTGAACACTCTCCACCTACCTTGCTAACACCATGCACCCTGCCCCTGTGTTCTTCTGTGGACTTGCCCCATCCAAACCACCTCAGTTGGCAGGACTCCCTCCAAAGTGGATCTCACCAGGTCTCATCCTAGAAGCAGCTGTGGCAGGGACTGCCGTCTCTCCCAAGTGACTCCTGCCTCGCAGAGAGAGAAGATAACCACACACCCCAACATACTCAGTCCCAGCAGCCAAACCTTATAACCAGCAGTGCGGGGCGAGCGCCCTGTGGATCAGTGTGTCCGCAGCGCTGGCAAGCACCTGGCCTGAGTGCCAGCCCTGCCCACTAACAGAAGCTTCTCAGGACGACACAGGGAGAACCCCCTGCAGCTGAGCATGATAGCAGCCCCTGCAAGCGGGCTGAGGGCAGGCATCTGGTCTGACTGCAGACACCACCCAACTGCAAGCCCATGACCACCCCAGACTGACTCTCAGCATAGGGATCAAACCCAGCCCACAACAGCCGACTGGACTGAAGGCAGATGGGGCTCAGCACAACATCAGGGTACAGTACACGCAGTCCATACAGAAGACTGTCAAATTAAGACACCGCTGAAGCTCCTGGTTGAGGTGAAGAGGGGACCACAGGCCTCTTCTTCATAAGGCTACATCAGGAGACATAACTGACTTTCCTAATAAACAAATGCAGAGTTAGACAAAATAAGGAGACAGAAGACTATGTCCCAAATGAAAGACCAGGACAAAACCACAGCCAAAGAGCTAAATATGCCTGATGAAGAATTCAAAATAATGGTCATAAAGATACTTACTGGATTTGAGAAGAGTGGAGGATCTCAGACCTTCAACAAAGATAGAAAATATGAAAAAGAACCAATCAGGGATGAACTCAGTAACTGAAATTAAAAATACACTAGAAGCAGTCAGTAGTAGATTAGAGGAGGCAAAGAATGGATCAGCAAGCTGGAAGACGGTACGGGAAAGCAACCAGGCTGAACATCAAAAGGACAAAAGAAAAAATGAGAATAGGTTAATGGAACTCAGGGACATAATCAAGCGTAATAACTTCGCACTATAGGGATCCCAGAAGGAGAGAGAAAAGGGGGCAGAAAGTTGATTTTAAGAAATAATAGCTGTAGGGCGCCTGGGTGGCTCAGTCAGTTAAGCGTCTGCCTTCGGCTGAGGTCATGATCTCCAGGTCCTGGGATCGAGCCCCACATTGGGCTCCCTTGCCTTCTCCCTCTACCTCTGTGATCTCTCTTGCTCTCACTCTGTCTAGTAAACAAATTAAAAGCAAAAAAAAAAAAAAAAAGAAGAAGAAGAAGAAAGAAAGAATAGCTGAAAACTTCCCTAATGTGGGGAAGGAAACAGACATACAGATCCAGGAGGCAGAGAGAGCCCCCAACAAAATCAGTCCAAGGAGGTCAACACCAAGACACATAATAATTGGCAAAAAAAAAAAAAAAATAGTGACAACGAGAATTTTTAAAGCAGCACGAGAGAACAGTTAACGTATAAGGAAAACCCCGTAAGGCTGTATCAGCTGATTTTTCAGCAGAAACATTGCAGGGTCCAGAAGGGCGTGGCAGGATATATTCAGAGTGCTGAAAGGGAAAAAACAAAAACTTGCAACCAAGAATACCCTACCCAGCAAGGCTATTACTCAGAATAGAAGGAGGGAAAAAGCATTTCCCAAACAGAAATTCAAGAAGTTCATCACCACTAAACCAGCCTTACAAGAAACACTAAAGCGAATTCTTTTAGTGGAAAGGAAACACCCTAATCAGGAGTAAGAAACTTACGAAAGGAAAAAATTTCACAGGAAAATACAAACATAAAAGTAGATCAATCACAAAACCAGTATGGAGGTTAAAGCACAAAAGCAGTAAAATCAATTGTATCTATAAAAATCAGTTAAGTGATTCACAAAATAAGGTGTAAAGTATGACATCATACACATAAAACATGGGGGTGGGGGGAAAACATGGGGTTAATTTAGTACTTTTAGAATGATTTCAAACTTAAGTGACCATCAACTTAATATAGACTGTATGTGCATAGGAAGTTAATTTCAAACTAATGGTAACCACAAATCAAAAACGTGTAATAGATACGTAAAAATAAAGGGGAAGGAATCCAGGCATATCACTAGAGAAGGCTATCAAACCACAAGGGAAGAGATTAAGAGAAGAAACAGAGAAGAACTGAAACAACTGTAAAACAAGTAACAAAATGGCAATAACTACATACTTAATAATAATTACTTCGGGCTGTTTTGTTTTTTTAAAGATTTTACTTATTTGAGAGAGAGAGAGAAAGAGAGCACGCGAGAGCAGGCACAAGTGGGTGAGGGGCAGAGGGAGAAGCAGACTCCCCTGAGTAGGGAGCCCGACATGGGGCTCGATCCTGGGACTCTGGGATCATGACCTCAGCCGAAGGCACACACTTAACCAACTAAGCCACCCAGGCGCCCCAGTAATTACTTTGAATGTAAATGGACTAAATGCTCCAATCCAAAGACATGGGGTGACTGAAAAAAGCAAGACCCATCTATATGCTGCCTACAAGAGATTTATTTCAGACCTTTACACATACAGAGGGAAAGCGGAAAGATAGAAAAACATTTACCATGCAAATGGAAGTGAAAAGAAAGCTGGTGTAGCAATATTTATAGTGGAACAAATAGACTTTAAAACGAACGGCGTAACAAGAGACAAAGAACACTACATAATGATAAAGGGAACAGTCCAGTAAGAGGATATAACAACTGTAGAAATTCATCCACCCAACGTGGAAGCACCGGAATATATAAAGCAATTTAACAGACATTAAAGGAGAAGTTAGCAGTAATACAATAATAGTAGGGGACTTGAACACCCTACTTACATCGATGCATAGATCACCTAGACAGAAAATCAACAAGGAAACAGTGGCTTTGAATGACACATTGGCTCAGATGGACCTAATAGATATATTCAGAACATTCCACCCAAAAACAGAATACACATTCAAGTGCACATGGAACATTTTCCAGAAGAGATCACATGTTAGGCCACAAAACAAGTCTCAATAAATTCAAAAAGGTTGAAATGATTTCAGGCATTTTTTCCAACCACAAAGGTATGAAACTAGAAATCAACCACAAGAAAAAATCTGGAAAGGGCACAAATGCATGAAAGCTAAATAACATGCTATTAAACAAAGAATGGGTCAACCAAGAAATCCAAGAGGAAATCAACAAATACATAGAGACAAATGAAAATGAAAACACAATGGTCCAAAATCTTTGGGATGCAGCAAAAGCTGTTCTAAGAGGGGAGTTTATAGCAACACAGCCCTACCTCAAGAAGCAGGAAAAATCTCTGACATCCTAACCTTACATCTAAAGAAGCTAGACAAAGAAGAGGAAAGCCCAAAGCCAGTAGAAGAAGCAAAGGTTAGAGCAGAAATGAATGAAATAGAGACTAAAAAAAAAATGGAACAGATGGAATAAGGAGCTGGTTCTTTGAAAAGATGAAGAAAATTGGAAATCTTTAGCCAGACTCATCAAAAAGAGAGGACTCAAATCAGAAATGAAGGAGAAAGAACTGACGCCCAGAAATACAAAGGACAAGAGAATGTTACGAAAAATTATATGCCAACAAATTGGACAGCCTTAACCTTCCAAGACTGAATCAGGAAGAAACAGAAAATTTGAAGAGACCATTTACTGGCAATGAAATTGGAAGGCAGTTTTGCTCACCACTATCCCATCAACAATGCCACTAGCAATGATACTGAATCAGTAATTAAAAAAAAAAACTCTCAACAAGGGGCGCTTGGGTGGCTCAGTCTGTTAAGCATCTGACTCTTGATTTCGGCTCAGGTCATGATCTCAGGGTTGTGAGATCCAGCCCTGTGTGGGCCTCCATGCTCAGCGTGGAGCCTGCTTAAGATTCTCTCTTTCCCTCCCTCCCTGACCTGCACATGTGCAGGCGCTCTATCTCTAAAAAAAAAATAATAATAATTAAAAAAAAAAAAAACTCTCAACCAAAAAATGTCCAGGACCAGATGGCTTTACAGGTGAATTCTACCAAACATTTAAAGAAGAGTAGAGGTAGCTGGGTGGCTCAGTTGGTTAAGCATCCAGCTCTTGATTTCAGCTCAGGGCATGATCCTCGGGGTGGTGGGACTGATCCCTGAGTCAGGTTCCATGCTCAGAGGGGAGTTGGCTTCTCTCCCTCCGCCCCTCCCTCCACTCACACTCTCTTTCTTTCCAAAATAAATAAATCTTTAAAAAATATTAAAAACATAATTACCATATGATCCAGTAATTTCACCACTGGGTATTTACCCAAAGAAAATGAAAACACTAATTTGAAAATATATATGTACTCCTATGTTTATTGCAGGATTATTTACAATAGCCAAGATATCGAAGCAACCCATGTCCGTTGATAGATGGATAAAGAAGATGTGCTATATATGCACAATGCAATCTTACTGAGCCATAAAAAAAGAATAGAATCTTGCCATTTGCAGCAACATGAATGGACCTAAAGGGTATAATGCCAAGTGAGATAAATCAGAGAAAGACAAATACCATATGATTTCACTCACACGTGGAATTTAAGAAACAAAACGAACAAGAGAGAGACTGTTAAGTACAGAGAACAAAGGGGAAGTGGATGGGGGGATGGGTGGAAGAGCCAAAGGCAATAAAGAGTACACTTGAGCGCTGAGAAATGCACGGAATCGTTGAATCATTGTATTGTGCACCTGAAACTAACAGAACGCTGTGTGGGAGCTCTGCGGGAACGCTGTGCAGGAACTATGCGTGAACACTAGAAAACTCGCCACTGGAGCACTAGGGCACAGCGACCCCCGAGTTCCAGTAAACGTCTAAGTCCTCCTGTAAGTCCTGAAGGTTATTTTCTTTCCTGTTAATAACCTTTCCACATCCAAACGTTTTCAGGAATTTCATTCTCCAAACTGTTTTTGGATTGGTAAGGATTTCACAGATAACATTGACCGACTTAATGCTCAAAAGAATCCAGGTGCACCTGCTGAGGAACGATAGAAGCTGGCAAACCATACTTCACCTGCAAGGTGAACTCAGGGATCTTTCCAGTATAAGTAGAATGTGGTAGTGTAATCTATACACACAGCTTCTATTCACAGTTAAAGGGAAGGAAAGCCATATATCTAAAATTTACACTAAAATGGTTTTAAGAATTCTCTATTTTAACCAATTTTTACACTTTATGTTTAGCAGGATATGCTTTATGAAGAACTATTCCCCCTTTCCATTTTATCTGTGATAACTAATAAAATGGGACTGTAGTCAGTATACTTAGGAGTAACAACAGGCTGACATTCTCCACGTAACAATGAAATAACCTATAGTGCTTAGCATGTTGCTAACGCACAGGCAATGGGATCGGAGGCCTCACATTATTACACATAAGGGAGGACCGAGGCCATTTGACCATGCCTCTGCTTTGCCAAGTGCAAAATACTTAATATGTTGATTTGTGTCTGATTTAAAAGGATGGGGCCGGGGCGCCTGGGTGGCTCAGTTGTTAAAGCAGCTGCCTTCGGCTCAGGTCACGATCCTAGGGTCCTGGGATCGAGCCCCGCACCCAGGCTCCCTGCGCAGCGGGAAGCCTGCTTCCCCTCTCACCCTCCCCTTGCTTGTGTTCCCTCTCTCGCTGTCTCTCTCTCTCTGTCAAATAAATAAAATCTTAAAAAATAAAAATAAAAAGATGGGGCCACTAATAAGTCTGTTTGAGGTGGCTCCCATTCTTATCCATCTGTCTTAGTGTCTGGATTTATGCCTGACATCATACATTTAGTCTTACCTGTTTGGAATGAGTGAGTTTGGTAGAAAACTGGAATCCTGGAAGGAATCTGGTTTTCTCTGCTGATAATGGCCAATCCAGTAGTAATGTCACGGTGCCCTGGCCTGTTCTCCTTGTTCCTTTTCCCTCAGTTGTACGGCACGCACCCAGAGGTTTTATGAGAGAATGTCTTTCATTTACCCAAAAGTACCCATATCCAGGTTCCTAGAATAGGCACCATCCCTACTCCTCCTTCCTAATCAAATCCATCCTTCACCCGATGTCTCCTTACTGCTTTTTTATTGAAAGGCTGAGATTGCTTAATGGGGAGATGTCGAAATTCTAAATTAAAATATTTCATTAGAAGTGTTTACTGAAATAATAGACCAGGAAGAAAGCCTTTAGTTACAAGATAGTGGTCTTTCAGAGATTAGAGCCTGCCATTGCTTTGTACCTTCCAAACCTGACATGGGTTTAAAATTTTTATCTTTTTCTGTCAGCCTGGAATAGTAGGATCATCTGGGGTGTTCTCAGGCATTTCAACCCATCGTCAAAACACACATCAAACATGGGATTAACCAAACTATAGCAAGGGGTTAATTATGGGATGTATGTGTGTGTGTTAAAAGTACTGATGAAAACTAAGCATTTAGCACAGGGCCTGACCACACAAAGTAAATTCTCTCTAAAGCTTATCAAGCAATACTAGCAGGTGACCTCCACTAACAACCATCAAATTAGTAGATGATGTCTGGTTAGTAAGTTCAGTTATCAGCCTGACAACTGATTTTAATCAGGGTTGTTGCTCCCCTGGAAATTAGAACCATATCAATATTTTATAGATTGTCTCAGGCAAAATACTCAGAGAAGCCTGTTTACTTACTTGTACCAAGGTTGGTTGACTTGTTTCAAGGATGCATTTACTTCACAGACACCAACAAACCAGCAAGAGGGGAGAGCTTAGCGGGAGGTGTACTTTGAGAGTTCCGTGGTCACCAGTGAACGTTAGGGGGGCACTGATAGAATTCAATCCACCGGCCCTTCGCAGCCCTGATCTCAGGAAATTGTCCTCCCTAAACAAAAATCCCGTCGTGTGGTTTCTAAACGGGGTACTCCGGACGATCAAACTCTTCTACACTGATTGCAGATAGGAGCAGACATTAGGCCTAGATTTATTTTACTGCCTGACACAGCCTATTTCTTTTCCTCATGACAATTTCAGTCTCTACGAGTCCATTAATAAATCTGAGAATTCTTTCTAAAAATAAAAATGGGGCCATAATAACCCTATCTCACCCAATGCCATAAATGGTGATTTTCCTGTCCTTAGTATAATTCAACAGTAGGACACAGGAATTGGAGATTTCAGTTACGTTAGCACATCTTTACATATTAGTTTGATTTTTTTTTTTAAACGACTGTAAAATATTTCCTGTCTCACAGGCAAGAGTCGGAAGCCTGGCCTTCTCTCTGTCAAGTCGTCGGCAGAGTCCAGCTTAAAGTCTTTCAACAGGAATGAGCTGGGCAACTACCCAACCTTGCCTTTAACGAAGTCCGCCGACCCACTGAAGCAGGGGGAGGAGGCCAGGCTGGGCAGTGGCCGTACCCCGCACGCTTCCAAGTGCTGTGAGCAGCCATGGGGGACTGGTTTGAACCAGAATCGAAGAAGCCTCCCTGTTTCCATCTGTCGGAGCTGTGAGACCCTGGAGGGCCCCCAGACTGTGGAAACTTGGCCCCGATCCCATTCCCTGGATAACCTTCAAGGAGAGCCTGCTGCTGAGAAGGATGTGCCTGGCAAGGTGACGGACCCCTCCCCTCAGACTGTACCACAAGTGCCACAAAAGACAACGCCCTCCATCGCAAAGGTTCAAAGCCCCAAACGAGATCCTGCTGTTGACAATGCACTGCTACTGACCCAAAGCAAGAAATGTTCTGAACCTCAGAAGACCGCTACTAAGAAACCGGATGGCTCAATAGCAGCCTCTTTGCGTGGCACATCACCTCCTCCATGTTTGTCCCAAAACTACGATGCTCAGCCTCCTGGAGTTAAACACACTTTAACAAGGACGCCTCTGGAAGGTCACAGGAAAGGACTCGATTTTGAGGGCACATATTCCCCTCCGGGCACCAAAGAAGGCCTAGATGCCGAGCAGAGGGGCCCCGAGGCAAGAGCAGAGGCAAAGCATCCTGCCCAGCCACCGCCTGTTCCCGCCAAGAAGAGCCGAGAGCGCCTGGCCAACGGACTCCACCCTAGCCCTCCTGGCCCTGACGTGCCAAGCCTGCCCATGAAGAGGGGCAGCCCCGGTGACTGTCACTCGCCTCCGGCTTCCAGGCCTCCCTCAGGACAGGAGCCTGGCAGCCCCCCGAGTGCAAGACCACCGCCCTGGCTCTCTGAGCTCCCGGGGAGCACAAGCCTCCAGGAGCACGGCGTGAAGCTGGGCCCGGCTCTGACCAGGAAGATCTCCTGCGCTCGGGGAGTGGATCTGGAGATGCTCACGGAAAACAAGTTACGAGCTGAAGGCATCGATCTCACTGAGGAGCCATATTCAGATAAGGTACCAAAGGCCTTACGGGCCTCTGCTTCTTTAAGTCAGGCAGCCAGGTGAGAAGAGCCGCCCAGGGGCCCCACGGAGCCCACCTGGCTGCAGGGGCCCCGCTGACATTGGGGGAGGGGTGCGGGGGGGGGCAAGCCGGGCCCTCTGCTGCCGGGTGCCAGGCGCTGGGATGAACGGGAGCCACGTCCAGATGAAACACAAATACAGCCTTGGACTTTTCCTTTCTCCTTCCCCCCCCCCCCCCTTCTTTTGTTTATTTTTAATTTTTGGCAGCCGTACTTTGCAGGGAGAGTTATCAAGCAGGACTACAACTGGTTCCAGAAAGGGCCGGCTTAGTGGACAGTCCTAAATTGCAGTTTCAATGTTTTATTGAACCTGTATGTTTGTAGATGTTAACAAATCCCCATTTCATTTCCTGTTTGTAAAATGGGATTAATAATCTGCATAACTACCTTCTGCAGGTATTATTAGGAGCAAATAAATGTGAACACACTTTGGAAATTACAGAACCCCTTTCAGACATAATTATATGATATGGTTATCTGTATGAGTAACGGAATGATTATGAGATCTCCCACTGTACCAAAAACACTGCAAAAACTCATTTAAACTCATATAATGAAAACTCATTGCTTATTTGGAAAAAAAAAAAAGAGTAGATCTACCAATACCAAAATGATTTTGAAGACAAATGATAATAAATGTAGCTGTACATTATTCCTAGAAATGCATATTCTGTGATAATGCATTCCTGGGAGTCCTGGTTTTAAAATTCTTTGGACCACAAATGCCTTACAGTACGATCCTCCACCCCTTGCTCCTCCTCCTTGATATTCAGTGAACAAACCCCTCAGAATGGAAAGTAGTGAGAACTGTTCTCTACATAAGTGCTGGCCTCGGGCCCGGCGGTGTAAAAGAGATTCAGCGCAAACAGTAGGCTCCCTGTAGGGCGCCAAGTGTGCCCTGCTCCCCTGCAGCTTAGGAGACCGCAAGATGATCCGCTGGAGTGAGGTGAGGTCCTTGGCTCAGATAATACAAGACGATTATGTTCTGCTTTGCTTGACGTTTCAAAACATTTTCCTAGAGCTCATCAGTACCAGAAAGATCAAAGTGTAAACACATTCTCTCTAAAACATCCATCCTGACTACAGATATATTCACTTCAAATGAAATGATACTTTCCAGTAGCTACCGGTGCCTTATCCTACCTTGTGTTTGCTGTTGTTGAAGAAAAAATTCCCTGCATTCCTTGATGTCACGTTTTTGTTCTCCCCTGCAGCACGGCCGCTGTGGGATCCCTGAAGCCCTGGTGCAGAGATACGCCGAGGACTTAGATCAGCCCGAGAGGGACGTCGCCACCAACATGGACCAGATCCGTGTGAAGCTACTGCGGAAGCAGCATCGCATGGCGGTGAGCGACGGGTGCTTGGGGTCCCCCCCACCCCCAGCTCAGCTTTTGAGTCCATTTAGTTAGAGCACCGAATGATGCGCGTGCTGGCAACCACTAAGTAGGCCTGGGCTCACGGCTGCTATCAAAAGGAGACACCTGGAGGGAAAGGAATATATAGCCTACAAAGTTTTAAAAATACAGTTTTGGAAAGAAGGAAAAATGAAAACGATCCATAATCCTAGCACTATGAAAAAGTTTTTTAAAAATCTTGTCATTTATCTGCACATACAATAAATGTAGTTTTGAAACCCGTTTTCAGTGATCAGATCATGAATCTGTTACTAAACATTCGTCTTATCAATATGTCAGAATGCTCTAGTAAATGTACCCTCATTTAGCCAATCCTATATTGTTGAAACATTTAAATTTTTACCCAACTTATTATTTCAAAAAATGTAGTAAAGGATATAATAAATCTTTGTATAGACTCCCAAGGTTAATTTCTGAGTATATATTGCTTTAAGGGGGTTTGCTTACACAAGCCTGCACAAGATCTCAAGGGATTTGCACACTTGTTAGTAGACTATCTTCCTGAAAGAGAAGTACTTGGTCTTTTCAGAAGTTGAGTGTAAATGTCCATTTCCCTACCCTAGCCAACACTTGGTATTTACTGTATTTTAATTTCTTTATAACTACATTGATGAAATATTTAATTTTCTGGTTAACGTAGATTCAAAGTACAGTGGAAAATCTGTTTTATAAAAACTCTGACCACGGAGTATCTTGCCTGGCACACTACCACACAGGCCTGCCTCTTGAAGCGCCTAGGGATTTCCTTGACAAGCAGGTCACCAGCAGACAAAATAGCAGGGTCTAGAAATGCTTACAGTTTGGAGACTTGGGGACATTTTTAGGGTTAGATCTAATTCCAAGTACTTTCTAGAACCTGAAAAACTTCCTTGAAGATATGTCTCACCTTTGAGAAGCTGAGAAAGAATTCTTGGTCTTTTGACATCTCATGGCCCGAGTACTTTCTAATAGTCTGGCAGGGTCGGATTAGAGTCATGTTCCTTTTAGGTATAGGAGGAGCCCTCCGGCAGCCTGTGTCAGGTCTTTATAAAATTGCTTTCTTTATTTGTCCAGATCCCAAGTGGTGGACTCACAGAAATCTGTAGAAAGCCCCTCTCTCCCGGATGCGTTTCTTCTGTGTCAGACTGGCTGGTCTCCATCGGTCTGCCCATGTACACCAGCACCCTCACTGAAGCCGGGTTCAGCACACTGGGCCAAGTGCCTTCTCTGTCCCACACTTGCCTTCAGGAGGCCGGCATCACGGAGGAGAGACACATAAGCAAGCTCGTGTCTGCAGCCAGACTCTTCAAACTGCCACCAGGCCCCGAGGCCATGTAGCCAGGCCCATAATGGAGCTCCCTGGACCAGAGCCACCCTTTCACTGTGCTTATGCTAATGCAATTCCTCCTCGGGACATGCAGACCAGATCCAGAAGAAAGGCCTAGTGTATGGCCACACAGAGCACGAAACCTTGGCACAGGACTGATGACCCTCGCTTCTCCAGAAAAGCCCCCTCGAGGAAATTGGTGTGGTTCTCTTCGACCCCCAAAGAAAAGACAAGCACTTATTTTTATTTTCAGAACACAGAAGAACCAGGATGCCAACTTGCCACACATGCTGCGCCTCCAGTCTGTCTTGGCGCGCTGGGGGAGGGCTGGGAGCAGAGGGAGGGCAGCCGGTTTCATGTCTGAGAACGCCCTTGCCCTTCCGTGTGTCACCCTGCAGGATACCTGAGGGCCAGACGGGCTTTAGCTAGGCCAAAGTGACAGACTCGGGAGTTCATTGTACACTATTGACCATGCCTGTTTGTTCAAAAGTAAGAAAATCTGGCTGCACTAGGGAAAAAAAAAAATCCTATTCTCCTTTAAGTAAACAAGAGACATTTTAATAATTGCTTTCTAGCAATCAGCTTTTATTTGCCTTAATATAAGCTTTGAAGCAGTTATCCTAGTGTTCACTACCCTGTAACCATAGTTTCCAGTCTTCAGCTTAGACTGCCATCTAACATGTGAGATGTTTTCAGCAAAAACAAAACGAAACAAAAATGGGCTTTTCTAATTGCCTCACTTTAACATGGCTCATTTTGTAGCGGTGTTTATCAGGCACAAAGTTCATGTTGGCTTTCAGTTTTTACACTAACTACAAATCCAGTAAAAAGCTATCTGAAATTCTGAGGTCAGGTGTGTGTGAGTGCATGCATGTGCGTGGGTGAGTACGCGCGCGCGCGTGTGTCTGTATAGTAACTACCTTCACTTTAATCAGTTTAGTTTTGTTTACCACGTTGGTCATCGTGCTGCAGTATTGACTTGGACTCCTGACCACGTCCATCCCAAAATTCAGTCGTCAGCTGACAGATTAGCTTTGCAAAGTCATTGTAAGGTTGAATATTTCAGAAAGATGTTTTTAAAAGGGAAGCGGTTTATAAGATATTTTAAAAGGTTTTTTTTCCACTTTTAATATTCAGATATCGTTCTCCTTCCTTATTGAGGTAATTCTTTTAATTCGGATAAAAGTTCATTTTGGAGCCAGACAAACCACGTTAGCCGTGTATTAAGTTAACATTTGCATCTTTTCAATTGTTTTCCAACTGATTGTAGCGTTTTCCATCCTCTTTTAGTCTGGCGTCTGATTTTTCTAGCACATAGAAATTTAGGCAACTAAAAAAGGTTTCTGTTGCTTACTAAATGAGTTTCCTTTACATTCTTAATCATGAGAACTATTTTAAGCACTGAATGTGATCATTTACAATAGAAACACTTTGAACACAAAGCCTTGATCAAAAGCTCTTAAACATTTCATCTACTCATTAAAACGATTTCCCTCAGGGGGTGGGGGGCAGTGATTTCATTTACAAAGCCATCTTCAGCATTTGCTCTCTGTACTTGGATCCAAGTTTCTGAGGTAAAGGATGTTCTCAGGTGATATATTTTTTTCATGCTTTGGTACACATTTAAAAAATATATGTCTCTTCAACAATAATATTCACCTTCTATAAGATGCCATGTGAAGAAGTTGTGGAAATGCAGAATAAAAAGCTCAAGCTGCCAATTTTCTACTGAAATCTTAAGAACAGCCCATTTTTGCCACCTTGGGTTGTGCACACAGCCCCCGCAGAATGTAACTTGGCCGCAGGGCTACCTGTGACCACGCCGCTGAGGTGTGTGTCTCACGCTGTGGCGGACATGGGTGCGGGAACACGCGCTCCTCATCCAGCTGCCCAGTGCCTTGGCCTGACCTTCCGTGATCCTGCTCATCGTTTAAGCTGACCATACCCAAGTCACGAAATCTCAGTAATAGAGGAAGAAGAGAAATCTTGCGTGATATTTCCCAGTGTTAGTTCATTTTCAGTGTAAGATTTCCATTTCAGTAAAAGTGGCACCAGAAAAGGTGAACGTTCTGGAGTTGAGTTTTTTGAGAATGCCAAACCATATTTTTGTCACTCTTCTTTGGAAGTCATCACCTTTGCATAGAAAAATCAAATTCAGGGACCATGAATGATTTTCAGCGGGAAGATCTTCCTAATAGGAGGGGGTCTGATGAGGTTTTTACTTTATTGTGCTTTAAAAACAAAAACAAAAAAAAAAACAAAAAAAAAACTTTTTTAAATTGTTAGTATTTGTTTGGTGTTCTTTTGCTTTAAACTTTTAATTTGATCCTAGAAAAGTCTGAATGTTTGTGTGTGTGACATTTGACTAAGGTGGTTTAGGGGCTGCCTGTCAGAAGACAGGTGTTAGGCATCAGCAATATCCGGTTTTAATCAGTTGCACTTGGTACAGAATGTTGAGAAAGGATGAAAAGTGTAGTCTTTGGAAAGCACAAAAGAAACCTAGAAAGGCAGTTTGGCTCAGGTAGCTACACATCCGTTGTGTGTAATTTTTACTTTAAAGCTGTCTAGAAGAAATGCAGCCAGCCCCAACTACTATTTACATTCCCAGATAACCAAGAAGCAGATGGATTTTCATGGCCTTCCCTTAGCAGCCCTTTTCTCTGTCCTGATCCCTGGTTGTGGGTGAAATTGGAAATTACTAGTCTATTGCAAACCAGTTCCTGACATAGCAAAATTTGCTTTCATGACTGCAGCAAGAGAAATCCGTTCACCAAGTCAGTGCTGCATGTGTGTACTGTATTATTTCCAGAAAATATAGTAGTCGGAGTTCGAGTTATCTTGATTTTAAATCGATAGAGAAAACAAACTGTCAAGTTATATAACAACTAACAACATTGCACTTTCTGTATATGAAATCAATATTTAAATAACTTATTTTTCTCCATTGCTGTTCTTAAACATTGTAAGTAGCTGTAATATACCAGTCCCAATATGTCCTTGCGATTGCTTCAGCCCAGGAAAGCTGTGTATTGTTTTAAAAATTGTAAAAATTATTGTGATGATTCACTTAGCAAAGAGAAAGGTGGACAGAAGGGTTTTCCTATGTATCAAAACTTGTCTATAATTATGTCATCTATGTACCTAGAAAAAAATAAATTTCTTCAGTTGACTATGCCTCTTTTGTTGTTCCTTGCTATTTCAAAGATGAACGGAGTAGAAATGAAAGGTAATTTACAAAGTTTATACAAACATTTGAAGACAGTTACTTCTGCTGCATCACCGTTTAAAACTCGCTAACACACACTCATTCTCTTTGCTAATTTATTGTTTTTTCCCCAAATACTGCATAATCAAATCCTATAACCACAGCATCTTAGACCAGAAGGAATTTTGGAAGTCATCTGTAGTCTAAGGCCATCAATTTTCAAATGAAGACCCTGAGTCCATGTAGGTGGTCGACTCGCCCAGTATCATACAGTGAAATGGTAACAAAACCCAAAATTTTAATTGCGAGAAAAAAAATCTAGGTTGGGATATTCTAGAAATTGATTGACTTGACAAAAATCATTTTTCAATATTGGTGTATCACAATTGATACAAAAGCATTTTTAATTAGGAGGGGCTGTGTAATAAAATTTGAGTGGGTAATACCCACACTTGAGATTTAAAAAAAATAAAAGTCAACCATCTTCCTTCCTCCCAGCCACCTATTTGTCATTGCAGGTGAACAGTAGGACCTATTGGCATATCTTTTCGAACTGCTCCGTGTATTTACAAATATAACTGCTTATGTAGTTTTCCACACAGGAATGATGGCATATTCTTCACACTTCTTCACCTTGATTTTACATTCACTGCATCTTGGGGATCTTTCCATGTCACAACTCCTCCATTCTCTTAAAGGCTGCATAACATTCTGTTATGCCAATAATTTAATCACTACTCAGTTGGAAGGACAGTATCTCGCAGTTACAAAAAAGCTGTTAGGAATACCCTTGTACCTACGTCACCTAGCATGTGGAATTGTGTTAAAATTATGTGTATTTTAGATTTTGATAGAATATTTTAAATCCACTGGTGGATTTCATTAAAGGAAGTTTTGCCACGATAGGTTTTATTTATCTTACTCTCTACCCCCTAGTCCATTTTGTAAATGGGGATATTTCACATATTGTTAGTGTGGGGGTTCATCTGAAGTGCACTGTTTTAAAGAACTAACCGTAAGTCTCCAAGGTTACTTATCTCACACTGACTCCTAAAATTCAACAGTTCCGTTCAAAGAAGATACTTTTTTCTTGTGATCCCTAAGAAACCTTTGACCCAACCTTGGTGGTAGGTGTTTGTTCTAGTGGCAATGCATATATGGACACTTACGTTGCATTCACTTAGAAGTTACAAGACACATACATTTGATTAGGGCATGGAGAAAACAGAAGGGTGGCTGTTGTTTTCCACCCACAGGAACCATTCTGGAGACCTCAGAGTGAAGGCTCTTATTCTGAGCTAGGAGGACCCACTCAGAGCACACTGTACGCAGTCCTTCCTTGGAGGGTGTGTGAGCCTGAGAGGCACGATGCACACTTGCTCAGGAGTAGGTCAGGACCACGGGCAGCTTTATTTGCAAGCATCCCCCTCACACACGCCCCGCCCAACACTACACCAGAGAAAAGGGGATTTAGCTCTCTGCTCGCGTGCCATTTAACAAGCACCTGAAGGTCCTAATCAAACCATGTTTGAGTCCAATGTGGAAAGACCCCGGGATATGTGTGGGAGCCTCAGCAGTTAAGACCAAGCTGATTGGACTTCACCACCTTCCTGTTCATTCTCAACACCTGGGTAATGAATACGGTCACAGCCATGAGAGAAGCGTCTGCAAAGAGCTGTGGGAACCAGAGGAAAAACTGACTCAGTCAGTCAAGGAGAGAAAAAGGTCAGAGGTAGCTAATGTGAGTTTTAACTGTGTGCCCGTGTGCTAAGAGCATTAGACTCAGAAACACAAAGTCTTGAAAAGCACGAGAAAATAACTGAGAAATTATCTCCTGCATCTCCGGACTCCTGATCCACTTGCCTCTCATCCTGACTGGATCTCTTTTCCCCCATTCAATAGATCACTTGGAAAACCATCCATTGGGCCTCCTCTCTGGACCTTTTTTGTGCACAGTTGCAAACTCCCCCACGTTCTCACCTCATTTTTCCTCCTCACTCCAGCCATGACTATAGAGAGGTGTCCCTCCATCTGTCTAATCCTTCTGCTCTTGCTCAGGATCCTGTCTGGGGACCCCCTCAGCCATCACACATTCCCTCACTTCTCTGTAGCTTCCCTGAACATGTTTGCCAGCCTGGGGCTTTGCTTTCCACGCCTATCCAAACTCCCCTTTTCTGGATAATCACACTGCATTTCTGTTGGGAGAACTGCAGTCCTCACATTTCAGGGGTTCCTGGTACAACCTTTAGTCATTGTGTCCCCCAGGCGGACAGCTCTTGCCAGGCCATTCAGCCTCCATTACCACAGAACTGGGCTCTGGAGTTCAATGTCAGGCACAGAGGAGCATTGGAACTGAATTGTCTAAACGTGGTGCCCAGGAAGCTCAGCAATGGAGGTCTTCCTGTCCTTTCCAAAGCTTGTTCAGCCTTTCTTTTGTTTGATTCCTTATGCCATTGGCAATCAAACATCTCTTCTCAGGCACCCCTAACATTTGAAAACTAAAGAGCCCCATTTTGAACTTCCCAATGAAGCGATATTAATGGAGGTGTAGGGACAAGGCTGAAGCTACAACTTGGCCCCAGGTCCTCCACCGACAGAGCCCATCCATCTCCAGCCACTCACAGCCCCTCTTCTGAATTAGGCTGATGTTGAAAGGGGCAGACGCCTCCTGTTCATCCCCAACTGATGGTGAGCATAGAGTCGTTAACATCATTTTGGGCTGGAAGGAAAACATCAAACTTATGATAAACTGGCTAAGGAGAATCCACACGTGGGTTCTGAAGAGCTGACTGTGGTCCCTGGGGTACCCTAGGGCTCATCAGCAATTTGAAAATATGTGCTGTAAGCCTGTCTTTAAGGTGCAATGGGAGATGCAAGGTAGTGGTGTGTAAAACACCTAAGCACAGAGAGATTTTAATCTCATCAGGGAAACAGGTCATGTGAAATATGGAGAGGACTGAAAATAAGGAGACAGTGTGGCTCTTCCATGAGAACAAAACAAAACACAACTGGACCAGCAGAGAGAAGAGTGGTTTCTCTCCTGTCCTGCAAGTAGGCATTTCGAGCATCTGCTCCCCGTTATTTGGGAGGATTCCTCCTGGGGTGTGAGGTGCACAGGCTGGAGTGCCCCTCGGCCCCCTGCCCACAGTGTGCGACACAACTCGGGCTGCACAAGCCGGCCTGATGCTCCACCTGGGTCGGGATCTAGACCTACCAACGCAAAGACCTGCGCACAAATCGGGCTCACGGCGTCGATAGTGGGGCGCTACCCGGCCGGGATGTCCTGGCCTTGCTGCCTTTGCCCAAGACCCACCGTGGCTTCCTGCTTTCCAGCCGTGGCACCTACCTGGGTTCCGGTCTGTTGGATGGTCGCCCGGTCTCCTGCTGACCCTCCGGCGCCCGTGACCCTGTCTCCTAAAGCTGTTTTCTGTTGCTTTTACCAAAAATACTGACTTCTGTTAACCTTAAAAATAAAACTGCCAGGTATTTTACCGGCAAAAGATGGGTTTACCTGGGAATAGCAGAGAACTGCAATCCAGGACAAACACACTGGGGCAAAACCATGGGCAAGTCCTCAGCACAAAGGAGATGGATGCTTTTCTACAGAGAAAGCGGAGAGTCGGCGGAGGTGTTGCGAACAGAGTCCATTGGCGAAAACTGGGAGTTGGAAGCATAGCGGCTTCTCATTGGCTGGGTTGTGACCGTCTCTCATTGGCTGGGCTGTTGCCAGGGGACGAGCAAAGCCTTTCTTCCTCTCGCTGGGTAGTAAAGGAGTTTGCACCTGCAAGGTGCATCCCTTCCCGTTGAACTTGCAATTAGCCGCGAGTGGCAGGGCCTGGGAGCTCTCCTTTGCCAAACCTCCCGGCCCCATTCTCGTGAGGTTTCCTTTAATTAATTTTCACACTTCCAAGGCCATCCTATTTGTAGGACATTTCCTCATTTCTACTGTATTACTAGCTTTCTGAAAATAAGTGTACTTATTTATCTTTCCTGGCCTCAAGAGTTCTTGACACTGACAGCTCTTCAGGAACGGTGTAGCTAACCGGAAAAAAAAAAAAAAAGTAAAGGCATCAAATGAAGACTCTTTTGTGTCTGTGTGTTTTACTCCTGGCATTGTAGTAGACGTCCGATTCAGTACTGTTGAAAGAATCTTGCCTTTGGAGTCACATTAAATTCCACTTCTTACGTGGAATTCCTCGGGGCTTCGGGCAAGTCACTTAATCTCCCCGGGCCTTAGTTTCCTAGCTTGCAAGCCGGGACAATAATTCCTACCTCATTGGACTACTGTAAAAACTAAATGAGACACTGAAGTGGGAGATAAGTCTTTTCAACAAATGGTACTAAAACAATTGGATATCCACTTGTGAAAAACTGAAGTCAGCCCCTACCTACTGCACATCATATACAAAGACGACCTCAAAGTGAATCATAGACCCAAATGTAGGAGCTAAAACTAGAAAACTCTTAACAAGAAATAGGGAAGTAAATCTTCATGACCTTGGATTAAGCAAAGGATTTTTGGAGATGATAAAGAAAAGCACAAGCAACAAAAGAAAAAATAGATAAATTGGACTTCATCAAAATTAAAAACTCTTCTGGGTCAAAGGACACCATCAAAGAAAGAAAGAAAGAAAGAAAGAAAAAGTAAGCCGTAGAATGGGAGAATATATTTGTAAATATAAGAAATGTAGTGCTTTTAACTAAGAGGATGCTGATTGCAACAAAAACAAACTACCGTCCCAGCTATTTGCTATTAGCTTGTTAGACTAACCATGCCTCGTCCAGCACCATCTCATTTGTAACATTATGCTGGTTTCAGGTGGGCTCCAGAATAAAACCAAACAATAAAAATCAGAGACTATATTCTGCTGTGGAGGTAACATATCATGCTATAATTTCTGTAAGAATATTACACATTTTAGTCTTAGGAAGTCAGTTCTACGGTTTCTGGAGAACTGGAAGGCTGCCCCTCGAAATGTCCTCTGGCCCCTCCCCACCCCTCACCTCAAGCATGTAACACTATTTGTCCTCTGATGGGTAGGAAGCAAGAATAGGGGGATAGAATCAGTTGTTTATTAGACAAAGCACCATATCGAGTGCTTGAGGCAATTTACGTACTTTATCATTCAGTCAACTCCAAGTGGTCATTTATTATTATCTTTATCTCACCAAAGGTAAGCCCCATGACAACTGGGACTTTGTTTTATTCCTGTATTCCCACATCTAGCACAGTACCTGATACATGGGGGTGATGAACAAATATGTCCTGAATAACAAGGCTCAGAGAAGTTGAGACACTTTCAAAGACTGTCGCAGCCAGTCAGTAACAGGACTGAGATTTGAACACAAATCTCAGAGTATGGTCATTATCTCCAGCGACAACTCCCCCACGAAGTCCCTGAACTCTGCACATTCAACTCCCTTCACAAATAGACATCTTAACCTTAATACACCCCAAACTTTCAGGTGCCCAGTTCAAAACCCTTGGCTATCCTTGACCTCTCGGTCTCTCAGCCTCCACCTGCAGCCTGTCAGGAAATCCCACTGCTTCTGCATTTGTCACCTCTCCAGAAGCTGGCCATGTCTCACCACCTCCCCTTGCTACCTCACTGTCCAAGACACAGCCACGGCCGCCTCTGGCCGGGTTGTTCCCCAGCCGCCTGCTCTCCCCGCCCCTGTCGCCAGTCACCCTCCCCACACCATCTAGCTCACAGCGCTGCCTGAGGGACCACAGGACTGAACGTGCCCCTCAACATTCCCATTTCGAAGCCCTAACCCCCACTGTCATGGCCTTAGGAGCTGGGACTTTGGGAGGTGATTAGGTTTAGATGAGAGCGTGAAGGGAAGCCCTGGGGTGGGATTAGTGCCCCTACAAGAAGAGGGAAACACTGCAGGGCTTCATATTTCCACCATGCGAGGACACAGTGAGAAGGCTAGCCTCTGCATGCCATGGAGAGGGTGGATCCTAGACTTTCCAGCCTCAGAACTGTGAGAAAATAAATTAATGTTGTCCAAACCACTCAGTCCATGGTGGTTTTTTTTCTTAAGATTTTATTTGAGAGAGAGCTCATGCACAAGCAGACCCCATGCTGAGCACAGAGCCCGATGAGGGGCTTGATCTCACAACCCTGAGCTCATGACCTGAGCTGAAATCAAGAGTCGGTCGCTTAAGCCACTGAGCCACCCAGGTGCCCAATGGTGTTTTATTTTTTTGGCAGCCTGAGCAGACTAAGACCCTGTTAAAACATAAGGCCGATCATGCCACTCCTCTGCTCAAAACCCTCTAGTGGCCTCTTTCTTTAAGAATCAAGGATAAATTCTTCACAGTGGCCGACAGGGTTCTATGTACTCGTCCCCTTTTCCTATCTGGTCCCCCCAAACCCCACTATTATATCCTTCCAGTTGGCTAAGTTACCCATACCGGCCTTCCTTTCGGTCCTCAAATCTGTCAGCCTTGTGCTTTGGGCCTTCCTAGGGTGTTTTCCTCGATCTGGAATGACTGGTAGAGTCATCCCAGACTGGGAGCATGACTGACTCCCCCCACCCACCTCCCTCCTACAGGTCTCTGCTCAAAGCTGACCTGGCAGAGCCCTATCCTGACTCCATCATCTTAGCCTCACCTTTGCTACCACTCCTGATTCCCTCATCTGCTCTATTTTTAGCGGTAGCACTGATCACTTTCTGACATACTACTTTCTTTCTTTTTCATGGCTTATTACCCATCCCCTCCCGCTACAATGTAAGACCCCGGACTGCACAGGCTTGCTCTTGGATGAACCCCGGAGCCTCTGCACTTGACCCACTGTATTTGTTGAATGAGTGACTGCCCCCGAATCACGAGTTCTTGAATCCTGAATGTTAAAACTGTAGAGGATCTACTTTAATCCTCTGTTTATAGGTGAGGAGACAGGACTCCGAGAGGTGACAGGAGTGGTTGAGGTCATACACGGACGGCTGGCGACAGAGTAAATCGATAAAGAGGCAGATCTTCTCCACCTATCAAAGGCTCTACTGGGGCATGTGACATCTGTGGCTTAAAAAAAGGTTATCAGAGCAAACGCAAAGATGCCCGACCGGCAGCCCCTACCCTTGCGGAGGGAACAGTCGCTGCGGCGTGCGGCCACCAGAGGGCATGAGTGTGCCAGATTGAACGCCCAACCTGCCAATTTCCCAGGGAGGAAAGTGCCCACCCAGCACCGCTAGAGGGAGCAGTGGTGCCGCCAGCCCCCAAAAGGAAATGCGGCGGCGGGAGGGAAAGCAGGATTTCCATGACTGAGCTACTTACCAGAGATCTCCAGCCTTGTAACCAAACTACTTATTAAAATGCCATTGGAGAACGCTGCTGGTAAACTGGTAAAATTTAGTCGCTTTAGGAAACACTGTGGAGCTCTCGGCTTCCTCTTTTATTCCTTTACTTCCCGGAGCCCTCCCTTTGCCGCATCTGGTGGGGCCGGGTGTCGGCGGGTGCACAGGTGCAGTCCTGCCTGCCATAGCACGTGTTAGGTGACCCCAAAACAAAGTCCTAAACTTTAGGTGTCGAACAATGAGATGGGAAGCCAGACTGGTTTTTGTTTGAATGGCATTTCATTCCCGGGAATGAATAGCCCAGAATAGAGCCACAGTGTAAGAAGAGCAGTGGTTACCCTTCCCTCCGGATGCTCACTGATCTTCTATGCACAGGAGAGGATTTGACCTTCATACTGTGTGGATGCAGTAGACACTATGATCCCCATTTTGCAGCTGAGGGACCCGCCCTCACACAGATGTAGGCAGAAGAGGTGAGTTTTATAGCCCTTGAGCTATTTTATTCCAATGCCCTTTGGCTTAACCACTCCTGAATAAGTCCCTTGTCATATTGAAATCACCTGGTGTATCAGCCTGGTTCACCCAGAGCAGCAGAACCTGCAGGAGATACATATTGAAAGAGCTACTGCACAGCTGAGCTTTTGTGATGGTGGGGGCTGGCTAGGCAAGTCTGAAATCCATAGGACATGATGTCAGGAAGGACAGGCGGAAGCTGCAGTCCGCAGGCTTCACCAGGGAACCCTCAGCTCTGCTCTTGAGGCCTCTCACCAGATTGAATCAGGTCCACCCATATTAGTCTCCCTTACTTAAAGTCCACTGATGATGGACTATAATCACAGTCACAAATCCTTCACAGCAACACCTGAGTTAGTGTTTAATTGAATAACAGGGGACCATAGCTGTCTTAATGAGTTCGGGCTATTGTAACAATACCACAGACTGAGTGGTTCGTCAACAACAGAAATCTATTTCTCACAGTTCTAGAGGCTAGAAGTCTGAGATCAGAGGGTCCTCTTCTGGGTCGCAGACTGCTGACTTCTCACTCTATTCTTGCGGAGAGAGAAGCAGCAAGCTCTCTCGTGTCTCCTAAAGGCACTCATCCCATCCCTGAGGGCTCCACCCTCAGGACCTCATCTAAACCTACTTACCCCCTAAAAGTCCCACCTCCTGATACCATCACACCCGGGGGGGGGGGTAGGGTTTTGACATAAGAATTTTGGGGGAACACAGGCTACAACAGTAGCCTGGCCAAATTGACACATTAAAACACCATTATACCTCAAAAGCTTTTGAAAAGTAGGGTTTTTTTTCAGCCTCATCCCAAACCAATTGAATCTGAATCTCATGGGATGGAACCTGGACATTCATTTTCTTTCCTTGATTTAAAGTTCCCCATAGTGGGGATGCATAGTGAGAGTTATGAACTATGAGGCCGATCACTGAGATGAGGGCCTTCAGAACTTGAAACGAGCCACACAGTACTTGGTTTTTTGTGTTGGCATCACCGTAGAGAAGCCAGGGGCCATCCTGGAGGGAGCACACTCTGGTTCTGTGTTGGCTCTGTGTTTGCTCCGTGACCCTGGGCGGGGCCCTCCATTACTCAGCCTCAATGTCTTCACCTGGGAAAAGAGGAGAATGGGAGGAAAGGTCCAAACTGCCCCACTAATCTTTATCCAACTGTCATCTCCCTTCTTAATTTCAGAATCTCAGATTTGTTTGGCCTCACTATTCCCGGTCCCAGGAGATGAGTCGTGATTGGCCCAGACCAGGCAGTGGCAGCCCCCTTCCTTGGGCACTCCTTCCAACAACTTCCCTTGCAGCCACCAGGGGGCACTGGACCCACTTCTGGGCAATGAGATACAAGCAAACTTGACCATGGTCATCGGGGTAATATTTCCCTCACCAAGAGCGAGCAAGATCCTCCTGCTCCACCTGCAGTCTCGAGGGGGCAAGAGCCTGACATGATGGCACCCCATGTGATGCCAGTCAAGGGACAAAAGACCACCTGCAGAGGGGGGAAATCAGAAAGACAAAGCTTGGGTCCTCGATGCCACTGTAGAGCCAGGGCACCACGTCCTACCTGTGATTATAAAGTCTTCGCTGAGAACACCTTCCCCGACTAGCAGTAGTCAAAGTTCGGGGGAAAGAGAGGAAGATTCTGCAGCCATCTCATTCCAGGGATCTGGTATTTGTGGAGCAGACGGTGAGATGTGGAAGACAGAAGAGTCTCAACTCCGTAATCCAGCTGAGCATGTACCACACCTGACTCTAAGTGTCTCCACATGTAGAACGCTTCTTATTTATCACAGGCTCTTTCAGGGAATAGCAATCAATCTTGAAAGGAGCATTCAAGACCCTCCACAAATACAACTATTCCCTACTCGAGTCAGAGGTGCCATGCCTCTTTAATGACTCTGGAATATTCCACAGTGATTCCCATGTTCATCTTGGTTTGAATTTCTTCACCCTTCTTTCGGTCTGTCTGTCTGAATCCCACCATCTTAGGTCCAACCTCCACCAGCAAGACATGAATAACTCATCTACACCACCACTTTCCTGACAATGCAGAGCCCTGTCATAGTGCCCTTAACTAGAGCATTTGACCTCACAAACAAGAGCCCTCAGGGAGGCCGCTGGATGCCCACCACACCTGCAAAGCATCTTGTTGTTCCCTTTCATTTTTTTCCAGTTTTACTGAAGTATCATTGACGTACAACATTGTATTAGTTTAAGGTATACAACATGATTTGATACATGTATAGACTGCAAAATGATCACCAGAATAACTCTCATTAGAATCGATCACTTCACACAGTTATGAACCTTTGCCCCTTGTGATGAGACTTTTAAGATCTACTCTTAGCAACTTCCAGATATATAAACTACTATTGTTTGCTGTAGTCCTCCTGTCGTACCTCACATCCCCAGAACGTACTTATCTGACAACTAGGAGTTTGTACTTTTTGACCCCCCTACCTAATTCGCCCACCCCCACCTCCTGCCTCTGGCAACCATCAACATGATCTCTATCTTTGAGAGTTTGGTTTTTTTAGATTCCACACGTAAGTGGGATTGTACAGTATTTGTCTTTGTCTGGCTTATTTTGCTTAGTATAATGCTTTCAAGTTTCATCCACATTGTCACAAATAACAGGATTTCCTTCTCTTTGTTGGCTCAGTAGATTTCCATGATATATCTTCTTTATCAGTACATCTGTCTATGGACACTTAAGTTGCTTCCACATCTATTGTAAATGCATAATGCTGCAATGAACATGGGAGTATATATATCTTTTCAGGATAGTGATCATTCCCTTTAGGTATATACCCAGAAAAAGAACTGCTAGATCCTATCACAGTCATTTCTTCCTTTTTTTCTTCCTAATAAATCAATTCCTCATAAATCAATTCAAAACCATGTTTGAAAGTGCCCCAAAGTGGCTAAAGTTCCGTTCAGTGACATTGTGCTATTCTCGTACATGCTGCTCAGTTTCCTTAAACACATCACTCATCTGAAGGACCAATACTAGAAGGAAGAGAATACTGCTAATAGCTTCAAGGTTGTTCTATTTCTGAAAATAACTACCCAGTTTGATCTCCTTTACCAATGTGGGATAGTCTTTTTCTATTAATTTTTTAAAGATTTTATTTACTTATTTGAGAGAGAGAGAGTATGAACAGGGATCCCAATGTGGGACTTGATCCCAGGACCCCAGGCCCATAACATGAGATGAAGTCAGACGCTTAACCGACTGAGCCATCCAGGCGCCCCCTTTTTTTAAATTAAATTTAATTTCTTTAGTCCACATTTGCCCAAATTATAGGGCATCCTGTATCTCTTCCTAAGACATGCCCGAAAAACTTGCCTGAGCATCCCAGGATGTATTCAACTGTAAGAGGCATGTCTTGCTTCCAAACAATAGGCTAGGCTCATAGCCAGAGAAGCCAGTCAAAGATGAACGGGCTCCAACTTTCTGCCATCATAATTTCTCTTGCTCTAGGGTAACTGTTGAAAACTGTCTTTATGGTTCAATGTGTCCTTGCTTTTACCACTCCAAATGAACTCAAAAGCCAAAGTCATATTTTATTTTGAGGGAGGACAAAGGACAAGCCCAATATCTCCAGAGTTATGTCTGTCTGAGGCTTAAAGCCCCCAGGGGGGTTTACACTCAGCCCCACAGGATGCTCTTTGTCTGGTTTTATTGGGGACACTTTGAGCCTTAGTCACACAGTCAGCCCAAACCAGCCCGCAAATGGACCTTCTGGTGGGGGCATTGGGCCCAGGTTATCAACTGGACTCACACTTCCCCGGAGCTGGGTTCCTTGTTGGGGGTCCTTGGTGTCCTTTCCCATCTGACTCATCTCGGGGCAGGGTGGGGGGGGGTGGTTCTATCACATTGCATTCTCGAAAGGGAAGAAGATAGGAGACTCTCTTTCTGAGGTGGCAACTTGGTCCCTATTCAAATTTACCCACACTCCTCTAGGTGAGCACTCTGCCTCACAAGGGATATGTGGGGACTGAGTTGTTCGGGTCAGAAATGTCTCAGGGTAATTAGTGACTACTTGCCTTAAAACAGAAGCACTGGGTGGCGCCACTAAGTGACCACACAGGGGGGTGGCCGGTGCATCCCCCCAGGCAGACAACCAGCTGATCCTTTCCTTTTTGGCAGCTACTTTAAGTTCTGCTTAGTCAGGTACACAAGAGCTCAGACTCAACTCTGAAGGGGCTCAAGTGTCTGTTGGGGCATGGGGTGGGGGGGCTGCGCCCCAATGGAGTGGGAGCTCTGGGCAAAACTGAACGGAATCACACGGCAGGAGTCAGGGATGAACAGGCACTGGTTCTCCCCTGGTGCCCCTCCCTTCCTGCATGTCGGGGACTGCAGAGCCCCCTGTGACGACGAGGGCGCAGGGCCTCCATCTGGGGGCCCGGAAAGCAGCTGAGAGCAGGCTGCACGTGCTCACTCCTCTGTCACATGGAGGGGTGGGAGGAGAGGGCTTGGAGGTGCCACACCTGAGCCATCGTGGCTCATCAGAAGACAGGCCCCCACCACCCCCTTGTCCTCGTACATAGCTCTTCTGGGATTAATTTCAATCGTCTTCCCCCATTGCCCAGGTCATTCCTCACTTAGCTCCCAGAACCCACTTCTTGGCTTCCGTGGCAGGTGCCACATTGAAAGTCTCTTGCAGAGTGGTATTTCTGGGGCAGTGAGTAACAGGGGGATTGGAGGGAAAGAGGAGGAAGGGGGAGAGATGAGAAGTTGCCCTAGACCTGGGACCTAAGCCTTTGGCGAGAAGGTCCCCCTTTCTCCGGGTTCAGGCTCATTGACTCAGAATTGCTCACTACTTCCAAAACAGACCGAGCGTCTGGAGTGTCTGTCAGGGGCCTCCTCAGGACAGATGAAGGCCCCACTTCTGAGAGCTGCACCGCCCTGTGGTGGTTTGCAGAGCAGATTTGGAGCCTTCTCACTGGACACAGGGACAGTGTGTGAATTTCTTCCATTTTCCTAGGGGAAGTTTCCAAAAGTTTTCCAAGGGCCCTTTCAGCTGTGGTCTAAACTCAGGGCCTTGGCACCACTCCAGGGAGGAACCTCATTTACTTTGGCACCTGGGCACTTCCTACTTCGTCCCAGGCCCAGAATGCATGGAATAGGGCTTTGCTGGGAGGCACACCGTAGTAATTCTCTGTGCTGTCAGGACACATGGAGACTGTGACTGCGTAAGCCCTCGGGGACCTCCCCTGTTCACTCGCCTGTTGGCTTTGGTTTAAGGGAGTTGCCCACAGAGGGATGTCTGATGAGGGGTTCATGTTTGTTGGATCGTGGAGGATGTTACAAATACTCAAATTTTCCTTGCAGATATTTTTTTCCCCCTCCAAGACTAGACAAAATGTATAGTGTTCATTTTGGAGAATCTATTCAAAAAGTTCATGAAAGAATGATTTTCACAATCAAGAAATCGATTTTTTTTTTCTTCTTCTTCAGGCTCATGGGTAACACAGCTGGGTGAGGCCAAATATGTGCCTGATGCAGGAATGCTGGTTTTGCTCCTAGCACTCTCCAAATGTACAAATTGGACAATTAATTTACTCTTTTATTTCTGGCGGGGCAAGGTAAGGAGGATATGCCAGTTCCCATTACTTTAGTGCCGGCTAGCCCAGAAACGTGTTAATTACTCGAGTGCCATGAAGGCTACAACTGTGCTGGCGCTCAGGCGCTCAGCTCCAGCTTCTTGCCCCCACTTCTCCACCCAGGCAATGAGGGCCACTGGGTCATCATTAAGAAGAGATCTTGGGGCCTCTCCTCCATCAACCTGCATGGAAACACTGCCATGGTTCCCCAGAGGCCTCAACCCAGCCTCATCCTGCCCAACGTCCCCAAGGAAGCAGGATGCCACAGCCCACGAGAGCTGGCCGGGCTTCCGGGCATCGGCCCAACCCGCTGCGCGGTGGCTGGGGTGCGCGGTATCGCCCAGGACTGAGTTCTGTCCCAGTTTCCCCCGATCCTCCCCAGTTAGGAACTGGCTCATGTCTCTCAGAGGGATGGCGCCCAGAATGAGTTGTCAATGTTGGCTGCTTTATGGAATTCTATAAACGGTTTTATTCTTGTTTTTGACGTCTTGGCCTTTTTGTTGGCTCCGGGAAGGAGTGGGCCTGAGGTAAAGGTGTGTTGGAAGTGGGAGGGGGTGGGAATCGAGTACCTTCTCAAGGGGTCATGAAAAAAAATTCTGTCCCTATTCTCTCCTCTTGATTTGATATGTGTTGCTTATATTTCTGATTAGGGTAAAACCACAAAAAAGAAAAGTAACCTAGAATTTAGAGGGTTTTATTTTTATAGTTTAAAATACAGCATTTTGCTGGGGCACCTGGCTGGCTCAGTCAGGGGGAGCATGTGACTCGATTTCAGGGTTGTGAGTTTGAGCCCCATGTTGGGTGTAGAGATTACAAATAAATAAACTTTAAACATTTTTTTAAAGTAAAGCTTTTTGCCCGTCATTTTTTCTTTTTTTGCATATGTGAAAGCATTTACTTTGATTATATCTGCCTTATATGCATTCCCCCCCCCAATTTATTAAGAGATAACTGACATATAACTTTACCTTAGTTTCAGGTATGCAACATGAGGATTTGAGATTTGTATATACTGTAAAATGACCACCACAATAAGTTAGTTAACATCCACCACCTTCAAGGTTATAAATATTTTGTCTTGTGATGAGAACTTTTAATATCTACTCTTTAGCAACTTTTACTTTTTAAAGTAGGCTCTGTGCCCAGCGTGGGTCTTGAACTCACGACCCTGAGATCAAGACCTGAGCTGAGATCAAGAGTCAGATGCTTAACTGACTGAGCCACCCAGGTGCCCCATCTCTTAGCAACGTTCAAATCAATCATGTCATTTTTTAAAAATGGAGTGAATGGGCCCTCCTGGCTCCCTGCTCCCACAGCACTGGATATACTTCTTAGCCTATACAGTTATCAATCACACTACACTGTAATTTTTTTACTCCTTGTCTGTTTCTCTCACTAGACTGAGCTCCCAGAGGCCTGGAACACTACATCATTATTTCCCCAGCACCCAGCACAGTGCCTGGGACACACCACAGCTTGACAGACATATGCCAGAGGAAAAGAACACACCAGTAAAGCACGCCAGCACCTTTTCCTTTTTCTTTTTTTCATTTGTTAGGAGGCTGCCCCAAGGGAGAGTAGAATTGGGCAAAAAGCAAACATGCAGCCCCTGGACTTCACGGCTGTGTTCCAGCCTGTGCTGGCCAGTCTGGGCCACTCTGCCCTATCTTCTGGGCCTGCCTTTCAGGACTTAGGTTTCCAAACTAGATGACACAACGAGAGAAGTCAGCTTTGTCTTCATCCTCGCCAGCCCAGTGGTCAGTGGGTCAGCTGTCCTATCTAGCGCCACCCAAGCAAACAGACAAGTGTGTCCTCTTTGACTGACTCACTTGGCCTGTGCGTGAGCAGAACCATGTGACCCCTCCCCCCCGCCACCAAGAACTATGAAGTGTGTCGTGTTTTCATGGGATGGAGCACTGTGGAGCTGGGAGCTTCCCTCTTCCTCACATTTAAGGTCACGGGCAGTTGTGTTTTTGCACCGCTTCCAGAGCAGGAGGCAGTAAATACGGGGGTGGGGGGTGGGGGGTGGAGGGGGGGCGAGGAAGAGCGCAGGCCTTCGGTTACGGGCTCATGCAGAGAAGAGCCTGAAGCTTCCACAACAGTACTGTGTGCGCACCGGAACACTGGGGTGAGGTGGGTTGAGGTGATTCGAGCCCGTGGTGTGAGTTTCAAAAATACCTGCCTGGGCGCCTGGGTGGCTCGGCCATTAAGCATCTGCCTTCGGCTCAGGTCATGATCCCAGGATCCTGGGATCGAGCCCCACATCGGGCTCCCTGCTCGGCGGGAAGCCTGCTTCTCCCTCTCCCACTCCCCCTGCTTGTGTTCCTGCTCTTGCTAACTCTCTCCCTGTCAAAAAAATAAATAAAATCTTTAAAAAAAGAAAATACCTGCCTGATGTGCAGTGAGGTCTAGGTCAACCTCAGTGCTAATGCTGGAATTACCTCCTGATGGAGGTTCTGAACTCAGAGACTCCACAAACTTATATAGAATGGCATCTTTCTTTCCCCCCAAAACCTCTCACTGAAATGTAGTATGTTCTTCGATTATGCGTGTCAGCAACACCACCAGGAATAGCACCCTCTGATACAAACTATTTTCAGGCCACCTCAGAGTGGTTACAGAGATCCCACAATGTCATTTCCAGGCACTGCTACTTGGAAATGATGTAGCTTTTAGACCCATGCTGGATCTTGTTTTTTAATGCATTAATAAAGAAGCGTTTGAGGTATTTGTCAGGGTTCTCCAGAGAATCAAAACTAATGACTTATTATGAGGAATTGACGGACATGATTAGGGAGGTTGAGAAGCCCCATGGTCTGCCACATGCAAGCTGGAGACCCAGGAGAGCCAGTGATAATAGTCCTCAGAGATGGGGGGTGGGGAGCGCAGAGGATGAGAGAAGTCCCAGGAGGTCAGGAGATGATATCCCAGTGCAAGTGGTCAGACAGACCCTTCTGCTGCCTTTTTGTTCTATTCAGGCCCTTAACCGATTGGATGAGGCCCACCCACAATGGGGAGGGCAATCGCTTTACTCATTCTCCCAATTTGAATGCTCATCTCATCCACAAACACCCTTAAAGATACACCCCAAAAAAGTGTTTAACCTAGCATCTGGGTACTCCATGATCCAGTCAAGTTGACAGATAAAATTAACCAGCAAACTATATGACAAACTTAGTTATTTAAAAAGTATTTTTTACAGGGCACCTGGGTGGCTCAGTTGGTTAAGTGTCTGCCTTCCGCTCAGGTCATGATCTCAACGTCCTGGGATCGAGCTCTGTATTGGGCTCTCTCCCCAGGAGGGAGTCTGCTTCACCCTCTCCCTCTCCCTCTGTGCGTGCTCTCTTTCTCTCTCTCTCAAATAAATAAATAAATAAACTTAAAAAAATAAAAAGTATTTTATTACTGTATTTCAATGTAATTGGTTTCTTTGTAGTTCTATGCATTTTAGATTATGTATTTTTTAATTTTTAAAAATATTTATTTCAGAGAGAGAGAGCGAGTACGCACAAGCAAGGAGAGCAGCAGGCAGAGGGAGCCCGATATGGGGCTCCATCCCAGGACCCTGAGATCATAACCCGAGCCAAAGACAGATGCTCAACTGAATGAGCCACTCAAGCATCCCTAGATTACGTATTTTAAAACCTTATCTTGAGAAGAGACAGACAGGCTTCACCACATACCGACAGCTAAAAATGTTAAGAACCCCTGTGAGAATAAATTCTCTCCCATGTGGCCACTAGCCTCTGGCTACTTTCTGGGAGGAAATGAATCCTTCTCGAAACTATACATTTCGTTGTACATTCTTTCAATACATTTAAGGAAAGGAGGGGTATGCCATTTATCAGTTTATTGCCCCTCAACTCTAAATTCTCCTTCCATGGCTTGTTGGGCCACAGAACTGGGCTCTGAGGTAAGCTTTTCTCCTTTGCTGCCGGTATGGTGCTGAACCTTGCCAGTAGAGGGCGCTAGGAAGACGCTTCTCTTCCCGGAAGCCAGCCTGCTTCCTTTTTCTTTTTGCGCCTACTGCATGGCCACCAGTGGCATGAGGGTGAGTGTCCAATGGTGCTCACCCCCATCAAGCTTCAGTGGCGCCCCACAATTGTGAGTTCCATTTGTCCTTTCCTGCCCACCAGCTCCCACAGGAGGCCTCCAGCTACCAGCCTGGGAGAGAAAAATGGTCTCACTTTGGTGACTGCCCATGCTGAGACTCAAACTCAGTGTTTTTTTCTTATTGTTTTGTTTTGTTTTGTTTTTTCCCCCAAAGGCTGAGTGCCCTCTACTGCACAGTGCTGCTTCCAGACTAAAGATGACTGCATGGATCTCCAGCTGGTCTTGGCCCCACCGTGATGGCCACCATCTCCATCCCCTGGAAATGCTGCCTTCATTAATTCATTTGCTCATGTGTTCATTCAACAAACATTTGCTGCATATATTGACTACCCTATGCAAAGTTCTGTATGCTAATGTTCACAGAGGTGGCTGAAGCCCTGATCTCCAAGAGCAACAAGAATAATGGTGAGGCTGACGAGGGAGAAACATGTCAGAGGCTGTCAGAAGGCATCTCTGAGAAGGTGAGGCTTGAACTGAAGTTTGGAAAACTGCCAACCAGGAAGAAAATGAGAGAAGGATGTTCCCGACAGAAGAAAGAGCAGAAACAAAGGTGTGAAGAGAACCGGGCACGATTTGCTAGAGAAACCGTATCTCCCTGGCTGAAGGGAGTGCAAATGTTAAACTTGGGGAAAAGGTCATGTTTCTCAATACACAGAATTCGTTAAATTGCTGTGGTCCGAAACTATGAGTGGCTGCAAGAGGCCAGACTCGATCCCAGAATGCCGGCGAAGCGTGCACAAGCACAGTGACCACTGGTTGGGGCTGCCCCTTGGCCACCGACGCGGCCTGATTTTTCAAGTTTTCAAGTGTAAAAGAGTTGCACGTCTTAGGAATGGTAAAGCAGAGGATTCATGAAGTGAAAATGGAGTTGTAGAAAGGCCACGTGTGTGGAAGGTCTGGCCAGCATAATGATAAAAGGAACATATGCTTTGGAGTCAGTCTGGTCTGGGTTTCAAATGCAGACTCTGCCACTTACAGTTATATAATGTGGTGCCATTTACTCAGTCCAGAGAGTCACAGTGTCCTCATCTGGAAAATGGGGATAATTATTTACCTCATAGAACAAGATAAAATATGCAAAACCCACACTGGATCTTAAGACCACAGCTGTGAGCAAGGGGGAGCATGAAGGGCCACAGTGTGGTTGTTTGCTGGGCCAGCCTGGAGAGCAGTCCCCACGCAACCCCTCTCCTGAGCAGTTCTTGCAAAGGGATGCTTCATGATATCAGTGCTCTGCAAACTTTTTTGACCTTGCATGCTTGTCAGTTACAAAATTTTGAATGCACACCCCAAATATAGGTGTATGTATTTATTAACAGATTCTGTAAATGTATTATTAGTCCATGAACATACTGTACCCATTATGAAACATAAAGAAGATGGGAAAGTACAAGATAAAGACAAAATAAACAATTTAAATAAATTGTTTTATTAGTGGTGCCAAGAGCCCTTGACCTATCACCAACGAGAAACCCCATTTTCTGTCAGAGCACTCTGATTATATATACTTGGTTTCTGAAAATCTTGATTTACATTTTGTGATACAGTGACTTGATTTATAAGCTTGCTTTTAATGCCATTAGCAGCTAAGTAGATCCAAATGAAAGAAGTGCGTCTTTGGCTCAGCTCACTAAATTATGACAGTCGTCAGTGACTTAGCGAGGCCAAATGGTGCCCAAGGGCAATCGAACGATGGCCCAGCTCCTTAGACTTGCCCAGAAATGAATAAATACATATAAAACTAGGGTGAATTCATGTGTTCAATGTTCAACAAATCTAAGGATATTAACTCAGTGCAAAATTGAAATGAAAAATTCTCTTACCGGTTTCTTTGCTGCTGCCCCGCAGCCAGCCCTGGAAACAAATGAACTTTTGCACTACCTCCCCATCACAGGCTGGGTGTTTTGTGACATGGTAGCTGACTTCCCACAGAGCCAGCGAGATCTGACAGAGTTAGGCAGGAGCCGCAGTGCCCTTCGTGACTTAGCCTCGGAAGTGACACATCGTCCCTTTTACTGCATTCAATTCAGGTGTGCCCTGATTCAGTGGAGGAGGGGACTCCATAAGAGCAAAAACCTCAGGCAGCATGGATCTTTGGGGACCACGGGAGACTGACTATGGCAGAACGTGGCAGAGAAACGAAAGAGTAATCTGGAGAAAAAAGAGAACAGAACACCCAGAAAACAGAGAATCCAACTCAGCAAAGTAACAGAGGATGACACTATGTAGCTGGGTGAAGAAGCAACCAGATTAGATTGCATGAGGAGGATGGAGAATGTTGGGAGGAAGGTTTCCAAGAAAAAAAAGGAAAGCAATAAAAAAGGACTATCCGATATGCTTACGTATCTTCAAAAATTGGTTGATACATAAACAACTTTACAGGAGAAGATCAAGCCTTCCTCATATAGAAAACTATAAAGGGAAAAATGGACAAGGCAATTGTAAGCCCAGGAAAACAGAACATTTTGCAAGCAAGGAAACATAATAATAGTAGACTACTTAGGTTTTACAGTGAATATTATTTATACGAAGATACCAATGTCAATACCTTTATTGACCTAACTAAAAATGGGACATAAGTATTAGGAAGATGGCCAGAGACGTGGGGGAAGGGAATATACAAGCACCAAATCTTCATTTAGCATAACAGAAAATCAACAGGCAAGGTTCTACTTTTAAGAAACTCACACAAGCATACTATTTAGAAAACTAGAAGTCAATATTTAAACAAAACGGTTGAATTTAAAGTGATCTCCTCTGGAGATCAGAACCAGAAGCATGGGAGGTGGAGGGGTAAGGCAGGGACCACTGTTTTTTGCTATAAACCGTTTAGTACTATTTAATTTTCCTTGCTCCTACAAAAAAAAAAGGAGTCTAATTCAAACAATATGTATAAAGTAGAACTCCTAAGAACTAGCAACTAGCATTTCCGAGTTTTGGCATCATGCCTTAAAATTACATTTATAGCTGCAGGTGTATTTGAAGAATAAACTGCCACTGTGATGAATATATAAATAAGTGTTTTTACCATATCATGTGTAGTCAATTATGGGAACGAAAATGGATTGGAAATATACAAATAAATGACTATTTAATTACCCATTTAAAAATATCAGAAATCATTGCTGTGGCCCCTTGGTGGTACAGCCTCTTCCTTACTTCTGCCCATCTCTGGATTTCTCAGTCCTGTCCCCAGGTCACCTGCAACGCCTCCTCCTTCAAGACTGTAATGCCTTGGCTCCACTTTCACTCCTCCCTCCCGCTCGACATCCCACAGCCCTGGATCCACACTTCATTTATGAAATTCTAAGCTTCTGTCTTGTATTATTTATGTCCATGTCTTGAGGAAAAGGTTTGTATTCCAATTAACAGCTTTCTCCTACAAATACGTGTCCTCCTTTGCACCCCCATTCACTATATATTCTACACTCATTTTTTCAATTGCTGAGTTATTACAAGCAGCCAACCACCCTTAAGGCTACCCATGGTTATTCTATAGTGAAAAGAGGAGCTTTTAAAAGTTATTACCTGGAAGCTCTGAGTTCTTATTAATATTGCTGGGAAGCTAGAGGCTCCTAGGGAGCACGTGGATGAACACTTTGGTCAATAGCTGGTTTTCTTCAGTGATAAATTCAAGTCAACATTACTCCTTTATCCTACTAATGTGCTTTAAAAATTCAAGGTACTTGAACAACAAGCTAAACACAGACCTCTGCCAGAAACCACTTTTTGTCAGATTTACCTTTTTTTCTTTTTTCTTTCTTTTTTTCTTCAAAATTCAATTAGCCAAGTTATAGCAGATCATTAGTTTTTGCTATAAAGTTCAGTGATTCATTAGTTGAGTATAATTACCTGACTTTGATGCAAATGTGTTTGATTAAACCTGCAAAGGTATAATGTTCTTAAATGGAAAACAAAATATACATAAAATGTGACAATGAAAAAAAGAACTCAAGGAATTATCTTACCTACTTTGCACTGGCCAAAGTTCCTCTTTCCCTTAGTGCGCCTGATGGTCCACGCTCTCGCCTTGGTGCCTCAGAGACATTTTAGGAAAGACTGAAAAGTGAATACATTGATGTGAGCCCTTTAAGGACTTATCTTGTGACCCTGAGGGGGCGAGGGGATGACACACAACTCACTAGAATAAAGGATAAGCATATTAGAACTTCTATATTTAATTTTTATATTGAAAGTAATTAAATGACTCACATTATGTATGAGTTGTCACTGACATCATCATCAAGTTCATGTCAGATGCCTCGTGTCATTTACAGGCCCGAGAAGCAGTTCCACACCTGGCAGCGGGTGTGTGTATGACAAGGACCCCCATTCATTTCAACTACTTGAAAGTAATTTTCAAGATATACCACCAAATTGAACTGAAATGAGCCTCACAGAATAGACAGGTGAGTACTAATAATGTAAGTGCAATGGACAACCAGAAAGTGGCAAAATGGACATGTGATCTCGGGATGATTTCTTTGTCGTCCCTACAATGATACAATGATAAGGTAAAAAATTACGATCATCTAATTTAATCCTGTAAGAAGTTGATAAAAAAATTTTCAAAAATTTCAAAAAAGACTCAAAAGAGGGATTAACATCCATCATCTGTAATAATGAACCTTAACAAGAGTGTATATTGTGCCTTGGGGATTGGTAATGAGCTATAAATGCTTCCTGGAAGAGCAAGACATTTTTAAACCGAGCATCTAGAACATGAAGACAGACCTCTATAATTGGTATACTGAAGGGAGTGATATTTATTTCTAGAGTTCTAAGTAGTATGTTTATGGAACTATTAAAAAAAAACTTGGACATTATCTATTGATTTTCTGCTATGCTAGATGAAGATCTCGTGCTCCTACATTCCCTACCCCCACGTCCTTTCTTGCCATCCTCCCAATAGTTGTATCCCATTATTAGCTAAATCAATAAAGGTACTGACATTAGTATGTTCTTGTGAATAATACTCATTGCAAAACCCAAGTAATCTACTATTATGTTTTCATTCTTGCAAAATGTTTTGTTTTCCAGTAGGTTTCATTGGTTTGCTTTCTTTATACTGAGACTTCATTTTTCCCCCATCAGATTATTTATTAACCAACTTTTTATGCTTAAGCATATCAGATGGTGTATCATTTTATTATTGTTGTTTTTTCCTGGAGACCGCTCCCCCCCAGCACCCTCCATCCTCCACATACAATCTGGACTGTTTGCTCTTTAAGCCTGCTGCACTGCATCATCCTGTATTATCCTAGGCTTATTAGGGGACTAAGTGGAAAAGGGATTACAGCAAGATTGTCAAGGGGCTGGTTTGCGACAAAAAAGAATTCAGATTTCATTAAGTTATTGGAGAACCATAAGAAGTGACCAAAGGAAATCTGTTTGAGAGTCACTACACCAGAGCAACCCATGGTCAAGGAGATCTTGTCTTTCCTCAGGTTCAGCTCATAGCTGCACCTATCCTTCCCTGGAACCACCATCCGTACACTTAGGCTATAAAAAATATGACTTGGAATAATTAAACACATGCTGGTCCCAAATCTAATGTTGAGGCACTTATGATGGGAAGAAAACAATCTCTGATAAAAGGTCAAGGACAAGGAATTTTCAGTGTCCAGGAATTCATGGTCAAGCCAATGTAAATCTCAAAATTTCTTCACATATTGCACTTCAACAAAATCCATGTCAGCGCAAGCATTTATTTAAAATGTAAACCCTGAAGTTGGAAATAAGGCCAATCAGAGCCATTCAAAAGATGACAAAGACGATTTGAATTTCAAAGGGCAGAGAGAGCAGGAGAAAATGTGTTCTGATGGCCACATCTATGAAGCAGGCAGAACCAACAGAACCACTCCTCCAACTCTCCCATTCTTTGGACACTCTTCGCCTACTTTTGTCTGGTCTATGCTTTTGTCATTTATATTATTAAAATTTATATTATCATAACTATTTTACTGTCTTATAGAACTTTGTAATTTTCCAATGATTTCACAAGAATGCCCTAAGACCTTTGAACAGCATATGAGGTAGATATAAGGTAGATGAATAGGGTTGGCTGTGTAATTCCCATTTTTATAGGCAAAGAAACTGACAGAAAGAGAGGTTTAATGGCTTCCTGGGAGTTCCATAACTGGTCAGCAGCCTCAGCAGCTTGGAAGAGTAGTTTTCCAGCCGTCAACAGTTATTTGGGTCCTTTCTTCCAGGACTTCTTGTCTTTTGTTCTTATTTCGCTTCCAATTCTTTGTTTCCTTCTTCTCAGCACAGTATATATTTATTATTATAAGCGAAATCTATCCCTTAGCAAGTTTATAGTTTGTTTTCTGTTGTTAACAACTTAAAAATAATTTTAATGATCATAAAAATTGATATGTTAATGAATTCATTATGTTGATATAGACATTAAATATAATTGCAATTTAATATACTTTAATAATTACATAAATTTAACCATTTTAAATAAGTCATGCTTTTAAATCATGAGTAGTTTTACAAATACAATTATTTTTTTCTCAAAGTCTTGCCTTTTTACTTGCATTTGGCTCTCAACCTTCTCCCCCCACCCCACCCTGCCGATCACAGGGTTATGGGTGAGGGGCATTCCCACCCCTGAAGTAGCGTCCAAACGTGTCTCCCAACTCTCCTGCTTGAGGTTTACATGAGCCTCAATTTCAGAAAGCCGGATTCTCACATTCTGAACGTGTACAAGAAATTAGGAGGGCTTAAGTGAGATAAGGCATGGTTCATCCACCTTGCCAGAAGATTCTTTGGCTTACAAAGGTTTCCCCATGGGATCTGTACAAACATCAAGCTTTCTATGTGTTTTTAGTTCAATCCAATAGTCATAAATTTAACACCCCTGGAGTCTCCAGGCAGGTGCACCCCCACCGACCACGGCAGTGCTGAGCCAGCCCAACCACACCGGGGAGCTGACGCGCAGGGGGCGGGGCCGGGGCCTGGGGGCGGGGGGGGGGGGGGTCTGAGAAGCTGAGGCCTGCGCAGGAGCACGTCATTCTGTGCAGCTGAGTCCAGGGCTCTGAGCTCCGTGGCCATCAGGAAGAATGAGGTCTACTCCCCCCTGCTGGAAAGTGCTCCTGGCGGTTAACCATCACCACTTGGTCCTCATCTTAATTGCTTCCTGTTCAGTGAGTCCAGGGCCTTGCTGCTCCGGGGCCACAAACACAGAACATCTGCAAACACCAGGACAGCATCTCCAACGGCTCCCGATTGGACAAAGACAGTTCTCGGTGGGGGGCTGTGTCCCGTGGACTTAATCCTGGGCCACACACTGTCCGCCTGGGGTCATTCTGGCCTGTGCACATGTTTTGTTTAACTTGTAGTGTTTTTTAAATGGTTTAAAGCAGATATCAGCAATTTAGAATGAAGAGTCACAGAAAGTCCCAATTTTCCAGGGTGCCTGGGTGGCTCAGTCATTAAGTGTCTGCCTTCGGCATAGGTCGTGATCCCAGGGTCCTGGGATCGAGCCCTGCTTCTCCCTCTCCCACTCCCCCTGCTTGGGTTCCCTCTCTCACTGTGTCTCTCTCTGTCAAATAAATAAAATCTTTAAAAAAAAAAAAAGAAAGAAAGTCCCGATTTTCCATTCCTTTTGAAAAACAGGTATTCTGCAAAAAGAATGAAATCTTGCCATTTGCAATGACTTGGATGGAACTAGAGGGTATTAGGCTAAACAAAATAAATCAAAGACAAATATCCCATGATTTCACTCATATGTGGAATTTAAGAAACAAAACAGATGAACATAGGGGAAGGGAAGGAAAAATAAAATAAGATGAAAATTGAGAGGGAGGAAAACCATAAGAGACTCTTAAATCTAGGAAACAAACTGAGGGATGCTGAAGGGGCGGGGGTGGGGGGTGGGAGATGGAGTAACTGGGTGATGGGAATTAAAGATGGCATGGGATGTAATGAGCACTGGGTGTTATATGCAACTGATGAATCACTAAATTACCTCTGAAACTAATAATATACTATATGTTAATTAAATTAAATTTAAATAAAGAAAAAAAAGAAAAATTAGTACTCCTGCAGCCATGGCCCCAAATTCCTACAAGGCAGCAGCTGGGGCTGGACTGGGCCAGGGCTCCCTGGTTCACCGCTGCGCCCACCAGGATCTCCAGGTGCTTCCCTGGTCCCCAAAGGGTGGGAGTGTGCCTGCCCCAGGGTGTTCCCTTAGGGCCCTCATTCCCTGCTCAGCCCGGCAGCCTGTGTGCTTTAGTGGCTTTGGGGCATCTGTGTGCGCTGGGGAAGGGTCAACACTTCTTTTCCGTGGCCCACTTATCCCTGAGTCATCACTTTGTTCTGCCACCTTCTGAGGTGGAACCACCTCTTACCCCAAGTAGCCTTGATTTTCATCCTCCCAGGCCCCGGAAATAGCTCCTATCACCCACATGCGATAGGACTTTCCTCTCAGACTCTGGGAGAACACCTGGTGGAAACCGGATGTACCCAGCGGGGAAACTGAGGTTCAGAGCAGCAGGGCTGTCCCGGGTCAAATGGAGCTGGCAGGTGTTGGGGCTGAGGGTAGCGGGGCACGGGTCTGTCCCCAGCTTTCTCTGCCCCAGCGAACAGCTTCTTTCTCTTGCTGCTCCAGAGCCACCGGAGTTGAGGGGACCCTGCCCGGCTTCACGCCTAAATCGGGTCTGAGGGGACCAAAACAAGCCTGTGAAGGAAAGACGGGCTGAGAGGGAAGGAATACGGGTACACACCACATGGCAGGAGGGGTGGGGGAAGAAAGGCGAGGCTCCCCGCCTTCCCACACTGCCTACCCTTGGCACAGGCACAAAGCAGTCGATTCTGTGAACCGTCCTGCGGCCCGAGGCCACTCAAAAAATGCCATTTGCCAAAGGAACTCACCACCTATATTCATTTAGCCCTCCTATATGTGTAATTAAAAAAAAAACTAAATACAGAAATTGGCTTTTTTTTTCCCCTCCAAGCGAATATTTTTATATCACTTACTGTGTCCTTCCCCGTAGGAGAAGGGATTGTTAGACGCAACCGACTTTTTCCTCTTCCTCCTCCGCGCACTGATTTCATTTCCGGGTTTCCCTTGTAGTTAATTGTGGTCATGTGACTGGGTCCCAGCCAATGGGGGGTGAGAGGAAGTAATGCCGGCACATCGGGCCCTGGCGCGTAAAGCCTGTCACGTTCATTTCTCTTCTTCGGTGACCTAGGAAGTACGGATTGAAGAGTGCACAGGTTGGAAAGTAGCCTGTCTCCTGAATTACTTCGTTTTATGTGTAGCATTTGATAGGTTCGTATCCCTCCTCTACCAGTAAGGGACAAATTTTTAAATTTTTAAAATTTTTCTGTGCCTTGGTTTTCTCGTCTGCAGATCGGGACTATTGACAGAAACTCCCTCTTAGAGCTATTGGAAACATTAAGTGAGTTAATATTTGTAAGTCCCCTATAAGAGTGGTCTGCTTATAGCGGACACTATATAAAGAATATTTAATAAAATATTAAAAGCTCTCTAAATGTTACATTAGCCTCTATGGCTGTTCTAAACATTTTAACAGATTTTTTTGGATGATAATGAGAATCACTTTGGCTGGTAGTTTGGCTTGGTTTGGTTTGTTTTAAGGATAGCATAGCGTTTATGAGTTATAGCTTGGGTGTCATTAGGTTGGCCTGGGTTTGTATCTTGTCTTTTCCACTCTTTAGCTGTGAAACATTAAAACACGACTTAACTTCACTAAATCTCAATTTTCTCATTAATGGGACCGTTAGTACCTACTTCAAAGGTTTATTGGAGGATTAATGAGAGAAAGATTGTACAAAATTCAGTCAAGTGACTGACTCCTAGTAAGTGCTCATTAAATAACATCGCTGCTAGGCAACAAGAGATGAGGAGGCCAGGTTTGAGAAGGGCTGTCCAGAACATTTGTAATTAATCTCTGAGCCCTTTTTCATCTCCGCAATGAGAGGATTAAACTGGATTTGATTATGATTTTCAAAACTTTTATTTTTTACCTGCAAAACCGTTCCTTCAAGAATAACGTTAGATAAACATTTAGTCTAACCTAGATGGGAACAGTGGGATGGAGGTCAGGATGGAGGAGACCCGCCAGCCTTCCCTCACATCCCCTCTGCAAACTGTCTCTGAGTCACCTCTGGGGAATCCTAGGCCTCCTCAGCACAGTTTGATCGTTTATAGGACTTGAAGTTCTCTAAACTATTTTGTTCCAGCTCTAATACTTTATGACCATGAGGACTGGCATTCAGCCATGAAATAGAAGTTGAAGTTGAAATGACACTCACACAACCTGTTCCCTATGCTAAGTCCTCTTCTGACTTAGCACATTTCTTCCATCATTGCCTTTCCTTGTCGCCAGTTAGACCCCCTGTCTCAGGGAACAATCCCTCCCTTCATCTGCTTCCACCATGGGGAGAGACTAGAGCAGGTAGAGCAGGAAGCTGACATGATGCCACTGCCCAGCTGTCTCAGGCCCCATCTTGGGGCCTGGCCTCTAGACGAGCAGTGGACCCACACTAAAGCCAGAGGCCAAGTTTCTGACAGATAAGACCCTTGGCTACTTACAGGGCATAGTTTTAAAACAAAATAATCTATATTAAGAAAAATGAGCTGTCTCAATTCTTCAGTGCTTTCCTTCAGTTAAGAGTTCAATTATCACTCATATTTTCTTCTCTCGCTCTACTTATTTATTCAGGTATAAACCATCCACAAAACTCCAATCAGCTCCGACTGGGGAAGAGCCGCTCCATTTCCCTCATATTCAGAGCAGGTCAGTTTGCTGCTCAAACCCTCAGGGCCCTTCCACTTCGAATGAGATGAAATTCGAAGGCTTCCTTGGCCTCAGACCTCATGCCCTATCACTCTCCTCCTGGCCCTTGCTGCCACAGTCATGCCTGACTCTGTGGTTCCTCCAACACCTGAAGCATCTCGTCTCACATGCTGTTTCTGTGTCTGGAAGACTTTCCCTCCAGAGAGCTGCATGACTCCATCCTTCATCCACATCCTCCTCGGGGGGGGGGCTTCCCTGATCACCTTATCTAAAAAGAACATCCCAGCCCCTTTCTAGACCTGTACCCTGCCCTTACTTCAGCGCTCTCATCTCCATCCCACATAGAGTGGGTACATGTATTGGCCATTACCTGTCCCCCACAGCTTCCCAGGAGAGCAGAGATTTGATCTACTGAGTTCACTGCTGTATCCTCTGCTTCTGGAACAGTGTTTGGTATGTAGGTGCTCAATGAAAACCTGTCAGATGAATGTCCAGATGACCTAAAAAATTGCCTGTGCATGAACATCAAGGTTACAAACTCACAGTCCTGCAGGGTAATGCAGTGAACATAAATGCGTGCAGAGGAGGAGTGGAGCCAGGTGGCTGTCAGCTGCTTGTGTTGTGTTCAGGTCTAACAACGTCTGGATTTCTGTCCTTTTAAGCTCAGGCCGGCCCGAAGAATGAGCCAAACATCCCCTTAGCAGGTAACTCATTGTGACCCTAGACTTAGGTTCATTGTCTTAACCACAGCATTATGGTTGCACCTCTGGTCCCCATTCTTGCCTTAAGTCAGAACTTTCCATCTCCTGTTCCTTAGCCCTACATGTTCTTCTCATGGTATGCTGGCTGTGTGATGTGTCAGTGTGTCTTAGCTGAAACTCTAGTTCCCAGAATCCCCTTCCTTGTGTGGTTCCGAGTTTGAGTTGGTCAAAAAAACAAAGTTGACCACAGCATGCTCTGAGAGAAACAGATGCTGAGCTGTCAGTTACCGCCAGTTGCTTCATATTTCCCTGTTCTGAGTTCAGCTCTTCCTCCCCACTGGCTGTGCTAACCAACAGCACCCCCGGCCCACCACCAGATGGGGAGACAGCAGACTTCCCCACCAGCTCTCCACTGTGGTTCCTTTCCATTAGCTGGATATGCCTGGCTTCCTGGGTCCTTGCAAGCTCCAAATTGTCCATCTGCACCGATGCTTCAGGAGGGATGGTTAGGGGATTCTTCTGAACCTCCAGCTCTCCTCATCAGACCTTTACCTCTCAGCTCCGTCTGTAGTTTTGTCAGGTCTAATTCCTGTAAAGTCCTATTCCAAGCACCCCTTCCTCTTCCCTAGTGGGGCTTTCACTAATACACATGAAGACTGTCTGCAGATTAATGATTATTTTTCCAGTTATCAACATTGTTTTAAATACAGATACTTTCTGTCTAAGTACCTGATACCCCTGTCTTCCTCTTCTTCTTCTTCTTCTTCTTTTTTTTTTTTTTTTTTTTTTTTGGAGAGAGAATGAGAGGGAAAGAGAGCATGCACAGCCAGGATGGGGGAGGGACCGAGGGAGAGGGAGAAAGAGAACCTTAAGCAGACTCCACGCTCAGCACAGAGCCTGACACGGTGCTTGATCTCACAACTCCGAGATCATGACCTGTGGTGAAATCAAGAGTCGGATGCTCAACCAACTGAGCCACCCAGGTCCCCCCGGCCCCCCCTTCCTCTTCTAAGTAGCATGACTTCAATGATAATAATGTAATATAACATATCTAATATGTATCATAACTTGGTATTTCCCAAAATATGCTCCGACAATTTTAGATGGCATACAGATTAAGTGCATTAAAATTATTTTAATAGATAATGTGAAGTAGAAAATATAACTAACATAGAAACTCATTTCATGGGTGTTATTGCTCAGAATGGAGCCAAATTTATTTAGATTTTAGAAAGGAGTGATTGGAGAGTTCCTGTGAAGGTATGGTACCCATCATGAAGATGTTACGAGAATGACTGACATTTGGGATGCTCTGATCCGGTTACTGATGTGAGGGGCCAGGAGACCTTGATTGTACCTCCTCATCCAGGGCATGAAGTTACGGAGGCAGGTGGCTACTCCCTGCACTCAATGAGAGGCAATCTTCGAGAGCACTCGAGTCCTTCTCCTGGACGACCCATCCAGCTCCAGCCTGTCTCTGGACCACTGCCAGCACGTAATATTTCAGCCTGCATACTTTCTGATCACTCAGCGCTTCTCCAAACACCTGTAATCACTCCTCTGCTTACTTCTACTACTTTCTTCTCTCACTACCGTATGCTTGGTAAGTTTTCCTATCTTAGTTTTTTGAGTCATATATCAACTAGTGATTCGAGAAAAAAAAAAGTGCTCTTAATTGCAAAAGAAGTAGATGCTCACTGAAGACATTTGAGGAGTAAAAATAAAGTGTAAAAATTTGTCCTTGCTCACCCATTACTTTCACTCAAACCTCATTGTCCAAGGGTGGCTTCTTCCACAGTTTGATGTAGATTCTTCCAGGATTTGTTTTCCTTTTACGTATTTGTACATAGGATTTCTAAAAATAAAATGGGATGTTCTATGCTTACTATTCAAGACATTCTCTTTTGCATTTACCATTAAATCACGGATATTCTTCCATGTTATATACTAGCCCTCTTTATCTTTTTTAATAGCTGTATAGGAAGGTTACAGTATACTTTTTTTTTTTTTTTGAAAATGACTCCTAAAGGACATTGAACCACTCTCTTTCTGTAACAACACCTTTGGAAGAGTTGAGAAAATAGTTATGCAGATCATTTTCTGTATTATATGGTTCAGGTGAGAAACCCCACTGAGAGAGACTGGATCTCAGACGTAACTTCTGATGTTCATCCCTCTCTTGCCTGAGGATTCCCTCAAATTTCTCATTTCCTCCTATTCTAATAAGCCATCTATCCTGAGACTTGTTGCCTCCTCCATAAAGCCTTGCTGAGTCAATAGATGAGATCAATGTCCCTCTGCATATACACGGTTATCACATATATACATACAAACATACATACACACTGTAGGGGAGGGGGAAAAGTCTTTACCCTCTTAGGTTCTGTGACTGGAGCTCTGGAAATTAAACTGACAAAAGTCAGATTAACAAGAGAAAAACAGAGTTTATTAACTTGTGTAGTGATTATACACATGGGAGAAACTCAGTGATGAGCAACTCAAACTTATATAACTTTTTTTTTCCTTATATAACATCTTAAAGAATGATAAATATGTAGACGTGACAAGACAAAGGAAAAAGGCTTTAGGCTTTTAGGAGTGGCAAACTGTGGGAAGACATATCTATATTAGGAAACTAATGGAAGATAAGGGTTGTTTTTGGTAAGGTTTGCTATGTAGATTCCATCTCTGGGCTGATAAGAGTCATTTTGCCCATCCTGGTATAGGGAAGGCACCTTTCTCATGGGAAATTTTTGTCCTACCTTTAGGTAGAAAGGGGGAGATCAGAGAATTCTTCCTGCATCTGTTGGTTCTTAAGTGTAATTCTTATGCTAAAGTGGCCTGTTTGGGGGAGCATATTTTATCCCCTACAATGTACATAAGGTAAACTAAACTACCATTGCTTCCTCTAATATTAGCTCTTACTATTAAAAATTTCAACTAATATTTACTAAGCACATTTTTATATGCCAGGTGCTATGCTAAGCGAGTCACATAATCTGCTACATCTCTGAGACCCAAAGTGATTAAGTAAACCTGCTCACTGTCCTACAACTAGTAAATGGGAAACGATTGGGAAGCTAACTCAATTCTGGCTGACTTCAGATTACCTCTGCTTCTCCACAGCCTCAGCACTAGTTTTGAGCTAAACTCAGCCAGGAGCTGGAGTGAAGCGATCACTGTATTTGAATTTTGCTGGGCCAAGCACCCCCTAAGGCTCAGAGACTCTGGGTGTGATCCATCTAAACTGGTTAGCAGTGAGAGGTGAGGAAGGTCTTTACACACACTGGGCACTTAGGTCCATTGGAATGATGACCCTGCTGCTTTTAGAACCCTGACAGCAGTGAGGACTGAAGTCCAGCACTCCGGGCCGTTGGATAAATTCCTGTCACAGTGATTGCTGATGGCTTGTTTTCTTTCCTTTGCTGGAGTATTTATAGAAGAACTTTTAGCAAGCTCCAAAATGTAATACTCTCTGGAGATACTTTTGGACCTTGAAATGATGTCCTGCAAAGAGAAAAAAAAAAAAATCGCTAGGATTTCGGATAGGGCTGAAATACTGATTTGTAAGTATATCTCAGAGAACTCAGCTATGCTTAGTTGAATCCCATAGTACCCCTATCCGATTCTACCACTGTTTAAAATAAGCTAGTAACATATTTAAATAAATTGTGGCTAAAGTAACAATTTAAAAACCGTTTGACTAATATTATTGCCCAAAACAAGTTGTTGAATTACTTCAAACTCTTCTCAGAATCCAAGAGTCAAACAGGAAGTTTAGAAACCATGTAGTCCAATACCACTATTTTTCAAAATAAGACAGAGGGACAGAGAAGAGAGTGAATATGCCTGAGATCACAAAGCCAGTCTTTGTCTCAGTTATAAGTAAACAAATCAAACTCAATGACTAGAATAGATGCTTTTGGATGTGGTTGCCCTTTTCCTCAATTTATTGCCTTTTTTTTTTTTTTTTGGTGTCTTCAGTGCCTGGCATAATACAAGCACAATATACAAGTGCTCAAGAAACATTTACTGAGTTGGACAATGTGTCAAAGGCATATTTCCAGATACAGTACCTGCTTTTATCAGTTACTGATCCAAATAATTTTTGAAAATAAAAAGGCATGCATACTGTAAAAGAAAAATTGTACCAAAGTGAATTAAACAGTCTAGAAAGACTTTCAGACTAATCGGGGAGTGAGATTGAATTTAACTGTATTGAAACAAAAGGCGGGGAGAATTTTTAAACACTAGGGAGCACTAGTGAACAAGTGCTAGAGGGTATTAGTGGGGAGGTTGGTCAACGTGATGAGGTCTATTAGGCTTCTCTCATAAAAACTGGAATATAGGGACCTGATATTTCTTAATGATTACATGTCAAAGGAATGGCTCCCATGTCCTTGAGAAAGAAATTCCTGGGTGTGGCAAAACGCTAGGAGAAGATTTACATCTCAAATGGAGAGGGAAAGAATTTATGATGGCGAGGTTTCTAAAGTAAATGCTCTAAGCAAAAGATCAGGGGCCCAGAGCCAGGAAGAAGTCTTGTATACAGTTTAGTCAAGCTGAGGGGAACGGTAAGGTTGTCTTGGTCAGTACCTCTTGGTAAAGAAGTAAGATTAAACACATGTGTTTACTTTCACTCTCTCTTAAAACCCCCTATAAAATGCTAGCAAAAATATTTTTGTTAAGGCTTAAAACCACAAGGTCAAAGAGAACAGGAACAGAGACAATATTAACAAACTTATGGATATTGCACAGCAGATAAAAGAGCAGAAACTGTTGGTAGACCAGAAGGTTAATTCTTTACCTGGCTGCAAGGAAAACCAAGAAGCAACACAATTTACATCAAAAAACTCCCCAAAATGTTTCTGATTTGTCAACATCATGGACATCTGGATGCAAACACAGAATTAAAAAACAGATTGTTTGAGGAGCAGAAATGAAAAAAAAAAAACAAACCTCTGTTAAATGGAAAATAAATTTGAGGAAATCTAGTGGAAAATAGAACAAAAAGACCAAGAGATTTTAAAAAAAAGGGCTGGCTCAGTTGGTGGAGCGTCCAACTCTATCTCAGGGTTGTGAGTTTGAGCCCCATATTGGGTGCAGAGATCACTTAAATAGATAAAAAACTTCAAAAATATTTTTAAAAAAGAAAATATAACAAAATTAAAGAGGTAATCCCTGAAATCAAATTTCCTGAAGAAGGAGTTCTGGAAATAGGACAAGGAATATGGGGGGGGGGGCGGAATTACACAGCCAAAGAAATCAAGATAACTTTCCAGCAGCTTCCAGACGAAAAGGGCCCACCAAGTGCCCAGTACCATTGATTGAAAGGCCTCAATGCCATGATGCATCATTGTGAACTTTTAGAACGTTAGGGGCAAAAAGAGATCCCATAAGTTTCCAGAGAAGAACAAAACTAGTTGCATATAAAGAATGAGGAATCAGGACACCTGGGTGGCTCAGTTGGTAAAATGTCTGACTCTTGGTTTTGGCAGGGGTCATGATCTTGGGGTTGTAGGAGCTCTGCATCACACTCTGCACTCAGCAGGGCGTCTGCTTGGGATTCTTGCTCTCCCTCTCCTTGAGCCCCTCCCCCGGCTCATATGTGCTCATGCACTCGCTCGTGCTCTCTCTCTCTCTCTCTAAAATAAATACATAAATCTTAAAAAGAATGAAGAACCATAATGATGGCAACATTGACAGTGAAAAGACAATGGAGCCATGCCTTAAATTCCCGCAGGAACATTTTTTTTTTTTTTTGAAGAAAAATATTTTCTAATAGCGAATTTCTACCTTTCCAAGCTATCATTTATATGTGAGGTTAGGCTAAAGAGAGTTTTGGATGTTCTAAGTCCCCCCTAGATGTGACCTCGCATGTGATTTTTCTCAAGAAGTTAACATGTACCACCAAAATAAGGGAATGAACTGAGAGAGAGGAGGGCTAGCATACAAGAATGAGGAGATCCGATACAGGAAAGAAGAAAAAGGAGCCTCTGGAAGGACAGGGAGTGTTAATTCCAATATCACAGCTGTAGCCAGCTCAGATGACAAGTTTTGATGACAAATACTGTATGATCTCACCTGTATGTGGAATATAAAAAAGCCAAACTCACAAAACAGAGTAGAATGGTGGTTACCAGGGGCTAGGGTTTTGGGGAACTGGGGAGATGTTGTATAAGGGTACAAACTTGCAACTAGTAGCTAAATAAATCCTGGAGATCTAACATACAGCATAGTGATTATAGTCGGCAATATTGTATTATAAACTTCAAAGTTGCAGAGAAACTAGATCTTAATCGTTCTCACCACACACACAAAAAAATAAAAATGATGTGATGTGACCAAGGTGCTAGCAAATGCTCAGATGGTAATCATATTGCAGTATGTAAATGTATCAAGTCAACATGTGTACACCTTAACCTTCCACAATGTTATATGACAATATCATAATTAAAAAAAATGAATTTTAAAAAAGGCCAACTAAAAGGTTCCCAGTAGTGTTCATTATGGATATTAAAGTGATAGAACCTGAAAAGAGATTTAACTGTTTGATGATGATTTGGGGCTTCAGTTAAGGATAAGGTCATAGAAACTTGAGAAATTGAATATACAAATAGACAATGGCCAGACCAGATACAAAAATAGAACTCTGACCCACAGTCTGCACTAGTCAGCCCAGGAAACCAACCCATTAGCTGCAGTAACCAGCCCAGGAAGCCAGTTTGCTACCTGTAAGTCACACTTGTAGAAGGTCAGAGCACTGTCTCCTGCAACTGGTTCCAGAAGACAAATCAGAAGCCCTGTACCAGTCAGACCCAAACAGGCAGGACTTGATTAATAACTGACAGCTTCTCTAATTTTTGTTCCTGCTTCCAGTTTGGGCCAACCGGAGAGAGCCAAATATGTGCCCCATGACCAACCACATGTATCTCCTGCTTCTGGTTAGCCCACCTGCTGTTTCCCACACCAGCAGCCTCCAGTCAGGGCCCACCTGAAACTGTCCCTTTTTTCCACCATCAAGCTTTCCCACTTCACTGCCTGCCTTCCAGTTTCTGCCCAGACGCGAGTCACGGTGACTGACTCCTTCGCTGTAGCGAACTCTAAATAAATAGTCTTTGCGTGTTCTCATTTGGCTGGTCTTTGTTTATTTCCACAAACTGCAAGCCAAAAACAAAACAAAACACCAAAACAAAACAATTTTTAAATGCATGGGAAAGAAAGAGCAATGATAATCTATAAGACTTGGCTATGAATAGCACTTTTGTAATCAAAATAATGTAAGCATTAAATATGAACCTATATTTTTCCTTGCTTTCATCAGTAGGGTGTATCTATTCCATTATACTGCAGGAGATAGAAGCCACTAAAAATCTTTTTCAAAAAACACATTATTGTAATGTAATTTGTATGTAATAAAATACATCCATTTAGGTGTAGAGTTTAATGAGTTTTGACAATCGTATTCACCCATGTGACCACCACTACAATCAACGACATTTCAGCGCCCCAAAAATTTCCCTTGTGGCCCTTTTCAGTCAGACCTCCCTCTACACACCAGGAAACCACTAAATCCGCCTTTGGTCGCTATAGATTAAGATTCCCTGTGAAGGAATTTCATTTAAATGGAACCACACAGGGGCGCCTGGGTGGCTCAGCCAGTTAAGTGTCTGCCTTCAGCTCAAGTCATGATCTTGGAGTCCTGGGATCGAGTCCCACATCGGGCTCCCTGCTCCTCGGGGATCCTGCTTCTCCCCCTCCCTCTCCCTCTGCCACTCCCCCTGCTTGAGCTTACTCTCTCTCTCAAATAAATAAGTAAAATCTTAAAAAAAATAAATGGAATCACACAAACTATTGTTTTGCCATTTTACATCCTCACCCACAAGGGCTGTGAGCCAGAATCAGTGGCTTCGCAGGAGCTGAAAGGTACGCTAGTGAGTGCCTGGAAGTATCTCTTCATGGTGTGGCTTTATTTTGTTTTAGGTGCAAAAAGCCTGCTTTTGTTTTCAGTGTTTTCCCTGTCACTTAAGACTTTTCAGCTGTTTCATTTCCAGGAATGGATGAGAAAGACCAGATATCAGCAGACAACACATTTCAGGGTGTCACTTCCAAGTGTGGGATTTAAGTTAGTGTGCCTAGGTTTCAATGGGGATCTTGTTTTTATAGTAGGAGTGTCTGGACTTGTTCAGGTATAAGATGAGAGGTCATCAAAGCACAGATATCAGGATAAAGCTCCTGTGAATCTGTGAACCTGAACAGCTCCTGTACTGCACCTATCACTCCATGTACTAACCATTTTCTTTCCATAAGTCGTCTTTTTTTTAAAGCCACGTTATTTTGATGTAATTTATAAACGGTAACATTCACCCTTTTCCGGTGTGCTAGAGTTCAGTAAGTTTTGTCAAATGACTGTGTAGTCCTATAACCATCACGACAACCAAAATACAGACAATTTCTGTCATCTGCAAACTCTGTGGTCAATCCCCTCCCTCACTGGAACCGTTGATCTGATTTGCCTTTCCCAGAGGGTCACATAATTAGAACCATGTAGTGTGTAGCCTTTTCAGATTGGTTTCTTTCACTTAGCAATATGCATTTGAGATTCATTCCTGTCATGTGGATCAGTAGTTTGTTTCTTTTTACTGCTGAGTAGTATTCCACTGTATAAACGTACCACAATTTGTTTATCCACTCACCTGTTGATGTACCTCTGAATAACTTCTCTTTTTGGAAACTGAATAAAGCAGCTATAAATAGTTGCATATGTATTTCTGGAGTATATATTTTTATTTCTCTTAGATAAATGCCTAGGATGGGATTGCTGGATCAAATGGTATGTCTAACTTTCTGAAGAACTGCCAAACTGGGGGTGCTTGGCTGGCTGTCGTTGGAGTGTGTGACTCTTGCTTTTCTGATCATGAGTTAAGCCCCATGTTGGGTGTAGAGCTTACTTAAAAATAAATAATTAAAAAAAAGAAGAAGAAGAACTGCCAAACTGTTTTCTAAGTTGACTATACAATTTTGTGTTCTCACCAGAAATTTGTGAAAGTTTCATTTGTTCTACAGCCTCATCAGCCCTGGGTGTTGTTAATTTTTAAAATTTTAGCCATTCCAGTAAGTGTGTAATGGCATCTCCTTGTGGTCTTATTTTGCAGTTCCCCAATGACTGATGTCTTTGAGTATCTTTTTTTGGGGGGGGTGCAGAGGGAGAGGGAGATAGAGAATTCCAAGCAGGCTCCATGCCCAGCACGGAGCCCGATGCAAGGCTCAGTCTCACAACCTGGACACCATGACCTGAGCTGAAATCAAGAGTCAGATGCTTAACCAACAGAGGCACCTAGGCACCCCAAGTTGAGTATCTTTTAAGTGCTTATTTGCTAACATCTCTTTAGTGAAGTGCCTGTTTAAAAACTTTCCCTGTTTTTTAGGGTGCCTGGGGGGGCTCAGTCAGTTAAGTGGCCAGCTCTTGATTTCAGCTCAGGTCATGATCTCAGGGTTGTGAAATCGAGCCCCACATAGGGCTCTGCACTCAGCAGAGAGTCTGCTTGAGATTCTCTCCCTCTGTCCCTCCCCCTGCTCACTCTCTCTCTCTTTCCAAAAATAAATAAATAAATCTTAAAAAAATAATGTTTCCTGTTTTTTTAAGGGGTTACTTTTTTATTATTATTGAGTTGTAAGTGTTCTTTATATATTCTGGATCCAAGTCATTTTTTAGAGATGTGTTTTGCAAATATTTTCTCCTACTTTGTTGCTTGTCTTTTTATTTTCTTTGAGGTATCTTTCAAAGAAATTTTTAATTTTGACATAGTATGATTTATCATTTTGTCCATCCCAATGTCACAAGGATTTTCTCCATTTTTTTTTTCTAGAAGTTATATACTTTTACATTTAGGACTATGATCCAATTTGAGTTCCTGTTTGTATTTCTGTATATGGTATGAAATAAGAGTTGAATTTGTTTTTTCACTTGAGTGTCCAGATTTTCTAGCACCATGTGTTTAAATCGTCTTTCTCCACTGAATTACTTTGGCACTCTGTCAAAAATGAATTGATCATATATGTGTGGGTCTTTTCTTCTCCTTGAAGTGTCTGTCAAAGTAATGTGAGCCTCAGAGAATGAATTGAGAAGTAGTCACTCATCTTCAGTTTCTTGGAAGAGTTTGGGTAGAATTGGTATTCTTTCTTTCTTAATGTTTGCTAGAATTCCCCAGCAAGGACTCTGACCTTGGAGTTTTCTTCAGGAGAAAGTTTTAAAATGCAAATTAAATTTCTTTAGAGAGCTAGAGCTATTTGCGTTATCTATTGTGTGTGTTTGTGTATTTTGATAAATTTTCTATTTCAAGGAATTTGACCAATTAATCTCAGTTACCAAATTTTTTGGCATGGTATTTATTACTATAAGGTAGTTCACAATAACCCCTGATCCTTCTGAATGGTTTCTAGTACCGCTTTAGTTGCATCCCACAAGTATGGGATAGTGTGTTTTCACTTTCACTCATTTCAAAATACTTCCTAATTTACTTTTTTATTTCTTCTTTGAGTTTCCAAATATTTGAAGATTTTTCTAGATAACTTTCTGTTATTAATTTTTAACTTAATTTTAGTCAGAGAACTTTGTATGACTTGCACACTGTCATATTTTTTGAGATTTCTGTTATGTAACCGGAATATAGTCTGTCTTTGTAAATATTCTGTGTGCACTTGAGAAGAATGAGTATTCATCCTGCTGTTGTTCGGGAGAGTGTTCTATAAATGTCAATTAGGTCAGTTTGGTTGATAGAACTGTTTAAATTTTCTATATCTTTACTGATTTTATGTCAACTTGTTTGATCAGTTACGGAGAAAGGAATGCTGAACTCTCAATTATGATTGCAGATTGTCTTTTTTCTCCTTGTCAGTTCTATCAGTTTTTTCCCATGTATTTGGAAGATCTATTATTAGTTGCACAAACATTTATGTTATGTTCTCTTGATTAATTAACCTTTATCATTATGAACTAACCTTTTTATCTCTAGTGATATTTGCTGTGAAATCTATTTTGCCTGACATTAATATAGAAACTCCAGCTTAAATTTTTTTCTTATTTATTTGTAGTATTATCATGATATATGTTGTTTCATATTTTTACTTCCAACCTATTTGTGTTTTTATACATAAAGTGCATCTCTTGCACGCAGCATATAGTTGGGTCCTTCATTTTTATCCAATTGGACAATCTCTACCTTTTGATTGGAGTGTTTAGACTGTTTTAATTTAGCGTGATTATCAATCCTTATGGAGTTCTCTGGCTCTTTCTCCATGTCCTGTCCCCCACCCTCTGCAGTACTCTGCCCCACGAGTTCTAGCCAATTCAGTCTTTTCCAACTTCAAGCTCTGTCTCCTCAAATAAAGTAAGATTGCCACACAACTGCGGATCTTGCTTTCCATGATTCATGATCCAAAAAAAGCCTTAAAACAGATAGCCAGGGTGACCCCTGGGTTCACCTCATAAATTTCCATTCCTTGAGAGATCACAGTCCTGTGTTGCCTGTTGTCTAATATCCTCAAACTGTTCCCTCATGTATTTGGTCCAGTTTTCTTGTTGTTTATGGTGAGAGGATAAGTGTAATCCGTTATTCACCATGGCTGGAGGGAAGGCTCCTGTAAAATCTCTTTAAGTTAAATAAATTAGCTAAGAAAATCTAGACATTTATGCTATCAAATGCCTGTTATAAATTGATATGAGTATCAACTTAAAGAAAAAGATAGAAGTGTGGTGCCATACTATCTACTTCTCTATTATTCCCTCACTTACTCCCCATATCTTAGCATGGGACTTTCAGGTAATGGGAGTTGGCCTTCTCTTATCTCTGGCACCTTTCTGCCTACAAGCCTGATGCACATGTGTGCACCCTAGTACACGTTCCAGTCCCTGGGCAAGCTTTTGCAATGCAACAGAAATGATTTTAATTCTATAAGTAAGAATAAAGTATTCTAAACCACGACCCAGGATTTATAGTGGCCCAGCCTTGAAGATAGCTTTGCTTCAAGTGCCTTGGTGGGATGCAGCTAGCGCCCCATGCTCACATAATTTTGGAATTAGAGTCCCTTCCAGCAAGCCTCTGGAGAAGTCTGTATTCTCTTTCAATCTAAAAAGCGCCAGGGGAGACATTTTTTCCACAGAGTACAAATAATTGCTGCTTTGTGCACTTTATCTGATACGTTTACTCTTTTCTCCCCACATGCTCCTCGTCTCCTTCATTATCATTTTAATAGCGACATTGAAAAATTTATTTCAGCTTTGCAATTTGTAAGCTCTGCTACATTGTTATAATGACTACAACAGTGTTGTGATGAAAGTAATTATTAACTCCGACTCTATAGAAAACGAAATTGAACTATATAAATGTTATAAAACTTGCTCAAGGTCAGGCATGTGTTCATAACAGAGCTAAGACGAAAGCCTTAAAGTCTCTGACTCCAAATCCTGTGTGGCTCTTTCACCACACCACGGTGTCTTTCCTGCAGCCCCTCTTGCCTTCAAAACTCATGTTTGATGTAATTTTTTTTTTTTTTTTTAACTCCCAGAGACTTTCAATCTCCCTGGATCACAGAGCAGTGTTACTTTTATAAACATGTTGGGAGAATCACGATATAAATGTTTGCTGCTTCTGTCTTGATGAACACATAAGGTTCTTAAAAGCTGTGTGTAAGTCCACTTGTTCATGCGTCCAACAGTGCATGTATCCATATCTATGTAAAGTCGATTTTCTCCAGGGAATGGTGCATATCGGTGGCATTAGTTCAGACTTTGGGATTTTTTTTGGCGCTCTTCTTATCATTTCATCCTTCTCCAAAAGCTTTGCACTTTTGGGATGTGACAGGGTTAATAATGTTAATAAACTAACTCAGACAACAGCAACACAATCTGGCCTACAGATGTGGGGTGTGTTTAGTCTGCACACTGCTTTTATAAAATGTGAATTAGCTGCAAAATTGAAAACCAGGAGGTTTCACATAAAAATCAGAATTTTCACACTGTCTTGAAAAATCAGAGTATCTTGCAACCATGGGTCCCCAATCCCTCATGATATCAATTGGCTAGAGCTGAGATTTGGCTGCCCTCTTTTGACCGAGCACCTGCTACTCAGTCCGTCACAAGTTTTGCTCCCCTGTTGTCTTATACTGGTCTCACTTCATTCATTTACTTTACCTGCCTTGAGTTTATGATTTTGGCCGCAGACTAACAAACTTCAATCGAGGCTAAAATATCTGCACACAGCCATGGTGCCCTCTGTTGGTGAAGAGCAGGGATGGTGGGCTTTTGCTCTGAAAGGGAGTTTCGTTCTTCTGTAAGGATGGTTTTGAGTCGAAAGTTTGTAAATGGAGAAGCACTTATATTTATGAAGTATGAATATGTAGCAGCATAATTACTCCCCAAGTACCCCACACCCATCCACCTGCAAAGGACTATAATTCAACTCCAAACCTCGACAGGTCTTTCAAGGAGGCTTGCGTACGTGTGTATGGATGAGCATATGTATGTGCACTGTGGGACATAGGAAGTGCAGAGGAGTTAGCAGTCTGCTTCCCTTGAAGATTCTTCTTGAAGATCTAGCATGGCAGGAATTTGTTCATTTGGCTTTTTTGGAAGAGGTCCCATCTTTTCTGCATTGCTGTTGAACATGACTTCTCATCACATAGCAGAAAGAACACAACATCTGGAATCAGAAAACCTTGGTAACAGTCATGTTCCTGCTATTTACTATTTGATCTGGATCAAGCTACAAAGTTCCTGTGGTCTTTGGTTTTCTCATCTAAGAATCAGGATAATAACGACTGTGCAATTTAGCAAGGTAGTTGTGTGACAATCTATGTCAGATGAGAAGCAGAGATGGTGGAAGACATGAATTGCACCACATATCATGTTTATGGTTGGTTTGCATAGCACTTCAGGCTGATTTTTAATTTAGCAGAAGCCAATGCATTTTCAAAAACAGCTCTCTCCCAGAGTTTCAGTAATGAAATGCCATTTGATCGGGTATGGTGGGCTTATGCACACAGCTCTGTTATTCTAACATCTTGGACCTGGCAGAACTCAGCCCTATGGGCAGAACGTAGTTATGTTGTCAGATTTAAGGGATAATAGCAGTAAAGCTTTTCTCTGGGCCTCTCCTATTCTCTTGCTACAGCCTCTCCTCCTGTGAGTGGTCATTACCATGGCTTCAGGATCACTTGCGGGTGACTCTTTAGAACCTCACCTGAGATCAGCACGCCTCTGATTATCTGAAAGTTATCTTCACTTGGATTTCTCACAGTCCATGAATTCAAAACCCAGTTTATCTCCTTTCCCCAAAAGAAGTCCTTCTAAAGTCTCCTGTCCGTGGCATCGGTGTTCTCTCAATTTGGTGTAACTGGATTTATTCAGTGATCACCATAGGCTGGGTTTAGAACCTGTGACCCCGCCTTCCCCTTTTATTCCTGTATCTAGACTTGATAGATTTTTTTTCAGTATCATTCACACCTCTCCTTCCCTTTCCATTTCGTGGACATCCAAGTTAGTCTAAGGCTTCCTTACTACCTCTTGAATGATAGGGGAAATCCAGCCTAAGGGTCTTGAGATTAAGCTTTTCCTGAAAACCTTTCTTTGGTTTCCTGGGAATGACACCATTAAATCTGGATGCTTCTGCCTGTGTTCCACTCCCTCAGCCTAGTCCTGGTGTGCAGGCCTACTACAGTTGGCTTTGCTTGCGTATTTTCCAAGGATATTCTTCTGTGTCTCTCCAGGTCAGACAAGACCTTAGAGGTCTAGTCAGATGCCACCCTCTAAGACTCATCTGTCTCAGCCCTTCTGTACTTGTTTCCTAATTCCTGAACTTCTAGAACAGTAACAGTCTGTGCCATGCAATTCTCACACTTCTTTCTCCATACTTCTTGTTCACCATCATTCATGAGGGCCAGTTTTGCTTTTTCCGCTAAGCTATAAACTCCCCGAGGAGAGATAGCACATCATGCTGAATCTCTCTCTCTCTCTCAAGTTCCTTGCATGTGGTAAATATTGACTGAAAGAAAAATTGAATGGCTTGTTGATTTACTGGGACAAATGAATTGAACAATAGATTCAGTCAGGTTTTGACAAGGCTACACTTTACTTTTCAATACATACATCCCTTTTGGGCAGGTAAGTTGAATTGTTGAATAAGGTGAACAGAGGAAATGCTATAACCTACTTACGTAAGGAAAAATTGCGACTTGGTTTGATGAGTCCAGAATGTACTTTAAAAGGCAACAGGACGGGATATTTGACATCAGGCCTGTTCTAGAAAAATTTATTGTATTTGGAAAAAAATCATTAGATCTCCTAAATTCATTGTGTCTTTAATACTTAAATGTCACTAGCCTACAAGAGAGGAAATCAGGACAATATTGGCTATGGAAGCTGACAAGGGGATTGATTGCCCAAAGAAAGTGACAGGAACCTTCCGCCCCCACAAGTACCATGTCATTTTTCCGTGAACTCGGCCTGCAGTGATTAAGTATGTGTGCTTGAGAATGCTTCCAACGGTTTGAGCAATCCATCTGGCAAGAGCATTTGACACTCTGGGATTTGTTATTGTAGTGCTGTGCCAGCACCAAGACTGACTTAATTGCATTAGTCATCAAGCAGCAGTGCCACTAATCTTGGATCTTACCGAGTGCCATCTGGCTTGTGTATTTGAAAGACCAAACAAACAAAGCTGAAGAACTATAAACGTCTCCCATATTGGAGCCTGAGGTCCAGAGGTTATGACCCCAACTCTCAACCAGTTCTGTGGTAAAACTTTAAGGGTCACTCCTATATAAAAGAGGCATAATTTAGGCCAAAATGACAAGAGTTGAAGCCTTCCAAAAGACCCTGTCCACCCAGAACACAACTGCCTAGCCACATGCTAGAGTTCTCCAAATCCCCATCATTAGAGTCATTTCTGTATATTTGAGCAGCATCTCTGAGAAGTTCCATTAAATGCAATTGCATTACCTGGAATTAGGTACCTGTGAACTCCTTAGTTCTGGGCTCACATCTGGAAGAACTAGCTAGCTTCCTCAGTTTGGATACTGAGGGCACTGAAGTCAATTGGGTTAGTTGTTTTGATGGGTTCAAAAATGCAAAGGCTATTACCAGGAGATACTGCTGGCTAGAAGTATCTCAAGGATGTGTTCTGAGAAATTAGCCATAGTAATGAGGCGGAAGATGGAAGATATAGAAGAGGAGGAAACTTCTTGCTTCATGACTTTGCTCATATCTGGCCTGACACTCATACCTTCACATACCAGATATCATTAGACTAGAGCCTAGCCATTATTTTGTGAAGAACTTTAGCTTTGCCATTGACACATTAGAAACCTACTCACAACTTCCTCCCAACTCCCTAAAATTCCAGCCAAGAAAAAAGAATTGAAAAGGCAAGGCAGAGGGGAAAATAAAAAACAGACATGCTGTTTTCAAAAAATCAACTTCCTTCTTTCTCTTAAAAATCTCCTTTTCTGCAAAAGGTTGCCCTATTATGGAATAGTTTGTACTTCTACCTTAACATCCCCTTGGAATCCTCTCTGCACTCCTCTGTGATATCTCTAGGATAAAATAATCGCAGGACAAGCGATCTCCTTCTTGCCTGTGGCAGGAAAACTAAAACGGTATTTAGATGTATTTTAGGGCAAAGTTCATGATGGAGACTAATGTGAGTGGGTAGCCTCCCAATGGATGAACAATTGGCTAGAAGCATTATGTGGGGCTCCGCTGAGCAAACATAAGGTAGAGGAGAGGGACACACAAGAATGGACCACATCAAGTGATTCTCTAGAAGCATCTTACTGCCCACTGTTGATTTGGGATGCATAGTTTCAACATCATCTGAATATAAGATTTTGGTTTACTTTAATGGGCACGTAGTTATTAGTCTAAATGTCAGCTTTTGTAAAATTCACCTTCATAGTATAAAATAAATACTGCCATCTCCCACCCCCTTTAAACTCTCATTTTTCTACCGTACAATAAAATTGGCTTTCCTATCAAGTCTCTGAGATGAAATATCACTGAATAAGATTACAAATATACTTCACATGCCTATGAATTTTTTTCAAAAGTGGAAATCAAGGCAAACTTCGTTCACTAGCAAAACAAACCAAGGAATTGTTTTTCCACAAAAATAAACTTTTAGATGCCCTGATTACATAAATAAAAAATTTTTTCTCCAGGTAGTCTCTAAGAACAGTCTTTTGGCTGCTGTGATGCACTCATCTGTTGCATCCAGGTTGGCCCACCTTAGCCCTCTCCTCCCAGTACAGAAGACAGCAGATTGATTTCAGCTGGTACAGTAGAGTCACTGGCTCATCCAGTCAGACCTTATGAAACACTTTAGCCGGGATATCCAAGATTCTTTTCCTCAAAACGATCCCATAGATCAGCCGTTCAGACTGTACCACGAAGGGCCCGAAAAGGACCGGGTTTTGGAACACCTCAGAATCATATAAGTGCTTCCATTGCAACTCATTCTTCACCTTGGCAGGCATACATCCTCAAGTTCAGCTCAGGACTTGCAATGACCAAGAGACTGGGATGAAGTAGGTTTGGCTGCATTGGCTGGGAGTGGATTCCTGGCTGAAAACCCAGGGCACTGACTTGAGTAGTCAGATTTCCAAAATACAAAAGGAAATAGCAAGGGGAAAAGGAGAAAAGAGAATAGTGTGTGTGTGTCCCCAGGGGTGTGTGTGAGTGGGAAAGGAGTGAAATGAAACAGATTGAAAACCACACCTTGCCCCCCACATGGAATCTTCCATTTAGTCCCCATGCCGGATGCTCCTTGTTTGCCCCATCAGATTCACTTTCCAGCCTTCTCTAATGTGATCTTGCCCTGGAAAGCTGACACATTGTGGAGCTCATCAATGGGTTCTTGTGCCCTCTGACTCCTAGTGGGTTTGGTCAATGGAAGGTATTGGTGGGGGTTCTGAAAACTTGAGAGTGAGGTTGTGGTTGGCAGAGGTGGACTGTGTCTTCCTGTGAAAGCCGCAGTTCCTGCCAATGTGGCTTCTCCACGCTGCTCTATCTGGGTTCTCGTAACTCCGCTACCATTTTGCCCTTCAAACCTAGGGGTGGGTGGAATGTTGACAATGGACGCTTGTCATTGCCAGTTTGGGGACAGTGTAGGAACATTGCCCTCTGTTGGTTCCCTTGAAACCTGCCTACATGTCTGCAAAGAATCCCTTTATTAAACTCTCCAAATCAAATTGCTTGAGTGTGCCATGGTTTCCCATCAAGACTTGGAAAGATATATGTTCTAAATACGTGAATTTTTACAAAGTAAATGATGGAAATTGAACTTAGGCAAGGCAGCTTTAAATCATAGTACTATTATGTCCGGTTCAAGGGCTATTGATGGCAAAGAAACAGGGTCATCCTTTTGTCTCTGCACATGACATATCACAAACAAATAGAAAAAACAGTGACGTAGGAGTCAGAAGATTTAGGATCTATCTGGAATTTACCCCACGGTGGGTATATAGCCTTAGTCAATTAATTGAACTTTTGTAGTACTCCATTTCCTATGTAATGGAAATAATCTGCTCAAGGTTCTTCACAGCACTTTTAGGAAGATCAAATATAATATGGTGCTTTGAAAAAAGGTTTCTCCATACTTACCTGTAAAAATCCTGTAGGTTTTTCCAGGACTGGCAGTAATAACAGTTCCTTTGAAGATTTTTTTCCTGAGTCTCCCAGGAAGAATTAATTCTCTTTCCTCCATTTTCACATAGCAATTGATTCAAACCTCTGTTAAAGCATCCATTCCATTATATTGTAGCTGAGTGTTTATAAGTTTATTACTTTAGTTAGATGATAAGCCCTTTACAGGTTGTATGCCAAGCACCAAGAATGGTACTTGGCACATAAAGATCTCAACACATGTTCATTGAAAGAATGCAAATGCTTTTCTCTTTTATTCTCATCTCTCTAGGTTTACACCATAATATCCTTGGGCCATGATGCCCATCCCACCCACGACTTCTAGGAGTCGCCTTAAGTACCATATGACACCACACAGCTAGAGCCAGGAATACACTCTAAAAGCAGCCTGAGCATACAGCGAGCTATGAATTGTCTGGGTTGGCCCAATGAGGTATCTCAGGTTTTTTTTTTTCTCAAAATTTAACTATTTGTACAGAGAATTCTGTCAGTCAAGAGATCTTTGAGTAAGCTGAGGAAGCAAACCTAAAGAGAGGAGAGAGGGAGGAGGCATGCAGAGAACTGAGGTGAGAGGCTACACCACCACTGACAAATGGCAGTTCTACTCAGCTGGGTTTTACAGACCCTAGAAGCCAGGGTTGTATTTTGTTTACCAACCTTAGATTCTGTGATGCTTCTCAGTGTCCCTCTATGTCTAGCTTCAGTGGGTTTCTATTTCTTTGCAATCCGGAGCTCTGACTGGAAGACCTCTTCTTAGTTTTCTTTCATTGTCCTGACAGGGTTGCTGAGAAAGTGGAGGAGTGAAGCCTGGCATTATACCAGCTCTGCTCCTGGGAGCTTGATAGGGCTCCGAGGCACTTGGTACATACAGCTTGTGGCTTGCCTTATTCCTTATCTCCATGGGCTTACTTCTTGTTCTCAAGGTCTTTACAACTTGGATTGAATCTTCTTTCCCTTCTACCTGCTGAGCAGATGTCCCCTTTCCTTTGTCATGAAGTGTTCACAATCATTTTATTTTTTTAACCACTGTATTCCCATAGTTCATTGACCCCTTTCTCTGCTTCATAAGTTCTCACATGTCACACAACTCCTCATACCCCACATGTCTTAAGGGAACAAAATAAACTAAGAAGAACAAGCCAAGGGACGCCTGGGTGGCTCAGTCAGTTAAGCATCTACCTTCGGCTCAGGTCATGATCCCAGGGTCCTGGGATTGAGTCCCGCATCAGTCTCCTTGCTTGGTGAGGAGCCTGCTTCTCCCTCTGCCTGCCGCTCCCCCTGCTTGTGATCTTTCTCTCTCTGACAAACAAACAAACAAACAAACAAATAAAATCTTTAAAAAAAAAAAAAGAAAAAGAAGAAGAACAATCCAAGAAGGAAACTCTTAAGCAAGCAACATAGCAAGACACTAGACTCAGAGGGCGCCTGGGTGGCTCAGGTGGTTAAGCGACTGCCTTCAGCTCAGGTCATGGTCCTGGAGTCCTGGGATTGAGTCCCACATCGGGCTCCCAGCTCGGCGGGGAGCCTGCTTCTCCCTCTGACCCTCTCCCCTCTCATGCTGTTTCTCTCTCTCTCTCTCTCTCTCTCTCTCTCTCTCTCAAATAAATAAATAAATAAAATCTTAAAAAAAAAAAAGACACTAGACTCAGGGAAACTCTGGCCTTCACCTTGTCTCCCACATTTGAGTTTGGGCATGTCCTTTGGGGGCTCTTGGTTGACAGTGATTCCGACGGACACAGACCACACTGAGTCCAAAAAATACGAAAGATTTGGAACCCCATTATTGATTTGCTTCTGGGATCTGATGATGAAGGGAACCCTTAGACCACTTTTCAGGGCAGCTGAGAGCTGCCTGAATTCCTCTGAGAGTTAGAACCAATCAGCCCCTTCCCCACCCTGAGGGTGAGAGAGTTGCCAGGGGCAATTCTCAGGCCTGGCATCTAATGCTCAGAGTCAGAACCCATCATAAGGCCCTACATTTACTATCAATTTCTGTAGCAGTGGTTTGAGAAGTAGTGAAACAGGGAGGGGAAATAGGAACCCCAAAGAGGAAGAGGAAAATGACAGTTGATGTGCTGCTTTCTTAGGGTGAAAGTGTTATTTTTTTAGCAAACCAGCTTGTTTATAAAGTAGTTTCTGTGGGAAAATCACATCCTTTGAGCTACAGTTTAAGTGCTTGCCTTCTGCTTTTAGGAACTTTATACTAATGGTTTCATTAAATAATTATCCAATATAACAGATTCATTTAATACTTGATTAATTGTTAAAGAAATGAAGTAACATCCAGTCCTAGAGTCCACCAATTGCCCTTATAAATATTGTAAGTTGCAAACTTTCTGGAAGAAGTGAGCTTTTTATTTTTATTTTTTATTTTTTTTTGCTTCGTAATGCCTTTCACAATAAAAATGATAGTGCCGAAGAAATATTGACAGCATGAACAACAACTTGGCCTCACTTCCAAGGATCATAAGTGATCATCAGAGGTTATGCAATGGCACTTGAGAGAGGGAAAAACCGAAGGAGGAAATCGGAATTCTTTGGCTAGATGTTCCATTTGTTTCGGCCAGACCCTTCAACCATCTTGCTCCCCTGTCTGTGACTAGGGATTCATTGCAGGCAGCTGCACCGCCTTTCCACACGTGAGCAAGCCAATATCCTTCAGACTTCACAGTGATGAATATCACCTCCAGTTACAAAGGGGTTTGCTTCTGGCTTTAAAGTGAGAATCCAAACCTTGAAGTTTATTTAAAAACCTTATTGAAAAAATAGTGAGTGAGAAAATACAGTTCAATGTCATGGTTTAAAAAAACCAATATTGATATCTTAAAAAATAGGTAATGATAAACGCATTTAACCTGTTAGTCCCTGGTGAGCTGTAAATCAAGGCCTGAATTTCAGAACCCAGGGTTGTCATGTGAGCTCTGGGAAGAATGGCCTGGAATTACATTCTGGCGACATTACAAATGAGGCGTTGGTCAAAGACTGCTTTTAATATCTCCAAACCTCAGTTTATCTGCAGAAAAAAGCTCCGTGATATTATCATTCTTCAGGGTTATGGGGGGAAATTAAAATGGATACTTCATAAAAGCTCAATAATTTGCTGGTCGAAGTATTCTCACATATATGACTGTATATTCCAATTCATCTGAACGACATTTAACTCTCGAAGTTACAAAATCCAAATAGTGGTGTCTTACTCAGTTTGGGCTGCTGGGCCAGAATACCATAGGGTGGCTTATAAGCAACAGAAATTAAAATCTAACTTGTGACAAGTTAATAGACTGGAGGAACACCAATATGTTAATACAGACACGGAGCTTGGCCACTTCCAGCAACTCATGGTCTTGTTGGAAAGACAGAAAATCGCAATCCAGAATGACAAGGTCTTTAGTACCAGTTACCACTGGAAAGTAGTGAGAGGATGGTGGATGCCAGATGCAGTGGGTTATTACTTTCTCTTTTAAGAAAAGTATTTTTCACAATCTCCTTTGAGATAGGTTATGATTAAGATGGTGAAATGTGAGCTGGATTAGAGAAATGTTAGTTTTACAGCTGGCTGGCTAACTAGACCCAAAGGATATTAATGAATAGGCAGGTTAACCTGTTGAGATTTCCAGTGATGGACCATGGGCTCTGAGGCCTTGTGTTATTTAGCTTTTGTGTTAGTGGTTTAGTAAATCACAGAAGGCATACTCATAAAAGTATGTATAAGATACACACCTGCCAGAAACAACTAATTCAAATGATGTAATCAATATTTATAGTGATCTTAATATGTTTTACTTGCATCAAAATAAATCAGATCCAACTTAAAAGGGAGGACGCCTTCATTTATGATAGCACAATTGCATCTTTCAAATAAACATTATCGTTTGTGCTGGTTATGTCAGTTTCTCTTCCTACAACAAGGGGTCACAAAGTAAGACAGCTGATAACTCCTCATGGGGCCTAATTTCAGGCGGGGAGGGCTGTGCAGCTGCTAGGGACTGGATAAAGGGAGCAGGTTGGACCCCATGCCTTGGTCTACCCTCTTACCATGACAAAAGTAAAGGAGGTGTGTTAATCAATTTTGTTCGAAGTTGAAAATGACATAAATAAAACTCCAAAACAAAAAAAAAAATACATCGCCTATCACACTTACAAATTCCAGAGATAAACCTGCTTGCAGCATAGTTGGAGCCAAGTGCTCCCTATAGGGAGAAATCTGCCTCTCTCAATCTCTTGACTTTTTGTTTCATTCATTCATTCCAAGACATGTTCTTACCAAATGGTGACACACATGACCTTTGACATCTAGGACTTACATTTAACTAACTAGCACAATGAAAACCCCTTCCCCATTGGTTCCGACAGAGCCCTAAGTTGGGCTCCCCTTGACTTAACTTGGGTCACATTCCTAAACCCATCACTGTAGACAGGATAGGATGGCCATATGTAGATCACAAGCGCATTCTCAGTTTGGAGAGGTTAATAGCAGTGGGTTAGAACTATTTCTATCCCAAATACATGAGATAGTTCCCATATAAAAGAGGAACCCTATGAATAGAAGCAGAGGGAAATGGATACTAGATGGACAAACACAACAGATGTCCACCCTGGAGGAAATATTCCCATTGTACTATTCATGGTGATACTAGGTAAGACTGGATGGAATATGGCTAGAAGAACCAGAGATGAAAAAACCAAGGGAGGCATGAGAGCTGTTTTAAAGTTTGTGGAGAGTCAATGAACAGTCTTCATGGAGAAGAGGGGACTGACTTGATTTCTTAGATTCAGAGGGCAGAAATAAGATTGTTGGATAGAAGATGCTGGGAAGCTAACTTTAGTTCAATATGTGAAGAAACTTTATAATGACTTAAGTTGTCCAACAATGGTCAATCACCCAGCAAACTCTCCCCAAAGGGAGGGACTGGCAGGAATTCTTGCTGATGAAGAAACTTCCATTGGGTGGGAAGCTGCATTAGATGACCACCAAGGTATCTATTTTATCTTTCAGATCCTGGAACTCTTTGATCTTTAAATGGCATAGCAAGCATCTAATGCACTGCCTGGACAGCCTCATTGGAATCTAGCTATTTCAAACTGCCAAAGACCGTGGAAATTTGAGCCCTTTGACTAAGTTGATTAGGAATGCCTGTACACATGGGTATGTGTCAACATTTGTATAAATGTATTTTCTGTTCCTGGAAAGGCCCAGGTAGCTTCTGAGGAGTTACTTTGCATTTCTTGGCTTAAGTTTAAGCACTGAGAAGCCTCAGAAATGCTCCCTACACCCTGACCTGGAGATTTCTATTTATAAACACTTTGATCACATTATGACTGAAGGAAACTGGTTAAGAGGAAGGAAGATCAATTTTATTTTCTGCAACAAGCAGATCTGGTGAGTTTGGAAAATTCCATAATAAATGTTTCTCTAATTTACTTATAGTTTCTGACTGATGATAATGATAATCATAATGATTATAGCTTTCATTATTGAGTGCTCACTGCTAATATTAATAGCTAACATTCATTGCTATTACTAAAAATAGCTGATCTCATTTACTTGGAATGATTCGAAGGACTTCACATGTATTATCTCATTTAATACTCATAAGACCTCTTTGAGGCAGGTACTATGATATTGTCATGTTATCAATGAGCAGATGGAGGTACAGAGTTTAATAAGTTGCCAAGTTCATTCCAGTTGTAAGAAGCAGTATTGCAGTGTGCCAAAAATGGTTTCATATGCATGATCTTCTTTAAATCACACAGCACCCCTATGAAGAAGATATGAATAGTTCCATTTTATAAATGATGAAAATGAATGTCAAGAAGTCTCTTATTCAAGGTCATGTGATCTAGCTAGCAAGTAGCGAATCAGAATTGGAGTCAGTCTGCCTCTAAAACTTGTGCTTTACTGTCTCCCACATCCCAGAATCCAGAATGGCCAATGCACCCCTGTCTGGATTGGTCCTGGACTCTGGTATGAACCATTTTCTTTTCTTTGGGGAAGATTCTACCACACTGCCTCCTGCCTCCTGCTGGTCTGGGGCATAGCTGGTGGCATGAGTCTCTGGGTTCCAGAGAGTGGGAAGAAGAAAATCCTAAGTTCACCTGCTCTGTCTCCAAATTGTTAGCTCCTTGGGGAATACCACAGTCTATTATCTCTTGGCCTGTGGGTTTTCAGGGACTCCCCACAAAATAGAATTTCTTCACTTTCTGCTGCCAGGAACACTTGGGGATTGCCAACTCTTTGCCAGGATGACAGGTCCCATTTTCCTGGAGCATATGTTTATGTAAGAATTGACAAGGATTAGGAGAAAGAAGTGAAAATCAGTGACCATGATTTATCTCGTTAGAGTGTCTTATGCCTTATAACAACTCTGTTGTATTTTTAGTCTTGTTCAGAAGAAAATGAAGCACCTGGCCACTCAGGGGCATTCGTATCTTTATAATTAATCTTTCCATGCCTCTGAGGTACTACTGAGTGATTTTATGTAGATTAAGAATTCAATAAAAAAAGTAATCTCCCTAAGTTATCATGAATTATGTATATGATATCTAGAATCTCTATGAAAGTATGTGTTCAGAATCTCCATTTGTCTGTTTGATCTCCTCCTTATATTTCTTACTCCATGTTTTAATCTACTCTTCATAAATATTGTGCCAAATACAATGACTTGCCCAGTGAATATTCTGGAAACAGTTCTAAAATGGTGATAGTGACCTGGGTTCTGGGTGGGAGTCGTTCCTGAAATGGTCTCGGGGGAAGAAGGTCCTGAGCCAAATCAGCATAGGAAATAGCACAGCCAGTGCGGAGAATTGGACCGAGGTCATGGCTGGGAAGCAACAAGCCAGGGGGACAAGAACAGAACAGAAATAGAGAAGGAGCTGTAGTGTCAGCTCCCAAATATTGATAAGGTCCTGATAGATTTGTCAAAAAAGCATGACATCCCATGCATTTTGTACTTGCATTTGTTTTGTATTATGCTTTTCATAGAGTTAGAAAATAAAAACAAAATGTAGGAGCTCTTTGCAGTGATTTTTCCCTTGTGCCATCTCTACTTGGTTGGTATCCTTTCTGCTCATGCTCATTTCTTCTAGTGGCAATTTTCTCAAAATGAAACTCAGTTCAGAACTTCCAAATGAAGGAATAAACACATGCATAAGAATTTAGAGACTCAATGCAAATGTGATCTTAGGCCTTCAGTGTTGCCGTACAAAGTTTAAGTTCATCTGTTGTTCTCAGCTCAAATCTTGGCTATTGCTTTTATAGAGAGACCGTGTAGGTCTCAGGAGAGGAGCACCCTCCTCCCACCCCCATCTGTGGTTTTGCTTTCTGTGGTTTCAGTTGCCCGTGGTGAACCGCAGTCCAGAAGCAGATGAGCCTCCTTCTGACGTAGCATCAGAAGGTCAATAGAAGCCTAATGCTATGTCACCGTGCCTATGTCACTAACCTCACTTCCCCTCATCACACAGGCGTTTTGTATTTCCCATCATCACAAGAAGGGTGAGTGCAGTTCAATAAGGTATTTTGAGAGGGACCACATTCACATAATTTTATGACATTACATTGTTATAGTTGTTCAATGTTATTATTAGTTATTATTGTTAATCTCTTACTAAGCCTAATTTATAAAGTAAACTTTATCATACACACACACACACACACACACACACACACACACACACGTACAGAGTATATATAGGGTTGGGTACTATCCACAGTTTCAGGCGTCCACTGGGGGTTTTGGAACACATCCCCCACTGATAAAGGGGGCACTACTGTACTTGATTTCTGAGGCCCAACCAAGGACTTCAGAAAGCACGAATGCCTGTTAGTTAGTCCGTATCTAATCATGAAGGAAGGAAGCTCAAAGACTTAACTGGTGGTTATTTATCTGGAATCGATCACCAAGCTGAAAGAGCCACACAGAGCCAGCAATGTTACAGAGAAATTTGCCAAATCAGCTGAGAGATAAACGATACTTTATTAATTAATCTCACCTTAAATAACTTGGCTCTTGGATCGGTATACTTTGACACTTTGCTTTTTCAATATTTACCTCAGAGGTCCTAAAAGCATTCGTTTTTGTTTACAGGAGATGTGGTAATGGTATTATTGGTGAAAAAGCACAGTGGAAATAAATGTGTTCATTCCCATTCCTCAAAACATGTAAGCTATTTGAGGAACATTAACCTGAAATTTCTCACCAGTCTTGCACTGGCTCTGCCCCCTTACGTAGAGATCTGCCACTACTATTATGAGTAATTGTCACTTCTTCCCTGTCACCACCCTCCAGAATTAATTTATTTCCCTCCTCTACAGTGAGGTTCAGATGCAGAATGGGGTGAGGCTTGAGGAGCAAAGAGAAACATGTAGCTCAAGACTGACTTTCCAAGCTGGACCCCACCCCCCACCACGTGGCGCTCCCAACGTGCTTTGGGGTTGGGCAAAGCGGCTCAAAGGGTAAGGGTTGGCTAGAAAGCAACAGTGGATGTTCTGTGGATGAAGAGGAGAAATGCAACAGAGAATTCTCACACTGTTGTGACATATGTTGGTCCCTCAGTAAATCCAAATGCATTTAGGTGCTGATTGAATGCTCATCACCATCCTCAGATGCCAGAGTGGTATCATTTCCCTAGGGAGTTTAAATGGCTTGCAGGTTACTGAGCCTCCAGATAAATCTGCCTGTTAGATGACACCCTATATGGCTCTGAGACAGATGGTCAGTGAGACATCCTTCAACATACTGTTTTAGGCATTTTGGGTTTGGTATAGAAAAAACTAGTTTTATCATCTTTGTGTGTGTGTGACTTGGTGATGAATTTTACTATTTAATAAGTGATTATTACAGTACCTTTTTTTTGCAATCATACTAAAAAATTGTACCAGGGGAATCAGCTGTAAAAGCTTATGGAAAATAAGTACTTTTATATAAGTGAACTAATTTGAAAATGCAGGTGAGGAAGATTGTGTTTTCTTGGGGACTTGGAGAAGCTAGAATGGGGTGGGGGTAGAGGCCAGTTAGTAACAGGGGGGTTCAGTGAGCAGCTGGCTACCAGCACACAGAGGGGGTCCAGGGGCGGGCATGGCAGGCGGTGGGGTCAGTAACTGCTTTGGAGTGAACAGTCTCTGATTTATTCTGAGGCAAAGCAGAAATCCCAACTCAAGGGCAAAGCGGAAGAATGAGTTTCAACTTGTGGTTTGCCTGTTGCTCAGTCAACAACTGTGGATGCTCTCATCCCTGGTAAAGCAAATAATTTTTGAATGTCTATGTATGAGGAGTTTTCACCTAGATTATGGAATTGCTGCCTCAAAGAGGCCTGTAAATCTTTGCCCAGTCATGTCCAAGAATCTCATTTGTGACTAAAAGTTTCTGTTCAAACTCAAGTATCCTTACTCCGAATTTACTATCTGGAGTTTAGCTGTGCTGTCCATATCCCTGGGAAATAGCTCTATATTAATTATTTAGGCCAATTTTATTTTTTATTTTTATTTTTTAAAGATTTTATTTATTTATTTATTTGACAGAGACACAGCGAGAGAGGGAACACAAGCAGGGGGAGTGGGAGAGGGAGAAGCAGGCCTCTCGCTGAGCAGGGAGCCTGATGGGTCTGGAGCCTGACGCGGGGTTGGAGCCTGACGCAGGGCTGGAGCCTGATGCGGGGCTCGATCCCAGGAGTCTGGGATCATGACCTGAGCCGAAGGCAGAGGTTTAACGACTGAGCCACTCAGGTGCCCCTATTTAGGCCGATTTTAAATTTCTTCAGAGCTGAACAAAATTGAGATGAACCACAGCAAGTTATTCCTAAGAGATTGGTAGGATAGCTTTCTAGAAATGAAGGTCTGCAACAGAAATTGCTAATAATTTTGTAAATCAAGTTAACGGAGCCACTTGGATAATGTTAAAAAATATTTACTTAACTGGGTTTTAAAATGCCATTTCCTGGCATCCAAATGCTTAAATAACTACACCATGGTAAACACGCAAGTGTAATTTTGCTAAAGAGTTTATTTTGGCCAGAAGCCGTCACATTGGTTAATTAGTATAAGGATAAGTAGTCTTTGGGAAGAAAGTACTTAAATATGACATCTGAAAAACCGCTCTAAACATTAATGTTAAATCTTTAAAATATTTAGAGAGAAAAATTAGATGTTTGTAACACTAGGGGACTTGCATAAATTTCTTTATCTGACTTCAAAATAATTATCATGTGATTTCTATGATTCATCCAGCCTGAAATAAAATAATTAGCATGAAATAAATGCAGGGAATTTGATAAATACATGCTTCCCTTTAGGGGCTAAAGGATTTATTTTGACAACATTTCCATTTGTACCAATTGTTCTAATAAAGATAATTTTCATATTTTAAAAATTATGCAGTTCTTATTTTTCTCCTTTATGGAACACACCCATCAAATAAGACAATAAAAAAAAATTTACAGAGCCCTCCTAAAAGTTTTTAATTTTTAAAAATACGCCAGCACTTTTTCTGCCAATCACTAGTAGTTGCAAACAGTGTAGTGTTGAGGCAAGAGTCTGAGGTTATTGTAATAACTGAGGAAAAATAAAATAATGCTCTTGAAAGCTCCTGGCACATAGGAGGCCCTCAATAATCAAGTATTAAATTCTTCATGGACCTGGAAATGTATGGAAAAAAGGAATTTATTTAGAAATTTTACTTTCAAAAATCTTAAAATTTCCTTGCTTCTAAACTTTCAACCAACATACATTGTGTCCTTATGCATTTGAAGAGACCTTGGAACCATGTGCTGTTTTCCCATAGCAGTGTAGTTCCTGTGCCAGTGATTAGCAGCAAGCATGGTTTATTTTATCTTCATTAGCAGGAGCTGACAAGGGACCTAGTTTTCGTAGTCTCAGCTAGAGAAAGGAGGAGGCAGCTTTGATTAACTTGCAATACTTACTTCAGTTTCAGTGATAAAGTGATGTGGAGGCAAAGCTACCAAATGAATCAACTGTCTCTAAATTAACATGGGGGCCACAGCTAGATTTGCATAGGTACTCCATTTTCACATGCAAAAATGTCAGACAATTCTATTGTGTACAGACCTTCTTGGCCCAGCTACTTTGTCCTATCTTTCTCCTTTCATATAAAGGAATTCTATATTTAAAAGAAAAAATTACTGATAATTAGTTTACTGATTCTTTTAATGTCTTTACCAAAGACCTTGTTAGTTTTCATTTGAGCAGTCTGTTTTAAGGGCAAATAAACATGCTCACCTGTGTATTGAGAAGAGGAATAATTTCCAATGAACAGTAAGTGTTCATTGAACAATAATGAATGATCATGTCCAATGACTTGTGACCTTGATCAAAATCTAGCTCTTAATCTTTCCAGTTGTATCAAATTAATAATCATGATTAACATCTAAATAGCTTCAGGGTTTCTATAGATTTCTTAATTTAGAGAATAGTAACAAGGTATGGGGGAAGCCCAGATATTTATCCCTGTAATTTCAATTCTGTAACACCTACATGTTAAACTTAAATATCTCTTGTAGCAAATCTATCCACCCACTCACTCATAATTCTACTGGACACCATCAAAAGGTTAGGGGAAAAGAACTCTCAAGAATTTGGAGATACCAGATGTGAGAAATTCCAGACAGTAATGTAAGGGAGGGAAACATTTTCCTCTCCCTCTTAGGTTACTCCCTCTGGCTGGGTACCGGGCATTAACAAGTCCTGGGAATTAACTGTTAACAGAACAGGTTTATATCTTACGCACATGGGGAGCCTCACAGAAAAGAAGTGAAAATCCCCCAGAGTGGTTAGGCCTGGGAGCTTCTGTACCATTTTAACAAAGGATGACAAATTGCATAGAAGTGACAAGACAAAGGAAAAGGGATGTGGACTTGTAGGGCAGTAAATTGTGGGAAGGTAAATATATGGGAGAAAGTAATGGAAAATAAGGGTTATTTATAAGGTTTGTTATGCAGACTTAAGTCAGTGTTTTCTCCAGTGATAAGAGTCATGTTCTCTTCCGGGTTTGGGAGAGGGGCCACTTTCACAAAGGGAAATTTATGCTTGCTTTGAGGCAGAAAGGGAGAGGAGAGTGAACTCCTCCTACGTCTGCTGTTTTCTTAATTGCCTTCAGTTCAAAAGAATCCTTATGTCATAGTGGCATATTTTGGGGGTGGCATATTCTGATCCCCTTCATTAGCATGGTGCAAAAGAAAGCAAACTAAATAGAGATCCTATTCTGGGTCTCCCCTTTACTACTCTTGTGTCATTTCTTAGGTTTAATTTCTCTGACACTCAGCTATCTTACCTAAGAGAAGATAATTCTGATCCTACGTGTGAGGTTAGCATAAGGACTGAGAACTGTGTGTGAGCTCTTTGTAAACTGTTAAGAACTTTACACATGTTGAGTATTACATGTTAAGTGCTCTGTGTGGTGTAAACTCCATGTTAGTTTTTCTCAATTAAACAAAAAGCATTGCACCTAGAGAATCTCTAGGTGGGTACAAGAGAGTTTACTTTTTATTCTCTCGAAAAGACTGTTTCTTTTTCATGTCCCTAAATCCATATTAATAGCTTTTTTTCTTTTATTTCAAAATATATTATGACATCCTTTTAAAATTACATTTAAGATTCTTAAGTGCTTTCTTCCCCAAACCCCTACCCCCAGTTGGTAACCTTTGCTCAAAATGTAATAAATAGTTCTCCAGAAAAGTATTCATGATGGCTCAAGTCCAGGATAGGCCTCCTGGAGGAAAGAGCACTTAAACTGGGCATGCAGGAAGAGAAGGCTTTGCTAGAACAGGGAGAGAATGGTCTTCTAGAATAAAGCAAAAGTATACACATAAAATAAAGAGATGGCAAGAACAGAGAATGCAGGGAAATATAACTGTAAAAATATCTTAAAACATTTTCAAATATAACCCCAAAGGTAATTTAATTATTTAAAAATGGTCCCTTCTGAGGAGTCAGTTCAGTGAAGATTTTTGCTCTATGAATCCTGGCTCTTTTGTTTTATTTTTTATCTCTCTGAAGAAAAGAACATGATCTAATTAAAGTTTGAAGACCAAGGTAAGTGTCAAAATGGCTACATGTAAAGTCCTCTGTAAGAATTCCATTCTTTCATAACAGAAAGCAGCCTTAATTTGGCTGAATGCAATGGTGATTTTTCTTTTCAGTAAGAGCTTTGGGTAAAAAATAGTTACCCAACTCTTCTTCTGAAAAAATGCAGCAGAACTTTTAGAATCAAACGAAAACAACCTTTTTAGACACAGGCAGCCAAGTAATCCCTAAAGGTGCCCAGCTCTGTCTCAGCAGTGAACCAAGAAGGTGCACTTTGACAGTTTATTTTCACATTGGCAAACAGGAAAGGACAGTGATATGCTTTCCTGTACTACTTCCTGTAGAGCAAATTTGTCACTTCACCAGGCTCAATCATGATGTGAACTAAACTTTTCTGGAGACATTTGGGATATAAACTATTACCACACATATGCATAGTATCTTTCAAATCTCTATGTTCGATATAAATGTCAAATGTGTTCTTCCTCGTCTTTGGAAGATTCTAGGAGTGCCTGGCAAGAAGAGGCTGCTGACTGGAGTCCAGAACCAAGCTAATCAACTCTCCTGAGTCAAAACAGTGTCTGAATGATGAGTCCCAAGGCAGATTTCAGGAATGTAGAACATTTGGTGAGTTTGTATATTGTTACCAGGAGCCTCTTGTTTGCCCTGCTGGTGAAACCAAAGCCAAGAACTTCCTGGGGAACCAGAAACTCTTGGGTCCTAACACAGTTCTTTGAAAAGCCCTTTCCCCTTCATTCACTCACAAATGCATATCAGATTACTCCCGACCACGTGGAGTCCATTGTGCTGGGGGCTACAGAGGACAAATGAGTATAAACACTTAAATTCCTGTCCTAGAGGAGTGATTGGTTTTTAGGGGAGACAGGCATATAGTTCAGACTTTACCCTATGGGCACTGGAAACAAAATGTTTAAACAGATACTAGCACAACAAGATTGTGCTTTGGAAGAGACAAGATTCAAGTCAAAGCAACCAAATGGAAGTTGTTTCAATTATTAGTAGTCAAGAGAGGATCGTGGCCTGAACTAAGGCAGTCGAGTAGAAATAGAGAAATGTGACCAGGTTTGAGGAAGTACCACTGGAGAACTTGACCATTAATCAGATGTGAGGAAGGGGAATAAGAGGGAAATACCCTATGACGAACCCCACAGGAGAAAATGATAAGCCCATATTTGGGGGAGAGCTGGGTATAACATTGGGAAATAAAACTGATGCCTTCATTCCAGTTAGGGCGGGAAGTGGAGGGGATTTTCAGGGAGAAGTTTAAGGATCTAGGGACATGAGCCTACTATACAATACGGCAATGTTTTCCACAATAGATCATGACTCATTAGTGGGCCAAGAAGTCACTTTAGCAGGTTTTGTCCAGTATTATTTTTAATTTTTAAAGCAAATTTGTTGAAGTATAATTTATACACCTATTGTAAGTGTACAAGTAAGTAATTTTTAGCAAATTTATGGTTATAAAGCCATCACCATAATCCAGTGTTAGAACATTTCCAGCAAAGTTTTACTTCAATTCATTCAAATCCTCAACCCTAGGCAACCCCTGATCTGCTGTCTCGTTATATTTGCATTTTCTAGACATTTCATATAAATGGAATCATACAATAGTCTTTTATGTCTAGCTTCTTCCACTTAGCATGGTGTTTTTGAGGCTCATCTACGTTGAACATATATTGATATTTTCTTTTTATTGCTAAATAGTTCAATATGTGGATATACCACATTGTGTTCTCCAGTTGATAGACGTTTGGATTGTTTCCAGTTTGGGGCTAATATAAATAATGCTGCTATAAACATTTGTGTATATGTGTTTGAATGGAAATATGTCTTTATTTCTCTCGGATATATCCTTAGGAGTGGAACTGCTGTATCATATGACAAGTTTATGTTTAACTTTTTAGAAATGGCTACATTATTTTTCAAAATGGCTGTTCCATTTTACATTCCCAACAGCAATGTATAGGTGTTTCAGTTGCTCCATACTCTCCGGTCAGTAGTGTTAGTCTTTTGATTATGTCTCTTATAGTGGGGTCTATAGTGGTATCTCCTTATGGTTCTAATTTCTCTAATGTGGTTGAGCACATCTTGCTGTGCTTATTGACCATTCATATATCTTCATATCTTTTGTGCATTTTGTAATTGGGTTGTTTATCTTCTTATTATTGAATTATGAGGGGCCTTGATATATTTCTTTATCAGGTATAGGATTAACAAATATTTTCTTAGCAAATGTTTCTTCCAGCCCATAACTTGTCTTTGCATTTTCTTAATGGTGTCTTTTGAAGCACATAAGTTTTTCATGAAATACAATTGATCAATTTTTCTTTTATGGATTTTTCTTTTGGTATTTTATCTAAGAACTCTGTCCAACCCAAGGTCACAAAGATTTTCTCTTATGTTTTCTTCAAGAAGTTTTATAGTTGTAGCTGTTATATTTAGGTCTATGATTAATTTTTTTTTAGGGACCAACACACCCTTTTAATATGTTTTTAAGTATTTTTAAGGTTTAAAAAGTGTTTAAAGTTTGTAATTCCTAGTAGGAAAACATTATCTGAATGAATACCGTAATGGCAAACCACTATAGAATGTTTCAGTTGCCTGTGGGACAGAGAGGTAGGGATTTTCTTCACAGCACCCCAGCTTTCTTCATGAGAAGGTCAGAGGTACACTGGTTTGTATTATTGCAACATCCATTAGGTGATCGTTGCTTTTCCTTAGGCAAGGGCTTTATTTGTCAGAAGGGCATTATGCTTGACCTCCAAATTTGGCTGATAATTTACTGATGAGATTCATAACCTTTGGATTGCTCTGATATTTTTTTTCTTTAAATTTTTTATTGTTATGTTAATCACCATACATTACATCATTAGTTTTTGATGTAGTGTTCCATGATTCATTGTTTGTGTATAACACCCAGTGCTCCACGCAGAACGTGCCCTCTTTAATACCCATTACCAGGCTAACCCATCCCCCCACCCCCTCCCCTCTAGAACCCTCAGTTTGTTTTTCAGAGTCCATCGTCTCTCATGGTTCGTCTCCCCCTCTGATTTCCCCCCCTTCATTCTTCCCCTCCTGCTATCTTCTTCTTCTTTTTTTTTTCTTAACATATATTGCATTATTTGTTTCAGAGGTATAGATCTGTGATTCAACAGTCTTGCACAATTCACAGCACTCACCATAGCACATACCCTCCCCAATGTCTATCACCCAGCCACCCACCCCCTCACCCCACCCCCAGTCCAGCAACCCTCAGTTTGTTTCCTGAGATTAAGAATTCCTCATATCAGTGAGGTCATAGGATGCATGTCTTTCTCTGATTGACTTATTTCGCTCAGCATAACACCCTCCAGTTCCATCCACGTCGTTGCAAATGGCAAGATCTCATTCCTTTTGATGGCTGCATAATATTCCATTGTATATATATACCACTTCTCCTTTATCCATTCATCTGTCCATGGACATCTTGGCTCTTTCCACAGTTTGGCTATTGTGGACATTGCTGCTATAAACATCGGGGTGCACGTACCCCTTTGGATCCCTACACTTGTATCTTTGGGGTAAATACCCAGTAGTGCAATTGCTGGATTGTATGGTAGCTCTATTTTCAACTTTTTGAGGAACCTCCATACTGTTTTCCAGAGGGGTTGCACCAGCTTGCATTCCCACCAACAGTGTAGGAGGGTTCCCCTTTCTCCGCATCCCCGCCAACATCTGTCGTTTCCTGACTTGTTAATTTTAGCCATTCTGACTGGTGTGAGGTGGTATCTCATTGAGGTTTTGATTTGGATTTCCCTGATGCCGAGCGATGTTGAGCACTTTTTCATGTGTCTGTTGGCCATTTGGATGTCTTCTTTGGAAAAATGTCTGTTCATGTCTTCTGCCCATTTCTTGATTGGATCATTTGCTCTTTGGGTGTTGAGTTTGATAAGTTCTTTATAGATTTTGGATACTAGTCCTTTATCTGATATGTCATTTGCAAATATCTTCTCCCATTCTGTCAGTTGTCTTTTGGTTTTGTGGACTGTTTCTTTTGCTGTGCAAAAGCTTTTTATCTTGATGAAATCCCAATAGTTCATTTTTGCCCTAGCTTCCCTTGCCTTTGGTGATGTTTCTAGGAAGAAGTTGCTGTGGCTGAGGTCGAAGAGGTTGCTGCCTGTGTTCTCCTTTAGGATTTTGATGGACTCCTGTCTCACGTTTAGGTCTTTCAACCATTTGGAGTCTATTTTTGTGTGTGGTGTAAGGAAATGGTCCAGTTTCATTCTTCTGCATGTGGCTGTCCAATTTTCCTAGGACCATTTGTTGAAGAGACTGTCTTTTTTCCATTGGACATTCTTTCCTGCTTCGTTAAAGATTAGTTGACCATAGATTTGAGGGTCTATTTCTGGGCTCTCTATTCTGTTCCATTGACCTATGTGTCTGTTTTTGTGCCAGTACCATACTGTCTTCATGATGACAGCTTTGTAATAGAGCTGGAAGTCCGGAATTGTGATGCCGCCAGCTTTGCTTTTCTTTTTCAACATTCCTCTGGCTATTCAGGGTCTTTTCTGGTTCCATACAAATTTTAGGATTATTTGTTCCATTTCTTTGAAAAAAGTGGATGGTATCTTGATGGGGATTGCATTGAATTGCTCTGATATTTTGACATATTCGCTGGGTTCTGGGCCACATCCTGGAAAGCCACTGTAACTTCTGGATCCTGCATGGCTGTGAGAACCTCTGGATGACTAAGAATTTCATTGAGCCCAGGCATTCCTGCCATTCCAGGCATCCCCCCTGCCATTCCAGGCATTCCTCCAGGAAAGCCACCTGCGAAAGAGTCATACTGAGCTCCTGATTGTGGTCTGGCTTCTTCCTCCCTCTGGGCCTTCTTAACTCTCATGTTCTTCCCGAGCCTTCTTAATCCTTTCTAGTCTTTCTTTGATCTCTCGCTCTTCACGTTTTTGCTCATACTTTCTCCGATGTTCAGCAATTTTCTGGGCCCTCAGTTGAACTTCTTTCACCATTGCCCTAGCATCTTCGTCGTAATCCAGTTTACAAGCAAGGGCAAGATCATGTGCTGTTTCTTCCCAATGGCCCAGAAGTCTGTGTGCTTTCCCTCGCCACTTATAAGGCTGAGCTGAATCAGTATTTATTTCAATAGCTCTGTCACAGTCTCGAATGGCAGCATTTGGCTTCTGTAATTTGATGAAGACACTGGCTCTCTTGGCATACAGAATGGCCAAGTAAGGATTCAGTTTGATGGCATTTGTGAACAAGTCAATGGCTCTCTGTAGTTCACCATCACTTAGGGCATCAATGGCAGCCACTTTTTTAGCACTTGCCTGATCCATCATTTCCTCGGTTATCTCTACATTTTCATCTCCCATTTTTTGAGTGGTATCAGTATGTGTTTCAATCACACCTTCATTGTCAATTTCTAGATCACTTTCCTCACTTGATGGTTAGTCTGTCTTTATGTTTTCCTCTGCCTTCTTATTTTCTTCCTTGATATTGTCTTCTGATTTAGTTTTATGAGTGGCGGGTGGTATTTTACTCCCCATGCTCTCCACCCACTCCCGCAGAAAGTGCATTTCCTCGGTGTGCAGAACGCTCGGATCCTGCTTACACAATTTTCATGAAGGCCCAAAGCTCGCTCACTTTGTGGGGGTCCATGGTCCAGAGATGGTGGCAGGCAGCAGGCGGCAGGTGCAGCTGAGGTTGTGGCCCGATTCCAGGTGCTGGCCTATGATTAATTTTGAGTTAAGTGTTGTGTATGGTATGAGGTAAGGATATAACTTCATTTTTTTAATGTGGATATACAATTGTCCAACAACGAGTATTTTTTTAAAAAGACAATGGAAAATTCTAGAGTGCAGTCCACATTGTTCTATAAAATATATACATATTCCATGTGTTTTCTGAGTTGTGAAAAAGAAAAGGATTTATTTTTTGTTTCATGATCAAAATATCTTCAAAACTACTGCATTATGGCTTTCAGAGTATACAGTGCAAAGATTTGGGAAGGAGGAAAAGGAAAAGGTAGGAAACAATTGAGAACAATGGTCATGAGAGAGGAAGTTCAGAGTCAGGACTTACATCCAGGACAATGACCAAGCTTAGAGTGATAGGAGCTAGTGAGGGTCCTATCATGTTCAGGGACTCAGGCTCTAATAAAAGCCACCATGAGTGGAAGAAATCTGTGAACATGCAATGAAGGGAGTGTGTGCTTCTAACATGGAGGATTAGAGTAAATTCTTCAAGGGAGAGAACATTTGAGTTGGACTTGAAGAGTGAAGAGTCTTGTCAGGTACCCCAGGGAGGGAAGCACAGGGAAAAACAGGGGTCTGAAAATGAATAGATTAACTGGAAAGAAAAGAGCCACTAGTCCTTGAGGTAAGAAAAGATAGAAAAGTAAGTCAACTATGAATGACTCTTCTTTAATTATTGAAGACTCACTTTTCTCCCAAGTGATAAGCTTTAAAAAAAAAAAAAATTAGTATTGCTGGTGATGACAACCTGTCCACGCTTCTACTTTCCTCCCCATCCCAATAATCCATGTCAATATTTAGCTCCCTTTAATATTAGGACATTCTTCACAAAGTTAAGCAAAGCTAGTGGCATGTTTATGTCAGATCTTTACTCCAATTATAATTTGGATTCTTTCAGGGCTCCAGGTGCCTCAGTTGGTTAAGTGTCTGCCTTCAGCTCAGGTCATGATCTCAGGATCCTGGGATCGACCCCACCTTGGGGGGGGGGAGTCCCTGCTCAATGGGGAGTCTGTTCTCTCTGACCCCCTACTTGGGCTCTCTCTCACTCTCAAATAAGTAAGTTAAACTTAAAAAAAAAAAACCAAACAAACAAATAATATGGATTCTTTCCTAAAAGTTAATTTCCACATAGAAGCCAAAGAACTGAGGTGTGTGCAAGTGAATGCATTTTTTTAGTTCACAAATATGTAAAAAAAATTCCTATTTGATATCTATAACAAATATAGGTGTCTACCATCACTTTGCTTTTACTTTTGACCTTGAACAAATATAATGTTTTAAGCCTTGATTGCTTTACCTATAAATTAAGAAACCTGGACTATTCTAAATTTATCTTGCCACAATAGATGCATGACTATTTTAGGATCTCCATAGACATCTTCAGTGTAACTTATATTCACTAATGCAAGCCAAGATCCAAAAATAACAGATAAATCCACCAACAGGACAGAAAAGTGTAAATAATGAGAATAATGGCCATCCATACAGTTATAAGAAATGACATTTCCTTTCATAGTAAACTTTTAAATTCTTAAACACATGAAATACATTGTATTTTCTTTTTTTTATTTTTATTTTTTATTTTTTTATTTTTTTTATTTTTTTAAAGATTTTTATTTATTTATTTGAGAGAGAGAATGAGAGAGAGAGAGAGAGAGCATGAGAGGGGGGAGGGTCAGAGGGAGAAGCAGACTCCCTGCTGAGCAGGGAGCCCGATGCGGGACTCGATCCCGGGACTCCGGGATCATGACCTGAGCTGAAGGCAGTCGCTTAAGCAACTGAGCCACCCAGGCGCCCCTACATTGTATTTTCTTATGCAACCAGTTTGTAACAGATGTGACTTTTCATCTTAGGCAGTTACGCACTTACTCATTTATTCAACAAGAATTTCTGGGCCACACATGGCTTGCAGAGGATTGCCCTGGGTCCTGTAATGGGCACAAACACCTGAAAATGGTCATCTTATGATCTAAGGGAGCTAGGACAGGAACATAAATAAGTATGGTACTATTCAGTACATATGATCAATAGGGCAAGGGGGGGGGTCACAGATAATGATTACTATAAAGTACAAGGGTGATGAGAAAGACCCCAGAGGGCAGGACTTGAGAGGAGCCCTTTGCATCCTAATAAACACCTGCTCCCAAGAATGATGCAGACTACCTGAAGGTTAGATCAACTTGGCAGAAGAGCAAGAACATAATTTGTGTCAGTATGAGCCCATGAACCAAACAGGTTTAACTTTTAGGTCTACAATCCTCGACAGTGTCCCCTCAGAACGCTTTAGGGCGTTTTCTGTAAGTGACCCTGATTTTGGCACTGCTTCTACTGCCTCATATTTTCATTTTCAGCTGTTAGTTTAGACTCAGAGTTACATCATAGAAGTACAGGAACTACACATAGGGGTTTAGAAATACTGTAAATTGAAATAAAACTTAGGAAATAGATGATGTTTTAGTATGCCATTTTAAATATCACATTTCCTCTTTTTTAAGCTGGCAGAAGTCATAACTTAGTTATTTGAATATCTTTAAAGACTAACACATGAATTTTTCCTGACTTATATTTAGTCTTTAAAAAACTATGTTTTTTTTTTTTAAATAAAAACAACTATGTTGTTTTGAAACCCAATTTTGGAGGCCAGTAGAGACGTACATACCTATTCAGGGTATAATAGGAAATGGAGGGAGAGGCCAGGACTTGGGGTCAATGTCTAGTTAGTTCTGTCATTAACCTATTGTGAAGCCTTGGATGAATCTCTTAATTTTACTAAATTTAGGTTTTCTTAGCCACAAAATCAGGGGACTGAAATAAATGATCTCTAAATTCCCTTCTAGTTCTTATGATTTTTGCCTATATTTATAATTTCTTCTGTATAGAGGCAAATTCCCAAGTTTTATAGATTAATATTTACTCCTTACTACAAATACCGAGACTGTCTCTGTAAATTGAAGCAGATCAGCCCAGGAGGAGTGCCTGCAAAAATCAATGTGAAATGATATGTACTTGTGTGGCAGAGCTGAAGACTCAGGTCCAACGACTCTCTTTTTGCTTTCTGTCAGCGTCAGTACTAATCAAATGGTTGAATTAGCTCTGAAACCTTTGCAAATCAACCTCAGTTATTTGCAAGTGGGGAAATTCTGAGAGCAATTGCTTAACATTTTGTCTGAGAGCTGTAAATAGAATATGAGTTAATTGCTCAATGATACAAAAATAATTCATTTCACAATAGTAGAGTGGAAAATGTAGGTAATTAAAAAGAAAAACAGAACACAAGCCAGAAAATCAATATCCAGTGGGAGACAAAGGTCTTTAATCAAGGACATTTTCCTGGGTGTCCTGAAATCATTCCAGAGGCAGCTGTCCCCTTGGCCTACATTCAAGGCTGGTCCTATTTGTAGGTTTTAAAAGAAGCAATGCAAATATTTCAATAATATGTTTGGTGTATGATAGGCCTGTATTAAAGGATTATTTTGCCATGAGTCCTAGTTGCAAGGAATGTGCTAAGCTCAGAAGAGATATTTCTGGGACATTGTGCCTAGTGATAACAGGCATTCCTACAGCAACTGCCTCAGAACAAGCTCCCAGATCCGTGAGCAGTGATTTGCTGTAAGTGATGCCTGGAGCACCCCCGGATGGGAAGATACATTAAGGGAAACTGCCCCGGTAAATGTATTGCTCTAATTACTGAGTCTGTGCTGACCTTGAGGCTGTAAGGAAGGCCTGAGGCTTTGGATTACTCTAGGACAAGAGCCCATCACCTGTTCTAGTGACAAGTCATGTTTATTTCCTCAAATCTCTTGATTGATAATTTGGATCGGGGAGTAGGCAGTGGTGGTGCCAGGAGTTCAAGTCACTCAGTAGAGAGGGCCAAAGGAGGCAAGACACAGAGGACATCAGGCAAAGACAAGTAGTGTGATTTGGTGGACAGAACATGGGCTTGGAAGCTGGCCTGACCCAGGTGTTCATCTTGACCCCAGCACTCCCTAACAGCCTGACTTTCTCTTGCAGTCTCTTCATCTGTAAATCAGAATAACCCCTCCCTCATAAGATTTTGTGAGGATGAGATAATGTTGTAAAGTGCCTCAAATACAGTGAGCAACTTAAAAAAATGATCTTTCCCTCTCTATCTCCAGTGCGGTTACTTAACGTGTCCCCCCAAATTCATATGCTGAGTTCCTAACTCCCAGCATCTCAGAATATGATTATATTCAGAGATGGGGTCTTTATGGAGGTAATTAAGTTAAAATGAGGGCATTAAGGTGGGTCTTAATTCAATATGACTGATATCATACAATAAGAGAAGATTAGGAGCCAGACACACACACAGAGGGAAAACCATGTGAGGATGCAGGGAAAAGACAGACATCTACAAGCAAAGGAGAGAGGCCTCAGATGAAACCAACACTGTTTGATAGCTTTATCTTGAACTTCTAGTCCCCAGAATTATGAGAAAATAAATTTCTGTTTTTATACCACCCAGCCTGTGGTATTTTGTTATGTCAGCCCTATCTAACTAATATAATATCATATAACTAACCACCACCCAACCTCCAGCAGAAGGCACATGGCAAAATCTGGCCATGGCAGGGAGAGAAATCTAACATCCAGAAGCAGCTGTAACTGATAGGTAACAGTGTACTAGGGACACCTGAACTCATGCCAAACCATTTGGTATGTACTTATGTGACGGAAAAACAAATACTCTGAATGTGAAGCTGGTCAACAAGATCCTAACATGATGTAAATCTCTGATAAAACAGAAATTTTTACTTATGAATAAGGGAAAATAAAAATTATAATAGTGGGCATGTTAAACCATTTATACATAAAACCAGGCAGTACTGGAATTATATGCTGGATGAGACGAAAGTATTTTGTTATTATTGCTATTATTATAAAGATGATTAATAGTGATAATCAAAATCTTAAATAGCTTACAAACCCAGGTGTGTTGGCTTCATAAAGTGCTTCAATCTGAACCTTGAGTGGACATGAGTCTTCATTCTGAGGGCCTTTTTCTACCAATCTAACTCCCTGAAAACTCTCAAGAGCCTTACTGCTTCTGGATGAAAGGCAGGTGAATAGGATGCACCAGGAATGACTGTCAAAGCAATATCTCCTGTCTGGAACACACTTAAATGTTAGCTATTGGAATGCTTTAAAATGCCTTTCTAATGTGCCAAAGGACTATTAAGTGAGCTTTGGAGGTCTATGTGCTTTCTTGCTGATTTGATTACTGTGGGTCTTTTTACAGAAACTGAAGCTCATTTTATTTTAATAACTGCAAAGTGAGTCTGGAATGTAAATTCAAGCTCTCAATGAACAGCATTGCCTCCTCAAGGAATGCCACCACTGTTGCCTCTAGCCTGAATTTAGGGGAACTCAAACCACTGAGGTTAAATAGATATTAACATTTGCCAACAATGCTTCAGTAAGAAGGAAAGGAGGAAGGGTGGGAGGAATGATGGGAGAAGGGAATAGAACGAAAAGAAAGAACAAAGAAGAGAGAAAGAGAGCTTGTGCTTTTAGTTCCAACATGTGAAGAGCTTGGAAGTCACCATTCCCATTTTCACAACAAGAAAAAAGCCAAACAAACTGAAAACCAATGACTTTTCTTGGATCCGTTGGAGAATTGAGGCCACAGGGCAAACTGCCTCCACAAAACTGGAGAGATAGGCAAATAAAGAAAATCACAGCCATACTTTGCTTCCTGGGAGCAGAGGTGGCTAGAGCCAGTAACTGGTAGGAACACTTAAATGATCATTTTGACAAATTGCTGCAGGCGAAGTGTGGACTAGCTTGAGAGTTAAACACTCCTGAGTGATTAATCTTAGGGAAGGCTTGCACTTCTGTGCATTTTACTTCCAGGAGTCCCCCAGGATCTCCTGGTAAAGAGCGGAGAAAAATTCTCTCCTGTCTTGGGAAGGAGGAGGAAGAAACTAATCCTTTAAATTATGCCCAGAGGAAAAGTAATCACTTTGAAATACACACAGAATATTCTCCATGACAAAGACTTCTCCTCCAAGGTAAACTACTTTACCAGAGCTTTATCTGACCTGGAAAAGTGGCAATTAGATAACTCTAGGCCTCTCCAAAGGCCTACCCCTCTTGTAGCACATAAGGGAAGGGGAAAAAATGGCTAAGAAACACTTTTGGAGCTCAAGGCCAAGGGACTCCAACCCACTGAAAGACTGAGATTTAATCATAAGGTTAAATAATGCTTCCCCTCCCTAACATCTTAACACCACATCAGCAGGGCTCCAGTATAATAGTTGTGGATTATAACTAAGAGAGCTATAAGGGCTTCTATTTAAGAAGGAGTTCATAGGGAAACCCAAAGATAACAGAGGAGAGAAACAAACAAGGGGACTAGAGGAAACTGAAGCCACTGGCACAAATAGTCACAGAAAACATTAAACACAGCCCAGTTCCTAGCCAGATTAACATAGGACCTCACACGAAAAGTCCATTTTTTTCAGTTCTTATTACCTAATACATCATGTCTGGCTTTCAACAAAAAATTACAAAGCATGCTCAAAGGCAAGAAAAAACAATCTGAAAAGAGAAAGCAAGCATCAAAACCAGACTCAGATATGTTACAGATTTGGAATTACCAACTACCTAATTTATCTGGGGCACCTGGCTGGCTCAGTCAGTGGAGCATGCGACTCTTGATCTTTGGGTTGTGAGTTCAAGCCCTATGTTGGGTACAGAGATTACTTAAAGAAAATAAAATCGGGCGCCTGGGTGGCTCAGTTGTTAAGCGTCTGCCTTCGGCTCAGGCCATGATCCCAGGGTCCTGGGATCGAGTCCCGCATCGGGCTCCCTGCTCAGCAGGAGACCTGCTTCTCCCTCTCCCACTCCCCCTGCTTGTGTTCCTGCTCTTGCTGTGTCTCTCTCTGTCAAATAAATAAATAAAATCTTAAAAAAAAGAAAAGAAAAGAAAATCTTTGGGTGGCTCAGTTGGTTAAGCAACTGCCTTTGGCTCAGGTCATGATCCTGGAGTCCTGGGATCGAGTCCCGCATCGGGCTCCCTGCTCAACAGGGAGTCTGCTTCTCCCTCTGACCCTCTTCCCTTTCGTGCTCTCAATCTCTCATTCTCTCTCTCTCAAATAAAATAAAAATAAACAAAATCTTTAAAAAAATAAAATAAGATAAATTTTATGGCTAATATGTTGAGGGTTCTAATGGAAAAAGTAGACAACATATGAGAACTGATGATTAATAAAAGCAGTGAGATGGAAACTCATTTGATGAGACTAGCATTACTGTTAATGCCAAAACCAAATAAAACATCACAAGAAAGGAAAACAATAGACCATATCTCTCATGAACATAGATGCAAAACTATTCAACACAATGTTAGCAAATCAAATCCAATATGCACATAAATGTAAAATATGAAAACTATAAAACTCCTAGAATATAGCATAGGAGAAAATCTAGATGACCTTGGATTTGGTGATGAGTTTTTAGGTACAACACTAAACGCGTGATGCATGAAAGAAAAAAAAATTGATAAGGTGGATTTTATTAAAATTTAGAACTTATACTCTGTGAAAGACACTGTAAAGAAGATGAAAATAGAAGCCACACATGGGGAGAAAATATTTACAAAACACATATCTTTTAAAGGGCTTGTATCCAAAATATATAAAGAACTCTGAAAACTCAATAAGAAAACAAACAACCCAATTTAAAAAATGGGCAAAGAGTCTGAAGAGACACTTTACCATATGAGATACACAGGTGGCAAGTTTCTTCAGAGAATTGGAAATTAAAATGATAATGAGATACCACTTAGTAGAATGGCTAAAATTCAAAACCCTGACAACACTAAATGCTGACAAGGATGCAGAGCAATAGGAGTTCTCATTCATCTCTGGTGGGAATGCAAACTGGTACAACCACTTTGGAAGACTGTTTGTTTGTTTGTTTGTTTTGTTTGTTTGTTTTTAAAGATTTTATTTATTTGACAGAGAGAGACACAGCTAGAGAAGGAACACAAGCAGGGGGAGTGGGAGAGGGAGAAGCAGGCTTCCCGCGGAGCAGGGAGCCCAATGTGGGGCTCGATCCCAGGACCCTGGGATCATGACCTGAGCTGAAGACAGACGCTTAACGACTGAGCTGACAGTTTGGCAGTTTATCACAAAGCCAAACATAGATTACCATAAAACCCAGCAGTCATGATTCTAGATACATATGCTATTGAGTTGAAAGCTTATGTCCACACAAAAATGTGCACATGTGTGCTTAGAGCAGCTTTATTAACAACTACCAAAAACTGGAAGCAACCTAGATGTCCTTCAATAGGCAAATGGATAAACAAACTGTGGTACATCCAGACAATAGGATATTCAATAATAAAAATTAATGATCCCAAGCCCCTCAAAAGTTTCCCTCTGAAACTCACATGCATATTGCCAAGTGAAAGAAGCCAGTCTGAAAGAAGAATCCATACTATATGATTCCAACTATATGACATTCTAGAAAAAAAGCAAAACTATAGAGACAGTAAAAGGATCAGGTTTGTCACAGCTCAGGGGAAGCCTGAGAGGGATGAATAGGTGAAGCACGGGTTTTTAGGGCAAACTATGCAACTAGGCTGTATAATACTATAATACTATAATACATGGCAGTGTTTGTCAAAAACTGTAGAACTGAACAACACAAAAAGTGAACCTTAATTTATACTATGGACTTCAGTTAATAATAATGTATCAACATTAGTTCATTCACAAATGTTCATTGGTCCATGTAACAAATGTACAACCGAAGTACAAGGTGTTAATAATTGGGAACACTGAAGGGGACAGAGTTCTTTGGGAACTCTCTGTGTTATCTATTCAGTTTTTATGTGAATCTAAAATTATTATAAAATATGAAGCCAACTAAACATAAAAGGAGAAAGGAAGGAAGGAGGAATGGGAAAAGCAGGAGGAATAGGAGATTACCCATACAAAGTTCCCCAAACCCATCCCGTCTTCCTCTCTCTACCCCAGGAGATAACCATGTTCCTAAAATTGGTGTATTTTCCCATGTATCATTTTACATTCATAACATATGCATATGAATCCATAATATATAGTATTATTTTGATGTTTTACACTCTTATATAAATGACATACTGTACATATTCATTTTATTTTTTTTTAAAGATTTTATTTATTTATTAGTGAGAGAGAGAGAGAGTGCATGGGAGCATGAGTAGGGGGGAGGGGCAGAGGCAGAGGGAGAAGCAGACTCCGTGCTGAGCAGGGAGCCCGATGTGGGGCTCGATCCCGGGACCCTGGTATCATGACCTGAGCCAAAGGCAGACGCTTAACCAACTGAGCCACCCAGGTGCCCCTGTACATACTCATTTTAATCAACTATATTAAGGTATGATTTACATACAAAATAAGACTAATCCATTTTAGGTGTGCATTTTAATGAATTTTGATATACGTATGTAGTTGTGTAACCCCCTTACTAGCTTCTCTTCCCTATCACTTGACCCTTGGCAATCACTAATTCGCTTTCTATGACTATAGTTTTGCCTTTTAAAGAATTTTACCTAAATAGAAATATATCTAGGCTTTTGTCTCTGGTTTCTTTCACTTAGCATAATCCTTACGATACTCATTCATTTGTGTTTATCAGTAGTCCACTCTTTTTTATTTCTGAGTGGCACTCGTTTGTAAGGCTCTCCCACAATTTATTTGTTCCTTTACCAGTTCATGGACATCTGGGTTTGGTCCAGTTATGGGCTATTACAAGTAAGGCTGCTATGCACATCATGTACAAGTCCTTCTGTGGGCATATGCTTTCATTTCTCTTGGGTGAAGACCTAGGAGTGGAATGGCAGGGTGATCGAGTAGGCTTATGTTTTTAGGAAACCAACAGTCTTCCAATGATGTTCCAATTTACATTCCCACAAACAGTGTATGATAATTCCAGTTGCTTTGCTTCCTCACCAACACTTAGTAGGATCAGTTTAACCATTTTAACCATTCTAATAGGTGTAGAGTGGTATCTCATGGTGGTTTTTATATGCATTCCTTAGAGGCCAATGATGTAGAGCATCTTTCATGAGCTTATTTGCCATCTGTTTTTCTTCTTTAGTGAAATATCTGTTCCAGTCTTTTGCCCATTTGTATTTGGGCCTTGTATCTTCTCATTTTGTTGTATGGGTTCCTTATACATTTGGGATACAAATTCTTTATGAGAAAATATTTGCAAATATTTTCTCCCAGTCTGTGGCTTGCCTTTTCAATCCTTAAATATCTCATGAAGACTGACAATTTTTAAATTTTATGAAATCCAATTTATCTTCTTTTTCTTTTAATACTTTGTACTTTTAGTGTCCTGGTTAAGAAAACTTTTCCTAACCCAAGTTTACCAAGATTTTCTCTGATGTTTTTTTCTAGAAATTGTATACTTCTAGCTGTTACTTTTAGGTCTACAGTCATTTTGAATTAATTTTTGTGTATTGTATGAGATAAGGAACAAGGGTAATTTTTTTTTTTTTTTTTTTTTTTTGCATAGGGATAGCCAATGGTTCCAGTATTATTTGTTGAAAAGATTATCTTTGGTCCCTCTCTCCTCATTAAAGTCCTTTGGTACCTTTGTCCAAAAAATCAAATCAATTGACTGGGTAGGGAGAGAAGGTGAAGGGCAACAGACTTCCAGAATGAAGAAGTGAGAAGTGGGCGGTCCCTTTACCCAGTATAACAGTCATTTTACTGGAGAAAATTATTTCTTAAAAACTCAACCATTTAGTGCCTGGGAACTATCGTAAGGGTACACAGCAAACGAGGAAATACTCATTTAAGGAAATCTACTAAACTTGGTGAGAGCAAGAGTCTGTGGCATCTGAGCAATGACTTGCTTCCTTCCTCCCCACCTTCAAGCTACATCTTATGGAAACACTGCCGTGCATGCTCTACTTCAGGCAACTGTAGCCAAGAATGATACGGGGGCTCTTGCTCCCCACCATGTCCTTGAATATGGGGCTGCAACTTTACCCTGGGAGAGGCAGGCTGCCCATGTTTCTCCCCCCAACCCAGCCTTGTGCTTCAGAAGCTCTATTCCAATCATACATGGCCTAAGACACTGAGGCTCTCTTCCTTGACTGTACTCATAAGGTAGAAACACTATTTCAAGACTGCGCACTGGAGCCTCCTCTCTAACTTGTTCATAAGGGCAGAGGTTCTGCAAGGAGCAGGCAAGCCAGGAAAGCCAGAGATTAGCACCTGCCCCCTTCAGCATCCATTAGTAGAGCAAGGATGTCACTGCCAGATAAGGAAGTCATTATCTGTACCCCAACTCCTGTGCAGTGGTACAGTTTCTGCCCAAAGAGGCAAGCCTTAAGAACTGAATGGCAACAAGTTAAATAACCTAGATGAAATGAATAAACTGCTAGAAATATAAACTCCTGAAACTGACCCTGGAAAAACCTGATAATCTGAATAGATTTCTAAGAAATAAAGAAATTAATTTAGTAATTTAAAACCATCCCACAAAGAAAAGCTCAGCCCCAGATAGCTTCACTGATGATTTCTTCCAAACATTTAAAGAATAAATACCAATCTTTCATAAACCCTTCTAAAAAATAAAAAAAGGAGCAAATATTTTCCAAATCATTCTATGAGGCCAGTATTACCCTGATACCAAAACCAGATAGAGACATGACAAAAAGAGAAATCTACAGATTATTCCTTATCACTGTGGAGGCAAAAATCCTCAGCAAAATATTATCAAACAGAATCCAGCACATATAAAAAGGGTTATGCACCAGTATCAAGAGGGATTTCTCCCAGGAATGCAAGAGTGATCTAATATATGAAAATCAAATATGATATGCTCTATTCATATAAGACAAAAACCACATGTCCACCTCAATAGGCACAGAAATATATTTTTTAAATGGCTAATAAGCACAAGAAAAGATGCTCAACATCTCTAGTCAATAGGACAATGCAAATCAAAACCACGATTAATTTTTTTGTTTTATTTATTTATTTATTTATTTATTATCTGTTATGTTAGTCACCATACAGTACATCCCCCCATCCCCCTCCCCTCTAAGACCCTCAGTTTGATTCCCGGAGTCCATAGTCTCTCATGGTTTGTCTCCCCCTCTGATTCCGCCCCCACTTCAGTTTTCCCTTCCTCTCCTAATGTCCTCCATGCTATTCTTTATGTTCCACAAATAAGTGAAACCATATGATAATTGTCTTTCTCTGCTTGACTTATTTCACTTAGCATAATCTCCTCCAGTTCCATCCATGTTGATGCAAATGTTAGGTATTCATCCTTTCTGATGGCTGAGTAATATTCCATTGTATATATAGACCACATCTTCTTTATCCATTCGTCTGTTGAAGGGCATCTCAGCTCCTTCCACAGTTTGGCTATTGTGGACATTGCTGCTATAAACATTGGGGTGTATGTGGCCCCTCTTTTCACTACATCTGTGTCTTTGGGGTAAATACCCAATAGTGCAATTGCTGGGTCATAGGGTAGCTCTATTTTTAACTTTTTGAGGAAACTCCAGACTGTTTTCCAAAGTGGCTGTACGAACTTGCATTCCCACCAACAGTGTAAGAGGGTTCCCCTTTCTCCACAACCTCTCCAACATTTGCTGTTTCTTGCTTTGTCAATTCAAAACCACAATTAGATGCCACTCCATACACACTAGAATGACTATAATAAAAAAAAAAAAAACAGACATTAAGTTACGTTGGTGAGGATGTGGAGAAATTGGGACCTTCGGTCATTGCTGGTGTGGATGTAAGATTGTGCAGCCACTTTGGAAAACAATTGGCATTTCCTCAGAAGTTTTAACATAGAGTTAACATATGATTCATCAATTCCATCCCTAGGTATATATCTCTAAGAAGTAAGACATGTCTACACATAAATTTGTACACAAATGTTCATAACATCATTATTCACAATAGCCAAAATGTGGAAGTAACTCAAATGTCCATCAACTGATGAATGAATAAACAAAATGTGACATATCCACACAATGGAATATTAGTTAGCAATAAAAAGTAATAAACTACTGATTCATACTACAACAGGGATGAACCTTGAAAACATGCTAGGTCAAAGAAGTCAGATACAGAAGGTTAGATATTGTTTGATTCCACTTATATGAAATGTCAAGAATAATCAAATCCAAGGAAACAAAAGTAACTTATTAGTTGCCAGGGGCAGGGGAAGAGGGGAAATGGGAGTGACTGATAATCTGTATAAGATTTCTGTTGGAGGTGAAAAATATATTCTAAACCTAGAATCATTTCATAACTCTGTGAATATACTAAAATCAATCAGCCATATATGGTTGGGTCTATTCATGGACTTTCTGTTTAATTCCACTGATGTGACTGATCTATATTTCTACCCATACCACACTATATTAATTACCTTAGCTTTTTAAGAAATCTAAATCAGGCAATGTAAATAGTCCAATTCTGTTCTTTTTTTGCAAAAAAAAATTGGTTATTCTAGACCCTTTGCCTTTCTATACACATTTTAGAATCGGCTTGCTAATTTCTATAAAAAATTCTGCTGGAATTTTGATTAAGATGCATTCAACTTATGTTCCTATGGTTCAATTTGTGGAGAACTGACAACAGTACTGAGTCTTCTAAATCATGCGCGTGACATTATCTCTCCATTTATTTACATCTTCATTTATTTCTCTCAGCAATGTTATATAGTTTCCCATGTACAGGTCTTATACATCTTTTGTCAAATTTATCCCTAAGTATTTTGTAAATGATTTTTTTGAATTTCAATTTTGAATTGTTCAGTGCTACTGTATGGGAATGTGGTTTAAATTTCTGTATAGTGATCTCTATCTTGCAACTTCGCTAATCTTATTCATTCTAGTAGCTTTTTTTTGTAACTTCTGTCAAATTTTCTACATAAATGACCATATCTGTGGATAAGAATAGTTTGCGTCTTCCTTTTTAATCTGGATGCCTTTTGTTTATTTATTTGTTTTTTTGCCTTATTGCAATGGATGGGACCTAAAATACAATGTCTTATAGAAACAGAGAGAGCAGACATCCTTGCTTTGTCCCTGATCTTAAGGATAAAGCTGTTTATCTTTCACCACTACTAAGTCCATAGGATTTTTTTGTAGATGCTCTTTATCAGGATGAGGAAGTTCCCTTTTATTTTTAGTTTTTCTAAGAGTATGTATCATGGATAGATGTTGAATACTGTTAAATGAACTTTATGCATCTATCAAGATAATATTTTTTTAGCATATTAGTATAGTGAATAACATTTTTTAATTGAAATATAGTTGACACACGATGACACACAATGTTACATTAGTTTCAAGCACGCAACATAGTGATTCGACAAGTCTATACATTATGCTATGCTCAGCACAAGTGTAGCTACCATCTTGTCACCATAAATGTTATTACAATGCCATTGACTATATTCCCTGTGCTGTACCTTTTATCCCCATGACTTATTCATTCCATAACTGAAAGCCTATATACCCCACTCCCCATCACCCATTTTACCCAACCCGTCACTCTCCCTCCCCTCTGGCAACCGCCAGTTTGTTCTCCATATTTGTGGGCCTATTTCTGCTTTTTGTTTTTTTGTTTGCTTGTTTTACTTTTTAGATTTTACATACAAGTGAAATCATATGGTATTTGTCTTTCTCTGTCTGACTTATTTCACTTAACATAATACCCTCTAGGTCCATCTATGTTGTCACAAATGACAAGATCTCATTCTTTTTTATGACTGAGTAATATTCCTCTGTGTGTGTGTGTGTGTGTGTGTGTGTGTGTGTGTGTGTGTGTGTGTGTGCGCGCACGCAGTGAATACCCATTGTATATACAAGCATATATATATCATATCTTTGTCCATTCATCTATCGATGGACACTTGGGTTGCTTTCATGTCTTGGCTATTATAAATAGTGCTGCAACAAACCTAGAGGTACATATCTTTTTGAATTAGTGTTTTCATTTTCTTTGGGTATATATCCACTAATGGAATTACTAGATCACATGGTATTTCAATTTTTAATTGTTTGAGGAACCTCCATACTATTTTCCACAGCGACTGCACCAATTTACATTCCTACCAACAATGTACAATGGGTCCTTTTCCTCCACATCCTCACCAACACTTGTTATTTCTTGTCTTTTTGATTCTACCCATTCTGACAAGTGTGAGGTGATATCTCATTGTGGCTTTGATTTGCATTTCTCTGATGATTAGTGATGAGTATCTTTTTATGTGTCTGTTGGCCATTTGTATGTCTTCTTTGGAAAATGTCTATTCAGTTCTTCTGTCCATTTTTTTATCAGAATATTTGGTGGGGTTTTTTGGTGTTGAGTTGTATAAGTTCTTTATATATTTTGGATATTAACCCCTTATCATACATATCATTTGCAAATACCTTCTCCCATTCAGTAGGTTGCCAAATTGATTTTTGAATGTTAAAAACTGAAACAAACCTCAGATCATGTAATATTATCCTTTTTATATTTTGTTGGATTCATCTTGTTAAAATGTTCAGAGTTTTTACATTATGATCATGAAATATATTGGTCTATAGTTTTGTTTCTTGTAATATCTTTTTTTTTTTAAGGAGGATACAGATATTTGCTATCAGGGAAATGCTTTACTCATATAAAAACTTAGGAAAGTTTCCCTCCCCTTCAATTTTCTGGCACCGTGTCTTCCTTAAATTGACACTAAGGGAGGCACATATTGTATTGCAGAGGAGTGGGTTCTGCGTCATCCTAAAGCAAGAGAGAAGTGCTAACCTTTAATAGACAAGATGGTCCATTTCCAGAGACCCAAAGGGTTTAGGAGAGTCTAGAGATTCGAAATGTTCAAGTCTGGCCCTGATGTCCCAATTTCTTTTCTCAGGGCCCCATTCCTTTTCAAGGAGGACGCTGACTTTGGCATAACAGACTTGTTGAAGTTGAGAATTCAACCTCAGTTGCAGCCCCCTGGCTCTCACAGGTAGCCTTCAGTTGCTGATGACTTTACTCTCAGCCTTTCATTGTCTTTCCAAAGCATTGATTGTCCCTAGTAATAGCCCTCTTATTCCTTATACACTTTTCCTCTGTCTCCCAAATGCCTCCAACATTGCAGCTGCCAGCACATTTCCTTCCATCCGTAGAACATCTCAATTCATCACAGTGAAAATGTTAAGAGTTGCATGCTAGTACATGCCAGGATCTACCAGTCACTACCACCACTGATGGGATCTGCATTGCCAGCTGCCGGCAGGTGATCCAACTCCAAAATCTCATTTTAAAATCTGCTGTCTTGGATCACTTCCAGCATTAGCTGCTGCTGCTAAGGTTCCTCAGAAAGCAGACTCTGATAAGAGGTTTGCTGACAATAGGTATGTTACGGCATCTCTTAGAAATGAAGGAAATAGGATTTTGGCAAAGAGAAAAGTTGAACTGTGATGCAGTTGATAAAGAGCTTCTCCTATTTTATGGGTCATTCTGGAGCTAGGGTGGCCCTGCAGAGTCGTCTCAAATTGGGGCAAGGTAGATTGGACTTTATACCTTTGCACTGACCTGCTCAGTCATTGCATGAGGGCTGCTCCAGGGAAATGGATGTTGGAGATTTTGTGCTTATTAATTTGAAAAAGAAATCCACGTGTGCAAACAGTAGGAGCTCATTCTGGATATCTTAAGGAAAAAGAGGAATTTAATGGAAGGACATTAAAGTTTCGCTGAGTTGATGTAACATTCAGGGACCAGGAACATTCAGAAGGATTAGACAGCAAGAACCAGATGGTCCACACACCATTATTTTCACTGAACAAATGATTTCAAGAGTACCCACTGCTTTTGCAGGGGTCAGAGAAGATTCAAAGTTTAGGAGAGAGCATCTGTTTGGTCTCTGTGGGAGGGAAAAGAAAGACACTGGCAAGAGAGAGCTTTCTGTTTCTGAGCAATGCTGTACAAATACAGAATCTGGGTAATTCTCTTAAAGGCGGGACTTCATGCTGCTGGTGGGTGACAGATATGGGGAGCAGAGGTACAGAAAACTAAAAGTAACCACTACCCAGACAAGTCCCATTAATAAGTATTTACCACCTAGAGTCAGGCCTATCCCTGGATCACTCTTCCTAATTTAGCATATTGCTGAAGAAAAATGGGGATACCAAAGACAGGAGTAAATGATCCATACACAGATTTTCTGTTTAGGGACATTCTCATCAGTGTTTACAGAGAACTTTCTGGAAGGCAATTTGACAATATATGTCAAAAGCCATTTAGGAGTGCAAACCATTGGGACCTAACTGCCTAAAAATGGAGAAAGGGAGCATAACTTTTCAGCATTTTCACAGTTTGGTTTTGGATTGGTCGTATTTATTTTATAACTCTTTGAGGATAAAAAAAAAATTTTAAGTTGAGAACAAAGATATTTTGGTTATGTGTCACAGTAAGAACATCTCCTCAAGCACTAAGCCATGGTAATAACCAACAATGCATTGTGTTAATTCATGAGTTTTATTTTTAAACAGGGCAGAATTTGCTCTTGGAGGTACTTTCCTCTCAGCATGTCTGTTCATCATGCTGACACTGTGTGGTCTGTGGCTTGCCAGGCTATGCACCACATAAGTGGCATCTCTGTGGCTGTCTGTCCCAAGCTGGTGAGATGGATGCAGTGGGTAGAGCATTCAAGGTGTGATCCAAGTTAAAAACCGACTGATTAGTAGTTGGTGACAAGCATGATTAGTATAGTACATGGTTTTCTTTTTAAATCCATGATTTTTGAGCATTCATGTGTCCCTATTGGATCTGTCCAGGGAGGGTGGTGATACAAAGATGAGATAGATGCCGTCTCTATTCTACAGACTTTGCAATTTAGTGCAGAGGGTCTGTTCTTTTTAGTAGGCCCTCACCTATTGGGCTGCTCTTTCTTTCTTCTTTTGGTTTGGATTATAGACGTGATGCCCAGCACTTCAGTAGCCATGTTGTGATCATGAGGTAGCAGTCACAAAAACAAAAAGCCAACATATTTAAGAATGGCAGAGTGAAAATAGGAAGAGTCTGGCTCCCTGACAACATTACTGGGTTGTTACTGAGACCACCAGTCTCTTAAGTAAACAACAAAGGTCATCATGGTTAAGAACAGGTCTTTAGTTATTCACAGCTATAAGCATTCCTCATTTCCTCAAATGAAATACTCGGAAACCAGGATTTTCCAGTCTGAAGCCATAGTTTGAAATTTTACATTAGGTTTAACTTTTTCCAACAGTAACTTGCAAAGATTTAAAACATTTCCACCCAACTCCGTTGGCACCACTTCTGCTGTAGAATGCCTCTTTCTCATTTGGGTACATTATTTCCCAAAAGGAATTGAGCCTGGTGGTTTTCCTATGATAAGTAAACTAGACATTTCAGTAAGGGTAGAATAAATGTTCACGGAAATCAGGGTTGGAGATTTTTCCTTCTGTCATGAGGTAGATAGGTAATATTTGCAGCACCATTCTTAGAACTAATTAATTAAAAGAATGTGCTAAATGTTTCCAAGGCTTGTTCTGAAATGACTCATTCAATTAGAGTTTCTTTCATTTTGGCTTCTTTAAATATTTCTGGTCCTTTTTTTTTTTCTTTACACTGAAATCAAGAAGCTTTTAGATTTTTCTGGAGCTTCGGGTTCTTTTCCTTCTACAGCTGCCACTTAAAGGGCAGAAGAGAGATAGTTCAAGACTGTACTTCAGACTTTCTCTTTCTCTTTTTGGCTTTCAAATTCATGAGCTGTATACAATGAGGTGGGCGGCCAAGTGGGTACAGGTTAGTGTCTTCCTTCAGTGTGCAGTATCTCCTGCTTCGCTCTGTCCTCTGGCAGGTTGGAGCTTGCATGATTTTCCCTTAATGATCCAATTTGGTCCGTGTGAACTTTGCCTCCTGTCCATATCTGTAGCTGCTTCTGCTTGGGGAGGCTTCACATTTTCTTCATGACTGGAGATCACAGTGGGCGCTATTACTAAAACATCTGTAGGAAAATGAAGTAATGGGCCTGCTAATATGCTTAATGGCCTTAATAGCACTGAAAACTAATGTGCTTAATGCTCATTTAATTCATAGTTGCCCTTGGAATTATGGATGGCAAGACCATGCATTATGCTAAAACAAAAATGGCCCAAATGTCACTGCAAGTGTGAAGGAGGAGAGTAAGAGAGAAATATTACAGCAGCATTATAGAATTTCTAGTCAAATCCATCTTCATAGGAAAGAATTACATTATCGGAGAAGAGAGGCAGCCAACCAGGGGACTGTCACTGGCTTGAAGGAATTTAGCTCATGTGTGGAAGAGAAGTCCTGAAATACCACACTGAATGAATAATCCTGTGAGCCAAACCAATAATATGGGAGGTCGAGATGCTTCTGAGAAGTAGGGAATTTCTAACTGGGGAGATCACTCTTTCCTTTCCTGGTTACGGGGATTTCTCCTCATGTACTGGTCTGTGTTTCAGACTTTTCCAGACCTCCCCTTCTTTGTTCTCTATTCCTTAGGGCAGCATTTATCACAAGTAATTGGATTAGTGAATTCAGAGCACCACCTCATGAATCAGTTCCACAGGAGAAGATAGTTCAGACGATGTTCTCTGTAGAAAAACCTCGAGGTCCACTTAGTGCCATCATGGGTTCTTGCAGGGCCCTCAGGTCATTTAGGCAAGCTTTTGCCAACTTCAGAAGGACATAGGGATGGCACTGGAGAGATGATTAGAAATAATGTTCTAGACTTGGAAGATCAAATTCATAGCAGCACCGGGGCCTCTTTTGCAGAGTCCACTGCCCCACCTCTCAAGGAACCTTGAGGGAGGAGGATAGTTTTTCCATCTCCCTCAGGGATCCATACCCTGCCAGTGGCCCAGACAGGAGAGGCGGCTACTGAAGAGTCACGAGAAATGAAATCATTGTGGTGAAGAGATATCTGCACTCCCACATTCACTGCAGCATTATTCATTACGGCTAAGACATAGACACAACGAAGGTGTCTGTTGATGGATGAATGGATAAAGAAAATGTCACACACACACAGAGGAATATTATTCAGGCATAAAAAAAAAAGAGAAGGAAATCCTTCTATTTGCCACAACATGGATGGGTCTTGAGGGCCTTATGCTAAGTGAGATACGTCAGACAGAGAAGGACAAATACCATGTTCTCACTTACATGCAGAACCTAAAAAAGCCAAAATCATAGAAACAGAGAGTAGAATGGCGATTTAGAGGTGGGGGAAATGGGGAAACATGGGTCAAAGGGTATGACTTGCCAGCTATAGGATAACTAAGTTTTGGGGAACTAATGTACAGCATGGTGACCATAATTAACAATACTGTGTTATATTAATGAAAGTTGTTAAGAGAGTAGATCTTAAATGGTATCACCACACACACAATTCCATGAGGTGATGGACGAGTTAACTAACCTTAGTGTGGTAATCATTTTGCAATATATATATACACATATCAACGTATCACGTTGTATACCTTAAACCTACATATGCTATATGTCAGTAATATCTCAATAAAGCTGAAAAATAGTTTATTTGATGTATCGTCGTAGAAAGAATTTTCTGAAGGTGAATCATTTTCACATTACATTCTTTTCCACTCTGATAAAATTCAACTATAATTATCAATAAAAAAGAAAAGAAGTCCTCAGAATTTGAGAAGCAAACTGTGGACACCAAGAAACTTTTTACTTGCCGACAACAGGCATCGGTGTGGAGACATGACAGCAAAAGGCTGGGGCCAGAGAAGCATGTCACCTGTCTAGAGTTAGCATCCAACATGACTATTATCCTGCTACTTACTCAGCTTTGCAGGGATCCTGCCTCTTTTAGTAAAACCGCTGAATGGCCTTTCCCATTAACTCATGCAGAGGGTTATGATGTTTCCTGGAAAGAAGAACTTTGAAAATTTCTCTCTTTTGAATAAATACTAGCAATGTAACCATTGGGATTTGTGAAAAAGTCAGGTTTGTGTATGATATAGACAAGGCATGTATATTACAGGTCATGATGGTTCACTTCTCAGAATTTTCATCACAGCTTTAATTTGGCCATAGCATCTTTTACTGCTTTAGGCATTTGTGTTCAATAATAGCTGCTCACCCCCCAGGTCTTGAGAAGAGCATTCTGTACTGGCCAGATTTATTTTATTTTATTATTTTAAGTAGGCTCCATGCCCAACATGGGGCTTGAACTCACGACTCTGAAGTCAACAGGACAGAGGGGATGGAGCCAGCCAGACACCCTGGGCTGGTTGGTTTTTGAGGACCACTGGGACTTTACTTGGTCCCAGGCAATTCAGAAACTTAAAAATTAAGGAATAAATAAAACGATGACAAATAGTGAGTTTTCTTAATGGCTCTGGATAATCTGGAGAGAGTGTAGCTAGCAGAGTTCTTTAAAGCTCAGATATTTCGTTTATTGCCCCACCACACCTAAATAATTGATTTCACAACTGACGTCTGATTTCTTCATATTTGAGTTTTTCCCTTGGAATGAGTTTATAAAGTGAAATCTCCAAGAGGAAAATAAAATTTCACTTAGTGACTTTATTTTCTAAATGTTTTTTTTTAATGCTCTTTATTCATCACTCAATTTTGAGGGTATGTTTAAAAGGGAGAGATACATATAAATTAGAGCACAGGTGAGTTTTTTTTTTTATCTGCAGCTAAGAGGAGCTTCATTTTTGTTGACATTCTAGGAAAAAAGTCATCCTCAAATTATAATTCAGTGATACTCTGTATCCTTTTCTTGAAATAAAGGAACAGCTGAAACTTGGCTTAATGGTCCCTATTTTCTGACAGCTATAGTTACTAATTCAGATGTTTGGAATTGTATTTGCATAGATCAAGATTTTTTGATGAGGGTTTTCCATGACCCAAAATATGTAATTAAGTGAAAGTCAGCTAAACCATGTTAAGAATAGCAATTCTTTCTTTAGGTATCAAATACAAGTATACTGATTTAAAATGTTGTGATTAAGTATAAGAAGTTAAAGTGGAAAGATGAATGGGTAAAATTTTACCAGCGATACTAAATTTATTTTAGAATCTTTAAAAAAATATGTGGAAGTACTTTGTGCCTAGTATTTTAGTGTATTGTCATATTTGTTCTCTCAGTTGCCATACAAAGTGGGCATTATTAATCTTACAGAGAAGAAAACCAAGACTACGGGTGTATAAGCAACCTTCTCAAGGTCACGGTCATAAATGGGAGAGCTAGGCCTCTAGCGGAAGCTCATTATCTTCCCACTACACTATGTTCCTGTCCATAGGAAAAGACATAGAAAATCAACCAAGACAATTATCTCCTTGCCATGAGTATTATATTAAATTGAAGACAGAAAAATCAGCAGCAGTTTCTACTCAGAAGAAAATCTCCTTTGCCTGATCTGGTCTCATCTCTAAACCTCTGTGGTTTCTTTTTTTATCTGGCCATCATCACATAAGGCATGTGGCTGAGGCCTCGTGCTAATGCAGAAAGACAATGGCTTGACTGAAGAAATTGTCCTAAAATATTAATAGTAGTTGTGTTTGGACTAGGGCAGATTCACTCCTTCTCCCTACATTTCTATGTTTCATAATAAAATTACATCTTTAAAAAATAAGAGCATAAATGTATATTTCTAAGTTTTAAAAGTAAAAAGATGTCTTTAAACAGGAAAAAAATAAAGGCTTAAACAAATGACTGAAATGTAGGAATATTTGGGGAAAGTCCACTGGCTTATAAAAGCCCAACTTGTAAACATCCCAAAATGTCAACAATCAGAATGAATTTAGCTGTCATCACTGACTTGGATTTAATTTTCTTCACAGCCTTTAAATGTACTTCCATGCTTCTTGTAGGGACATGTGACCATGTTTGGCGCTCATTCTCTGGGTATCAAGGGTTCTTCTTGCTCAATCTTTTTGGCTTTACCTTCCTGCTCTTCCCAGTCCTTCATCTGCCTCCAGGGTTTTCCCAGGACAGTGATGGGTTGACTTTGTCTCTTCCCACTTTCAAGTATTAGATCAGATTATACTCAGAAGCTAAATTTGCCTCTTAGCTTCAGTGATCCGTCCTGAAGGAAGGCACTTTTCTTCCCTCAGCTCACTTCAATGCATAACAAAGGAGCTTCCTCCATCCACCTCTGTGTCCACCATGTCCCGGATTTACTGAAAAAGGAAGCTTCAGACTTTTCCCCACCTCTTTATCAGCTCTCTTGTGGGAGAAGGAAAGACTTGCTTGATAGGCCAGATGGGGGAGTCCACCAGCTGTGGAGTGCAGAAGTAGAACCCGGCCTCAAAAAGCAGGCATGCGTTTCTATCTCCTTCTGGTTCCCTTTCCTCTGTGGGAAGGCAGCAGGAAGGACACCTCCTGTTTGAGGTTCTCCAGCTGCACTGCCTTGGGCTGCGGGGGCCGCCAGGTTCAGCTGGGGCGGAGAAGGAGGCCCCCTCCTGCCTCTGCTGTGCTCTGGGTCCCTCCATCTGTTGTTGTGGAAGCTGGACTGGGTCGCCCTATGGAAGAACCAAGAGGCACCCGGAGATCTTGGAGGATAAGGAGGTTTATTTAATGCCCGGGGGCTCAGAGGACAGTGTTCTCCAAACGTCTGAGCCCCCAGCACAGACAGAGGGGGTAATTTATACACTTCTACTTCCGCATACTTGGCACTTTGGTGCCTGCGCAAAGCAGGGAAGGGAGAAGAACCTGGAAGAGCCCCGGGGCAGGGACTGGGACTTCCTTGCTGGCTCGGCTTGTGGGCCATCTTAGAACACAGATTTTTTTCTCTATCGCTCTCACCTGGGAATATATCGAACTGGTTAGAATTCAGAGGACAAGGAGTATGATTAGCAGCATCCCACTTCTCAGTGATGGTCTCTAGAATACACTCTATATGTTATGAGGCCCACCTACGTGGGGGTGTGTGTGGGGGGGCAAGTATGTGTATACATAATATATATATATTCTTTTTCAGAAATTGAAATACAAGTAGATTTTTCTAAGTGTCAGAGAGATGTTTCAGTTTCCTTTGGACATCCATAATTGAGATTCCTAGAATAGTTCAGAAAACAAATTTGCAGCTATGTCAAAGCTAACCTGTAACTTCAGTATAAAATTTAACAAAATATAAGTTGGGTGGAGAGCCATTCAGATGTACTCTGAAACCACCAACCTATGCTCACTTAGATGCGAGCAACAGAGCAGATTTAATTTACTGAGAGTTAGTGGAAGTGGTTTTTTTTTTTTTTTTTTTTTAGGGCCTAAGGATTCTCTATTCCCTCTGCCTTTTTTTTTTTTTTTTAAGATTTATTTATTTAGTTTAGTGAGAGAGAGAGAGAGAGAGGGCTTGAGCGGCAGGAGGGGCAGAAGAAGAGAGAGAAAAGGAGGGAAGCAGACTCCCTGCTGAGGGTGGAGCCCAACCCCGGCTCAATTTCACCACCCTGGGATCATGACCTGAGCTGAAATCAAGAGTCCGATGCTTAACCTACTGGGTCACCCAGGCACCCCTCCTTCTGCCTTTCTGGTACCTCAGTGCCTCTAAATGCCACGAGGTTCAAAACTGTCCAGGAATATGCCATCCTATTCTGTGATGGTAATTTTATGGGTCAACTTGACCCTATCGTGGAGTGCCCATATACTTGGCTACACATTATTTCTGGGTGTGTCTATGAGGGTGTTCCCAAATGAAATTAGCATTTGTATCGGTGGATTCAGTAGACCAGTTTGCCCTCCCCCATGTGGGTGGGGATCACCCAATCCATCAAGGGTCTGAATGGAACAGAAATTCGGAGGAAGGAAGAATTTGGCACTTCCTGCCTGGCTGCTTGAGGCTGGACATTGATCTTTCTAGGTCTCAGGTCTACAGACCCAGGCTGGACTCTACACCGTTGGCTGCCCTGCTTCTCAGGCCTTTGGATTCAGGCTGAATTACACACTGGCTCTCCTGCGTCTCCAGCTTGGAAGCCACAGATCATGGGACTTCTCAGGCTCCATGGTTCCGTGGGCCAGTACCTTATAATGAGCTTCTTTATATTGTGTGTGTGTGTGTGTGTGTGTGTGTGTGTGTGTGTGTGTGTTTATCCTACTAGTTCTGTTTCTCTGGAGGGCCCTGATGAACACAGACTAACAACACATTCTAAGTCCAAAATGGAGTCTGTTCTTTTCAAAGAAAGAGGCATCTCACCTGAGAGGGAACTGTGGCCAAACTGCCAGAGGTCCAGAAAGGGTAGAGGCATAAGAAGAGAAAAAGGACATTCTCAGAATGAAAGGAACAAAAGAGGGATGCCGGACCTTCCCTTTGCTGATGCAGACATGAGTATGCGTAAATGGGAAATGATTGGAAGCTGACCAAACATGGTACTAAGCAAATGTGAAACTCATGTAGAGAGACTGCATGAAGCTTTGTGGTAGCTGGTTGACCCACATTAACACTTGTTTCACTGAAACAAGAGTTGCACCAGAAGCTCTACAACTTGAAAACAGGAACATCCGTACTACCTATAAAAAATGGAGATGAGAGATACGGAGAGAAAGAGAGAGAAACTGTCAAGGATTAAGTAATGTTTGCAGCCTCAAAACACTTTCTGTTGCAGAGCCTGGCAGTAAATATTTGCCCATTTATGTAATTTAATGTTTTATTCAGCCATGATTTTGCAGGTTGGGCAGGGGTAGGGTAGGAGATTGATATTTATTGTTGCCCAGGATCTTTTGAAACGGTGGAAATTAGTTTCTGTTCATCTCTGAAAAGATCCTGTTTGATACCCTGAGTTCATCCCAGTGGTGCATCTTAGATGGGACTGAGCTATATGTGCTTGCAATAGACCGAGAATGAGAACTGCAGTGTTGAAAGGAATTGTTGTTTGGTCTTGTTTTGTTTTTCTTCCAGAAATAAAAATTATATGTAAAAACCCCAGCTGCCCGTTTTCCTAACTGCATTGAGCTTCGGCATTACTCAATGATGTATGTGTAAATAAGTCCCATTCCTTTTACAGAAAGGGAGTTAAGGCCCTGTACATTTAATCATATTTATCTATGATTCTTGCCACAGAGAAGAGCCCTCCAGTAGCTCTTGCATTACAGGGAAACTTGGAGAGATTTCGTGAATTAAAAGGGTAAATTCGTTGCCTTTAAAAAATTTTGTAACTAGCATACATTATGAAAAATAAACAGTCTTGATAATTTTTTTTTCCTGAAATTTTACTTAGAGCTTGAGGTTGAAGAATTTAATGTAATGTTATCAGGCTAATGTTTTTATCTTGGGATTACTTAGAGTAGATACTTTTCCTTAATTATCAGAGGGTGTTAGATCCCAGACAGATATTGTGGAGTCTGGTAGAGATGTCCCTGACTCTCAAAGAGTCATTCCTGGGGGTTAAAGGAGATGGAAGTGTAACATAAACCCCTTTTTAAGTATCGGACTCTAGTAAGAGGAGCCAGTCCACATGAACTAGTAGTCACAAAATATTTAAAACGCTAAGGATGATTTTGCATTTTCATTCATATTTTCTTTTTTAAAAATCTCCCTCTTCTTCCCATATCCTCTCTTTTCCTTTTCAGCTTTGACTCTACTTCTCTCTGCTTTTTCTTTTTTCTTTTCCATTCTTCCATCTTGTTTTGGTTGATCTAAATAGACCACTTTAAGATGTGATGAAATCACAGGTTTTGAAAATGTTATGATCAAACTTTCAGGAAAGCTCTTTCACAATACCATCAAAAGACATGAAGATTCAGTCTTTGAGCTGGCAGTTTTGTCTCTAGAAATTCATCTTAAGGAAATAATCAGAGATGATAAAAATAATAGTATTTATTGAGTTCATATCATGGGCCAGGCATTGACTTTTTTATATTAATTCATTTAATTTTTACAACAACCCATGATATATCATCCCTATTTTGCATGTGAGGAAACTGAAGATCAGAGAGATTAAATAACTTGCTCGAGAACACACAGCTAGTGAATAGGGGAGCTGGGATTTGAACAATGGAAATCTAGCTCCAAAGCCAGCACTCAACCAGGACAGTCCCCAAGGTGTAAGTCTTGGGTAGACATTTTTTTTTTTTTTAAGATTTATTTATCTATTTTAGAGAGGAGGGATGAGGACGGGAGGAAGAGGGAGAGTCTTGAGCAGACTCTGTGCTGATCATGGAGCCCATCACGGGGCTCCTTCTTATGACCCTGAAATCACAATCTGACCTGAAACCCAGAGTTCAATGCTTAACTGACTGTACCATCCAGGCACCCCTTGGGCAAATATTTTTGATAGGACCTATGTCTATATAAACAGTTTTATTAAAAAATGTATTTCACAATTCCCTGGTCCATGTAAGGTATAGAGAATGAAGATTATCAATGAAGATTTAGAATAAAGGGTAAAGAAAAGGTACTTACTTCTGTGTTTATTATCCAATCAGAAGAAGATTCTTTGTGGTGTCTAGGCACCATCTTTTCCTGTGAGGATCCAGGAACCATCTTACCATACTTTATTGTCAAATCTTCCATTCCTGGCTAGTTTCCTATTTTCTGCCATGAGAAGAAAGGAACAAGACTGTTATTACTACCATGCAATGGCTCTTCTGACCGAAACAACATAGATCTTGTGTCCTCTGCAGGGCCCAGTGCCATTTATTTAATGCTGCTTTTACCATCACTCCTGACACCGCATCATTGTCCACCCATCACCTGTGAAAACTGGCTGCCAGCAACTCTCACTGTCATCAACGGGCTCTGGGGTGACTGAGTTGGGTGCCAACATCAGGGGTTGCATAGTCCTGCCACCACTCTGCTGTCTGCGGATGCTGTAGATGAGAGGAGGCTCTGTGGTCAGAACACCTATGGAGAGAACTGATGAAGTGCCTCTCACACACACTCGCACACACGCACACACACACACACACACACGATTTCAAGGGCGAGCAGTAGATCTGTGGTGACCATCACAAGTCTGGAGCTCCAAATTCATCTTGTGTCCTCAGTGAGTAAGACAGCCCACTCTCAAAGTAGATTATAAAGCTGAATATTTGTTCTGCTAGAAGAATATACAAAGCTCCATGAATTTTTAAATTGAAGTCTGCATATGTCTCGTGTACTTTGTTTAATTTGGTAAAATTGCCAGGGATTCTGTGTTGGTTAATCTGAAGCTGCCAGAAGCCCTTCCAAGAAATCCCTTCCATTGTCCTGTGCTGCGGTTTCTTCAGCATCCATTGTGCTGGATGTATGTTTGTGTATTTATTTTTAAAAATAATTCTTTGTGGGGCACCTGGGTGGCTCCGGCATCCAACTCTTGATTTGGGCTCAGGTCATGATCTCAGGATCATGGAATCGAGCCCTCAGGTTGGGCTCTGTGCTGAGCTTCAAGCCTATTTAAGATTCTCTCTCCCTTTCTGTTTGCCCTCCCCTGCTTGTGCTCTCCTCTCAAAAAAAATTATTTGTGCACTTTCTGTGTGTCATCGCTATTTCAGTTGCTTTACAAATATTATTCATTTAATCTTCATCACAACCCTAATTAATAAGCACTGTTCTATTCTTGTTTGTTGAGCAAAAAGTGAGGCACAATTTGCAACAACATGGATTGACCTTGAGAGCATTATGCTAAGGGAAATAAGTCTGATAAAGATAGACAAATATCTTGTATTGTGTATGTTTCCACCCATGTGGACTAGAGTGTATATTTCCATCCATGTGGAGCCTAAACAAAGCAAACTCATAGAAACAGAGAGTAGCATGGTGGTTGCCAGGGGCTGGGGGTTGGGGTAAATGGAGAGATGTTGCTCAAAGAGTATAAACTTCCAGGTACAAGATGAATGAGTTCTGGGGATCTAATGCACAACATGGTGACTGTAGTTAACAATTCTGTATTATATACTTGAAAGTTGCTTAGAGAGCAGATCTTAGATGTTCTCACTATACACACATACACAATGTAATGATGTGAGGTGATGAATGTGTTAAGTAACCTTGTTGTGGTAATCGTTTGCAGTATATACCTGTATCAAGGCTTCACGTTGTGCACCTTAAACTTACACAATGTTTTATGTTGATGATATCTCAATAAAGCTGAGGAAAAAAAAATTTGTCAGTTGAAAAGGCCCATCAGGGACTTAGCCAAATAGTTGCAAACGGATTTACATCATTGTGAAATTTCAAAACACTAGGGACAAAGAGAAGATCCTAAAGTATCCAGGTAGATCATGTCGCACACAAATGATCTGAAAGCAGAATGGCTTTGTAACCTTTCAGTAGCAACACTGGAAACTAGAAAGTAGTGGATCAATGCCTTCAAAATTCCGAAGAAAAATAATTTTAAAACTAGACTTCTATATCCAGTTGTTATGGGCTGGATTGTGTTTCCCCCAAAATTCATATGCTAAAACCCTAATCTCCCCACCGCACCCCCCACCCAGTTTCTCAGAATGTGACTGTATTTGGAGACAAGGCCTTTGAGAAAGAATTAAGTTACAATTGGACCCTAATCCAAAGTGATTTGTGTCCTTATAAGAACTGGAGATCAGGACACAGACACTTGAAGAAGGAAGGCCATATGAAAATGAGAGAGAAGCTGGCATCTACAAGTCAAGGAGAGAGGCCTCAGAAAAAAACCCACCCTGTTGACTCCTTGATCTTGGAACTACAGCCTCCAGAACTGTGAGAAAATAAACTTCTGTTGTTTAAACCCCTCAAAAGGGAGGCACAGTGAAGTTAAGTAGCTTGCTTCAGATCACTCAGGGAATAAAAGACAGATCTGGGACTCAGACCCAGACTGAGGCTCTAGCATCCATGTACTCAGCCTCTGCACTCATCTGTGTCTATAGGGCCTGAACACTGTATCTTCCCAAGATAAAATCCCAAAGTTGTTGCCAGACCAGAAGCTACCTTTTCTGTCTCTTGATACATGTCTAAGAAAAATGTTGACCTCCGGCAATACTTAACGATTTTATATTATGTATTTTTAATTAGGGGCTATTTCTTTCAGTGCTCTTAAAATTTAGGGGGTAATGCTACCCCTACTAAGATAGTTGCAACCAGAAATGTCAGCAGAGTATGCTAAAACAAAATAAAACTGGCAATGTCTTTCAAGGAATATTCAAATGTGGGTGTCATTGCATAGACTGTCTCTATAACTATATAGAAATGGTTTTCCTTTCCATCACATTGATTGACTTCTTTGATAAGAATGTGGAAAATGGAAAGAAAAGGTCAAGGTTTTAAAATTACTTTTTAATAAAGGAGCAAGGTGTTTTTTAAAATTTTTTTCAATTGTTAACAATTGGCTCTGGGTCCTTTCCACTCCACTCATATGCCTCTCAACTGTTAGGTTGTACAGAGATTCTCATTATCTGAACAATCATTATTGAATCCCTGATGTGATGGAATTGCAAAAGATATCACAACCTAGAAAATTTTTAAAGATTTGACTTATTTATTTGAGAGCGAGAGAGAGCGAGAGCTCATGCAAGCAGGGAGGGGGCAGAGGGAGAGGGAGAATCTCAAGCAGACTCTGTGCTGAGCACCAACCCCACATGGGGCTCAATCTCCTGACCCAGAGATCATGACCTGAGCCAAAACCAGGAGCCAGCCGCTTAACTGACTGAGCTACCCAGGTGCCCCACAACCTGAATATTTTTAACAATAAACTGACCACACTTATAAAAGAGTTCCTACTTAAATAGTTTTCAATATGTTTCAAAACCTGTGGTTGCTTAAATATTGATGGTAGCTTGATTTTATTGACATTCTATCATACAAGGCAAATAAACTCAAAAACAATGGCAAATCTCACCATAGAGACCTGCATAAAGTCACTGAATCTAAAGAGCCACCCCACGCACTCACAGAGCCACTGGCAAGTTAAGTTTCTGGCAGAGAGTTGACAGCTGAAGAACAGAAAATTGACAGGAATGATGATACTTTGGAAAAAGAATGACCCGAATATCAAAGGATTAAGAAAAGATCTTATAAAATAGGAGGCAAACCTTGAATATATTTGCAGAGAAAAATGACCCTCTTTCTAGTTTTCAGTGAAAGTCAAATGTGAAGAATGTCAAACTATGCTCAGAGATAACTTTGTTGGAAAAAACATTTATACCCCCCCAAAAGCAAGCAAAGCCTAATTCCTCCTTTATCCTAAGAATTCTTATGTAGCTGCAGTGATAACCTCAAAGTTTTAATGTCATATAAAACGAATTTTCATAATTTTCGCTTCATTTTTCAAGATAAGATCCTAATAAAACTTCCTTTTCTATTTGCTATTTACTATTAAAAGTTGCTTCCCATTTTGTGCAGATTCACTTTTAAGTGGCTCTTTTCTGGTACCAATTATTCTTGGATAATGAGGACTTTTTGTACTTTATGCTGACAGAGCAAGAGGCTAAATGGGTTTAGCACGGCTAGATTGCTTGCTCATCTTCAACCTCACTTCAGTAAAGCAAAATCTTCAAAGGACCCAGGGTCGAATGCAGTGAGTTGAATTACTCTTCACCTGGCTTCACATCCAAGGTTTATCTCCTCATATGACCAGGTTTGATGAAGGCCTACTGGCCCCTCAAGAACACGTTCATGCTGACAATCCTAGATCTTGTAGAGACTCAGTAAAGACCCTGTTCTCCAGAGCAACCCTAGCTGAAGTCAGGAGTCTTCAGTTAGAAAGTCATTTTCCTCAGAAAATTCTTCTAACTAGAGTAGAAGTGTAAGGGGGTGGGGCGCCTGGGTGGCTCAGTCAGTTAAGTATCTGACTCTTGATCTCAAGGTCAGGATATGAAGCCCTGCGCCCGGCTCCACATTCAGCCTGCAGTCTGCTTGGGATTCTCACTCTCCTTCTGCCCCTACCCCGCACGCGCATGCGCGCACACACACACACACACACACACACACACACACACACACACACTCTCTCTCTCTCTCTCTCTCTCTCTCTCTCTCTCTCTCTCTCTCTCTAATAAATAAATATTTTTTTTTTAAAGGAAGTGTGAGGAGGGGTGCCTGGCTGACTCAGTCAGAGAAGCATGAGACTCTTGATCTTGGGGTTGAGTTCAAGCCCCACATTGGGTGTGAGATTACTTAAATAAATAAAACTTCAAAAAAAGAAGTATAAGGAAAGTGACCAATGCTAAGGATCAATTTGGATACTTTACTTAGGGAAAATCCCAGTGAAACTGGGCAGATATCTCTTAAAAACAGTAAAAATTATAGTTAGATATTTAACACACTAACACGAAAGTGGAATCTTTCAGATGGGCATGGGCAACCTGCTTCTTAGTCAATTCCCCCCTCCCTTGGATGCCAAAGTAAAATGTGACTAGTATGTCCATAGTACCTTTCCTGAAAGGTTGTAACAAAAAGATACAATCTTTGTTTCTGCTGAACATGAACTGTTTGAGTTTCCTGATGACAAGCTGTGCTACCTTACATCTATTCAAAAGGGCCAGGATTCCATTCTTCACAGTCAAAAACTCTATTCCATGTAAAAGAAAAATTATATTAGAGGGCCCTTTGTCAATAGTCCTTAAAAAAACATCAATTAAAAGGGATTCTTAATTCCGAAAAGAAAGATAAAAAAAACCCACAAACCCATTCAGAGGTAGAGCTGTAGCTAAATTGTCATTAGTCCCTATTGGAATACAAGAAATGCCAGCATTAAAACATCTTAATATTGGGGTGTCTCGGTGGCTCAGTTGGTTAAGTGTGGGACTCTTGATCTCTGCTCAGGTCTTGCTCTCAGGGTCGTGAGTTCAAGCCCTGCATTGGGCTCCACACTGGGCATGGAGCCTACTGAAAAAAAAACTAAAACATCTTAATATTAGCCTCCTCCGTAATTTAGATGCTGGTTTGCCAATCGGCCAATTGTCTTCTTCTGCAGCCAGTCTGTTTCCCCATTGGTTTCACTCCTTCCCAAACACATGGCTCATTAGAACATCCACTAAGAGGAGGCTAGAATAATAAGAAGTAAAACTTGAATTCATCAATTCCAAGAGTTGTTTGCAACTCTAACTCAAAGAGCTGAATTTAAAATATTAATAGATTTGGGACTGCTTTTATGCACTTCAAGTATATGTACCATTCCTGGTGAATTTCCTTTTCGTTGCTTACCTTTTTGATTGATGTCTCCCCTCCTATACCATGTTAAGAAATGAAACATATCATTAACTTTATTTTTTCAAAAATCAACTCAAATCTAACTCTGAGAGGAAAGTTAATCACAGTCATTACTAGAACTCCATTCTCTGTTTCCCACTATCTTCCCCCACGGCCAGCCAGGATCTTTTGAGAGCTTTGAGGTCTTATGACAAAGCAGAACATTTGGAAAACTCCACGGCTGAGTGGCCCACGCTGGCTGCCCCCTAGATTACAGTTGTCTGTGACTTTAAAGGCCTTGGAAATTGCTCCACAGTTTTAGTGTCCCAGGGGCAGGGGACTCAGAGGCCAGAGTCCCTCACACAAGATCCTCTGAGGTTCTATACCTTCCCTCAATCACTAAAAGTTAAAATCTCTCCACTATTTCCTTCTTGCATTAAACATTCTCTCTTGTCTCACATCTTCTCTCTCACTCCCAAACTGGATACCTGTATTTCTTTCCTCTTTCAAAAATCTCTTAATTTTTTATCTTCAAAAACAAAACCCAGAAAGGGAGGCCATCCTCAGGCAACTTCCGCCTGACTTTGAAACATAAACTTCCCCGAGAAGGAAAATCCCAAGATTCATGTCTCTTCTTGGAAAAGGATTAAAAGAAAAGCAGGAAGAGCCAAATATATTTCAATAATTATCATTTATGATGTGGTTTATAATTAGATAAACAATAAGACATAAAAATGCAAAATAAATACAGTGAGTAACCTGATGAATGAAGGATATAAACTGGAGCTGGGAGAAGTTGTTGACAATCATTAAAAACTAAATTGTTTTGATTTAACCTGACCAAGCTGACCAAGATTGCTTATGTTAACATGACCGCTAGATTTTTTTTCTCCCATTCAGAGAAGGATCTCCACCTTTGATATTGAATTTTTGGCCTTGGGGCGCCTGGGTGGCTCAGTCATGAAGCATCTGCCTTCGGCTCAGGTCATGATCCCAGGGTCCTGGGATGGAGCCCCACATCGGGCTCCCTGCTCAGCGGGAAGCCTGCTTCTCCCTCTCCCACTCCCCCTGCTTGTGTCCCTCTCTTGCTGTGTCTCTCCCTGTCAAAAAAAAAATTCTGAAATTTTGGTCTTGAAATTCAATTCCAGAAACATTCAGTCTTCCTCCAAGGGTGGGCACATAGACCAAAAATCCCGTCAGAACCGAGTGCAGATTCCTGGACTTTCTCGAAAACTACTGTTTCCTGCAGTATTGACGACTTTTTATGGTTCTAGTACACCACACACTCCTGAGCAACACATGACCTCATCAAAGCCAAATATTCTTTCTGTTGCTGGCCAGTTAAAAATTTCCAGCCAGGACTTCCATCTTATTCTGAAGCCTATCACAACCCCCTCTTTCTGGTTCTTCTGATTTCCAGGGGCGTGTCAGTGCCCATCCCTGGGCAGAGCAGTGGGGGCTCAGGGAGTTGCTTCCCTGATTGGTCCCTGACTGGCCCCAGGCTGCCTTGCTGCAGCTCTGGTACCTGCCATCAGCAGCACACTGTCATAGTCCTAGTCATCTCATGGGTAAGTCTTTGCATCCCAGGAGAAAAATCAAAGTCAGTTACTCAGAGAATTCTTACCTTGAAATATTGAGCCCACCTTGTCTAACTCCCTTTGGGCTGCATGTCAGGTGAAGCTCTTCTCCAGCACCTCACCAGGAGATACCACAGCTCTTTCTCTTCAGCATTTCTTTTGCTTCTGAGACCTTGCCTCTACTCTGCACCCCATTTCTCAATGGCTCAGCTCCATTTGATATTGAATTTTTATTGAGTGTTGGAAACCTGTATACCAACTCTTGGAAATTCTGGACAAAGCATGTACAATCGAGTGGGTTATAACTAGGGTACCCTTGCAAGTTATCCACATTGGAACCCTGTTGAGAGTGAAAAGGATGCTATTCAGTTATGTTGGAACAGGAGTCAAGCAGAACCACCCTGGGCAAATGGAAATGATGAAATGATGTTCACCTTAGTGATAACAGGCTCTCCAAGAAGTGCCACAATGGCCAGTTTCCCCTTCCTTCCTTCCTTCCTTCCTTCCTTCCTTCCTTCCTTCCTTCCTTCCTTCCTTCCTTCCTTCTTTCCTTCCTTCCTTCCTTCCTTCCTCTTGGACTTATCTCTTCCTTAAGTTTCTATTTCTGCTGACAGTTGAAAAAACTTGATTTTACCATTTAGGAAGAACTTGATTCAGATTTAACATAACCCAGCCTCTCTAGGGGCAAATGCTCAAGCTCTCAGAGACTCTCCCCTCCTTCCCTTGACCTGGTAATATCTGGGTTTTGGAGAAGTTTCCTGAAGATTGTGCATTTAAGGGAGTATCCCCTGGTCCAAGGCTATTGGCAGTCCTTGCTGTCCCTGTTGACCTTTGGTTGGAGGGCAGCTCAACCCTCTAGGTGGCTAGGCATGGAACTCTGTACTTACTGTGTCTTCAGCCCACATGGCTGCAGTAGAATACCTCCCAGTTTGCTTTCAAAATTCTCCAGGCCCAGTGGTCACCTGCCTGGCCTCTTGGCCCTATCGTGGCTCCCACAGTGCAGTTCTTCTGAGACCCACCTCTATTTAGAATCAGGCCACCTTGAGAGAGTTCACCTCTCAGCCTTCCTTGGGATCTTCTTGACTCCTTCTGGAGTTCTTCCTGGTAGATCTACTGCCCAGGGAAAGTCTGTGTACTCTGTAGGAATAGGGGAATGTCTGGACCGCTGAGGTCCTATGGACTCAGTGGAAGAGTGAGTAGAGGAGGAGTTGCTCCTTAAGCTGTTAAGTCCATGGTACACTAACCATCTGTTACCTCGTTCACTGTTGTAACTCTTTTACTTTTCACAACAACTTTCTTTTTTTTTAAATGATCTTTTTTTTTAAGATTTTATTTAGTTGAAGATTTTTATTAATTAATTAATTAATTTTTAAAGATTTATTTATTTATTTGACAGAGAGAGACACAGTGAAAGAGGGCACACAAGCAGGGGGAGTGGGAGAGGGAGAAGCAGGCTTCCCCGTGGAGCAGGTAGCCTGATGCGGGGCTTGATCCCAGGACACTGGGATCATGACCTGAGCCGAAGGCAGACGCTTCACGACTGAGCCACCCAGGCGCCCCTTCACAACAACATTCTAGAATAGGTACTACTGATAGCCCCCAGGTTATGGATGTAGAAATAGGAACAGAGAATGAGTAATTTGCCTGTGGTCACCCAGAAAGTAAGGAGCAGAGCCAGGATTTGAGTCCAGGCAGCCTGATATCAGGATCTATGCTTTGAACCACTATGCGGGGAGAAATTTGGGGGTTAGGGTGATAAAATGTAATTATACAACAAAAAATTTCTCTTCTAAATAAATTATTTAGGTGTTAAGGATTCTTCTGACATGAACACATGAACACAAACTCTGACACTCAATACTCTGGAGAATCTAGGTCAGCCCCTTACTCTATTAACCTAGCTCTTTATTAAAAAGCAGCACCTACTATTATTACTGATGATTAAAGCAATAGAAGCAGTTACTTTATTGGCTTGCTGCTTATAAATCCGCTGATATGATAGTATAATAAATACGTGCGATTTCTTCAGAATTAGGTATGCTGATATCTGGTGTTTCTCTTCTTACAATTTTAATAGGATATTAAATATTGGACTAGTTTCAAGTGCCTTAAGTATATTTTTAAATGAAAAGTTTCCTTGAACACTTGTGGTTTTTATTGTCTTTTTTTCTTTTCTTTCCTTAACAAAGCAAATATTTATTTCAGATACAGAGAGAATAGTCACTCTGTCCTAGACGTTTCCTTATCTTTACATCTCTTTAATCTTGTACTAATTTCAAAGAACAGTTGTGCAATTTCTGGATCTTCTGAAATGCATCCCATTCATTTCCTGAAACCCTGGAAACTATTTCTCCACGACGCTCCCCTCCTCAAGTCCGTATTCATTTTTTATATTCCCTTTTTGTTTTTGACCCAAAGTTTGCCCTTCTCTCCAACCCCTATATTTAAAAAATCTTATTTTATTTTCCAGTTATTGGGTGAGTTTTATTTCCCCCATTTTTCTCTCTGTTTTTTCCATGGGTTGTTTCAGTGATTCAATTTCTGGGCTTCAAGTGTACAGTTGCCAAATTTGTGCTGCTACTGACCATAAAATTCTGCCCAGTCACCAGGCTGTGAAGAAGCAGATGCAAAATTGCTCCCACTGCCTGCCGTCCAATTGTGTGGTACCAGAGCCAGAGTCCAAAAGCATACTTTTTCTTCCATGTTCCTTAGACTCGGGAGCCTGTTCCACATACATTATCTATGGGACCACCCGAGTAAGTGTCTCTTGATAACCACCGAGAACCTCTTATTTGTTTAAGTAAAGTTAGTTTCATTTTCCTATTAATTCAACTTCCACAGTGCTACCACATAGAGAGTATTATTTCTCTTTTTTCATGCATTTTTAAATAATTGCTATCCTAACCCGGCAGGTCCGATAAAGCCATAGCGGCACTGGCGTGTTGGGTACGTAAGATACACACACACAGAAGTACATTTAAGTACATTGGTACATAGGCATTGCTCTCTCTATTTAAAAATAAGCAGCATTAGCTTGCTGAGCCTGGGCTGGAATTTGGAGACCCAGACTCTGGGCAGGGGACAGAAGCAGCATTGTAAGGAAAAAAGTTCATTGTACTATTCTGTTTACTTGGTATGTTTGAATTTTTTCCATAATAAATGCCTACAAATTATTTAAATGTCAAAAAAAAAAGAAAAGAAAAGAGATGGAAAAGGCAGCATCCTGTGCAGAAAAACAAAATAAAAGTCTTCCATTTTGCCCAATGGAGTTACTAATGCAAAGGGGCCAAACGGAGAATTGACTTGGTAGGTAGTGAAGTGAAAAACAGAATATTGACAGCTAGCATATTCATTCATTTTCTCATGTGATTCTCATAAGTCTCATCGCCAGGAACGTTCAGAGCTGGAATCTGGCCCATGCGGTGTGACCAGAGCTCCTTTACACACTGAATCTGGGCTCAGCTGCCCTCTAATTTACAGTCTCAGAAGTCACTACCTGTCCTAGGTCATCCCCTGGTCTCTGGGAATCCCGGCTGTGACGTTCTCTGTCTGGCCTCGAGCCCTCCATGCTTGCAAATCCTCTCCTCAGATTGGGACAGAGACCCAGAGGACTTTGGCAGAGCCGGGAAGGGGCTACTGCCGTTGACTTTCACAGGACACCTGCAGAGTGGGCTGGCCGCCCAGCAGGTGCCCAGCCTCAGCGGGGATGATTCTGGAAGGTTACCAGCACTTTTGCTTCCATCGTGACCCTTTAGGGATGCTCATTTTAGTGCCTGTGATTACGTTTCTTCAATTTTGAGTAGGTATGTTATTTGTCTTTCTGGCTGCTTGTTTTCCTACCTTTTTTGGTGTTTGTCTAATTTATCGTTAAATATAGGTGTCCTTAGTAATTTTTTCATGTGTTTAGGTCCCCTTTTGTGTGCTTTTGTGTTTAATGCCAAAGCTTCCCTTTTATCCAAAAGCTTATATGCTTATATAGCTACATTTCTCCCCTGACCCTTTTAACTTTTTTCCCCTTACTCTTTTTAAAATTTGATCTTGAAAAGATTATTTTTTAATTGTAATTAATAGACTTAATTTTATGGAGTGGTTTTAGGTTTACAGAGAAACTGAGCAGAAAGGACAGAGTTCCCATAGGCTTCCTCTTCTCACAGATTCCCTTGTTATGATCATCTTGAATCCTTGGAATCTTAGTGTATTGGTTATAACATATTGACACGTTATTATTTTTTTTATTTTTTGACACATCATTATTAACTAATTTCCATAGTTTACATTAGGGTTCATTCTTTGTGCTGTACATTCCTGTGGGTTTTGACAAATGCATACTGACATGTATCTAGCATTATAATATCATACAGAATAGTTTCACTGGCCTAAAAATCCCGCACACTCCACCTATTCATCTCTCCCATCCTACCCCTAAACCTCTGACAACCACTGATTTTTTTATTGTCTCCATAGTTTTACTTCATTCAGAATGTCTTAAATGTTGGAATCATATAGTACGGAGCATTTTCAGATGGGCTTCTTTCACTTAGCAATGTGCATTTAAGGTTCCTCCATGTCTTTTTGTGGTTTGATAGTTCATTTATTTTTATTGCTAAGTAATTTTCCCTTGTATGGATGTACTATAGTTTATCTATTCACCTCTGTTGAAGGCTATCTTGGTTGCTTCCAAGTTTTGGCAATTAAGAATAAAGCTGCTGGGGTGCCTTAGTGGCTCAGTCAGTTAAGCATCTGACTCTTGATCTCGGCTCAGGTCTCAATCCTGGGGTCATTAGTTCAAACCCCACCCTGGGCTCTGCATAAGGTTCCACATAGGGCATGGAGCCTACTTAAAATAAATAAATAAATAAATAATAAAGCTGCTGTAAACATTTACATGCGGGTTTTTGTGTGGACATAAGTTTTCTACTGGTTTGGGTAAATATCAAGGACCACAGTTGCTGGGTCATATGGTAAGAGAATGTTTAATTTTGTAAGAAACTAAAGCTCTCTTGCAAAGTGGCTGTACGAAGTTATATTCCCACCAACAATGAATGAGAGTTTGTTCCTATTGCTACACAGTCTCACCCAGCATTTGGTGATATCAATTTTATGTATTGTAGCCATTCTAATAGGTATGTAGAAATAGCTTGTTGTTGCTTTCATTTGCAATTCCCTAATGACATATGATGTTGAGCATCATTTCATGTGCTTTTTTTGCCATCTGTATATTGTGTTTGGTGAGGCATCTGTTCAGATCTTTTGCCCATTTTAAATTGAGTTCTTTTGTTTTCTTGTTGTTGTTTTAAGAGTTCTTTGTATATTTTGGATACCAGTCCCTTATCAGATCTATGTTTTACAAACAGTTTCTTCCAGTTGATGGCTTGCTCTTTCATTCCTTAACAGTGTCTTTCACAGAGCAGAAATGTTAAATTTTAATGAAATTCAACTTACCAGTTTTTTCTTTCATGGACCATACTTTTGGTGTTGTATCTAGAAAGTCCTTGCCAAATACAGGGTCACCAATATATTCTCTAGGATATCTTCCAGAAGTTTTATAGTTTTGCATTGTACCTTTAGTATTGTGATCTATGTTAATTTTTGTGAAAAGAGTTAAGGTCTGCTTCTGGATGCTTTCTTTCTTTTCTCTTTTTTTCTTTTCTTTCTCTTTCTTTTCTTTGAAAGTGGATGTCTAGTTGTTTCAGCACCATCTGTTGAAAAGACTATCCTTTTCCATTGAATTGCCTTTGCTCCTTTATTAGAGATCAGTTTACTTGATTTGTGTAGGTCTATTTTTGGACTCTCTATTCTGTTCGATTTCTCTATTTGTTTATTCTTTTGCTAAATCATACTATCTTAATTACTGTAGCTTTATAGTAAATCTTGAAGTTGGGTAGTGGGTAGTGTAAGTCCTCTGATTTTGTTCTTTTCCTTCAATATTGTGGTGGCTATTCTGGATCTTTTGTCTCTCCATAGAAAGTTTAGAACTATATTGTCTATATTAAAAAATAACTCGCTGGGATTTTGGTTGGGATTACACTGAATACATAGATCAAGTTGGGAAGAATTGACATCCTGACAGTATCAAATCTTCCTATCCACATACATGGAATATCTCTCTACTTACTTAAATCTTCTTTGATTTCTTTCATTGGAGGATTTTAGTTTTCCTCATATATATCTTCTACATATTTTGTTAGATTTATACTTAAGTGTTTCATTTTTGGGGTGCTGATGTAAGTGGTATTACATTCTTAATTTCGTATTCCAATTGGTCTTTGCTGGTATACAGGAAAACAATGGACTTTTGTATATATTAACTTTGTATCTTGTGTCCTTGCTATAATTGCTTATTGGTTCCAGGAGGTTTTTGTTGTTATTGCTGATTCTTTGGGATTTTCTACATAGTCAGTCATGCTATCTGTGAACAAAGACAGTTGTATTTCTTCCTTCCCAATCTGTATATGTTTTATTTCCTTTTCTTGTCTTATTACATTAGTCAGGACTTTCAGTACAATGTTGAATAAGAGTAGTGAGAGTGGTTATCCTTGCCTTGTTCCTGATATTAGAAAGGAAGTCTCTAATTTCTCACAATTAAGTATGATGTTTGCTGTAGGGTTTTTGTATATGTGCTTTATCAATTTGAGGAAGTTCTTTTCTATTCCTAATTTGCTAAGCGTTTTTTTTTTTTTAAATCGTAAATAGGTATTAAATTTTGTCAAATGCCTTTTCTGAATCTATTCAGAGGATCATATAATTTTTCCTCTTTAACTTGTTGTAATGATGGATTACATTAATTATTTTCAGATGTTAAGCCAGCCCTGCATACCTGGGTGGTTTATAAACGTTTTATACATTGTTGGACTCAATTTGCTAATATTTTGCTCAGGATTTTTGCATCTGTGTTCATGAGAGATAGTGATCTGTAGTTTTCCTTCTTATAATGTCTTTGTCCAGCTTTAGTATTAGGGTTATGCTGGCCTCATAAAATTATTTAAGAAGTATTCCCTTTATTTCTAGTTTTTCCTTACCTCTGTTTATTTCTAACTTTTTTCATAACCTCAGCAAGAGTCAGTAATCCTCAGCTCATATCTATTAAACACAGGCCTGCCTCTCGCATATGTTGCATTGTATTTTATGTAAGGGACAACTATTTGCTTTCAATCTTTTAATCGTGTTGTGGCCTTAGGTTTCAATACTGTGACTTCTTTTAGTGAAACCCCATTCAAGCCAGAAATATCTTATTTTCAGGAATAGTATAAAGAAAATGTTTTCAAAATTCATCCTTCCATTGGCAGTGGTTCCCAAGATTAATTGTCAATAAATGTCTATTTGTTTGGCATCATTATAAATCAAGCAAAGTAGCTCTCAGAAAATTTCCTTTTATAGGGATAATGCTAGACTGAAGAGATGTATGTTCAGAAAATAAGCAGCCTTTTGTAAGGAAAATTCCTTCGAATAAAACTGCCTTCAAAATACTTTGCAACAGCAGCACAAAAGAGCTTCTGCAGGAAAAAACAAAAAACAAAACTCTGACTCTAATTCCAAGGCCAATGACACTACACTGTATATAATACAGTTTCTTTTGTGCAAAAGTAAGAGCATGAGGGGAACAAAGGGAACATTTATGAGAGCCAACATGATCAATTTGAGGAAAATAGCAACTAGAAACTGCAATCCAATTTTTTTTTTCTGTCTAGAAAATCAATGAACCACAAGCATCTAATAAATCGGTCAATTATACACAGATGCCAGACTCTACAGAAGATGTAATATTAGGTTTTGCAAATCATTACTGTCTCACAGAGATTTTTATGACAGTAAGTTCCACTGATTAAAATGTCAGTATAAAACATTGCCTTTCATTCAAATAGCTAGTAGAGACTCACCCTCTGTAATGATGGAATGTAATAATTAGATAGTGGGCAAAGACTGCCTGTTAGCAAACAACAACAACAAAAATCAGACTGCTCAAAGAAAATTAAAGATCTGGTGAAACAAAATTAAGGTAGCCTCAAGCTTAGGTCCTCAATGAAAACACCCAGAGCAACACCCAGGTCCCTGGGATGGCATGGCAGTCACCGGGTGTGTTTCCATAACAACTCCAAGGGCTTGGAGTCACTGGGGTGACAGCATTAGGATTTCTCTTGAAGGGGAATTTAAAAAATGGTTTTTAATTAAAAAAATGTTTTTAAACTTTTATCCCTAATTTTTAAAATTGGGGATTATCTTTAAAGCCTTTGAATTCTTTTCTCAGCCTCATTGCCTAGGCTAAGGCACGTTCCCTGTGATATTCTGTACTCAGATTTTTTAGGATAGACCTGGGCAAAGACTTCCTGACTTTACAGCAGGGCTGGCTTAGTTTCCACTCACTAGTCACAAGGCCCTAAGAGGGACTCTGGGCCCCAGTGAAAAGTCTCTCTCTCTTTTTTTTTCTTTTGTGGGGAGGTAGGGTGCTCCCGACAATGATGGACCAGGTAAAAATCATTACATAGGATTTGCCCTGCCCGCTTTTGGACCTTACCCCTTCATTTGTACTGTCTTTCCCCATTTCCCCATTTTCCTCAGCCCGGACAACCTGGGAAACAAAAGGGAAATCTTTGTCTTCAGCCTCTTTCCTCATTCTAAGGGAAAACTCAGCTGAAAATCTATAGGAGGACTAAATTTCAGTAATGAGAGATGCTGTGCCCAATGTTTGACTCCAGATCGTGAGTGACCCTGTATTCCAGACTGCTGTGGACAAATGGCTGTTAAGAATTGAATGTTTGTGTCCCCCCGCCCCCAAATTCATGTATTAAAGCCCTAATGCTCACTGTGGCCATGTTTAGCAATGGGATCTCTAGGGAAGTAGTTAAGGTAAATGAGGTTGTAAGAGTAGGGCCTTGATACAAGATTTGTTTCCTTATAAGAAGATAACACCAAAGAGCTCTCTCACCCTCCTTCCCTCTTCCTTGCTCTCTCTCCCTCCCTACCTCCATCTCCCTCCTTTTTTCCCTCCCTTTTCCCCTCCACTTCCCTCCCTTTTTTCTCTCGCTCCCCCGTTTCTCTTACACACACACTCTCTCTCTTTCTCTCTCTGCATGCACGAGGACATATCAAGAGGGCAGCTATCTGCAAGCCAGGGAAAGAGCTCACTCACCAGAAACCAAGTAAACTGGAACCTTGATCTTGAACTTCTTGCCTCCAGATTCATGAGACCATGAATTTCTGTTGCGTAAGCCACCCAGGTGAAGGTGTTTTGTTATGGCAGCCCCAGCAGACTAATATAACAGCGTAACATTCCCTCAAAGAGGGAGGTAATCACCACAGAAGATTCCTTCTGTCAGACACAGATGGTATCAGCCTTGGCAGTCCTAGAAGCCTGTAATAAAAAACACCATATCACTGCCCTCATGTTTGGAGTAATGGTGTTTTCTCTGTGTCTGGAAATCCTATGGTAAGACAGCATTTTTAATGTGACTTCTGGGTAATGATCGCCCTTGTGTCTGCTTAGCTTATGTTGTGGAGACTGCTCAAGCCTTTGACACAACTATGACACCCTAAGCATTGTCGTAATGTCTTACAGATGGGACACAGATGGTCAGTAACTTTCATCAAGGATAAGCAACCTGTGGGTAATCGGGGAAGAAACCACAGGGGTTGGAAACTGAACTCTACCTTTTGCCTTGATCTTCGGGTGTCACTGTTGGCAACAAAGTGGAGTTTATTTTGATGTCTTTGCCCCATCAGAGTCTGTGATTTTTCCTGACACTCCTTGCCACCTCATCTGTTTGTCTGAGGCCGGCCCGTACTAAGGCTGTGACTGAATGTCCTTTTCCCTTTAGGAGGAGCTCCGGGGTGAGGGAAGTACACGCAGATTGTATAAGGAGAGAGAAACGTGCATACATTGGGGTGGTTGTGATTCGTTCATTTTTTTATAATAATTAGTGATATCTTGATTGATTCATTCTTATTTTAGTGCTCTGGTGGTTACGGCTAACTGCGAATATTCTTTCTATCCATTTTTTTTTGGTCTCTCTTGTTTGCCATCCTCCAAATGAACATTCTCAAAAAGATCTTTTACCCAAATATATTTTGAGCTTATTAGCTATTGTTTATGAAGTACAATACGTTGAAATCTAATTACTTGTATTTTTAAAGTGTATCAACGGGGATGTTATTCCAGTTATTCATTTAAAAATAAATTTCCAAGGAGCTTGAGGTTCATCCTCCTCTATGACTTTTCAAATGTTAAGTGAATAAGCACAATAGGTATCTTCTTTTGGAATACAGTATTGGATTTTGTGTAATGGAAACTCCGTGCTTGGACCCCTTCCATTTCCTCTCTAGCAGTTCTGTCAAAATTACATCTTACTAATTGGTAAATGGTTAACAGTTGGTGCTCTGGAGCTGTTTGCCAATTTCTGTGGTATAAACACTGCCCCATGACCTATTTCAAGCCCCCAACACGGAGTCAGTAAACGTGGTGTTGGGAGCGGGCGCGGATGCAGACAGTTAGATTTGCGGCTCCTGCGTGGTCTGGCTATCGGTTTAACTGTTCCATAAAAGAGCGGACTTCACCCTCTGCACCCGATCTTTGATCAAAGACCTACTTCTAGGGTTTCCTTGTCCCTTAAATTAGGCTTTTCCCCTGATCGTGCATCTCTGATGCCTGCACGTGCTCACGAAATGTGATGGAGAAGATACCACAAGGCTTTAAAAACCTAGCAAAAGCTGACAGTCTTCCGGCACCTCCTCCCCCCCACCGCCCCCGGGCCACATCCTTTACCTCCTTAGTTCAAAAATGATGCATCACCATAGAGAACCATTTTCCCCACATTTATTTGATCCAGTTTAGTCTTTAAGTGCTGATAAGTACAATTTTCTGCCTCAGTGGAAGATGGTATAACATTGGTAAAATAGTGCGACATAGTCAGTTTGGTTTATACAAAATAAAAAAAGAGCAAGAGACTTTCCGTTGGCTGCTCATGTCAAAAATGAGATAACGGTTTATTGTGCCCCGCATATGGTACATGCAGTGGTCTGTGGTGGTGGCAGGGATGGTGGTTTTCTCCACAGGGCCACTCTGAGCTGAGGTCTGGGGGATTGTTCCTGTCTCTCGATACTCATGCCCACCTCTCTGGCAATCCCAAAAGTTCTGTGGGCTGCCCACTATTCTTTGAATAAAGTCCTTGTCTGCTAAGATGAACAAAGCTGGCTTTCACCAGTGACTAAGAGCTCAGGCCCTAAAGCTAAGTTCAAATCCCAGATGTCCTACCTACTAGCTTGTGTGCTTAAGCACGTTTCTCTCCATGACTCAGGTTCCTCAACCATAAAAGTGGCATAGCACGTCTCATGGAGTTATTATGAGGTTTAAATGAGTTATGACCCAGAAAGCCTTTAGAATAGTGCCTGGCACACTGTGAGCCCTCAAGAACAGTTAGCTATGTTCATCATGCTGGGTATATTTTAGCAAGAATTGGTTAAGATCAACGAGCTCCAAATGCAAAGGAGAGACAAATAGCCATTAAACCATTACTTTTTATGGCACATATTTTAAATTTTCTCAAACATAAGAAATCTCTTCATAGTATAATAGCTTCAAACTTGATACAGAACAGAAAATGTGTATTTAGTTTTTCCGTGGTGATCAGCAGTTTAGAGGGTGATCACTCTTTAAATCCAGCATCTGTTAATGTTTAAACCAATTCATAGTTTTCCTCAGAGCACATGATTTTGGACAAAGACAACAACAAACTAAAGTGCCAAAATGGGCTCACTAGCTGGTTTGCATAATATGAAATGATTTGAACAAAATCTCTGTATGAACTGTGTATGTACTCATCCCACTTTCTTATTAACAGAAACTTTTACTATTACTCTCCAAACTTCCTCTAATATTTGCTTTTTCAAATTCTGGAATGAAGATGCTAATTTTAATGTTACAGTCTTATTTCCTTCTTGGCAAAATTCATTGTTTTGCTTTAGTGTTCTAAATTTTTTTTTTAATGTTTCCAACATTTCTAGCACATGGGCAATTTAAAAAACTCTGGCTTTTTCCTTTTTAAAAAAAAATTCTTGTCCATTTTGATTAAAAAGAATAGGAAGGAGGGAACCCCTTGCATTTTCCAAAGTATATTTTACTGTTATCAAGTTGGCTACTGCCTTTTCTAGCAACAATTCATTTATTCATTTAACAAATAGACCCAGGGCTCTTATCTTGAGAAATGCTGGGCTACATGCCAGGGATATCTTGATGAACAAGGCATGACCCATCCCCAGAGAGTTTACAGATGAGTAGAAAGAGAGACAGAGAGACAGGCAGTTCTAATACCCCTGGACCAAAGGTAAATTCGTGGTGCTATGAGAGCACAGCAGAGAGGCACCTAACTAAGACTCAGGGGCTCAGGAAAGGATTCCCATGGGAAATGGCATTTAGCTGGAACTTGTACAATAAATGAGTTAGCCTAGTGGATAATAGTGTTCTTCTTTAACCTGCTTGTGGAAGGGCATACAATTAAACTATATAAAGCTATGAACATATTTTATGAGTCTTTTCCTTTAAAAAAGACAATCACAATTTTTAATGTCCTTTAGACATTTGATTTCTTTTGACAAGGAAGATATAAATATAGCAGGGGTGCCTGGGTGGCCCAGTCGGCTAAGCGTCTGCCCTAGGCTCAGGTCATGATCCCTGGGTCACATATTGGGCTCCCTGCTCAGCGGGGAATGTTTCTCCCTCTCCTTCTGCCCCTCCCCCCTGCTCATGCGCGCGCTCTCTCTCTCTCTCTCTCAAATAAACAAAATCTAAAAAAATAAATTACCCAATAATATTTTTAAAAATATATAAATATAGTAGATTCTAAATTGAGAACTTTATATGTGTCTGCAACATAAATTGTATTCCTGATTTTAAAATACTTTTTTTTTTTTGAGAGATAAAGTGGGAGGGGGGAGAGAATCTTAAGCAAATTCCCCACTGAGCACTGAGCGGGTTGCGGCGCCCCACCTGGAGCCCAACTCGGGGCTGGATCTCAGGACCCTGAGATCATGACCTGAGCTGAAATCAAGAGTCGGCTGCTTAACCAACTGAGCCACCCAGGTGCCCCTATGTGTAGATTTTGAGAGGAAAAGCTTTCAGTCCCTAGCAATACTTTATTGTGTAGTTATGCTTATATTTTATTTTTCCTATGTGAGAAAAAGATAAGTTCATTTTAGTCACATGGTGTTCTGGGAGTAAATCAAATTCATCAAGAATGAAACAATGATTTTTAAGCCCAATAAACATAATGAACTACAAAGCAGAGTCTTCAACTCACATTGCAAATTTATACATAAAACATGCTGTTTTTTAATAACAAATTAAGAGTAACAAGTTCTTTTTTTTTTTTAAGATTTTATTCATTTGTCAGAGAGAGAGCGCACAAGCAGGCAGAGGGAGAAGCAAGCTCCCCGCTGAGCAGGGAGCCCGATGCGGGGTTTGATCCCAGGACCCTGGGATCATGACCTGGGCCGAAGGCAGACACTCAACTGACTGAGCCACCCAAGCATCCCTATTTTCTATTTTTGCTCAAGATACTTCTGCAGTGTATGTAGGTGGCTATTTGAAAGAATAACATCCATGAGGACATGTTGCATCCATACCTTATATTTTTTTCTGATACATACAATACAAAAATACATTCCATTGTGTTTTTCAATGCTAACGTACAAAAGCATGATGCATCAAGATCGTCCACTCTCACCAATCTTGCCTGTCTCTCGTTTCCATGATACAGTGCTTCGCTGGCTAAACGTGAGGCTAGGTCAAACTTCTCACCTGCAAGTTGTTGAAAATATCCTTTCCATCAGGTTGACTATCAACACTTACTCACAGCCACAGACCTCGGAAGACACGCAGTACTGCTCAAGTCACCCTATTCAGTTTCCCTGGGAAGTTTATCATTCTCCTCTGTGATGGCTGTTTTCAGTGTCACTTCTGCCTGAACAGCTCATGCCCCCTTGCCATTCTCAGCAGATGACCTTGCCTTATTTTCCACTGAAGTGACAGAAATATGGCAGAAACAAATTTCACAGTCATCAATGCAAGTGTGAGAAAATACATTTATTTTTCTATAACCTAATGGAGTTTTACCTCTCTCATTCCACAGATGACAGAGAACTGAATTTCAGGTTCTTCAGCCACTTCAGGATTTTCTCAGTACCTCCAAACTCAGTCCATTCGGGACTATTGTCTTCCCTTTATTCTTCCCAAAGTGGGGTTTAAGATCCAAGGGGCTATGGAGCACTGGGTGTTATACACAAACAATGAATCATGGAACACTATATCAAAAAAAAAGAAAGAAGGAAGGAAGGAGGGAAGGAAGGAAGGAGCGAAGGAAGGAAGGAGGGAAGGAAGGAAGGAAGGAAGGAAGGAAGGAAGGAAGGAAGGAAGAAGGAAGGAAGAAAGAAAGAAAGAAAGAAAGAAAGAAAGAAAGAAAGAAAGAAAGCAAGCAAGCAAGCAAGCAAGCAAGCTAAAAGAAAGAATCCAAGGGGCTCACATTGTATAATCAGGAAGAGTCATATATTCCAGCTCTGAATGCTGAAAGGCCAGAAAAAATGACCATCCTAGCAGCAATTTTGATCTAAAAATAGTGTTTCCCACTAAAAGATACCGGGGCTTGTAAATTCAAGACTACAGGGTTTTGACTTAATCTTTTCAATATGGAAGTTGTTTCTCCCGTCACTCACACCATAGATCCTGCTTGTCAAGTATGCTAGAGATGATTCCACATAATTACTCATTCGATTTATCCTAAACTACACACAAAGTAATTTAAGATGAACAATATGAGTATTTTTTAGCACTTTGATTATGAAAGTACTTTAAAAATTATTTTTGGAAGAGCTCTTCCTGCTTTTATAAATAGCTGTACTATTTCTATATTGTCATACCATATAGTTATTACATACTTTCCCCTTTCCCTTCTATCTCTCAATTAGTGCAAATTTGTTGTACAAGTATATATTTAGAGCTTACCACCAGTCTTCATGCTGATGTCTTTCCTATAATTTTGGTTATCTGAAACACATTTTCTAGTTTCTTAAGAAATTACTCATAGAAACAGTATTTTCTGAATTCTTGAGGTTTTTTTTTTTTTTTTTTTTAGGTTTTTACTTTTTTAAAATAATCTCTATACCCAACGTGGGGCTTGAACTCACAACTCCAAGATCAGGAGTCACATGTTCTTCCTGAACATGCCAGCCAGGCATCCCTGAATTTTTTAGTTTTGATTGCAGTTTGTCTCTAGTCATTAATATTTGAAAGCCATTTTAGCTGGATATAAAATCCTTGGCTCCCGTGTCCTTTCCTGGAGCATCTTAAATACTTTATTACATTTTTCTTCTAGCAAAAAGCATTGCTGTCAAAGATTTTGAGGACAATATGATTTTATTTCCCTCATGTAAGTGATCTGGTCTTTTGCTGGGTGCCCAAAAGATTTTTTTAAGTCCAAAAATTCTATTAGATTATATTTCAATACTGGTCATTTTGAGTTGGTTTTTCCCAGGATTGTATGATATCTTTTCAAAATGTAGTATCAATTTTATTATGATTGCTGTTTAGTATAGAAAAGTGTTTTTTAATCTCTTTTTTTTTTTGTAGTTCTTGTTATTTGTCCTGTTCCTTGACTTGGGTTTTTCTCTTTTGTTATGTGTATGTAGAATCTTCTTTGCCTGCCTTCTATATTTGTCATTTTCTTTCTTATCTTCTTTAACCATTTTATACTTTAATTTTTGTATTAAATGCTTACTTTTTCAATCTTCCATTTTTCTTAAGGTATTATGTGTTCTATTTATCCATTCTATATTTCTTCTGGCTTAGACTTTATTTAAGAAATTAGTTCTTTTTTTTTTTTGAAGATTTTATTTATTTATTTGAGAGATAGCAAGAGAGAGTGAGAAAGATCATGAACAGGGGCAGAGGCAGAGGGAGAAGGAGAGGCAGACTCCGTGCTGAGCAGGGAGCCTGATGTGGGGTTCGATCCCAGGACCCTGGGATCATGACCTGAGCCAAAGGCAGATACTTAAACAACTGAGCCACCCAGGTGCCCCCAGAAATAAATTCTTTTCTTTTCTTTATCATTTTTCCCTGAGCTCTATCTCATATCTAACTTTTCTTCTGACCTATTTTATTCTTTTAGATATCATATCATTTTCTTAATGTGTTTTATATTGTTTTGAAATACTAGTTTATGTTTTTCATCTCTTCAAGAACATGTCTCTTTGGCTTGCTTTTATCGTTTTTAGGGATGTTTTCATGCATTTCCTTTTTTTTTTATTCTTAGAATAACTCTGTATGTGATTTGACCTTACTCCCCTAATATTTCTCATTTTTATATCAAATTAATATTCTTGAACTTTAGGTTAATGTTTCCAGTTTCATGGGTCTAGAACTCCGCTTCCTGTTGTTGTTCCTGTTGTTTTTAGAGAGAGAGGGCGCATGTGTGCCAGTTGGGTGGGGACAGAGGGAGAGGGAGAGAGAGAGAATCTTAAGCAGGCTCCACAACCAGTGCAAAGCCCAATGACATGGGGCTCAATCTCAGGACACTGAGATCATGACCTGAGCCAAAACCAAGAGTCTGTTGCTTAACTGACTGAGCCCCCCCAGGTGCCCACCTTCCTGTTGTTTTTGTGAGGTGCTTGAAAATGTAATGGCTTGCTTTCCAAGGTTTCTTAGCTCTGTTCCCTTTTCCTATTTTTATACAGACTTTCCTTTTTCCTTTGACTCTGCTAACCATCTCCTTATAGTTGTGATTTGATTGCCAAGAATTTCACCTCAGTGAGGGTTGTGGTCCTGGAAGGAAGTTTTTGCTAGTTAGTTTTGAGAGTTTAGAGGTCCAGACTACTCCAGCAACTTAAGACCCCATTGACTTGCTATGATAGTGTGAAACCACCCCCTCCTAGTTTTAGCTGCTGTTCTCAAACTGTCTTGCAGAGCATTCAGATAAGTACTTGTGGTTATTCTGGAGTTCTTACGTCTGTTTGTTGCCCATTGCCCTCTGTCTAATCCATAGGTGTTGATCCCCAAGGCACTTCCTAATAACCTCCTGTATGAAAATAACTGTTTAGAGTCTGCTGCCAAGAAACCCAACCTTCAACAATGAGTGAGAATTGCCTTAGGCTTCATAGGACAGAAACCCTACCATCATAGCTAACCTATGTAGTTAGTGACATATCTCTAAATAAATGGTGCATTGTCTCCACTCTGGCATCAAGGAACTAGGTCCCTTTTAGCTTTCTGCTACATTGCTACTGGACCATGGATTTCATTTCCATATAAGAAGATGGTTGCTCCACTTCTAGGCATCCTTTTCATGTTCTAGGGAAGAAGGGTGGTGAGTGAAGAGCACAAGACAAAGGAGCATGCCTTTAAGACTTTCAAAGAAGTCCTACTTTGCAACTTACAAATATTTCTTAATGACCGGAATGGGTCACTTTGCCAACCTTGGCTTCACAGAAGTCTAAACATATTTTTAACAGAGTACATTATTTCTCTAAACTAAAGCAGGGCTCTGATAATTAAGAATAAGACAGAATGAAATTACTAGACAGGCAACTAGTGGTGTCCTTTGTGCATAGAATGTAAGCTCCTGAAGGGAGAGAGACAGGCAGGAATTTTACCCATCTTCTTCACTTCCAAATCTACAATGCTTAGAACAATCAGTGCCTGACCTATAACAGTAAGCAAGTAGTTGATAAGTGAATCATTTTTACTTTGATTGGGATGTATTTCCTCTCACCACATCATGTTGAAAATATAGTGATCAGAAGAATGTGTGGTTTGACTAGGGGAGAGGAAAGAATACCATAAACAGAAATTAAATTTAAAAAAAAATTGTAGGAAGGATAATGAAATACTAAGGTTAAATAATGTAATTGGTCTTTTGTTATTCTTAAATTAAAAACACTGCAAGATTTCCAAACAAAAACAGACCAGTATACAAAGCCTTTGAGTAACCTATGAGGAGCTAGGATTATTTGTCTTTATATCCCTGGCAATGGCATAAGAGGGATTCCATGAACATCTGTTGAGTGAGCCTTGGTAGAAATGAGTGTTTCATGGATTAGAAGTAGTCACAATTCTCAAGTTCTTATGTAAAATAATCTCCTGAATATTTGAGAGAAAGTAAATGTATAGCTTAGTCATGTAATTTATATTAACATGTATATAATCCTAAGAATATAAGAAATGGAAGCCAAGTTCGCTCAGAGAACTTTGAATTCATAGAACATTGTTAAATAGGAGTGTGTGTGTTTTCGTAAAGAAGTGCGATTTCCTCATTATCTTTGTATCATACTCTAGTGATGTAAAAATAGGAGTTAGCTTAACAAAAAGAAAGAGGAGGACAGCTAGTCAGTAAACTAGGGTGTCTATCTGTCTGCCTGTCTCTCTCCTCAACACCTTGAAAACAATTGTATGAGAAATTGGAACACTGAGAAAATCAGATTTGGTAATCATTTATCAAAATGTGACTTATAAATCCTTTAATTGGATTTGTGCTTAGGAAAAATGGAAGGAGACAAGGGAAAATTTGAAAATATTTTGTACCAATCAATGCACTACTCAGTTACTTAGCAAACACTTTTAATTTTCAAAGCCCTGTATATTTCAGTGAGAATTAAATTTGTCAGCTTTCAAATAATTCAAAACATCATTCATCAAAATACAGCTTTGTAAGAGTTAGCTTGCATCCAAAGAGAAGTCCATTTTATAAGCAATTTGCATTGGAAAACGGGTGTTTTTTATTTATTTTTTTAAAAGATTTTATTTATTCATTTTAGAGAGAGAGAGAGAGCACAAGCAGGGGAGAGGCAGGGAGAGAGGCAGGGAGAGAGGGAGAAGCAGGCTCCCCACTGAGCAGGGAGCTTGCCTTGGGGCTTGATCCCAGGACCTGGAAAATAGTGACCTGAGCCGAAGGCCGACACTTAACCATCTGAGCCACCCAGGCGCCGTGAAAAACAGGGTGTTTAATCCACATTTCGAGGAGCAAATCTGGAGGGCTTTTTGATCAGGTTTCAATTTTGAAACCACAAGATTAAAATGTGTTAAAAACCTTTGGAAAATGTCTGCTATTCCCATTAATAATTTTCTAAACTTCTATTTGAAAGCACACATATAATATATTCAAATCGGCTACATAATATATTTAGAGTCAGGAACCTTGGACACATGTGTAAATTGAACCCAAACTGTGGGCCTGAAGGGTGTAGATTCAGAAACTCTCACTTGCCTAGGCACATGTAAAGGGCTGTAGGGGTAGGACTTCCAGAAAGATATTGGCCTGAAGACCTAAGGCCCATGATGTATGAAGGGAAAAGGAATCCATGTTTTAAGTCTGACCACTCAGTGGGCCAAGACTTCTAAGACCCCTGAGCCCCAGGGAAACCAGGAATATCCTTTTATCTCCTGCACACTATGTCAGGTGTGAAAGGGCCCCTGAATAACGAGTATGGGAAAACATTTAGGGTTGCTAAGGAGGGCCTGTTGAGCATGTTTTGATGTGATATCACTAACAGTTCTATTCCCTTTTGGACCAAGCCAGAGTACTGGAAAGACTGTGGTAGGGTAACCCCACCAAAAAGTAGGTAAATAAACCTGGCAGTCCCAGGTTCTCTGGGGAATGGAAAGACACAGAACATCAGTGCTTCCAGCATTTATAGAACCACACCCCCAGTTAGGAGAAAGATTCTCTTGGAAGTGGAGCAGGAACAACCATTCATGGCTATCGTGTAGGCAATAATCAAGGTAGAACCAGGCTCCTGATACATTCGGAGCATCTGGCAATGCCAGCTACAGCCACCTTGGAGTCATATAGCCAGGTGGGAATCTGGTGGAAGAAAGGAATTTATGAGATGCCAGGGAGAAGGAATTCGAAAGGACTGGAGTCCCAGTGAGGTCACTGATGGCCTGAGAAATAAATAATGAAATGGTGGCAAACCAGACTCCTAGACCATAAAGAGCTTCCCATTGCTCCTGTCATGAGATCTAATCTGTGTTGTTTCTCAGTGTGGTCTATGGACCACCTGCATTAGAATCACCCGGGATACTTATTCAAGTGGCAAATTCCCAAGGTTCCCTCTTTTTTTTTAAATTGTAATTTTAGGATTTCCTTATTTATTTATTTGTATAATGTTCTTTTATTACTTGTTATCCTCCAGTTCTTAATAGAAAGCAAAGCTTCTTCTTTTTTTTTTTCCTTAACCCACCTTTTTTCTTTCTCTCTTTTACTGTGGTAGAATACACAGGACATACAATTTATCATTTTAAGTTTTTTTAAGTGTTCAATCCAGTGACATTAAGTACATTTACACTGTTGTGAAACCATCACCACTATTCAGTTCCAGAACCTTTTCATCATTCCAAACAAAAACTCTACACCCATTAAAAAACTCCCCATCCCCCACTCCTCTCAGCCCCCTCACCCTGCCCCGTAACCTCTGTTCCACTTACTGTCTCTGTGCATTTGCTGAGGGCCACTCCTGACCTTAGTGGATCAGACTCTCAGAGTGGGGGTGGCAGAACTGACTCAGAAATCTGCATTTTTAAAGCATATTTCCTAGGATATTTACATATCTGGGACATTTAAAAAAAAAAACACCATGTAAACAGTCACCCTACACATTCATTAGTCTACATTTTGATGGGTTTTTTTTTTTTGAGTTTTCATTGAAATACCTTTGAGATGAAAACACCATTATTATCAGTCACCTTAGTACGAATGAACTTACCAGGTGTTTTCCAGTCAGAACAGTGAAATGAGACCCCAGGCGAAAGCCAAGGGTGAAGAGGGAAACTCGACTACATAGACGTTACTCCCTACCCCACCAGTGGGTCACACAGGTCAAAAATGCCCATATAAAAGATCTTTTATGGTAAATAGTAATAAAGAGATGAGGTTAAGAGTAGAGGGAAGTTGAACAACATAGACCGAAAGCCCACAGTTGAATCACTAAAGCAGATTCAGGTTTGCTCCAGTGTTTCTGGGATCAAAAACCCCACAGCTGTGTCCTCAGAGACCTGCATTCAGAGCAATCCAGGAAGTTGTTTCTGATTTCACTCTTTCCCCAAGGCTTCTCCTCTCCAGCTCAACTTTCCTGGAAAGCTAGGCTCCTTCTTTTTCCCTCGCAGTGTACATGTACTATGTACGTGGGGGCAAGAGGGTCGCAAAACTTAACTCAATAATAACTCACATAATGAAAAAATAAAATTTCTTTATTTGGTCTGTAATGAATACAGTCTTCCTCATAAGCTCCCAATCACTGCCTTGCAGTAAAAAACATTAATAAAATACCTAATATGATTTATTTTTTTAATGCCTAATATGATTTAAAGCTTAGTCCCATCCAATATTTTATGTTGGCTCTCTATTAAATCAGACAGTTCTGTCTCTCAGATAGATCTCACCTCCCCTGCTTCTCTCCCTACGATCATGACAATGAATAAGGAGAGAAGGGAGACCAAGGGGCCTTGAGGAAGGAGTCCTTTAGTCTCTGGGGTCATGTCCTGTCCGCTTGATTACTGGGCACCCGGCTGGTCTCTGAAGCTGAGGTCTGCAGTTGTTGAGATCATGGTCTATCCTTTTGGCTCAGGCTCTGCTTCTAGCACCACTCCCCAGGCTGACTCAGCTTCACTTTGGCTCCTGCTGGCTGCACACCCTCAAGTCTTTGCCAGGGTCTCCAGCCAGCCAACTGGACTGACTGTCCACTCCCAATCTTTACTGTGGGCTCACTTGCCCATGGCTGGCCCACTAGCTCTGAACTCAACATCCACATTATTCATTTAAAGCCAAGGTCTGCTTCTTCCTAATCATGCCACAATATTTCATCGTTATTTAAAAGTATCCATTCTATAATTTGCAGTTATCCCCAAATTTTAACACTAACTTAAATGTATATCCTACTATCAATATTCAGAGTTAGTCCTTGGCTATATACCTCTTCCTCACCCCCAAACCCCAAAACTCCGACCGTGCTTTCCCTTTGTCCCTCTCTTGATTTATCCCTCCCCAGTAAGATATCAAATCCACTAGCTTGCTCTGATTTGTGGTATACTAGATCTGTCTAAGGTTGATACAGAAATCAATACCTTAAGGGGGTTTATTTCCCTGTTTAATTCACTCTAATGGTACCAGGACACTTCCCTATTCGCTTGAGAAATTTTAGTAAAAGTAATGAGCAATATTCATTGAACGAATATCTACTGATAACCTGCCATGTGCTCACTACTGTGCTAGATGACAAGGAATATAGCTTCTTACAAGATGGATAAGGTCTCTGATTTCACAGAGTTTATTTTGAATTGTTCCTTCAGTGACAAACTGAGGCCATTGCTGCTGGCCCACCAAGGCAATCATGAGGGTTTCCCGGGACACAGGACTTTAAGTGCTAAAACTGAGACCGTCTTGGGCCAACTGGGATGGTTGGTAACCTATCATATCACCAAGGCTTTTGTTCATTTGGAGCAGCTCTAAGCATTTTATCTTTATTGAATACCTACCAGAAACAGGACAGTGAGTGAATTCCTGTCTTATGTCTCTATATATGAGAAAGAAAACCTTTCCCAAAGCCACTTGGCAGGATTCGCCTTTTATCTCATTGGCCGGGGTTATGTCATAAGCTTATGCCTATAGTGATAACTCTCAAGAGATATGAATTATTATAATTGACTAAGATTAATCAATATTACTTCTTGAGACTGGGAAGGGGCATATGAAGCATATATCTTACAATATGTAAGCACATGCTAATTCTATTAGAAAGGAAGAAGAGGAGACAAGGGCTTCTCTATAGACAACCAATGGCACTACTTGCACAACATTAGGATAGACTTCTGTTGCTGTTGTTCATCCAGGAGGTTCTGTATTTGTTAGATCTCCACAACCTAACCATTTTGCGTATTGCTGTTTAAGTTTGTGTGTTTTGCAAGCACATAGTTATATTTGTAAAATGCTAAGTATAATGACAAAGACTGTATAAAATCACTTCCCTACCCCTCTGCACAAAACTAGTAGAAAATTGGACAAAACTGTTGAAAACAATCATCACAAGGCACTAGAGAATGACCAAAGGCAGACAACAAATTGAGGAGAGTCTTCTCATGAAAAATTGCTGCGGCATCAGGTAAGATCAATGAGACTGTGGGCTTCTTACCTGAAGCTGCTGCCATCTTTTCCCTTCCCCCAGCTCAAGTATTAAAGACCATTATCCAGTAATGGTGGATTTGTTTATCATAGGTGGTGAAAATCTGGTTGTTTCTAGCTTAAGGTGGCAGATTCCATTTGGGGTGGAGAAACAAAACTTGTAGTTTATCAGTCAGAGTCTACTATTTCAGTCAAGGTCATATGTTTACCAACTAGAAATTTAAAAATGAGATATCGGAAGTGAGAGTCATAGAAAGGCTGGCTTAAAACTCTCCACAGATCTCTAGATGATTGCTAAACTACATACACATAGGGGAGATCTCAGAGAGTGCAACAGAAAGTGGGATCAAAGGAGATATGAGAATTTGCTGTGCCTTTGAAAGCATTCCCAAAACTACACACAGCCTGAGTGAAGGACGGCAGCTTTATGGGTTCAGAGTGCCTGAGTGTAAGCTCTACCAAATAATTATCTGACCACTAAACTTATGGAACAAGGCTAAAATGAACAAATAAATCTGAGCAAAGACACCACAGATTATAACATGGTATAGATGATTCACAGATTGAATATAGGTAAGCTATTAAAACAAACAGAAAACAACCCTTTGAAAAAATAAAATAGAATATAGAGTTGCTTTTGCATATTATCTACAATGTCCAGCCTTCAGTGAAAGAAATACTAGACATTCAGGGGCACCTGGCTGGCTCAGTTGGTAGAGCATGCAACTCTTGATCTTGGGTTTGGAAGTTCAACTCCCACATTGCATGCAGAGATTACTTAAAAATAAAAATTTTTAAAAGTACTGGACAGTCAAAGAAACGAAATGAATATATAGGATTTTTTTTAAGTCAATGGAAACTGACTTCAAGTGGGCCCAGATGTTGGAATTTGCTATAAAAAGACTTCAAAATAAATATTTTCAAAGAATTAAAGGAAAAATGCTAACTATGGGTAAGATATAGGAACTCTCAATACAAAAATGGAAGCTATGAAAAGGACCACATAAGAAGCTGAACAAGTACAATAACTGAAATTAAAAACTCACTAGATGGATTCAACTTCAGATTTGAGGTGTCAGAAGAAAGAATCAAAGAATTTGAATATGTATCAATAGATCATTGAATCAAAGCAACAACAAAAAACAAAGAGAAGAGAAATGGGGAAAAAATGAATAATCTCAGACATATGTGGGGCAATACTAAGTTTTTAAAGATGTGTATAAATGGGGTCTAGAAAGAAAGAAGAGAGATAAATGGATAGAAAAAAATTTGAAGAAACAATGACTCCCAAATTCCCAAATGTTGTAAAAAATTTTAACTTACAGATGAAGCTCAAAGAACACCAAGTTGGCTAAAAACAGAGACTCACAAGAAGAAATATCATTGTCAAACTGCAGAAAAACATAGAGAAAATCTTGAAAGCAACAAGAGAAAACTGATAGATCACATACAAGGAATAGCAATATGAATAATGAGAGACATTATAAATAAAATAGAAAAACAGTACAGATAAATCAATGAAACTAAATGTCAGTTCTTTGAAAAGAGTGAACAAAATTGATAAAACGTTAGCTAAACTTATCAAGAGAAAAAGGACAGATAATAATTACCAATATCAGGAATGAAAAAAGGATATCACTATTGATCCTACAAACATATAAGGGAGACTAAGGAAATATTATGAACAAATTTATGCCAATATTTTTGACAACTGAGAGGAAATAAACAAATCCCTAGAAAGGCACAAATTACCAAAACTGACTCAAGAAAAAGTAGGAAATCTGAAAAGACCTAAATCAAGTGAATAATCCAATCCTACCAAAAAAAAAAAAAAGAAAGAAAAGAAAATTCTTCCAAGAAATAAAGAATGAAGAAAGCTTCCCAACTCATTTTATGAGGCCAGAACTTCCCTGGTGATATAGCCAGAAAGAGATATCACAAGGTAAAAAGCACAAAGTACAGAACAATATAATTCATAAACATATATGCAAAAATCCTTAACAAAACATGAATAATTCAAAATCTGCAACATACAAATAGGAAATAGATCATGAACAAGTGAGGTTTATCACAGAGATGCAAGATTGGATTAACATCCAAAAATCAATTACTACAATACACCTCTAATAAAGTCAATTAATACAATAGAATCCTAATAATAGAATAACAAAGAAAAGTCTCAATAGACATAAAGAACTTGGAAAATTCCAACACACATTTATGACTAGATTTTTTTCAAGAAAATAAGAATAGGTGGGAACTTTGCCCATCTAAAAAAATCATCAACAAGGAAATTACATGTAAGCTAATCTTGCATGTAATTGCGAGAAACCGAATACTCTCTACCAAGGATCAGGAACAAAACTTCTCTTACCGCTTCTATTCATCATTGTACTGAAAGTTCTAGCCGGTGAAATACAACAATCAAAAGAAAAATAAGGCATATAGATTGAAAAGGAGGAAGCAAAACTTTCTTTATTCACAGAAAACATGATCATGTATTTAGAATATTGTAGATAATTTCTAAAACACTACTAGAACTCATAAGTGAATTTAGGATATCTATATATCAGAAACAGTCTAAACCTTAGATTTTAAAAATTTCATCTGTAATCACATTTAAAATACTTAGAAAAAAATTTAAGAAAAGATTTCAAAGGCTTTGTACTGAAGACACAAAACATTATTAAGAGAAATTAAAGATGACCTAAAAAAATGGATATATACCATATTTGTGGAGTGAGAGACTCAATATTGTTAAGATGGCATTCTCAAATTGATCTTGGAATCAATGCAATCCATATTAAAATACTAGCAGACATTTTTTATATGTGGAAATTGACAAGCTGACTTTATTTTTTTTAAGATTTTATTTATTTGAGAGCGAGAGTGAGCAAGAGAGATCATGAACAAGGAGAGGGAGAGGGAGAAGCAGGTTCCCCACTGAACAGGGAGCCAGATCAGGGGCTCAATCCCAGGACCCTGGAATCATGACCTGAGTCCAAAGCAGACGCCTAGCTGACTGAGCCACCCAGGCATCCCTAACAAGCTGACTTTATTTTTTAATTTATTTTAAAGATTCACTTATTTGTTTTAGAGAGAGAAAGAGCGAGCACAAGCAGGAGGAGCAGAGGGAGAGGGAGAAAGAATCCGAAACAGACTCCAACCTGAACACAGGGCCTGAGGCAGGGCTCCATCCCAGGACCCAGAGATCATGACCCAAGCCGAAACCAAGAGTTGGGTACTCAACCAACTGCACCACCCAGGCGCCCCAACAAGCTGACTTTAAAGTTTATATGAAATGCAAAGGACCTAGGATAGTCAAAACAATTTTTAGAAGGAAGAAAAATCTTGGAAGACATTCAATACTTGCTTTTAAGACATATTGTATAGCTTTGGTAATCCAGGTTGTATGGCATTGGCATAGACACGTAGATCCACAAAACTGAACTGAAAGTCTAGAAAGAAACCCACGCAATTATAACCACTTCATAGTCAATGAATTGACAGCTAATTCAATGCAGGAAAGAATAGTTTGTTTCAATAAATGAAACTAGAATAACTGAATACATGGGAAAGAATGAATACTCTTTCCTCATGTGATAGACAAAAATTATTTAAAAATGATGATGGACCTAGACAAAAGAGCTAACACTATAAAACTCCCAGGAGGAAAAAAAAAAAAGGAAAAACATCTTTATGACTTCAGGTTAGGTAGAGATTTCTTACACAGATCATAGAAAGCATTAATTGCAAAAAAAAAAATGTGATAATTTGGGCAGGATCAAAATTTAAAAATACATGCTCGTTGAAAAAGAATACAAGCAATAGATTGGGAAAAAAATTTGTAAAACATATATTTGAAAAAGGAATATAAAAAGAACACTTGCAATTCAATAAGACAAGTCAATGTATATATATATATCATACCTTAATAAAGGGGTTTAACAAAGTAAAATAAAATAGACCCCAAAAATGGGCAAAAGAGTTGGACAGATACTTCACAGTAGAAGATATGCAAGAGGCCAAAACAAATACATGGAAAGCTGTTCAACAACACTGGATATTGGAGAATGCAAATTAGAAACATAATAAGATTCTTCTACACACCCATCAGAATAGTTCCAACAAAGAAATAAAACAACTGAATGGCAGTCCCTCAAAAAGTTAAACAGAATTACCATATGATCCAGCGATTCCAGTGCTAGGAATATGCCTCAAATAACTGTAAACAGAGACTCAAGCAGATAGTTGTACACCCATGTTCATAGAAGCATTGTTCACAATAGCCAAAAGGTGGAAACAACCCAAGTGTCCATCAGCAGGTGAATGGATAAATAAAATGTGATCTATCCATACAGTAGAATATTATTCAGCCTTAAAAAGGAATGAGGTTCTGATTCATGTTACAATGTGGGTTAATCTTGAAAACATTGTACTAAGTGAAATAAGCTAGACACAAAAGGACAAATGGTATATAATTCCACCGAAAAGAGGAATCTAGAATAGGCAAATTCATAGAGACAGAAAGTAGAGTGGTGGTTGCTAGAGTCTGGGGGGAGGAAGGAATGGGGAGTTAGTATCTAATGGGTACAGACTTTCCATTTGGGAAGATGAAAAAGTTCTGGAAATGGATAATTGTGATGACTGTACAATATTGTGAATGAACTTATGCCACTTAAAAAAATGGCTAAAATAGTAAATTTTGTGTTATGTATATTTTACCACTAATTATTTTGCACCCAGTCCTAACAAAGTGTGAGTATGTGTGTCGTGTTTTCCCCACGCCAGGCAACAACTCAGTTGGTGTCCTACAATTCAATTCAATTCTGACATTATCTACCCAGAGACAGCATCAGATTCCTCAGGGTAAGGACCAGTCCCACAAGACTGCCCTTCACTTCTGACACCAACCCCACAAGTCCAGGTCGTTACCTGTGCTTCTGATCCACTGGCCATTAATTCAGAGGTTCCCAGAATCTCCCCCTTGGGTTCAATTAATTTGTTAGAGCAGCTCATAGGATTCAGGAAACCAGTTTACTCAGTAGGTTACCAGTTTATTACAAAGGATATTGAAGATTATGAATCAACAGCCAATTGAAGAGACACATATATAGGGCAAGGCATGAGGGAAGAGGCAGAGCTCCCTAACATGCCACTCTCCCTGAACCTCTGTGTTCGTCAACCCAACAGCTCTCCAAACCCATCCTTTCGGATTTTTATGCAGGCTTCATGATTGATCAAATCATAGTCCTGGCTATCCTATCACCCTCCAGTTCCTCTCCCCTCCCTGGAGGTAGGAGGGCCACAAGGTTAGAGCCCTTGGGCTACCAACCCCCATCCTTAGGTGACCTAGGTGCTTTCCAAAAGTCACCTGATTAACATAACAAAAGACACCTTTATCTCTTTCCTCACTAGGAAATTTCAACTGTGTTGTGAGGAGCTCTGTGACAGAAACAGAACAAAGAATATCACATATATACAAATATATATTCCTTATAAATTACAATGTCACAACCACAATAAAAATGGTTAAAATGGTAAATTTTTTTAAATGGTAAATTTTATGTCATGTATATTTTACCACAATAAAAATTAAGTACAAAAACTAAATGAACAAAATACTACGACCTGCAACAGTATGGATTAATCTCAAAAACCTCCCATGAGCAAAGGGAACAAGGGAAGAAAGTACGCTTGAAGATTCCATGTGTAGATCTACAAAAGCAAAACTTAGTTACAGAAAGTAAATCAGTGGTGGCCTTGTGCTGGGGTAGGAGCAGAGGTTAATCACATCTGGGGAATTATAGAATTGGTCTAAGACATGATTGTAATGCTGGGTTGTGGGACTATATAATTTTACTGAATCATATTAAAATACACAATTAAAATAGGTGAATTTTATGGTATGTAAATTATATCTCAATTAAACTGAAAAAATTCCTTGGCTTGCTACCTATTCTGTTAGCACTGCAAATTAACCTTGATTAAGCCAGTTTTCAAATTATAAGTCTTCCTCAAAATATTCTTTAGTTCTAAATAACATAATTGCAAGAGGATCCCATTTATGAGGAAATTTGTAAGGACAGAATATAATTATCCATTTTCTTTTTTTTAAGATTTTTAAAAAATTTATTTGAGAGAGCACGAGAGAGAAAGCAAGCATGAGTGGGGGGCAGAGGCAGAGGGAGAGGGGAGGGAGAAGCAGACTCCCCACTGAGCAGGGAGCCAGATCCCAGGACCCCGAGATCATGACCTGAGCTGAAGGCAGACACTTAACCAACTGAGCCACCCAGGCGCCCATACTTACCCATTTTCTGAGGGAATCTTTGACTTACGTTTGGGCATATACTCCAGTTTCTTCTATGCAGTGTTTCTACAGATGTTAGTTTGGTAGTGGGAGGTTCTAAGATTGTCCATTTTCCCCCTCAAATTAAAAGAAGAATTACCTTGGGGCACCTGCATGGCTCAGTTGGTTAAGCATTCAACTCTTGATTCCCCTCAAGTCATGATCTCAGGGTCATGGGATTCTTGGGATAGAGTCCTGCATGGGGCTCCACTCTCAGCTCGGAGTCTGTTTGGGATTCCCTCCCCCCAACTCTTCCTCCTGCTCGTGCTTTCTCTTTCTCTAAAACAAAAATATAATAAAATCTTTTAAAAAGGGAAGAAGAAGAAATACCTTATTTAAATGATACTTCATCTTAACAGAGTTATTTACATTTTCAGACTGAAAAATTTCCCCTCAAATTCCTTATTTAATGAGTAAGTTCACTTACCAAGCAGCTAATAGGACACACTTATAAGAGGAAGGCTCACATTTAAACTTAGGTTCAGTTGTGAAATATGTTTTGCTTTCTGCTATTCTTGACACCCTCCTACTATCCCTTTGCTCTTGGCTTTCTTGATGGGGCTTCAGCGTCAAAACCTTCCTGTTTTCACTCCCATTTCATTAGTACCCTACGTAGACTATTAAATTAACTTTAGAAACAAAACTAGGTTAATGCATCTGTTCCAGATAAAACCAGCCTCCTGAAAGAGTTTAAGGGGATATTCCAACAGGGGGAGTTTCAAGCAGATCTGGTGATTGCAAATATTTCCGAGGAGGCGGGTTTTGGATGGTCTTCATAAAGCAAGACAGGGTGAATGTCAGGGGCCTTCCAGGAAGGCAGGCACTGCAGAGAGATTTAGTTATAAGCCTGATATCAACAGCAATAACAGCTATATGAGGCTGTTCATCTTTTGAGAAATCTAATACCCATGAGTTATTTTAATTCATTTATTCGGTTGTGGCCAGATTGCACTGTGAAGCATTAATATGGTTTTCTTTTCCCATGTATTTCCCTTCTCATTTGTGTCCTCACTTGTACCCGGCAGAGTGAACTCCAAGCCCATAATGAACCAGAAACCAAGCCTCAAAGAAACCATTGACCAAATATGAGGCTCAAAGATTTGGATTTATGCTTTCCTAGCCAACAATCTTGCCCTTCCCTCCTCCTTCCACTGCCCACCACTCTATGAGTGCAGGTGGTACTAGGGCCTAAAGGGAAACATAAGGAAGAAAGAACAGGGCAGCAGAGGAAGCTGTGGAGAACTGGATTTTCAGTAAGGAAAGCAATCTTTAAAAAAAAAAATTTTTTTTAAGAGAGAGAGTGGGAGTTGGCAGGGGAAGGGCAGTGGGCAGGACAGACTCTCAAGCAGAGTCCCCGCTGGGTGCAGAGCCTGATGTGGGGCTTGTTCTCAGGACCCCGAGATCATGGCCTGAACCAAAAGCAGGAGTTGGACACTTAACTGATGGAGCCACCCTGGCACCCCAGGAAAGCAATCTTTTAAAAGTTCTTCAGTACTTCTGATATGTTGGTCTAAGTCAGAGGCAGATTTACCAAGAAGCTCAGGAAAACCGCTCCAGCACAGCCCCTTTGCATGGCCTCCAAAGGGTTCTAGCAAGGTATTCATGGTCAGACTTTTTTTGTGGCGGGCGGGTTCTCAGAGAGACTTTGCAACCATTCTACACGCTTTCATTGGGGATGAGAAATGATTTTCCTCTACTCTTCTAGGTTCTTGGCTGAAACACTACTGTAATAAAAAGATTAACAGGAGAACAACAAACAAACGTCTAATAACATGTAAACCTCCTATATACATGGGTGATAGCTAGGAGTCCTGAGTCAGTCTTTGAAATGACCCAAACCACCACTTTAAATATCATCTCCAGCTAGAGACAAAGCTGGGGGGAGGCAGTTATGGGAAGTGACCAGGAAAAGCACAGTAAATAAGGGTAAGGTTGTTCTGTAGATTTAAGTCATTGCCTTCTCCACTGAGAGGAGTTTCTAGTTATTTAGAGTCATCCTGTTCTTCCTGATACAGTGGCCCCCTTGTCTATGGTTCCAATTATCTCTGGTCAGTCACGGTCTGGAAACAGATGATCCTTTTTCTCATGTAAAGTCTGAAGGTCACTAGCAGCTTAACACCATATCACATGCCTATGTCATTCACCTTGCTTCATCTCATCACTTAGGTGCTTTATCCTCTCACCGAGTAGGCATTTTATCACCCTGATCATCACAAGAAAGCTGTGTGCAGTATATTTTCGGAGAGAAATAGAGACCACATTCACATAACTTTGTTACAGTATACTGATATAATTGTTCTATTTTATTATTCCTTATTATTATTAATCTCTTACTGTGCCTAATTTAGAAATTAAACTTTATCATAGGTATATATGTATAGGAAAAAACATGGTTTTTATATAAGGTTCAGTACTATCCATGGTTTCAGACATCAGCTAGGGGTACTAGAACATATCCCTTGTGGGTAAGGAGAGCGACTACTGTATAGAGAGGGAGACACCATTACAAATGGATATTTTTCCCACAAATGCCAATTTTTTTTTTTTTTTTTTTTTTTTTTTTTACAAAAGGGTAACTTCCACTCGGTTTTTAGAGCTTCATCTGTGTTTGCTGTTTCTTAAAAAGAGCCAGCTTAAAATAGTATGCCAAAGAAGCATAGTCTGCAGTGGTATATTTTACTCCTCATTACCTTAACATATAACAGGCCAAAGTTTTAAGATTAATAATGCATTAAAATCAAAAGGGAACAAACTAACTTCAAGAAAAAAAGGACATGTCAACACAAGCTGTTAGATATTTAACAGTGACAATTAAGAGTGGCTTCTCTTTTCAGTCTGCCATCACTTCTGTTGTACTTCCCTTTGGGTAGGATGGTGTCAGAGTGGCTATGGACCTTTGGGGATCTAGCCAGGGGGAGGTTTTGTTGGGGAGTACATTTAGATTGGATTTTGTTGTGATACAGCGTTCACAGTCACCTCTGAGTATAGTCATGTCATCGCTGGCTTTAGGACTCCTCCTCCTGCCTTCTGCACCATCCCCCTTGTGACATGGCATGAAGGTGTAGGGCAGGGGGCCATCTCACTACTTGACCGCAGGGCCCATTCCAGCAACTTGTGGACAGTACAGAAGAAACATGGTTTAAAATGTAGGGAAGCTTGTTGCATGAAATTGTATATAAGTGTTGCCTTTGATTCCCACTGATACTTAATCAAAACAGAAATTCCCTCCTATCATGCCTGTTCTCCATCATGCAACATAGGAAAACACCCCACACTTTCCCCTCTTAAGATGGGGATTATATAAAATACAATTTATCAAAATTCCTATAATAACAGAGCAGAAACTTGTAGCTATACTACAAAAAGCAAGTGTATCTGTGTGTGTTATCACATGATTTTTGTATCCCAGACACTTTTTAGTCATCCGTGCAAGAGGAAGAACTGGATTGTCTTCCTATTTTCTGTATAAAAAATTGCTACAAAATTATTGTCACATGAAGAGATGATCAAAGTTCATGCAATCATAAAATGTAAGGAAAATAATATAATAGAGGTATTTCATGCAGTTAATTAATAAAAATATCTGTAAGTTTTCTGGCTTTTGTTCGGATTATGGTGTATATCAGTGTATTAGGATTCTCCTGAGAAACAGAACCGATAGGATATATGAAAGTGTATATAAGAGGTGTTTATTATAGAAGTCGGCTCACAGTTATGGAAGCCAAGAAGTCCCATGATCTGCATTTGCAAGCTGGAGAACCAGGGAAGCTGGTAGTATAATTCAGTTTGAATCCAAAGGCCTGAGTACTGGGAGGCTGATGGTGTAAGTCCAGATCTATGACCCCAAACCCAAGAACCAGGAACGCCAATATCCAAAGGTAGGAGAAGATGGATGTCTCAGTTCAAGCAGAGAGAGAGCAAATTTGCCCTTCCTCCATCTTTTTGTTCTGTTCAGCCCTCAACAATTGGATAATGCCCACCCATGTTGAGAGAGTCATCTGCTTTACTCAGTTCAACAATTCAAATGCAAATCTCTTCTAGAAACACTTTCACAGACACACCCAGACATAACGTTTGAACAGCTATCTGGGCACCCCATAGCCAGTCAAGTGGACACACAAAATTAACCATCATAATCAGCTTTATAAAATTCATAATTTCTTGTAATTATTTTTGTCATCTTAAACAAATATTAACTCTCATACCTAATTCTGTATTTATAATTTATCATTCCATTGATAAAACAGAGGCCACCACCCAAGACCTTATTTCTTCACCAGGAAATTTCCAACACATGCTCCCATTTTCAATGGGTAAAGTCTTTGCTCCTGTTAAAGACCAAACCCTCCACTTAGTTCTAGATCCATCCTTCTCTGGCACATATCACCTCTTTCCTACATCGTGAATTTATCCCTTTCTACTGGATCATTCCCCTCACCACACTAACGCTAGTATCTCTTACTTTTAAAAGAGAGGAAGCAGAGAAAGGAGACAGAGAGTAACAGAGAGACAAAGAAAGACTTTGTAAACCCCGGTATACTTCCCAGCTATTGACCCATTTCTCTGCTCCCCTCCACAGCAGATCATCTCAAAGATGTTTCTATAGCTATTCTACAGCCAACGTCAGCACACACACTCTCCAAATCAGACCACTTCCCATCACTTCCACCGTTGTTACTCTAGTCCAAGCCGCCATCATCTCTAACCTGGATTACTTCAATCAACCAACTGTTTCTACCCTTACGCTACGTTCATTTCTTCAAACAGCACCAAGGTCGGGGCGCCTGGGTGGCTCAGTCACTAAGTGTCTGCCTTTGGCTCAGGTCGTGGTCTCAGGGTCCTGGGATCGAGCCCCGCATCGGGATCCCTGCTCGGCGGGAGGCCTGCTTCTCCCTCTGCCACTCCCCCTGCTTGTGGTCCCTCTCTCGCTGTGTCTTTCTCTGTCAAATAAATAAATAAAATCTTTAAAAAAGAAAAAAAAAAACAACAAATATCACCAAGGTCAATATTGTAAAATGTGAACTCTATCCTCTTCATTTACCTCTCCCCCTGCCAAAGATACAAAATAAAAATGAAAATAAAATAAAATGCAAAATCTGGTCAAATCCTCCATGATGATTCCAATGGCTTCCCATCACACCTACAATAAAATTGGAACACTTTGCTCTTGCCTACAAGGACTTCCATGATCTGGCGTCATTCTTTCTGTCCAGTTTCATCTGCTGCTTCTTTCTCTTTCACTGTGCTCTAGAGCACATCAGATTGCTTTCTAGTCCTTGAACAAGTGAATTCCTGCCTTGTAGATTCTGCACTTTCTGTTCATCTGCTTGATGTACTCTTTCCTCAAATTTTCCTGTAGCTTTCTCCTTAATCCCCATTTATTCAAATCTTCTCAAAAGTAATCCCTTCTAAAAGTCCTTCCCTGAACACCATCTAAAGCAGCACTTCCTCGCCACTCTCTCTGCTTTGTCTTTTTCTTAGCACACATTACTACCTAGTATTCATATTTCTCTGTTTATTTGTTATCCGTTTGTGTGTTTATTGTTTCTCTCCATGAGAATGCAAATTCCATGAAGGCAAGGGCATTATCTCTCTCAGTCTCTGCTATATCCCAGGGCCTTGCAGAGTGCATAACACATACTAAAACCTCAGTAAGTATTTTGAGTGAATGAGAGAATGAATTATCTCTTTGACATACTCCTATCAGGTTTTTGTCCCACTGATACCTCTGAAATTATCAAAGTCACCAATCAGTTACACGTTGCCTCTCTGCTACTTTCTTGATATGTGTATAGGTTATGGTACAGCCTACGCTGCTAAAACAGAAGCCCCAAAAGACAGTGATTCCGGAGAGAGGTTAATTTCTTTCTTTCACAACAGAATCCAGAGGGAGGTGGGCAATCCACAGCAGATGGGCAGCTCTGCTTCACAAGAGCATTCAGGGATCAAGATTCCTTTCATCACTTTCTCTGATATTCCTTAGAATACTGTCCTCACATGCATGATTAAAGCTGGGTCACTTCCTTGTCCACATTCCAGTTATGGGAACCAGGAAAAGAGAATGGAGGAATGCACACTCTATATTCTAAGGCCAAATCTAGCAGATTGCAGAATGCTTTTTCTCACAACTGGAACTTAGACACAAGGCCACACATAGCCGCAAAGGAAACTGGTGAGTGCAGTCTCTGTATGGGTGGCCATGTGCCCAGTTAGAACTCAGTGGTTCCTATTATTAAAAGAACAATGGAGAAACTGGTCGCAGGGTACATTAGCAGAGATGTCCAACATCCTAGGAACATTTGCCATGGCTGATCATTCTGTCCTTCTTGAAATACTTTTGTTCCCTTGACTTCTGTGACATGACTCTCTCCTGGTTTTCTGCCTACCTATCTACTTTTCTCAGTCTCTTTGCTGGCTCTAGTTCTTCTGTTGGATTTCTTTTTTTTTTTTTTAAAGTAGGCTGCATGCCCACTGTGGGGTCTAATGCAGGGCTTGAACTCAAAACCCTGAGATCAGGACCTGAGCTGAGATCGAGAGTTGGAGGCTTAACCAACTGAGCCACCGAGGCGCCTTTTCCGTTGGACTTCTAAATGTTGGACTTCTCCAAGGCTATGTCTGTGTCATCTTCTATTCTTTCTGTCTGCATGGTTCTAGAGCTAATTTTATGCTATCATATTATTTTATATGCCATTTAGATAGAAACAACTTTGAATTTACATCTTTAGCCAGGACCTTTTCCTGGAGCTCTGAACTCATATATCTAACGGCCTACTTAACATAGCTGATCATTACTGCTCATTGCTTGCCCCCCATTCTTCCCCCCAAGACTTCTGTTCCAGATTCCTGCACCATGGGAAATAGTTTCACCATCAATCTAATTGCTCTGGCAGAAGCTTAGGCATCATCCTTAGCTTTACTCTTTCTTTTACCTCCCCATTGGCCAGTACTAGACACTCAGCCTCCAAAAAACAGATCCCAGATGTGTTACGCTTTTTCTCTTCTCATCACTACTGCTCTGAACAAAGCCAGCATCATTCCTCTCCTGGATTCCTCATCTCTCTTTTTCTACTCCTGCCCCCTAACAACCCACTTCCACATAGCAGCCCAAATGATCATTTAAAAACATGAATCAGGGGCACTTGGGTGGGACAGTCAGTTAAGCATCCGACTCTTGATTTCAGCTCAGGTCGGGATCTCGGGGTCATGAGATCGAGCCCTACATCGGACTCTGTGCTGAGCATGGAGTCTGCTTGAGACCCTCTCTCTCTCTCTCCTCCTGCCCCTCCCCCAGCTCTCTCTCTCTCAAATAAATAAAAAAATCTTAAAAAAAATAAAAACATGAATCAGATTACGTCACTTCCCTAATCTCTCCAGTGTTTCCCATTGCACGTAGAATAAAAGCCAAACTCTTTATCCTGGTCTAAAGACCCTGTAGGGACACAATCTACATACTCCTCTAGTCTCACCTCATGCCACTTGCCCTCTTGGTGAGCCCATTCCCACCGTAGTGATAGTGGGACACAACAAGTTCATTTCCATTTTAGGGTCTTTGTATGGGCTGTTAGCTATGCATGGAATGCTTGTTTTCCAGCTCGTCTCCGGACAGCTTCTTCTCATTCTTTTGGTCACCTCTCAAATGCTAACTTCTTAGAGAAGCCTTCATTGTCCACTCTCTGTCCCAACCCATAACTCTCTGTCACATCACCCTGTTTTATTTTCTTGGTGGCACTTACTACTGTGTGGCATAATCTATCTGTGGATTGTCCAACTCCTCACAGGGAATATAAATTTCCTGAGAGCAGGGTTTGCCTTGGATGCACTGTACCTCCAGGGCCAGGCATCCATTGGGCCTTCAGTGAGGATTTGTTGAATGCATGCCTGGATATGGCTCAGATTTTTGGCACGTTCTCAACATCTTTGGAGTGTTTTAAAGACCATAACAGTCTGAAGAAAGATTTTATGTTTCCAGTGTCACTTAAGGACATTCCATACATCTTTAGCACCATGAAATCTACCGTAGTCTTCTGACATAAGGACGAAAGATGATATTCTTATTTGGCAAATTCACCAGAAGTATTTAAGCGAGACCACAGTTTGTAGTACAGGGGTTCTTAATCTGGGTCCATGATCCCTTAGAAGGTCCATGGGTGAGCTGAAATTATTTGCAAAAATTATGTGCATTTTTGGGGGAAGTCAGTTCATAGATTTGTCAGATCCCCGGAGGGGTTAGGCCCAAATAAAATTTACTTTATTGTAGAAAAAGTATTAGAGATAGGTTCATAAGATCTGTGTTTATGTTCTAGTGTTGCCACTTGCAAATAATATAAATCTGTGCTGATTATGTAATTTAATTAGATTCTACTTTCCTTATCTCTAAAAATAATTTTTTTGCATTCCAACTTCCATGTACCTGGCACCAGGTAAAAGTGTATTTAACTTCATCACTGAATGCTAGGTGTTTTCCTGCATCTTATGGGTAATGGCAATGAGGCTGAGAGCACACTCAGATCACTTGCCCAAGATCATATTCATCCCCAGGTAAATTCTAGACCAAGACCCATGCTTCTTCCACTCTCCAAGTTGTCTGCTGTTGAAGAATTTGCACTATCTTACATTTGGCAATACATTTTTCCTGGGTAGGATAATTTCTTGCATCACCTCATAGCATAAAGAGAAAAGCAGCTAGCTGGTGAGGTGCTTCTTCCACCAGGGAAGTTTCATCCTGAACCAGTTAAGAGCTCTGTGAGCCGAGGAGTATAGATCTTATTATCCATCCTTTACAGAAGTGAAAACTGAGGTACGAAGAGGTTCAGTAATTGACCTTATGTCAGAAAGCTAGTAATTTGCAGAGCTGGAAGATTATACTTCAAACTCTAATATTTTCTTACATATCCTATTAAGATGACCTTGGGAATCTTTATTCTGCTAAGACTTTTTACTGGAGAGCCAACTCTTTATCTTCATAGTTGAGTTTTTGGCTCTTCTTCAAAAAATTATTTTAAAGTACTTTGCAAAGCTTAAGCAATATTTTTCTTTAAGAAGACAGGAAGGTATGTGACATGCCCATTGAACAAGGACTAATGACTTTGTTAAGAAGGGAGGAAAAAGGATATCGCTTCTACATCGATTTCAGCTCTTATCCATTAACACCAGACAATGACCTCTAAAATGAGGAAAGTGGCAGCTTAACATTGTGAAGTGACAGGGATTTTGGAAATGAGGAATTAATTTTGGTCAAAGATTCAACTCTGTAGCTACATGGCTGAGTAAAAGGTGACTGAAAAATCACATGAAAGCAACTGGTGAGTGTGTGACTTAAATTTTTTCTCTTTTTACTCCATCGATACGAATGGTCTATTACAATTTGTAAAAAAACAGAGAAAATACCGACACAATTTCCAACAGAGACTTTAGGTGCCAGTGACATCACAGTGGCCAGTCCTTGGGAACAACTGTGCAGTGCAACTTTTGATTTTAAATACATTTATCCTTGGGGCGCCTGGGTGGCTCAGTTGGTTGAGCATCTGACTCTGGGTTTCAGCTCAGGTCATGATCTCAGGGTCGTGGAATTGAGCTCCACATTGGGCTCCTGCTCAACAGAGAGTCTGCTTGAGATAAGATTTCAAGTCACTGGTCAGGAAAGGGCAGGTGTTATCAGCTCCTGACTGTTTTCAGTTCATTTCTGCCCCATACGCCAGGGCAACTCCACAGCTGCCTTCTTTCTCTCTCTCCTTTTTCCTTTTGGTTCCTTTTCTTCCCTTCTATCAATGCCTTAGTCTACTGACCAAATATCTCATCCATTTTCTTCAACACATTTGCCTTGGAATACTTCTGGCTGTCTCTAAAAATCAAATCAGTCTTCAAAGGATGAAGGTACGTGCCCTTCAAGAAACTGACAACACAAAGGGAAATTCAGAAATAAAAGGCCCAAAGGTGCATAATGAAGATGTTATAGTTTGAATGATTTCCCTGAATGATTTTCCTGGCCTTTTACTTTCTTTGTCTCTAGCTCTTTTGTTAACATTGACATAGAAAGCATTTCAGGTTCATGGGGGCTGAGCTGGAGGACAGAGAAAGAGAGAGAAAAAAGGCAGGTTATGAGAAACATTGGTCTTGGCTCTCCCACTCCAGTTCCAAAATACTACTGCTCAGGGAAGTTTGGAAACACCCAGATAATTTGAGGCTTCTCTAGACTGAAGAGGAGGAGACTAGATCAATATCTCTCTCTCTCCTCTCCCTCTCTCCCCCCTCTCTCTGTGTCTCCTTCTCTCTCTCCCTCCCTTCCTCCTTCCAACCCCCCTGCCCCCCAGCCATTAAGTATACAAACCAGGAAGAAGGCTATCTTCAGACACCAGATCTGCCAGTGCCTTGATCTTAGACTTCCCAGCCTTCAGAACTGTGAGAAATAAATGTTTGTTGTTTAAGTCCCCCAGTCTGTGGTATTTTGGTATGACAGCCTGCACTGACTAAGACAGGAGTATTCTCAGAATGATAGAGTTTGTTCACACTTCCTTGGAACAGATGCGAGAGATATTAAGCCTTCTGGAGAGTCACCGGATTAACACAGTGCCAACGAGCCAGAGGTTAGAAGGGGCTGAGGAAGCATTCTAAGCAGAGAAGGCCTGAGCTGGACACAATGAGATCTAGAAAATTTCCTATGGTCCCTCAAGGTCGTGGGGGGCCAACGGAAGGTGACTGGCTCTCCAAAGCTGGTGGGGGTCACTTCATGCAGGGTGAGGAGACTCTGCAGCAGAGGTAGTTAAGCAGATAGCCCTACACTAGGAGCCATACCAGTGAGAAGCAGAGAGCAAATGGAGAGGTCACCAGCCATGGAGTGCAGTGGCTGGTGCCACCAGGGCATCTGTGACTATGCGTCACAAGAGCTACACCTCCCTTGGTGAAGCACTAAATGTTCCCTACACAGAACCATCTTTGCTGGGAAGAGGGGGGCCTTTGCAGAATTTGCACCTTGAATTTGACTGAATACTGACCCCAAAGTGACCAAGCATAGCAAATGCAATGGGAAAGAGATTGTTTCCAATCAGAAGAGGCTGAGCTAGATAGATCCCTGCCACCCCTAACCTCTACTGCTCTAGGGAATAGGCCTCTGGAATAAGATGTGATCAGCTAACAGGAAATAAAGAAAGTGTCATATTTTTATATTTTAAGTGATGACATTGGGATTTAATCAAGTATCCATAATTTGAGGGTGACAACACTCATTTGGATTAACAATTTAAAAAAAAAAAACCTACCCTATTACTTTATTGTCATGTTTTTTAAGCAAGGCAGATGAGTCCATCAAATCACTAACTAATTAAAAGCAAAAAAATAATCTTGTGATCAATGAATAGATTGGAATTTATGTTTGTGCTCAGCTGCATGAAAAGCACAAGGCATATTTCATAATAGACCAATAACACTCCGTTACATGAAGTTCTACACGAAGTTCATCTGCAAAAGAATTATTCAGCTAGTTATTGAACATAATGTCTCTAGAGGCCCCATGTAAGTTCCCGCTTTGCCAGGTTTTTCTTGCCTCCTACAGACTCCTCCATCTCCCTGGCCTGACATCTGGCTTCCTCCCCACCAATAATGTGCATCAGATACAGTCAATGTAAAAGCTACACAAGGAACTCATAACCATGACTTCAGAGTCCCACAGCTCTGGGACCACAATAGTGGCCAATTCGATCATCTATCTTATTCATTATATTTGCCTAGAAGCAACTCTGAAATCTAAAAATCACTTTTGGGGCACCAGGGTAGCTCAGTTAGTTAAGCCTCCGACTCTTGATCTCAGCTCAGGTCTTGATCTCAGTGTTGTGAGTTCGAGGCCTGCATTGGGCTCCACACTGGGTGTGGAGCCTACTTTAAAAAAAAATCACTTTCATACTCAAAGGAGAAAGATTGGTAAGAGAACTTTAAAAATCAAAGAAAAATTAGTCCTTTTGGAAGTGAATTGAACTTCACTAAAGATTTTAATGACTTTACTCCTTATAGTATGTAACAAGCAATTTAACATTTAATAATGCCTTATATTATTGCCAAATTTCTTCACTTTTGACAATCTTGTCTTCCTGAAAAGATTGTGAATTCTTTGAAGGCTGAACATCTGGTGTTACACTTTTCTGTTTTGCTTTGTGGTAATTAGCAGGGTGGTAGGCACATAATAGTGCTACATGTTTATCTATTGCATGATTGAAAGGAATATATTAATTTTAAACTACATTAACATAGATTAAAAGTCAGTGAAGAATTTTTTATAAGAGAAACATAAACAAAAACTTGGATGCAGTATAGAACCTCTTATGAGCATGGTGAAAAATAAATCCGCCAGACAATCCACTCTAAGGTTAACGTAATAATTTCTACTGCCAAGAGATCTAAAAATATGGTCCAAACAGCAATCTACACTGTTAAAGTGATAAAGCTCTTACCTATTAAGGTAAGACATTCAATGCTTGGACTTATTAAAAATGTTTTCCTTTAACTGTAAACAAACTTCATTTTTTTAGGCTTTTTATGTAGACTAAACAAAGACTTTTAAAAAAAAGATTTCTTTATTTATTTTAGAGAGAGAGTGTGTGTGCATGAGCAGGGGCAGGGGCAGAGGGGGAGGGAGAGAGGAAGCAAACTCCCCATGGAGCCTGATGCGGGGCTCCATCTTGGACCCTGAGATCACAACCTGAGTCGAAACCAAGAGTCAAACACTTAACCGACTGAGCCATCCAGGCACCCTGACTGAATAAAGACTTCTAAAGAAAATTCACTATGGAAGGAGAAGTGCCTATTAGGGGTGCTCCCTTTTCTCAGAGTTGGAAGAATTAGACTCGCCCCGTGTTGTGTTCGGACTATGCAGTGGTGTCTATAGGTGTCTATAGTACCTTTTTGGATAGGTGGTTTCTTTCTGCAGAAAGCTAAGTCATGCCTGTCTTTTGCGCATTCCCTATAGTAACATTCTCTCTGCAGCATCTGTTTAATTGAAATAGAATCAAGAGTTTCTGGTGAACGCTTGCCTAAAAGCTAAGAGCCCATGAACACTGACACAAAGGGGAGAATCTCTAAGGAAGCTTTGGACAAACGACAGTTGGTTTCCTGTGATTGAGGTCCCCCATTCTTAGCAATGATGCAGCCACAGATCTCCACCCTTCTTCTCTGGGTAGGCTCACCATTGTCCCCCAGACACATTTTTGTAATCTTTCTCAGTTAGTTCTTGTTATTTGGAATGCCCTCTGGGCTACTGCTAAGCTATAAATCCTACCCTGCAATCCAGTTCATGTGCCCTCTCTTCCAGGAAGCCTGCCTAGACCAGGTCTCCCATAGGTAATATTCATTATTCTTACGGTTTGTATCTTCTTCTGTAAATGGGGAAGATAATAGTGCCTACAGCATGAAGTTGTTGTGAAGATTAAATGACTTAATTCATGTAAAGTGATTAGAACATGCTAGAATCATAGTAATACTAACAGTTTGGCTATTATTTATTATTAATTACAAAACATCTGATATTTAAAAGTCCCTTTTGTTTAATGTTTTCTTTCTTTCTTTGCTTGCTTCTGTGTTTATGCTTTATCTCCACAAGAGAGGGAGAAGAATAATGTGCGTTTGTAGCTGGAGAGCCCTGTTGTTCTTGATACGTATGTAGCTATTTGCAGAGATGTGCTGCACACTGGGAAGTGTACAGAGAACACAAGATCAAGTCCCATAGACACAATGACCAAGGACCCATCAGCCTGGAAACCCGTGAAATTTTAATCTTATTAAAACCTTGTTCTCTCATCTGACTGCGCAATTCCAAGGGAGAGAAACAGATCAGGCTGGCTTGTGATTCACCATCATTGAAATATGGGCATTCCAACTCAAAAACTTTCCTGGAAACAGTCCTACTTGTAGCAGGGCAGTGAAAGAAGAGGCTACAAACATAGCCCAGTGGTCTTCTAGAGTCAAAGCTCAGAGAGTTTGGCTTTCCAAGAGAGTGAATTCCTCAATCCCTGAAATGAGCAACAGTTCTGAAGATAAGTGGTACTTCTGCCAAGGTGAATGGTAACACCAGGCAAAACTCATGGGTTCATATTCCTTTTATGATTCCATGAGGTGTTCATAATCACAGGGAATGGCTGAATTGCTAATTAGACTAGGGGTCATGGAGGTGATGAGGATTCCTTCCTTCCTTCTTTCTCTCTTTCCTTCCTTCCTTCCATCCTTTTTTCCTTTTAGTAAATATATTTCACATGTCAAACAATTCCTTTGATGATTATTTGAATGTTCTAGCAGGATACAGACCAGCTTTTCATTCCCCCTACATCTCATCCCCAACTGGCCAGCCATGGAATAATGAGAGTTGACTCACTGAACTTCATTCAATTCCTTCATATTAAAAACTAACCTTTCTAGGGGGGAGGAGCAAGATGGCGGAGGAATAAGAGACCTAAACTTCGTCTGGTCCCAGGAATTCAGCTAGATAGGGATCAAACCATTCTGAACATCTACAAACTCAACAGGAGATCGAAGAAAAGAATAGCAGCAACTCTCTGAACAGAAAAGCGACCACTTTCTGGAAGGTAGGATGTGCGGAGAAGTGAATCCGAGGTGATATTCGGGAAGACAGATGGCGAGGGGAGGGAGCCTCCATCAGCTGTTACCGGCAAGTGACAGAGCAGCGCAGGACAAAATCAGAACTTTCAGAAGTCTGTTCTACTGAGGGAAGTCGCTCCAGTGGCTAAGCGGGGGGTGGAACCCTCGCTGGGACAGTGTGGTCTCAGGACCCTTGGGGTCACAGAAAGACCGGGGGTGCCTGAGTGTGGCAGAGCTCTTAGGTATCAGAGCGGGGAAGCCAGCTGCAGAGATGGAGCCGAGGCACGGGCTCTCAGCTTGGGGTTGCCATAAACTGTGATCCATGGCACAGTCAGGCCACTGCTCCTCCAGCAGGGACCCAACAAGCCGCAGATCTGGGGAGACTCTCCTTCCTCCCCCAGGAGGAGCAGCCCAGGAGCGCACCACAGGGATCTGCTGGGTTTGGAGACTCCACACTGGGTCGGGTGCCAGAGATAGAAATGCTCGGTCACAGGCCGGGTGAGCGCATGGAGTGCGGCTGGAGACCGGCAAGATGGGAGTGACTGACTGCTTTTCTTGGGGGCTCACTGAGGAGTGGGGCCCCAAGTTGTCAGCTCCTCTGGTGCAGAGATTGGGGGGCCGCCATTTTCACTCTCATCCTCTAAAGCAGTACCGAAAGCTTGCAGGGAACAAAAGCTCCCAAGAGCAAACGCAAGCAGATTACTTAGCCCAGATGGGGCAAGGGTGGGGCAATTCCACCTCCAGCAAAGACATTTAGGAACCACGGCAACCAGGCCCTTACCCCAGAAGATCAGCAAGAACAGCCAGCCAAGACCAAGTTTACCAACCAATGAGAATGGCAGAACTCCAGTGCTAGGGGAATACTGCACATAGAATTCATGGCTTTTTCCCCATGATTCTTTATTCTATCAAAGTTAATTTTTTTTACTTTCTTTTTCTTTTTTTTTTTTTTTGAATTTTTCTTTTTCCCTTTTTCAACCAACATCTTATCAATCCCTTTTTTAAAAAATCTTTTTTATTTTTCATTTTTAGAGTCATACTCTATCCCTTCATAGTAGTTAACCTTATTTTTGGTATATATATAAGTTGTTCTCTCTTTAAAATTTTGGGATACAGTTTCTTCTAACCCACCAAAATATATCCTAAATCTCTAGTGTATGGCTTTGTTCTAGTCTCCTACCTGATCACATTCTCTCCCTTTTCTTTTTTTAAATCCTCTTCTTTCTTTTTTCAACCAACTTATCAATTCCTTTTATAAAATCTTTTATAATTTTCATCTTTACAGTCATATTCCATCCCTTCATCATATTAACCCTTATTTTTGTCCTATATATGTTTTTCTTTCTTTAAAATTTTGGGAGGCTCTTTCTTCTAACAGACCAAAATATGCCCCAAATCTAGTGTGTGGCACTGATCTATGCACCAGCCTGATCATATTGGATCATATCCTGTTTTTTTTTGTTTTGTTTGTTTGTTTTTATCTTTCTCTTTTTCTTTTTTCTTTCTTTCCCTTTCTTTTCCCCCGGTTTCAGGTCCCTTCTGATTTGTGTAGTGTATATTTTCTGGGGACATTGTTACCCTGCTAGCATTTTGTTCTCTCATTCATTTATTCCCCTCTGGACAAAATGACAAGATGGAAAAAATCACCTCAAAAAAAAGAACAAGAGGCAGTACCAACTGCCAGGGACCTAATCAATACGGACATTAGTAAGATGTCGGAACTACAGTTCAGAGTGATGATTTTAAAGATACTAGCTGGGCTTGAAAAAAGCATGGAAGATATTAGAGAAACCCTTTCTGGAGAAATAAAAGAACTAAAATTTAACCAAGTTGAAATCAAAAAGGGTATTAATGAGGTGGAATAAAAAACGGAGGCTCTAACTGCTAGGATAAATGAGGCAGAAGAGCAAATTAGTGATATAGAAGACCAAATGATGGAAAATAAAGAAGCTGAGAAAAAGAGAGCTAAACAACTACTGGATCACAATGGCAGAATTTGAGAGATAAGTGATACCATAAGACGAAACAACATTAGAATAATTGGGATTCCCAGAGGAAGAAGAAAGAGAGAGAAGGGCAGAAGGTATACTGGAGCAAATTATAGCAGAAAACTTCCCTAATTTGGGGAAGGAAACAGGCATCAAAATCCAGGAGGCACAGAGAACCCCTCTCAAAATTGTAAAAATAAATCAACACCCTGACATCTAATAGTAAAACTTATGAGTCTCAGAGACAAAGAGAAAATCCTGACAACAGCTTGGTAGAAGAGATCTGTAACCTACAATGGTAGAAACATTAGATTGGCAACAGACCTATCCACAGAGACCTGGCAGGCCAGAAAGGACTGGCATGATATATTCAGAGCACTAAATGAGAAAAATATGCAGCCAAGAATACTGTATCCAGTTAGGCTGTCATTGAAAATAGAAGGAGATACAAAAATTCTTCCAGGACAAACAAAAACTAAAGGAATTTGCAAACACGAAACCAGCCCTCCAAGAAATATTGAAAGGGGTCCTCCAAGCAAAGAGAGAGCCTAAAAGCAGCATAGACCAGAAAGGAAAACAGATAATATACAGTAATAGTCACCTTACAGGCAATACAATGGCACTAAATTCATATCTTTCAATAGTTACCCTGAATGTAAATGGGCTAAATGCCCCAATCAAAGGACACAGGCTATCAGATTGGATAAAAAAACAAGACCCATTGACATGCTCTCTGCAAGAGACTCATTTTAGACTCAAAGATACCCCCAGATTGAAAGTGAGGGGGTGGAAAACAATTTACCATGCTAATGGACACCAAAAGAAAGCTGGGGTGGCAATCCTTATATCAGACAAATTAGATTTTAAACCAAAGACTGTAATAAGAGATGAGGAAGGACACTATCTCCTACTTAAAGGGTCTATCCAACAAAAAGATCTAACAATTGTAAATATCTATGCCCCTAACATGGGAGCAGCCAATTATATAAGGCAATTAATAACAAAAGCGAAGAAACACATCTACAACAATACAATAATAATGGGGGACTTTAACACCCCCTTCACTGAAATGGACAGATCATCTAAGCAAAAGATCAACAAGGAAATAAAGACTTTAAATGACACACTGGGCCAAATGGACTTCACAGACATATTCAGAACATTCCATCGCAAAGCAACAGAATACACATTCTTCTCTAGTGCCCATGGAACATTCTCCAGAATAGATCACATCCTAGGTCTCAACGAGTACCAAAAGATTGGGATCATTCCCTGCATATTTTCAGACCACAGCGCACAGCGAAACTAGAACTCAATAATAAGAGGAAAGTTGGAAAGAACTCAAATACATGGAGGCTAAAGAGCATCCTACTAAAGAATGAATGGGTCAACCAGGAAATTAAAAAAGAATTTTAAAAATTCATGGAAACAAATGAAAATGAAAACACAACTGTCCAAAATCTTTGGGATGCAGCAAAGGGAGTCCCAAGAGGAAAGTACATAGCAATACAAGCCTTTCTCAAGAAACAAGAAAGGTCTCAAATACACAACCTAACCCTACACCTAAAGGAGCTGGAGAAAGAACAGCAAATAAAGCCTAAACCCAGCAGGAGAAGAGAAATAATAAAGATCAGAGAAGAAATCAATGAAATAGAAACCAAAAGAACAGTAGAACAGATCAGTGAAACTAGGAGCTGGGTCTTTGAAAGAATTAACAAGATTGATAAACCCCTGGCCAGACTTATCAAAAAGAAAAGAGAAATGACCCTAATAAATAAAATCATGAATGAAAGAGGAGAGATCACAACCAACACCAAAGAAAAACAAACAATTATAAGAACATATTATGAGCAACTCTATGCCAGCAAATTAGATAATCTGGAAGAAATGGATGCATTCCTAAAGATGTATCAACTACTAAAACTGAACCAGGAAGAAACAGAAAATCTGAACAGATCTATAACCACAAAGGAAATTGAAACAGTAATCAAAAATCTCCCAACAAACAAGAGCCCAGAGCCAGATGGCTTCCCAGGGGAGTTCTACCAAACATTTAAAGAAGAATTAATACCTATTCTTCTGAAACTGTTCCAAAAAATTAAATGGAAGGAAAACTTCCAAAGTCGTTTTATGAGGCTATCAGTACCTTGATCCCCAACCCAAAGACCCCATCAAAAAGGAGAATTACAGACCAATATCCTTGAAGAACATGGATGCAAAAATTCTCACCAAAATACTAGCCAATAGGATCCAACAGTACATTAAAAGGATAATTCACCACGACCAAGTGGGATTAATCCCTGGGCTGCAAGGTTGGTTCAACATCCGCAAATCAATCAATGTGATACAACACATCAATAAAAGAAAGAACAAGAAATATATGATCCTCTCAATAGATGCAGAAAAACATTTGACAAAGTACAACATCCTTTCTTGATCAAAACTCTTCAGAATATAGGGATAGAGGGTACATACCTCAATATCATAAAAACCATCTATGAAAAACCCACAGAGAATATCATTCTCAATGGGGAAAAACTGAGAGCTTCCCCACTAAGGTCAGGAATGCGGCAGGGATGTCTACTATCACCACTGCTATTCAACATAGTATTAGAAGTCCTAGCCACAGCAATCAGACAACAAAAAGAAATAAAAGGCATCCATATCAGCAAAGAAAAAGTCAAACTCTCACTCTTTGCAGATGATATGATACTTTATGTGGAAAACCCAAAAGACCCCAAAACTGCTAGAACTCATACAGGAATTCAGTAAAGTGACAGGATATAAAATCAATGCACAGAAATCAGTGGCATTCCTATACACCAACAACAAGACAGAAGACAGAGAAATTAAGGAGTCGATCCCATTTACAATGGCACCCAAAACTATAAGATACCTAGGAATAAATCCAACCAAAGTGGCAAAGGATCTGTACTCAGAAAACTCTAAAATACTCATGAAAGAAATTGAGGAAGACAGAAAGAAATGGAAAAACGTTCCATGCTCATGGATTGGAAGAACAAACATTGTGAAGATGTCAATGCTACCTAGAGCAATCTACACATTCAATGCAATCCCTATCAAAATAGCATCCACTTTTTTCAAAGAAATGGAACAAATATCCTAAAATTTGTATGGAACCAGAAAAGACCCCGAATAGCCAGAGGAATGTTGAAAAAGAAAAGCAAAGCTGGCGGCATCACAATTCCGGACTTCTAGCTCTATTACAAAGCTGTAATCATCAAGATAGTAGGGTACAGGCACAAAAACAGACACATAGATCAATGGAAGAGAATAGAGAGCCCAGAAATGGACCCTCAACTCTATGGTCAACTAATCTTTGACAAAGTAGGAAAGAATGTCCAATGGAAAAAAGACAGTCTCTTCAACAAGTGGTCCTAGGAAAATTGAACAGCCACATGCCGAAGAATGAAACTGGACCATTTCTTTACACCACAGACAAAAATAGACTCAAAATGGTTGAAAGACCTTAAATGTGAGACAGAAGTCCATCAAAATCCTAAAGGAGAGCACAGGGAGCAACCTCTTTGACCTCAGCCACAGCAACTTCTTCCTAGAGACATCGCCAAAGGCAGGGGAAGCAAGGGCAAAAATGAACTATTGGGACTTCATCAAGATCAAAAGCTTTTGGACAGCAAAAGAAACAGTCCACAAAACCAAAAGACAACCGAGAGAATGGGGGACGATATTTGCAAATGACATATCAGATAAAGGGCTAGTATCCAAAATCTATAAAGAACTTATTAAACTCAACACCCAAAGAACAAATGATCCAATCAAGAAATGGGCAGAAGACATGAACAGATATTTTTCCAAAGAAGACATCCAAATGGCCAACAGACACATGAGAAAATGTTCAACATCACTCAGCATCAGGGAAATACAAATCAAAACTCCATGAGATACCACCTCACACCAGTCAGAATGGCTAAAATTAACAAGTCAGGAAACGACAGATGTTGGCGGGGATGTGGAGAAAGGGGAACCCTCCTACACTGTTGGTGGGAATGCAAGCTGGTGTAGCCACTCTGGAAAACAGTATGGAGGTTCCTCAAACAGTTGAAAATAGAGCTACCATATTACCTAGCAATTGCACTACTGGGTATTTACCACAAAGATACAAATGTAGGGATCTGAACGTGTACGTGCACCCCGATGTTTACAGCAGCAATGTCCACAAAAGCCAAACTGTGGAAAGAGCCAAGATGTCCATCGACAGATGAATGGATAAAGAAGAAGTGGTATATATATATATATATATATATATATATATACACAATGGAATATTATGCAGCCATCAAAAGGAATGAAATCTTGCCATTTGCAATGATGTGGATGGAACTGGAGGGTATTATGCTTAGCGAAATAAGTCAATCAGAGAAAGACATGTATCATATGTCTCATGATTCCTCATATCACTGATATGAGGAATTCTTAATCTCAGGAAACAAACTGAGGGTTGCTGGAGTGGTGGGGGGTGGGAGGGATGGGGTGGCTGGGTGATAGACATTGGGGAGGGTATGTGCTATAGTGAGAGCTGTAAATTTTGTAAGACTATTGTATCACAGACCTGTATCTCTGAAACAAATAATACATTATATGTTAAAAAAAAAAAGAAGAAGAAGATAGTAGGAGGGGAAGAATAAAGGGGGGAAATCGGAAGGGGAGATGAACCATGAAAGACTATGGACTCTGAGAAACAAACTGAGGGTTCTACAGGGGAGGGGGCGGGGGGTATCGGTTAGCCTGGTGATGGGTATTAAAGAGGGCACGTACTGCATGGAGCACTGGGTGTTATACAAAAACAATGAATCAGGGAGCACTACATCAAAAACTAATGATGTAATGTATGGTGATTAACATAACATAATAATAATAATAAAAAAAAAACCCAACCTTTCTTTCAACAAATATTTATTGAGTGACCACCAACTGTCAGCACTAGCCTAGATGCTGGGGAAAGAGCAGTTAATGAATGAGACAAAATCATGATATTTGTTTTGTAGGGAAGGGGGATACACGCCAAGTGAAAAATACCAACATTTCAGATTACGGTGAATTCTATGGAGAAAACGAAAGGAGGCGAACGGAATAAGGAATGTCGGTATGTGTGCGCATTATATATGGGGCAGTTAGGGAAGTCTGCTTTGATAAGGTAGCGCTGGACTGAGACTGGAAGGAAGGCAAAGGGCAAGCCGTGTACAGGTCTGGGGAAAGAACTTTCTAGACAGAGGGGACCACACATGCAAAAGCCCAGAGAGAGGAGCCAGTTTTGTTTGGCAAACAACGTTGGGGCAAGATGTGCAGGGAAAAGTGATAGGAGATGAGGTCACAGAGACAATGGGGCCAGATTGCAAAGGGCCATGGAGGGCACCGGGATGACTTGGGCTTTTCCTCTGAGTATTGTGGGAGCCACGGGCAAGTTTAGAGCAGAGGAGTGACATTCTGGCTGCTGTGAGGAGGCCGAATAGAGAGCGAGAGGCTGGGAGCAGGAAGGAGGAATGGCAGGGACTGCTGGTGGCCATTTAAGTGCCACTTGTCCTTTCCTATTTCAGTACTAGAACCCTGATTTTTTGGTGGCGGCTGTGTGTCCAGCAGAAATCTGTTTCTTGGATCTCCCTTAGAGCTGGACCATAGTCCTGTGACTATGTTCTGGCCAAAGAACTGCAAGAAGATGATTGGTAGCATTTTTGGAAACGTGTTTAAAAACGGCCCACTCCACTGGGAGGAGGTCTTTTTTCTTCTTTTGCTACATCCTATAAACATGAAGGCTGGAGCTCCAGTGGCCATCTTGAATCATCAGGTGTCCTTTAGAACAAGGATGGTGGAACAGAAAGCTCTGAGAGCTCCCCGATGAGAGCATGGAGATGCCCCACCAACTCTGCACTGCCTATTTCTGGACTTGTTTCACATGAGAGAGAAATGCACTCCCATTTTGTTCAAGCCATTGTTGTTTGAGATATTTTTAGTTATACACGGCGGAACGTAAACATAACCAATACTGGAGCCCACGGCAGTGCTCCCGGTGAGAGAGCTGGTGGACCAGCATGGTAGCAAAGGAAGTCAAGTTCTCATTATGTTTTTGAAGGTAGAGGCTTTAGGATTTGCAGATGGGTTAGACACAGGAGTGAAGGGAGGAAAAAAAGTGAGGAAGACTTCTGGGTTTTGCGTCAAGTGTCTTGATAGAGCCATTAATTGCAGAGAGGCAGAAGGCTAGAAAGAGAGCATGCGGGGGTGTGGGGCTGGGCTGGGGCAGAATCAAGAGTCCAGGGCAGTGGCAATTTGGCCTCGCTAGAAGCAGGGAAGGACACAGTGAAACAGGAGGGCAGGTAGAGAGCGTGGGCCGTGCACTGGTGGAAAAATGGAGGCGCTCCTGTCCAATGCTTCCATTTTTTTCAATAAAGTACGAGGCCAGGTCATCAACTGAGACCAAAAGGATGGAGGTAGAGGGTGGAGGTGGGAGGAGACAGACAGAAGGATGAAGTAGTCATTTTAGAGCGTGGGATTGCTGGGCAGCAACGAGCGAGCTTCACTGGACGTTTGGGCTAATTTAAAGTGAAGCGGTTAGCAACACTGTGTGTCTTTCTGCAGTCCAGTCCGGTGGCACCGTTGGGTTGCACAGGGTTTTGCCAGGCAAGTATGCACCATATAAAAGGAAAGGAACTAAGGAATGAATGAAGGGGTGTCTGCAAGTTGGGGATCACAAAGAAGGATCAGGAATCAAAACTGGAGAAGGAAGCAAGTGAACACACGAGAGGGATGATGGATTGAAAATTTGAGGGTTCCTGAAAAGGCTGAAAAATGGCCAGAGTGTGGGCACTCGAGGAGCTAAACAGAAGGACAGGAGCTGATGGTCAGAGGGGGCTACTGTTGAAAATGAGGGGCTCAGATGAGAGAAAGGAAAAGTCACTGAAGAGAAAAGGGATGGAGAAGTCCAAGATACTAGATGGAGGTAAAGGTGTTAAACAAAGTATAATAAATGTAAGACTAAGAATAAAAATTGTTCACAAATTCCTATAATGAGTTGATTTATTAACTGGTTTGAATAAAGATAACATTCATCAGTATAAGTACTTTAGATTAAAAGGTTTTTATTGTTGTTGTTGCTTTTTTTCTTTGATGGGACATTTATAGTACTCCAAAGAGCAAAGTTTTACCCCCAAAACTAAGTTTTTGTTAGGTGAAAATACAAGACATTTTTTTTTTCCATGTGAAACTTCTTCGTATCTTGATTTCTTTTCCTTCCTGAGTTTTTAAAGGTGATTAATCCATTAATGCAATCTTTTAAAAACTGACTTGTTTTTTCTTTTAAAATTCTTCATGTCACATTGTGTTTCTTCTAAGCTGGGCCCTGTTCCCTTGTCCTTGCCTCATAACTTTTTCACAATTGAAAAAAACACTTATTCCCATATTTACTTACTTTTACAGCTGTTTATTTCCTTTCTTCCTGTTTATCTCCCTGTTATAACCTCACTCTTGCTCAGATTCTTTTGTTGAGGGGAAAGAACTGGAAGATTTCCCAAATCGTTCTGGGAGAGAAGTCTCTAGACCTTGGGCAGGTCTTGCAAGACACAGGATCTTGCACAGTACATCTAATGAAAAACATTCATATCACAGGGCCGGACCGCGGGTACAGGTCTGATTTGTCAAAGGTGGTCTCTGAAACATTATCAACATTGTTTTGCTCTCCCATCCCTCAGTCCCTCTTCATTAACTCAAAAATTATTAATTGAGAGCCTATTCTGAGCTACTCAGCATGGTGATTAAAGTAATTCGCATTAATGGGCAATGACTGATTGGCTTAATTCTCTCGGGGGCATTCACATTTCTCAAATGTGCGTATTAATCTAAATAAATCTCTGATTCATGGAATAAATGTGAAACAAACCATTAACAGTCTATTCAGGATTTTTGGTGACAGAACAAAGGGACTTCCTTTCCCTTGGGGCCCCAAAGCAGCCTCCTGATCCCGGAGAAAGTGGGCTAAGACAGAGAACTGGGAGTTAGAGTTTGTGTGTGTGCGTGCATGACACTATCCATCTCATCTAGAACTCTCTCCAGTGTATGGTCTATGTGTCTTCTTCACTCATTTCAGATCAGGAGCGACAGGTATGTATGGATAACAGTTAAGTCATATTACTCTTAAATTATAAGCTCTTGGTCTCAGGATCCCATTCCCCAATCTTCCACAGAAAAATTTCCAGATACCCACCTTTAAAAAGGTTTTCAGGACATCAAGATACAAAGCTTTTGCACGGCAAAAGAAACAGTCCACAAAACCAAAAGACAAGCGACAGAATGGGAGAAAATATTTGCAAACTTGCAAGACACAGGATCTTGCACAGTACACCTGTGCATATCAGATAAAGGGCTAGTATCCAAAATCTATAAAGAACTTATCAAAGTCAACACCCAAAGAACAAATAATCCAATCAAGAAATGGGCAGAAGACATGAACAGACATTTTTCCAAAGAAGACATCCAAATGGCCAACAGACACATGAAAAAGTGCTCAACATCGCTCGGCATCAGGGAAATCCAAATCAAAACCTCAATGAGATACCACCTCACACCTTCTGTTTGGCCCCCTCTGACCATCAGCTCCTGTCCTTCTGTTTAGCTCCTCGAGTGCCCACACTCTGGCCATTTTTCAGCCTTTTCAGGAACCCTCAAATTTTCAATCCATCATCCCTCTCGTGTGTTCACTTGCTTCCTTCTCCAGTTTTGATTCCTGATCCTTCTTTGTGATCCCCAACTTGCAGACACCCCTTCATTCATTCCTTAGTTCCTTTCCTTTTATATGGTGCATACTTGCCTGGCAAAACCCTGTGCAACCCAACGGTGCCACCGGACTGGACTGCAGAAAGACACACAGTGTTGCTAACCGCTTCACTTTAAATTAGCCCAAACGTCCAGTGAAGCTCGCTCGTTGCTGCCCAGCAATCCCACGCTCTAAAATGACTACTTCATCCTTCTGTCTGTCTCCTCCCACCTCCACCCTCTACCTCCATCCTTTTGTTCTCACACCTCACACCAAAATTAACAAGTCAGGAAACGACAGATGTTGGTGGGGATGTGGAGAAAGGGGAACCCTCCTACACTGTTGGTGCGAATGCAAGCTGGTGCAACCACTCTGGAAAAACAGTATGGAGGTTCCTCAAACAGCTGAAGTAGAGCTACCATACGATCCAGCAATTGCACTACTGGGTATTTACCACAAAGATACAAATGTAGGGATCCGAAGGGGTACGTGCACCCCAATGTTTATAGCAGCAATGTCCACAATAGCCAAACTGTGGAAAGAGCCAAGATGTCCAACGACAGATGAATGGATAAAGAAGATGTGGTATATATACACAATGGAATATTATGCAGCCATCAAAAGGAATAGATCTTGCCATTTGCAACGACGTGGATGGAACTGGAGGGTGTTATGCTGAGTGAAATAAGTCAATCAGAGAAAGACATGTATCATATGACCTCACTGATGTGAGGAATTCTTAATCTCAGGAAACAAACTGAGGGTTGCTGGACTGGGGGTGGAGTGAGGGGGTGAGTGGCTGGGTGGTAGACATTGGGGAGGGTATGTGCGATGGTGAGTGCTGTGAATTGTGCAAGACTGTTGAATCACAGATCTGTACCTCTGAAACAAATAATGCAATATATGTTAAGAAAAAAAAAAAGAAGAAGATAGCAGGAGGGGAAGAATGAAGGGGAGTAAGTCAGAGGGGGAGACGAACCATGAGAGACTATGGACTCTGAGAAACAAACTGAGGGTTCTGGGGGGGGGTGGGGAGATGGGTTAGCCTGGTGATGGGTATTAAAGAGGGCACGTTCTGCGTGGAGCACTGGGTGTTATGCACAAACAATGAATCATGGAGCCTACATCAAGAACTAATGATGTAATGTATGGTGATTAACATAACAATAAAAATTAAAAAAAAAAAAAGGTTTCCAGGAAAACAGTCTTAGCATCATAGAGGCCCTGGCTGCTGATTCTTCCTCGCAACTGGTCCTCTGCTACTGGAATGTTACAGTGACAGGATGAGAGGCACCAAAACCCCAAGGTGTCCGTTTCTCAAGGTGGCCTGGGCTCAATGAGCTATATCTCTTCCTCCAATCACTGTGCAAATTACGGGAAAGGGGTCCTGGCTGGGAGATAGTGCGGTGCAGTGGTTAGGATACCGTGGGCTGGAGGGTGGGACAGACATGATCAGTGTGGCTCCCAACCCGACTCCTAGGAGCTCTGTGTCCTCGGGCAAGTCACTTTAGCCTCAGGTGGTACAACTTCTATATATAGCAACGAATAATTCTTACTGAAAGTGTGGGTGCTAAGAGCAGCCCTTTCGTCCATCGCCCACCCCCGCCGCTGGATCTGTGTTGGATGCGGTCTTTCTACCATGGGGGGGGGGCGGGGTGGGAGGTGGGGTGGTGGTGGTTCTTTCACTTCCAGAAGCTTCCCATGGAAGGAAGGGAGGCAGCGCTGAAATGGGTATGTAAGGCCCTTCCACTTCATCTCTGCTAGAGGAAGGACCTCCTTGAGTAGGCTCTGTACCACCCTGTTGCCCCTCCGGTCCTCACGTGGAGGAGCGGCTCTGTGGAGGAGAAGCTGGAGAGCTAGGGCGAGCAAGGGGAAAGCGTCCCCTTTCCTTTCTCTTCCAGGAGTCGGGGCGATGAGCCTGGCCCCACGGGGCATGTTTAATTATAATTCACACCACTTGCTCTTTGACCAGCTCAGTGAAGTCTTGAACATATACCCAAATACCTTTTACCGGCCTTTTGTAAAGTAGCTCAAGATACAGGAGGAGAATCAAGTTTCTGAAATGAAGAAAAAAAAAGTATATCTATCTATCTATCTATCTATCTATCTATCTATCTATCTATATAGTAAAAGAAGTCGTGCTTCTTCCTGCCGGGGACTGTTTACGAGAGGGAAGTCAGCGGGGCCCCCAAGAGGTCGCTGGTGGCGCAGAAACTGAGGCCAGATGGTAGAGAAAGGGGAAAGGAGAAAAACACCCAGAAACTTTCTTCCTAGTTGCGAATAATCGCCGCCCCCCCTTCGCCTCCCGGTCAGAGGGAGTAACGTGACACCCGGGAGAAACCCGGAGACCGGGGCGCCGAGAGGGAGGGAAGAGGGAGGAGAGAGGGCTGCGGAGAGCCGGAGAGGGAAAGGGGAGGAGAAGAAGGAAAACCCCTGTCAAGGAGGTGGAGCGAGGGGGTGGTGTCCGCCTCCTGTTCCTCCCTGCCGTCTTTTAGAGGAGTCTGAACCGGGACAAAACACGCCGAGACCGACAGACACAAAGCCGGGGGGTCCACGCTGGCGCTGGAGGCGAGCCCCGGCGGCCGCGAGCGAGCCCGAGGCGCGGCGGGGCGCGGGGCGCGGGGGCGCTAGCGGGCGCGGGCCGAGCCGGGGCCGGGCACCTCGGCCGCTCGGGCCGCGGCGGCGGGGACCATGCCGAGGAAAGTCTCCTGAGCCCGGCAACTTCGGCCCCTCCCCGCCCCCACCCGTGCTGCCCTCCGCGCGGCCCTGCCCATGTGCAGCCGGCCGGCGGGGCTCTCCTCCTCGCAGGCGGATGGGTGACCTTTTCCTGGCTCGGGCAGGCTGTGCGAGGCGGCGGAGCAGGCGATGAAGAAGAAGCAGCAGTATCCCGGCGGCGGCGCGGATGCCTGGCCCCATGGGGCCCCTCTGGGGGGCGCCCCTGCGGGCCTGGGCAGCTGGAAGCGCCGGGTCTCCCTGCTGCCTTTCCTGCGCTTCTCCCTCCGGGACTACGGCTTCTGCATGGCCACCCTGCTGGTCTTCTGCCTGGGCTCCCTCTTCTATCAGCTCAGCGGGGGACCCCCTCGCTTCCTGCTCGACCTGCGGCAGTATTTGGGTAAGGAAGGGGGCCGGGCGAGGGCGGCGCGGGCCGCGCGAACTTGTGCTGGGGAGGGGGGCGGGGAGAGGGGCGCGTCGGGGACTTGTGGCGCTGCGACCGCCCGCCGGCGCCCCGAGGCTCCCCAGGTGGGACGCCCGGGTGCCGGCTTCCTCCCGCGCGTCAGTCCGTCTGCCCCGAGGCGGAGGCGCTGCCTGGGTGGCTTGCGGGGCAGGTACCCCGGGCGGGGCACCGCATACCTTCCCCGCCTCTGCCTCCCCGTCTGGGGCGGAGTGCAGGCGTGTGTGCTTGTGGGTGTGTACGACTGTGTGTTTTCTGGCCCGGAGGTGTGGGGAGCGGCGAGGGGAAGGGCCACCCCCCCCGCCCCGGGGCATGGTCAGTGACCGTGGTCCTCTGTCTCGTGAGCACTCCGGGTCGTGCGGGGGATGGGGTTCTCTCCTCGCCCCGCTCGGTTCTGCTGGTTCTGCCCCGCGAGTCCTCCTCCTGCTCGCCGGCTCAGTGGCCCAGGGGCAGTTTTCGGGCTCCGTGCTGACCCTGGGCTGGCTAGTCCTTCGGCAACAGCGAGGGGGACGCGGGGAGCGGCTGCCCTCGGGGGGGTCCGGGGCTATCCGAGGGCGCGGGTCAGCCGGGCTGGCAGTGTCGCCTGCTTTGACCCGAAGATCCTCTGAGATGCGTGTGTCTCAAGTCAGAACTTTTGGGGGCGGGGGACTTGTGCTTGGTTTCTTAGAAGCGAGGCTGCCTATTTTTAGCAGAAGTGAGGAAGGGGTTGCACGGAGAGAGAAAAGAGCCGCTGCAGAGAGAGGGCGGGATCCGCAGCTGGGTGCGGGCGCGGGGAGGGCGGTGCCAGGGCCAGGCGAGCGCACGCCCGGGTCCCCGGTCGGCTGCTGGCGCGCGCCCTGGCCAAGGGAGGCTGCAAATCTCTGACCCGTCGTGGCCAGAAGAGGTTTTGCGGGGGCGCGGGGAGAGGCTGGGGAGGCGCCAGCTTCTTGCAAAGGTCCAAGGTGATGAACCTGAGCCACCGGGCAAACATCTGGCATCTGCCTGACGCGAGCCGGTGCGCAAAGGGAAGCCTCCCGAAGCGCTGGACCATATCGGGCGAAAAGACTCCAGTAGGCTGGAAGCTGCTACACTTCACCTCAAAAGTCCCCCCAGTCGCAGAAGCCACAGGTCTAGATAGCAGGAACCTCAGCAAAGTGACAAATGTGTCGGAGCATTTTGAAATACAAACGCAGATAAAATAATGCTCTTTCCATGTAGTGAAGCTCAGATTTTAAAAGGTGTGCTTCCATTTCAGTAGAAACTTTGGAGAACTATGGTTTTGTAAGATGCTTTAGGGAAAATTAAAGAAAAATATTGTCCAAGCAGGTTTCCAGTACAATCTGGTTTCTTAGAGGATTTGGGATAATACGCACTTTTATTAGGGAGTCAAATCTCTTCTTTCCCTGAGTTCTGTATTTTGGAGGCTCCATAGCTTCATAGATTCTGAGACACCTGCTAGTGCTACAAAGCTAACTTTTTTTTTCCTTTTTCTTTCTTTCTTTTTTTTAATAGTTAACAACATCTCACTGTTAACTGGCATTGGGAAGTGTTTTGGAAGCCCAGGGCTCTATAAAATCTGATAACAAATTCTTTGTTGAAATTCCCCTTAAGCAAAATGTGGAGACCAATGGGGCAGGGAAAACACAGTGGATGGGGAATGAGACTATCTGTGTTTAGTGCCCTCAAGAGCACTTGGCAGGGCACTCAGACTTCCTGGGTCTCGGCTTTTTCATTAGTAGTTAGGGGCTGGACTGGGTTATATCTCAGACCTCCGCCCAGCTCTTGAAATGTTGTATTTCTGATCTCTTCTTGGGGGCAGGAAAAACTGAAAGGAGGAATGAACAAAGGCCATACTGGGGGTAAAACCAAGAAACTGCATAATCTAGCGTGTTAACCTTTTGAAAACTGAGCCAAAAGTGTGTTGTTCCCAGAATCAAGTGCTTTCATCCTTTATTTAAAAAAATGAGGCCTGATAAATTTGGGGGCTCAGTTGGTAGAAGGGTGAATTCACTCAGGGAACAGGGAAGAACCAATGGGTCGAACATTGCTCTTGTTACTAACTTATCATTAAGTCTCTGACTGACATGATGGGTGAAAAAAATGACATCACTGTGAACTGAAAATAGGATACCTTGGCCAAATTTGTTCCCTGTTGTTTTGTTACATAAATATAATTATTTTTGGGAAAAGTGTGCTTGTGGTCTTTAAGAGGGTCTAAAATATACCCTTAATAATATAAGGCCAAGGTATCTGCAGAATACTTACCCCTTGTGTCCTCCATTCTATTATTTTAGTGTCTGTCAAAACAAAATTTGTGGTTAGTAAACATATCCTCTCAATTTCCTGAGTTAGCCAATTTTGGAGGCAAGTATTTTTCTTAAATATAAGTTCATATAAAGTCAAAATTTTCCAAATCAAAATAATATTTATAGCAAAAAATTTTCTTGACAGGAACTTATTTTAATATACTTATATATTATACATCTACACATAGTAGCTACTTGATATTTATGGCAGTAATAACTGAACCTCTTGTATCAAATAGGTCATATGATATTTAACATATTGAATATTCTCACAGTAAAGCCAGGAGATAGAACCATTCCCGACAAAAGCTAACACTCGTTGTGTATGTTCCAGTAAAGGCAAATGCAGAATGAAATTGTATCCACATTGCAATATTACAGGGAGCTTCTATTGTTCCTATTTTTGATGTGGGAGAAATGAAAACACAGAGATTCACTGACTTGCCGAAGGACACACAGCAAATAAAGGCAGGACTTGAACTCAGATCTCTCTGGTTCAGGCACTTAATGCATAACTCTACAAGCAGCCAAGATGCAAGGGGAATCTGAAGAGCTGACTGGCTAAAAATAATCATATGTATTTGCAAAATTTTGCTTTCTTTGATATTTTATTCTGAGTATCCTAAGGGGCCAGCAGAGAAGGGAAATAAGTCAAGCAGCTGGTCTGCTCTTAACTCCACCTTCCTGTATTAATCTCCCTGTACCAGTGAACTCAGCCCTCCCAGCGCCACACACCTGGAAGTGATACCAAATAGAATCTTAAATTCCTGATCTTTCTGTCTTCCTTTAGCAATTTGTTCTTTGTCTGGGCTAGCAGTTTTCAATGTGTGGTCCGTGGACCTGCAGCATCAGCATCACCTGGAAACTTGTTACAAATGCAGATTCTCAGGGCTCGTTCCAGACCAACTGAATGAAAGAGTCTGGGCCCAGGACCCAGCAATCTGTGTTTTAGCAAATCTTCCAGGTGACTCTGATACAGGCTAAAGTTCGAGAACCATCGTTGCAGGGAAAAGCTTTACTTTCAGGAAGCCTCCTATATACTTGAGTGAAAGAAGGGAGATGAGAGAGAGGAGATTCAGACAGTATTTTAAAGGTGATATGCATGGTTTCATCTTTTACAGCTCAACTTTTAAAATTGCATCTGCTTTGCTGCTTAAGCCCCATTGTTTCAAGGGAAGGACCAGCCAACAGCTGCAGCTGCAGCTGGCTTTAGACTCTCCGAGGTTAAGAGTTGGGTGGAATGGGGTGGAGCTGGCGACCAGAAGGAATAGTGGAAAAAGAAAGGGGGAAGGAGGCAATGATGATGCTTTCTCTTCCCACAGAAGCTGGGTCAAATAGTTCTTCTTTTCTAGTTTGTTTGGGCCTGGGCAAAGTCTGTTTTCCTTAAAGGTACTTTCTGCAGCAAAGGATTTGAAAAAAGCAAAGTAAATTGGGAGTGGGGTGGATTATGCAGGACTAACTGTGGTCTTGATTTTTTCCTCCTTGAAATCGGTTGAGGGAGAACAGGAGCATAGAGTGGGGCAAAATGCATGGGTTTGGCAAATGGCAATCCCTAAGCTTGGGGACCATAGTTTTTCCAATTCAGTGACATTCTTTGCTTTTTTGAAGTGGCATTCAGACTTTGATTTGCTATGGAAAACAAATAAAAATCAAGTACCCCCCCCCCAGAAATTAGGTTATGATACAGCCTCTGCCAGTAGTCTCATTACTTATGAGCTGTGGAAATATCAGAAACTTGGAATATAACTCATTACTCTGATGTAAACTGAATAAAGCCAGATGGCTTACTACACATCTTATACGACTGGCAAACTCTAATGATTTATCATCAAGCCTTGGATATGTGATTTAGCCTTTATGGGAACTTAATTTGTTGGGTCGATCTCAAATTGACATGCTTTCCTTTCCATTTTTTAAGTTATACCACTTTAAATGGAGATACACTACTTCTATTTCAGTTTTCAGAATTGCCAATCTTTATACATATTATATATGAGCATGGCAATTTCGAGTCAAAAAACGAGAGAGAAAGAGGTGGAACTTTATCGAATTTGAAATTCTCCAGGTTTAAATGAATTTAAAGGAAAATGTGAAAAATAGAGATCCAGATCTGTTACAAAATCATTTCTTTAAACCTTAAAAATCAAATTTAATTTTTCTTCTGCACATCAGGCATGGTTTAAATATAGTGCTCTGGGCCCCAGACAGCAATCTAGGAAATGAATGCATGAAATATGATGTGATCAATAGAAATCGTTGACATAAAAAGAAAATGGCATTCTTGTTTGTAGCTGCAAATGTGTCTTATAGGGTTGGCTGGGGACACAGTAGCCCTGTATTAGAGGAAGGACAGAAAATGGAATTCAGCTATGGCAGACTGTTCTATAAACACATGGCATGAATGGGGAAAAGCATTCTGCTTTGTAAACTATTTTTGATGTAGACTAGTCTCAGTATGAATTGTTTAAGAGTACGTATAAATATGTATTATCTGGATACTGTCTTTCCTCAAATTCCCTGTCATCAGTCCAGATTTAAAACACTAGTTGGCTTTGTATTTGAGAAACCAGAAGGAAAGTGGTCAAGCTTGTTGGGTCCCAGAAGAAATAGTATCTTTTGCTTCCCCTGAGGGAAGCGCAAGGGTGGACACTAACTTGCCCTGCAGCTGTCCTGAAGAGGAGCAGCGACGGACCATGAAAAGGCATCTTATTTGACAGAGCATGGCTGCTTGAATTGTAAGAAGTTATCATTGCTCTTTTTTTTTTAAATTTATTTATTTGACAGAGAGAGACACAGCGAGAGAGGGAACACAAGCAGGGGGAGTGGGAGAGGGAGAAGCAGACTTCCCACTAAGCAGGGAGCCTGATGCGGGGCTCGATCCCAGGATCCCGGGACCATGACCCGAGCCAAAGGCAGACGCTCACTTGCTCTTTCTACTTTCGTTTTTGGTTCTGTTTTGAAAGATGTTAAGACTTGACCACAAATAAATGTTGTCTTACCTGTATTGATTTTTGTTATAGAAGACTCAGCTTTAAGCAGCGATCGCCGTAAACCCTTTCATTTATTAGAAGCAGAGACTGAAACACGAATATTCCACCAAAAAATAAAAAAAAAAAATGTAGCAACTGTTGGGTCAGAAAATTCCAAATGAAGCCCATTTCAGGATTGCTTTTTATTTGTAACAGTTTTATTGAGATATGATTTAGAAACCATACAATTCACACATTTAAAGTTTTGAATACTTTAATAGTTTTCAGTAGTTTTTAGTATATTCATGGACAAGCGCAACCATTGCTCTAGTTGATGTTAGAGCATTTTCATCAGCACAAAGAGAAACCCCATATCCTTTGGCTGTCACCTCCCCATTCCTCCATCTCCCCAGCCCTAAGTCAACTCTAATCTACATTCTGACTCTATAGATTTGCCTGTTCTGGACATCTCCTAGAAATGAAGCTATACAATATGTGGCCTTTTGTGAGTGGCTTCTTTCACTTGGCATATTGTTGCCATGGTTCAGTCATGGTGTACCATGTATCCCTACTTCATTCCTGTTAATGGCTGAATAATATTCCACGGTTTAGGCCACATTTTGTTTATCCATTCATGAGTTGATGGACATTTGAGTTGTTTCTATCTTTTGGCTATTATGCATAGTGCTTCTGTGAACTATTGTGGGCAAGTTTTTGTTTGAAGACCTATTTTCTGTTCCTCGGGGTATATACTTCGAAGTGGATTGCTAGGTCATAAGGTAATTCTATGTTTAATTTGTTGAGGAACTGCCAAGGTGTTTTTCACAGGGGCTACACCATTGTACACCCCACCAGCAATGTATGAGAGTTTGAGCTTCTCTACATCCTCATTAACACTTGTTATTTTTCATTATTTTGATTATCGCCATCCTAATGGTTGTGAAATAATATTTTATTGTGCTTTTGTTTTGCATTTCCTTAATGATGAGTGATGTGGAGCATCTTTTCATGTGCTGATTGGTCATTTGTATGTCTTTTTTGGAAAAATGTGTATTCACATCCTTCACCCATTTTTTTTTAAGATTTATTTATTTATTTTGGAGAGAGAGAGAGAGAGAGAGAGAGCGCATGGGGGAAGGGCAGTGGGAGAGGGAGAGAGAATCTCAAGCAGACCCCGCCTTGAGCTACAAGCCTGATGCAGGGCTTGATCTCATGACCCTGAGATCACGACCTGAGCCAAAACCAAGAGTTGGACGCTCAACTGACTGCGCCACCCAGGCACCCCCCTTTGCCCATTTTTTAATTGGGTTCTGTTTTTGTTTTTGAATTTTAAGAGTTCTTTATATATTCTGGATACTAGACCCTTATCAGATATATGATTTTGCTGTTTATTTTGAAGTTGCAAAAGATGGTACTGGCTTAAACACGATACTGTTATGTACTGTTCTCTGTATTATAGGTGTGTATCTTCTCAAGGGGCAAATTATTTTCATACTTTAGTCATTTTCAAAGTGCTAAATACAGTGTCTGGGTATATAGTAAATTCTAAATAAACTCCTAACAATTAACCAGAAACAAGGCTGTCTTCAAAAGAATCTTGGGGGCCTTGTTTGCAGTATGGATCACTTTGAATAGGAAACATTTTGGTTGTCTACATTTAGCTTTCATGTATGACACTTCATGGATAGAGAGCACTAACCCATTTTATAGATGTCACAAAGATTACTGTGATTTATGTGTGAAATATGAGTGTAGCTAGTTTTGAACAGCAGATTATAGTACATTAGACGTGAGTATTTTGTCCTGTATTTGCTCATTAGAATGGAGCTGATGAGCTCAGCAAGGGAAGACATTTGGGTACATCATGTTCCTTATACAAGGTAATACAAGGCTACCAAGGAGATCTTGAACATTCTCATAAAATTAGAATTCATATGCAATTCATTTTTTATTCACATTGTGCTACAACATACAGGACAAATATATAGGAACAGGATTATGTATATATGTTTCTCTTTAGTAAGTTAACTTACGAATTTTAGAAATATTAGTTGTTTTTCTGAAAGTGTTAGACATTTTTAGTATGTTTTAAAAATACGTATTATCAAAATGAGAAGCTTTAAGAGAGGTACAGTCAATTCCATGCTGCTTGGTAGAGGCTCAATTTGAATAATTTGTAACATTCTCATATTGAAAATGACCTGGGAGCCAGATAGCTATTTAGTGGTGAGGGTATGCTACACCTCTTGGTCTGACTCTGGGTTTCTATCAGTTGTCTGTAATTTCCCAAAGATGGCCCCTGGCTCATTTTTCCTGTCTCATTATATGACTATGCTTCTGTTTTTGCCACTCTGCTCATGGTTCAGGAAGCTCACATTCCAATGATGATCTCTGAACTCCCATAATTAGTTCATTATCACATCCGAAGTTGTGATAGTCTACCTTGTATTGTGATAGTTTGTGGGCAAGCTCCTTGAAAGGAGGAAGCTGCTCCAGTACTGTCCATCTCTAGTCTGACACCTCTCCTGGGTGCTCTGCACAAGCCCTCAGGAACTATCTGTTGATTCAGTATATTTGCTGAGCAGACTGTTCTTCGCAAGGGGGCCACATCCTGCTTTGTTTGGTCTCTATTTTAAGAAGAGAACTTGGGGAGGAGTGCCAGGAAAGACTTAAGCTCAGGTGATGTCTACGGCCTGTCTCTTCCTGTCTCTTCTCTTCCTGGCTGTTTGAAGCAGATGTTTCAAGCAAAGATATTAAAGCCACTACGACATATAGTTCTGTAAAGATTTCTCTGCACATGGGGATAATTGTCCACCTCTTACCTGTGGAGATTTGGAATTACATTTATAGAACTCTCCCTGTAATTAAGAATACCTGAGCTCAATGTAGAGCTTTGGCTGCATATGACTAGAATGCAGACTTCTTGTTTCTTGTCATTTTTTCAAACCCCGATGAGTTGTTCTGGGAGTTTGCACATTGTTTATTTCTCTCTCTAAGCCAGTGTCTTCCTTACCTAGCAAACTGTGTTAAATTAGCTAGTCCATTTCCAGCATGACTTTTTGTCTTTAAGGAGATGAGACCAAAAGATGACATGGTTTTTTTTGGGGGCGCCTGGGTGGCTCAGTTGGTTAAGCGACTGCCTTCGGCTCGGGTCATGATCCTGGAGTCCCGGGATCGAGTCCCACATCGGGCTCCCTGCTCAGCAGGGAGTGTGCTTCTCCCTCTGACCCTCTTCCCTCTCGTGCTCTCTATCTCTCATTCTCTCTCTCAAATAAATAAATAAAATCTTTAAAAAAAAAAAACAAAAACAAAAGATGACATGGTTTTTGAAGTACTGAGCAAATGGATTTGCCCCTAGAAGGGCAAAATGAGAAACTATACAATTAGGGCTCAGTCAGTGCACAAACCCATTGACCCTTGTTTGATGAAAGGTATTAAAATCACCTTAAGTCGTGGCTTTGATTAAGCAATTCTTAGTTCACTCTTTGATGGGTGATTTAAGTAATTATTTACATTTAGCCCTACTGCATTTCTGGAAACACCATTGATTTGTTTTTTTCCCACCTCAATGAGTATGACTTTCATAGTCTTGATGAAAATAAAAATGGAAGTATTCTGAAACGCATAAATTCTTTTGTTCAGTCATTCAGCAAATATTCATGGAAGGCCTGTGGGGCACAGGCATCCAATGTTAGAAAGAATTGAGGCTTTAGAGCAGAGATTTTGATGTGAATCACTGCGCTACCACTTATCAGCTGGGAGAACCTGGGCAATTTTCTTAACTTCTCTGAACCTCAGGATGTTTTGATATATATGATGGGCTTGGTAAGTGCTGTTTTATAGGATACGCCTCTAACCCAGTGCCTGGCATTCGGATTCAACAAATGTCTATTTTCTCACTTTGTCCTTTGCTTCTCTCAGTCTCCCTTTTCTTCTGGCACGAATACATCTGTGCACGGGGACACACACGCATGCAAACACACATCCTGGTGGGATGTGCAGTCTCGCTCCTGGCTTGGCTTCCAACCGAAAGCACCAATCTAACCAAGAACTATGAATGTACTAAACCAGTGTTCTTGTGGCTTATCTCATCACCCTCACCCTCAGATTGGCAAGGGCTCTTCAACAGCTGACAAGTTCCAGTCATTTGCCCCATTAATTATATGCACACCAACTTTCCAGCTTCTTCTCTCTGTTGCTTCCTGGAAACAGTCTTGAAAAAACACATTGAACGCACAGCCTGCTTTGCTCTGGCTTGAACTTATCCACACCTTTCCCCCCTACACTTGTAAAAATAAAAATAGTTGTGCAGAGGGGGTGTGGTGCAGCTGATGCTCTGGGATGGCCTGCTGTCCAAGGACAGGGCTGGGGGTCTGTAACTCATGCCCTTCCAAGCAATCAAAATGCCAGGCAGACCCTGTGACATCTGGTGAGAACCTCTCCCGCTTAAGACGGAACTACCTGGCCCCGTAGTATGGCCACTTGCTTTTCTCTGGTTTTGGAGAGAAACCTCCCTTCTTTTGGAGGTCAGGGCCAGAGCCGGGGACCTGAGTCATGGATCCTGTCATTGCCTGGAGGCTGGTGAATTTGCCTCTGTTTTGCATATTCCTCTTCTTCCTGTTGCCTTGACCTGCCCCGCCTTCGATGGGTGCTGGCACATGTGCAAGCCGCAGACCATTACCATCTGCCATAGCTGGTCACTCAAGTCCTGGAGAAGTTGAAAGCAAAGGTAATTTTACATTATTTAATAGAAAGTTAAATTTTGTTTAGAAAAACCATGACCTTGCAATTCCGGCCCAGAGCTTCCTGCTTTGACACAGGGATGTTTGACGTGAATGCTTTCCCACTGGAGAAGCAGAAGCAAAACTGTGCAGGTTGCTGCGAGGGGTACGGGACCTGGTTCGGAAGGGTTCCCAACTAGTCAGTGGTCAGTGCTCTTAAGTGACATGAGCCTCTTAGGCTTAGGTTTATCTCTAAAACGAAGACGTTTGATTAGGTCCATGATTCTTCATTGTTTTTCTTTCTTAAGACCTCCATCAGCAGCAGTGTTTCCATATGGTCTGGCTGGTCCATCTAGGACTGTGTCCCAGTGGCCAGGAATGGGAGAAGAGGGGTGGATTTGGGGTTCTTTAAAGAGATTCTCTAGGTGATTTTTATATGTAGCCCCAGGAGACGCTGTCTCTTTTCTCTTTAGAATCACTGCATTAGGTGTTTTCTAAGGTCCTGCCTACTGTTTTTTTTTAAGATTTTTATTTATTTGTTTATTATATATATGTATATACATATATACATATATATATAGAGAGAGAGAGAGGGAGCACACGAGCGGAGGGAGTGGGACAAGCAGACTCCACGCTGAGCACAGAGCCCGATGAGGGGCTCAATCTCACGGCCACGAGATCATGACCTGAGCCAAAATCAAGACTCTGACACTTAACTGACTGAGCCACCCAGGTGCCCCAAGTCCTGCCTACTCATAAAATTCATGTGTTGAAAGAGATAAGAAGCCACTGAACTATAGCAACTAAAACAGTGAGGCTCTTTCCTTTGGCACCAAATGCCTATTTAAAAGACTGTAGGAGTCAAGTGACTAAGGCAAGTGGAATACACAAGAACTTTTTAGGCCATTATTTTCAAAGTCTTAATCATAGTTTTTTGTTTGTTTGCTGTTTTTGTTGCTTTGTCTTCATTAAAATTGGCACCACTCCCCGAATATCACCAATTTACCACAGCCTATCTGGACAATAAGGGGAGAATCTCGTTCCAGAAGTTGTGGGAAACAGAACATCCCTGGGAAGACAGAGAGAGAGGGAGAGGAAGCAGAGTAAGACATGTCTTTCTAGAATTCGGAGTCCGACAATGTGATAGGAAGGAAGAAGGAAAACAAGTAGGAATATGAAAGCTCCGTTGTTCAAGGAAGATTCTCACAACCTCTTGCCAGCTCCCTGCTACCGGCCATCCCTTTCCCTCGGGGACAGCTCCAGTAGCTGCGGGAGTTCTTCATGGTATGGTGAGCTACTTCCGTCTGCTTCTGCTAGTTCTTCTGGAAGCTACACAGAATAGTCTATTGGACTGTATCATCTTTCAGAGGATTGAAGATATGAAGATGCTGTCATGCGCCCCCATATATATTGTCCAGAAAAATAGATGTAGATCCCAGTAGTTCCTTATCTGAAGTCACCTTCAGACATAGCACAAATGGCAAAGGAAAAAAAATGACTGTAAAAGTAGAACTTACTGAACAATGGCACCCCATACACAAGGCAAAAGACCCAGACTGGGAACAGGTGTTTCTGTGGGAAATGGGATTAATATGCAGCTATTTAAATGTTTAATAAATCAATAAACAAGAGAAATAATTTGTGAGATAAAAGGGGAAAGAATATGAGCAGGCAGTTCATAGAAGAGGAAATACAGCTGACTAGCAAGCATATGAGAAGACCAAATGGCCTCCATTCTCTTATGTACCTTAACCACTTGCCTCTGTCTCTGGGCCCCTTCCCTGGCCTGTAGAACTGAGGAAACTTCCAGTTCCCTCTGCTCACAAGCCAGCTTTGCGGAGAGGAGTCACTATCGGAAGCATGTCTCTTCTAACCCGCCTTCTTCTGAGAATGACCACCACATCCATCAGTGTTGCGTAGTTATGACAGGGGAGGGGAGCCGGGAGCAGCTCTTGGGAGCCCTGACTCAGGCCCTAAATACAGAAGTCTTGCTGCGTTTTTGGTGCCACGTTTGTGTTGGGTGGTCTGCTCACTGAGGCACCCTTCTCCACACTCAGAAGCACAGCCAGGGAACCACACGCAGTTAACGCCCAATCGCGCCCGGCAGCCTGCTCTGCCTCCCTCCTTCACGGCCTCTCTGCATCACGGACGCTTTGCTGAGTCTGTAAGAAGCAGGGCAGAAGGAACCAACGTCACACGCTCACAGAATGCAGCATCTTTTCCTGGGAGTATTTTCTCAATATCTGGAAAAAACAAGTGAAACTGACTCATCTGGTTGGAGTTCTACAGAAATGTGATTGCAGATTTCTTGCGATTTCATTCTGCTTTAGTGTCAAAATTCAGCCAACGATGTGCCAGAAAATGTGTGTAAAATCACATACAGATTTAGACTCTGGAAGAGGAAGTTATTTTTACCAGGGCTGGGAAGGAAACAGAAAGTGACAGTTGGCAGGGAAGTCAGGGCAAGGCTGAGCACGGAGGTGAGGTGTCTGCACAGCTGGGGTGCGGGCATGCTCACATCTCCCATCCTGCCAGACTGGCCTGGGGGCTGTGGTGTGGTCGCCTCTTAGCAGGTCGAGCGAGGACCTCCTGTGCTGAAGACCTACCCAGAGGAGAGTGTTGACATAACCTCCGAGGAGGATGCCAGGTGAAGCAGTCGAGAGGGTAACTTTGGTTACTCCTGAGACACGCTGTGTGCTCTCTGGGACAGTTTCACAGGGGCTACTCTCAAGAGCTGCACAGGGCACAGAGGTGAAAATGGAGCAAAGGATTCTGGAAAGCTATGCAAATATAAAAACCAAACAGTGCAGCGTCTTCAGTTTGCTTTAGCAGATGACAGGAGTGAGGCCGTATTATTTTCTTTGCTTGGGCTTTTCCCAATTCCAAAGGCTGCCCTTGTTTGCTGGCCCAGCAGAGATCCAAGGCCTTACGGAGTCTAAAGTATTTGTGGTTATGTTCTTCTAGTCATGCTGTGAGATGAAGAGGTTTCCAGAAATTAAAGTGAGGGAGAAGGAAGGATTTGTTAGGATCCATAACCTCTTTTTATTGCCCTTTTCCCTTGGGCAAAGGCTATCTAGAGTTACTATTTAGCGATGATATTTGAGTCTCCTAAGCTTGTAGTTTGATGAGAACTTCTCAAGTACATTTGGAAAAGACTTTATGCAAGCACTCTTGCGCCTTACTGCCCTGTTCCTTACGGCGGGGGAGAGGTGCCTAAGTTCTCTGGGCCTGTGTTGTGAAATGTACACGGTCCCAGCGGTGCCTCTCTGTTTCTGCCCTGAACTCTGGAATGGAGAGTGTGTTTTAGGTGTGTTGGCAAGTGTGCTCCCTAGCTTGGATGGAGGACCTACTAGAACAGTCTTGGGTTACCAGGAGGGCTTCCATTTTGTCTTTCATTTCTTTTATGGCATAATGCATTGCCGTTTGACAACATAACCTCCTTTGTGCAGATTTTTTTCTTGGCCACCTTGTTGGAATGATAGGTGACCTCTTGTTTATTTCAGAGTCAGTCTATCCCACAGGCTTTTTTTTTTTTTTTTTAAGATTTTATTTATTTATCTGACAGAGAGAGACACAGCGAGAGAGGGAACACAAGCAGGGGGAGTGGGAGAGGGAGAAGCAGGCTTCCCGCTGAGCAGGGAGCCCGATGCAGGGCTCGATCCCAAGATCCTGGGACCATGACCTGAGCCAAAGGCAGACGCTTAACGACTGAGCCACCCAGGCGCCCCGCCCACAAAGCTTATACTTCATGGAAGTTTCACATCAATGAGCCTTAAAGGATCAGAGAACATGTGTTTTCCGACTGCTTTCACATCCCACCCTCCTTCACATTCGGCTTGGCAGTCACCCTCTCTTGCTTCTGTCTTGTTCCTTCAACAAATATTCATCAAACTCTACTGAAGTGCTGGCTGAGGGAGATACTGTGACCAGTAACATTGTACTCAGGGGGCTGCCTTCTACTTGGAAGGGCAGACGAAGACTGAGGCTAAACATAGAGAGGGATGAATAGGGGCCTGTGGGAAGCTACCGGAGGAGAGTAGGAGCACTATTTGTGCCTAGCTGTGGAGAGACTGACGATTTCTTTGGTTCAGGCCCTGTTTATGCCAGTCTCAAGCTCTTAAATCTGGCTGCACAATAGAATTACCTGGAGAGCTTTGGAAAATGCTGATTTTCATTCATGCCAGGCTGGGGCCTGGCCACCTGTATTTGTTAAAAGCTCCCAGGTAATTCTAATATGCAAGCAAGGTAGAGAACTACCGAAGCAGATACAAGGTACGGCAGTTTGGGGTGTGCATTAAGTCCTCTTACAGTGCTGTTTAGGGATGCTTCACTTAATCTAAAATTGTTGGTTTGGTTGTGACATAACCCTTTAGCTTTTGGCTTCTTCACACCAGCTCATCTCAAACTTGAATGGCATTCAGGTCACCTGGGAGTCAGTTAAACTGTAGATTCCGGTGCAGTAGATCTCCGGCGGGGCCTAGAATTCTGCATTTCCAAGAAGTTCCCAGGCGTCACCAGCATGCTCCCTCCCTCCCGTTGGAGGATCACACTTTGAGTAGCAAGGGTCTACACTGCAGCATTTCTAGGACATAATTAATACTTGTAAACAGACCCATGAGTCAAGGTACAGCCCAGCACACTAAAGAGCTGTGCATTTAAACATTTTATAAAATTCTTCTTTTTTTAAAGATTTTATTTTTAAGCAATTTCTGCACCCAGTGGGGCTCGAACTAAAACCCTAAGATCACGGGTCGTATGTTCCACCGACTGAGCCAGCCAGGTGCCCCTATAAACTTCTTTTTAATTCAATTTTCATTCACCAGTTTGATTGTTTAAATTTAAGAACACTAGATTTTTCTTAAGTGAGAATCACACACACTTACATGATTCAAATTTAAAATGTCTGTTGTTGGTTTTTTTCTCCTTTAAATCTCTGTAATCCACAGTATTGAAATGTAGGCTGTTTGGAGATTTGTGAATGTACAGATTTTGACTTCATGTCAAGTTTGTTAATGAGCTTGTTAATAAGCTAATAATATTTCCAAACAAGTTTGGAAATAAAACAACTCGTGTTGGGTATGAAGTTTCTTCATAGTTGTTGCAGATTCCTGCACCGTTGTAAATTTTGTTGTTAAGGCGTAGTATCAGAATTCATTGCCAAAAGTCCCTCTTATCCAGATTCTCCTGGTGAAGGATTTTTTTTTTTTTATGGCCAGAGCAAATAATTGGATGCAAACAGAGCAAATAATTAGAATGACTTGGTGTCATGCTTTGACAATACAATTTTAAGAAATAGTTAAAACCATTAGTACATGCTCATTGGAGGAAACTGGAAAACAGAAAAGCACAAAGAAGAAAAGAAAAAGGGTGTTAATTGCTTTACTCACAACTGCTTTGGTTTGGTTACCACCACCCCCCCCCCCACCACCGTGTGGTATCACAAAGGCCCTTCCATGCCTTCACACATTTTTCTAGGAGGTTGGTTTTCATGGTGGCAGAGTATCTTGTGAATGTTCCGTGATTCCTATAGCAGGGCCTTTTTCGTATTTAGCCTCTTTCCAGTTTTTCGAGATGCTAGATACAGCTGTGATGAACATTGTTCAGCTTTTGCCCTCTTGTCTACTTCCCTTGGATAAATTCTTACACTTGGAACTGTTGGATCAGAGTGCGTGCCCGTGTTAAAATCACTCTTCGTACAAACTGTCATGGTTTTTGGTGTAGCTAACCAGCAGTCTGTAACCTGTTTTGCTCATCCCCTGACAAGCACTGGGTATGATATCATAAAACTCTTCACCCATTCCATTGGTGAAAAGTGATATTCTCATGCTATAATTCCCATCTGCTTGCATATCAGTGACATTGAACAATTTGACTGTGTTTATGAGATGTGTTTATAAGACACATTTCTTCTTTGGGAAATGAGTTTTACCCTTTCCCATCTTTTCCCTCTGGATGCGTTCTCCTTTCTCTTATCAACTGTAAGAGTTCTTTCGGGATGGAGAGTATTAACCCCTCCCCATATGTGCAAATAATAATCTCCTGGTTTTTCATTGCCCTTTCGTTTTTTAAATCAGTATCTCTTATTTTTCTTGTGCACTAATTAACATTCTTCTGTTTATTATCTTTGCTTTTATTTTTTTTTAGATTTTTCTATTATTTTATTATTCAGTTAGCCAACATATAGTACATCATTAGTTTTTGATGTAGTGTTCAACGTTTAGAAAGGCCTTACATCCTGTCATCAAGTACGTAGTCTGTATATTTTCTTCTAGTTCGTTTGTTGTTTCCTTATTTCATTCACTTTCTCACCCCTTTTGGCACTTATTTTGGTGTAAATTAAACTCAGTGATTTTGCGAGTCTAGCTGGAAAAAGAGTCGTCATACTTGAATATTGTCATTCTTGAACAGTAAATTAATTTGTCAAACATTGAGATGAACTGATTTGACCTTAATGCTTTTTAGAGGCTTCGAGACCCCCGTTTGCCATCTAATCCCACACTTCAGGAGGCGGCGGGGCGGCGGGGGGATTCAGGAGCCATCCAGTCCTTCTCTGTAGTTCTGGAACCCAGTGGCTGGGCCTCTCCCTGCACGGTCTCTCCCAGCTGTACCTTTGAGCGCAGGGCTCCGCTGTCCAGCCACTACAATTGTTTCTGGACAGAACTGTTTGTGTGTCCATGCATCGCATAGCTGCTTGCGCTCCGGCTAGGCAGACACGACCGCTCCCTTTGCCTGCCCTGCCTGAGTTGCTCCGTTGCAGGATTGGGCAAATTTATGAGTCTCAGCCTCTTGGATTCTTCCTGGGCCTCTTACTGAGAGCTAACAATGAGCCTCCTGAAGCTACATGCACCCTTTTCAGTTTGGCTGGAAATTTAGCTGAGGGTGGATCTCCTTAAGGACAGCCTGGCTGTACCAGCCCTCAGCCCTTTGCAGCATTTCGGTCATGGGGACAGCATTCATGCTAGCACTATTTTTATAAGCAGTTAGATGACAGTAAGTTATTTATATTTTTATTTATAAAGATGTTATTCCTTTAAATGTTTATAAAACTCAAGGGATCACAATTTGGGGAAAACACGGACATTTAAAGGCCAACCATATGGTCTAGCAGAGCTGCATTCTCTTTTCAGGAAATCATGTTTCGACTGTGAACTTGCCTTTAACAGGATGTTGAGTATTTCAGGAGGCAGTGTGGTGTAACAGAGCACCGGGCTTCCAATCAGAAGTCCTCTGAGTCCTGGCATTGGGGCTCTGCAGTTCAGTTCATCTCTGCAGCTCGGAGCCCCACTTTAACTTACAAAGAATAGTTTGATGATTAGAAGTTCTAAAAACACTTACCCCGTGATCATTTGATAAGTTTTTAATTTTTTCAATACTGTTTTCCAAATTTGTGTGCTAGTGACACAAAAGTTCTCCTGAGAGCTGCTAGTGTAGTCTCTGATACGGATGTATAAATTCATCATTTTCATGCATATATTTGTGCTAAAAGAGATTCATTCGCATGCTTGGGGAGCACAGGGGAGGGAAAAATTAGATTGTAAGAGGGCTTCATGGAAGAGGTGACACTGGAGCTGGGTGTTGAAGTGTAAATAGGAGTTTCCTGGGCAGAGATGTGGGAAAGGGGCATGCCACACAGAAGGAGTAGCACTTGCAAGGGCAGGCCAGTGGGCAAATCGTGGCACCTGTGGGTACTCCGAGAGAGTATAAGGTGGCTGCTGAGAGATTGTGCCAGGGGGACAGTGAGTGGGATTTGCTACAAGGGAGGCTCCTGGGGGAAAAGGATAGATTGTGAAGGCACTTGTATGTTGCACTAACTGGCGTGCAGTGGGGGAAACCACTGAACAGTTTTAGACAGCAGGGTGATAGTGGGTTTGTTATTCATGAAGATTCTGGAGATAGAATGCGATGGAAGAGTCTAAGCATTTGCCTGGAATGGTCTTCAGATTTGAATAGCCTTTAAAGTTCATGAAGTACTTGCCCAAGTATTAGCACACCTGCTTTTTTACTCTCCCAAGTGGTGGGTGGTAAGCTCACTTTGCAGATGAGGAACCTGAGTCCAGAGCCGCATGAGGGGCCCTGGGTCGCTCAGCTGCGGGGGTGGGGAGAGGAGGTGCTCTGCATCAGGTCCAGGTCTGCTCACATCCCAGGGAATTTGTCCTCTTTACTCCATGCCTTTGGAAGCCGATTTCAACAAAAGCACTGAAGTATTTTTCTAACTCTTTTATGAGAACTTTCAAAGTAGTTTTAATCTTGATAAAGAAACTTTGACAGGAGAGTCAACTTAATTCTTATCCTGCAGGTATTTATTTAGTCTAATAGATTCATGTCGATTTGCCTCCTTGCCGATGTTTTCCTGTTATGATAGCGTTCTACAAGCTGATGGTTTATTTTCTCTGATTAGCTGAAATGGGAAGAAAAATCCTCACTGCCTTTTTATTAGGATATTCTCTACCATATCTTGAATTTATATGTCATTTATTTCAGTAACTTCGATTATGCCATTTTGTTGTAGATCAAGTTAGTGTTTAGGCCATCATTTCTCACTGTTATAAAAATGATTGTTCACTGAGTACAGTGGGCTTATTTTCTCTGTAGCCTTATTGAAGATTCTTTAGAAGTGACTCCACTTATGTCTTGCCTTAAGTCCTGTATGCTGGGGCTGTTGATCTTGCTTTTTTTCCTTTTTTAGAAAAGATTTTATTTATTTACTTGAGAGAGAGAGAGCGGGGAGCGGGAGGGGCAGAGGGAGAAGCAGACTCCCCGCTGAGCAGGGAGCCCGACACGGGGCTCGATCCCAGGACCCCAGGATCATAACCTGGGCTGAAGGCAGACGCTTAGCCGACTGAGCCACCCAGGCGCCCTTGCTCTTGCATTTTGAGCGTAGCTTTTCATAAAGCAGTTCAGCCCTTTCAGCCCCTGCTGGAGGACACATGGGCCTCCCTCTGCTGCCACCTGCTCTGGGAGGTTTCAAGCAAAATGGTCTAGTTTTGTTTGTGCTTGTTTTTAACCAGAAACCAGTTTCAAAATCTCTAATCTTGTTAAAACACAGCTGGAGGAAAGGGGTTTAGGTCATAAAAAAAATTGAACTGTGCTGATGGTGGTGGGTGGGTAGATAGTCCTTCAGCCACTTGAATTGCAGGACATCTCTTTAGGCAAGAGGTGAAGGATAAAAAGCTCAAGCGGGTGCTCTGTGCCCCAAACCTGTCTACACTTGCCCAGGGGCTGGCACTTATTGGGATTTATATGCTTATTAGGGTAATTATAAATGTACCCGGAGCTAGAGACTTTTTGTCGCTGTACATTAAATGTATTTCTGAATTTTCTGGGGGCCAAGGCAAAAAGGGAATGAAATGTGTCATGTCATCTGTATCTGTATAAGAAACATACCTGTTCATTGGGAAAAGATCTCCTCTCTTTTCCTGCCTTCAAATTAAAGGAGAAATTTATTTGATCTTAAGAGTATTATATTGGACAATACCTTCTACAGTGTTTGTTTTTTCCCCCAGAAAATGACCTGCTCTTCATGAGGCTGTGACATTCATCGGCCCTTTGTGAAAGTGAAAGGCATAATAAAAAATCACAGGTCAGCAATGGCATTTCCCTGGGGAGCTGAGCTGTTTAGGTATCTTGTCTGTTTAGTTTAGGTGTCTTGCTTTTCAGTAGGTTTATGTGTTGTGAAAAGACAGAGCAATGGGTATTGACCATGGCCCTGATTGTTTCTCTCAAGTATCAGTTTCTTCAGCCTTGTTTTTGGCAGGAACAGGAGAGTAGTCAATTGAATGATGTTAAGTGCTGAGGCGCAGAAATCCAGTGTGGGTGAATGAGTTTGCGCAGCGCAATGTTCTGGTTCATTCACCTGCCCTTGTAGGGCAGCTCGGATCTTCTGGGCTTGGTGGAGGGCTGAGCCTTGTATGGGACCCTCCCAGACTCTCAGCGTTATTCCTCACCTGGCAGCTGAGATCTGGGCCAGAATCTTTCTCAGAGAATTCTGAATAAACATATTTTGAATGTCTAAGACACCTGATGCCTTGAAGGACTTTTTAAAAAAAAAAATCTAGTATACTTCCAATTGTCAATGAGAGAATGGAGTTCATTTTCCTGGCTTTTCAAATAATAATAATAATAATGATAATAATAATAATATTTTCCAATTCAGCAAACTTTTATTAGTCTTGCCATATTTTAGACACTCTTGGATACATGATTTCACAAAAATGTATGAGGAACTTTGACAAAAACAAAGGATATTATGATCAGTTGTAAAGTATGTCAATTATAATTTCCATATCTTTTAATTTCACTTATGTTAATATGAATTCAAAAATGGTCATTTTTTCCATATTTGGAATAAGATGATACACATATTATAAGTTTAATTTATTTTTCAAATGGAAATGGAAACACCAGAAGCTTCAGAATTTTTTAGTACACCGGAAAAGGTGAATTCAAGTCCTTTCCATTGGGTGACATTTTGTTTAATTATTTTTACAGGACATACATAGACATTTTTCTATTTTTCCCTTTTGAAAAGGACAAATAGGAGGGAGAGATGGAAGAGCAAATTTGTGAATTTGCGCCAATGCCTGGTGTAGGATTCTGTGGCACCTCGGACTAGGGTTTTGTACACCTTTGGGCACTGTGCACACAAAGACTTTCCACAAGGTATTGAGCAGGGATTGTCAGAGAGAATCAAATTCTCCATTGTCAGCTGCCCAGTTATTTTCTCAAATTGAGCTCCCTGAGAACTTGCAATGCTGGCTCTCCTTTTCCACTCATTCACCCTCCAGGCCCTCCCCACTTGCCCGCTTTGTAGAGAGGTTTGCCTGAATCACACGACGCTGGGTGCCCAGCACGGCCAGGTGCTTAAGGAAGAATGCAGAAGGCTGGTGTTGATAAAGTGCGTGACTAGTGCAGGTAACAAATCCTTCTGTGAATCAGGTGGTTTCAGTTCTTGGCTTTCAACCAAAGTGAAGGAGTTCAAGTTATCAAGGAATCAAATTATTCAAGAAATCAAGTGATGTCTTCCCGTAGATGATCAACAGATTACTGTGGGATTTAGAGAGACATTATAAAGAAGTGAGCAACATCCGCTATAATAGAACTCTCCCATCCCTATCTACTAATTTATGTGAACGAAGTTTCTCAGTGTTCATATTATTAAAATGAAAAATAGGAATAGAATAGATGCATTTTCAATCAAGTTTTACTTGGGCTTTTTAATCATTATTTGTGAAATTTGTAAAAATCTTTATGTCATCTTGATCAATTGTGAACCAAAGGTAATCTTAATAATAACTCAACTCAGAATATATTTTTTGTACTATAAGAGCATAATGGTCACAGGAAAATTTTAAAAATGAATCTCAATTTACATACATATTTTTATTGTAGAAAAGAGAATGGAATGATGAAAAATATTCTCAAACATAAAAATATATTCTGTAGGAACAAATATTTGGTGTTGGGGAATGGAATGGAGATAGAAGTTACTGGAGAATGAGCGAATGGAAGGAAAGCCTGCTAATCCTCCCTCTTCCGTGCCCTCCCCATCCTTCCTTCATAATGATCTCGCCTCTAACAAGGATTTTCCAATACTGAGAGTGACTTAAATATTACTGTGTTATTCTCTCCCATTCTCTCTTGATCTCCCCCTACCTAACTAGTGTCTCAATCTTGTATTTACTGTTCTCTGCCAGTTTTTTGTGGGGCTTGAATACTGTACAAATTTAAGAGTTTTTTTTAAAAGGAAAAACGGTAAAAAATTATGAGTTAAAAATGCCCAACCAACACAATGTCATCCAGTTCGAGAGGTGTATGAGAAAGAAGTTAAGAGTGGAAAGAGACAGTGGTCGTAACTAATTGCTTAAGCAGCTTACCTTTGCAGATTGTACAAAGATGTGTGACCAAGTGAGTTTATTGCTAATAAGTTTATTTATGCAGCTTTAAAGGCTCCTGAGACTTAAGCTTCAGTAATTTCACTGTGAACCTCCCTCTATGCATATCTCACACACACACACACACACACACACACACACATCCCAACTTTATAGGAAATAAATTTTTATATTCACAAGAGTAGATAATGTTGCATGCACGCATGTGTGTGTGTGTGTGTGTGTGTGTATTCTGTTGGATATATGTATAAAATGATATAATTGTTTTATTTAAAAATGTTAATATGTATCTTGCTGGAAATTATATCCCTTGCAGCTTTTTTAAGCATATGATGAAAAGTTCTGGATGTTAACTCAAAGTGTGGTAGGGCAATTTCAGAATTCTTATGGAGGTAATTGTGGGCATATAAGCTTGACAACCATCACAGAAGAGACTAGTCCTTGCTGTTCTAACACTTGGAATTCTGTTGAGAAAGCACATAGCTGACCACCATGCATGGAAATGAATCCTGTGATGTATTCAGAGGTTTCCTTGTGGAGGAAACTCTCCTGGACACCAGAGGCTATTACTGAGTCTTGGGAACTGGGAGCCTGGCTGCACATGGAGATATGTCCTGGTTTCACATCTGTTTGCCGGGGGGCGGGGGGGCAGGGAAAACCAGATGCCTCCATCCATCTTCCGTACCCCTCCTTGCTGCTTCTATAACCGCCCCCCCCCACCTCCCAACCTGTCTTTGTTCTGAGTTACACCCTAGGTTAAAAACAAAAAAATTAAGCCACACAAGTTTCTGTGAGGTTGTTTGATCTCATTTGGAACATTTTAACTCTTCTCCAAGCCCTTCCAAATTGACAGCCCCACACCCATCCCTTCACTCAGCGAAACTTTAGTTGCCAGTTTCTTAGAAGCCACAGGGATTATAAATAGCACATCGTTTCTTTTCTCACTGTCACAGTCAAAATCATGTTTCATTTGGTGGTGGTGGCAGCAGCCCGATAGGTGTTAACTTGATACCACTAACTTTTATTGGATGCTTATTTAACTGTGCCATGCGCTTTATTTCAATTATGTTTGTAAATTTTTTGATGGCAAGGCAGGGACTATGTCCCACACATCTTTTTTGATTCGTTACGGCATCTTGTGTCATATGAGTGCTTAGCAGGGAAAATGCAATACAGATACTATTAAATTGGAATTTTATTGAATTTAAATTGTACTGATGTATTTGTTTATTTAAAAATATTTATTGAACACCTACTGTGTGCCAGGGGGTTTCAAAGCACTTAGAGTCTGGTGGAAAAAAAATTCTAATGTTAATTGATTACCTACTCTGAACTCTGTTGCTATGTCCTTTATTTCATTTGAACTTCACAAAATCCTATGAGTTATGAGAACTCCATTTTACTGATGGACAAGCTGAGGCTTAGAGATGTTGAGTAATTTGCAGGGTAAGTGTAGTTGCAGGCTTTTAACAGAAGCAGTCTTACTCCAGACCACGCACTGGTCTGTTGTCAGCCTGTGGCAATGAAGGGGAGTTGGCCATAGTTTTAACCTTATTGGAAAAGAATCCCAGATATGGGAACTATTTTGATGATGTCACAATTAATTATCTACACTTGATGAAATATGAATTTCATACTTGGGACTCTAGGAGAACAAGACATATATCTTTAATTCTCTCTCTCTTTTTTAACTTGGAGAAACTCGGAGCTGAAACATTTATTTATATTTTCTTTCCTGCATTTTTAAAGGAGATGTGAATTTCAGAGAATTGTTCTTGTTTCTTTTGGCTAAATTAGGAGGGCAAATTTACCTCATCTCAAAGAAACAAACAAACAATGATGGATCTTATCTTTAAACCCCAGCATGATGCTATTCTGGGCCTGAGTAGTTGTGACATCTCCAGACCTCCAGTGCTGTCTTCTAGCAGAGGCGTGCTTTCTGGTTCGCATTCAGGCATGTAGTGCATCGTGTTCCAAATTAAAAAAAAAAAAAAAAATGACCGTTAGCTTATATTTTCCAACGTGTTCAAGCCTTTTTCAGCAAAAGTGTTTGCGGTGGATTTTTGAGGGTGGGAGTGTGGTCAGTGATGTAACAGAATCTCAGGGACTTAGCAATCGAGCTGTTTTCTTGTGACTACCAGTTTTGTGCAGAATCATCTCGTTCTTCTCTGCACGTGGTTCGTTTTAACGCGAACCTTCAAGTTTAACAAGATAACAGCAGTTGGAGTGGAGCACTTTGAAATGAGGCAAAGAGACATACTTGTAATGAAAAGTAGTGCAAAACCTTAGTTATCTAGAACGCCAGGAAGGGAAGAGCTCAAGGTCATGTTTTTCAGAAACCGAAGGTTTGTCCTTTTAACCCCCAGAATCTCCCTTGTCTTTAACCATTTTGTTGGAAGTCTCTCTAACATATTTATACCTCTTTCTCCTTCAAATGAAACTATAGTCATTGTTTGATTTTTTTTTTTTTTTAATGGCTCGCAGGCATAGCTGAGGCACGGAGTGGGGAACGCGCCGCGATTGGGCGGGGCTCTCTGGGGCTGTCGAGGTGGGTGCTGTGCTCGGTAAGGGCTTTGTGAACTTTGGGGTGTGATTGGTAGCCGTGCCATCTCCTGTCTTGTCCGTGGTGCTTTTCTCTGCTCTCAGGCAGCAGGCGGCTCCTCTTCCTGCTCACTTGCTGCTGCTTTTTTTTTTTTTTTTTAAGATTTTATTTATTTATTTGTCAGAGAGAGAGCGAGCACAAGCAGGAGGAGCAGTGGAGGGAGAGGGAGAAGCAGGCTCCTCACTGAGCAAGGAGCCCGATGTGGGACTCGATCCCAGGACCCTGGGATCATGACCTGAGCTGAAGGCAGACACTTAACCGACTGAGCCGCCCAGGGGTCCCTAACTTCCGGCTTCTAAATGGCAGTGAATTTTGACAGCAAATTACAGAACTTGTTGGAGTTGTTTGTAAAACAAGGGGGACTGGCTCTCAGCAGATCCCTAAATGCACGCCTGATGAAACCGTGTCTGATTTTACTGTCATTTTATCCTCCACACACAACGCCTGGCTCACCTGCCAGCACTCAATAACGACTGTATGTAACGAATAAATGAACAGCATTCATGATCTTTATCTCTCCGACTTTGGACCATTAGCTCACCAGAAGCCTTATTTGTTTAGCGCCTCCATTCTGCTGTGTTACAGATGGCTGAGCCTGGTGGATAACTCTGAATAAATAAATAAATAAATAAATAAATAGGCATGGATTGAATGTTATTTTGATAGGTTTTTCTCAGATAACACCAAATCAAATGTGAAGCCAAACAAACAAAAGATTCTTTTCTCTGAAATGGGGCACATTATGAATATTTTAAGTAGACTTCCTTATAGTTACATATCAACAAAGTTAAAATAACAAAAATTAAAGGAACACAAAAAATCATAAATTTCACTTTAATTTTTAGCAGGAAATGGCTTGCGGGAGTAGAGAGCTGGTCTCTTTTTCGGTAAGGGGTTTCTGGAGTACAGAGTCCCCGTTACCGTTTTTGTTCTTTTTCAGGTCACTCATGCAGGGCTGTTTGCTTCTTTTTCTTTCTTAGTAATTTCAGAAGCAAGGTAAGGAGATTTTGCCTCTTGGGGATACTTCTTGTCTTATTTCTTACGTCGAGTGATTTCACTAAATGATTTAAAGTCCTGAGGGTCCCAGGCTCTGCTGGACATACGGTACCTTTGTGAGAAATAGAAAAAAACACATCCCTTGGGACTAATTCATTCTGCAAAGGTGTCCTTCATCAGAAAGGACAGAGGCACCCTGGTTTGGTGAACAGCCCTACCCCTTCCCAGGCCGCCTCGAGCAGGGCACACTGGTATGGGCAGTGGGCCTGTGAGGGTCCCCATTCCAAGATGGGACTTGGCAGGAGGGTCTTCATAAGGCCACAGGTCTGAGTCCTGAGCTTTCAGAGTCCACCCAGTGCACCTGTTGTCTACAGGCACATACGATATCATTGCTGACCTTGTGTTGACTTCAGGGCTGAAACACAGGGCCTTTGGGCAACTTGCCAAGGATTGGAAATCCAGCGTGTGGTGGGATGGGGCCTTGAGCCAGAGCCCTGGTTTTCTGTGGTGTTGCCCAATCCTTGTTCACTCCAACCTGTCCAGGATGCGTTGGCCATGGCATATCTCCTATTGTCTTCTCTCCGTTCCCCATGGCCATGGTGTGCACAGCAGCCCAGCTCTTCTGCCCCGTTCTGTGTGGCCCTGCCCCAGCTCCCTGGGCTATGGCCCACAGCTGTGGCTGTCCTTACCTGCTGTGGTGCCCATGTAAGACTTCTCTCTTTTCCTTCTCAGTGACTAAGCTTTTACTTCACCAAAGAATGTTCTTTGTGGAACATTTTTGTCAACCAGAAAGTGCCCCCTAAAACCTCCTGGAAAATTCCTCATTATTTCAGAAACATCACTGTACTTCCATTGACTCAGCATTTTATCTAATTTTCAGGTATGGATCTCAGGCCTCTGCCATTTCATTGAGGAGATGAAATAAAGACATGAGGGGAAGCATTATGTAATATTAAATTTTCATCAAAATGCTCTCAAAGAATACTTTTAGAGATTTAAGGTGTTTTCAAGGCAATCTCCAGCTTTGTAGAGGAGATGCAATCGATGGACAGGAAAATTTAGTTAGCTAACATCAGTGAGAATGCTCAGTCTGGAGGATTCTGACCCTGCCTCTGTTTCTTCCACTGTCCCAGGGGTAGAATAGTTCCCGCTCAGCCCACTCTCTGAGAGGTTGTGCAGACAGAATGAGATGCAATGTATGTGGAAGCACTTGGAAAATTCAGAAGTTAAAGGAGCTCTCGAAATGTAGGTGTCATCATTACTGGACATATTAATATGGCTTTGAGATAAAAGAGGACCTTTGGTCAAATAAGTTTAGGAAATAGTGAATTATTCTCTGCTTGGAAATCCATAACACATTTTCACGTATTTAAAGCCTCCCCTGAGTCCTGCAGGAAAGAGATTCTATTTAGTTCTGTTTAACTTAGTGTTTCTCAATTTTTTTCCCTTCCTGCAGGGGAGAAAAAAAGTTTTCCTCTACCCTCTTATATTATGTCACTGGGGCCTGTCAATTAAATTGCCAATAGACAGGTTAACAGGAGAAAAAGGCATATAAATTTTAACATTTTTATGTGCACAGGGGCTTTGCAGAAAAGAAATGAAAGCCCAAAGAGGTGGTTAGACCTGGGGACTTATATACCATCTTAACAAAGAGTGGTAAGTTGTACAGAAGTGACTATGCAAAAGAAAAAAGCGTTTGGGCTTCTGGGGGAGTAAAGCAGCCCCCCTGTTTAGTAAAGTTTGTCATGCAGAATCAAGTTGTCTCTGGTGATGACTCATCTTGAATGTCATTATCCTCTTCCTAGTATGAGAAAGAGGAACCTCTACAAGTGGAAATTTATGTTACCTTTAAAAGGAAAATTTAAGCCCTGCTTTTAGGCAGTTTCATGGAGGACAGAGATCTCCTCCTGTGTCTGCGGTTTCTCAGTTGCCTTCAGTTCAAAATAATCCTTCCGCCAAAGTGGCTTATTTTGGGGTTGCATATTCAGATTGCCTTCACTCCCTTGTTGTTAGCTGCTTATTTTAACTGCTGTGAGTGTAGCTCTTGAAAGGCCACATGAACTGTAGTGCAGAGACTTTATGATATTTATTTTGGTTACTTATTTATTGATTCTCAGGTTTATTCCAGATACAAGAAGTCTCCAGACACTGAGTTATGGATCAGTGAGGTGTTACTGTGTTTTATGGTATACTGTACATAAACAAATGCATATACAGATATAGACACATGTTTCTAACTAGGTAGGATTGTTTTGCCAGATTCAGGTAAGTCCTATTCTCTTTGCTGGACAGAGCTCAAGTCTTAATCAACCTTGCATAGAGTATTTTTCACGTGGAGTCTTGAGTCATGTACATCTTTTCTCGAAACAAGCAGAACTATCATTATTGTTTAATAATTCTTCCTTCTTCAGAGATATTATGGGCATATTTTCTTCTGACAGCTACCAAATGGCCCTGATATTTTAGCACTCACATTTATATGTGAAATCAGGATTTCTTAGAGTTTTAGAGCTGGAAGAGGCCTTAGGGATTGTCTCATCTAGTGATTCTCAACCCTCAAGCATGTTCTCAGCATGGCAAAGGGAATATGCTTGGGAGTGGAAGCCAAGGAAACTGGAAACTTACACATTTCCTTCTAACCTAGTTAGCGCTCCATCATCATTGTAGTAGTGAGGTTATTTGACCTAATGGGGGTGTGTCATAAGTCTAGGGGACAGGGGATAGAAACATCTTGCGTTGCAGATCCAGTCCAACCCCACATTTTTCAGATGAAAATGGTGAGACTGCCAGGTTCAATAACTTCTTCAAAGTCACACAACTTGGTCTAGAGCCAGGTTGCTGCTGATCAGTCCACTGCTTTTTCTCCCTAGGAGTTTTCCCCAAATGTCAGCGGTTTCTTTACTACTTCCATAATTCATGCCAGGTCAGTTACCCCCCACCTACCACCAGAGACAAAGTAATTTTAAATGTAGCCTGACTTTTATATGTAAATAATTTATAAAAGAAACTTTATATAAGAACCAGTTTCACCTGCTATGAAAAGAAAGGTAACACTAAAAATAATGCAATGAAAAGATAGGTATCTTAAATTTTAACCAAAGTTACCCATTCAAGGTTCTGAGCCTGAAGCTCTCTCTGTTAAAAAGAGAGATTACCCAGAGACATAGGGATATTAAAGATACACTAGCCCCAAACTTTGCCTTTCTTGTTTATGTAATCTGAAAGAAGATTGTGAAGAAAATAACATTGTCCCTGAATAGGTCTAGGAAACGTTGGCCCACTCAGAACATCGTCTGAAATCCTCTCAAGTTCCACCAATGAAGGATCTGCATTTTATACATTAGGTGCTATCCCCTGAAATGGAGGGCCATGTCAAGCAAATCATAGCTTGGTTTGTTTCTAGGCTAGTTACAAGAACAGAGATTTTGTTGCAATCAGAATATGCCGTTGGAGGGGTGCCTGGGTGGCTTAGTCGTTAAGTGTCTGCCTCCAGCTCAGGTCATGATCCCAGGGTCCTGGGATCGAGCCCCACATCAGGCTCCCTGCTCCGCAGGAAGCCTGCTTCTCCCTCTCCCACTCCCCCTGCTTGTGTCCCCTCTCTCTGTCAAATAAATAAATAAAAAAAAATATATAAAAGAATATGCCATTGGAAAAACGAGCAAGTGAGAAGTTGTATGTATATAGGCTGTTTATGTTCTGTGTATATCCACTGAACCATTGGAAAAACTCAAAGCACAGGGCTCAAAGCACATAGTAGAAGCCGAGTAAATATTTGTGGAATGAACAAATGAATGAATGGGAAGTGATAGTGCTATCAAATCAGGTAAAACCAACAGACTGTGGTACGAGCAAGGTGCTGTGTTTTGTCCGAAGTCACCTTGAAATATCTTGGTGGTGGACATGAAGTGTAGATCACCCAGAAACAGCAGAGCACAGCCGTGGGACATCTAAATTATTGTGAAGAGCACATATGCATGTAAGCATTAAGTCGATGTGGTACTTTCCTTTATGTTATCTTGGAGAGTCAGTGCATCACAGGGAGAACAGCACCAAAGACCTAGATTTGAATCCTGACTTTACTACCCAATAGCTAGATGATTTGGGGAAAATTACATCATCTTTTAATGAGACTCCTCAAATCTAAAAATGAGGATTGTTATAACGCTTACCGCAGAGATTGTTCTGAGGATAAAATGAGGCAGTGCACATGAAAATCACTTTTTGACGACTAACATACTATACTCACTTGTCTATATTGAAATTGCATGCTCTTAAAATGACCTTTGAGCTGCCATTTATAATGAATAGATGGAGAATATGATATTCTGATTATTTGAATATTCTGGATAACAGAAGTGTGGTAAATATCTTTCTAGTTAAAAAAAGGATTATAATAAAATATACTTAATATCAAAGCTATATTGAACACCATCATTTGAATGAGATTTCAAGATACTGCTGTGTATTTCATGACTAGCACTTGAATAGCGGTATTAAAGATGTAGAAAAATATAGGAGAAGAACTAACTCTAACCACACACTTTAAAAAAAAGTGCTTCCTTAAAATACATGTTTTTTCATTATTGACCCCCAATCATGAAAAAAATATGTGACTTGAGGAACTGACATAAGATATAGGGAAGTAGAATTGGCTTTCCTGGGTATTTTTGGGGGGTAGAATTTAACAAGAATTATTTGATTTTGCAAAAATTATGCCCTTCCCCCCATAACATAGTACAATTAGAACCCAATCTTAAGACTTTTTCACTATACAAATTCTGCCACCATAAATTGTGATCATTCAGTGACAGTGCTATTGTAAAAAATTGTAATCAGACCCCCTAATAACACATGGTAAATCTTTGTGAGTAATTTCTTCCCGTTATATCATTTCTTTTCCTTTTTCTTTCTTTCTTTCTTTCTTTCTTTCTTTCTTTCTTTCTTTCTTTCTTTCTTCTTCCCCTTCCTTTTTCTTTTCCTTCCTTCCTTCCCTCCCTCCCTCCCTCCCTCCTCTTCTTTCTTTCTTTCTTTCTTTCTTTCTTTCTTTCTTTCTTTCTTTCTTTCTTAGAGAGAGAGCGTGCACAAGCGGGGGGAGGAGCAGAGGGAGAGGGACAAACAGACTCTGCACTGAGTGCAGAGCCTGACATGGGGCTGATCCCATTACCCAGAGATCATGACCTGAGCTGAAATCAAGAGTCAGACGCTTAACCTACTGAGCCACCCAGGCACCCCCCATTATGTCATTTCTTACATAGTTTACCTTCTTGAATTTGAATTAAGGTTTAATAATAGGTTGTTAAACTAAAATATATTTAATATATATTTTTAACATATAATAAAATATAACCTGTATATAATATATATATTGTGCTAGTTATTTTATTAATTAATCAGGCTAAACCTTATTGTTTAAATAATATAGATGTGAGTCACTTTGAGGAAGAGTTATTATATGAAAAGATCACTAAAATATATTAGGAATTTCTTTTGAAAAATGCTGTTATTATGCTATTTATTACATAAACTTTTGCTATGTCAGTGAAATTGAACCACTCCCACAGATCACTCATCCTCATATAATAATTATTATCTGACACATCCAATCTGGATGACTAAGATAAAAAATATGATCCAAGATGCTGATTTATAATATGTCTTATGAGCCCTTTAAAAAAAAATGATAGAATTTTGAATGGTGCCAGGCATCTAGAATAAAACTGTCAAGAGAAACTCAACTACTTTTGGCTGTAGCAGTCTGTTTAATTTTAAGACCAATTCTTACTTCTTTTATTAAGAATGTTCAGCAACTATCTCATCAATGTGATGTCTGTAGCAAATTATTTTTACTTAAGGGCTCAGCTCTGACATTTGAGGGGAATTGTTGCAAATGCCAGTTTGGTTCAGGAAAGTGCTGTGGTTAAGTGTTGGCCCATTTTCACAGGGAGTAATATTATTCAGGTCTTGTTTTGTGGTATTTATATTGTAAATAATATATCCAGAGTCCATGTAACTACCTGTGCCTGCAAGCAAATGATACCTACCTAGTGTTGTCTTAGATCCAGACACATAACGTTCAAATGCTGAAGGAGATATCTTTGATTTGTTGAAAGTTTTAATTAGGGTTCACTTTGCTGCTAAGACAGTAGAATTTCACCTACTAGATTCTTGGTGCAGTATTGTTTCTTTTTCTTGCCAGGATACTCAATTATTTATTTATTTCTTCACCTGAACTTCAACAACCATTTGAGCTAAATGATCTAGAAACTTGTTCCTCAGTGTGTGGTCTCCCAATTAGCAGTATCAGCATCATCTGTGAACCAATTAGAAATGCAGACTCTTGGACCCACCCCAAATCCATTGAATTAGAATCTGCATTTACTAGAATCTTCTCTGTGGGCACTGCATGATTGGGACCATACTTCTTTTTTGACAACACCGTATTAACTTTATTATAATGCAGTTTTCCATTTTTTTTTCTCTGAATGCTAATAATGTGTAGAAAAATTTGGGGGGGGCTTGGTGTGAATATGCATTTTCCCCTATTAGAATTTAGCAGCTTGAAAATTTTAATACATAATTTCCAGGCTGACTATCAATGAAGTGTTATTGAATCCAACAGCTGTGTGTGTGGTTTTTTTTTCCCCAAAGTAATGTTTTTTAGGAGCAAAAACACTACGAATTTGCACTATCATTGTTGCTCGTTTATCAGCATCAGCACCCAGAATAGCTACTCAGTATCTGAATAATAAAGAGATTTTATATGTTTTCTTTATTAATGGGAGGCAGTTAGCATAAAAGATTGGTTAAGTGGAAATTTTTAGTTGCATTGGGGTTTGGGCTGAGACCTCACAGCAGACAAGTCAGGTGACAGGTGCACACATATTATAGCAAAAGAATGTCAACATACCTGTGCAGAACATCAGAAGAGTTATGCCATCCTTCCTTTCTTGGACCGTACTTTTGAGTAGCAAGGATCTAAAACTGTCTCACAGCTCACACACACAGGCACTGTATTCCAAAAGTGTTTTAACTTATTTTATAAATGTTTGTGATCGTAAATTAAAAGGAAATAATGCAACATGGTAAGACTTCGATAATGAAGACTCAGAAATAAATATCACAGGTGTCCACTAAAAGCCGAAGATTTTTCCCTCGGTCATCAAGATTTCAAGGTGTTTTCAGCTTGAGGCTCCTATTATTTTTCTCTGGGAAAGCTGATCCCTTTAGTGTTTTTCTTTCTCTGGAAATAATAAATTCACATTACTGTCGTATTTATCCTTAAAGCGGTTTAGACTCTGGCTGCTTACAGTGATTTGCTCACGAACAGTGTTCACTGTTTCTTCCTCTCTGGGTGGATTTAGCAGTTCTCTCAGGTCCCTTCATGCCTGCAATCACTGCACTCCCCGCTTCTCCAGGCCCTTCGGCTAGGATGAATGTTCTTGGTGAGTCAAGACTCCATTTTGTTCCCTGCTGCATCTCCAGTGCCTGGGACAGAGTGACCTGTCACTATATTTTTGCTGTATTCCTGGAGTAGTAGGGACCACATGAATCTAAAAAAGAGACCAGTGATTTGGATGAAGACAGGTCAGCATAGCCAGGGGTGAGCTGAGATTCCTACCTCGTTGATCAGCTTCTGAAGTCCTTGCTCTTACTCCTCCCATGCACCTGTTCACATCTGGCGAAACTTATTCCTGTATTACCTGGATGCTCTGGTGTGTCCCTGCGCGGGAGGCACCCAGTCCTTCAGCCCCTGGGTATTGCTGCTGATAGCTCACAGCTGGGTCCCTCCTTCAGCCTTGCCCTGTGCTGAAGGGCACTTCCTTGCCCAAGGTTATGCCTCCTCCCCGGAGGCAGTGCCTGGTTGATGTGGGGTGCGGAGGCCTGATCCCCTTGCCTCAATTTGGGACAGCTCAGAAGGGCCATCCCAGTGCTGGAGCTCCCGGGCATCTAGCGGAGGTCTGCCTTGCAGGTGCATGGAGTTTACTGGCTCTCTCTGCCCAGTCATGCTTCCCTTTTTCTTTATAGGTCATGTCTGTGTGCATACACCTCTCGGCCTCAGCATCTGAGCATCAGCTACACAGCTGCTTTAACAGAACCTCAGAGAACCTCAATGACCAGGTTACACAGTCAGCTAGTTGCCGAATCTAGATGGGAACCTATCTCGATCGAATGCTTTTCCAATCCCACCATTCTGACTCCCTCCTAAGCAGGGGCGGATTATATTCTCCAGGAAACATTTGGCAACATCTGGAGACTTGGGGGTTTTACTGGCATCTAGTGGATAGAGGCCTGGGATACTGCTAAACACCCTACAGTACACGGGACAGCTCTCCATCACAAAGAATTGCCCAAGCCCCAGATTTCCATAGGGCCATGCTCAACGGACGAATGAGGCAGTTGGAGTAAGAATTAAATACTGCACTTCCCTCATGTTTTTCTAGGGTGGGGGTTCAATGTTTAAAAAATTCTTCCATATTAAAACTATTATGTGGATGAATGTGTTTTTGTTGCATATATTTTGCATAGTTTACATTTATCAGGGGCCCACGCATAAGCACTTTGTAGGGTCGGAGAAACACCAACTCAAAGACATTATTTCCCCTCATTTGCTCCCTGGGGGGAATAGAACATGGGTTCTATTCTGTGAGCCTGAGGCTGACAGCAGTTCTGATCACCAAGCCCTGTGGAGAAACACGTTTAAATACAATGCTCCTGTTGTCCAGGGTCTTGTGACTACTTGTCCTAGATTTTCTGTTTTTCTTGGGAAAGGAATTGTAAATCCCTCCTCTTGCCTTCTGCCTGTCTAAAGTAACAATAAAGGGGAAATGTGAATCTAGGAATTCCATATCAGGATCCTGGAATTTAGGCTTCCTGTTGTTTTCTTGACTGTCTCATGTTTTAAATGGGAACTTGTATCCATTAGCCTGAAGCTCATGAAAAGATTGTTGAAGGAATGAATAAGTCAGCACCCAGGCTTCAATCACAGGACAGATGGTGCCATCTCTAAGCTTATAGGTTGACTTTAGGACATTCAAATGGAAAATACCATATTCAAACAGTTCATCCTAATGATCTTTGCTGCTTGGATAAGAGAAAATGGATGGCACAATCCTCAAAGGAAGGGGGGCAAAGGGTGCCTGGGAAGAATGACAAGAGCAAGGGGAGTGGCAGGTGGCTCAGAGGAGAAGGTTCCTTTCCGGTCTTACCGAATCTCAGGATATCGGGGTTAATTGCTCATGATGACCCAGAGAATAACCTGTTTCCCATTTGTGAGATTTTAAAAACTGTCTTTTACGCTTGAATAAATGCACCTTGGCACGATGAAGACCAAAATATATTCAGTTGTACGAGTTGTGTAAACTGGAAAAACCAAGAGGCTGCCCCTTTGTCCACAGCTGATCCTGTGCTGGCCGTGAGGTCTCATGGATCGTCCTTTCCGCCAACTCCAAGCCCCAGGCTTCTGTGTTCAGCAAAACCCAGAAGTCCCCTGGGCCTGAAATGTGGAAACTACTCAGCTTTCTAGATGCTTCTGATTGAAGGATCAAGACAACTTTGGAAAATCCTCCATAAGGGAATGTGTGAGGGCCGTCTGGATATCAACCGCCTCCCATATGTCACTTTTTTGCTGTCAGCTTGGGACTCAGGGATACTGTCCAAAACTGCCTGCGCTCAAGCTTCATTTAAGTCTCATGTAGCTTGTGTCTTCAGTTCTATGGGAAATTTTATGGTTTTACTTCTTTATATATTTTCTGGGACCCATTTTAAAAATTCTATATGTAAGAGTAAAAATCTAATATTTGAAGCAGCATTTATCTTTTGCTTCTCTCTTCAAACATCATTGTCGTCTGAGTAGGAGCTCTTATACACAGCTGTTGGGAATGGAAGTGAGCAAAACTCCTCCCCTCCACTGTCAGGGATGAGCACTGTCCTGACCTCTAACTGCAGAGGTTAGTGCCTGTCTTTGAACTATGTAACTGAAATCCTACCATAGATGCCCTACTGGGTTCCTGGCTGGTTCTGCTCAACATCCTCTTTGTGAGTCATTCATACTGTTGGGTGTAACTTGAGTTTGTTTTATGATGGACATCAGGGTTGTTTCTGGTTGGGAGCATAATGCTCACTGTGAGCACTGTTTGGGTTGACATCAGCACACATTTCTGGTGGGGAACACCTAGGAATGGAATTGCTGGGTCATAGGGTCTGTTTCTGTTCAGCCTTCGTGGATACTGCCAAGCAGTTCTCCAAAGTGGCTGTAGCAACTCAGACTTCTACCTCTGTTTTTTTTCCCTCTGTGTTTTCTAATATGGATCATTAGATTTCCCCAAGCTGCTTTGAACTCTCCTGGGTTATCAGATGCTGTCATATTTCAGAGAATTTCTACCTCAGTTATGATTACGACTATGTTTTGAGTATCAAGTAGATATTCTAGAAAACTCTGAGTCACCGTCTGCATCTTTTAGGTAAGTGGTGTTTGATACTTCAGGATGAGCCTTCTCTTTGCTCAGAATGGCTTCAAGTTTCTTTCTTTTTTGAGATTTTATTTATTTATTTGAGAGAGAGAGAGAGAGAGAGAGAGAGAGAGAAAGCATGAGCAGGGCAGAGGGGCAGAGGGAGAGGGAGAAGCAGACTCCCACCTGAGCAGGGAGCCTGATGCGGGGCTCGATCCCAGGACCCTGTGATCATGACCTGAGCTGAAGGCAGAATGCTTAACCAACTGAGCCACCCAGGCGCCCCTGGCTTCAAGTTTCTTATGCCTCTTGTGATTGAAGACCAGGTGACCAGTTTTTCCTTCTCATAACTGTATTATTTGGACTGCAAGAGTATCATCTTCTTCCATTACCATTAGCAGAATTTTACTTGTAAGGAAGTTCCTTTTTTGAGTTAAAAAATGCTAGAGTGGTATGATTCAAGATACGAAACTTGATACTCAAAACATCCTCTTGTAAATTATTGTCAGTTTTAGATTAGGAGTGAAAGATTTGATGATCTTAGAGGTGACTTTTTTAAAATAGATTTTTTAATTTATTTATTTGAGAGAGAGAGCAGAGCGAGCTAGAGAGAACATGAGGGGGGACGGAGGAGCAGACTCCCTGCTGAGCAGGGGGCTCCATCCCAGGACCCCGGGATCATGACCTGAGCCGAAGGCAGCTGCTTAACCGACTGAGCCACCCACACGCCCTATAGATGATTTTTCTTAGCCAATATTCCCACATTTAGAGGTGGAAGAACTTGATTAGGTGCTGGGAGACCCACAAAACCCCTTGGCAGAAGATTTAATTCATACAATGCTTGCTCTGGACCCAGAGCCAAAACATTACCTGCCTCTGGCCAGATCCTGATAGTGCTGGTTACTGGTGTTGCGTGTAGAACATCCAGTGAACTGACACAAGCTTGTGTGGGAAGTCTTTCATTTGGGGCCATAAATACGTGGAATAATGAATAAAGTATGGAGGTCAGAGGCATTATTCTATCTGTTTTATTACCCTGTTCTCTACACTGCCAGGGGCATCCTTCGTCCTTTAAAGCTTCTTTCTGACTCTGAGTGTTTAGGTCTACAGTTCTCTTTGAAGGCTGCGTGGCCTTTTCCACATCCCAAGGAAAGGCCGTCAGTCATCCCAAGTACTGACTCATGTTGCCTTCAAATATTAAAGGGCACTGGTTGTTGGTGCAAAGTCTAATGAGACTGGAGTTTCCTGACTTCTGTTTTGGTCCAGTGGCAATGAATCGTTTCTCTAATTTTCTGTAATGTGATTTGTAATACTTTTTTTTCTAGTGGAAAAATAAATCTCAAAACTTTACAAAGGTGTCGTAAGAAATATTTGAGAGTGTCGGGGTTAGCCTGGAGACGTGAGCTGAGTAGGGGAGCATTAATGACAAGAGGGCTTGTGGCGTAAAGGCACAGTGGAAGGAAGAGGCTGAATTCTCTGGGCTTTAGGGCATTCAGGGACATTCCCTGGAAGTTCCCCGGGCAAGGCCGGTTAACTTTGGAGGTTGCCTTGCTCATGAGCACGAGCATCATGGATGTGCTTCTGATTTGTGACACAAAGTGCTTCCTTGTTTGACTTCTTGAACTTAGAGTGAATATGTTTTCTTAAAGGGTGGGTTTGGGGCAGGGCTCAAAGCTCTGTAGTAGGGCTTAAGGCTTTTTTTTCCCCTACCAAACAAGAAAAAAAAAAAAATCCTCTCAACACCTGCTATATTTTGCCCAGGGATTTTAAGAGAACTCTACCCTTAAGTGGAATAATTTCTTCAGGTGGGGTTATGGACTAGGTGAGAGGAGTGGTCTCTGCAGCTCTGCAGTCTGTGGTTAGTTCTACTCTAAAATATTCCATTTTTGCTCAGATTAAGTATTTTTGCATTCTAATGGAGCTATAAGACCATGGCATGGACTTGATTTGTATAACTGTTATGTCAGGTGTGATAAATGTTTATGTAATAATATTGATTCACTCATTCTGCTCATTCATTGTGGGCTGGTTGAAGTAATATACAGCCATTAATTTTATTTTACTTCCAGAGGTAGTTTATTATCCGCAAAACAAAGGTTAGCTCTTAACTACACCTGCACATACTATCATCAAGAAAATATTTATCGTTCAGCTAATCTTGTCTTAGGACTAAAGTAACTGTGGCTTAGTCACTCAACAAACAAGGTAGGACAGCATGGTGGGTAATTGCTCTAATTCCTGCTGCCATGCTTGGGCCAGGTGTTTTCGGGTAACTTCCCCAGCCCGAGAACCTGGAAGGGGGTTCTGAATCCTTACCTAGGAGAAGGATTGAGATGAGAATCCACATGGGACTTGGCTCTTCTCTGCACACAGACCTCCACACACCTAGAAGGGAGGTAGGGTTTGGCTTTAGAAACACAAACATTTCTCCACAATTGTCTACAGGTTGAAGGTCTATAAATTGAGTCACGTTTTAAGAGCTGAGAGGCAGAAGATGAAGCCTACTGAGGATAAATAATGTCCTGGGTAGGCCTCAGAAGTGAAAGGCAGGGACACTTGCCTCCAAAGTACTGTTCACCACATAGTGTTGTTCCTTAAAAGCTCGTGTTTGCTGATAATTTAAAACAGTTTAGAAAACACTGTCATATATATTGTTTATTTATTTTAACCCCCACAAGTGAATCCAAAAGTTAATACACTGGAAAAGCAAAGAATGATATTAAAAAGCATTCCTAATATTTTCTTCATTTATTCAACAAACATTTATTGACTGCCTACTATGGGCCTTGTATGCATTGGGAATACAAAATCTGAAAAGATTCAACTCCTGCCTGAAGGTAAGACAGTAAGATAAATGAGTGCTCAGAGTAGAGAGTGATCAAGGGTAGGAGGGAAATTGTACTCACAGGATATTGTGGGAACACAGAGAGGTATGGGGTTTTATGGGAGGAGTGAGCAGGGAGGTTGATCCTTGCATTGAATTTTGAAGGATGAGGAAGAGTTGATCGTATGAAGGAGGGAAGGAAGGCCATCAGACAGAAAGAACATGCACGTGAAGGCCAAAGTGTTGATCTTGGAGGATTGCCAATCATTCAATATGTCCAGAGCCTAGTGTGTGAGGAGATGGGTGTTAGGGAGGGTAGGAATGCTGTTGAGTGATGAGGCTGGCTAGATAAGCAGTGGCCAATTCATAAAGAACATACCAGTGTACTCCACTAACACTGAAGAGTTAGGAGTTTGGCCATCATCTTGACGGATGGCAAAGCATTTAAGTGGGTGGGCGACATGGTCAGATTTGAGTTTTAGAATGTTCATCATGAGGCCAGGGTGGGGAAAGGTTTGAAAAGTTGGCGTACAGATACAGGTGGGGAACAGATACAGAAATAATTCAGATGAGAGAAGGGAAAGAGCCTGAACCATGGCAGACACTGGTAAAGCAGAGTGGGATTTTAGACCAAGTAGAATGTGCTGGGTTGGGTGGATTCCATGTGGACCGGGGTATGTCTACACTACACAACTTAGTTTTGAGCTTTCCTTGGAAGCAAGATGAGATAACAGTGTTTTGTTTTGTTTTGGGTTTTTTTGCTTTGCTTTGTTTTTTTTTTTAGAAAGAAGGGATTTTGTTTGTTTGTTTCCCCACTTGCTAAGATATGGAATACCTGAAGAGGAGCAGGCTTAGTGATGGTGAATGGGAGGAGGCTAATGGGTCATATTTAGGGAATATGAGTTTGTGGTATAAATATTTATGTCAGAGGAAATGATACGTAGATGGTTGGGTCAGGAGCACAGGAGCAAGCTCTGGCCTGGAGATAACAACTGGGGAGAGATCAGCATCTTCTTGCCATGTGAATTAGAGGACGTGGAATATGTAACCTAAGAAGTGGGTAAAGAGTGAGGTCTAGGACCAAGCATGGATACTTGGAGACTCCCCACATTTGATTTGTGAGCAGGGCAAGAGGAACCTCAAAAGGGCAGAGATGCAGAAAGACAACCAGGACAGTGATGGGATGGAAGCCAGGGGAGGGGAAAGTTTTCAAGAAGGGACCCTCACTAGGGTCAGACAGTGCGAAAGGTGCTTCGCATACAGTAACTGCTGGTCACTCTTTGTTAAGAGTAGCTCCTAGGAATACAGATGAGAGGCAATGACTGAGGCTTGGGATGGTCAGAAAAAGCCACGAAGGAGGAGGTAGGGTTGAAATAAAGACTTTAAAATACCTATAGAATTTGGATAATGGAGGGAAGTTATGCAGACATCCCAGGTCAAGGTAGTAACTTAGCGTAGTCATGTCAATGACAAAGTGATGGTGCTTTGTGAAGAGACATTTCTAGTAAGAGCAGAGGACATGTGTTTGGGGCAGGAGGAAGTGAGGGCCACCTCTGCCCTCTTGGCCACTGCAGTCTGGTCTCTTTGGTGAAGGCTTCTTTGATCTCTGTCCTACTTTCTTTCCTGCTCAAACAGGAGTCACGTCTGCTTCCTCATTGCCCACAGCACTTGGTCTGTGTTGCTGCTATGGCATTTCCCACTCTTTGTCTCATACCGTAGCTGTTTGTTTAAACGTCCAACTGTCCCAGACTGACCCCAAGCTCCCTGATGGCCAGGGCACTAGTTTGTTCTCCTCTGTATCTATCACTCACGTGACACATGAGTTTTTGGCTCAAAGTGGTGAGTTAGTAGATGCCAGTTGGAAGAGATGATAAGGTGGGAGCAGTGATGTACACCACAGCTGAGCAGGGAGACAGCTCTCAGCTTCCCTCTTGTTCAGGGAACTCGCTCGCAACCCTCCACACTTAAACCATTCAAGAGAAGACCTGTTCTTTCATCTGCTCTTGTCTCCCTCACTCCTGTTCTCTTTCCCTTTCTCCCTTTCTCTTTTCTTTCCTCCTCTCCTTCCCTCCCTTCTTAGCAAATCTGATCAAACAGGGATTTGGGAATGGTTTTTTAGTGAGTAGTCCTTTTCTGCAGGGCTAGTATAGTGAGGCCTGCTGAGCAGACCGATACCTATGCTTTCTCCCTGAAAGCCACATTCTAGGGTGTGTTACTCGGTAGGTAGTCACCAAGGAGCATTTCAGAGCGTGGACTCAGGAGCCCCAATGCCACGCTTCCAATCCTATCTCTGTCATTCAGTCAGCTGTGTTACCTTCAGCTACTTAACCTCTATGTGTCTTAATTTTCATGTCTGTAAAATGGGGACACTATTCTATTCTGGAGTGTTTTGAGGATTAAATTAGTTGATATTTGTAAAGTGTTTATAACAGTGCCTGGTGGGCAATAAGTACTATGTGTGTGGTTTTTTTTTTTTTTTTTGAGATATAATTGACACATAACATTGTGTAAGTTTAAGGTGTACAACTTAAGTAGATGTTGATTTGGTAAATTTATATATGTTTAGCAGTAAGATCACCATAGACTCGGGTAACAGCTTTATCTCATCACATGGTTATCCTTTTTTTTTTTTTTTGTGGTGAGAATATTTAAGATCTAGTCTCTTTGGAACTTTTAAGTGTATAATACAGTATTGTTTATTAGAGTCACCATGCTGTGCATTAGCTCTCCAGAACTTACCCATTTTCTAGTTGCAGGTTTGTACCTTTTGGCCACTGTATCTCTAGTCCCCCACCCCAAGCCCCTGCTCACAGCCCTTCTACTGTGTGTTTCTACCAGTTCGGCTTTTTAAGATTCCATGTATAAGTGACATAATACAGTATTTGTCCTTCTCTGTCTGGCTTATTTCATTTAGCCTCATGCCCTTAACGTCCGTACACATCTTCATAAATGGCATGATGTCCTCCATTCTTATGCCCGAATATATATATACACATACACACACATACACATGTATTCCATTATATATATAATGTGTATATATAGAATATGTATATGTCTAGAGAATATGTGTATATATAGAATATATATAATGTGTATATAGAGAATATGTATATGTCTATAGAGAATATGTGTATATATAGAATATATAATGTATACATATAGAATATGTGTATGTCTATATAGAACATATATATATTCTATATTCTATATATACACATCATACACACACACATAAGCATACCTCACATCTTTATGCATTTACCCACTGACAGACACTTAGATTGTCACCGTATCTTGGCTATTGTGAATAATGCTGCAATAAACATAGAATGCAGATATCTTTTTGATATCCTGTTTTCATTTTCTTTGGACATATACCCAGAAGCAGAATTGCTGGATCCTATGGTAGTTCTGGTTTAAATTTTTGAGGAGACCCCACACTGTTCTCCATAGTGGGTGCACCACTTTATATTCCCACCAACAGTGCACAAGTGTTCCCTTTTCTCCACATCCTCACCAACACTTGTTGTCTCTTGCCTTTTTTTTTTTTTTTAGAGAGAGAGGGAGAGGTGGGGGGGAGAGGCAGAGGGTGAAGGGGAGAGAGAATCCTAAGTAGGCTCCACGCCTAGCACAGAGCTGGACGCCCAGCGCACAGCTGGATGTGAGGCTTGATCCCATGACCCTGAGGTTATGACCAGAGCCAAAATCAAGAGTTGGATGCTTAACTGACCAAGCCATCCAGGCTTCCCTTGTCTCTTGTCTTCTTGATGACGGCCAGTCTGACAGGTGTGAGGTGATATCTCATTGTGGTTCCGATTTTCATTTCCCTGATGATCAGTGATATTGAGCATTTTTTCATGTACCTGTTGGCCATTTGGTTGTCTTCTTTGGGAAAATGTCTATTCAGTTCCTCTGCCCATTTTTCAGCTGGATTTCTCTCTCTCTGCTGTTGAGTTGTATGAGTTCTTTATATATTATTTTGGAAATAACTTCTTACCAGATATATGATTTGCTGATATTTTCTCCTATTCTGTAGGTTGCCTTTTCATTACGTTTATCATATTTTGTTGTGCTGAAGTGTTTTAGTCTGATGTCGTCCCCCTTGTTGATTTTTGCTTTTGGGGCTTGTGCTTTTGATGTCGTATCCAAAGAATTCTTGCTAAGACCAATGTCAAGAGGCTTCTTCCCTGTTTCCTCCTAGTCATTTTGTGATATCAGGTCTTATGTTTAAGTCCTTGATCTATTTCAGATTAATTTTTATGAGAGGAATAAGAGGTCTAAGTTCATTTTTCTGCATGTGGTTATCCAGTTTTCCCAGCACAGCAGTTATTGAAGAGACTATTGTTTCCTCATTGAGTCTTCTTGACTCTTCTGTCAAAAATTGTTGACCGGGGGCACCTGGGTGGCTCAGTTGTTAAGCGTCTGCCTTCGGCTCGGGTCATGATCCCAGGGTCCTGGGATCGAGCCCCGCATCGGGCTCCCTGCTCCGCGGGAAGCCTGCTTCTCCCTCTCCCACTCCCCCTGCTTGGGTTCCCTCTCTCGCTGTGTCTCTCTCTGTCAAATAAATAAATAAAATCTTTAAAAAAAAAAATTGTTGACCGTATATGTAGAGGTTTATTTCTGTTCTGTTCCACAGATCTATGTATTTATTTTTATGCCAGTACCATATTGTTTTGATTACTATATCTGTGTAGTCTAGTTTGAAATCAGGAAGTGTGATGCCTCCAGCTTTATTCTTTCTCAGAAATCACTTTTGCTATTTGGGGTCTTTTGTGAACCTGTATGAGTTTTAGGTTTGTTTGTTTGTTTTTAATTTCTGTAGAAAATGCCATTAGAATTTTGATAGGGATTGCATTGATGTATAGATGGCTTTGGGTGGTATGGATATTTTAATCGTGTTGATTCTCCTGATACATGAGCACAAGATATCTTTCCATTTGTTTGATTCTTCTTCAGTTTCTTTCCTCAAGTTCTTATAGTTTTCATTGTATAAATCTTTCATTTCCTAGGTTAAATTTATTCTAAGTATTTTATTATTTTTGATGCTCTTGTGCATGGGAGTTTTCTCTATTTCTTTTTCAGATATTCCATTGTTAGTATACAAAAAAACAACTGTTACTACATGTTGACTTTGTATCCTGCAACTTTACTGAATTTGCTTTTTAGTTCCAACATATTTTTGGTTGAGCTTTTAAAATTTTCTGTATGTAAGATCACATCCTGTGCAAGTAATGACAGTTTTACTTCTTCCTCTCTGATTTGGATGCCTTTTATTTCTTTATTTTGCCTGGTTGCTCTAGTTAGGACTTCCAATACTATGTTGAATAAGAGTGTTGAGAGTATACTCTTGTTTTGTTTCTGATCTTATTGAAAATACTTCAATCTTCCATTGTTGAGTATGATGTTAGCTGTGGGTTTGCTATTTATGGCATTTATTATGTTGAGATATATTCCTTCTGTACCCAGTTTGTTGAGGGACATACATGTTTTAATAAATATAAATGCTGTCAAAACTGTAAGGTGCCAATATGAGAAATATTTCATTAAAACTGGAAAGTCTACAAGTATCAGAGCTTTATGATTCTAGGAGAGAGAGAGCCTTTTTTTCCCTAGCCTCATGAGCCTTTGATTTGAATACGGACTTTATGAACAGAGTCTAATGAAAATTCTAGGCTTTGCAGTCAGAAAGACCTGGCTAAGACTTGGCCGCTCAGCGGCTCTGGGGCTGTGAGCAATTACTGACCCACACTAGGCCTCAGTTTTCTCATCTGTAAACTGGTTCAGAAGCCATAAGATTTTGTGAGGATTCAGTGAACTAATATTTGCAAATTGTTGCTGTATCACAATCAGTACTTACAGTCCCCCTTCTGTCCTAACTCCACATTTTTACTTCAGTGTTCTTCCTCTCCCATCTTTTGTTCTTAGTTAGAACACACCATTGAAAATCAGTCAAATAATCTTTTTGTGCAGAGAAAAATCTCCCTTTCTCCTTATCTATTTAATGATCTGGCTTTGAGTATAAGCTGGAAAGTGTCCTTGTCTCGTAGTATGAGCCTTGGCTATTGTCAGGAATGATTATATATTTGTTTACAACAGGCCACTTTGGATTTCTTCAAGGGATATTTGTATCATCTGTGGTTCACAGTGTGAGAGATTGCCAGATACAAAGAAGTTGGGGGTTTTTTAGTCTAGTTACTGTTTTGGTTGGCAAACAATACAACCTCCTCACCCACCCTCTTTTTGATTACAGCCAATGATTGCATAACATTTTCAGATCAGAGTTTTTTTGGAAAGCAGATTGAGACACGTGGCTTTAGAAGAATCTTCACAGAATCCTAAGACTCTAGGGGAATTAAAGAAGAAAATTATTCCACTTGCTTGTCTCCGGCTAGGTCTATATTTAAGTTATCTAAGGAAGATAATTTCTTTGATAAATCCTTCTATTGATAAATCCTTCTGCTTTTAAGATTAGAAGACTGTGGTCACTTTTTCCTTACAGCCAAAATCAAAGAGGAACTTTTCTGAGTGACTGACTAGCTCTTTTAAATTAATTAATTAATTTAATTTAATTAATGAAATAGAGCATTTCCATGAATAATGTGGTTAAAGAGTAAAGCTGCCTTATCAACTTCGTCCATTGGAAGTTAAATTGTAGGAGAAACACTTGAAAGCATGAGGATATAGTTTTGCTGTTTATTGTGTCTATTGATGCAGTCATGGTAGATTCCTCCCCGTTGGATATTTTGTAGTTTTGACTTGTGGGCTCATCTTTAGTGGATTTTATCTGTAGAATTCCTTGGGGTCTTGTTATTTCTTTACAGAGAGGTCTTATGTTTACCTCTGCGTTGTGCTACAAGAGATCTCTGACCTGAGACTACTTATGTTAATCTCTTGTCCTGAGGGTTCCTAGACTCACTGGTAGTAGAGATTTGACTTCCAAACCCAAATGGAAGGTCAGCTCCCAATTTTGAATTCTCAATGAGACTTTTTCTTTCTTTTTTTTTTCCACCCAGAGCTCACACTGAGACAAGCATCCTTACTGTCTCCTTATGCTAGTGGGTCGACTCTGTTTCTAGTTCATCCTTTCAGGGTAGCCCTGTGAAGTTCTCTGCTTTTCATGGCGTTCTTAGTTCTCACCCACTTTTGGGTCTAGGATTAAACCCTCAACCCTCTTTGGCCATTAAAATCCAAACTCCTGGGTTTCCCACCCTTCTCCCTAGGGTCTACCTGGGCACCAACACATGCCTACCACTCAGTTTCCTCTTTCTTTTTGGCCCCTGGACATGTCCTGTTCTCTCTCTGAGCTCAACCGAGCTTGTAAAATAGTGTTTATTATATTTCATCTAACATTTCTACATACTGGGAAAGTTTTCAGGTTGTCAGGTTAAATAAATGAAAGTTGAAGTTTAAACATTTGGGTTAAAGTACCAGCTCTGCTAGTTGCTTCTCTGGCTTTGTATGAGTGATTCCTCCCTCTGCTTTTCAGTTTTCTTCTCTGTAGAGGGAAAGGGGCACAATAAGCTCCCAGGGCACGCCATATATGGGAAAGTTTTATAAGAAAGCAAGTTCACCTTGTAAAAAAAGCCTGTAGGGCATGCTATTGGTGCACTGCCCAGGTCCCTCTCTGGGTTGACGCTTCCATTCCCCGGGCTTCTCTGAGTGTGGCCTCCTAAGACTCACAGCTGCTCCTTCTCTGGAGAACTGCATCCAAATTCCTATCTCAGACTGCTTCCAGGGAACTTAACCTAAGACATCATCACAATGCTTTTTATTTAACAAGCAATCAATGGTTCTTTAAAATTGAGATAGTTCAATAGACCAGTGACTCAAGAATAATGTGACCTGTCACATTTTTTAAATTATCTAATTTTGGGCGCCTGGGTGGCTCAGTTGGTTAAGCAACTGTCTTCAGCTGAGGTCATGATCCTGGAGTCCCAGGATCAAGCCCCACATCAGGCTCCCTGCTCGGCAGGGAGTCTGCTCCCTCTGACCCTCCCTCCTCTCATGCTCTCTCTCTCTCAAATAAATAAAATCTTTAAAAAAAAAATAAATAATCTAATTTTTTGCTATCTTAATTTTTTACTTATGAGCACACATTATATGTGTGAGTTTATTTGAAGTTCTGTAGAATTCGGATTTGGTGGTTCTGTGCATCAAAGTATGGTAAGGAAAGATTATCTGAACCAACCCAATTAAAAATGAAGGACTAAAATCTTTAGAGATCACTTTAAGACACACTTCAATTCTCTCTCTCTCTCTGTGTCATTTATAAATTATGGGAGATTTTATATATACTCTCTTGGCTCTTAAATATAGCCAGATTTGTAAGTGCTGTGCATTGAGGGCCAGGGTGGGAGGAAATGCTAATATGCTGTCCCAGATTCTGTGCTTGGGAAGTACCAAGAAATTCAGACACTGGTGTATACTCAGGAGTGAACACGTCTCTACCCAGAAAGCAAGAATAATTTTAGAACTGAAATTATAAAAGCAATTTTAGAGCACTGGGCATGATAGTGGACACAGAAGGAGGTTGTTTTAAACATTTACCAGGGCACGCTTTGATTCAACATCTCTGAGCTTCGTTTGCCTCGTCTGTTGTCTGCTAGTGATTTTGTAAGGATTAAGCACTCTCATTCCATTGCCTGCTATAAAGCTCCCAATAAATGGTAATTCTTTTTTAATGTTGATGATCATAATGGTATGAAAATTTCATTATCATAGTTTTCATCATCATTGGAAACTGTGTCTTCACAGTATGTTGTACCATAGGGGCTGGTTTTCAGAGTCTGTGGAATAAGAAGATATTGTTTCAAGTGCTGACTTTTCTGATAATAAGATTTTATGCTAGGGAAGCCTGGTACTTTACAGATTTGTAGACAAGAATAATTCTTTGTCCTTTCCTCTCCCTTCTGGATCTATTTCTACTTCCTCTCTTGGAAAGGGAAGAAAGAAACTTCAGGTATGTTATCGAACTGAATGCAGGATCCTGATCTCTAATTCTTTCCTATCACTGTGATGTTCTGAGGTGCTGTGATGGTTCTCCTTCTCCATATATTGACCAGAGTCCATGTTCAAGTTTGGAAGTCATCCCTAACAAAATTTATACGCTGTCTATCATTAGTCCTGTGGATTTTGCTTCTTAAATACTTCTCGAGTATTACTACTTTTGTCCAACCCCTTTTTTGACCCTGTAATAGAAGCCATGATATTCTCTCCCCAAAGCTACTGTAGCAGTCATCAAACTAGCTTAGCCATATCCACTCTGATTCCATGCCAAATGTTCTTCACTCTGCAGCCAGAGTGCATTTTTCACAATGTACATCAGATAAAGCCTCCCATCCCCCATGCCTTTTGCAGCGTGCCTAATGACCTCCGCCGCTTCCCGTGACTTAGAGCTCTCTTCCCAGCTGAGCAGAAGAGGCCCTGCCAGGGCCAGCTCTGCCTTCTGCTCCTGCTTCTACATCATCCTCACTTCAGTGTCTTGACTCGCCGGCCTTCTTGATGTTGCCCTGCTTCGTCCCACCACAAGCCTTTGCACCTGTGGTACCCATGGCAGGAAGATTCCATTCCATTCCTTAACCCCTCCGTGGCCTTCAGATCTCAGGAGAGCCTTCCCTGAATCCTTGACTGGGTCCAGTGATCCTATGATATGCTTTCCCAGCTCCTCATCACTTTCCCTAGCTGCTTATATGCCCCACGAGGCCAGAGAAAATCACTGATTTTGGTCTCCACTGTATCTCCCTCCAGGGCCTATAGTGGCCTGGCACATAGGACTCAATCAATCCTTGTTTCCACATTAGTGGAAATGAGGGAAACGCAGGAACTGAGTGACAGAACACCTGGCCTATTCTTGGGTACTCAAGGGATGACGTCTGTGAACCCCTGAGCCATCCTCCCGTCAGGAAGTGGGTCAGATGGAGCGGCTGATAGGGAACCTTGCAAGTGATCATGCTCCAGTCTCGGAGAGGGAGGGGTGCAGATTCTCCTCCTCTTCACGTCGGGAAGACTCCAGTTGATTGTGCTTATCAGCCTTCCCTGCAAGATGATCCCCTTTACGTGTTCCCCCTTCACCACTCAGCTCTGTGCCCTCTGCTGCCCTCCTGCCCTGGCGGGTGGCAGGGTGGACGCAGAGGTCTCCACCCCTTCCCCTGGAGTGGATCCCTTCTGGTTCACCTGCTGCGGCGCCCTGCCACCCCCGGGGACGAGGTGGCCTGGTACTCCTCTGCTTGTTTTCAAGGCTCAATGAATGAATATTGCATGTCAACAACCTGCAGGATGTTCGTGCCCTTATTACATCTAGTCACTAACTGGGTGGGGCTTTTTGGAAATGTATTTCAGAAGGGGATGGCTGGACTTTTATAGTTTGTTTTCTTTTTCTTTTTTAAGATTTAGGTGAGAGTGTAATACACTCGAAATGTAGGTGGATTTCGGATTATTTTGAAAACTGAGCTCAGGTTCATAAAACAAATATTTAATAAGAGATATATGAAATTGTAATTACTATGTGTTTTTTTCAGTATGCTGATTGTTATATATACATAATATACTATTCACCAAATGAAAATATACTTGCAGATGTATGAAAATCTAATTTCATAAACTCGAATTTCTAAAATACAGTATTTTTCCAGTGTATGCGTGGTGTGTGTGTGTGTGTGTGTGTGTGTGTGTGTGTGTGTATTCAGGTTTTGGAATTCCACATGACCAAAATTCTGTATCTGAGGGTTGGTATAAATATGTGCACAAAATAGACCATTTTTATGTAGCTAAGGGCTTCAAATTGTCCTCCCAGATCATTTTGTTTGTTAGTGATTTCACTTTTGAAGGATATTCTTCAATATCCCAAAGTCATTATACATCTCAGTTATTTACGTAAATGTCTTCTGGGGATTCTGCAGAAGAATTATTGCAGTGTTTGTTACATTGTGTAGAAATGTTCGTAAATCATGTTAATTAGGAAAAGAATAGGAAATGAATAATCTGCCTACAGATTTGATTCCATGATTAGCCGCCCAAAGTCAACTGGAAAAAACCCGAGGTATTGGAAAATTAGTGGAGGGTTTTTGGTTTTGTTTTGTTTTTCTTCTAAAAGTTATGTAGAAAAGGCATGAGAAAAGAGGGGGAGATGATTCTCTCTTAAAAACTCAGTGTCCCGAATCACCACATCAAAAACTAATGATGTATTGTATGGTAACCAACATAACATAATAAAATTAAAAAACAAAACAAAACAAAACAACTCAGTGTCCCGAAAGTCATCCGATGGCAAGTGAAAATAACAATAAAATGGTGAGGCTTTCTGGAAAAAGTTTCCCAGAAAAGGGAGCACATCTCTTTTGAAGGCTATTCACATTTGGAGAGGAAATTGAAAGTTGATGTAATTCTCCAACACTATTCACAATTCAGGTTTTTTTTTATAGTTTCATTTTCATAAACTTTTCATATTCCTTGAAATCAGTTGGCACTTTGGACATTTGAACTTTACCCTGTTGTATCTCACAAAGTAGTGACTATCCAGAAGACTCAGCTGATGTAGGAGGTCAGAGAACACGTTTTAGAACTTAAAAACATTTTTTACATTCTTATCTCTGCAAGAAAACTTTATGGAGCTAGTGAACAGAGCTTTTGACTGCAGGATTGTCCTTCAGGTGCTCAAAGCTACTCTTGTTGGTTTTCCATTATCTTGACAAAAGTACTAGAGCTGATTCAAGGGAGAAAAAAAAGACAGGGACTCAAGTTTACAGGACCCAGGAGCAGTGTCCTTGCTGATCTAAATGCACATTCGGAGAAATCAAAGGGCCAAGCTTTCCTCTTGTGCATGTTTAAGTGTGATTCACTTGTAAGCAGTGGTGCTTTATTGTTTACAATCTGAGCCAAGCTTATTCAGATTGAATGTGGAAGAGAGTCCTGAGTTTGGTTAGTTTTTTTGCTGTGGCAGGCTCAGACTTAATTAGGCTAATCTTTATGCATGTACCCCATGGTTATATTATTTGAAAACTTATTTCTACCCAAGCTTATTCTTGAAATTAAAAAGGGACGGGATCTACCTTCGTAGTATCTTTTAAATTCGTTTCCTTCTTTTTCTTTGCTCATTTCTACCTACTGCAAGGAGCTCAGTAGTGGAGTTTGGAGGACACGAAGGGGAGGGGCAATTGAAAGGGAGAGTCACTTTGTCACAGCCTAGAAAATGGCTGTCTTGTGGGTCTGGTCAGTACCTCGCTCAGCTGTCAAGACTGGGAAGTGTTAACCTCTTAGCAGGTAAATTGCTGCCGGTGATTCGGGCCAGTGGCTGGAAGAAAAGTCTGAAGAAGCTTCTACTGCATTGCCTGACTGGGATGGAGAGATGCCATCCATCTTTTCCTCATTGTCCATACCCCACTAGGCCTTCTAGTGACACATGAAAGAATGGAGGGAAAGGGATGGGTTATGGGATTAGTGGTTTCAATTCCAGCTCTCTATTTCCCAGCCGCGTGGCCATTTCCAAGTTACCCAGGCCTTTGCTTCTTTGGTGCAAAACGGGGATAATAATGAAGTTATGAGGATTGAATGTTTGTGAAAGCATCTGTTGGCTCATCCATGTACAGAGCACACTAGCTTCCTTCTCTCTTCCGGAGGTAAGCAGGTCAGGCAGGGGTGGGGAGACAGGGCTGGGCAGCAGGGTGAATTGTGCCAAGACGAACTCACGTCAGATATCAGGTGGGACATTTATAGAGGTAGCTGTAGAACATTTAGCTAGGGGATTTGGGTAGGTTGGTAAGAAGCAGATGGGAAAGGCTGTATTTTCATATTGAAAAATTTGTGATGGGCTGGACTGTAACCACAAGGTGATGTGGTTCTGTATGTCTGGGAGAGATTACAGGGTCACCGTGGATGATTGTTCTATAAGAAGAAGATGTCAGGTGTGGCTCTCAATGTCATGGTTTGAAAGACATCGGACAGGAATGCGAATAGGCCCACTGAACTCATTTTCTGTCTGAGAAGAAACCAACCAGAGGGAAGAATAACACACCCCGCAATTCATAGCACCATGCTATGGGGCCTGGTGGATGAATACTTACTTGTGAGCAGTGAACAGTAGGCGCTGGTGGGGGTGCCTGGATGGCCGGCAGGGCTGGGCCGGCGGGAAGTCAGAACCGTCAGTACTAGGACTGAGATTTCCAAAGAGCAGTCACCCTTGTTCTAGAAGTGACTGGAGTTTCTGTGGGTGTTGTAAGGGAGATAAGTGGAAAGAGCATTCGTGCTTGAATCCATGGTAGTCAACCCACAGAGAGGGTGTTCTAGGCAGGCCTTGGGAAACCTAGTGTCTCTGAGTGAGCAGGGTTTCCTTGGGAATATTAATCTTGTTACCTTCTCACTCATATCCCCTGGCTTTGGGGGCAGCAAGAGCAACAGATACCTTACTTGTCCACCCTCACAGGCAAACTTTTCTGTTTTGTACCAGGACAGGATTCTGGACCTGAGCCCCTGCCCAGAGGGAGATGGCTCTTACCCAGTCCCCTCCAGTCCCCATGAGGGGAGTGGCTTTCTACCCCTCCAAGGCAGCCATCCTTACTGGGGTTGGGGAGGGGGAGAGGGGTGGGCGGATTTCTTGCCTCTTCCCCAGCCACGTGCTGATTTTGCCTCATGTCAAAGGGTCAGGCCTTGCCCCACCTCAGCAGCAGATGGCTTTTTTTTTTAAAGATTTTATTTATTTATTTGAGAGAGAGAGAATGAGAGATAGAGAGCACGAGAGGGAAGAGTGTCAGAGGGAGAAGCAGACTCCCTGCCGAGCAGGGAGCCCGATGTGGGACTCGATCCCAGGACTCCAGGATCATGACCTGAGCCGAAGGCAGTCGCTTAACCGACTGAGCCACCCAGGCGCCTGGCTTTTGTTTGATAGTAGAGAAGGGTTGGGACATGGACAGCTTTTGTGCCCATTTGTTATGGGCTGAGTGTTTGTGTTTCCCCCTCCAACCCCAAATCCGTATGTTGAAGCCCTAACTCCTAATATGATGGAGGTAGTAATGAAGTTATTACCCACCCCCCACCCACCCACGAAGGGATTTATGTCCCTAAAAGAGCAGAGGAAGAGACACCAGAATGTCTTCCTCCACCACATCAGAAGACAGCCAGGAAGCAGACCCTCCCTCCCTAAGAACCGAGTCTGCTGGTGCCCTGACCTTGGACTTCCCAGCCTCTAGAACTGTGAGAAATAAATGTCTGTTGTTGACTCCACCCAGTCTGTGGTGTCCTATAACCGGCCATGCTGACCAAGACACTGTCCCTCATTTGCAACTACCCACTGCTTGTACTTATGCCAGGTCCAACGTGCCAACGTATCTTATCCTTAAGATAGTCTTGCTCCCCCTTGAAACCTCAACAAGGCCCGTGGGCCAAAGGGCCCTCTCAGGCCTTGGCTGTCCCGAGTGTCTCGTGAGCATTCAGTGGAATCCTGTGGAAAAGATTTGGCAGGTGGGGGCCAGACTCTCCTTGTAGGGATCCAGGGGTTCTGAGCTACCACACTCACCCGCACAGAATTTGCTAAAATCTCGGTTATTTGCCTCTCACCTGCTTTTCTCACTGCGGCCCCTTTCTCCCACACTTTGTCAGGAGTGAAAATGTATGCGTCCTTTCCCCCTGCAGAGGCATTTGTCACCCTTTGGAATTCAGTTCACTTAGTTCCCTTTTGACCTCAACATTCTATTCGGCTCTGAAACTTGTGGTTTTGTAGATTAGCTGTTTTTCGTTTTCTTATGGTTCGGGTGGGAGCGACATTCTCTCTCGCAGCTCTCTGTCCTCAGCTGGGAATGGAACTGGGAAACGGCATTTGGGCCCCAAAAGCCAAGAGCTATGCTGATTGCTGTTGTGGTGTTGTTATTTCTAGCAGGCCCAGCCTTGCTCCAATCTCTGCACCTGATACAAGCTCTCTCGTTTCCAAACTCCTTTACCATTTGGGTGGGTATTTCTCAGTGCATCTCAGGGCTGGAAGTGCCCATAAATGTCACTTTGTCCAATCTCACATTTTAGTCTCAAATTCACATGTGCTGCCCTGTGGCATCTTTCCAACAGTTGTCTTAACCTTTTATTTAAATCTTCTATTGTTCAGCCCAGGGTGTATGTAGGTCCGTCCTCACTCCAGCTCTGCTCCAGTATACCAGCTGCTGTCTGCCGCCGTATCACAGATAGAAAATTTGATGTCAGTTGGATCAGGAAGGAATGTTCCCTGCTAGAGGGCAGGGAAGAGACAGAGCCATCTTATTTGTTTTGACCACATTTTTAAATGTATTGCCAGAGTCAGCTTTAGAATGTAGTTGGGTTAAATTAGTAGCTAGAAGAGAAAACCCAGGAGCCAGAAGCAACCTGAACATTAAGATTTTTGAACTCTGACCATAACATTGAACCTCATGGCTGACCGTCTCGGGGTTAAAAGGTTAGAAAGAGGGCAGACTGCACAGCAGTGTATTTTTTTAGTCTGCGTAGAGTTACAGCTGCCTTGGAAATTTGGGGTAAGCTGCCATGGATGGGGATTAGAATAAAGGCCATAAATATGGTTCAAAAAATGTCCTTTCAACACTTCATTATATGGTTCGCTATTGGCTTTAGAGGTGGTGCCTTATCTGAATTGATGTAAATAGTATTTAAGTTTGTCTTTTCCTGTGAGTAATAAGTATTGTATGTAGATATTTCTGTTTCTATTACTTAAATAGATCACCACAGTGGTTTGGTACACAGTTGCCGTGTACATAATTACTGCATGGCTATTATTAGGTAAAATGTGTGGGAAAAAAATCAGCCCTGCTCTTTGGTTATGTCTGAACCTTACTGCCCATCTGCCAAGCAATATGGGGTCAAAATAAATACCAGGGTAGTTTCTCTCTTGACCTTTTTGGAGGTGGTCTCAACTCTGTCTTCCTTTTGCAGTCCCTAAAACTACAAAAGGAAACTACAAAAGGAAGTATTACCAGAAAAGAAAACCAGTTTTAGAAAAAAAAAACAACTCCAAAACCCACCGAACTGTTACTTCCAGCATTGTGCTTTGCCAGTTAACTTAACTCTGGGGTTAAATTACTCCATTTTAAACTATTTTTTTAAACTATTTTTTTAAAACATTTTAAACTATTTTTTATTTACTTGAGAGGGAGAGAGATCAAGCACAATCAGGGGGAGTGTGAGAGGGAGAAGCAGGCTGCCCACTGAGCAGGGCACCCGACTTGGGGCTCGATCCCAGGACCCTGGAATCATGACCTGAGCCAAAGGCAGATGCTTAATGGACTGAGCCACCCAGGAGCCCCACTTTGTTTAAACTATTATCCTTTTATATACACCCTTATGAGTTACAGATCATCAATTAAGCTTCACAATAACTCCTAAAACAAAGTTGAAGTGTTGTATACTAATCAGTCTGTCTGCATTAAGTCATAAAAGAAATTTTGACACATGTAGCATTGAGTTTTTGCAAACTGGCATTTCAAATTGTATAAAAGTTACATTAATTGTCAGACATTGCTTTTATTATGATTGTTATATCAGCTATCTATTGCCTCCCTAATGCTGTATAACAACCACAAAAGCTTGGCATACAAAATGACACATTTATTAGTGCCGTTGGTCAGCTGGACAGTTCTTCTGATCTTGAGTGGAGGGCACACTCATGTGTTTATGGTCAGCTGGGAGCTGGATTGGTCTGGGAGCACATGGGACAACTTAGAGGTAGGTGAGCTTCTTTATGGTCTTTCATCTTCTGGAAATCTAACCTAGGTGTATTCTTTTTCTTCGTCTGTTTATTTGTTGGCAGACACTTCAGTTGTTTCCATCTCTCTCCCCACTCCACTTTCTTCTTCTTCTTTTCTTTTCTTTTTTATTCTCATTTAAATTGTTAGCCCATGTATAGTGCATCATTAGTTTCAGATGTAGAGTTCAGTAATTCATCAGTTGCATGTAACACGCAGTGCTCATCACATCACGTGTCCTCCTAATGCCCGCCCCCCCCCCGCCCACCTCCCCTCCAGCAACCCTGTTTGTTTCATAGAGTTAAGGGTCTCTCATGGTTTGAACAACTTGGTTGTAAATTTGGTACCAATTCTCACCAATCTGTATATGCATATTCTTTGCTATCTGACATTAAGAAGTGGAGGCTTTTTTCCTCCACCTTTGAGCCTGGGCTTGACTTGTGGCTTGCTCTGGCCAACAGAAGTAATGGTGTGCTGGTTTCAAGCTTAGGTATCAATGGCCTTCTGCCCTTCCACACTCCCAGTACTCTGCTATAAGAGTGTATTCTTATAGCTATAAGAGTGTATTCTTGTTAGAGTATATTGGTCTGGTCACTACAGCTGCTGAACACCTTTCTTAAAACACAGTGATACATAACAATAACATCTTATTTTATTCATGATTTTGTGGCTCAAGCATTTGGTAAGGGTTCAGCTTGGCAGTTCTCATTCGGGAGTCACTTGGGCCGGGTCTGCAGTCATCTGGAGATTCAGTGTGGGCTCTGCGGATGGCCCCCTCACATGGCTAGCGGTTGATGCCTATGCATGACTTTTTCCAACATGTCAGTAGACTTACATGACAATTACTTCCCTCAGAGTGAGTGTCCCAAATGAACCAGGCAGAAGGCTGAAGGGACTTGTCTGTTGTAGCCTGCGAAGCCACATGTCTTACTTCCAGCACCTTCCATTGGTAACAACAAACCACTAATGTCAGCCCAAATCCAAGGGAAGGTTGAAATAGATCCCACCTCTTGGTGCAAGAAGTGTTGGCGAATTTGCAGACATGTTTAAAAATCTCCACAAATCTACCAAGTTATTTATGGAGGAAATCAGTTCCCTTATTCTGTGATGTTAAGTCACAGTGTTATTATTTTTACATCTTTAGTACTGACTCTTCCCATTAAATAGTGCACCTACAATTTACATAATCAGATATATTATATCTGCATATTATAAACTAACCCAAGAAATGAATAAGGGTAACTTTATTTCATTCCAAGTCCTTCATGATCTTTGAGAAGATGCGTACATACACACTTTCTACACAGTTGAATCCATGTATGTATTTGTGCTTTAGTTTTTTCAAGTTATTTATGTGCACAAAATGCTTGTAATTTTTATTTTAATTATCTAGGAGTTCATCAAGATAATAATATCGTAATTGGCTTAGCAGCTTCCCAGTTGGGGTATCTCAGTTATTGTATTGGGTATCTATTGCTGTTTAACAAATTACCCCAAAACTGAGCAGCTAAAAACAATAACCATTTACTCTCATCTGCAGTGTCTGTGGGTAAGGAATCCAGAAGTGGCTTAACTCCTCATTAGGTCTCTCATGAAGCTGCAGTCCAGCTGTTGCCATCTGAAGGCCTCAGTGGGACTGGAGTATCAGCCTCCATCTTCACTCGTGTGGCTGCTGGAAGGAGGCCTCAGTTTCTGGCCCCATGGGTCTCTCCAGAAGACTGCTCATGACATGGCAGCCAACTTCTCCAAGTGAACGGTGAGAGGGAGACAGAGAGGGAGAGAGTGAGAGAGAAAGAAGATGAGAGAGCGAGAGAACCCAAATGGAAATTGTGGTTTTTTTTTATTACCTAATCTTAGAAATGATGTACCTTCACTTCCATCATAATCTATTGACCCCACAGACCACCTCTGGCTCAGTGTAGGAGGGGAGTGGACATGGGTGTGAGTGCCAGGAGAGGCGAGCACTGAGGGAGTCATGGAGAAGACTAGATATTACGCATTGCTATCAATACGTTTCCTCAAATTGCTTTTTACTGATGCATGGGAAAGAGACGCTTACTTTCGGCATATCTCCTTGATGGAGAAGCACCAGCTCATAGAGATCAACAAGCCAATGACCCCTTCTTAAAAAATTGTAAGATATTTTTGTAAACAAATTTTTTTTATGTTGTAAGATATTGTTATCATTTTATGCAATCTCATATTTTTAATGTGTGCATAAAACACTTCAGAATATTTTACAAAGTAGGTAGTTGCTGGTAAACTTCCAGGAAGTGTCCTCCGTAAGCCATGGCTTGGGAGAAGGAGAAATAAAAGAGAGGGAAACTGCTGGGTCCCATCATCTTCCAGAAACTTTTAATTTTTCTAATTTAGTGCCTAGTTTCCGTAAGTTAGGTCACACTGCCCCCCAACCTCATATAAGCCACTGCCATTAATAGTTCCTTTAATGGAAGAAATTTTAATTGGCAAGAAACTTGACCATTACAAAATAGAACCTGCCCTTCACCATTTATGCCAAGTTACAGTTCTGCTATCTTTACTATTTTTGAGGCAGCATGAAGGAAATGTGCTCTGGACTGGTGTACTGAAAGGGCTCTTCTATGTCAGGTGATTTTAAAGCTTTTATTACAATCTGTGAACTAATTTAATATGCTATAAGTGAATACTCATACGGTTTGTGAGTTCACACCCCCGCCCCTGCCGTTTATGTGAGATAAAGTGTAACTGATGCATTTCCATGTCTGTAAAAATCTTTGCAGCCTTTCCAGAAATACATCTGGATTCATTTACGTGATGCACTTTCAATCATTGCAAAATTTAATAAATTTTATAGCACCTTCCATGTTGTGGGCACTCAGTAAATTGCCACTACCAAGTTAAATGATGGGGTAATAAGAACAGGACTCTGGTCGTTTATACTCATGACAAGGTTTGCATTTATCCCAAAGTCCTGCCCACCGAGGGCGGGAGGAGCACCTGTAAGAGGAGGGTGAGGAAGGGCAGCCTTTCAGAGCCCAGCATAAGGATTATGCTGTGCAAATAAACCTAACTGCGTGTGGGTGGTCCTCTCTCTGCCCCCTCACTTTTAAAGACTCAGAAGAGCTGCCAAAGTACCTATAGAAGGTGTTTGATTTAAAAGGTTTAAAAGGAAACCCTCCAGTTATGCCTTCTTGTAGGGACATGTGAGTTTGCAGCTACACGGAGGGATAAAGAAAGACTCTGAGCACTTCACAGCATTTTGAAAGAAAAAAATCATGCCAACAGAGCCTTTGACCAAGAAATTCTCATAGATTTATGATGCCCGGTGCCTGAACTCCATCTGTGACACCCGGGTTCCAGTTCTGTAAGCTCTTAACCCTGCAGTTGATCCAGTCAGCTTCTGGCTGCTCTGGGGCCCGATGCCGTTTGCTGCAGTTGTTCGTAGACCTCGGAAGAACAAGCTGATTATTTGCAGATTTCCGGAATCTCTACTGGATTCCTCACTTTCCTTTTCTCACAAGGAAACTCTCTAGGATGCACAGCGCAACAGGATCTGAATGGCAGTGCGTCCTCTTCACCCGAAGAGGGGACAGGGTCAGCCCGTGTTGTTTCTGCTCATGGACCGCAGACTGCCTGCACGGGCAGGGAACGAACTCAGCCAAGTTACTCCCTTAAGGAAGGATAGCTTTTTGTATTAAAATGTGTGTGTGTGAATGATAAGATATATGTTAATAGTTTTAACAATAAAAGATTGAAAGCAACATAACTCTCCATTGAAGGCGCTCATTAACAATGGCATCTCCACACCCGGGAATACTATGCAGCTGTAAATAGGATGCAGTAGGATGGGGTGAACTCCAAGACTTGTCGAGTATAAAAAGCAAGGGGCAAAACAGAGCATATAATTGGTGTATTTATTGTATTTGAAGAAAAGAAAAGGAGTATATACTTGTTTGCTTGAAAAGTATAACATTTTCTAGGAGGCTAGATAAGAAGCTAATAACACTGATTGCCTCCAGGGAGGGAACGGAGTAGCTGGAAGACAGTAGTGAGAAGATACCATTCACTGTATGGCCTTCTGTGCCTTTTGAATCTTGAATCAAGAAAATAAGACAAAAAATTACTAAAAGAAAACAATGTTGAAACAAGGCAGCGGGAGTGAGACTTGAGACAAAAATGAATCCCGAGAGGGCAGAGACCCATGCCTTCCTTTGCCCCCTTTGTTTAACATTATGTTCCTAGTCCATAGTGCCTGGCACATGCTAGACCTTCAAGAAATATTTGTTAACTGAAAAAATATGTACCATGTGGAAAACCACCCTTCATTTTTATTTTGATACTTCAAAAATCAGTGCCATTCAATATGAAGAGTGTCTTGGTCAAAGAGAAAAACAGGGTGGCTCAGTTGGTTCAGCTAGGGTCATGATCTCAGGGTCCTGGGATCCGGCCCTGGGCCAGGCTCCCTGCTTAGCAGGGAGTATGCTTCGCCCTCTGTCCCACCCCCTCTGCCCCTAACCCCCTGCTCATGTGCGCTCTCTCTCTCTCTCAAATAAATAAATAAAATCTTTTTAAAAAAGAAAAAAAAAAACAAAGAAGGAATTGAGAATGAAAAGTTACATTGCTTAGGAGAAAATGAGTTTGGGTTTGGAAATATATTTTTATCAATGTTTCTCAACGGTTTTCCTATTCTGCGTAAAGCCCTGTGTAAAGCCTGGAAATTATAGGATGAGAGAGTTTTATCAGTAATTAGGTGATCATGGACTTTGTAGTTAAAGATAGGTTGAGTCCTGAGTCTGCTTTTCTCAACTATACTCAACTCAACTACACTCAACTCAGCACCTTTGTCCCTGCCCCCCTGTCCGGGACGTTTCATTGCTCATGAGCAGCAGACCTGATGAGCCTCCCGACAGAGAGGAAACTCTTTAAGGGGGCTTGACTGTGATGTATGGGAGAGCTTGACCCAGACCTAATAGATGCCATGGTTCTCTGATGCATGGACTGTTGGGTACCTTGGGGTGGGCTAGTCGGGATGTGAATGAAATATCGAAATGGCATGCTGTGCTGTTTTCACCCAGATTTACACGCTTCAGTTCAAATTATCAGGAGATGCCATGAGAAGTACACTAAGGTGTAATGCACCTTTGTCCCCTGACTGGTCCCAAACAGTGAATTCCAACCACACAGTCACCATGTGGGGAGGATGAATGACAGGTGATATCAACATGGCCTTTCAGTGCAAAGTGACTGACACCCAGACAAACAAGGGCAATATGCAAAGAGGGGACCCTTGCACCCACCTGAGAGGTGTTTCTCAGTCTGGGGGAAGAAGATAATTAATTTCCAAACTGAGCCTATGCTACTGAGAGAAGAGATACAGCCAAAAGGAAATGTCCCTTGTGACCCCTCCTGGGAGCTTTTGTACAAAGTTCAACGTGTGAAGGGAGTTGGTAGAACTCTAGGCAGCCGTCTGTGCATGTTATATAGCTGATTCCATTGAAATAAAAATTTTCTGAGATACTCAAACCAAAATAAATCAAAAGAGCGATGCCATTGGCTACATAAACATAGATGTATGACGAATGGATTGTAAAGTATTAAGCAATTAAGTCTTACATCTAATTACTTTACATATAAGAAAGCCAAAATTGAGATTAAATGGCCATTATATAGGAGAAATGAAGAATAAGATATGGAACATTTATTTTTCTTTTTGTTGTGTTAACATTTTTTTTAATTTTACTTTTTAAGATTTATTAATTTATTTTAGAGAGAGAGAGAGAGAGCAAGCGAGCACGCAAGAGTGGGAGGAGGGGCAGAGGGAGAAAATCCTCAAGCTGACTCTCCACTGAGCGCAGAGCCTGACGTGGGGCAGGATCCCACAACTCGTAAGATCGTGACCTGAGCCAAAACCAAGAGTGGGGCACACAACTGACTGAGCCTTCGAGGTGCCCCTGGATTAACATATTTTTTAAAGCAAACAGCTAAATGTTAACACTCATCTGTGGGGTAATAAACAGTCCTTGAGAAGTGAATGAATCTCTCTTTTTGGCTTAAGTTTAGGATAACAGAGTTTTCCACAAAACCATGACTCCGAACAGATGCAAAACTTTTATATCCTATCTTACCTTGAAGATCTTAAATTTGGTGCAGTGAGTTAACTGCTTGTAAACATGCAAATTCCGGGGCCCCACTCCTGGGGATCCTGATCCAGTAAATTAGGGGTGGAGCCCAGGGCTATGAATGGCCTACTGGGAAATTTTGGTGCACGTGGCGTATGAACTACTCTGTCAGAAACCGTTCCAGGGTTTTGTTTTTGTTTTGTTTCGTTTTCTATATAAAGGCTATCTTTCACTAGATAGCCAAGAAAAGAAATGTTAAAGCTGGGGTCAGTAAACTCCAGCCCACAGGCCAAATCCGGCCCTCTCCCTGTTCTTGTAAACATCGTTTTATTGGTACACAGCTATGCCCATTTGTTTACGCATTGTCAATGGCTGTTTTCACACGACAGTGTCAGAGTTGAGTAGCGGGCACAGAGACAACATAGCTTGCAAAAATGAAAATATTTACTATCTGACCCATTACAAAAAAAATTTGCCAACTGACCGTGTTAAAGGATGAAACTATAACTGATATGGTGCTTTTATTTCCCGGAGAACAAGTAGGACCTTCACCAGAGGACTTTGATATTTCACTCATCAGTCAGGAAATCTGTTTCCAAAAACCATGAAAGTTAAAAAGACCCAGAATGGAATAAGTTCAGAATCGAATATTAAAGTAAAGTTGCATAGATCTTGAAAGAGAAGATACGCCTCAGTCCAATATATGCAATAAGTGATTTATTTCATTTACCAAAGTGTGACTTGGGGTGAGGGACGCACCTGGCCCTGTGCTGGATTTGACTGTTGGTGGGCACATGAGACTTGCTCTGATCTCACTTTCCTTTGGAAGTAGACAGGTGCATTAACTAATCTAGAGAAAGGGGTAATACATAGGTCTTCATTTTTTCATTGAGAGAGAATGCTGTCCCTAATTCAATTGGTGGGAAATGGATTTCTTGGCTTTGATAATTAAGCTGGCAAAGCAAATTTGGTTCCAACATTTTTAATGAGCGAGTGTGGGTGGCCAACAAATTGCAGGTTGAGACATAAATGTTTCAAACGTGGGTGGCTGGCTTTTAACCCCAGGGCAAATTCTGTGATTGTAAGGAAATTTTAGGCTAGTAGCCAATTCAAAGGGTATTTGTCAAATATTAAGAAAAGTGTGAACAAATATTAAGAAAAGTGTTTCTAATTAAGAAAAATTAGAACTACTCTAAGCAATGTTATAGTATTTGAGGACAGGATTATATTGTTCATTGAATTTGATTGGGATGATAAATGAACATCATTTGAGTCCATCCCAATGATGTGTTTGCGAACATTCATACATGTGTATTTGTGCTTGCACTTCATACCCAGAGGGTTATCTCAAAGGAGAGAGAGAAATGAGGAAAGGGGAAAGGAGTGGATTTCTCTTTTCCTGCCTTCTGGTGCCTAACTACTAAGGTATTAGAGATACACGTGGTACCTTATGTCCAGCCATGGTTTTCTATTTGGAGGGGTGGTAATAAAAATCTGGGCTCTTATGTAATGTTAGATAACTGTTTTGGGGGAAAATTAGTCAGACCTGAGAAATGAAGGGTTAATGCTTTCATTAAATTTTCACTTCCACAGAAAGACTACATTTGAAGCAGAATCCTGCTGGGTTCTGTGAGTGAACCTCACATCACAAAGATAGGGCAGATTTGCAACGGAAAGTAATAGACTTCAATTTAGGTTACTTTTCAGCCTGAAAAAATGGTCTGAATTTAATCACTGATCCTGTTAGCAGAGATAATAATGAAATGCAAAGCAAGTATGGTTTAAATGTTAAAAGGGACTGTAAAAGTACCACTGTGGGTTCTTGATTTACTCTCTCCCATTACTCAGTAGAACAAAATATGATTTGACATAATGTTCGTTGTGCAGTTACCTTGGGGTCAGAAAACTAAGCCCTGTTACCTCATACTCTTCCATTTGCAGAAGTAATCAAGACTGTGACTTGAATTGGACTGGAAAATCTATTGACTTACAGATATAAAGATATTAGGAATCTCTTACATTACTTTCTTTGATTTACCTACTGACAACTTATACAGGCTTTGTACGTTTTCTGGAGCTAGGGTATCCAGATGGATAATGCATTTTGTGCTCTTAAAGAAGTAAAAAATTGGAATTGTGTCTTTTCCATATTGTTTTTAAAAGTCAGTAGGTATGGGCATTGAAGGGCATTATTTTGTATTTGTATTAGTAGTAACTCAGGTTTGTGAATCATTACTGTGATCATCAAGATCAGCCATGGGCTCTTTTTTCATTGCACTAAATGTAATGTAGCCTGTCTGGAACCTTTCTCTGAATGAAAAAGGGGAAAATAGCTTCTACTGAAGATTCTTCTGATTAAGAGCAGTCTTGTTACCCACTCCTCCTTCCATGAAACTCTACTTCTCATTCCCAGCTATTCTGGGTTTTATTACCCTTCAGATTTTTTTTTAAACATGTGCTGTTTTTCTTCCTGTAATACTTTTAAGGCTCATTTATGCCTGCTGCTGTGTTCCACTCTGCATACCAGCTTAGTCTAAGCTGTTTCACATCTTACTGCATGTGTCCGCTTGTCCCTTTAGATAGCGACCTGGGTCCTTCGTGCATTCCCAATGAGTTGCAAAGTTTGGCACATAATAGGGGCTCAGTAAGCACCATCTAAAGGTACTGATATAGTAAAATCTCTGATCTTTTTCCTTTAGAAATGCTTATTTAGAAATAATTTCAAACTTACAGAAAAGTTGCAAGAATAAAACAAAAAATTCTCATATACCTTTTAGTCAGATTCCCCCCAAATTAATAGTTAACCACACTTGCTTCTCTCTCTTGCTCTTTCTCGCTGTCTTTCTTTCCCTCTCTCTCTCTGTTATCCTCTTTTTATATGTCATCTAATTTTCTGAACTATTTGAGAGTTGGTTGAAGACACAATGTCCCATTACTCTTTAAAACTTTAATACCTATTTCCCAAAAAACGATTTCTCTCCTGCATAACCACAGAACACCGTCAAAATCAGGATATTAACATAGATTTAATTCTATCAATTAATGCTCCAACCCCATTCAAATGTTGTCACTTGTCCCAGTAATGTCCTTTATAGGTCCAAGGTCTGGTCCGGAGTCATGGATTACATTTAATTGTCATGTCTCTTTGATCTCTTTCTGGAACATTTTTTTTTCTCTCAGTCCAAGTCAAGAACTTTGTAGAATATCCCTTAATTTGAGGTTTCCCTATGGTTAAATTCGGGTTATGCTATTTAGGCATGGGAATAATTACTGGAGAAGTGATACTGAATCTCCAGTGCATCATATTAAGAAGTACATGGTCTCATCACTGGTGATGTTAACTTTAAAAGTGGCTTTTGTCAGATTTATACATATAAATTTAAGTAACAACTATTATGTGCTTATTAACTAATAAGTAGTTGATATAAGGAGACATTGAAAACTAAATATTCGGTTGTTCCTCAGACTCTCATCCATTTGCTTTAGCATCCATTTATGATTCTTGACAGAATCAATTTTGTCAAATGTATTCTGTTATTACCAGATTATTGCCAAATGGTGATTTTCTACGTTCTCATTCTTTCTACTTTATTGCTTGGCACTATACGATAAGACAGAAATCTCTCTTGTATTTATTTATTTAAATATAGAATCATGGATTCTTATTTGATTCAATGGACTATATAATCCATTACCATCACTACAGTTAACCTTTGAACAATGCAGGTTTGAAATGTGCAGGTCCACTTATCTGCAGATTTTTTTCCAATAAATACAACATAGTAGTATAAATGTAGTTTCTCTTTGTTATGATTTCTTTAAGTAGCATTTTCTTTTCTGTGCCTAACTTTATTGTAAGAATACAGTATATAATATTTTAACACACAAAATATGTGTTAATTGGCGTTTATGTTATCGGTAAGGCTTCTGGTCAACAGTAGGCTATTAGTATTTAAGTTTTGGGGGAGTCAAAAGTTATATAGGGATTTTCAACTGTGCAGGGGGTCGCTGCCTCTATTCCTGTGTTGTTCAAGGTCAGCTATATTTATTTTGATGCTCAAAGTTTCCAGATTTGGCCAATGAGGGCTTCATCAAGTTGGCTCTTAAGTCCTTTGGACATATTCCCATCATTATTTGAGCAATTCCTTATTTTATGGTCCAAAAAGATGTTTTAGACTCACCTTGTACTTTCTCTGCCCTGGAATCACCATTTCTCCAATGATATAGCTGGTTCTTTTTAGTAGAGAGTAGTATTTAAAAATCAAGATTTGGGTGCTAGGCATTGCTTCTCGACGGTCATTGTTTCTAGGCCGTCTCAGTGAACAGAACTAGAAAATATGTGTCTGTACACACACACACACACACACACACACACACACACACACACACACCCCTATACTGATTTCTGTGTTTGTTCATGTATTAAAAATCTGTCCTTGCATTGATACTCCAATTCAAATATAATACTTTGGGTTTATTCTAGTCAGAAGAAGAATGCTGTTTCCATATTTATAACTCCCTCTCTGAGAAGAAACTGACTCAAATTATTTTCAATATATTCCTTTATTTGCTCGAGGCTTTGAGCAACCCCAATCCTCACACCCCTGGGCTATCTCCTTGTCTCTTGCCCCACTAGCCTTGACCTCACATGAGAAAAAGTGTGTAATAGCCCATAATTGGCAAATTCATGAAACAGAAGTGTGTGTGTGTGTGTGTGTGAGAGAGAGAGAGAGAGAGAAAGAATATAGCGTTTTGCACAGTGTGTAAAACCAAGCCTGAGTAAAGCTCAAGGCAGGTTTTTGACATATAGAGACTAAGTAATTATGGGCTATGAGACACTTCTGTAGGGAATATGAATAATTTACCGTTTGTTCAGTGATATGAGCAAAACTGATTTCCCTTCTTTTGGGAGGGGGTTTGTAATCTCTAAGGTAAAAGACAGATAAATAAGCCTAAAACATTACTTTTGCATCAAAAGTAAAAATCTTAATGGGAGAACTTGAAAAGGCAAGTTATATATTAGGGGTATTTATATATATATATATATATATATATATATTAGGGGTAATTATATATCTTAGGGGTAGTGGAAAAAATTTTTTTGTGAAAAGCAAATAGATTTTAATTGTTTTTATTAAAAAGATAATGAAATAACCTGTCCATTTAAAAGAGCTGATGCATTAAAAAGAACCGATTCCCGACTCTTACATGACTTGCGAGTATTTGCATTTGTGTGTGTCAGGGTGGGCGGGTGTAACTGCATTTGTGTTCACATGCTGAGAAGGCAGTGAGTTTTCCCACGTCCGTCTATGTCACCAGAGAGGTATAGATAATTCTACCCAATTTTAGAAGAGGGGGTTGTGAGAGACCATTCTTTTAGTTGGAAAATGTGAAATATCACATGAAATGTTGATCTGGGAGTGTTTTTCTTGCATAACTGCATGCTTTTTCAGACTGTGAAAAAGTTTATGATACAATCTGAAAGAAGAATTTAGAAAGTTTTTTCAATCTAAATAAAGCAAACTGTAAAAAAGAAAGTTTATCACTGACAATACGGAAATTACCTTAGGAAAAAAATAACCTGTAAATTAATCTGCAGCCCTTTGCTCAAGAATGCTTTTTATATCTCCAGCTAACATCAGGTATTCTTGAAATCAGCCATAAGCTGATTGCCTACAGAGAACAGTTGCGCTTCTGTGTTGTAAGCTGCAAAGAAACTCGGCACTTTTGTGATAAACATAATTTAGAGGAGGGTTATATTTTCTTCCTTAATTTATTAGCTACTGATGCTGCCTGATCCTGTTACTTACATCTCCTTTTCATCATTCAATTGATAGCACAAAAGAGAAAAGTGATATTAGGAATGTAGCACTACACCTTAATTTGGAAGGGTAAGAAATAAGAGCTTTCTTAAAAACTGCGTCCTTTATTAGAAAGATTAGTCTGTGTGTTTAGTTTCAGTTAATACTGCTGTCTTGGGTTCTGTCTTGTGTACTGTAGGCTGGGATGAGAGGAATTTTTACAGAATTTTAGACGCAAAAGAGAGTGACATCACTGAAATGGCAGAATAGGAGACCGCAGCCTACTTCCCCTCACAAAGATAAAAAATTAAATAACTATCCACAAACAAAAAGAGTTACTGGAGAGTACTGGAGTCCACTTAAGAAGCTTTAGCAACACAGTGGAACAATAGCAACTACAACAACAAAAAGACCCCCAAAACAAAACTTGAGAATAGCACACAAAAAAGGAAAGAAAGCTTCATTTTGCATGCATCAGCCCATCCCCTAAGCTGGCATTGCTCGTCTCCAAGAGGAAAGTTCCCCACAAGAAAGAATCTTCCTTTTTTTTTTTTTTTAAGATTTTATTTATTTATTTCACAGAGAGAGACAGCGAGAGAGGGAACACCAGCAGGGGGAGTGGGAGAGGGAGAAGCAGGCTCCCTGCTCAGCAGGGAGCCTGATGTAGGGCTCGATCCCAGGACCCCGGGATCATGACTTGAGCCGAAGGCCGACGCTTAATGACTGAGCCACCCAGGCGCCCCAAGAAAGAATCTTCCTTGCTGGGAAAGAGAGAACAGGGTAAGAAACCAACTTCCCCAGCCTTTCTGGGTATCACATGAAGAACCCACTTCAGTTTCACCCAGTAGCTCTTCCCTCCTCTATGGACCTCTGATGGTGTTCATCAAGGACCATTCAGTTGTAGCTGCTGTGGTGACCAGCAGCCTGAAGTGACAAGTCACCACGTCCCCCTGGACCTGGAGCTACACTTCGTGCCCTTCACCACTAGGCCCGGGGTCACAGCATGCTCCAGACTGTCCCTACCCACAGGTAAAGGTCTTTCCTTACCAAAGTCAGTCCATAAAGTCTGGAAGAGGTGATTGCGTCTTCAAATGTGCAGATACCTACAACAGGCTCAGGGGTCATAAAGAATCAGGGAAATGTGGCTCCACCAAAGGAACACAATAATCTTCTAGTAGTAATTGGCCTGAAGTAGTGGAGATACAGAACTTGTATGATAAAGAATTCAAGATAATTACTCTAAAGATGCTCAGAGAGCTATAAGATTCCATGAAATCAGGAAAACAATACAAGAACAAAGTGAGAAGTTCAACCAAAGAGAGAAAACATTAAAAAGAATCAAACAGAAATTTTGGAGCTGCAGAATACAACTGAACTGAAGAATTCAATAGAGAGCTTTGATAGCAGAATGAAGCAAGCAGAAGAGTCAATGAGCTCAAAGACAAATCATTTGAAATTATCCAGTCAGAGGAGCAAAAAGAGAAAAGGATGAAAACGAATGAAGAAAGCCTATGGGACTTAGGGGACACCATTAAGAAAAGCAATCTATGTATCATTGCAGTCCCATAAGGAGGAGAGAGGGAAGGGGTAGAAAGCTTGTTTAAAAAAATAATGGCTGAGAGCTCCCCAAACCTGGGGAGAGATTTAAACATCCAAGTTCAAGAAGCTAACAGGTCATATCAGAATTTCAATCTAAAACAATCTTCTTCAAGATACACTATAATAAAATGGTCTAAAATGAAAAATGGAAAAGAGAATTTTATAAACAGCAGAGAACTTTAGAATTCATTTATACGAAAGAACCCCCATAAGGTTATCGGCCTATTTCTCAGCAGAAACCTTGCAGTCAGGAGAGAGTGGGTGATATATTCAAAGTGCTAAAAGAAAAAAAAAAGAGCTGCTAATCAAGAATACTTTACCCAGTAAAGTTGTCCTGAGAAATGAAGGTGAGATAGGTTTTGTCTAACAAAGCAAAGCTGAGGGAGTTCATCACCATTAGACATGTCATAACACCATTAGACATGTCATAACATGTCATAACATCTCATAGCTAAAAGGAGTTCTTCAGGCCGAAACAAAAGGACGCTAACTAGTCACATGAAAACATGAAAATATAAGACACACCAGTAAAGGTGAGTATATAGTCAGATTCAGAATATTCTAATACTGTAATATGGTGGCATGTTAAGCATTTCACTCTAGTGTAAAAGTTGAAGGACAAAAGTATTAAAAATAGCTAGAGCTACAGTAATATGTTAATGAATATACAATATAAAAAGTTGTAAATAAAAGAAGCTCTAAATCATGACATCAAAAACAAAATATGGGGAGGGAGAGTAAAGGGGTAGACTTTTTGTATGTGATCAAAGTTTTATGATTAGCTTAAAATAAGCTGTTATATTTATAAGATGTTTCGAGTAAGTTAGTGACTTAAAACAACACAAATTTGTCATCTTGTAATTCTGGAGGTCAGAAGTCCAGTGAGGATCTCACTGGGCTAAAATGAAGAGATCAGCAAGTCTGTGTTCCATCTGAATGCACTAGGCGAGAATCCCTTTCTTTGTTTTTTCCAGCTTCCGGAAGCCACCTGCATTCCTGGGCTCATGCCCTACCACCTTTCTCTATCTTCGAAGCCAACAAAGTCAGGTTATGTTCTCTCATTGCATGCCTTTTACCTTGCTTTTGCTGTCACATCTCCTTCTATGACTTTCCCTACTTTCTCTCTCTGTGATGACATTGGGCCCCCCTGGATCATCCAAGATAACGTCCCCACCTTAAGATCTTCGGTTTAATCACACCTGCCAAGTCCCTTTTGTTATGTAAGGTCACATAGTCACAGGTTCTGGGGATTAGAACATGGACATCATTGAGGCCGATTATTCTGCCTACAAATAAATACCAGTAAATAAAGACCTTGCTGATAAGTACTAAAACAGAGATGGTCTTGCCTGTTCTTGCAGTGTGAGTGATTCATATACTGGACACACTTTGGGGTTTGCTGGCAAATGGACTTTTGGGAATTAAAATTATCATCAAAACAGATCACTAATTTAATTCTACTTATGGAATGGATTTTGAATACAAAGAATTATATAAGATTTGTTCTTATATTCTAAGAGAGGAGTCTGTGACCTCAGAAATTGAAAAAAAAAAGTCTAAACTTCAAATGAGGTAATCTCAGCAAAAATATCCATCATGATCCTGGTCATCTTGCCATATTCTTAATTTAAAAGTGATTCTAGTTTGTTTTTAAAAAAATATAACTGTGAATTAAAGAGTTTACTCTGTATTCATTAAAAAAATAACCTCAACATGATATTTTGATGAGCATATATGGTTTTCTAAAACATATGAGAGGGAATTTTTACGCTCAAGCATAGATTTTTAGAAACGTTTTTGTGTTTTTATGCTATTTTTGAAATGATTGGAATAAGGACAGTGGGAAATTCTTTCTACAACTGTTTTCACTTGTTATTTGGGGGGAAAAAAAGCTTTCTTCGTGGAGGTTGCCAGTTGTTTCCATGCCTTCAAAAATGAGTTTGAACCATTCACTTTTTGGATTTTAGGTATTCCAGTGGGGTTTTGACCTCTATTAAATTAGCTATTTATTCTACTTAAGTCTGACAGATTAATGCTCCCAAATACTTTGTTAGTCTGTGTGTGTGTGTGTGTGTGTGTGTGTGTGTGTGTGTGTGTTTTAAACAAAGAAAGCTGTAATTGTGCTCTTCAGAGATTTGATTCTCATTTCAACACCAGATTTGAGGTCAAGAATTATATATAGGAAGATCATAGAAAGCAATATCATAAGCTAATAATGCCATTACATGATTGCTGGAAATTAGGCTTGCATAGTTAGTTATAGCAATATAATATTTTGGGAATACACTTAAATAATTGTATGCTCCTTAGATTAAAAAAAACATTTTTAAAATAATTTTTATTGTTATGTTAATCACCATACATTACATCATTAGTTTTTGATGTAGTGTTCCATGATTCATTGTTTGTGCATAACACCCAGGGCTCCACGCAGAATGTGCCCTCTTTAATACCCATCACCAGGCTAATCCATCCCCCCACCCTCCTCCCCTCTAGAACCCTCAGTTTGTTTTTCAGAGTCCATCGTCTCTAATGGTTCGTCTCCCCCTCCAACTTACTCCCCTTCATTCTTCCCCTCCTGCTATCTTCTTCTTCTTTTTAAAAAAAACATTTTATTTGCTTAAGAGGAGCAGGAAGATGTGACACTAAGAGCACAGACTCTAGAACCAAAGTGCCTGGGTTGAAATCTTTGGCTCTGCCACTTGTGAGATATGTGGGCAGGCCCAAGGTGACCTTGGGCAGGTCACTTTACCCTATTTGTTTCATTGTCCTCATCTGTAAAATGGAGGAGAAAATGAAATAAGGTCATATACATAAGGCACTTGGAGAAATGCCTGATGCATAGGAAGTAAATAAATATTTGCCATGATGATGATGATGATGATGATGAAGTTTTAGGGTAAAAGTATTTATTCAGTAATCTATTATTAAGCATCTATGAAGTACCAATCACTTTTCAAGTTTTCACAAATCACTGAATTAATCAAATTGACAGTAGAAACAATAACATTTCATAACCAGCAGTACACTGCGGTTAACTTTTTATTAGTTACTCCATTTAAATAAGTCAACTAAAAACCAGATTTGCCTCTTAAAAACCAGAAAGCAGGTGTGCCTGAGTGGCTCAGTCGGTAAAGCGTCTGCCTTGGGTTCAGGTCATGATCCCAGGGTCCTGGGATTGAGCCCCACATTGGGCTCCCTGCTCGGTGGGGAGCCTGCTTCTCCTCCCTCTGCCACTACCAACACCCCCCACCCCTGCTGATGCTCTCTCTCACTATCTCTCTCTCTCAGATAAATAAAATCTTTTAATAAAAAAAACTAGAAAGAAAGCAGATGATTTTTATTTGGGAGGGAATTACTCAAAATATACATTGTCTAACAGAAACACAATGTCACCAACCCCTTGAAGTAAGTGGAAAATCCATTCAAGAGGTGTGTCCCAGATCTTGTTGAGTGTGCCCAGGAACAAAGTAGGTATTTCCAGTTAAGCCCTGAGTTTTTTTTTTTTTTTTTTTTTAGTTGTTAAATTCAAGATCACATATTCTGAACACTGGTGGAGGAAAGAGACCCCAACGTAGGCCTTTATATGTGTATGCATCATTTGCTCCCACGAATGCATGTTGTCTCGACCTGCCTCTCCCTCCCAGCCACCTATAGCACAGGGCAACTGTGCTCTAATGGTCATCTCTGTGCCTGAATTCCCAGTCTGGAAAATGCACATATTGTCAGCCGTGTCTGGGCATCATAGTGAGCCTGGGAGGGTCCGGGGGATAATAGTATACTGTGTGAAAGACCAGGTGCACATATTTTAAAATATGCTCTGTTCTGTTCAGTCTTTTTCCAAAATCCAGCTTGAATCCATTCTGCTCTCTCCACCTCCACCTGCCCTTCTGTAGCCCATCATTTCTTTGCAGAGTCCTGCCCCAGGCTTTCATTCCTGGTCACTTGTGTTCTCCTGGGCTTCACTGGTTATTTTTACCCCGTGATTGTTTGAAATTGTTTGGAGCTAATTTTTATGCATATAAAACCCTTCATTTTAACACTTTTTCTTATTCTTCTTGCATTCCTCTCCTGAATGTAGCTTCAGTTCCAAAAATGAAAGCATTTTACCACACCCATCATTATGTTCTTCTCTATTCACTTTGGTATGACTTATGGAATATTATTTTGGTAGGTTTTTTTTTTTTTTTTTTTGTAATTTCATAGTTTGTGACCTAAAGTGCAAGAACATTCTGGACTTAGTAGCATGGATAAAGACTAGTACACCATCTCTAAAACATTAAAAAACCACCAGGCTCTATACCTAGTTGTAATTAACTGCTGTATAAAGGGCTGTAAGTTCCAAGCATCTTATCTACAAGGCTGGATAGTTATTCCAGAAGTAAGAATGCTAAACAGCAAGACTAGAGATCTATAATTTTTAAGGTAACTTGAGGAACCAATACCTCCCTAAAATGGTTCCCTGAATAAAGCAACTTACAGAATTGTTCAGGAGCAGACATGAGCAGATGCTTTGTAGAATCCAGTAGAAACTGGACCAAACCGTAAATCTCCTTTTGCCAATTTGTGGCAAATAGACCAGGTTTTGTTGGTGGCATGATGTATATGTTTAAAAATAGTATTTTCCATTATCTTCTCATTTTCACATTTATAGCTTAACTCATTTAGAGCATAAAAGAGATTTGGCAATTAATACAGGAAGCGATCTACCCAACACAGGTTCAGTCCAATCCTGTCCCTGCAGAGACCACTGAGCAACAACCCCAGGGTCTTGCCACATTATTTCAAGTCTGTTGAGCACTTACATCAAGGGTTGGGTGCTATAGCACATTGAAAATGTGACCATTGCCCTTGATCAGAGAACTGCGGAGTACTAGTGCTAGAGGAGAAGTTCAAGGTTTTTAGTCCAGTGATTTCCAGATTTTTGGATGTGAAACTATTAAGAACATTACTCGGGGACTGTCAAGTAAGAACATTAAAAAAAAATCCTACCTTGTGGTGCCTGGGTGGCTCAGTTGGTTAAGTGTCTGCCTTTGGCTCAGGTCATGTTCCCAGGGTGCTGGGATCGAGTCCCGCATCAGGCTCCTTGTCAGCAGGGAATCTGCTTCTCCCTCTTCTTCTGCCTCCCCCCCCCCACGTTCTCTCTCTCTGTCAAATAAATAAAATCTTGAAAAATTATATCCTACCTTGAAGATACTATGCTAAGTGAAATAAGCTATACACGAAAGGACAAATATTACATGACTCTACTTATATGGGGTACCTAGAGTAGGATCCATAGAGACAGAAAGTAGAAGAATGGTGGTTGCCAGGGCCTGGGGAGAGGGGGAATGTGGAGTTTCCAAAGTGGAGTTTTTAATGGGAATGGAGTTTCAGTTCAGGATGATGAACAAGTTCTGGAGGTGTATAGTGGATGGTGGTACAACAATGAGAATGTACTTAATTCCCCTGAACTGACAAATTTTATGTCATGCATATTTTGCTGCAATTAAAAATATCTACCATCTACTTTCATGACTGTTGCATTAAAAAAAAAGGAAATTTTCATATCAAGGAGAAAGGAAAAAAAAGAAAAAGAGGGAAGGAGGGAAGAATGGAAGAAGGAAGAGAAGAAGGGAGGAGGAAGAATGATCTCAAATTAAGAAATATTCCTTTAAAATTACGAAGTGTAACTTTACAAAAGAATCCATTCATTGTGCTTTGTTTTCCCCTTTTGTCACAAACTGGATTGGTACTGACTGGTTTACAAGCACATACCTGAATTTGGAACTCCTACGGTATAGTTCTCTCATTTGGCAGATAAAAAAAATTCAGGTGCAAAGAGGAAGGGTCTTACTCAAATGTTATAGGGTGTATTTATGACTGGGACAGTCATTTCATGACTCACAGAACATGTACTATGCCCATTATTATAGGAAATTTGCTTTCTAGTTTTAGTGTTGTTTCATTAAGGCTGGTATCGTCCTTGGTTTCAGAATTTAGCACATTTATTGAATACCTTCTGTGTGCCAGGCATTGTAAATATTTTCTATTTTCATTTAGCAGACATTTATATAATGCTTATTGGGAGCAAGGCATTGTTCTTAGTACCTAACAAATAAAACTCATATAATCCTTACAATAATACTAGGTACAATTATTATCCCCATTTTAAAAACAAGGAAATCGAGGCCTAGATGGCCTCTGTACTTTCTCAAAGCCATAGAGCTAGGAGGTGGTGGATTGAAATTTAGTTTTAATTAATTATAGTCAAGCTCAATTACCTATTCTGATTATACATAGTAGATTTAATATTTATAAATACATTTGAGAGAATGTTAATTAACTTTAGACCAGACATCATAAAATGCATTTTTTTTTTTTTTTTTTTTTTTTTTTTTACCCAGGGATGTATCTGTCTAAGGACGTTGTTAGATCCTTATTGAAGTCAGCCAAAATTGGATGCCAAGTTTTGGGGTGTGTCCTATTCAGCTCAGGCTGCTGTAACAAAGTACCATAGAGCAGGTGGTTTAAACAACAGACACTTATTTCTCATAATTCTGGAGGCTGTGAAGTGTCAGATCAAGGTATCTGCAGGTTGGGTTCCTTGTGAGAGCCTGGCTTGTAGACAGCCACCTTCATACCGCGTACTCACGTGGCCTTTTTCCATTGTGTGTGCATAGAGAGAGTGAATTTGTCTTCCTCTTCTTAAAGGGCACTAATCCCATCATGAAGGGCCCACTATGACCTCATCTAACCCTAACTACTCCCCAAAGCCCCATTTCCAAATACCATCACACTGGGGGTTATGGGACTCAACATATGAATTTGAGGGGTACACCAACATTCAGCCTACAACCACAGTGTGGATATTAACTTTCTTTAGCTCTTAAAGTATCAATAAACTAAACATGTTGCTGGTGGGTACAATTTACATGTCTTAGTTTGAAGCCCTTAGGAGCCTAGTACAGGGTAAGTTGAATTTAAAGGTGTAGCTGAGAGAGACCTAAAAACTGTCAGCACCCGACAGAGGGAAAGGACAGTGTCTGGCACCTCCCCAGGTCTGACCCATTCAGACAGTATGGCGGTAGTACAGCCATGAAGGTGAGAGTGTCCAGACCATGCAGGTTGAGTTGATAGTAACCTTTAGAGGTGATCTCGTGATTTTGAGGAGCATTTTCAGGAGGAAGTCAAAGTCATCTTGACAGAAAAGTGAATCAGAAAATGCAAATCCAATGACATCAGCAGAACCCTATACATTATTAGAATCAGGGCACCTAGTGAAGAAATGTGGTCAGTTTGTATTTGGAACTCATTGTCAGATGAGGTTCTATTTGATATTTAGGCAAGGAATCAAAACTTCTGAACTATTTAAATTCCTTGTTTTTTTTTTCCCCAACTTGCTTCTTATAACTAGCAAGCAGTGTCAAATCATATTGTATGTCTTTTCTTTGTCATAACTGTCAGAACAAATATTCACTAGAAAAGGATGAAAAAAAAGTCTCATCTTGAGACTTTAGTACCAAGAAAAAAAGGTATAGAAGCTCCTTTATTCAAAGCCATCTGATGGGATCTTTCTTGACCTTCTTGTCCTCCCCAGAAAAAGCGCCAGACCTTTGAAGACCTTTTTGCACTGATTCATTTGGTTCTTTGAAGACATTACTGGGGCGGGGAATAGCCAAAGAGTCATTTGCAATGATAAGAAGACATCACAAACATGTTTTTAAAACTTGAGGAAAGAATAAACATACTCTTTTAAAACTTGGAAAGAGAAAAGAAGATTTAACCCTGGTTTTATAGAATGAGAACAAAAAGTAAAACATCTTGTGTGTGTCCAAGATAAAAGGATACCTTGTGGCCAAGGAAATTTAGATGGAGGCCAAATAGGCTATAGATGTTCTAACCTTGCTGGAAATGTTGTCGCCTTTCCAGCCAGCCACCCACCTCTAAACTTCCCAGAGATGTCCACAGTACAGATCTCCAGCTCAGAGAAGCAGAGTGATTGAAATTCAACATGCATGAATCTGAATACTGTTTTTTAAAAAACATACCTTTAAAACCAGCCATTTCATCAAAAAGCTAAAAGAAGAAAACTTTTTTCCCAGATCTAAGCACAGTCTTAAGGGGCTGCATATATCTTGATGGTTTAAGAACAAAAGTCTTCTTATCCAGATGAGCCTTCTGTGAAATGGCTGATGTTGAGAGAATCAGTTGCCATGTTGACCTTTTCCCCATCTTGTTTTTTGCTCAGAAATTGGTGCTGTTATTGAAACAATATGGGTAAGAGTCTATCTCGAACATGTAATTTTTTCCACCTATTGTCTCCACGGTTTTATGTTGTTTAACAGCTTTTAGAAAGACCTCAAAAGAATAGCACTGATACACCAAAGAGAAAAAAAAAAATCACATGCATTTATACAATTCATTTTTTAACTTTGCACACATTTAAATAAAGAGAAGAAATACCCAGTGTCAAAGTTTTCTTTCTTTGACCAACCCAAGAAAAAAACAAACAAACCACAGTTTATTACCCTTTAGTCACTTCTTGGAGGAAAACCCTCACTAGTGGGTAACCTTTAGATTTTCTAAGTGAAAGTAAACCATTTTGGGCAAGTGTTCTCTTTGCTGAGACAGCATTACTTGCAATCAGCAAGCCACTCTTTCATTTAGTCATTTATTTATTAAAAAGTTGCAGAGGGCATACTACGATGTAGGTGCTACGCTCTGTGCAGGGATACCGAAGTCAGTAAAACACAGATCCTGCTGTCAGGAAATTCATACTCTTTAAAGATAAGTTTCATCTGAAGTTTGCTGACAGAAAATTACTATTAAGCACGGCCTGTCAAAATGCAACACCCGAATTATACACATAGTCACTCTTTAAGGCAGTATGTTACTACCAATTCAAAATTTCATCTCTGGAATGGATGCAAAAAGAGTCCCGCAGACTTTTTATTGAATCAAAGAGGAATACAGAAGGTTTTTATCATCCTTGTGCAATACATAGAAGGTGGTCAGTGGTCTATTTTCCAGTTGGGAGAAAGTTGATGACTTCTCAAGTTTTAGCAGAGAGAGACTTGTGTCTTCATCAAGCACATCTCTGGTCCCCAGTCAGCTCTCATCATGGCTTGTTCAGACTTATTTATTGGTGAAGGGGTCTTGTCACGCAGGCCTCAAGGGCCATCTTTTTCTGAGTCTCCAGTCTGTTACCTGCCATGCTGAAAAATGGGCACCCCCTGTGCTCTGAACAAGGCAGCTCACTGGCATCAAGAGAATTTTGGCCAGCCTGCGTGCTTAGTTGGGGGCCTTTTGGGTTTTCCAAGATGACGCCCGGTTGATTCATTTCTAAGTCTTCAGTATTTACATGTGTGAAACTATGGGAGTGTGTAGGGCAGGAAGATCAGAGCAGTCAGCTTTCCTTGGAAAATATTTTTCCTTTTCAATTTCATGGCTATTTTTAAAAAGGGATGTTTGAGACTTTAGTTTAAAGATGAGTATGTATTTTCCTTTCATGATGACACACAATTATTTTCAGTAAAGACTACAAGAAACCACCTTTTTTGTTGTCTTGCCAATAACGTACGAAAATGAGCAGAGCTGATTTGCAGGTCTGGGTTGCGGTGACTGAAAGCACAACTTTGGGCAGTTTCATTTTTTTTCTTTAATTTGAACTATCAGAGTTCATGGAGTTTTGTGGAAAAGGAAAAGCAGTCCCAGGCACACACAGGGGTAGCATCTGCTTGACAGCATTTTCAATTAATCCCTGCCGTTACATGTACTTCTATTAGGTCCTTGCCAAAAGCCAATGCTAATTCAATGTGTATGGAAATTATTTATTCTGAGTCATAAGTTACTTTTCTTAGCTATAGTTGTTATTGGTACTGTAATGACTTGGCAGCATTTCATCATTTTTTTCTGATGTCTGGCTCATGTTAGCCTGGGCTAACTCCATCTCACAGAAACCCAAGCAAACATGCATTTCTAGGACCTGCTTGACATCCGGCAGCGTCTTACACAACTACCTAATTTTTTCATTGCAATTCACAGTAAAGATGGCCCATCTTGGAATGGATAGAGTGTTCAGGCCTCACCACACTCTAGCTGAGTCACCTTGGGCAAATCACTTAACTTCTCTGAGCACTGGATTCTTGGTGCAGGAAAATCTCGAACTTTCATCTAGCTCTGAAGGAATTTAGAGATTTGGGACTTAATAAACATATTCTAATTGTTCATGGGATGAATTTGCAGCCCTCTGAGACTTGTTACCGTTTTGGGATGTCATTGGAAACGCTGGGAGGCCCTGCCAAACGGTGGGCATTGGGTCCACTGGGTATTCAGGACAGGAGGTAGGCCATCTGAGGGGTGCATTGGTGCATCCCCTGGGGCACCAAGAACGTTCCCCCAAGATGGGTGAGAAAGCCAGACACTTTCAGGTGAAACAGATGCTCAGCAGAGCTAAGCTTTCTGAACACACTTAGATCTTGGAGACTGGATCACTATGCCAAGAAAAAGAGGTTAGCAGTTCTCTTCAGAAGCAGTGGGGAATCTACTGGAATTGGGATCATTTTCCTCAGCTGCTAACTCATGAGGGCATAGATTGGAGAAGAAAACAGAATTTTAAGTAGTTCCGTGGATATTTGAATCAGATATTTAGTTCTCCAATGATACCCATTTGTATTGATAAGTTATTATCAATATACCTGATATGAGGATTTTATCAGCTTAGTAAATAATACCCCTTTAGTCCTTTTCTGAATTTTGGACTAATTTTGAACCATTGGAGGCAGACAGTTTGAGATCAAAATGGGTTTAGATTTGTATCCAAATCGGCTTGCCAACTCTTCTCTAAATTGAATTTATCCTCCTAAACATATGGGCACTCCTCTCCCCTTTACTGGAACAAAGACTACCCCACTAAGAGAACCTAGTGGCAGAAGAGGTCAGAATGGAGGAGATAGGCTGCTTTCAAAAGCCAGAAATGTTCTGTTGCTTTTTCCAAAATTCATCCATCAAACAAGTCACTAAAAGGAGGTGGGAGAGATGTCAGACCAGGAATGTTCTCTGGCTGAAGTTCCTTCACTTGGAATCCCAAGGCGTGGAAAAAGGATACTCCTCCTAACAATTAGCCTCAGACTCATCGTCATATTGGGAACTGCGGTGGAAAAATATGAAAGAAGTATATATTCAACAAGAATTTATTAAATGCCTACCAAGTACTGAGCACTTTTCTGTGCGCTGAGATATAGCAGAGAATAAGACATACAAGGTCTGTCTTCTTCTGGAGCTTACATTCTTAGTGGGGAAGAGGCAATAATAAATAGGTAAACATATCAGTCAGAGGCTTTCAAAATTCATAAGTGCCTTGAAGAAATTAAAACCGGATAATATGATACAGAAGGGTCAGGGATAGGGTGAGAGAAGGGGAGCTCATGAAATAGGGTGGACAAGGCCACTCTCAGGAGGTGACAGATTTGCTGGGGAGTCAGACACGTGGAGGTGGCGGGGAGGGCGGGGGGGAGGACAAGGGTTAGAGGGATCAGCCAGTTCCAAGACCTTGGGGCAGGGTTGGGCTTGGTGGGCTAGAGGAGCAGAAGAAAGGCCAGTGTGTATGGAGCCGAGTGAATGTGGGTGGCCATGCTAGGATGCAGGGTCAGAGAGGAAGGTGGGGGCCAGATCACCTGGGAGTTTGCGATTTCCTCCTGATGTTATAGAAGGCCATTAGAGTATTTGTGTAGATACATTCGAATCACTTGGGGAGCTTGTTAAACTGAAGACTCCGCTTGGGTAAGCCTACGGTGGGGACTGAGAGTCTGCATTTCTAGCTGCTTCCAGGTGATGCTGTTGCTGCTGGTCCACGCACCCAACTTTGAGTATCAAGGGTCTCATCCATGTTCTAAAAGATCACTAGGACTGCCCTGTGGAGACTGGAGAACGAATTGCAGGGAAATGAAAGTAGATGCAGGGAGATGAGCTGGAAGCTATTGTAGTGCATTGGAGGATATGGACGCTCAGGATCGTGTGATTGAGGCCTGTGATTCCAGAGTAGAAGTTCCAGTAGGTTCCCCTCAAGGGTACTGTAGAGATTTGCAGCCCAATTTCAATAAGTATTTCAATAAGGCTAACATTTAGTTCCTGCCGTTGTTCCTTGAGTACCTACTATATTCTGGAACAGAGCTTCTCAAGCTGTACGTGGTAACGTACATTGTAAACACCTGGAGAGCTTGTAAAATGCGGATTCCAGTTTAGTTTGGGGTGGGCCCTCAGAGGCTGCTTCTCCAGCAGTTGAGGTTGATGCTGCTGGTCTGTCGAGTGCACCCGGAGCTCTGCCATTGGTGTTCAGATCATGCTGTGAGGGTGAGTCCCTGGGGGGATTTTCAAAATTACCAATGTTTGCATCACACTTGAGGTGAATTATCAGACTCCCTGTGGGAGGAGCCCAGACCTGGATTTTTTAAAAGGAGTTCCTCAGGTGGTGCTAATCTGTAGTTCAGACAGAGAGCCTTGGAGCCAGATGTGGTCACCCAGTTCCCCAGGGAGGTGGCTAGGACTGGGGTTGCCACTACACAGAGGTGGTAAAAAGGGACTAATTGACTTGCCCAAGGTCACAGGGCCAGGAAGTGATAGCATGGAGATTTCAACTTAGTTCTTCTAACTCCAAATTTAGGATTTTTTTCATAGTACCGTACCACTTCTCTACTTTCTCGTTTGGGGCAAAACTCATTGTGCTAGATATTGAGGGGAACATTGTATGAGGCAGGGTCCAACCACAAAACAGAAACTCAGCTATTTCAAACAGAGAGCACCTACAATAGGAGATTGGTTACTGTGGTTGCAGGGGGGTTGCTGTGCGAAGGGAAGGGACAGTGCAAAAGAGACAAAACAGAAGGGTATTTCCAGAGATCAGGAAACCACTGTGGTCCCGGGCTGGAAACCAGGAGCTTGCATCCGGTGCTGCGCTTATAGAGATGCGGTTTCTGCTCATCACGCTGCAACCACCGGGCCTACGCTTCCCGCCAAAGCCCATCTCTGTTTGAAAAGGACTGTGAGTGGGACAATGGGGTTTGATGTATGCATTCAGTTGGACGGCCATGTTTGCTAGAACGCACCTCTTCTGTGTGCAAAAGGAGGCAAAAGATGCTTGGAAAGCTGATCTTTTAACTGCTGGTCGCGCACTGGTGGTCACCTTCAAAAGGAAACAGATGTTGCTCTTGGGTATTTGGAGTCTGAACCCTCTTGGGCTCTGGGCCGGTCTGCCATGGAGCACTAGTGACTGGCCCCCAGCTCCCTGTGTGCACCCTGTGCTCGTGTTTTCCCTTCTGTGGTTACTTGTTCTCTGCCGCACACAGTGTGTCCAAACTATGCTGAGCTGTGTCCACTTTGGTGTTTGTTAATGAAAACTTGCCTTCGCGCCTGACCATCCCTGCCTTCTGAGACCTGTCTGAATTTCTTCAATGACCAAGAAACTTTTGAAAGGAAAAAAACAGCTGTAAAAGTGGAGTGGCTCTTCTTGATATGTTAATAGATTTTTTAAAATACAGACTAGTGAGATTTGAAATAGGATGAAATGTCTTTCTCATAAGTTGTGAAGAAAACATTTTTAAAAAGTAGCAAAAGGTGACCTCTTATTAAGTGACACATTAAAAAAGGAAGTTAGAAAATTTCTTAGGGCATCAGTAATTAATTTGTGTCCCTAAAACAAATTCCCATACCAGCATTTGTTGGCATAATTTCCTTCTCTTATGATTAGTTTAATATTTAAAGAGAGAAGAAATTATTGAAATAATATATGTTTTTTCCTGCCAGAATTTCATCCTGTCCAAATATCCATCTGTGAGAAGAAATTGTATTCTTTGGAAATAGGGAAAAGAAAATTGCAATAAACTGAAAGATCTTTTTGTTGATATTTTATGTTCCACTTTGAATTACTATTTGATAATTACTATTTAAAAGTTTTAAGGGACTTTTCATTTTCTCCCCAGCTCTGCTTTATAATTTGCCCAAGGATGCCTGGTTTTGTTCATCATATGTTTGAACAAACAGCTAATTGTTACTAGCTTTTCCTGTGAAGAGGCAAAAGAGCTCTGAAATATTATTGTACGTATCTGAGCAGTTTTTCTGAATTATTTTATCTGGTCGACCTAGGAGAAATTGTAGTCTCTGAGGAGGAAGAATGGTGGTTTTCTGTTTACCGCTATAATGCTGCGATAGCAGTAAGTTAATCACAAGTCAATTCAAAATCCAAAGGTCATCATAGATCATTACTTTGTGCTTTTGCAATTATTCTTTTTTTTTAAAGACTTTATTTATTTATTCATGAGAGACAGAGGGAGAGAGAGAGAGAGAGAGAAGCAGAGGGAGAAGCAGACTCCCAAGGAGCAGGGAGCCCGATGCGGGATTCGATCCCAGGACCCTGGGATCATGACCTGAGCTGAAGGCAGATGCTTAACCATCTGAGCCACCCAGGCGCCCTGTAATTATTCTTAAGATGTTTAAAGTCTGATGAACATAGGGAAAGGGGAAAAACAAAGAGAGGGAAGCAAACCATAAGAGACTCTTAACTATAGATAGAGAACAGACTGAGGGTTGCTGGAGGGAGGGGCGGTGGGTGGGTGATGGGCTAGATGGGGGATGGGCATTAAGGAGGACACTTGCTGTGATGAGCGCTGGGTGTTGGATGTAAGTGATGAATCACTAAATTCTACTCCTGAAACCAATATTACACTGTATGTTAACTAACTAGAATTTAAATGAAAATTTAAGAAAAAGAAAGGATATTTAAAGCTTGTCATTAAGAAACGGAAAATATCAGTAAAATAGTGAAGATTTGTTTTCATTTTTTTCCAGAAGAAAAGTAAGAGAGACCTCAGTTAATTTGTTGTGTAGGCAAGAAGGGACTTTGCAACCATCCTTCATCTATGTTTGAGGAAGCGTCCGTCACATGTATGTAGTGTTTGTAATTGTCCTATGCCAACATGATTTTATTTACAAGGTGTAACTGTTCCTATTATCGCAAACACTGTGGTTTCAGTTTCTTGTCTCAAGTGAGAAGAATAAGAAGGAGATAGAGGTCGTGATCACTAGGAGTTGAGGTTGTCGGTTTACTTTGTTAAGAATGTTGCCTTGAACATTGGGGTGCATATAGCCCTTCTTTTCATTACATCTGTGTCTTTGGGGTAAATACCCAGGAGTGCAATTGCTGGGTCATAGGGTAGCTCTATTTTTAATTTTTTGAGGAACCTCCACACTGTTTTCCAAAGTGGCTGCACCAACTTGCACTCCCACCAACAGTGTAAGAGGGTTCCCCTTTCTCCACAACCTCTCCAACATTTGTTGTTTCTTTCCCTGTCCATTTTTGCCATTCTAACTGGTGTAAGGTGGTATCTCAATGTGGTTTTAATTTGAATTTCCCTGATGGCTAATGATGATGAACATTTTTTCATGTGTCTATTAGCCATTTTTATGTTTTCTTCAGAGAAGTATCAGTTCATGTCTTCTGCCCATTTTTTGACTTGATTATTTGTTTTTTGGGTGTTTAGTTTAAGAAATTCTTTATAGAGCTTGGATACCAGCCCTTTATCCGTAGTGTCATTTGCAAATATCTTCTCCCATTCTGTGGGTTGCCTCTTTGTTTTGTTGACTGTTTCCTTTGCTGTGCAGAAGTTTTTTATCTTGATGAAGTCCCAAAAGTTCATTTTTGCTTTTGTTTCACTAGCTTTTGGAGATGTATCTTGAAAGAAGTTGCTGTGGCCGATGTCAAAGAGGTTATTGCCTATGTTCCTCTCTAGGATTTTGATGGATTCCTGTCTCACATTGAGGTCATCCATTTTGAGTTTATCTTTGTGTATGGTGTTAGAGAATGGTCGAGTTTCATTCTTTTGCATGTGGCTGTCCAATTTTCCCAGCACCATTTATTGAAGAGATGGTCTTTTTTCCTGCTTTGTCGAAGATTATTTGACCAGAGTTGAGGGTCCATATCTGAGCTCTCTATTCTGTTCCATTGGTCTGTATGTCTGTTTTTATGCCAGTACCATGCCGTCTTGGTGATCACTGCTTTGTAATATAGCTTGAAATCGGGCAACGTAATGCCCCCAACTTTGTTTTTCTTTTTCAACATTTCCTTGGCGATTTGGGGTCTTTTCTGATTCCATACAAATTTTAGGATTGTTTGTTCCAGCACTTTGAAAAATATCTTTGGAATTTTGATCAGGATGGCATTGAAGGTATAGATTGCTCTGGGCAGCATAGACATTTTAACAATGTTTATTCTTCCGATCCATGAGCGTGGAATGTTTTTCCATCTTTTTGTGTCTTCTTCAATTTCTTTCATGAGTGTTCTGTAGTTCCTAGAGTATAGATCCTTTACCTCTTTGGTTCGGATTATTCCGAGGTATCTTATGTTTTCGGTGCTATTGTAAATGGAATCATTTCTCTAATTTCTCTTTCAACAGTTGTGTTGTTAGTGTATAAGAAAGCAACTGATTTCTGTGCATTGATTTTGTATCCTGCCACATTACTGAATTGCTGTATGAGTTCTAGTAATTTGGGAGTGGAGTCTTTTGGGTTTTCCACATAAAGTATCTTGTCATCTGTGAAAAGAGAGAGTTTGACTTCTTCTTTGCCAATTTGAATACCTTTTATTTCTTTTTGTTGTCTGACTGCTGTTGCTAGGACTTCTAGTACTATGTTGAACAATAGTGGTGAGAGTGGGCATTCTTGACGTGTTCCTGATCTTAAGGGAAAGGCTCTCAGCTTTTCCCCATTAAGGATGATATTCGCTGTGGGTTTTTCATAGATGGATTTTATGAACTTGAGGACTGTTCCCTCTATCCCTATATTCTGCAGAATTTTAATCAGGAAAGGATGCTATATTTTGTCAAATGCTTTTTCTGCATCAATTGAGAGGACGATATGGTTCTTCTCTCTCCTCTTATTAATGTGTTCTATCACATTGATTGATTTGCGAATGTTGAACCACCCTTGCATCCCAGGGATAAATCCCACTTGGTCGTGGTGGATGACCCCAATGTTCATAGCAGCAATATCCACAATAGCCAAACTGTGGAAAGAGCCGAGATGCCCTTCAACAGATGAATGGATAAAGAAGATGTGGTCCATATATACAATGGAATATTACTCAGCCATCAGAAAAGATGAATACCCAACTTTTACATCAACATGGATGGGACTGGAGGAGATTATGCTAAGTGAAATAAGTCAAGCAGAGAAAGTCAATTATCATATGGTTTCACTTATTTGTGGAACATCAGGAACAGCATGGAGGACATTAGGAGAAGGAAGGGAAAATGAAGGGGGGGGAATCGGAGGGAGAGATGAACCATGAGAGACTATGGACTCTGAGAAACAAACTGAGGATTTTGGAGGGGAGGGGGGTGGGGGGATGGGTTAGCCTGGTGATGGGTATTAAGGAGGGCACGTACTGCATGGAGCAGTGGGTATTATATGAAAAAAAATGAATCGTGGATCACCACATCAAAAACTAATGATGTATTGTATGGTGACTAACATAACATAATAAAATAAAATATAAAAAAATAAAATAAAATCCAAAAAAAAAAAAAGAATGCTAAGCCTTGCAAGAGGAAACCAAGAGGTATCAGTCCTCCGAAGGTGGGAGTAGCCTAAGGGAAGGTTGTGGGATTTTTTTCCATCTGTGCATCCCTTCATCTGTGGTTATCCTAACAAAGTGAGAATATTATTTAAACCATGTACTTTATTTTGCTGGAGCATTTGATATGTTTGAAAAGTCTAAGACTCTTTCCTCGGTAGGCATACACTTGCACTTAGCCTTAATTCATACCCTTGGAGGCAGCAAATACAGCATGGCCCTATTCTGTGTATTTTAAGAGGCTTCTTATAACAGGGCTGGTCTGTGGCAATACTGGTGAGTAGCACTTAGAGAGTTTTAAAAACCACTCTGTCGTGGTGATGACATACTCAGTGTGGTTCTAGAAGCTAAATAAAACACAGGAAAGAGATATTAAATGAAATAAAGAACACGCCTATGTAATTATTGCCAGAAATGAAATTTTGAAACCCTAAATTTGAGTGTGGTCTAGGCACCTGAACATTCCTGTAGACAAACAACCATCATTTCCCAGATTAAAATTTCAGGAAAGCAACGTCTATATCAAGTGTCTTTTTTAGACAGAATATTCTGAAAACGGTTTGACTTGATCAGAGGAGAAACAGGGAGCAGATGTGGAGTGACACAGGTGCCCACAAAAGCATTCCCTTCTGAGTGGCTCCATTTACTGTGTAAGATCCCAAAAGCAATCCATCTATGCCAGTGTCACTTAGTTTCCACTGGGACACTTTGGCCCAACTCAGAAGATACTAATCATTATGGTGGAATTGTTGTAGGACTTAAAATCCAGACCTCTTTGAAATCTAAAAGTAAGATTTTCTTTTGAAAGGACTCATTTTTTAATGACCGTGATCAAGACTATTACAGTTTGTGGATAAAGGACACCCTTCTCCCACGTTTATGTTCTAACTCAAGTCTTCGAATTTTTCTGTAACTATTTCCATGGGAAAGTGAGTGAATGTCTTTCAGGCCTCTGCTACACTAAGTACTCTACTGTACTAGACCTAGTCTCTACCAGATGCTTTTACTCAGGTTATCTCATTTGCTCTTCGAGATAACCTTTGAAGGCATTTTGTGGGTAAGAAAACTGAGGCTCTGAATTGTAAAAGTACGCTTGGCAAAGTAGGGAGTCCGTTCCAGATTCCAGACCCAGCTTTATCTAAAACCATATCATCGCCCCCAAATACCTCAATAACCATGACTCAAGGTCATGTGGGCCTACAGGTTCAAATACATTTGTAATTTGACTAGGTTTTCCATTTACCTGAAGCTAACCACACTCCCAGTATAATCCAGTAAAATTTATGGTTTATTTTTGTGTTTTGCTATTTCTCCCATTTACAGGATCTATCATGCTGTGCTGCTTAAAGCACATAATTAATAACTACTTACTGAATTAATACATTTTCAGATATCTTGAGCCCCTTGAAAGTTGCCTAACTTAGAAGGGTCAGAGTAACTTCTGTTAAAAAAGATGAAAAGTTGGGTTTTTTCCACCTTTCTTTCACCTCGTAAAATCCCGTTTCAATGGCTAGTTCATACTATCCTCTCATTTATATAGCTTTCTCTGGTCCACTTTGTCTTTGAGGCAGAAATGCTTCTTTTTCTATGTATGACTTACCGCTTTATATATACTTTCATGTGGGGTTTTTTTAATTTAATTTTTTAATTTTTTAATTTATTTTTTTGTTTTTGTTTTTGTTTTTTTATTATTATGTTATGTTAATCACCATACATTACATCATTAGTTTTTGATGTAGTGTTCCATGATTCATTGTTTGCCTATAACACCCAGTGCTCCGTTCAGTACATGCCCTCTTTAATACCCATCACCGGGCTAACCCATCTCATTTGCTCTTGGAGATGACCTTTGAAGTTTATCTCCCCTCTAGAACCCTCAGTTTGTTTCTCAGAGTCCATAGTTTCTCATGGTTCATCTCCCCCCCTCCGATTTACCCCCCTTCATTTTTCCCTTCCTGCTATCTTTTTTTTTTTAACATATATTGCATTATTTGTTTCAGAGGTACAGGTCTGTGATTCAACAGTCTTGCACAATTCACAGCGCTCACCATAGCACATACCCTCCCCAGTGTCTATCACCCAGCCACCCCATCCCTCCCACCCCCCACCACTCCAGCAACCCTCAGTTTGTTTATTTTATTATGTTAGTCATGTGGTTTTTTTTAAAAGTAAGATTAATTTATTGTGCACTGTGCTAGTCATTAGGCTAAATATACTACAAATATTATCTCTTTTTCATTCTCAAAACAACCCTGGGAGACACAAACCTTAGTCATTGTTATCCTATATTACAGGTAAGGAAACCGAGTTTCAGAGGGATTAAATAACTTGCTCTCAGTCACAGTTAATGAATTTCAGAAATGCAGGAGGAATCCAGATTGGATTGATTCCTAAAGCCTGTGCTTTCAATTTATTCTTTTATTTTTAATTGAGCAAAGTTTATATACTGTGAAGTGTACAATATCTTAAGTGTATAATTTGATGAGTTTTGATAAGTGCACATCTGTATAACTGTCTACCCAGTCAAGATATGGAATATTTCCACTGCCCAGAAAGTTCCTTCATGCCCCTTCTCTGTCATTTCCAGCCACCCAAGATGAAGGCTGCCTGTTCTTGAACTTACAGAAATTGAACTACAGAATACTTTTTTGTCTATCACTTGTTGACTCAACATAATATTTTTGAGATTCACCAATGTTGTTGTATGTACTGATAGCCACCATATGATGGTTAATTCATTGTTTCTGTTGAGTAGTATTCCATTTTATGAATATACCATAATTTGTTTATCCATTCTTCTGTTGATGGGCATCTGTGTTCTTTCCAGTTGGGGTGATTGTGAATAAGGCTACTGTGAACATTCTCATACACAAGTCTTTTTGAGAACATATGTTTTCATTTCTCTTGGGTAAATACTGATGTGTGGAATCATTGGGTTATAGAATAGAAACATGTTTTACTTTATAAGGAACTGCCCATTTTCCAAAGTGGCTGTACCATTTTATAGTTTCATAAGCAACATAGGAGAGTTCTAGGATCTCCGTATCTTCTCTAACATTTGATACTGTCAGTCATTTTAAAATTTGTGTTACCTTTTAAAATGCCCTCTTCCTTACTTGGCTGGGAGCCTCTTGAGATCAGGAAGTAGGTGTCATTCATCTCTCTATCCACAAAGCTTAACTCAGTGTCTGGCAGAAATATGATGCATGTGAAACTAATTTTGAGGATTGCAAAAATGGTTGTCTGGATCCCTTCCAGCAATGAATATCTAGAAATCTATCCTCATGCCACGTAGCATGTAGATTGTTTTAAACTGAAAGGCCTTTGGACTAATATCTTCAGAGGGTGGCAGCCTTTCAAAAGGAAAGTAGCAGATCGGTGATCCATAGTGAGTGACTAGCCAGTCATTGGCTCTCCTGAGTGAGGTGGCCCACTATTTGCTGGGAGGCTGTTCTTCAGCAGTGGGCCCATGTGACATGGGAAGTCTACTTGGACATCACTGAAAGCATAAGCATCGACCTCTGACCCGTCTTTTAGGATAGTGTTTTGATTAGCTATTGCTGCATAATAAAATGCAGTAGTAGCTTAAAACAACACATATTTATTATTGCACGGTTTTTGTGGATCAGGAGTCTGGCCGTGGCTTAACTGGATCTTCTACTTCACAAGACCGCAATCAGATGTTGGCTGGGGCTGTGGGCTCATTTCAAGCCTTGCCTGGGGAAGGATTCACTTCCAAGCTCACAAAGTTGTTAGCTGGATTCACATACATGTGAATGTATGTTGGACTGAGGGCCTCAGGTTCTTGCTAGTTGTTGGCCACAGACACTCATAGTTTCTTGCTATGCTGGCTTCCCTAATAATTCATTGTTATTGTGGAGTAGTATTCCATTTTATGAATATACCATAATTTGTTTATCCATTCTCCTGTTGATGGGCATCTGTGTTCTTTCCAGTTTGGGGCGATTGTGAATAAGGCTACTATGAACATTCTCATACACAAGTCTTTTTGAGAACATATGTTTTCATTTCTCTTGGGTAAATACCGATGTGTGGAATCAATGTGTAGACGTTGGTGCTTGCTTCGTCACAGCTGGCAAAAGAGCATAGCAAGGTGGATGTTACAGTTTTATGTAACTTAATCACGGAAGTGACATCCTGTAACCTTTGCAATATTTGATTGGTTAGAAACAAGTCACAGATACCGCCCACATTCAAGGAGAGAGGATTATGCAAGGACATAAATACCAAGAGGTGAGGATAATTGGGAGGTCATATTAGTGTCTGCCTGCCACAGATGGCCAGTTTACATCTTTTTCAAAGTGGAAAATACAGATATTATGAGGAAAGTAGTTGTTTTGACCCAAAGAGAGCATTAAATTTTTTATGGTTCTAATGAATTGTTTCAGAGGCTCTAATTTTACCCCAACACAGAGAGACACCGTTCTGGATCAATTATCTGCAGTTAATGTCCACTTGTACAGAATATTGATAGGAAAGCATGGAGTGATTTCTGGATAAATACTTCTCAGTGGGTTCATTCAGTGTAGATGAATTGAGTCTTTTCTATGATCTGCTACTGGACAGAGCTCTGCCCTGAAATTTGCCACGGATTAAAGACGTAGAGAGATGGGCAGAGTGACCCCTGTAACACAAGTGGGAAGCTAAGATTTTGGCAACAAGTTTGCTTATCTGGAATAGAACGATTAACCCAGACAAAACATAGAAAAAAACCTGAAGGTCATATGAAACTAAGTTGTCTATACTTTTAGGGAGGGTATTTTTAATTTAAAAAGTAAGCCACATGTATAGAAACCAGCACAAACAAAATATTTTACTTGTTAGAAGATACCTGGAAGATGTTCAAACTTTAACCCTTAGCTTTGGAGAGTTTGGATGGTGCAGGAAGACAACAGAGCCTTGTCTGACCTTGACCATATGCAAAAAAAAAAATATATATATATATATATTCTGTCTATCCTTGATAATTAAGGATTTTGAGTACCCTAAGTGTTTTTCCAAATTTAAACCAAACACAAAGGCTCATTTCCAGACTTTTGGGTAACATTATTATTATAATCCTTTAATAATGTAGAAAGCTTTGAGAAGCTAAAGACCACATATAGCCGCACTTAAAAAAAAAAAAGTTTGTTTCAAAATTCATCTCCTGAATAAGCTGCATAACCTACTTTCCTCGAGTATATGAATTAATCATTTCAAAGAAATGGAAAATAGTATATCTCTTCTAGTGAAAAAAGAAAGACAATATTAATAGACATTTGGAAACTTCTTTTGCCACATTTCAAATTCATTCTAGATAATTTACATTCAAAGCAAAAAAAATGCCTTTTTTGATGGATGCACAGTGAAAGAACAATTTATTTTAGTTACAAAATAGTAATAGTGAAAGTTATATAGCGCTTATTATGTGCTAGGTACTGTTCTACCCAGCATTGTGTATAATACTAAATATATACATATATTATTATATGCACATATATTATTCATATGTATACACATAAATATATGTACTAATTTAGTCTTCATAACCACCTCTTAAACAATTCCAGAACTTGGAAATATATATACACTAGCCCACATATTCTTTGAATTGGTGTTCTCAACCCACATATTAATTAACCCTTGTTAATGACGGAAGTAAGTATTTGATTCATGCTCACTTTATATTTACATGAGAATAGTGTTTTAACTTTTTGAAAAGTACGCTTTGATAAATTCTATGATGCAGGTACTATTATTTTTCCTATTGTATTGGTGAGGCAAGAGAGGCACAGGGAAGTTGAGCAACTTGCCTGGGGCCTCACGGCCATTCCATAGTGGAGCCAGCATTTGAACACCAGCAGCCTGGGCCAGAGTCTCTGCTCTTAACTGTCCCACTAGCCCCCAGTCTTGAGGAATTTGCTTTCTTTTCATGCATAAACCATAGCCAGCCTTACCAACACTCAAAAAAGCAGGATCAACAAAAGAGTCCAAGATAAACCAGTGCATTCCAGCTTAAGGAAAACAAACCAAAAAAACACACTCGCTCCAGCTTGGCACAAGCTTCTGGGTTAGGACAACCAATCTAAGAAAGCCCACACTTCATTGTTTTAAGGAAAACAAACACCCAACGGTGATGGCCTAATTTTGATTCCGAAGGGCAACATACAAGGCTTCCCCGGTGGATTAAAAAACAACCTCCAGAGTTGCTGTAATGCTTGGAGCTCTGTGAAAAGTCCCAGTTGGCATCTGTAAGTGTAGTCTCCAGGTTGACAGTGGGAGTGCAGAGGAGCCAGGAAAGGGAAAGCAGTAGGAAGAGATGAATTGTTCCTGAAGAATAGTCATGGCCTCACTGGTGTCAGTGAGGCCTCACTGGTGTCAGTTTAGAGTATTGGACTCTAAACCAATACCTGGCCCCCACCACAGTTCCTGGTGTCCCACTCTGAAGAGGTCTTCAGCAGAGCCACAGTCGGAGCCAACAAAGACTTCCCACTGAATCCATCCGTGGATGTTCTGTGGGCAGCTTGCATGGCATTGGGACATTGTTGGGCTGGAGGTAAAAGCAGAGTCCAAGGACCCCTAGGCTTTGAAGCCCACCATATCAATATGGCATCAGGCCATTCCAGAACTTATCCTGGTGAAGAAGATAGCTCAGGACCTCTACCCTTGTTTGGAGGGCTTGATGGGGTAAAAACAGTGAGAGCAGAGGAGGGCTCAGTCTGCCCTCATGGACCGTCCTGAAGCTGGGCCAACTCCTCCTGGACATCTTGAGCAAGGAATGGTTATTGTCATGGAACTTTAGCACCATTTGTCCCTGAAATGTGGTCTGGGGACAGTCTAGCCAGCTGCACCTTCAGATTACCCTGGTTTGTTTTACTTACCACACCCACACACACAAAGAAACCCAAACTATAAATAAACAAACAAATAAGTTATTGTTATATATACAAAGTAAATATGTAAATATTTATATGTATATACATATTTATGGTTTTTATTAATATGTAACACAAAAAAAGTTAAAAAGAAGACTTCTCATTGGGCATTCTGAGATCAGTAATTCAAAACTTAAAATATGCAAAGGAATTTGAAAATCATGTTTCCTAAATTTCCTTGATCATGATAATTATCTGGAGGTATTTGTAAAAATAAAAATTTTGACATTACTGGCCTGTAGCAGGCCCACTGTATTAATTAGCAGAATTAATCTCCAGCACTCCCAAGTGCTTCTTATCATGGAAATGTGGATAAACATTTCTCCACATAGTTAATTTAAAATTGTATTTAATAAATAGTGAACGATTAATGGCAACTTCACTCATTTGTACCATGGCCTGTAGATTCTGAGTTTGGGAGATAATTTTGAAACAAGTGTTTTCCAAATAAAAATGCTATCTTTTGGGGCGCCTGGGTGGCTCAGTCGTTAAGCGTCTGCCTTCGGCTCAGGTCATGATCCCAGGGTCCTGGGATCCTTCCTGCGTCCCAGGGTCCTTCCTGCTCAGCAGGAAGCCTGCTTCTCCCTCTCCCACTCCCCCTGCTTGTGTTCCCTCTCTCGCTGTGTCTCTCTCTGTCAAATAAATAAAATCTAAAAATAAATTAAAAATATGTAATACATATTTATATAAAACTACATATTTACAGTTTTTATATGTACATATATATTTATAGTTTTTACTGACAATAAAATAAAACATTCCCATTATAGAAACAATTCAAGCCTCACGGAACATTATAAAGAAAAAAGGTAGAAATCCCCTAAAATCCAGTCAGTCACAGATATTGCCTTATTTACTAAGAATGAACATTGACATTTTGAATACCCTTTCATACAAATCTTCATGCATGTATACCTGCATAATGATGCATATAACTGTGTGTGAATTTAACCGTACTAAGAAGGCTGTTGGTAAACCTCCACCCAACGGGGTGTGTGGAGTTCTTGCATGGTCGGTAAAGGTTGATCCAAATCATCATTTCAGTCAATAGAAATAAGAACATTTTTGTGACTAGGTTTTCTTGGGGTTGGAGGGACACAACAGGAATAGAATTATCAGAACATCTGGGCTCGTGCAGATTTTCCTGAATCTTTGAAAACTTCGTGTGTGCACGGGATGAGGCAGCGAGCGGTGGCCATGAATGAAAGCCAGGAGGAACATTCTGGCTCGCTCGCTGGTTGCTTAGGGGCCAGCAAGTGAAGGGACGGAAGTGGTTGGTGTTCACCATGTGGTGTTGATCTTGGAGCTGGGACACGGTAAGGCCTTGAGAGAGAGGCACACTCTGCATGAGACTGGGAAAGGTTTTGAACAATGGCTTTTTACTCTTGTTCGTACAAGACACGAGGAAGCATAGGATGATGGCTGGGACTGATTTAATTAGCAGCAAAGGAATCAAGAAAACCAGCGACCAGATTCTTTCATCTCTCTCCAGAAAGGACATTTTTAACTGGACTCATGTTACAAATCTGTGATTAATGCCAGGGTTGTAATTAAGACAGGACCTAAAGCAGAGCAGAGTCAGGACCACTGTGTTTAAAATGTTTAGAAACAAATGTGGCCAAAGACCACTGATTTTTCCTTTGGGAAAAAGCGACAGTCCGTGTGAAGAGATAAATTATACTGAATCCATTAAAAACACATGTTGTGTTTGGTTAAATGCTAATCTCTTTTTTACCCTCCTGCTGCCGAGGCCTGTAGTGTCTGTCCAGGATCTAAATGTATGTTTGAACTCTGACAGTACCGGAAAAGAGCCCGGTCTTGTCTGTGTTGTACTGAGGCCCCTGTTCTCAACCTTACGGATTTTCAACCCAGGGATTCTACTGAGATAGATATCACTGTCTATCACTGTGTAAACCAAGTCCATTTTTTTCTTCATCCATTTGTATGAGGAAATACCATAATATTCAGAGCCTTGGAAGCATCAGAAATTGCTGCCAGGGCATGTGAGGTAGGGAGCTGCCCAGTGAACTAACTTTCTTCCCTTCGCCTAGAGCGTGCTTCTCTCTCACCAAGCTCCTGTTTATCTTCTAATTCCTATTCATCTTTCTCATTGTTGCACAAATAACGCTTTTCCCTGAGAAGCCTTGCCTGACTGATTTCCCAAGCCTGAGTTGACTATTCCTCCTCTGTGCTTCTCCATCCTTCCACTTCTCATACCTGGTTACAATTGCTGGCAACCCCGTGTCCATCCGTCACCAGGCGGGTGGTCTGTGAGGATCAGCAGCCCGTCACCTAGGACAGAGCCTGCCACACGATTTTAGCAAACATCTCTCGAATGAATGAGGACACCTCTCTGCTGCATACCAGCCAACACTTCTGGCTCCCAGGGCCACCTCCCACCCCGCTGCATACCCAGCACCTTGATGTGACGTTTGAGATTTCCATTCCACTAGATACATAAGGACAAAAATGTGCAACTTTTGCATCATGTTACCAAACGTCTTTATTCCCAAACAGATATCATACTGGTAGCTCACAGCATGTAAATGGTCAAACACAAACAAAAAATTTAAAGACAAAAGCAAACCTGTCATCTTTGGAATGACATTGTTTTGACTGAATTATAGAAGTACAACTTGGAAACATTGCAGTGAGCGTTCCAAGAGCATTCCCTCTGCCACCTCTTGGCCTGGAGGCTGGCACCCCTCCCTGAGGTGTTCCAGGAGACCCTCCTACTGAGCCCGTTCTGTGGGGTCTTGGAATCAGGGGATGGGCTCGGCCGCTGCAATCACTGTGGCTGTGATTGTGAACATGTGGCCGGGGAGGAATTTATTTGCCTGATCTATTTCAGGACAACAAATTGCACACTGACAGAAAGACCGATCTATTTTCTTCAGAAGATCTTGGCCTACTCTTCTCTTCTCCGTTTGCAAAACCGAGAACTAAACTTTGTCTAAATGTGCTATTCTTCATGGTTACCTGTGCTCCTCACACTGTGGTGTGCTGTCTAGCATTTAGTTATGATTCTGGTTTTGTCCTTGTGTTTCATTTCATGGAGGGATTATTCATTGAGGACCAAATCTTCATTTTAATACCACCGTGCTTTGGGACAAGTCAGTGTCATAAAATTTTAGATGCATGGGGCACTGGAATGGAAGTATTAGGGAGGAGAAGGAGCGAGACCGGTGGGAGATGAGAGGTCCTATATTCCCGATTAATTGAAGTTAATATATGGGTGTGTAGATCACAGTGCAATGGGTAACACTTGATGAAGAGGACAGACATTAAAGGTGAGAAAATATGTTAGTAGCCTCCACTGTTGAAATATTTTGGCCTTGTGGTTGGCATCAGTCATTCCAGGGATAATTCTCCATGTGTGGCCTTGCCAGGTTTTGGCACAGAGTGCTTGGAAGTGTCCTTTTACAGCCTACCGGCCTTATGGCGGGTAGGATTTCTTCGTTCGTTCTCCTCGTGCACAGAGCTCTGGCAGTCGGCTGTGAGTCCCAGAGCACACAGCTGTCCTCCGGGGAGGAGTTCATGCCCCCCACAAAGCAGCTCAAGAGCATCCTAACTCAAGACATACCACTTCTTGGGGAGGTCAGGTAGGGAAGGAAAGCCTGTGGGGACAGGCAGGAGAGCAGGAATGGGCCCCCTTCTGGAAAGGTCTCTGCTCACATGGTGAGGATCTCTTTGGAGCCTCAGAACCAGGTAACTAAGACAATTAAGTGGGAGTTTCCATCCAGAGTGAAGAGGACTCCAAGGCAGGTGGGAACTTGAGTCTGGAAGCAGTGTTGGCGGAGTCCAGTTTCATCTGTTACATATGCACAGGTAGAGAAATCTGTGTGTTTTTCACCTGAGTGCTGTTCATTAATAATCATATTACTTCAGGAGAAAAGATGATTCTCGGAGACACGGAGGTTAGCTGGAGTGCTGGGCGGGGGCCTGGAGCCGAGCCCACAGGTCCCACCGCAGGTGTGGGGCCGTCGTGTGATGGCACATGCGCACAGCCCGGGACGGGCAGCCCCCAGGGCAGCCCTCAGACCTGGCAGAAACATCATTTGACCGGTGAAACGTTCCCCCCTTTGTATTTAGGGGGAAACTCCAGCTTTCTACAACCTAGCAAAATTATGTACAACCTTGAAAAATAGCTTTTGATGATCATTATGTAAGGGAAACCTGGTAAACATTCACAGAAATGATTCATGCTAAACAAGTAAACAAAGCCAGAACCAAGCCGTGAGCATAACGTTGTGCATTATAATCAGGGTATATATGAACTAAGTTGTATCCCTAGGAAGCAGCTACTCCTGGGATGGACTCACAGGGCTGCTATGTCCGTAAATATCCATAACAGTGGCTTTTCCTTTAGTCATGTGAATGGCCAAGGCTTAGCTAGCACCTTGAGACATGGGATGAGACTTGGGGGTGGGCTCCCCCATGGAACCTCTGGTGAAACATCAGGGATTATCTAGGTAAATCAAGTATTTATACACAAGCTACTCACTCAGCTCTGTCAGGAGCACTGTCTTTGAACTGACTAGAAGAATGACGAGTATAAACTTGCCCTAAGTTACATTTCAGGTTGGCCTTCATACCAGAGCTGATTGAGAATTGGGATCTAAAATCATGACTGTGGTCAAATCCCTGATTTTCTCCCTTTCCTCCTTTTTTGATCCCCAGAGATAACATATTATAGTGAATAATGTCTTACGATTGGATTACCGGAGAAACACTGACAATGAGAACTGCGTGCTACATGTATATTTTACGTGTGTGTGTGTGTGTGTGTGTGTGTGTGTGTGTGTGTATGCTTTTTTTAAAAAAAGATTTTATTTATTCATTTGACACAGAGAGAGAGCACAAGCAGGGGGAGCGGCAGGCAGAGGGAGAGGGAGAAGCAGGCTCCCCGCTGAACAGGGAGCCCCACTCGGGGCTCGATCCAAGGACCCCAGGATCATGACCTGAGCTGAAGGCAGACACTTAACCGAATGAGCCACCCAGGTGCCCCTATATATGCTTTTTCATATTTGAAGGACAGAATGTAGGTATAGTAGTATGTCATGTTATGTTTGGGGAGGTTTTGATCATTTCTACAAGGAGCTTGATTAGGAGAATCTTGAAATTGGTGAACACATTCAGTGAACAGAACTTGGCTTCAAGTGTAAATTTTCACGCACAGGTCCACGACAAATTGTAAGAAAGCTCCAAGAAAGAGCTGCAAATGCTATTGTGTTCATCTTTCCTTTACAATTTTATCTCCTGCAGTGCGCACGATGTTCCCCTGGGACCCATACAGGCCAAACTGTCGCGGCCCATCATTCTGCTCCCTTTTGCCGTTCCCCTGCTGTAAAGGCCCTCCCCTTTATCACATCTGAGTTGAATCACGTCCAACCTTTAAGGCATGGCTTAACTATTACTTCCGCCATAAGTTCTGCCAACATGGATTGCTAGTCCTGCCTCTGAATTTACAGTTGGTCAGTCAATTAACGCAGTTTGATAAGTATAATTAGACGACTGCGGGCAGGTGCTGAGGAAGTACGGGGCTCATAGCAGAGTGTTACACCATGACTTTAGATGCTTGCAATTTTCCTCTTAACCCCAACTTTGCATATGAAGGAAGTGAGGCTCCGTGAAGCTACGTGATGTGACCAAGATTATACGGCTTGTTAATGGTGAAGCCAGGACCCAGATTCCAGGTGTCATGGAGGACTTACCCCTCACAAATTTCCTGGATGCTTTAAGAGGAAGAAGCACAGCAAGACTTCTCCATCTTTGTTTCTTTTTTCTGTCTGACCCAGGCCTGGGTGGCTAGTGCTTGAGTATCTCCTGTCCGTGGACAAGGATACTCACCAGATGAAAATCCAGAACCCAGGTAAAAATGGAAAAATCCAAGTACACATTGATTGTAAAGAGTGGTGTTTACTTGCAGCAATGTTGTGGAATGATACTGTGTAAAGCAAACTCACTCACTGACTTCTGAGGTTGTGAAAGCCCTCTGCAAGAATTGGGTAGGAGGGTTAGATATTGCTATATGAAGTAGTACTAATCCTCAGCTTTTTCTGAAAATGTCGTAATCAATATTCATAGCAAAGGAAAGAATCATAACTGGACAGAATAAGATGTTCTAGAGTCCAATTTCCTGGGCAGTGAAACAGGTCATTAATCTTTCCTCTGGTTCCTCTTGTTTTTCCCTCAGCACACAGTGCTTCAACATGCAAGACCAAGAATGTTCCAAAAGGCTAATGGGTATTTTATCTGTGAGTGCCAAGCAAAATATTTATAAATTTGGTTTGCATGATATATATTGTCGTTTTATTCATAAAAGTTTTAAAATCTAGATAAACTAAATAAAAAATGCTACTTTGTACTTGGCAATATTTAGATCTAGAGGTATGTTAGGTCACGATTGTGAACATCATGTTGGCTTTAAACTTTAAACATTAATTTGGCTTCTACTTGTGAACACCATTTGGGTGTCTTGATAAAGTGCAGGTGGTACATAGGGTACTTGGATGACTCTGTTTGTTCGGGGCGGCACATTGAAGGATGACTGCTCTTGGAGGGATTTGGCCGGCTCTCTCTGCTGGTATTTAAGTGATTTTTTTTTTTTTTTTTTTTTTTTTGCTAACATTAGTGATTAGAATAGATACTCAGAATGATTCCTGGAGTCAGGTCACAGCAGGATCCACTTTTGAAATTGTCTCTCGAGTGCATTTTGGGGCATGGGTCGTGGTATTTAAAGCTTTGGAAGGACTCCCCATAGAAACGAATTGAGCACTGAATTTTCAGTATGGTCCCTACTTCTGTGATTAGAGGTACAGTGGAGGAAGAAGTTGGTTATTTTCTTAAATTTCTTGGCTTTGGGGGGAAAGTCATTTACTTCTTTTAGTATAGAGGATGTATAGAGAGAGAACACTTGGCGGTTAGACTAGTTGGGTCTCTGCCAAAGGGAAATGGGACATGCAGCAGTCAAATTTGATTTCCTATCCAGGACCAGTGTAGACCTTTCACTCAGTGTTGAAAAAAAATTAATAAAAATTATATATATATATATCCTTCTCTCATAGTGGAAATTCAGAGAAGGGACAAATGGGCATGGCCTAGGGTTTTCAAAACTAGACTTAGGGAAAGAAGTAAGATAGGGCTTGAGTGGCTAAAATTTGGATGGGTGAAAGGTGGTGATAAAACACTTGAGGTTTTTAGATTAAAACCCATCTTTTGGAAACTTGAACTTAAATATTCTTAAGGATATGCATGGAACTTACCTAGAAAGAGAATGAATGTTTTCAGTCAAGACGCATCTCTCCCCTAGACCAGTATCTGTTATATGCACAGCTTTACATGGCATTATTTATATGACTTTAGAACTTTAGAATCTATGTGTGATATATACAAATGGAATTTTAAAATTCTTCCCTACTTTGTCCCATGACAACATGGGTTATTTCATGTGATCAATGAAAAGTAAAATAACATCCTTTTAGAAACCTATGATAGGCCCTCAAACCTTACTTTTTCCACTAATTTGAAAGACTTTTTAAAATCCCTGATATTATTAAATTATTGCTATGACACAGGCAGAAGAACCAGTCATGTGTGGCGGGTTGGAGTAGAAAGGGGAAGCCTGCAGTGGGCTCTGGAAACATACCAGCCCTGCCATTGACTAGATGTTCCTTTGTGGGAAGGATTTTTGACCTCTCTTGGGGTCATTTCCTCATCTACAAGATGAGAAAACGGTGTCTTCTTGAACACTGAATGAGAGAGTTACATGTAATGATTTGCCTAATGCAGGAGTCATGATTGGCACATAAATATTCGTTCCTGTCCCTGTTTCCCTGTGCCTCAGGCAGGGATCAAAAAGCTCCCTACCTAAAAATCCATTTTCCACTGCTTCATATTTCTATTAGCTAGTCTAACCTAATTCTCTGTTTCCAGCTTTCATCAGCACGATTCCATTAGCATATTCAATCTCTCGTATTATTTATAACCCTACGTTATTATTTTTATAAACCTTACAAGTTATTTTTGCTCCAGTGCCCCTTTGCACCATCACAAAATAGATTTTCTCCATTGCTGAGTGGTTTCTTCAATTATTCTTGGTTACATATAAAAGCATTCACACACTCTCCTATGATTTATCTTTTTATGGCCCTCATGGAGCATGGCTTGGTTTTTGGTTTTGTTTAGGTTTGTAGTGGCTTTGCTTGAGTCTGAAGCCTTCTGGATTAACCAGAGCCTTGTCTTAATTCTTCTTGTCGCCTGGTCTGCGGCTTCTCTTGTAAAACCTTATCTACGTAATCCTTACCAAGGATCCTTCGATTCTCCTGTACTCTACTCTAACTTCAATCCTTGTGTCCTGAAATTAGACTCTCTCATCTTCATGGAACCCCAGTTCCTGCCACTTCACTGGGCTACATCAGGACATGATTGCCATGCATTCACAATAGAGAAATCTATGACACTTATGCCATTTGCCTGGCATGAAATTCCTCCTGAAAGACGAACTCATTTTGCATTAACCGACTTTCCCTTCCCCAGTCTACCTTTTTTTAAGGTGGTGTTGAAGTTTTATATATGTACGTATATGTATATATACACACATACACATACATATAAAATATACATACATGTATACATAAAATTCATACATGTATTATATTATATAAAATATTTTTATATAAATATAATAAATAAATATTAAAGCCATTTCGTTTGTCAAATTCTGTGTTAATAAGAGTCATGCCCGTGTTAAAATGTCTTTATGATGTCACCAATATCCCTATTTATATTATTCACACTTACTCCTATGATTGAAATCTGCTTGATAAGTTAGGGATTTTTAAAGAGATGAGCAATTTCATTTGCTTGTGTCATAAGAGGTCTTCAGGAAATCTGAGAATTGGAAGAGAGGTCAGGAGGTCACTGGGTACCTCCTTCCATTCAGCAAAGGCATACCCTTAAAGTCTCAGACCAGGGCTGATCAGGGCTGATCAGCACCTTCTTCTCTGCCCCTGCTCAGCTGCTCTGAGCCCCCATTCCACTTCAGACAACTCTTTAGACTGAAAGCTCTGTCTTCAGTGAGCTAATGCTCTCTTGGTACACCATGACAGCTAAATTATTTTGGGTAGGCATAGATCCATTTGATTGAAGTTTTCTGTTGTTGGAGAAAACTTTTTTTTTATTAAGAAGCAATTTTCCAACAAGCAAGTTGATGTTAAGAGGCTCGGATATATTTGGAATCCATGAGTATGAAAACCAGGAAAAACCATCTGTTTGTTTTGATGCAAAACGAACTCTGGTTTCCTTCCAGGAGAGCTTGCTCTGGCCTTTGCTACAGGACTATCTGCCTTTGCCCTCCGACCCAACATTTTCGTGGTTCAGGAAAGTGAGTGACTCACTGAGACTTTGGAAGACATTATTTTTCCAGATCTAGTCCTTTTAGGAAGGACTCCTGTTCCTGGGTGTAGGAAAGCAACCTCCCCCCAACTCATTTTCTTGAAAGATAGAATTACGACTTTGCTAGAGAAGAAACCGATCTACTATGTGCTAAAGAGTATTTATGACCTCCAGTACACTTTATCTTTCAGAATAATAATAAAAGCATAAGAATACCCAAATCCTGCCAGGGTTTTAAAAATTACATTTCATTCATGCCCAGGTATAGCCTCCCATCATAAATCCTGAAAAGTGTGGAGGAAGACAGTGACAGGCCATTCTAGTGCATAATGAGGGATGCATATTTCAGTGCCCAGGACTGATGTTTATGTATGTGATCACTTGGAAAGGTTTTATTTAATGCACCATGTCTTTAAATTGGCTCATTTTAAACATAATCATAAGAGCTACACTTTATTGTATGCATGCCAGGCAGTTTATAAAGGCTAATTCTAATCCTCCCCCCACCAGTTCTGTGAGGTAAGTTTTATTCTTCCTGCTTTACCTATGGGGAAACTAACACTTAGAAACCTTAAGACCTTGCTCAAGGTCATATCCAGTTAGTGGATTGCTTCTTTGGACTGTTCTGCTGTAAAGCCCACATTCTTTCCTCTGCATTCTTTTCCCTGTACATTCAGCTCATCTTTGGCAAGGATTTTCTGATTTTTAAGCACGTATTTGTTTGGCCTTTTTGTGTTTGCGGGTGTTTATGTGTGTGTGTGTTTATCTGTGCCTACGGAATAACATATGGAGCTATAAGAATCCTCTTTTATCTTCCGGTATTATAGTTCTATGAACCACAAAATCTCACCAAAATCCTATTAAATCTGATACAAAATAGAACTAGAGAAATGATAGAAAAAGAGATGAATTTATTGGTACTCACTCTTTTTAAATAAATACCGCCAGGCTCGTATGTTAGATTGCTAGTTAATTTTGTGAGGATTACTGCTCTGAATGATTTCAATAATTTCTGCTGCTCTATTAAAAATCGTCTTTGACATTCGAAGACCTAATAAAGAAGAAACTGTGATCTCTTCCTTGTGTTACTTGAAAGTGTATATGAAAGTATAACCCCAGATGGGATAGTTCTGTGTGCACCAACACATCTGTGTCGGACCAACTTTGCCATCAGACTCATTTCATCCACACACTTTCTAAATCATATCAGCATTTACAAGCAACTCTTCAAATCTCTTTTTCACATGCATATCATTTCAGTGCAGTTTAGCTGAAACACCCCGTAGAATGTTCCTTCATACTCATTTCCCTAAAGCATGAAGGGAATTGGCAAGTGACAAGTAATTTTTCTGTCAAACATGAGACTGTTTCATTTATAATATAGAAGACACAGACGCTCATTTACCAGTGGCCTCGGACTATGGCCCAGACACCCACTGAGCGGGGGGACGCAGCTAGAAACACAAAAGCTTTGTTATCCATTTAAAAATATGTGTGCTTTGACACCAACCTTCAAGCAAGTGCCGATCCATTAACCCAGCAAGAGGTGTTTTCCCACCAGCGCCTGCTGATGACTTTCTCACGGTCCCCTCTTTTGTCCTCATGGACTTCTTCCATCTGGATTCTGGCTCCAGGCTCACATGATGTGGACACAGGAACCCCTCCAGTCTGCCATGGTGCACAGAGCCCTGAGACAGTGCGCACTGGGGTTCCGACGAAGTCCTAGTCCAGCTCTGACACCTGCCAGCCATGTGATCTTGGGCTCAGTTTCATTCCTGGTAAAGGGGGATCCTCTCTGTGCCCTGCTGATCTCCCATGGTTGATGGGGTTGGAGGTGGGGACTGTTGGGAGGATGCATGGGAATCTTAGAGCTCCGGACACACATCAGCTCCTAGCAGATGTGCCCCAAAGCCCTTGACATCTTTGCACAAACTTCCCTTTGCCTCTTAAATGAGACTTCATCTTCTGATCTTGATTTCAAGGTCATGAGGACATCTTTAATTTGGACTTGCCATCAGGTAGGGATATGCTGATGCCATCCCACCTCTGAGTATCACACCCCCAAGTGCAGGCACCAGGACTCTTGTCTCAGGGCACCTGTCCCTCTTTTCGTTGAGACATAGCTGGGGAGAATCCCCCTACATGGAGCTGTGCCTGACTTCACTGCCAAAGTGTATCTAGTACAGCCTTCTCTTGGTTCTTCACTGACTTGGGCCATCAACACAGGCTGCCTTCCATCTGCCCGGAATGCTCTTTGTTTGTACTTTACTGCTTCTCATCCTTTCAGTGAGGAACCCTCACTCCTAATGGGCTGGTACTTGGAGGTGGGGCCTTTGGGAGGTAATCAGATTTAGATGAGGTCATGAGGGTAGGGCCCCCTGATGAGATCAGTGTCCCGATAAGAAAACAAAGAGACCAGAGCTCTCTTTCCACCATGTGAGGATCAGCAAGACCACAGCCATCTGCAAGGCGGGAGGAAGGCCCTCGCCAGCACCCAACCTTGCAGGCACCCTGATCTCAGATCTCCAGCCTCCAGAACTGTGAAAAATCAGATGCATTGTTTAAGGCACCCAGTCTGTGTAATTTGTTACAGCAGCCCAAACTGACAAAGTGTGACAGGGATCCTATATTTTCACTCACGTCTATATCCCTAGGGCCCAGCACAATGCCTGGTGTAGTGTAGGCACTTGATAAATAGCTGACGGGTGGAGTTGGGAATGTCCTGCCTCTGATACCTCCCTGTCACATCCACCTTCCACTGTCCCTTTTCCCTTGCACTTTCTCAGATATTTCATGTATGTTTCTACACAGGGTGCCATTTCATATGCGTCTGATTCATTTATGGAAGTTGATTCTCAAGTATTCTTTTCAACAAAACATGCTGAGACTCGAACATCTAAATTAGTGTATGAGCCTCGAGAGGCTATGAACTCCCTGCAGGCATTCTTTTGGGAATGATCTTCTGTGTTTGAGGCATCTGTTTTGTTAATTCTCTCAATGAAGAGATATCTTTCCTCCTAGAGAAGTAATGTGATGACCTAAGAAAATCACAAAGTCAGTCCAGCTTATGTTTGGAGAGTAGGCAAGGTGATCAAGCCCAAAAATACCATTTGGGGTGAACACATGGCGTGTGCTAAGATTGTTGTGGAATGAGCACTAGTGACCTGGGTCTATTCTTAACCTTTGCTACTAATCAGCCTTGGGTCTTGGCCTAATTATTTTGACCTTTTTGATTCAGCTATTTCCTCTGTAGGTTGAGGGCTTGGACTATCTATCCATGGTGATTTTCCTGTTCTGAAATCATATGATGTGTGTGTGTGCGCGCACATGCGTCTGTGTGTGTGTTATGGGCTATGACCCATACTGGCTCTGATAGCAAAGCCAAAGAGAAATTCCAGACTTAGAACAATGGCAGTTTGGTTGGACTGAGCCCTTTTTCAAAGACAGCAGTCTATTTGATTGATGTTCTGTCTGTTTGTTAAGTAGAGCAGTGCATCAAAACTTTTCCGGGCATGAAATACTTTGAAAATGATGTTTTTATGGCACATTGAAGTCAGCTGGTGAGGATGGGGGTTATCTATACGAGGCTTGATGAAAGCATTCATTATATTTTCCTTTTACTGTAAAATTATTAGGAAAACAAGATACAAATATGAGGGAAGATATTAAATTTGGAAGTCATGGAAAACTTACAAAGAGGAACATTTCAGATTTATCATTGAGAGTGATGAGCTAGTTTTCAGACTGCTTCCAATTCCCTATATAGCCTTTTTGATGAAAATTTCTTCCAAGTTCTTGAGAATTACCACTGACAAGAAACTTCACTCACACAAAGAGGTGGTTTTTAAAATGTAAGGGTGGCTCGGTCGTTAAGCATCTGCCTTCGGCTCAGGTCATGATGCCAGGGTCCTGGGATCGAGCCCCGCATCGGGCTCCCTGCTCAGCGGGAAGCCTGCTTCTCCCTCTCCCACTCCCCCTGCTTGTGTTCCCTCTCTCGCTGTGTCTCTCTCTGTCAAATAAATAAAATCTTAAAAAAAAATAAATAAAATAAAAAATAAAATGTAAGACCATTTTAAGTGCTGTGTTAACTCCCTGTTGCTGCTTTAACAATTTACCACGAATTTAGTAGTTCAACACAACACAAATTCATTATCTTACAGTTCATCTGAAATGGGTTCTCAGGGGCTCAAATCAAGGTGCTGGCAGGATTGCATTGCTTCTGGAGGTTCTAGGGGAAAATGTGTTCCTCGCCTTTTCCAGCTTCTAGAGGCTGCCAGCATTCCTTGACTCATGGCCTCTCCTTCTGTCTCCAAAGCACATCCCATCAACCTCTCTCATTATCATGTCTCCTGACCCTGACCCTCCTGTCTCTCTTTTATAAGGAGTCTAGTGATTATACTGGGCCTGCCCAGATAATCAAGGGTCATCTTCTCATCTCAGGATTCCTACCTTAATCACATTTGCAAAGTCCCTTTTGGGAATATATAAGGTCACATATTCACAGATTTTGGGCGATTAGGCTGTGGGTAACCTTTGGAGGTGGGGGGGCATTATCCAGCCTACCACACTACCCTTCAAAAATTTGCATCAATTGTTTATCAACACCAACATCAAATGTCGATTCCAATTTATTTAAGGAATCAAAGCAGAGCTTCCTTTTCTGTAGTTGACAGATATAATGTTCAATTTTCTTTTGCATTAATGTGAATGGATTTCTAATCCAGGCTAACTTTTTATGTCAAGTATTTCAAAATAATGATGACTGCAGAAAGGTCATGCACTCACACAGTACCATCCTGTGGCTAAGGAGGATCCACTAAAATAGAACATCAGCTAGAAACAGACCCGAGGTAGCCAGAGGTTCTGAGTTGCCCCTGGAATCTGGGCCCCACCTAACTTGTTCCCTTGCCCCCCTCCTACCCAGTGCTCCTTGGGCTCCCAGGACATCAGGTTCTTCAGCAGCCTACAGGCCCCTTGCCCTTGGGTGGGGTTGGGGGAGCGGCGCTCTGCCTGAGGTCCTGTCTAGCTGGTGAGGGCCAGATATTGCTCGTAGACCTCAGACCCTGCTCTGCCTAGGCCATCCCTGAGTGGCCCCAGACTGCCCAGCCTGAGGTGTCTTGGGAGCCAAAGGGCTCAATATCTCAGAGCATGCTGTGGCCCCCAGTCTGGAGTCTCTGAGCAAGGCAAGGAGTCTGGCAGCTGTGGCTACATCCAGGATCTCATGCTGATTTGCTGTGTGTGACATGGTGCAGGTCACTTCACCTTCCTGAGCCTCGGCTTCCTTTGCTGTAAAATGGACATAATAAGATGCTTGTCATAGGAACTCAATAGGGTGAGGTCTGGAGAATACTTAGCACAGTGCTTAGATCAGCATCAGTACTAACCATTGATAATGATAATGCATATGCTGATCGTTTCAGCCTTGTTTTTTTTCTCTCTTAATTGTCTGCATCCTGCCTGTCTTCCATTATAGTTACCAGGAGTGCTTTATGCAGTAAGCATGTGATGGGAAGTGTCCGTTCTCACGGTGGCTATGTCCTGATAGAAGAAAACCTACCTGGCTGCTCGTTAGAGCCTTGCCCAGTGCACGGCTGGGGCTGCTCTGTTAATGGGTGTGTTAGTGTTACACAGGGGGATCAGTTGACTAGTAATTACTTTGGGAGGAAAATCTAATGGAATGAAACAGAAACCTAGCAGATTCTATCTCTCTTTGATACACCGTTCCTACCTGGATAAGATCGTATATGATTATGGTGAATCCCTGAGCTTGTTTGGCAATAAATTCATATTTATATTTAGGATGTTATTATAGCAGTGGTGCACTGATCATTTGATTCCAAAGGTAATTTCCATCTACAAATGTGCCCTTGACATACTAAATTGTATATTCAGATTTAATGAAAAGAAAAATATGTACTATAAAACAAAGCAGTGTTTTTGAGCCTGAAATACAAAGAGAAGAGCATTAATTCTCTTTTAAAATTTATTAGAAATGGAAACCACTTTCTAAATCATACTTGATAACAGTTTAATTTGGATATGTTTTTCAGTGTCTGGAATGCTCGTTTTTGTCATTTAGCATCAAGAAAGTATTTTCAGGATGTTTGTGCTTTTGCTAACTGGTTAAGTAAACATTCAAGATTTTTTTTTGAAAGGCATTTTTGTAAATGCATTTAAGTATTGATAGTTAATAAAGCCATTTGTTTTAATTCAGTGGAAAATAATTTTATTAAATCTTAAATAAAGCTGTGCAAGCAATTTTCCTCCATTACGGTGTCTTTGGGGCTGTGTTAATTATAATAAATGGAGCTATTGGAGACGTTTACTCAGCACACAAACTCCTCATTGTTAACCATGCTGGTGTGTGCTGACAGCTGCCTCTTAGAGAAATGTAACCCATAGTTAATGGTGGAAAAGTGTGGCATTAACATAATTTTTTGGCAAGGACAAAGCCAGGGTTGCAGTGTTGCATTCAACAGTGACTCCTTCATTAACAGTGTCTTATCGGAGGCCCAGACTCCCGGGGGGGGGTGGCGGGAGGGATGCAGCCATATGATTGTGTTGTAGGTAACCAGAACCCTGTGTGAAATGGTTGCTTCTAAATAAAAAAGGAAAAGATTTCAGTTGCTTATGAGTATGATTTTAAAAGGGGCCGAAGAAAGACTCTGAAAAGAGCTGCTGGTGTTTGATCAAAATTGACAGAGTGTAAAGGCGGCTTTTTTGACATTGACACTAATGCACATTATGGTTTCTATAAGAGGGATTAGAATTAAAACATTTTCATTCTTCAGGGACCAATTCAGACAAAAATAGATTTGCTAATGCAAGACTTAAGAGTCAAGAATAAATTATAGGCCATGAAGGTTCTGTAAATTCATTTGCACATTGCCAAAGGTATTTCAAACAATTGGGGGAAAATTTTTGTCTCTTTCTGAAGACAGATCAAAGATAGAATCAGAGAGTAATAGAAAATATCAAATAATTATTTTATATTAATGTTCATCCTTACTATGATAAACTCTTCCTCTGGCCTCAGGATTCTCTTTGATTTCCTCAAAAATAAATAAAATGATAAAATCAGATAATGTAAGATAAGTACTTAATACCTAGGTGCCAGGTAGGCAGTGTGCTAAACACGTGTCTTGTTTCTTTTTTCTAACAACCCCATCACTGCGGTTATTAATGTCCTCATCTTGCAAATGAGGACTTTAAGCCTCATGGAAATTAAGTGATATTCCCAAGGCCATTCAATGAATAAAAGATAGGACTGAGATTTGAACCCAGGTCTTTGGTTCTGCAGCCAGCAGTATTCCCTCTGTCACCCCTGGGCAATCCTCTGTCACCGGTGACATTCAGTGCTATTAGCGATATCTTCCCGAATCCATTAAATGATTACCCTGGGGCTCCTTTCCTCTCTCTCTCTCACAGAAGCATGACTGTTGCTATTTATAACACATGGTGAATTCTGTTCAATAGTCCTTCACATCAGTGCTTCTAGCAGTTTCTCCTCTATCAGCTGTGTTGGTCTCTGTTGAATTCACGTGGGCATGGCATCTAGCTCCTCTGTGTTGGCCAGGTTCCCCACCTCCTCTCCACTCCAGTCCCACAGCCTGCCAAGACAGGCACCTCACTGGGCAGGGACCAGGCTGTGTCTCTGCCTTGGATTCTCTGGAGGGCTTCCTCCTCTCAGATCCCTGTGGCCCCTTAAAGTGTATGTAGGGGTCGAATCTGAGTGTCTCCAGGACTGACAGAATACCCTCTGGTTGTTTAAGTGAAGTGGGGTCTGGGGAAACTCTGGGGTTGGAGGATTATGCTTTTACTTTCCCTTTTTACCTTGAAACAAGAGGTTCAACAGGACAACATGTACTAAGCATTGTTTACAGGAACAATATGTCCTGAAACTATAGGCTCTAAAAATTATTTTTTGGAAAAGACTTGTGAAGACCCACAAAAGTTGGGCAACCCTTGTGGCTTAGGGGGCAGCCCGTGAGCTGGCTGTGGCCCACTTCAGCTTTGTTATGGACCCCGAGCAGGTGCTCGCGGGGAACTGCCTGGTGGCCTTCTTAAGGCTGGAAGTCCTTCTGTGACCATCAGCTCACCGCCAACACTCCCCTTTGACATGGCGCTCGTGTTGTGCGATCTCTCACTAGAAATGGTGGGGGCGACCCCTGATTAACAGCAGCCTGAAGTCCGTCTGTTATGTTTTATTTCTGGAAAACGAGGCGCAGCCTGAATTATGAAGTACACTAATTTGTGTTTTGTAGCGCGGTGGTCTCAACTCTGGCAAGACATTAGAACTCTGCAAGACCTGCAGAACTTTAGGAAATACTAAATGCTAAATGACTTGTTTCAAGTTAAAATCAGACTAGCTCAGGTTGGAGCCTGGCATCCACATTCTTCAAAATCATTGCAGGCAAGTGGAATGGGCAGTGGGGGTTGGAAACAAGTGAGCGGGCAGCTGGAGAGACCGTGAAGGTGGGTTTTGCACCTGCTACTAGTCCTGCTGGTCATTTAGTAGTATAACTAGAGCCGCTAGCAAACGGACTAGCTGCTTCCTCTGTGCAGGTAGTGCTCTAAGCATTTTTCATAGAATGAACTCATCCTTGCCCACTCCTCGTAATAACTCAGAAGCTTCTTTCATTTTAATAGATGTGCACATGGACAGCTTTGAGGAGACAAAGCAATTTATTCAGAGTTGAACAAAGCTTGTTGGGGATAGTCTCTATTATAAAGTGAGATGAAGCCCGTTTCTGTAGGTATACATTGTATGTGGCTGTTCGTATCATTTGTCTAATCATGGAAGACTTGGATTGCTCCTGTATGGTCAACGTGCCTTGGCTCTGCCCACTGAAATCCAGCTATAAGATTATAACCAGTCAGGCATCTTCAGATTCCTGATCACAACCGCTGGCCTCCTAATTTTTAGGATTAGATTTCACATGAGTTTTCTAAAATGCTTCTTTGCTGCAAATAGTTTATATGATGGCAGAAGTAGGTAGACGTTGATGGCATACAGCCCTGCAAAGACTCTGGCCATACATATATTCTTTAGTAAGTGTGCAAATTGTAACTCCCATGTACTTAGATTTAATACCTTTGCACATTTGCGCACAATCTCCCATGTTATATTTACCACCTCCCAGGGAGGTCTCCATCATGAAGGGCTAGATGCATAGGGTGAGATTTAGAACGTGTTGTAATTTAGCCGGTTGCAAAGTCTCAGATCACCTGCTTTCTAGTCAGGACATTAAAGAAACCATTAAACCGTGAGGATTTTGTTGGTGTTGGTTTTGGTGTATAGTTCTATAAATTGTAACCCACACACAGAGCCATGTAACCATGACCACCAACAGGATGTAGACCAGCCTTTGAACATGGAGTTCAAAGGCCCAGAGTGTGGCCTCAAATAGTCCCTCCCGAGTCCTCCCCCTACCTCAGCAGCCTGGACAAGCTTGACTTTCTGCAAGACGCTTAGCTCAATGCCACCCTGAGCTAGCGATTTCTTGGCAGTTTGGAGATAGATCTTTCTACATGTGGGGTGTGCCTTTCCTTTTGTCCTAGTTTGACTAGATACCGTTAACCCTTGATCCTCAAAGAAAAGACTTAAGACATGAAAAAGAGGCTGGAGTCAGAGCTCTGAAGATGTGGGTTACTTTGTGGAAAGAAATGAAATGATATGCCCCTGTTAGCCTCCCAAAAAGAAAAGGTACTGCCTCACAGGGTCCTGCCCCCTGGGATCAGAAACTGGGGTTTCCAGGGCAAGCAGAGTTGGGTGGCAGGTAAGTGCTTGTCCTCTGTGCTGGCTCTAAAACCTTCAGCAGCCCTCCTCTACCTTTTCTTCCTGAATTTACATCTTGAACTCCAAGCCCAAAGGCCTGGAGGGCTTTCGTTTGACTTCCTTCCCCACCTGGACACCCTCCATTGAGTCCCCCACGAGGCAAGCAGCAAGAATCTCTCTGGTGCCTGGCAGCCAGTTCAGAGAGGCGTGCTTGGATAACAGGGCTTCTCCTGTGATCTCCACAGACAACAAGTTACCAGCTTCAGGTCTGAAGATTCTGATGGTTTTGTTTACTTTGCAGTATGAAAGCATAAGATCCTAGGATGAAAAGCTCTATCTATATACCAGAGAATAATAGAGTTAGATCCGAGGAGAATAAAAACCTGCTGTCTCCAACTAAAGAAATGTGTGTAGCTTTTCTTTTCCCTTTCTGTACCTCTGTTAAAAGCACAACCATTTACAGCCTCTGTGTCCTGATAAACCTACCTGTGGAATGGCACTCGGGATCTGCTGGTGGAGAAAACAACAGGGTTCATGGCACACGGACCAACGGGGGTCAGCCCGCTTCCTTTCTGTGTGCCAAAGGAAAGAAGTGAGGTCTTCTATAAGGGAGGGGGGAGGGAGGAGAGAAGGAAGAAGGGAAGGATGAGAGAAGGAAGAAAGGAAGGATATTTGAGCTAAGCCTCCATGATGCTGGTGGGGAAGAGCTTTTTCTGGCAGAGGAAAGAACTAATTGAGAGGGTCCCTAGCTAACAACAGGTCGGTGTGTTGGGGACCTGAGAGAAAGCTGTTGTGGCTGGTGGTGGGTGTGGCTGGAGGGCAGGCCCTGGGTCATGTGGGGGTACAGACCATGGAAAGAGTTGACTATTTTGTTATCAGAGAAATAGGTTTTAAGCAGAGGGCTGACATGGCCTGATGGGTAAGATTAAAAGATCCTTCTGGTTGCTGTATGGGTAGAGGAGAAAATTTGTAATCAGTGAAAAGACTCAAGGGTTCTCCCAGATAGCCCAGAAGGGCTGGTGGGAAGTGATCAGATTTGAGTAATGTTTTGAAGGCTGAGCCAATGGGACTTGTGACTACGGTTGGTACAGACTGGGTAAGGGAAAGAGATGGATCAAGAATGACTCTTGGGCTTTGGAGCCCACAGGGGAAGGGATGTGTTGTGTGACCAGATAAGGTGGATAGGGAGGTGCCAGTTTGTGGTGGAGGGGGGAGGTGGGGAATTGCAGCAAATAAAGAATTGTGTTTGGACTGGCAAAGTGTGAGATGCCTGTAGACATCCAGGCCAACGTGCTAAGGAGTCAATGGGTAGCCGAGTCTGGAGTGTGAGGGAGCAGTCAGACATTCAAGTCATTCATTTTTAGGAAGTTTGTTTCTTATGGAAACTTCTAGTATTTTAGAAACTCTTAGTTGTTTGAGCTGTCTTTGATGCCTGAGACTGATACCTGGAGAACATGCAGTTTGCTGCCGTTTGCTGGGGTTTCTCCCATCCCTCCCGGGAGGACACATTCACAGGATGAGATGATGAGAACCTCCTGCAGCTCTACTGACTATACCATGTAGAGGTAGCTCTGAATATTTCGCTAGACCAAGGCAGTCATTTTTCTGGATTCTTTCATACACATCCTCTTTATTAAGTCAGATAAAGATCTCACTTCCTGTTTCTGTGTGTTCTCAGTGGAGTGTAGCACAATACTCAAGGTCAAACTAATCGTTATGCATATTCACATTTCGAAGTTTCCTGAAAATAACCCAATCATGCACATGCCGGGTGTTTGTGTTTGTGTGTCTTATATGCAAAAATTGGGCCCTGTTGTCCCTTAACTATATACAACTAGCCCATTAGGGTACAATCATTGTGGACATCAAGTGGGTGATAGATCAGAAGACTACAAAGAAGAAAGGATGGCTGATGCCCCAGTATGGAAGAAGGAAAAAAACCCTATAAACCCAAACCCACTTACTTGTTATGTTTTGGATAAGTTTCCCCATTTGAACTGTCTCTGTCTTAAGTTCTACTTCTCCCTTTTGAAAAAAAGTTTATTTATATATTTAATCTCTGCACCCAATGTGGGGCTCGAACTCATGACCCTGAGATCAAGAGTCACATGCTCTTCTGACTGAGCCAGCCAGGTGCCCCCTACTTCTTTTTATTTCAATTTCCTAAGTCACTTTTGCATCCTCCTAAAAAAGCACATTTCATCTACTTCAACTGGGACATTTACCTTGTTCCTTAAGCTACTGTTCTCTCTAGGTATCCTTGTGTTTCCAATATTGTCCTTATTTTGTTGTGTTAGAAAGGCTAATTGTCTTCAGTTTTTGTGAAGATGATTTCCCCTGACTGACAAGTATTATCTACCTGGAGGGGAGCCTCTGAATATACTGAGCACATCACTGACTCCTCCCTGTGCTCACATGTGTTGCCAGGTCGGTGCCTGGGCTCGGTAATCGGGCTCTGCAAAAGTTGGTAGGTAGCTTTTCAGATGAGCAGCAGATGCCCAAGCACACTCTGGAAAAAACAGTCTTCTGTCTTTTCTGCAGTTTAACAGGGTGTGACCCTGAGCAAATTACTGGATTTCTCTAGGCTTCTGTTCCCTTCTCTGTAAGTGAGGATAATTATAACCCACCTCAGATATTTGAGTTAAGTGAAAACCTGGAAAGTGCTGAGCAGAGTACCTGCTACATAAAAGGAACTCAGTGACCTTTAGTTTCCATCCTGACCCCTCTGAGTCTTTATTTCATCAGGCAACAATAATCATGCACTCTGAAAATACGCAAGCCAGTAAGTGGCTATTCATAAAGACAGATCAAGCTTCCAACACAAGCAAGACTGAAAAGACCAAGGGAAATCAACAGTCAAGACAAAGTAAGAATAGTGCAGTGGTTCTCAAAGTATGGTTCCAGGACCTGCAGCATCAGCATCACTTGGGAGCTTGTGAGATGCAAATTCTCAGAGACACTGTGGACCCAGGCAGTCTATGTTTCCACAGGCTCTACAGGTAATTCTGATGCACACTGAGGTTTGAGAACCACTGGTCTAAAGTAAGCTCAACAGATACCGGGTGGGGGATAGTGGTGCGTATTTCAGCGTGTGTATGTGTGTGCACACACACCAACATATGTAGTGTTTGTAACTGCTGAAACTATAATCGAGTATGGTGATATCAACAAAATCCCAGCAAACTGGCAATTAATTACCCATTTTTCTTTGGTACAGTTGTCTAAATAGAGATATACCTAGGATGCTTGTTTTCAATGACTTTGCACTAAAATCACTTTGGTTTTAAAAGTATTGATTCATCAACTTTCTTCTTTTTTTTCCCTAGGAAATTCCACTTACTTGGATGATCATGGACCACCTCCTAGTAAGGTAAGGTCTTTGCCTGTGGCATAAATCCCCCTTTTCTTTTCTCAGTCCCTACAGCCTCCAACAACCCCAACCAGAGCCCTCCTGGCCCTGAATTGTTGAGAGGAAAATAGTAGATGACAGATGTCAAGTTCATCTTTGACTTAGAGTGAGGAGAAAAACCTATAAACAGTTTTGGCCTGATTTTTAAGGGTCAGAGTATTCCAGTGACATACTAGTGTAGTTCTCCACCACTATTTACTCTCTTATGCTCAATGAACACCAAATGTCAATATACCACAAAACGAGAAAAATAAAGACAGTCTTGGACCACTTAAGATGATGACCTGCAAAGTAGAGTTTTAAGCACCCACTAACCTTAGATGCTGGAAATTTACCCCAAAGTCGGCTTTTGAGCTTGTGAGATTTGAAGAAGTACTCTACTATTTGTAAGACTATGAGCTTTGGAATAAAGTTATTTCTGGGTACATCACTGGTTCTGCCACTTTCAATGTATGATGTTGGACAAATTACTTAATACTACGAGCCTCAGTTTTTTGATGTGCAAAGTGGGATTAGCAGTACGACCCACAGGACATCTAAAAGGATCAAATGCACTGATATATGACATTCAGCACCTGGCATGCAATAAGCATTAAATAAATAGTGGCTCATGTTAACTAGACTGGAGGGACATTTAAATTATTGATGAATGGTCCAGTAGTATTTATCACAGTTGTTTCACTACCACTTGGCCCACTGCATATATATTGGGTGCTTTTGATGCCATGGGCACTGGGCATACAAATAGGAAACAAAACAAGAGCAACAGAACAAAATAGCCCCTATCCTGGAGGAACAAAAGAATATGGAAGTTTGATACCATCCACGGATAAGAACCATGTCTAGCTCCACTTGGCATCCTCACATCCTTGCAGGAGCACATCGTGACTATTCATTAAATTTCACTGAATTGGACCATGGAATCCAGAGCTGGAATCTGAATTAGGTCTCCTGGCTCCCGGCCCAGGTTCCTTCCACTCGGCCAGTGTTCTCAAACTTGAGCTTGCATCAGGGTTTCCCGGAGACTTATTAAAACACGGATGGCTGGGCCCAGACCCCTGAGTGTCTGATTCTGTAGGTCTGGGGTAGAACCTGAGAACTTGAGTTTTTAACAAGCTCCCAAGTGATGCTGATGGTGCTGTTCTCGGGACCATGTTTGCGAACCATTGCTTTAAAGGCCATGAATCTAAAGAAAACAATGTCCCTGGACATTTTCTGTGTTGTTTTTGCTGCTGATAGCCTAGAGGGAGTGATATGGCTTATTATATAAAGGCTATTTATTAATGTAATGGTGACTCACTATTGTAACTGTTCTAACAGTGAAAACAAATTTTCTTTGGTCAGTAACCTGCCTGGAAGGGAAGATGAGTGGGGGTGAGGGAGAAGAATGGTGTGGATGACCTGCTAGGTTCCTGTACCACTAACTGTACTTCTCTCCCAAGTGGGGCCAAGTGAACCCTCCCTACCCTCTCTGCTCTGCAGGAAAAGGGTGAGGTTGGCTCTGTGGGACCCATCAGCTATGTCTCTCAATGGCATGTTGGGATATTATTTGGTGTTTCGGGCTTGATAAATGGGGTTTTACCTAGTGAGGAGACCCAGGCCCACTTATATAAATTTGCCTTCTTGAACTCAATCCTTGGTGACTGGCTTGGGACCACGTCCTTAATCTGCCTAGGGTCCTTGCTCTTGCTGAGTTGGCCATCCTGCCTGCCTCTTTATTGGTATCCATGGTGCCTGGATTCTGTGTTTGCTGAACTTTCTCCCCTTCCCCCTGTGGAGATTGCCCTGGTTCTGCCTCCCTCTGCCCCTGTGATCTGGTCTTCACCCCTCCATCTTCCCCTACCCCCAGCCAAAGCTCCCTGTGACACCCAGAAACAATCAGGTCATATCAGATCATTTTAGATCACTTTCAGACTGAATGCATTTTTATCACTTCTATTCCAAGTTCAAAACTGTCAACCAGCAGAATGAGACAGATTCTTTTAGTATAACTGTATTTTCATTATCTAGGAGTGGGGTAGCAAAAACACTCTTTTGACTTTCTAAGCAGTAGCCAAAATAAGAATACAAAAATGAGTAAAAATAATGTTGGTATGTTAACATCTTTTCATCCATGCTTATTACTTCTGCCAGGGTGGAAATGAATCCCAGAAGTGATAAAGTCAGACTTTCAGATAAAGATCCCTTGAATGTCCCCTGAAGTGGGGTCTTGGTTAGTTCGGTGTATAGACCCCTGGGGTCTCCAGGGACATGGTGGCATCCAGAGAAGATGGACTCACACCTGTGTGGCCTCTAGAATGAACCCCCAGCCTGGCACGGGAAAGCAAGACTAAGGGCAGACCCACCGTTTTCGTATTTGTTTAGCATTCAGAAATAACTTTCTGATGCCAAGATTCAAAGAGCTGTGATCTAGATAAAATGAGGTTTTTAAACCCTGAAAATGTACTAAGGTTTACAGGCGAGTTCTCATTTTATTAAAAGTTCATTCCATGAGTTTTACATTCCACAAGTAATAGCCATTTAGGGAATGGGGTGTGTGCCACACAGCACATAGAGCCCAGGGCTTCCTTCTTGCCAATATTTTCATAAAAAAGAACCAACATGCCTCTAATTTTTTACTTGTTTTTAAAATCCACTTGAACCTCACAGCTCACCTTCATTTTTAATCTAAGTCATTTTTTTAAAGGCAGATGTTAATATTTTCTTTTGTGAACCACTTTTTACTACCACTTTGTGTGCATGCAGAACGCATGGCTTAAGGTTAGAGCCCTGCTAAGAATGAACACGTAGATCTCTATTGAATGAATTAGAAAGATATTTTTGAGAACAAAAACAGGCGTGCAGCATCCAGGATCGTGCGATCACACTTCTTATAAAGTTGTGTGTATAGGATATGTGTGTACAGAGAAAAGCCTGGAAGGATAATAGTGTTTTCTCTGGATGATGAGATTCAAGAGATTTTTACTCATTTCTTTATACTTTTTGTGTGTGTGTGTGTGTGTGTGTGTATTTTTTGAGTTCATTAAAGTAATGCCCGCTCAACCTAAAGATCAGGGTGGGAGGGATGGAGGGGGGATGTCCTTATGCAAGAGAAGATTAGGGTTGGGCTGGAAAGCCCGTGGTGGTCGGGCCTCTGCAGTAGCATCTGCAGCTTCATGACACCCAAGAGCAGCCTGATCTCTGAAGGTTGAACCCCCAGCCTGGCACTGCTTCACTTCACTTGGACCGTGGATCCCCACGCTGCTTCACTTCACTTGGACTGTGGGTCCCCATGCAAGCAGCTGGAGACGACAATGATAAATTCAGGTGGTAGCAAATATGATGTAGTAACTGTTTCGCATATGTTGGGTTCCCAAATCTGATAAATAAGGAGAGCTGGTCTAAGCAATTCAAGGAAAATAAAACCACTACCCGTAGCTGATGTCTATCCTTTCCGTTGGGGCAAGCACTCTGCTAAGCACTTTGCGTGCGAGTTTAGTCTCAGTAAAGCCCTGTGGAAGAGGGAGTCATTTTTTAAAATTGAAGTATAGTTGACATACAATATGATATCAGTTTCAGGTGTACAACCTAGTGATTGAAATTTGTATACATTATGCAATGCTCACCATAGTAAGTGTAGTTACCTTCTATCACCGTGCAAAGTTATGCCAGTATTTTGACTTATATTCTCTATGCTGAACTTTACATACCCGTGACTTATTTATTTTATAGTTGGAAGTTTATACCTCTTAATCCCCTTCACTGATTTCACCCCTTTCTCCACCCTCTCCCTCTGGCAACCACTAGTTTATTCTCTGTATTTAGTCTGTTTTTGTTTTGTTTGTTTAATTATTTGGAATTTAGGTTCTACATATAAGTGAAATTATATAGTATCTGTCTTTGTCTGACTTATTTCACTTTCACTTAGCATAATACCCTCTACGTCCATCCATGTTGTCACACATGGCAAGATTTCATTCTTTTTTTATGGCTGAGTAATATTCCCGTGTGTGAATATACGTGTGTGTGTGTGTACACATATAGATCACATTTTCTTTACCTATATATCTATATATGGACACAGGTTGCTTCCATATCTTGGCTATTGTAAATAATGCTGCAGTGAACATAGGGGTGCATGTACCTTTTCAAATTAGTGTTTTTGTTTTCTTTAAGTAAATATCCAGAACTGGAATTGCTGGATCATATGATATTTCTATTTTTAATTTTTTGAGGACCCTACATACTGTTTTCTATAGTGGCTGCACCAATTTACATTCCCACCAACAATGCACAAGGGTTTCCTTATCTCCACATCCTCACCAACACTTGTTATTTCTTGTCTTTTTGGTACTAGTCATTCTGACAGGTGTGAGTGTTATCTTATTGTGGTTTTGATTTGTATTTCCCTGATGATTAGTGGTGTTGAGCATTTTTTCATGTGTCTGTTGGCCATCTGTATGTTTCCTTTGGAAAAATGTCTATTCAAGCCCTCTGTCTATTTTTAAATTGGATTCTTTATTTTTTGGTGTTGAGTTGTATGCATTCTTTATATGCTTTGGATATTTACCCCTTATTAGATATATCATTTGTGAATAATATCTTCTCTCATTCACTAAGTTGTCTTTTTATTTTGTTGGGTTTTTGTTTTTGTTTTTGTTTTTGTTTTGCTGTGCAAAAGGTTTTTAGTTTGTTGTAGTGCCAATCAATTTTTGCTTTTGCTGCCCTTACCTGAAAAGACAGATCCAAAAAAAATATTGCTAATGCTGACACCCAAGAATCTACTGCCTATGTCTTCTTTTAGGAGTCTTATGGTTTCAGGTCTTACCCTTAGGTCTTTAACCCAATTTGAGTTTGTTTTTGTGTATGGTGTCAGAAAGTGGTCTACTTTCATTCTTTTGCATGTAATTGTCCAGTTTTCCCAGCATCATGTATTGAAGAGATGTCTTTTCTCCAACGTGTATTCTTGTCTCCTGCGTTGTAGATTAATGGACCATATAATGGTGGGTTCATTTCTGGGCTCTTTACTCTGTGTCATTGATCTGTGTGTCTGTTTTTATGCCAGTACCATACTGTTTTGATTACTGTAGTTTTATAGGATACTTTGAGATCCAGGAGAGTGATGCCTTCCCTTTGTTCTTCTTTCTCAAGATTGCTTTAGCTATGCAAGGTCTTTTGTGGTTCTGTATAAATTTTAGGATTATTTGTTCTAGTTCTGTGAAAAATGCTATTGGTATTTTGATAGAGATTGCTTTGGGTAGTGTGGACATTTTAACAATATTAATTCTTCTAATCCATGAGCATGGTATATTTTCCCTTCAATTACCTCATCTCCAATTTCAATCATCAATGTCTTATAACTTTCAGAGTGCAAGTCTTTCACGTTCTTGGTTAACTTTATTCCTTTGTATTTTCTCTTTTGATGTAATTGTAAATGGGATTGTTTTCTTAATTTCTCTTTCTGTTAGTTTATTCTTAGTATATAGAAACATAACAGCATTCCGTATAGTAATTTGTATCCTGTAACTTTACTGAATTTGTTTATTCGTTCTGGTAGTGTTTTGATGGGGTTTCAGAGCTTTCTATATATATTATCTTGTCATCTGAAAATAGTGAAACTATTAGTGAGACTTTCTCCTTACCAATTTGGATGCCTTTTATTTCTTTCCCTTGTCTGATTGCTGTGGCTAGGACTTCCAATACTGTGTTGAATAACATTGGATATAGCAGGCATCTTTGTCTTGTTCCTGATCTTAGAGGAAAAGCTTGTAGCTTTTCATTGTTGAATATGATATTAGTTGTGGATTTGTCATATAAGCATTTTTTATGTTGTGGTGTGTTCCCTCTATACCCACTTTGTTGAGAGTTTTTATCATGAACAGATGTTGGATTTTGTCAAATGCTTTTTCTGCATCTATTGTGATGATCGTAAGATTTTTATCCTTCATTTTGTTAATGTAGTGTATCACATGGATTGAGTTGCAGATATTGAACCATCCTTGCATCCTTGAAATAAATCCCATGTGATCATGGTGATCACCTGATCCTTTTAATTATTGCTGAATTTGGTTTGCTGATATTTTGTTGAGGAATTTTGCATCTATGTTCATCAGAGATATTCGTTTGTAATTTTTTCTTGTAGTGTCTTTGTCTGGTTTTGGTGTCGGGGTAATGCTGTCCTATAGAATAAATTTGGAAGCATTCCTTCCTCTTCAGTTTTTTTGGAAAAGTTTGAGAAGGATAGGTATTAACCCCTCCTTAAATGTTTGATAGAATTTACTTGTGAAGCATCTGGTCTTGGACTTTTGTTTCATGAGAGTTTTTCAATTTCTGACTCAGTTCCATTATTAGTAACTAGTCTGTTCAGATTTTCAATTTCTTTCTGATTCGGTCTTGGAAGGTTGTATTTTTTTAATTTTTATTTTATTTTATTTTACTTTATTTTTTATTTTATAATGTTATGTTAGTCACCATACAATACATCATTAGTTTTTGATGTAGTGATCCATGATTCATTGTTTTCGTATAACACCCAGTGCGCCATGCAGTACATGCCCTCCTTAATACCCATCACCGGGCTAACCCATCCCCCCACCACCCTCCCCTCTAAAACTCTCAGTTTGTTTCTAAGAGTCCATAGTCTGTCATGGTTCATCTCTCCCTCTGATTTTCCCCCCTTCATTTTCCCCTTCCTTCCTCTAATGTCCTCCATGCTGTTCCTTATGTTCCACAAATAAGTGAAACCATAGCATAATTGACTTGCTCTGCTTGACTTATTTCACTTAGCATCATTTCCTCCAGTCCCATCCATGTTGATGCAAAAGTTGGGTATTCATCCTTTCTGATGGCTGAGTAATATTCCATTGTATATATGGACCACATCTTCTTTATCCATTCATCTGTTGAAGGGCATCTCAGCTCTTTCCACAGTTTGGCTATTGTGGACATTGCTGCTATGAACATTGGGGTGCATATGGCCCTTCTTTTCACTACATCTGTGTCTTTGGGGTAAATACCCAGTAGTGCAATTGCTGGTTCATAGGGTAGCTCTATTTTTAATTTTTTGAGGAAACTCCACAGTTTTCCAAAGTGGCTGTACCACCTTGCACTCCCACCAACAGTGTAAGAGGGTTCCCCTTTCTCCACAACCTCTCCAACATTTGTTCTTGCCTTGCCAATTTTTGCCATTCTAACTGGTGTAAGGTGGTATCTCAATGTGGTTTTGATTTTTTTTTAAAGATTTTATTTATTTATTCGAGAGAGAGAGAGCATGAGTCGGGGGTGGGGAGAGAGAGAAGCAGGCTCCCCGCTGAGCAGGGTGTGTGACGAAGGGCTGGATCCCAGGACCCTGGGATCATGACCTGAACCAAAGGCAAACACTTATCCAACTGAGCCACCCAGGTGCCCCAGAAGATTGTATGTTTTAAGAATTTATCTGTTTCTTTGAGGCTGTGCAATTAGTTGGCCTATAATTTTTTATACTAGTCTCTTATAATCCTTTGTATTTCTCTGGTATTGATTCTTACTTGTTTTCGATTTCTGATTTTATTTATTTGAGTTCTCTTTTTTTTCTTGTTGAGTTTGGCAAAAGGTTTATTAATTTTGTTTATGTCTTCAAAGAACCAGCTCTTAGTTTATGATCTTTTCTATTGTTTTTTTAGTCTCTATTTTATTTCTTTCCACTCTGATCTTTATTATTTTCTTACTTCTACTTATTTGGGGCTCTGTTTGTTCTTCTTTTTCCGGTTCCTTTAGGGGTAAGTTTAGATTGTTCATTTGAGATTTTTCTTGTTTCTCAAGTTAGGCCTGTGTTGCTATAAACTTCCCTTTTAGAACTGCTTTTGCTGTGTCCCAAAGATTTTGGAATGTTGTGTTTCCATTTTCATTTGTCTCAAGCTATTTTTTGATTTCTAAGAGAGGAAGTAATTTTTTAATCTTTATTTTACAGATGAGGGAACTAGTTCATATAGAGGCTGAGTAACTTGCCAAAGGTCTTGCACTACGTATTGGACTTGGGATTCTAACCCAGGGCTCTGTAGCTCCAGGGTCTATTTTAACCTTTTCAAGATTACCTATTTAAGTAGAAATATAATAACCTTTTACCTTATTTCTGGAGTTTTACTCTTTCATATAGTTATCTGGTAGCTTAACTAGTACAATAGAGTTTTAACTCTCAGTATACCAGAAAAAAATAGTCATCACCATTTACTATCCAGGTCCAGTGGACCCTTTAAGCATTTTTTTATCAAACCAGCAAATTTTTAATTTCTACCTCATCTTTCCCCTTCTAGTCACTTTCATATACATACCTACCTTCAGCATTTGTCCATTTATAAACTGAATATATAACACATTTTGGTGTACAAATATCATAAAAGGTGAAAGAACACTGTCCCACATTCATTTAGCAAAATGGGGTGGTCCAGGTTCTTGTTGCAAAATATTGTTTGACAAAGTCCTTCGTCTTGATGACTAACTGCATGAAAACACCATATATATAAATATATATAAATGTAATTAATTGATTTAAAAACATAATAAATTTTGTCCTTAGACATATATTGTTCCCTTATCAACTATTGAATTTGAGAGAATTAATCCAGGATGTCATCATCTGAAGGCTCAGAATCTGTGGTTTTCCCTTTCATGATCAATATCATCGTCAGCATTAGAGTCTCGAGTGCTGCTGTCTAACTCTAGCATTCATCTCTGGTTCCTCCAAGGCTTGTGAAACCTCTCCCTCTGTCAGTTTTCTTCTCCTTGTCATTAGAGGCAGGAACAAAAATTCCAAACTCTCCACTCTAATGAAAGTTAAAAGCAAACTACAAAGATGGTGTCTCCAGTCTTCTTTTATATCTTTTGGAAAGATGGTGCAATCCTTGGGCAACACAGTAAAATATAAAGAGCAATGCAGTAGTGATGATGTATTTCCCCAGTGGATTACTCTTCTAGGCCTACCCTGTTCAGGACAGTAGCCATTAGGCTCATGCAGCTATTGAAATTACATTAATTAAAATTTTTTTAAAAATTCAGTTTCTCACTTGCACTGACTACATATTAAATTCTTTGCAGCTCCCTGTGGCTAGTGGCTACTGTATTGGACAGCACAGAATAGAACATTCTGATAATCACTAAACAGCATTGTTGTTAAAGGCATTCCATCATTCTTCCATTTCTCTACCACTTTAGTCTTTTTAAAGCATATTTGGGAATAATTGATGCATAATTGGTAGGTAATTATTCTAGGATGATGAAAAAGCAAGTGTCTCAAGAGAGAGAAAAAATAAAATCATTAAGATCCCATAGTGGATCTTAAAATTTTTAAAGAGGCCGTTAGACCTTATTATATGGTGATTATATTATATCTACTATTATAATTATGATTATATAATTGCAATAATATGGACCTATTTGACAGTAACTGCAGGGTAGAATGAGTTTTTTCTCTTTATTGAAAAATAAGATATATTTTCTTTGGAACATTCTAAAAAAGAATGAAGTCAGGAAATATTAATACACAGGGGTGCCTAGGTGGTGGAGTCAGTTAAGCCTCTGACTCTTGCTTTTGGCTCAGGTCATGTTCTCTGGCTCATGAGATCGAGCCCCACAATGGGCTCTGTGCTCAGCATGGAGCCTGCTTGTCCCTCTCCCTCTGCTCCTCCCCCTGCTCACTCTCTCTGTCTCTCTTAAATAAATAAATTAATAAGATGTTAAAAAAATGTTAATACACACAAATAGTTAGAACTGTTCAAAAAAACCCCAAATCCTTAAAAACTAAAATTGGGTGCAGTGGATTCTGATGATACATAGAGGGTTACGATATATTGTTGATGCCTGCATTTGTATATAAAAGTATTTTGATATATAAGATAATACTTACATACTATTTTTTCTATATAAAGTAATGTTCTAGGTAGTATTAGTATTCAAAATTCTATTTAAAAATGGATTCATTAGAAGAGGTTTTACAATGTATTATGCTGAGCAAGCAATCTTCAAATGAATGAGAAGTAGTGATGTTAATTGAAATGACATTTCTATAATACATAGTGGTGTCTGGCAGTGAACAATTGCTCAGTAAAGATTAGTCCTTTTTACCTCCCAAGGCACCCCAGAAGCTAATTTCCCTTTAGTATCAATAAATTTTTGAATGCCTACTTTATGCAAGAGATCGGGAAGATGCAAAATATAGTTGAAGATAATTTCTGCCATCTAATACTTACAATCTATTTGCATCTCGAGGTTTTAAAGAATCAAAAAGTATGGGAGCACACAGTTTTGTGATTGAGATATTCTTGAGTGTAAATGATCCTATACAGACAACCATTCATTCATCCAAGCATTTTTTATGCACTAAATTTGTGTTGGGCTCGGTGCTGAGGTGCAGAAGGCACAGAACCTGTCCTCAGGGAACTTAGAGTGAAGGACAAGCTAGCTTCTCATACAGGCCTGATCTGATACATTAAGTAGGTTGCTAAGTGCTGTGATAGAATGAGTGTAGGTGACTCAACCTGACCTCTGCAGGTGAGTCCTGAAGGTTGCATAGGATGACCTACACAGGTCAAAGAGTCTGGGACGGAGGGGTTGAGAAGAGGCAGGCCTCCCTACTGAGGTTTGAGGAGTGGTAGATGGAAGATGAAGATAGGAACTGCTTTGAGAAGCTTGGCTTTAATAGGAAAGAGAAAAAATTGATAGCCTAGGAGATGGTAACCATGGCAGCATAATTGTGTAGTAGAGAAATTGAATTGTGGGAAAGGAGTGACAAGTCATAGATTCAGTTCTGAATGGGGTTATGGTTTAAATTGTGTCCCCCTCCCCCCAAATGCTGAAGCCCTAACCACCAGAATCTGCGAATGCAGTCCTATGTGGTAGGTAATAGGCTCTTTGCTGATGTAGTAGTCAAGGTGAGGTCATACTGGGTGAGGATGGGCCCTAAATCCAGTATGACTGATAACCCTATAAGAAGAGGGAAGTTTGGACACAGAGACGAGGACACACAGGGAGAATGGCATGCGAGGATGGAAGCAGAGGTTGGAGTTATGTTGCCGCAAGCCAAGGACACCAAGGATTGCTGGCAACCATAAGACTCTAGGAGAGAAGCATGGAACAGATTGTCCCTCTGAGTCCCCACTGCTGACACCTTGTTTTCAGACTTCTGAACTCTTGAACTGTGAGAGAATAAATTTCTCTTGTTTTAAGCCGCCCAGTTTGTGATACTTTGAAAGCCCTAGAAAGTAATTCAACTGGGTTGAATTTAATATCTTCAGTTACCAGGATAACATGAAGTGTTATGCCCTGTTAGGCATTGTTTGGTTTGATTTAATCAACATGGAAACCATCCTTAGAAGTCTATCATTAGGATAATTTCAGTGCATGTTTGTAGTTTTTTCAACATTCGACATTACTCAAATTTTTCACCAAAATTCCTTCTTCAGTTTTCTTTATAATTCTTTTTTTCTCTTCATAATTCTCACATCTGCAGCTATTTTATTATTATCCAATATTATATCCAAGATAATATATATTATATACTATATATCCAATATATAATATTAATAATAATATATCCAATATAATCTGCATTATATATTATATAATATATAATATTATTATTATATTATATCCAATATAATTATCCAATAGTCTCTCCAGTTTCTTCTATTGGAAATATAATATATCTAATATATAATCTGTATCATATATAATATATAATATTATTATTATATTATATCCAATATTCTCTCCAGTTTTTTCTATTGGAAATTCATTTCTACTGTTCAAATTGTGTTTTTAATATACAAAAATCATATTATGTTATATTTTTCTTTGGAAAGGACCTCAGTGAAAAATCCATGTAAGAGAAAGTTAGTTGAAAAGGAAACTTCCTATTTTCACAGGACCAGGGGCTATGAGAGCAACAGAGAGAAACGGTAAAGAAGTCTGTGCCCTTTAAAAAATATGTTTCTATTTTTATAGGAGACTTCTCTGCCTCCCTTTTAACAACCACTACTACTGAGTCCCTAAGATTTCATGTTGTTTGTTTTCCTATCAATAAATAAAGGAGATGTTCTAATGTTCTCTAGTAAAGAAACCATGGTTTACAGTCCTTCTTTGGAGCCTAAAGAGGAAAACCCACATAATCTAATAATCATAATAGGTAAGTGACTTCCTGGAGATACCGGAAGTACATTTACCTTCTGGTATCTTGGCCAAGAATCCGTCAAGTTGGAGAAGGTTTCTGGATCAAAAATTCCTCCTTCCACTGAGGACAGGATTGTGTGAGTTTTATGTACACACACATTCTCCCTTGATCAAGATCAGTTTTTACTTGAAAGAGTAGTACTGAGATTTAAGAGGAAAAGTAATTTCTTGTTTTTATCCCTCAGAACCTATTTTTGAGCATATAGACATGGCCATCCACCTTGTTTTCCTGTTGTCTGTTAAGATCTGCAAGAAGCAAATAAATCTCTGGCACAGACTTGGTGTGTGCTTTGCCCACTTCCTCTAGCTGCTACCAGTCTGACAACATTTCCTGAAACCATTGCTGCTGATAAGAGGGCCTTCTGGTTTTACAGCTCCATCTCATCCTGTTGGAAATAACCTCAGACCCACATAGTCTGATTTTCTTTGGGGGGAAAAAATGGCATTCTCAAGAAGTTTAGATCTTCTTATTTTTATCCAAGGCAGAAACAATGAAGTTTTTTTATAGTTATCTTTTAATTATGAAATAATCCAAAGACAAAAAATTAGTGAGACAAATAAGACGTACATCCAACCTACCCAATGTGTCCACCCCTGAGATTTAAAACATGTTACTCTTTTAATGTGCCAAATTCTTCATTCTGACTTCCGTATTTGCTATTGGTGGCTAGGAGTCTGAGGAGCATGGATTTTGGAGTCAGACCTCAGTTCAAATCCTACTATATAACAAGTTACCTTGAATATACACTTCATCTCTTTGAGCTTCAGTTTTGTATTTGTAAAAGGGGATGGTTCCATCCACTTTGTAGAGTTGTGAGCTTAAAGAAGAAAGCCCTTATTGTGCTAGACACAAGTAAGCACCCAGCAGTGGGTCTTTTGTACTGTAGGTATCGCTCATATACAGCCTTTCACAGATTCTGGGAACTCAGTTTGCTATCACTTAGAGTAAAACTTGCTCCCAGCCGCCCAAGTGTATTTTCTTTGGATTTTTAGAAGCAATTAATTACATGTCAGGTGGCAGACCAGATGCCGGTGGAAGAACTTTCAGGTTCTGTGGTTACCCTCTTTCTTCCTTGGGCTAGTTCGGAACAGTAAGTAAAGCCTTCCACGACATTTGGCATTTAGCTTTTCTTAAGCCTGTATTGTTCTCTATGTCCACACCTGACTTTACCCAAAGTCCTTTTTAAAAAACACTACAAAAGTGAAGTTGCTTTTCATTTTATGGATGAATCGACTGCACTGGGTAATAGGTTTGTGTTTAATGATTCATGATAAATATATTAGGTTTAGAGAAAGAACTAGCAGAACAGAATGATGCTGGGAGTTAGGAATCAGTTTCACTCAGATGAACATGACCTTGAAGGAGTCCCTTCCACCCTTTCATTTTTTTTTTGATCATTGCAAATGATAGGAAAATTTATGACTCGAGTATTTTATTTTTAAATAACTCTAAAAGCATTTGAGTTCAGTGTGTACCCTAAAGAACTTTATACTTAGGTATTTTGTTTGAGATGGATAATTAATAGCTCAGAAGATTAAAAAAGAAGAAGAAGAATCTGCCAAAGGGGAACAAATCAGCCTTACATAATAGGTATTGTTTCTTATCCTGAAGTCACCTGTATTCTTCCTTCACACTTCCGTTGAACTCATCACAGCCCTTAACCATTAGCCTGGAAGTCTTTGGCCCAGCCAATGGCCTCCTGAGATTTCAACTTTCCATGGAAATCTGTATCCAAGTTCAGAAACAGTACTTCTAAATTTATCAGTTTTATGAGCATGTAATGTATTCACTCTTTCGCAAGAAGAACATAATGAATCCATTTCTTACTCAGCAATTGGTTAGTACTATTAAGCATATCTTCCACTTGTCTTTTCTTTTAATTAAAAAAATTCTGTGAAGCCACAGGTCTAAAAATATGTGATTTATATAATTGTTCTCTTAGCATCTTCCCCACCCCACTCCCCAAAGCCCCAGGGCCAGTTATTGCTGATAAGATGTTCTCCAAACCTTATCCAAACCCGCACCAGTCACAATCACAGACTTAATACGTTGTCAGGTTTGGGCTGCCTTTAACAAAAATAAAGCACTTTAAATGAAGCATGAAATTTTTAAATTGCAAATTGTTGTTGGAAAGCATATTTAATCAAGAAATTGCTTTAGTAAATTAAGAAAACTCATGCCACCATTTTTTTTGGCAGGGTAACCCTGCTGAGGGTTTTCAAAGTTGTAGTAACTTATAGCAGCTTCCAATATAGTTACCTAATTCTTTTTGTTTGTTTTATTTCTTCCTTGACCATCTGATCAGTTCTTTTTGTTTTAAAAATTATGCATGCTCCTATTTTGTTTTGATTTGGAAAGTACAGAAAATCATAGAGCAGCAGGAAGAAATAATCACGCATTATGCCACCACTCAGAGACAACCATAACAAAGCATTTTCCACAATCCTGCCCAATCTTTATGTATATTAAGAATATGAAGGCCTTATGTATCATCTGCTGCAAATATTTTGCCAGTCCTTGTATGTACTTTTTATGCTTAATCAAAGTCATGCATATACATAACGCACAGAGTTTAAAGCATCAAATGGCTCATTAGCTTGTGAAAAAGTGACCCCCTGTCTACACCCTCCCTATTACTTTCTGTTGTTCAGAAACAATTACTCTACACTCTTTCAACCAATCTTTAGGATCAGGTTTCATATCTCTGAATAACTGGCTTATGCTGCTTCTTGGTTTAACTCAGCTTTAGGCTTCATCTGTTGACATCCTTCTGTTGCAATGGCTGGGTTTAGCACTTTCATGGCAGCCCACCGCCCCCCACCCTGCACCCCCTTTTTCAATCCCTCGCCTCCTAAACCAGGTGTGTGTTATTTGGGCTGCCCCAAGGTTCAGTGTCTTTACTGCTGACACCAGGTCAATGATAAGGGCAGTGGGGCCGTATGATGTTTTCTTCCCCGTTCAGCCTTTTGTTTTCTTTGTAACAAGTAATTGTCTTGTTTCGTAAATTGATTTTCACACTTTTCCCTGACCTCCAAATTATCGTGGGACTTTTTTTCAGTGGTGTAAATCCCAGTGCCTCCAAACATGCTAGAGATGTATCGATGTCCAGTTGCTGAGGTCTCTCCAGGGCCTTCTCGTCGGCTCTGGTCTGGACCTAGCCTCCAGCTCAAATGTGTCTGGGGGTGCTCCCTTCTATGTTGGCGTCCACTTCCTGCACCCCATGTTGCAAGAGTTTCCTCCTGCTGCTGTAACCCATTACCACAAGCCTAGTGGCTGAAAACAACACAAATTTATTATCTTGTAGAAGTCTGAAATAGGTGTCCCTGGGCTAACATAAAGGAGTCAGCCAGGTTGTGTTCCTGCTGGAAGCTCTATGAGAGAATCCATTTCCTTGCCTTTTCCAGTTTCCAGAGGTTTCCTGCATTCTTTGCCTCGTGGCCCCTTTCTCCATCTTCAAAGCCAGCATTGTTGCATCTTCAAACTCTGACTCTGACTCTTCTCTCTTTCTCTTTCACTCATGAAGACCCCTATGATTATGTTGTATGTACCTGAGTCGTCCAGGGTAATCTCCCCATCTCAAGATCCCTTTTGCCATGTAGGGAAACACATTCACAGAATCTGGAGGTTAGAACTTGGGCATCCTGGTGGGGGTGGGGGGTGGGCATGCATTATTTTGCCTTTTCTACATATCTTTCTCTTTCCTTGATCTCCAGCAGTTTCTTGAGAAAAGGTGCATGGTATGGAAGTTATCTGAAATAATGAAGATGTCTATTCTAACTTTGACTAATAGTCTGACAGGATGTGAAATTCCAGATGGGAAATCTATCTATATTAATCAGGATAGGCTAGGGTGATACAAAATCTCCCACATTAGAGTTGTTGTCTTACTGATGTAAGATCCTCAGTGGATCCAGTGGCTCTTTTCTTTCAGAAGCTTGCTCCAGATCCTGTCTGGATCCATCTTGTGGCTTCACCATCTCAACACAGGACCTTTGTGTCACTGTGGCAGGGCAGAGAGGAGCTAGAGAGGTGACACATGTCACTTCTGTGAGCACCCAGTGGGCTAGAACTGGTCAGAAGGCCAAGTTCAACTGCAGGAGGCTGGGAAATGGAGCACTTGGGTGCTCTGAGCCTCACATGTCTCTGACACAAAAGAATTTGCCCCCAGAAAGTTGGTCTTTCTCCATTTCACTATAGCTTCTAGTATCTCTGCTGAGAAGACTAATTCTTGACCTTATATGTGAAAATCTAATCTGTCTCTATGGAAGCTTCTTATTCCTAATGTTCTAAAATTGTATAATTTTGTGTCTACTGTGTACCAGTTTTCAGGTCCTATTCTGGACACTCAGTGGACCTCTCAGTCTGGAAACTAAGATCTTATTCTGGGACATTTGCTTGACCTTCTTCCTTGATGATTTCTTCCTCTGCATTTTCTTTCTGTCTTTCTGGAACTCTTCATTTCGATGTTGAACCTCCAAATATAGTTGGCTGTCTTATCTTTGTTCCTCTTATTTTTCTTTTCTTTGACTTTTTGCTCTGCTATCTGGAAAAGTTTTTCAACTTTGTTTTCCAACCTTTCTGTTGAGTTTCTTCCTCATTGTTTTCATATTTCTAATTTCCAAGAGGCTTTTGTTGTTACTACTGTTCTCTGAATGTTCTTTATTAGAGCACTCTTTGGTTCCAAATGGGGCCTTTTACATTTCTTACAAAAGGTTATTCCTAGTTACAGTTTTTTTTTTTTTTTTGGTTGCTATTCTGAATGGAATTTTTTCCACTATGTTTTAAACTGATTGTTACAATCTTTAAAAATTATTGATTTTGTGCATTATATACACTTATGTTACTCAACTTATCTATTTTAATCCTTTTTCCTTAATTCAATCTTTTCCTTGATAGGGAATCACATAATTGAACAATATTAATTTCATCTCCTATCTAACTCTCTTTCAAGTTTAATAGCATTATCCAGAATAATATTAAGTAATGTAAAGTCCATCGTGGGGGAATGTGTATTAATTCTCATCATGTCACCCGCTTTTAGAACATGTACCTGGCACATAGTAACACTTAATAAATACTTGTCAAATGAATGCATGGCTACAGATAGCATCCTGTTTTGTTTGAAGTTTTAATGATAATGCTACAAGTGTCTTACACTAAGTGTAATTTTGCTACTTAGTTTAAGATAGATAATCTTTATCATGCTAACAAAATATTGCTACTTTTCTGAAAGCATACAGTTATTTGAGAGAATCCTGTTTCCTTTGTGCCTTTTGACCTTGCACTTAGAAACATGGTTTGAAATGGTTTAATTCAGTTTACTTTCAGTTTTAAAACTAATGGGGGCAGACAGCTTGGGAAGTATAAACAGGTACTTTTTATCAATGTTCAATTTGTTTTAACATCTTTAGTGGTGATCCAGAGGAAGAAATGCTCACAAAGTCCCTGAGTTTGCAGGTGACCCTGATTTTTTCTTGCTTGCTTTCACCCCTTTTTTTTTTTTTTTTTGTGGAAAAGTAGTACTCAACCACAGGACTACCTACTAAGCCTGGTGTCTTTGTCAGCTCTCACTTAGCAGCTCCCATCCAGTGTGATACTGCAGCCCAAAGAGGCTCTCAAAACACTGGACATCCTCCAGCAGAGGACATCACAGTGCCTACTGGAAGCTACAATTCATCCACACCTGAAAGATTATATGCAGTTTTAGTCAACAGATTCAAAAGAGGCATAATTGAGCTGGAGAACATCCAGAATATAACAACTTGCATGCTCTTGGCAGGTGGAAGAAAAGACTAAATTGATTATGATTCTTGCCAGGAAAGACATTGGCTCGGGAAAATGATCAAAGTGTACAAAACTAGAAGGAGTTGTGTTTGAGGAGAACACAAAACTGTTCACCAAGGCCTTAAACACATCTCTGGTCTGAAATAAATAAAAACGATGTCCTTCACATCTTAAATAAGGTATATCAAAGACAAAATGAGGGATATTCTGCTTCTTATGGTGGATAATAAACAGCTGGACTTCATTTGCCCAAATGACAGGGGAGGCCAAAATTATAAATCATTCCCCATAAAAGTTTATATATGTTCATGGATGACAAATCCACAATGGATAAGGAAGAGAACAAGGTTGTTGGGAGGGACAGCCTAATGTTTCAGAGCTGATGTTCTTAAATCCAGTAAGATCATTCTTATTTTATATATAATAGAAAATGAATATTCTTTTTCCCAATAAGAATATTGTTAATCATTGACTCTTCTTTACAATTTAGTCATTATTGACGTGTATCTCCAAAGTCATTCGCTGAATTGCTGCCGTTCAGATTACCCATCTTAGAGGGCTCTGCCTGACTCCTGCACCTTCTGTGACTGCCCTAGCTCGAAGCTCAGTTGTGTGAGGACTTGAGAACAAGGAGTTTGAACATCCTGGGACAAGCCCAGGCTTCAGGTCTTACTAGTTCTTAGAGCTGACAAAAGCCAACTATGTTTCTTGAGTTTTGTTTATCTCGTTTATAAAATGAAAACTATTCATGACTTCCCTGTGTTCTTCACATTCTCATTTTTGTGAGAAGGAATTCAAGAAATGTTTGTAAAGTGGTTTTGGATCTGTAAGGCTCTGTCGCTGATGGATAAAGATGGGGATGGCCTGTTTCCTGAACCCCTGAGTCCTCAGGGAGCTGCCTCTCTTTCCCAGTTCCTGGAGGTCACTCTGCACATGAACCCCAGTGTGGATCTACAGGGTTCCTTTTGCCCCCGAAGCCCTGTGAAAGGCAGGCTCAGTGACATCCTGACAGTTCTCTTCCAGGTTCACACTCTCGGTCTTGATCTTGAACTTTCACTATCCCTGGAGGTAAGGAGATGCAGTATGGTTACTATCTCTTTCTAAGACCCGGAGCAGAGCAGAACCAGTGGGACTGCCCCAGTAGTCTTTCCCTGTGGCCATACCCAGACACCCTCTTGGCTTTTTTCCTCTCCAGTAAGGGGAAATTGGAAACCATTTACTATTACACTAGCTATTTGGGATCTAAGAGCAAAATGAGCAATGTGAAACAGGCCAACCACAGGAAGAGATTAAGAAAGGGCTCCAAGTGGAAAACAGCTTTAAAAACCTTGTACCATACCTTGAGAGCACTGTTTCTTGCACCATGGCTTAGTTTTGCCCTTGAATACAGACCTTAAGGACTCCTTTTCCTCCATAGAGGAGAGGGTCCCTTGAACTCCTGTTAAAGATCATTGGGTGCAAAGCTATGAAGCACTAAAAATGTTACTTAGGATCTTATAATACTCTCCCATAACTGTAGTTGGCACACATCATTATACTTTGAAATGTCATCTGTATGTATATATTTTTATCTCCTCAAGTATATTGTAATTCCTTAAGGATGTGGAACATGTTTTATACATCTTTTATAGCTTAATGGGTAGTACTAATTATATGTACCTGGATCTGGCGGTCAGAGGTACCCAAAACAAGCTTGTCATTCGTGTTAGCTCTATCCAGCATGATTCCACGATGCACTGCTAGTTCGGAGGTGGCCTGGAAAAAGGGGTGCTCCTTACCTGGACTTACTTTCTCCCCTGACTTTGATTCTTATGCCTTTCTTATTTTTCCTTCTTTTTTGAAACCAGATGCCCCCTTTACTTTGGCCAAAAAGAACATCCCACTGAATATGTGTGTCAGGGCTTTAAGATAGGCAGAGTGTAGTTTTATGATCTTGGGTCCCTTGATTCTGTGCTACAATTTTACTGCATCATGGATAGAAATATCAGACTAGGAAAAACATAAACCAATCTGGGCTTGTCGTTTGTCCACTTAACAGATAATATGAGGGTTATCCAGTAGATGTTTCTAAAATTTGCAAAATTTGTTGAACTACAGGATGGACACTGTGGAAGGACATCATTAGCATGATGGCCATCGGAGTGTGATAGATGAGTGCTCAGCTTCTAGAGCTTAGTGAGCCTGACTTGAAATTAAGGCCGACTCTTAACTAACTCTGTGATTTGCGGCAGATTTCTGAATGTGTGTTATCCTCAGTTTCCTTGTCTGTGAAATAGAGACGTAAGTCCCTACTTGATAGGCTTGTTGAGAGGACGGATTGAAAGAAATCGTTTAAAATGCTTAGCACCAGCCTGCTACAAATTTCATTATCTAAGTTACATGCCCTAATGTCACTAACTGATGAATTGTGTTTTACTGGGTCCTGATCTGAATTGCTAATATTTGTAGCTATAACAACTGTCCATTTGTAATATCTGCTGAGGCCTTTCAGGGTAGATGTTTTAAATAAATTTGATTGAAGCTGTTTTGTGGCATTTGGTTCAAATCAGATTGATGTTTTAGCCAGGTCTTTTTCCCTAGCAAAAATGTGTTTTTGTTACTAAATGTTTTTAATAGGTAAACATATTTTTAATCAGTGATACAGTGAGATACCTTTTTAGATTAATGTTCCATCCAGTCAAGAACATAAAGTACTACTTGGTTATTGTTATGTACTCAAAAGCCAGGTAGTACATTAGTGAAGTATGCCAGAGAAAAACCATTTCATTTCAACATTCTGGACTTTCAGGGTATATTTTTTATCTTGGTGGATGAGAACGTCAACCATTGTTACACAGAATAACAATATTTTACAAATTTATGATTTTACATTTTAATTTTAGATATCGAATTTCTTTTACCTCTGTGGAAACATGAGTAATATGAATTATTAAGTTATACATGTTTTCAAACGTATCCAAAAAGTGTACATGAAAGATGAATTTTCCTTCATTTTAATTACAAAATGCTTTTGTAATATAGTGTTTGAATAGAAGAAAATCTTTTCATTAGCATCACAAAAAGACTATTGATTTAAAAAGGTGAATCAGGGCGCCTGGGTGGCTCTGTCGTTGTTAAGTGTCTGCCTTCGGCTCAGGTCATGGTCCCAGGATCCTGGGATCGAGCCGCACATTGGGCTCCCTGCTCCGCAAGAAGCCTGCTTCTCCCTCTCCCACTCCCCCTGCTTGTGTTCTCTCTCTTGCTGTGTCTCTGTCAAATAAATAAAATCTTTAAATAAATACATACATACATACATACATACATCATACCTAAATTTAAAAAAGGGTGAATCATCCCCTTTTGGGGGGATCTAAGAACTTAATTTATTCCATTTGTTCACATGGGTCTCATTCTTGAACCTTATCAAAATATTTTCAGTAGTTTACTCTTAATCTTCTAATTATTTACAGTTGATGTTATGATTATATGATCCTTGAATGTTTGAGTTACAGCCCAAAGCTATAATTTATCCAAAATTAAGGACTGTAAGGATGTATTTTCATACATTCTTTTGTATGTGTTCCATATTTCATAATTTTAAAAGCTTAATCTTTTCATAAAACTTTTTAAATTTATAAGGTTTTTTTAAAAAAATTATATGAACATCTTTTTTCCAATTTCATTTTATTGGAAATTATATTCGTCTTATGATGTTCTCTTTGAGAAGAAGGATATTTTAATGAAATTTCTCTATGTTGTCAGAAATTCTAATGGAAAGTAATTCAACTTTTTTATATTTAAAGAGCTCTAATTATAATGGATGCTCAAATATGTAAATGGGTAGTGCCATCTGCTTTTGGCCTTGAATAGACTCCACAACAGAGTTCTAAAAGTTCCACCATCAGCAGAGAGAGAAATGCTCTTCCCAGTTCTCAAAAGTCACCCGCTAAGGCGTAGAAAACTAAATGGTTCTCTAATTGTGCTAGCGGCACTTAGAATAGATGACTGATTTTATTAAATGTATGACACAGATCTGTACCTCTGAAGCAAATAATGCATTGTGTGTTAAAAAGAAGAAGAAGAAGAAGAAGAAGAAGAAGAAGAAGAAGAAGAAGAAGAAGAAGAAGAAGGTAGCAGGAGGGGAAGAATGAAGGGGAGTAAGTCGGACGGGGAGACAAACCATGAGAGACGATGGACTCTGAAAAACAAACTGAGGGTTCTAGAGGGGAGGGGGGTGGGAGGATGGGTTAGCCTGGTGATGGGTATTAAAGAGGGCACGTTCTGCGTGGAGCACTGGGTGTTATGCACAAACAATGAATCATGGATCACTACATCAAAAACTAATGATGTAATGTATGGTGATTAACATAATTAAAAAAAGAAATTAAAAAAATGTATGATTTGAAATTCTTCATATACATGTATATATAAAAAGGTCGAAAACTTTCATCTCACTCTAAATAGGTTCTGCTAATATTCCAATTTCAGGTGCCCCAAGGAGCTCTGGGTAGGCACTTTTTGCTGTTTTGTTTTGGCAGTGGAGGCTGGAGGTCCGTAGGGACTCAGAGGCTCTCAGAATCTACACTACTCATGCAGTGCTGTTCAGCAGTGCTGTCCTGGGGACAATGTGTTAGCAGAGGGGACGTGTGCTGACAGACCACCTCTGTTTTCACTTAGAGAATTGCTAGCCTGACTCCTGCCTTCTAAGTAATGACTCTGCTGTGGTCAAAGTACCTGGCAAGAAGATAAATCTTTTGCTGGATAGAAATTCCTCAAGTACTTTTCCTCCATCAAAAGTGATGGCAGATGTGATGTGTTCAGATGGCTAAATAGGCAAGTTCCATTTTCACAGGATAGATAGTGCATATTAGTTTAAGAACTATTGCCTTAATTATGCAAATGTAGAAGGAACCAACAAACCTTACTGAGAAAAGCAAAAGGCCACAAATCTGCATGATTAGGGGGAAGGGGAGACGTTTTCTGCTATTTATTTAATGACTTAGAAGTTTGTTTCCGGTTAATGGAGCCTGGAAATAATTTGATTGTGTTGAGGAAACAGATAAATTTCATAATCAGAATAGGTTCTTTAAATTTCCTAAGGTAGTCTTGAATACTTTCTTGACAATCCTTCCTACCTAGTCCCCCTTCTCTTCCTCCAGAGCTCTGTTCCAAGCACAAAGGACAGTCAAGCCCATCCCCCGTTCTCCCAGACTACAGTCCTCCTGTTCTTTCTGCCGTGACTACAGGCCCACAACCTGAAGAAATGTTACTGAAATTAACCCAGAACTACTAGATGGACCTCTCTTTCTTGCTCTCTCCATTGATCAGAGTTAGTTCAACTTTCTAGTAAATTCAAGGGCATAGACATATGCATGTGTATATACACCCTTGAAGGTATGAGGTTAGGTGGGCAAAAATGGCACATTTTAGATTTTTCCCTAATATGAGTAAAGCTGCACAGGAGTCCCCACTTCCCCTGATGGTAGCAGGCGATCTTAGTTTCCTCCAGTTGAAGCTCACCTTCTCAGGTATCTCTCCTTCCTGTTCCTTTCATCCCTTCTTGTGGCCGATCAGTTTCCCTGGGGGGTTTGTGTGACTTCAGGGGAGTGATACCTTGTCCCGATGCTGTCCTCTGCCCAGGGTCGTCCCAGGTCACTGGCCCCAGCAGGGCCTCTGCTCAGCAGGCCCACACGTGCTGCATCTTCCTTGTCTTGACCCCGGGATCTCCAACATTGTTTCATAGCTTCAGAGTAATCCCAGAAGACTTCTCATAGCGAACTGCCCCAGAAACATGTCTCCCTCAGCCAAAGACACCCAGAAGCTCAAGCTCTGGTCAGGAGTGACACCTCTCTATACGGCCTAGAGCCTCTGAGGACGCCCCCTGGGGAGCTGGCCCCCTTCCTCTGGGATTTCTATCAACCCACCCCTTCCCAAACCACTTGGGATGGGGGGTGGATCGCTAGACCTTTTCCTAGAGCCCCAGACAGCTTCTAGTACCTAGTCTTGTCCTTGTTCATCCGCATCCACCAGCCACTGAAACCTTTATCTCCCTTTGGGAAGCAACTAGCTCTTTATTTTTTTTCACCAGTCTTTGATTTTGTTGATAAACTTGATGTCTTCTTCCTTCAGGCTTTACCTTTTAGCTTTTAGAATTCCCAGTCATTCTTCTCTTAATCACCTGGCTTTGGAAACATTTGGCTTTCAAAGCAAATAGGTTTTCTAGAAAGTCACAATGGAAAACTTAGATGCTCAAAAGAGAAATGTAAAATAAAAAGAAATTTATCGGAAAAAAAAATAATTTGGTAGGAAGATGAAATCGTTTTCATTTTCTATGTTGTCTCTTTTCCCTTTTTACTTACCTGTTGTCTTTTGTTCTTGTTTTAGTTGTTTTTTTGGTTCTGTGCTTTTTTTCTTGGAGGGGTAAGGGGTGGGGAAGATAGTGGTGCCCAATCCGTTTTGGCAGCAAAGAAATTATAATTTAAAAATAGATTCAAACTCCCTATCCACAGGTCTTTTTGTGTCACTTTGTGTGCATTTCCTGAGTTCATATAATCCACTGGAAAATATCTCAATGAAAGTTTCAGTTCATGAGTTGTCATTTCTTTTCATCTCAAGGCTGCTTCTCAGATGACATAAAACAACACAGAACAATAACACAAGAAAAGGACGGAGGGAGAACGAGCTGGTATCCTTGCATCTGGCCTGAGCTGCGTTTCATTAAATTCTGTACTGCGGGGGATTTCAGGCCTTGCTGTTGTTAAGCAGTAACTGTAACCCGGTGGTATATAATTTAAGAGAACACAAGGATCAAGGAAAGGCAACTCTTATTTACGTTGCATTTGCTTGTAATGGCCTCCATAATTTATCCATGGGGAGAAAAAAAAAAATTGGAAAAATTTCTCTCCGGCTGGTCAGAGCCTGTTCATAGATTTGGCAAGAAATGAAGATAAAGAGTTACCAGGTGTGGCAGATGATCCCTGAGAGTTTGGGTTTTATTTTTATCTTCTGATGAGTCACCCACAGATAAGCACAGAGGATAGCACTTAAAAAGAGAAAAAAAAATCTCTTCAGAAAATAAGTATTTTTTGCCTTTACAGAATGCCACTTTGATGATCGTTTCACACTGAATTGTTCCGTATGCACGATTACAAAGCAGGTGGGTGCACCTAGGCTGCTATTTTAATGGCACTATGCATAGGAATCAATGGGAATCTTGTTAAAAATGCCCGAGGGGGGCCTGAGAGTCTGCATTTTCTGCCTGCTCCAAGTTACATTACTGCTACTGATGCTTGGTTCTTACTTTACACGGAAAAGTTTAGAGAAACTTAGACGTTTCAAATAGCTTTGTGTGGAAATTTCTTTTGGAATTAGGGGAGCCAGTAGGGACTTGCAATGCCAGTGGTTTTTATGGGCCCCTCAGCTTCCCAAACAATCATTAAAGAAATTGCCCAACTGGGGAGCACCTGGGTGGCTCAGGCGTTAGGCGCCTGCCTTCAGCTCAAGTCATGATCCCGGGGTCCTGGGATTGAGCCCTGCATCGGGCTCCCTGCTCGGCAGGAAGCCTGCTTCTCCCTCTCCCTCTCCCCCTGCTTGTGTTCCCTCTCTCTCTCTCTCTCTCTGTGTGTCAAATAAATAAATAAAATCTTAAAAAAAAAAAAAAAGAAAAGAAATTGCCTAACTGGAAACCAAGAGTTTAAGCAAAGATCATCTGTAAATGCTTTGCTATAGCCAATAGATGCCCATCCTGAATTGGTTCTGAGTTGTGACCCGCCCATCGTAAGGGCTGTTTGAAGAATACCTTTATTCTAGACTCTCTCCATCTGCAGGCTACAGGACTCCCTTCCAGGACTATATAAAACTTTGTATTTACATGAGCAAGCAATTTCTGCAGCTGTCCAGTCTTCTAGGGACCCAAATTCTTCTGTGAGCATTGGGGTAACCCAAGAAACCAACTAGAATTAGATGCAATTATACTAATTCATCAAAAGATCATTCTGTTGTCAGTGATGAATGTCCCTAAAAGTTTTGGATAGACAATAGCAAGGAATTTCAGAGGAAAGCCATTAACAGTGAGTAGTTAATACAGTTCTTGGGGTTTTGAGTCCTTAACATGAAATTCTGATTCCAACATTTTGGCTTCCCTATGCCACTTCAGTAAGCTTCTGATTCAGTTAATTATTGGTTCTATAGAAAAGAACCTTGCATCTTAAAAGAAAATTGATTTATCAAAGAGAAGATAGTAAGAGTCTACTAAAGAATATAGGAGTTTTGTTGAATAGCGTTTTTAAATTATAGAAAATTTTAAACATATACAGAAATTACAAAGACTGTGTGTACCCTTCTCCCGGCTGTACCAGTTACCAGCACATGAAGCTAAGACTGAATGTTTGTGTCCCTCAAAATTCATAGGTCGAAGCCCTAAACCCCAACATGATGGTATTTGGAGGTGCGACCTTAGGGATAATTAGCTCATAAGGGTATTATGGATAGATCATAAGTGAGATTAGTGCCCTTATAAAGAAGAGACATGAGAGAAATGATCTCTCTCCCTGCCGTGGGAAGATACAGCAAGAAGGCATCCATTTGCATAGCAGGCAGAAAGCTCTCCTCAGAAATCCAATTCGCCTGCACCTTGATCTTGGACTTCCCAGCCCCCAGAACTGTGAGAAATGTTTCTGTTGTTTAAGCCACCCAGTGTATGGTATTTTTATTATAGTAGCCCAAACTGACTAAGACACATGGTGTATTTTATTTCATTTATATTCTCAAAGCCCCACCTCATCCTTGGATTATTTTATATCCAATCCTATATATTATGTCCTTTGATCTATAAATATATCAGTATGTGTCTCTAGAAGCATATACATAGGAACTTAAAAATATAACTGCAGTATCATTATTATAACTTAAGATTAGCTGTAATACCTTAGTATCATCAGAAATCCATACAGTGTCTGCATTTTCCTGATTGCCTCAAAATGTTTTTCAGTTGTTTTGCTTATTAACTCAGTACCCAAAGGAGTTTCTACACGTTGCATTTGTTAATATATCTCAAATTGCTTTTAATCTGTTAATTTTTTTTTAAGATTTTATTTATTTATTTGACAGAGAGAGAGTGAGCACAAGCAGGGGGAGGGGCAGGCAGAGGGAGAGGGAGAAGCAGGCTCTCCGCTGAGCAGGGAGCCCGATGCGGGGCTTGATCCCAGGACCCTGGGATCATGACCTCAGCCAAAGGCAGACACTTAACCCACTGAGCCACCCAGGCGCCCCTAATCTGTAAATTCTTTTTCCTTTCCTACCCCTCCCCTGCCTTGCAATTTATTTTTGAAGAAACTGAGCCATTTTTCCTACTAGAGTTTCCTACATTCTGGGTTTGGATGATTGCATCCCTGTAGTATTATAGAACATGTTACTCTACTCTCTCTATTTCCTGTAAATCGGTGGTTAGATGCAGAGGCTTACTCAGATTCCAATTCAGTGTTTGGGGAAGAATATGTCATAGGTGGTGGTGCATGCCTTTCATTTCATCTCATTAGGTAGGTGATACACATGTCTGGCTTTCTGTCTTTTTTTTTTTTAATATTGTTAAATATGGTCTTATCTTTCCTATGAGAGTTCAGAAATCAAAACTTGATGCCCCCCCTTTGATAAGTGAAATATAGCATATAAGATCAATATATAATATATAATTATATATAATATGTAATATAAAAATATATGGTTAAATGGGGCTATGTACAATAAAAAAGACAAAATAAAACTTGCTTATACAAGATAGAAATTTATTTTCCTTTTTTGTAAAATAAGTCCAAAGATCGGCATTTCTTTTTTATTGTTATGTTAATCACCATACATTACATCATTAGTTTTTGATGTAGTGTTCCATGATTCATTGTTTGTGCATAACAACCAGTGTTCCACGCGGAATGTGCCCTCTTTAATACCCATCACCAGGCTAACCCATCCCCCCACCCTCCTCCCCTCTAGAACCCTCAGTTTGTTTTTCAGAGTCCATCGTCTCTCATGGTTCGTCTCCCCCTCAAAGATCCACATTTCTAGACTGGCATGATAATCACACAATCATCAAGGAGCCACTATTTTTGTGCATGGCTTCCCTGCTGAAGATTACTTCCTGGTCCAAAATGGCCACTGAAGCTCCAGCCATCATATCTGCTTCCCAGATAGGTAGCAGGGATAGAGGTGAGGGGGGTTAAAAAAAAGAGCCTACCTCCCAACTGAGTCATTCTAATTTAAGCTGTTCCAGAATCCCAAGCAAGGAATTCTGCATATATCTAAATGGTCACCCATAGCTTCAAGGGAAGCCAGAAAAGTTGGAAAGGCCAGATTCACATTGTGTTGAAGCTCTCAGAATATTGATAAGGTGTTCAAAAGATTCTAGACAGCCACAAATGATAAATGTCCATCCCATATAGTACAGAACTATATCCTGGTGCAGCCTATTATTATGTCAACATAGTTACGAAATTCTGGGGGGAAAAATATTGATCCAGTTAGGAAAATCAGAGACATGCATAAAAATACAGAGAAATTCTTGGCAAACTTTTTGTTAGGTAACTTGTCTACAGTCACACTGCCGGTAAGAGGTAGAGCTGAGATTGGAACCCTGGCACTATGCTATATTGTAATAGATCGATTTTAACAGACCTTCTTCTTGGGTATTTTTGGTGAATTGTTAGAGGAAGCAAGAAGAGGGAGGTAGGATGTTTGCGCTAATTTTGCTTCCTTATAAATAGTGAAACAGGAAGAAGAGACTGTCTGGGTTTCACAGCTAAGTACAGACATGGTTCTGGTCCTGGATTCCTCACCATCCACCCTGGGTAGAGTGCACTCACTCTGGCCGCTCTTAGCCCAGGAAGTTTATTTAATAGGAGATCTTAGACCCTAGAACTTGTGTCATCCCCTGGGCACCCCTCCCTCCACACTACCGCTCTTTCATTTCCTCCACCTCTGAGAAAGGTCTTGACATCAACACGCTTGCCAGGAGATACAGTGGCTCTCCCCTGAGGCTGACCTCACCCACATACTACACACCCCATCCATTTGAGCATACCACCTCCTACATTTTGCAGACCTAAGATTTGGGGTACAGTGTTGTGATTTGTTTGGGCCTATGACTTGCACTTAGGTTTACTGATAAATAATTCTAACTTAGCTTTTTAGCAGAACCCAACCTTGGCAGAAAATACAGACTAGAGCAGAGGAAATTTCTTGCCACCTTACTTATCAAGTTGCACCGTTAGGGTCAATCCCTTATGCCCTACCTCTCCCCTTTCCCTACTTCCCAGCTCCCATGAGCTGCCCCATTCCTGTGCTCCTCTGATCTGATCTGATCTAATCACATAGTTCAGTCTCGGCGCAGTATGCAAAAGAGTAGAGAAGAGTGGAGGGAGGTAGCAGGAGAGGGGGTCCTGGCTGGGCTCTAGGGCAGTATTCATGGCCCTCTGGGCTCCAAATTGGAGCCCTGGCTTGGGGAGGAAGGATTGCATAGAACTCAAGAGCTGCAGCCCCCACTGGCTCAGTTTTCTGGAGACTGCATTTCTCTCTGCCAACATGTGTGTACTCTTTGAGAGTTGGGGCTGTCTTATTCACCTGAATATCTGCTTTTACTCCCATGCCTAGAGCACAGGATCTTGCACATAGCCGACCCTCGATAAATATTTAATGAATAAGAGTCACTATTTATGATTATAGTTACATGCTGGCTGGATATAAACACACTGACTCCCATATACACCCAAGCATTGCCCCATGATCCCTGACAGCAGAGTGCTCACACATCTGCGGGACACCCGTGGGCAGGACAACTCCCTGGGACCTTGTAAAGTTACAGGCGCTCAGGTTCCACCCACAAGCACCTGATTCAGGGGCAGGCAGGTGGAGCTTGGGGATTTGAATTTTTAACGTGTGCCCCAGCAATTGCAAGGCAGGTCGACTGTGGAACTCACCTAGAGAAATGGCCTAAGCAGTACTTCTTGCTCTTTCTAATAACCATTGCCCATTCTCTACATTGGTAACTGTGGCATCCTGGTGGCCACAAGCCACACAGCGCACACTGGAAGGGGCCCCTTTGCCACCAAGGCCCTTAAGAATGGAATCTGAGTCGTCACCCAGTTGAAGTTCCAGAAGGGTTTCATAATAATCAGTAAGGAAGAAAAGACCTCTTGCTTTATGAATTGAATACCAACCTGGAACTATTCCCAAATCAATGGAACTCTGGGCTCCTATTCAGAATCTTCATTTAATGCTCTTAAGTAAATTTTAAGATATCGTTTCCATGTAAAAAGCTCATAAAGGCCTGTTTTCTTTGAGAGTGTGCTTAGAAAAGAAACATTTTTATCCTTGGGCGCCTGGGTGGCTCAGTCGTTGGGCGTCTGCCTTCGGCTCAGGTCATGTTCCCAGGGTCCTGGAATCGAGTCCCACATCAGGCTCCCTCCTCAGCAGGAGGCCTGCTTCTCCCTCTCCCACTCCCCCTGCTTGTGTTCCTGCTCTCACTGTCTCTCTCTGTCAAATAAATAAATAAAATCTTAAAAAAAACCCACTTTTATCCTCTCCTGCATATATTATAAAAACTAATCATTTTTGTTCCAACATTTCTTTCTACTTTCAACTATTAAATAGTCATTTGATTTAATGTAGCACCTAATGACTCCCCTTCTTCAGTGGTTCTTAATCACCCGGCACCTGAATTTGTCTGCAGAGTGCTTTTTAAAAACTGGTCTGCACAGTGCTTTGGATATAAATTTTATAGGGCCATCTTCTTCAGATTTTTCTTTGTCAAACAAAATACTCTCTTTTTTATTATTCTTACTTGCTTTTAAATGATGATTAAAGTATCACAGGAAATGTGTGTGCTTGAGTTCATATTTCCTACCCATATTTTATGATTAGGCTCAGACAGATGGCTCCTGCCTTAACAGAATACCAGAAATACATCAATAGTCTCTTTATGGCGTGCATTTCAGCTCTAACTCCTGGTACCACGTTAGATTCCAAGCCATGTACTTTTTTCTTTATTTTCCTTAGTAATTAAAAAATATGTAGTCTTATTTTTAATTTGTGCTTCCTTGCTATAGGGAAGATATCTTTTTGAGCTATCTTCTATCCTTTCTGGAATAAACTAGGATATATGTAAATAAACATCATTAATAAGCATGAGTAGAGGAAACTATGATATTCATAAACATTCATCCAATTTTGGTTCATTTTGATTCACAGCATGATTTTTGCATGGACATTGCTACCACCTGTGATCCCTCCAAAGCACTAGATGCCTTCCCCATGAAATGAACCTGAGCTCCCTTAATCTCCCCTACATAGAAATGCCTCCCCCACCCAGTCAGGATGTGTCTTTTTCCTCCCCAAACCCTTACCACCAGGGGGTGCCCCTACCTCCTCTCCAAAGATGCTATCTGGGCCTGTCCACCTGCTCACTGCCGCTGGGCATTTTCCATCATGGCTGCCATGGCCACGAGTCTGGCCAGCTGCCCCCTGCGGTAGTTCTTGCTTGCCTCAGACCTGCTCCAGACCATCAGAGGGAAATGTCAGAGTCTCCTTGGAGCTAGGAGAGACTTTTTCCCTCTCCACAGTGTTCTTGGTGTAGATGTGTGTGTGTGTGTGTGTGTGTGTGTGTGTGTGTGTGTGTGTGTGTGTGTGTGTGTAAGGACCTTTCTGGTGGTGGGGGCTGCAGGTAGGTAACTGCAATACCTTCTCTGTTACCATGGTGAGTTCACAGTCTAACAGGAAAGGTTCATGTAAGGTTTTTCTACACAATGAGATAATCAGGCTGATAATGTTTTCCCAACAAGTATCATGATGGTTATGGCAAAATGCAGAACCCACGCGTTTCTAAAATAATTTGTCTCCCGAAGGCAGTTACTCAGCATCAATTTTTTTTGGGGGGGGGGGTGAGGGTTTCTTCTAAACATTTCTTCATCATTAAAGAAGCAGGTAATCTATGGTAATCATTGAAGAAGCCAGTAATCTATATTTTTTAAAGGTATTCCAGCTTGTATGGTTTTGGTGTCAGTTCAGCCTTTCAGACTTCCTAGAGTGTTCCTAGGTGATTTCTGACCCCTGTTATCTATGAGAATGGCTTAGATTGGCTTTAAGGCCTAGAGGCAGACAGACGAAAGTTTCAGGTCCAGCTCTATATTCACTAGCAATGTGAATTTGGTGAGTTATTAACCCGTCCAAGGCATCTTCACCCACACCCGCCCCCCTGCTATAGGACTGGTGTGAGGAGTGAGGTCAGGCCTGTAGGCACAAAGCGCAGGCCTGCCAGGTGCCACATGCCCAGTGAACAGCCACTGAGGCCTCTCGCCCACCCTCGAGAACACCCATGGAGGCTTCCTCGCACACCCTGACCTCCTTACACATCGTCTTGGAATCTCCTTGGAAAGCTTTATCTCACACATTTAAAAGAGAGCAATATCCGTGCTTAAATATATGGTAGACTTTGTTTATGTTTAGGGATTTTATGCTATATAATGATCTTTAGAGGACGCAACGGTGCTGCGTGCCTCGTGTTCCTAACAGCTGTTATGTTAGGTCTTTCAGATCTTAGCTCCCACTCTCTCCCTCCAGTCCATCCTCCACACTCTTGGATGCGGTCTCTCGAGGCCCAGGTGGGCTCTGGGCATCCCCACGTCAAACCCTTCCGACGCCCTTCAGGATGAAGACCCAGGAGCATGAAGGACCTGGGCCTCTTCCCCGCCCTGGTCCCCTCTGCCCACCCTGGGGAGGTTTTCTATTTGCTTTTGCTTTGGAACAGCACACCATGATTTCTTGCTTGCTCTTTTAAAAGCAAAGCTAAGAATCTTCAAGAGGAGGTGTTGGGAGAATTGTCTGGGTTCTTTTTATCAAGTTTCCATTTGTACTTCGGCTGTGTTCCTCTCAGGTAAATCAGATGGACAGACGGCAGCTGCGTGATCCCATACCACTTTGGAAGCTTTCCTCATTAGGCATTGCTGGCACCTAAAATAGATGGCTCGAGAGTTAATTAGATGCAGTTACTTGCAAAAGTCTCAGAGGCGTTTTCTTGATCGTATGCAAGATGAGTCTATTAATTGTTTCTAACAAGGAAGGTTTACATAACATCCATTAGTGGCCAATTGCTGGTGGCAAGCTAGGCAGAATGAGGAGCCCCAGGCAGAGCATCTCCTGCTTCCCCGAGGGGAAAAAGATCTCTGAAGACAGAGCTACTGCCTCTGGGAGCCTGTAATCTACTGAGGAAGATGAAATACAAGTAGATTAGGGAGTTGAAAATAACTTCGTGCCCAGCTCTGTCCTAGTGATTATCCCTGAGAGCTGGAGATGTGAGTGGTAGGGTCCAGCATTCCTGGTGATGTTGTAGCTGTACAGGACAGACGGTGTTTTGTAGGTCTGTGGTGAAAAAGTACCCAACCTCTATGCTGTGTCTTGGCTGGGACCCCACCCACAATGTTTCTCTCTCTCCAGGCTCCCTTGGTGCCTGTATTCTGCCCTGAGCAAGGTATTGTATTAGAGTGAAGCATTGTTCTCTACTGAGTCCTCCTTTGGAACACACACACACCCCTGGGAGGAAGGACTCCACTGAGCCTTCAGCTTCCCAGGGTGGACCTGCTAGATCAGAAGTTTCTGAAACAGGAGGGACCTCTAGAGCAGCCTTGTGGGTGGTAGCAGCACAGACGAGGACAGAGAAGCGCCCAGCCCCGTCATGGAGCACCACCCCCAGTCTGGAGCCTATCCCTCTGCAGCCCCATCTCCCTCTACCTTCCCTCTCCCGCCCAAGCCCCACTCTTCTGCTCTGCACTCCAGCCGCATCGGGTGAATTATGTTTCTTTTGTTTCTTAGCACCGCCCGCCACCTCTGCCCCGCAGGCTTCACCGTCTTCCTGCATCCGGTGTAACCAGAGCCTGGGCCGGTCGCTCAGACCCCTGACCCGGCAAACACAACCTCAGATGAGGTGGGAAAGGTGGGCAAGGGGCCAGGAGAGGGCTGGACAGCCTTGTGGTGGGAAAGAGAAATTGAATGTCCACAGTGTTTCTAAAATTGAGATAGCATTCATATACCATAAAATTTGCCCTTTTAAAGGTATACAATTGAGTGGTTTTTGGTGTCGTCACAAAGTTACACAACTATCGCTACTACCCAATTTCAGAAGATTTTCATCACCCCAAAAAGAAGCATTGCATCCCTTGACTCCCCACTTCCCTCCTACCCCGTGCCCCGCCCCCCAGCTTTGGGCAGCCACTACTCTACTTTCTTTTTCTATGGTTTTGCCTATTCTGGACATTTCATGGCAACGGAATCATACAGGGTGTGGCCTTTTGTATCTGGCTTTCTCTTTTGCTTCGCACGCGTGGTCAAGAGTCGTCCACGTTGTGGCACGTGCTAGTACTTCACTGCTTTACTCAGCGAGACACTCTCTGACTGTGTTGTATGGGTATGCCCCAGTGTGTTTATTCCATCTTCGTTTAACAGATATTTGGGTTGTTTCCATTGTTTGGTTACAACAAATAATGCTGCTCTGAACATTCAGGGATAAGATTTTTTGGAACATGTCTTGAGCATATACCTAGGAGTTGAATTTCAGGGCCATATAGTAACTATTTTTAACTTTTTGAGGAACTGCCAAACTATTTTCGGAAGTGGCTGCACCTTTTTATATTCCACCAACAATGTATGAGAGTTCCAATTTCTTCATATCCTTGCCAACATGTGTGATGGTCCATCTGATTAACTACAGCCACCGTAGTGGGTATGAAGTGCTCTCGTTGTGGTTACACAATATTTTCTAAACCATTATCAAAAGTGTTGGTGTGTTCTATCCCTCAGGGACCTAGGCAAACTCCAAATGTCCATAACTAGCTATCACTAATTACAGTCCTAAGAAAGGTAGTCTTTGGGTCAGTTAGAAACAGGCATCCTAGGGCGCCTGGGTGGCTCAGTCAGTTAAGCATCTGCCTTCGGCTCAGATCATGATCCTGGGGTCCTGGGATCGAGCCCCGCATCGGGCTCCCTGTTCCACGGGAAGCCTCTGCCCCTCCCCCTGCTCGTGCTCTCCCTCTCTCTCAAGTAAATAAATAAATCTTAGAAAGAGAAAGGAAGGGAGGGAGGAAGGAAGGAAGGAAGGAAGGAAGGAAGGAAGGAAGGAAGGAAGGAAGGAAGGAAGGAAAGAAGGAAGGAAGGAAGGAAAAGAAATAGGTGTACTCCCAAACCCCCAGCAACACAGCCTTTTAAATACATGGCTTGGTAAGGTAGTGGCACCTTTGTGCAAAGAACTGTGCACCCCTTCCTCGGGCTGGAGCCACTTCTCACCCAGACTCCTGGATTTCAGCCCCCACACCCGTTCTGTGGGTGCCTTTGTTCAGGGCACAACCTACCCTACTGTACATGGCCTGTTCTTGGCCCCTTTAAAGCCAATAGACCTGGCTTCCAGTCTCAGCTAGGCTCTGGGGCTGACTTTGGACAAGTAATTTGCTGTCTCTGGTCCTCAGTTTCCTTGCTGGTAGACAATAGTGATAAAAACAGAACCCTCTTATGGTACTGGGTTGGTGAAATGAAATGAACTTTGTAAAGCCATTGGTCCAGGGCTTGACAAATCAAAGCATTTATTAAACAGTAGTTAATTTTACGTCTTGTCCTTAGGAACTCAGCACAGATATTATTTCCTCTAGAAGATGGGTCAACACACTTGGCCCACGGGCCAAACCAGCCTGATGTTGTTATGGTTTGAGAAACATCCCCATAGGCTGAGAATGGCTTTTACATTTTTAAAAGTCTGTGAAGTAAACAAATATGTGACATAGAAAATCTGGCCTCTGTGGCCTAGAATACTTCGTCTCTGGGGCTTGACAGTGAAACTTCACCACCTCTGTTGTAGAACCCTTCTGCGGCAGCCCCTCCCTTCCCCACCCTGCCCACCCAGCTCTGGGCTTAAGTGTTCCTGCTCAGGGCCCTTCACCTTGGACCTGTCTATCACTGCCCTTTCATGCAGAATCCCCAGAAGGCCACAGCACTTATTCACTCCTGAACTCCTTGGCACATAGTAGAAAGTTAATATTAAGTCAGGGAAAGGAAGGGGAGAGGAGGAGGGAGGGAACCCTGAAGTTTTGCCAGCTTCGCAATTTTGCCTACATCCTGATTTGAGAAGAGACTGCACTTTTTAAAAAAATTGTATTTGAATTCAATTTAGTTAACATATACTGTATTATTAGTTTCAGGGGTAGAATTTAGTGATTCATCAGATGCATCTAACACCCAGTGCTCATTACATCACATGGCCTCCTTAATGCCCATCACCCAGTTACCCCATCCCCCCCACTCCCTCCCCTCCAGCAACCCTCAGTTTGTTTCTTATGATTAAGAGTCTCTTATGGTTTGCTTCCCTCTCTGTTTTCATCTTATTTTATTTTTCCTTCCCTTCCCCTATGTTCATTTGTTTTGTTTCTTAAATTCCACATATGAGTGAAATCATATGATAATTGGCTTTCTCTGATTGACTTATCTCACTTAGCATGATACCCTCTAGTTCCATCCACGTTGTTGCAAATGGCAGGATGTCATTCTTTCTGATGGCTGAGTAGTATTCCATTATATAAATATACCACATCTTCTTTATCCGTTCATCTGTTGATGGACATCTGGGCTCATTCCATAGTTTGGCTATTTGTGGACATTGCTGCTATAAACATTGGGGTGCACATGCCCCTTTGGATCACTATGTCTGTATCCTTTGGATAAATACCTAGTAGTGCAATTGCTGGGTCGTAGGGTAGCTCTATTTTCAACTTTTTGAGGACCCTTCATACTGGTTTCCAGAGTGGCTGCACCAATTTGCATTCCCACCAACAGTGTGAGAGGGTTCTCCTTTCTCTGCATCCTCGCCAACATCTGTTGTTTCCTGACTTGTTCATTTTAGCCATTCTATGCAGTGCATTTTAGCTGAGCAGGACGTGGGGCCTTAATTTTAGCCCAGATATGATGGAGACCATCCAGTATGTTAGTGTGCAGAGACATCCTGACTTTTCCCTTGGCAATCATGCAGGGCATGGACTCCCTAGATACATACTTCATTCACAAGCCCCTCCAGAAAGGGAGCTTGGCCTGTGGGTACCGGCCTCATCCAGGAGCCCTGTGCCACCCCCAGAAAGACACGACTGTGGCTTTCTTTCAGCTAGGCTGCATGGGGTCAGGATTTGTGCCCTTGTGGATGGGGTTGGTCTGTAAGAAGGTGTAATGAGTGTTTTTTGAGAATCTAAGATATGTAGGCATGACTCTGCCTGCTTGATTCTATTACTCCGGGCGCTTTTAAAAGACTTTAAGTCTCTACCTATTTTTCTAATATTAATGCTTATGTCGAATTTCTTGTGCAGAAACAGATGATCTGCATTTACCCTAGAGCTTTCACTGCAGTTGTATGGAATTAGACACGCAAACTGTTGACATGATATGCTTTCATTTTTTGGTTTCTTACATTCTCAACATGATTTGAAAAATTTATTTCTATGAACTTGTGTGCAGGAGTTAGAAAGAGAAGGATCAATTTATGCCTTGACTACCAAAGAAAGGCCAGTGGGCCTGCAGGGGAAAAGACAAAAGACCCAAGTAGGACAGCACCCGCCTGAGGGAGCAGGTGTTCGAGGTGCTTTCAGGAAGCAAAGTTGAGCAGTTTACAATCTTGTGCAAAAATACGCAGGGACTTTTCAGCAGATAAGGAAACATCTTTAAAAAGGAAAATGACAAACACAAATGAAGGATTTGCAACTCACAATGATTTGTTAACTTTCTACAAAAGAAGGAAAGGAAGGGAGGGAGGGAGGGAGGGAGGGAGGGAGGGAGGAAGGAAGGAAGGAAGGAAGGAAGGAAGGAAGGAAGGAAGGAAGGAAGGAAGGAAGGAAGGAAGGAAGGAAAAAAAAGCATTGCAGTTTATGGCAGGTTTTCTCCAAAGGTTTCCAACGTGTAGGTTGTTTGCAAGCATATTGACCAGCAGAAAGAGTAGAGAAAGATTTCCAAGTCACAATTCTAAACAATTTAAGTAAAAGCTTACCAAGTATTACTCCTTTGAAGCTTCAAAGGGATTGTTTATAAATTCCTGAAAAATAAAATTGCATTTCCACCCTTGGATGCGAGTGATCCTCTGGATGAGATCACTCCCCAGGACGGACTGGAGAGCATAGTTTGGCCGTAAAGAGAGCAACTCACAGATTAGGTCAAGAGTTGTTCGTTGACCATATAATTTTCCAGGTGCAAAGTATGCAAAGTACAGACATAATGCTTCTACACTGAAGCTAGTGGGGGTGGGGGCCGTAGGGGCTGGAGGACTCTCTAGCTATATTTCTGAGCAAATTAGTGTGTTTTGTGTTGTTTTAAGGCAACCTGATATATCTACTGCAGGAAGTCTTTACCATAACTAAGCAGATTAAAACCACTGCTGTGAGTTACATTTGACAGGCTGCCAGTGCAGATGGTGTTTATAACAGACGCATCTCCTTATCCAGCTACCTTTGACTTCCAACCATAAATATTTTATAAACTACCCAAGAAAAGAGAGCACCTTGTCAAATGAAGGAATTTTAAAGTTAAAGTGCTTGAAGAGAGAAAGCACGAAGCTTCCCAGTGACATGTTTTGATCACAGACATAGAATTTTTAAGCTAATGGTGCTCCTACTTGGTGTCAATACACAGCAGGTCCAAAAGGAATGGTTTGAGACTGGAGCGCTTTTCACCAAGAGTGCTCTTGATTTGCTCAGAGGATAATAATATTGTGCCCATTTAAAAAAATTAATAAAATTATCAGAAACTAAAAGAGGAAAGGTCTACCTCAGTTAGAAATGCGTTTGGTAGAAAGCAACACAAAACCTAACTATACTGGCCTGAACAGGTGAGAAGGCTTACTTATTTCATGCGACAAGCAACCCAGGGCTGGTATAGTGGCACAGTGATGCCATCAGGGACCTACCTCTTCTCTTTTTCCACTGTCTTGATGAACATGTAGGTTTAGCTTGTACAATGATCCTGATGTTTGTTTCCTCGTGCTCACAAAATGGGTGCTGCACCTCTGGGCATTGTGCCTGTGTTCCAGGAAGGAGAAAGGAATTGAATGCAAAGGTTTGAAAAAGGATGCCAGATGAGTCTGCCCATTGTTAGAAGATTTCTTAAGAGACCATTTCAGCAATGTCCATTTATATCTCATTTATTTGTTAAATGAATGGCCAGAGTTTGATCACTCGGTCACCTCCGGCTTCAAATGAGTCTAAGAGAATGAATATTTTCAGTTGGGTATGTTTATATTGAGAGTGAAACCGTGATTCCATTAGGATGCGAGGAAGAATAGATATTGGGTAGGCAACAAGCAGAATCTGCCAGAGATGGTGATCATTTCAAAATATTTTATGTAGTTGGTAATATTGGTTTGAAAAATACTGGTTTTCCATATTAAATATGAGAAGACCGTGGAGATAAAAGAAAGCAGCCAACAATACAAAAATGGTATATATTTACCTTCCAAATAAAATATCCACATTTAATGTGGAACACAATAATAACTGGTTAATCAATCAATCGTTATTGCACCGCTGTTATGTACTAGGCTAAAAACCATGTACTGTGACAAAAAGGAAACAGGGAGAGAGGGGAGGGAGGGAGGGCAAGAGGGAAGAAGGGACAGAGGCAGGAAGGGAGGGGGAAAATCATAGCAGAACTTTGAAGTCTTAGCCTTCCCAAAGCCTTACAAGCTAGTGCATACATCAGGTTGGCATCATTGTCCCAAGACCAATTAAAGAATGATCTAAATCATCATGTGCCTAACTAAGGAATGAGTTACTAGGTGTAGACTCTATTTGAATTTCAGAGAGGGTGGGCATCACTGCGGCCCAGAAGCATTAGACAAGGCTTTGTGGAAGAGATTGGCTTTAACACAGACTTTCACTTCTCAAAATATTAGTCAGGTCTCCTTGTTGTGAACGCTAAAAGCCCAAATGAGACTGCTTAAACAAACACAGAAGTGTGTGTGTCTTCGTGTGTGTGTGTGTGTGTGTGTGTGTGTATACATACACACAGGTGGGCTATCTTTAGAGGAGGGATAATGTATTTGCCCATATAACTAAAGCCTTTCAATCAGGTATGGCTGGATCCAGGGACTCTGTCTGTCCCATCAGCTCTGGTCTATTATTACCTTCTAGTTCCTGGGCAGCCTAACTAACTCTTAGGTAGGTCCTCTCTTTTGGTGGTTAAATGGTTGCCTTCAGACCCAGGCAAGCATCTCATTCAGTAATTATAGTAGAAAAAAGGACTTGACTTTCAATAAGCCTACAAATTCCTGAGATGGAGTCTCAGTGGGCACTGAAGTTCAGATGCACATCTGTTAGCCAGTCGTCATGTCCAGTGGAAGGAATGTGCTGGTTGGCTGTGCTCAGTTCAGACATTCTCCCAAGAGACGGGGTTGTGAGGGCAGCCCTCCAAAATCTCAAGGACAGAGCAGGGAAGGGGTTGATTCTCTAAAGGGAAATGGAGATACTACTACCGGATGAAGGAGGAAAGATTACAAGTGTTGTTTATTATAATAATGACTCGAAACTGAGTCAAGCTTGCAGCTGGTCTACCATGAGATTGTGGATATGCCATAGGCAAAAAAAAAAAAAAAAAAGAAAGAAATTTTGAGCTGATATTTTAACAGGCCACGTAATAATGGGAAGACATTTTATTTGTTTGTTGGTGGATTTATTTAATACTTTGCTAATTCTTCAAATGAGCAAATAATTTGGAGCCATTTATAGAAAAGGTAAAATAAAATGGTAAAATATAAATGAAGACTTACCAGAACCATGATAAACATAAATTCAAATAGAAGCTGTAATATACAGAAACCCTAAGTTACAAAAAAAATTGCTGTACTTGAACAGCTTTTACTCTGAATTTCCTGGTAGCCAAGGGAAAAATAGGGCCATAAACAGTTACACACTCCTCATTTTCCATAAAGCAAAAATATACTAGTTTTCCAGGTAGTGTAGTGGATTAAAGAACATGCATTTGGGCTTGAATACCAGCTCTACAATTGACCTTGGACAAATTATTTAATTTGCCTGATTCTCAGTTTCTCGTCTTTTATATAGGAATACTAGTATTCACAGGATTGGGTTGTTTGACAGATTGAGATAATTACATGTAAGGTACCAACAAATAAGAGCCCTGCGATGAGAAAAAAAAAAAAAAAGGAAGTTAGGAGACAGAGTGGTCAATGACTTCCTCATCACAGACACGGAACTGGATTGTGTGATGCTGTATCTTATGGTATCTCTTGATGACCACCAAGGGCATGAACATGTCACTCAGGCAAGGCAGCTCTTGATGAGGCCAAGAAATTTTGCTCCAATGGACAGCTTCGTGATCGCCCAACTCCGCCCAAAACTAAAAATCCAGCATCTACAGAGAAATGGATGGATTCTGTGTTCTTCCAACAATCGTCCTATGTATCATTATGTCCTTCAGTGACTTTCTGTTCAAGGATGTAGTCCCTGGTGGGAGCCTGGAGTGGGGGTTTGGGTGGGTGATGAACCCCTGGACTTCAGTGGTATAGGTTGGTCATCCGGTCTAACCTGACACTCCAGCCCAGGAGAATGGTCATCCTGTTGGCAAGGACTGGATTTTCCCCCAGTGCTCCAGAATAGCTCCATGCTGAGAATCAGCAGTGGACGCTTAAACCCTGTGGCCCTTCCTCTCATTTCAAACTTCAGGTTTCTTTATTTTACCACATGTATCTATCTCCCCATGAACTCTGCCAACAAGGATTTTTTCATTCTTCATTCGGGTCCAACTCCTTGACAATTATGGGGAAAATCAGAAGTTTTACGTCCAGTGGAGGCTCTCTAACTATAAAGACAGTTGTTGCTCTGGAAATGGCCTTCCTTTGTCCCTCTTTCCATTACTGTTTCTCTTTATTATAGTAAAATCCTGATGGCAAATATTCATGTCAGTTTTTTGAAAATATTTTTGGAAACAATGATCTCTTTCATTTAGCAGCGTGTGATAGCCTGAATGTGATCATAGTTCCCTATAGGAAATGGGATACTTCATCTATCTTGGTGGGAATTTCTGAAGAGTCTGTTTACCCGGCACGAAGTCACTAATGAAAACAAATAAAAACCAGCCTACATACTCCTCTATAGGCTGGTGGATTGGGTCTATATTAATACCACACTTTTTTTTTAATATTTTTTAAAAATTTATTTGAGAGAGAGCACGAGGGAGTGCGTGACAGGGGCGATGGGCAGAGGGACAAGTAGGCTCCCCACTGTGCAGGAAGCCCGACAGGCTGGAACCTAGGACCCTGAGATCATGACCTGAGCCAAAGGCAGACGCCCAATGGACTGAGCCACCCAGGCGCCCCTACATGCCACATGTATTCAAAATTAATCCATTTAGGAAAAAGATGTACTTGTGAAAAGCCTCCAACATGTAGGCAGTATGACACTTCTTCATCTGAGAGCAATTTAAATGTCTTATTACCATCTCCAGCTAAAAATACCTTATGAATTCCAGATTCTTTTGTGGAGTTACTCTTACAGCTCAAGTTCACCTTGTTGCTAATTCTTCATCTCATTTCAGTGCGTGCAGGGTGATGTTGTTTTATGTAGAAGGGGAATGTATTTGATCTGTCCCCTTCTCCAGCTATCAGCAAATCTGTGCCAAGGGGTTGGAGGAGCTGTGGAGGTATATGTGGGACACAATCAGCAAGTAGATCCTTGTGATTTAGCAATGTTCTCTGTGTCTACCATTCTTATTCCCTCTTCTGTAGCTGAGGAATGGGATTTTCAAGAATGGATTTTTGAAGAATCAAGAACAATGGGTCCTCTGAGTACTTTGCCATAGCAGACCCTATTGCTTGCTTACCCCACATCCATTTCCCCACAGTCCCTCCTCTTTAGCAGAAATCTGTTAATCTGCTTAAATTGTACCCAAGTGGGAAAGGTAATCCCATCCTCAGCTCAAGGGTAACTCCTAAGTGATTTAAGCTGATAACGGCAGTCTCATTTTGTTTGCTAATGGTTCGTTGAGAGAGGGCTGCTGGCTCGGTCCTAACCAATGAAAAGTGAGAGGAAATTTTCTCATGACCTTTTAGGTAATATTTTCAGATCTCAAAGGAAACATCCAATAAAGATAGCCTCTCCTCCCCCTGGACTGTGTCATTCCGTATGTAGTGGCTGGAATTTCAGATCTTAAAGGAAACATCCAAGAGAGATAGCCTCTTCTCCCCCTGGACTGTCATTCTGCATGTAATGGCTGGAATTGCAGCAGCCATCATGTAACATGAGGAATGCTAGTCTGAGCACAATAATGACATACAACAATGGCAGAGCAGGATGAAACAAAAATATGGAATGAATCCTAAGATCTCCATACCTAACAACTTCTATTTTGAAAGAGAATATATTTTCTTTTATTTATTTATTTGTAGGAGACTATGTTTTCCTTATTGTTTGAATTGGATTGGGTTTTCTCTTACCTGCAAACAAGAGCACCCTCACTGATGTATGGAGATATTATATAAAGCAAACCTGGAAAGTCCTTAGCCACGTTTAAACTAGTTGTTCTGAGAGCTGCAGGTCATCAGTCTTCCTGCCCTGTCTCTCTACGCCTGGTGGGCATGAGGCAACACTAGCCCAGAGAGCTGATGAACTTAGCATGGTGTATTTTCCTCGCATTGCGCACATGCAACACACACACACTCAGGAATATGAAAAATGCTAAGAAGCCAACTCTACATAGCCAAGTCAAGCATGGAGGGCTAGAAAGTTCCTTATTAATTCCAACCAACAAGAATCAGGTAGGTGTACTTTGGCAAAAGGAGAATGGCTGATTTGAGGCTACCCAGTTTCTGGAGATAGCAAGGCCCAGCTCAAATATGTTCTCTGTGAAACTTCCCCTGAGCCTGCTAGGCCAAGTTCATCACCCCTTCTTCCTTTTCTCCTACTACTGTATTCATATTTCTAGTGAGGCACTGCCACAGGGTCTGACACCCAGCAGGCAAGTGTTTGGTTCCCTTGTTAGATTGTGAGTTCATACGGGATAGGGTACTTGTCATAGCCTTTGTTGTATTCATTCATTTTACAGCTATTTAGTGAGCTGGGTACTGAAGATGTAGTAGTAAGGAAAAGCAGATGTGCCTCTACAGTCATGGAATTTTGAGTCTAGTCGGAGACAATCAAATCGTTACAATAATCAGTTCATTTCTTGCCACTAACCAAATGACGGGCACTCAGTAAAGAGCTCAGGAATTATCTGTTGAATTCAGTCACAGAATTTTCAGTATTCCGCAGGGTCTCTCATGCTCCTGAAGGCTAGCCTAAGTTGACATTGTGGAGGAAAGGCTCCCAGAAGTAAGCAGGGTCCAGACCCAGTGTGCAAGCTCTTTTTAAGCCTCTGCCTGCATTGTGCTTCCTAACATCTCATTGACCAAAGCAAATTGTGTGGCCAGGCTCAAGGTCCACGTGGAAGGAGGTTACACTTTGCATGCATAGAGGGAGGTGGGACTAATTTGGGGCCGTTACTGTACCAATCTGCCACACTGTTTTAAATTGTGGGCTATGTTATAAAAACCTTCAACTCAGCCAAGGAATTTAAACAATGATCATTTGAATCCAAGAATAAGTTTCTTGCTACAAATTCACACTCAAACTAAAATTTGATCCAGACATTTTAAATGGAAAATAATGATGTGGTTCACACTGAACAGTGAATCTAAGCCTTTGGTTTTTAAAAACCTTTACACAGTGCTTTGATGGGGGGGGCGGGTATTGACAGCCAAGAATGGCTCTTCCCCCAGCCTTTATACTATTTACAGTGAGGACAGTTTTCTCTTGTGACATTCATAATGAGAATAATTAACTCTTCTCCCCCTCCCCGCCCCCAGCATCCACAGGAGACCATTCTAAATTGACTGGTTGGCCCACGCCAGCAATACCTGCTATAAATTATGAAACTTACAATCAATAATTAACACTTCTCTATTGCATTATAACAAATTAGTTTTTAGATTGGGCTTGGAGTATAAATTCTTATTTTAAAAAATAGGACAAAAAGAACACATACAAAGAAATAAAGTAGGACGCCTGGGTGGCTCAGTCGGTTAAGCATCTGCCTGCATCTCAGGTCATGATCCTGGGGTCCTGGGTTGGAGTCTCACATCAGGCTCCTTGCTCAGCAGGGAGCCTGCTTCTCCCTGTACCTGCCACTCCCCCTGCTTGTGTGTGCACACTCTCTCTCTGACAAATAAATAAATAAAATCTTTTTAAAAAAACAAATAAAACTTAACTTTAGAGCAGACTCTTAAATCTTAAAAGTCTGTATAAACTAAAATGTCTATGCATGTTTTATTTGGAGAAGAATGTGATTAAGACAAAATGTGTTCTAGATCTGAATGGAGAGTTAAAAACTGAGTATGTGCGTCTGATGGAAAGATTATCTACCCAAAGGCATCTGCATAATTCCATTTCCTGGTCCAAAACTTAATCTGAAAGTCAATTGAATTGATTAATACTAAAAATGGAACAACTCTAGATCTAGAACTAATTTGAGGACCAAGTCCTTCTTTGTTCTTTCTGGTAAATCTGCGGCTCTCTTTCTGAGTTTTACTAAGCGACTTGTAGATCACAGAATACATAGCATATAAGAAAGTGCTGGGAATGGCTGGAATTGGCTCAGATTTACTACAGCAATATTACTTATAGTGTCTTTGAGCTCAACAAAACATATAAGGCATATACACAGGACGAGGAGGGTTAAGTAGGAGTGCCAAACCCACATTGGGTTTCTCCATTTGATTTTGGTTATAAAAGCCATCGAGAGGGTTTAAAGGGCTCTTAGAAGATTGGGCAGAAGTTCTGAACACACGTACAGTAGGACTTCTATATGCATGTAGAAGCAAAACTAAGTTGCACTTTGAAATATTCCTTTCAGGATGGTTTAGCCTCTAAAACTTATGCATTCTCCACATTCTGCTCACAATTCATATATGTGGCATGTGGACATCATTCCCCTTTTCTGTCAAACATATGAGTATTCCACGGACTCAGTTTTCTATAGACCACGCTGAGGTTTGAACTTTAGAAACTCTAACAACCTATAGTAATGAGATACCCAGATATGGGCTGCTTCTTGCCTGTGATTTGTATACTGACCAGACAAAGAAGCATCAAGAATGTTGCAGAATTAAAAGTGAATCTGCCTTTTCTTAATACGTTTTTTTTTCATTTGTCAACTTGAAATTTGAAAGTATTCATCTTCTTGTCCATGGCATTGATAGCGTTCACCCAAGGTCATCGAAAATTTGAGTTTTTAATCTAACTAGAAATCATTTTTTTCTGAAGAATACTTCAAAGTTCCAGCCATGATAGTTTAATCATCACATCCAAAAATTGCTTCTGGCTCCTTGTGAAAATTGCTCCTTCGTATGAGGATTCCGTTATAGTATAAAGGGTATTACATTCCTGGAAATAACATAATGATGCCTATAATGGAGATAAGGACATTAGATAGACCAGAATGGAATGAATATTTAGAAGTGCAAGACGCCATTCAGATAACCCCCTGAATGTCTGTAAGTATTGTGCTGTCCTGCCTTAACATCATGGGACGTGAATAGGGAGGAGCCTTGAAATCATTCGATTCGATATCCCTAATTTATACTTGTGGAAACGTTGGTCCATAGAAGTTGTTCAAGGGCACTTGCTCAAAGTCACTCTACTAGTTTGGCCAAGGGGAAAGTCAAAGTTTTGACTTTTGACTCTCAATCCAGGGAACTTTCTGTAAATCACCAAACTTTGTCTTATGTAATATGGCATAAGAGTGTTTCAAAATATGAGTGTTGAGAAAAGTTAATAGATTTACCTTATAGTTTTAGGAAACAGAAAAACCAAAAGAGCATCCTTAATAATGACAAATATGACAGCATTGGTTCTATTACAACATTTAATAGATTTTTATCCAGACAGTATATCTAATTAATAGATACATATTTATTAATTTCCCACTATGCACATGAAATATCCAATCTATTACAGAAATAAAACAGATGGGCTTGTACTGCATTTGTAGCTATTTGTCTTTCTGTAGATAGCATCAGACATGAGACTGTTTCAAGGGGGAGCAGGGGAAAAGGAGAAAGCATAAGGTTCGTATTTGGCAAGGCTTCTGGGAGAAGATAGGTTATGAATTAATTAGAAGACACACGGACGCCATTTGAGAGTTGTGGATAGAAAGAACTTTCTTTTTTATTGTTATGTTAATCACCATACATTACATCACTAGTTCTTGATGTAGTGTTCCATGATTCATTGTTTGTGCATAACACCCAGTGCTCCATGCAGACTATGCCCTCTTTAATACCCATCACCAGGCTAACCCATCCCCCCACACTCCTCCCCTCTAGAACCCTCAGTTTGTTTTTCAGAGTCCATCGTCTCTCATGGTTCGTCTCCCCCTCTGATTTCCCCCCCTTCATTCTTCCCCTCCTGCTATCTTCTTCTTTTTCTTTTTTCTTAACATATGTTGCATTATTTGTTTCAGAGGTACAGATCTGTGATTCAACAGTCTTGCACAATTCACAGCGCTCACCATAGCACATACCCTCCCCAATGTCTATCACCCAGCCACCCCATCCCTCCCACCCCCCCACCACTCCAGCAACCCTCAGTTTGTTTCCTGAGATTAAGAATTCCTCATATCAGTGAGGTCATAGGATACATGTCTTTCTCTGATTGACTTATTTCACTCAGCATAACACCCTCCAGTTCCATCCACGTCGTTGCAAATGGCAAGATCTCATTCCTTTTGATGGCTGCATAATATTCCATTGTGTATATATACCACTTCTTCTTTATCCATTCATCTGTCGATGGACATCTTGGCTCTTTCCACAGTTTGGCTATTGTGGACATTGCTGCTGTAAACATTGGGGTGCACGTACCCCTTCAGATCCCTACATTTGTATCTTTTTGGTAAATACCCAGTAGTGCAATTGCTGGATCATATGGTAGCTCTATTTTCAACTGTTTGAGGAACCTCCATACTGTTTTTCCAGAGTGGTTGTACCAGCTTGCATTCCCACCAACAGTGTAGGAGGGTTCCCCTTTCTCCTCATCCCCGCCAACATCTGTCATTTCCTGACTTGTTAATTTCAGCCATTCTGACGGGTGTGAGGTGGTATCTCATTGAGGTTTTGATTTGGATTTCCCTGAGGCCGAGCGATGTTGAGCACTTTTTCATGTGTCTGTTGGCCATTTGGATGTCTTCTTTGGAAAAATATCTGTTCATGTCTTCTGCCCATTTCTTGATTGGATTATTTGTTCTTTGGGTGTTGACTTTGATAAGTTCTTTATAGATTTTGGATACTAGCCCTTTATCTGATACATCATTTGCAAATATTTTCTCCCATTCTCTCGGTTGTCTTTTGGTTTTGTGGACTGTTTCTTTTGCTGTGCAAAAGCTTTTTATCTTGATGAAATCCCAATAGTTCATTTTTGCCCTAGCTTCCCTTGCCTTTGGCAATGTTTCTAGGAAGAAGTTGCTGCGGCTGAGGTCGAAGAGGTTGCTGCCTGTGTTCTCCTTTAGGATTTGGATGGACTCCTGTCTCACATTTAGGTCTTTCAACCATTTGGAGTCTATTTTTGTGTGTGGTGTAAGGAAATGGTCCAGTTTCATTCTTCTGCATGTGGCTGTCCAATTTTCCCAACACCATTTGTTGAAGAGACTGTCTTTTTTCCATTGGACATTCTTTCCTGCTTTGTCAAGATGAGTTGACCATAGAGTTGAGGGTCCATTTCTGGGCTCTTGATTCTGTTCCATTGATCTATGTGTCTGTTGTTGTGCCAGTACCATACTGTCTTGATGATGACAGCTTTGTAATAGAGCTGGAAGTCCGGAATTGTGATGCCGCCAGCTTTGCTTTTCTTTTTCAATATTCCTCTGGCTATTCGAGGTCTCTTCTGGTTCCATACAAATTTTAGGATTATTTGTTCCATTTCTTTGAAAATAGTAGATGGTATTTTGATGGGGATTGCATTGAATGTGTAGATTGCTCTAGGTAGCATTGACATCTTCACGTTTGTTCTTCCAATCCATGAGCATGGAACGTTTTTCCATTTCTTTGTGTCTTCTTCAATTTCCTTCATGAGTATTTTATAGTTTTCTGAGTACAGATCCTTTGCCTCTTTGGTTAAATTTATTCCTAGGTATCGTATAGTTTTGGGTGCAATTGTAAATGGGATCAACTCCTTGATTTGTCTCTCTTCTGTCTTGTTGGTGTATAGGAATGCCACTGATTTCTGTGCATTGATTTTATAGCCTGTCACTTTACTGAATTCCTGTATGAGTTCTAGCAGTTTTGGGGTGGAGTCCTTTGGGTTTTCCACATACAGTATCATATCATCTGCAAAAAGTGAGAGTTTGACTTCCTCTTTGCCGATTTGGATGCCTTTGATTTCTTTTTGTTGTCTGATTGCTGTGGCCAGGACTTCTAATACTATGTTGAATAGCAGTGGTGATAGTGGACATCCCTGCCGCATTCCTGACCTTAGGGGGAGAGCTTTTCCCCATTGAGAATGATATTCGCTGTAGGTTTTTCATAGATGGCTTTTATGATATTGAGGTTTGTACCCTCTATCCCTATACTCTGAAGAGTTTTGATCAAGAAAGGATGCTGTACTTTGTCAAATGCTTTTTCTGCATCTATTGAGAGGATCATATGATTCTTGTTCTTTCTTTTGTTAATGTATTGTATCACATTGATTGATTTGTGGATGTTGAACCAGCCTTGCAGCCCAGGGATTAATCCCACTTGGTCATGGTGAATAATCCTTTTAATGTACTGTTGGATCCTATTGGCTAGTATTTTGGTGAGAATTTTTGCATCCATGTTCATCAAGGATATTGGTCTGTAATTCTCCTTTTTGATGGGGTCTTTGTCTGGTTTTGGGATCAAGGTAATGCTGGCCTCATAAAATGAGTTTGGAAGTTTTCCTTCCATTTCTATTTTTTGGAACAGTTTCAGGAGAATAGGTATTAATTCTTCTTTAAATGTCTGATAGAATTCCCCTGGGAAGCCATCTGGCCCTGGGCTTTTGTTTCTTGGGAGATTTTTGATGACTGCTTCAATTTCCTTAGTGGCTATAGGCTGTTCAGGTTTTCTATTTCTTCCTGGTTCAATTTTGGTAGTTGATACATCTCTAGGAATGCACCCATTTCTTCCAGGTTATCTAATTTGCTGGCATAGAGTTGCTTATAATATGTTCTTATAATTGTTTGTATTTCTTTGGTGTTGGTTGTGATCTCTCCTCTTTCATTCATGATTTTGTGGATTTGGGTCATTTCTCTTTTCTTTTTGATAAGTCTGGCCAGGGGTTTATCAATCTTGTTAATTCTTTCAAAGAACCAGCTCCTAGTTTCGTTGATCTGTTCTCCCGTTCTTTTGGTTTCTATTTCATTAATTTCTGCTCTGATCTTTATTATTTCTCTTCTCCTGCTTGGTTTAGGCTTTCTTTGCTGTTCTTTCTCCAGCTCCTTTAGGTGTAGGGTTAGGTTGTGTATTTGAGACCTTTCTTGTTTCTTGAGAAAGGCTTGTATTGCTATATACTTTCCTCTCAGGACTGCCTTTGCTGTATCCCAAAGATTTTGAACAGTTGTGTTTTCATTTTCATTGGTTTCCATGAATTTTTTTAATTCTTCTTTAATTTCCTGGTTGACCCATTCATTCTTTAGTAGGATGCCCTTTAGCCTCCATGTATTTGAGTTCTTTCCAACTTTCCTCTTGTGATTGAGTTCCAGTTTCAAAGCATTGTGGTCTGAAAATATGCAGGGAATAATCCCAATCTTTTGGTACCGGTTGAGACCTGATTTGTGACCTAGGATGTGATCTATTCTGGAGAATGTTCCATGGGCACTAGAGAAGAACGTGTATTCTGTTGCTTTGCGATGGAATGTTCTGAATATGTCTGTGAAGTCCATTTGGTCCAGTGTGTCATTTAAAGTCTTTATTTCCTTGTTGATCTTTTGCTTAGATGATCTGTCCATTTCAGTCAGGGGGGTGTTAAAGTCCCCCACTATTATTGTATTGTTGTCAATGTGTTTCTTCGCTTTTGTTATTAATTGCCTTATATAATTGGCTGCTCCCATGTTAGGGGCATAGATATTTACAATTGTTAGATCTTCTTGTTGGATAGACCCTTTAAGTAGGATATAGTGTCCTTCCTCATCTCTTATTACAGTCTTTGTTTTAAAATCTAATTTGTCTGATATAAGGATTGCCACCCCAGCTTTCTTTTGGTGTCCATTAGCATGGTAAATGGTTTTCCACCCCCTCACTTTCAATATCGGGGTGTCTTTGGGTCTAAAATGAGTCTCTTGCAGGCAGCATATTGATGGGTCTTGTTTTTTAATCCAATCTGATAGCCTGTGTCTAAATGCCCCAGTCAAGGGCATTTAGCCCATTTACATTCAGGGTAACTATTGAAAGGTATGAATTTAGTGCCATTGTATTGCCTGTAAGGTGACTGTTACTGTATATTGTCTCTGTTCCTTTCTGATCTATGCTGCTTTTAGGCTCTCTCTTTGCTTAGAGGACCGCTTTCAATATTTTTTGGAGGGCTGGTTTTGTGTTTGCCAATTCCTTTAGTTTTTGTTTGTCCTGGAAGCTTTTTATCTCTCCTTCAATTTTCAATGAGAGCCTAGCTGGATATAATATTCTTGGCTGCATATTTTTCTCATTTAGTGCTCTGAAGATATCATGCCAGTCCTTTCTGGCCTGCCAGGTCTCTGTGGATAGGTCTCTTGCCAATCTAATATTTCTACCATTGTAGGTTACATATCTCTTCTCCCAAGCTGCTTTCAGGATTTTCTCTTTGTCTCTGAGAATTGTAAGTTTTACTATTAGATGTCGGGGCGTTGACCTATTTTTATTGATTTTGAGAGGGGTTCTCTGTGCCTCCTGGATTTTGATGCCTGTTTCCTTCCTCACATTAGGGAAGTTCTCTGCTATTATTTGCTCCAGTATACCTTCTGCCCCTCTCTCTCTTTCTTCTTCTTCTTCTGGGATTCCAATTGTTCTAATGTTGTTTCGTCTTATCGTATTACTTATCTCTCGAATTCTGCCCTCGTGATCCTGTAGTTGTTTCTCTCTCTTTTTCTCAGCCTCTTTATTTTCCATCATTTGGTCTTCTATATCGCTGATTCTGTCTTCTGCCTCATTTATCCTAGCAGTTAGTGCCCCCATTTTTTATTGCACCTCATTAATAGCCTTTTTGATTTCAACTTGGTTAGATTTTAGTTCTTTTATTTCTCCAGAAAGCGTTTCTCTAATAACTTCCATGCTTTTTTCAAGCCCAGCTAGTATCTTTAAAGTCATGATTCTGAACTCTAGGTCTGACATCATACTAATGTCCGTATTGAGTAGGTCCCTGGCTGACGGTACTATCTCTTATTCTTTTTGCTGAGGTGATTCTTTTCGTCTTGTCATTTTGTCCAGAGGAGAATAGCTGAATGAGAGAACAAAATGCTAACAGTTAACTACGTCCCCAGCAAATATACTCTATACAAATCAGAAAAGACCTGAAACCAGGGGAAAAGAAAGGGAAAGAAAGAAAAAAGAAAGAGAAAAGAAAGAAAAAAAAAACAAAAAGATAAAAACAAAAACAGAACAATACAAAAAAAAAACAGAATATGATCAAATATGATCAGCCTAGTGCATAGATCAGTGCCACACACTAGCTTTTGGGCATATTTTGGTCTGTTAGAAAAAAGTGCCTCCTAAAATTTTAAAGGAAGAAAGACTTATATATGTAGAAAATAAGGGTTGATACAATGAAGGGATGGAAGATGACTGTAAAGATGAAAATTATAAAAGATTTTATAAGAGGAATTGATAAGAAGTTGTTTGAAAAAAGAAAGAAGAAGATTTAAAAAAAAAGAAAAAAGGGAGAGAATGTGATTAGGCAGGAGACTAGAACAAAGCCATACACTAGTGATTTAGGGTATATTTTGATCTGTTAGAAGAAACTGTATCTCAAAATTTTAAAGAGAGAACAACTTATATATATATGCCAAAAATAAGGGTAACTACTATGAAGGGATAAAATATGACTCTAAAAATGAAAAATAAAAAACGTTTTTTTAAAAAAAGGGATTGATAAGATGTTGGTTGAAAAAGGGAAAAAGAAAAATTTAAAAGTTAAAAAATTAACTTTGAAAAACTAATGAATCATGGTAAAAAAAAGCCATGAATTCTATGTGCAGTATTCCCCTAGCGCTGGAGTTCTCCCCTTCTCCTTGATCGGTAAACTTGGTCTTGGCTTGCTGGCTGTTTGTGCTGATCTTCTGGGGAGGGGCCTGTTGCCGTGGTTCCCAAATGTCTTTGCCGGAGGCGGAATTGCCCCACCCTTGTCGGTCCGGGCTAAGCAAGCTGCTGGGGTTTGCTCTCGGGAGCTTTTGTTCTCTGCAAGCTCTCCGTACAGCTTTAGAGGACCAGGGTGAAAATGGTGGCCTCCCAATCTCCACCCGGAGGAGCCGAGAACTTGGGGCCCCGCCCCTCAGTGCACCCCCAGAGAAAAGCAGTCACTCCCGTGTCCCCGGTCTCCGGCCGCACTCCGTGCTCACCCGGCCTGTGACCGAGCGTTTCTATCTCTGGCACCCAGCCCTGTGTGGAGTCTCCAAACCCAGCAGATCCCTGCAGTGCGCTCCCGCGCCGCTCCTCCCGGGGGAGGAAGGGGAGTCTCCCCGGCTCTGCCGCTTGTTGGGTCCCTGCTGGAGGAGCAATGGCCCCACTGGGCCGCGGATCACAGTTTATGGCCACCCCAAGCTGAGAGCCCGCGCCTTGGCTCCGTCTCTGCAGCCGGCTTCCCCGCTCCGATACCTGGGAGCTCTGCCACACTCAGGCACCCCCGGTCCTTCTGTGACCCCGAGGGTCCTGAGACCACACTGTCCCGGGAGGGTTCCACCCCCCGCTTAGCCACTGGAGTGACGTCCCTCAGCGGAGCCGACTCTAAAAGGTCCGATTTTGTGCTCCGCGGCTCTAGCACTTGCCAGAAGCGGCCGGCGGAGGCCCCCCTCCCCCGCCGTCTATCCTCCCGAATACCGCCTCGGATTCACTTCTCCGCACGTCCTACCTTCTAGAAAGTGGTCACTTTTCTGTTCAGAGAGTTGTTGCTATTCTTTTCTTCGGTCTCCTGTTGAGTTCGTAGGTGTTCAGAATGGTTTGATCCCTATTCAGCTGAATTCCTGAGACCAGACGAAATCCAGGTCTCCTCCTCCTCCGCCATCTTGCTCCGCCTCTTAGAAAGAACTTTCTATTCAAGAGGTTTGGCAATGAGGGAACTAGAGGGTTTTTATTTTTAAGATTTATTTATTTATTTATTTATTTATTTGAGAGATAGTGGGGGGGAGGGTAGACATAGAGAGGATCCTCAGGCAGACTCCCTGCTGAGCAGGGAGCCCACCATGGGGCTCTGTTCCAGGACCCTAAGATCAGGACCTGAGCCGAAATCAAGAGTTGATGCTTAACCAACTGTGCCACCCAGGCACCCCAAGTTCTTAAATGAGTCCTATGTGTTTCTTCCTCTAGAATGGGGGAAATTAGCCCAGGGTCTGGAGAGTTGATGGTGCTTATCAAATGGAGATGCATTTGTCAGGGGACCTAGCGTGGCTTGAAGGGCAGAAGTCAGCAACAAGGGCTACCAAGTTCTGGAAAGCAGGGCTGGAAGGTTGAAGCCCCATGTAGGCTGTGGTGTTGATGGTCTTAAAATAAACGGAGAGCTGGAAGTGATTAAAACTGTGGAAAGGAAGAGAAGCATAAGAAGAACATAAAAGAAGATTTATTACATGACCAGCCCAAACAAGAGTGGGACATGGACAGATATGTCAAAGCTTCCAAAAGAGAACTGCGTACACCCTGGACCTAGAATCCACGTTATCAGCACAAATTACTAGAAATGTTTTTTTCCCCTATTTCTTTTATGAATATATTTGACAAGGAAAAATATTAAAATCTAGTTTTGGTTTTTAAGGCATTTCCAGGTTATATCTTAATAGCATTCTAGGTTAAAATGAATCGCAGTTTAAGAAGAGAGGATCATTTATTGGCTTCCAACCCAACCCTCCACTTTTATGGATGAGGAAGGTGTGACATGGCTGACTCCTAGCACCACAGTGTCCTAGGAAACTTTAAAATGAGGACTCACCAAATGGCTTTGAACTGCTGCTCAAAATCCTCAGGACAGTGAGGAGCAGCAGTGTCCCCACATTGGTATGAGTAACCATGGGAGAGAGGGTCTGTAAGATCACAAGGTGAAGTTTTGTTCCTCAAAGAAAGCCATTTCACCTTCAACATAATATTAGTACCAAATTAGGTCTAATGCTTTGAAGATGTTTAGTATACATTTCAGTTAACCTACGCATTCAGTTAACCAGCACACCTGCTCTCTAACCATCCCGGTGAATAGGCATTACTGTAGTGGGAGAGTATTTGCCAGGCTAATTATGACTTTTAACTCTGGGTTGGAGGCCATCGGCACTCCAGGGAGACCCAAGGAAGACAAGACATGCTTTCACCCAGCTCCCCTCCAGCATTCACGCAGGCAACCCTCTCCCCCACCTTGGCCCCTTAGTGGTAGCAGAGGTTCCTGGGAGCATTTTAGAGCCGGATTTCTGACCCTCATCCTAGACTGTTTCAGTTAGTCTTAGAGTGGGGCCCAGAAATCTCTAGTTTTAAAGTTCCACAGGTAATTCAAATATACGGCCATTTGGGAATCACAGCTTATAACATACCATATTAAATGTCATTTTTCAAAGACTTAAAAAGCAGGATTGATGTTAATTCTTCCAAAAAAACCACTCCCCAGAGAGTCCTGTAATCATAGGCAGTAAAAGTCTTGGTCCAGACCAAGCTTGCTTTTTACCTAGAAAGTCTTCTTTATCTGCCTTCCCACTGCAAACCAGGGACAAGCGATTGAAATTGTGGATGTCATCTGGTGGTAGTTACTGTTGTGCTCAGGATTTTGGAAAGACTTCTGTTTATTTGGCATGTTCCACACAAGCCTGTCAGCCCCTGGGGATTTGTGGCATTTGCAGAACTTACAAGGCAGGCAACATAAAAATATATAATTCATAGAGTGAACTATTTTGGAGCTCCCTTCACTTTTACAAATTGGCCATAAAATAGAAACCACAGACATAACATTCATATAACCATAGTTGCCAAGAATGAAGAATCATTTGGGGAGTGGGGGAGGTTGAGGACTTTTAGCGTGTACTTCTTTATAGGGCATCCAAAGAAAGAGTAAGTGTTCAAACTTTGTATGCAATTACAGTTGGGATATAGTTTTCTCCTGACAGTTGTCAAAAATCTGTTGAAAAAAGCACAGGGATGTTGAGGTTGACCTTAAGAGGCATTTAAAAGTCATTAAGCTTATCATTTGAAGGCATTTGCTTGTCTTGATAGACATTTCAAGTGTATTTAGGATTTCATGTATGTTTTACTATGACTTATTGCTTCCTGGTTTTCCCTTTCCTGGTGGAAGTGGTTCACGGTATCCAAAGCTCTGTGATTGCCTACGGTAGACTGGGGGAAAGAGTGAAGGGGAAACTACATTTTTTTTTTTTTTTTTTTTTTGCTCTCCTTCACCCATTAGCTGCTTTGACATTCTGGGATTACGTTAGCTTCTAAAATGCGTCCTCTGGAAGGAGAAAGAGCCTGCCTGACTCCTTTCTGTTCCACCTGAGCATTCCAGAGACTTGGGTAATGAATGAGTAATGGCCAATTTTACCGGTTGTGATCATTGACTGTTGACAAAATAACATTTAATGGAGTTGGACACGTTCAAGACATAAAAGAGGAAATAGTCTCACAGAAGTCACACTAAAAATTATTTTCACCATTTGATGTTATAATATATCAGAGTATCGTCTTAGGGGTCAGGAGAGCTGTGAGCTGTGTTTTAGTTGTTATGTGCCACTTTTCGACCTTGAAAATGCCAAATGATCTCTCTGAGCTTTGGTTTGTTCACCTAAAAATAGTCATGATATCTCCCTCACGGGGTACTCAAGAGGATGAAAACACAACATAAGAGAAAACTCTAGCCAAGCCAAACACAATTGGGCTGGGAGTGAGGGTGATAGAGAGTAGTAGTGCTGGGGTGGGGAGGGGATTGAAGTGGGTGGGTTATTCTAAATTGCTTTAGACCTCAAACTCTGTTGTTCTGTGAGTCTGTCATCTATGGAGAAGAGGGGGCCACATGGGGGAGTCACTTAGGTGCAATTAATGATGCTTAAATTATTTGATAATTTAACCTCCTAGAGAAAGGCACAGCTAGAAGCAGGACACCCTGTTCAACTCAGTATTGGTAACAAGGATTAAAAACTTACATGGCACAGAGCCTAGGACAGGGTCAAGGTCAGCCTTTCATAAAAATCAGTTCCTTCCCCCCCCCTCTTTTCCAGAAAGAACACTTCAAATAAAAACCGACAATGATTTTAAAGCAGGCCTTCAGCAGCTGATCTATAGCTCTACCAAAGCGGAGATGAATCAACTTGTTGCTGTTGCTAATTTTAAAACCTTATCCAACATCAACACATTGATTTAGCCTGCCTAAGTTTGCCAGTTTCCAGAGAATTACATAGGTACTTTTAGAAAATGATTTAAAAGCCCCATCCTAACTTTGAGAAAGGTTTGTTTGTGATGGTATATGTTGTGTCTTTAACAATCACCAGACTGATTCCAGCTTTATCCAAAAACACATTTTCTAGCTCAATTTTCATACCCTGTAGCTGTGTATTGGTGTTTAATGAAATGGTAAAAATAGAGTCACAGTGGGGATGTTAAGCTCTTTTTTCTTTTCAAATGTTATTGTAGATACAGTTGCGGGAATAATGCAGGGATTTTTGGTTTTATGTAAGTGTTCTTTTTTTTTTTTTAAACCAAGGTCTGATTGACATATAATATTATATTAGTTTCAGGTATACAGAATAATGATTTGATATCTGTATACATTGCAAAATGATCACCGCAGTAAGTGTAGTTAAATCTGTGTCACCATACATAGTTAAAACATTTTTTTCTTGTCATGACAAAAGTGTTCTTCTTAAATAACAAATACTGTTATTTGGTAGCCTCCCGCAAGACTAATGAAAGAATTGGAATGAACACTTTTTTAAGATTTTTTGAATTTATTCATTTGAGAGAGAGAGCTAGCTGAGCAGGGGGAGGGTTAGAGGGAGAGGGAGAAGCAGACTCCCCGCTGAGCAGGGAGCCTGATGCAGGGCTCAATCCCAGGACCCTGAGATCATGACCTGAGCTGAAGGCAAATGCTTAACTAACTGGCACCCCACGAACATTTCTTTTGAACTAACTAACCACTGAAAGATAGATAATATCTTTAGTTATTAGCAAAAGGAAATAGATGAAAAGCCTGCTATTGTGCTAATTACTAAAAAATTTCAGGAGACATTAAGTGTTTTCACTGAAGGTTTGTAACTAAGTGCCTCAGTTCTTCATTCAAATCTTCTAAGATACACCTGTACTCTTGGAATAAAACACTTGCATATGTGGTAACTAACCTCTTCTTGGTCAGCAATTCAGATGTAACAAACAATTCTCCCTTGCTGTACTATGCTGTGTTAGAAGACAAGGAAAAATGCATTCATCCCAATTCTTAAGCAGTTTATTTCTTCAAAGAAATGAAAATTTGTGTTTATATTGGCAGCTTTGTCACAATTATAGTCTATCCCCCAGGCTGGTTATTATGGAAAGTCCAACTTATAAACACTGTTAATATCCTATTCTATTTCAACCTCCCTGGATCATAACCTCATGAGGAAGACCATATATGATTTATCTGAATATCTGAACTTCTGCAGCTGTTGCCAGTGATCACACTTTTTGGGTACTCACTGATAAGACCAGAAGTAAAATGACCTATTATAATGATTATCTTTTTACCCTTTTTATGCCTTTTATTAGCATTTGGTTAGAAAGATCAGCTGTATTTGAAGATTCTCCTGGTCTCATATTTTAGCAGAATCATTGTGTTAATTGCTGTTAAACACCACATTAAATCCCTCATTGCAGCCAACCAATCAATGTTTGTTGAGGCCCTATATATAGGTATATGGCATGTTCTAGGCAGTATGAGGATACACAATAGAAGATACTGACTGGTCCTAAAAAAAATCAAGGTATTGCTCATTAAAAAATATATATATACTGGAAAATTATATCAAAATGGTACATGATATAGTTGCTAAGTGAGTGATACAGATATTATGTTTGACTCGAATGGCAAGTAGCCTTTAAGTTCCAAATTTATGATGTCCTACTCTGCGTATAAAATATTTCAGAAAAATAAGTAAACCTGTAATTACAAAGGCAAAATTCATATTGCATACAGTAGGCAAGTTAGGGGTATATTTATGCTTATATTGTGCTATAGCTTTGGGCCTTTTTAAGGCCTTCTGTTATAGGGTATGTTCTGAATGAAGGACTCTTGATGATCTTTTGTCAATTGTTACTCAATGCTGAGCATTCGAGATGGAAATACTTTCTTTATTGGGGATATAAATATTTAATCAGATGCTTTTCATAATGGCTTCTTAGTCTATCAAAATCATTATAAACTGGACAATTAGAAAAGAAAAAGAGAGAAAGGGCATCCATATTGGGAAGGAAGAAGTAAAACTATCTCTGCAGATGACATGATCTTGTATATAGAAATTCCTAAAGAATCCACACAAAAAAGCTATTAAGAGCTAATAAGTGAGTTCAGCAAGACTGAAGAACATAGGATTGATATACAAAAATAAAATGGTTCTTTCAGTGAACTATCAATCCAAAAATGAAATTAAGAGAACAATTCCATTTAAAATAGCATCGGAAAGAGTAAAAGGAGTGAGGCTTGTATACTGAAAACTACAAAAGATTGTGAAACAAATGAAATGAGAACTAAATAAGTGGGAAGACATCCCATGTTCATGGATTAGAAAACTTAACATTATTAAGATAGCACTAGTCCCCAGACTGATCTACAGTTTCAGCACAATCCCTATCAAAATTTCAACTGTCTTTTTTTTTTACAGAAATTGACAGCCTGGTTCTAAAATTCATGTGGGATGCAAGGAATCCAGAATAGCCAAAACAATCTTGAAAAGGAACAAAGTTTGGAAAAATTCACCCTTTTCAATTTCAAAACTTACAACAAAGCACAAGTAATCAAGACTCTGTGGTACTGGCATAAGAATAAACACATAGCTCAGTAGGGTAGAATTGAGAGAAATAAACTCATACATTTATGGTTAGTGGATTTTCAACAGGGTGCCACACAATTAAATGGACTAAGAATAGTCTTCAATAAATGGTGCTAAGACAAATGGTTATTCACATGCAAAAGAATGAAGTTAGATCACTAGCTCACATCATACACAAAATTAACTCAAAATGAATCAGACCTAAATGTTTCCACTAAAACTAAAACTATAAAACTCTTAGGAGAAAACATTCATGGGTTAGGCAATGGTTTCTTAGATGTAATACCAAAAACATAACACACTGAAGAAAAATTAGATAAGTTAAACTTCATCAAAATTAAACACTTTTGTACTTCAAAGGACACAGTCAAGAAAATGAAAAGAAAATGCATAGAATGGGAAAAAATATTTGCAGATCATATATTCACAAATCCAGAATAAATATAGCACTTTTAAAACTCAATAATAAAGAGACAAATAACCCAGTTTTAAAATGGGCAAAAGATTTGAACAGACATTTCTCCAAAAAAAATATACAAATGTCCAATAAGTACATGAAATATGCTCAACGTCATTAGTCATCAGGGAAATGCAAATCAAAACAATGAGATACCACTTCACATCCATTAGGATGGCTATTAAAAAAAATGGGCAATAACAAGTGTTGGCAAGGATGTGGAGAAATTGGAACTCTCATGAATTGCTGGTGGAAATATAAAATGGTGCAGCTGCATTGAAAGCAGTTTGGCAGTTCTTCAAAAAATTAAACAGAATTACCATATGATCCAGCAATTCCACTCCTAGGATATATACAAGGTGATTCAAAAACAAATGTCCACACAAAAATTTACACACAGATGTTCATTGCAGCATTATTCAGAGTAGCCAAAAATGGGAAACAATCCAAATGTCCATCAGCTCATGAATGCATAAACAAAATATGGTATATCCATACAATGTGATATTATTCGGCCATATGAAATAGTGAAGTACAGATTCATACTACAATATGGATGAATCTTGAACACATTATGCTAACTGAAAGAAGCCAGACACAAAAGGTCACATATTATATGATATTGTTTATAAGAGATGTCCGGAATGCTATAGGTGAAAACCATAGAGACAGAAAGTAGATAAGTGGTTTCATGGGACCAACGTAGTGAGGGTAATGAAAAGTGAGTGCTAATGGGTATGGAGTTTCTTTCAGGGGTAATGAAAATGTTCTGCAATTAGATAGAGGTGGTGGTTGCACAACTTTGTGAGTACATTAAAACCACTGAATTGTACACTTTGAAAGGGTCTTATTGTGAGTTTTTATTTATGTCTCAATTTTTAGTTACTATATTTTGTCCATGATCACTCTACAAACTGAGTTCTAATAAAGCATAATATAACTTGCAAAAGCATATTGTCATCAAAGCACATATTTATATATTTTGTTCCTAAGAAGAAACAAAAGAAGCTTCATAATTAGTCTCATGGTTGACCTGAAATTTTACCAGTTTTAAGTATCAGTGCAGAGAGAGAGAGAGAACAAGTCCAGGATTTCTCTCAAGTTAAATTATGAAGGTAAAACATGAGTTCATTTCTTTCGTTCTCCCATTGACTTGTCATGGACCCTTCTCATTTAGACTGATTAGACATTTGTTGTTCTGAAGTTGAGGGAAGAATCCCAGTTACTCTAACCCAAAGTCTCACATTTGCTCTCTCGTTCTTTCCCAGGTGCTACCTTTCCCCAGCCAGGTGGTGTACAACAGAGTAGGCAAGTGTGGGAGTCGTACTGTGGTCTTGCTTCTGAGAATCTTGTCGGAAAAGCACGGATTCAATTTGGTCACGTCAGACATTCACAACAAAACCAGGCTTACTAAAAATGAACAAGTAAGTTGTCTTTGCCCATGGTTAGATTGTACTTTTGTGTCAATTCATTTGTGTAATTAGTGGGTGTCTTACGAGACATCCATCAAACACCTAACAAATGAATTCCAGAGTTGCAATGTCATACTGTATTTTTGCCAGAGTATGGAAGGAAATTTAAATTAAAGGTTCTGAAGGAAGTCTTTAGACAGGAAGTTTCCCTGAAGAGAACGTTTATCAAGATGGATGAAGGATAGGGTACACTCCTCATTGTCTATTTAGCTAAAATTGACGATGCATGATTCTCAAATAATTACACCACTGAGCTACAAATAAGGCTGACGTCCTGACAACGAAAATAAGAAAACTATTTTAATATTTCTTTTTCTGCTTTTTTTCCCCACAATTGCCCTAAGTCTTTGTGGTTATAATAAAGAGAAAGTTCTCTTTGGGCCAGGAATCTGATTGGCTGATAGGAGCATGAGCTTCTTGCTAGGGGTGAGCTCAGGGGGTCTTGAATTACCCCATTTCCCAGGAAGAATTCTGCCTCAGTGTGGCCGAGCCATACCAGTGAACATGCTGGCAGTGGGTTCGGGGTGCTGTCGTCTGCCAGAAAGCTGTGAGACAGATTTTACTCTGTAAGTGTCTACAAAAGCAGGGTCAACAGTCTCCATTGAGGTTCTTTGCTCATGTACAAAAGTTAGACTCAGGGCTCTCACGGTCATTTTATAGGGTCAGGTTTATTAGCTTGGTCTTAACAAGTTGCTTTGGTCCCCTTAGATACTTAGAATGGATAGCCACCAGCATAAGTCAGAGTTCTTCAGACAACAGAACCAGTAGGATGGAGATATCTATATCAATAGATAGATGATAGATAGATAGATAGATAGATAGATAGATAGATAGATAGATAGAAAGGGAGTTATTATGAGGAATTGGCTCATGCAATAATGGAGGCCAGTAAGTCCCACAGTCTGCCATCGACCAGCTGGAGACCCAAGAAAGCCACTGGTGTAATTCAGTCAGTCCAAATATGAAGGTGTGAGAACCAGGGGAGTCAATGATGTAAATCCCAATGCAAGGGGAGGAGAAGATAAGATGTGATATCCCAGCTTAATCAGTGAGGCAGGAAAAAAGTGGGGAATTCCTTCTTCCTCTGCATATGTTTCTATGCAGGACTTCAAGGGATTGGACGATGCCCACCCACACTGGGTAGGGTGGTCTGCTTTACTAATTCCACTGATTCAAAGCTAATCTCATCTGGAAACACACTCACAGACACACCCAGAAATATTATTTAATCTAGCTGACACATAAAATTAACCATCACACCACCCAATGAGTACAGAAATTTGGGGAATAAACAAGGCACAGGGTTTACTATCAGATTGAAACCATAGTGAGGGAAATTTTTACCCATGTCCACTTCTTTCTGACACAATCCTCACCTTTGAGGCATTCAAAACCTCCCAAACAGAAGGAAGCTCATTATTAATTTATGATAGCCTGTCTTTCTCTTTTATCTTGGGGGATAGTAAGACTCTTTTAAGACAGTAAGATAACTAGTCATACTCACCGAAAAGCCAGAATGTTCAGTGTCTTCCAGTGTAGAGATCAAAAAGCCCCTTCCTTTGACAACTTCCATTAAATGCTCTCTGAGTATCAAGTTTGAATAGTCATTTCCAATCAACAAAAAATATTTTGAGATCAGCCCTTATAGGTTGTGTAGTAGGCTCTCAATAGAAAAATTACACTTGTTGGGGCGCCTGGGTGGCTGAGTTGGTTAGGCGACTGCCTTCGGCTTGGGTCATGATCCCAGGGTCCTGGGATCAAGCCCCACATCGGGCTCCCTGCTCCACGGGAAGTCTGCTTCTCCCTTTCCCACTCCCCCTGCTTGTGTTCCCTCTCTTGCTGTCTCTCTCTCTGGCAATTAAATAAATAAATAAAATCTTTAAAAAAAAAAAAAGAAAAGAAAAATTACACTTGGTGACATTTAAGGATATCACATTTTATAAATAACTTGAATAGGACTAGGTTCTCTTTCATTCCCTTAGCTGACTGAAAAGCTCATCCTATCAGGCCAATTATGCCCTTGACACTGCCTGAAAGAAAGTGACTATAAGTAATTAGCCTGTGTTATTGCAATTTTATTACAATTATTAAATTTGGTTTTCCTTGGAGTCTAGGTCTTTGGGTCTGTGTATCAGATTATATTTAAATATTCCTATGCATGGAAACTATGCCCACTTCTCAGATGTTTCATAAGACACTGCAGGTTGATTTTAGTGCCCACTGCCGAAAGGGTACAAACAACCCAGAGAACAGGATGAACCACAGTACGAGACACCACGATGTTCGGGAATGCCCTAGAAGAGAAAGGACAAAATATGGTGTTTGAACTGGGGCTTTGCACCTACTTTGTTTCCTATGAGAAGCAAACATGAGAAAGTAAAATAGAGCTGTAACTGTCAAGAGAAGCATGTTAGATTTAAAAATAACAATGATTTACTAATGGTATATACATTGTTAAATCCAGAAAGGGTTAAAACAAAGTCTTCCTCCTCCTCTAAAAGAGAGGTTAGCTCTCATCTGTTTGGAATGATTGGCTTGTCTGGAAGCCAGGGAACAGACTAGACAATCTTTTAAGGTTCTTTCCAGCCCTGTGATTCTGTGATATATTTATACAACTTCTAGCATAATCTGTGTATGGTGTAGTTGAAACACTTCTGATTCCTGTGGTCAGTGTGACCTAGAATATATTGCATTACTTCATGATTCCAGATTCCTATTAAATTACAAGGCAAGGCTTAAAAACTGCAGGGAATGATAAGGTAGGAAAAAACAGACAATTTGGCTGTGATAACAAATGTAGCGAGTGACAGCTGCCTCTCTGTGGGTAGCTGACTGGTACGACATGCAGAGAGAGCCAAGAAGTGACAAGAACCCAAGTTTCAAGAAGCTCAAGAATGCTTGAAGGAACTCTTTCCCCTGTTTATATGCATCCCTTGTGCTCAAGTTACAGAGTGCATAAAACAAGCAGAGAAAAAAATATTACTTTAACCTAATATATTCAAGAAATAATTTGCAGTAAGAATAGCTCCTCTGCTTGGTAATTTATTAAAGGAAAAAGGAAGATGAGATTTCGGAGATGAGTTAACATTTTACAGTCAGTGGTTCTCAACCTTTAAGCTGGGGAGCTCTGACAACATGTTCCCATGGAAACACTGTTCCCCATAGCTAATAACAATCCCACTTCAGGTGCAGCATGAGTTAAACAGGCCCTTGTGGGCTGGCCCGGTCTCTCTCCACCATGTAGAACATTTCTTTTATGAGAAAATGTGCTCCAAGTTCCCAACTACTGATTTAACAAATGAACTTTGGAATAATATCCACTCATAAGACTGGAATTATCTATACCATTCCACTCATACACAAAGGCACTTCTCTGGGCCAGAGTCAATTTTGTGCATACGTTTCTCCCTGGAGGATAGCTGTCATTACACACACACACACACACGCACACACACGCACACACACACACACGCACACACACACACGCACACACGCGCACGCAGAGTACTAGTTTAACTAAGCCTATTTAATGGAATAAGACACTGAAGGGATTATTATAAAGGAAAGGGAGCACAAAGACACCAAATGTTACAATGCCAATAAAAATCCCATCACATCTGCCCTTAAAGAAACAGAAAGACCACGGAAGTTTGTATTTTTAAAACTCTACCTCAACAGAAGAGCGTGGACACCTGCTGCTGGCCAAATGCTGGACCTTTTCGGGGCATAGGATTAAGCCCATGATGACATTATCTCATTTATACGCTGAAACCAGATTTCAGTTTCTTGGGCTGGTTTAGATGATCTCTTAGAAAATCAGAAAATGGAGATTATATGCAATTTGAAAGATAGGGAACTATTTTCCAGAAGACATGAGTGTGATCGTCAAAAGACTCGTAACCATCTTTGTTAATGGTCTGACACTCTTTCAGATCATCACTCTGAGTACAGTGAAAGTCAAAGTGCACCACAGGCACATCATGGATATAAAGGATTCAAAATGATTTCATTCTTGTGGGAAAGGGGCAGAAATTGTTAGCATAGGTGTCAAAGAGATCAAGAAAGCAAATAATTTTACTATTTTTATTTGTGTCAGAGCTACTGAGAATTGCAAATTGGAAACGACGCCTACCACATGCTATTATTTTACTTCATTACTTCATTTCATTCTTTTGGACTGAAAATCATACCAGTGAGTGGGTATAATTCTTTATTTTGTGGATGGGAAAATTAAGACAACCAGATTAAGTCACTTTCCAAATGAAATCTAATAGAATGTCTGTGCTGCTTGGACTTGAACCTAGGTCTTCTTGAATCCAAAGCCATTCTTCTGGCTGCAGGGCAGAATCTCCACCAGGGCCTTTTGAAACATATAGTTGCAATGGCCCTTCTCCTAGAGATTCTGGGGTGGAGTCGAGAAAACTTCATATTTTTTTTAATGAAATGTCATAGAGGGTTAGGAATCCTGTCAAAACTATCATATCAGCATTTCCTTAAGTATGTTCCCAAAAATCTTAATCCCCTGAGACCCTGGAAAAAAAAATTTTTTTTAAAGAAAATACCATGGTTAAATAAATTTAGGGAATGCTACCCTTAGCTCCCTTTCTGGGAGATTTATATCAATTGCTCACATTTTAAAGACTGAGAATTCTTTCAGGTAAAAACCAAATTAGCAATCTATTGAACCGGCTTTCCCCTAGAGTTTCCCAATCTTCGTTGGCCAGGGGAGGCTGAGAGCTTGTGGCTGTCACGTGCATCCCACAGAACTCTCACTCCCAGCTTGGAAAGTGCTGCACCAGCGTCTTCTGTCATTTCTGCCCATTATGCCAGGAAAGGCTACTTTTTCACTATAAACTTCACATCTGCTTTGACTCTCATCAACAGCTATTCAGATTATCCAAACCTTGAAAAGTATTCAAAGGGAGGAGACTGAGCCCCTGTGCCCGTGCGCTCTAGCCTGCTTTTGCCTCTTGGTCAAAAACAGAATTGCTTCACCGTGCTTGAAACTTCCCTTGGCCTTGCCTGACTGTGACAACATCGCATTGCAACTCCAAAATGGAAAACGCACCTGCAGAGATCATGTTGGATTTAGAGACGGTCTAGAGGCCATCAGGGCTCCTCCCAGGTTTCCCTACGGCAGGGGCATCTGGCCTCTGTTTACTAACAAAGGTTCACTTGCTTCTTTCTGGAGCTGGTCTCACTATTGTGTCTTCATTCATTTTGGTGAATATTTATTGAGGACTTACTAATAACGCTGTATATTGAGCCCCAGACAGCACACTAGATGTTTGTGCACCTTGCTTCTACCCCTTTAGTCAGCATTATTAGGAAGATATTACCACCCCATTTTGTGGGAAGGAGCAAGTGTTCAAGAAGAATAGGGGAGAATGAGACTTGAAAGGGAACTGGGGTCAAATCCTGGAGAGCTCTGAGTGCTAGGCTGAGGAGGTGGATCTTTATTCAGTGGGCCATGGGAAGCCATGAAGTAAGTCGTTCTTAATCATGACAGGCATCAAAATCTTCTTGGGAACTTTTTCATGACACATGTTTCCTGGTCCTCCTATAAAATACTGAGTTAGACTCTTAAGGGTAGAGCCCTGGTATTTGTATCTTTGGGGGGGGAAATTCCTAAAGAGGTCTTCATGCACCATTCTAGTGAAGAATCATTGCATGAAAGGCCCTAATATTAGAAAGTTGTTATTTTATTAAAGTGAACCCTCCACTAAGCAAGAAAAATTCCTTTTTCACTTGAGAGTCTCTCAAACCTCTGAAGACATCATGTTTCCTCTGAAGAATTGAGTGGTGTCTCCTTGGAAACCTGCACATTTATCCCGGGAATGTTTCCCTTGCTTGAGACCCTTCTGGAAAAGTCTCTGCAGAATGACCCTCTGAGTTTCCTGACTTTATAGTAGTAGCAACAGTGTCCACAGGCATCAATCAGAGCTGCTCCAGCCAGACCTCGGAATCAAACCACCAAGATTAGCAGAGAATCTATCGCCAGGTCACAGGAGGGATGAGTTTACCCAACTCGGCAAATAAGGTCTTATCTTGGATTCCTGTAGACAAAAGCTGAGTCCGCAAAATGGAAACTTGGTAGAAAAAAAAAGGTAAAACGACGAAGAAGGAACAAGGCCCGAAAAATTAAAATGTGTTCTCCTCTCCTTCCAATTGTAGCCCGGAGATTGATTTTCCCTACTCTTCAGACCCAGCCTCTTTGCCTTGTTCGTGTCATTGCTCCCCCTGGTGGACTTAGTCTTCATTGCAGGCACGTGTTGCCCTGAGCTGTAGGAAGACCATCCTGTCTAGCACTAGAAAGGCTTCCCCCCAGGCAGAAGGAAGAGGGAAAGGTAACCCGAGCCTGGAGCCATCTTCCCAGGCTCTGAGGTTAAAGGGCCACAGAGTTCTCCTCTGAGCTACTCCTTATTTGGCTTTGATGTGTTAAAAACATGTCTTTTCTTTCGTTAAGATGTTTTGCAAGATTATAGGGCCTCTAGTTGCTCACAAGGGACTTGAGAATTCAGACCAGAGCGGGGTCAGGACTCTGTCAATTACTACTGACAAGCATTTTCTTAAAGACCTTGGGAGCGAAGTCTTTCACTAACTAGCTGGGCTTGTAGAACTGCAGGTGAAGGTTTTCTGCTCTACCATCCCAGCCAGTGAGATGGAAAACAAAAGATGAAAAATCCCTTCTTCACAGATCCTTTGCATTATAAATTCTGTTTGATTCTTACCTTTTTTTTTTAAACCTCAATTCACTTTCATTCTCAGCTGCACTGCAGTTTAACTTCTTCCTTTAGATACATTCCATTCCGTAGCACTTTTTTCTCCCAGTATTTGAAACTCATTCCTGTTCTTGTTAAAATATACTGTTTTCCCACCTAGAACTTTAAAAAAATATATATTCTCTCTGATATTTTAATGCTTTCATAATTTATTATTTTTTAATGCTTTTCCACCTGCTGTTACTTTCTTTCAGTTTTTCAGCACATCACATGAAAGGTAGAGAATTTATATCCCCATAAACCCTCTTTAGTCTCTGGAGTTATTTTGCTAACCAACCTCTTCCTCCCATTTTAAGAGGTTATGTATAGATCAAAAAGCACCGGGGATGGTGAACAGATTACAGCTCAGCAAAAGAGAGCAGGATTTCTGGAGTCAAACCAACTTGGGTTTGAATCCTGACTCCACCCTTTTCTACCAGTGAGGCCCTAAGCAATCTCTGTAGCCTTTCTGTGCCTCAGTTTCTTAATCTATAAAGTGTAGATAATAATACTTAACCTGTGGAGTCATTTGAGGATGAATGACAGCATATGAAGAAAGAGCTTCTGGGTCCAGTGTGTAGTCCAGAAACCACTCAGGAAATGATCATTTAGTGTTGCTACATCTCCGATGTTGTCACACCAGGGTGATGAATGGACAGGTCTGTCCCAAAAAGGCTAACTTCATCACCCGAGAGAGGATTCTATCTTCAGTGAATATTTCTTGACTCCAAAAAAGTCTCTGAATGGGGTGTCTTCACACCATAAGCAATTATGAGGTATGTGTTCTGTGCTAGGCTTTCTGGAGAAATAATTAGAGCCCAGCCTCAACCCTCAAGGAGCTTAAAATGTGGTTCAAAGCTAGTGCACAAACTCAACTATGATGTAAAGTAAAAAGTGTACATTCTAGAAGATTCTCGAAGCGCTGTGGGAGATAAAAGAAGACAACAGGATTTCAAGCCAAAGACGTTCAAAACCAAACCTATATGGCCTCACTTCTGCAGCCAGACTAGTTCCTGCCCAGCATTCCCCGTCCCCATGAGTGGGCACTGGCCTGCGTTCAGATACCGCCTGGGCTCTGGGAAGCTCTCGCCACCACTCTCTCTCCTTCCCTTCTGCCGCCACCTGGCCACAGGGCTGAGAAAATCCTCTCTCGTTAACATCTGCTAAACCTCCCCATCTGTCTTCACTTCCAGTGACTTCCTTCTGTGGTTCTCACATCTCAGTCCCTTAGAATCCCCTGGATGGCTTGTTAAAATACAGATTGATAGGTCCCCACCCCCAGAGTTTCTTCTGTTTCCATTGGTTGGGGTGAGATCTGAGAATTTGCATTTCTAACAAGTTGCTACCCCAGTTGTTGCTGATGTTGCCGGTCTGGGGGCCACGCCAGGAAGCACTGTTTTAGTTCATGCCCTCATCATGTCCTATGGGGATTATTGCTCCATCTTCCTAGCTAAACTGTCCCTAATCCTTCCCTTCTTCTCCTTCTTCTTCACATTCTCCACCCTGATCACAGATCTGGAAGGGAAAAAAAAAAAAAAAAAAAAAAAGCCCTTTCTGACTGTGGATTGCCCAGAGCATAAATGTCTAAGTTCCTCACATGACCTCCAGGGCCCTCAGTGACCTTCCTCTCTAGTCATACCTGCTGCGGGCAGATCCCACACCTGACCTCCAGCACACAGAACTCCTGGCAATTTTAATATCCAGGTCATTTCGAGTTTTGTCCTTTGCATCTCCTGTCCACTCTGTCTGCAATGCTGCAGGTCCCTTTCTTCACTTGCTAATTCCTGCAGGTCCTTGCAGGCCACTCAGGAATGCCTCCTTGGGGGAACACTACCTCTCCATCTGCAGGCAGAGATGGATGCCTCACGTGACTCTGTGCATGCTACCCCATGGTGGTTATTGCATAATGAGACTTGCCTGCCAGTCCACCGCACCCACAAGACCTTGAGCTTCCCAAGAGCAAGAGCCAAATCTTTTATCTCTATAACCATGACTCCAAGCAACACATCCTGACACAGAGTTGGAAATCAATGGATGTTGAATGAAAGGAGATCCAGGAAGCCTGGTTTGAAAGAGGCAGGCACTTAAGCTAGATGTAAAGGTGGTTAGGGTTTGGACGTACAGAGAAAAGAGGAAGGACATTCCATTTAAGAGGAAGCTTGGGCCTGAGCTTGGACACAGTCAGGCTTGGACACAGTGTGAGGAAGAAACAAAGAGAGGTCTGGTTTGGCTGGCCACGGGACATCTTGAACACCAGTTGAGGGTGAGAATAAAGGTAGACTCAACATGACTCAGCAAGTGATTAAGTACAAAAGTCAGGAAAAACCCAGATCAAATGTAAAAATATGGATAGTGCCATTAACCAGGACCACACTCTCCAGAGATGGAGTACGCTGGATGAGGGCTAAAGATGGACGAGGACCAAGAGTGTGGTTTGGGCCATCGTGGATTTGGGGACACCATCGGGACACACTCCACTGTCTGGTCTTCCGGTGCCTTCGCTCTCACCTTATTTATGTTTTGATCTCCAGGGCCTAGTAAGTGCTCAATAAATGCTGAATGAAGGTAGGCAGTGGAATACATAATAAAGGCCAGCAGAAATCCTGCATGAGCCAAGGAAGACGACAGGTGGTCTCTGAGATGATTTTAGGTAGCGCCATCATCACTTATTATGCCACCCATGTGGATCAAACTCAGGCAAGAGGAAAGGCAGGCTGCTGGCAATATGGGGGGTGGGCTTAGGGAGGCAGGAGGGAACTCTGGGGAAGGGCAGCATGGGCACAGAAGACCACTGCCTGCCCTAGACCTGGGGAAAGTCTTAGTATTTGTGAAGACAGTCAAAGGACACCTTGACCGTAATGCCTCTACCCTGTGGTAGCTGTCCCTTGTAAGTGGCTTCACTATTTGTGTGCAGCGACGGATGGTATGAGAGATGGATATACTCCCCGCCTTCACTGTACTAATGCAATAAACATGAGCATTAGTACTTTCCTTCTATGTTTAAAGGTACGCCGAGAAAGGGTTACGCGCTGTCACTGCTAATCCATTTCTCCCTGTGAAATAGACAGCTTTATGACTATGATGACACTGTTCTCCAAATCTAACCACTACTGTTCTTCCATTCAATTTAACACATTGACATGTGTTTAGAGAATGTAAAATAATGTTGAAAATGTGAAAGAAACGGTTTTTCTTCTGACCTGTTCTTGCAGCCTTCCTGGACAATACCAGGGGGCTTTCTCATATTACTCGTATGTGTGTAGAGACATAGTTGAATAAAAATAACCTAGAGATTAAAGCATTAAGTGGTCTTTATATTAAACACACACACAGTGAAGAGTTATGTTTCTAAGCAGACATCCTCAGATGTCTTGGGTTGTGCTTCCAAATCTGTAATTCTATTGGGTAGATCCATCAGAAATCAAAATTTGCAGTGTGACCAAGCAGGGAGTTCTATTGCCAAAAGCAACTAGGACATACTTGGGGTTGCGGGGGGGGGGGGGGGCAGTTACGTAAAGGATCAACAGCAGATAAAGAGGCAGGATTCAATTTCCTTTTATGCTCTGGCTGGGGGACAGGCAGACCATTATTTACCCCTGCCTACCACTGATGAACAAAGCACAGGGTTATGAGCCGCAAGTCAGTGACTTTTAAAATCCAATTTCATTTCTTTAAACAATCATTGTGAGCATGAATATCTAATTAAAGGCTTTAGACACTGAGGTCCTAATGTAACAATCTGTGATGCAGGTCCTAGTTGGAGTTCCTTCATCCAACAAATAGTTATTGAGCATTTCTGTATTGTCAGCCCTGTGTGGGGCATGAGGGAGAGCTGGGTTTTCTGTCCTGGATTTCCAGACTCTGATTTTATCATTGTTGCTGCCACTGTGGTTAACAGACGGGCTACTGCCTTTGTTTCCAGTTTTCTAGTTCCTAAGAGATGCTGTACTTCTGATGTCCATCCAAAGTGGCCATTTTCAATGTGCTCTTAAAAGAATTCCACTGTGTGTCAGTATTGATGGGGCCAATTAGAAACTCTAAGGAAAGTGGAATTCAGGAAGTCAGGGAGTCGTAAGAATGCTTGGAATTTCTAACAGATTTTGCTAAACATTTTGACATGTTCCAGAAGACCATAAACGTTGGTTTGTACAAATATAAACTCCTCTTTGCCTTGCTGATAACTGCAAATAAATACTTCAGATGACCACCCACCAGAACCCCAAGAAGTTTTGGGCATTTGTGTGTTCCCTATAAAATATTTTGCTTTGTAAATTTTTGTAATCAAAGGGGAAAATCATGAGATGTTACCTCCTTTTTTCCCCCACTGTTAAATTCTGCAGAACCAGTTTCAAATATTTCTGTGAATCTCAGTAATATCATTATAGAAATGTAAAATAACGTTTAACCTCTTGTCTTGATTTGACTTTTAAAGGAGGGGAATAAAGACTTTTTTTTTTTTTTTTTACTTGCATTTCAGTACAGCCAGATGCTGAATTCTCCAGTTAAAATGACTTAACCTGTCACATTGTTTTCATGGTAGCAATCAACTAAATTAAATACAGGACTATAAATTTGGATAACAGTTTTATTCAACAAGAAGCCTACCGTAAAGTTCGTAGTTGCTGCACCAAACACAGCTGTTTTGGCCCTGGTCCAAGAGGTAATAGTGAGGATAAAGGAGTAGGGAACATAACCTTTAGCTTAGTATAGTTTGGTAAATTCGATCCTATATATGCTAATTTTGTACTTTTTTTAATAGATGGAACTGATTAAAAATATAAGTACTGCCGAACAGCCCTATTTATTCACTCGACATGTTCATTTCCTCAACTTCTCAAGGTAAGATATTTTCCAGCTTAACGATTCTTTCATTTCTTTTTAGTACTTAAACTCCTTCTAACGCACAGTTATTTTAAAATCTACCTTCATTTTCAAGGTAGTGTAATTGCCCCTGAAAAGACTTTTTAAATCCATTTATTTTTGCTGTGGAGGGATCCAAATTTGAAATATTTGGACAGAAGCTTCATTTCTTTCTCGAGTACTAATCTTAAATCTTTTGAAAACTTGAAATAATTTTAATGCAAACCCATTTGACCTGATAGTTTCATTTTAAAGAAAAAATCGGGTAGGTATTGAAACAAATTAAGAGGCAAGAGATGGGTATTTTAACAGAAGTATTTCATTGCACGTGTTTATACAATTTGAACCCACACGGGACTCTGGGAATAACTTAGTTGTGGAGTCATGTATTTTATAGGATCCAAAATGCTAGGACTGGCCTCTCTGCCTACCTTTTTCATACTCCATTTGATTATTCTAACTCTTGCACAATTGATGCTGATGGGGTATTTTAGAACTCTTTTTTTTTTTCAACTGCAGGGCCTTCTGATCCTAATGCAGTCTTCAAATTTAGGGTTTTAGACTCTTGATATGTTAAGTTGCTAGCTTCCAGTTCTGAGCATTCTTTTCCTCCTCTAGCCTAGGCCCCCTTGTCACTATCCACTCTCCTCTCTTCAGGCTGGCCCGAGTCTGCTCACAGTTGGTATGGGCTCGACAGAGCACTGGGTCCAGGGGCAGATCTGCTGAACAGCCTGGGACCCCTGGGTCTCCCTCATCCTCCATCTGACAGGCACTTCCCTTACTGCTACAGTTCCCGTGGGATAACAGGACCTCACAAGTCTGCAAGAGAGCAACAGAGATCCTGCTAGCTAATGCTGGCCTAAAGCCCCCCAACCCTTGAGGTCCAGGCACCCAGGGAGGCTGGTGCTCAGGGAAAGACAGGGCTCCACCTGAGTGTTCCCTGCTCCTGAATTCACACCTGAGCTGCTCAGAGTTGGCACAGCTGCCCAGCCCCAGGATGCCTAACAGCATAGGGGCTGGGAGGAGGTTTTAGCCTTCAAAGGACTTCCCTGCTGTGCACCAGGCCCTGTGCAAATCAAGTGTAAAGAGAGTGAGATTCAGCGGAGCAAGTTATGGAGCAGCAAAGAGAAGGTGCCGCCTTATCTTTAAAAGCAAGTTCCCCCTGAAATTTCCCCACCTACCTGATAACCAGAGTTCCCTTGGATGGTGAATAAGCATATAGGACACCTGCAGATGATCCTCAGTGACTCAGTAGCCTGAGTGTGTTTCCAGCCCCATTTGTGGAATGACTTGTTGCTGGATTGTCTGGGGTATGCGCCCTGCCTCTCACTTCCAGCCAGCCAAGAACATATAATTAGACATAACTAGATAACGAAGTCTTGTTAGCTATTTCAGGCATTGTGTTTTACGACTTGCAGAGAGCAAAGCACAGCTCCTCTCGCCCTTGCTTTTTTTGTGAGCTTCCTTCTGCGTCACCCCTGACATCCTCTAACCTCGTGATTTAACTCTTCTTGATTCATGGGTCAAATTTTTACAACCAAAACAAATTGCAATGCAATGAATTTTAATAACCGACTCAGGACAGTGTAAAACTCTAATGACAAGCCAAAGCCAGTACCTTAATTGGGTCTGCAGAGCTGAGCACAGCATGGCAACCATACCTTATCATGGCCTCCACTATTAAATACATGTCTGAGAATTATTTAATTTTGATCAATTTAATCATGAAAAAAATTGGTAAGTACCTTTGAGAAGGAAGATACCACATCTGCAGAAAATAGTGTTGGCCTGACTGCCAGGACCTCTGTGTATGAGACCTTCCCACTGACCATGGCTCTGGGCTAGCAATTTCACCTCTGGGCAGGGATGGGAGGTCTCTGTTTTCCCATCTATAAAAGAGGGACAGGTCCTGCCCACTCCTACCTTGTGGGGATGATCCAAATACATGAATGAAGGAAAGCCCTTCGGCTTCCTTCAGAGAAGGATATTGCATATATGCAGTGCGGACTTTATTTTTTAAGGGGAAATAATTTCATTTGAAATAAAACAAGTCCAGATATATATTGACTACTATGCACACTTAAAAAAAAATGTGTACCAACATAGATCATTCTGAATAAATTATAGCAATTTATAGTAGAGCAAAATTGAAACATATATTCCTATTTTCCTTATGAAAGAGATTGTTGTAAGTAGTCTTTCCTCTGATCTATCCCAATAATCTTCTTTTTTCTCATACTTTCCTATTAATTTTCAGCTGGAAATGCTGCATCACTTTTGATTTTTTTTCTATCCAGGTTGTGTGTCTATTTGATTGTATATTAGAAACGATACACATTTCTATGTCTCTGACAACTGCTTAGCCCTATGGAAAAATTACCTTTGTAGTTTCTACAAAGTTACTTTTGTAGACCTCTGTAGTTTGCAGAGGTCTGTGAAGTTCTCTGCTGCTTCCTCAAGACAACCTGGGCAATATCGCAAAGTGGCATTGTGGCATTCAGGAGCATTTCTGTAGAAGCCTCCTTCGGGGCCTACAGTTGAGTGCCTGTCCCTGGGTAGCTTCACAGTGTCCCCGTGACCTTGAGAGCAGGGCCCAGCTCATACTGATTTCTCCTTCCTCCATTCCATTTTGTTCAATAAACGCATTTTTGTATTGAGGACCTTCTATCTCCTATAGGCTGCTCCAGGACTGGGACTTCCACAATGAACTGGAAATGTTTTCCTTGGAGGCGCCTGGGTGGCTTAGTCGGTTAAGTGTCTGCCTTCGGCTCAGGTCATGATCCCAGGGTCCTGGGATCGAGCCCCACATCGGGCTCCCTGCTGAGCAGGGAGCTTGCTTCTCCCTCTGCCTGCTGCTCCCCCTGCTTGTATGCTCTCTCTCTCTTTCTCTCTGTCTGTCTTAAGTAAATAAATAAAATCTTTAAAAAAAAAAGTTTGCTTTTGGGGAAGTGTATGCTCTCCTTCCATTAAAGAAGAATGGCAACAAAGTGTGATGACTTTAGGAGAAACGGTCACGGGGTCTCCCCCAGGGGAGGTGGGAGGCAGGACCCTCCCTCCCTGGAGGAGGAAGTGTGGAAGGACTTTCTAGAACAGTCACCATTGCTGCTGGGATGTGAGGGGCGGGCCAGCTTTAGACAAAGGGGAAGGGCATTGGTGGCACAAGGACCGACATGAGCTAAAGCCAGAGAAAGAGAGGGATCGAAAGGAATCAGTAGATAGGAGCTCAGGGGCAGGCACAGCAAAAGAAGATGCCAGTCGAGAGTTTCAAGCAGGGGAAAAAGGAGAGACTGGCCTGAGCAGCTCTCTCCTTTAAAAAGCTCATGCTACCTTCGGGAGCAACCTCATCCTCTCCTGCCAACCCCAGGCACGAGGCTGGGGCTTCAGGTAGGAGACCTCCACGAGCGTGAACAGAATGACAAATCCAGCCTTACTACTTTACAAGACTGTGTTCAACCCACTGAACATGGGAAGTTAAAACACCAGCTTTTCTTTTTCCAGGGAACAGCTTTAAGGGAAAGGCCTTAGTTGTAAATGGCAAACTGGGTATGTAAAGAAAGCTCCCAGTACACAATTCACAGAAAAACCACCACATTGGAACGTGTTGAGGGCTTTCCTATGCTTTTAGAATGGAGTTCTATATTTTGAATTGTAAGGCAAAGAGATAATTAAGCTACTCTTAAGAAACCTACCCTGATCATTGCTGACAGCCATATATATGGTTGGCTTGGTTCAAGATAATGAGGTTATTAAGAGAAGACTTGATACTGTAACTTAATAGTCTTTGTTGATATTTGATTTCTAATCTTCCTTACATTCTTAACATACAGCAAGACACTTGCTGGTGAGCAGAATATAAGAATGAGAGTCTCACCTCCCTACAGCTGGTGCACATAACTGTTCTGGACTTCTGAAGCGAACAGCATTGTGCCAAGACGAATTGCCCGTTATTTCTTTTTTTCCATTAAGTACTGCATTCTTATCTCAAAATGTAGACACTCTAACTGATGCAAAATACTATCCTGTGAGCTCTTGGCGGTTAGATAGCTGACTTGCTTCATTTATTCATCATCTAGGCATCTTGCTCTGTTCCTTCTTTTCCCTAATTTTAGACCTAGAAGGACCATTTCATCATATCCAGTTTTATTAATTCAACCATAGAAAGCAAGAGTGATCACACCAAACCGGTATTTTCATCGTTGTTTCGGGGAAGGCTTCCTGCCAGGGGAGATAAGCAACTCCAAACCCAGCAGAAATTTCAGGCCGGTTGGGATTTGTGGGTGTTTCCACGAAACTGCTCTTTTCACATGGCTTTTGAACTGCTTAAAACTTTGAGCCAGACAAATGTTTTCCAACTAAACTACCTGGAGAATTGAGTCAGAATGACCACGGCCTAAAAGATGCTACTCTTTGTTATGATGTTTTAGGAGGATTTTTAATATTTGTGTACTCTGCTTTCCTGTGTCCATTCCCAGAGCTAACCAAGAGAATTACAATTTTTGAAAAAGTTCAGCCTCTCAGCATCAACGAAATCTCTTTAAGGGCGTCCCAGATCCACACACTGCAAAGACTGTGATGGACAATTCAATTTATCTTCCCATCACCCCCACTTTTTGTTTGTTTGCTAAGTGTTTTTGGGAGGGTGGAGAGGAGGCAGTGACTTTCCAGCCTAGGGGCCCCCTCAACCCCAACCTGGCGGCTGGCAGGGAAGAACCTGGGAAGGGCTGGGTCGGAGCACTGTGCTGTCAAAATAATCCAAGCGGATTACAGGACAGATCAGTGCACTCAGCAATTTCCAACTATAGCCTCAGAGGCCTCCTTTCACGGCAGGCTACGTTTCTCGTTCATGACTTGCTCACCCTCCTTCCGTTCTGCTGCTTTTCCTCATTTATCTCCCATGGTGGCTCCAACACCAGTACGAACTCGCAAAAGCAAAACATTTAAAAATAAATCAATCACCCGAGAAGCAGGCAGGGTGCCATGTGCGAGGGGAGGCGTTTTGGACACTTTCCTCTCTTCCCTTAACGCGAGGCCTTCATTACCCGCGCCAGCAGAGGGAGGCTGCCCTCCGATGGCACTGTTTAACAAAACAAATCCCATCTTACTGATTCCAGAATTCCGTCGGGCTTCCACATCTTCCTTCTAAATGTTGACTTGACATTCTCATTAGCAAGGCCTTCCACTTTAACCCCCGTGCCCTGTAAATCTTTTGTAGTGGTGACAGAAGTCTCTAACTTTGAAGAGGGCATCAAGATAGAAATTGGTATCAGCCGTTGTTGAACACTTTCTTTCCCTCCTTAAGCATCACCCAGAAGTTTGATTTTATGCTGTTTAAACACTGCTGGGCCAGACCTGGGAAAATGGTGCTCTCTCCCTCAGTCTCCTCTTTCCCCAAGGGGAGATTCTGCTGCTCGGTGGACACAGAAGCCCACCTGCTTTGTGGGCCCGATGAAGACTGGGATCATCATCTGGGCTTGCCCCGAGTCCGCCTCACTGCACACCACCAGCGACCTTCCCTAACGAAAGATATACTTTCAGTAAAATGGAAATTGCCAGGGGCCCAGAGGAGGGGAATATAGAGCTTGGGTTTGGGATGATGAGAAAGTTCTGGGATGGATGGTGGTGAGGGTTGCACAACAGAGTGAATGTACTTAATACCACTGAATGGTGCAGTTAAAAAATCTTATGTATGTCTTACCATAATTTTAAAAAAAGGCGTACTTTCAAAAAGTGTTTCTAGCCCTAGAAAGCTGTCTTAATTCCCTAGAATAATTTTGGTCATAAGGTTTATTGTTTACTATATGCGGTAATATTCTAGGCAGAATATCATCAGCAATTGGATGAAAGTATACCTAAAATTCTTACCCATATGCTTTTCACAGCTGTTGGAGAAATAGCTAATGTTGTGGGTTAATTGGTTAAGTAGCAGTGTGGGGCAGATATAGAAGAAAATCCTCAGAATGAATTATTTAGGAATGCCTGAGAAAAAAATGAGAACCATGTCATTATTATTCCTAGAGAATTACATCCTGCTTGGGATCTTCATCCTCTCCTCAAAAAAACAAAAATAGAAAGAATATGATAAATTTGCAGAGGGTCAGAAGGAGACCCACAGGGGTGATTAAAGAGTTGACAAATAGGACGTATGAACAGAAGTCAAAGAAATTGGAAATACCTGCTATTTTAGGATGACTTAAAAGAGAGCTCAAATAGTAGCTCTTGTGGTGACCAAAGGACAAGAGAGTGTGTTGTTAAGAGAAAAAGAAAATAGGGCCTGACTTCTGTGCTCTAGTGTGTAGGCACAGCACAGAACCTGTCCTCATTGTGGTCAGCACAGTTGTTTAATAAAGACCAAATAGTTTAATAAAGACCAAATTAGAAGTACAGATTAAAAAATAAAAGGAAGTAAGTCTGAAGACAACTGCTGAAGGAATTTTCAAGAAGAAACACACACAAAAGAATTTAAAGGAATTAAAATTGAAGCTGAAAAGGCTTAAAGTTGTAAAAAAAAAAAAATCTATAAAGAGAAGCCAATTCTTTATGTTGAGTGGATCAAACAAAAGGAAATGCGCATAAAGGAAGATTAGGAATTTTGGCTGGGTGTACCAGAGACTCCTCAGCTGTCTGGCTTAATAGGATGGGCTTCACCTGGAGGCTCTGGAAATGTCTCTTCAGAGCCGAAAACATAAGGCAGAGTGTTGTGCTGTGTGAGATTGGGTGGGGGTGCAAAGCATTCTCTCTCTCTCTCTCTCTCTCTCTCTTTCTCTCTCATACAAGCAGCAGTAGTAGGTTCAGGGGATTGAGAGACCTCCTAAGGGTGACCAGAAATTCTGACTAGAACTAAAAAGTGTGGAAGGAGGAGAAATTGACCTTGAGAGAGGGTAGGATGAGGGGGGAAGGGGTGATATGCTGGCCTCCTTTGTATAACTGACATGCCACCCCAATTTTGCCAGTTTGGGAGGGAGCTCTGTGTCCTAGAAGAAGGACTGGGGCTGGTAGCCTGAAACCATTATTACTGTTGATTTCTGGAAAGAGGGAGATATATATCAGACATCTCTCTACAGTTAAAAATTTTGAGAGTAGCTATTATATTATCTGATGCTTAACAATGAATTCCTAAGCCATCTAAAACTTCTGTTTTGGGAAAATTATTCTGCAAATCTTGCATTGGGCTACAGTGTGCAATTGGGAGCAAGTCACCCATGCTCAGGAAGCCTTGTGAGTCCTCATGGCCACAGTGTTAGGGGGAAGATGGCTGTGGCCAGTTTGAGAACTATCTCACCATGGGAAGCTGTGCGTTGATTCACATGATCGGGCAGTTCTGCTAATTAGCAGTGATGGTCATTCTTCACATGAAGATAGAATTAGAGTTGAGGTTTTTTTAAAGCATGATGCAGTTGCTGAGGGTTTAATTGCATTCACATCTGGTAGGCATGCTTTGTCTTCCTGATCCTTAGCTTTATTACTTTAGTTGCTGCTTATCATAGATAGGAGACTCAATTTAATTAAAAAGAGGAAGATCCATCCAGGATGATAGCGGCTAGCCAGCTTGGCACAGCTGACTTCTGAGGCTAGTTGGTTGCCGTGTTCATGCAGATGCATGGATGTCACCTGCGTACATCTTGGAGCTGACAAGATTCGTACTGGCAGGGCGCCTGGGTGGCTCAGTTGGTTGGGCGACTGCCTTCAGCTCAGGTCATGATCCTGGAGTCCCGGGATGGAGTCCCACATCGGGCTCCCTGCTCAGCAGGGAGTCTGCTTCTCCCTCTGACCCTCTTCCCTCTCGTGCTCTCTCTCATTCTCTCTCTCTCAAATAAATAAATAAAATCTTAAAAAAAAAAAAAAAGATTCGTACTGGCATGGCTAACCTTACTCATGAGCAGCGTGTTTTCCAAGGTGGAGTCGTCCAGGAGTCCAGAATGTCATTCATGCAACTTGGTGCCTGAAATTCCACCCCTGGAGAGTCATTTCTTTTTGTACCTTTGGATTCTTCTCTCTGAGGGTTCGCTTTCAAAATGCAGATAAACCGAGGATGAGCATTATGTGCATTAATACCCAAAAAATTATGTGCATTAATACACAAAAAAGGATCAGTGGCTTGTTATGTCAACTTTCCTCTATGGCAGAGCCCTGTGATAGCAACAGAAACTTACCAGCTCAGAAGCATATACACCCAGGCAGTCATGTCTTCATGGGTTGAGCACCTACTGTGTGCCATGCACTGTGCTAAATGACATCATTCCCTGCTCCAGGAGGCAGTCTGATGGGAGAGGCAGACCTGGATGCACAGTGCTGGAGAGAGGGCGGACACAGCATGGGACTGACCTGCTGAGGGATGTGACTGATTCTGGCCTGGGTTTTGAAAGGTGACCGAGTCTGCCAGCTGAAGAGAAGGGGGAGGCTCATGTCCGTTTCTTTTCTCTGAACTCCTTCTGACCCCTGGTAGAATGTCAAGGCATCCTCATCAGAAGGTCATGGGGTCACAGGGTAAAAGGAGCCTGTGGGTCCTTCAGGGGGTCCTTCAGAGCAAGACCTCTTTGCAGAGCCTGGAGTGTTCTCCCAGGCTTCTCGGGGTTACTGTTTTTAAGCGGGTTGAAGAGAAGGGGGAGGAATCCTCAAGAACAAGTCAGCTGACCTTATCATTTTGTCTCGGGAAGGCCTTGCCCTCGGGCTAGCATTCAGAGCATTTGTCCAGTCCCTTTGTGGAAGGCATTAAAATGAAACACCTAGATTGTTTTATTTTTATCTAAAACCACTTGAGAATATTTATATTGATTTCTGCTGGGTTCACAATGTCCCTTACATTATTACTTTTCTCAACTCTGGAGTCTTGTCTCCATGGTTCAGAGCACAGCTTCTGGAGCCTGCCTGCCTGGGTTCGTAGCCTGGCTCAGCCACGAACTACTCAGGCTCTCACCGCCCCCCGGTGTAAATGGGGAAGATTATGGTTTCTACCCCACGGAGGTGTTGTGAGGCTTCTGTGAGTTGGTCACAAAAGGTGTTTACAACAAAGTGACTTCATAAATGTTGTGTGTGTTTAATTAATGTTGGCCGATATTACCCACTTCCTGGAGAGCACCTTGCCTGAGACTGTTCGAGTCAGGATGTAGAATAAAGCACCATCTCACCCAGCGAGGGAATCAGAATTTATCAGACGTTCTGTGAGGGCCAACCACCTGTCAGTGTGTCCGTACCAGACCCTGGGAATACAAAACCCGACCCAGCATGCCCCCGCTCCCAGGAGCCCGCAGCCTAGTGAGAAAACAAGACAACATCCGCACCTCCCTGCTGACAAATCCAGTCATTTCCATAGAGCCCTACCACAGGCCTCCCAACCTCCCAGTAGGTACCTGCAGACACTTCCTGCACATAGTAAAATACCCATCGGGAAACGCTCTTGCCAATGACATCGTTCACTGGGACCTTAGTGGATAGGGGTCCTCTCATGACGGTATATGACCTAGAGGGGAAGCAGTGTCTACGTGGGCTTTATTTCCCTCCAGAAGTGACGGGTTGTAACCAGCTCCGTGTTTGTGTGCGTGTGTTAGGTTTGGAGGAGACCAGCCTGTCTACATCAACATCATTAGAGACCCCGTCAACCGGTTTTTATCTAACTATTTTTTCCGTCGATTTGGAGACTGGAGAGGGGAACAGAATCACATGATCCGCACCCCCAGCATGAGGCAGGAGGAGCGCTACCTGGTAAGTCCTGTCGCATCGTCAGAAGCGTTCCCTGCCCTGCCCCGGGCGCGCCCCTGGAGGCCGGGAAGCTCTCCTTCTCCTTCCCCGTGGCACCCCCGTGGCATTTCCATGGCATTTCCATGGCACCCTCCTCAGGGATGACGTTTTTGCCAGTGAAAAGCTAATTGTCCCAGATGACCCAGATCCTGATGAACATCTTCTCAAATGACTTTCTAATCTTGTTTTCTGCGGTTTGTCTTTAGTGCTAGGTTTTAGATCCTAGAGAAGAAAGAACCTTTCCTAGAGGATTCTGACAGGCGCTGTTGGCATTTAGATGCGTTTAGGAGTCCCTCTGAGAGGGTCACAAAGTGTTTTCCTGTGAGAGAGGGGTGTTTTCAGAGGAGACCCTGCGATTCCATAAACGATGTGGGGACACAAGCCTGACTGTTTACAGGTCATCTGATGTCAAGTCCGGGTTCTTGCCACCACGGCACAACAGAGTCAGGCCGTTTTGGCAAAAACTATGATCTTTCTGGACCTTGTTTGGAGACCCTCAGCTCCATGGGGATGTGAACTTTGACCCCAGTAGCTGTTTCCATAGTGCAGAGTTGGGAACAAAAAACGGAGGGCCGAGTGATGCATCTTTCTGCCAACACCAGAGCCAAAGTACGTTTCTCACCTGCTTGTGACCTAAATTGACAAAAGCTTGCTAAGTAGCCGAGAGCCCGTGGTCCGGAAGCAGAAATCCTGGTCTGTGTGTCGGAGGGAGCCTGGTGGGGTCACCCACACCCATCCTGGGCTGTCGGGCACAAGCAGAAGGAGCAGAAAGTAAAGAGGCGTCCATGCACCTCTGTTCCCATGGCGGGAGAGTGGCGCAGAGCCTGAGCCCACTGCTGCCAAGGCCACAGAGCGTCCTTGTAGCTAAGGACGAGTGTCGTTACTCCCAGGTCCAGCCAATGACCAAACTTCTCTTAATTTTTAAAAATGTAATAAGAGTATGTGGAGGATGGGAGCATTTTGGATGATGTCACTTTTGTGTCTTAAAGTCCACGAGTGCAGTGGAGAAAACAGATGCACGAAGGTTGTTTCTTATCTTGTGCAAAACAGCTCACTCACAGATGGGCCAAGACCAGAAACTAAGCCTCTTGCCTCACCATTCAGGATTTATTCAACTACCTAATGCTTTAATGAAATATTTTTAAAGCGGCTCTTATGCTTTTTTTGAAATTTTGATGGCAAAAACTCTAATCTTTTTCTTTAAACTACATGTTATGAATATGGCTACATATTTTTTTCTCAGCAACAAGTACATTTTCGGAGTACAGAACCCCTTACCAGTGATGCAGGCAGGCCAGGTCCCAGGACCCAGAGCGGAAGTCCCGCAGGACCAGCCAAGAGGGTCCTTGGCTTGACGCAAGATGGAAATCAAATGCGAGCCAGCAGGAGGTGAAAACAGACTTAATTGAAGATCTGTAGAGAAAGACATCTAGATGGAGCATCCGGGAGGCTTGGAAAGGAAAGAGGGAGTCTTGTCTTTGCTTGGAGTCTGGGGTTTTTATTGACGATTATGGTCTGGTCCATGTGTCGTCTCAGACTTCCAGGAACTGGTCGGAACAAGGACAGGGTCCAGGGGTCCTTCATCAGTCACTCATTCCCCGAAGCCAGTGGTCCTGGCGTGGAGATGTCTAGCGCCAGGGGTCTGCAATAGGCACGTGGTGCCTCTGCCTATTCACTCCTTAGAGATCATCTGTTGTGCTGGAAAACTCCAAAGGTGTCATCATCCCTTTGTCCCTTGCAGGGAGGACATGCATGAAGGTAAGGCATGTGTAAGGAGCGGGGCAGGTCCTAGCAAGAATGGGAGCAGGAAAAGAAGCAAAGGGGAGAAAACCAGCCTTTTCCTTTCATGGGGCCCCTGCAGTGGGTGACCTTGTGGTTAGTTCAGAGATCAGCAGGGAGAACAGCGTGGCTGGTGCCGGGTGAGGGGTGGGGCCTGGAGAGTGGCAGGAGGAGAATACAGAGAAGTCAGGCTTGGAGACAACAGATCGTGTACAGCCCAGGGAGTCACGCTAGTTTCTCGAAGTGAGCTGAGAAATAACCTGAATGACCCCAAAGCCAACACACCTTCATCAGTGATTCTTTCTCCCAAATCTCTGTGAGGAAGCCTGAGCCCTTCTCCCAGCAGGGGATATGTCATCCCATCAGCCTTCAGACATTCTCAGCAGTTTTCCACCATCTTTCTAGGGGTCAGGACCTCCCTCCGGCTCTAGACCTGTGTCTGGCAGATCCCTGGATGCTTTCCCTGCAAGTCTCACAAGGCTCCTGACACTCAAAGTGTCCACATGGCTCTATTGAAAATGGAGTTTGTGGGATGGTTACCCCAGAGTTATGCAGGGCACAAGCTGCATAGTTATATAGGGAGGTCCTGATGTTCTTCCTCTGTGCTCTCTCAAAGTTCTGTGCTGGTGATGTTATTTCTCTGGCTAAGATCTTGTCTTAACTTCTCTCCTGTCCTCCCAACATTCTCTGAGTTCTCTCAGGGCAGGAGAGGATCAGAGTTCCATCTCTGTCCCTGGCACCCAGAAGAGGGGCTGAAATATTGGAGGCCTAAATAGTATTCTACTTACTAAAAAACAAACACATATTAATATGGAAGTTGAGGGCAGTTCTCTAGGTTTTTCTACCTTGTCATGTTTTTGCCATCCGGGAAATCATTGCCAATAACATAAGTCTTCACACGTTCACACACACAGTAAGTCGTAATCGTTCGCCAGAGAAGTTGTAAAAGGGAGAGAAAAAAAATCATGGTTTAAATTAAAAAAACAAAAACAAAAACCAAACCCATAGAGTTATTGAAAGCTTTTAGTTGAGGCAAATCTTCTACGTTTGAAGGGCAGGCAGGGAGCTGCTTTTACGGTGTGATTTGAGAGATTCTGGGGAAATTTCCCGGCCTGGAATTCTACCCTTAGAGATTTGCAGGGGCCCCCTTTCCCAGTGTAAGCACCGTGTCCTGGGAAGGGCCTACGTCCCATGAGCTCATGTCATTCCTTGGCAGGGCCCCAGCAGGAGAACACTGGGTTACCCAAAACAGCAGAAGGCGAAATCAGGGGAGTCTGGAATAGAGAGGGGAGCCCAAGGGACACGTGACTCCTTCATGACCTGGCCCCAGCCTGACCCAGTTAGAATCTTTTCTTCTTCAAAGGATAGTTTGTTTATTTGGAAAGAAGACGGTCTTTTGCCTTTTTTTTTTTTTTTTAATAGCTGAAACTTTTTATTTCATCTCCTTGGTCCATTAAACCCTTGAAATAAAACTGCCCCCTTTCAGAGCCTGTCCTCATTTTGGCAAGCCCAGGTGGTCAGTTGTTTGACTCAAAAGAGGGTGTTGTTTGTGTCTCGGTGGGGTGTAGGGCAGCTGTGAGGAGACCACTGGCCCCTCTGCGAGGCCCTCCCCTGGGGGCGAGGGCCTGAGAGGGGATGCACAGGGGGACCCCACACTCCAGAAGGCCGGCGGGGCAATGTGATGAGGCCTCTCCCCAAACACTGCACGCACACAGAGTCACGGGGGCTGGCCCGAAAGGGGGCTACTGGTGTACCCACATTAATCCAGATCTCAGTGCTCAAAGCCATTTGCTTTATCCAGTTGCCAAAAATCAGGCAGTTCTGCTCCTGGCCCTGAGCCTTGCAGCGCTGCTTAGCATACAGCTGAGAGAGGACCAGGGCCCCTGAGCCTGCCGAGCGGGTGAAATAATATCATCTTGTGATGCTGGGTGGTTTGTAAGAAAGTGGAAAAGGGTAAAGGGATCCTAGAATGTGCAGGGTCCCTGGAGGGCACGAGGAAACTCTTGTGTCACAGGCGTAGGAATGGGGCCTGGGTCTAGGGGTGGGTCAGAGGCCCTGCCAGGAGTAGAAGCCTGGCCTCAACTCTATGATTATATTGTTGGATCACTGGGACCTGATGTTTTACTTCCTGCGTAGTAAAAGGAGAAGAGGACTGGGCTGGGCCAAGTCCTGTGCTTTTTGAGCAAAATCATTTTGTCTGACACATCTTTACAAAGACACAGCTGTTATAACATTTTTTTCCCCCAAAATGTTCGAGCATCTTATAGCAAGTTCCCATATTTTCTGGAAGCAATTAGATTTCTAGAAGTTTCTATTTCCAAACCATGCTTCATTTGTATTCACCAAAAAATAATTTTGAAATAAATTATTGCTAGAACGGATACAAATTCAACTTCTAGCAGCCACGCCGTGAAAAGGCACTTCTCTTTGGGCTCATTTCTCTTTGTCCAGATCCAGAAACTTGGCTGCCCAGGGCAGAGGTGGCTGCCTTCGTTTTTGGTTTTAGAATCATAAGGTGGGCCAGAGCTGAGCACAGGCTCACTGGGGTACATCCCAGCACAGGAGACTCTTCTCCAGCTGGAGTCCAGTCTCCTTTATTTCCAAGGCAAGGAGATACCTGGCACCGGGGACACCGTTAATGAAAGAATGAAGGCTGCTAATGAAAAGCAACTATTGTGATTGACAAGCGAGGGAGAGCATATCAGGCCTGCAGAAGCCACTCCCTTTTCCAATTGCTGAATTTCCCTGCAGATGGATTTCTTGCCCTGGCATTTCCACTCAGTTATATGTGTGCGATTTCTGCTTGCTGTTTGCCTAAAACCTGGCCCTAGGAAGTTTCGTGGTAAAATGTTCTGCGGAGATACCAGTTTGCACTTTCAAACTCCCAAGAATGTCAAGTTGGCCTCCTGACTCAAACTTATTGCAAATTCACTAGACGACCCTTCCACGAGATGATCCTCCATTTGAAGAGCTGGGAGAGGAGGAGCTTTTCCCAGGGAGGAAACTGCCTCTGTGATACTGTTTATTCGGCTTGGCTGTAAAGCAGGGAAAGTAATGCATGTTTAAAAAAAAAAAAAAGATGCATAATTTACAGCTTCTTAATTCATAAAGAATTCAGTGAATCATGTTGGCCCCATTGGATTCTGGAGAAGTCTGAAAGCTGGCCAGCGTCAGCAAAGGTTTTCAGAAAGCTATGCATTTTAATTTGTTTGAAAGTTTTGGACTCTGAACGTCCTTTAGCTTTGGAAATGTATATGTGAAATACTCACTTCTGGAAATTTCCACTCTGTCCTGACCAGCTGAGGCTGTCCTGTGAATGAAACCTCAGGCTTTGCCTCTGTCTCTAAAGCATCCTTTTCCTTAGCAAAAGAAAACAAATAAGGAATTTGGATGATCTGCTTTTTAAGTATTTCGATAAATATGTCCTCCGAATTTTTGAAAGTAGAAAAGTAATACTCCCATCTCCAACTAGTTCAGATTTGGCTTACGATTGTGGCTAGAGATAGCAGCCTCGCTGGGTGACCAAGCCAGTGATTTAGACTCTGTGAACCTTACTTTTCTCATCTGTATGATGGGGACATCTTGCCCCCCTTTGCCTGTATCACAGGGTTGTTGGGAGAATAAACTAAGCCTTCTACACAGAAGCACTCTGATGGCTGAAAGTCTCCAGAACAATGTTTTAGCATCGGTGCTTTCACTCCCCCTGGCTCTCTTCCTGGCTCCCCAAGACCTAAAGAGACTATTTCTCCTGCAGACAGGGGCTCCTGTTCTCATGCGGCTCAGGCCACGCTGGGCCGTGTCCTGAACCATGAGGTCCACCTCCGCCAAGGTCTCAAATGGCCCCACTAGGCCCCTTCCCCCAGGAATCTGTTTCTAAGGAAACTGCTTCTCTTTGTGTTCCCAGCAGCTGAGGACAACGTTCTGATCCCAGCCCATTTGGCATAGATTTGTCCCGTGTTTATTTGCTTGGAAATCTAAGCAGCTGCGGGCACAGGGCTGTAAGTCACAGAAGGAGCACACTGTTGGCCCCTAAGGTGTGGGGAGGAAAGGTGTGCCGGGACCAAAGGCTCTCACATGCCGTCGGAGCCGCGCAGAGGACAGAGGAGTCCCCGCTCGAGAGAAGCGTTCTTGAAACCCGTTTGTCCTGAGGTGTGTCAAGAGCGGTCCCAGGCACTGTTAGAGCCGAAGCCACGCGCGGGGTTCAGCCCCCGGGAGCTGCCAACAAACAGACGATGGTGAGCGCAGGAGGAAGAGAGGCGGGAGAGTTGAAAACAAGGATGGGTCTTGGAGAAAAGGCCGGCGAGGAGCCTTGGGAGGGGCCAGCAGAAAACCCCCAGCTGCTGCTTGAGAGGCCGCCAAATAGCCCCCGCCCTGCACGTGGTGTCATGGGTTAGCTCACTCATCCTCCAGCACCCCGTGGGGTAGGTATTAGCGCCCACCCCGTGGCCCCCTTTCACAGGCTCGGAAGGCCAGCCCCGAGAGGCTATGTGGAGAGGGTCAACCTCCGAATTCGAGGCAGTTGCATTAGGCCACGTGGGTTACAAAGAACTCATATCCACCCGGGTTGCCTCAGGGGCCAGGGGGCCAGGGGAGCAGAAACATGAGAGTAATTATGAAGATGTGTCTCGTGATGAGGACAGAAGGACGGCCACGGCCAGCAAAGGCCAGGAGGTACCATGCAGAGCCCGGCGCCTGGGAAGGGCAAGGGGCAGAGTGGAGGCCAGGCTCACAGAGGGAGACTAGGAGGGGCTCAGAATTGGAGCAAGGTCTAGCGACCATGTTGTGTCGGCGCCAGGCTGCCCAGGGGTTGCCAGCTCCCTGTTCAGCCGCTCACTCTCCTCTCCCCAGGGTCACTGGCCTTGTCTGCTGTTCCCACAGTAGTGCCTGGTGTTCCTCTTTAGCTCACATCCCAGGCCCTGAGTGACCCTGATTTGTCCAGTTGGTCACTCCATCTGGTCACCTCCTACGTCATGTTTGGCTGCCCCTGACCCAAGTCTCCTCTCTGCTCTGGTCAAGGGGGTCGTCATATGGATGGGGCAGGATGGAGCCTGTATATCAGTTTCCCATTGCCGCTGTGACAATTTACCACATACTTAGTGGCTTCAACAACAGAAATTTCGGATGTTCCATTTCTGTGGGTCAGAAGTCTGACAGATCTCACTAGGCTAAAATCAAGGTGTTGGCAGAGCTGCATTCCATTTTGGAGGTTCAAAGGGAAGACTCACTTCCTAGTTCATCTGGGGTGGACAGAATCCATATCCTGTGGTTGTAGGATTGAGATCCCATTTTCTTGCTAGTGATCCAATGAGCACCATGCCCATTTTCTAGAGGCATCTATGTTCCTTAAAGTGTGATCCCCTTTTTCCGCCCTCAAGGCAACCAGTGGTGAGTCGGGTCCCTCACCTGCTGCAAATCTCTCCCTCCTCCCACCTCATTCCTTTAACCCAGCTGAGGAGGGTTCTTCACTTTGAAGGGTTCGTGTGATTATATTGCACTCAGCCAGAGAATCCAAAATAATCTCCCCATCTCAAGGACTGTAATCTGAATTGCATCCACAGAGTCCTTTTTTGCTATGTAAGATACCATACTCACAGGTCCCAGGGATTAGGGTATGGACATCTTCAGGGCTTATTATTCTGCCTGTTACAGAGTCGCTAAGGACTGCAGGTCCTGAGGGGACTGTGGAGGTGATGTGAGCTTGATAAACATTTGAAACGACTCATCCCATCCCTAGGTAGGGGCTCACATCTGCTTTGCCCTATGGCATGCCGCCATGCCATGGCACCAAACTATAGCCTCCTTGCTTCCGGTCTGCAAAACCAAGAGTCCAGTCATACATTTTGGTGTCTCTCCTTCTACTAGTGACTCATCCGTCCGTCCATCTCTCCGTTCATTCGTCATTCATTATTCAATAAACATTGATAGTACTTTCTGTATGTCAGGCACAATAATAGAAACTGAAGATAAAATACTGAGCAAAAATCGACTCTGTGTCTATCCTCATAGAGCCTAGAGTCCTATAAGCGAGACAGGCACTAATCCCCAAACCACACAAACGCATGTGAAGTAGTAACTGCATCACATCCTATAATGCAGAGACGTGTCACCATCCAGGCATAGAATGGGACACTGGGCATGTCTGGAGGTCAGAGAAATGATGGTTGAAATAAGACCTGAAGGGAAAGAGGAGAAGAACATCCAGATATAGGGACCAACACTTGCAAAGGTCCTGCGGCAGGAGGGAGCACAGTAAGCTGAGGGGGAGAATGAGGGAAGCTGGAGCAGTGTCAGCACAGGGAGGAAAGAGAAAGCTGAGTCCAGTAATGTGGGCAGGCAGGGGTCAGGCCCTGTTAAAGAGCACTGGGAAGACACTCAGGATTTAGAGCAAGGGAGGCATGTTTATATGGGATCCTGAAACTTCTGCATTTGGGGGAAAAAAAGGTAGCTACAAAATACAAAATAGAGAAGGACTCCAAGCATATGCAGGTAGACCAGTTAGTTCAAGGTTAAGTGTACAGATCTAATTGAGAGATAAATCAAGGAGCGAGAGAGTATTACGGAGTACTGACCACGCACAAGGAGGATCTCCAGTTTGGAGCAGGGGTGGTGATGGAGGAGCATTTACAAACAAGTGTAAAACTCCTCACTGTCCTTCCGGTTGTTAACCGCCTGGCTAGCAACAGAAGAACCAAGCTTGGAAACCTTACCGCCAGCAAGGAGAGAGGTAATAGCTCAGTGCAGCAGCACAGAAATTGTCACTGGCGGGATGCGTTTAATTAGCAAAAGAATAATGCAGAGGCAGAATTCAGGTGAGGAAGATAATCAGGGAGAGTGGGGATCCTTGGGGGGAGGCTTTCTAGCCTAGGTGGGAGCTCGGTCTTCAAGGATGGATGCAGATTAAGGCAGGGGTAATGGTCAAGAGGACCAGAGGAGCGGAGTGTCTGTGCAAAAGCCTGAGAGCCTGAAGCCTGCTCTTTGGTGGGCTGCACAGCTTGGCTGGAGCAGAGGGTTTAGGGGAGGTGAGGAGCTTTGGGACGGATGAAGCAATTCTCCAGATGGCCCTGAGCCGGGGAAGCAGCATGCTTTCCTGATGGAAGGTCCCAACAGGAGCATCAAACCCAGGGGCTCCCCGAGCACAGCCAGGCGCATCCGCTGGCCACCTGTCAGCTGAGCTCATCTGCTCCTGACCCCGCCCCTCACTATGAGTCAGGGGCCCCTGCAGCTGTCTCTGCGCTGGGGGCTCAGCTCTGCACCCCTGCTGGGCCAGTTGGCTCAGATTCACAAAGGTGATGGTTCTCAGCCTGGCCACACATTGGAATCACCTGGGGGGCTTTAAAAACCACGGATGCCTGCCTCCCACACCCAGCAGTGCTGGCTTAATTGATCTGGAGTGCAGCCTGGGCTTTGGGATTTGTTGAAAGCTCTGGAAGTGATGCCAGCATGTAGCTAAGGTTGAGAACTATGGAAGGATAACAGCACATCCACCCATTCTGGGCTGTATCAGCAGGAGCTGTTCTCACCGAGAAACGCACCTCCTGAATATCTTCTAGAATCTCACTTTCTGTATCCTCCGCCCATTTGGAAAAAGCTATATTTGCCTTCCCCTCAGAAATGTGCCTACTTGTAAGGCTTTGAACTGGCGTGCACAAATAAATGTCATTAAAGAAGTCTGATGGTATAGTGCACGGTTTGTTGTATTTATGTACGCTTGCGCGTGTGTTGTCAGGCTTTCTTCTAAATCGAAGTGGGTAATATTTATTATACAGAAGCCAAAGAGTAAATTCTACGTGCATTTAAGATCTCGCTTTGCAGACCCCTGCTTTAGGCAGTAAAAGAGAGAGTGAGCACTCTGATGAATAAAATATTTTATCAGGAGGACATCTCCACTGCCACTTCTTCAAAGAAACATGCATCACTCTTTAAATGCCGGCCAGTTTATACAAATACATATACATGCTAAGTAAAAAGACACAGGTGAATAGAACTACACTTTAAATGCAGAACTACAGTTTAAGTGTTCTTTAAAATAATGGGCCCTCACGGCGCTTGCTATTCAAAGGAGTTATGGGGTGAAGTTTTATTATAAAGTAAAAAAACTAACGGCTCAGTTGATCTGTGTTAAAATTTAGAATTTCATACCCTGCATTTGTTTTTCAGAACCTGGCACGTCTCTATAGTTGTCCTCAATTTGCTTTGCCAAATTGTAATATTTTTTCCTCTGCCCCTTCGTTTCCCATACACAGCATAAATTCCCCAAAGGCGGGATGACCTCCAAACGTGTTCTTAAAAATATTTTGCAAAGTCTGAAGACAGGAAGAGTAAAAGTGTAAAACATCTAAAAGATTTATTGGAATCTCAGCTTGAATCCTAACTGCAAGTACTTATGAAAATGTCAATACTAACATGAAATAGCTGGCATTTTTTCTAATGTAAATTGAATTAGATGGTGCATAATTGGAAAAACGCTCGCTTTGCTCGGGCTCACTCAAAACAAGCCCCAGAATTTGTTAGCTGCAGAGCCTGGCCCTCTAATGTCTGGCAACAGAAGGACAAATACTTTTGACTGCAAGGAGGATAGAAACTAAGAAGATGGCCTGGATGACCATTTGGCACCATATCCAGGCCCTCTTTCCAAAGCATGGGGCACAATGTAGACGTTAGCATGAGTATATTCTTAAAAAGAGGTGGCTGCATCTGGCTCTTGGTTTTGGCTCAGGTCATGATCTCAGGGTCATGAGATAAAGCCCCGCGTCAGGCTTCACACTCAGCATGGAGTCGGCCTGAGACTCTCTCTCCCTCTCCTTCTGCCCCTCCCCCCTGTGCTCAAGCACACGTGCACGTGCTCCCTTTCTCTCTCTCTCTCTCTCTCTCTCTCTCTCTCAAATAAATAAATCTTAGAAACAAAAAAGAGGTAGCTAGATGGGGGCTGAGGAGTGGGGAGTCAAAAGCATGCTAAGTGCCTTGGAGCTTCAGGGCCATCTTCAGTAGAAGCAGGTATAACAGATCGTTGATCTCCTGAAATGCAACAGGAAGGTGAAACTCACCTCCAAATATTAAAAATTTAAATGCCTGGAAAAGTTATAGAGTAAATACTCATGCCTGGAAATTGTGATGGTCTCAGCTCTAATTAGTTCTGCAGAACACACTTAACAAACTACTTCAGTTCCCTTTTATGATTGATTAATGAGGGTCCCAGACAGAGTAGAACTGATACCAGCAAGTGTGACTTGATGGGAATTTAATAGGAAGTTTGATCTTATCCCACATGATATTTGCATTGATCTTCTAGGAATGCAGCCAGGAATGAATGGGACAGTTGGCGGGTGAACTGGCAATAAAATTGTGCAACCTGTAGGCACAGACCACTTTTTCTCTGACCTTAAGCTCATGAATATATTCGTGGTTGAATGAAAGAACTTTAACCAAAGCCTACTCAACTTCGTGACAAAGAAAGCTTTTTTAAAATGGCTGTGCATTTTCTTTGACAAAGTAAAAAGACAATGGAGTTGTATCGACACTCAGCTCAGTGTTTCTCTACTCATTTCCTTTTGCATTAAAGGAGAAGTAACACTGATAGGAATTTATAGTAAGATGACTACCCCTTTGCCACCTGCAGAGTTTTAAACACTCACATCCAGTTTTTGAAATAAACTCACCTCTTGGATGAGCCTTGTGAAAGAATCAGCAGATGTATAAAAGAAGGTTATCAATTTCTTTTTTTTTTAGAATTTTATTTATTCATTTGAGAGAGAAAGCAAGAGACAGAGCACAAGCAGGGGGAGGGGCAGAGGAGAGGGAGAAGCAGACTCCCCGCTGAGCAGGGAGCCCGCCACGGGGCTCGATCCCAGGACCCTGAGATCATGACTTGAGCCCAAGGCAGACGCTTAACCAACTGAACCACCCAGGCACCCTGGAAGGTTATCAATTTCAACAAGAGATGGAGGAATCTTTGATGATGATAAAATCTCAGATATAATTATGACATTCTCTAGCTGACCACTATTAACAAGAACCATGTGAGATTAGAAAGGTGACCTAATCCAAGACGATAAGATTAACCTCAACCAACTTTGATGGCTGCTGATCCTTCTCTCTCCAGGAATTATTACTTGGTGTGGATTATATTTATTTTTTTACTTACTAATGTGTATTGCTTCTTAATTCCTTCCAATTATTTCATGGTTGTACATGTCTTATATTTTAAACTAAACTGTAATTTTAGTTAAAATGGACTAGATGATAGGACATAATCTCCTCTTTTAATCTTAGCACCCATCACAGCTCTGTGGCCAAAACCCAACTTAACTTTCAGTACGTACTTAATAACAGATACAGATGTACAGGGAGAACCAATGAGGTTTGTCTCTCTTCTCCACTTGCATGTGAAACTTCAGCACATTTTGAACACCTACAATGTGCCAGGCAATGTGATGGCAAGACGGCAAGCTGTAGTGAGACGGGCATCTGTTCCTACTTCCTGCCTCTACCACACACAAAGAAACCCTGTATTACACTCTTAGTGAGTGAAACTCCTATCTTTCCATTCACCCAGACAAGAAACTCTGGAGTCATCCCTCCCTGCTTTCTTCCCCTGACCCCCCAACCCATGCGTAATTAGCCACCAACGTAGACTGCAGTCCTTGTGAAAGCAGAGCCTGAGGCAAGGGCTTGGGTGAAGGGTGTGGGAATTTGGACAAAGATCCCAGGGAATAGGCATGAGGTGCTGGAGATGGGAACAGGGAAGGCCAGTGCAAGGAAGGCTATAGCGTACAAGGGTGTGTCCTCACATTGGTCACTCCTTTGGAAACCAAGGAGTGGTTGGGGAAGAACAAGGGGAGCATTTACCCACTGATTTCATCCTTTGTTGTCAAGTTTGCCCCTTAACTCCCTCATGTCTGGGCTCTGCACATGTGAGTGCCAGGTGGGTTCCTGTGGGTGTAGCACTGAGAACAGAAAGCAAGGGATGTGTCGAGCTGCCGAGGCAGAGTTTCTCTTGTGTGAATCTGTGGCTACTGCAATGGCTATAGTAAAAAGTGGCCATGAAGATGGGAGGTGGGGTGCAAGAGTGTCCAGTTCCCCTGCCAAGCCTGTTGGTTCTTCCTCCTTGACTTCCTTCAGATCAGCCTCCATCAGGGGTCATTCCATAAACCCCCTTCATTTCTCATCTGGATATCTGCAAAAGCCTCATGGGCTCAATCAACCTGTCTCTGGTTCATCTTCTCCCAATCCATAGTCATAACGTCCAGTGTGCAAATCTGACATCATCATTCCCCTGCTTACAACTCTTCCAGGTCTTTCTGCTCCCTAGATGTAAGGGATTTTATATCTATCAATAACATTATAATAGTATCATTATTGTTTAATCAATATGCATCGCAACTGCATGTGAATCAACAATCAGGTCAATAAAAAACTTCAATAGCTAAAAGCATCACAAACCAATAGAGAAGGGATAGGTTAATCAGTACCTAGTATGGGAAAAAAGGACATGAGAATGAGCCAGTTCTGGGAAGAGGATGCAAGAAGCATGGTTTGATTAGCATTTATTCGGGAAAGCAAGAAGTCAACGTTGGATTGGCACAAATTAGTGAGAGTCTTGAAAATCAGAGGAAGGACTTTAGAATTCATCACAGAAGGCAGGAGCACCAAGCTTCTTGAGCAAGAAAGTAAATAACATGGTGTGAAATGCCATCTCTAAGTTGTATGGCACACTTAGAAAGACTTTCTTCACCCTGAAGCGATTTAAAAAAAAAAAAATTCTCCATGGTGTCTTCCAGGGTTTTTATTATAATTCATATTATTTAAATTAAAATCTTTGATTTATCTGAAATTTATCCTGCTGTCAGGTGTAACATATCAATCCAGTATCTTTTTCCCTCCCAGAGAGCTAACAAATTATCCCAACCACTTTTATAGAATAATTCATCTTTTCCACAGTAAAGTGTCACTTTTAGCATATAATACATTCTGGCTTTTGGAGGGACCTATTTTTTGACTTTTAATCTTGGTTCCTTCATCTGTGTCTTTAGGTACAGTAGCACACTATTATATATCTAATCTCTTCTCATTAATCTTTTCCCTCAACTGTCCTAGCTCTTTGTCTTTGTTAATTTTTCCATAGGAACTTCCAGATCCTCTTGTTCAGCTCCCCTCTTCTTCACATATATATGCAGAAAACCCTATTGTTACTTATTGGGTTTACATTCAGTTTTAGGTTAACATATAGGGAATTGACATCTTTATGTCGAGTCTTATTATTTGAGAATGTATTTTGCTTTTCCATTTATTCAAACTTCTGTCATATCCCTTTAGAGTATTTTAGAGGTGTCTTCATATAGACCTCGCACTGTTAAGTTTATTTCTAGGTTATTTTATCTTTTTATTGTTGTTGCCATTGTTGCATATTATTATTACTATTATTCAATTCTGTATATTATTTTTAACTCAGCCAACTCAATTCTCTTACTATTTCTCAATAAATTTTCAGGAAATTCTTTTCGTTTACCAGATAAAATTGCATCCCCAGCTAATAATGACAATTTTTCTCTTTTGTCCAGTTTTTATAAATCTTATCCAGTTGCTTTTTTTGTATCTCTAGAAAAGTGTTAAATATAGTGATGATAAAAATTGGTTTCTTATAGAAACCAGATAATTGAAGTAAAAATCGAATCACTATTGTCAGTGTTTGATCATTTCTTCTTTTTTTCTACTAGAGTAGAATGTTTAGGATCTAGACTGTTTGGAATTTCAGTTCAGGGAGAATATAAGTGGTGTAAATCTCAATGTCTAATGACAGAAAACCTAAGGAAAAGACAGTATTTTTCTAACCCTCCACCTTTAGATGTCATTTTTGGTAGCCACCACCATTATCTGGTGACCAGAGTGACTGCCTTCTCAGCAGCCTGTTACTCTGGATCTAGAAAGGAAAGACAACATACTAGGGATAAATTCAATGTGGGAATCCCTTTTGGAAGTCTCCGGACTGGATGTGATCTTGTTTCTTTTCTCATGGGTATGGTTTTCCTGGCAAGTCTGTTCTTCAGTGACCACATTTAATAAGTTGTAATAAATGCAGAATGCATTCATCATTCACAATTTTGTCGTACAAAAGAGACATGAAAAGCAACTAGAGCCTGAGGGTGGAATTAGGTACACTTTTACTTTGCCTTTAATTATGAGCAAATATAAAAATGAAGTGTTGCCAGGTCAAGATCATCTTTGGCGAGGTTGGGCCCATCTTTGACACCAAGACCACATGTCTCCCCAACTTCTGTTGTACAATCTTCTTTGACTTCCTATGGGGCTGCTTCAAAAGGACCAGAAAGTCCTTTGCTGTAAACCTGAGCACACCTGACTTGAGAAAGGCAAGGACTCTTTTATTAGGACCCAGTACTTGGAGTAGTTGTCAATCCATTGTACTACAAATATGAAAGCAAATAAGCCAAGATCCTTGAGAGGAACCTTGACGGTGGACACTCAGGTGGATGATGCTTCTCATCGAAGTTTTGGGCTTGAAAAGCACTGTGGGACAGCTTCGAAGTGACACCCACTTCCTGCCATGCTCCCTTGCGGCCCTGTGTGGTCGGCAAGCCTGCCAGTAACTGCCTGTTATTTATCCTTTACTTCTGAAAACGAAGTTGAAGTGAGAGAAGAAACCCCCTCACTTGAATTGTTTTGACTTAATATGTTTCTGAGACTTTCACTTTGTCATTTCTGGCTGCTCCCCATCATTAAATTTAGATCGTTAATACCATAAATTAGTCGATGCCTTTTACCTGTATGTGCAAATCCCAGATGTGAAAGGCTGAGTGATTCTTTCTTTAGTTTGAACCATGGGTTCCGTGTCCAGCCCTTCACAGATGAGCTGCTCCTGTCTCACGATGTTTCTTTCTTCCCGCCAATGCTGGCACCCCATGTCTTCAGCCTTCCTTGAGTATCCTGTAAGAGTCTGGTGCAGTCAATCTCATACATCTTGCCTGCCTTAGTTTTGCCCAATCTGCTCACATATGTATTTAAAACTTTTGAATAATACACATACATCGCCAATCTTTAGTAATCCTGATTCAAAAAAAAAAAAAAATTTCTTCATTCATCCAGTCCATTCTGCACTGGAACCCTTTTTATTTTTTCCTTTGGAATGCCTCTCAGATTTCCTCAGCTTCTCTGCCTTGCTCCTGCCGACACCACAGTCTTTAATGTCTCCCTCTCCGAGAGCTCCCAACAGACCTCCTCTTGGCCGCGTTCCCTCCCTTGCACCTTTCTTAGCCCTGCCAGCTGAGTTTTCGAAAGCAGCCCTCCACGTCATCGTTTAATCCCATTCTCAAGAAGCTAGGTGACTCCTGCCTTCCGGGATGAATTCTAAACTCCGTTCAAAACTCTCACTAATCTGGACCTATCCTGCTTCCTTAATTTACTGCTTTCCCAAACAAACGCTAATCAAACCAAGCTGCTCACATCCTCCTCCCAGAACAGGCTCAGGCTCGTGTCAACTTCCATCCCTGCCTTTATGTTGCTCTCCCAAGCTAGGAGGCCTCCTTCTCTCTTCTCTCTTCATCCATATCCTATCTGCCTTTCAACAGTTCATCTCCAGTGTCTCTTGATTCCAACCTTTGGGGTGCTCTCCCTTTTCTAGAATCCCGGTTACTTGTTTGCTCTTCCCTATCACTTATTCTTGAGTTTCCATCTGTTCTAGGTACTATTAAGCACATGAATACTTACCCTGATCCTCACGACATAATCTTATGAGATTATCATTATATTATTACGCTCTCGTCTTACAGATGAGAAGCCTGATGTTCTGCGAGGTTAAGAGTTAAGTTACATCCATTAAGTGATGAAGCTAGGATTCAGAGTCAGGCAGTCTGGCTCCAGAGGTCATGTTCCTAACCACTATGCTGAACTGCCTCTTGGCTGTTCTACATGACTCTCTCATTGTTTCCTGAGTCCCTCCCCAGCCTGACTGTCAGCTCCTAAAAGGCAGGCATTATCGTCCCAACTTCGCATCCATCGCATTCATTACCTCCCTCAAGCCCATCATATAGGAAGCTCTTAACAGAATTCCCTCCACATGTGCAGAGAACTTACCTGTCTTACTTACCAGCATTTCTTCACCTAAAAAATAAAAATAAAAAAGACCAGGGTCTAGCACATGGTAAGTGCTCAGAGAATATTTCTTGAATAATTAACTGAATGAATATTTGATTGATTCACAGTTCGATAAACATATGATCGAGTCAGTGCATCCTTCTTAAGTCTTTCCTTTCACGTAAATTTACATATCTGTGTTTTATGGACAAGTCTCTCAATTGCTTCCAGTCCACCGCCAATAACTGAGCTGGACTTTTGCCTAAAGTAAATGGATGTTTAGATGTCCTCAGCCAAGTTCATTGTTGCCTCTATGGATCTAAAGGGTTTCGGAGTTCATCTTTCTATGAGAGCTGATGACATTAAGTTCTACCCATTTAATTAAGTCAATATTTTAGTATCAAAAACAAGAGGAGAGACTGTTAGGTTTTAGCCTGCTAACAAATAGTACTGTTATACTTGAGGTCTATAGTGCTTGCTTATTTATGAGCAAATAAAATGGTATCATTAGTTTGACAAATTTCAACATTTCATCTTCAGAAGTCTTCTTTATGAGAGAGTTCTTCTAAACTGAGGGAATCTATTATTTGTTTTATACCCTTTGCCTGAAAACTACTTTGGGCTCCACTTTTCATCCAGTGTCGATTTTAGCATTTTAGATAAAAGACACCTCATCTAATTCTCTCTAAATGTTACTAGTGGAAGTCAGGCTTCTGCAGAGCACAATCTGTATTTAATTTATTTACAAAGCCTCATTTAGCACTGAGAATTTAAAAATTCATCAAAATAAATGATTTTACATCAAGGGCTGAATTAACACCAAGTTTTCAAAGAGCTTTTCTTTTGAAAAATTCAAAGCACCTCATTAAGTCTACAGTCTTCCAAAAAAAAATGTGTTCTCCAAGATAGCGTTATTAGTCCCAATTTGCAAATGACAAAGTTGTGGCAAGAAGCAATTAAATATCTTTACCAGAGTCTACTAGAATGGAGTCACACAGGGTAGGCCCTTAACTTATGATCAAACCATCATTGGTTAATTAGAAGAAGAGGCCCAAAAAACCAAACAGGCAAGAAAATGATCAGCAGGAGGAAGCCAAATGTAAGAACAGGATTTGTCATCAGGCCTGTTTTAACACGGGATCCCAGGCAGTTGAGAAGAGGAAAATAAAAAAACCAAAAACCAGACCTCAATTAGTCATAGTACTTAATGGTAGAAAAGAAACATAGAGATTATCTCATCTCAACTGTTCATTTGAGTACTTGGGATGAGCGGGAAGGTCAGACCCGCCACATGGAGTGAGTTCTCATCGTGCTGCTGTTGACCTCAAAAGCGCTAAGCCCAGCTAGGTGTTTAGCAGAAAAAGTAAATATAGGAAATAAAATGTCAGGAACAAAATCTATGAAGTGCTGGATGATCTAAAAGGGTATCCCTGAAGTTCTGGAGCAAAATTACAAAGCCCAGAAATGATGGTTATCTCCTAAACTTTTCCAGTTTACTATTCACCAGTTTACATACTGTAATCCCACACCTGTCCACAGTTGGAGGGCACAGTCAGCTCAAGGTGACCACATCACCATGGGTGGACCTCTGTCCCCCACCATGTACACATACACATGCTCACACACACACTCAGTGACTGAAAATTCAAGTTTGTTTGTTTTTTTTTTTTAAGTTAAGCTCTTCTTCCTAAGTTCTTTCCTCTAATTATGAATAAGCCTGGTCCATCTGGCATTTTGTTACATCTTTTAATGAATCTTCCCATCTGCAACTGATTATGTACATCATGTGCATAAAATGATCAGACTATTTATATTCTAATGTGGTTAATTCATTCATTCTTTCTTTCAACAAATACTCAGCACCTACTCTGTAGCCAGTGCTTTGGCAGATACTGAGAATACAATAATGAAAAACACAGATGTGTTCCAGCCCTCATAGAGTATATAATCTGTCAGGGGAAAACAGGCATTAAACGAGTAACTGGGAGAGGTGACCTGGCTGTGGGAATAGCATGTGTGGAGGTCAAGAGTCTCAGATACTGTGAGAATCTCATATGGATGGAGTTTAAAAAGCAAAGTGCAAAGATGTGATATAGAGTTGGAAAGGTGGGCATGGCTAGATCATAAAAGGCTTTCAAAAATAGCCTAAGTATGTGGGCCTCTATGCTGAAGACAATGAAAAGTCAAAGACAGGTTGAATTGTGCTTGGGTGGGGGGTGTGGGGAGATGACATGATTGGATTTGCATTTGAAATCTTATACAAGGGGAAGGTACCTGGAATGGAACTAGATAAACTATTTTGGTGTGGAATAGATCATGGTAGAGAAGACCAAGAGGAATGGATAGATTAAGACATATCTATGGGGTAGAATCAGCAAGCTTCATGAGTGATTGACTTGGAGCTAAAGGAGAAGCAGGAGTTAAGGAAGATTCCAGGTTTCTGATTGGAGCAATTCAACCTGAGGGTAGGAAATGAAGAGACAGAGGGGCAGGAAAAACAAGTTCTGCATTGGGCGTGCTGAGTTTCAGATTCCTGAACTTTATGTGACAGGAACATCCAGCAAGCAGAAGAGAGGGCTGGGCTGGATCTATGGGACTAGAAATTATCAGTATTCAGAGAGAGGATAATTAATCCACTAAAGTATATATTCCATAAAGGGTGAGATCACATCTGGAACAATGCTGGTGCTCAGTGGTTATTTGATAAAAGTTGTTGAATTGAAGCCATGGGGTGAAATTAAGGTTGAGGATAAAAGAGCCTGTGGGTTACCCATTGTTTAGCACTCATTGAGGAGTTGGAAGCAAAGGAAACTGAGCAAGAGTTCCAAGAAGAAGATAACGTAGAGAGGTGGCATTACAGGATCAGAGGAAAATAGTTTTCATTGTTGGAAGTTTCTAGAAGGGGCAAGCAAAAGGAAACTAGGAAAATGTAGCCATCTTGGATTTAGCAACATTGCAAGAGCAAGTCATTGTGGCAAGAATGGTTTCCATTTAGTGATAAGGGTAGAGGCCAGATGAAGTTGAGTGGAGGGCAGGAAAAAGTGGAGACAGTGATGGGAAGGGCAAGTCTGCATTGTCCTGGTGAGGCATACAGAGGCACGCCAAGGTTGGTAGCCACTGTCTCTCCCGAAGAGAATTTCTCTTTCAGGATCATTTACCAGGGGAAGAGGTAGGTCCTCAAAAAAAGGGTTAAGGAAATCCCACAGCACTCCTTTAAAAAAAAAAAAAAAAACTTATTGAGCACTTACTACATATAAAGTCCAAAGTGATTAGCATGCTAAGGTCCTCCAAGATGAGATTGGACATGCAGAGATTTATTGCAAGAAATGCCTGTCACGGTAAAAGGAGCTGGGAAGAACCATGGAGAACAGATAAGGAGGAATCAGATAGGCAGAAGTTCAGACTAGGGTGCTCTTCCAAGAAAGTTTTGGCCACACTTTAGACTGGGGAATCTAAAAGCCAAAATCACCCATCAGAGGAATCCTGCCTCTTGCAGGAATGGGCCTGCCACAGTCTGTTTGCCACACTCAGTCTTTGGCTGAGAACAGCCCATGGGAAGCATGGCCTCGGCACAAATGAGGTGATAGGTTCAGAGCATAGCATCTGGGGCGATTGGTCGATTTCTCTCCCTATAGCAGGAAAGGTTCATAGCTGCCACACATACGGTATCTCATTTAATCCATACAGCATCCCTCTGAGATGTCACCATGCCCATTTCACAGGTGAGACACCAAGGACTACAGAAATTAAGTAACTTGCCTAAATTCCAACAACTAGTGAGAGGCAGAGCCTAGATTTCAACCATGGTGTCCTGGAGCTGGCCTAGACTGGCTGTGAGCAATTGTTAAATTTTTAGGAATTATGCTATTCAGTTGACATCAAGATGGCAGCTTGAATTTGGCCATGGTGGGAGAATTTACACAATGGAAACGTGCAAATACTACAAATCAGGCGTCTGTTGTTTTTTTCTGGAAAGGTGGTTGTTATACACTCACCAGAACACACCAGTGATTTGAATCCAGGTCATATGACCCCAGAGTTGCCTGTCCTACCTCTATGCTACATGCAGTTGCTTTAATCATTCCCTGTTGCATTTCTGATACCAGAAATCCCTTAAGCCACTCCCCTTCCTCTGAATCCCGGTAGGGGGCATTGTCATGCCCTGTGTTTTGCCCTTCCCTGCACTCTTTCATCACCATTGTGTGCCCTGGCTCCCTACCTAGACAGAAAGTTTCTCCAGGACAGAGAGAGGAGCTATATCCCCAGCCCCTGCACACCACCACCCCTCTCAATACATATTTGCTGTTGCAGCTGATGCTGACATACTTACACACTTTTACTGATAATGAGTGAATGGTGCCATCTCTAAAATGATATAAAAGTCTGTGGTGTAGTTGCATCTGTTACCACTCGTATTTAGATCCTGAATCTTACATTTAGAAAGGCAGACACTACTGGGAAGTGTGTTTCAACCTCAATATGACCTTTTAAGAGAACTGTAACTTCCATTACAGCCCAGTGATGTGGTTGGTATGCTTCCTGCCTCCTCCCACCCACATACCAGGAGATATATTAATTACCTGCCTGACTGGCCACTGGCAGTTTTTGGGAGATTGTTTATCCTCAGAAGCCCTGCACTCTCCAGCCTGGGAAATAAAGCTTGTGTGCGGCCCGGAAGGAGGCAGCCCCGAGTCTTCTCGCATTGTGTTGTGCGCTCCAGTGTCTGAGAGGCCAGCACCTGTAGAGAACAAGCCCAGAAAGGTTAGGGTGAAAAGAATCTGCCCAGGGGAGTCAGGCCACTGTAGAAAGTGCTGTGCCCTGAGTGGTCCTGAGCCATCAGAAGACTTGGGTTTGGGGTCACTTCAACCTGTGTATATGTGATCTACTCCAGATACTTCTAATGCCCGTGAACAAGCCGTGGAAGAAGCAGGTGCCAGGAAGCCTGCTTCCAGATAAAAAAAAAGCAGGTCTCTCATGAGAGCAACCCTTACCCTCCAGCAAAGCTCTCTGAAATCTTCTGGCATTGCAAGAGAATCTGTAAATCACCACTTCCTCTGCACCACTGTCAACGACGTTTCTTCCTATTTATTCTAAAAATACTTTTTTGAGTGCCTACTATGTGGCAGGCCCTTTTCTCAGCACTTGGGAGACATCAGCACACAGAACAAAATTGCTCCTGCTGTGGGGGCCCACTTCTGAGTTTCATCCCTTGCTCTGATCCTCTTGATCTACGTTACGTAGGTGTGTGTTCAGGCATCCAAGATATATCCATTCAGCCAGCAGGCCCTGGGCATCTGCTGTGTGTCTACTCTGTGGTGGTGGGGGCTGGGGCTGCAGAAAAAGACAGACTGTTCTCAGAATCCAGTCTAAGGGGGGAGGCAGACACATAACCCCTGGGTTCTAGCACCAGGGTGGTATCTATGAGAATCAGCAGCTGGGTGAGGAGGTCATGTCTGTGAGGCTTCCTCAGGAGGTGACACCTGAGTTGAGTCTTGTGGGATAAGTAGAAGGAAGACAGACAGAAAGGGCTGGTGCACAGAGGAAACGGAAGGCAGGGAGAGTGGCTGGGGTACAAAAGTGTGAGGCAGGAAGTAGCAAGAACTGAAACCCCACATGGGACAGCTAGCCTGGGGCTGCATTGTGTGTCCAGTCCCTAGTTTATTCCACTTATTTTAAACAAACCGCCACCGCCACAATTCCCTGAAGTCCACCTTGCTGCTGGTGTTCTTCTCTGAAGGGCAGGGAGCCCAAGGGGGGACACTTGCTGGTCTCTAACCTGAAGATGTGGACCTACAAGGTGACCACACTGTCCCATGCTCGCCGCCTCCTCCCAGCCACACCACAGCCCATTCCACTTCTCCGATGTGTCTCAGCCTCCCTCCATGTCCAAATCTACCCTTCAAAGGAGACTTCCGCCTGGTCCCAGGCATGCCGTTCCTTCGCCCCTCTTCCTCCTCGTTGCCCTCTGTTTCCGGTAATTCACTGGTCACTTCGTGTTTTGTTGTGGGAACTTCATGAGGATAGAATTCATTGGCTTCACTAAGTGCCCCCTAAATGAAAACCTTGGTCAAAAAGCTTTAAAGGTTCAAAAGAAATTAGGACAGGGACAGAAGGAAAGAGCTGGGAGTAAAATGTTGAAGTTAGAACTTTCAGGCCCTTCCTCTTTGAAGGAGGGTGCTGCGTCACCATTGAAAGGCAAGTCCTGGGTCCCTGTTACTTTTTACAGACTGCTTTAGCATTTTATCAACACAGACTGATGTGACAGGTGGCTAGAGCGTTGAAGAGAAAAGGTAATCCATGAAACTGCTATCAACGTAAAGGGAAAACAAGCAATTGGCCTTGATCCCCATTCAGATAAAACTGAAACTTGCATTGTGTTAACAGAAGCATGTGTTCTACCAACTGCAAAAGGAGATAATTTGTGTCCGCAAGTCTGTCAAGTGGGACGCAGTCATGTGTCCCTCTTTCCGAGTGAACACGTCACTCGTTAAATGAAGGCCGTCATATTCACTCCGCATGAAGGGGACCCTAGAAAACTTGCCCACTGTCCTCTGAGAGGCTGAGAGCACTGTCTCATCTTCATGCCTCTTCCTCAGATATAAGAGTTAATAAGAAGTTGCTTATTCATGTGGTAAATAAACTTTCCTGAGCTTTTTGGTAATCAAATCAGTTGTACTTTATGAATTCCATTCCTCCCCATTTGTAATTGAGATGGAAGAACATCTAAGTCAATGAAAAGCCAACTAAAGAAACATTGGCCTCTGTGTGAAGAAATCTCACTTATAAATATTTTTAAAGAGGGTATAGGGTAAGAAAGTTCAAAGACTTTTGCTTCCTTTGTTCTTCTTAAATTTTATTTGGAGTTTGGCATTACAGTCAGGACAACCCACAGCAAGACAAATAGGCTTTCAGATAAAAAATACTGAAAAAGGCAATGCACCGAATATTTCTTTTTATTTATTATATTTTTATATTCTTTGTATCTTTTATTTAAAAATATTTATATCTGTGGGGCAGATTTAGGTTTCTGTTGATTTTGCTCTTTTTGCTTAACTATATATTCTATAATAAACATGGGTTGACTTTGTAATAAATAAAAATATTTGAAGAGGAAGACTAAGGTTTGACACAAGTGAGATCTTTCTTACTTTTAAAGTCAAATAGTTAAGCAAATCAATGTATTAAAATCAAGAAGCCAAAGAAAACATGCACTGATAAATTAACTGGATGGTAGGTTTCCATTCAGCTGTTTGGCCTTCCACATTACACCAGGGTATTTTCGTGGATGAAACTACAATCCCAGATATTCATACTTTCAGATTCAGACTTTCCATCTTAGTCCACAGAAGCTTTACTTTAGGGATTTTGCAGAAAATTCTGGCTCATTGTTTCAGTCATTGGCCTCTCCTCTGCGGAAGCCAGTAGGGAACAGTGGTGGACACAGACGATCCCCAGACCCTCGGGGAACATTGCCACGAGGCTATTAATCAATTAAGCTATTCTTTTAAGGCAACAACTTCTTTCTAAAATAATTTGGATCGAATAATGAGACTAGCCGCAAACTGCAATATTTATGAGACAGAAATACTGAAATCCTCGATGATATTCTGTCAGGAGTCTGAACTAGAAGTGGAAAGAAGAGAGAGCTTGCCAAGTAGACTCAGTAGGACCTGGAAGCTGCTGGTACTTCCTCGTTCACTCGAGAAACACTGGCTGAGCATCTGCTTGGGGCTGAACCCTCTCCTGAGCCCGGGGACAGCAGTGAACAAGACAAGGACCTGCCTCTCTTGGAGCTGATATCCTAGCGACATGAACAGATAGCAAACAAACAGACAAATAATATGTAGTATTTCGGGCAGGGATAATGGTCCCTGGATAAATTCCAAGAAAGTCCATGAACTCCACTAGAGGAAAAAGATGCATCTTTATTTTCATTTGCATTTCCTTCATTTGTGAATGTAGGCAACAAACTATAGCACTGTTAACCATATCTATAATGGTAGCAATCTAGAATTAAAGGTATTTTATATCAGTTGCTCTTATTGGAATGATCTCAAAAGAATCATTCACACTACCATAATACTGGCATCAATATCATGGTAGATATTAGACCCACTGAGAAATCTTGTTATTTAATATATCAAATAAGCATATATATATATGCTTATATATATCTAAATAATATATACTACCACAACTTTTTAGTATTTTGATAAATAATTCAATATTTTTGGTTTCCTTTCTAATCCTATATGGTTTATTTTATACATTTAAACACATTGATCTGTGAAGTGGGTCCTTAGTCTACACCAGACTTCTAAGAGGTCAATAGCAGCAGTGTTTTATGCAAACTTCTCCTATCTCTTCACAGAGTTTAAAGAGATGTGTACTCAAGGGCTGAGATTTAGTACAATTTTTACTGCTCTCTCAAGGCCATTCTTAAGTGAAAAAAAATTTTTGTTGTTGCAAGTGTGTGTGATGGTGAAGAATACCATTACGTCTGGTACAGTGAGGTCCACGGTCTCCATTCACATTCACGAGCCAGTCACTTGCCACCACAGTTTTGTGCCATCCATGCAAACGTCGACACCATCAAAAAGACAAATAACACCTTAGTATTATTATGAAAGTAGTTTTGATCTTGTGGACCCCTAAAAGGGTCTTGGAGTCCCACCAGCGATCTATGGACCACACCTTGAGAACCACTGTACAAGATTAAGCGGCAAATAAAGGAATTCTTTCAGGCATTTGAACCACCCAGGGGAGTCTATTTGCATAAAAATCTTGGTGGTGGTTATTGTAGTCTGCTATCCAACTCTTTGAAATGGAAGTTTTACCCAAGCTTTGATGGGGGAATATTTTTAAATCTCAGTCAAAAATAATCTGTTGACATTTTTTGATTTCCCAATACAAGTCCAGAAATGCATCACAGCAGAGACGCGTGGCTCCTGCTCAAGAAAAGATATCCAGTACAGAGAGGTCTTCGCCTCCTTCAGTCCAGTGAAGCCTACAGACCTCTTCTTAGAGTGTTTTTAAATGTATAAAATAAAATACTTCGGATTACAAAAAATATCATATTGGAATAAGTCACAGCCCCAGACTCCTTTCGGGGGGAATGGGGGGGGAGGGTCTTCCGTACTCCAGGTTAAAAACCACCTGCTTCTTCCAATCCCTGCTGACAAGGAGAAACACTCAGGGATGACATTTGTTTTTTAATGCATTCATTTCCAGGTCAATTAACATCTTAAATCCCCAAATTCTGACTGTCAATAAGGTAGATTTACACCTAACAGATCCAGGGCAAGAATGTGGAGTAGGAATGAATTTCTCCTTCACCTTCTGTAAGACTGAGTGGCACTGTGTCTCCTGCTAAATATGGATTCTTTCTAAAGGGAAATGGCCCTGGGCTGGAGGTAGGAAGATCTTGGCCAGCAGCTCCCTAGGGTCTAGGACTATCAAGAATTCTCCACTGGGACTTTCTAAAATTTTGGTTACTGTTTTTGGAGAAAACAACAAGAACAACAACAACAAAACTTCTTTTACATCAATAATTTTCTTCTTTTTCTCTGCTTCTTAAATCAAGCCAGCATCCTTAGACTTATTTGAAAAACTATCTAGCCCTTAATGCTAAAAGTTAAGAAGCAAAGAATTTGCAGTTGTGCCGTTACCTAAAGAGTGAAACCAGTAATAACCCCGTAGTGAAATTTTCCACTCTCCTGGTGAAAGATTTGCGATTTATTGAAAAACCACTTATTTATCCACTTCATAAAGGAGAATATTGGTGCTGATCATTGAAAACAGCCAATAATCCAAAAATCATCTATATTTAGTCTTGGAATTAATAAAAGTATTCCAGCATTGTGATCTCCTCTGATGGTGTTTTTCTTGGGCTTAGTAGTAAGATGAATTCTTATTCTTTGACTTAAGGGTGGAGAGGTAAGTTGGTGGTTTGAAAATATCCCAAGAGTAGGAAGCCAACCTGTGATTTTAAATTTGCCACAAACAATCCCACCAGGTGGATATTCACCACTTTGTCAGTGAAGGGTTTCATTGTGGGCTTTATAGTTTCAGTAAGTTTTTTCACGAAGGAAACCGTGCTCCCTCTAAAGCGCAGCTCTCCTTCCTGTCCCCACCGCCAGGCTTTTTTAGTTTTTGCCCCCATTTCCTTGTACTTGGAAGTGCATAGTCTCCTTCCCAGGGGTGAGCTAAATAACCAAGCCCTTGCCTTTCCACCACCACCTTACCCAGTGCTGTTGAATCCTTCATAGCCCTTACTCAATGCGTTCAAAGATCAAACTGCCCATTCATGCCTACAGTTCCCGCTGTACTTTATAAAGCATTTTCACATATGTTTCCTTTAATCCCTGCTGCTATCCTGTGAAAGCGGTATTTCTACCCTTCTGTTGTAGGCAAGGAAACTGATGCTCACAAACATGAAGAATCCTGTCCGTTGTAATCCTGCCAGTTACTAAGAGGCCAAGACTCAAACCCAGATCATCTGATGGCAAATCCAGTGTTTTCTACCCTACCCCATAGCTAAGCTCTTACCCTGGTCTAGCCTCCTTATAAATCCTTCTTGTCCTTTATCTACCAGTGCTATTCTTGTCAGAGACTCATAGTCCAGAGAATTATACGATCTTGTATCTTTTCAGAGAGTGCCCCAAGTTTGAAAAAGCTATGGCTAAGGAGAGTGGAACATACACTGGTTACCTGGGGGTCATATTTGACCTGCAGACAAGTTTTGTCTCAGTCACAGTTTTTATTTCATCTTGGCACTAACATTTAAGGATTTCACACAGAAATCCAAATTTCTAGCTTCTCTTGAAAAACCAGATCAGGCAACTTGACACAAACAAATTCCATGGAGCAGTGTTGGGCTTGAGCTGAGCAGCACCAGCCCCCTTATGACAGGGAATATGCTTCCCAGTTGGTTCCAGACTTGTCCATTCAGGCAGTGAAGGCAGGCACAGGGCCCCACTAACGCATTCACGCCACCTGACAGGCACTTGCGGGCATGGATGTTTGCTAACTCTGCTCTAGAACGTGAATTCCTGGGGAAGGGTGGGGCAGAGGATGGGCTGTATATAGCATAGCACCCAGCATATATTTGGAGCCTGGTAAGAGCAGTGTTGAAATGCTGTTTTAATGGTTCTTCATTTCAAGAATGTTATTCTTAGGTATATAGAAATTTTTTTAAGATTTTATTTATTTAGAGAGAGAGAGAGAGAGTGTGTGTGCAAGCAGGGGTAGGGGCAGAGGGAGAGGGAGAGAGAGATCACAAGCAGACTCCAAGCTGAGTGCGGAGTTGGACATGAGGCTTGAACTCACAACCCTGAGATCATGACCTGAGCCGAAATCCAGAGTTGGATGCTCAGCTGAAGGAGCCACCCAGGTGCCCCTTTATATAGAAATTACTATAGGGATTTGAATTTTTTTCATTATTTATAGAGCCTTGGTCTGATCCATGGGCAGATAATAAATTTTAAAAGGGGAGAGAACACCAAAAAGAGAAAGAAAATGGTAATAAAAGAAAAACTTAACAGCACAGACCTTAAAGGATAAGAATTGGGGTTTACATTGGTTTGCTAGATGCCATACCCTTAAACATAGCTGTACATAATAAAAACACAAGAGAACATCCTGTAAAGCAAGTGCTCTCCTTAATCCCAATCACCTATTTCACCCATCCCCCAACCCATCTCCACTCTGGTAAACCATCAGTTTGTTTTCTATAATTAAGAGCTGCCTCCAGCTTTATTTTTCTTTTTCAAGGTTGATGAGAATTTTTGCATCTATGTTCATCAGGGGTATTGGCCTGTAGTTCCCTTTTTTAGTGGTGTCTTTATCTGGTTTTGGTATCAGAGTAATGCTGACCTCACAGAATGAATTTGGAAGAGTTTTCCTTCCTTTTCTATTTTTTGGAATAATTTGAGAAGAATAGTTATTAACTCTTCCTTAAATGTTTGGTAGGATTCACCTGTGAAGCCATCTGGTCCTGGACTTTTGTTTGTTGGGAGTTTTTTGATTACTGATTCAATTTCTTTGCCAGTTATTGGTCTGTTCAAGTTGTCTATTTCTTCCCATTTTAGTTTTGCTATCCTGTTTCAGTTTTGGTAATGTATATGTTTCTAGAAATTTATCCATTTCTTCTAGGTTGTCCAATTTGTTGGCATATAGTTTTTCATAATATTCTCTTATAATTGTTTGTATTTCTGTGGTGTTGGTTGTTATTTCTCCTCTCTCATTTGTGATGTTATTTATTTGGGTCCTTTCTCTTTTCTTTTTGATAAGCCTGGCTAGAGGTTTATCAATGTTACTAATTTTTTCAAAGAACCAGCTCCTGGTTTCATTGATCTGTTCTATTGGTTTTTTAGTTTCTATATCATTTATTTCAGCTCTAATCTTTATTATTTCCTTCCTTCTGCTGGCTTTAGGCTTTATTTATTGTTCCTTTTCAAGCTCCTGTAGATGTAAGGTTAGGTTGTTTATTTGAGATTTTTCTTGCTTGAGGTAGGCCTGTATTGCTATAAACTTTCCACTTAGGACTGCTTCTGCTGCATCCCAAAGGTTTTGGACCATTGTGTTTTCATTGTCATTTCTTTCCGTGTATTTTTTTATTTCTTCTTTGATTTTCTGGTCAACCCATTCAGTGTTTAGTAGCACGTTGCTTAACCTCCACCTATTTGTGGTCTTTCCATCTGTTTTCTTGTGATTGACTTCTAGTTTCATAGCCCTGTGGTCAGAAAAGCCGCATGGTATAATTTTAATCTCTTTGTATTTGTGGAAGCCTGTTTTGTGACCTATCATGTGATCTAGTCTGGAGAATGTTCCACGTGCACTTGAAAAGAATGTGTATTCTGCTGTTTTAGGATGGAATGTTCTGAATATATCTGTTAAGTCCATTTGGTCCCATGTGTCATTCAAAGCCAAGTTTCCTTGTTGCTTTTCTGTTTAGATGATCTGTCCATTGATGTAAGTGGGGTGTTAAAGTCCCCTACTATTACTGTATTATTATCTATTAGTTCCTCTATGTTGTTATTAATTGCTTTATATATTTGGGTGCTCCTATGTTTGGTGCATAAATTCAATTTCTCTTTATTAAACCTGTTGTGAATCCTGAGTTGGGATGGTGGAGCCACAGAGAGGAGAGACTGTTGGCCTAAAAAGTCCACAAACATGCTGTTTATGCCCCGGGTAACCAGAACTTGAAAGTGTGACTTTTGCGGTTTGTTTTGGTGTCTTAGGCCAAAACGATTAGATCACTGGACATGAAAGAAAGAGAAAGGAATTCTGAAGCTCTTCAGCTGAGACGGCAAAATCATCCAAATTCTGTGAAGTTAAGACAGTTTCTGTGGTTTTTAGAAACTCGTGTGGCCCAAATGGGTCATCAATAATTTTTATGGTATAAAATCCCTGAAGAACATGTTTGGTCTCTCAGGGATTCTTGCCATTCTTACCCTCACAAAGTTTCATGCTGGTTGAGATCTGAGTGAGCCGGAGTTTTCTGCTCAGTATGGCCTCTAGGAAATACTAAAGTGTGTTGAGACTTAAGCCTACCCCTAAAGAAGCCTAGGGCTTCTTTGAACGGATGAAATGAACAGATTTGAGGTGAATAATTTGTTTCTCTTCATTTCATAATTCAGTTTTTAAATAAAATTTGCAGTGGTTCTTCTGACCTCTGGCCTGTGTTTTGCCAGCATCTTTTCCTTCTGGTGTTATAGTCAAAAGTTAAAATGCATTTCTAGGGGCACCTGGGTGGCTCAGTCATTAAGCATCTGTCTTCAGCTTGGGTCATGATCCCAGGGTACTGGGATCGAGCCCCGCATCGGACTCCCTGCTCAGTGGGAAGCCTGCTTCTCCCTCTCCCACTCCCCCTGCTTGTGTCCCCTCTCTCGCTGTGCCTCTCTCTCAAATAAATAAATAAAATCTTCTAAAAAAATAAAATAAAATAAAATAAAATGCATTTCTATGGTTTTATTAAGATCTAGCCTGGTAAAGTTGTAAACCTGATAGGACCTACTGGCAGTCCACTGAAATGATATGCTATGACCTACATAAAGCCCTCAGAATGATAACCTGTCCATTTTCTATGTGGCTAGGTAGGAGGGAAGGGCTGGGTTTCTTCATAAACCAGACCTCCTGTTGGTTTTAAGGGTTTGATCAGCACCTCAATATCAGTCATATTAGAAGGACAGATAGTCCCATTGACTGTATGCTTTCAGATATAATCAGTGTAGCCTCCTTCTGGAAGGGCTGTTGCTTCCCGTGCATTGGGTTGAATGCACCAGGCAGAAGATCCTTGGGCTCAGGGGGCCAGTGTGTGTCTGGTTCACCAAGACAGCACTTCCAGAGCTCACAGCAGAGGTGCCAGTGGCAAAGGTCCACCCAGATGGCTCTTTCTGGGCCTTGAAAACTAGAATCACAAAACCCCAAGTTATTATTCCTCTAAGTGGAGCCCACATCTAGAATGCACTTTTTCTAGCAGGGAGGAGGGTTATAGGTCATTTAATGGCATTTCAGTCATGCCGATGTCTACTAAAAAAAGTATCCATAATGATATATCTTTATCTTCAATATCATTTAGGCACTTTTTGTTTAAAATGTATTAGTACTTGCATTCTGGATTTCACTCTATTGGTGAATTTTTTTTTATGATGTTGTTTATCAAAAAACAGTACCATCTTTGAAAGCTCTTATGAGCCTCCCGTGGTGATTTGCTGGGCATAGAACAATTCAAATTAAAATTTCATTATCTTCAAAGGCACTTTTATGGGCTATAAGAGAGTACCTGCCTGGCCGTGGGTGGGTACCATAATACAGAGAGAAGACATGAAACTTTTCTTCCAGAAGTTTAGAGTCTCTATACTACTAGTAAAAAAAACAGAGAGCAAAGATAATACCTTTTTTTTGTATTCATGGCATACTTCAAATATTGGAACTTTTGCAACACACTTGAAGTGATTAAAAGATTAAAAGCAACACTGTAATAATAAAGTCACTATTACAATATGTCACAAGGTCTGTAAGAAGAATCCTTGGGAATCATACTCTTTGCTGTCTGGCTGAAACTATGAGTTGCCCTATGCTCTCTGGAATATTTCATGAAGCAGAAATGATCACATTTCAATAAACATGTGACCTTGCTTTGGGCACAGACTTGACATTTTACCAAGCTTCTTTCCTCTGACTCGACAAGTTGCACTCCCCATACTTGAGATTGCCCACATCTCTGTATTCATTATTTTTTCTGGTAGATTTCCTTATAGGGAAAACACATGAATAGCCTATACTGGACTCCTAATCAAGATGGTATAACAGTTTCACAGCCCTTGGCCTCAAACACATAACAATGATAGATAGAATATTTAAAAAAGGAAATCCAAAGGATTTACTGGATTAGAAAATAAGAAGAGCTTCCCCGTACCTGGAACAACACTAGAGGAATAAGCAGTGGTGAAGTGTCAGGCCAGCTGGGCTCTGGTCCAAAATCAGGCAGTGACAGCCAAGAATTGGGCTCCTGAAAAGTAAAGGGGACTAAATGCAGTCCCTGTCAAGACAGGACCAGAACAGAGTTCAGAGCTTTAAGCTAGGGCCTAGAGTGGGGAGCCACACTTCCCCTTACTTCAAGCAAAGGAAGCTGACCTGTTGCTGGAACTATGGCCTGGTTAAGACTTTATAGACAGAGAGAAGTGGGAAAACAAAGCCATAGCCTCACTAGTAGGAAGTAAACCAAATTTTTTGTACTTGGTAACCAGATCTGTAATATTCCCATTGTTCCCATAAGATGGGAGGTGTAAGTATGACCTTGTTCTAGGTTAAGTGCTCAGGAGTTCAGATGGTTGTAACTACAAAACCACTGGGGAAGGACAAAAGTAGGGAGGGAGGAAAGAAGAGAGACAGGGAGAGGAGGAAGGGAGGGGAAAGAAAGAGAGAGCAAGAATGAGAATGAACCTCTCATTCTAAATGAGCCTGCAAGAAAATAAAAATTAGATAAAATAAAATCAGTTAAAACAACAACAACAACAAAATGAGCCTGCAGGGCAGACATCCTGAGGACATGAAAGAAAATCTAATACCAAAAAAGACAGGCAGCAAAATCTACTATTGGAACATGATTTCACTCCAGATGGCTTTAAGGAACAATCTGACATGAGGATATTAAAAAAGAGTTAACTATAAATCTTGAAAATATGGTCATTAAAATAAAAATGTAAGAGATGGAATAAACTTTAAACTGAGTAGAGTTAAAGAGAAAATTTATGAATTAAAATGTTTTCAAGAGGAGTTGACAAAAAATGCAATTCAGAGAGATAAAGATAGATAGATAGATAGATAGATAAATGGATAGATAAGGAACAGCTAAGGAATGGAAAAGAGGTTGTAATGTTTCAATAGTCATTCAGTAGGATTTCCAGAAAAAAAGAATGGTGACATGGTAGGTAAGAAATATTTGGAGCAATTGAAGGATAGGATATTCTAAAAGTAAAGATGTGGTTCTTCAGACTAAAAGTGCACCACAAGTACCAGCATAAACAAAGTTAAATTTACACCCAAATACTTTAGAGTGACACTGGAGGATATTAAGGATAAAGCAGAAAAGCAGATGATCAGTGAAGGAACTGTAATTAAGCTGATAGCAGATTTCTCATCAGCAACAAAAGCTACCAAATGACAGTAGAGTAATACCTCCAAAGTGCTGAGAGAAAGTAATTGTCAAGTAGAATTTTATACCCAGCTAAACAATCACTCTCTAGATTTTTTTTTTTCTTTATATAGAAAGTTAGTTTACCACTTACTGCCTTCACTAAAAGCACTATTACAAGATGGATTATGAAGAAAAGTAGGGAAGGTGTAGGCACAAGAAACAACAGTGAAAATAGCCATTGATTAAAAGATGTTGGTAAAAAGAGTTTAGTATTAAGTACTACAAGTTTTTTGTGTGTGTTAAAAAATGTTGAATTAGATAGCATTGATAAGATGGAATGTGTGGTGTTTTATGGATAATTAAAAGTGCTAAGATCCTTCCAGATTTGGGAAGAGTATAAAAAAATTAAATTACTTCAGACTTTGCAGCCTCGGGAGGTAGTGGGTCTGACATCAATACCCTCAGCCTGCCAAGTGACAGCTCTGGGAGGGTGGTTGGGTCCCTGAGCAGCAGCTGTGCTCTCTTGACTGGTTTGGGCCATGGTCAGTGCTGGGGGTTAGGAGTTCTGCCCAAAGGAATGTCATACACCAGGCTCATGGGGAAAAAATTACTTCAGATTTTATTAGAAAAAAATTTTTCTAGTCAAATTTGAATGTTAAAAATTTTAAATGACTGCTCATCTTTCTGACCATCCATATATGAATGAATTTTTAAAATTCTGCACCGTTCCTCAAAACCTTCCAAATAATGAAAGTATTTTAAGTTACACTGTTATTTGTAAAGCTGTCAGAATCATGTATTTGGGGGAAAAAAATCTTAGAATATTAAAAATGTAAAGGTAACCAAGAAAATAATAAATATGCAAATCTTTAATTCTCAAGCAATAGAGGAAATGCAGGGGGTATTATTAAAAATTTTATTAAACCAACAGAAGACATGAAAAGTGAAAAAAACAGAGAAAAAGAATAGCAAACAGAAAACACAAAGGAAAATGTTGAAGCAAATCCAAATCTATCAATAATCACAGTAGAGGCAAATGATTAAATTTATCCATTAAAAACAGAGGGGTTCATCAATTGAAAATAGAGAGGCTCAAAATAATGGGATGGAGAAGGTCACCATTTAAATACTAAAAGAAAGTTTATGATATAAGACAAATTTTTTTTTAAGGATTTTATTTATTTATTTATTTATTGAGCTAGAGTGAGACAGAACACGCATGAGCGGGGGAGAAGGGCAGAGGGAAAAGCAGACTTCCTGCTGTGCAGGGAGAACGACGCGGGGCTTGATCCCAGGACTCTGGGATCATGACCTAAGCTGAAGGCTGATGCTTAACTGGCTGAGCCACCCAGGTGCCCCAGCAAAGTTTAATATAAGGCAAAAACATTAATGAAAAGAGACACCACCGGCAAATAAAGGGAACCAACTACTAAGAAGAAATTCTATATAAATGTTAGTAAGATGGCAAATTATAAACTACAAATTAAGGAAGACAGACACAATTATTTGTCATCTACTTGGGGCCAGAGTACTTAACATGATAACTTAAAAATAGTAGATGCCTTAATTCATAATGTAATTAAAGAATCTTGGCATTGGTTTATTGACGGTTTGAGCTTGAATTGTTGAAACACAATGAACAACCAATTTTGAACTACCCCAAATTAAGAATCTCTGAAATCAAATTGCATTAGACCATATTGTGGCATTATAGATCTAAACTATATAAGAAAATTCTAATGGAAAATTTAAAATTAGAATTCCAGGTGAAGTTTATCTTGTTTCATTTCTGACCATATAGCATTAAAGAAATGATAACCCACTTCTGTATTCCTCAGTATTCCTTCAACCAATCCCTGGACTCCATCCTCCTTATTTTATTTATTTATTTTTTTAGATTTTATTTATTTGACAGAGAGATAGAGAGCACAAGTAGGCAGAGAGGCAGGCAGAGGGAGAGGGCGAAGCAGGCTCCCTGCCGAGCAGGGAGCCTGACACGGGACTTCGACCCCAGGACCCTGGGATCATGACCCAAGCCGAAGGCAGCCGCTTAACTGACTGAGCCACCCAGGCGCCCCCATCCTCTTAATTTAATTTCAAAAAATTCCTGCCCCCAATTTTTGGTCAAGATGGGACTCTCAAAGTGCCCCACTTATATAAGATTTAGGGTGGCCACTGGTTTCTTAAGTAACTCCTACCAGGGCTAACCTCTGCTTAAAGATACTCTTTGTGCAGATATTCCAGGCACTCTATGTAGAAAGAAGGAAAATGATTGTTAGCCAAAAAAACTATAATTATGGGGACTAGTGCCTGATAATGTATTCCATTTTTAGTTTTGAGAATGTTTGTACAAACTGGGTTGGGCCCAGTGTTTTTACACTAGAATCTGTAGACATTTATCCACCTAATAAAATAACCACACAATCTGGCAAAATTCAGTGTAGTTGGCAGCCTTTCCTGCCCTGAAGCCTGGAACAGCATTGGACCCAGCAGGTGTGGCTTTCAGAAGGTTCAGAGAGTTGCATTCAGGAAGCCTGCCCAGCACCCTACCTGTGTGCAGTGTGCCCTCCTGAAGGCCTGGTTGATATCCCAGCTTTTTATAGGCTCAAAGGGCCTCTATTTATTCACAATGGATAATAAAGACTAAAGTGACCAAGAAATTGACACGTTTCGCTGGAAATGCTTGATATTGACATAATAGACCAAAATTACAATAAATTTTAAAATCTTTTAAATAAAAGATGCCGTGTGCTTTAAAAGGTATTTTTGAAATTTGGAGTATAGCTACTCCGTAGTATTTAACACAGTTGTACACAAGAAACCTATTCTTCCCCTTGTTAACATCAGTTTGGTAGTCATCTCTTTCTCTAAAGGGTTAAGTGCAGGGAAGAAAAGAACTCTCAACAGCCTGGACCCTAGGAAGGAGAGAAAGAGGAAAAATGTTTCCTCTTATTTTGTTTTTCCACAAGGTATTCCTTAATCTTAGGACCCAAGCAGTCATGACCCAGTTAGTGAGATCAGACTTCCTGGACCCTACTGTAAGAATCACTTGCTTATATAGGAGGAGCAGTGTGATGAGGTGGGACATAAGACCCTGATGCCCACATTGGAACATGATCAGTCCAAGGCAGAACATAAAGTGACAGTGGGCAAATTAAAACTGTTGTGACACGATGAAGTGCCAATGGGGCCCCAGTAAATGGCCCAGAATCCAGGAGCATGCTGTTAAAAGCTCACACTCATGATAAAGTCTTACGACAGACCTGATATTCAGAAACAAGACTCTGTTCCCTAGGAAGGACTACCTAGGGAAAGCAAGGCAGAGCACCCTCTTCTAGAATCTAGAGGAACAGAGGATACAAAGGAAGCTACGAAGACAGGATCAGACACAGGCAGCAAAAAATGGCTTCAGTTACCAGCAGTGGATAACTGAGTGGGCTTGTCCTTGGAGACAAGTGGTCAGATGAGAGCCCAGGAATTGGGTTATGCTAGCTGTTGCAATATTTGAAGCCTCTGTGTGTTGCCCTAAAGCAATGATTTTCAGATTTAGAACCTTTTTTATCAAATGAAATCTGATACAAGACCCAATATATAAACCTAGGCAAAGCACAGCTCTTCTGGTTTGAGTAGTGCTGGGGGTCCCGGAGCCCTGCCCATCCGTAGCTCCCCCCACCATGCACCCTATGTGTACCTCGACTTTTCCTTTTACTGGAACTCCTTAAATCCCTCCTTTCTAGGCCCAGGATTAGCCATAGGATTGGAGAGAATTGAGTGACCTTGACATTAGAGGAAAGCTCCAGAAGCTGGAGAAGAATTCAGGATCTCACAGAAATTCAAGGTGACTTCTGGTGAGCCTTCTGAGTAGACAAACACAACCTAACACAAGTGTGGTTTGTAGCCCCCTCAGCAGCCATAGTCTCCATTTTCCAAAAAATCCCCCACTTCTCACCAGGTTGACAGTGGCCTCTGAACTTTGTTCATTTAAGAAGATAAATAAGTAAAGTCTCCAGTGATTTCTCTTTCATTCCACAGCCTTTCATTAAATAAAGTGGTAGATGTTCAATAAATGTTGGTTCCCTCTTCTCCTCTCCCCTCCCTTCCCCTCTACTCTTCTCCCCTCCTCCTCCTGTTCTCCCTCACCATTAGAACCTTCATTCTTTGGGCTAAATGACCGTCCCCTATTAAAATGCAGATATTTCTGGGAAGCACATTAAGCTTGATCACTTATTTATACCTCTGTGTGCATTAATTTATGAGATCATTTCCACTAGACTCTGAGCTGAGAGCCATTTTGGTTGGGGAGGAGACAGGGGAGGAAGGCCAGAGAGAGCTTGAGATCACTGGGTGCCTACGCGGAGGTGAAAGGCCCTCAAGGGGATGGGGGAAAACAGCTATAATAGGTTTCCCACAAACAGGATCACACCCAGTAAGGCGACATATTGGAAGAGAGAGGAGCACAGACCTGAGGGTGGCTATGATCCTCTGTGGCATTGTGCCTGGCTCAGCTCCCTGTCCGAACCCGATTGTTGCCACAGACCTCAGAGGATGGCCTCAACAGGCCCCACCATGGCCCATGAAATTTGGGGACCAACTGAAAATAATTGGTCAGGGCCATTGCCTGCAATCCACTCATACCGAACCTCTCTGGCACTAATCCTGGGCCGTAAATACCTCCATCCTGCATCTTTCTCACATTCCATGCCTGGAGAGTCAGCATCGTCTCTGTGTGGACATGGCATGAGCATTCACTGTCTGCTGGCTCCTGTCTGCGGTAGTCCCTTTGAGTATTGTCCTACAGCGCTCTCTGAGCGATTGTTAGGAACCTCAAGTCCCTGCAGAGAGAATGGATGAATTCTTCCTCCTACCTGGAGTTTTATCACAAAGTGATGGCTAATTTCATGCATTCGCCTGGTATTCTTTTAAACATTTTGGAAAGTGCTCAAGATGGCATTCCAGGCTTCGCATTTGAGACGGGAAGATTTTTCTTGGAACGAGATGCCAGTCTGCCCCAGTCCTAAAGAGCCTGAAAGGCCAGAGGCCAAGTGTTCCCTCACTGCTGCTCTTTTATTATTATTTGTAGTTTCCCTTTTTAAGGTGCAGAGAGAACCCAGAGCCATTTCTTGAGTCTGTGTCTTCGCATGTTGCCTTTACCTCCAAACTTCTGTTTAAATTTGCATCTTGATTTCTTTATGAGACAACATAAACTGTCAGCAAAATAACATTTCTGCTAGTTCGGGTGCCTTGCTGTGCAGTTGATGAGTTGCCTTCTTTAGTGAAAGGAGACTTTTCTGTCAATTTGCCATAGGCTTGAGGGAGAAAAAAAAAATCTCCCACAAAGGCAGGAATTGATGTTGCAAAAATAAGGCATGTTTAATATTTATGGGCATTTTAACATGTATAAATGTTGCATTAATATTTGAATCAAAACATAATATCTTGAAGTAACAGGTACTTGAAAGCAGTGTTTCTGAGGTATTAGATATCTGAAGTTGAGTTTTCTTTTGTGTGTATTTTATTTCAGTTTCTTCATCTGTGCATCAGTAAAGGTGCATGTGCTTAGTCCTGGGGAAACTAGCCTTGTTGGGTGCTTTTCAGGTCAAGAAGACAGTGGATCACAGCATTTCATTCTCTCCCAAGACCTCATTAAGATGATGATAAGGGAATTTTAAAAGGTCAGACACACGACAATGAGAACAGAAGGATCAAACAATTGAACAGATACTTAGGAGAGGAAATAGAATTTGGTAATTGATAAAGTGGGGCCAAGGAGGCCACAGCCAGGAGTGCATTCAGAGGAAAGACAGCTAAGAATTCAGTCTGCCCCTTGGGGACTTGTATGGAAATGCCAGACACAGTGGACGGTGGCTATAAGGCAAGAGGCAGACAACAGGGATTGACTGGAGAGCTCCATGTGGAAAAGTAACCCTTTACCCATTCCCACCGGGGAAAGTCCAGCAGCTGTGTCCCAGGTGAAATGTGTCCCAAAAAATGTGAATGTCCCCGGAGAAAAGACTCTCCCATGACCCATCTGGCAATTAAGTAATCCTCAGCAAAATGGTGAAGCCCACTGATTGATAAACCCTACCAATGTCAAGCACAGTTCTCCATAAGTTTTTACTGACTCATTATTAAATATGCATGGACAAGCAAAGCTCCATAGATACTTTAGAAAAGGCTACACCTTGAAAGAGAGGAGCTAAGATAAGCAAGCAAAAACTATAACCCTAAAGGAAACAGAAATTTCAGGAAAAAGAAAAGTTTTAAAAGAGAACTCTACTTTGTTTCCTCAGAGAGATTTGAGAAAATATTACATCCATAAAAAGAGCAGAATGCCATGAAAGAAAATCAGGTGTATCAAGAGAGAATTGTTAGATATTAAAATGTGATCATTGTGACACAAAATCAATAGAAGGACATGGAAGATAAGGTAAAGGATATTTCTTTGAAGAAAAACAAAAGACAAAGAGTAAGAAGAAATGAAAGAATAAGAGTCACTTATTGGATCAGTCAAGGTCCCAAATCCAACTACAAAGAAATCTAAAAGTACAGAATAGAGAAAAAAAAGCAGAGAATATTATTTATACACACACACGCTCACATACTACAAAATAATAACTCAAGTCTGAAAAACATGAAGCTCCAGATTAAAAGACCCTACTACAGGTCTTGATCTCAAGGGTTGTGAGTTCAAGTCCCACATTGGGCTCCATGCTGGGTGTGGAGCCTACTTTTTAAAAAGGCCCTACTAAGTGTTCAGCACAATACTAGTCTTAAATTTCAATGCTGAAATTTCAGAACACCAAGGATAGAGAGATGTTAAAGCTTATTCTCACGCCGTCTTTCCCCCACCTCCCCCCACCAACACACACATCAGCGGCAAAGAATTGAGAATGTTACTGATAACAAATTCCTTATCAGCAACACTGTGAGCTAGAAAACAGCAGTGCACAAAGTTACTTGAGGAGGTGGTCCATGCAAAACAAGGGAGTAAACCAAGCTGTATTAAGACACAAAATTTAGTTAAATGGTATTGTTACCTCTGACAAGTACAATGGAGAGGCGGAGTGGTAAAACAAGACATAGTCACTTTTCATTATAAACTTTTTTATAACGTTTTTTGACATAGGCATGTATTACTTTGACAAAACCTTTCAAAAATGTTTTCAAGTAGCACATGTATGTTAAATTAGATTTTAAGACTAGAAAAGAGAAAGAGGGGGGAAATAACATAGCTCCACCATCTCAAACCCAAACTCTGTTAAAAATTTTTGGTCTACATTCTCCTAGTGTATTCTTTAAATATAGGCTTTCTTGGGGTGCCTGGGTGGCTCAGTTGGTTAAGCATTAGGTCATGATCTCAAGGTCATGATATTGAGCCCCACATCAGCCTCCGTGCTTAGCAGAGTCTGCTTCTCTCCCTCTCCCTCTGCCCCTTCCCATGTGCTATCTCTCACTCTCTCATAAATCAATAAACCTTAAAATATATATGTTATTCTTTTTTTATTTTTTATTTATTTATTTTCGATTTTATATATTTTTTGACAGAGAGAGACAGCAAGAGAGGGAACACAAGCCGGGGGAGTGGGAGAGGGAGAAGCAGGCTTCCCACTGAGCAGGGAGCCCCATGCGGGGCTCGATCCCAGGACCCTGGGATCATGACCTGAGCCAAAGGGAGATGCTTAATGACTGAGCCACCCAGGCACCCCAGTTATTCTTTTTTTTTAAAGAACCAACAGAGTTGTAATCTTATTGCATATATATTTTGATTTTGATTTTCTCACATAAACATTTTTCTTGTAGTTATGTATGCTTTGTAAAAATTTTAAATGATTACAAGTATTTTACAATTAGTTATATTATAGCTTACCTAATTTCTATATTTGAATAGTTTATAATTTTTTATCTTTTAAACAGTACCGGGATAAATATTTTGCCATAAAAATAGAAGTCTTTGTCAGATAGTCTTTGTCTGAATTTTGCTATTTTTGTTTGGTTAGGCTCCCTAGATTTTTCAGCTCTTTATGAAATCACAGTGTTTGTGGTCTCCATATCTCTGATAAGCACCCAAACTCTTTGACCTCAAAGACCACGGTTCCTTGTTTTAGTACCATTGTGTTTAGACAGAAGAAGTGCAAAGGCATTTCTGGGAAGCAGCACTTACTGCCTGTACAGGACGCTGCAGAAAGTCATCTTGAGTACTCAGTAAATTTTGTTGCAGCAAATTAAAAAGGGTCTACTGAAATCGAATGAAAACTGATCTAGATAAAGGAGTGATCCTCATCTTAAAACGTTTCAGGATAAAACTGTGACTTCTTTTTCTTTAGTTTAATAGAAACTTGAAATTCACAATCTGGGAGTCCAAAGGGAGCACTTCAAAACATATTTTGTCTCTTATGTCTGTAAGTGTCTCCGTTTCAGGAGCTCCATTGGACTAGAGCCCACGGTGAATAAGAATATTAGCTAAAATAAATGTAGCCTTATACTCTTCCACACTTCTTCGTCTGCCATCCTGCAATCAGATACACAGTGACAGACTCAGAAGGAGTTGGTGTAAAGGGCCACAAAGCCACCAAAACAGATGTCATAGATGTTATCCATCCAATACCACATACTCTGCTGATCACAGGGGGAACAAAGTGCTACCCTGCTTGGTCCCAGAGGGCTGTGTTGAGAAGGATTCTGAAGGACAATTCCCTTCACTACTAGAAAGAGTGTGTCATCAGTAATTCATGCCTGGCATGAGCATGAAATGAGAGCACATTGGTGTCTCTAGCCATCTGCCACTTTCAAGTCCATTAAGCCTTCACTAAAAAGTCTTACTTGACTCTTCTGGTTCTGGTTCAGATTTCTTTATAAGGCTTAAAAAGGCTTACAAGGAAGAATGTATGGTGCAATAAAAGTTGGCTTAGACCACACCCATTCCACTTCTCCAAACTGACTAAACCATTAAGTTTGTAATCTGATTACCGCAGTCTGTCTACAGGGCAAGGATTCAGGTACTTCTACCATGGTGACTGACACTCGGGAATTTTTCTCTGTCCCACTTCCAACGCGGCCATGTTGGACTGGCAGTCACCTCCAGCACAGCAAGCTATCCTTCAGTGTGTCATTTACTTTACCATTCAACTTTTTCCTGCTGTCTGTGTTCTTAGCGTGTGAAGACTGGCTCCCAGATTGATGTTCAATCCACATTGAAAGAGAGCTTTTTTATGTCAAAGTATCATTACCTTGTTTGATGTACAGAGTAGAATGAATTATCATGAGAAGTAATTGCATAATACCGTTTTGTTTCTCCATCAAATTATCTTGTTATTTTGGCTCACCACAAATAGCATGTTTCATATTTCCATGTTTTCCTTTCTCTGTGTTTTCTCTATGAGTTAGCTGATGTCACTATTTTGAAAACTATTGCGATCACCAGTAATCATGTTTTTTAAATATAAGCTAAAGGAAAGAGGAATTGAGATGCTGAAGATGATGGAATATTCCTAAAATTGGGTGGCAGGAAAAATAATTTGCATACATGATTGTCAATCTGAGGAAAGGATCAGTGATGCTGGGTATTACTGTTCCCATTTTACAGATGAGTAAATTGTGCCTCTAAGAGGTAGACGTGGGTTAGACTCCACAGCTACTAAATGGTATGGCCTAGACTTGAACAGAGGTCTGTTTGATACCAACCTCAGTGCTTTTCCCTCTTCACCTTCCCTGAAAGGTGAAGAGTTTAGATCGTAAATGCTGAATGAAAGCCTTTTAGTAACTCATAAATTTTGGAATAAAAAGATTACCACTTTTTCTAGATCTTCTAATTACAAAACTATGCTTAAAAGTTAGCTAATTTGAGGAACAGGCCCTTTAATACAGTTTCATGGACTGAGATAATATGGTTCGGCCCTGTGATATGCAGATTGGGGAAACTGAGGCTCAAGATAGCATGATTTAGCTAAAGGCACCAGGCTAATTCATGGCCAAGCTGAGACCAAAACCCCAATCTCCTTTACCTCATTTGGGGAGCTTTGCATGTGGCTTCCCAAGGTTTGTGCTGCTAAAAGCATCAGAAATTCTGTCTTCTAAACTCCAAGGCCATACAGACAAAGCTGATGTTATACGTGGGGAACTATATAAAAACACCAGCAAGTCTTTTTTCAGTTCAGTAGTTTTTAGACAAGGTGCTGTCTTATATAAAAGGATAAATAAAATAGGAATAGTCTCTAAATTCACCTTTTGTGATAAGACTAACTCCACCTGGGATTTCAATCCTTCCACTCCAAAATTAGAACCAGGAGAGGAAGCATTTGTCGAGTTCTCTCTGTGCACAGAAATAAACAGGCAACTTTCTGTCTCAGAGGCCTGCAGGAGCCTGGCCATACGGAGTGGGGAGAAGGAAGCAGGGTTGGGAGTGTGGGGGGGGGGGAGTACCCACGACTCCAGGGCAGGGTCTGATCTCTAGAACAAGCTCAAGTGTGCAGGGAGCGTGTGGTGACACAGGGAGGAGCCCCTGCCGGGGACACCAAGTGGCACTGGGTGCCGATGGGAATCCGTTTGTGGGTGTCATTATGGAGTCCTACTTACAGCAGACCTCTGGCCACCGGCAGGGCACGCTGGGAGCAGACCCAGCTCCGGGGACTTTTCCAACAACAGTGGGGAGGCTGAGCCCTGCGGGGCGGCTCCATAGGCCTGTCCCAGAGACCCCCACCTACCAGACGTGGCTGGCAGTGAAGCACCAGGATGAAGAGAGCCTTGGTCAAAGCTGCCTTCATTCCCTTGACCTGAGTGACAAGGCTCGGTGGACTGTCGTGTGCTGGTGCTCATTCTGCCAGTAACAGCTCCAAAACATGGGACCCGGGGGGGAGGCAGAGAGAGATGCCAGGCAAGGGAGATGGACAAGTGAAAGCATGGAATCACCTAATGGTAGAGTGTTGGCAGAGAGTGACCTGTTCTCAAAATTATCAGAGGTTCTTTGAAGTGCAGATTCCGAGCCTTATCTGAGACAAGCCTAGTGTATCAAAACACTCTGCAAGTAGGGCCAGGGAATTAGCATTATTAACAGGTGCCCTAACTGATTGCTAGTCCCACTGCATTGTGAGTAAGAGTCATTCAAAGGTTTTGAACCAGGGGAGTGACATGGGTGAATGTGCATTTCAGCTCAGTTCCTGGGGCCGTGGAGAATGCATTCAGGGAGAAGTCTCTGGAGGAAGAGATACTAACTAGCCGGAGAGGCACTGAGCAGGGGCGGGGGTGTGGAGCAGGTCAGAGGATGCAGATGAGGAAAGCAGAGCTGAGCCCGGCATTGAGAGGACGTGGAGTCGGGTGAGAGAGAGGTCAGGAGTGACTCTGGGGTCTGGATGTCGTGAGCAGCCCTTCCTCTGAGCCCACGGGGCCCCTTGGCACTCAGAAAGTGAGAGAATCGTTCATCACAGTCCATCCTGTGAAACGTTCAGGAACAAATCAATAAAAGATGATTTCCCTGTAAGATCAAAGTGGAAAATGAACCCCCCCCACACACACACACATATACAAAAACCCTAGAGCGTCCTAAGGGGACGCTTTTTCAAATAGTACAGTTTAGAATAAATTTCAATAAAATTGATCTAGTTTTTTGGGTAGTTTTGGCAATTAAAAGGATTCTCTTAGTTATCTGGAATGTTCATTTATAGAGATGCCTCATTTCCCTAATAACATGAGAATATGACCATCCTAGAGCAAAGCTTTTAATCTTTAATAAGGATTAAAGTTGTTATTTAAAGGAACCTTATCTTAGAAGCACTGCATGGAAAGAAACAATGAGGTTGCATAATCATTTAAATATATATGTACTAAGAGAACTCCAGGGTAGAAAGGTGCCTGAAACAATGCAGGATAGCGAGGCCTTAACACCAACAATAAAACCATCAGCGCAGGGAGAACCCGAGTGGTCCCGGGGGATCAGTGATACCTGTCAGCGCAGGACACTCTGTGAAAGTTGCGTTGACACCTGTCCCATTCAGTTTCCCTGGACACTAAAGGCTACTCGCTGCAGGTCTCAGGTCCAGGAATAAAAGTGGATGGTGTGAGTGGCCAGAAGCGATTTCCTGAGGCCCCTCGTCCTTGAGCTGCTTGGAAGTGTCACTGATCACTGGGCGAAGCTGCAGGCAGCTCAGTGTGTGGGTCTCCTCGGCTCCCATTCTGCTTCCTTTTGACCTTACACCTGAGTCATCTTTTATTTATGTCCTCCCATAGCATTTCCATAGGATGGTTGTGGTCAACACCATTCATCAACCTCTAATGGGCTCAAATGGAACTCTGAGATCCCCTGGGACGTGCTTTGATCTAAGAAAAGAAAAATTGCTAACGGCACTTCTTAAACTAGGAATGTATGTCTTCCCATAAATTGACCTTGTAGAGTTATTTGTGGATTCCAATAGGGAAATGACCTTCATAGGTCCCTGCACCTTCCCAGCCCTCCCTGCTCCCACCCCCGCCAGCTGATGTCCTCTGCCCACTCCCGCAAGCTCCGGGCCAAGGTCGCCGGGCACAGAATCGTGGCTGTGTGTCTTGGCTTTTTCCTTCTGCCATTTGTTCATTTATTCGCTGAATATTTATTGCACCCCTACTTTTTCCAGGCAGGGTGCTGAGTGCTGGAGACACTGCAAACAGACAGTCTGTGCTCTCACGGACTTCCCACCTAAACAAATAAAGGACACAGTTCTGACTCAGAGGAAACCGTAACGTGAGCTCTGGAGAGGCGCTGTGGGGTCTCTGGGCGGCTCTGGCAGCCTCTGTTGCTTGTCCCCCTCCTGTTAATGCAGGTTTCTGGGGTGGGGCGGTGGCAGGGGGAGGGGAAGCAGGGACTGTGTATTGGACACATCTCTTGACACCCCGTAAACCACTACTAATTTACTCAAGCCCTTTGGTGTGAAATCTCCACCTCAGCAGACAGATCCTCTGCCTCTGATCACCCCTGCCCTGGCCTGAGATCCCTTGTGCTCTGCTGCTCGCCCACCTGCTGGCTCCCTCCCTCAGCCGGGGTCCCTCTGACCTAATGCTTAGGTCCCCGAGGTGTCAGCTGCCAGAGGTCACCCGGACTGTGAGGAAGGTCCAAGCATCCTCCAGCAAAACCCACTCATCCTTCCACACAAGCCTCGATTTGTTCTACGACACGCAAATCTCCTTTTTTCTGATGATAAAAGTAAAATACACATAATAATGGTAGCATTTATGTAAAATAATTTTTACTTAAGATGTTTTACATAAAACAACATTTATTATAAAAATGACATTTCAGAATTGAATAAAGCTGAAGTTCAATGTATTCACACCTTTTACATCTACTGCCAGAAATAACCACTTTTAACAGCTTGGTATTTATCCTTCTAGATATGTTTGTGTTAATGCAAACATATATGTATATCTTCATATTGTCCTACATCTTCATATCGTCCTGTAATCAGTTTTTTTTTCATCTGAATATTCATGGCGGACACTTTCAGGACGGTACGTGTGAATCCTCCTTAACCTTCCCAGGTGCCCAGTATTTCACTGTAGGATGTACCATAACTTCTCAGTGAATCAGTCCCCCATTAGTGAACATTTAAATTCTGTCATATTTTGTTGTAATAATCTCATAGTAATGAATATCCTTATATAGATGGTCGTCAACTTAAGATGGTCCAGCCTAACGATTTTTTGACTTTAGGGTGATGTAAAAGCGATATGCATTCAGTAGAAACCGTACTTGGAATTTTGAATTTGGATCTCTTCCCTGGGCTAGCGAAAGGCAGGAGGAGCCTCCCTCGTGACGCTGGATGCCGGTGAGGAGTCGCAGCTCCCAGTCAGCCATGATCAGGAGGGTCCAACCATTCTGCACGCATGCAACCATTCCGTTTCTCACTTTGTGTACAGTAGTCGATAAATTACGTGAGATGCTTAACACTTTATTATAAAATAATCGTTGTGTTAGATGATTTTGCCCAGGCTAATGCCAGTGTTCTGAGCACGTTTAAAAGTAGGCTAGGCTAACCTGTGATGTTCGGTAGGTTAGGTGTAGTCAATGCATTTTTAACTTAACATATTTTCAACTTCCAAAGGGTTTGTCAGGAGGTAACCCCATCATAAGTTGAGGACGACCTATATACCCCTCTGTGTCAAATTCTTCTTAGAAAGATATTTTGGGGTCTAATAACATGCATTTTTACTGGATTTTCATACACAGTAAAGTGTTCTTCACCACCCCTCACTTAACCCATGGCTGGATGGACTGATGTACTCCATTTGCTTCTAGTATATTCCTCCCTGGGAGCTCTGGTGTAACCCTGCTTCCCACAGGAGACCCCAGTACTTAGCTAGAGTGTTTGTTGCTGAATCTGTTTATTCCAGTTGAATTTGTTATTGTAATTGTGTAATTTATTTAATTGGTATATAAAACCAAAGAAGTATGAGAGGGAAAGAAAGAGTTGTTTAAAAAAAAAGTTTATGGTACATTTTTCTGATTCCCAACTTGAACTAAAAAAATTTTTAGTAACTAACCACCTACCCCAATCATATCAGATACAAGGCGTCAACTGACTCAAACTTCATCAACAATGTGACCATGTTTTCGAGTTCTGTCCTCTCTTGACCTGCCTTGCCAGTATTGTCTCTGGAAAAACATCCCATAGCTGTTTGGTTTATTTGTAAATTGGGTTATCGTTACTTCTTACAAATACTTAAGAACCAGGCATGCCTTTTCTAGGGTATCCAATACGACCCACCTCATAAAAGTTGATGTTTAGCCTTTCTTCTCACCTGCCAAGCCCTTGTAAGTTCTTGTAATGCTAACAGAGACACAATCTTCAACCTCCCAGAAGAGAAACAAAATCTGGAAATCTCAAGTGTTGCCTTTGAAAGTGAGAGAGTCTATACAAACATCCTGTCACTCTCCAACCTAATAGGACATTAGAAATCATTTTACAGCCTCTCCAAAATCTACAAAATCCTTTATGTAACTGCTGTAGGTACTTATGATTATTATTTGTTGGATGTATAGATATACAAGGAAACATATTTCTGTAGGGTTGGCTGTACAGCGATCTCTGATTAAGTCAGAATGAATGAAGAATTAAGCCACAGGGCATTCACTCAACAAATATTTGTTAAGTGCCGACCGTATCCCAGTGGGCTGGTAACTTCTGGGATAATAGTGGGTAGTGGGTACCCTGGGGAGAAGTGCTGTCAAGATGCTTGTCATCTAGCTAAAGACTTCAGGCCACTGGGAAATGCACAAATGCAATTTACTCAATGGAGCAAGCACTTCTGGAACTGCTCAGACCACGTGTGCACCTGGCCAGTGGAACAGGAGGCAAAAAGGCAACAAGAAAGTTTTCTCATGCAATCTATGAATTCTCTCAAGGCTTGCCCATGTAATTGAAGTATCCATTTCACTTACCCTGTATGGCATTTGACAAAGCCAGACATCTTGCTGCTGTGTTTTCTCTTCTAGGATATCAATGAGTGCATTCTTGAAAACTATCCTGAGTGTTCCAACCCCAGATTATTTTACATCATTCCATATTTTTGTGGACAGCATCCCAGATGCAGGTAAAGACTAACACAGACTCGTGGCATGCTAAGGTGGAGAACGATGGCAGGGAAGCCACCAATTGGCACTGTGCGGGAATCTCTTGCATGCCTAGTCTCTCGGCCTTCTGGAATTCAGGTCATGTTTACTGTTAATCTTTAAAGATTGCATTTGAGACTCTGAGTGACCTCTAAATGATGAAATTAACAGATCAAGGTCGGACAGAGGCCTTGAGACCACCCCATCAAGACGTGTAACTGGAATGCCAACTGAACCCTTTTTTAAAATTCCGAACTCATAGCTGTCACTGCTCAGCCCATGAGATGATAGTAAAGACCAGGGGTGAGCACCCAGCCTGCTCCTCCATAGTGCTCTACTCCATCAGCAACTATTCTTGCCCACGTGCCCTGCCTAATTGGGTCTGAAACACGGGGTGCTCACCCCTGAAAGTCAATAGTGTCTCTCTCAGGAGACATACTTAGTAGAAAAATTACTTTCTAGTGATTGCCCCTCAGCCTTACTTGGATGCAAGACCTTCTGTAGAATGTGACTGACTCAGATAGTAAGGCTCTCAGAGTGTTGGTCTGCCCACCTCCTGCATCAGCATCCCTGGGGCCCTTACCGGGATCCTCCACCTCATCACAGTCTCTGAGGTGGGGCACAGATAATTCTGGGGAGTCTAGTCTAGCTGCAATTTAAATCCATTGTACTAGACGAACACGTAGCCTTGAGAAGAAATGGCAGTAATGCACAATGAACATTATCTTCATGTGGGGGAAAATAAACCCTCTACCAGAAGTGACATTTTCCCCCCAAAGGGAACATTGATGAGGAGGTCAGTGTGTTCCTGAAAAGACCCAAGAGAAGAAACCCTTTCTGAAGGGCAGTTCATCCCTTGTCCTTTCTGTTCGCACTCTGATCACTGCTTAATTACCATGGGCATTGTTGTTGTTGTTGTTGTTGTTGTTGTTTTGCTGAGTTTACCATAACACAGGACTTTGTTTATGGTCCGGATTCTAGGACTACAAGTGTCGGTTTTCTGCTTTATCATAAACTTCCTAAGTTCAGGAAGTTCCTCACCCCTGTATAAATGTCTCCTGGTTCACAGTCAATGCTTCAGACACTGGAAAGATCTGGGGCCCGATGACTCACTTTCTGTCACAGTGAAGATACTGAGAAGCATGATTCTAACTCCCTCAAGTATTTTCTTAAATTATATATTTCCTAATCTTGGGGAGGGCGCTCGCGGTGCCTTATCCTGGTACACACATGATGATTTTCAAAACTCTTTCACAACGTCCCCCTGCTCCACCTTGACAATTACTCAAGCTGGGTAGGCTTGCCCCAATTCCCTTGGTTGGTGGATGCCGGCCAGGCCTGGAGCCCAGCTCCTGTGACTCCTGTCCTTTCCCACTCACATAAATGCTGTTAGCTCGGAGCTCTGCCTTGCAAATGAGATTAGGCTGTTTTCCTTCTGTAATTAAAAAAAAAAAAAAAGTCTTTAAACTCTTTAAAAAAGAATAAGATGAGCAAACATGACCTAATACCTATTTTGATTTCGATAGAAATACCGTATCAGTACGTTTCATGATTTCAAAACCCCTCGCTTTATTGGTTTGCTCCTTCTATTAAAAAAGCCATTCTAATGTCCCCTTGATTAGCATTTATAGGACCTAACTGCCTCTGTCTGTATCCTCTTTCTAACAAATATTTTGGCCAGGCCCCCTGAGGCCCTGGGCGAGGCAGTGCCGACCCGTGAACGTGGTGGAGGTCAGAAAGGGGGACAGGCTGGTGGCAGCGGGAAGACCCCTGGAGGTGGCCACATCAGGCAGGCCTGGTCCTTGAAGGAAATGGGATTTGGACTCAATCAAACGGCGGTGGGTGGGTAGAGGAGGTACCTTTTCAACATGTTGTTGCCACATTTCGAAAATGACTCTCTAATTGAAAAATCATTTTTATATCCATAAAGGGAGCCTGGTGAGTGGGCCCTTGAAAGAGCAAAGTTGAACGTGAATGAAAACTTCCTGCTTGTGGGGATTCTCGAAGAGTTGGAAGACGTGCTGCTTTTACTGGAAAGATTTTTACCTCATTACTTCAAGGGTGTGCTCAGTATCTACAAAGACCCAGGTAACTCCCTTTGTAGAGGCTCTTTGGCGTTTTGAGGGTTACTCACCTTGAACGGGACTCGGGCCAATAAAGGAGGGAAATCTGTTCATGAAGAGAGGTTGCCGCTGGCTTGCAGAGGAAGGGTAGAATCACGAGCTATAGATGCCAAAACCTGGAGCTTCAGGTCCCAACCTAAACTTGCCATGTTTGAAAGCCCTGATGGTTCCATTTCTCCCTTTGGAAAGTGCAACTGGCAACATCTGTGTTGACCTTGTCCTGAGCGTGTTGCTGGAATGTGCCAGTGAACAGACGTGTACATGTTGGAGTCCATTGATGGAAACAGGAATGTGAAGGAACCACAGCTTAATACCCTTTCTGGGCCCTACTTCCATTTGCCAAAGCACTCTGGCGTATAAAATGTTGGCAATAGAATAGATAGAGGGGCAAATTGAAAATGCAATTATGATTTTACTCTAATAAATGGAGTGGTTTCCAAATAGAAGCAAGAAATGGAATGCAGTAGGGCAATCACAGAGGTTGCCCACAGAAATGTAATTACTTTCAGAAATCCATCATTTATTTTTCTCATTATTACTTGATCCTGAAAGTCAAACAACATTGTTTATTTCCTCTTCTCCTTAATCTACTGTTGCCACAAGCCTTGCATACTTATTCACTGGTCTCTTTGTTGTTTTGTCTTGTCATCCTGAAATGCGAGGTGGCCTGGTGCTTTGTAGAACTGAGGAGCAGATCGAAAGGTCCCCCAAATGCAGCCCTGCTGCCTCCCGGTCCTCCGCCGGGCAGGGACCACATGCCACACCTGCCTCGTTGGCACGTAGCGATGCCCACGTGAACTCGGCTTTGCCTGGAGCAGCCCTGGATCCTGTTACCTAAGGCAGCCCGGCCACCACCGGGGGTTTACAGGAGGAACATGGCTGGCGGGTGGGTGCTGCCCCGGGGCCTCTCAGCTCTCTCCTTCAGAGAGACATTCTGACACACCTGCGTGCAGGAACATGACCGTGACCCTTCACGCGTGCCCTGCAGGTGTGTCTCCTCAACAGGAAATGGGGTGTGAATAGCTAGAAGCAGAAGAAACCCCAGTCACTTTTTGAAACCAGGCCTTCCTTTGCCCCTACAACAGTGGAAAATTGTAAAGAATTTCAAGAGCCGTGCCGTGACCCACTTTTAGCTCCGGAAGATAACATAAACTGGAGTCTTTGTGCAAGGTGGGGTCTTACTCTAAATTAGACTTTTTTGAAGAAAAGGTTTAGATCATTCATCGTTATTTCCACTCTTTGGCGTTATATTGTAGAGCATGCATGTGTGCATGAGTACATGTGTGCATGTATGTGTGGGATACGCAGTATGAGATAAAAGGTGAGCAAGATCCTGCAGACACATAGTTGTCAAAAAAAATGAATGCCCTCTTGTCCCCACATTTGAGAAGAGTTTCGGTGACTCTACATCACACACATCGTCCGTCCTCGGGCCAGGAACTGGTGTCATTCACGGGTGCCAGAGCCCAGTACGCGGAAAGTCGGCGTCTGGGGTGTAACCCCTAGAACTTGGGTGAGGGTAGTTTTATCTTTGTTCTTCTTAAATACAAATAAACCGCAAATCAAAACCTTACCCCGAGGAGCCCACTTGCCTGCTGTTGTCAGAATCTATCATCTTGACTTCTCAGCTATTTTCTCAATATTAGCTATGTGACTTCTCAGAAATTGGGCCTTGGTCCCATGATCTATAAGCATGTAAGTTAAAGTAGAACGTATTTCTGAAAACTGAGTGACTGTTAGCTCTTTTGATGTTAGCCATGATCTTTCCACCTATAATTTCAAGATTTTTGTCCTTTTGAGTTTGGCATAGCGGTATATTAAATCCCCTGAGGCTTGCTGCCTTGGAGAGGGTAAGGGTTGTCTGGTACTCCCGTGTGGCGGGATGAAAGATTTCTATAAGGCCAGAGTCGACACATGACCAGTTCACACAGTCCAGTGGTACCAGTGGTTAAGATAGTGAAATATGTCTATACTGCCCACAGCACCCACCCTCCAGGTACACCTGCTTCCCCGGCTGCCCCTTATCACCCCCCATTCCAACAGTGAAGTCACAAAGGGGGTCATTCACGGGCATGGAGGGAGTCTTCCGAGCTCTGGCCTGGGGCTACACTCGGCAGAAGAACTCTAAATTCAGAGCCTGAGTGGAACTGGTCGCCAGTTATTTGGAATACCACCACCCCAGCATCATATATTTGTGCATACGGCAAATCGAACCCTTGAGTGATTGCTCACGGCTTTCCACCATGCTTTGTGGTCTCTTGGGCATCTTCTGGAGAGATTCTCCTGCGGTGACACTGAAGGCCAAGCAGTCCCACAGCTGCTGTCTCTCAAGGAACCCCGTATTCCCTGGGCCAGGGGACAGGAGAGGAGAACGTCCTCCTGGCCCACTTCTCAATACGGTTTAGCCTTGACGAAACTGAAGCACCTGTACTAGGTTCTCGTGGCCAGCATGTTGGGGTCAGCCAGGTTCAAGCAAGTCCCTTGAGTGATTTCATACCAGAGCTGCCTCGTCAGCACGTTTAGTCTAAATTCTCGGATTACGGAGCCCTGAAATCATTGCTCTTGCCCCTTATTGAAGAATTTTATAACTGAAAAGCCTAGAGAACAGGGGGAAGAAAAACTGAAAATCTTAGACACCAAGGGATCTAGTGACCCTTAAATCATTGTAGATTAACCAGCCATAGAGCTGGATTGAGGTGCAGACACTTCACTGGCCATTTTTCTTTGGTGCTTGTCCTGTTGTCTTGAAAAATGTAGGTGTGTGCTGACTTTTAGTGAGCCCCCTCCAGCAATACAAAACATATTTAGACCCATCTCATTACTGAAGAGAAAGCCCTAGCAGCAGTGACTGTTTGGGGAGCTAGTAAAAATAGTAAGGTCTGGTAGTCAAATGGGTTTTCGCTTATTCTAGATAGGAATGATATTCCTTAATTCCTTCCGGACAATACTGCTTGTTTCAATAACCCACCGCCTAAGGAAGTTAATAACTTCCCTACATAATAGTTTGACTCTTTGCCCCTACGTTGTTCATTTCTTACAGGAAAGTATGCTGACAAGTAAATTTGTCACCTACCAAGAATATTTGAGAAACTTAATTTTTAGGAATTAAAAAAAATATTTTGTGTTAATGTTTGCATTTTGTGGAGACCCATTTAGCATATCTCAAAAGAAATTTATACTAGTAAGTACTCAAGAGGAAAATAAAAAAAAAATGAGTATTGGCATGTGAATAACCAAGAGAATATGCTCAGATGTTTCTCACCAGCCAAGGCAGGGTAGTTGCTGATGTGGAGGCGAGTACCCCGGAGAGAGCACTCAGTAAACGCCACCCAGCCTTGGCTTGAGTTTGAATTAGGGAGAACCAAGCCCCAGATAGGTGTACTGGTTAAGAAGAGCTGACCTCTCTTGTTCAGCCTACACCGTCTGATTTGTTGATTAATTAATCTTGATTATGTTGGCTCATTACTTATCTTTTCAAAATGAGAAACTGGAGCCGGCCCAGAGAAGTGGAGAGGCTGATCCATAGTCGCCCACCAAAATGTGGAAGTAAGGGGCGGAACTCACCTGTTCCTGAGCCATGAGTATTGTGTTCGTGAATGCTTTTTCTCCTTCGTTCTTTAAAAACTGACACGTGTGACCCACGAATGTTTTTCTTAGTCATAATTTCTGTAGGAGCTAAAATCACAGTGGTGTTAGAGACCAAAATAAATAAGTAAATTAATTAAAGACAGAGAACATGTGAATATCTGTGATAGGAACAGTCCTTAAATGAGTGTCCCCCGGCTGGGCAAATCACCGAGCTGTTATAGTTCAATAGCGCCACCTAGCATCCAGACATTGGAACTGTATGACCTAACGTTAACTCCCACTACCTTTCTCCTGCCTGGAGACTTGAAAGCTCATGTGTCCAATTCTTTTCCCTCGTATTTTAAATACTTTCCATTACCAGCGTTACATTAGTATTCATTTTCAACTTTTTTCCATTACAAATGTAAACATTGGTGCCACGGTAGGGAATTTACTAGACTTTTGTGAGCTGCCTTGAGACTCTCACCACCACCTATTACAAAGGAAAAACGTGTAATTCCAAACAAATGACTTATATACTAACTCTGCAGAGTTCATTCATAAACTGGGTGCTTTGGTTTTTTTTAATGTTCTTATTTAGATATTTTTATAAACAATGATAGATTACAAATTTAAATATCATTTTTTACTATGCATGAATGCTATTTAGACCCTCAGTAGGAGTACAGTAATGTATGCTGAGTCCACATGCATTGCAGTATTTAGTTCTGAGGACATTTACATAGAAAATAATAGCAAATATGTAGAAGAGAAAATTTAATATAGTATGCTACAGGAAAAATTCAAGTTTTCCTCCATCTCTCAATAAAAATACCAGACTGGGTTAAAACAAATACGAAGTGATTAAAGCTTGGCCTATGTATATAAAGAACAGCCAGTCTTTAAGGAAAGAACACTGAGTTGAGAGTTACAGGATCCTCTAAGCCTCTTTCTGCCACAATTCTGCCCATATGACTCAGGGTAAATGCATATTTGGTGGCTGATCTCTAAAGGCTGCATTATTATGATACCGAAGCATCAAGCAGAATATTTTAAGGCTTCATGTTCTACCTTTTGTTGGTTTGCACAATTATAGGGTACTTCTCCCCCTAAAAGCAAGAGTCCTTGGACAGCCCCCATTGCCTTGATAATTTCCAAGTTTAGTTATGGTGGCTGTCGCCACCTACAGGGCATGACAGAATCCTAGATGGAGGGTTATTGGTTCAGAACCTCTCTTGCCTATAGCCACCGATATTGAGGTGACCAGCTCAAACTCTGGTCACGGTGTCCATCTCTTTCTGTACCATATGCATTTCTGTCGAGAAGAGCACAGAGCACAGAATCTGGAGTAGACAGACTGGGTGCTAGGTATAATTCCTCTAAGCCTCAGTCTCCCCATCTGTATAAAATGCATAAATAATACAATCTACTTCTCAGGGCTGTCATGAGACACAATTGATCCAATCCATGTAAAGCCCTAAGCCCAGAGCTTCACATATGATAAGAATTTAATAATTAGCTATTAGCTTGCCAACCACATCACAGGAGAAAGTGTGAGAAACAGGACATCGGGCTGTCTTCATAACTTCTACATTTTAAAAGAGAGAGAGAGAATATATGACGAGCCTTGACTTATTTTGACAGTTATAGCTGACCTATAAAATTGCATCAAATCTTTTTTTTTTTTTTTTTTTTTTTTACTTAGGTGGGGAACAATTAAATTCTGGCTAATACGTTATTTCTGGAACAATTATAGGGAATAAGTGTATTGGAAATATCACTACAGTGACACCTTCAGAAGCTGAAAACACACATCATCCAAGTCATTGAGGATTTTTTTTTTTTTTTAGTTATCCATTTGTATGCCCGAACTCTTGCTAGAATTATCAGGGAGTTAAGATTTCAACTTTAAGTGAAAGCCTCTGTTGAGATATGATTGTGTGCAATTACCATTAACTTGTGCTGAATGTCGAATTTTTCAGACTGTTATATATCATGATATTTAGTAGATATAGGATGGGTGTCCAGAGATTTAATGGATTTTATTCTAAGTAAGTCCCTAAGATTCAGTTCTTGAAAAACCTTTAGTTTGTTTCCCATGTGCAAAATTCACTTCAGGATGCTGTGAATAAACTTTGTCCAGCAGGTGGCAGTGTCTCCACTTTCTCAAGGACTTGCCAGGAGTTTCCTGATAGAGTTTGCCTCTGCAGACAGGAGTTTACATAATGCCTGAACACAGATGTATAATTATGCCCAATTTGGGGACCAAAAACGGGATCCCAAATATCAAAAGAATTCCAAGTACAATTCATTGCAGTATTCCAAACTACATTATAGGAGAGCCATTGGGGTGGGTGGGGGTAGAGGGCGTTTTACAATCACATAAGTTTATGTGGGCTTAAAAAATATGTATATATACTGTAAACTCTGGTTTTGTAAAAATAATCCATCATTCTGCAATGTCTGGATTAAACCGATGCTGTCTTTCATCTTTAGTTCCCACTGTTATTTCCCACTGTTACTGCTTTTGTGCTACAACAAAACTCAAAAAATTTCTGGAACCTCAGAGAGATACAAGTTATGGCTGGGAGGAATTCAAGCTATCCATTTACAGAGACCAATGAAGTTGTTAAAGAACTCAACTGTCATTTATAAAAATAGGACTCCTCTTACTATTGGTTCATCTGCCATCGGTATTCTCCGTGAAGATTTCTTTGTTTGCCAGCCATGTCCTGGGTTCAGATACTAATCATATTGGTACTAGATTGTGTGTGTGTGTGTGTGTGTGTGTGTGTGTGTGTGTGTGTGTGCGCGCGCGCGCGCGCACATTCGCGTTCAAACAACTAGACTCCTTATTATAGCACCGTCATCTCAGAGTGAATAGCCTTGGGTCAGAAAAGCAGTAACAGTTCGTGAATGATAATAATTTGCATAGCAATTTACAGTTTCTGAAGCACTTTCATATAGATAGCTCATTGGATTCTTCACAAATCCTCTGAAGTTGAGGAAGACAAGGTCTTTGTCTCATTTTCTAAACAAGGAAGCTGAGATTCAAGGAGATTGAGCCACCTGCCAACGGTGACCTAAATCCTAAGTGACCACAGACATTCAAGCTTCTGTCCCTGGAACCACCACTGACACCGTAAACCTGTGACCTCCTAAAGATTCTTCATATTTAATCGCTAACTCAGAGGTTAGCGGGTATTAAGCATAGGTATGGCAGTTGAAGGTAAGAGCTTAAGATGTATACATCTGACCCATTTCCACTGTAATTGTTCATTTTATTGGAAATAATAATAACCTTGAATTCTGTATTTTTAAATGCATTTTTCACTTGCTAATTAATTTGCTCTTGCTTTGGTACCATCCCTCCCCCAGGAGAAAGCATCTTCAGTTTTATTATTTTAGAATAACAGGAAAATAGGACTTAAGTCACATTGATTTTTCTAGTAATAGCTTTCCAAAAATATTTCTCTTCTGTGAAAAGTAGCATTTAAATAGCAGATATAAGCCAAAAATACAAGAAGAATTCAACAAACATATTCAGCAAATGTTTGAGTGTCTGCCATACGCCAGTCATGGGGAAGGGTGCTATAAAGCTGAAGAAAGCCTGAGAGCCATCACAAATAGGGCGGGGGAGTACTTCCTAGGGAAAATATTCATGCCAGGCCTGGAAGGGTACATAGGCTTTCATCAGATGGACATGGAGGGAGGAATCCTAGGTAGGAAAATAACATGAGTGTAGGCATGAAGGGGTGAAGGCGCAGAAGTACCTGGCATGTGGGAGGCACGGGGGTGGTCCAGCCCACACTGGCCCTTGCCTGCTGACCCTGCCTCTTGGAGCTGGGGGGCCCCCATTCCTCACAGCTCAGTCACCCTGCTGCTGAGACAGTCCTGCCCAAGGCAGAAAGAGTTTCAGTAGCCTCCACTCTCCGTGTGGTACAACCTGAACCTGGAACTGAGTCACTCATACCAATCTCAGAACCTGTGGCCAAGCCACAGTTACCAGAGGGCCATGTGTCAACCTCCCACTCCCGCCCCTCGTTTCTCTGCCCTCTGCCAAACCTGACCGCCACCCAAGGATCCCTCACTTCCTAGCAGTGCGTCAGGAGACTGCCAGGTCCCCAAGTTCCTAGCACTAGGGTTGTTCCTCCTTGCTCTCTTCCCGTCTTCCAACCTAAGATCCAGCCACCTTCTAGGCCGGGGACACCCATTGGCTGCATGCCTGGCACTTCCCCAGGGGCTCCCACCACACGTCTACAGACACCAGCCACTGCCCTGCCTGATCTCCCAGATTCAGCCCTTTGCCCACCAGCATGGACTCCCTGTCTGGTCCCAGTTACTCCCTGACCCAGGTCTGAGCTTGCTGTGCCCCCAACACCGCCTCTGATCTTTATGGCCTCCCTGGCTGGAAGCCCTTGGGACGATTCTTCTAGAACTGTCTCCCTCAGCCCCTGCCTCCCACACCACACACCCTGAGAAGTCGATCTCCTCTGAGTCCCAACCTCATCATCTGGAGAACCCAGGATGCCCCCCACAGTGTGGCCAGGCATGGGGGTGTGCAGTTTTCTCTCTTATGATTCATTCCCCCAAGGGAAAAGCTGGCTAACAGTAACTGGGTGTGTGGTGAAGGTACCGGCATTCTTCTGTGTTTAGAGGTGGATTCCTTCTACTTTAGAATTTAATCACTTCTACTTTGAGCAGTTTTTAGTTGAGCTTGACAGGAATATGCTTTGCATTGAGTAAGAGCATTACTAAAGGGGGGGATTAGTCACCACACGTTTCAATTTTTTGGACTTTCCTGATAACCCCACAAAGCTGAAATGCTTCCACAGCCTGAGCAAAGAAGATTAAAGAAAGACCTGACCCCCGGGGGTGATAGCTGATCTTCATAAAAGACCCTGTGGTCTTACTGATCTTTCATGCTCAAACTGCCAACTCCCTGCCCACACCACAGATTCATGTGGTGATGCACAGAAGGCCCAGACAGAGAACTTCAGAACTGTCTTTGTACCCTTGGCTCATGGCCTAGCCTCTCTGACATTCTTTGCTTATAAACGTACCCCCAGCTCGGGCGAAGTACAAGCTTTACCCATTTTGCATGACTCAACATTTTACAATGGAAGCTTCTATTTTTGTTCAGCTAAGTCTTTGTCAAATAAAAATATCATCTCCTGATCTGTATTCTTTTTAACACTTCACACATTTTTGTCAACATAGGATGTTCTAGCTTTTCACATCTTGCGAATAGTGTCGAACTATGAAAAGAATACAGCGAAAAACTCCAAACATACCTGTGCACAGAGCATTGCTGCTTTTTGTGGTTCATTGTGGGTTATATTAAGCACCTTTATTTCATTGTCCACAAACCCAAGGAGAAAGCCAGCATCCTTCCCCACTGATGAAAATAGGAAAGTTTTGCTTGTCAAGTGGAAGTTTCAGATACTCTGACTGGAAAGTCTTAGCACCCAGTGTTCATCATGCGCTCTGAGGGACTTGTGCTGTATTGTCACTGCCAGACACTGGTGGAGTTGTTTTTCCAAAACGTGTTCCTAGAATTTTACTTCCCTGTTTTTAAACTGTATTTATTAAAGGGATATGTGTATAAAATTAAAAATCCAATAGTACAAAAAGATGTAAAATGAAAAGCAGCAGCTTCCTATTCCAACCCTCCCCACCACAGAGTTTGATTTTCCAGAAGCAAATGCTCTGAGCATAGTTAGCTGTTTCTTCTGATAATCACCACACTACTTGTAACTAGTATGCACGGGGTGCTATTTCTTGATTGATTTCTTCGAGACATTATGTAATTTTCTTATTCCTCCACCCTCACCTCTACTTCCTCCTCTGTTCCCCATCCACCTAATATGGTTGTATCCACATTTTAGAGGTGTAGTCCTGTTTACACTACTGTGACTAATATACATTATATGGGCTGCTGATCCAAATCGTACACCATGGTTATATTTCATTTCTTGCTCAATTTATTGTTTTTCCTGGAATTAATTATTGCCTCAGTTTTTTAAATTTGTTTAGATTTATTTGTACCTATCAAAATTTTCATATACGCTATTACATCTGTTGTATCAATACTGTTTTTGATATTTTCAGTATTATTATCAGATAAGAACATTAGTTCCATTTGCTACCCCTACTCCCTGCCTCCAGGATCCCTTCCCTTCTTCCCACCCAGAGCTCTCTAACTTCCTGCTTCAATCTGGGCTGATTATTCAGAAGCTCCCTGCAACTTCCCTTTAACACATATTTGTATTGGATTCCTGGTCTCCTCAATCCCAAACATCTTATTTCTAGACTTAATCATTCATTTTACTTCAAGATATTCCCAAGTTGCTTCCTGATAATATGTGTGTGGGAAGTAAATTTATTGAGTCATTGAATGTCTAAAGAGCTTAGTATTCTCTCTCACTTGATTGCCAGTTTGGCTGGATATGGATTTCTTCATACATGAATTCCATTTTTCACTTCTTTCTCTAGGTATTTCTCAGACTTTCTCTCTCTCTCTCTCTCTCTCTCTGGGGTCTTCCCTGTATTCCTCTTATGAAATTTTACCACAACATGCCTCAATTTGCTGAGTACTCAAGCTTTATACACACACACGTGCACACACACATACAGGTTTTATATATATGTGTATATATATATATTTATATGTAGTTACTTTTTTCAATTTTTTAAACATGCAGTGTTTTATTAGTGTTTATTAGTTTCAGGTGTACAATATACTGATTCAACAATTTTATACATCACCTGGAGCTCATCACCTCAAGTGCAGTCCTTAATTCCCATCACCTGTTTAACCCATCCCCCACCCCCACCCCCTCTGGTAACTATCAGTTTTTTCTCTATAATTAAGAGTCTGCTTTTTTATTTGTCTGTCTTTCTCTTTTATTCCTTTTGTTAATTTGTTTTGTTTCTTAAATTTCACATATGAATGAAACCACATGGTATTTGTCTTTCTCTGACTGACTTACTTAGCTTAGCATTATACTCTCTAGTTCTATCCATGTCATTGCAAATGGCAAGATTTCATTCTCTCTTTTTGTTAAAGATTTTATTTATGTGCTTAACTGAGAGAGCGAGAGAGAGAGCATGCACACATGAGGGGCAGAGGGAGAAGGAGAGATAGAATCTCAAGCAGACTCCATGATGAGTGTGTAGCAGGACGTGGGGTTTGAAATCACAACCCTGAGATCATGACTTGAGCTGAAACCAAGGGTCAGGCGCTTAACCAACTGAGCCACCCAGGTGCCCCAAGATTTCATTCTTTTTTATGGCTAAGTAATACTTCTGTGTGTGTGTGTGTGTGTGTGTATACCATATCTCTTTTATCCATTCACCAATCGATGGGCACTTGAGCTGCTTTCATAACTGGGCTATTATAAATAATGATGCAATAAATATAGGGGTGCATGTATACCTTTGAATTAGTGTTTTTGTATTCTTTGGGTACAGTTACCTGCCTTCAACTCTTCTCCTTTGAAAATCGAATATGTCAAGCAGTATGATTGTTGGATCATAGGGTAGATCTATTTTTAACTTTTTGAGGAACTTGCATACTGTCTTCCCCAGTGGTTGCACCAGTTTGCATACCCACCAACAGTGCGCAAGTGTTCCTTTTTCTCCACATCCTTGCCAACACCTTCTGTTTCTTGTATCATTGATTTTAGCCATTCTGACAGGTGTGAGGTGGATCTCATTGTAGTTACGATTTTATTTCCCCGATAATGAGTGATGTTGAGCATCTTTTCATGTCTGTTGGCCATTTGTATGTCTTCTTTGGAGAAATGTCTGTTCATGTCTTCTGCCCATTTTTAATTGGATTATTTGTTTTTTGGGTGTTGAGTTGTATAAGTTCTTTGTATGTTTTGGGTACTCACATTTTATCAAATATGTCCTTTGCAAATATCTTCTTCCATTCCGTAGGCTGCCTTTTAGTTTTGTTGGTTGTTTCCTTCTCTGTGCAGAAGCTTTTTATTTTGATATAGTCCCAATAGTTTATTTTTGCTTTTTTTTCCCTTGCCTCCAGAGACATATCTACAACAAAGTTGCCACAGCAGATAAATGGTTATTTTCAAGCTTGAAACTCATGTCTTTCATTTCTGGGAATTTTTCTTTTTTTTTTTTTCTTACATGATTTTATTGCCACCATTTTCTTTCTTTCATTTATGGAATGCTCTTGGTTGGATATTTGAGCCCCCGGGTTCATTTTTTCTATGTGCTTTATTATGTTTTCCTCTCTTAGTTTTCATCTCTTCTACTTTTTCCCTTTGGAAGAGTTCCTCATTTTGTATTCCATTCATTCTACTGAATTTTCTTTTTTCCAAGAACTCTTTAATCTTCTCTTTTTCTTCTTATATAGTATCTTGTTCTTGTTAATTGGATGCAACATCGCCTTAAACCTCTGAAAATTACAGAGTTTTTTTTTTTTTTTTTTAATGTTTTCACCTATTCCCTGCCTTGTCTCTATTTGCTCTAGGTTCCTTCTGATCAAAACATGATCAGTTGGACCTCTCTTTTTTGGTCTGAAGGCCTTCTTCCGGTAATCTTTGTCAGAATTTATATTTAAGGGTGAAGCACTAAAGAGCTCATTGAAAAGTGTTACACAACAAGGGAGGCTTATCAACTAGTGGACTCCGCTTGGGCTGATCAAATAGTAATAGAAATTTTGCTGGGAAAACATTTGTTAGTAATTGTAGGTCTTTTTTCTCTGGAATTTGTTCTGTTTCCCCACTGAAGAATTCTCTGAACATCTGCTTGGGGGATGGGAGGTGAGGTGGGGTAAGAGAGTGGGGTGAACATCTGGTGGCTGATGTGGGAACAGGAGCTGAAGGTCTACACTCCATGCAACATCCATTTCATTGTTCTTATATTAGCCTGTGCCTCTCCCTTCTCTCCTCTGGGTTAGCAAATGAGTCTGGAGCCTCTGCCCAAACTCTCTGGAGACGAATCCCAAGATTCCCTGGGCGATGGGGAACTTCCCCTAGAGAAGGAGCGACAATCACTGCAAGATACCTGACTGCAAATCTGAGGCCCAGCTGCTTCATACCCAGACTGCCCACCTCATGTCCAGCTTCCCCATCTGGGACGCCTGGTGGCACCACGCTGTCTGTCAGAGATAAAGCAGGGAGAGCTTGTCTGTCTCCACTGTGACACTTCAGACATGCTTCCCATGCTCTGCCACGTCGAATGTCCTCTGCCATCTGCTTTCATCTTCCAGCAAGTGGTTGAGATCTGTTTTCCACTGACATCCTTCTCCAGTTCCGACATCCTTCTCCAGAGCTCCTTGTGATCTTGCGTTCTTTTATAAAATAATTACCCTCTTCTGCCATTTTCGATTTTCAAAGGAGAAGAGTTGAAGGCAGGTAATTAGCCTACTACCGTTGCTGAGACTGTTCTAACTACCTGAACTGTAAGATCCTGTTACCGGTTTAGTGTTTACAGCTTTTGGTGAGGTACATTACACCCATTTCTTTCTCGTGCTGTCTGCGTAGCCACCACGGGAGTTGGACCATAGCGCTGCCTTCGTCATCTGTATCTTGGGATTATAGTCCTGGTGGGATTCCTAAAGCAAAACAAACAAAGGAAAACAAGACCTCTTCGTGGTAATTTATTAATTAAACTCCATGGGGTTTTTATTGAACGATGTTGCTATGATGAAGCTCCAAGCTATTGTTTTAAATATGCCCTTGAAGACAAATCAAGGCCATATTGGAGATCACTTTGAGATGAGAAAGAAAGTAAATGCCAAGAACTGATTACAAAAAAAAAAAAAAAAAGACACTCCCATCATCAGAGGCAGAGTGCACGACCACCCAAAGATCGCGTTCTGTGGAACTTGGTGGAAACAGGTGTCTCTGTTTCGTGTGCTGTCATGTGTCACTTTGGGGGGAAGCGTCTCCTATGACTTATGCAAGGAGGCTGGCAAAGGCATCGGGGCGGGAGAGTGGAGGCCCTCAGTTGGTGAACGCTGTCAGTCAGCTAACGTCCCGAAGAAAAGCGACCATTGAGGGGTTTCTCGGCAGCAGCTGCTTTAGGAGCGGTAGCCACAGCTCATATAACAAATGTTTCAGGATGAATGCAAACAAAAGCCAGCTCTGAAATTCCAGCCACGCCATGTCCAAGCCAGTTCAAAATCGTATAACCACTCCGTTCGAGTTTTTCCCCCTCTCTAAATGCATTCCATATGAGCCGTGGTGTGGGACTGCTGGGTTCGCCTGCATTCACTCAGAAAGCTGTTTTTAAAGCCCAGACTGAAAGGAAAGTCAGTCAGTGGGAAAACAAACTCAAAGAAAACACTGGGACTCAGGTGTGGGAGGTGCGTTTGTCTTCCCCAGCCAGGCATGCCCCCCCGGAATGGGGCTGGAGGCTGGGAATCAGTTAACCGCCCTCCTCAGTGGCCTGGGAGCAGGACCAGGCTCCAGCGGGGCCCCAGGCTCTGCAGTGGCCTTGGCCGTGGCCAACCACTGTTCCTCAAAATGTGGTCCGAGGACCGGTGCCAGTCCTCAAGCTGCTTGCTCCCAGCTCCTGATGAAATAAGGGCAGGAATTGAGAGTAAGCCTTTAGAAACTTGTATGTTAATGGGGCATGGCTGTGATCACTTTCTAAAAACTCTCTCTTAGGATCATTGATGAAAGCAATGATCTGAAATGGATGCTGGGGGGATAAATCAGAAATTGTTTGAGAAACACTGCTGCCAATTCTCCTACTGGCTTGGGTTACCAGTTGGAAGGTCATCCAGTCAACAAGACCCCACCTAAGGCATTTGAGGTCTATGAAGTGCCATGATTCTTCCATATGGTTTTGCCTTCTTGGCTTCAAAGCTCTAACTGCTGCCCCATAGCAATGGCCAAACACCCAAACTCAAAGAGGTGTGCTACGTTGAAAATCTGCCTTCCTAAAGCTGGAAGCTTTTTGACCTTAAAACCTTTAAAAGTGGCAATACACCTTAGGATAACACTTTTACAGTCAGGAAAGTACTTTGGATTTATGTTGGCTCACCTTGCCCTCACGACTCTACCAGGTAGTGTTTTGGGTTGAATTATGTCCCCCAACAAGATATGTTGAAGTCCTAACCTGAAATCTGTGGAGGCGGCCTTATGTGAAAATGGGGTCTCTGCAGATACAATCACATTAAGATGTGGTCCTACCAGATTAGGGGGGACCCTAAATCCAATGGTGTTCTTATCAGGAAAGAGAGATCCAGACCCAGGGAAGAAGGCCACATGAGGATGGAGGCAGAGACAGCAGCTTTGCTGTCACAGCCAAGGACCACCAAGGATTGTCAGTAGGGACGGCTGGAAACTAGAAAGAGCAGGAAACAGTCTTCCAAGGGAGCATGGCCCTGTGACTCTTTGATTTCAGACTTCTATCCTCCCAAATGGTGAGAGAATATATTTCTGTTGTCTTAAGCCATCCAGTTTATGGTAATATTATGGCCGGCCTAGGAAGCTAGGTGCAAATCCTCCTCATCCCCATTTCCAGATGAAGGTCTGGAGACTCAGTGATGGTAAGATCTGCCCATGTTCAGAGCAGTCTGGATTAGAACAAATGTGAGCACTGTCCTCTGCAGATTGTCTCTCTTTGTTGGATGAAGAAACTGGGGAAAAAAGAAATATCCAACATTTGGGAGAAAGTTGAATAAGTGACTTTGCAACACTACAGTGAAATATCATGAGGCGATTGGAATTTTATTTGGAAGAATTGTTAATGAAAAATAGAAAAACAATGAAAAATCAGACACAATATTATATTTATATGATACATATTTATACATGTTTATACTGCACACACACACACACACACACACATATACAATATGCTTAGAAGAACAAACTGGAAGGAAAAAGACACCAACAGATTAGCAGTTGTTAGTTGTACTTTTGGATTCTGGATAGCTTTTATTTTCTCCTTTGACTTTGGCGCCTGGTCTACATTTCCTGTAATAAACATAGATTTGGGGTGGCCACAGTGTATTACAGTCTGGCCATGTCCGGGCACATTGCCGTGTGCTCTCTGTGCATATTGCTATCATCAGAGCGGGACTACCAGCTAGGTATTAAAGCTAGAGGAGAAGAGACGTCCAGAGAGTCAGAGGACTGTATCTGAGGTCTCATGGCTGGCGGAGAGGCGGAGCCCATCAGGCTCCAAACCTTGTGCACTTTCCACCACGCTTTGTGGCTTCCACTCAGAAAAAAAGAGGAGAGTGGGAAGGGGGGACAGTTAAGCAGTGATGAAGCAAGAAGAAACTGTCACTGTGGCTCCTTTGGGCAGGGCTCACGCATCCTCAGGCTTTTGTGTGAAATAGAGGTGTCATCCTTTCTGCCACTTAGCTCAGCAGGGGCTGCTTGAAGGCAGAGACCATGACGCTACCTTCCTAATGCCCCATGACACCGGCTGTAGAACACTTCAGAATGCTTTCTTTCTTTTTTTTTTTAAGTTTATTTATTTATTTATTTATTTATTTATTTAAGTCATCTCTACACCCAACCTGGAACTCGAACTCAAGACCCTGAGATGAAGAGTCACGTGCTCTTCCAACTGAGCCAGCCAGGCGCACCTAGAACGTTTTTCATCACATACCTGCCTGGCTCTCTTTCTCCTATCCTTCCCTCCTTTGAGACCACCCCCCCAACCTGGCAGAGTTTGGGGGAGACCATGTATAAAGCACAGTTACTCACCGAGTGTTTCTGGGACAAATGCCTGGAAGTGCCTACCCAGGTGACCAGATGTCTGCTCCCTCCAATCCGCAAATCCAAAGGCCAGGGAGGGCGTGAAAAAAGCTTTGACCCTGTTCTCTTTTTCATGTAGCCTTCCACCTTTCCGACTCAAGTAACTCAAACCTTAGTTATAACATATTTAAGTCACTTTTTATAGACTATTGAAACCTAGTTTTATTCCATTCATATATCACACAGTTTCATCATAGAATTTTAACCCTCATCTGTGCAATTCTTTGTTTCCATTATTTTGAACTCATGTTTGTTTGTATTTTTTCTTGAAAAGTATCTCCAGATACTAGCAGATACGCATTGTAAAAGTAAAATCTTTTTTATGTAGTTCAGTATGTGAAAAACCTTTGGTTCGGGCTGTTCTCTGGCATGCATCCCCGTTAGGAGGGCACACCATTCCTCTGGAGGCTAATGAACTCATTTCCATGGCATGGCTTTTTTAAGGGCTCAGAAGCATGCTAGTAAAGACTCCCAAGGCGACCTCTTACCAGATTCTGTTTTCATGATCTGTGTTCCCTATGTCAGCTGTCTTACTCATAGGCTGCAGTAGAGACACTTTTTTTGGCTCTGTGAATGAATGATGCGCCGTGCTTCTCCTCGCCCTGAGATAGTCTGATAATTCACATAAGAGCCTGGGTGGTTATCAGTTGTACAAAAGTGATCAAACATAAGGAAAGCCCATCAGTCCCAGGAAGGAAATTTCCTGATAGGGAGAGGCAACTGGGTCACTTACTTAGCAAACAGATAATCACACTTGCTGTGGGCCGGGCAGCATGTTTGAGCACCTTATAAATAATTAACCCAATTCATAGGCATGGGACTTGTCTCCGTGGCTGAGTGCCTCCCTCCCTCGGGGCCTCCCGCTTACCACTGCTGGCCTCTATGCTCCCTTCCAGGAGGGTTCCCCTCCAGCTGGTTCAGTTGTGTGTGAAGGAAGTTTCCTCTTAGACCTTCAGCCCAGTGAGCTAGATCTCGAACGTCTTGCGGGAGAGCAGAGGGAGAGGCACAGAGATAGGTGCAGAAATCTGGATAATTTGGTTTACAAGCTCTAACTGGCATTCTGAGGTTCGTAGTCAAGGGGTGTACCTGCCTTGTGTCCCCTAGTCCATATTCCTTGCTCTTCTGGGGAGTGTCTCCCCTCTTCCCAGGGAGCTTCCACTGCGATAGCCTTCAGTTTAGTCATGTGGACGCTTTCCACGATGATGGAGAGATTACTGACGATGGTCTCTGGTCATTGTGAAAGGCACGCACCATTGTTTGGATGCCTGTTCAGTGTTTGTTTCCCCTTGCCCCATAACTAGAGACCCGAGTCACTCTCTCAGTCATGCTTTGCCCATGACCGGAATGAACCATCCTTACTTGAGTAAATGAAGTCTCTCGTCTGCATCCTTCAATCCATCTTTCTAGTTAGATTTCTCCCACTCTGTGCCTGTCTCTAGACTTGCGGTATTCCTATACACCGTTCCCACACCCTAAGCTGCCTTCCCCACGCTAAGAGCACTTGGCACCTGAACCATCCTCTCCCCAGATGAGGCTATCGTGTGGCCCACTCTTGCAAAGAGCTAATAGATAATTTTAGAAGTATGAAGGTATTCATAGCGGACAGTGACAAAATTTATCCTGCCCAGGGAAATTTCTAATAATCGTAATAGTAACATCTAGAACAGTGCTTTACACATTGTGAGTATCCACTAAAATTTGGTCAAATTAGTATGATGGGCATTTTGTAAGCATTTTATGTGGACTTCCTAATTTAATTCTCAGGACAACCTAATGACATAGGTACTTTTATTATTTCCATTTTACTCCAGCTGAGTAAACTAAAGCTTAAAGAGGTATATATGACACATCACTATTTTATAAAGAAATTCCTTAGAAAAAGAATCATTTTAGACACTTTTTATTGTATGTGTACTGAAAATGATTTTAAAGAACATTTTAGCAGAAAATACGTTGTTTTATGTATAAATTTGATGCACCAGAAATATAGGGAAGTGATGTGAACTTCTGTTGCTCATTAAGCCAGTTCATTACCTTGCATCTTTGGCACTTCCTTCCGCTTATCACAATAGCAGTGAGGACATAGGGTAAAATCTTGGCTGTCTTGGGGTATGGTAATATACTCTTAACCCAGTAGCCTGCCTTAGGATTTGGACCCAGCCATAACCAATACATAGAGCTGTGGTCTAATGGTCTAATGGAGTCCTCCATTAGGAGGATTAGGATTTGGACCCAGCCATAACCAATACATAGAGCTGTGGTCTAATGGTCTAATGGGGTCCTCCTGAGACTAAGTCACTGTCTCCCAAAACCCTCCCTTCCAATGACTGGTCTCCGGGAGAGCCTGTCTACTGACAACATGCCTGTCCAGCTGGACTCTGAACCCTCCCACAGCAGAGTAAGCCCCCTGAGTGTGAGCCTTGACACAGATAGGCCTGATTTGATGGAGATCGACCAAGAGGACTGTTGAGCTGGCTCTCAGTCAAAAGAACTGACCCAGTGGACTGAGGTTGGCCATCTTCTTTAGAGCCAGAATATAGAGCTGACGCTCCAAATGGTGATGAAGTCTTGTGTTTGTTCAGGGTGATTTTTGGCTCTACCATACTTCTAGATTTCCACATTATAACATAGGATATTGTTTGCCTAAGTATAATAGGGCATGTGAGTTGGTTCCTGGCATTGACCATGGAAGATTAGCTTACTTTCACCAACCCAGAATCAGCCTCCATGGCTATCAAGAAAGACCACACAACTCCCAGAGTGTCTATAAGTAGATACCAAACCACATGTGTTATTAGTCTTGATTTTAGACCATATTATTATTAACTTTGCTTTGGTTGAAAGTGGGCCCCATCATATTGTTAAAATAGAGTTTCACAGCCTTTAAGTGACTAGAGTACGTCACTTTTAAGATGTTTTTCTAAAAGAAAATGTTAAATCCCAAATACATTTTTGGCTGAATAGTTGGTTTTAATGGTCCAGAGTCAAAAACTGTAACTTAATTCCTCATAAAACTTAAATCAATTTCACGAGGGTTCTGCTAAACAGTTCCCTCTGTTCAGCCCGCGATTTCTACTAGTTCCTACCCTTAAGAAATATTAGCATATTCTTCTAAAACACCAATGTTTTTTCCATTAAAAAAAAAAAACCTCTATTGTCCGTATCTGGCTCCTGTTGACATACGGTAGCTTATTTGTGGCCTCAATTATGGTATTGTGGTTATCGTCTCCCCTTCTCTCACTCCCTTTTTCCTTAGTATCATCGAGGAAACAGCGTTTAAATACGATTTGTATCTGTCATTTCCTACGTTTTCACATTTTGCTCGCCGAAGGTGATGAGAGTGGGTGGGAGTGTTATTTAGACTTCTCCCTCCATAGGTGGAACTTGGTATTCAGCACAACTGGTGCCATCAGTGTCTCGTTCAGCCATGGGGTTTATTGGTGAAATGGCGTCTGCTACATGCCTGTGGCACCAGCTTAATACCACCAGAGACAAGAATGCTGGGCCTCGCCGAAAGGCGGTGAGGCATCTGGAGAACTCCGAAGAAAGATCCAAGTCGTTTTCAAGTTTGCTTCATAATGTCCTCAATAGTCTAACGTTTTGGGCACAAATAGTCAAAACGTCTTCCAGTAACACGTGCTTTGGATATCAGATTAATGCGGGGCAGGAAACACGTGTGAAAAGGAATCCACCCAAATGAAAAAGGCCAATCTGCCAGCATCAAAGTCTTAGTGTTCTGTTCTGTTTTGTTTTGTTTTACAAAATGGAAAAAAAAAAAAAAAAAGCTTTTACCCCGTGGTGAGTACGCATTGCTGAAATAATCACTCTCACCAACAGTGTGTCGTCAGGTTTTGTAAGCTGATAAGCACCATTCCTTTTTAGGGATGGAACTAATCTGGTACTGTTTTCTGATTCTGAGAGAGTTAAGAGTTCTGAGGTTGCATCCCAGGGCAGAGTCTTGAGGTCAAGTGTGAATGTGTGGACAGGCTTTTCTGGCTGTTGAGGGATGTCATTTGCTGTTTGGGGATCAGAAACCTGTGTATTTGAAATCCATCTTTTTTTATGAAACTCATTTCTTTGGGGGGGTGCTCCTATGTTCCTTATTTTTCCATAAGTTTCCCTTCATTTTTTTAATAAATTTCACAGTTTACTAAAGACACAGTACTACAGAGAAATAGGGGGAAGAGATTTATTTTGTCCACAAACTCAACTCAGTGTAGCAAATATTTTTGAGCACCTGCTATGTGCCTGGCCCTGCTAGGTGCAGGAAGCATTCACCAGCAAGTGCTCCTTGATGTGTGTGACAGTTCCCGGGGCACTGTTGGACACACTGACTGTCTGGACAGCATGATAGGAGGGGCCTGCATGGGAAGCCCCAGATGATTCCAGTGCGGTGGTGCCCCCTCAGACCTTGAGCAGCTCTCCCAGGATTGAAAGACAGAGCTTAACATTGACCACAATCTCTGAGAGAAGACAGTGGGGTCTTCAGAAACAAGGTGATTCCTGGATCTCTGCTTTTTAAAAAAAAAAAAAAAAAATTACCTTTGTGGGATTTCAGGTCTTTATTTGAAAGGAAACAGGTGACTTTATAGCTCCACCATTTTGCCAGTCACTCAAGTTTGAATGTCTGAAGTCCTTTTTCAGTTATCACTAAAAAGAACCATCCCCCAGCAAATCTGCTTGGGAGCATTATGGAAATCCTCCCCGCTTACCAGAGAGCACAGATACCAGATTGCTGGGTGCCAGGCATGCGCCTCTCAATTACCATTGTTTCCTGCAGGCCACGGTCAAGAAATAGTCAACAGAGAATTGGAAAGAGATCCTCCTCTTAAATCCATAGAGAGCTCTAACGTAACTTAGAATGTGCGTTGGCCTGGAGTGCGTCCTTACAACCCTATTTATGCAGACTGGAGTTTTACTTGGTGGACAAAACCCGCGATGAGCAGTGGTGGCCCCATCCTGCAGGTTGACAAGAGTAGGCTTGGAGGCTTCTTTTGGTTGGGATTGTCCAGGCCACACACAGCTGGTGTTCCAGGTTGGCCCCTCAGCCAGTTTACTGGCTGGGGCCTTGGGCCACCATGCCCTTTAGCAGGCTGAGGGGTTAGCTGAGCCTCTGGGGGCCTGGTTTACTCCACCTCCTCCTTGACAGTCTAGTAGGAGCCAAATACTCTTTCACAAATGCTCCTCCTGTTAGCAAGGTTTTCTCTTTTCCTGAGATGAGAAAGCAGTCTCAGCCCACAGGTTACGGTCATGGGCTTTGGAGCCAATAGACTTGGTTCTGAAATCAGCCTGGATTCATAGCAGCTGTTTGACCCCGGGCAAGTTCCTTAACCTCTCTGAGCTTCCGTTTCCTCATCTGAAAGAGGAGGATGAGACCCTCACAGAGCTGTTCAGAGGATTCATGGAGATTATGTACTTGTGCACACGCTGACAGTTTCCAAGGCACTTTTCTGTCATCTCATCTGATTCCTCATTTTCAGTGACTTGAATGGCAGGATTTGTAGCCAGTGTTCGTGCTAGTCTGGTCTTTGAGTTGCAAAGCGAACACCAAAACAACTGTTTCAAAGTGTGTTTGTCCTAGTGCCGAGTTCCAGTATTCCCGGGCAGGGTGCGAAGTGGTGTGTGGCATGAGGTCTCGGCTGGCTTCGGCTTTTCTTGTGGTGGGGAAACTGTCCATGTAGTGCCTCCTGATCTGGGCAGTCTGACCTTGGAAGTGTCTCTGTTTGGAGTGAAGGAGGATTTATTTTCCCTCTGCGTTATTTTGAAAATCACCTTGGAAGTCAAGAGTTAGAGTTGTTTTCTAATGCAAATGTTGAGGTCACATGAAGTTGACTGACCACATCCTGTGGCAGAATCTCACTTTGCTCTTCTAGTTTATTTTTAATATAAACCAAGAGTAAAAATACATACACACCCCATCTCAGATGCAAACTGAAGCCAGGCATTGTTTCCACATATCTGTGAAATGTAGTGAGTAAGGTAATGGGAAAAAAAAATGGTGCTAATACTTAGTCATAGTGTTAGTATTACTAGTGCTAATGCCACATGAACATTGGGTCTTTAAGAAGAGTTAGAGTACGGGGGCGCCTGGGTGGCTCAGTGGTTGCGCATCTGACTTTTGATTTTGGCTCAGATCATGATCTCAGGGTCCCGGGATTGAGGCCCAAATGTGGCTCCACGCTCAGCACAGAGTCTACTTGAGATTCTCTCTCTCCCCCTTCCTCTGTCCCTCCCCCTGCTCTATGAATGAATGAATGAATGAATGAATGAATGAATGAATAAATAAATAAATAAATAAAATCTTTAAAAAAAAAAGAAGAGTTAGAGTATATACAGGACTGTGCTGTGATCACAGCACATATCTCTTTCATGTGCTAGAACTTGGATTTCTAACACAAAGGTTCATTAGTGAAAGTCATGAAAACACATTTTAACAACCATTTAATGGAGCGTTTCAAAATGTAAAAATTCTCTTGGCTTTCTGAAATCAAATCTTTTGTGCTGTCCACCCCTCGGCCATTTTGTGTAGCATGTTCTAATTGAACTCAGGATTTTTCATCAATAGTTCTAGCCCTGGAGAGACCCCCTAGTAGAGTTTCTTCTTGAAATGTGGGCACCAAACTTGATTTAGGGAACATCCACCTGCACAGAAATGCAAAGCAAGAGGGCAAAACATGTTCATGTATGACAATGTGGAATATTGTAAAAATGCCATTTTTCTCAAATTAGCTTATAATTTAAAGAAAACTTGTTTTAACTTAAAGGGATCCTCCAACTCATCTGGAAAAATAAACATGTGAGATGGCCCATGATGTTCTTTAAAGAAATGAGGAGAGGTTTGCCCTACCGGATTCAAAAATATGACAAAGCTCTTGATTTTAATATAATGATGTAAAAGGCATAAGCTCAGAGAGACATGTCAGTAGAACAGAACCAGGTGCTAATGTAAAAAGTGATGCTCTATATGCTAAAGATCATTATGAAGGAAGAGTAAATCAAGGTGTGAAATAGTTGGCTAAATGTTTAGGAAAAAAAAGAATCTCATGTAATACCATGGGCCTTAAGAAATTCCCAAATGGTCTAAAGAGTTCTTTTTTTTTTTTTTTTTTAGTGAAAACAAAAGAAATAAAAGAAAATATAGGTGACCATTTTGCAATGATAGTTTTGATAAGAATTTACTGAGTGTAAAAGCAATAAAACACATACAGTAGTTCCCCCACACACACACCCTTTATCCATAGAGATACATTCTAAGACCCCCCGTGGATGCCTGAAACCATGGATAGTACCAAACCCTCTATGTACTATGTTTTTTTTCTTATACATATGTACCTATGACAAAGGTTAATTTATAAATTAAGCACAGTAAGAGGTTAACAACAAGAACTAATAATAAAATAGAACAAATATATCAGTATGCTATAACAAAAGTTAGGTAAATGTGGTCTTTCTCTCACAATATCTTATTGTATTGCACTCACCCTTCTTCTTTGGATGATGTGAGCTGATAAGATAAGCGCCTATGTAATGAGATGTAGTGAGGGGAATGGTGTAGGCATCGTGATATGCAGCATTAAGCTGCTGTTGATCTTCTGATGATATGTCAGGAGGATCATCTGCTTCTGGACCTTGCTTAACTCAAGTAATTGAAACCATAGAAAGTGAAACCATAGGAAAAGAAGGGACTACAGTACACATACAGAAAGAATACAGACTATGTAGTCTTAACTAAAACTTTGAAGTAAGCATGTTTAAGACATACACAAGTGGACAAAAATATTTGGGACAATGAAGATGTATGGTTGATATTTTATCATTAATCTCTAAAGAATTTGTATAAATCCATAAGAAAAACACCAACAGAGAAAAAATGGAGAAAAAGAAATACAAATAGCCAATAAAAATATATTTAAAAATAAGCCCACACTCACTGATAATCTAGAAAATGCACATTACAATAAGAACTTATTTTCTATTAAATTATTGTTATCTGTTAAATGGACAAACAGTAAGCAATATGAGAGTCCCTGGTGATGGAGAGAGTGCAGAAAAATGGCCTTTTAGGAGATTCCCCATTAGGGAGGCAAACTGGTATAACCTGAGGTAAAGAGTAATGCATAGAATGCCTGTAATGATCACCTATATGAAGAGCCTTCCGAATGTCATAGCCAGTGGACTGGTAGAAATGTCCTTTATCTTGACTGTGGCAGTGGTTTTGCATGTATAGAGAGGTGTCAAAACTCACTAAATTTTATGCTTTAAACGGATGTGTTTATTAAATCCAAGTCTTTCGCTGATTTCTTGATATGGAAAAATATTCACAGCCTTTGATCCAGTCATTTTAATTCTAGAAAAAGAAAAGCAGGTGGGTGCATCCAAACTATTGTAAGGACATTCTTCACAGTACCGTTTACAATTGTAAATCAAAAATGGACTTTAAAAAAAGTAGGACAATGATTAAATACACTTGGGTGCAGGCCACTGGAGGCTATCACACACCTAACTATTAAAACCATGCCTTTAAGAACATTTAATGACATAATGATTGCTCAAAATATGACGGGACATGAAATGGAAGGAGAAGAGCACAACAAGTAGTATTAAAACATGATACTTATTTTATTAGAAAAACTCTGTAAGCGCAGGAATAAAATTAAATAGAAATATCTCAAAGTGTTTGTGGTCATTGGCCATATCTCTGGGTCGTGGAATTACTAGTGATTGTTTTTAAATTTCTTTTCCAGCTTTTATATAATAAGCATTTTAAATTTGGGGAAAGGATTATGAATTGTGGGAAAACCATTGACTACACAGGATACACGGGACATGTGAAAGAGGGAGCCCTCTAGAGCCCTGGGGCGTCACAGCGCCCCACCGGACTGCGGTCCTCTCACCCCTGCTTTGCTGCAGACACAGCGGCATTGACAGATGGGGGGTAAATAAAGAACATCATTCTCTAGGGGGCAGCATAGATTCAGGCAGCTGGAATCCAGGGCCTAGCTTTCTGTCACTTCACCAAGCCTCTCTCCCTCAAGACTTCCAACCCCTTCTCAGCAACTCTCCTTTGGATTTTATCAAACTGTCTGCCAAATTCTAGCCAGTGGTCCTTTAAAAAAATCCCTTGGTTACACACACGCGCACGCACACACACACACAGCCCTTTCTGGGTACGTATTAGAGCTGTGAAATTGTGTGAAGGTTTCTAGTCCTGAAATACAAAAATGCCATGACTTGCATTTAACTCTTTAATGGTCCTGAAATTTTTATCTCACCCGACGAACTGCGATGTAAACACCATATCGGATATCGGCAGGAATTGGCTTCCTAGGCCTGAATCCTTGACCCCCTGGAGGCAACCAGGCAGATGCATGAAGGGGGCTCACAGATCCTTTCTATGAAATGTTTGCAGCCCGGGGTAGTCAAACCAGATGTGAACTCTGCAGCTGTTTTCATGTCAGGGACTGAGATTTAATATGCATCCCTTCTTCGTCTTTAGTACTGATGGCACCTGATGAACCCTTCCTGCCGTGGTATCTTGAGGTCATTGATTTATTAAGTTTGGTAGGTGTGGACGTTCCACATTCGGCTTCACCTCCCTACATTCCCTAGCGTGATTCTCAGGGAATGTTCAAATGACATTTGCCTATTTATTTTCCCTTTTGACCGACGAGGATCCTTTCTGAGAGGCAGACACCAGCATTATTCAGGAGTGCAGTTTAGACTTTGCTGATATTTTTCAATACAGTATATTTTTAAAACTCCTTCAAAAGTAAGTAGCAAAAATACAAGCCACGGGCTTTTCTTTGGAAATGTACTCACCGTAACTATCACGTCCCTGGTTGATGTCAATTGATCCTGATTCTTTTTTTATGAAAGGAATGATTAATTGTACGAAAATGTTGAGCGTCAGGAGATGTGGGAGAATGGAATGTGATGGTGAATTGATATGCCTTTTCTCCCGTTTGACTGATTATTGTGTGACTATTTGACTGTCTCTTCCTAATTCTTTTGCACCTTGTTTAGAGTGTTTGCGAAAGCCCACATGCGAAGACTAGTTAAGGAGCCAGAGCCCAGGTGGTGGCTGGGCAGGTGGTTCAGCCAGGCCCAGGTGGTGGCTGGGCCAGAAGGCACAAGCGACCCAAAGCCTGGGCACAGCAGGTGGCTGCAGTGCGGAGACAGATCAGGAGGGCGGCCCAGGGACAGGTGCTGGTGTTGGGGGGTGAGTGTGAGAGTGAAGGCCACAGCCCGACACAGACCAGAAGTCTCCTTGGTGGGATACAGATCCCACATTGAGCTATACGTCTTCCACAGCCGTATTCCCAGGGAAACACCCACGTTCAAGAATAGAGAACTCCAGGGCGCCTGGGTGGCTCAGATGGTTAAGCGTCTGCCTTCGGCTCAGGTCATGATCCCAGGGTCCTGGGATCGAGTCCCGCATCGGGCTCCCTGCTCCTTGGGAGCCTGCCTCTCTCTCTCTCTCTCTCTCTCTCTCTGTCTCTCATGAATAAATAAATAAAATCTTTAAAAAAAAATAAAAAATAAATAAATAAAATTGGTCTTGAAATAAATGTTAAAAAAAAAAAAAAGAATAGAGAACTCCAAAACCACCGTCAGCCACATGGTTGTAAGCCGTGTGGGGGATTCAGGGGCCAGAAATATCTAGAAAGTCAGGCAGTACCTCTGTAACCCCCAGGGGGGACTTCACCAAGTGGTTAGTATTCTGTGAAAAAAGGGGGGGCGGGGGAGCCAATACAGAAGAGGGAAAGACCAGGGAATGGGTCTGATTTTCCTAACAGATGGTGCTGGGTACTGTTGGGTCTTTTGACACAATCTGAAATTGATCCTTTGTGTATTTCATCATTTAGTTAAATAGCATGTCATGCCAGAAGAAAGTGAGTCTGCATTGGTTTGGGTCAAATTACATAACCCTGGGAACAGGGCCGAGAATTAGACAGCACTACTCCTCATCTTGCAGTGTCATGCTTTGTTATTTCCATCTCTGCCCTTTCATGGTACTTCCCTAAACTGCCCATCTATGATGCTAGTGATGGGTTGGGGAGAGTTTCTTGCAAAACTTTACCTTTTTTTTTTCTTTTTTTTTTAAGTATTATGAATTACTTTCTGAAAGTTCATACTGGCCCAGCCCAGGTAAAATGCAACAGAAGAAAAAAGGGATAGACAAGAAATAGTCCTACCCAAGGGGAACTTTGGGGAGAGAAAAATTCATGAAACATCCTAAATATGTTTTTGACATTTAAAGCATCATATAATCAATTCTAGATTGTGTGTTATTAGTAAGCAAGATGCACTTTGAGAAATTTGTAAAGTTAGTGACATGTAGGTGGGGAAAGTCTATCTATAAATGTGCATGAATCCTGCACAGGATATGAATCTTTATTTTCACTGGATGATCGGTTCTTAAACTTTAGAAGGAGCATAGCGTCTTGAAGTCTTTTTTTTTTTTTAGATTTTATTTATTTATTTGACAGAGAGAAACACAGCGAGAGAGGGAACAGAAGCAGCGGGAGTGGGAGAGGGAGAAACAGGCCTCCTGCCGAGCAGGGAGCCCAACGCGGGGCTCCATCCCAGGACCCTGGGATCATGACCTGAGCCAAAGGCAGACGCTTAACGACTGAGCCACCCAGGCGCCCCAGCTTCTTGAAGTCTTGATGTCTGTAATTGCAGGAAGTATAATTTATCCACTAAATTTCAATTAAATTTAAACTTACATTCTTTTGTTTCAATTAAGAAGATCAGCATTTTTCATTTGAGTGGAAGAATACTGATGTCCGAAGAGAACAGATTTTGAGAAAAAAATAATGACAATAATAATAATAGAAATTGTTGTAATGGTTAACATTTAGTGGGAATTTATTGTGTCCCAGATATTTTTTAAGCCCTTTAGATGTATCATTTCCTTTAAACCTAATAACAACAGCCTTATGAGGTAGATACTGTTACTTCGCCCATTTCACAAATAAGGAAACTGACAAATTAGAACAGATTCCTAATGTTCCTAGGCCACTAAGCTGGTCGTTGGCAGAGCCAGCACTCAAACTCAGGCCTGGGTTTTTAATATCTCTTGCTCTTAACCACTCTACTTTGTCTGCATCTAAGGAGCAAAAATAAAAAATATAAAGATCTGAGATGGGGCAGTTAGGAAAACCTACGATTCTAACAGATTTCATTTTGCTAACTTCTCAAGAACCCAATGTTTCTGGAAAGCTTAGAAATTCTGTTGAGATGATGTTCATTGCTATTCTAGATACATTACTTTGTTTCATTTTTTTCTGGGAGAAAGACTTGAATAGTTGCAATCACTAAAATTGACTGCTTTAATAAAGTGCTTGCAAAGACTCAATCTGGTTAACAGTAAAGCCATTTGTTTCAGCCATGGCAACAACTTTGGCTTTCATAAGGATTTAATGAATCGGGGAATGGAATTTAAGAAAACAAACAATCCAGGGAAAACCGCTTATTTTTCTAAAACAGCAAAACAAAAATGGGGAACCATTCCAGTCCAGTTGCTGCAAATGTTTGTTGGAGTCTTAAAAATTCTTAGAATATGTGATTTATCATATAGAACAAAAAGGTGATTAATGAGCACTTCTTTAAAAAGCTTTTTGGGATCCTATCACTGTTATTTTAATTGTTTAGATAGAAAAATATTCTGTGGTGTGTTTGCAGTCAAAATTATAGTGAGTTGACATTCAGTAACATTTATTTTTAAAGTTGTCTATGAAAATATATATTCTACCAGAAATAAATATGATCACCAGGTAGTGAAGTCAATTTAATATTAATTCAGTCTTGTTAGTCTGTTCAAAAGAATTACTGGCTTTTAAATATTCTTACAAAGCCCTTTGTTACTTATGAATATCATCGAGCTATGATTAAAGGTTGTGAATATCGGTAAGCTGGAGAACATCTTATGCCAATGTTCAGGGCCCTATTTTTTTTCTCTTAAAATTCTAGCATTCTGACTATTTGCTCTGTTGCCTTTGTGCCTATAGACCCAAGCTCATCTGTGGGGGTTTTCCATGACAGTTATGGAAATGACAATTCATTACCTGCTGTTATAAGGTAGAAGCTTGGAAATCAACTGATTTCAGCATTTGACAGTATATGTCAACTTATTAATGGTATGTAGGAAAAAATAGCCATTCATATGTCTATTCAATGAGGAGATGCACTAATGGATGAAATTATATGGAACTGAAGACTAATTTCTTCATAAACATTCTAAGCGCATAGAAAGAATTATGTGCTCAGTTGCAACCATTAACAAAGAATTGGATCTAAACACCTCAGGAAATGCACAGAAGGCATGATGTCTAAAAGTCTTTGGGAATCAATGGTGTACTATTGCTTCAAGGCAAGCTGTGAGTGAAAAAAAGTGCAAAAATTGGGACTTATGTCTAGTGTCCATTTTGGACAGTCGGTCCTGGTGTCCAGAAACGCAAGCACAGGGACTGTCAGCCTGAGCCTAGTGGTGATCACTGCCATGGACTTGAGAGAGGGAATGCTGGCTTGCCTGTCAGGATCCATCACCCGTGCCAAGGGCTCTGGCAAAATTTGAGAGCAGGAATGACTCCCTGTCCTCTTCTCACCCCATCCCCACTACGCTCAGCAGCTCCCCACCGTCTACTGCTTTGGACGTCGTGGGATAAAAATGGAAGGAGAGAAAGACAAGTTCTCAAGCTCCAGAAGGTTTTATAATGTTCAGAAAAGGAGGGTGGGATTAAATCTCCCCCCAAAAAGAGCCAAAGAGCTTTCACTAGCCTCCAATTCTTCATTTTATTGTCACTAGTAAAATCCAAGAAGTGACGATTGAGTTAAATGGCATTAAATTAGAATTTAATCTTTTTTGGTAGAAATGGTGTAAATGTTTTCAAGGGGGACACGTTAGTTCCTATTAGCATGTTTCACAACCTTTGATATTCAACCGCATTACCTCCTTGAGCTCAGAGCGCCTTGAGGTCATGTAAACACTAGCACGGTCTTTACAATCTCTTGAAATTCCAGGTGCCATGTACATCTTACGCGCTACGGTCAGAGGGGACACCAGTACTTAATGGGAACGCTAATAATTGCGTTCGGGTCTTCTTTTTAAAACCTGCGTCTTTCAGTGGCATTTAGTAGATTCATTTTGTAATCTAAGGAAGGAAGTTGGCCAGTAAAATAAGAGAAAGGTGAAATGGATCCGTGGAGCTAGCCAAGACTTGAAATAACGTTATTTCATATTATTCTTATTTCACATACATTATCCAATGGGTCAGAAATTGTCACTGGTTTTTTCATTTTTCCAAAGAGAATTGGCGGGGAAGGAGGAACATTTTAAAACTGAACGAGGCCTCCTAATTCCTCTGTCTGAGAACCCACAGCCCACACAGACATTCAAGAGATGTGTTTAGTGAGGGAACTCAGTCCCTCAGCCTCTGAGCTATAAGGATTGCAGACAGTCCAGCCAGGAGGTTACCTCAGCATAGACCGAGTAAATAAATCATTTGGTAAAAGCCATTAGAGAGTAAAGGTTAATGGAAAGTCATAAATCAACCAGCCTGTCTATGTATGGTTTTGCTAGAATGTAGGAGTAATCCGAAAGTTTTCAAATATTTCCTTAACTGTGTATGATTTGAAGAAGAGGACTGTGACATAATGAACCAGTTTCTGTTATTATATCAAAATGAGATGAAAACACAGTATAGATTTAATGCCAATTCGCTTATGCAATTTTACACAGTTAGGTTGTTGTTTTTAGAACATCATGAAACCTCATTTCATGGCCCTATAAAACTAGAATGTAATGGCTTACAGCTTTTCCGTTTGTTGATTTTTCTCCTTCAAACATCTTTGATTTTCCATCCTTTGAACAAATTTTTAAAGAACGTCTTGAGTGTCATGCAAATGACCCTGTTCTCCTTCCCCTTTCCTCACCTGTCTTTAAAGCCATTTCTGAAGCGAACCCATCCTGACAGAACCTCATGATACCTATGAGCGCATTTTTAAAAACCATTAGTACCTCTTCCTTGGCCGCTTCTAATTTCCAGCTTGGCCTTTCCCACATTGGTAGATTGTTTCTTTTTAGTACCACCCCCCCCACCCCACCGCCACTTTATCCAAGAGGAAGGGCTGGTGTGCAGCTACACAATGTCAGGTTCCTGTGGCATCAGAAGTTTCCTGGCAATTGTCCTCTCCCTTCCAACCAACATCACAGATGTCTGCCTTTTCTCTCAGCTGTGGGCCATGGAAGCTCAACTCAAGGCGTCGCCCCCAACCACCTTCATTTAGAGCTGCTGTTGATCTAACACCTACCCCATGTCAACATTCCTCCCTTTTTTTCTTTCATAGATCAGAAGAAAGAGCTTAAGAAAGAGCTTAATTTTTCTCATCAGAAAGAGCTTACATTTCTCTTCCTCCTTAATAAAAACACCCCTCCCCCAAAAGGCCATTAACCACTTAAATATCTTCTCTTAGAAACGTGTAACTTCTATTGCCCGCCATCTTTTATGGGCAAGTTCCAGTGACAAACACAAGTTTGTACCACAACCGAATCTTTCAAAAACATATTAAAAAAAAATTATGTTGTTCTTGCCAGATTACATTTGTAAACTTTAATATGTCTGGAACCTTTATACAGTATTTCAGTGTTCATATCAAACATTTGCCACTGTTCTTTAAAGCAGTAGCCAGGGCACCCAAGCATTTCCCCTTGCAGATGGCCTTGGTATCTACTGGTATGAGCCCATCAATTTCAGACTTCCCTTAATTGAACAAATGGACCCCCCCCATGCAAATGGACAGGTTATGGTTTCATCTTCTTGTTCTTCCTTAGGGTTTTGCTTCAAGCAAAAGGCACTGGGGTGAGTCTATAGATACACACCCTGTCTTATTGAGCATGCAAGTTGAAAGCCTGAAATCCAACAGGGAGAGAAGGAAGAACCAGGACTGTTCATTTACATCTTCCCAAGACCTGACCCTACCAGTGTGCTATAGATCGCCCAGATGAAGTCAACTTGATGTCAAAATAACATTGCAAACTTTCCCAGTGGAATTGACAGCATCCTTGGAACTTCATTTCACACTTTCCTGACTTGGGAATGGTTATTTTGAGTAGCACCTCTTAGTAACCTGCCTTTTTAATGCCTGGGCAAGAGGTTAAATATCTCACTTATCTACGTGTTTGGCCTCCATGAACAGCTACTTCATTCAGAGCCCCTTCAAGGGTTTATCGAAATCTCACCATGTTTGACATTCCAGAGAAAACATCCAGATTGCCGGTGATAGGGACTCACCTTGGCTTTACTCATCAGGGCTGATCATCATGATACATACAATGTCAAAACAACAATAAGGAAATAGACTATATTCCCTTAAAGATAATGTACCTAGAGTGAACAATACAAAGGGAAAAAAAACTAGGTACTATGGTAGCCCCATATGAGTTCCCAGTTCATAGAATCCCAAGAATGAGCAATAATTTAATCACCATCATTATAGACATCACGTGGTATAATTTACCAAGCATTTCTTGCACATTAAATGTTTTACAAGCAACTATATTCCCATATGAAGCCCTGTGTATTTTAAGACTTAGTAAGTTAGGTTACGGTTAGATTAGTGTCAGGTAACATCAAAGAAAACGTCTTAAAGTTTAGGAAATTGCATTACATGAATTTCAGGATCTCTGACAAAAGAAAGTGAATCATGTCTTAAAGCTGTCAGAATTGAAACCCATATCAAGCTATGAGAAGAAAGTTCATCACCCCCTATCGAAAGCTGCCATTTATGTGAGGGAGATAAGAAAAAAGACACATGATCACTTACGAGCAAGTTTGTTTATCTCATATTATTTAGAGTCATAGAAACTAAAAAAACAACTCAATTATCTAAGAGTAGCAAAACAGTTATATGACCTGGAAGGCACTGCAAAATATGACTTGGAATGATTAATGCCATAGGCAAATGCTTATGATCAGTTACATTTTAAAAGAATATAAAATTCAATAAACAGTATAGCAAAGATCTATGTTACACTACACATATATAAATAAGAAAAAGATTAAAAGGAAATACATTACTATAGTAATAAATGTGGCTTAATTTAAAGCCCATTTTATCTTTTTAATCTTTTTCCAAAAAATTTACCCTCTATTATTTGCATATGTGTGTATGTACATATAGGTAAGTGTGTGTGTATATATTTATGTACATCATAACCAGAAAGAAAATGAATTTTTAAGTTGTAAGTTCTAAGAATTAAGTTTAAAGCTAAAAGCATATAAAGTCCTCAGGAACTTTATGATAACCCTATACATTACCAGATAGGTAGCTTGATCTGTATGAAACATAGGAGAGGAAAAATAATGGAGCAACATCTTAAAATGAGACAAAGACCTGTCCTGTGGGCACTTGGCCATCTTTGGAGTGCCCAGAATGACCATGGGTGTCAGCAATTGGCTTCAACATCATCAGGACTAGATTTAGACAACGCAGTGTGATTCTGAGGGCCTCTTTCCTGTCAAAGGAGGTGTGTGTGTGTGTGTGTGTGTGTGTGTGTGTGTGTGTGTGCAGCATGCGCGCACGTAAGACAAATAGCCTAGACCTACTAACACCATACAGACTGTGAGAGATAGAAAGAAGAATCTTGCATATACAATAAAAGCAGAGCTTATGGGATTGTCAGATGCCAAAGAAACTTAGAACCACTGGGCTAGTGTTTCTCTTAATCTTCTTTGTTCAAGTAAGTCCATTTGATCAGGAGATCCTCATCACTCCCCATGACATGATTCCAAATAAAGTAACAAAAGTATGAAAAGTAACAAAAGTGCATTTCTCCATAATTTCAAATAAAAAATGCATTTGCGATGAAGAAATGCGTTTTATTAATAATACTGTAGTAAGTCTTCCAATAAGGTGTTTTTAAGTAGATATTTTCAAATATCTTGGTTCAAGTTTTGCTGTGAAAATAAGCCCTCTGTTATTGCCATTCTCATGCCCAAGGCAGTATTTGAATGGCCAAATGCTCTGTTGGGGAAAGCGTGCCTGTGATACTAAGGTTGTATGCACTTTCAAAGAAATAGATCGGCTTTTTGACCGTTTGGGTCATGATGCCAAAGTTGGGGAGAAAAGAAATGGGAGTAAATGGTCCTCTGCCCAGTGAACCAGGACAGCAAGGAGAGTGGGGAGCCAAAGCCAGCAGACCCCAGTGGGCACTGAGGCAGCCCCCAGGCAGGATTACTCAACAGCACATGCATGTCTAGGCATTCTGACGCGTCTTCCAGTTATGACATGGTTCCTTCCAAGCTTTAGGACCTGAGTGGTTGGACAGCTCCTGCAACCAAATCAGCTGGGGTACTAATAAAGAATGCAGGTTCCAAGGGCCCCATCTCTGCAGGTGTCGGGCTGCCCAGGTGATTCATTACACATGTTTGTGCAGCCAAGTATTCACTTGGCTCAACAGAAGCACACAAAGGTAGCCCTCAACGCCCAGCCCTTTTTGGTCCGGCCCCCCCCCCTTTTCCTCCCTCCTCTTATGGATGGAATTTTCAGATTGGGCAATTGTCAGAGGACTGTACATCTGTTTCTCTCTTTATTGTTTACTCTCCCTCCTGGAGGAGAGAGCCTGTGTTTCCGGCAGTTAGCGGTTCTCCTGTTCCCTGGAATCCGGCTTGGTGCCTAGGGGGCGCTTCAGGAGGGTTTTGATGAGCCAAGGCATGCCGGGTAAGAAAATGACGAGTACCACTCCCGCCCCCTCCCCAACCCCCACCCCCAGATTCTGAAGATACGTAGTGTGGAGTTGGAACACCCAGGCAAAAAACCTGGAAACCCCTCCGATGGGCCACCCTCACCTCAAGATTTGATGAGGTTAGAACCCGACCATGCAATGTTTCCGTAAAAACATGCCTCCTTGCAGGGTTGGCCGTGGCCATTTTCCTTCCCAAAGGGGGCCGGTGCCCTGGCTTCTGTGGGCCCTTGTGACCCACCCCACGCAGGCCAATTCCTCTTTCTTCCTGGTTCCCTTGGTGGTGCTCCTGCTTCCAAAAGTCAAAGCAAATTGGAAGCATTAAAAAGGATTCGTTTTCTTTCATCAAAGGGGCCTAGCACTTTCAGACATTTAAAAAAAAAAAAAAGTTACTCATTTAACTTCCCCTTGGCTCCATAGAGAAAAGGTGCTCTTGAAATTCAGAGTGAGCTCAATTTCTTTTTCAATTAATTATATTTCCAGATCTAAAAACAAGATTGTAAAAAAGAACAAGAAAAAGGGGGGGGAATCCCTCTGTTTACTTTACCAACCCCAAGCGCCGAGTCAGCCATGAAGTGCTTTTTGTTCTTTTCTCCTCTAATTGCCATACCTCCAAGAAGCTGGTCTTAACATGCCATCGATCATCCGCAGGGCACATCAAACGCCGGCTGGCTCAGCCCTGCGCAGCGCTGCTCACGCAGAGACACACATTCATTTCCGGGGGAGGCAGCGGGCAGGGAGGGCCGTTCCTGTTTGAACGGTGTGGCCTCCCTGTAGAACTCCCAGATAGAGTTTACTCTATCTGTGACAAACATCATGTTCACGTGGTTTCGAGAGCAGCCGGCTCGAGGGGAGGCTCTGCAGCAGTGGCCCTGGGATGTGCGCACACCCTGCTGTCCCCCACACTCCCCAGTACCCCAGCTCACTGCACCTGACCGTGGCCTTCATCATACCTGTCACCTGAGAATGCACGCCTCAGCCCTTGTGTGCTGGACGTTTCTGAATGTCATCTAACCTGAGATTAGGAAACCACACGTTTTTTACACAGAGGGCTGCTTCTAACAGCAGGGCCTCTGGGTTGATTTCCCCTCAACTCCCCCGAAGCTGAAGAGCTGATGCCTATGTTTTGATGATGCTTATTTGGTTTTTTGTTGTTGTTGTTGTTGTTGTTTTCCAGTGGTAAAATTTGGCCCCACTTTGGTTGTTACTCAACTTGTATGCATTTCTTGCACATAATCTCTGCTGGACCAGGTTCAAACAGGGCCAGATTGATGGGCAAAGGGGGCTTTGGTCGGTGTAGAGTGTGCGTTCCCTTAGATCAAGGGAACACCAGCTTAACATCAGAACAGACTGTAAGCCTGTGGTGAGGTTTGGTTATTTTGCATATGGTTAACCATCTTGGAGGTCATAAAGTGAGGCCTCTGTCCTCCAGTGCAGCAGCTGGGTTTACACAGTATTTCCAGATTGTTTATTTTGGCCCAGAGCCAGGGCTACATCATTTTTCCATTATGCCTGTTTGACAGATGAAGAGAGGTGGGAAGAGGGACTTCAGGGGGCAGGTCTGTGATTTCCTTTTTATTTAGGAGAGTTCTGAAGATTTTGAACCAGTCCAAACATAATGTCAAGGCAATGGAGGTAGAGAGAGCCACTACTTTTGCAGAAAGGTCCAGATCTCAGGCAGTCAAGCAAAATCCGTTCACGACCTCAGCTTGAGGCCGTGTTGGGGGCATTGTGCCTGCCACTGCTCAATCTTGCATTCAGATGGGCTACTAGTAAATGATATTTATCATCACGTTCAAAAGTTAAACTCCCAATATTTGCTTAGGAGGAACAGTGAGTTGGGAAACCGAGCCTTAATGCCTTCACTGGTATATGTGTTCTGCGTGGACGGATGAGATTGGTGCTAAGTGAGGGTGCGTGTCCAAAGGCGCTATAGAACTTTTCCTTTGCAGTCCTTTCCCTGAGACACCAGCTTTCCCGGGATCCTCCCCATGGCCTGCCCTACATTCTTCCACCAGGGAGCATTCAAGAGTGGTCAAAGAGCCCCCGTTCAGATTACATCCACAGCAAAGCCCTTGGAACTTGGGTCAAGTGCATGGGATCTGAATGAACATTTTACTTCTAAGTGAAATGTTTTCTTTTGCAAATGGAGAAATATTTGATACATGAAAAGTACCAAAAATGATGGCAAACTGAGTAATTGCACAGCGTTAATATAGCAAAATTAGGTCACATAGATGTCTTGTTGCTTCAATAGTGTTTGGGTTTCTTTACTTAGTGGCTGTAGTAAATAATACATGTGACATATATTCATTAGCTACAAGGTTGTGACATATATTATTATATGTTCCTACATAGGTATTTATGTTTGTGGCAGATGTCCCTTATCATAGTATTTCTTAAGCTTCACTAAGTACATGTAAGCCATCTGTCACCATAATATAGCGTTCTCCAATAAAGTGGCTAAGAAAAACATATACCACTACCTCTCCAGAGCACCCTATGATGGCAAACCCCTGTATCAGCCCATCCTAAAGAAATCTGATTTCTAGAAATGGAAAGTTTGCTCATGAAGGGCCCTCAACTAAGGAAAGAATTTAACAAAAACAACACTGGTACAGTCAAGACCAAAATTGCCCTTTGGGTTAATCAAGTCCTACAGATGGATTTAACATACAGCTTTCAAATCAACAAACGTTTATTGACAGTCGTTATGTGCCAGGCATGGAGCTGGGTGCTGGGGAGCTAAAAATGAAAAAGATACAGTCTCTTTCAGTCTGCAAACATTTCTGCTGGCTTGCAAGTTTTTCACCAGATCCTCCCAGACTTACCAAAGCTTAGACTTAGAACACTCAAGCCCTTATTTTCAACCCATCCCCTTAATGCCAGAATACACACAGGGCAAGGAGAAGTGGGTGGTTATAGATTTCCCCTCAATTTGGAAATTAACAGCCAGTGATGTAGCAGAAAGGCACTGGGCTGGGAATCAGAAAGCCTGCTTTCTAGTCTCAGGACAGTCACTTACTGGTCAGACAAACTTGAGCAAGTTTTGTGACCTCTCAAGCCCTCAGGATCTGTAGGTAAAATGGGTTGCTCTGAGGGCTGTGTGAGGCGATGAGAGGCCACAGGAAAACACACGAATCTACGGAGCTCTATGCAAAGAAGGGCATGCTATTCTGATGAGCTGTGGGGAGACAGTGAGGTAGGGGAAGGTTTGAGCTGTTTATACCACTATCTATAAAGCTTTAATAATGTAGAGAGCTCACTCAACTCAGCCATCTCCCTACTGACTTCAGTATCGTCTTGGGTTTTTTTTTCTCTACTGGCATTGGATGACCAACTATAAATGTTTGTGTTATCGGGAGTCAGCAGTATAAAAAGGACCCCCCTTCAGGGTCATAGTGACTCTGTAGGGTCTCTACTACCACTCCTCAGGGAGAGTAGAGTCTGGGAGCCTAGAGAAGTCTGTCCCCCCTAGTCCTGTCTCTGTGGTGACTTTGGACATGTCTATAAGGAAAAACAATCTTTATTCTGCTATTGAAGTGAAAAGGTCAGAGGTTGGTTTTTGTTGGTTCGTTGGTTGGTTGGTTGGTTGGTTGGCTGATTTTCCCTTCTGATTATTTCACAGCTCAAAACCAATGCCTACTTTGAGGAAATCTTCTGCAATTATGAAAACAATGAAGGGGAGTGTTTGGCCACTCCCTAAAAATAAATAAGAAAAATGGGGAAAAAAATAAAAAACATCCTGAAACCACAGCTTCTTGTTGCCAATACGTATTGATTAATTAAAGTACAGGAGCAGAAAAACATGACTTGGCCAGCGCTATCATTCCAAAAAGGCAACTGGACTGCAAAGCTAAACACGAAATTATAGACCCCAGTGAGAGATGAAGAATCCCAGATGTGAGAGTAGGCTGCTTCCTGCTAAGGACCCAGCATTCATGGTCTCTTGGGCATTTTCTATTAAGAACATTCAGATATTGCCTTTGTTCCCACTTGGCTATGACCGCACCTCACAGGCACAACCAAGTCTTCTTTGGTTCTGACAACACCCTCTTCCTTCTGTTAGCTTCTTTCACTCCCTCAATGAGCAGGGATACAGGGTGCTGTGTGTCCCTAGGTGCTGAGCTGTGGAAGTACAAAGGTAGATGAGGGCCACCCCTCTCCTGGGCACTCTCAGCATAACAAGCTCCATTAGGAGAACAGCTAGATGAAATGGTGGGGATGTTAGGGGAAAAAAATCCAGGGAACATTTTTTAGAAGTTTCATAGTGCCTCAGAGGCCTCCTAAGAGTTTTCCGTCTTTTGGTTGAAACACACACACAAATCTACCCCCTACCCTCAGACTTGCACATGAGGCAGATCTTCATGGTCAAATAGTCAGATAGTAGTTATGAGAGACCCAGCTCCATGCAGAGTATTGTAGAGACAAGCACGTTAGGCTGGGTTTCTCCACAAGGGATTTCTGACCAAAGAAAGGAAATGTTGACACCATCGAACCAACCAGAATGAAAGCCCCATTCACTCCCATCGCGAGCGGGCTCCTGAAGAGGGATTCTCCCCTAAACTGTAAGCGCCATTTAGCCATAAACAATGTGAGGGGTCAAGAGCCTGGGTTCAGTCGTCGAACTGTCCGGACTCAACTTCTGGCTTCTCCACTTACCAGCTGTGTGAACTTGAGCAAGTTACTAAATTCCAATGTCACATCTATAAAATGATGATAATAAGAGAGCCTCCCTCACTGGGGTTTTTGTAAGGATCGAGCACGTGTTAGAATTCTCACATTCTTTGCACTGAGAAAACTCTCTCAAAAATGCCTATTGGTGATGATGCTCACGATGATAAAGTCCCATCCCTGCTCATAACTCCCATGTCTGGTGCAATAGGTTATTCAGTAAATATTTTCAGAAAAAAAGAAGGAAGGCAACATTGGACACAGGAATGAGGCCTACTTGAAGCCTTCATTTTGACATAGAGCACTTGCTTCCTAGGTTCATGAAAGCCAGAATTTCAAAACCTTTAAAGCAGAAGCATAAAACCCAAATTTTTAGAGCAGCCAAAGAGGTAACATAAAATAATGAACTGGCATTTGGGGGCTGGAACAAAATGGAAAGCCCTGGCCTCTCAGGGAGGGAGGTGGGCAGCCATATTCAGCTCTAGAAGAATATTGCCTCACTTTGAGAGAAGCCAGAGATGTCAATTTCCATGTGAAATAGACCAAGTCTTACAACGACTAAGTCAATTTCTAAAAAAAATACCTCACAGGCCAAACAGTACAACCTGCCCCTCAGATCTCAGGCTGCCTTCTTGCTGTGCCTGCTTTAATGAAAGGAGCCCTCAATTTGTCTCCTCCTTCTGAAATGTTCACCGGTGGCGACCAGAGACATGAGCCCCGTGAAGTCATCTCTCAGTTCCTACTAGTTTCAAAGGATGCTCATGGGGTACATCACACTTCTTGATGGTTACATTCTACAGCGTCTGCCCACCTAACAAGGGCTACTTCACTTCCCAAAGGATGCTAATGATATGTATAGATTCTTAAAGCATGATTGTTTTGTGACCGAAATAAGAACAGTCTCCAAAAAATTCTAACAACTTCCTCTAGAACTGCTATTATGGCAGTCTGGAAAGAGGCTGATTCCACAGTTCACGTAGCTTTGTTTTGTTTGGAGGGAAAGTCTGGCATTTTACAAAAACGTGGGACACTTAGCAATGGAATGACTTTTCCACAGCACTGATTACTGTATAGCAAGACACAGAACCATATGTCTTTGAAATGTGATTTTTAAAAATTCTCGACTAACTATAACAGAGCAAACTTCCCTCTAGTCTTTCCATGTGAAGGTGATAATTTTCTACAGGCTCATGAAAGCTTCACTGGTTATGGCCCAGTGTTAGTGGAAACCTCAACACGAATGGAGGTCCAGGTTCAGATTCCAGCTCTGTCAGTGACTTACTAGCAGTGTGACCCTGGGTAAGTCATTTAATCTCCCAGAGCTTTTATCCTCCCATCTGCAAAACTGGGGGTCAGAGTACCTCTTAGCATTACTGAAAATATTAAATACAATAACATGCCTGTGGACATCACCCAAACCTCTAATAGATGTCCATGTCAGTGTTGGTTGAGTTTGACCTTTGTTTCTCCTCTCACAAAACAAAATTCTTAATTCTGACCATGACACCGTCCTCTAGCAGTATCATTAACCTTCCTTTGAAATTTGGCAGCTCTGTGGAAAACAAAAGGGGGGAAAAATGCTGTAATCATTTCATATAAACTTTTGGTTTTGTGTCCACTGCGGTATGAAAACTGAGGGTAAAGGGTTGGATGACACCACCAGAGAGTAAGGAAGAGGGAGGGGAGGGAGGCTAGGCCAGCATCCAGGAGCACTAACGTTGAAAGGATGGGCAGGGAAAGAAGTCTGGGCATGGGGGGTTGAAAGGGAGCAATCGGAAAGAGACTGGGACCACCCTAGTGCTCATCCAATGTAGCTGCCTCTATAAAAATACACCATGAGGGATCAGGGTTAGCTGGGACCATCACCATGGCTTGCCACATCAGCTAATTAATGATGTAGACACACACTGGTTCTTTTCCCTTGTGTTTGAATGATATACTGTTACTTTTGACAGACGGTTACCTGCTCTGCCCATCCACCAAACTGGCCCGTCCTCAGCTCTAGAGGAAAGCATGCAGGGAAGAGAATTTGGCTGTGATGAACTAGGAGTAGCTTTATAGCAATTGACCCAATTACCTAATCCTAATCAAAGAAGGAAATGTGTAACTTCCTCATGCTATCATGTTTCTAAATCCTCCAACATTTTAGTGATTTGGTGTTAATAACCATTTATAGCAAGTCAACATTTTACATCCAATTTATCTTGAAGACTCGTCTAAGAAGTTACCTGGTTCTAGGATAAAAATTCAGTGGACACTTTTCTTGGATCGTTTTGTGGTCAGTGATTACACTTGCTGTGTATTATTTTTAGGAAAATTGTGTTTCGACCTTAAAGAGCTTTGAGGTCCTGCAATAGAGCAGATCCCAAATGACTTATTTACAAAGATGTAGGCTCCAGGATGCTTACTCCTTTGGGTCTTCCCCCAAAACAGGGTAGGAGGGCCTTCTGTTTAAGTTCCAGGCACTGTTAGTCCCTCCCTTTTTCATAAAATGTAAATACAAGGCCTTCTGTCTTTGCTGTTGCAATGTTTATGACTATACACCTGACCAGCACATATGATAACTAACTCCACTAGTTATCATTTATACCAGGACTAGTACTTACTAGAATAAACAAGATATATGAAAGATTGTAGAAGGAAATACAGTCTTGATTTCTTTAAGAAATGATTTCCTAAAATCAGGGGCCCTTAACAGATCCATAAATGCCTAAATATTCATATATGAGCTTCTAGAAGACCATATACTCTCCCTGTCTTCCCGAGCATGAGCTTTAATCAGGTTTTCAGGAGGGTTAAGAACCTCTACTCTGGAGTATATTCCCTGATCAAGGCTTAGTTGAGCACCTGGAATGTGCCACTTTTCTCTGTCACCCAGGAAACTCATAGCTGAATATACATGAAGGATGTTATTAAAATGATGCTAATTTTTTTACAGTTTTTTCTTATGAAAATTCACACAAGATATTTCTCTGTGTTTTATAACTAGGAATAGATGTGAATAGATTGTTTTGAATGAAGAGCAGTTCACAATGTTAAATTCTCTGTTGGTTGTTAGAAAGTTTAGGGCCAAACTCTCAACCCACCTGCTGCCCAAGTGCTTAGGACTTCACAGTGTGCATTTTGTGTTACTTTTTTTAAAAAATATTTTATTTATGAGAGAGAAAGAGAGTGTGCCCGTGAGATAGAGAGCATGGGGGGGGAGAGGGTTAGAGGGAGCGGGAGAAGCTGACTCCCCGCTGAGCAGGGAGCCCCACTCTGGGGCTCTATCCCAGGACCCTGGGATCATGACCTGAGCCGAAGGCAGAAGCTTAACCGACTGAGCCACCCAGACGCCCCATATTTTATGTTACTTGATGTTAGGGTTTGAGGGACTAATAAATAACACCCATGTCCCCCAGCCTGAGTTCTAAACTGATTGAGAAATAGACACTGGAGACCAACAGGTGGAGATCCAAATGTCAGCTTTATTACCAACTCAAGCTAGGTGGGAGAATGCAGCCTATGTGTGAGGAGAAGTGGGCTGGTCATATTCCATCCCGACTTAGACAAACTTGCCCACCAAGTCACAGGCATGGTTAGAAGCCCTCACCTTTTCTGCAGGAAGGTGTGAACTGTTGGCAGACAGACACACTCTTTCCAGAGGGGATGGCCTCTCAACCCCTTCTCCCAAATTCAGAGAGACCCCTCTGGCCCTGGTACCTGGCCCACCTCCCTGAAAGAGGGGCGGGGGCAAGAAGCAGGAGCAGTACTCTAGGGAGATCCTTCCAAATGGCAAGATGGAAGCCTTTACCCCCCAATACCGAAATTCTGACCCTCATTCTCCCTTTGCCCAGTGTCCTTAACTATTTAGCTCTTTGCAACAGATATATTTTTTTGAAGTTCTTCACATTCTCTTTGGACCAGGTTGGGCCATATATGTCAACTGAAAAAAACTTATTTGAAAATCACAGGAATCCTAATATTTTTTATGGTATGAAATAACGAAAGGCCACACCACCTAGAGTGCTTCAAGAGGAAGGGACTGTAGGAGTCTGGAAATGAGTGAATTATGCTTCTTGCGCCTTTCAGTGTTTAACTGAAAACGCTTGTGCCTTGCCTGTCTTTAATACCAATGTTTTAAACTCTGTGTTTTAAAAACCCAAAGGGATATGCATGTTAACATGTCTCACCTCAGATTAGCTGTAGTTAATATCCGCAAAGAAGATAGACATTATAGAATGTTCTGTCATAAACCCATTTTAGAAGAGACAATGCCAGGGGCGCCTGGGTGGCTCAGTCAGTTAAACGTCTGCCTTCGGCTCAGGTCATGATCCCAGGGTCCTGGGATCGAGTCCCACATTGGGCTCTCTGCTCAGCGGGGAGCCTGCTTCTCCCTCACCCTCTCCCTCTGTGCTTTCTCTCTCTCTCTCTCAAATAAATAAATAAAATCTTAAAAAAAAAAGAGAGACTATGCCAAATTCCTTAACAAAAATTCTAGAACTGATAGGTCCAAATATGTATTGTACCTTGCAAGAGACTCAATTGGAAAAGCAATACCCTTATTTCAATGAGGCCGTTATTATTCTGAGAATTTCTTCATTAGAATGGCTATTGGAGGCTTCAGAAGGTATCTCAAACAGCCTAAAAAATGACAAGTCTTTGTCCTGTCAGGTGAATATGATTTTGGAAGCAGCCATTTGGAGCTATGTTCAGTAAATAATATACCTATTCAAATTTGGTGACAAAAAGTTTTAGTTAAAAATAAGATGATAAAAGAAACTATGGCAAATTTTCATGATCTTGGGTTTGGCAATGGTTTCTTTAATATAGCACCAAAAGTATAGGTAACATAAGAAAAAATAAATTGGTCTTCATTAAAATTAAAAACTTTGTTCATCAAAGATAACTGTCAACAGAGTGAAAAGACAACCTACAATTTGGGAGAAAATATTTACAAATCATATACCCGATATACATGCAGAATATCCAGAACATATAAAGAACTATAACTCCACAATGAAAATTTAAACAATCTAATGCCAAAATAGGGAAAGGACTTGACTAGACATTTCTTCAAAAAAGATATACAAATGGCCAACAAGCACATGAAAAGATACTCTGCATCATTAGTCATTAGTGGAATGAAAATCAAAACCATATTGAGATAACAATTCACACTTGCTGGGATGGCTGTAATTTTTTTAATTAAAATAATAATTATAGAAGAAGATTTGGGGAAATTGGAGCCTTCATACATTGCCAACAGGCATGTAAAGTGGTTCAACCACTGAGGAAAACAGTTTGGTGGTTCTTTAAAAGTTAAAACAGAGAATTACCATGAGCCTGCAATTCCACTCCTAGGTATATGCCCAAAAGAACTGCATTCAGGGACACAAACAAATACTTGTATATAAGTGTTCACAACAGCACTCTTCACAATGGCCAAAAAGTAGAAACAACCCAAGTGTCCATCAATGGATAGATGGATAAACAAACTGTGGTACATCCATACAATGGAATACTGTTCATTCATAAAAAGGAATGAAATATTGATAAATATACAATGTGGATGTACCTGAAAACATGAAAAACATATGTTACCTGAAAAAGCCAGATACAAAAGGGCATACTGTCTGTTTCCATTTATATGAAGTACCTAAAAAAGGCAAATTCATAGACAGAGAGTAGATTAGAGGTTACCTGGGGAGGGTTATAGGGAATTTAGTGGGTGCAGAGTTTCTATTCAGAGCAATGAAAGAATTTTGGAAATAGTGGTGCTGGTTGCACATGCCCCTGATATGTACACTTTAATAGGGTTAAAATTTTATGATATATATATACATATATATATAATTTCTTGTTAGGCATTACATGTAAAATATATAGAACATTGTATTATTAGTCATTAATATAAAACTAAGCAGATTTTATATAACTGACCACAACTTTAAAAGCGTTCAAAATTTACAACAGTTAACATTGTATTTTAAGGAGTCTAGCAGTTCTTCCTTTATTTTTCTTGACAAATGCCCTGTGGAAATAATGAAATGCAAACAGATTTTATATCAAATTAAACTCTCAATAATGCATATTAATACCTTAAAAGAAAAAACAAGATGATTAGAAAGTGGTGAGAGCTTTTTCCCGTGCTTCCTCCTGAAAGTAAAGCCCTTGATGTGTGTAACAGGAAGTCAAAAGGGAAACTGGGTAGATTTTGCTGTTCAGGAGAATGTGTCATTTGTAGATAAGTGAATCGTGGTCAAATTGCATAGTTCACATCCCGTGCAAAGAAACGTCAGATCGTTTATGTTTAGTCAACTAATGTTGATATTAACACCTAGAATATGGTGAAATCTTTCTAAATAGGGTGGGGAACCCATTTTTCCCTTCTATTCTTTGCGCGCTGAGTTTGTTCTCAAGGAGCTGCCAGTCTTAGGCTCGTAATTCACGGCTTCGTCCTTCCTCCTTTTGAGCAAAAGCATTAGAGACGACTATTCACGTGCAACCCTGGTTCTTTTCCAGAGCATAGGAAACTTGGAAATATGACTGTGACCGTGAAGAAGACTGTCCCCTCCCCCGAAGCCGTGCAGATTCTCTACCAGCGAATGAGATACGAGTATGAGTTCTACCACTACGTCAAAGAGCAGTTCCACCTGCTGAAGCGCAAGTTTGGACTGAAGTCCCACGTCAGCAGGCCCCCTCTGAGACCCCAGTTCTTTATTCCAACTCCACTGGAAACCGAGGAGCCGATCGATGACGAGGAGCAAGATGACGAGAAGTGGCTAGAAGATATTTATAAGAGGTGATGCCAGCACTGTGTTGCCTCCACCGGCTGTATCTCCCTTTTCCAGAAAGTTCTTTTGTGGGGGGGAGGAAAAATCCTTAAGGGACTAAATTAATGCTCAGCTGCATTAAAAAGAACAAAACATGCCCATATGTTGGGGTCATGGGGAGATGCCTGGTTTTGCGGGTCTCACTTGTCTGACTGCATTGTGTCTTCCTGGCTCCTTGGGTCCTATCCCAGGTACACTAGATGGTGCCATCATGGGGCATCCCATCAAAACATAGCTTTTCCCTCTAACATCATGAAAGGAGGGGGAGAAATAGAGCCCATGGCCCAGTAACTTATCATTTGTAAAATGACTTGTAAAAATATTACCTCAGTGGTAGGACACATCCAGACTTACCTATTTCGGTAGAAAGACAAAACCACTTCAGAGACCAGGGAATCCACTCTAGAAGGATCTAAGAGGAGAAGCTAAGACTGATAAGGACCTCAAAAGGGAGGATGCCCTTGGATGAGTGGTTTCTGCCCCCGTGGGTAGAATTCTGCCTCTGGTCCATCTCAGGGGACACCTTCACCAAGAGCAGCGTACTTATCTCTGAAAGGAGTCAGCTCTTGCCACACCCCCAACCCATCTAGAGCCTCGGGTACCTTTCAAGGTCAAGGGGCACGGCAAGCTCCATTGAGACACTCCCTTTCCAAGCACTATTCTGACAGATATCAAAGCAGTGTAGCAGGGAAAAGAATTTGTTTGCTATGTAAGGAAGACTGTAGGCGAGACAGAGCAACTCTGGAGGTCATGTGACATCAGGAAAATGGTACGGTTATGTTCTTTGCACCCAGTATGAAACATCTCTCTCCCCAGCATGCTTTCACTGGAAACCCAGGAACCAGTTTAGCTCTGGCATTTGGCGGCTGTGGGCAGAAGTTCTAAGCCTGACCACAGACGACGATGCATAATCTACCAGGCAAACCCCTGGCCCCAGTTGGGTCTACAGTCACTGGCATCTTTCACCTTTGGTCCCTTGAGAGGTACCTGGTTTTGGTAAAAAAAAAAAAAAAGGAGGGGGTCCTGAGTTCTACTCAGGCAGCTGTGAAACCACAGTCCCATTTCTTATGGAAGCAGCTCTCTCCTGAGAACGCTTATTAAGACATTAAGAAGAGAAGAAGCAAGAGCTTCTGGTAAGTGTCTGCCTGACCAGCTCTCTGAGTAGGTGTCTCCCCACAGAGTAGTCTGCATAGCTGTTGGGCAGTTCCATTGCTCCAAATATCTCTTCTCCCCATTTCTCTCCCGTCATCTGCCACCTATTCATGATCCTGTGGGTCTTCGGCTTCTGAAATGTTTTCATCGTTAACTGCTCCCTCCTCCCCAGCCCTGAATATACATATATTCCTGGGTGGATAACACACAGCCAACCGAGAAGCAAGGGTGCAGGTGGTGATGGTAGGCAGGATACTTGCATCAGATTTTGTCTCCTTCATGTTTTTTCCCCTAGAGCCGGTCCTTTCAAAGCACTAGCAAAGTGTGAGTTGGGAACACTTAATAGTAAATAAGACTGACTTTACACAAGCTACACATTTTCTACTTTTCAGAAACCAACAAGTCTCTCTAGAGTTTTTTCTTCGTTCACTAAAACTGGACGGTAGCCAAGACATAAAGCAAGTCCTTTGGAACCTGTCGAGTGAGCACTAAAGCTACTTTATCATGAGATGTACTGAGAAGGCTCCGCCCCACAGGAGTCCAGCGAAGGCTGGGACCACAGAGGCACAAAATCCAGCATTTGGCCACTGGTGGGCCTCCTTTCTGCCTCAGAGAACTGGGGCAGAGACGTGTTTAAGAAAAATGTTCTTAGAAGAGGAAATATCCTTTGTCCTGTTGAGAGAGGCCAGGGCCCTACCATTAGGCCTACCTTAAAAAGCAACACAGAGAACCGCTGTCCTATTGAAAACAAAAACAAGAACGACAGCCTGGTACATGGTGAGTCATTTCTCTGAAACTGCACATAAAGAATGATAATTAGTTCACACACTGTACAAGCTCACTCTCTGAAAATAAAATTGAATTGGCTTCGTGGTTTCTCTTTGTCAGAACATCAGGACCACTGGTCATGTTAGCAATGCGTCATCCTCCGAGTTCACATGAGCACTGGGTGTCCAAAGGCATTTATTGTCAGCAGTGATCCTGATAACATCCCAGCAAAAGATGCTGACGGATTCACTTGCAGGGCCTTACTGTTACTCTGTCCCAACAAATAGCCTCTACGTCCTGATAGTCAAGGCACTTCATCAGTTTATTGGCACACATGACAACATTTCTTTGGCCCTGAGCCCAATGCAGTTTGTACTTCATGAAATATATTGTACATTTTACATAGTTTAATTTAAAAAATACATTTTAAGCTGGTTGATCTTTGACTGCCTTATTTATTATAACCTTTCAGCACATTCCAAGGTTTTAGTTACTCAGGAAGGAGTTAATTAAAATGATTTTTATTTTGGTCTGATGGATGTTTTTTAAAAGGAAAATTATTATTATGAACCTTCAGCCTACTTTCCTTGAGTGCCGTAAAAGTGCTTGTAAATCTTTTTTTTTTTTTTAAGAAGAAGAAGGAAAAAAATGGTGTTTGACATGGATGGAAATTCAAAAATATATATGGAACTGAAACATTAGCTTAGCTAAAATAAAAGCAATCTGTGTTTGAGATGAAGTGTTCCTTAACTTATTCATTATTCATATAAATAAATGAATATAAATAAGTTGAAATTTTTTTTCCATTCTGTTGATAGCTGGAAGTAAAAGTGCCTGCCGTTCTTCACAGTGCCCTCGGCCTTCTTAATTGGCCAACCTTTTTCCATCAAGACGTGCCTTTTTTAGAAAGATGTATTTTTTTTTAAGTCCATAAACTCTATTCTTATGATTGGATGACACCAAAAAGCTGGCTGAAAAAATGAACTAGAGCTAGGCCTTCATTCATCTGGTTGTGTGTATACAAGCCCGAGCAGCTGACTTTACCCCCACGTGTCCTGGTTGGTTTGGTGTTGGGGTGGTTCAGCAGAACCCTCAAGCCCCCGATTGCTGGTGTCTCAGCTGCACATCTGCCCCAACACAGGCAAGGAAGGATACGCCGCACCACGCCTCTTAGCATGTATTCTGTTCTCTTTCTCCGACAGGTAGAGCCTCAAAAGCTGGGTGATTCTCACCTTCCAAGCAAGCAGTTTTGATCCAGAAACACTCTTCTTATGAAAGTTCACAGCTGCATCAAAAGGGACTTGCAGGGATGTCTGGGTGGCTCAGTCGGTTAAGCGTCTGCCTTTGATTCAGGTCATGATCCCAGGGTGCTGGGATTGAGTCCCGCACTGGGCTTCCTGCTCAGCCAGGAGTCTGCTTTTTCCTCTCCCTCTGCTCCTGCTCATGTTCTCTCTCCCTCCCTCTCTCTCTCTCTCTCAAATAAATAAAATGTTAAAAGGGGGGGGGACTTGCAAGAGAGTCAGGGAGTCCCCAAGCTTTCTAGCTATCAGACACCACGTGCCAACTACATGTGGCTATTTTGTAAAAGGAAAGAATCAGGATCTTGGTACTAGACAAAAGAAAAACCTATTTTGGTAATAATATGCTTTAAGTAAGAGTCTGAGTCTTAAACAACAAGTGATAAGTGGTTACATTTATCATTTAATTTGTTCTGTAACTTGGTCACATGATGTCTGACTCTGAGTGATCTTTAAAGACAAAAGTACTGAACAAAACCTGGACCATACCCCCTCTGGAGTTGCTTTGTTTGGTCTGAAGTTCTTCATAAATGTGCTGTTACCTACAAGTTCATCCAGGGAACTATTTGGCTTTAAATGAAGGTTGTGGATAATGGTAGGATTTCTCAGAAGGCAGAGTGATGATCCATAAGCACTCAGAACAATTGTTCTGTGGGTCAAAATTATGAAATTCTCTTTTAGTAAAAATAAAGAGGATTTATTTTACTAAAATAACTTGCTTCACATCTGGTGATGAGGAGAATAATTATTTTTTAAGCATGTTAAGTATCCTACAAAGGAAAAGCCTGTTTTAGGCTAAAACCAGTATTAAGAGTCTGTTAAGAAAAACACATAGAACTTCTTTCACAGCTCAGAAAATTCACTGTGGCAGAGCTCAGTGTGTTAGGGCCATAGACTGGCTTAAACAACAGAAATTTATTTTCTCACACTTCTGGAGGCTAGAAGTTTGAGATCAAAATGTTGGTTTCTCCCGAGGCCTGTCTCTTTGGCTTGTACCTGGGCATCTTCTCTCTCAGTCTTCACATAGTCTCACCCGTGTGCCCCCTTGTGTCTGGGCCCAAATTCTTTTAATAAGGACACCATTCATCTTGGATTCGCACCCACCCCAATTCCTTCATTTTAACTTGATTAGCCCTATAGAGACCTTATCTCCAAATACAGTCACATTCTGAGGTGCTGGGTGTTAGGACACCAACATATGAGTTTTGTGGGGACACACTTCCTCTCAGAACACCCAGATGATAGAGAAGTTAGAGCCGAGGAACTAACCTCTGACTAGGAGAGAAGCGAGCCTCAAATCACAGACCCCTCCGACGGCAGTGCGGCTCAGCGGTCATCTGGCCCTTGTCCTTATTTTATACGTAAGGAATTGAAGGTCCAGACAAATACAAGACGCAAATACATCACATGTTAACTTTTTCCATTGAGGGTTTAATTAACTTTCGAATATCGAACAAATCAAAAACTTTAAAATGATGATCTAGCCAGAGTCCCTCTACTGACCTAAATCCGGGATGGGAAGGATAAGCCACATCCAGTACCCCCTGCCTCATGGACACCCCCCCCTGTGTGGCTCTCCTGGGGCCTGTGGAACCCCCTTCCACAGAGGGAGTCCCTCATCACTTAAGGCCTCAGAGACAGATGTCGAAATAAACCGGTTTCATTTTAGATGTTCCTCTCTCAAAGAATTTGGGCTACATGTTGCCCCTCTCAGATTACAGAGTTTTATTTCTATGAAAAAGCAAAATGAAGATTCACGTTCTACTTCTTGTAAGGAGTTTCAGAAGGACCTACCTCAAAAAACAAAGTCAAATGTAGCTCCTAAAACTCGTGGCAGACGAGTGCAGACTTGCCCGTGGAAACCTGGAGCAAGAGAGTACCCAGGACCCGAGCGCTCCCGGGGCCTCTCCCCGCGCCCACCGACTGCTTCACGCACTCGAGAATTCCTTTCTGCGTAGGCCAGGCTTGGCTCCCGGCTCCCGGGCCTGCAGATTCCCAAGGAACACCCGGGCCCACGGGTGTTCATGGGTCACAGAATTGTGAACTGACCCCTTGTGCCCTTTGGCTTTCAACTTGTCAACATGGGGATTCCCTTAAAAAAAAAAAAAAAAAAGGAAGGGAAGAAAAATCACCGTGCAAAGGAAAAATGTGAGCTAAGTTTTTCCTTTGGAATCTTGGCGTGCGCGTTTAGCTATCTTCAATCTGGCTTTCGCCAGACACTGTGCTTCGAGCAGGCATGGAGCAATCTGCCTTACACTGTGCTGCCAGAACATTCAGACTTGACCTTGTAACACGCCTCCTATTCCAGTCATGAGCAGAGACAGCCGTCAGGTCGGCCGCGCCAGACGCAGCATGCTGGCTGCGTGGGGCAGCTAGAGAAGCCTCTAGAACCAGGAAGCAGAGCTGCTGGCTGACAAGGGCATACACACTGCACACCGGCGAAGTCCCCGAATTCACCTCCCAGCTGCTCTATTTCACTGGGCGCTGGAGTAGTAAGTCACTTGACCTCTCCCTGCCTGAAGTCAGGCCAGCTGGAAAATAGGAGGTCCATTGAAAACCAAGAGTTGCTTCTGGAATGAACTTTGTCCCCCCACCCCACCCTCCACCCCCATATGCTAAGAGACTAAGAGCCACAATCCTATAGGAGCTAATGAATGTTCGTTTTCTCCACAAAGCGCTCTGTCCTCAGGAAGAGAGCCTATATTACACATAATTCTAGGTCGGTCCATGCCCCCAGGCCCTCACGCCTGCCCGCGGTCCCATCTAACCTATCACTGAGTCCGCGGAAAGCAGCCTTTGGGAGATGCGAATGGAACCGGTAGGAATAGGCACGTTCCGGCGGACGTGGGTCAGTATTCTTAACCTGTGCCGTTTTTCAAGCCGAACCACCTTATGGATTTCCAGTTTTCTCTAACACTCTCTTTGGGAGGAGGTTGTCTAGCTGTGCGTTACAGGAATCCTCTCTAACTCACAGCTTCTAAATACAGGCATCTTCTAACTTCTTTAAAGTACCCTGCATATCTGTGATCCTGTTCATGGTAAAAAGCCTAAAACATCCATGTCAATTAGTACAGGGTGTGCATAAGAAAAGTTTTCATAAAGGTTGGAAACCCAATAGGATGGGGTACTGTACTTTTTGGCATCTTATTCTCAACGTGGCATCACTACTCTGACGTTTTGGGAGAAGTCTGGTAATAATTTCGTGGGCTGGTGATGTGTGCAGCGTGGTCGATCCTTCTGACTCCATTATGGGACTGCCATTAGAGGACTCTAAATCTTCTGTGTTACTAATTTTTTACTGACCACAAACTTCTTTACAGCCACCCTATTTGCTGCTTATATCGAATTTACCATCTCCTTTCCTCCTCTGGCATACTTTCCTATTTGCTCTCCATTTTTGATTGAAAGTTAATGAAATTCTATTCCAGTGCATATTCCCAAAAGATAATTCACGAACCAGGTGTGTGAGATAGGCGTGAAAAAAAATCCTTTATGTTAAACAAGTTGGGAAATGCTTTAGCTCAAAGTGTCACACAGTACAGTGGTATTTTAAGAGCACACTAAGGGTCTGGAAGAATACTGCAGTTTTTAAAAGTCAGCTTATCTTGGGGCACAGTCGGTTAAGCATCTGACTCTTGGTTTCAGCTCAGGTGGTGATCTCATGGTCATGAGACTGAGCTCCGTGTCGGGCTCCACGCTCAGCACAGAGTCTGGTTGGGAGTCTCTCTCTCCCACTCTCCTCCCACTCGTGCTCTCTCTCTCTCTTTCTCTGAAATAAAGAAATAAATATTTTTTTAAAAAGCCAGTGTATCTTTGTCGAACCCCACATTTCTCAAAACTATTTGTCATGAAACCTTTATGAAGTAAGACCTATTAATAGTTGTGGAACTAGTGTTCTGGAGATTACACTTTGAGAAACATTGCTTTAATGTGTCATTTTCCCCCCATTGGAAGAGTTGCTTTCCTTCCGCTATGGTTCGATGTTTGGTCTTCCAAGTGGCTCATGTATCCTGCTTGAGGAAAATGTAGATAATGCAGATAATTAACATTTTGAGAGATAGAAGGTGGGGGCAAATAACATTTTTAGTAAAATAATGAACAAGGAATCATCTTTCAGTTTTGCTCATGCTCCTTAGTTACATCCCCCTACTTCAGGAGAAAGTGGAAACCATTTTTAAGGTGATTTTTAAATAGTCTTTAATATTATTTGGATGCCTCAAATCAATTCACGACTTCCATGAAGACTGGTGCTCAAATCAGATTGGATAAAGAACATCCGCCACATTTCGTCTGTGCTTGGTTCTGCAGTGGGGAGCTAACGGTGGCAAAATGGAGATCTCCTGTTGTTCGGGTAAGGTTGGCGGGTGGAGATAAAAATGCTCAGCTCTTGAGCTTGAACTCAGCCTTTGCACACTGGGGTACCTGTGTTGTTCAGCACACTAGGGGGAGCCGGAGCCATAACATTTTACTCAGGAAATCCAAGGTCTTTCCAAACCTCATTTCTTTCCCACACCTGCTTATTTTCCTTCCGTGCTTTAGAGGATTATGGCCTCTAGTGTATGTAAAACACAACACGCACACCGTGCACGCAGCCTATTATCTTTCCCAAGCTGTATGACCTGCTCCCGTGTTGTTGCCATTATTTTTAAATTACTATAGTATGTTTAAAAATCAGTCTTTATCAGATCATCTTTCCTGAGCGTGTTGTATAATTACATGATTGAAGTTCTGATTTGATCATCGGGAGTTGCCTCCTGTGGTGACTTGATGGTCATAATAACCCTCAAGCAAGACCACCACCGCAGCCATAAACTAAGTACAAGGTGCGTACGGTGAAACAAACAAGGATGTAGGACGAAGTTAAGAATCCCACATGGTTCTGTCAGCAAGCCAGTCCAAGCTGGAAAAGGATTCAGATAACTCTCAGGTCAAATATTTTTAATGTATAAAAATTGATTGGCATGCATAGGAGCTTGAATATGGAGAAGGTGAGAGATCAGTGAAGACTTGAACAGGGAGGAGGTTTCCTGTGGAATTTGTTCCAGGGACAGTGGAATTTGTATTAAAAATAGCAGGGCAGATCTAAAGCACAACAAAGATCTGACCTTGAGGCAGATCTTCAAGAAAGGTATTGTACCCTGTTTGTGCAATAGGAAATAAACTCCCCATGAAGCTAAATAATGAACCTGTGATAGCCCACCAAGTGACAAGGCCAGGATGTATATCCAAAAAGGCGAGATTAAACTGAGCCTGACTGCCAAGGATTTTTAGAGGAAATTGTTATTTTATCCTAAGGACAATGAGGAGCCCTTAGTTATTTCAGAATAGAAAAGAAACATGAGGAAATCATTTTTTTTTCTAAATCAATTAGCAGATGAGCTGATTACTCTCCCCTTGCCCACCCAGAGCTCTTCTGCGTTCACTGCCCTTCTTTGCAGGCTCTATCTCCCAAGACACTGAGCTCTGCGAATTATATCATCTGGGCTCACTGCCTGCTGTCTCTTAGTTGGCTTGGCCAATGGGTGGCATGCAGAAAATGGGGAACATCTGAGAGGAATTCGGCCTCTGACTATATAATGGGTGAAGGAAAGCAAGGCAAAACTCTGTTAGTCATCTCCATGTGTACCCAGGGGTTGGATGGGGGTTGGCTAAGAGACTGGAGAAGAAGGGCCAAAGGCAGAACTTCAAGATGGCTCCATGACTGATTTCCACCAATTGGAAAATAGTGCTCCACACAAAGGTACTCTGTGAATATTTGTTGAGTTGAATGGACCAAAAGGAGCTAAGGGAAAATATAGCATTAACTCAGGTATGCCAGCATGGATAGAGATGCAAGTGATATAAATGAGCAATGGGAGAGAGAGTTGCTCTAGTGGGCAGAGGATTTCAGTTTGAGATGTGTGGGTGTGTTGAGTCCAATGAGCCTGCTCATCCCTTCCTGGATTTCATTGTCCTCAGAGGCAGGGTTCCTAATGGGCATTACATCGATCCCCTCAGCCCTCTGTGTGGCCATAAGCAGCTGGGACTAGGTCCCAAATTCCCTCCAACTGACACCAGAGTACTATTGTACAAATCTAACAATATTCTAGATGTGCCATTATATGGGAAAAAAAGAAAAAAAAAAGGTTGGGAAGACCAGCTCTAATTTACTCTACCCAAGATATGCAGTTATTGGTTTTGATTTTTTTTTTCTTAAAATGGGTATTTTCTTTCCAGATCCTGCAGTTTCTTTTCTTTTACACTAATTATCCTTTGACTTCCACTTGAGCACAGACAGACATCAGAGCACTGATTCACTGTCAGTAAGGGAGCCTGGCTCATTTTTCTAGCAAGGATGATGGATTAGAAACCTGCCTGTCTTAGACTGCTTCAGACCAGTTTGAGTGGAAAACATGGCAAAACTGATGGACCTAAAAGCAGATCTCTGACCTCAGGCTCAGGAGCACCAGCCTCAAACAAACTGGCCAACCATATATCCCAGGAAATGTAGGAATCATTTATTACCTTTCTCACACTGAAAATTATTAACCTGTATGTCTAGAATCTCCCTTTCATGGAAGTGATTAAAAGATAAACGGTTTCCATAATTATAAATATTGCCTAGTATTGGCCAGCTTAACTCTGATCGATGTCCAGGCTTTGGTTATCTCCAAAGAGGGTTTTATGTGTAATACTTGGCATTGAAATATATATGCTAAAATTAAAATGGCTTTAAATTAATATTTTAGAATTCATAAATGAAAAATAGTTTATTTGATTGGATAGTTTAGGAGTCAGGTAAGATTTTATTTCAATTGGACATGCTGTGCTGCACTTTTGAGTTCCAGACCATGTGTTAAAATGCTTTCGAATATGTTGTATCAACTCTGTGGATAGACAGCTATGATAGATTTGGAAACTGAGGCTCAAGGAGACTCAGTTAGGTGGCATAGTAGCTGAACTGATTCTAGAACCTTCTGATTCCATTTCTATTGCTCTTTTGCCTAAATTATGCCTCCATGGCCAATGTATAAGAAATAATTTTCGTGTTCTTTCATTCATAGAGGTACTTATCACATAATAACTACAGGGCTCCCTTGTGAGTCGATGGCAGGGTAGCACTTGAACTCTTAGCCTAAGAGTTTGATTACAGAAATAGAAAACAGCTGCTCCTCATCTGGGGGCATTTCTGAAGCTCTAATTCCAGACACCAGCCTCTCATGGGGAGATTCGACCAGAATAAGACATATTTTTTACCTGCTCTGATCTTTACTGTGTTCTACCTATCACTTTTAGGGCAAACTTTAGTTTCAAGGAAGTTAAGAGAAAAATGGCAGTGAAGTTGGATTACGGATGTAAACTTGGTTGAGAGGAACAATAAAACTATCCCCTTTTCCCGTTCCTTGTAAATAACTGCCCAAGTCTTGGGGACAGCGCATAAGAGTGAGGAAGGAGAGGGGAAGGGAAAAAGAAAAGATGCTGGGAATCAGGCTCCCCAGGCTCCCCCCCCCCACCCCGCCTCCACTAACCTCCCTTCCCAAAAAGACTGCCCTTCATTTCATCCCTGGATTTCCAGGCACTTAATCCACTTGATGGTCAGGTACGATAGGAGACATTTGTGTTTTCGTTGTAACTTGCACCGGGGCTGTTAGCAAATCCAGGCCTCTAGCTATTTTCCTGACTCTGGCCAGAACACTAACTTGAAACCCAGAAGCACTGCGAGGGCAGAGGCAAGTCACTGCTGGTTTCCTCTTCTACACACTCAGACCCAACAAACACCCTAGGATCTCAGGGACTACGTTTCCATTTTGCCCTCTTTTCTCTCTCTCTCTTTTTAAATAGCATAAAGAAAAACATACTATTCAAAATTAAAGCGATTTCACTCTATTACCCCCAATATGCCTCTCTGATCCAGTGAATTGATAGGATTTATGTTACCTTGTGAAAGTGAACATTAATCAAAGGTATCTGATTTGGGGATAGGGAAGGACTTTAAAGGTAAACACAATGGGAGAAATCACAAAGAAAAAAGAGCAAGAATTGCTGAGTCTCAAAAAAAAAGTATCACAGTTTAAAAACAGGGAGGGGTGCCTGGGTGGCTCAGTTGGTTAAGCAATCAGCTCTTGATCTCATCTGACTCTTCATCCCAGCTCAGGGCTTGATCTCGAGTCATGAGTTCAAGCCCCGCATTGGCCTCCTCGCTGGGCGTGGAGCCTACTTAAAAAATAAATAAAATAAAGTAAAATAAAATAAAATAAAGATAAAATGGGGAAATGTTTGTGGCAAAAATGGCAGAAGAAAGATTGAAATTACTATATAAAGAACTTATATAAATCAATAAAAGGAGTAAATGTGTGCAAAGAACATATTACTTCTCAGAACTTAGCTCTGCAAAAGGCTAAGAAGAGAAAATGTTTATCTTCATTAATAAAGAAATTTGAAGTGAAGCAATGTGACATTACTGTTGGTATTTCAGTGGCAGACAGAGTTAAGTGTCCTAATGCACGGGATGAACAGAGGGCATGATGAAATAATCCACTGATGGGAATAAAATTGGTATGTTTTTAAAAAGTAGTTTAGAAATTCATATCAAAACCCACAATAAAATAAAACTTGACATTCTATCTAGTTTGAAAGCCCTGCCTGCCGAAAGTGCTGATTTCATAGCTATCTCATCAAATCCCAAATCTAGAATCTTCTAAATACATCAGGCATGTAAAATCAATCTAGAATCGTCTAAAGACATCAGGCATGTAAGATCAGATGACTCAAAATCTCAATCTAAAATATTGTGATAATGATATCTGTTGGCTTCCAAGAAATGTGAACATATCTTTTACTTGAATTAGAGTACGTAGGTTATAGTATGTTGATTTTTAAAAAAAATCTAGGTCTCATTATCTTAGAGTTGGTTTGGATGTGAACTCAAAATTCTTTCCCGCTGGCTTTACCACTCTAACCAGGCTCCAAAGTTGGAATTGGCTCCATTATGGCCTGCTTACCACATTGTCTGGGGCAGGCCGTTTCTAAACTCAGTAGAAACACGCATTTGCCAATAGAAAATATAATTTTCCATAGGATACAGATAGAACTGGTTTTGAAGTTGGAGCTTTTAGCTCGGATGAGTTATATTTTAATTAAGCAGGTCTTTTGAAATTTCACTATGTCAAATATTCCTAGAATAATTAAGCCATGCCCTGGTATTTCTAACTACTTTCATTATAGTTAAGCATTGTTGAAATGGAATTGGCTATGCTATGTAGAGCACAAACTCCTCTGTAAAGTTGTTTATTCTCGTGGAGAATCTCTACCAATTTGCTGAGATTTTCTCTTTGGCAGAGCTCAGATATCTTCAGGTTGCCAAATTAACAAAGGGATTGTTTTCTAGCTCATTGAATTAGAAAATATGTTTATCTTTCATTCACTTGTAAATTTGTTATCCCAAGCATCACATTCATAAGTGAGAGAAGTGACCTGTAATTTTTATGGTTATAACCAGGGTGTGAACAATCCCATTATTGTTCGTTTCTACATAGAACCAAGAAGACAATTTCCACCTCCTAAATGAACAGAAGCAGCTAAGGATCTGCACCAATAATCCCCATTTGTCTCTGCTTTTTGAACTCCCTCTATCCTACACAGTGCCACACACCCAGAGCCAGCCACCTTCTGTGTCAAGAAATATTGTCGATTTCATAACTTGGGTCAAATTTGATTCTTGAATACTTAAAAATAAACTTTTGTTAATTGTGTGGACTTGCTGGTTTCAGGTGCCAGAAATCCAGCTCTAACTAGTTCAGACAAAAGGGAAATTTGTTGGAAGAATACAAGGTATAAATCAAAGGGAGAATTGAAAAACCAAAATGCAAGAAGGACAAGGGTGAGTTGGGCGCACAGGGGACTAGAACCGGGAACTATGAAGTGTCTCTCTGGCTCTCTCTCTCTCCTTGCAGACCAGCAGGAAGTGTGTCCCCCCTCCCCTCTTCTAGACCTCCCTCACAACTTCTGTCATCACAGAGGAACTGGCTGGCTCCTTGCTAGTTACGGTTCAGAAAAATCTTGAGAAAAGACAATGATTGATTCAGCTGAGTCAGGCCCCCACCCCCGCACCAATTGGAAGACCAGGAGGAAGATTCCTGTGGTACAGATCACGTGATCCCAGAGACTGGTAAATGCTGTGAATGAACAGCCACCCAGAAGAGTGACCACCACCCTGTCTATCTTTTTAGATTTGTTTTTGAGGGCTCTGCCCAGTATTTCCATTATTGGTCACAATAAACAGCTACTTTTGTGAAAATAAGCTGGTAAAAATATCATTTTTAAATTGGGAAAATATAACAAATTCATAGAAAAAAATTAAAATACATCACAAATTCACCACCCAAATGGAAGTATTACTTACATTTTATTTTATTTTTTTTAAAGATGTTATTTATTTATTTATTTGAGAGAATGAGAGAGAGAGAGCATGAGAGGGGTTTGGGTCAGAGGGAAAAGCAGACTCCCTGCTGAGCAGGGAGCCCGATGCAGGATTCGATCCCGGGACTCCAGGATCATGACCTGAGCGGAAGGCAGTCGCTTAACCAGCTGAGCCACCCAGGCGCCCACTACTTACATTTTAGTGCATGTCTTTCCGGTCTTTTCTATATATGTATACTTTCCTATATGTAGTGTATCATTGAGCTCATGTTAAATGTACAATTCTACATTCTGCTATTCATTTAAATGTAAAAAGAATACTCTCAATAACATCTTATATTTATAAATCCCTTTAGGTCAGGGAATCTATGACATCAGATGATCTGTGAACTTCTTGAATTTATATGCAAAATGTTGTAGGGATAACCACACTCTATGTATTTCTCTTGGGAAGGGGTACATGCTTTCACTAGATTCTCAAAGTGGTCTGTGACCAAGAAAAAGGTTAAAGGCATTCCAGTTTCCAAAGCACTTCCACACAAATTGCAATAGACTCATAACTGATGCGTAGTTAATATTTTACTTTTAACCAGTCTCAAGTGATATATGGGTTCATGGCATGTGGCAAACTATAACCTGTGAATGCATGAATTTGAATCCAAATGTTCAAGCCCGATCCTTGTGGGTGAGCCTTGCTGGTGTCTAGCATCTTAGCTCAGCAAAGTTCCCTCACCCTAACTTGAGGACTACTGCTCTTGTAAATATTACCACAGCTTGTTTGAATGCACAGTGGGTGTTAATGCTGAGGGAGGCTGAGTGGGCAGGGAGGGGAGCCCGGGAGCCAGGGTTCTAAGGAGGAGAGATTGTGAGACAGAGTGTAAGCTCTGAGGAACGTGTATTTTCAATACTGATGGTGAATTCCAGAGGCATGCATAGCATGGACTGGCCATTTTCGCTTAAAGCCACTTCACCACCTGAATCACTAGGGCTCCTAGGCACTGAGCTTGGAGCAGTGATTTCAGGGAAAGAGCATGCGATAGTTCACAACCAAAAGTGGATTTTTCAAGAAAATTATCAAGTTCACCTCTCTCAATTAAGTTAACTAGCCAACAATTATTCAAGGTTCCCCTCCCTGGTGTATACAACTTTGGTGGATTTAACCCTCCAGATCCCTCCTTGAGTCTGCACTGGCTGAACTTATAGGATCGTGGCCAACTTTGCTTTTCGGGTTGTGCTGCCTAGTGCTCTCCTCTACCTCACAGAAGTCCCATTCTCTGTTCCTACGCACATGTCTATCTTTTTTTTGAGTTTTCCAACTCGATTGTGTTGTTTCACTGGGATAGCTTTCACTCTCCACAAGAACTACATTCACCATTTGAACTTGCCTTGGGTCTGGCATTGCGTGTTAGCCCAGGGGAGCCCGGGTTGGGGGTGAACATACCCAGGCCGCCGCCGTAATGGCGCCTTCTCAGGAGAGCCAGCTCTTCTCCACCTCCTTTGTGTCATGGCATCTACCATTTAAAATGCCTCCGTTCAGTCCAATCCATTCCCTGATTTGCCACATTGTTAGGTGCTCTGTCACAAACTATCACTTTCCTCAAGAATGTCAAGCTCCATTTCTCAATTATAAAATTCTATTAAGTTTCTCAAGGTTCAACTCTGCTTCTTATCGTTTGATGCTCAGTCAGCACATGTGAATTTAGAGTTTACCTTAATGAGGGAAAAAATATATTGATCAAATATGTTCTCTGCTACACAGAACACAACCGGACCAAACAACTGACAAAATCCAATGGTGACGACTGGGAATTATAAGGCAACTCCCTGTAACTTCAACCTGGTTTTCAGACAGTCTCCCCTGGACCTTTGTTTCTTATTTTTTGAATGGTACAATTTCACCAGGTCCTCATCAAAATGTGAAGAGTAATCTTGAGATTCTTCGGTAAAGTGCTTAAGTTTTTCCCAAGAAAATGACCTAATATCAAATAAGAGCACACTGCTAAAGTAACTTTCAGTTCCACTAGGACTATATTACAAATAAACTTGCCCTTCCCTAGTATTGAGTCAAAGAATTATTCTATACAGTAATCGGGGAAGGAAGGAAGAGAAAGAAAGAAAGAAAGAAAGAAAGAAAGCAAGAAAGAAAGAAAGGTTTTGAAAAATAGTTGCCAGTGATTAATTTTTTAAAAAAGCCTTCAAATGTCACTTAATTCCATTTCTATCAATTTAATTGCTTATTTTATGTCAAATGCCCTATTTCTGTTTTCTTTATTCACTAATTGGATATTTTCAGACCTAATACTGCTATCTCACAAAATAGCCTTCTATTTAATAACCAACTCTAAGACTATTAGTATGTCATAAAAATTTAGTCACCTTATCACACAACAAATGGACACTGAGTGTAATCCAATATTTCCAACCAAAAGTCTATACATAAATGTTGCCACTGGGCTCTGGGTTCTTGATCCCTAGGCCTATCCCACTTTTTTATTTTATTTTATTTTATTTTAAAGATTTTATTTATTTATTTGAGAGAGAGACAGAGAGCATGAGCGGGGCGGGGGGAGAAGCAGAGGGAGAGGGAGAAGCAGACTCCCCACTGAGCGGGGAACACAACGCAGGGCTCAATCCCAGGACCCCGGAGATCATGACCTGAGCTGAAGGCAGATGCTTAACCAACTAAACCACCCAGGCACCCCAGACCTATGTTACTTTAATTTTTTTTGCTCAGTATCCAAATTATTTATGCAACTTTGTTATGTAATAGCAAAATAATAATAATAACAACAATAATAATTTACCTGGGAAAGTAAATGCAGATGGAAATATTTATTCATTCATTCATCCATTCATTCATTCATACTTATGGAAGCCCTACTATGTGTGAAGCGCTGTGCTAAACCTACAGACTCAGCAGTGAGCAAGATAAAGTCTCTGATCTCAAGAATCTAACATTCTGGGCCGAAAAGGTACTCAGTTTCCATTTTCCTTCCTGGATTCCATTTCTTTCCCAGATAAACAAACAAGCAAGATAATCTGATAATGATAAATATTATAACAAAAATAAAACAGGGTGACATGACAAAAGATCATTGAACTGGGGTAGGCTTTAGTTAGCTATTCAGTCTGTTCAAACAATTCTTACAATTTCGGGATAGATTTCAAGTAAACTATTCCAGAAATCAGGAAAGAGAAGTATTTTTTTAAAGCTGCTTTTGTCTAGATTTTTAATGGCTGATTTCTATTTGAGTTGCTTTAAGTGGCTTTTCGTGATGTAGCTGGAGTAAGAGACTCCCAGTTTCTGCTCCCTTTCAGAGACTGAAGAAAACAATCTAGGAATCTAATTCCATCTATACTAATAATCGGAGCAGCTCCTAAAGGACCTGTGGTCACTTTCTAACCAGGCAGCCAGGAAAACAAGATCCAAATACCATTCCGCATTACAATTGCTCGCTTCCATAAATGCAAATGGAAGGGGAGAAAAACCTAGATAATGTACAACAGGGAGTGCTTGTCTACTTCCCTCCCTGTGAGTCTCCTTTTACTCTGTTCTGGGAATCCATATATTTCCTAAGTGTCAAAAGGATGCAAGGAGTAAAAAACCAAATATAAAGCAAAGTAAATTTGATCACAATTGAGGTTTTAACTCATTAAGGTTAATGGTTTCTTCTAGGCGTCTTTCATCAACACTTCTGTATCAAAGTCATGTTCCCCTCAAGAGAAAAAGAAAGATCAAAGAGCAAGAGATATTGTTGGTCTTAATTTGGAGACCAAGGAATTCTAAATTCTTCAACTTTTTTAGCTTTTGGGAAAATCTATTCTCTTTTAGGTGATGCTTATAATTCACAAGAGTGAGTTCATTTGCGTGAAAACTGGACTCATTAGTTATGAGAAACAAGAAATGAGTAGCTCATACACACAGCGATTAGAGGGCACAATGCCCAAAATATACATCCACACCTGAACTACCACCTGCATTTGGCCTTACTTTACCATATCAAAATCAGGGACCTATATAGATTTTTTTTAAGATTTTATTTATTTAGGGGTGCCTGGATGGCTCAGTCGTTAAGCGTCTGCCTTCGGCTCAGGTCATGATCCCAGGGTCCTGGGATCGAGCCCCGCATCGGGCTCCCTGCTCCACAGGAAGCCCGCTTCTCCCTCTCCCACTCCCCCTGCTTGTGTTCCCTCTCTCGCTGGTCTCTCTCTGTCAAAAAATAAATAAAATCTTTTTTAAAAAAAGATTTTATTTATTTGTTTATTTGGGGGGCTCATGGGGGGGGGAGATGCCAAGGGAAAGAGGAAGGTGCAATAAGCTGGAGAGAGAGAGAAAGTGACAGTAGCTTGTTGCTAGAGGCCTGACAGGACCGGCACTGCCCTGCTCAGCTGCTGAGGGATACTCCAGACGTCTTTTATTTAAGCATTCAAAAAATATGAAAAGCAAAAACTGGAAGAGAGAAAATCATTTAATGTGGGAATCTTACTCTATAAGAACCAAGCAGGTAGGTCTAACAAATCGGGCTTTTCCCCTGCTCGGTGGTGTGTGGAATGATTTACTACGTCCATAAAGGAAATTAAAGGACTCGGAGCCGAGAGACCCTCCAGGGGCCCGAAGCCGGGATGGTGCAGACAGGGCGGTATTTGAAGACGTGGCTCTGAGGCCGAGGGAGTGCACGGCTCGCAGCTGCCCTGAGTCCACGGGGGACGGCGTTCAAAGAAGTCGCGGGGTCACTGGCAGCTCTGTCCCACGGCTGATTAACACCATGGAATGTGAAGTCAGCACGGGGAGCTTGCCGATCAAGCTGCAGATTTGCTCCCTGGGTCCCGATCGCAGCGCTTTCTTCAAGGGTAAGGCGGCTGTCACTTCTTAACGCGACCCCATACAATTTCCTGTCTCTTGTCAAAATTAGCAGAACGCTTGAAATAGAATGAACGTGCTCAGGCTTCACCATGATCAATTAACTGTGTAGAAAACAAAATAGAAGTAGTTTCGAAGAATCTGGACCGATTTGCGCATTCGAGCCATGCAAGAAACCAGATACTTGGAGAATCCAGAGAGGAAAGCGGAAATCTTAAAGGAGAAAGAAGCTTCAGCCTAGGGAAGGGATGACCTCTCACTGAGACGTCCTCAGGAGTCCTAGTTCAAGTTTAGCGTCACCTGGGAACCAAATGCGCTGTGGCAGTGACTCCTACGTCACAGTTCCGGCACGTCACCGAGACCGCGAGCATGGCCCTGACGTCAGAGCTGAGCTATTCTTAAACTCTGATGAGTTACTTTGGATTAAGCAGAGGTCCCAGGTTTCGGGAATTTATGTAACGTGAAGAAAAAAAAAAAGAAAGAAAAAGAAGGAAAACATGGAACCAAAATAGAATGGCCAGGGGTTTTTCTTCCTGGTCAAGTCAAAACAAAAAGAAAAAAAGACAAGAAAGGAGGAAGAGGAGGAAAGAATTACTCTATACCATCATGATTTTGAGGGAAAAAAAAAACGGACAGTTTAACACCCCCCCAAAAAAAACCTAAGAACATAGTCTTCAAATTAAAAAGACATGAATTTATATTTATGAAAGAAGTCACTCATTCTTATTTTCTCACAGGCAGGCTTTGAGGAACCAGTGGGTGGACTAGCATAGGATATGGGCTTGGCATAACACGAGTTCGAACCCTGACTCTGCCACCTGCTTACTAACTGGGCCAGGCTGCTTCCAGTCCCCACCGCTTAGCACTGTTTTCTGTGAAGCAGAGATCCTCACTTAAGGGCAGGAAATGAATAAGAAGGAAATGAATCTGGCACCTTAGGGAGCCAAGGGGGAGAGAGGAAAGGTCCCCCTTGGTACTCCCGCCCCGCAACATGAGGCTGCTCCTCTTGGACCACAAACCCCTCTTGGCCAGGTTTTGTGGGATCTTGTCCTCTTCCCTGTTAAGGGGTCTCACTGACCTCACCTGGGGTCCAAGGGTGGCGCAGTTGGCTAAGCCGCCAACTCTTGGTTTCGGCCTAAGTTGTGATCTCAAGGTCGTGAGATAGGCTCCCCCCTCAGTTGGGAGTCTGCTTCAGATTCTCTCTCCCTCTCTCTCTGCCCTTCCCGCTCATATGTGCACTCTCTCTCTCCTCTCTCAAATAAATAAATCTTTAAAAAAAGAAAAGAAATAAATAAACCTGACCTCACATGACTAGAGATGGTACCTGAAAAAGGTGAGTTAAGTGGGAGGGGGCCTCTGGTCCTGCCCATCCCAGAATTCTCCTGGGCCGGTGCTGGAAACCCCCTACAGCTGCTAGGAAACCCCTCATTTTGATTTAGAATGAAATTGATTTGTTTGTCGACCATAAAGACAGATGGAGCCTGTGTTGCCAAAAAATGGAGGCATTTGGCTGTGAACATCTTATATTCTAGCTACAAGATTTATATCAGAGTATAACATGTGGCTGTAAAATGTAGAGAAAGAGAGTGAAGTGTGATCATACTTTTCCCTACTTCCCTCCTGCAGGCAAACGACATGCAGATTTTAAAGGAAAAAGCTAAGGCTCTGGATTTGAGACTCAGATGTTAAAGACAAAAGGATTTAACCTCCTTCCTGGAATATTCCAAAAAAATGCTATTCTAAATGTTGATTTTTCTCAGAATTATAATTGAACTCTGTAGCTAGCTTATTTGAGAGGAAAATAGGGTGCAAAGAACAAAGGCCCTGCCCCGGGTTACCTTGGGGGAACACTCCCTGGACCTGCTGTCATGAGAACCACACTCTAAACCGTGCTTTAATGGTTCATCTCTTTTGCCTCTATTTCCCAATAGAAATGTCAAACTAACACCAGCCCTTGCTCTCTGACAAGATCAGAGATCTGGCGAAGATCAAAGAACACTGTAAGTTTGAAAAAATTCAGAGCACTACTACGATAGGATATCATTGTGATTGTAGCCATATTAATGGAATTTCGGGTCAATTCTTTCTTTAAAGACCTAATGTTTAAAATTAAAATATTAAATAAAATAAGTGCTTGTCTAGGTCTGAAAGAACTCATGGAAAACTTGGCTTTCAGCCATGGAGTAACCCAGATGCCCTTGAAGCTCTCCCACCCCTGAAATGCTGGGCAAGATGGGCTCCAGTGCCGCCATGAATTCCAGTCCTGCCATCTGTGGAGTCTTGAGACCCTCCGTAGGATTCTTGTGTTTTCCAGAATCTTCTCATGATCTCTTTTCCCCTGAGTTCCTTCTTATTTGTGTTGAAGTTTTGGGGAGGGTCGGTAGGTCAGAGACAGGGAATACAGACAGGTTTTGCAAATGACATATCTGATAAAGGATTAGTATCCAAAATATATAAAGAACTTAGACAACTCAACACCAGAAAAAGAAAAAAAAACATAATCCAATTTAAAAATGGGCAGAAGACATGAACAGACATTTCTCCAAAGAAGACATACAGATGGCAAATAAACAGGAAAAGATGCTCAACATCACTCATCATCACAGAAATGCAAATCAAAACCACAATGACCTCACACATGTCAGAATGGCTAAAATCAAAAACACAAGAAACAAGTGTTGGCAAGAATGTGGAGAAATAGGAACCCTCAAGCACTGCTGGTGGGAATGCAAACTGGTGCAGCCACTCTGGAAGATGCTATGGAGGTTCCTCAAAAATTAAAAATAGAGCCATGTGATCTAGTACTCACACTACTGGGTATTTACCCAAAGAATACAAAAACACTAGTTCAAAAGGATATATGCACCCCTATGTTTATTGCCGCATTATTTATAATAGCTAAATTATGGAAGCAACCCTAGATGCATAGATGAATGGATAAAGAAGTGGTATATATCTACAATGGAATATTACTCAACCATAAGAAAGTATGAAATCTTGCTGCTTGCAACAACATGGATGGATCCAGAGAACACAACGCTAAGCAAAGTAAGTCAGAGAAAGACAAATATCATGATTTCACTCACATGTGGAATTTAAGAAACAAAAGGGAAAAAAGAGACAACCCAAAAAACAGACTCTTCACTATAGAGAACAAACAGATGGTTACCAGAGGGGAGGTAGGTGGGGAGACAGATGAATTACAGGGGATGAGGAGTGCACTCATCATGATGAGCACTGAGTAATGCATAGAATTGTTGAATCGCTATATTGTACACATGAGACTAATACAACACTGTATGTTAACTATACTGGAATTAAAATAATTTTTTTTAAGACAGGTTTTACAGCACGACACAAAATCTCTCACAGGAGAGCCTGGTCCCCCACCTCCCCTGGTCCTTTTTCTCCTGCCTCCCTTCTCGGCTCTTCATGAGTCTCCCTTTGGGAGCAAAGCTCTCCAATTCCATGCCTCGTCTCCTGAGGAGTGACTTCCCCTTCCTGATAGCTTGACGCTGGCTGACATCCCAAGGGTCTCACCCCATCCAAGCAGGCTCCTCAAGGCATTTTTTTTTTTTCAAACAGAGGGTGATCCTTTCTTAAGAGGCATTCAGATGGCAGCAGTTAATATAAGGACACCTGGCTAAGGTAGCTACACCCCTGTGAGAACAAACCTGTTCTCAGAATGTGGTTCTCTCACCCGACAGCATCGGCATGAGCCGGCAGCTTGTCAGAAATACAAATCTGGGGCGGCAGACCTATAAAATCAGAAACTCTGAAAGCGTAGCCCAGCGATCTGCATTCTTACAAGCCTCCAAGAGATTCCGATGCTGGTCAGATTGGGAGAATCACGGAATGCTCTGCAGATGGTCAGCGTGTCTGTGGCACCTGCCAGCTAGCGCACAGCACAGTGCCTGACGTGTAGCACATTCCAGAAAGAGTAGACAAAGTATTGCGCGCCCAGCTCTGGGATGCCATGAGAAGAGGAAGAAGAAGCCGTTTGAAACACAATTTCTGCTCTTGTGACTTGAAACCAGCCATGAGAAAGCAATGCGGGAGCATGTGGTCTTAGAGCCACAAGTCAACTTATACTCAGCCCGTGTTTTGGGGGATGCAGATGGGAAAAGAGAGACTGCACACGACTTGAGGTGTTGGAGAAGAAGAGCCCGCCCAGGGGGGCTCTCTGGGTATCCTGGCCTCGAGGTTGTCCTGGGATTTCCTGCCTCCACAGCCCCTCTGTGGTGGAGGATGATTAATGATTGAATTTCGTGGTTCGGCCGTGAATCCGTCAGGGCTCTTGGGGAGAACTCAGTGTGGGCTGGAGGAGTTAGAGAAGGTTGTGCCCCTGATGGGGAACTCGTGCTGGGCTTCTTTTCAGAACAAGAAAGATCTGGATGAGCAGAGATTTATAGGATTTTCCTTTTCCGGTTTTGGTAACTTTCCAAAGCATGGAGAGAAAACGCGTAGCAAGCTTTTCTTTAGTGGACGTAAATTGTATTTGTCCAAAGAAGGAAGCTAGATCCACACAGCCAAACAAAAATGTAGGCCAGACCTGCAGGCCTAGCATGAAACTGTGGCTGGGCTCTTGGCACATAGCCCCTTGGCAGGTGGGTCCCCAAAAGATGCCGGTCTCCTCCTTTCCCACCATGCCCCTCAAGGGTGATCAGGCCACGGTTCGCCTTTCCCGTCACCTTGATGGTGCTCTTGGCTTTCTCATGTCTCTCTTCTTAAGCATGTCTGCCCTTCCTCTCTTGTCCATCCCTTCTTGGGTAATTCAGCAGCAAAGTCTGACGATTTCTTTGACTTAGAGATTCCCCACCCATATGTCTGTGCCACTGCCAGCAAAAGGTCCTCTAATAGCAGTAACCTTGGAGTACTTGCCGTGTACAAGGAGAGTGGGAGGTGTGAAAAAGCCAAGTGAAACCTTGACCATTTCCCTTCAAAGAAAGCAGGCTGGAGCCCCAGGGAGGAACAACAACAACAACAAAAATGCTAAATTCACTGATTTTGGAAAGAATGTGACTAACCTTCAACCTACAGCACATGGGAAGCAGGAGAGCCTGTAAGGGACATTGATCATTCAACCTCTAGCAGCAGAATCTGACATACCGCATGCATGCATGAATGAATGAATGGAAAAAGGAAAAGAAAAGTGCCTGTAGAGCTTTTCAAGCACCTGAGGTGTAAAACACTCGTGCACGAGTTGATAACTTGTCTTTCAATGGTATGGTAGTGTGGTGAGCTCTAGGGAACCCCCCGCCCCATTGATAACAAGTGGCTTTGTTAGAATCTTTGTAAACTAGAGATAAATACAGTCTGTTTAGCTACCTAGGTGATAAAATAAACTAATACACACACACACACACACACAAACAGCTAGCTGAAATTGGGATTAACTACAAATCATCTAGAATTGCAGTTGATCCGATTTGTTAAAAACATCAGCTGCTTTGTCCCAGATGTCTGTGTCGAGGGAAGTAGTGGGAGGGATGTGGAAGTGGCAAGTGAAATGTAAAATCAATAATTCAATGACAGAGTTTCTCCAGAGGCTTAAAAAAAAAAAATCCTTTCTGTGTTAGACCCCAGAACAAGCCCAAGCAATTATGCTGGTCACATAGCAAGGAGATATCTGTGTATTCCAACATCAGCAAATACAGCACGGCTGTCTCCACGACAGCATACTTCTGAAGGTCACTGAGCATCTTCTGACCGGAAATCTAGATATCTGTAATAGTTAGGCAGCAATGTATTTCAGTTAAAAAAACATTGTCTTTTATCTAATTTTTTTAAAGATTTTATTTTATTTATTTGAGAGAGAAAGGGGTAAGGGGCTGAGCAGAGAGCAGGACGCAGGGCTCAGTCTCAGGACCCTGAGATCATGACCTGAGCCGAAGGCAGATGCTTAACCGACTGAGCCACCCAGGTGCCCCTTTTATCTGATTTCTTAAAGGTCAGCTCACTCCGACTTTTGGGGCACTTTTTGAGCAATTCCTGGAAAAAGGTCACATCCCAAGAATGAAGCTGCCATGGGGCTTTTGTGTCGACCGGGGTCCCTGAAACAAACCCAAACACTGCCCAGAGCTCAAGGAAGTCTAATTCTCAGCCTGAAAAATAATCTAAAGTTACATATTTCTCCCCTTGGAGGTCCTAGGAACTAAGCAGGTTAAAATGAGGTTCAAAGGAGAGTCTTAGGATTTCTGACCACTGTGTACTGGGTAACCCAGGGTCTCAATTATCCAGGCGTCTGTCCACCTTCAGGGTGCAGAGCTCAGGGATCACAAATAATAAGCCCCATTGTTCCCACACGATTGAAGAAAGAAGCATTCTAGCTCATTGTCTATTCATTTCAATAGCTACCACCTCAGTGCTGTTAATATTGCTCTCATAGTTTGTGTTCATGTCTGGCTTCCCCGACTATCCTATGAGCTCCTGTAGGATGCATTTCTTCATGCACTCCCTAGTGGGTACTCAGTGCCTGATGTCAGGAATCAGTTAATGAAGGTGTACTAAATGAATAAGTTAATTTTTCATATGCGACAACAATGCAATTCACACTTAAAATTTTCAAAATACTATTTCATCTTTGTTTACTCAGGTTATCTCCACATATCAAACTTTGTACAGTTAACCCTATATTGATTAAATTTGTCTATTTTAGGTCAGTTATTTGTGTCATATGCTGGTAAATTCTTAAAAAGCAACGCAACTCTTAAGAACTCTGTGTCTAGATGGGATAATCGCTGGCATTTTCCAATATTTCCACTGTGCGCCATCTAGTCAAGTCCTTTGTCAATTCTGAGGTATTCACTCCCTTTTCCGGATGTGGGCATCCTGGCTGGAGAGGTGAAATAAATCACCTGAACTTGCATTGCTCAAGAAAGAAGCAGAGCGGGATTCAAATGCAGGACATTTGATTCTATATCCCATACACCGGAATTGCTTCTAACTTACCATCCCTAAGCACAAAGACACCAATATTAGAATAAGGGAGTTGACTTGAAATCAACTCTGGTCTCAGAGCAGGTTGTGGAAGCTGCTTTTTCACACTCAGTCCCACATCCCACATGCCCACCTCACTGCTTCTCTCCTCCCCTGTTCTCTCTCCTCCCCCCACCCCTCCCCTCCCTGTCCACCCCCAGCTTCCCTTCACACAGCAGCAGACCACAGAGGAGAGCACTTTTTGTCTCACCGTGACTGTTGTTTAGATTCCTGATAAATGGAAGTTTCCTTGTGGAAGCAACGTGGAAATACATTCATTCATGCAATGTGTTATTACAGAATTCACAGTGATTTTTTTTTTTAAACATTACCGATCACCTGAAAGTACACTTGAGAAAGTGACTTTATATGATTTTATAAGACTGAATTGAGCTAAGGGGAATATTCCTGATATTGGTCCCCATTTGTCAACCAAACTACAGAGGTTGTTGGGGGGGTGAAGCTTGGGCCTGGGGTCTGTGCGACACAGCCTGGAGGACAGACTCGCTCTTGAGCGTCTCCTACCACCAAGGAATACTCTCCTGAGTGCGAATCAAACTTTTCTGACTGTATCCGCCTGGCCCTGAAAGGTTTAGTGCTGTTACTTGAAAGGAAATGTTTATTATTATTATTTATTATTATTATTATTCTCAGATTGGTCCCCAAGGAAGAGAAAGAATGGATCTTAAGCCAAATGTTTATTCAGTCAAGATGAGAAAACTCAAGCCACATAAGGGAGAAATCTATTTCTTGCCAAGGGGACAGGCAGAGTCTACAAAAAATAAGACGTTGTGATGCTTACATTGCAGATTAAAGTAGAATCCTCTCCTTCAACTTCCCAAACTCTACTCTTAGTCACCATTAGTCTCATTTTAGCTAATCTATCCAATTTAGCTCATCCACATTTTATACATTTGGCAGTAAATTTGTGTTTAAGTGATCCTCAAAAACCCCCTAACCCTCAGCAACCACGATGCCTAGAGCAGAGATGGGTCACGGAAAAGGGTCATCTCTAGTCTTACGGGACCAAAATGCCATTTGAATGACAGTCCAACACAGGCCCGGAGGGTTTCCTGTGTGACACCCAGAGTCATTCTAGATGGGGAAACAGAATGCATCAGAAAAGTAAAAAAAACCCAGCGCTCTCTGCCCCCAAAGAACTCACAAGCCAGGTGAGAAGGCAAGATCTAAACAAAAGCCAACAGCACTAGAAGGGTCGAATGACAAGAAAGCCAACAAAGTGAAAAATGACATAGAGCGACTGCCGCACATTCGAGAAAGACCATAACATCCTACAAAAAAAAAAAAAAAAGTATGGCAACAATAGCAGTTTTAATGGCAGCCACATAGCTCACTCCTGATGAAAAGGAGCGGAGGTGTTTGCTAACGGGCCGCGTGGTTGGCGTGTATGGCTCCCGTGGCAGGCAGACGTAGGCTGAGGTTCAGTCCTTGGAGCTGAGCCTGCTGCTTGCCATCCTGGGGCCACTGCGTGTTGCTTTCCTACTGCTGCGAGTCACAGAAATTGTTCAGTTCATTATCTGATCCTCCTTATTTCCAAGGCAGTGTCTCAATAAGACAAAAGACATTTTTCCCATTTTAGCACATTACTCTTTTTTATAGAACATTAAAAAAGAAGAAGAAGCAAAAATGTGTCCTGTGTCTTGTTTTAGGGATAGAGGGTAAAATAGGCAGTTTCCACATGTTGGTTCCTTTGCTGTGTGCCATGTAGCTCCTGGGGTGGGTGGGTGTTGGGGGGCAGGCCCTGCTTCAGGCTGTTGGGAGGAGGGGAAGTCACCTGGCCTCCTTATAGCCAAGCTGGTCTCAGCTCCCAGCCACTCCCCTGGCCCCAAATACTGCAGGTTCCTGCCCTACTCCCCTCCCGCAGACCATTCCCTGAGTCTCCTATAGTTTGGAGGAGAAGGATGGTTTACTTTTAAGACAAGGACCCTGAGCCTGAAACAGGATTGGCTGCTCTTATTAAAGCAGAAATTTGGGCCAAACAGGGCCTACCCTGAGAGAAATGGACGAGTTTTAATAACTACAAAGTTTGTACTGTTGGTTGTGAATGATAACATACGAGGGTGTTTTCAAAGAACTTTAAGACCTCTTGCTGTCGGAAGACGGACTACCTTGGCTATTTATCAGATCCAATTGCAAGTAGAAACTACTCTTGAAAAAAAACGCAGCTGTCTATAGTCCAAAACCATGGCAACCAGCTCTCTGCAAACAATGAGCATGCTTCCAGCCAAGGCAGCGAGAGATTCTCATTTCTCAGGATTTTCTTCCAAATCCCAAACAGCAAATGCCTTTAAAATGCACAGAAGAGTAAGGAGCCTACTGAATTGGCAATTATTCCTGTTCCTTCTTAGTAAAGGAGGAGAAGGCATAAAAGATCTGTGTTTTGCTACTTTGGGGTTTCCAAAGACAAGATGGCCTCAGGACAAGTTAACCCTCAGTGGAGAGAACTGCGTAGAGCTGCAGAGGGAGAGTGTTTGGCGTTTTCCTGACCAAGGTATGTTTTCCTTTTCGGCAAAGGCCTTGTTCTCTCTGGAACGATGTGTGCTAGTTCCAGAATGAACCCCATAGAAACCACACGGCTTTCAACATGGTTCCAGTCAGCACATAGTTTCTCAGTTATAAACCACCCTCCCCCTCATTCTCCAATCCCAGATAATCCACGGTCTGCTTTCCAAACACACTCTTGCAACAAATAGCAATAGTCCGTATAAGCTGGAATTTGAAATATGCACCCAATTGCAGGTCATGTTATCAGAGTCATCCTTTCAAGGTCTGACCTGTTCAGCCAGTGGCTGACCCACACAAAGTGGAGACAACTGAGGCCGGATGCTGGTGGAGGCCGTCCACACTGACTCAGCCTTTCTACCACGCTGCCTCCCCATGCCCACAGAGCCACGGCAGTGTCCTTGTGACAAGGACCCCTCTGTTCACACCAGCCTGGTGGCCAGTGTGCACATTCACAACGGGGCAGAAGTTAACAACCCAGGATGGCTTATTATCTCCTCCTGAGAATTTCTCCACTGCCCTGGAATGGGTTAGGTTACCCACTATGTTCCCAAAAGATCTTGCACTTCTGCTGTCCTAGCATCTGTGTCCCGCTCCCCATCCGCCACACGACTGAGAGCCCCATTCCATCTGCTGCTGGGCCATTGGTCCTCAGTTCAGTGCCCTGCCCACAGCAGAACCTCAGTGAACATTCCCTGAATGTTGTTGGAAAGAGGATGTCCACAGAGACCCATGCTAACTATCCGTTCGTTAGAAATGAATCTCTACCGATAGAATTTACATGAGAGAAGTATCTGAATAAGAGACGTTGAGAACAGACCCATCAAATAGGGTGGCACTCCCTTACCAGTCCTGTAACCTTCACAGGGTGCTGGAGTCCTCTGAGAATGTGATTAAATCTATGGTGAATCCTCTACCCAGAAAAAAATTTGCACACACACACACACACACACACACACAGATATACATGCAATCTTGCCGGCAATTTCAAGAAATTAGAAATTAAAGGATCCATTGAAATACATTCCTGGGACCCCAGGCTGAGAACATCTGCTCCATCTTAGTTGGATACTTTTCTCCATTTCTACGTTAGATTTCTAGCTGCCTGAGGGCAGGAAGGAAATCTTGGCCAGTCCTGAGTCTACCAGTAGTAACCACTGTTGCCTGATAACAGGGGCTCCATAAACGGTCAGAGAAAAAGTGCACCATACTGAGAAATGGTGTAGAGTTGACTCTCAAGATTCAGCAAGAGTTCTTATCTTAAGCAATCCACCAGGAGCTCCTGCACTTTCTCTCCCCCTGTCCACGCCCACCCCCAAAGATACAGGAGCATCCCTATGACTTGCAGAGCAGGGACTAAGGGGTGCTTCTGACATTGGTGCATGGTGAGTGCCCCCAGGCACCTGCCCTAGACCAGTTGGACCTCAATGCACTGTCCACTGTGGCGAGAGAGAAGATTGTAGGACCTCCCCGGAGGGTGCTTTGAAAGCTCCTGGGGGCATTTTTTGGTTCTCACAATATTTAGGGATCACCATCACTTTTTTGCAATGTGCCGGCAAATGCCACACAGCAAAGCAAAGAATTGTCCGAAGTCTCACATCACCTCCCAATGTGCCATCAGATAATCACGTAGGTGAAAACATGGCTATTGTCTTGTGATCCTGGATCCTGACTCCGTGTTACATACCTTCACAAAGTAACTTGGTGTGGGTTTAATGTATGCTGCATTTTTCGAGAATGCAGCCACCGCTGAAGTCCATGTAAGATTGTACACTGTTTGGTTTGGAACTTTATCAGGAGTTGTTCACCTTTTGAAATATCACAATGCCAATGTCTACACCTCTGCTGGGATTTGCGTCCCCAGTGCGCCTGCAGCAGGCTATTACTATGAGAGCTACAACATTCATGGTGATTCGACCCAGACTTGCAAGCCCTGACCACCTCCTCACATCTTCGAGCATCGCAATTTACCATTTACCATTTACATGCATATTCTTCTTTAAAATTATTTTTAGTATTTCTCCTTTATATTATAGTCAGGGTATCCTATTGATTTTTTAAATTATGTGAATAAGTCCGTTTTATTACCTAGATATTTAGTTTCAAGGGAGTGAAAGGAATACAACAAAAAGTTTGCTACAGAAGGGGGAGAAGTGTGACAGTGAACTGTGGCAATGCCATTTAAATGCTGAATCATCGAGGATGCTCTTAACCGGGGCGCCTGGGTGGCTCAGTCGGTTAAGCGTCTGCCTTCGGCTCAGGTCATGATCCCAGGGTCCTGGGACTGAGCCCCGCATCGGGCTCCCTGCTCAGCAGGGAGTCTGCTTCTCCCTCTCCCTCTGCCGCTTCTCCCACTCGTATTCTTTCTCTCTTGCTCACTCTCTCTCAAATAAATAAATAAAATCTTTTTTTTTTTTAAAAAGGATGCTCTTAGCTGTAAGTAACAGAGCGCTAAATGTGGCTTAGCCTACCGCATAAAGATAATTTCTTCATAGAGCCAGAAGCCCAGAGGTTGGTAGTTCCAACACGGTTTTAGCGGCTTCCTGAGGTGGAAAACAGCCCAGGTGATCTCCAACCTTCCATCTGCTGCCTTTGGTGTGTTGGCATTTGCCCGCAGGCTTGGCCCTCCGGCAGGAAGGCTGCAACCACCCTGTTTGTAGCCAAAAGGCAGAGGCAAAGATTTCCCTTGCGTGGCTCTTTTATCAAAGAGGAAGAGTTTTTCCAGAAGTTCAAGGGAAGACTTCCTTTCTGGTTTAATTCACCAAGGCTTCCTTGGATGCCCATGGCTGCAAGGGCAGCTGGGAAGGCCAGTCTTTTCATTATGAAGTAGAGGTGGGCTCTGGGGCAAGGATGTGGGGCAAGGGTGGCTACTGGTTACAGTCAGAAGTGTTTGCTACTCACTGGAGCACCCTGATTCACAAACAACAAACAGACAAAACCAAGAGCAAATGGTAGCTTTAGCATGATGCTTCTAAATGTTTATGCTTCAACTAGAATATAAGATTGTGCATTCAGACTCTGTTTCATGCTCTTAATTCTCCATGCCCCCTTTGTTCCTACTTGCCAGAATTTGATCCCAATGCAAAGTGGTATGTTCTGTGTACAGAAAAAAATTTTGAACTCCTGCAGCCTACCTTGGGGATCTCCAATGAGAATATGTGCAATTATACAAAACTCTTTACACATGCAACTAGTCTTAGTCTGATAACATCAATCCCAAAGAATACTTAAGGAGCAAAACCGTAAGTTTATTTTAAACTCAGTTTTCCACCCTGATTAGGATCTACAGTGGGACAAAAAAGTCTGCGTGAGATTGAAATTTGACAGCGTAATTTCAGATTCAGAGCAGAGACCTGCTAGGCTACACTACTTGAATCCTGAGAATGTGACCTTTTGGAAAAAATCCAGAACTAGGCAAAAAAGAATCATTATAGACTGAAAATACAGTGAGCAAAAAAGAGAACAATCTGTCCTGTTTTAATTCCCATCAACCATGTTCTGTTCAAGACCTAGATCACAGTTTGGCAGTAGAGCCAAGAGCAAGAACGGGCAAGGCTCTTCCCTCAGCTGCTGTGCGGTGAGTATCGAAGCACGCTCTCGGTGCTGAGCAATGGAGTCACAGTACGGGTGACCACGTGTCTGCACTTGCCCAAGAAGCCCCGGTGTGCTCCTATTACTCCCACTCTAATTATTAATACCTCTCTTCTTTTCATCCTCCGGAGGGGGGGGGTCCTGGTTTGTGTGATCCATTATATGGTCACCCCATTAACTGATGGAAAATTAAGCACCAACTCATGCCCGAACTCCCAGCTTTAGGGCTGGAGAAAATAAAGCTAAAAGAAGGAGAAAGTTGTAGGGTTGGAGAGTTGGGGCAGAAAAAGGTTAGCAGGGGAGGGGAAAAAAAGAGTAGACAAATAAAAAAAAAAAAATCAAGCCTCAGTTAGAAAGAACAGAACCCCAGAATGCCATTCCTCCAGGTAGTCTCCACCTCTGCTGGGCGGGGGGGGGGCGGGGGAGGAAAATCTCAAGACGGCCGGATGAATGGATGGTTTGTTTCCCTCAAAAGAGGCTTACAGCTGGACACCCGTAGTCCGAATGCCAGCCCTATTTCTCAGGCAGGCTCCTCAGGCCGCCAAGTGTTACAAGCCCTTCACAGAGCAGCGGATTTTAAAGGTGAATTGAAACCATTTTAAGATCCCTCTAGGGCAGCAGATGGACAGAATGACGGATTGTTACTACAGTGGAGTTATTTTCATTCCTGGCCCAAGTGTGCACACAGCACTGTAGGCTCGTGACGGGTGGGGTTTGCTCTCCGCGCAAGCAAGATGCGTTCTATGAAACCGGCGGAGGGAGGGTGGGAACCAAATTACAGGTTCTCCTAAATGAAATTTAAACATACTGACTAGGCCCTAGTAAGGCTAGGCAAGCCCATGTGGAACTCTGCTTTGACCTTATCTTTGCCATCCAATCGGGAGGGAGAGGAGTGACATGGACATGAAACTGTCCTTTCAGGAGTTATAGTCAGTAAGTCACAAACTGAGACTTCTTTGGATTGGACCAATGCCACCAAATTCTTTCACCAAAGTAACAATAAATTTTGGTATAGCTCAGTGGTTAAGAGTTCCAGTTCCGGATCAGATAGCCTTGACTCAAATCCCAGCCTCACCAGTTACCGGTCACGTTAGGCGAGTTTCTTAACCTCTGTGTATCTCAGGGGATACAAACAGGGATAGTCATCCCACCTGCCTCATTAGGTTATGGAGAGAGGTGTTGAGTGAAATGTTTAGAACAGTGCCCGCTACATACTAGTGCTTATTAATGTCAGTCGTGGCTATCACCATTATTAAGTGTGTAACCACAGGATGCCATCGTAACCTCTTATACGTACAACTTGCTATGCCCAAATTGGTGGGCCAGGATCGATGTTTTATTTTTGTTTTGTTTTGTTTTCAGTGATTAACCGGTGCTATTTTGATAAGGGTCCCAGTTCCCATCCCTTGAGTAGGCTGGTGGCGAGAAGGTTTGGGGAAGAACAGAGATACTATAAAACACAGCAACAAGGTTGTATAACTCTAGGGCACTTCTGTAGTGCCTAGTTATAAAACACCAAGAGATGGAAGGGGTAAGAAGTTGATAGCAATTGGGAGAATTCCCCAAAGCTTGGAAGTTAGGACTAGAATGTTCTCATACTGCAAACATCGGCTAAGAATTTATGCACAAAAGCCCTTTACTAGGATCCTTCTGTACTACAAAGATGTATATAATGCTCAAGGAGCTCATTTATTCATTTATTCATTCTTCAAATCTGTGAGCATGTATTAGGTAAAACCAAGAACTGTTTAAGGGCTAGAGAGAGAACAATGAATACAACAGAGCCCTAAGCTTAGGAGACTCTCCAAATATGAGGGACGCTGACCAATAACAATCATCAGATGTAACCTAAATATGGGATAGTTTGGGGGAACTCAGGAAGCATAGAGAAAGGTGCCAAACTCAGTCATTTGACGGGTGACAAGTCAATCTCAGGTTCTGGCACTACCAGAAATGATGTATGGAGGAGTTTCAAAGTGGGTAATTCCTGATTTTGTTCAGATTGAAAAGAGCAGGAAAAGCTCCGAGTCAATTTAGCACCGGCAGCAAGAGGAGAGAGGGGCATTGGATGCGACGGGATAAATAACACACACAAGCTCTTTGCTGACAGTCTGGTGAAGTCGGGGTTACTCTTTTGACAGGTGTGGAACCTAAAGCTGAGTGTTTAAGTAGCTTGGTCAAAGTCTCTAGCTGTGGAGCTGCGGAGCTGGGTTAAGCAGGTGGGTGTGGCTCCAAGCCTTGGTTTTACCACTTCCTACTGGGGCTCAATTCCGGAGAGACTAATGGAGCCCAGCCAAGATATTGTGGGAGGAAAACTAAGAGCATATTGTTACATTCAGAGTGATAGTAATATGTTTAAAACTAGACTGTATTAGGAAACCGACAATGCCAGGTGTACCCAGGTGTGCTCAAGCCCGGATGACAATTCAAACAAATTAAATTCATCAGAAATGTCTGGATAAGCCCAAAGACAAAGTGCCCATTCAGTCAGAGGGATAGAGCTGCCCAGTCAGTCAGATTACTTGTGACCTCATGCTCCCTGAGATGCCCATCTGGCCCAGGGATTTATGCAAATGAGTACTGGATATTCATAAAATCTGTCTCCCCCAATCAGGAGGTTTAATTTTCCTTATTGGCACCCTTGCTAGTGCTGGTGGAGAGGCTCAGGGAGGTAAGGCTGAGGCCTCTGACATTTTTTGCTGCAGTTCTGTTGTCATAACTATATTCTTGGCAGAAAGAGCAGGAAGCGCCAAGGAGGAAAGGACAAGACCTGTGTTTGAAAAAGCAAAACTTGTCTAGAAATCGCCAACAGATTTCTCCTGTGTTTCATTGGTTAGAGCTGGCTTTGAGGAGCTTGCCGCTCAGTGAGGAGATACATGTGTGCACACGCAATTTCAGTATGCCTGGGTTCTGATTTCCAGTGTGTTGGTTTGGGAGCCATGGAAGTGTCAAGTGGTGTATAAAGATTTATACTGAAATTTTAAGAAATTAACTAAGGGCTAGAGATATGTTTTGGCAGGTTGAAAAATGTTGGTTTTCTCCTTGTTCATCACATTATCACGAATAGCAAACATACCATTTATGGAAAACTTGCACGTTGAAAATGCCTGTTTCTAAAAATGCTTATTTATAAAGCCTCAGAATTCACTAATGAGGTCTGATCACATGGCAGATCATTCTTTAACCACTGGCTGTGCTGTGCTCCAAGGTCTCCATTACTGGAATGTTTGCATAGAAGATTCTGTGCTCTTCCAAACTCAGCACTATCATCTTGGGGACATCGTTCAATGAGGCGAGCTACATGGCCAATGTCATAATCCCTTTGCAACTTGAAACTTTTACTGACTCCAGTCAGGATTTGATTTTCACTCGTGCTTAATCTGAGAGCCCGTGTGTGATGGTCATTGGCATCTTCTGGTTACACAACCGCTCAAAAGTGTAAAAACTCTCAAAAAACATGTATCCCTAGAGGATAGGCACAGACTCCTGACCAGGCCAGCGGCATTGTCAGGAGAGGCCCTGGAAGTGGATCTCGCCTGGGAGGTGGTCCTACCATGCTGGCAAGTCTCTCTGTCTCCAAGGTTGTGGGCTCTTACAGCCAGTTAGAGACCACAAAACCTTTGCCAGGCAGTTTACATCAGATGGCCCTTAAATGTGTGTGTTCGCGCCCATGTGTGCCCACGTGCCCACGTGTGTTCATTTGAAATTTTTTACTTTTTAAAATATTTCATTCTGAAAAGGAAGCATAGGGTGTGATGTTTCCATACGGTGACCCCTATGTGCTACAGGAACCCAAAGGAGGTGCACTGTGTTTGAGGGGTCAATCAAGACTCTGCAGAGGGTGTGGTATCTGAGCTGACACTTGAAGGATTTTGAACTCCCTTCCTTGGACACCCACCCCCTTCTGATTTTGCTCAACCCCATCCTGGAGACTGGGGAGCAAAGCCTCCTTGATGGAGACAGGAGGCGGGGTGGGGGCGGCGGGCACCAGCCTCACTGCAGCCAAACTCCTCCCAGATGTGGTTCGTTTTGCTTTGTGTTGGTTGCTTCAGCCTGAAGTTCAGACAGTGACCTTTCTGAGCATTCCCCAGGGCTGAGCTTCACTGTGGACGTTGAGGATTGTGACCCTCTCCATCTCTCCACCTGAACGCGGAGGATTCTTTTCCCCTTCTGCACAGGAATGGCCTCTACTCATTATCGAGATTTCCATGACAGCTTTTAAATGTCAGTTTTGTGAGTTTTAACACAGAACATTTGAAAACAGTTTTCTTTTTGGCTTACCCACCACGGTTTGAAAACAGAGTTTGGTGTTTTTATTGTTTCTGACAGTCCTCGCTGCCCATTTCTCTTCCTAGTAGCCTAAGTATTTCCAAAGGGTTTTAATATAGGTTCCAGCTCTGTTCTAAGGGGATGAAAGCAAACACATTCCTGGTTCCAGCGATGTCACGGCCCGTGCACCCACCCAGGCGCAGGTGAGGACAGTTGGAGGGAAGGCTAGGGTGGGCGCCGGGCAAGCATCAGCCGCCCAGAAGCAAGGCTGGGAGCACAACAAGCACACAGTGGGGTCCCCCAGATGCCCAGAGTTGCGAAATAATGAAGCATTCTTCGTGGATCTCCTAATTCCTCCCTGCACACCCTTGCTAACAGATTCCCCTGCCACCCGCCTTACCCCAGCCTCTCCCTTTCTGCAATAAGCAGCCGCAGTCCAGGGGGGAGATCAGGAGGAGACAGGATTCCGTCCCTCCCCAGAGAACCCCGGGTCTTCCGCTCTTCTTCCTTCCTGCTTTGCTGGTGTGCTGGTTGGTTGTTCACTAGCGTCAAAGTGCTCACTTCAATGTTTAGCCTAAAGCATTGGGATGTTGCCGTATTATCCTAATGTTATGCTACCAGTGATCATTTTCAAGGAGCTGGAAGGCTTTTCAAGTGAAAATGTTGATCCTATCAGGAAGTACATTGCTTACTTAGAAGGGAGGGTGTTTAATGCTGCGCTGGGCGTCTAGATTATTACTGTTCTAGACGGGGCCATTCAGTTTGCATGACAGGCTGCTGACTGGGATGGGTCCCTGTGTTCCCTGCTGCTGGCCAGTGAATGCTAACTCCAGTGGATTCAGGCTCTTAGTGGGCCAATCTGGAGCTTCCTTGGAAGCCGTTCCCCTTGCGGATGGTTCCAGATGTGGGCTCTAGGTCAGTTCTGAGGGGATTTCAGGTTTAAAGGACCTTAGGTAGAGCCCTATTACCCCTCACTTGTTCTCTCTCTCTCCTCCTCAGTCCCCAGGTTCCGCCAAGGACACAGAGAAACTGTGACATGGGAACGTGACATGATTGAAAGCCTACAGTGTGCCAGGCTCTGTGCTAGGTGCTTTAGGCACTATTTTTCTTCCAAGCCTCTGAAAAACCTAGGAAATGGATCTTATTATAATTTCCATTTGGTAGATGACAGGTTCAGAAAAGTAACTACGTGTATGACTCGTAAGAGTTAATCAGGTTCCAAAACCTGCGCACTTTCCAGTCACACTGGGCTGAGTCCTAAAGTTCCAGATTGTTCTAAGTTCCTTAGCTACTCCCATCAAGTGTGGGCAGGGATGGAAGGGAGAAGACAGAGAGACATCATATCCTAGGGCACCTGAGATAAGGCCAGGACACCGGGGATCGGTGCCACTGGAAGGAATTTTCCGGGAGCCTATTAGTGACCAGAACAAGGGTCACTGGCAGCTATACAACCCCTGCCGACCCCCAGAGGACTGACATCCAGAAGGGCAGTGACAAGGGGTCCCTCAGCTCGTTTAGATATTTGATAAGAGCTAAGAGAAATCGTATCTTGATCTGCACTAAGGTTAGGCAGATAACGTTAAAATGCTGAAGGTTAAAATTGCTTTGTTCCTGGGGGGAATCACATCAGCTCCAGGCATTTCCACAGTTATCCTGTGCTCATCAGAACTAATGTTGGTAGCTATCTCTCTCTTTTTTGTTCCTAGATTTAATCATCAGAAACAAATGGAGTGTTTGCAAGAGAAGAAAACACATCGGTGCCTTTTGCAAATGGCACTGGGGCAGAGAGGGTCTGTGGGCTGTCCCTGCCCCCCCAAACTGATCCCCACCAAACAAACATGCCCACAGTGGTCCTAGCTGTCTGTCCCCCCACCAAAAAAAAGAGGAGGTAGGAATCCGCGGGTCCCATGAACTCAGGTCCTCTTGCCTGTCACTCACTCCTGATCAGCATTAGGAGCCCCCATGCCCTCTCTGGTTATTGCCCTTTGTGTTATGGCTCGAGGCGACGTCGTCAACCTGCAGAACAGGACTGCTGTGTCCACTGCAATGTCTCAGCCAATGGCTACCAGATGCCCCCGTTCTTTCCTGTCCTCTGAGTCCAACCAAGTCTACCCCAGGTCTCTCAGTTCCCCTGTGGGTAGTGGTTGGCCTTGAGGGAGGTAAGCATGAGGATTCTCTCTACAACACCTACTTATAAAATTTATAAAAATGAGGTGATGTGGAAACTGTGGAGAAGAAGATGTAATAGAAGGGAAGATTCAGTGTATTGAGCCTTTGAAAAGGGGAGTCAGTGAAACCTAAGCTCTTCTAGAAGAGTTTTGGGGTAGGTTGTACAACTTAACTTGAGGGAATGTGGTCCAATAGAGTGCTTCCCATCCTCTTTGGTGTCACAGTACACAGAGAGTATGATCGTATTTGAACCACACACGGGGGGACAAGGTAAAGAGAAGCAAAAGTCCAGGAAGCTCTGGAATCTTTGGCCCCACTGCCAGCCCAAGAATTGAGGGACCAAAGTCTGGGCACACCAGTGGGGACCTCTGTACTAGTCAATAGGACGGTCTGATGAAAAGTCAGTGGAACCCAATCCTATTACTACTGTTGTGGGTATTTCTCAGGCAGCTCGGGAAACAACACAATTATTTAGGGTCTGGAGCAACTTCTTAAACCCTCCCTCTCTGGGCCCAACCCCGACCCCAGTCTAATCCCCCAGCAATACTGAACTCCTGACGGCAAAGAAGGGTCATTTTGATGACACGTTATCAATTCTGTTTCTCTCAAAGAGCCAGAATGTTAACAGTGTGCTAGAAGAGCATATGAAGGGTGAGAATTTGTCTCTGATTCACATAATTACTGGACATTTAGCACATAATCTCTTCTTTCCATGAAATCTTTGAAAAAGGGGGCTCTAGTTTGAAATGTGACATCCACCAAAAAGTCTAAGGATATAACCTCTATTGTATTTTGGATAATCCCCACCTTGCCACCTCTTAGGTCTAATGTAAAACCATTTGTAAGTGGTCATATTTTTTATAATTTATTGTACCTTCAATTAAAGTTATGATATAACTAAATATCACAAAGATATGTGATACCCTTGACTGAAGTCCAGAGGACCACTACAAAAAATAACCTAACCAAAGAAGAAAGTAACCTAAACTTGCTCATATCTGTTTATCAAATTTAATTTAATAAGTGGTTTTGATATGACCCAGAAATCCTACTCCTAGATTTATGTACCCAAGAGCAATTTGTGCTTAGATCTGCCAAAAGATATATATACAAGAATGTTTATAGCAGCTTTAGTCATAATAACTCCAAATTGGAAATAACCCATACATCCATCAATAAGGAAATGGATAAATAAATTGTGCTACATTCATACAGTGGGATACAAATCAGCAATAAAGGCTACAGACCACTGAAGACACATAGATGAATCTCACAGACATTATGTTGAGCAATAGAAGCCAGACACAAAAGAGTATGTATTATATGATTTCACTTATATGATATTCAAGAACAGGGATCTGGAGTGGTAACCTCCAGATGGAAAACCAGGGATTGACTAGAAAGCAAGGAACTTTCTGGACACATATGCTGAACATGTGCTATGTCTTGATCTGAGTGGTGGTTACAAAGGTGTACACATATTTAAACCTTGAGTAGCACACTCCAGATTGCTACATTTTATGCGCTTTACTGTGTGTATATTAAAGCTCATTAAAAAAAAGAAAAATGGACTTGACATGCATTTAGTGCCTAGGAAAATTCCCCTAGTGACCTAACTTTGCCTTGTGTTAAAAATAATAATAAAGAAATAAAGCTAGAAGTTGAACCAGGTAAGGCCAGGACCCTCTGGGAACAAACATCACATCAGGATCTGTTGAAAAAAACCATTGAGTGAAATTAGTAGACACCCCTCTGCTGACCTGCTCCATCCTAAAGTCTCACCAAAGGACTCATTCTACCCCTTCTGCCTTCCGCTTTCACATTCTCCTATCTGGGATTTGTTATGGGCTCAGTGGTGTCTCCCAAATCCGTATGTTGAAGCCTTAACCCTCAATGCGACTGTATTTGGAGATAGGGTCTTTAAAGAGGTAATTAACGTTAAATGCAGTCATTAGGGTGGGCCCTAATCTAATCTGACTGGTGTCCTGATTAGAAAAGGAGATTTGGACACAGACACACTCAGGGGAAAGATGGTTTGAAGACACAGGCAGAAGAGGGAGAAGCCAAGGAGAGAGGCCTCAGAGAGAATCAACCCTGCCAACATCTTGATCTAGGGCTTCTAGCCTCCAAAACCATGGGAAAATGAACTTCCATGGTTAAGCCACCCAATCGGTGGTACTTTGTTATGGCCCCCCAAGCTGAGACAGGTTCTCTCCCCAGTTGAGACGATGCACATTCCCGCTCTTCCGGCCAGCTGTGCGGACTTCACCTAAGTAGCCTTAACCTTATCCTTGATCTGTGCCCAGACCTCAATTACAGAAGACATTTGGCATTCTGGACCCAGGACATACCCCAAGAACAAACCACTGTAGACAAGCACAGGAAGTCCAAGCCCATTTTCTGAAAGAGGGAATAAAGAAGAGGTAGGGGATTGGAGTTTAACACGCTCACAGTGACCCAGGCAATGTCTCTGTCTCCTTCACTTCAAGCATCTCCCCAAAAGAGGTCATTGTTCTGCCCGATTTTAGGACCTTTTTTAAAAAAGAGAGAAGTGAGTGATCGAGCAGATGAGCGCTAGAGCATCAGAGGGCTGTGCTTTTTTATGTCAACGTTGTTAAAGCCATGAGAAGATGGGGTAGACATAGTTTTTCCCTTTCCATTTGCTAAGTCCAACTAGAAACCTCAGACATTGTGTATAAAACCATGACAGAAGAGGGCAAATGGGCTAGAAAACTTGGGACCCAAAGAATGACATTGTGGTGAGTTCTCTGGGCTTCCATGTTGTCTCATGTGTCCAGACATGGAGCTGAAGAAGCAGGCGACTGGGAAAACCCATGTGCACAGAAAAAAGAAACCCTGCCTTCTCTGGCCGAAGGACCAGGAAGGGGGCAGCCTAGTAAGACAGGTTATTTTAGACAATAACTGTTCTCTTCCAATCAAACACCACAGAAAAAACCTGTGGCCCCACTCCTTGGCCAGAAAAGGCCAAGTGGGGAGGCTAGACTTTCATCCTCACAGGCTGCAGTGGGGTACCCTTCTCCTCTCCTTCCCCTGTCCTCACAGGGGGGGATGTCAGAGAAGAGTAAGGAGTTGGAACTTCACCCCTCTGGGGGGTGACATCACCAGCCAGCAATGGCAGAATGGACTTTTTCGCAAGTGCCTATAGACTGGATATCGAGATAGACCATATCCTGGGCCACTGAATTTTTTTTTTCAAGAAATTTAAAAGGCTTGAAATCATGCAGTGTATTCTCTGACCATAATGGAATCAAGCTAGAAGTCAATAACAGAAAGATAACAGGAAAATGTCCAAATACTTGGAAACTAAACAACAGTGGATTACTGTTTCTTTAGCGGATTGACTCTTTAATCATTATATAATCTCCTTATCTGTCTTTGTTAATTCCTTTTGCTTTAAAGGCCACTTTATCTGGTATTAATATAGCTACTCCTACTTCCCTTTGATTGATGTTTGCATGATGTATCTTTTTCCATTGTTTTTCCTTCCAACCTGCCTAAATCATTATATTTGAAGTGGGTTTCTTGTAGACAGCATATGGTTGAGTTGTGTTTTTAAATTCACTTCACTAATCTCTTTTTTAATTGGTGTATTTAGACCATGTACAAGCACCGAATGCTTTCCACTTAAGACCAGGAACAGGGCAAGGATGTCCACACCTCAACATGGTGCTGCAAGTTCTAGACAGTGCAGTAAAGCAAGAAAAGACATACAGATCAGAAAGGAAAAAATAAAGCTGTCCCTACTTGCAGATGACATGATTGTCTACATAAGAAACCCTAAGAATTTATTGAAAAGACTCCTAGAACTAATAAATGAGTTCATCAAGGTCACAGGATACAAAACAAACATACAAAAAACCAATGGTATTTCTGTATACTAGCAATGAACGCGTGGACACTGGAATTAAAAATACAATACCATTCACGATTCTAAAAAAAAAAAGAAAGAAATACTTAGCCGCAAATCTAGCAAACCAGTCCTAAGATCTGTATACTGAAAACTACACAATGCTGATGATTGAAAGCAAACAGGGTCTACATAAATAAACATACCTTGTTCACGGATCGGAAGACTTAACATAGTAAAGATATCCATTCTCCCCAAATTGATATACAGGTTTAATGGAATTTCTATCAAAATCCTAGCAAGATTTTTTGTACATGTAAATATCACTCCAAAATGTGTATGAAAAGGCAAAGGAAGTAGAATAGCTTTTTTTAGAAAAGTGAAAAAGAATAATGTAAGAGGAACCTATCCGATTTCAAGACTTATTAGGTAGTAAGTAATCTTATACAGTAAGGAACCAAAACTGTGTGTCACTGTTAGAGGACTAGGCACATAAAGCAATAAATAGAATGAAGAACCCAGAAATAGATTCACACAAATATGCCCAATTGGCTTTGGACAATGATGCAAAAAACAATTCAATGGAGCAAAGGTAGTGTTTCCAACAAATGGTACCAGAGCAATTGGACGTCCAGACACACACACACAAAATAAATCTAAGCCTCTGTCTCTCACCATCTACAAAAATAAACTCAAAAGGGACCACAGACTTAAATGTAAAAATATAAAATGTTTAGGAAAAAAGTACAGGAAGATTTTGAGATTAAGAGCTAGGCAAAGACTTTTTAGACTTAACACCAAAAAACACAATTCATAAAAGAAAAATAGATCATTGGATTTCATTAAAACTGAAAATTTTTGCACTACCGAAAACAAAATTAAGAAAACGAAGAGACAAGCTACCAATGGTGAGAACGTATTTGAAAACCACATATGCAACAAAGGACTAGTCTCTCAAATATATAAAGTATTCTCAAAATTCAACAGTAAAAAAAAAAAACAACTCATTAGAAAATGGGCAAAACACATGAAGTGAGATTTCACAGAAGAGACCTGCAGATGACAAGTACGCATACAAAAAGATGTCCAGCATCTTTTGCCATGGGGCAAATGCAAATTAAAACCACAGTGAGGTCTCACAACACACTTACCAGGACAGCAAGGATGCAGAGAAACTGTATTACTCATACATTGCTGGTGGGAATGCAAAATGGTACAGCCACTTTGGAAAACAGCAGTTTCTTAAAAAGAATAAACTTACAACGACCATATGACTCAGCAATTGCGCCGCTGGGCATTTATCCCAGAGAAATGAAACACGTTCACACAAAAACCTGGCACAAATGTTTATAGCAGCTTTATTCATAATAGCCCCAAGCTGGAAAAACCTAGACGTCCTCCGGTGGGTGACTAGTTGAACCAACTGTGGTACCCTCTTACCGTGGAATACTCCTCAGCAATAAAAAAAGAATGAACCCTGATACACATAACAGCCTGGATGAATCTCTAGAGAATTAGGCTGAGTAAACAATTCAATCCTATACGTGATTCCATAGATAACATTATTGAAATGACAAAAATCATAAAAACGAAGAACAGATTAATGGTTGGCATGAGGCAGTAGGCAGGGAAGTGAATTTGGCTCTAAAATTTCAACACAAGGGCGCCTGGGTGGCTCAGTCTGTTAAACGTCTGCCTTCAGCTCAGGTCCTGGTCTCGGGGTCCTGGGACCGAGCCCCGCGTTGGGCTCCCTGATCAGCGGGGGGTCTGCTTCTCGCTCTCCCTCTGCTTCTCCGCCCCCCCCCCGCTCATTCTTTCTCTCTCTAAATAAATAAATAAAATCTTTAAAAAAATAAAATTTCAACATGAGGGATCTTATGCTGTTGGAAATATTCTGTAGCTTGACTGTCACAAGAGATACTTGACAGTATCTCTCTGTGTGGTTTCTTACAACTGCATGAGAATCTGCAGTTTTTTCAGAAAGTTTAATTTAAAAAAGAAGAAGAAGAAGAAGAAAGAAAAAGCTCATGCCAACAGTACCAGGAGAAAATTCTCGAGATAGCCTCTGGTTCGGCATGCTGTTTGTGATCCTGGTGCATTTTAGGAAGACAGCCTTTCTCAGAGTTTAGTTTGTAACCATCCAATATGGAAAGGAAAGGAATAAAACAATGACATCAATAGAGTGAACTTGTTTTGCTGCTCACCGGACCCTTCAATGAGAGATGGAGGATCGCCCTCAGAGTCTATCCAGAAGAGATCCGCCCAACTGTGTGCTGGCTTCTCCTTACAAACGTGCCACGAAGGAGAAGCTGATAGGATCCCGCTCTCCTGTGCTCCTAAGTCCCAGAAAGGAGATTAAGTGTGGCATGGACACATTTCAAGATCTGAAAAGACTCTCCTTCGGTCAAACATTGGGCCCATCTCTGATGCTTTAAATGGCAAAAGGAGCTCAGCTATTGACTTCTGCCCAGTTTCATGGTATCAACAGCAAAGAGCTGGGCTAGAGCTAAGCACAGGTGTGCAGAATACCGGGGAGGAAGCGTAGCCCACCCAGGGGTGGGCATCGGAAGGACAGGACCCCAGGAAGGGCACAGGAAGTGACTAGCCGGTGACAGGACACAGCCCCTACTTCTGGGATGTTGGTACCAGTGTCTAAGGAAATGCTTGCTCCTTTCTTGCAGGTGAAGACATTAGCATGACCTACCCTTGACATTGCTGCAAGGGAAGGAGATAGAGCAAAAGTCCAAGAAAAAAGGCTAGAAATTCTATTATCGCCATCTGACATCTGACCTCTGGCCTATGGCTTCGGTGCAGGACAACTGAAACCAGGTATAGATAAGGTACACCACAGTATCGCTTCAATTTGTCCCTCAATGTGTGTCCCAGACATGGAGGAGAGGAAGTACATACCGTCACACCCAGGGTGCAGCCTGAGATGATTCACGGCACACTAAAAATGTCTTTGAGGTTATATGTTTGCATAAGACCCCATATCTGTTTTATCACTGTAAAAAATAATGTGCTGACTTATTCACCATCAAGCAACCTGACCCTTCAGAGAGATGGCCATGTTCATCTCATGATGAAGCCTATGGCTTCGGGCAGAGAGGTCCTGTCATGCTGTGGCTGGGGGTCTGGGCTCTGGAAGCGACCTGTCTGGATTCAGGTCCTGCCTCTGTCTTTTGCTAATGGATGACCTAGAGCAAGTTCTTAATCCTTTTGTGCCTCAGTTTCCTTATCTACAGAATGAGGATTATAGCAGTGCCTACTTCATAGCATTGTTGAGAAGCTTAAAAAAGTTAAAATGCATCAAATACTTGGAACACATGCTCAATAAATGTTCATTTTTCTCCTTATGGGTTACACTCCGGCATTTCACACCTGTACCTAGATCCCACTTGAAAAGCAGTAGATAGCGCAGCAAAGATAAACTTGCAAGGTAAAAAAACCCGGAAAATTTATTTTTTTTAAAGATTTTATTCATTTGTTTGAAAGAGAGCGGACAAGTGGTGGGGGGAGCAGGGGCAGAGGGAGAAGCAGGCCCCCAGCCGAGCAGGGAGCCCAATGTGGGACTCGATCCCAGGACCTGGGACCATGACCTGAGCCGAAGGCAGACGCTTAACGACTGAGCCACCCAGGCGCCCCTGAAAAATTATTTTTGTCTTAAGGTAGTGGATTTAGAGATACAGCAATATGTTTTTGTGGTATTGGCAAGAACATGTGGGCACACACTTGTATTATGGCCACTTTAAAGTGAGAGTCCTGAATCCATTCAGTAATTAAAACAGTCTCCCCTCCTTCACCAAGCTGGCGAAGGCTTTGTGCTCCAAGAAACACAGAATAACATAAATGAGGAGACACAGAGTTTGGGCCCTGCAATTTTGTGTGTCAGCACGATCCATACACCCCCCCACCCCTGTAATAAATGGGTGAATACTACATTTTGACAACGGTGACACTCTCCATGTCCTCCACAGCAGCTACTTTGTTGGCTACATTCGGAAGATCTGCGAGGCTGTGGAGAATGTTAACAGGGTTCACATGCGGGCCTTTTGTGGCAGGCTCTTCAGTGGAATGTGGTACAAGGAGAACCTTCTGAAGCTTGCCCAAGTTAAACACAGGATTTGTCACACACACGGCAATGACATAAAACTGGTGTAGGATGGTGCTCCTGCTTTCTCTGAAGCACGAGAGCCTGGCCCAACCCTCCAAGTGAGGGCCCCAGGGGTCTGTACTGGGGGTGGCTGCTCTAGCAAGTGACCTCTAAATCAAGCCTCCTGAGAAGCCAGAATCCTTTGTTGTGTGCAAGGCACAGTCGGTCATCAGCTGTTTTCTGTTTCCACTGAGGGCAGGACAGGGGGAAATAGAATGGATCAAACAGCACAGACAGGATTTAGCTTTGATCCGAGAGAAATGTCCTGACAGAATTACTGAACAGTCAGGGAGAGAGCTGTGTGGGGCACTCTAGGACCCTCTTCTCTGAATATCTTTTTAAGAAAACTCAGCATGGGCTGAGGGGAGAAAGCTCTCTCTGAATCGGTGATTGGCGGCCAACATTCCACAAAATGGGGTACCTGATCAGGAACTCACTGATTTTCTGAAATACCGGTGGAAAGTAAAAAGTCCTCTAGACTAAAAATTGCACCACATACTCCCATAATCTTGATTAATAGCTTTCCCTTTTAGAATGTAAATATTGCCGTGTGGTCACATGCATCAGCCATTCCTAAGGGGTGTAAATCACCAGAATCAGATAACGTCCTAAAACCCAACCAGGATGCTTCCCCCAGGGAATGAAGGTTTAATGAGCCCAGGAAAAGGCCCAGGGTCCGCCCTGGACTACACACGGGGGTGGGCCCTGGGTGCCAGGAAAGGGAAGAGCTCCTGATGTCAGAGGATCAAAGGACAAGAAGACCCCCAAATCACCCACCGTCTTCATGGTTTTATCAAAGTTTCTATCAAACCGTACAACTACTGAGGGACACTGAAGATCTTCTTGCCCACTTCTAGCTCCATGCTCTGAATTCCAGGTGTGGGAAGATGGTCAAGATGCCTTCTGGACTCATCATTCTCTGATTCTGGGATGCCTCTATTTCCCAAAAAGCCACACACTCTGTCCTCAAGAGACGCTCAGAGAGTCCCACGGGGGAGGGTCCCTAGATAAAGATAAAGTGGAATCATTAGCGATACATGGTATTGGGCTACCCTAGAAGGAATGGAACTTTTAGTGGGAAAATAAAGAGATTATATGTAATTTAGTAACAATAGCTGACATTTATGGAGAACTTGGTATGTGCCAGGAAAATACGCCAAGTGCTTTTCATATGTTATCTCATTTAATCCTCACAACAATGCTTTATCATCCCTGTTCTAGAAAACTGTGTGAGGAAACCATTATCCTGAGAGGCTGGGAATTGTTCAAGGCCTCCCAGCTGACAGGCAGAGGCTAAACTCCGTGGGAATGTGCTGCATGGGTGTCCTAGGTCTCTTTTTTGAGCGACATCTTTGGTTGTCTCTTCACTCATCTTTTCCACTGAGCTTGTGGGGCGAGACTGGATATGTTGCGATGGTCACCAAAGGAGCCCCAGAAAAGAGAACAAGGAGTAAGAAGCTTGGACCAGATCTGGGACTCAGGAGAGAAGTCCTCAGCCTCTCGGTCACTTCCTCCTCTGGTAGTAGAAGGAGTAAGATCCCAAGTGCCAAAATTCTTGCTGCCACTTCCCTCTCCATACCTGCCGCAGACCAGCCCCCTCATGCTGAGTCAGAACAAAGCTGGAAAAGCTTTGTCAACACGGTACTGGCGTTCAAAATGAAACTTTTTTTTTTTTTAATTTTTGCTATTCTTGACCTGACACATGGCCTGTTTTCTTTTAAGGCATCTCAAACCCATGTATAACTCAGGCAAAACATCATCACAGCAGAACTAGCCAGTAAATCACGACCACATCAACGAAGGTATGACCAGCTTGTAAACATGCAGCTCCGGAGCTTCTTCGCTCACTTCTTCAGTCCTCAGTGCATCCCTGGATAATGCTCAGAATCGCTGTTCAAAGAGCACCCCCTTGTGCTGCCCGGGCCAATGAATGATGCCGGCAGGAGCGAACACATGTATAAAGGCAGGGTGCTGGTGAGAGGGCCAGGGATCTTGGCCTTGAGTTGGCATTAGGGGTACCACTCCTGAATCCGGAGCAGAGCCTATGTGAGAGCTCTCCCAGCCTCAGTCCAGTCCACAAACCAGCCAAAGGATCCTGTCACCAGCCAGAGGCAGAATGTCTGGGACCCTACACCAGGGACCTCTGTCAGCTTTCTGAACACAGTGTTACCTTTTTTAACTAAAGTTCATGCGGCCCCAGTGAATCCAAACTCTGTTTCCAGATGCCTCTTTCTTGCTCTTCTTAACTACTCAGGTTGAGGAGAAAAATAATTCGAAAGAGCCAAAGAGTGCTGGCCCACAGGAAATGTTTGCATGTCTAACAGATTTCAAATTGGTGTGCAGAATAAGTTCGCAGAAGTGACTGAGAAATAATTCTAGACTTTGAGGAGGAAACGTTTCAGAAGAATGAAGAGTCTAGAGGGAGAGATGTAGAAGACAGAAGAGGTGTTTGGCAACCACCATTGGCCGCAGTAGACAGAGCGGGATTCTCCCTTTCTCTGTCTTCCTTGAAGGAAACTGCTGTTCTAGAGGCTGATGGCACTTCTTGGGTGGACAAAGCAGAACAGTTGTGTTCATTGCTTTGCCTTTCAACTATTTCCCCTCAAGGAAACATGATTATAAAGCAGTTATGGGTGGGTTTGAATATTTCTTTTTGCTTATTAAAGTGGCTAGCTAGCTAAATATGCTACATGTGGGGATTTAATTCTAAGTTCACCTTCTCACAACAAGTCCAGAATAGTAATAGTAGAGCTTTCCGGGGGGGGGAAGGACATTTTTCCACACTTAGGATACGACTTAAAATGCAGAAAAGGAGATGGGTGGGGAAGAGTTGCCATGACTCTGGCAAGATGCTTACAATGAGAAAAAGAGGCATGAACAGGAACCTCAAAAAAGGCCAAGAAAGACCATGAAAAAAGAAAAAAGAATAAGATCATGGAGCATGTCTGAACATTGGGATCCACCATTTATTTATTCCTTCTTCTATCTTTCCCATTAGCAAGGTTGAATCCAAGAGAATTGGGAGAGTAAAATGGCCCAATATTAATGTTTTAACTACTAAATGGGCCTGGTGTTTCTTCATCATCATCATCATCATCATCATCATCATCCATATTCAAGTGCCTGCTTGCTATTATGGCCCACACTTTCTGCCATGATAACTTAGAGAGATAAAAAATTTTAAAAAGGAAGGATTTCTGAAGGAATCACAGGAGATGCTGCTGGGCTAGCCCTTGCCCAACTGTTGAAAGTCAATGATGGGATAGTGAGTATTTAGAATTTATGAGAAGACTTGGAGAGAGCTACTCCAGAAGAAAACACCTTTTGGTACCAACTCTGGGGCTTATGGGTAGGTTTCTATTTTGAAGTCCAGGATTTCAGGTAAATAAAATGTTTCTTGCCAAGGAGCCTGACTGTCCATTGGCAACTTTCATGGGTTTATAGTTCATTAGGAGCAGAAAGCTACTAAAGAGGGTCTCGGTATGATCTGGAGGACTTCAAGAATGTAAAAAAGAGGGGCACCTGGGTGGCTTAGTCAGTTAAGCGTCTGCCTTCGGCTCAGGTCTTAATCCCAGGGTCCTGGGATCAAGCCCCACATCGGGCTCCCTGCCGGGCCGGGAGCCTGCTTCTCCCTCTCCCTCTCCCCGCCCCCTCCCCCCCCCGCCCCCGCTTGTGGTGATCTCTCTCTCTCTCTCTCTCTGTGTCAAATAAAAAAAAAAAAATGTAAAAAAGATCTACATACTCAGTAATGCCTGGCTTTTGAATGGAAGAAGGGACAGACTGGGGATTCTGGGGAAAAGATAGAGCATTAACAGACAATAAAAGCTGTTTCTGAAGTTTACACAAGGGGTTTGTACATCCTACATGTATACAAAGATAATGAACAAAGATGTCAAGTTTCTCACTGTTAATTTCTTAACCTATCCAAAACAAACAATTAATGAGAAAGAAAACCTGTATAAACAAAATTTCCTCTAGACTAGCCCATTAAAGAAAGAACTATACGTTTAATAGCTGCACATGAACAAACTGATCATCGTTAAAAAGAAAGCTAAGAAAAAGACCCCTCCAAAAGGGGGAATTCTAGATAAAGAGCCATATTTCCTACAAACAAGTATGCAAACAAAATAGACCAGGCAAAAAGCACTAGAGAAATAGGAAAGGAAGCTGAACAATGGCTTTATTGATTTAAGACATGTGGATTTCATTAGGAAAGCTGAATGCATAAAAATGGGTTGCGATATCTGAAACGAGGCAAGGAGCAAAATTAGGTCACAGAGCTCCTCGGACAAAAGGAATGATGAATCTTTATTAGGTAATTGGACTCAGAGGTAGGAGGAAAAAAATAACTCTTTTCCTCCCCAGCTCTCCCCCGCCCCCCGCCTTGGATAATTTTTAAGCCTTCAAAGGTAAGTCTACATGTTGAATTGAAAAGGCAAATCCCAGGGCCCCACTCTCTGACACAGCATCTGCGCTGCCAAAGAACCCCTGAGCCAGAAACTAGAGATTCCCCAGGAAAAACACTCACACTGATATGGAAATAAATAATGTAGAGATCAAAGCAACACTTGTAAAATGTCCCAACGGCCCGAACACAAAGCTTCAGCTGAATTTGAAAGTAATAAAGTAGCAATAATAATATTTTTTCACTTGGATAGACATTTTCCTCTTAAGAGTTCATAACCCATGGTAGCTTACACAAAGTTGATATGCTATTCATATGGGAGCCTCATTTTAATAATAATGACACAGAAGCAACAATCACTGGACTGTTCAGATGAAACAATTTGTACTTCAACAAATACGTAGAAAGTGCAATGGCAATCCTTTTGCATAAATCTCTTAAATTCAATTTTGACCCTTTGGCTTGGCATGCTGAATCAAGGCAAAATTTTTAATTAAGAGAAACGGTCTTTTGAACCCTTATATCTTTCTTTCTGTCCTCTTCCCTCTGGGCATGCCTTTTTCTAGAACATTCTCACTTTTATCTTGTGCCCTCCAGTATCCTACCAAAAACTAACATCCCATAAACTGGCTCTTCCCTGACACCTTGCATATCCCTTTGGCCCAGGATCTTGTTCCCCTGGGACCAGCCCAAGGAAGGGCTCTTCACGTCAACTGACACAGGAAGGAGTTATTGGTTTAGTGTTTTATCCTCATTGGATAATACTTACACCTAAATGGTTGTCTTAGATCATCTCAACACACAATGTTATCAAGTGAGCTAAATAACTGTGGATGAATTTACTGACCAAAAAATATACCACTTTTTGTACCATAGATGAGTACATGAATTTTTAGAGCACCTGATTTGTGCAAGGTATCTTTCTAAACTCTTTGAAACAACACAGACAAATACAACACTTCACCAACCTGGTCTCCAGGATTTAAGACAAGATGAGGAAAGTAAGCCAGGTAACTTCAATGCAAGGCTGGTATGTGGCACGAGGGAAGGATCTAGAGACCTGGGGTTGAGAAGGGCTCTCAAGGGACTGGGGACAGATGCACAAAATGTTCTGAAGTTCAGATTTCAAAAGTAGTTTGGAGAGGATCAGGGCAAAAGCTTAAGTAAAGGTAGGAAGGGTCCTAATGGGCGTTTGTCCCTTAGACAGCCCTCAGGAATATACCAGGGATGGGAGGCCTCAATGGTATAGATAAAAAACAGGGATCCCGGTGCTGGCCTTCCACCTCACAGCCTCCCTGCCAACCAGCATAGTCCCAGCTATCACCCACTGGACTCCTAATGGAGGTTAGAGAGAGAGAGGTGTGGGAACAGAAAAGACTGGAAAGACATGTTGTGATTCCGTGTGGCAGGTCCCAAATGCCAAGCTAAGAAATTTGAAACTAATTCTAAGGGACTTAGGGAGCCTCAGAAAGCACAATAAATACTTTTCAGACTCACCCACGTGCAAGTGTGTGTGACTGTGTGTGTGTGTGTGTGCATGTGTGGTGTGTGCACGCCTAGGCGTGAATGTGAAGTTGCGTATGAGAGCATATGTCTGTGTGTGAGAATGTGGGTGTGTAGGAGTACATGTACATGTGTGCACGTCTAGATGGGGGGCTATGAGTGTCATCTGTCTCAGTGTGCATGTTAATGGGTAGGTATGTGCATTAGTGTGGGGGCGTGTGAACAGGGTGAGGTGAATCAGTGACTGACTACCTGACTCTGGACATCGCCCCATCTTGGAAGGGAGGACTGCCAGCTTAAGAGCCTCTGCTGGAGGTTGGCATGGATCTTCTCTGACACCTCCTGCCCATCTGCAAAGGATGAAGATCAGTGAAGGAAGGGTGTCCTTCCCCGTGTGTGCTTCCTCCCTTAGCGGGTGCAAGTCCTCCTTTTCCAGCCTTTTCTTCATGCCCTAATTTCTTAAATATGTCACATGTGACTTTGTGTGTATGGGAGTGTGTGTATATATACGTGCGTGTGCAATTTTTTAAAACATAGGGCACAAGGAAGAGATGTGTTATAGGGTCCTTGTTGGATCCTCTTCAACCCGTCACTTATTAACAATGCAACCTTGGAAAAGTCATGTCATTCATTTCTTCATTCTACAAATGTTTGTGAAATGCCAACTATATATGCAGCACTGTGCTTCTTGCTGGAATGATTTTTTTTTTTAAGATTTATTTATTTATTTTAGGGGGAGAAAGAGAGAGAGAGAGCAGGGGTGGGGGAGGAGCAGAGGGAGAGGGAGAGAGAGAAACCTTAAGCAGACTCCCCCCTGAGTGCAAACCCCAACGTGGGGCTTGATCCCAGGACCCTGAGATCATGACCTGAGCAGAAATCAAGAGTCGGCAGTCTAACCAACTGAGCCACTCAGGCATCCCCTTGCTGGAGTGATTTTAGGAACAAAAATAGGTGTGGAGCCGATTATCTAGCTACATTAAAGCAAAGCATACAATCTGAAAGGTGAGAAATGACCTGATTCGTTTAACCGGCATTGCATTGTATGTTTCACATATCACATAAACATTCAAGAGTCATTTGTATATCTAAAAAAAATGACACAGGTCTATATATAACTACACATTGAGAAAAATGCTGTGACTCAAACATTAGTGACCTATGGGAGGAGTATCTGGGCATCCTCTTTTCCTCCGGAGAAACTGGAAGAAGCTTCTTTGTCTGTTAATTGGGTCCTGGCCCTGAACCAGTGGTACCTGTGAAGTGTGCCGCCATGCCTGATGACATGAGTGTGGTGGAGGCAGAACATCCAAGAATATAGTCTGTTGGCTTAGGTTATAGACTAAGGAGAAATGACATCGGCTGGCAACAGGGGCCGGGGAGGCAGCCGGGCTGGGAGTACACAGCAACCATCTCTCCGAAGCAAAAACAGCCACGGGCTGGAGCACCGATGGGAGAACCAGTTCAGAGCTGAGCCTGGACACCACTAAGGACAAGCCTGTCTCTGTGCTCCCAGTGCAGGGAAGGAGCTACATGGCCATGGGTCTCCTGACATCTGGGCCAGGCACTCACTGTTCGGGTCTCTTTTCCCCCCAGTACACAGCACCATCTTGAAACACTACAGAGAAATATGTATGACAGAATCTGATCCACACATACTTTCCCAAATTATAAGTATCTGTCAAGTCAATCTCCAACTTATTCTGAAGTGTTCAAAGAACTTGAACACAATTTTTCCATAACCTGGCAGCTCCTAGTGACAGGCAGATACTCCCTGTTCACTGAATCACTGGCCTGTTGAAGAGAATCTTAGCAAGGTTTTGTTTGGGGGTTGTCGGGGTTTTGGGTTTCTTTGGGGGTTTGGTTTTTTTTTTGCATTTTTTATTGCTGCAAAATATACGTAACATAAACTTTAACATTTTCACCATTTTTAAAGGCATGGTTCACTGGCATTAAGTATATCTGCATTGTTGAGCAACCATCAGAGCATCCAGCTCCAGAATTCCTTTCATCAAAACTGAAACTCTGTACCCGTTAAACAACAACTCCCTGTCCTCCCCTCCCCCTCCCCCCCAACCCAGGAACCATATGTGACTTTGTGTGTGAGTTTCTGCCTTCTAGTTTCTGCCTGTGTGAATTCGACTGCTCCAGGTACCTCATAGAAGTGGAATGATATCATATGTGTGTCCGGCTTGCTGGACTTAGCATAACGTTCTAGTGGCTTTTAGAACGGAATGCAGCTTCCACATGTGTATGAGCCTGGGAAACAGGTGAAATACGGAGTACATCTGGCCAGAGAGGTATCAGAGCAGAGTGTGAGGAGGTGGGCAGCTGAGGCAGATGCCTGCTCTTGGAGCATGGGTCCAGCCTTACCAGCTATCTGACTTGGGGCAAGTCTCTAAAACTCTCTGTGCCTGGACTCCCCCGCACGTAAAATGGAAATAATGACAGTGCATATCCGTGGGGCTATTGTGAAGATCAAATAAGATATGTAAAACACTTACAACAATGCCTGACACCTAGTTGACAATTGGACAAATATTAATATAATTTAAAACAAAGGACATACAAGAACATCTGTAAAATTATAAAGTTCATATTCTCACAAAACACTGAAATATTTTGAACTGATTATTATGTCAAAAGCAAAAAAGTATACTGTCAAAAGCATACCTTGGAAAACTAAACATGCATTTTCTATTTGAGACATTGAAAGAAAAATTTGTTGAATACAGCAGCCCTTGATCTTAGGAAAAGGTGAGATCTAAAAGGAATCTGAAGGACTCTGGACAGGTTTCCAAAAGTTATGCCCCAAACCTCCACCTGACAGAGTGGATAAAGCAGGTCCCATTCAAGAAGTGAAAGTGAAACTTAAAATACTAGGTGGTGAAGCAAAATAGCTTAATATCACTAATGTTCACAGGTGGCAATTGGAGATATTCTAAGCAGAGAATTCTCAAAGAGAGAGAGAAAAATCCTCTTGCATATTTATGGTAGAGATTTTCCCATTATTGAACAAAAAGATGGCTATTTAACTTCGAAAATCTCATTTTATGGATTCTAAAAAATTGAAAAGACCATTTTGCATATAGACTTTGCAAACGAAATTCAATGCGCAGATATTAAATTTCTCTGCCCCATTTTTTTTCTCAGTCAGAAGTCATCAGGGTCACCTTGTGGCTCAACTTGGTCAATCATCTTCCAGAGTTCCCTTGCCTTCTCTCCCAGGACTTTGGCAGGGAATCCACTCTGCCTCTGCAGTGGGGCCGGGTGGTAGCCTTGCAATATCATAGGTGAGATTTACATCCCGTCACAGACTGGCTTGTTTTCCCCACCCGTTTTATGGAGTTGGCATGGAATTAGCTTTGGGATAGACCAAACTCAGAAGAGCCTAATGTAGTTTACTGGGAAGCCACTGAGAGGGTCATTTGAGTCAGGCCATGGGTTTCAGAGTGGGGCAGCCAGGGGTCAAGTCTCTGCTCCCATCCTGAGTTTGAAATCAAGTGGTTCTTCACTTACAGCAGGACTGGAAGGACAAAGAATTAAATTGCTTTGACCCTGCAGGGCCCACTGCAGAAACACAGCTCTCTTTTTAGAGAGAATACTCATACTTCTCTCTTATCATAAGCTTTTACTTAGCCCTTCTGGTGCTGTGCTGGCCCACTCAGAGCCTGTTGTCTCTACAGGGTTTTTCTGAGATGTTGACTCCCAGGAAGCACATGGAATGCACTCTGACAAGTAAAGCCCACGTCCCCACCATTCACTGAGGTGCTTTGTTTTCACGTATCACATACCTCATGCCTTCCCCGAAGATTTTATTTGCTAATAAAGATCCAAGACTTCAGCCACAGGGAAAAGAAATGGAACCAGTGGAAATTAGTGGAATCCCAGTAAAAGGGAAAATATTTCATTAATTTTATTTTAAAAAGCAGGCTTTCACGGGTACTAGGAAATTCCCCTAGAGTTGTTTCATTAAAAAGCACGGTATGTGTGAGAGTATGAAAACAGGAAAGGGGAGAGAGAGTCGCCCTTGTGTGATCATCTCACTCAAGGGGAAATTTGTCTGAGATAAACAGTTCTCAGAAATAGCAATCATTTCATGAATCTGATGTTTTCAATGGTTGTGGTATTCTCCAAGTCGTGCTTGGACCAGAAGTCCACACTCTTTACGGTTACGAAAGACAGCATTAAGTCAGTGGACTCTCTTAGGACTTGAAAGAATTAACTTGGGGCCCAAAGTGGTGAGGATTTCACTATCAGAGAGTAACTTTAATTTGTGGAGACTGGAAAAGAGAAATAAGACATAATTAAATTTCTGGCAACAATGGGGAAATTGATTGAGAGGTGATTATAGGAAAAACATAGAAACATCCTTGGATTTTTCAAAAGGATAAAATAATAACATTAGACTTGGTAATTAGATAGTCATAATAAAATTTCTAAGGGAGTTACAAAAAGACTGGTTCTAGAGTATAAAACTTCCAGACAAGTAGGGGGTGGGAAGCAGTACAGAGAAGAAAATTTACTTCCTAAATTTACATAACCAGTATATTACTTATATTAAAAAAAAGAGAAATTGAGGGGCCCCTTGGTGGCTCAGTAAGTTAAGTGCTCAACTCTTGATTTTGGCTCAAGTCATGATCTCAGGGTCGTGAGATTGAGTCCCGTGTCGGGGAGCTCTCTCTTCCTCTCCTTCTGCCCCTCCCCTTCCTGCTCACACACACTCTCTCTCAAATAAATAAATAAATAAATAAATAAATAAATAAATAAATAAAAATCTTTTTTTTAAAAAGGACAATTTGAAAATTACTGAACTAAGCATGCAATTTAAGAAGTTAACTATGAAAAACAATATAATCCATCCAAAGAGATTAAAACAATATAATCCATCCAAAGAGAGTAGAAAAAGGAAAAGAAAATAAAGACAAGAGCAGAAATTAATGCAATGGGAAAAATAAAAACAGTAGAGAGGATCCAGATGCCAGAGGTTGGATCTTTAAAAAGATTAATAAATGAATACTTGTCTAGCATAACTGATCAAGAAAAAAGAGAGAAGATATAAATAAACAATATTAGGACTGAGGAGGCTATAGTGGAGATTATAAAGATAAAAAAATATTATGAATGTTTATAAAAATAAATTGAAAATTTAGATGAAATGGACAATTTCCTAGAATGACTCAAGCAGTAATAAAAAATCTGAATGGTTTGGTAACCACAAACAAAATAAGATCAATAGTTTAAAATCTTCCCACAATAAAACCAAGCCTAGCTGGTTTTACAGGTGAGTTCTCCCAAAGTTCAGAAACAGATATTTTCAATGTTACCAAACTCTTTCAGAAAGTAGAAAAAGAGGAAACATTACCTCAACTTATGTTACAAAATTAGCATTTTTTTTTAAACCAGGGGTGGTAAAAACTCACACAGGAGAATAGAAGCAAAAACCCTAAACAAAATATTGGTAACCTGAATTGTATCTGTTTTATACTACATCATAATCAAGTTAGGTTTATTTTAGTGATGCAAGGTTACAGCAAACTCAGAAAATCTGTTGATGTAATTGACATTATAGATTAAAAGGAGGAGGGGAGATGATCATCTAAATAGATTCAGAAGAAGCATTCAATGAAATTCAGTGTGCAGCTGAGTAGGAAGAGAAGAGAATTTCCTTCATCTGATCAAAGGTCTCCATAAAAAAATGACAATAAATACCTTCCTTAGTGCTGAGATGTTAAAAAATTATATCTTTTGGGCGCCTGGGTGGCTCAGTTGGTTAAGTGACTGCCTTCGGCTCAGGTCATGATCCTGGAGTCCCGGGATCGAGTCCCACATCGGGTTCCCTGCTCAGCAGTGAGTCTGCTTCTCCCTCGGACCCTCCCCTCTCTCATGCTCTCTCTCTCTATCTCATTCTCTCTCTCAAATAAATAAATAAAATCTTTAAAAAAAAGTTTTAAAAAAATTATATCTTTTGAAATCAAGAACAATTCAAGGGCATGCATTCTCACTTCTATTCAGTCTTGCTTTAGAAGTTTTAGTCTTCCTAGATAAGCAAGAAACAGATAAAAGATATAAGAATTGAAAAGGAAGAAACAAAATTAGTACTGAATGTCGATCATATGACTGTCTGCATAGAAAACCTGAAAAAAAATCTACAAATTGTTAACATTCAAGTTTCTAGCATGGTTATTAGATATAATACCAATTTGTAATAGTTCCTTGTACTCTCCATACCAATAACAAATATTTAGAGTTTTATGTTTGAAAGAGATACCATTTATAAGATCAAGAAATACATATGATACTTAGGAATAAATCCAAAAACATATGCAATACTCTTCTGCAAAAAAAATTCTATAAATGTAAATTTAAAAACATAAAAACATCTGTGTAAATGAGAGGGCATACTAACTCCACAGACTAGAAATTTCCAAAGATGTCAGTTCTTATACAAGGGTTTTATAGATTTAATGAAAGTCCAGTTGAAATCCCTAAATGATTTTTCTTAGAAGTTGACAAACTAATTCTAAAATTTATATAAAAAGGCAAAGAGCTTATTAAAGTCAAAGCCTCTTGAAGATAAAGAAGGTAGGGGGACATCCTCAACTAGACAGCAAACTCACTACAATGCTACAGTAATTAAGATATTGTGATCTGTCTTAATGGGATAAACAAACAGACCAATGGGACAGACTAACATGCCTAGACTCAGACCCATGCATATGTAAAAACTGACATTTGTTGGAAGTGGCATTACAGAGGAAGCTTGGATTATTTCCAGATGGTGTGGAACTCTTAACTATCTCTATAAAAAAACTATTTTGGATCTCTACCTCATAACTTACTCAAAAACTAATTCCTGAAGAATCAAGAATTTAAATGGAGAAAGCAAAATTTTGAAAACTTTAGAAGACTATTCCTACTCTTAAGAAACATACACTGAAGTATTTAGGGGTGAAGGGTCATGATTGATCTACCTTACTTTTAAATGTTTCAAGAGAAAAAGAGAGAAAAAATAGTGAGAGAATGCAAAGGAAATGAAGAGAAAATGTAAACAATATAGGATGTGGGGATAGGGTTTACTGAGTGCCCTATTTTTATCCCTTCAGTTTATCAATGAGCTTGAAGCTATTTCCAAATAAAAAGCCATTTTTCTTTTATGAAATCTTTTAGAAGAAGATACAGGAAACAACCTTTATCATTTCGGGGTACAGGAGCCATTCTCAAACACAACTCAAAGGGTGAAAATCATGAAGGAAAATATTGATAAAATAGATGGAAAATGTCTATTCATTTAAAAAATACCATAAAGAGAGTACAAAATACATGTCATTAACTGGGAGAAGATATTTGCCACACACAAAACTGACAAAAAGTTAGGATCAGAAACATATGAAGAACTCCGATGATATAGTTCTTTTTGTTTTTAAAGATTTTTTATATATTTGAGAGAGAGAAAGAGTGGAGGGGAGGGGCAAAGGGAGAGGAAAAGGGAGAGAGAGTCTTAAAGCAGACTCCAAGCTGAGTGTGGAGCCCAACGCAGGGCTCAATCCCACGACTCTGAGATCACAACCTGAGCTGAAACCAAGAGTCAGCTGCCTAACTGACTGTGCCACCCAGGTGCTCAATATAGTTCTTCATATCATATAGATAGATGACAGATAGATAGATGATAGAGAGATAGATGATCTTCCTATATTCTAAGCTCTATTAAAAAAATAAACAGGGAGCCTGGGTGGCTCAGTCGTTGAGCGTATGCCTTCGGCTCAGGTCATGATCCCAGGGTCCTGGGATCGAGTCCCATATCGGGCTCCCTGCTCAGCGGGAGGCCTGCTTCTCCCTCTCCCACTCCCCCTGCTTGTGTTCCTGCTCTCGCTATGTCTCTATCTGTCAAATAAATAAATAAAATATTAAAAATAAATAAATAAATAGATAGATAAATAAATAAATAAATAAAATAAACAACCCAATGGAAAAAGACCAAAAAAAAAAAAAAAAACCCACAAAAAACATGTATTTCACAAAGGAAGAAGCTGAATATTAACAAATTATAAAGGTGCTCAGCTATTTGTAATCAAAGAAATTCACATGGAAACCACAAGATGTAATTTCAACACACATGATTGGCAAATATTAAAATTCTTAACAATATCAGGTGTTCATATGTACAGCATGGTGACACTGTATGGCCTATTTGAAAGTTGCTAAGAAAGTGGATCTTAAAAGTTCTCATCTCAAGAAAAAATTTTGTAATTACATATGGTCATCAGTGTTAACTAGACTTATTGTTGCGATCATTTTGCAATATATACTCATATCGAATTACTATGTTGTACACCTGAAACTAATATAATGTTATATGTCAATTATATCTCAGTTTTGAAAAAGTGTTCATAAAGATGTGGAGCCACCGATGTCTCATGGGCTGTAGTACAGTAAAAATCAGTACAGCCTTCAGCATCGTCTACTACATTTGGCCCAGCAATTCCACTCCCAAATACTTGGGAGACATAGCAAAATTCTTACACACATAAACCAGGAGACACATATAAGATTGTTTATAATAGCATGGTTTGTGCTAAATAAAAAAGACTGAAAACAACCTGAGATTTCCATCAACAGTGAAATGAAAAACTACAATGTGATATCTTCAGAGAATAGAATACCAAATAGCTACTTACAACAGCATGAATGGGTCCCCAAAATGTTGAGAGGGACAAAAGTAAATCCTGAAAATACATTCAAGCAGTCAAGATGAGATTTTGAAAAATGAGGAGTGAGTCAGACACAGAGAGGAAAGGCCATCACAGTCATAGAGACAAGGAATAGCATAACCCATTTAGGATCTGCAAATGCATGCCTCCCCCATCAACACTGACCTAACATGGACCTCCTGTATCCATGAATTTGCGGCTGATACATTTTATAAACCATGAGAAATTCTGTATAAGTAAATTGCTTCTTAAAATAGTTGCACAAGGGGAAGAATGAGGTTAGGAAGCCCGTAAAAGAAGTAAAGCAGTTAGAAAAGGAGTACAAATGTTTGCAGTCGATTCCTCATGGGAAGCCAGGTGGGGAAATTAAGTCCTGTACTTATGCCTGCCCTCCAGTAGCATTACCAAGGAGGAAAGGAGCAAAGACAAATGTACGGCATGTTTCAATGTGGAGATTACAAAGATAGAATCAAGCTGCATTAACCTGGATTTTGGACAGGGATTTCTAAAAGTCTAGGACAACTAAATTAAGGTTTCCCCTGAGCTTTTTCCATCTCAAGCACTTAAGTTACTCATGTCTCTGAGATCACAATGGGAATGAGCAGGGTTTTTTTCTCATTTATTTTAATAGAAGCATTGCTATTCATTTTTTTCTTAACTCTTTCTTATAAGCACCGAATTTTAATAGCTAAGTCAATTTTGGAGGAAAGAAACACCATCAAAGAACTTCCCTCCAGAACAAAACAATGATGTTCATTCCTCCAAACAACCAAATTTGAAGTCTACCAAAACAAAAACAAAAGGCCAGTTTTTAAAAGTCAGAAGGATTTTGTGTCTAGAAAGAAAGACTTTCTGTAGCAGGGACTAAAAGTAGTGTTCAATTTATTAATGCTATCAGTAAAAATCTCAGTCCTTATAAATGTTTAAATTCAACTTACAAATCTTGTTTCTTTTTTATTTAGAAATATAATAATTGTCCAAAAATAAGAAAAGCCATTTCACATTCTTTGATTAATGTTTAAGTGAAAGAGCCAAATTTTCCTCTCTTAAATAAAAAATTTACTCAGACATTTCATACTACAGTTACGTATTTAGTATATCTATATGTAATACATCATGTCAAATGCCTGTCAAGTAAATTTAACAGATTTTAAAAGTACATTGTTTTTTAACACTTAATCAACTATTGTGACTCCAATAAACTTTAAAATATAGTAAAGCCAATAATTCTAATCTCACATGTCTTAAAATCAGATAAAACATATTAAGTGTAGCACAGTAATGACAGCGTATTCCATTCAGAAGATCCTTACAAATGCATACCTGACATAACAACATCAATATTGTCTTCATCTTTTTATCCTGGATTTATGAATTAATCCACTGAAGACCAGCATTAGCACCTGTGGCTGGTTGCAGCAACCAGGGTAGACTCCACTAATAGATCTTGCCATTGAACTAGGCAGGATGATACTTCCTGATCCACAGGCTAGGTGAGCCCTGGTTCAACCTTAGGCTCTGTCTGCTTACCCAATCATTTTCTGAAATGTTTTCATAATATTTTTCTGCATGCTCATCCTCCCTCCCAATTCGCTGACCCACCCAGATTGCAACATTTTTTTTTGACCTAATAATATGTCTTGGAGGAATTTTAAGATCAGTTCACAAAGAACTTCCTCAATATTTTTAATGACTGCAGTGATTATTTTTATTGTCTGGAGAAATGTACCATAATTTATTTAAGTACTCTTTTATTAATATATAGTTATGTTGTTTCTATTCTTTTATTAATACAATCAGTGATACAATAGAAAGCCTGGTACATATGTAATCTTTTTTTTTCCAGCTTTATTAAGATATAATTGATAAATTAAAATTATATATACTTAAGATATATAATGTGATGTTTTGATCTACATATACATTGTGAAATAATTGCCACAATCAAGCTAATTATTCTACCCATCACCTGACATAGCTAAGCTTTGTGAGTGTGTGCTTGTGCATTGAGAACACTTGAGATCTACTTTCTTAGCAAATTTTAAGTATACATTATATCATTCTTAACGACAGTCACCATCCTGTGCATTAGATCTCCAAATTCATTCATCTTACAACTGAAAGTTTGTACTCTTTGACCACCTTCAGGGTGCAATGTCTTTATGTCTTCTAATTTGTGAACCTCTGTGTCCTCTTTGATGTTTTACTTTGTCATCTGTTTTATCATTTCTACAATCATTAATTGACACAAGGCAAACCCAGAGGGGAAAAACTGATGCTCAGAATTCTAAATTCAGATAGGCATTGGACACTTGGTTAGAAGATGAGTCAGAGAAAAAAAATTTTCTTAGAATATGAAGTGTCGACGATCAAGAAAAAAAGATTTATGAACATCTTGAAACTATGGGTGGGGGGCAGTTTCCCAATCGTTTCTAATAAGCAAAGGATGGCGAATAAAAATTACTTCAGTGCCCGTGTCTTAGTCTGTTTGGCAAAATACCATAGACTGGGTGACTTGAAAAGCAGAAATTTATTTCTCATAGTTCTGGAGACTGGGAATAGACCTTCTCCCTGGGTCCTCACTGGCCAAGAGAGTGATCATGTCTCTGTGTCTCCTTATCAGGGCATTCATTCCAGCATAAGGGCTCCATCTTCACAGCCCCACCTCCAAATACCATTACACGGGGGATTAGGCTTCAACAAAGAATTTTAGGGGGACACCGTCAGTCAACAACAGCACATTACAACTAACTTAAGATGTGTAAAATGTCACTGCCTTTGTCTCTATCTAGTGCCAACCGCCCCAAGGGGCGACACGGATGTTGTGACAGTTACAGTAGAAATCCAAATGTAATCAGTTATTGCCCCTACCCACTCGTGGAAGAACTCCGGCACCTCCAAATGCCACCCAAATATTTTTGGTGGCCCCCCCACAAATGTCTCACGTGTTTGTGTAACCAAAATCCCTCACACAGCTGAGGCACCAGTAGTTTTAGTTTAAGCACCTTTGAGTGACCTCCTCGAGACCCCAGGGCTGTCACATTCAGCTGTGCCTCTCATACACACAGGCGAACAAGGGTGACACTCCTCAAGAAGGCTTCAGTGGGACACAGAATGAAGTCCTCTCGGTACAGAGTTAGGGGAATTAGCAAAATGGTTCTTTCAGCATTTCTTTTAGCTCCTGAGGGATCCAGCCAGGATGGGGGTTTCCCAAGAAATCAGACCTAACATACTACAGTACTTGAACTTCAGAAGAAAACAGAGAAGAAGCTACAGCTTCTGTTTATGTCCTTGCCCTGTCCCTTAGGTCTTTGTTCCTCAGACACATCATCCTTGCCACACCGATGCTTGGCCATTCCAAAATAGAAGCAAAAACCAAAACCAAAATCAAGACACTCCAGTTTCCTTGGATTCTCATCCGAGGACAAGCATAGAGGTTATCCAGTAGCATTTGAGGTCTGAGGGAGCTGACATGCCTCAAAAGTGTGTCTCAGCTGCTCAGACCCAGGTTCATTGTCTTGCACCCACAGAGACCTTCTCAGGAAAGCGTGAATAAAAAAGAACCTTGCTCTTACTATTGAACTATATAACAAGTACTTTTCAGCCCCCTGGCAGGTTAAAAATCACACCAACCCAGACAGTATGCAGTTTATTAAAACTCTGTTCCCACTGGGGTAGCAGAAATAACTAGTATTATTGTTTTAAATTTATTGAAGCCAGATTTTGGGGGTTATTTTTTGTTTGAACAAGCTGATAGAACCAACTAGCTCCCTTTTTATCCCTCAGAACAATTGGGAGGTATTTGGTTTTTGCTTTTTGCCTTTTTGGCTTTTTTCAACTGACTCATTTGGTGGGAATAAATTCACATGTCAGCTTGTGGTCTGACCAATATGACTTATCCATAGGAAAAAAAAAAAGAACATTTTCAAATTAAGGTATATTCAGCAGTTACACATTCTTGTTTTAATTTTTCCTTGTTCTTTAAAATGTATTGATCAGCAACCAGGCCACATAAGCCAAGGGCCTGTGCCTGAGATAGCCAAGGAGGAAGGTTGGTCAACATCATTCCCATTGTTTCAGTCAAGATGATTTGGTTATAAGAAACAGAAACCCATTTCAGACAGCTTGAGTAAAGGGGGATCTATTACAAGAACAGTGGAATACTTCCTGAAGTTGAAAATGTATACCTAGGACGTCCATAGCAGGTGAGAACTAAATGCTTGCTTACTCTCTCTTTTTCCCACCTCCTCCAACCCCAACATGATGGTCTCTCACCTCTACTTCCCTCTGTGCCTTTGCTCCATCCTCTGGCTTCTCTTGGCAGACTGGCTCTCTCTGTTTACACACCAGTCCTTGTGGCCCAAAAAGGCTGCTCTAATCCGGTCTTCTGGTTGAAGAGACATCCATGGAACAAGAGTCTCTTTGTCACTTAAGTCAAATTTTTGTGATTTATATCTGAGTTCTTCAGGTTGAGTCAGATGTCCCTGATCTACTGCTATGAAAATAGTTGCCAAACCCTACTCTTTTTATTTTTACTCTTTTTTTATTGTTATGTTAATCACCATACATTACATCATAGTTTTTGATGTAGTGTTCCATGATTCATTGTTTGTGCATAACACCCAGTGCTCCACGCAGAACGTGCCCTCTTTAATACCCATCACCAGGCTAACCCATCCCCCTAAACCCCCTCCCCTCTAGAAACCTCAGTTTGTTTTTCAGAGTCCATCATCTCTCATGGTTCGTCTCCCCCTCTGACTTATTCCCCTTCGTTCTTCCCCTCCTGCTATCTTCTTCTTCTTTTTTTTTCTTAACATATATTGCGTTATTTGTTTCAGAGGTACAGATCTGTGATTCAACAGTCTTGCACAATTCACAGCGCTCACCATAGCACATACCCTCCCCAATGTCTATCACCCAGCCACCCCATCCCTCCCACCCCCCCCCCACCACTCCAGCAACCCTCAGTTTGTTTCCTGAGGTTAAAAATTCCTCATATCAGCGAGGTCATATGATACATGTCTTTCTCTGATTGACTTATTTCACTCAGCATAACACCCTCCAGTTCCATCCATGTCGTTGCAAATGGCAAGATCTCATTCCTTTTGATGGCTGCATAATATTCCATTGTGTATATATACCACATCTTCTTTATCCATTCATCTGTCGATGGACATCTTGGCTCTTTCCACAGTTTGGCTATTGTGGACATTGCTGCTATAAACATCGGGGTGCACGTACCCCTTCGGATCCCTACATTTGTATCTTTGGGGTAAATACCCAGTAGTGCAATTGCTGGCTCGTATGGTAGCTCTATTTTCAACTGCTTGAGGAACCTCCATACTGTTTTCCAGAGGGGTTGCACCAGCTTGCATTCCCACCAACAGTGTAGGAGGGTTCCCCTTTCTCTGCATCCCCGCCAACATCTGTCGTTTCCTGACTTGTTAATTCTAGCCATTCTGACTGCCAAACCCTACTCTTGATCAAAGCCTATAAAAGGTACTCATAAGATAAGAGATGGTCTTTGCAGGCACTCTAGACATGTTTACCATACTTTTTGCTTTCACATTTGAACTTCTTAGCTAGTCCAGCCCTATTCCCTCTGGCGGGTAGTGAGGTGAGAGATAAACCATCCATCTTGGTGAACCTGTACATCATGTTTGGTTTTGCATAGATTGCCCAATAGAGATGGGACTAATAAACTCAAGGTCCAAGTGTATAGTGTTTATTTTTGAAAGAAAAGTTAGTAAGGGGGATTATTCTAGCATATTTCAATATATTAGTAGAGACATTTATTTTTAACCAAAAATATATTAATTAAAAGTATGCAAATAATCCCTTCAAGCTAGGAATCTCACTTCAAAGAATGCATACTAAGGAAATAATCATAATAGAATACAAAATGTTATGGAGAAAAGTGCTCATTATGGATATGTAAAACATAACTATCAACAAGAATTTCAATGACAAATTTAAGTTCTGTGCATGCGGTCAGCTATCCCGCAGCGTTTAACAATCACCTTTCTGAAGACTATTCTCTAACATGGAAAAAGGTTCATAATAAACTAAAGGGAAAAAAAACAAAATAGAAAACTACATGTCTGGTCCCAATTTTATCTTCAATTACTTGCGTATAATGCAGTTAAAGAAAACGGAAAGGAAATGCATCAAAATTTTAACAGTGATTATTTCCGAATAGTGGGAATATGGGTAATTTTTCTTTTCTTCTTAATTGTTGATTTCTTTTCTGACTTGTCTAAGGAAAATGTATATTGTTTTATAGTGCGGAATATATTTACAATACTTATCCTAATGGCCTTGTTGCCTGAATTATTTGATTAGCTGCGTCAGCCTTCCACCTCACAACAGTGCACTCAAGAAAATGAACACTAATGGGAAAAACAGATAGAGAAGAAAACACTAATGAAGTACCATGAAACATGACCCTTGTTTGCCTTTAGCTTTCAGTCCATCTTTTGTTCTTGTGGGAAGGGCACCATGGAAACCAGCAATTTTCATGAAACTGCCCTCTGACGGGAGCTGTTTGTTTTCTTATTCTTCATTTTGAACTGCAAATGCCCCAACATGATGCTTGCGATGGCCATTGGTTAATTGTGCATCTCTTCTTCCACTGTTACATGGGGAGGCTGATAGGGTTTGTGAAAATGGTTGCTGCCATCTTTTTTTTTTTTATGAATGGTGATGTTTATTATTACAATAGAGTGTTGACAAGCATGGCAGAGACTAAAAATATAGTTCCTTTCTGAAATAAAATGTTCAGCATTTTCACTGGCTGAAGATTTATTTGGCAGTAGTTTCTTGGTTAAAATTCCCTGAGGTTTGTTTATATGGCTATTTTGGTTCTTTATTTTAAGTGTATCAGCATTTTTCCACAGCTTCAAGCTATTCTCATCTCAGCATGTAGGAAGTTAATAGGTAGCACAGAAGCTTATTATTTTAATTCCAGTGAAAACATAATTGACTAAAGAAGCAAAGGCAGTAACACCATCCTTTTTGGCACACTGAAGGACTGACAAAGATGACCACAAATTCAAACTCATCCTGGCTCTCAGGAGCACTGGTCCAGGTGACCAAAGAGATGGGCTCAGCAACATGAGGCTCCAAATAATCTCCAGGCATTGCCTGTGAATATGAGACAAGAACCACGTAGAATTTTGTTTCCCTAATGTGACAAAACTTTACGAGATTTTTTTTTAAGAAGCATAAAAGCAATGTAGTTCCATTTAAGGTGGTTGCCCACCAAGAGTATACATTTATTCCAGTGGTACCACCATTCTTCAAAACATCTGTGAAATTGCTGTTTCGGAATCGTTTTGAGATATAGTTTATGAAATGCATCAGAAAATTAATCCTGTCAGTTTCTAATCACATATGAATGAGATTATAAAGTTAGATTACTCAACTTATTTACCAGACTGGGCTCCAGATGCCTTTTGCATTTTCTAAATAGCAGATCCTCTCACAAAAGCAAAGTTTGCCACCAATAAATCCTTCAAAACCACATGCCTTGGTCTAAAACAGGAATTCCAATATGAGAATTCCAAAAGGGATTAGAAAAATGGCAGAATCACTGGAATGTGTATAGCTTTCCAACCTAACAACTCTGAACTGAGCCACTTGGGTTTGTGAGATCAGACAAACTTTAATTAAAAAGACAAAGAAAAGAAATCCTAACATTTTTTCATTCACACACTTAGTAGTGAGTGAGTGCCAGGCACTGTTCCAGGGGATGCAGCAGCAAACATGGCAGACATGGGTTTAGGCTTAGCTCTATGGCAATACCAATCTGGAGAGAACTAATTTTTTAAAAAAGTGTTTTAATACACCATTTTAGAATTATGTGAATTTGAACTATGTTTAATTAAAATATACTTGCATAGTGTTCTTCCTAGTTTTCAAATCATCCCCAAATTTGGGGGCAAAGGACATTCAACTGATTCCCTAAAGTTAAGTCCCCTTTCCCTGCCCATTTCTCAAGTACCACCCTTCTCTCCTCTATGTCCTCAAGGACTGGTCCCTATAGAATAACCTCATAGTTTTTTCATAAATGATATCATTACATCAAAGAAATAAAAATACCTGCCCCTTTTAAAGATTTTATTTATTTATTTGACAGAGAGAGACACAGCAAGAGAGGGAACACAAGCAGGGGGAGTGGGAGACGGAGAAGCAGGCTCACTACTGGGCAGGGAGCCCGATGCAGGGCTCGATCCCAGGACCCTGAGATCATGACCTGAGCCGAAGGCAGTCGCTTAAAGACTGAGCCACCCAGGCACCCCGTACCTGCCCTTTTTAATCAAGATCTTGACTTCGTCTACTTCTCGTGGGTCCTAAGACCTTGACCTTCAAACATTCTAAGATGCTGTGTGGCAGGTGTCTATTACTGTGCCCTTGGCCCCCCCCGTGCTGTGTTCCCCCACTCCCCATCAGCCATCCCCTTGATGAGCAAGCCACACAAAATTGTTGGTACTACATCTCAGACTAAAAGAAAAATTACTCATCCGACCCAGGAATTCTTTTTTGTTAAAAATTATTAACCAGTTATTCCCAACTCTCTAAAAATACTAACCAATTTTACCCAATTGTCCAAAGATCCATTCCTAAAATCATCCCATCAATTCAAATTAGTTCCTTCCTAGTGGCTTGAGAAACAAGGATGTTTTTCCTCTCACTGTAAGTGCAAGTCCCTTTCAACAGATAGGCCTGCGCATATGCCATTAGTCATCTAAATGCTCCCTTCAAGTTACCATTATATTAACGAGTAGTAGTAGGCCTAACTGAAATTCAGGGATAAAATGAATCCCTGTCTATATTGTTCATTAAATTAATTTGAAATAAATGTGTATCCAGTAGACTTACGGGGTTAGTGGTTTAAGGTAGGTAAGAATTCAAATGATTTCTTCTCACATAGAAAAGTTTTGTAGACAAAAGAGAAAATTTAAATTGACCTGTGTTGCTAGCTTTTTCTGTGACCTTATTAATATCCCTAAGACCTTTAGGAATGTATTTTAAATGCAAACTTGTACTGCCTTTGACATTCCAAGTACCTTGGTGACCAGGAATTTAGATAAGAAATGATTGGAAGGGAAATTGCCCTCAATTTCTTCTAAATATAAAAAGGATGATGTACATTTTATTTTTTTTCCCTTTGCTGTCCAGGAAAGAGTACCCTCTGTTGTATCTTGTCTTCTAACATTCTATCACACACCTGCTTTGAATCTGTGTGTGGTGAATTTACTTACTCTTTCAAAGAGTAATTTATTAGAGTGAATTTACTCTTTCAAAGTATCTCATGGCAGCATAATTAGAATATAGGTAGACTTTAGTCATTGGTTTATACCTTTATTCTTTAGACATTATATAGTGCCTAAAATATGCCTCTTATTGCATTTGGCTTTGAAAATATAAAGATGAAGACGGAGTCTCTACCCTCAAGGAATTAAAGTCTATCTGGGAAGAAAGATGGATAAACTACTAACTACGACAGAATGTGATGAATACATAATGAAAACATGGACAAAGTGCTTCAGAGACATAGAGGAGGTAGTGAATAATATATGCTTGAAAAGTTGAGAATTAATCAAAATTATGTTTGCTACATTTGGGCTAGACTAGCATGGCAGTTAGAAAGGAGATGAATCGTGTACACACACGTACATACACATACCTGTTAGAGTACAATTTTAGATGTCAGCATAAAGCTGTATTGTGTTCCTATTTCACAGCTGAGGAAATCAAGACACGTACTTCACTGGCGTCTCAGTTGGCCTCAGGGCCATTGGGGTCGACCCTGACATAGTCTGGCACTTTTATTCATTTTCTCTGCCTTGTTTGCTAGAGAATATTTTGCAACAGTGGACGTTCATGATTTCCAAGCACTTGGAAAAATGCTGTTTGACCACTGAACAAATTCTTCTTGATTGTTTTGGATTAAGAACTGCTACTCTGCTGAAATTAAGCCAAAGCAGCATTCAGGAAGCAAGGTATTTGGTTTGAACAGAACATAAATCAAAGCTGGAAATGGGGGCTGCTTGGGTTCCCTGTTCTGAAGCCCTCTCACGTCCATGAGTTCCACTGCAAAATCCTCACTTCCAGACCTCAGGAACATGGGTTCGCACGCCTGCCTGTTCTAAAATCACACTTGCCATTTGCTTTCATTCTGTGGCTTCTAGGCCTGTTTCAAGAATGCAATGCAAAATTGTCATTTCATGGACTATTATGCAATTCTTTCTAATGGAAGGCCACTAAGATTGTCAAATTTCATTGGTTACCAAGCCATGTAGATGACTGACCAATGGTTACAATTTGAATGGTCCGTAAAAGTAAAAATCAGTGGAATAATTCCAAAGTAAATGCAAGCTGCTTCGTGGCCCTTGATAGGGTTTTTCCTCTTGGGACATGTATATAAAGATTTGAATGATGAATGAAGTATGCAAATCACTGTTACCTCTGTGATGTGTCTCTCAGACAAACATACCCTCCGGAGATGGCAGTGGTCAGTCAGGCCACAGGGCTGTGTTATCTCACTGTGGAACATGAGTTGAGCTACTTTAACTTCTTCCTAGCTTAGGTAATCCACCTATAAAATAAAATAGGAAAACTCTTGACTTTTTGAAGCACTCATATTAAAAAAAAAAAAAAAAGTTGTAAGACCAGAGAAAATCTCATTTTTATTTCATTAAAATACAACATGGCTATGGACTAAATGTTTGTGTTCCCCTCAAATTAGTATCTTGAAGCCCTAATGTGATGGTATTTGGAGGTGGGCCCTTGGGAGTTAAGAGGTCATGAAGGTGGAGCCTCCATGACGGGATTAGTGCCTTTATAAGAAAAGGAAGAGAGCTAGCCCAATCTCTCTTTCCAGCATGTGGGATACAAGAAAATGGTCACCTGCAAACCAGGAAGAGGGACCTCACAAGGCATTAGATTTGCTGTTGCCTTGGTCTTGGACTTTCCAGTTTCCAGAACTGTAAGAAATAGATGTTTGGTGTTTAAGTCACCCAGTCTATGGTGATTTGTTACAGCAGCCGCAACTAAGTACTGGCGGTCTAATATTTCTAAATATTTCTAAATAGAAACAATTACGGTGACATATTAGGTCAGAGATTCTCAGACTTTTGATATTAGAAACTCTTTGCTTTGGCTTTGTGACATCTTACATTTCTCTCCTTGTTTCAAGTGTGTATGTGTATATATACAATTTTTATATAGTACATTTTTAATGAAAAAGGTGATATATGCTCACAGTATGAAATTGAGACAGTACAGAGTATGAATTTTTACAATGCTACAATAAAAGTCTTATCTATTGGATAAATTCCTAGAAGTGGAAATGATGAATCAAAAAGTATGAACATTTGGGACGCCTGGGTGGCTCAGTCGGTTAAGCGTCTGCCTTCCGCTCGGGTCATGATCCCAAAGTCCTGGGATCGAACCCCACATCGGGCTCCCTGCATCCAGCTCCCTGCTCCGCGGGGAGCCTGCTTCTCCCTCTCCCTCTGCTGCCGCTCCCCCTGCTTGTGCTCTCTCTCTCTGACAAATAAATAAATAAAATCTTTAAAAAATTAATTAATTAATTAGTTAATTAATTAAAAAAAACAAAAACTGCGAACATTCAAAAATTTGATAGATAACTTGTCAAATTGTCTCCAAAGTTTATGCTTCCACCGATAGTATTTGTCTCCATGCACCTTCCCCACACTGGGTATTACCAAACTCTTACATTTTATCTATTTTGGAAGTTAAAAAATGATATTTTATTGTGCTTTCCTTTTGCACATGTTTAATTTTTAGGCAATTGAACAGTGTTTTACTTTTATTAAAGTCAATAAGCCCTTTTTTCAGAGAGAATTGTATAATACTTCTTGAAATAATAGATAATGCTCTGAGATAATCCTTTAAATTAAAGGTGATTTAACTTATGTCAGAATAATAAAGATGGAAGGCAAAACTTTTAAACAAGTAAAAGGAAATTTGATATGGCTGTGAAAAGTAGGAAAAGAGAAAAAGAAACAAAAAGGAGCCATGGTAAATAGAAAACATGAAATCAGATGGCAGAAATATATATTCTAATCTAATAATTGTATTATGTATCATGTTATACAATTTATTATTATTAAAAGTTTTATTTATTTATTTGAGAGAGAGAGAGAGAGAGCATGAGTGGGGGGAGGGGCAGAGGGAGAAGCAGACTCCCCGCTGAGCAGGGAGCCCCACTCGGGACTTGACCCCGGGACCCTGAGATCATGACCTGAACCAAAGGCAGCCGCTTAACTGACTGAGGCCCCCCAGTCACCTCTAAAATTATTATTTTTAGATGCAAATAAATTAAAACAAAGATCTAAAGACAGAAACCTTTGGTATTTATTATAATTAATTATTAATATTATTTCCAAGAGACATATTTTTTTTAAAAAGATATGGAAAGGTTGAAAAGCCTAAAAAAGGATGCACCAGTCAAATATGAATCAAAAAATAGGCAATAAGAGTTTAATATTTACATGTAATACATCATATTTAATCTAAAACCAATATTAGCAAAGAAACTTAAAGTAAAACAAATCATAAAATGGATTATTCAGACACGGTGTTGGCTCATTACATGGCGAATATTAAAGTTGGAGGACGACCTCACCCCATTAAAGACATAAGTGTGAAAATAAAGATATAAAGTTAATGGAAAAAAAAATTGGAGAAGTTCTTCAAAAAGTCCCAAGAAGCATAAACCGTAAAAGTAAAAATTAATGGATTTGATGACATCAAAAGCAGAGACTTCAGGTTAACTAACAAAGGCTAACATTTACGAAGCAAAATTTTTAAAGGGTATTCATTCATCTGCTCTTACTACCTCTCCTATGAGGCAGGGGCTACCGTTTATCTGACAGATGAGGAATCCGGCACAGATCGGCTCAGTAACGTGTCGTGGGACACATGTGGAGTGCGGGAGCGAGAGATAAGCCCTAGAGATGCGCCCTAGCTTGAGACCCCTCAGGCTTCACCACTCCACTGTATTGTCTCTGGAAGACACAAGAGACCAACGAAGCATGGGTGATAGGCTGGGAGAAAGTATTTTAAACCCCTATTACTTACATAATAGAACATACAAGAAACCCCTGCAAAGGGGCAGGGGAACAAAAAGCAAAATCTATAGAAAAGTGGGCAAAGGATATAAGGGGAAAATTCACAGAGGAGAAAACCCAAAGAGCTAACCAGTATGTGCACAAATAACTCAATCCAGCTGGTAACTTAAAAATACAAATTTTTAAAAAGACCGGCTTCACCAGCCTTACACCAGGACCTCCCCCCTCCTTGTCTGCTGAAGAAGTCACGACTGAGTGAATAGACAAACTTTGCACATGAAGAGCTCTGTCCACCTGTCCCTCTTCCAGCCCGAGGCACAAGGCACAGCTGAACATCCAGCCCCGCTTTGGACTTGGTTATCTCCTACCATAACAACTGGATGTGATTTTGTTTTCCTCTGGACTCCCAAAGTGATTTGCTTATACCTTTGCTAGGGTCCTAACCAGATGTAGCCTTCTTCTGTTGTTCCTTACAGATTTGCCCTACAACTTACCCTCCAAGAGCAGGAACTCTCAGTCATCTAGAATTTTCTGTAAGATTAGCATTATATTTTGCACATAACAGGAGTCCAATAAATATTTATTGAATTGAATTAAGTGAAAGTGTGGTATGTTAAGCTCCCAGCCAGTAGTCAGGAAACTATACGAGCTTTGAAAATGGAGAAAAACGAAGGGGGGGAAATGACAAGGTTGAACTAGACCAGCAGTTTCCAAAGTGTGCTCCACAGAACACAAATCCCATAAAATCCTACCTGAAGAAAGGGTCCTGGGTCAAATCATTCTGGAGCGTGCCACATATATCCCCCCCACCCACCCAACCCCTTTGGGAATCGTAAACACTGGTGTGCTGGGGCCAGCTCGTTCCGGCTTGCAAATTCCAACTGTTACATTTTTAGGAATTTTGTGAGCGAATTATTAAACATGGTCATTATTAAAAATTAAATTCTAGAACCTACACTGAACTAAATTATATTAAAAACAAAGGTGATAATTACTCAAAACAATACTTCTGAATTCCTTCACTACATCTTGCTTTGATGTGGGCTCTTGAGGTTACCTACATCTGCCGTCTGTATTGTGAGCAGTCCGGACGACCAACTTCGCAATCACTAATGCTGGGTTGGTAGCTTAAAATCGACCACAGAGAGAATATTTATAGCACAGACATCGGCAGATGCTACAAAGCAGGGCTTCTTCTCTGGAGAACTGGTTGTTGAACATATACTATGTCATCACCTGGTCACAAACAGCAGTCTGTTAAAATCCCCAATAGCCCTGCAGTAAACACATGTGCTTCACTGTTCAAATCACTGTTCTAAACTTTAATGGATCAAAAAAATTATTTTAATGCGTAACCTCTATTGACATCCTGAAACACATCCTTTGGGACAAAACAGACTAGAGGATCACTTAAGGCCCTTTCTAGTTCTTCCCGTGTGTGCACACAACAAGCCTGCACACACAAACTTAACATCCCCATTTCTCAGCTTTTCAGTGTTTTGGGAATGTGGATAAGGTTAACAGATCTTACCTTTTAAAAAAGTCAAAATAATTTAAGAGGATTCCTACTTCCAAGAAAATATTAACAGATTTGTTTATGATTTCTCTGTTCCAAGCAATTTGGTTAAGGGCAGAACACCATAGAGAATGATTCTGTTTTCATTCCATTGGTAACTGAGCCACCCAATGCCTCTCAGTCTCATTTTACTCCTGTGTAAGGGCACTTTACAGGATTTTGGAGAAAGCAGACCTAGATTACATATGAGGAATTGCATGGAAAGCTAAGCCGTTACTATAGACAAAAGGAAATATGATCCCGGTGTTTCTCTCTGAAAGTGGTGTGATAAATACGGTTCATGAACTATCTTCCCCTGAGTTTGCCAAATCCCGGAAGCCTTCTCCCAAATGCCCACAGCAAAGTGGATAAAGCCCTGGCTCAAACTCCAGAGCGACCTACCCATGCTCCAAGACCCCGCTCAAATGTGATGGTTAAGATACCGCTTGGCTTCCTGGCCAAGCTCACGGGAAACTTTTCAAAAGATCTAATTGAAGCCAATTGTATCTGGACTGACAGTCAATGTGCGTGAGGCTGGGTGGTCCCAGAACAGATGGGATTCTTGGTAGGGTGTTTTCAAGAAGTGCCCCTTCCGTTGGGAGCAGTTTTAGTTCAGAGAAAAGCCGAGCCCGGAGAGAGGTGACTGTATCTCTTGGGTCAGCTTAATGTGGCCCAGATCCGCTTTGGAATGATATTTCTATAAACATGGACATCTTCATTTTTGTGAAGGGTCTACAAATGTTAATGTGCCTCTTAGGAGGTTCCTTTCAAAGGTGAGAACGAGGAGAGGGAAGGGCAGAAGGAGGAAAACTGTTGCTTGTTCTCGTTCTCTCTTTGATCCCTGAGCACGTAAAAAGAGGGCAGTTGGCCCAGCACTGGCTTCCTGCTTTGGCTGGCCTCTACCCAAGATCTGGGGTCTTCAGCTGAGGACCACAGTGCAGCCCTTCTTCTGCTTTGGCCCACAGTGGTGATATTCGGGATGTTTAACCACCAGCATGGGCTAGAACTGACCAGAGCGGAGCCAGCCGTGGCGCCCTGGGGGCCCAAGCTGGGTAACGTGGAGTGATGGGGCCTCAGTGGGGAGGGAGTCCCAGGGAAACAGGCAATTACCAACCCAAACCGACACACTGCATATTTTAACAACTACTGTGGGCATATTGAAGCGTACTGGCTCAACATCAGCCCAGCTTGCCTGCACTCCTCCTCAGAGGGAAGACTTAGCTAATGACATATTTTCCAATTCCCTAAATTGACTCATGTAGAATACCTCAGGTACGAGTAACTGGGGAGTCGCTTGAGAAGCGTAATAATGCAATGACCAGCTATGTCTTGCTTAGAACTAAAAAGGGGCACTGATATTTATCTACCACTTATTTACGTACCATAGTATTCAGTGTTGTCATTTCATGATTCTTATTTTATCCTCAGAAGAGCCTTGTTGGGTAAGGATTATCACCCTTATGTTGTCGATGAACCCTTATATTGTAGCTCGTCAAGTTACGAACTCAAAATCACACCACTAAAAATTGGTAAGGTCAAATTGGTACAGGGGTCTGTCTGGTCCCCCCAACGGGGCTCATTCTGCTCTAAAAGGTAGCAAAGTGGTTGAAAAGCACAGGCTCTGAAGCCACATTGCCTGGAATTTGAACACCATCTCTGTTGCTTGGCTAGCCGTGTAACCTTGGGTAAGTTACTCGGCATTTGTGTGCCTCGGTCTCTTTATCTTTAAAACAGAAAGAAAGCCTTTTCCTCAGTGTTGTTGGAGGATTAAGTGCTTGATTCACAGCCTCTGAAGCAGTCCTGGCACAGAGTATCACCCAAACGTTAGGCTTTTCTTGTCCTTGCATCTCTCAAGATTGCCCCCCAAATCAGGCCCATTCGTGGCCTGGATCTTTCTAGGTCGATGAATCTGAAATTTACTTTTAATTTCACCTCATTTCTACTCGCAGACCAAACGCTGGGTATCTAACAAAATAAACACTTCAGGCTTCACTTCAGCCTTAACTCTTCGGAGATTTCATTAGATAATTTCAGAAATAATATTAGGCACCTTTGCTACCTGTTCCTTGTTACACTTTAATGTTTACTCTAATTTTACTTAATCGGCGTACTTATCAACCAGGTGAAGTCTCTAACGCTGAGAGAGAAGAGAACTGGCAGCAGGGGTGATTTAGGAGTGTGGGGATGTGGGGGGTGGGCTGACTTGGGTAGAACACTGGCCTACGAGGTATTTTTAGAACTGAGTGTTTTCGTAGGTTTTACTGTTATTTAGGTATGGTGAGACCAACAGATCAAAGAGATGATTGCCATCGAACAGATAGCTTATTACTCACCGTTCCTAAGAGAAGAGAGCACGCCTCACCAGGAGGGGCCACATGTGGGAGCACAGGGTTGGCCAGGTTGGAAGAGGGAGAAGGGGACCAACTTGGTGGGTGGGGGAGAGCCTTTATAGTAGTTTCTGGGGAAAGAACGAACAAGGCAGGGTAAGCTAGTTAGGAATGGCTAGCTTGAATCATTTCAGGGGGCTCTGGAGCATAGGGGCTGTCCCTAGTGGTCTGGTAGCTCGCCATGGGGTGGATAGTGGCCCAGAGCATGAAAGCTCAGGAAAGGAGGTGTTGGGGTGTGGGCTCTGGATTGGTTGGTTTGCATTTGACAAGCGCAATTGTAGGCAAGTTGTTTACTATCTCTAGGAACCAACCTGCCCTGGGAGAGTTGGTCCCTTCAGAGTCACAAGGCCCCAGATGTCAAAGCATCAGTATATAGACAATAAAAGACATGGTTAATATACTGAAGCATGGGGCACTTGGCACCTGTGGTAGAGGAAGGGAAGAATCCAGAAAGGGGAGAAGATGAGCCAAGACTCCGTTGAAGCACCTGGGCAGGTGCTGTCACCTGACTCATGTTTATCTCCCCTCCCTCATTACCCCCATCTCCCATGACGGCCTCGGCGAACTAGCTTTTCTGCTCATCCAGCCTTTTCTTCTCCATGGTCTGTGTCTTACTACTCCCGCTCACCTCTCCTTTGTCCTTTTCCACAAACACCTGGTTGTCAAGGCTCTGGTCTTCTCTGGTTGGGCCCTAGGAAACCTCACTGCTTAATCCTGGCTTCAGCAGAATGCAGCAACCCTGTCCCACTTAAATCCTATCAATTAGCATATACAAACAGGCCTTTTACAGAATACCCACAGGCAACAAAGACATACATAGATTCACAATGGGACACATTCATCAGTAGAACATGAACTTCTGGATGGGGGCTTCCATTTCAATGGGCTTTGTCCAACAGTGATCTGTGCCCTCCTAAAAGGGCAGGGCCAGGGCAGAGTTCTGAAGCTGGCCAGGCTCCACTTCTGGGCAAATAGCCTAAATGCTATCTGGGTGTAAAGGGAGCCCATCAAGTCATCTCCGAACTGTACCAGCGTGGGCAGAAGCACCTAGAGACACCAACGCAGCACCCCAGAGGTGCCATTTGTATTCCTCACCTTGCACAGTTAGCAAACTCTAATATGAATCATTTGCAAAGTTAATTGGGAGAAAGACAGTAATTTAGGGTCCAGATGGCAAGCAGTTTCCATGGATTCTGGGGCTTTTACAAGGTCTGTTTGCTAGAAGCCAGTTTGACATGGATGAGTACAAGGCAGCCATGCTTCGCTCCCGCCGAACCTTCGTAAATTGACGCAAAGCCCTAGATCTAAAATCATCGGTTTTCCGACCTTATGATGGCATTCAGAAGTTTCTGTCTTGGAGTTGAGATTTCTGGGAGTCCCTTAGCTTCTAGTAAATTCAAGTGAACAGAAGTGAGGCAAACATGAGTAGAATTACATAATTGTTTTCTCATTGAGAAACCTTCCCATGTGAGATATTTCAAAGCACTTTGGATAAGGCAACATTTTCTTCTGTGATTAAAAAACAAACAAACAAACAAAAAGACCTGACACAAAAAGACTTATCAGAGAAACTGTACAAGAATGGGCCTTTAAAATTCTGATGTTTTTTACAGCTCGTATCTCAGTATCCTTGTATACAATATCTTATTTGAAGTTTTACAATAAAACATACATTTAAACACTCTGCAGTACATAAGCCCAGATTATCAGCAGTTATTACAAAACCCAGACTTTGAAGAATGGATGTTTTTCCTTCCGCTTCTCTTGGAGTATTTGTCAAACGTGAAGCCCAGATGCCTGAGCTTTCCCCAACATTTCGACACATAGTCTGCTTCTTCTGAGCACATCTTTCAATCTCCCCTCTTTGCCCTCTACCCATTTCATTCTGCCCACCCAGAAAGACCCCTCTTCTTTCATCAGGAAACCTCCTGCCCTCTCCCATGGTCAAGCCCGGCTTCTTCTCTGGCCATCACAGCTGAAAGTCTGGGCTCCTTCCTTTGGCGGTGCAGAACAAAGACTGTTGATAGAATTGGCTTTGACAGTTGTACCGGGATTACCATAAAATACAGTTTTTGGTTTTTGTGGGGTTTTGGGTTTTTTTTGGTTTTTTGGTTTTTTGGTTTTTTGTTTGCTTGGTTTTTTTGTTTTTTTGTTTTTTTGTTTTTTTGTTTTGGTGGGCCACAAAACAAGGCTTATTGAGTGATAGCAAAGTGATAGTACAAAGCTCCAAGGAGGGAGGGGACCTGAGAGGGTCGCCTTTTTTTTTTCTTTTCATAAAATACAGTTGACACTTCAACAACTTGGGGACTGGAGGCACTGACCACCCACACAAGTGAAAAATCCCTGTATAACTTTGGACTCCCCAAAAACTTAAGTACTGATAGCTGACTGGTAACAGGAAGCCTGACCCATCACATGCACAGGCTGGGTTATGTGCACTATATACTGTATCCTTACAATAAAGTAAGCTATAGGAAAAAAATGTTATTAAGAAAATCTTAAGAGGGGTGCCTGGGTGGCTTAGTCGGTTGAGACTCTGACTCTTGATTTTGGCTCAGGTCATGATCTCAGGGTCCTGGGATCAAGCCCTGCATCAGGTTCCTCACTCAGCAGGGAGTCTGCTTGAGGATCTCTCTCCCCCTCTGCCCCTAATCCTCACTCATGTGCACCTGCTCTCTCTCGTTCTCAAATAAATAAATCTTAAAAAAAAAATCTTAAGAAAGAGAAAATACATTTTCAGTACTGTCCTGTGTTTATAACAAAAAAATCTGCATATAAGTGGCCTGGCACAGTTCAAACCCATGTTGTTGTTCAAGGGTCCACTAGAGTTCCTCCACTGCTCTCTTAAAATGTCACTTAAGCACTTTAATGTTGTCTAATTTTTCTCCGAGTTACGTCTTCTCTCCCAGCTGGATTGTAAGTTCGTAGAGGGCCAGCACTATTGCTTCTATTGTTTGTATCCTGCAGACGGCGGCAGGGCATCCCGGGAGGTCAGGAAGCTGTGGCCAAGTCTTCTTGCTTCGTCGCTGCTCCTCCTCAGAGACCTCTAGCTTAGATTTCCACCTCCTGTTGTAATCAGGCTTTCTCGTGCAGCGAGAGGAGCCAGAACATTCCACAGCTGTAATTACACAAGGGCCAGCAAGATGCTACTGAGCTGGTGGGGCCGAATTTGCCTCTATGCATTTCGGCTGCAGAAATGTCAGAGGCTTCTGCTCACTGTGCTTGTCGGGAATACACCAGGGAGACCCGATCTATGAAGTGGCGAGAAAGATTTTTGTTTTATTGCCAGACTTGAAATCAAACCTGAGAGGTACTTAAAATTTCAGTTACGTGAGCAAAGGGGTTTCTTTACACTTGAAGAGGGGCTCTCACATCGAGTTGGAATAGGTTCAACAATAGAGGTCAATGAGCCGTATGTCGGCTGCCTCTACTCATCATGAAACAGAGTATGGGCTTCAGCAACTTTAAAAGCAAAGCAAAACAAACAAGCACGAATCCACAGATCTGGCTTTCCCGCTTGGGGCTTGGGTGCCCAGTTGCAGTGAGTGTCCTGGGTCCATTAGTACACTCTTCTTCCGTGGACACACAATCCCTGCCATGTCGGGGTCTCAGGCCTCTGCACCGGCTCAGAAGTGCCATCTCAAATCCTTAGAGTTGCCTGTACGGATGCTGAGAGGCCCTCTGAACTCTACCCAGTCCCAAACCTGTCCGGAGCTCCATCCCAAAAGAACGAAGGCAGCTTCTGCACTGTGTTTTGAGAAGCCTTGGGGTGTGTCAGCAGCTTGCGGTAAGCTTCAAATGCCACCATTGCAGAGGGGGCCTTTGGGTTAGACCACCACCTGCTATTAAAACACAACACACACACACACAAACACGCACACGCATACACACGCACACACAACCCCGGGACCAGAGGAGATGAACACACATATCTCACGTCCCAGGCCTGGCCCTCCCAAGGCCTCTGCTGGAGCCTGTCACAGAGGACCAGAGTCCCTCAGAATCTCTCCATAAGACATGCGTCTTAGTCAGCTCAGCCAGCTGTAACAAAATACCACATAACAAAAGACAACAGACATTTGTTTCTCACGGTTCTGGAGTCTGAGAGTTTAAGAGCAAGGTGTTGGCAGATGCGGGTCCTGGTGAATGCCTCTTCCTGCCTTGCAATCTTCTCCCTGTGTCCTCATACGGCAGAGAGAGAGAGAGAGAGAGAGAGAGACAATGGGGAGAGAGACAGAGACAGCGAGAAATAAAGAGCAAGAGAGACAGGGTTCTTCCTCTCCTTAAAAGGGTACTAATCCCATGATGGGAGCTCCACCCTCATGACCTCATCTGAACCTACTTACCTCCCAAAGGCCCCACGTCCTAACATCATCACATTTGGCGTTAGGGTTTCAACATATGAATTTGGGGGGCGGGGGGGGACACAAACATACAGGCCATAGCAGCGTGAGAACCAAGAAACATGACCGGAATAGGTCAGTTTGTGAGGAGTCATCCAGTTGAAAGGTCATGAGGGAGAATCAGGCCTGGAAAGGCCAAATCACAAACAAGCTACAGGGGCGCCTGGGTGGCAGTCGGTTAAGCGTCTGACTCTTGGTTTCTGCTCAGGTTGTGATCTCAGGGTCGTGGGATCAACCCCAAGTCATCGGGCTCCGTGCTCAGCACAGATTCTGCTTGAGATTCTGTCCCCCTCTCCCTTCTTCCCTCGCCCTGCACTCTCCCTCTCTCCCTCAAATAAATAAATAAATCTTTAAAAAAACAAAACAGAAACAGAAAACAAGCTACAGTTGGGGTGGGAGAGCAAAATTGGTGAAAAGAGATGGAAAGTCACTCATGCCGCGAGGCTGGAGAAAGCAGCACTCGGAGTTGAGCTGAGGCTCACGATGGCACGGGAATGGATTTCCACACCTCTGGCGGCTGAGGCCCCCAGAGTTTCTCAAAATCAGGAATCTCCTTCCAGCTCCAGCACCAACCCTATTAGGCTCCTGTTCCAGGATGTTAGTGACTAGTTTTTAATGTATATTCCTACCATAGGCTGCCCTTCCCCCGAGTTCGTCTGAGTCAAGGGGGCCTGGGACAGCACTGACATCAAGTACCATCTCAAAGGCCATCCTGAGCTGAGCAAGCTGAGAGCAGAGTTCCATGGAAAGAGGGCTCTTATGGGTTGAATTGTGTTCTCCACAAAGATACTGTAAGTCCTAACCCTCAAATCCTATGAATGTGACCTTATTTAGAAATAGACTCTTTGCAGATGCAATTAAAACATAAGTTAAGATGAGGTCATCCTGGAGTAGGGTGGGCCTTGAATTCAATGTTCCTGGTGTCATTATAAGAAGAGGAGAAGGGACACAAACACAGACACGCAGGGAGGAGGCCTGTGGAGATGGAGGCAGACGCTGGGGTTATGCAGCTACAAGCCAAAGAACACAAAGGATTTTCGGGCCAACACCAGAGGCGAGGAGAAAGGTATGGAACAGATTCTCCGCTGGATCTTCAGAGAATGCGCAGCCCTGCAGACACCTTGATGGCAGACTTCTGGCCCGAAAGAAATAATTTCTGCTGTCTTAAGCCACCCAACGTTTGGTGATTTGTTACAGCAATCCTAGGAAACTAACAAGTGTTCTCAGAGAGGGAGTTCAGAATCCTGGGTTTGGCCCCAAAAGGACAAGTGTGAACAGCGGCCTTGTAGAGATGCTGTCTGTCTGCCTACCCAAAGTGAAGGATGTAGAGCAGGCTCTGTTTAACACGGCTGCCCCTCAGCCCACCAGCACTCATAGAAAATGCCAGAACGTCCGATGAATGAATGCTGGCTACAAGCCAAGGAGGAAGAGAAGGAGGAGAGCAAGAAGGGAAGGGGTGTGGGGAGGAGGAAAAAGGAAGGGGGAAGAGAGAGGAGAGGGAAGAGAAGCGGAACGGGCGGGGAAGGGGAGGAAGAGGGCCTTTGCCACGTAAGGCAGCATATTCACCGGTGCCCAGGATTAGAACTTTGGGGGACCCTTGTTCAGCCTATCACTGGGTCTTTAAGTGCGCATTTACACAGGTACCTAAACGTGTCTTTCCCCACCCGCTACAATGCAAAAGGAACTGCGTTTACATTGGAGACATCATAGAATGGAAACTACTTTCCACATTTATCCTCGTTTCTCCCTTCAACCACCTACGTAATGCCCTCTAAGAAGAGCCAATCTGATAAGCTCAGTGATAAAACAGCCTCAATCACTGACTTGAGCAAATGTCTCCTGAGCCATGACTTGAACAAACGTCTCCTGAACTGGGGTCCTGGTTGAGCAAGCGTCCTTTGCTTCATTGGTCACACGGGAGCCTGCAGAGCCCTGGAATCAGCAGTCAGCCTTGCCTTAAATTGGCAGTCTGCACTGCAGCATCGGGTCACAGAACAATGGGGTCAATTCAGAGGAGGAAAAAAATCGGTCACATTGGTTGTTTGACTTTCACGTAGGCAAAACAACCATTTGATTGATGGACTCTTTCATTTTTCATAGTTATTTTAGCACCTTATAACCACAAGCTAAGTGTGCCATTTATATAACTGTACAATAGTCTATTTACAGGGTTATCAAATGTTTTAATTCATCTATGAAATCAGCGTGAACCACTCCCAGAACTCACATTTGCCTATGGCACACCCCACCCTCATGAGTCCCCCCACCCCCCACCGTTATTCCCATTCAGCCCAGGTTAGAGCTCTCCATCTAATTGGGTCACGAATTCTTTAAATTTTTTTAACTCAACAAATATTCCCTGACTGCTTATTATGTATGTGCCAGGCACTGAGCTGGATCCAAAGGCCAAAAAAAAAAAAAAAAAAAAAAAAAGTAGCAGGGCACATAATGAGGCAGACTGAACATTTTTTAACGGCGGACTCTCACAATCTCTTACCAGTCTGGGTGAACTTGATGGCTGGGAAGGGATCTGGAGAGGTTTTGCAGGAGTTCATGGGAGAGTCATTTGAGTGGCCTCTCCTTTGTGTTCTTAGGTAGGCCAGCATCACGTGGGTAAGCACCGCTCATCTTACTGTGATTGGATCAAACTGCACCTCACACTCCGCGAATGGGTACATTTGCCAAAGTGTCCCAGGTACCTGTTCCAGGTGCCTGCAGGGTAGGAAGTGTGGCAATACAACAGCTGGAAATCTGGAGCCTCGAACTCATTTCTGCTGTAATATCTTCAAGCTTGGAGAAGTTACAGCTCCATTCAGATCGTTCCAGATAAGAGAAACTCCAGCTACACAGCCTGAGAAAAAAGACCAAAGAACCAATCAGAAATAAGATTCGAATGAAGAGACATGATGAGGGGGACAAAAATGCAGACGGGACTTTCAGGACGCGATCTTAACATGAACCCCCTGGTTGGGGCCCAACTCAGAATCAGAGGAATCCATTCAACACAGTGATATTCATTCAGAAGACAGCCAAGTTACCCTATTAGCATCATACACGTAAACAAATATATATGACAATTCCATTTTCCATTACCCCCTCCCCTTTGGTTTTTTAAAAAAATATTGGTTGACCTTTGAAAGAATAAAAAAATCTCAGTATAAACAGTGTGTATTATGAAAGTGGCTTCAATATTCAGTTCCCATTTAATGCTCTCATCATATTTAACAAAGCAGGACATATAAAAGGGCGGTCCTACAATTCCAAGAAGCCCATGGCTTGTTTTGATTCTCCTTCAGGCAAACAAAATATAAGATAAAGCTTTCTGGGAAGAGTTTGGCTGACTATGCCATGATATTATTAAACTCATGTACGTAGAGCACCGTGCTAAAATTGAGGAGTTCTGGTCTTAGACCTCTTATCGTCCAACTGTTATGTTTTGGGCCCTCGCCTGTATTTCTTTCTTTACCCTTTCTAAAATAAAGGATTTTGACTAGATGATACCTTGTAAGTTCACAGACTTCGGGGTTCCCTTCACGGCCACAAAACAACCTTATCGATGTTCCATTTTATTGGGAAGTTATCTAATGGGTTGGCAGGCTCTTAACTGAGGTTTGTTGGTACATGGGAGCCCGAGGGGGTCCAAAGGCGACAACGCCTGGAAGGCATGAGGTGTTTGGACTGACTCCTTTCCGGCACCAAATGGATAAGAAAGGACCATGCAGGGCACGGGGATAGCAGAGGCTGCAAACCTGTCCAGACGCAGCCCTTCTTACACCAGGAGTTGGTGTCTGAGATCATTTGGTTGAGCATGGGAGCATAAACTTCAAAAAAAATATCTCTACCAATGGTGTCATAAACACCTAAAAGACCTAGATGAGAAAGGGCATCCGAAAGCATTGGGTGAAGACACGGTGGACTGGGCCGGTCCATTTTCAACCAGGAAACCACTGTAGGGCTGAAAATGAATCACAGAAGCCATAAACTGAAGCCCAGTATCAGACTAATCAGACTTTCCAGTTCTTTATCTACTGGTATTCGGGGACGAGACTGACCCTTCGGCCTGAACAAGCCTCCAGATGCTTAAGTAATTTTGGGAATGGGGGTAACTGAGATCAAGAGCAAGAAATAGGAACTTCCTGTTCAAGAGAGAAATGGGGGCCCATGTGCATCCCTGGAGAGATGAAACAAAAAACATGGGACTGTATTTGCACCTAAGCTTGTGACATGGGTAACTCATATCTGGTAGTGACTGTCCAAGGCTGAACAACATACTCAGACAATCACCAGGATGATTTCGATCACTACCAGAATGTCTTAGGCCAGAAAAGAGAGGGCCCTGTATAAGAAAAGGAAATACAGGTGCAGAAGGTGGGACATTCGGGGTAAGGAGAAGGGAGAGATGAGGCCAAGATGGCAAGGCCACAGCAGGAATACCTTCCAGAATCTAGGATTTACACGGTCCTCCTTTTCTTTCCATAAAGAGGACCCAAAAGCGCTGTTGGACCAAACTATGGGTTATACCTACTGCCTACTAATGAGCTAGTAATTTTGCATGTCTGAAGACCTCCAGGTAAATAGTCATCTCAAAATCTCTATACTAGGAAAGTCACCAGAGGGCATTTCCTTTTGGTCCTCAATTTACTAAAGGCCTGCAACTCCAAACCGCTTTTGTAAAAAGGTACAGTAGCACAACCGGTTAAAGGTCAGTTAAATCTTTTTAAAATGGGGACCGAAATTTCACACTAAATAAAAAACTAGTTTGATGGGAAGTTAATCTTGAATAATAAAACTAAAACTTATAAAAAATAGATTTATATTACATTTAACAAAATTTATGCTAAAATACAATTATGCCTTAATTTAAAAAAAAAGATCAATTGCATGAGGATTTTCTTGAAAAGGAGATTATTATTTTTCTTTTTCTTTTTTTTTATTTTAGAAAGAGAGAGAGCACCTGAGCTGGTGGCGGGGGGAGGGGCAGAGGGAGAGGGAGAGAGAGAGAGTCTCAAGCAGACCCTGTGCTGAGAGTGGAGCCGAAAGCGGGGCTCAAGCCAAAATCCAGAGTTGGGCGCTTAACCACTGAGCCACCCACGTGGCCTGAGATTATTATTTTTCAAACAAATTGCATGATAGCCTCATAAAATATAGTTCACTTAATATTCAAGTTTGGCTTTTTCAGTGTGGTCATAAAGAAAATAATTTAAAAAAAATCTAGGACATTGTTAACTTTCCAATGCTTCCCTTAATCCTTTGATAATCAAATCATTTTCTGCCTAGGGATATATTCCGGCCTCACTCATACTAGATTTCTCTCCTTCAACTGTTCACCAGGTTAACTCTGCCAGACTGGTGTTGTTCAAAACTCTGAGTGTGATTCCAACAATTCTCCAATATTACTTTCATCAATTTTATTAATTCCTGAATCTTCTGTTTTGTATTTTAATTGTTGTATGTTAACGATATCTTACCATCAGCAAGAGACAGGCCACAAAAGGCCTTGACATGAGGAGCTGAGAAATACTCGACTGTTACGGTGGGATGGTTGTTTGTCAGATCATTAGTGAATATTTTCTGGCTTTGATGGTTTTTGCTTGCCTCTGACTTTGGCTTCCCTATGAATCCTGCAACCTCATAACCATAGAGACTCCTGTAATGAACACAGCATTAACAAGGATTCCTTATAATTTGAAACTCATATTGTCTCAGAAACTAAGTTCCTCCTCCAGCTCAAAAGCCAATTTAGCCCTTCATATATATGCAGATTGGAGTATGTTAATTTGTTTGCAACTCTAGTCACTCTCACTTGTGAATGAGTCTTACGACAAATGCATCCTGGGTTGTGAGTATACCGGAATCTACCTTCCCTTCCAGCCAGAAGACAACGTCTATAGTGGCAACCTCCTGGGCACTGCAAGATCATTAACTCTACTATAGAATGAAGGAGGACGCTGATTATAAACCCCTTCTGGCTCTAAAGGTTCATGACAAGGTGACTCTCTCTACATCAGTGAAGACACGTCTCTGGGTGGGTAGTTCCAAGTGCACTACAGTGGGGAGCCAGGAACACTGGTAGGAACACTGACAGATCCTTCTCCTGGCCAGAAGTGACTTCTAAACTCTGGATATTTATCTCTGTTTAGTTTCACTGCCTGATTTCTTGAGATATACTATGGTTTATTTTTAAATACTGAGTACATGGGCATTTATTCATGGTTGGGACATAGTTTACCTTGATCCTTTGGTAGAGACAATTCACGTGCATAAGTCATTTAAAGCAAGCAAACCAGGCATGCAGGAAGAGAACAGATAAAAAAGGAACAAAAATAACAACTTTCTTAGTTAATTTCTAATGTGTGTAGTCTTATTTCCAATTATGACTGAAGTCTACCTCATTTTTTGTTTGGTGAGTTTCAGATTTATTATTGTAATAATCAGGCAAAATGTTTTTTCCATGTTAAGGCTGAAATTATTGTTGTTCCTAACAAAGCACAGAATGTATTCGATCTGAAGGTACCAGTAACCATTGAACTATAACTTAAATGGTTTTATGTTGTAAACCACAAAAAGCCAATGACCACATTTCCATTACATGAAATTGAGACCCTATTTATGGAAATCGAATTCACATCATAAAAAAAAAATTGGATCACAAAATGAATTTAAAATTTTAATGATGTTTACATACATTTTAAAAACTATAATATAAAAGCTACATTGAGAGGATCCAGAACTATCAACCAGCCATAAACAACTGGAGAGAATATAGGAAACAGCTATTTTCAGACATTGTACAACAAGCAATGTTGGGTTGTTCTTCCTGAGAAAAAGAAAACAAATGAAGATAACCCTTCCATTGACAAAGCTTTCTGCTTGGAAGAACTTTCTAGACTTCAGTGCAAAGGGATGTAATGCAAAGAGAGTTTGGCTACCTTTATGAGTTGAGGAAACAACAGATATGACTTTGGGGAGTCGAGGTAACTTTGTGGGTCAGAATATACTAACAAAGGGAGCCATGCAGAGAAAGAACTGTAGAAATCGGCATGGGGTCCTCTGGAGCCTTTAACCCACTGTAACAAGCTTAAAAGAAAGTCTCGAGAAAACTGATCCCAAGTAACAAGTGCTTGCCAGGAAAAAAAAAAAGCCCAACACTCATTAAAGGAATATAGTAAAACAAACACCCGGAAAAAAATAAAATTTACAATGCCCAACAGCCACTAAAAACTCACAAAGCATGTAAAGAAACAAGAAAATTTGACTTACAACCAGGAGAAAAATTAATCAATGGGAATAGACACAGAAATGACAAAGATAATGGAATTAGTAGACAAGGACTTTAAATGGCTGAGAATGAAGAGATTAAGATTTTAAAATCTTAAAAACATGTTAGAGGATATAAAAGAAAGCATGAATGCAATGATGAAAGAAGAGGGAGATCAGAAAAAAGATCCAAAGGGACCTTCTAAAAGTGACAAAACAGCATCCAATAGGAAAAATATAACATGATGGGATTAGCAGCAGATTAGGCTCCGCAAAGAAAGAATTGGCTGCAAAGAGGACTGAGAGCATTTTGCAGAGCCCTGAAAATGTCCTATGTCTTATCTTGGTTGTGGCAGTGATTACATGACTATAAACATTTACCAAGTCATCGAACTGTACCCTTAAAATGAGTCAATTGTACTGTGTACAAATTAAACCTCAATAAAACTATCTTTAAAATATTAAATGAAAGACACCAGATATAAAAGAATGCATGCTGTATGCATCCATATGCATGAAACTTCTACAACTAATCTATGGAAACAGAAAGCAGATCAGGGGTTGCTTGGGGGCAGACTGGGGGGAGGGCAGGAGGATGGGCTGGGATGGGAGTGATGGAAATGTCTTAGACATTCACTGTGGTGGTGATTACATGGATGTGCATCTTTGGCAAAACTCATCAAAATCTACACTTAAAATAGACACATCTTATTTTATGTAAATTATACCTCAATACATTGAAAAGAAAGACCAAAGAAATGGCTCTATTCGAGTCTTACTTTGAATGTGTTTTGAGGGTAGGTGGGATGTTTTTCAGCGGGTCTGAACTAGTCAAGGCATTTTCAAATTCATCCGATAATATGTGGACTGAAGACACACTGTCTTATTCTTGGTAAGTCTCCTTATACTGAGGATAAATATCATTTAATGCCTCACAGAACGTCAAAGTGAGTTCAAAATGAGGGTTATCTGTTTCCAAAACCTTCATTATCTATATCATCCTCAGAGTGAAATGTCTTTACAAATCTTTAAAAGGTAAATTTTGGGGTGCCTGGGTGGCCCAGTCAGTTGGGTGAGGGACTCTTCATTTCCTCTCAGGTTGTGATCTTGGGGTCCTGGGAAGGAGCCTCCCGTGGGGCTCCAGGGTCAGCGGGGAGTCCGCTTAAGACTTTCTCTCACTCTCCCTTTACCCCTCCCCCCAAAATAAATAAATAAATCTTTTAAAAAAATAATAAATAAATAAATAAAAGGTAAATTTAAATAACAAGTCTTTTTTTTTTTAAGATTTTATTTATTTATTTGGCAGAGAGAGACACAGCGAGAGAGGAAACACAAGCAGGGGGAGTGGGAGAGGGAGAAGCAGGCTCCCCGCGGAGCAGGGAGCCTGATATGGGTCTCGATCCCAGGACCCCGGGATCATGACCTGAGCCGAAGGCAGACGCTTAAGGACTGAGCCACCCAGGCGCCCTAAATAACAAGTCTTTAAAAGGTAAAGAAAAGGATAGCTAGCTGGGTGTTTTTCACCTCCTTGGTTTATCAGGATTGTTGGTGTCCTTGACTATCTAGTCATTTAGGAATCAGAAATAGGAAAATATTAGTGGAAGTCCCGCCGTGGGGCACTGCCCTGCTCTCCCTTTCAGGACAGAGGCACCGGATCTCCCACTAGCTTGGAGAGTTGACTTGTAATGGCCTCCGGGATTGCCCTCTACTGAAGGGAACTGCCTGGCCCAAGCTCACACTTGCTTCTCAAGGGCAACCGACATCCAATGCTCAGTATATGGGGGGGATGGTCCAAAGGCCTGGCCCCTGCCGCAATTCAGGACAACTTGAAAGGGTCATCCCAGCTCTACAGGTCCTCGTGGGACCAGCTCAGGTCTCTGCTGCAACTGCAGCGTGGCTCAATTTCTCCCTCTCCCAATCCTGCTTCCCTCACTCCTCACAGACCTCCATCTGCAGGTCTGTTTCCCAGGGAACTTAACCTAAAGCAGTCAGTAAACAGGAGGGCGAATCCCCTATGTCTGGTGTGATCCCTCTATGACCAGGTAAAACATAAATATCCAAACTTCACTAGCTTTCTTCATTACCATAATTAATTGGTTATAAAATATAATTTAAAAATCCCAATCACAATAACAAAAAATATGTGGGGAGAATATCTGGCAATAACCACAAGGCAAATGTAGGACATATATGATAATGTGCTACTAAAAATCTTTCTAAAAAATGCGAACAAATGGAGGAAAGTCTATGGTTCTTATGTAAGAAAACTCAATCCTGATAAAGGAGCTTAGTTCATTCCTTCCTTTGAAGAGCCACTGTCATTATAATCTAAACCGATACCGATGCCATCAAGCAGTAAATACTTGCTGCCTGCAGATATGCCCCATTTCCTCTATGTGTAAATTTACATTTTAAATAATGCATGCAACAATGGAATACTATTTGGCCATTAAAAAAGAATGCAATCTGGCCATTAGCAGCGACATGGACAGAGCTGGAGAGTATAATGCTAAGTGAAATAAGTCAGTCAGAGAAAAACGAATACCATATGTGGAATTTAAGAAACAGAACAAACAAACAAAAGGGGAAAAAATAAGAAAGAGAGACAAAGCAAGAAACAGACTCTGAATGATAGAGAACAATCTGAAGGTGACCAGAGGGGAGGGGGGTGAGGGGAAGGGTGAAATAGGTGATGGGGTTTAAGGAGTGCACGTGTTGTGATGTATGGAACTGTTGAATGTTGCACACTTGCAACTAATATAACACTGTATGTAAACTAACTGGAATTAAAATAAAAACTTAAATTAAAAAAAATAATGCATGCATTTATAAACACGTCCATGTATGAACAATTAACTGCACATCAGATTACGTTCTTAAGTCTGCTCAGCAATGGAGACCTACAGAGCCCAATGTCTCAGCCCCCTTGATAGGAAAAGATGCTTTAGATACTGTAGCCGAGAAATGAAAGGCAATGTCATGAGATCTATTTTTCCCTTGGGAAAGTCAAGGAGGGGCACCTCATTTACACCAGGCCATGTTGACAGTGTCTAACTACATTGAGTCTTGGCTACATGAGCAGTAAATGCCCTCACCCATCGAGCTGGTAAGAGGGCGGGTTTGTTCCACCACAGCGGCCAGCCAAGGTTTCAGCCCTTCCGCTTACCTAAGACGTTTCATTTCAGAATCCAGATGATAAAGTCCCCAAATAGTACAATCCAAGTCCCAAGGAATTTTAACAATAAACTCCTCTGCAAAGCAAGGGAGAAAAATACACTGTCCTACTCTCAACTTTTCTGGAGATCCACACAGTGATTTGCGTACCTGTGCCCAAACCCATTAGCTAAGAGCAGGATTCACCCAGTTAACGAGAGGCTGAAGTTGGACTTACTGTTACCCATGCCCCAAAACACATTTCATTTTAAGTTGGTTAATACGGCTCCAGTCTACCAGCAGATTGTTGGGTAGGTTTTAAATGTCAGCTGTTATCAGCGTGTAGCTCAGAGTTGCAGAATGCCAACTGGGCAAATGACTTAATGAACGCAGAATAAATGCATAGGCTCTGATACAACTAAAAAATGCAGTGCAAATTTGTTTTTTAAGGAAGATACGTAAATCTGATGAAAGAAAATTTAAGGAAAAGTGCACTTCAGAGTGCCCCTGAAAACATAACAAAAACTCCTCCCAAGTGAAAAGTGTACACGTGGGCCTTTTTGCCAACTAGCCTTCACATTCTTTCAACTTCAGGGCCTGCATACCCCTCCTACAAATGTGCCAGGCCACAGATCTGATGTGAATGTTACAATGAAGATTCAGATCAGAGTCCTAAAACTTAGAACTAGACTCCCTAAATTCTGGATCTTCTAGGAAAAACAGCCTTCTCGGTGTTTATGTCTTTTGTTGCTTTTGGCCCCAATTACCTCATAAAAGAGCTTGAAGAACATGCATAAAAGATGCAGGAAAACATGCATAGCATGCATAGAAGACCTTGAAAACATGCATATTGAGGAATACGCATAGAATTTAAGCAAGACTGATGCCTTTTTTTAATCTCCATAGCAACTCCATAAGGTAGGTATTATCACCATAACAACCCCCAAGATTCAAAAAGAAAATACTCGAGAAAAAAGGGGTAGATGACTTACCCTAGAGAAGGAAAAGTTAAATGTTCTCTGATTTCTCTGGGGGTGGAAGAAGACATTTCATCTCCCAGAAATCTCTTTGAGTCAGAGATGCCCAGAAATAGATGTTTCTGGGGAAAGCCATCAGACAGAATCAAAAGCAACATACTAATTCTAAATCCTCACAATTACATGTTGAGAGCTTGCCTAGATATTCTAGGTGCCACCTTGCAATAGGCCAGTTGTGTTGCTGACAACTCAGTGCATATCAGGAAAAAGACACACTGTCAGCTGGCGCCTCTTACAGCCACATTAATCCAATTGAAGTGTGGTTCTGGAATACAGCCAGTCTACCCCACTGAGGCAAGGCTTGATGGAACATCAGGCTAGCATGAGTGGACCTGGCTAGCTCAGAGGATGAAGGATGGGAGAAACAAGGTAATTAAAATAACTGCATAGTAAGTCTTCAAACATCACTAATACTAAGAAGACACATGGAGTCCCAGCATCCAATCGCATAGCTATGGAAACAAAGGCCATCACTTGACTCTGAAGGGCTGACAGTGATCTGAATCAAGGTTCATTTTAAGCAGAAACCACGTGGGCTTCAGTGCAAAGATGTTAAACCATGAACATAGAACAATTCTGGCTGACACAGAGTCATTGACCAAAAGACAGTTTTCACATTTCCAGAGTAGTCACAGCAGCAAATATTCACTCTGCCTCTCTTTTCTAGCCCCAAACAAGACATAAGATGAATTCCAACATAGTCCCTATCCGGAGGAAGGATGGCCAGCTACAGAGGCAGAGTAACATTCACCAAACCAGGAGAAGACATCCCACAGTCAATGTCTAAATTGTAGAGCCCAAACGGTAAGTACCATAACAGTTCTGGGGAGCAGCAGAACTCCTTAAGGGAGAACTGGATCCTGAAGGGTAAGTGGTTTAAATTAGGAGAGAGGCAAGAATCCTATGGAGAGGAAGCAGCGTAAGCAGAGGCATGTAAAAACCAAAGGGAGTGTTGGACATTGAAATATTGAGAAAACTAAATGATAAAGACTGGACCCATAGACAAAACATTCCTACTTGATAATCAGACCAGTGATTGTCAAACAACTCGAAGATTTCTCCAAGCAGTCACTGCAGAAAATAATGAGAGAGCCTGGGGGAGCCTCTGTGTCACCACCCCCATCCTCCCCACCAGGTATGTCTTAATCAGAACATTCAACTTTGCTCTGTTTTATGTATTCAGGTTCTGTGTAACATTTTGTTTTGGAATAAGATGGCTTTAAAAAGTTTAAAGACATTATAGGAAAAAAAGAAGCAGAAAAAAAGTTATAGGGGCCCTAACAATGAGAATAAGCAAGATAAGCTACAAAAATCATAGTTTTTAAAAAACCAAACTTAGGTGAGCTTAATTTCAGAAAGTGACAAATTCTTCCTGGAATGGGAGAGATCCGTAGTGTTTTCATAGTTGCCAGGGTGGTTGGAAGAGGAATAATCTTGCGTAGAAGGGAATTGAGAAAAGCCAGTTGAACTTTAACAAATATGCAACAATCACAGAGGCTCACTTGATGGACCAGAGTCCCGAGCAGCACCAGTTAAAGAGCCAACTCTTTCCCGGAGGCTCTCATCAAGTTCAAGGGACAGTCCATCCAAGACTGGAGGTGGGGAAGGAACTCAAAGAGAGACCCTTCTGAGGTGCACAGACCTTCTCCAAATACTAGTTAGTGGCATACTGAAGGCTAGAAGAAAGGCAGGGAAGAGGAGAGAAATCTCTGGAAGGCACACTAGGTCTTCACTGAGAACACAGCAACAGTCCTGTGAAGTCCAGGGTTAGGACAGGAGAGGTGAGAAAAATCCATCTGAGATACTCTGGACCTTCACTGAACGCCCTGTAGTCGCCCTCCAGAGTTTGGGGTGGGACTGAAAGCTGGTGAGATCTCCCAAGGAGTAAAAGTCTGGAAGTGGGACAGGAGCAAAGAGAATTCTGCAGAAGCCCCAGAGTTGGCAACCAGCTTGGAGAGCAGAAAGCAACCCTGTGTGGTTTAGAAAGTTGGTGGCTGGACTCTTAAGCATAAAGACAACTATGGAGTTTCACCAGGGCTCAGATCCTACGCCCTACTGAAGGGAAAATCCTGTTGCTGCCTTCAAAACATTGAAGCTGGTGACTGGTAAATGACTCTTAACTTAAGTTGTGACAAACCCTGTACCAGCTCAACTAGATTAGACTGACTTATCCTCCCTCACTAGCAGCCTGTCCAAAGAAGAAGCAAGCTCTTTCTTGAGAGTAAGCACTATTTACTTTATTCTCTATTACTGTATTACATACAACATTTGGCATAGAATCATGAAGTCCAAGACCTGTAAAGAAGCAAGAAAAATGTGCTCTGTGGTCAAGAGAAGTAGTCAATAGAAGTGGACCCAAAGATAGCCCAAAGATGGTGGGCTTGTCAGACGATGACCTTAAAATAACTGTGATTAAGTATATTAGAGGATCTAGATGGAAAAATTAGACAACCTGCATGAACGTATGTGGAACTTCAGCAGAACTGGAAACTATAAAAAAAGAATCAAATAAAGATGGCAGAAATGAAAAATAATGTATCAGAAACAAAGAAACCATCCAATGGTTTTATCACCAGACCAAACAGAAGAGGAAAGAATTAGTGAACTTTATGGCAAGTCATTATATATTATCTAAACTAAACCACAAAAAAAGAGTTGGGAAAAATGGAACAAGCATCCAGTATGTTTGCTACAATATGAAACAGTATAAGATAAATGTAACTGGCGTCTCAGAAGGAGAAGAATACAGATTGGGACGGAAGAAATATTCAAAGAGAAAATAGCCTAAAAGTTCCCCAAATTGATGAAATGCATCAGGCCATCAAAGAAGCTCAGAAAAGGTCAAATAATTGAATACAAAACATCACATCTATCACATCATAATCAAAACTGTTAAAACTCAAAAACAAAGAGAAAAAATTAAAACAGCTAAAGAAACAAGACGCATTACTCAAAATTGACAATAATAGAAATAAAGATTCACCTATCTCAGAGCTGTGGTGACCCCAGAGACATCTTTTAAATGCTGAAAGAGGGGGCATCAGAGTGGCTCAGGGGGTTAGGTGGTTGACTCTTGGTTTCAACTCAGGTCATGATCTCTGGGTCCTGGTCAGGCGCTGCCACTCAGCAGGGAGTCTGCTGGAGGATTCTCTGTCTCCCTCTCCTTCAGCCTGTCCCCCAACTCTCTCTCTCTCCCTCTCTCTCTCTCTCTCAAATAAATAAATCTTAAAAAAAAAAAAGTTGAAATGCTGAAAGAAAAAAGTTAGAATTCTCCATCCAGCAAAAATAACATTTTATAAAAAGGCAAAAAAAGACATTTGCAGACCAACATAGTTGAGAGAATTCATGGCCAGTAAACGAGCACAACAGAGAAGTTCTTTGGGTCAAATGGAATTGATACCAGATAAAAGCACAGATCTGCTAGAACTGATAAAGAACACCAGAAAGGTGTTTTAAAAAATCAAATACTTAGGAATAAATCTAAAACAATAGCTGGACGTCCTCTACACTGAAAACTTAAAGATTTTTTTTCCAGAAAAAAATTAAACAAGGTCTAAATAAATGAAGAGATATGTCATGTTCATGGATTACTAGACTAAATATAGTTAAAAGGTCCATTTGAAGACTTCTACTCTGGCCCAGGTAGAGAAAGATGATTTACCCTCCCATCTGAAACAACTGAAAAAAACTAGGCAAGATATATGAAACAATTTTCAAGACATTGGGTATCAGGTAACAAAGAAAATTGATTCTCAAAGATGAGTTCTTATGCCTGGCCCAGCTTATCACCTTGTATTTCCTGGCCATGACATAAGGAGGCATGACCTCAGTGGAAGCCAGCAGATGCCCCAAGTGGAAGAGGTGAAACTGAGAGTCTTGGGATACCAAGGCAGTTGGAATTTACAGGGCGTATTACCAGAGAGGAAAGAACTGTAGAGACAGCAGGTTCCAAAGATCTGAGTGTTCAACAGGGGACCGATCAGCGCCTGAGCACAAAGACACTCCCTAAGCCTGGGGAAAGAACCACTATAAAGGATTAGAGGGACCAGTACCTGACGCTCACACAGAATACCAGCCAGACTAGAAATCCTCATAATTCATGGACACTGAGAGTAGCCAACTCGAAGTTTCTCACTTCTGCAGTGACACCAAATTAGCCCCAGATTAAATGTGACTCTGGGCCCATCTAACAATTATAAAAGCAGGATCTTAAAGCATCTAACTGTTTCCAAGTACAATCATCCCAGAACAAGGCTCAAAAATATTTATAGAAAACAAAAATATCCAGCACCCAGCAAAGTCAAGTCACTATGTCTTGTCTAGTCACACATTTCAATACCTTATCTCAAGTCTGTCTGACTCCAAAGTCCACCTCCTTTCTGCCACGTATGGGAGGAGGAGTTATGTTTTCCTGGATTGGAATCAAAGTACTCCTTCTTGTCACACATCAGTTGAAAACTCACCAAAAGAGAGACACATAATGTGCCTCCTAATGTGATCAATAGAAAGTACCAGCTCCAACCACGAAGTTTTCCTGCTTAACAACAAAACAAACAAACAAAAAGCAATCTTCCATATGATGAAACCTCCAGACTTAACTACCAGTCATAGGAAATACAGGGGGTAGAGTCTATGTGAAATGATGCCGCAAGGATGCAATCAGTCAAACCCACATCACGGGAAGTTCTATAAGACAAATGACTCGGTTTCTTTAACAAATAAATGATACCAATGGTAGGAGGGAAAGGAGGAATAGTATGGATTACAAGAGAATTAAAAAAAGTACCAAAGTGTGCATCTTTCTTGAATCCTAGTCTAAGCAAGTGAACCATAGGAGATGTTTTGGGGACAATCTGAGTATTTGAATATGGAGTAGATACCGAGAATATGTAAGAACTATGTAAGGAATAAAGAATTATTTAAAAATTTTATTAAATGTGATCATAGTAATGTGAATATATTAAATAAGGAGAGACCTTATCTGTTAGAAATACACACTGAATTACAATGCTTAGAATTTGCTTTAAAATACTCCATTGAAGCGGATGGCAAGTACTGGAGGGTGGCATACAGACAAAACAAGGACAGAATATGATAATTGCTAAAGCTGAGTGATAACCACAAGGGGCTTCATTGTACTATTCTCTTATACATATGTTCACATTTTTCTGTGAAATTTTTAGAGCTCCAGTGTTTGCAAACACCACTTGACATTCTACTAAACTTGTTTTTCTCACTTTTCTCTGACACATTATAGAACTACATGTCTAAAAATATGTGTCAGCTTAGATGACATAAAACTCTTTTCAAATGTCCTCATATTTTACACTGAAAGAAACATGATTGCCTTATAAAATATTAACAAACATACAAAATATCATGACTTGTCAAAATAGAATGTCAAACCATCAAATACATCCCAAAATAAAACTTGAAGGTAAACATCAAGAACTTTCGGACCTATATAGTTTTTCAATCTCCAAAATGGCCCCCCTAGAGACTATAGTCCCCCAAACAGAATGAGGATTAGGAAGTGGGAATGAACCTTTCAAAAATAATTGTCTGGGTGCCTAAGTGGTTCAGTCGGTTAGCATCTGACTTTGGCTCAGTTCATGATCTCAGGGTCCTGGGATGGAGCCCCGCGTTGGGCTCTGTTCTTAGCGGGGAGTCTGCCTCTCCCTTGCCCTCTGCCCTTCCCCCCACTTGTGCGTGCACCCGCTCGCTCACTCACTCTCAAAAAAATAAATAAAATCTTAAAAAAGTTATAACTGTTAAGCACTGCACCAGTTGCTTATCGATTTCTTCTAGTGATATTGTGAGGTAGAGCTTTCTACAGGTAGGGCAGCTGGGGCTCCAGAAATTAATCTGCTTGCTTCTGATCCCAGCAAGGTAAATGCGAGAGCTAGGTTTTAAATTTACGTCCATCTGACCTCACATCCATGTTTCTTCCACAGCATTGATAATTCAGCAGGTTGTTAGGGTTGTTTGCTTTGTAACAGTTTCAAATCCCTTTAGTTATTTCTAATTCCAGAGAGGGAAATCCTTTTGTGGCAGACTGAGGTTTTTCAACATTACAGGATGCAGCCTTTCAACAACACAAATGAGAGGTGAGTGGAGATTTTTCCTTTTTTTTTTTTTTCTCCTAGGGTCTCAGACCTGGGTGACTCAATGAGACAGGAACTCTATTAGCAGAAGGAAGGAAGGGCAATGCCATAGTCCTGCTAACCTGAGCAGCGGGGAAGGCACTGATTATCCTTCCCACCAGGCCCTGAGAACAGACCACTGAGAAAGTCTCTTCTCCTCTCCTCTCTTCCATCCTGCAGGATACAGTGTGGCCCGAAGCACCCGATAGTGGGAACCGGATTAATCTGAAGAAGAGGATGGAGAGCTGAAGGACAGAGAGAACTCCATGCATTGAAGAGGCGGGACCCTGGGGTTGGGGCGTGTTGAAGAGAAATTGTTCTGTCGCTTGTTAGAAACCACAGGAAGACTTTATTCAAGACTGCCGCAATGGCGGAGGGAGATTGAACTTAATTCTGAATAAAAGGAACAAGTGGGAATTTATAGCCAACGGGCAAGGTCGAGGAGTGGATGAAAAATTGCTCAGGGGAACTCAGTCAAGTATCAAGAGTGGGTAGAAAGAAGAGGAGCTTGGTTGGATATCAGGGTTGGGGACAATTCTCCATAAACTGGCTTAGCGGGATTCTTTGCTAAAATTGGATGACTCCACAGGCCAAGAGTGGAGCGAAGGACAGAAGAGGACTCAGAAGAGGCCGACTGAAATTTCGTCAAGAGGAGAGCACTTGTCAGGAGGAAAGGAGATTCGGAGGTTTGAGGGGCCATGGGAAAGGAAGGAGGGGTGGAAAGTAAAAGTCGGAGAGGGTGACTGGCTAAACAGGGGTGACGACACGGATACCCAGAGAGTCCATTACCAGGCCTGCCCCGTGAGAAACGAGGGAGGGCATCTGAAACAGGATCAGGAAACCCTGGAGTAGGCCAGAGTATATATGATTCAAATTAAAAATAAGGTCTCTTTCATACATCTTTCCTGTATTCTGTGTGTACTTGGCTGACTGACAGTCACCTAGGGGATGTTGACCGCCCTCTCACATCTACACTTGGGGTGTGGTGCTGGGGTGATACTTTGAAAGGTCACTTACTTTCTTTTTCCCATTAATTGCACTTAGGGACCACTTTCCAGACCCTTCTCCTTAAATGCCTGTCAGCTGTTTATAACTGATAGCTAAGCAGTTTTAAAAAGCATTATTTGTCAATGAAGTAGATTATGTACGGAGTTAAATCAGAAATCCCACAGGTTCCAAATTCATTTAAATGGATTTCGATGTATTAGCCATCCCGAACTTAGGGAGTTAATTATTCATCTATATTCATGAGAAACAAACCAGACTAAAATGAGTGTGGAGTCAGTCTGAACCTAGTGGAGAGGCTTTTTGGTCGATGTTTTTGTTTTTCTTGTTAAACCTTATTCCGGGCAATGCAGATAAGGAGCCGATTCAAACAGTTCCCCCACAATGCCCTTGGTTACTCTCGTTGCCAGAGCTAAGCAGAGAAGCTCTAAGGGAATGAAGCTTTCCTCCTTCCCGCTGTTCTGTTGTCTTTCAAAACAGCAGAACTGCCAAGATCAGCAGTTTGAAAGCCTTCTTTGAGGTGTTCCTCAGGCCACTTTCACTGGCTTGAACAAAACAAGCACCTAGACCGCCTGCCCGATCCCCCAGGGGACACCCAGGAGGCCACGCATCCAGTGGAGCGGAACGGACAAGAGTGAGGACAGGGAAACTGCGGGTGCCTGGGGTCAGATCCAGCAACTCAGAAGCATGGGCTTAAGTCACTATAAATACCTTTGTAAAAGTGACGGGGGCGGCGGGGGGTGGGGGTGGGAGCGGCGCGGACAGGAACAGGTGGTCGGAGGCCCTGTGTGCCCATCACTGGCCTAGAACAATGGCTCTGGGGGCGTGAGCACTGCGGGCTCTATTCGAAGTCCACACTTACCAAAGATGGGATCAGTTTCTCTTTCCGTGGCTTGGTGTGACTCTTCCTCATGCTCATAAGGATTAGTTTATATCTTCACAAAAATCTAGCGTGATTTTTTTAATACTGCATCCTGTGCACCTTAACAAGTTACCAGCACAGGTTGGGGGGAAATGTATATCCATCATAAATGGGACGGAAAATGCTTCAGAGCACTATTAGGGAGGAAAAGGATCTCTCAGGTCTTCTAGGGAATAAATGGAAAGTCGGTGGGAAAATACACGAAGACCAACCAAATGAGAACATGCTGCTCTGTTTATTCAAGCTGCTATAGCAAGAGGGTCAGCCAAAGTCACTTGCATTTTGACAGAGACTCAAAGGCAGGCAGAGGAGCAGGAAATCTTTTTTTTTTTTAAGATTTTATTTATTTATTTATTTGAGAGAGAGAATGAGAGAGAGAGAGAGAGCATGAGGGGGGGAGGGTCAGAGGGAGAAGCAGACTCCCTGCTGAGCAGGGAGCCCGATGCGGGACTCCATCCCGGGACTCCAGGATCATGACCTGAGCCAAAGGCTGTCGCTTAACCAACTGAGCCACCCAGGCGCCCCGCAGGAAAGGTTTTAATGGAAACAAGGAAAAGCTTCAAGTGTGCCCTCAGTGCACACTGTTGTCATAGGAAGCTGTGGGCAGCTACCTAGAAGCCGGGCATCGTGTGATTAGCTAGGGGTCCATATTGGGTTCTCTCTGGTTGGTCATAAGCTAAAAGCAGGGATTAGAGAAGCTGGCAGGTATTAATAAAGTCTTGGCAGCTCAGGGCCAATTGCTACAGAAATTATTATTTAGCTTCCTGGATTGTTACTAGAGATAGCAATCCACAAATCTGATTTCCATCAGGCTGGCTTCCTGGGTTGTTTATTGTAGAGGAAGGGCTTGGTTTCCTTGGTAGGTTGCATGTCAGAGTCCTATTTCTATATATGGTCAAACCATTGGCCATTTGTATCAGTCTCTCAAGTATCCTGAAACGAGGAGACCAGGAGGTAGAAAAAGCAGTCATGAGTCAAGCCATTTCATCTCTCTATGGAAGAAACCATAACCAGGATTTCATGAATCTGGGTAACGTTGGGATGGATTTTTTTTCCCAGTGTTTGTAAGTCTCCCAAGTATTTAGCTTACTTGACCATGTGGCTTCTTGGTCCATATTCTCCCACACTTCATGCAGGAGGGACCCAGCATCCTACTAAATAAGAAAGGATATTTCTTTTATTCTCCTCTAGAACTTGGGCTCCAGATATTTCTTCCTTGGAGCCAAATGCAACCTTGGTTTGGGAGGAATGGAGGAACAGAAATTCCATCTTAAAAAATAACTTTAACTTGGATTAGAATAACCCCTACTATCCATATGTACAATGAGAGTTTGAGGCTGGGTGTTGTACTAGTTGGCTTGAGCTACCATCACAAAGCACCACAGACTGGGGGGCTTAAACAACAGACATGTCTTTTCTCACAGTTCTGGAGGGTGGAAGTCCAAGATCAAGTTGCTGGCAAATTTAGTAGCCTACGGAGTCCTTTTCTCTTTGCTTGTAGGCAGCTACCATCTCATTGTGTGCTCACAAGGTCATTCCTCCCTACGACCACTGAGAGAGATGGCAAGCTCTCTGATGTCTTTTCTTTTCTTTTCTTTTCTTTTTTAAGATTTTATTTATTTGACAGAGAAAGAGCACAAGCAGGGGGAGCAGCAGGCAGAGGGAGGAGCAGACTCCCCACTGAGCAAGGAGCCCGACGCAGGACTCGATCCCAGGACCCTAGGATCATGACATGAGCTGAAGGCAGATGCTTAATGACTGAGGCACCCAGGCATCCCTCTGATGTCTTTTCTGATTAGGACACTGATCGTATTGGTTGAGGGCCCCAACCATATGACTTACTGTAACCTTAATTACTTCCATAAGGGCCCTATCTCAAATCCAGTCACATTGGAGGTTAGAGCTTCAACTTGTCCCTGCATTGAGGGGAGGGGACACAAACATTCAGTCCATAACAAACGTGTAAAGCGACCACATCTCCCTGAAGGTGACATCCCAAACCTGTAAGGTGTGTGGTGAGAGCTAGTGAGATGAGCCTCAGTTGTTCTTAGCTGAATTAACAACACCTAGCTCCCTACAAATGAGGATACAGAAATTCAGTTCATAGAGTTTTGGTTTATTGTGTTTGAAGATTGACTGCTTTTGACTATGAGACAAAAATCTTTACTTAAAATCAGTTGTGAATGGATAGAATAATCACAATCTGACCAAGTCACAATAACTTTCTAAGTGTGATTGGGTTTAAGATGTGCTATCTTTTTCTGGGATAAAATTTTGAGATACAAAGACATAAATATGGCGTTTAGGGAACCACAGGTCCTTAAAGAGAGATCAATTTTTATTAAATATCACCTATCCCATGTTACTCCTTGGCTACCAAACTTTCCATACCCTGCAACTTCAAATCCAATCTCTTAACTTCAGCCTATCTGCCCAAAATGTTTTCCCATCTCTTCTGCACTAATAACAGTAATAGCAACAGTTAACACTTTCTGTGCGCTAAATGCTTTACATGTATTTGCTGTTGGTTATCAGTCCTTGGACTAAGCATATGAAGTAGGTCCTAGTAGGTCCCTTCCACAGAAGAGGAGGTTAGGTGACTTACCAAAAATCCCAGGAGTGATTCACCCAGAAGTCCCACCCAGGGCCATCTGCCTCTGAGTCCTTCGCCGCTCGGTACTACATATTCTTCTCCATCTACAGACAGTCTTGCTTTTCTGCAAATATTCCTTTCAGCTCTTGCTCTCTTTAAGACTGGTGGGTCTCTCACTACAGGTCCCCAAAAGTGTATGCTCTTAAAATGTTGAACCAAGTTCAGAACGTAAATCCTTTGAAGCGGAGTAGACTTCCCTAAGCATGAAAGTCGGACAGGAAAAGAAAGACATACTTGATTATTTAAATGGTTTTTTAAAACTGTGTATGTTACACGAAAACAATGAATCATGGATCACTACATCAAAAACTAATGATGTATCGTATGGTGACTAACATAACATAATAAAATTAAATAAATAAATAAATAAACAAACAAACAAAACCGTGTATGTCTTTTGTCATTCAAAAGATAAACCGTAGACTGGAAAAATGTTTGCTCTGCGTCCTGGTATAAGGGATAACATGCTCTGTGTAGCAGTATAAGGTTATGCCGCTAACATGCAAAACAGTGCCCAGGAGTCACCAAATTAAATCATTCTGTCTGTCCTATATTTCTTGGTAACCCTCATCGTGCTTTAGCAAAGGGTAACACACAAGGTAAGCCCTCTATAAATTTTTGAGTGAATAACTGAAGATGCTTTAGAGCGAAAGTCTTGAACACGTTGTCAGGAAAGGTTATGGAAAAATGTCATAGGGAGATGAGTCCGGAGCTCTAGGCTCGGGAGAGCCGAGTGTCAGGGAGAGACTGAAGTCAAAGACCCAGAACTCCGTGAACGAGAACTCCAGTGACCGTCACCAGCATTCACATGGGGCAATGGGGCAAGCCTGGAGCCCCGCCAGAGTGGACACAGCTTTTCCAGTACGCTAAGAACCCGCACTCAGCACAAACCGGGACAAGGAACCAGAGACGCTGGTGAGAACATGTAACCAGCATGCTATGGGGAGGTAAGCCTCTGCCCTTCGTGGACCCAGCAAGTGGCCTCAGCCAGTCTTCCATTTAGGGGCTTCCTGAGCCCAGGTTTTCTGAGGACTCGCATTTTCAAAGCATTGCAGGGCTGGAGATCCAGACACTGTGGAAACCAGACAATAATTCGCATTCCTGTGGAACACACAAGTATTGTGAAGATCACAACTTTCAAATCAAATCAAGCAAATGCGGCCAGCTTAAACCTTAGAAACAAGTAGGATTTTTATCGCTGAATCAAATCCATCCTGCGTGAAGCCTGGAAAATGAGCAAATGTGGGCGGATCTCTCTGGGATTGCTGCATAGGAAGTCATGCTGAGAGGGTCCTTAAAACAAGCTCCCGCTTTCCCCTTCTCCCACACACGAAAAGCAAAACGTAGCTTGGCAAAGAGTGTTTCCATTGGAAATGATTTTATTGCCATGGAGGTGGAGAAAAATAATCTAAAACAGCTAAAAGACGGGATCTGGATAACTCCTTTTCCCTTTTCTTTTTAGATCTGAAAAACCATATACTTTAAGACTGCGGCCCATGTGAGAATGCCATTCAAAATAATGGTTTTTTATTCTCTGAGTCCTTGTTATTAGTAATTTCGAGGGAATATCATATATCAGAAGGCTGCTTTTATTTTTTCCCATCAGACAAGGATAGCCTAAGCAATTACCAAATGCTGATTTGGTACCCATGATAAGAACATTCAGGATTGGGGCACCTGGGTGGCTCAGTCGGTGAAGCGCCTGCCTTCGGCTCAGGTCATGATCCCAGGGTCCTGGGATCAAACCCCACATCAGGCTCCTTGCTCAACAGGGGGTCTGCTTCTCCCTCTCCCTCTGCCCCTCCTCCCTGCTTGTGCTCTCTCTCCCTCTTGCCCTCTCCCTCTCTCTCAAATAAATAAATCTTAAAAAAAAAAAAAAAAACATTCGGGAGTTTTATAAGCCGCATTGTTCTGTGGCCCCTTGAGTCCTGGGGGGGGCTATAGGCACATAACTAGTCATTTTGCTCGGTGCCAGTGGTCATGTCTCGGGCTGTTTGTGCCACAAAGGTTTTGTATTTGTTGTTGTTTTCACCGTTGTTTGCTTTTTAAAAGTCCTTAGAAGTCCTAGAAACACAGAATTTGGTTAGCTATTAGGAGGAGCAGAAGATAGTGTCCAACACTAGTTATTTATAGAGAACATTAAATAATATTGTTCTCAAAAGCGTTAACAATAAACCATGTTAAGTCAATAACATAAAGCTTAAGGAAAGGCATCCCAGGTCTCTTACAGATAAGATATATGTCTTTATAGATAAATCCCAACATTCCAATTATTCTGATAATTATATCAATCAGGAAGTAAAAATTCAAAGGTCCATCTTCAATAAAGCGGATGTACTGATTTCTCTTATCCAAGTCCTTGTTTTGTAGTTGACATGCCTTCTAGTCATGGTATGTGTGGCTGGAAGACCCCATCACTGGGGAGGAGGAGGCAAGGGTGCCCCCAGCATTGAACCTGGCCACGTCAGGCAGTAGGGCTCTGCTGTAGGATGGCAGATTGAGTGCCTACGTTCTCCTGCTCTTCTTCACGGAATTCCATTTAAATGACACTTAAACAAAGTAGAATAAATCCATCACAGTCCTGAGTGCAGTGGACCAGCGATTTTGAGATCTTTATGAAAACCAGGAAGTATATGGGATCATATTGATACAAAAACATTGCTGAGAAAGTAGGAGCCCAGAGTATACCTAAGAGCTGAGAGCGCTCCTCCCAGAAGAAGCACCTGCTCATCTGTATTCATTTCTTAGGGCTGCTATAATAAAGCACCACAAACTGGGTGGCTTAGAGCAACGCAGATGCATTTTCTCACAGTTCTGGAAGCTAGACGTTCAAATCAAGGTGTCAGCAGAGTTGGTTCCCTCTGAGGTCTGTGAAGGAGAATCTGTTCATGCCTCTCTCCTAGCTTCCGTACCAATCAGCCATCCTCCATCTTTCTTGCCTCGCAGATGTGTAACTCCAGTCTCTGCCTCTGCTGTTCCATGGTGTTCTCCCTGTGAGTCTCTGTGTCTTTCCTCTTCTCCTAAGGACACCAGTCCCACTAGACTAAAGGCCCACCCTACTCCAGTATTACTTCATCCTAACCTAACTAATTACATCTTCAGTGACTCTATTTCCAAATAAGGTCATATTCTGAGATACTGAGGGTTAGAACTCCCACATAGATGGGGGAGGAAGGAAGAAGGCAGGGCATTTCTCCCCCTTACTCTACTCTCCATCAGTAGCTACATCTACCCCAGCATTCCAGTTCCTACCAAAAGGCCTTGCTCCACCTGGGTGACCTGCCTCTGGTGTTCTAGCACCCGGCAAGGGAGAGCCTGGGCTGCTAAACTCTGAAAATCTTTTGCCCTCATGCTCCTCTTGTTCTAAAATCCGAGTTGCTTCATCATCCTGTTTTATCTGTCAGCTCTCCCAAGATCTTTGTAATTAATTCCCCTAATTAAATTCCCTCTATAGAACTACCTGGCACGAGTTCTGTTTTCCTGACAAGACTCTTGACTGACACAAGCTTCAAGAGCTGCCAAGCTCTGAGTCATCCAGTGGAGAACAAGAGTGGACCAGGGGGCAGCCATCAGGGTAACTGTGGGAAGAACTGCCGATGGGCTAGGTGGGCGGTGTTCACCTCTCCCTTCGTCCCCAGCAAATGCAGTACAACTGTCACAAGGAAGGCATGTGGGAAATAATAGTTGTAAGGATGTAAAACCCTTCATCTTTCTTAGTGGACAGTCAATAGATACTACCCAAAGTTGAGAAATTAAGAGGAAGAGGCATAAGTGTATTTCCAATACAGTGGATTTATTTTATCTCCTTCTTTAATGCCCAACTACGGATGGTCCCTCACACACACTCAGCTGTAGCAAGGTGCAGGCCAAGCAGGAAGAAACACCTGGCAGAAATGGTAGGACCCAGTGGAGGAGGCTGGCAAGGAGGAAAAATGGGGCATGCCATATGACAGCTATAGATAACCGGCCTTGCTTATTACTACATGGGAGGCTTTCTCTAGGAAATGTCTCCCTCCACACACCTCACCAGTAGCACTTGAAGAGATTTTCCCAAGGTCTACACCAGCAGGCAGCAAAAAGAGATAGAGAAATATGAGAGGTTATTACGATCACAACTACAGTTTACTCATAGCTAGAGTGGCTTTGGGAAATTCCAGCACATGAGTAAATTAGACATTAACTGTCGTTCATTTGACTGCTATCAAGTTGTAGCCTTATAGGAAAGCAACCTTGGTTTCTTGTTGGAAGCCTATTATTGGGGGCTATGATCCACAATAACTCAATGTAAAGACCTCTGGAAATTTCTACAAGTATATAAACTATGATCTTAAGGCAAGGCAGATCTTTGCAGACGGCTGTAAGATAAGTATACCCCCCATCTCCTTTCATGTCAGCTATCTCTGAGGACTTGTAAAAGACCTTGTTTTTCCTGATAAGGTGATATCATTTGGTAGGTTAAGTTTTGCTAAAGTAACAATAAAATCCAGAAATTTCAATAACAACACAATAAAAATTTATTTCTTGATCACATAATGTCTGATATGAACGGGTGGCTGTGTTCCATCTCAGATACATGCCCACTGGAACACACGACCTCCATGGTCATCAAAAAAGGGAGAAAGAAGGTTAGAGAATCCTGTGGGATGATTTTAAGTGCCAGACCTAGAAATGGCTTAGCTCAACTCTGCCCATCTTCTCATCAGCCAGCATGAGTCTATGACCCACCCAGGCCCATGAGAGCAGGGAAATGTGGAGAAGCACCAGACCACTGGATGAACACTAAGACTCTCACCACATCTTTTCTTTAATCATCTCATTTCTCTAATTAGTTGCCTTATTTAAATTGCTCTTACTAAATATGTCTGTGTCTCTTTACGGGACTGAGTTAGTCAAGAAAGGAGAAATTTACCAAACCACCACTTCGCACACTTTAAATATAATTCTGCTTGTCAATTATGCCTCAGTAAAGCTGGGGGGAAAGGAACATTTAAAAAAAAAAAGAAAGAAAGAAAGGAGGAATGTATTAATCAATGTTTAAAAAAAATTAGAAACCGGTACCAGACACTGATCCATCTCAGCGTGATTTATCTAGTAATGAGTTAAATACTTGCTGTATATTTACCACAGAAAAAGACAGAGCAGCCTTTATGTTCTCAGCAACAGCTCAGAAAGCCGCCAACATTAGGACCTATTTGTTTTATTGAGAAGAGGGATTGTTGGCTGGAATACAAGAGCTCCCCATTACTCTTTCTGGAAAAAGCAATGGGAACTTTAACTTTTCTCTGGACAGCTACCAAAATCTATCGGGAGAAACACAAGTTTAACATCTCTTTCTGAAGGACAGCACTTAGAATGCCTCACAGCCCTCCCCAGTCTCCACTGGTGTCAGCAATGGCCAGGGGTCCCAAATCCAAGCTCTTTTGTGTTTAATAGAAGCGCTAAAGCAAATCAACTGTACAAATTGAAAACAGCCAACTGGCCTGACCTGGAATACTAATTGAAACGGATGTCTGATGGTGCCGAGCTAAGTGGCAAGCACCAGGGTTCTCTCGCAGGATTAATTCTGAGTTCTGACAGAGAATCATTCCACGACCGGAGGGAGAGGAGTTCACATCTCCACACATCAGTGAACTTGAGTTCAAACTCAGTCTCTTGGGCAGGGAGGTTTTTCCTTGAAGGACAATTCTAGAAGTCAGGATGAGATCAAAGTGAGTACCAAAGTCTTCCATTGCTCAGAGCTGAGTTTTTAAAACTCCCTGTCTTTACAGTTCACCACTGATCTTTAATCTTCCCTGCTGCTTCCTCAAGTTCAGGACATTATCTGTCTCCTCCTAATTCACAGAGAAAACAGAGAAACTGGGTGGGAAATCCCTCAATTCTCTGACCACACTGCCCACAAGTTTTTTTAACTGAGTATTTCCCACTTCCTGTCCTAACTGTTTGTCCCTCCACCCATCACCACCTGACTTGCACCTTCACCACACCACTGAAACAGCACTGGCTAGTGATGCTGCCAATGCCCTAACCCAGAGAACACTTGTAAGTTCTTATTTCATTTGACTTCCCCTTGGCATCTCGTCCTGCCTTGGGCCATTCCCTCACTTTCCACCCTGCTGGTTCTGGGTCCCCTGATTTCTGGTTCTCCTGCCACTTACCAAGCCTCTTGAATGTCTTCCTCTTCAATGTTGGCATTCCCCTAGGTTGAACCCTTAGCTCTCTACCAATTCGTTCAACAAGACTTTCTTGAATGAGGAAGCGCTTTGATGAAGTGCTAAAGCAAGTCAGCTTCTCAGACTGAAAAGGCGCTCTGGAATTAGCACAGGAAAAACAAGATGGGTCAGATCCACCCTGCCCTCAACGACCTGTGCTCTGGATCTCATTTAATGGCCCCAACATCTACCCAGGCACCCAGGCTAACAAAACTGACCCCGTGAGGACTCCTCACCCACTCTCACGGCCAAAAAAATCCCCAGGTACAGTAGAATCTCTTTTGAAAATCTTTTGAATCTGCTCCCTCCTCTTCTTGTACAGGATCACTGGCTGATTTCCAGGCTTCATCATCTCCCACCTGGACTGTTGGCAGTAAATCTTCATTGTTCACCCTGTTGCAGCCTCACTGCCCTCCAATCTCCCCTGCATAATGTCCCAGAATTATCTTTGAAAAATTCAGTGTGGTCACATCATTCTCTATTCAGATCCCTTCAATGGTTTCCATCATCTCCCTACAGGGTCTTCTGTGAGCTGGCTCTCACCTGACTCCCCTGTGCACCTTTTACTATTCTCCCGCACAAATTTTAGTTTCCAACATTAATAATCACCTTCGAGTTTCCTTGGAAGTTCATATTTAATCACACTTCCAGAGCAATAGCCTTAAGAAATCCTTTCTAATCCTCTGACTATGGTTTTCATTATGCTATCTATGTGGTTCACTTTGCACACTATGGGCCACACACATGAACGTGCATTGACTTAAATGCCCAACATTCAACAGTCATCTCAAACTTAACATGTCCAAAGCAGAGTTTCATGTAAATCTGCTTTTCCCCCGTCGTTTCCATCTCCATTGCTCAGGCCAGAAACTTAGGAAGCAAACTTGACTCCTCCCCCTTTCTAACTCGTCCAAGTTACCTGTCAACTCCATAACCAAAATATATCCCAAAGCAATTCACTTCCCTCCTGCCCATGGCTATGTGCATGGTCCAGGCCATCAGTCTCCAGACTACTGTAAAAACTTCCCATCCGGTCTCCTGCATCCCACCTTGCCCTCTTGGAATCTATTCTCCACATTGCAACCAACATGATCTTTTAAGAACACAAATCAGACCATGTCCCTCTCCTGCTTAAAAGCCTTCAGTGGCTTCCTTGAGACTTACGATAAATTCAGACCTTTTGAGAGCCCTGCCTGAATCAGCCATGTCCTCCCTTCCAACCGCCTGTGTACACCTCACCCACTGTGCTCCCACACACTGGGCTTCTTTCCATTCCCCAAACACACCAACTTTTTCCTGTGTAAGACCTTCACAGAAGCAGTTCTCTCTCCACGAGAAGGCCTTCTCTCAGACGGTGGCTCCCTCCTGACGTTAGAGCCCCACTTAAATATCACCTTTTCAGAAATGCCTTCCCCGATCACCATGCCTAAATTAGCCTCCAACTCAGCATCAGGAATTGTTGTTGTTGTTATTTACTCAAGTTTGCTTTTAACTTCTATTTACTTTCATTCAACCCAAAATCAAATATCTTTATACAGCAAACTAAATACAAGATAAGAAGCAGAAAAGATGTTACCCTCATAATAGTACCCTGTTTTATTTGTATTATGGCTCTTATCACTGCCTGACTTGTGTATCAGCTGCTTTTTTTCAATTGACTCTCTCCTCAAATGAAGATATATGGTCCATAAGGGCAGGAACTTATTTATTGCTATATCCAGTGGTGGTATTCAAAATATTTAACAATGGGGGGCACCTGGGTGGGGCAGTCAATTGAGGATCCGACTTTTGGACTCTTGATTTCAGCTCAAGTCGTGATCTCAGGGTGGTAAGATTGAGCCCCAAATCGGGCTCCACGCTCAGCATGGTGTCTGCTTGAGATTCTCTCTCCCTCTCCCTCTGCCCTTCCCACTCATGCTCACTCTCTCTCTAAAGTAAATAAATCTTAAAAAAATATTCAACAACAGAGACGGCATGAACACCCAACCCATCAGAATGGATGCCAACCTTTAAGTGCTCATATGGTCTTGCTGATAACTAGTCGCTAGATGTCAGCCTTCTTATTCTCATCCCCAGCAACTCAACAGAACCTGTCTCTCAATAACTGTCAGTCAAATATACGAACAAATAAATCAACAGATGTTTCTAGGGTAATTTCATTGCTCTATCATGAACACAGGTCTACATTAATAAAGAGGGTTTTATTGGGCATCCCCATGTGTTTGGTTAGAATCTGTTGCCTTCAGAAGTTTCTGACATCCACCAGTTTTGACTTCCTCATTGTACCCTCTATAGGGACCCACAGCTGAGCAAGAGTGACAGGAGCAATGAAACTGAGATCAGTAGACTTGAGTTCAATTTCAGGCAATAGTATAAGCCAGTTGAAAGTTGTATGGCCCTGGGCAAATTACTTAACTCTCTGTGTCTGCTTCTCCCTCTATAAAATGGGCACACTATAATAACTTACTTCCCACAATAGCCGAAGGACTGAACAAAATAGTACACATCGACATATCCAGCCAGTCACACCTACAGCACTGCTCTGAAAAACATATGTATGGTCCAGATTATTAACATTATATCAATAATAAATTATCCCTCTTTAGACTTATCTGTTTAAAAAATTTCCCAGTTTTATTGATATATAATTAACATATAACATTGTATTAGTTTAAGATGTACAACATAATGATTTGCTATGTGTATATATTGCCATGATGATTTGATTACTACTGTAAGCTTAATTAACATCCATCACCTCACATAGTTACAGATTTTTTCCTTTCAATGAGATCTTTTAAAATCTACTCTCTTAGCAACTTTCAAATATATAATACAATAGTGTTAACTATAGTCTCCATATTGTACATTACATCCCAGAACTTATTTATCTTATAATTGGAAGTTTGTACCTTTTGACCACCTTCACTCAATTCCCCCAACCCCTGCCTTTGGCAACCACCAATCTGTTTTTTGTACTTATGAGGTTGGGTTCTTTTTAGATTCCACATATAAATGAGGTCATACAGTATTTGTCTTTCTGTGTCTGACCTTTTTCAGTTAGCGTAATGTTCTCAAGACCCATTCATGTTGTTGTAAATGGCAAGATTTCCTAATAAATTATCCTGATTTGAGAAATCAGGTGGCTTGCCAGGAGTTATAAAGGAGCTGGAAAGGAACTCTGGGTCTTGTGGGGGCAAAGCCAGAGTGCTCCAATGAAGGAAGTCCATGCTTTGCTTAGCTGAACAGCTCTTCCTGGAGATAGCGTCTTTCTGGGGAAATCTGTTTGTATGTCATTTAAAGCTGCTAGATGCTTAAAAATCGACTTGCCAGTTACTTACAGAGAAGGAAGACTTTCAGCATTCAATGGGTTAAATGAATGAAATGGTCCCAAGCATTTCCCCAACAGCAAGAGCTGGGGATGCTTTCTCCTTTGTCTCTCCTCCCACCGAAATATCGCTCCCTTTATCTGAAAACAGAGCTCAACTGGACTCTGGCCTCCACTAACATAGGTTGAGGTTTCTGTCTCCCTATCCAACTCAACCAGGGTTTTCTCAGCTTCTGAAATCCTGTCTCCTTCTGGCCTCACCCAATACTAGGACCCTGTCATACCATGGTACAGATTGTATACTGCACAGCCATATGGGGCCACATGCTCGTCATGGTCATGTGGTGATACACAACAGTCCCGACCAACACACACCTTCCTGCCATCATGTCCTCCCACCAGTATCTGTATATAGCTGAGTTATCCTGATCCAAAGAAGTTAGGGTACCCAGGAGAGCACTTCCAGCAGCCCTTAAGTCAACAATGGCTCCCAGTGAGTTTTCTTACCAACAACCACTATGTAACTTCTTCCCATTTTTAACTAACAATTTTTGCTAACTAGATGCTAAGCTTATAAACATTATTTAAGTCTTTTGTGCCCTCCAAAGCCACTGCCTTGGAGCAAATCTCTAGGCACAAGGCTCTGATTACCCCTTTGCCCAGAATTTCTCGGGGAGCAGAATAAGAGTGAGCTGCACAGTCAAGGTCTTCATTTAAAATCCATCTGCCACTGACAAGTCAGGTGGCCTTGAACAAGTGACCTACCTTCTCTGAGCCTCAGTTTCCTCAATGATGGTGATGATGGTGGTGATGATGATGATATGTACTTCATAGAGTTTTTGTAAGGAATAGTCAAGAAAATGCTTGTGAGCTATTCAGCACAGTGCCTAGCCCATACACAGTAAATGGAGAATAAATGTTAATTTTAGTATTGGTATTATTGTTTTATTGTTTAGCCCAGGAGAAGACAAACTAAGACCCAAGTGTCAAATTCAGCTGCATACACTTCAGCACATATCATCCGAGAATGCTCTCCCTACAACAGCAGAGCTCAGTAGCTGCCACACAGACAATATGGCGGCAAAGCCTGAAATATTTGCTATCTGGCCCTTTACAGCAACATTTGCCAACCTCTGCTTTACCCCGTAGCACCTCGCCACCTCCACGGTGAGATCAGCATAAAACTATTGGTGGCAGAGGCTGCTACTTGCCTCCCAATGTTAGGAGTGAGTTGGACAGTTCGGTAGTCAGGGCCGGGGTCCCCAACAAGAAGATATGGACTCAGGACAGCTGAGATAAAACAGCACTGACATCCGGTTTTGCAGCTTAGACAGGAGTGCATTAGCATTCTGCTTTGCAGCCCTTGCAGAAGTGACTTCTGCAAAATAAGACAATGAACCACAAGGCATGTGTCCCTATCCCAGGAAAGGGCAATTAAGACATAAACCCCCAGATGTCAGCAAAAAAAGACCAACAGCCGTAGACATTAACCTAATAGGTAGACAGATACGTGACCAGAGCCCTGACTGGCACGACTCAGCACACCCTGATTGCTTAAGGTAGTTCCACAAAAGAGCTGGTAAAAACCCCTCAACTTAGAAACTCCAGGGGCAACCCTCTCGGGCCTCCCTCTCTCTCTGGGAGCTTTATACTCTTGCCCAATAAACTTTGCTTTGCTGCCCACCACTCTTCGTCTGGTCCACGTCATCATTCTTCCAAGCAGCATGACCGAGAACCGTAGGTGCTGAAGGCAGAGAATTCCTGCAACACCATTACCTGTTTCTCCCTTCTCTATAGTAATAGAACCTTCTCCCATTTTTAGCCTGCACATGCTTGCCTGGAATAAAAACTGCATTTTCCAGACTCTCTTGCTACTAGATGTAGCCCTGTGACTGAGTCCTAGCCAAAGAGATGCAATCTGAGGTGATTTATAGGCCCTCCCTCTCCTCCTTCTGCAAGCCTAGAACGCAAGCGTGGAGGCTAAAGCTAGGTCTAGACCATGACCTGACCTTGAGAATGGAGGCCACTCACGGTAAAGCTACAAGACAAAAAGAGCTTGATCCCTGTCACTGCAAACCTGACACAGACTGAGGTTTCTGTCTCCATGTCCAACTCAGACAGGCTTTTCTCGGCTTCTGAAATCCTCTGTCCTTTGGCCTCTCCCAAATGGGGTGATATGCATTGCCGGTGAACTTACTTGGGATTTTCTGCACTCAGTGATGAACTTGATCCTAACAAATGTAGTTGCCAAACACATCTAGAAGAAAGAGAACTTATCGTTAGCCCTCAACATCTCCTATTTCCTACACAGCCTAAAAAACTCTTTGTAGTAAATTTGGTACTTGAATAAATTGGTTCTTGGACACACAAAACACTTATTCTTGCAGAATGCCAAAAGAACATTGCACATGTTTTATACTTATTCGGGAAAAAAGATTAATGCCCATTCAGGGAAAACAAGATTTATTAAAATGCTTATTCAGGAAAAAAAGATTAATTTGGAATTAAGATTTAAAAGAAGTTTAAAAACAAAAAAAAGAGTGATGTTAAGCCTAAAGAAAGCATCCAAGTTTTGGCCTACACTAGGCCAAAGTCTTGGGCCTACACTAGTTCAAGCTGGGTTTCGGGTCTTACAGCCAAAAAGGCCAAAACAGGCCCACACCTCCAGAAGGGGCTGTCCCCTTAGAAGCAAGTGCTCTGAGGGGTGCCTGGGTGGTGAAGTCAGTTAAGCCTCCCACTCTTGGTTTCAGTTCAGGTGATCTCAGGGCTGTGGGATCGAGCCCTACGTCAAGCTCTGCGCTCAGCATGGAGTAAGCTTGAGATCATCTCTCCCTCTCCTTCTGCCCCGCCCCCAGAACTCTCTCTCTCTCTCTCTCTCTCTCTCTCTCTCTCTCTCTCCCTCTAAAAAATAAATAAATCTTAAAAGAAGAAGAAGAAGAAGAAGCAAGTGCTCAGAGCCGTCAGGGTGGGGAATCAGGATAAAAGAATGCTGCTCTCATGTTCTTGCAGATGAGAAGCCCCAAGCTCAAAGAAGGTAGCTTGTCCAGGGTGGCACAGCCGGTGAGGGTCCGCACCCCACCTGGCTGGCTCTGGATGCAGTGCACTTCACCTCCAGGAGCAAGGAGGGCTCGTGACTGAGTTTGCTTCTCCAGAGCAAGCCGGCCGAAAATGCACGGAAAGCAGGAACCAGCCCATGTTTCTGGGAAAAGAATCTCCTGTCATCTTGTGTCCTAAGTCTGTTTGGGGAACTTCAGCAGAGAGGCCTGGGAGGTGCACACTAATGAGTAGAGAAGGGAAACCTAGTACTTTTTTAAAAGGCCATTGAAATCCTTGACTGCAAAGAAAAGAGACCACGAGTATACCGCCAGCAGAAACCAGATTGAGAAAAGAAAGAGCTGTGTCCAGGAAACTCGTGAACTTACTTTTTGGTTCGCTCACCCTTTTTTTTTTTTAATATAAACCTTCTTTTGTTGTCACTTGCTCGGTTGCTAATCACAATAGTCTCTGGGGAGGGTTTGTGGAGGGGGGTGCATCAGTGACAGCCGAGGGGCGAAGAGACCCACAGAACCCCTCCCAGAACTCAAACCATTAGTGCCCAGAAGCTTCACATAAAAATCTCTGTTCTGGACGAGGCAGGCCACCATTTGCCATTGTTATGCCGGCTCCGATTACCATGTTAACTTTTGTTTTCTTAAGTGTTTCATATTCTTGTACTGTGTGTGTGTGTGTGTGTGTGTGTGTGTGTTTAATTGATTTGCTAATATCCACTCTACCACATTACCATGTGCCAGGCACTGGGTCAGGTACAGAAGAATGCAAATGCAATGCCACACTTTATACCTAATGACTCTGTGCATTATTACCCCATTTTACAGATAGGGAAACTGAGGTGACCACGAAGATCTGCCTGGATTGTACAGCAAATGTAGGCTTGCTGAGGTTCCAACCGAGTGTCTGTTCATTTAGGATCTGCTCTTTTAATCACTATTCTTTTTTTAAAATGGAGAGCTAGGAAAGACTTTTAGGTCCAATGAATGGAAGGGAGGCTTTTTAAAGTTACCTGCTACTTTTTATGCTGCCTTTATGTTCATTCAGTGACCTGATTCACCCCTGCACCCTTGTTTATGTGTAATTAACTCATGTTTCAATGAATCTCTTCCTGATCTCCCCAACCCCCAAATTATTCCTTTACTTTTGATAACCTCCCAGTGTGTCTCTACTATACCCAAGAACACCAAGAGCCCCTTACTGGAACCTGTAGTTAACATAGTAACCGGAGACCAGCAGCTATCAATTTTTTTACTCTCCAGGGACCCTTTACGTTTAAAACTTACTGAGGCCCCCCAGAGAGCTTTTGTTTATGTAGGTTGGATCTACCGATCTTCGACGTTTTATAATTTAAAACTGGGAAATTATTAAGTTATTGATTAATTCATTTAACATAATAATAACCCCATTGCATGTTTACATAAATAACACTTCCCCAAGAGTAACCATGATTTTTAAAAATGAGTGAGAGATGTACATTTTTGCAAATCTCTTTATGACTATCCATGTCCTCATGCCTTCTTCTGTATTCAATCTGTTGTGATATGTTGTTTTGGTTGAACTATGTAAAGAAAATTGAGTTCTAAACAGATATGAAGTTGGGAAAGGTAGGAATCTTTTCATAACCTTTTCAGATAACTATGGCTACTCCTTTCTGATACCATACCAAAGCTCAGCAAGTGATCGTTTCTTTTTAAAAGTTTAGCAAATGGAATTGGAATCTATTATGGATGAACTTTTCATATTCTGTTACTGTGAACTCCATCAGACTCTGCTTCACTTCTAACCCATACATGATTTTGCAACATCATGCACTGGTCATTTGAAAACTCACCGAGTTATTCAGATCTTCCAAATGTTGGCACATTTCATTATATAATCTCCCCCAAAATTAAATTTGTCAATATCACTACAAAATGCATCAGAAAAGCTGGAGTTTGGGGAAGCTATCAAGCCCACAGCGGAAGACACAAATTTTCTAAACACCTGATTTTCACTGGAAAGCTTGAATTTTACCTTTGGCAGCAAAGACTACAAGTTATTTTCCCTGAAATGAAAGCTTGCTTGGTTCATTTTCAAGAAAACCTCTGCCATATAGCTAAGTCAGAATAACCACTTTGCCTGTCAGTCATTCTTGCAAGGAAAAGTGGCTTTCCAGGAAAAGACCAGCTAGTTAAGCTCACAAGTCCAACAACCACACAGGTGTTTTTCTCAAGCTTCCCCTCCCCCCCGCCCCGTGGTGCTTATGAACATAGCAGAAGGGCTTTGTGCGCACCTCCCATTTTGTCAAAATATTAATAAGACCTGTAACTGAGGATCAAAATTAATGCAATTAATACTTTTAACTGCTTCGTGAGGCTCTCCTCAGTGAATCTAGCATATTTTACGACCAAGTGTGTGACGATACAGAACAACATAATACCAGTTGCACATTTGACTTGACTTGAGTCCTCGGCAGTGGTACCCACCACACTTACTGCATCCTCAGTGCCAAAGTCAATCCAGCGGAAAAAGCAAACAACATCTGTGTTATAAAAATAGTTTTGACCTCATGAATCTCTCTTATAGGGCTCGGGGAACCCCAGGGGTCCACAGATCCCACTTTGAGAACTACTGCTACCACCAAGCTAGGGAGCACCCTCGGGGGCCAGGCTTTCTGTCCCTGTCCCTCCCACAGTGAAACAACACACTCTCTAATCACGGCATTTAACTCACTGAATAAAAGTCTCTTCTTTTATTGTAGGGAGGAGAGAGGAAAAAAGTTCTTTATAAAGTTTAAGTAGAATAGGTTCTGCTGGGTGATCAATCCTGGAACGCAAGCAAGACAAAAGTGACTTCCCGAGTATCTGAGCCCTGGTCTGACGTTCAGAAATGCCAGTATTCCAACTCCTGATTTCCATTCCTATTACCAGACTTGGGGAAAATTACTCACCCCCTCTTGACCACATGAATGTATGTAACAGTTACTCCCTTTAGAAATAGGGAACTCATGGATGATTAGAAGAGGGTCCCATACTTTTCTTGCTGCCAGCAAAATAATACTGCCAGCCAATCTCTCTCTCACTCGCTCTCTCTCTCCCTCACACACACACACACACACACACACACACACACCTCAGATTCTGTACATTTAGAAAAGTTATTTTCCCAAAACGATTTTCCCTAAGTAACCCATATCACATCTGTTAGGAATTTCTAATTAATAACCAAAATTAACAAAAAGATCGAGAGTATTATCAATCCATCTTTTTGTTAGATTGTGACCTCTACCCCCTTCTATTCATTATTGTCTCCATCAGTCTGATTTTCTGAACCAAGATCAAGTCTAATAAGAAAAAAATTATTTTTTTGCTAAGGAACAACAACCATGCAACATAAATTATAAACTCAAAAGATGATCTTATTAACATCAAAAGGGATATTTCATCACACAATGCTTTTAGATAAGAAAATAGGGAGTCATCAGCTCTGTTTCAGTACAGACAACAGAGCCCGTTCTGTTTCTGCAGCAGAATTCTGTTCTCGGAACGTTCTGACCTACCAACGAGGACAACATGTCAGACAATCTTATCTTGCACCAGCTTTGCTTTGTTTCCTTAGTATGCAGAATCTGTGCCACTAAAGAGAAATTAAAACAACTGATCCCTAACACTCATCCAGCTCTGCTCTGACATGGAATGGTTCTAGAACCCCCATTAGTTTCCAAACTGGAGCCTGAGTTTCTTGCTGTTCATTGTCTTGCCATTTTAAAAAGTATGGTCCAGATTCTCTGCCCCCCTCCCATACACTGGAAAATACTTTCAACTTGAAATGCAAACTTGGATGGTTAGAAATGATAATTCTCTCCATTCAGATCTCCACTATGTAGGTTTTCTGTGACTTAGGTGATTTTAAATGCATGGTACAAAGAGATCGACTCTATTGTTTTCCAGAGTTCTTCGAATGTTGTTTCAGCTGCTTATGTAAAAAATGTTAAGCTATGTGATTATTTGAAAATTTGATTTAGTGATGTTTTAAATGAATGCTTTCCATTTTCTGGACATTTAATCCGATTTTGTATATACCGTACCTAGTTTAAACCTTCCAGGCCATATTTCAAATGCACCAGTAGCTGAGACTGAATGCAAGTATTCCTTCAATCTGGCTGAGATTGCACATCTCTCCCTTTAGGAAAAGGAAAAAAAAAAAAAAAACTGTAGGGACTGTCATAAATAATTTTACTTAAGTGAATGCTGAAATTAGGCACCACATTGCCTGGCTCCCAGTAACCTATTTGCAGCCAGATATGTCGAGTACCCACTGGCCAAAGCCTCGCCTTTTCAGAAATGGAAAGCAGGAGAAACAATACGATCATCTTTTAAAGTGGCAGGTTGGACCCATCCCCAAAGTTAAATATACCTAGACAGTTTTCAGTGAGGTAACTACAGCTGACCTTGGAAGAAAATGATGTTTATAGCAGCCCGTGAGCTGGGAAAGGTGATAATGAATGAGATGTAATCATGGGTTTCTGGCACACACTTTGGACAGTACAAGGAACTAATTGCATTTAAGTATTATCTTACAATATGGTGACCCAATCATTTTGGAAGATAACCAAAGTCTCCCTTTTTGGAAGAGTTACTCTATTTTGAGTCAACATTCATTAACGTTGCCCTCTGAAACTCTAAAAAAAAAAAATCTTTCCTGGATCAAGTCAAATGGCTTGGATTTTTCCTGTAAACCTTCCTATCTGCGCTGTCAAATGCTAACAAGCATAGCAGTGGTTCGTGGGCTGAACTCTGAAATGATGGATCCTGTTTTCCCTTTGCTCCTGGTAATCCTTGGTTTAGGGTAACTTGCCGCACTACTTACTATGGTTCTCACTCAGATTACATGAAGGAAACATTCATCCTGCTAGAATCTGGTGCCTGTCCAGGGAAGCATGCCAGTCCACAGGGCCACGAGGGGTGAGGGAGAACACAAATGTCTCAAAGAACAAAAGAGCAACAGGAAGAAAGTAGTCCTAAAATGGCAGGGTAAGAGTATTCTTTGCTTTGCCTTTTTAAATCATGGACAGGTTGATACATAGATTAATGCTGCCCTACACACCTTAATGTGGGAGTTAAGCAGACTCTTAAAGTGTAAAAGGAGAACTGACAAAGGAATTAAGGTATTTTCTCCTACAGATGTATTTTTTTTAGAACGTGTCAGTGTAATTGATAGCATACGATGCTCTTGGGTCATTTTTCAGTTCTGTGTTGATACAAAATGTTGGAGTTAATTGGTCTCTTTCTGGAATTTGTGTTCCGATCAAGTGCTTATAATTTCTATTAATACTTTTCTAAAAAACTAGTACTTTCAGCTGAAATATATTTATAATCTCAATGTGCTATATATATTACAGCCAAACAGGACAACAGCAACAAAAAGACTCTGTCCCTGCTTCAGGAGTGTACATGATAAACAATGAAAATGGAGAATTTGTAAGGACTTGTAAACTTATTTATCAGCGTAGGCAACAGAGACATGAATCTTTTGAACAATCAGAAACACCAACTTGAGAAGTAGCTTGCAGGCCTTCAAAGTCCATCTGTGTTTTAAAGTTTTCCCGTAACTAAATCCAATTTGTAAATCAGAAAACTGGAAAAGAACAGGGCTCTACTAATAAAAAGGAAAAAGTAGAACTCATTGTCTCAGGGAAAGTTTTCAGAATTTGCCAGATTTCAACCGTAGTCTCAAGTGTTTCCACACGCCCCAAGCAGAACAAGAAACGAGGAAGCATCTTCCCCCAGGTAGAAGAAAGGCTCTGAGCAGGGCTATAATAGAAGGTAGCTGGGGTCCTCCCTCCCGGCTCCTCTCCGTCTTGAGGATCAATCACTCTTTTAGAATAGTAATAGGGATTTTATTCGTCCCAAACCTAAGCACAGGGGCACAATTTTTAAACTGGAAGAGTCTTACCCATCCCTCCCCGCCCCCCGGGAAATTTCATCTTGTATGAAAGTCACCAGGCAGTCCACAGAAAGGACTTGCTCCCTGCTGGAGTCTATGAATGAAAACTACGCTTTGGTGTTAGGTCGTCCCATTGCTTAGGAATTGGGAGAAAATAGAGCGTAGCATTTCAAGTATTCCAAAAACAAGCAGAATCTGAGAAGTGGAATATGAAGAGCTAAGAATCCAAGATCAAAGCATCAGCCGTTCAAGGAAGATAATAAAGCGGGCACGAGGCCCAGGGTGTCTGCTGCAGAGAGCAGGACTTGAGTCCTGTTGAAGCCTTTCCTCGCAGAAGCTGCAAAGGCAAAACTGGGCGTCAAGCCGATGAAGTACAAAATCACAGAGGAGCAACCACCAGGAGCATACAAAGTTCTAATTAAATTGGGCTTAGATGCAACAGGAAGGACAAGGGGACTCTGAGTTCTAGCCATTGAAGGTTGGGATGATTACCTGGCTTTGGAGCCGGCTACACACCTGCTCTTCACTTCGGGGACACGGGAAACACCTCCAGATAAGGCACGGCCTTGGGCCGAGAGGGGGTCAAAAAGCGGTGTGAAAGGAAGTGTGAGGACCCATCTGCTCCATTCCTCTGTGACTCCAAAGACTGTGCTCCGATGAGTCCTCAGGGGAGTGTGTGCGCCTCCCTGCACAGGAACCATTATCGACTTCCATGGTCCTTTCCAGTCCCCATGTCTGTGTCCGGCCCCTGTGCTTCGGCTCTCTGTTCTGCGATGCTCACATAACCTGATGCGCTGACTTAACGATAATCTGCTATTTTAAGAAACACAGTTGACCCTTGAGCAACGTGAGTTTGAACTGCACAGGTCAACTTAGGTGGGGCTTGTTTTGATAAATACAAGACAGTACTGTAAATGTACTTTCTCCTCCTTGTAATTTTCTTAATAACATTTTCTTTTCTCTATCTTACTTGATTGTAAGAATACAGCGTATAATACATATACAATGTATGTGTTAATTGACTGTTTATGTTATCAGTAGGGCTTCTGATCAACAATTGGCTATTAGTAGTCTGGGTGGTTCAGTCAGTTAAGCGTCTGCCTTCGGCTCAGGTCATGATCCCAGGATCCTGGGATCCAGCCCCACATCGGGCTCCCTGCCCGAGGGGGGGGGCGCCTTCGCCCTCTCCCTCGGCCTGCCGCTCCCCCTGCTTGTGCGCTCTGTGTGTGTGTGTGTGTATGTGTGTGTGTGTCAAATAAATAAATAAATTCTTAAAAAAAAAGTAGTTAAGTTTTTGGGCAAAGTTATATGAAGACTTTTGACTGAAGGGGGGAGGGAGCGGTGCCCCTAACCCCCAAGTTGCTCAAGGGTGAAATGATTATAATACTTGCCTTTCCCAGGTAAAAACTGTTTTATCTTAATGTGTTCCTAATTGGTCCTCATCTGCAGCAAGGCAGAGAGCAGAGAGCGATGGAGACGGGCAGATCTTTGACTCCTCAAATCGCACCAGAGTAGTGTCTTTCCATTAACACTGGTTTTTTAAGACTGTGAGTGTATACACTAACAGAAGGTATTTGTATTTTGCTAATACTGATGTGCTTTCATTCCAGTGTGATCAATGTCAGCTACTGCATTCAGTGAGGCCACTATTCAGAAAAACAAAATGCCAACTACATAATGCTGGATGCACCTAAACCCAAATTTATAAAATGTACAAAGTTAACAAAGTATTTAGAGCTCAAAAAGGTTTGATGGATGAAGGAAGGAAGGAACAAACGGAAGGGGTATTTATTCCTTTTAAAAAGAGTTCTCTGCTTCTCAAATAGATTTATTTCAAAATTCATGTGCAGAACTCCAGACTCAGCAGAAATTATTTAGGGCTCCCCTCCAAAAAACAAAACAAAACAGAACAATATATACTTAGTTTTTTGGGGAACATGTATATTATGGAAAGCAAGGCTCAACTCTTGAAAAAGATGTTTAATGTTAGAATTAGAGAGGGGCTTTTTGGTGCCATGTTATCTGAATTACGGAAATTAGAAACGGTAACCAAATTCTTCACCTTCTCCTGTGCATGACTAAGTAGTATTGTGTCCAGGACTCTCTTTTCTTTGCTCGAGTACACTTTGATCATCCTAACCACAAATTTTATAGCCTACTTTGCGTTGAAAATATGAAAAATGAGTGAAGCTTGTTTGTGAAAAATCTAGCTCCTTGATGTCCCAACCATAGGCCAGTATGAGAGGCTTTAAAAACTTGATATGAGCTCAAAGAGAAAGAGAGTCATGTTACCACCAACAAGCAGAGCAGGCAAATTCCCATGATGCCAGGCCACTGCCTGAGGGGGGGAGCCAAGTGGGGGCACACAGGGCATTCCTTCAAGGGATTGGTTTCCTGTGTGATGCCACTGGGGGTGAGGCCAGGTTGCTACTTGCCCTCTACTTCCATGAAGCCACAACGGCCCCTGGAACACATCACCAAGGAGGAGTCTTTTCTGACCTTGGCCACGATGTGGGTCATAGGGGCTATCCTTCCTAAAAGTCTAGAAGAGATGCTAACATGCTGAAATATACTGGATGAGACAGATGAAATGATTTTTTTTTTTAAGATGTGGAATTTGCTTTAAAGTAATCTATTGGGGGGCGCGCGCCTGGGTGGCTCAGTCGGTTAAACGTCTGCCTTTGGCTCGTCATGATCTCAGGGCCCTGGGATGGAGCCCCGCATCGGGCTCCCTGCTCAGTGGAGAACCCCGCTTCTCCCTCTCCCTCTGCCTGCCGCTACCCCCCCGACTTGTGTCTCTCCCTGTCAAATAAATAAATAAAATCTTTTAAAAAAATAAATAATCTATGGAGATGAAAGGAGATGTCTTGATCATTCCTATTCCTGGATAATGTGTACATGGGGGTTCATTACACTATTCTGCTTACTTTTTGTGTATGGTTGAAACTCCTCAGAATATAATGGGGTTTTTCCAGCTTTTTTTTAATTTAAATTCAACTAATTAACATATAGTGTATTATTAGTTTCAGAGGTCGGGGTTCGGTGATTCATCAGTCTTATATAACACCCAGTGTTCATTACATCACGTGCCCTCCTTAATGCCCATCCCCCAGTTACCCCCCACCCCCCTCCCCTCCAGCAACCCTCCAGTTTGTTTCCTATGATTAAGAGTCTCTTATGGTTTGTCTCCTTCTCTGATTTCATCCTGTTTTATTTTTCTCTCCATTCCCCTATGTTTTGTTTTGTTTCTTAAATTCCACATATGAGTGAAATCATATGATAATTGTCTCAGAATATAATGCTTTTTAACAACAACAACAACAACAAAAATCCCCTAACATAGTTGGGGCAAGAAGCAAGTGGAGAGAGAGAACAAATAGAATGTCTATACTAACCTCATTTCTCAGGATGAGAAAAGCAGAAAGTCCTTGTTATTGGATGAAATATCCCAGCCAGAAGCACTGCCCTCTCTGATCAACACTGTGGCAAAGCCACGAAGCCCAGCACCAATTCAGATAAAACAGCTGCAAAAATAGAGGCTGCTCCAGCCTTGAAACTTAAGGAAAATAATAATTTGAAATTAAAAAAAAAAAATCCCTGAAATGAATCCATTCCCCCCCCCAATTACAATCACAACTTTTCACTTGAATTATGCATCACCATGACTATTTGAATTATAAATGTATGAATTATTCATTATCTGCGATGCGACTGAGTGTTTTGGTCCCACTTGTTGAAAGCCAGTGCTAAGCTTGCCTGGGATCTGGCTGGCAAGGGTAGGGTGGCATCTGGGGACCCTGGAAGGCAGTTGTCCTTCAGAGCCCTCCGCCACCAGGACAGAGAATGGAAGGGTACATTATACTGTACGGAGTTGTCAACTCTGAACTCCTTGTGCCATAAAACGTCCCCATCGCCTCCTGGCTCCCCAGCCGGTAACAGCTGCTACCCACTGGCACCACCTACATTTTAAACCAGCTGGAGACAGAGTTCTACGTGATAAGCCTGTTATATTTGCAGAGTAAGCAGGGACACCTAATGGCTTAGTGCCCTAACGATCCTGGGACTGGCCTCTGACAGGCTACAGCAGTGTGCACTGGCAAAGCAGAGGAAAAAATAATAAAAAGAGCCTTTGTCAAAGCTCCCTCTAAATCAACCTTTTAAATGTGCTGGGTTTAAGAGTCCCAAAGAGCCAATTCAATCACACTGGCCTCTAAGAACCACAGAAACCCCCAGGATAGCCATGGCCAATTAGTCCAGCAAGAGGGGAGTGTGTGTGCATGCGTGCGTGCGTGTGTGTGTGTGTGTGTGTGTGTGTGGATACGTTCAGAGAATCCACACAGATGCTGGAAGAGCCCCCTGGAGAGAGGGCAGAGTGACCCCCAAACAGAACCGGACTGTTCTTTTCTTGTTTAGGATGATTGAAACCAAGCAAAAGGAACAATTAGAAAGATGGTAGTAAAGACTGACACTGAGAATAAAAACGAAGGGAAAGGTTAGCACACAGGGGACCTCTAAAAGAGTGAAACTAAAACTAGTTTTCTTCACATCATCCACCAAGAAGGAAAGCAAGCCAGCCGTCTAAAACCCAAGTGCACGCTTCATGAAGGACCAGGCAGGGGAACAGGGAGAGGCAGATAAAAGAAGAAAACACATGAGATGCCAAAACCAAGAGGGAAGAAAAAAATGTGTGGTGTCAGAAACCGAACACAAGAGCAAGGATGAAATTGTCAACAGTGCAAAGTAAAACCCCCGACCTGGCCATGTGGTTTTTGCTAACAAAGAAAACGTGTGATTTTTGTAGACAGCCCAGCAAACCTGAAGAAAGCCTTGCATATAAATGTCTTATGCACTGATGAAAAGGCCCAGCCAATTCAGTTTGCAGATTTCCCCGCATTGGATGGATTATGACTGGGGGGGGTGGGGGGGTGAGGGGCCACAGTGGGCGGTCACCCGGGCTTTCCTCCTGAGAACTGCAGACCCACCCAGGGACGCAGGATGCAGGCCCTAGGTCCACAGAGGTGTCATTTGGTTGCTGGGAATGCCAGAAGCCATGAGGAAAACTGGAGCCTACACAGAGTCAGCTGGCCATGTTAAGGAGGCCTGGCACTGGGTGGCTTTCCAAGGGAGCGGGGATTTAGGGACTTAGGGGTGCTGGACAATCAGATGCACCATCTCCCGTGAGGCTGGCTCCGCAAGCCCCTGGTCTGAACCTTTGTGAGTTCTGATCTTCAGTTTCTTGTGTGCACCACTGGGGACCTCAAATGTCATCTGTGACTCCAACGGTGCCCTTGGAGGTTAAGTTTTCAAACCATGGAGCAGAGGGAAGTGGGGTCGGTTTATTTGTTCTTTTAGTGGTCATGTTATCATTTGGACCCAAGTTTTAAATTTCCCCAGATCCTAATTGCAGTTGCTCAGGACATTGGTTAGTTTCAAGTGCTGGAAATATGTTTGGACACCTCTCCCAGAAGTGGGTAAGAAGTTAGAATAACGGAAAAGCTTGGCTCCAAGCTCAGAGGAATGTCAAAAAGCCTATGTTTGGCTAAATGGACTTTGTATAATGAAATCTCAGCTTCCCTCTGCTCTTAAAGGCCAAATAAATATTGGATGAAACTGATGAAATTAAGCAAAGCGAGAGGCTTTAGAGTATTTACTGCAATGTTCTATTGGTGAGGTGTATTTATTGCAATATGCTGTCGATGAGGAGTATTTATTGTAACATGCTAGGGATGAAGAACAATGGGTCTCTCTTTGGTTTCATCCTGTATGAACGTGTTCAATCATTCACTAATTCATCTACTTGTGTATTTGATACATTGAGCCCCTCCCATATGCTAGTCATGATGGAAAGACTGAAGAACCCCTTCATCCGCGATGCCCTTCCCTCTGCCCTCATCTTCGGAGCAGTACCCTGTGGAAACCCCTGAAGTTCTGCAAGCCTAAGAAGTTGTTCTGTTCTGCAAACAACAAGGGCATTCTTCTCAGTTTCCTACTCCCTCAAGTGTTAGGGGCTTGAGTTGTTCTACCAAAGACACTAATAATTTGGTCTCTAGTGCAACTGAGATCAATTACAGATATTTCCTAGGTCAAGTGCCTGGAGCAAAGAATGGTGTTTAAAAGACAATGTATCAAATTCTTTAGCTAGGCAGCAGAGCAAAGCTCGCTGATCCATGGGATGGCTGACTCTATTTCCTTGATCATCAGCTAATAGATTATACTAGCCAGCCATAATCCATCCAACACGGGGAAATCTGCAAACTGAGTTGGCTGGGCCTTCTCACCAGTACATAAGGAGGCTGGCCTTGATGGAAGCCTCATTTACTACAAGGCCATGAGGACAAGCTGTAGTGAACTGGAAGGTCTATTTTCGTCCTAGGAATTCGACCCCACTTTTAACACACTGGCATTCACAATAAAGGTTAGGAAATTATATTACGTGTTCTTCTACGGTCAGGTTGATATTCTGGCATCTCAGCGTAACTGAAAACAGCCCACTTAGTTCTCTGGAGCTTTTTATGTCTTCACTGCCCCTGGTTTTGCTGCGAGAGAGAGAAGAGCTACGGAATAGGAGGCAGACGAGCTCACTGACTGAGCATGTCGGCCATTTCTTCCAGGACAGAGAGATGTCAGGTGCCTCTACCTTCAGGACACTTCCGTTCTGATCTCGGGCTGCCACAATAACTGTGGAGCCTTAATGTCACAGTTCAGTCCTTGTACTTTGAAACTGTTACACCAGTATTTGGGGGGCATCAGGAGAGAGAGATGGAAGTGTAGACAATGATTCTCTTTTATCGCGGATGTGAAAAGGGCAATGGGGCTGATGATTAACTACCACATGCTTTGTGAACTTGAACAGTCACCACATTAATGCCAGACTTTATTTCCAAAAAGCTGAAAAAAAGGCGTGCATCTGTGGTTAATACACTTACATGATTAGAGGCTTAACCGTGCTCTGTAAATTGAAAGTATGTAGGTAGTTATCGTTTGCTTAGCAACTTTTTGTGGTGTTTTCTTCTAATTTTCCCACAAGTTAAATTTGAAGCTTGATTTGGGGATAATACTCAAAGTAAGTTTAATACGCTTTAAATACCTTTTCTATATAGTATTTGTACTCTGGAAAAAAGCATGTAAAACAATATATATAATCACTATGTGTATAAAACATAAATGAGTTTACTTTCTCTTGAAAGAAAAAACTTAAACTAGATTAGAGTTCCTGTGTTCAAACAATTAAAATTCATCAAAATTTCTTTTAAATGAGTGTAGAATTCTCTTTTGGGAAATTGACACTTGGGGAGAAGTCTAGACTGTATCTCTGGTATCCTAGGTAGGATGCTCGATCATCTGAGGGCATCAGAGGTTTACATCTCTTCTTCCAGTTGGAGTTTTACAACTTTGGAAGAGAAAAGAAGAAATGAGGAATGAACAGCTGGCTTTAAATCAGTGTCAAAGAGCTGAGTTTGATTTTCTGGACCAGGGCTAGCCACACAGAACAACAGTTATTGGCAAAGGGACACCGAGCGCATCCACAAGCTCAGGAAGAACATGTTTGGCTGTTTGACCCAAACAGAAGGACCAGAAATAGAAATTTGAAGAGGAAGGGAGAAAACTACCCCGCTACAACTGTGAACCTTACAGGACAGGGAACAAGAAGCAAGCTGGAGAGACAGAATTGTTCGGGAGGAGCCCACTCGTGTTCGGCAGAGAAGGCTGGCCTCCAAGGACCATTGGCCAAGCAGGTGCAAAGGGAGCATGATATTTTAACACAAGGTGGAATTGTGACCTCACAAGAGTCATGGAGATAGGAAACTAGGTCCGTCACAGGAATATGGTTGGGAGAGTGTTTGCCTTATTCAAACAACAGAAGTGCTGAGAGGTTTCTCACTGCTTTGAATAAAAGAAGAATTAAATTAATTTAGCTCTCACTATGTACCAAGCACTGTGCTCATTGCCTTCTATTAATTATTTCCTTTAATTCTATGAAGAAGGGTTCCATTTTACAGATGAAGAAATTGAGGCTTAGAGAAGTGGAGTTGTCCAGGATAATTCAGTGGATAAGCTTTAGAACCAAAGCCCTTGCTTTTAGCCATGTACTAGACTGTCTTCTGAGAAAGAGTCCCAGAGCAGAACGAACCCTGGAATGCCGGTCATACCCACCCTCCTTTGGGAGGGATGCTGCCATGCTTCTCCCATTGTGATCTGCACTGGAGCCAAAGTCTCACAGGGAGCCACAGCTGAGGTCCCAGTGGGAGGATCCACTCCCTTGCCTGTCCATAGTAAGTAGCTTTATAATGAGCTTTATCCTGCAGTCGGTCACCTGTTTAGTCTCCACACTTCCTGCCAGGAGCGGGTCATCCTGCCTGGAAATCTACCAGCCCAGAGGTAGAGGTGGTAAGAAGAGCTTTGTGGGTGAGGATAAGTAATGAGAGAAAATAATCAATGAAGTAATTAATGCTGTGGTGACTACCGGGCCAGGGGCGAGCAATGGGGGTTTCCTGGCACAAATCACAGCTGGGGCCGCTGAGCACAGTGACAGAATCTGAGCCGTTCAGGTGTCCACAGTAAATCTCATTCCTCTCAATGTTCCTGCTCTGCTTCTCCATCCTGAGACCCCCCACTGTATGTCAATGAAGCCTATCCTGGGAGTTCTGCCTCCAGGGAGAAGCAAATTAACACTCTTTCCCAGCTTGGCCTAGAGCTGCCCAGTGCCCAGCAACCTGCTCTTATCTCTGTGTTGTATTTGTCACACATTAAGTGTCATGGTCAAGTCATTGGTCTGTCTCCTCAATTATATCATGAGCCTATTAAAGGCCAGAACTGCTGTTTTGTCCCTAAATCGCCAATACTGACCATGACCCAACCCAGGAAAAGACTAACCATTCTTAACCATTCTTCAAATGTGAACCCCTCAGGAAGGCCTTCCTCAATGGATGATTCCTGCTCTCCCTTGCAACAGAAATCACCTGAGTTGGATAGAGGAGTTCATCAGTTACTGAGAAGCCTGCGGCCAACTGGAGGCCAAGCCAACTTGGGGCCAACAAGAAAGAGGTGATGATAAAAGATCCTAGTATTGGAAATTTCTTTGCTGTCTTGTCTGGCACCACCCCTAGAAAAAAAGAATTCCAGGGTCACATGCTTACCCTTTGACTGTCCCAGGAAAGTGACAGGAAGAGTCTGGCAGATGAAACTTCACCAGAGATGTCTTTGACTTCCACATTGGGAGGACATCTATATTTGTCCAACCCAGACTGCTCTGGTGGAAGGTAGGTTATGCCCAGAAGAAAATCATGGTGCTCTTAGGAAGGGGAAATGGATTTAAGGCATCCAAAAAATGAAAAATGACCACTACACAGAGCTCAAGACGGAGAAAAGCGTTTTAAATATTAAAGTGGTCCAGGAACATAATGTCCAACATAATGTCCTCATCTATTCAAGTATAGATCATAGGATCAAACAAGGGAGGTTCCAGCCTGACATAAAAGATACTGTTGGCTGAACTCAAAGATCCCTTAAATTCTAAGAGTCACCAACTCTAAGTAGTTTTCGATCCGTGGACATGTTAGAATCATGTGAGGAGTTTTTCAAATTATTTCTGCCTCACTCTCTCCCTGTCCCCAGAGATTCTAAAGCCCCCTTCCTATCCCCCAACCTCCATCTCTAGTTGAGAAACAAAAAAGCCCACACATCTAAGGTTTTTACTATTGTGTCACTACCTGACCTTGGTGAAATAGCCCAGGAAGGCAGACAGGATGCTCCTCAAATGGGAAAATTCTTTTTTTATTTAACATTTTTTGTATGCATTAGGAATGTCTAACTTGTAGATTTAAGCCGTGTAAGAAATATCTGTGAAAAATGAAAAGGGACTTGGTTGAAGAAAATTAATAGTTGGAGTTATCTAACAATGCTGCAAATGTTGGCTTCCTTCTGCTACTGCTATTTTGTTTGGAATGGGTCCAGTTTTCCCCTTGCATAAAAGGAGACAAGATCTGTTTGAAGCCATTAACAGCACCAATAGGAGGGACATTTGAATTAATAACCAGAAGGCCAGGCAGCCAGGAGCAATTGGGAGCATAATCTTTTCCTTTGACTTTTTTTGTAAGACTGATATTTTGCTACATTATACTAGGTCCGACAAGCCACTGCAGAGCCAAATAATTTATCTTTCCAACTCTTTTTATTTTTTAACTTGACCCAAGTAAAATATTTTAATTTATTTGCATGGAGATGCCGTCTGTGGATTGTGTTAGGCGCTATTAAGCATTATTCCTGAGCATAAAGAATTCCTTGGAATTCAGCAAGAAATAACAATATATTTAAGGGCATAAGCAGATGCTCTTGAAATAATGCTAAGTGAACAGAGTAAGATGCAAAACCAAATATAATGTGTGATCTTCATTTTGTTTCTTAGAAAGTAAATTTATACAAAAATTAAATTTTTTCTCATCTGTTTTACTTGACTCTACTTGCTATTGTACCCCCACAATTTCTTTTTAAGATTTTATCTATTTATTTGAGAGAGAGAGTGAGAGGGAGAGAGAATCTGAAGCAGACTCCACACTGAGCGCAGAACCCAACACGGGGCTCGATCCCACAACAGCAAGATCGTGACCTGAGCCGAAACCAAGAGTCAGACGTTTAACTGCCTGAGCCACACAGGCAATCCTGTACCACCACACTTTTTGCAAAGTCTTCTTGTAATGATTTTCTGGAGGCCTCAGAGGACTCTCACACGTGCTCGGGAGCTAGTCCCCAACAATGTCATGTGGTCCCCATTGTGGTCCCCCTCTTTGCCAGCTCCGGCCTCCTTCCACCAAGAGGCACTGCATCTACCCAGTACCCCTGCTGCTTTTCTAGGAACACAGATCCCCTCAGAAAGTGGCCTCCTGGGACCATCACATACACCCTGGACGCAATGGAGCCGCCAAAGGACCAAATCTGGGCCAAATCCTGTGCTAGAGTAGGGAGGCCGTCAGTCCTGCCTTTCCTTGAGCTCTTCACTGTACCCTCCTCCCACCCATTCTACACTAGGACCTAGGCTGATCCTTCCCATAAACGCACACTAAAAGACAGGCCTGTCCTGCTTGCAAAGCCTTCAAGAGCTTCCTGAGACCTACGTCATAAAACAAGAACCCCTCAGCCATACCTGTGCGGCCCTGCCTCGGCTTCCGGCAGGGCCTCTGTCCTGGACCTCACCCTCTCTTCTCTGGGAACAGCAAAGGGCCTCCCAAGTGACAGCCCATCCCCCGGTGCTGCAGGTGCCCTACTGTGTGCCAGGCCAGGTTGGTGGGCTCAAGGATGAGCCATGATCCCCATTCCCAGGAGGCTCCTACTGTACTTCTGCCCCAAACCCATCAGCCCAACAAGCATCCACTTCTTCAAAGCTCGGCTCAGATGTTTCTTCCTGTGACGTTTTCCTGAACTCTCCCATCCCCGACAGTATGTCTGCCCCCGCACTCAGTGTCCTCACAGCACTTGGGTCTCCTTTCTCCCCCCCTTACTTCTGTGGTATTTCGCCCAGGCTCCTACCAGCATTTCCTTGTGTTTGCTGATCCACCTCCTTCCCGAGGTAATGAGATGCTGCAGTCAGGGACCTTCTCCTGGTCACTTCGGGGGACCCAACACCCAGGACGGTACCCGGCCCAGACCACGCATCCAGTGCCCCGACGGAAACCTGAAACAAACGTGAAACTCCACCCTGGAACTTCCGAATTTCCGAAGGTCCCTCGTGTCCATGTTTCTTTTCTTTTATGCCAGAGGGCGCCTGGTCTCTCTGTCCCCCTCTTCTCTACCCATGAGGGGTCATAAGATGTGTTTGGTTTCCGGCCTGTGCTCCTCCAAGACTCCAAACCTGGTGCGTGTGCACAAGGCCCAGCTAATTGACGAGCTTTAGAATGATCGCAATTAACAGTGACCCTACCTGAGCCTGGGCCCCGGCCCGACAAACGCCCATCCCCACTACCCACCAGGTCCCACCCCACCCTGGGATCAAGGTCATCCCCCCGTGAGAAGAGGCCCTGCAAGACACAAACCTGTCCGAGTCCGGAAGCTGCCTGAGACCTCGAGGGCATGTTCTCATCTCCTCTTAAAACACGGGTTTGCCTTTGCCACCTAAGTAAGGTAGGCTCTGTCAACGCAGCCGGGTTTCTGCTCAAAGGGAGCTCCTGCAGGCCCCGCAGAGCCTGTCCCTCCTCAGGTGGCGCGGCCACGACTCACCTGCCCCTGTTTGAGGTTCGCACTCAAAACCACCCTGCTTCACAGAGCTAGGGCTGCAGGCGTATCCACCCTTCGCCATAAGACTCACATGTACCCTATTCAGAGGACCGGTTTGGAAAAGAAAACCGCAGCATGCAACTATCTCTGGGACCTCCACGAGGGGTTCGCTCAACCGACTGTGGAATGTCAATGTCTCACCCACCCATAGCCGGCCACAAACGCATGTCTCCGTCTAAAACTCAGATGACTCTCGGAAAGGGAGCACTGCAGATAGCAAGCATGCTGGGCATGGGTGTCTCCAGCGAGCCTGGTGCCCCCGACCGCTATGAACACCAATGTCACAGGATCGCCTGACAGGCAAGCCCAAACCAACAGCAGGCCTTGCCTCTTGGTCACCATCCTTTTAAATCTTGCCCAGAGCTGACTGGGATTCTGTGGTGGGGTCACCTGAGCCAGAAACCTAGCCAGGAAGCTGAGGCTAAGCCGTGTGATGGGCAGACCACGGCTCCAGCCACAACATCTCCATCAAAACAATGTCATGGACAGGCCTAGAATCTGTGGTGATCAAAAGGTGCTCTAAGCATGCAAAGGCCTTGCCACGATCCTAGGCTTTCAGTTAGAAAGGCACATGTAAATGTTCTGACATGGTGTTAAGACATTTCACGTAAATATAGTGAACTTAGGTACTGGCAAGAAAGATCAGCCTGCGTTTTGTTCAAGCTGCCCCCACGGGCTTCCTTATTCTGTCCCGTCGTGTGCTTGTTTTCAAGAATGTTAACAAGGGGCGGATTTTGTCCTGAGCTGGGCACTTGGTTACCCCCTTGAGGCTCAGAATTGAGACGGGTGAGTCCGTATTCAACAAATGCGTGTTGAACACCTGTTATGTGCCCGGCACTGAACTAGTCCCTAGGGTTCCGATGCTGAACAGGGCAGAGTATCCCCTGTCCCCACAGGAGTGACAGTGCAGTGACAACATGTTCTAGAGGTGCCACCAGAGCAAGGCCTGCCTATTCCGGTCCTACACCACAGGGCTAGCGGCAGCCCCAAAATGAAAAATGCGTTCCTGTGACCACAACCGACAGCCCAGCTGTCGACATCCCTCGGTGGAAAGTGGTGGAAAATAGCAGGAGTTTCAGGCCTGGAATGGCCAAGGTGACCCTGCTTGTGGCTGTGCCAAGGTTCCAGGCTGTGCTATTTTTGTTATTATTAATTCTAGTAACTATATTTTGTTGAAGGTTCTCTAGAGACTAGGCCCTGGGCTAAGGGCCTGACCCATGTCACCTGGCTGTGGCAGGGATCTTCCTCGTCTCCTTAGCTCTGGAGGAGGGGAAGAGGAATCTGGGAGTTGGGTCTTAATGTCCCCTTTGGCCAGAAGGCTCATCTAGCTTACTGCCTCCTGCGGTGGTGGCAGGATTTCTCCAGGCTCTGAAACAGCAGGGACACTCCCTGCCTCCACAAGGAGCCGGCCCCTCCCTGCCAGAACCCTTTCACCATTTAACAGACAGAGGCATTTGGGAAAGAGCTTCTGGAATTCCAGGGTAAATGAGGTCAAGTAGGTCAAAATGTTTCGTAAACTGTAAAATGTTATAAAACTATAGGATACCATCATCATCATCATCATCATCATCATCATCACCGTTATTATAAACCCATAGTGGTAACATCACCGTTAGGCTTTGACTAGACAGATTCAAATCAAGAGCCTTTGCCTTTATTTTTCCACTCTTTCCATTATGTTTTTATTCTTTCCTGGCTGTGGTATATTTCTTGAAAGTCAATACAATGAACAGACTTTAAGTGTCCTATCCATCCATTTTGTTCTTTACTTTTGACCAACATAAAGTCATATAGTTATATTTAAACACATAGTGCAAAGTCAATGGGTTCTATTTCAACTTATAAATATGTAGAGCTGAACATTGGATTACGATACATGTTACGGACTGAATCTGTGCAGCCCCCCCCAAAATTCAAATGCTGAAGCCCCAACTCCCACTGGGACTGTATCTGAAGATCAGGCTTCTGAGGGGTGACAGGTGCAGGCACCTGAGGCAGATGCACTGGGAAGAAGAGACACTAGAGCTTTCTCCCCGCACCTGCAGAACGATAGGTCACTGCAGGAGGCCATGGCGACCAGGCAGCCACCTACAAGCCAAGAGGAGAGGCCTCAGAGTAAACCAACCCTGCCAGCATCCTCATCTCGGACTCCTAGCCTCCAGCGCTGTGAGAAATACATCTCTGTCCGGCAAGCCCCAGTCTAGGGTATTTAGTGGCCACCCGGGCAGATTAAGACGACACATTTTGGCTCAGTTTAATACTTACCCTTGATAATAGATAGGCAAACCGTTCTTCCTTTTTTTTTTTTTTTTTTGGTCTGTTTTCAAAAGGTGATGTTTTGCCTAAACTCTTTTAATTAATAAGCTGTTGATTCTGTGTCCTGTACATGATTTTAATGTTTTTAAATTGCCATGACAAGTAATAATAACTTATTTGCTACATTTGTTTTGTCAGACACCAATTCAACAAATGTCTGAAAAGGTTGAATACCTGCAAACACGGTTTACTTTGAACACGCAATCCTTTAAAATCTGCTTGCAGGGCACCTGGGGCGCTCGGTCGTTAAGCGTCTGCCTTTGGCTCGGGTCATGATCCTGGGGTCCTGGATTGAGCCCCGCATCAGGCTCCCTGCTCAGTGGGGAACGTGCTTCTCCCTCTCCCTCTGCTACTCCTGCTTGTGTTCGCTCTCTCTCTCTGTGTCAAATAAATAAAATAAAACAAATAAAAAAAAAAATAAAAATAAAATCTGCTTGCAAATTAATTCTGTTCACAAGCGACTGTCAATACTGTGGATTATGAAATACAGTGCAAATGAAATAAGTCAAAAAGGAAGGTCAGACTGACTGCAATCTTTAAGAGAACACACGAGACTTCCAGGCAAATAGTACCAGAAATTAATACTACACTATGCTATCTAGAGTGATTTACAAACCAAGCTGTGATTTCTCTTGTAGCCCAAGCCAAGGGATTAGACTTTGATTGCATCTCTACATAGACACCAAGTCAGCCTGCAGGATGTCTTCCCTGAACTCACAGATGCACAAGAGAAGCAGGAAGAATCAGGGAGGAGGCACACTTGACTCAAAGCTGACCCCTCCGCCTTCTCGCTGGTGCCTCCTATCTCCGCTGCCCAGCAAGGGTGGCTCCCCGGGGCCCTGCGGCCTTCCTCAGCTACCACATCCTCCACTGCCTTCCCCAGGCATCCTGACCTTTCCTCAAACACCCTCGCCCTCAAACCTTATCTGCCATGTGCCGTTGGGCTCCACTTTCTGTTAGGAAACTGATAAACTAATCTCTATAGAATGGGGAAGTCACTGCTTGCTATGTCCCTCCTTCCTGCCAGTTAAACAATTTATATGGAAACAACACTCTTGGAGAGATCACGCTTGAACTACACAATCATTGTGTTGATGCCAGTTCTAGTCTTCGGTCTCAGGCTGTACTGGTTTCATGGACCTGATATTCATTTTCATCAAATTTGATTAATTGGTTTTTTTCTATAGGAATATAATATCACAAGATTCCCTGGAGGTTTGAGAATAACTCAGCTATCGCCTTTGATCCCATTAATACTAATATCAATAAAAAGTAATTTTTAAATATAAATCAAAACCTATCAGCACTATGAAATCGAAACAGAACAATTCTCTATTTATTGTTAGTGTCTTGTTGCCAGTTCGGGCTGTTCTAATAAAATCCCATAGACTAGAAGGTGTTACAATAGACATTTATTTCTCCCCAAGTTCTGGAGACTGGGAAGTCCAAGATCAAGGTCAGTGTCTAATGAGAGCCGTTTCCTGACTTGTAGACACAGCTTCCCTGCTATGTCCTCACTTGAAGGGCTGAGGGGTGGTCCTAGTCTTTTCCTCTCCTTATAAAGGCTCTAACCCCATCTTCAGGGGCTTCTCCCTCATGATCTCATCTTAACCTAATTACCTCCCAGAGGCCCCACCTCCAAATACCATCACCTTGAGGGTTAGGGCTTCAACGTTGGAAGGGAGGGCGGGATACACGTAAACATTCAGTCCATGACCGTCAGTGTGTGTAATTACAAGGTACACAGAGTTGTCCTTGAGTAAAATAAGAAATAAATTTCTCCCAGTGAAAGGAAATTGAAGATTTCATGATGAACTCAAAAATGCCCAAAAGGAGACATTTCCTCTGGTATCGAGCTGCCAACAAAATCGGAGTGTCCCAGAATGGATGGTTTAAGAGAATTTCCAGTGTGAAACAAACAACGCTGTTCTTGAGAAGCGTGTAAGTCTTCTGTCTGGGCATCCCCTGGTGACGCCCAAGGCAGCTTCTGGTTCCTGGTTGTTTCGCCCCACAGAAAAGGATGGGACATAAGGAGAGCCCATCTCTCCTCTCCATGGGGCTGTTAGACTCACCCCCACAGGTGACCATCAAACCCCCCGCCCCCACCATGGACAAACCATCCAAGAATGGCAGGCTGTGTCAGTCCCTGCCTCCCCGGGGAATTACCAAATATGTCATTGCACTTCCTAAAGGGTGGCCCCGGGTACCCAGTCCTTTCATCACTTCATTAGAAACTGGAATTCCCAGAAATTAGAATCTGAATCTGGAATTCCAGTAGGATCTCCACGTGGGCTCAAAATCTAAAAAGAGAGAAAAAGTTGGCCATGCCTGCTGTCGGTCTCAACATCTGAAATAGTTCCCTGCTGATTCATAATATAAACATACGGGTTAAGTTCCTCCTTTCAGAAATCTGCCCGTGTGCAACCAAAATTCTTATTATCTGTGTTCCACCATGAGAGCGTGACAAGCTGAGTGGCAGCCAGCCTGGTCCTTTGCCTTTCCCGATTTAAATAAATAGATCTGGCTTTGGGCAGGCTTTCCAGACTGACATGCACTCCAGACATGAATGTTACTTTATTAAGATATATAGTGACATAAAAATATTTGTCTAATCAATATATCTTGTTCAGCTTTACAATCTAGGACAGGTTTTCAAGTAATCTCATTTTCACAAATCAAGTAGACTAGTCAGAAGCAATGACGAATGTTGGAGGAGACATCATGTTTATTTATAACAGATTGATATTATATCTAGTTTCTGTGTACTAGGAAACGGAAATAGGTTTGTCCAAACCTTTCCCCACCCCCAAACTTAAAAAACAGGAGGTACTTCATCTGAGCCCTCTTACTGTATAATGTTTTCTCTTTAAACAGGAGATGGATGGTCCGTATTTCCACCTTATTGGCTTTCCCCAAGCTTTTTGTTTCACTGAAAGAATCCCGCCCCCCCCCCACCCCGCAAGAGTGAAGGGCCGTTCTTTGAAATGGAATTGTTCTTAACACTCTAACACTGTCCCTTGAATGGGTCTCTTTTAAGTCCTATCTTTCCTGTTTTCACTTCAGTGCACCATCAATGGGGAAGAGTTGATGAAATAATAATGAAATGAAATGAAATGAAATGAAATGAAATGAAATGAAATGAAATGAAATTGAAATGTGTGGACCTGGGTAGAGGTGACTGATGGTTCTTCATTTAAGGGGTTGGTTCCTTTTTCTCTTATTATATTGTGGAATCTGAAAATACTCCTTGAAATTCTGGTCACCATCTTTAGGACACCCCAAGAGAAGTCCCCTTCTTACTTCCCGCCTCCAAGATTTTCCCATCCCCTTTGGCAAAAAATAGTCAGCCTCAGACTCTTCTAGTGGGCAACCAAAAGAGACACCAAAGAAAGTAAACCCACATCGTGAACCAAGAAGCACATAATTTTACGCTGGAACATAAATGATATAAAGAAAGATAAATTAGATAAGATGTAAGTACTACTACATCACATCAATAAGATGTAAGTACTACTAATAGGGGTACCGAAATGCAAACACAAACACTGAGGCTTGCTGAGGTGTTTGGAAATAGCCTAAATCAGGAAATATCTCAAGAATGGCTTTATTCATCCATCATCCCTTCCATTCCCCCAACATCCACTTAGTGCTAGGCACTGTGCCCAACCCTGGCCACTCAAAGATGAAGGAGACTTGATTCCTGCCCTCAGATTGCTCAAAGCCCAAGAGGAATGAGTAGGAGACAAATAAATAAGTGAGAGGGATTGTCAAAAAGCTGTGTCCTAGAGGAATCTGGACAGATGAGTGATAATCACACCAAGCCATCTAACACTATATGGCAGACACTGCTCCAAGCATTTTGTGATGTCTTCACTGGTTCTATTCCCAGTAGTATCCTTCTTTCAGGAGGCACAGAGAAATGAAGCAACTTGCCAAATTGAGCAGCGACCACATGACAGAGCTGTGCTTTGACCTCAGGCATCCAGCTACAGGGTCCACACTCTTAATCAAGATGCTAAGAGTTTGCATAACATGCAGGCATGACAAGTCATTTTTTTGAAGAGGACCAGGGTCAGAGATTTTGTGAAGAAGCAGAGGAAGAGCATGACATTAGGTATAAGTGGAGCTTAAAGATCCAACTTTTCGAAAGAGGAGAGTGATCTGGATTGAGTTGGCCCTCATAGTGGGCTGGGAGCACACTTAGGCACACGTAGGGGTGACCAGAGGACTCACGGCCACCAGAGCCACATGGCACATGATTTCATTCTCCCCAGATTCACGAGAGGAGGTTTCATCTCGAAGCACATCATTTAAAGTAGAGTTTTATATTATGGAAGAGGATGTGAAATCACCATGAACTTTTTCCTTGTTTCTTCTTTCCCTGACATCTGATTCAGGTTATTTCTTTAATGTGTTTAAAAATCAAATTTCAAATTACAGAAGTAATTTGTACTTATTTAACTAAATAAAGGAGCCCATAGCTATATAAATTAAAAGCTATTTCTCCTAACATCTTTCCATTCTGACTTTGCTGAAGTAATAACACCTCTTTCTGAGTTTATACAAATAGATAATAATGAATATACACAAAATTAGGGCATTTTGTTGTTTCTTTTTATGAAGATGGAAGCAGTGCACACTTGATTCCACAACTTACTTTGTTCACTAAAGTATACGTCACAGACAATCGTCTAGCTCCTTCTTTCGATAGCCACACAGTAGTCCACACCATCCACCTTCCACCGTTCCCTGACGGATGGATGATTTCCAGGTTCGTCTTTCTAAGCTATGTTGAACCAAGTTATCTGTGTCTATCCACCCCTCCTTACTGTGCCTTTAGGCTTTAACTTTTTACCACAGACAGGCTCCTACCTCACAGGGAAATGGCTGCCTAGAATTTGCTCCTAAGAACAAATGACCTGCTCAGGCCAAAAAAAGTCAGTTGTGTTCAGTCATGGGCTTCTTGCAGGACGCTGCTTCCGTGGCAGGCTACGTGAAACAGTTTTCAGCAAATGTATACTCAAGTCTTCCTGGATGATTTCCTCGATCTACTTAAGTTGCATCACTGAAAAAAAGCTTTTTATAAAACCATTAATTGGAAGTTCTTATGTTTTTTGTTTGACAACAACTTTCTAAAATATAAATTGAAAGGTCCAAGAAATCCCAAGTTCACTTGCTGTGGTGAATGGGCCTGAACAGGCCCTGAAGCACGGACTGCTGGGCGTGGGACCATCCAAGGTGAGGAAGTCAAGAGCCCATAATTCAGGTGATGGGTCTTGCTCTTGTTTTGAAGAGCTAGGTGCTCTTTTGATTTCCCCCTCGCCAATATTTAGAACTTTGCAATCTGAAAGTTGTTCTTATTGACCAAAAAGACTAAAACAAAACAGAAAGTGCAAGCGTTCTGCTTTCTCTGAGCCACTCACTCAGCCATTCTTGCCCCGCAGTCATGGCCGCCTTTTCGGGTCCTTAACTTGGCATCTCCCTGCTCCTGCTGCAGCTCTGCCCTCCCCCCTCCCACCTCTTCCAATCTCAGCTTAAATCTCTCTTCCTCAGAGAAGGACACCCCTCTCCCTAGACTCCTTCCCACACGGTTATTCCTTCTCATGGTACCTTTGACTTCTCCCTCATAAGGATAAGCTCCATGGAGGTGAGGACCTCACCTGTCCACTTCACCACCGTATCCAGGGGCCTGGCATGGGGCCTGCTTCATACAGGTGGCCTCAGGCACGTCATATACTCCTACTGTGAGCCAGCCACTCTTCCCAGTGTTTCACACATGCTATTTTGCTTAATTCTTAAAAGAACCCTACAGGGTGGGTACTCTCAGTGTCCCTGTAATAGACGTAGAAGCTGAGAGGCAGGAGCCCATGCTCTTAACCATTGGGCTTTCTCGTCACCCAAACTATATACCTTTGATCTTCTGACCTAATATGACTATAAAGTCTTCATCCCCTTTTACAACCCCTCAGCTCATCTGGGGTGTTAGCATTTCTGGCACGATTCTTACTTATGTTTACCATGTTCCTTCCTTGGTTTTCAACTTGACCATATGTTTTTCTACCAGCTCTTGTGCCTGCCCCTTTAGATTTAAAGTTCATTATACAGCTCCTAGTGCAGCCACTCTGGTTTTTTTTTGGGGGGGGGAGAGCTCCCTTCTATTTTCAGTAAGATCAGTTATAATTACACAATCAGAGTCCCAGTTGTGAGCTCATTAGGACGTCTTGAACCTCCCTCTCTTCCAAAATCCTGGGCCATGGAATCATATCCATCTTTTCCTTGAATTTTAAGAAATCAGCACAAATTTAGAACTCATAAAAATTATACATGTCTGAGTTTCCCTGGCCAGCTATTGCAAACTTTCTCCCAAGGTGTCCATAAGAAGGACTGTGCAAACTCGGATTTTGCCTTGTTCATTAATGAGGAATTCTTAATCTCAGGAAACAAACTGAGGGTTCCTGGAGTGGTGGGGGGTGTGACGGATGGGGTGGCTGGGTGATAGACATTGGAGAGGGTATGTGCTATGGTGAGCGCTGTGAATTGTGCAAGACTGTTGAATCACAGACCTGTACCTCTGAAACAAATAATACATTATATGTTAAAAAAAAAAAAAAAAAAGAAGATGTAGGAAGGGTAAAATGAAGGGGGGGAAATCGGAGGGGGAGACGAACCATGAGAGACTACGGACTCTGAGAAACAAACTGAGAGTTCTAGAGGGGAGGCGGGACATGTGGCAACCCTCTCCTGGCTCCTCACCTGATCCTCCCAACCGCACACAGAGGCTAAATTACACAGAGGAGGAATGCCAGGTGGACCCAGCCATATTTATGAGATTCCCTCCTACATTTTCTTTAACTTAACTCTACAAGTTGCAATTCTGGGTCACATCTCCCCAGAGCATGGCCCAGAGCCTGCAGCATGCTTGTCCTACCAGGCAGACAGAACTCTGCTCCTAAGGTTCAGTGTCACCTAGGGAAGTCTGCAGAGAAGAGCTCTCTGTGATTTGGGTCTCAAAAGATGAGTAGGAGTTCCCGGAAATGGACAGGAAGAGCATGGGCAGGGCTGAGTATGGGAATCACCCGGGGCCACGGTGTGGGCAGGGCGAGTCGGGAGTGGCTTTTGTTCACAAGTGCATCCAGATCCTGAAACAGCACATAGTAGTAAATATTTATCTTGGATTGATATGAAGTAGGATAAAGCCTGAATTTAAAGAGCATTTGATGCCATTTTAGTTTATAGGCAGTGAGAAGTCACCCAACTTTTTTTAATCAAAGAAATGCCATGTTTACATCTAGGATTTTTTTTTTAAGGAATGACCCTGAAGACTGCATAAAACAGGGGCACCTGGGTGACCCAGTCAGTTAAGCATCAGACTCTTGATTTCAGCCCAGGTTATGATCTCAGGGTTGTGAGATCAAGCCCTGTGTCTGTCTCCCCGCTCCCTTTGCTCACTCTCTGTCTCTCTGTCACTTTGTCTCTCTCAAATAAATAAATACATCTTTTAAAAAAAGACCGCATAAAACAGATTTCAAAGGGGAAATTTAGAAGGGAAATATAGCATCACGCTAGCTATTTTTAAAGGATATATTGTTTTTGATGAGCTTTATCCCATTCTCTGCTGTATTTGTTCCAAATCTTGGTTTTTCTTGCAAAATTATATTTGCCACCCTATGTTAAAAATTCACTTCATACTGATGCTTAATACGTCACCAGAGAGGCCCCTGAAACCATCAACTTTGCTCCTGCATCTCCTCATAGCTTTCCCCAAAGATCTCCCTCTTTTTCATGCTTATTTCCAAATGACACTCGGCTGTCCCTCCATATTCTCTCACTTTCACCAGCATTTCAAGGATTTATAGTCCCTCTTTCTCTGTCTCCGTCTTAAATCCCACTGATGGCACAGCTCTGCCACGACGAGTCAGTCACTATCTGAGTTAACTTTCGCAGTTAACATGTTAGCCTTTTGACACGCCTCTAGAAGAGGCAGTGCCTTAATTACTTATATAAATGATTATAAGAGTGATGATTTCAGGCCATCACAGGAAATAGTTTGAGGCTAACAGCTCACTTAGGATCAGTCAGTTCCCACCACATAACAAGATTCCTATATTTCCTGGGTTTGGTGCCAGCCCCCACGCCACCCCCACCCCACCCCATCTTTCCGTAAGTCTCTGGGTGCCTCTGGATTCAGGGGAGTGTCAGATGGTGGAAAGGTGATGGTCACCCCATATGAGCCAGCATGTGATTCCCACTGGGACAAATGATAGCTCTAGCATTTCAAGCTAGAGAAGAGACTTGTTTTTTAAATAAAACAATGATAGAATTTTAGATCCAATTTTTTTTCTTCTGGTTGGTTGAAAATTATTTCCCACATAATTCTGTGGCAGTCCATGGACTCATGGCAGTTCCACACACAGCGAGTCCTGTGAACTTAGGAATTCTTTCCTTCCTGCCAACATCCTCAGTGCTGGGATCAGCACATCATTCACCACCCAGGACAGGAGAAAGGTCTCCCTACACGAACATATGCTCTTGAATTCCTAAGCCAACCCCATTTATAAAAAGTTAAGCATCCATGGCATAACTTGCAGCTGATCCAAGGAGACTTTCACTGTACTTTGTTAAGACATGTACTGTATTTAAAAATCTAAAAATATGATGAAACTCAGTCACTAGAGAATCATTGTACTACCCTGCTAACTTTAATGCTTATAGGTATTCCAATTCTTAAACTGAAAAACAAGAAATGGATTAAGAACCATTGAATGGAACGTGATTTTCTTTTCTTGTTTTGTTGTTTTTTGTTTTGTTTTGTTTTGTTTTACCAAAGAAGTCTCAAGAAATATTTTGTTCTTCGGGATATTTTCTGAAAATTATTCCTATTAAATTTCTTTAAGACTTCCAAGATAACCAGATACTTGAGCTACAGACCTAGAAAGAAAAAAGCAACAAACCTCAAGAGGGCAGAGTTATTTTTAAGGCTTGTCGGGCTGAGGCATGAGAATCCTATAAAGGGAACACTGTGGTTGGTGGCCTATGGTAGATGGAGTTATTGGCCCTAATTCTTTATCTCTCCCCATAATGATCCTGTCTTTTTAAAAATTTTTGGTATTATGCTCCTGATGGATTTTTTGGCATCGATTTTGATTTTCAAAAATATTTCATTAAAATATCATTTATCCTGATTAAATATCTTGGCACCCCCTTAAACTGTGCATGGAAAACAAGTGCTCACTCGCCTCACCCTACCCTTGGCTCTGCTCACAGCATCTGCCATATGATGTTGAAGATCCTCCCCTAACCATACAGAATATATTTCTCCTCCTCTTTAATTAATGTGATTTGCTTAGGCCAATGAAATGAGACAGAAGTGATGGTGTGTCATTTCCAGATCTAAGCCTTAAGAGGCCTTGCCTGCTTCCACATGCCATTGTTCACTGCTACCATCACCATTAGAAAAACCTGCCTGTAGTCCCAGGAGAAGCTACATGGAGCAGAGAAGGAGAGATGTGTAAGCAAGGGCAACCCAGCCAAGTTATAACAGCTGGGCCCATCCTAGATCAGACAGCCACCAGCCCACACACACAAACATAGGAGGTAAATAAATGCTATTGTTGAGATTTTGTGGTTGTTTGTTACACCAAAACGCATTACACATCCTATCAATTATTTCACTCTGGCTGCTAATTTTGAGTTAATCCTATTAACCCTCCTCAGTCATGGACTTCAGAAAAGACATGTCTAGGCTCATTGCACCCACCATAACAAGAAAGATTTGCTAGAATCTCCAAGGGAAATTATTACTTTCTTTTATGAGATATACCAAGCCCCATCTCTTGTTATCTTCCTTACTTCTTTGTGAACAAGAAAGCAAGGTAGTTTTAGTGGCCAACTGCAGCCATCCAAAGATTCCAGAGGGAACTAGCCTGGGGAAAAAAATTCTTCAACAGGGGAATGCAAACTGGTGACCATCACATAAGAATAAACTAAAAAGCTTGATCAAGCCATGCCTGAATCTGAACTCCTCTAGATTTTCATTCAGTGAAAATCCATTCTCACATGATTCAGTACATGTCCTTCTCGTTTAAGCCAGTTTGAGTGGGGCTTCCGTTTCTTTGCTGCTGAAAGCATTCTCAGGAGCTGATTCAGACCATATGACTGTTTCTGAACTCTCCCTTCATATTATTCCATGTTTGATAGATGAAGTCTTTGAGTGATCTGAAATAAAGTCCATAAAGTTCACAGTCACCATTTGAAAGTTCTACCCTCTTCCCCCAGGCCTTCTTCCATAGAGAGCTTCACATGGCTTACCTGTCATTACATCTGCCATTACAGATGGTCTCTCCACACCTCATCATGGCTGTAACTACACAAATAACTTCTCACTTTACCCCATGCTCTTTCTACTTTAAAATGGAAAAAATAGGGAACGGATGAGATTAATTACAGTATTTTCATCGGATAGAATATTATGCATCCAGTAAAAATAATTTGTTTATTAATTCAACAAATATTTACTCAACACCTGCTCTGTTCCAGGGACTATACTATGGAAAAATACTTGATGATATGGGGAAAAGATAAATATAGACTATTTTAGAAAATCAAGCTATCAAACATAAAGTATGATCTTAAATATGTGAAAAAGGAGTGTGTATATATATATATCCACATCCCTACAAAGAAAATAAAGACTGTAAGACTGAAAAGATACTCTATAACTATTGATAAGGATTATCTCTGAACAGTGGAATAATGGACAATTGATTTCTTCTTTGTGCTTTTCCATATTTATCACATTTTCTATGATTAATTGCTATTACTTCTATAAACAGGAAAAATACCCAAGCAAAGAAGTTATGTTAGTACCCTTGATAAATTCAAGAAATCTTGAAATGTTCATTATTTTGATTCACTAACATTTCTTTCTTCTTTCAATGCACATTGATGTTTCATATATATTCACACAACGTTGCTGTGTGTATCAACTAGAGACAGAACAAAGGAAAGGGATACTGTAAATGACCAAAAAGTCATATTTACATTTAGAAGTGCCTCTCTTTTCATGTCAGATTTGGAAAAAGGGAAGAACCATGGGGACTACAGGCCATGTTTACTGTTCAGCCCTCCTCAAAAGCCTGGGTACACTTCTAAGGGGGACGGGAAAAAGGAGAAATAGAGAGAGTGTCATGAGACCTAGCAATCGGGGGCTAAAGAGTGAGCAACTAACTCCTTCCATCCCAGCTAGCAAGAAGCAGCTGATGTACTTCTAATTCTGACAGACTAGCACGGGGAAAACCCACATTATGCTGAGACACTTCCAGGGGCATGGTGCTTACTATGTAAAAGGAAGAAATTTTTTAAAAGACAAAGAAGCAGGGGTGCCTGAGTGGCTCAGTCGGTTGAGTGTCCGACTCTTGGGTTTGGCTCAGGTCATGATCTCAGGGTCGTGAGATCACTCAGCATCGGCTCCATGCTCAACGGGAAGTCTGCTTGAGATTCTCTCTCTCCTTCTCCTTCTGCCCCTCCCCCCACTCTCATGCTCTCTCTCTCTCTCTCTCTCTCTCTAAAATAAAAAAAAAACTTTAAAAAAACTACTACTTAAAAAAAATAAAAGAGGCAAAGGAAGATGAAACATTTTTATGATTTCATCTCAAAGTGATAATACAATAATCCTATTGTACTCCTAGAGGGAACTGGAATAAAGGCCAAGACATTGAAATTATTAAGCCTGGAATGCTCTATGGGCACAGAGAATTTAATATTTATAAATTACATTCAAAAACTAGATTATGCCCTCACAAACTATATTATTTTGTTTTTATTCTCTTATAAAATGTTCACCTAAGTCATTGCACTTGATTCTTACAACCTCCCTATGTGAGACCTAAGACAAATATTCTTCTCCCCCTTCTTTATAGTCTTCCTGTAAGGAGAGCCGCAGAAACAGGGCTAAGATTCAAGCCCAAGTCACATGTGGTCAGGGGTTCTTTTTTACTAAATAACTCCGATATATTTATTCTGCTGATAAGATACAGAAAATATCCTCATTTGCTCCCTTTTTCACATGTTTATTGAACTAGAAAATTCAAATACACTGGATAAAATTTTCCACACGTGGAAGTACCCAGTGCAGTCCTCACATTCACTGGATGTTCCAAAAATATAAGATGATTGACATGCACTTGATCTTAATAAGGAACAGATTTCTTTAGAAAATTATAGCTTTTATATTAGATTTTTCATTACTCTTTCCTTTCCTTGAAACTTGCCTACATGCTACTGAAAGATTGCATCCTGGGGGGTAAAAAATTGTATCAAATATCAAAGGGCTTGAGGCCCAATTCTCCTAAGGTAGTAATTTTTCATTCTCTCTCTATTTTTCAATCAACTCAGTATAAATTCATTTGGACTATATTTTTAAAGAAAACCCATCTGATCCCATCCACGTGTGAAATGAAAAAGAGTGAAGTTAACAACCACACAGCCCACCAAACTTTTTCCTGCTAAGAAAATTGCTAATAAAAAATAAATTGGATTAAGTTTGATGAAGACTGGTTCCTCCTGTCAACAGACATTGTCTGTGGCTGGGAGGTTTATGTCCACACAACAAACAGTAAACACATCCACGAAAAGTGAAAAGTTCAATAAACTATTCAGGCGGCTTCAAATACTCAGAATATTTGGGCTCGTGAGGACAAATCTCGGCAGATGTGTGAACTCTTCACATTTCCACCTGATTAAAAAAGTGTCGTCCTCTCTGGGAACCTGGGAACGTGATATTCAGCACCCACCTGCCCGTGTAATAATCATAAACTTGGTATGCCAGATAGGGGGAAGAATCTTCCTAGGGACTAGGCTCTATGTTTCTTTAAAATGACTCTGCTCGTTCCCTACTGAGAACCCACAGTGTAAGGATACAGTGCAGGCGAAGATGTTTTCAGGAGCTCCCAGGCTGGGCAGTCAGTGTGGCCCCAATATGAACCTCCAGCCTCCGAAATCACCTGGTGCTTGTCAATAGTGCAGATCCTTGGGTTTCACCCCAGACCTTCTGTGTCAGAATCTCTCTTGGGGCAGAGCCTTACCATCTGCATTTTTAACAAGCTCCTTTGATGATTCTTGTGAATTTTGAGTGCCACTGAGTTCCTGCTTGTCCAACAAGCAAGGACAAGCTGGTGCAACTCAAAGAAAGGGGCTCCATCCCAGCCAGGGTGGAGGGGGTGCAAACAATGGAGTGATGACAGGGGGTTGGACAGGTCAGGCAAAACACCTAAACAAATTCTAGACAGAGAGAGTTTCGGAGAGCAGTAACAAAGCAGTAGCATTTTGCCCACACGAGAGTTTGGCCCCAGTGCAGCTGACAGCTCTGATAGCAACTAGAGATGTCTAGACAGCACTGGGAGAACTACCAGCTCTCCTGTTGCACCTGGGGATCTGCCACTTCCCTGGCCACGGAGCTGTGGGACCCACAGGTGCGGGGGACCCACAGGTGCAGCACTGCCCAACCGTGTTGCTGTACACACAACCAGAAAGCAGTGGGTCTGCCGGTCCATGATTAACAACAGGCTCTCCGGGGAGAAGAAAACCCTGACTTGAAGCATTTGCCAATTTCCATGGTGTAAATTCTCCCATCAGGGCTAATTTCAAGCCATTTAATGTGATTTCCCTGAATGTAAACTTAGGAAAATCGGCACGCAATGGTTCTCATAAGCCGATGGGAGCCAGCTCTACACACAGTGGGCTCACACACACACACACACACACACACACACACACACACACACACACACACACACTTCTCAAATAAAGACACTCCTCACATTTATATCGTTTTGTCTTTCTCACACTCCTATATCTAAGGATGCCTCCTGTCCATAACTGAACATGGAAATCTTCTTTGCTAATGATGCATTTAAGAAGGTACCGATTTTTATACAAAAGATGATTTTTTTCCTAATTAAATAAGAAGTTTGAATCCAGAAAATGGTCATTGCAATTAACTGATCTCTCTTTAATCAGATAAAGAAATTACCATGTCCCTGTGCTGTAGGCAGAATCATGCTCCCCACCTAAAATGTCCACACCCCAATCCCAAGAACCGTGTGTGTGTCAAATTACATGGCAATGGGGAATTAAGGTGGAGGATGGAATGGATTTTGCTAATTATCTGATTTTAAATGAGATTATCCTGGATTATCTGGATGGGCCCAGTGTTATCACAAATATCCGTCAGTGTGGAAGGAGGAGGCAAAAGACTCGATACCAGAGCAACGTGACAGAAGAAAGACTCAACAGGCCATTGCTGGTTCTGAAGATGGAGGAAGAAACCACAAGCCCCAGAACACGGGCCCCGTGGAAGCTGGAAAGACAAGATCACAGGCGCTCCCTGAGCCTCCAGAGAGGAATACAGTGCTACTGACACCTTGACTTTAGCCCAGGGAGACCCATTTTGGACTTCAATGTCCAGAATCTATTATTTAAGATAATAAATGAATAATACATCTAAATTTGTGGTCATTCTTGACTGCAGCAATAGGAAACTAATACAGCCTGTTTTTCAGGAAAGAGGCAAAACAAAGGAAGAAAATGTATAACTAAAAAGCCATCAATGGCCCTAGAAGTGTTGACCACATTTGGTCATAGTGCAGACAGAAGAAGCCTGTCTATTGTGCCCCCCTACACACATGCACGTATGCACGCACACGCACAAGCACAGAGGATGCGGTCTCTGCTAAGCCTAAGGATGCATTTTGACTCTCTGAGGAATATGTAAGATACTAGGGAGCTTAAGGCTGCCACTTCTCTCAACTCTTTTCTCGTAGTGTTTCCTCTCGACATTACATCATTTGGATACCTTAAAACTAGATCCTTAGCCTGAAGTTAACACCTGCACCAACAGTCAGGATTGGCTGTTAGCACTGCCCTCCCTAGCCAAAGGCAAGACATTCCGAAGTCTCCAGAGGAATCAGGCAGTCTTACAGATGCTTATTCATACAAGGGTGGGAAAGCCTTGAGGTGTAAAATATACTCTCTCTTGAAGTCTCTAATTTGCTGCCTTTAAAACTTCTCCATGGTGCTAAGAGGCCCATTAGGTAAACTTCTGCATATTGCAGATAAGGAATAAGCCCTGAAGCAAGTGGCCCAAAGTCACCCCTTGAGTTCACTGGCGTCAGAACCAATACTCAGAACCTGGCCCCTCCCTTCAGCCCCGGGATTCTCTACTACTGCCCATGGCTTGGATTCTGTAAAGAATCTGGAGAAAAATAAGAATGAACTACTGCTACACACAACATAGACAAATCATCCTACAGACCTTATGTTGACAGAAAGAAGCCAGACACAAAAGAGTACATAGGGTATGTTTCAATGCATATGAAGATCAAGAACAGGCAAAACTAACCCACTGTGTTTGACGGAGAGTGGTGGTTATTCAAGGAAGAGTTGAGGGGGTGGAGTGATATTGACTAAGAAGGGACTCAAGGGAGGGGTGTCTGGGTGGATCAGTCCGCTAAGCTTCCAACTCTTGGTTTCAGCTCAGTTCATGATCTCAGGGTTGTGGGGTCAAGCCCCCCAATGAGCCAGGATCTGCACTCTGCGCTCAGCATGGAGTCAGCTTGAGATTCTCCCTTTCCCTCTGCTCCTCCCCCTGCTCGCTCGCACTCTCTCCCTCTCTTTCTCCCTCTCTCTCTCTCTCTCTCTCAAATAAATAAATAAATAAAATCTAAAAAAAAAAGAGGGACTCAAGGGGGCCTTCCAGGGCACTGCAAACATGCTCTATCCCCATCGGAATGGTAGTCACATAAGTGTGTACATATGAAAGACATTTGTTGACCTGTGGCTAAGAGTTGCAAACTCATTTAAGACAAAATCCTTGTTTCTCACATGAAATGCTAATTTCCAAATAGTTCGGTAAATGAAGGTGCTTTGAAATTTTTAAAATTAAAACTTTAGAAGCTATATTTACTCTTGATTAGGTTGAAAAGTAGTTTGTCATGTTTAATTACAGTTCTCAATTTAAATTGTCTTTCTAATTAAAAAAATCAATGGAGATTTTTCCATTTCTCCATTTTTCATTTTCTCCAAAAAAAAACTTTTTTGTCTGTCTGTTTGAGGAAAGGCAAGGCAAGAATTAGACATTTTAAGAGTTACCACAGTTTGGTTCTTCCATATTTTTGTCCATAGAAAGTCAAAATCTTTGCCAGCATTTGAGATTTTTCACAGCGTCTCCTTTGCTGCACAAACGTTGTCCTTCATCTCTTCTACATAAAGAGAAATGAGGAGGCATATAAAAGCATACAAAAATGTTTTCATTATCTTGTTGAAAAGTTTAGAGGAGATGCTATAAAATATGCATGTACGGTCCTATTGCAAATGAAAACACAATATTTTAATTTTTAAAGATGAAAAGAGCTATTTTGAAAAGCATGTGTTTTTCATAGCATACTTTATACCAATGATTCTTAGGTTTCTATTAAACAGAAAAACAAATTACAAGTCTGGCAACCACAAAGATGAAAGGGGGGAGAAGTCCCTATAAGTGAAAGGGAGTGTAACCAATAGTAAAGTGATGACACAATACCACGGCATATCGACAGCATTGTTAAAGCTCCAAATTACATTTAATGATAGCTAACTAATGCCTGGGGGTACAAGAGTCCACGGATGTCTAACTGTTTACAAAAAAAAAAAAAGGAAAAAGAGAAATGAGCGATTGTGTCTCCTCCAGAGAACAGCTAAGTTCCAGTCATCCAGCTGAGACACAGTAGCTTTCAGGGTAAAGTGACTTCTCGTTCTAATCAACTACATGAAGCAAGCGGACCCTTCCTTGCATGTACAACTCAAGACTACTTCATCAGTCCCTGGGGAATCAATTTAGCACCTGCACGGTTGCTCTGGATCCAAATTTCAGAGTGGACACCACTTCAGGGCAGGATTCTTGTCTCTCAGCAGGGGAACTTTGCTAGTCAAAGGCAATTTAAATGTGGAGTATCAGTTGAAGCTCAGTGAAATCGCTATTCCTTGAAGAAATGGAATATTTACCAGGAAATCGTGAGCTAAACGAGGTCTGGTGGAAGGGTGTGGATGTTTAAGGGTGTCTAAACCTTTAACAGAGAAATGTAATACATGTATAAACAAAGATTATTAGACTCAAATGATGGCCACATTGACATGCCAAGCGTCAAAGTCAACTATTATAAGGTCTGTTTTTCTAGGTAAAGATTTCAAATGCTCAAGTTGTCACCTGGCAAAATAAATTCCGGAGCTAATGGAAGGAACTTGAGAGGACTGTGTTCCTTGGCTGAATAAAAATCCCTGCCATTTAGGGAAAACAACAGGACAGCAGGAAGAAACAAATGCATGTCACTAACCATCATCCATCTTCAATCAGTACCTCCCACCGCGAATTCATCCCATATGTAAAAATTAAATCCAATAGTGGGGGAAACGGAATTAAATATTTAAGGTTTATTCTCTCAACTGTTTTTAAGAGTTAAATATTTTTTTGTGAAAGAAATATTCAACTGATCAAATTTTAATTATCTATTTTTTTCTCCAGGATTTAGACAAAGTACAAATGTTGAGAAGTTTTAATAATGATGTCTAATTTTCAGAGCTGTTAAAATATTCTTATTAGGAAAAAGGAGTCATGTTATAGTTGTTACAGAAAAAAAAACAGATGTTTTCAATTAGAAATAAATGGGTAGTTATCTATATCAAAACAGATTTTTTTTTTTACCTAAATTTAACAAATTCTAATAACTATCCAGGCACAAAAACCTCAGTTTAATTTGGCCACCTACTATGCACAAAACATTATGTTGATCCTGTGTGGGAGCCAAGATTTACCAGTCACCACCCTGCAGGAATTTACAGTATGAAAGCTGTGTGTAGGCAGTAAGCTCTGCAGGAACTGGTTCAGGGAAGACGTGCCATGTTAGCCAAACCAAAGTATTGGTAGGATATCATCATATGGAGATAGACAGAATGTTCCAAATGAAGGGCATGATCCAAGTTTACCCTAAATGGTGAAAAATAGTCCCTCCTCTGCCCTGAAAATGCAGAGTAACTTAATAGGCTTCTTCACTTCTGCAACCCCGGGCATACAATTTCCCTAAAAGGAATTTCTAGAGGCTATTATGGGACAGGCTGGTGGTATTCATACCCACGAGCTCTCCCAAACATTCCGTAGTGGACACGCCTCTCCTGCGGAGCCATCTCTGCGGGCTGTTTGGTAGGCGGGCCATTCTGGGGCACCAACCCCTTCTCTTCTTGACTTTGGAAACTGGAGAATCTGGCAAGGTTGTGTTCTTCTTTCCATGGCATATTCCCAACCTGCCTCCCGCCAGCTTCAGAGGAGGATCAAGTGAATGTTTTTCAGTTTATGCTGAAGGTGATACCTATTTTGCATGCCCATCACGGAAATTCAGAAATGTGAAGGCAGGCTGCTGGGGGTTGTGTTGTCTTGAAGGCCCAGTGGAGCAGGCAGATAGCACCTGGTCCGAGCCTCTTGAACAAAGAAGGACAAAGGCCATGCATGAGCCTCTTTGGCAGGGCCTGGAGGCCTGGGAATTCCCTGGCCTCCCAGTGAGGTCAGGATCAAATTGCCCAGGCTTGGTACAGGAACTCGGTGAGCCTGGCGAGGAAGGACGTCTGCTCATTCCCCCAGGGAGGGCTTGCCAGGGTCCCCAACAGAGGGATTGTACGCAAGCAAAGTCTAAGTCAAATGAGAGTTCTGATGTTAATGGCTAATGATTAGTGACTAATAGTTGTGACTAATGGAAGGAGCAAGGCCTTCTTCCTCAGGGGCTAATAAAAAACTGTAGCCCTGGTGTGTGGGGGGCAGGGGGGATGGAGTTCTTATTCAAACCCAGCGCAGCCACTGCTAAAGACACAGGGAACCTGGAACAGAGCAGGAGAGTAAGGAAGGACATGCACGTCAGTGACCCTGCAGAGACAGTAAGAAGAAGGACATTTGCAATGGCAGTCACATCCCCAGGACACAGCAAGGTGAGCCACAACCGAAAACTGCAGAGGCCAACACAAGTGCTCCAGGTGTGAGTGGCACTGGCCTCAGAGAAGAAGTTAGTGACCAAAGAGAAAGTGTGAGCCATTGCCAAAAAGCCACGAGGTGCCCACAGTTTCCAGTGGACTTCCATGGTAGTGGAAGAGTCAGAAAGCCCAGTTGGTTGTATTATGTTGTTTTTACCAAACATTTTGCACCGTGCAAGCTAGAGTGGTTTAGGCATTTGGGATATACTTATCTTTAGAACTGTATGATTTCTAAATCTGTGTTAGACAAACTTAGTGAGTTGAAACCTGAAAAGGGGCAGGGGGTTGACTCATTTGAAACGATGCCAGAAAAATGCATTTTAAATGACAAGGGTTCAGAATCCTTTCTCTTAAAACAGCAGTTTCCAAGGTTTACAGTTTTGTGGGTCTCTGATGGCAAAGACCCTACAAAGCAAATCCGGCGTTGCCAAAGTTCTCTTTTCAAATGTTCTTGGAATTCGGTTGAGGTTAAGGATATTTCCATAACGCAAGTCTACACCTTAGATGTTTTCCGACATCTGAACATCACTGTTCATGCGACCGCTTCTCTTTTATTTTGCTGTGGCCTTTCTCGGGTTCCCACAGTTGGGATAGTATTTCACATCCACAGGAATGGAAATAACAACCAATAGCTCACTTCCATCTTCTGTGGTCTGTATTTGTGTTTTTGCTCCTGCTTCCCTGAGCTTCCTCAGCGCCCCTCCTCCCCAACCACTCACCATTCAAGCACTGCTCCACCCAGCATCTTTACTGAAAGTGAAGTTTTATGAAGAGTGAGATAAAGGGAATATAACAAGGGCTTATACCTGAAGGCTGTCAACTCCATTGCAAGGGAGTTGGAGGTGGAAGGCCAGGGTTCAGTGCTAACCCCCCAATCCCCAAACAAAAGTCTTTGATGGTTCTCTAATGTCTGTATAAGGTACAAACTCCTTGGTCTGGAATTCAAAGATTTCCCCAACCCAACACTGACCTGCATCAGTCTCCTAGCACAATACCCACATAAATTCTCTTCGCCAGCCCGATAGGACGTCAACCCTGAGCAAGGCGTGCTTGTCCCTGTTCTCTGTGCTCTGCTTGACACTCCACTTGGCGACAACACTGGCCATGTCTTTCCCAGCAGAAGTCCTATGGATCCAAAGCCCACTCGTGGGCCTTACAATGGGTTACCACACTTAAACACCAAAATAAAGTTATGCCCTCAGTTAAAAGTGGGATGTATTCCGTGATATTCACTTTTAGTAAAAGTCACCTTAAAAGAAAAGTCAAAAGAATAAAAGGAAAATATCATCTGGTGTTAATTGAATATAAGAGAGAGAAGTAGCCACATCCACATGCAGGAAGGATATGTGAACAAAAAAACAGACTGACCTGTGTGAAACCTAGAAAAAGGGAGCCAGACATTGTCCACAGAGCCACAGATTGTCTATGTGTCTGTGTCACTTGAGAGGGCATCCTCACTGATGAACACAAGGGTTCTCATCCACCTAGCAGACTGTCCCTTAGCAGAGACAAATACATTAGAACATCATAATCTGGTCACCTCACTGCTCAGACCACCCCACTCCTTACCTTTGCTCACATTTCATGCTCACCAAGGATCCTTTGGTCACATTTGGATGTCTACGCAGGTTTCCTCAAGGGAAAGAAGAGCCAACTACAGAGCATGAATATCCCAAACCTATGTCATCTAATAGGTTTGGTATCACTAAGAACCTAAGGGTCATCAGGTTCTTGCTCTGCACCTTGATCTCCTCTGAGTTTGCTTTGCAAAGACCCACCACCGAGAACCTGGCCAACTTGAGGCTCACTCACCAGAGTTTGTGAACATCACAAGCTAAGAGCCAGTGCACAAATGTGATAACTCTTGGAGGCAATGCCTCCTGGAGGCCTGTGTGGGAGGCCAGCCCGATTCCCTGGGACAGCACCCTACTATCTCTATAATTGCCACACAGTCTTGCCTCGCACTAGTCAGGGCTATGTAAGAGGGAGAACCCACACCAGTTATTCTAATGGAGAAAATCGAATGTAAAGAATTGAGCACTAGGTACTGAAGACCCAAAAATGCAAAAAAGGATCATAAGGTTTCATGGATTTAACAATTGTAGAAAGTGGCTTCCACCCCTAGGACTGAGAAAGCAAAGGAAAGAGGTTGGAATTATTAAAATTTGAAGGTTGGAATAGCATTATGGTCTAAGTTGGGTCCCTGCCAAAATTCATAAGTTGAAGTCCTAACTCCCCATACCTCAGAATGTGACTGTATTTGTAGCTAAGACTTTTAAAGAAGTAAAGTTAAACAGGCCCTAGTCCAATACGACACTGTCTTTATAAGAAGATGAGATTGAGGTACAGAGGCTACAGATGGGTACAGAAGGAAGACCACATGAAGACTGAGAGAAAACAGGCCATCTGCAAGCCAAGCCGAGAAGCCTCAGGAGACACCAACCCTGACAACACCTCAGTCTTGGACTTCTAGCCTCCACAACCGTGAGAAAATAAATTTCTATTATTTCTGCCACCTAGTCTCCAGTCCTTTGATATGGCAGCCCTCGCAAATTAACATAAGTAGGGAAGAGGGGATTCCTGCAAAGCTGGAACGCAGACAACTAGGAAGGAAGCACCTGCTGCTGGTGCTGATGCTTCCAGGGGAAAGCAGTGGGGCTGGCACTGTTCAGTGAGCAAGAAACATGCATATGTCCCTTCTGCCTCTTCTGGCAATCCAGACTCTCTCTGATGCCCCCTCTCAGTAGAACCCCACAAGGATCCAGCAGGCAAAGCAGAAGCATGGCTCTCTGAGTCTCAGCTCCAGCATCATAAAGCAGAAGGATCTTTTGGAACAATAGCTTAATAACTGGCATCATGTTGTCTATATAGATATTCATTCATTATCTCTCTCTTCCACTCGAAAGTAAGCTCCAAGAGCACAGGGATTTTGTTTTGTTCACTGCTATGCCATCAATGTCTAGACTATTCTCTGATGAATACTAAGAACTCAGCAAATTTATATTGAATGAATAAATTAGTTGGTGTCATCACCCAAAGAAAAGGTGAAAACAAAGGCTATAATGAAATATGCTCTATGAAGTACATCATAATCAATGTATTCAAACTAAATTGGCTTTAAACTACCAGAAAAATCAAAGTGGTAGTGACTTAAATAAGAAGGCACTCACTCACAAAAAGGTCATCAGTCCAGGGCTGATGTAGCCCTCCATAGTGTTAAGGACCCAGGCTCCCTCTCTGTTATTGTTCTACCATCCCCAGATCCATGTCGTGGTTCAATATGACTGCTCCAGCTCCAGCCATCATGTCAGTATTTCAGCCAGAAAGAATAAAGGCAAGAAGTGCTGGCCTCTTTTAAGGGCACTTCTCAGAAGTTTCTCACCTGGCCTCCTTTTACATATAATCATGTGGCCACATATAGCTGGGGAAAATGATATGGTGACCATGAGCCCACCCAAAAATCAGGTCTTCTATTTACTAAAGAAGATGAGAATGGATGTGGAAGATAACCAGCATTCTTTACCACAGTGACACTGAGAAATTCTCTCTGTCACATATAAAAAGGAGAAAAGTAAATCTGATTTGCTAAGCAGCAGTTCTCCATGTATTAGTTATGACACCTTCATGTTCTTATTTTAGAATGCTACAGTAGTTCCAGTTGCTCCCAGGATTTGTCCAATACAGGAATCTGGGAGTCATCAGAGACATCACCCTCTTACATCCAGTTGTTCTTTGAGTCTCTGTCTTGATTTCCCCCTATAAATATAGCTGTTGAAAATGCTAGGAGTTTGCATAACACAGGGTCAGAAGTCAGAAAACCTGGGTTCACTACCAGGCCCCAGCACTTGTTAACTCTCTAACCTTGAACAAGTTACTTAACAGCTGTTTCCTCATTTATTTTTTTTAAGTTTTCATTTAAATTCCGTTTAGTTAACAGAGTGTTATACTAGTTTCAGGTGTACAGTATAATGATTCAACAATTCTGTACATTATTCAGTGCTCCTCATAAGTGTACTCTTAATCCCCATCACCTGTTTCATCCGACTCCTACCCACCTTGCCTCTGGTAACCACCAGTTTGTTCTCTATAGTTAAGAGTCTTGTTTCTTGGTGAGAATGTGGAGAAAGGGGAACTCTTTTACACTGTTGGTGGGAATGCAAACTGGTGCAGCCTCTGTGGAAAACAGTATGAGTTTCCTCAAAAAGGTAAAAATAGAACTACCCTATGATCCAGCAATCACACTACTAGATATTTACCCAAAGAATACAAAAACACTTCAAAGGGATATGTACACTCCGATGTTTATAGCAACATTATCTACAACAGCTAAATTATGGAAACAGCCCAACTGTCCATCGACTGATGAGTGGATAAAGATGTGGTGTGTGTATATGGTGGAATATTACTCAGCCATAACAAAGAATAAAATCTTGCCATTTGCAAAGATACGGATGCAGCTAGAGAGTATAATGCTAAGCAAAATAAGTCAGTCAGAGAAAGACAAATACCACATGATTTCACTTATATGTCAATTTAAGAAACAAAACAAATGAGAGAGAGTTTCCTCATTTGTAAAATGGAACTAATGACAGTGTCCATCCTATAAGGCTGTGGTGGAGATTGTTGAGCACTGCTAAGTGCTCAATAAATGTTTCCTACCATTATTATAATTATTCGCTGACCGTTCTAACCCCTGGACATCTCTCCTTCCTCCTCTTCACTCCCAGATGCACACCTTTCATTCAGGCCCTTATCAATTTTCAGCTGGACTAATTCTCACAGGTCTTCCTTACTGGTCCTTCTGCCTTCCTGTTTATTTTTCTACAATCTACATATAGCCAGAGGGTTCTTTATAATATACTTATCAAATTATGCCATGCAGTTCCTTAAAATTCTTCATGATGCCCCTTCATGACCTGACCCTTCCGGCCTCAACTGTTGTTACTTCCCCACTGACAAAGCTCCCTACACTCCCAAAATAGCACTCACGGTTCTCAGAGCATACTCTTTCTGGTTGTTCCATCTGCCTGGGATACATTTTCTTCACTTTAATCTCTGTTAAGTGACTCTTCACCTTTTCATGATTCAACTCAAATGTCATTTCCTCCAGGAAGCCTTCCTTGACCTCCCCAGGCACAAATGAATTAATATACTTAATGAGCTTGGAATAGCGCCTGACATAGTAACTTCTCAATTGGTGTAAATTCTTGTTACTGCCATTTTATCTCCATGTTTACAGAGTACCTTATATTTTGCTATTAAATTTCTGTAATTGTTTTCAAGTGTCTGTTTTTTGCAACAGCCTTTCTTTTAACCATTTACCAGAAACTTTTTATCCCAAGCACTTAGTACAATGGCTGGCACGCAATAGCCACTGAATAGATATATGGATGATGGATAGAAAAATGGATGGATGGATGGAAGATGACTCTACCCTAAGAGGGCCCAACATGAATTTAAGAAGAGGAATGGAAAAAGAGATAGAAAAAACATCTCCCATGATGCTCTATCACTGAACAGGACTTCAAAATGAGTTTAGAGGCACAAAATAAAGTGCCTGCCCCCCTCTCTGAATAGGTAGATAGGAGATCTGCAGTGATGTTTATCTAATGTGGTGGGAAATTTGGATGATACTTTTTTACTTTCTACTTAGTATACCTCTGCATTATTGGAACTATCTTATTGTAAGCATATGATTTTTTAAAAATTCTAAAAAAACAATCACAGTACATGATTAACTCTGAGTGGTAGAAATATGAATGATTCTTAATCTCTCCTTGTATTTTTTGTGGTTTTTAAGTTCCTGCTCCCACACCCCACATTCTTGTTTAATGAATCCAAGAATTTTGTCTTTTCAGATAGTACTGGTTAAGGTAGTACACTCTGGAGTCTGACTGTCTGGGTTCAAATTCTGTCCATATAATTCACTAGCTGTGGTTCTGTAGGCAAGTTACATAACCTCTCAAAATCCTCAGAGTCCTCATAAATAAAACAGATTTGTCCTTCCACGTAGTATTGTTATGGCAAGTATCTGGCATAGGGTAAGGCTGTTATTATTATTCCCTAGCATATGGTACAATGAATCTTGAATACATGTGTTGAACTGAGCTGGCTTTTGGGTTTTTTTTTTTTGTTGTTGTTGTTGTTGTTTCAAACATAGAGAACATTTTTCATGGTACTTGCTCCAGGCCTCTTCTGGACTTCAGCCGTGGTTTTGCTTTATCTCCATGAGGACATTGGAAAGCTCTGAGACCGGAAGCATATTGGCTGCCTCTAGCAAAGGAGTGATTCTCCCTCTCTGAAGGGCCAACAGGGGGGCTGTAATGTGGGAAGAGGAGGAAAATGTTCACTTCTTCAACTCTGAAAAAAGTTGCTGGTGCTGTTCTGAATGTGGAGAGGCTGACCTGCCACAGTGAATAAAAAAAAACAGATCTTCCCTTTTGCATTTAAAATAAATCTGTCTGCAATTTCTTCTGCCTGGCTTTCCACAATTTCTAATTTCTTTATAATGAACATGTATTGCTTGTGTAATAAAAACTTAAAAAAAAAAGCACAGTACAGTAGTTGTTTCCAATTCTCATGGTTACAGAATGAGTCAATCTTTTTAATGTCAAAATTTTTTTCAGAGAGTGACCTAGTAGACGGAGCATGAGTCTGGAAGCTAGAAACTTCCAAGTCCTTATCAAAGCACTGAGAGTCCCTTGCTGTGTAGCCTTTGCAGTTTCTTTAACCTCTCTGAATCTTGGGTTCCTAGTGCAATAAATAAGAATACTCGGGGACATTGGAAAGTTCGATTTGTTAGCATTCACTAGATCTATGAAGACATAACACATTATTTTCATTTAAGATAGGTCGAGAATTGAGCCAGAGGCATGAAACCTAAATAAAAACCGCTTCCATTGTCTTTGTGCTATGAAAAATGGTATGTCCTTTGAGTATATTGTAAACATCAGAGTTTCAGTAGGCCAAAATCTCACAATTTGGGACCTGTTTTGGTTCACACAGAGAGAGAAGATTGGAAACATTCCTTGGTTTACTTTACTCATTTGCCAGGCATTTACTAAGCGCAGGCTATGAACACAACTCATTTGTAGTAAAGGTACCAGTCATTGCCTCCCACAGCCCCAGTGTCTCAGCTCTTCATAATCCAACTCTCTCCAGCCACAGCTGCCTTGCCTGAAGTGAAGAGTTAACCCATGATTAGAACAGAACCCGCTGGTTCTGTCTCTTGTGAACCGGGACTGAGTCAGGGATCACTTAGAACTTGGGGTAGCTGCCCTATTGGGCCATGAACAAGCAGAAGAACCTGGGGTGCAGCCAGGGCAGAGGAGCATGATGGAGAGAGCAGCAGAGGAGAGAATTTATAACCAAGGAGAGAAAAAATGAGGGGTTGGGGAGGGAGAAAGCTGCCCACGGCTTTCTTGTTTCCACACACCAGGAAGAGCTCCTGCATTTGGGTTCCACAAGAGTCCTCTATATCTCCCTAGTAAATACCTTTCTCAATATGATTTCAGTGGTATTATTTTCTTGCACCAATGATCCCTGATTCAATCTACAGAGTTTGGACTTCTAAGACAGTGAATCCTAGGCTGAGATTACATACATCAGGAAGATGTCCACAAAAATCTGGGATTCCAGTATAAAGTTGCCAACTTTTTATTCTGCCAAATAAAAAATAAGAACTGTTATACTTACTATCATCAACACAGTGCTACAAATTATAATGCATGTATAATATATAACATCTTTAACTAGTTTGATTAAAAATGCACTGCATTATTCTTTTTTCCATTTTTCATTATAGTTTACATATAGTAAATTTCACCCTTTTTAGTGTACAGTGCCTCAAGTTTTGACAAATGGATAGAGTTGTATAACCCCACCACAATAAAGCAGTTAAATAGAATAATTGCATTACCCTAAAAAATTCCTTTGTGCTCCTTTGCAATTCACCCCACCGCCACCACCAGCCTCTGGCAACCACTGATCTGTTTTCTGTCATTGCAGTTTGGCCTTTGCAAAATTATCATATAAGTGAAATCACACAGGGGGTAGACTATGGGGTCTGACTTCTTCCACTTAGTTTAATGTACTTGAGATTTAGCCATGTTGTTGCATGTATCAGTAGTTCATTCCTTTTATTGCCGGTAGTATTCCATTACATGAATGTATCACGTTCTGTTTACCTGTTAGCCAGTTGAGAGACATTTGATTTGTTTCTAGTTTGGATCAAACCCTGCACATCAGGCTCCATGCTGCATGTGGAGCCTGCTTAAGATTCTCTCTCCCTCTCACCCTGCCCCTTCCCACCCAAAAAAGAATTAAGGAGAACTTCAAATATAGACCGAAGCTTCTCCAACACTAACACACTAGTTTGTTTCCAATTTGGGGTGATAATGAATAAAACCACTATAGCTATTCAAATACAGATTTTTGTGTGAACATAGGTTTTCATTTCACTTGGTTAAGTGCCTAGGATAGGAACCGCTAGGTCATTTAAGTGTGAATTTAACTTTAGAAGAAACTGCCAAAGTGTTTTCCAAAGTGGCCATCCCGTTTTGATTCACATCAGGAATAGATGAGAGTTTCAATGCTCTTATCCTAGCCTATGCTTGACAATGTTGATTTTTGTTTTAACTATTCTAATGTTTGATGATATTTGCAGTTTTTGATTTGCATTTCCTTAATGATTAATGATGTTAAACCTCTTTTTATGTGCTCATTTGCCATCCATATATCTTGTTTAATGAAATGTCAGTTTAATTTTTTTGCCCATTTTTTAATTGGCCTGTTTGGTTTTCCTATTATTGAGTCTTGAGAGTTCTTTATATATTATGGAAACAAGTCCTTTATCAGATATATGCAAATGTCATCTCCCAGTCTGTGGCTTTTCTTTTCAATTTCTTAGCCACTACATTATTCTTATTTTTTCATTTAGACTTGGACAATTGAAAATATTGTCAGGAACATCATCAATATGACAGTGTTTTGGAATCCCTACTGTGTAGGGGCGCCTGGGTGGCTCAGTCATCAAGAGTCTGCCTTCGGCTCAGGTCATGATCTCAGGGTCCTGGGATTGAGCCCCGCATCAGGCTCCCTGCTCTGCGGGAAGCCTGCTTCTCCCTCTCCCGCTCCCCCTGCTTGTGTTCCCTCTCTCGCTGTCTCTCTCTCTGTCAAATAAATAAATAAATAAATAAATAAATAAATAAATAAATAAACAAATTAAAAAAAAAAAGGAATCCCTACTATGTAGAACACAGAAATGGACAAGAATGTGAATAATTTTGTTGATGAGCTTGTACATACACAATTTACTTAATTAAGGATAGGTAGTAGCCCTACTCCATGGGGTCATCCAGGGACCCAATTTCTTTCTATCTTGTGGCTCCTTTATCCACAGGCATATTGTCCTCACATGTTTGGTTGAAGCTAATTCACCATCATTTTATCTGCATCCCTACCCTAGGGAAAAGAGGAAGTAGAGGGCAAGCTACTTCCTTTTTAAGACATGACCCAGAAGTTACTAACATCCTTTTGGCCAGATCTTAGTCCTTATCCACAACTAGCTGCTAGGAAGTCTTGAAAGTATACGTATTAGCCAAGCAGTCAAGTGCTTTCCTTAAAACTATATTACTATGGAAGAGCATATATTGGGAGACAACTAGTAGCCCACCAGAAGTAGGAAATGGAGTTGTTGTACCTGAAATCAGATCTTCTTACTCACACTCATAGACAACCAGAAAGAAGCTGCTTTTAAGCTACAAAAGGCTTTGCCCAAAGCAACTTTTGAGGCTAATAGAAAGTTGAATGGGATTTTTCTTTTGCCTTGGAATTAGCAAAATGATTGGTAAAAGCTGGGGACAAAAAGCCAAGCATCAATTGTGTCAGATACTCCCACAAAACCAGCACCACACACCTCCGGCCCCACCCCCCACCTCCCAAAGACTGAATTAGTAGAGAGGTTAGAGGAAATTGTTGAGCAAGTGCCCTGTGGGGAATGTAATATTCTGTGGTAAGAGATAATTCCTTCCTCATCTTATGAGAAAGAAAAAGGAGACGTCCTTTCTCAAAGCTAAGTGAGCAAGGCTCAAGAAAAACCACTCCTAAAACAGAGCAGTATGTCTCATGCGCAGGTAATTTTGTCCCCCATATAGGAGGGCCAACAATCCTGGTTTGGGCTGGGACAGAGGAGTTTTCAGGCATTTGAGTTTCCTATTGCTGCTATACCAAAGAAGCATAAATGTAGTGGCTTAAATGATGCAAACTGATTATCTTACCGTTCTGGAGGTCGGAAGTCTCCCTAGAATAAAGTCAAGAGGTTGACAGGATTGTGTTCCTTCTGGAGGCTCTTGGGGAGACTCTCTTTCTTGCCTTGCCCAGCTACTAGCTGCTGACTGCATTACTTGGCTCCCAGCCCCTTCCTTCTTCAAAGCCAGCAACGGCATCGCTCTGATCCCAGCTCTTGTTGTCACATCTCTGAGTCTGGAATTCCTGTCACCCTCATATAAGGACCCTTGTGATTACCATGGCCTCATCTAAATCATCCAAGATAATCTTCCCATTTCAAGATACTTAACTAGTCAACATCTGCAAAGACCCTTTTGCCATGGAAGGTAATCCATTCACAGGTTTGGGGGATTTGCATGTGGACTGCTTTAGAGGGACAGTATTCTGTGTATTATACCAGGACATGGGACTTTCATGTTGGAAAGTTGGCCACCCTATCACCAGGAGACATATGACAATATCTGGGGACTCTTTTTTTTTAATTGTCACAACTGTCATCTAGTGGATACAGGCCAGGGATGCTGCTAACCACCCTATAATGCACAGGACAGACAGTCCCTCACAACAAAGAATTATCCAGGCCAAAATGTCAATAGTGCCAAGGTTCAAAAAGTCTGGATTAGAGGTACCTTAAAAAGTCAAGAATGGCATCTTAAGGGGGTGACATTGATGATTTTCTTTCCACATCCCTGAACAAGGGAAGGAAAATGGAGGGGAATGGTAGGTCTTAGAGAAGGGGGGGGCAGTGAGCAGCATGAGTGTCTTCTCTTGGCACAAAATGGACACTCGAGTGTCCTGTGGGTGAGTGGCATTTGCAGAAGGTGCTGAGAGGACTCTGCCCTGCAGAGCCACACTCTGAAGATCTGTCTACCCGGTGGGTGAGCTCCACCAGCGAGGGCGGACTGCCAGGAGCAGGTACTGAGGGAGGCCAGGAGAGGTCGGGTCAAGGCCAGACCTTCAAAAAGGGAATTGTGTGGTGGGGAAGGCCCAAGTGGTCTCCCAAGAACTGATTTATATAGTCCATGAGAGAATCAGCCTCTGGGCACCTGGCACAAAGACAGCATCCACAGTCCACCCATCTTAGCAAAAAGGGTAACAACAGTTGACACGAGGAGATGCTGGTTGTGCTCCCACCCTCCCCCCTTTGTCCCTAATCCCTCAAAATGAAAGGCGGAAAGGGAACAGAAAGGCAAACCACATAGCTTCCTTGCTGAAGGTCTTGTAAGCCAGAAGTCTGACCGGTGATGGGGGAGAGGGAAGGTTTTGAATGAGACCTGTGATTAGAATTGACAGTGGACAAAGTTCAATAAATAGGAGATGACTAGAAAGCAAGTAGACCAAGTACCGGAGCTCTTGAAAACCTGCCACCTCGTAGAACAAGAAGAATGTGCCGAGGGGAGTCAAAGGCAGTGATTGGAGAAAATAAAATGTTATGCTTGAACTTCAGTAAGTTATATCTCCTTTAACAAACTAGTTTCATGTCTTAAAAGTATAATGTTTCCCTTGGCCATTACCATTGTTCAGAATGTAAAAAGGACCTCAGTCTAAAACTCAAAAGTGTGGTGGAATCTTGCACACAGGACCCCAAACCAACCATTTTCTATCTGGCATAAATAGCAGTGCACTTGAATTGCTATGGGTGGGTGGTCTTGCCTTCAGTCATCCCAAGGTCTTATGGAATAAGTGACTTAAGGGATTCCACCGCTAAAGAATTTTACCAGAGACTTTTTTTTTAAGATTTTATTTATTTATTTAATTGATAGAGAGAGAAAGGCACAGCGAGAGAGGGAACACAAATAGGGGGAGTGGGAGAGGGAGAAGCAGACTTCCTGCTGAGCAGGGAGCCCGATGTGGGGCTCGATCCCAGGACCCTGGGATCATAACCTGAGCCAAAGGCAGACGCTTAACCAACTGGGCCACCCACGCGCCCCTACCAGAGACTTTTTAAAAAGTCATTTAATAATGATAAAGGTGTCAATTCATCAGGAGAACATAATTAATCCTGTTTATATGGCTTATAACAAAACTTCAAAATATATGAAGCAAAAACTGACAGAACTGCAAGGAGAAATAGACAAATTCATAATTATATTTGAAGAATTCAATAACCCCTCTCAATAAGTGATATAACAAATAGAAAATCAGTAAGAATACAGAACACTCAAACAAAACTATCCACTAACTTGACCTAATTGACATTTATAGCACAGTCCCTCTAACAACAACAAAATAGATATTCTTTTGAGGCGCATATGGAACATCTACCAAATTAGATTATAATCTGAGCCACTAAGCAAATCTCAAAAAAATTCAAAAGACTCAAGTCGTACAGGTCTGTTCTCTGACTGCAATGAATTAAGTTAGAAATTAAGGAAATGGGCACAAAAAAATTGTCATTATTAAATGTGTGATTTTAAAATGTTACAGCATTTCAGATCAAATTTTAGGACAACAATCAAAACAGATACAAGTTCAGCAGGAACTGACTCTCTTTCCACAACAAAGCCCAAGACTGTGTCTGAGTCACGTGAATTAGTCACACACTGAAGGAGTTCTGGTTGCCACTGCTCTTAGAGGAAGCGGCTTTTGCCATGCACAGACAAAAAAAAAATTATTGCCTGCATTAAAAAAAAATCTCTTCCCACCCACATAAGGCCATAATACATCACAGAAAAAGCATTCTTGACTGCTGGTTCATAATAAGTTACCACTGACTGGGACTACTTAGGGGATCTTGGGGGTGGAGAGGCCAAAGAGAAAGAAAAAGTTATGTGAAGATTTTATTTTCTACCTTAATAAACAAAAGTCTGACAAGTGGCCACATAGAAAGAGTCATCCAGCTCTTAATAAATTAAACATGTTGATAAATTAAGCATTTCTCCAATGAACAGTCTTGAGTGGCTGTATTGTGGGAAGCCTCCTGGCTGGGTCGTTTTACCTGCAGCCCACTCTTCTCCCACTGGGCTCTGTTTGCTCCACTTGGCTGATGCTAAGTGGGTGTAGGTAGTAGAAGCCATGGATTTCAGGTCATGACCTTTGCAAATGGATCGGTAACCAATAAAGGAACTAAAAACATGATACATGTATAATGTGAACTGAGAGGAGGGGAGACAACACGTTATATCTTTGTGTAATATGACAAGAAGTTTACTGATAATATCTGCAGTTGATAAATCACAACATAGGGGCAGAAGAACATCATTTCGTGGTATAAAAGTAACCACAAGGAGAAATAACTAGAAGACAAGTGCTGGATTTTGTACAAGAGGACTAGAGTTGACTAAGGGACAGCAGGGGGATGGCTAATAACTGTGTGGTATCTTTGATTTTTAAAAACATGTTTAAAGTATAACAAAAATCCTTAAAATTAATGGGGCAAAGAGTTCCAGATTTCAGAACACAAATAATGGCAATCTTGTACGTGTGTGGTCACTGGGATCTACCAATGATTAACTGCAACTTCTGTCTCTCTCATTTGGTTTCCTCAAACTTAACCCTCATTTGCCAGATCATACACCTAAAATGCAAGTTGACCTATGTCATTGCCCATCTTAGAGCATTTAATAGCCTCTTATGGTCTACAGCAGAAAGGCAATGCTCCTAAACAGTGTTTAGGAAATTCATACGCCTCCTGTGAAGTCTTTTTACCCCTTGCTGAATCCCCACTAGCTTCATGCTGAAACAATACCAAAATGCTTTATCTTCCCACAAACCCACGTCCCCCGCTCTGACTTGTATCCACTCTTTAAGAATGAGCAACGGGTTACTTTCACCAGCAGGAACCCTTCTCTGGCTTCCCCCAAGCTTGGTTGGATGCCTCTTTTCCGTAATTCTGTTCCACAGTTTTTTGGGAACATATCCATCAGTCTTCCACAACAATGTTTTATAATGTTCTATCTCTAGTTCCCCCACTAGACTGTTTCTTGAGTTCAGTTTTTATATCCCAATGCCTATCACTGAGTACATAGTAAATGCTCAACAAGTATTTTTTAAGTTAGTTCTGAGAATGCTAATCTCACTAGGACTAAGAGGAGGAACCATAGAACAGAAAATTAGGTCCAATTTTCATTCTAGATTAATCTGCATCTGCCACAGAATGATCCCTTTATACACACACACACACACACACACACACACACACACACACACACACACATCCACCCCAAAGCATATATACATCTGTCCTTACTCATAGTCAGGGTAGACAGTTGGCTGAAGAGCTTGATTTAGGAAGTTCCCCTTAACCCACTCCAAAATACCTTATCCACTAGCCATATGGGGGAGCAAAATACGACACTCTAAAACGTGTCTCGGGCATGTAGATTACTTTAGGCTGACTATTTTCAAGAAACAGAAGGCTCAAGAAGAAACTTTGACCTTCTCCCTTAACTGCCTTAAAGAATTTAGACAGGCGACCTACTCCCGGAAGAGAGTTATCACCATAGATAACTACATTATGATACGAAGTAGGAGTGGTAGACAAGGAGGAACTTAGCAAAGTCTGTCTGTTAGAATTCCTCCCTGGAAAGATTTGTTTACCAAACATTTACTCTTTCTACTCTTTCTGTGAATTACCTTCCTTCCATTTGAAGCCCTAAACCCCCATCCCCTTCTCCTTAGTCCAGAATGATACATAATGTCTCATTTTGCCTAATTGTCTTTGGAATCTCTCATATTTATGTGAATTCCCCGTATGTATGTAACTAAGTTGTATTTCCTCCCATTAATCTGTCTCATGTCAATTTAATTCTTAGACCAGCCAAAAGAACCTTAAAGGGTAGAAGACAATTTTTCCCCAACAGCTGCTATACTGCTAGAGAGGTACCCCAAACTGTTCACATCTAAAAAGCTACCTCTCTGAGCATTCTCTTTTTAGACACAAACAATCCTGAAAGAGGTTGCTGAATTATGGCTGCTACCCCATTTAGATAGCCACTTCCCCACACCCACTGCCCCCACAGAGCCAGGAGCATCCAAGATCACAATTTGAGTGGAAGGTGACTAAAGGGAGAAGGAGGGCACTGTTCTGGAATCTGAGGCACTGCTCAGAGACACTGTCGCACAGAGATAAAGAGCATGACCTTTGGAATCAGGCAAGTCTAGTTTGACTTGTCTCTGACTTTTCTATCTCTGATTTGGACAGATTATTTTACCGCCATGAGTCTTGTTGTTTATAAGAGGCCACATTCTCCTGGGATCATTGTGAAATTAAATGGTACAATGCTCATTGAGCTCTTCAAGTAGGTGCAAGATAGGCTCACAGTTAATGTGAGTTATCACCCACACAACCGTAGTGGGTAAACCAAGAGCACAAGACCCCTGGAAGAGAAAGCCAGTAGACACTAAAGACAACTCTCAAATATTTCTCAATTGTGCCTGGAGCCTTGTCATACAGTTCCCAGAATCTCTTTACAGAGGAATAGCTTCCCCCACCTCCCAGGGGTAACCCTAGCCTATCTCAAAGTGATCCACCTCCTTTTCTTAACTTTTTCTGCATTTCCACCTAGTATTCCTATTAACCATATGAAGTCTGGAAGGAACAAAGAATCTTTCCTTCCATAAGGTAAGAAAGGGGGAAAGGGTCTAAAACCTGTATTTTAATATACTTTCATACCCTCTTTTTTTTTTTTTATTTTGTACGCAAACCAACACTTTATTAGGGGTTATTCTCATCTGTAGAGTGAAAATTCTATCTAATGAATTACCCAGGAGTTAGTAGTAATACTCTGAATCTTACTGGAGGCCACTCTCCAACTGTATATAGAGTTACTACAATTCTAAACCCTTTTATTTTTTTATTATTTAATAATGTGTTGATAGAGTATCTTGAACTCACCACAGTTCTTTGTAAGACTGCTTTTCTTAAGTCAATTGTTTCCCTGCCTCTGTCCTTGCACCTCAACACAGGAACCAAAATGATTCTTTTTAGAAGATAGGTCATGCCATCCCACTCTAAATAAAAGCCAAAGATGGAAACAAGTGTCCTTCCGGGGATGAATGGATAAAGAAAATACAGTGTGTGTGATACAGAGAAATATTATTCAGCCGCAAGAAAGAAGGAAACCCCGCCATTTGTGACAGCATGAATGGACCTTGAGAGCATTGTTCGAGGTGAAATAAGTCAGAGAAAGACAAATAGTGTATGGTATCACTTGCACATGGAACTTTAAAAAACCGAACTCACAGGAACAGAACAGATTGGTATGGCCAGAGGTGGGGGTGGGGGGTAAGGGCAATGGGTGAAGGTGGTCACAAAGTACAAACTTCCGGTTTTAAGATAAGATCTGGGGATGTAATTTACAGCACAGTAAGGATAGTTAACAATACTGTATTGTAGATTTCAAAGTTGCTAAGACGGTAGATCTTAAACGTTCTCATCACAAGAAAATAATGTGTAACTATATGAGGTAATGGATGTTAAGTAAACTTTCTGTTATCATCTCACAATATGTATATGTGTCAAATCATGATGTTGCACATCTTAAACCTATGAGATAGTACATGTCAATTATATCTCAATAAGACTGGGAAAAGTTAAAAAAAAAAAAAAAAGCCGAAGTTCTCACCATGGTCTTCAGTGGATCACCTGGGCAGCCTTAGAAAACCAGAGTCTCTGGGTTGGGGCTTAAGCTTGAGTCCCTCAAATCCTGATTCATATCCGTGCTGCAAATCTGGGAGTTTTTGAGCAGCCAGTATGGATGGAGAAGCACAGTCCTACAGCATCTGACTTCGTGTTCCACCCCTCACCTCCTCACCCAACCCACTTCAGGCCACGGGACTGCTTTCTGGTTCCAGAATGAGAATCAAATTTAAAGCATGTTCTTCTTTTGGGGGGTTTCATTCCATTTTATTAAAATCAAGCACACTTTGCTGCTTTTTACACATGCAGGTTTGCCCATGGCTCAGCCATCACCTGCTGCAGGTCGTTGTTCAAACATCACCTTTGCAGGCACACTTACCTAACCACCTTCTCTATGCTTCCCTCTCATCTTCTCTCTCCTCCCTCCTGACTTTATTTTCCTGTATAGCAACTGGCACTATCCAATATGTTTACTAATTCTTTTAAAGATTTATTTATTTATTTGAGAGAGAGAGTGGAGAGAGGGGCAGAGGGAAAGAATCTCTAGGCAGACTCTTCACTGAGCACAGAGCCCAATGCGGGGCTCAATCCCACACCCCTGAAATCATGACCTGAGCCAAAATGACGAGCCAAACACTCAACTAATTGAGCCACCCAGGCACCCCCATTTACTAACTTTTAATTGTGTTTCTGCTGTACTCCTCTCCACTAGAATGTGAACTCCATATGGGCAGGAATACTTGTGTGTTTTGCTTTCTTATATATCCCAAGATCCTACAAGAGTATATGGTACACAGTAGGTGCTAAATAAACCTTCTTTATGCGAATAATTTAGTAGGTAAACCCTATTTTCATAGCTTCAGCCTGGGCCTTGTTTGACAATTTATCACAAAATCTAAAATAATGAGAACGAGGGGTACCTGGGTGGCTCAGTCGTTAAGCGTCTGCCTTTGGTTCAAGTCATGAACCCAGGGTGCTGGGATCGAGCCCCGCATCAGGCTCCTTGCTCAGCGGAAGTCCGCTTCTCCCTCTCACTCCTCCTACTTGTGTCCCTGCTCTCACTCTCTCTGTCTGTCAAATAAATAAATAAAATCTTTAAAAATAAATAAAATAATGAGAATCAAATTTAAAGCATGTTCTTCTTTTGGGGAGTTTCGTTCCATTTTATTAAAATCAAGCGCAATCCCTAAGTTCCTCTTCTATGCAGAACACCACATAGTAAACTTCCATTTATTCAGAATGATCAGGGATAGCGTGCTCTGTGTACTGAAAGTGACTGCATACATTCATCATTCAGAGACTGTCAAATTTCAAAAAATCAGAGTACAGTGTGAAGCTCAGTCTAAACTGCCTTTGATAATTCAGAGACCACTTCAGAATTTTAGTGTGACTTGATGTCATCATTAGGATTATTATTTGAGCTTTCTAGGTGAATGAGTGCTAGTCTCAGCGATGTTCCTGGTCATATGAGCAATGGAAGACAGGTTCTGTCATCAAGGTCTACAGTCTAACTATGAAGATAGATCATAAGAACTAAATCATCAGAAAACAAGTTATAAAGCAACATACCAATGAATGTTCCTTAAAATTACATAAATTTAGAACATAAATCCAGAATATAAGTGGGTAATCTCAGCAGCCTTCCCAGAGGAAGTGATTGGCAACTGGGTTTTTCAGAATTGAAGAGTAGAGATGGGGGGGCTCCTGGTGGCTCAGTTGGTTAGGCATCTGCCTTGGGCTCCCTGCTCAGCGGGCAGCCTGCTTCTCATTTTGCCCCTCCCCCCAGCTCGTTGGCACCCGTGCACTCTCTCTCTCTCTCTCTCAAATAAATAAAATCTTTAAAGGAAAAAAAAGAGTAGAGATGGCAAGCAGATTGACTCACTAGACTGAAGCATGATGCTTCTGATTAAAACAATGTCCTGTAAAGAGTGAGGGTTTTAGTAAATTTTTGACAGCATGGACCAAGGTACTTCCTAGTACCTTGTACCACAGATTAAACTCTATCAACATTGGCATCAGAAAACTTTCTTCTTTTTTTTTTAAGATTTTTTTATTCATTAGAGAGAGAGACAGAGAGAGCACAAGCAGGGGGAGAGGGAGAAGCGGACTTTCCGCTGAGCTGGAAGCCCGACGTGGGAGGCGGGACTTGATCCCAGGACCTGGAGATCATGACGTGAGGGGAAGGCAGAGGCTTAACCATCCGAGGCACCCAGGCACCCCCAGAAAACTTATTTTTTTTTAAGATTTTATTTATTTATTTGACAGAGAGAGAGACAGCGAGGGCAGGAGCACAAGCAGGGGGAATGGGAGAGGGAGAGGCAGGCTTCCCGCGGAGCAGGGAGCCCGATATGGGACTCGATCCCAGGACCGTGGGATCATGACCTGAGCCGAAGGCAGACGCTTAACAACTGAGCCACCCAGGCGCCCCCCCCCAAGAAAACTTTCTTAATCAGCAGTCCATGAGTACTGGACAAATCAAGATAAAGAGCAAAATTTTAGAGCCAGTGATTGATGCAGTTAAAGTTATTAAGGGTTTGGCCATAAAGTAGCAAGTTTAAACAATGAAACTATGCCCAGTAGCATTTCTAGAATTTTTGCTTACTTTAAGAAAAAGCATAAAATAAGCCAAGTAGGTTCCTTTTAAATAGAGGAAAAACCAATTATTTAAATTTATTTTTAAAAGAACACTAAACTCTGTTATTGATAGTGTTCCAACAGGTAAATTAAGAAGCACAAAAGTTACATAGTAAGAAATCCAACATATTTCTGATTTGGACCAAGAACACCTCTGAAGTTTCTACAAATCAATATACCTTATTTAAGCAACAATGAGCTTATTCAAAAGTTATTTATTTCAGAGCTAATCATATGACCTATTTCCTTAACATTCTTAACCTTAATTAAATTCCTTTGTTTTTCTTTAATAAAAATATCATATAACTCGAGTTAATTACAAAAGTTTTCATTGTTACTCAATATATGAGAATTAAATTATAATTTTTTGAGCAGATGAATAAATTAATTTTTCCAGGCACATATCTTTATTAGTTTCCCTGATTGAAAAGTTGGCAGGTTGGGAGTTTCCAACCGAGTTGTGCTTCCCAATGAAAACAACCATGTGAACTCCAGAAATTGCCTTCTCAGGCTAGGCTTCCTGGCCGCGGGGCCTCCTTTTGGAGGCTTACTAATGACAATACAGCATTAGAAAACTTCTGAATTGTCCTTCTTTCTCTTAATTTAGAACTGGAGACAGAGAGGATGGGGGACAGGGAGGAGAAATTTGTGGTGAAAAGTAAATGGAATAGTTTTATTTAGAAAAAATCATTGACTATAAAATGTTCTGAAACCTTTTCTCATATGTAATGTAGTATAAATTTGTTCTGTATAAATCTACCATCTCTTTCAGGATGAGTTAACCCACCTCTTTTAATCCTAGAAGAAGTCTGGAAAATGCAAATTGGATTTTTTTCTTTTTTGAGTCATCTCCAGTAGGCTGTCATTAATTCACTTCTTATGTGTGTTGCTGTTGTTTATTTGCATGGGTTTTCTGGTTTCAAAATAAAACTTGTCTCAGATGCAGCTGTCCTGGCTTGTTGTTTGAATCTTTGCACATTCCAATAGCATTTTCCACTGGAATGTTGAATTTAATGAATGAAAGACCAGATGTTCCAGGTACATTCAGCCTGAGTTGAGAAGGGCATATATGGCAGGGCCCCAATACCTTTTCAGATAGTTAATAAATTAGTATTCATGTCAACTCTTCAAATTTATTGTCCTTTAAATATAATCTTAACATGTTTTCTTAAAGAAAAATTTATGATATCTTTCAAAATGCTATCAGATCCCTTCACAGACAATATGACTTCATTTATATCATCTGATAATACAAAAAGTCATCATAAAAGTGTTCTACTATAGGGGCGCCAGGGTGGCTCACTCAGTTAAGCATCTGACTCTTGGTTTTGGCTCAGGTCATGATCTCAGGATCGTGGGAATAAGTGGATTGCTTTATAGACAATTGTTAATAAAATGTATACCATAGTAAAAATGCCTACATACGAGAAAAGCTCTTAAAGAGTTGGTAGACCTGAGTTCTCCCACAGGTTCTATTACCAACCAACTTTGTGACCTGACCTCTCTGAACCTTCCTCACAGAATTAGGATGATCAAATATGACCATTTATGTAAGACAGCATTGAAAATCATAAAGTGCTATTCAAATACTGTATATGATATTTTAACCTTGTTAGATTGAACTGTAACACTGATACAGAGAAGTGCATAATCATATTATCTAAATTTCAGTTTAGTTTCTTCCTTTCTAGTCATTATACTTTTATTTTTTCCTTCTCACTTTATTGTGCTGCCAAAACCTCCAGTAAAATCTTGAATAGAATTTTCATCATGAGTGAGTGTTATGGTGGACTCTTAAAATAGACTCAAGATTCTCTAGATGAATTTATGAAAGATCTGATTTACATCTTTCATAAATGTTTAGTAGAGCTGCCAGTCAAGCCATCTAAGAATTTAGTTAGCCCAACTATCTCTCCTTTGACGATAATCTGTCTTTTTTTTTTTTTCCTGTGCTTGCCTGTAAGACTTTGTTTATGTCACTGGTTTTCTGCTATTTCACTATAATGACTTTAAGTGAATGTTTGGTTTGGTTTGGTTTGGTTTACCTGGCTAAGGAATCTATAATCTGTGGATTGTATCTTTCATCAGCTCTAGGAACTTCTCAACCATTATTTCTTTAAATATTACTCTTTCCTGTTGTCTTTCTCCTCTCCTTCTAGAACTCCAATAAATACAAGTTAGATCTTCTCTAGGCATCGTCTGTATTTCTAGTTCTCTTTCTTCCTATTTCTCCGTGTTGGTCTCAGGATAATTTCTTTTGACCTATTATATAGTTTACCAATTCTATCTTTAACTGCTTTTGATCTAGTATTAAAACCATCCACTAAGTTTAAAATTTTCCCTTATGTAATACATCTAATTCTGGTAATTATATTTAATAGTTTCAAATCTGCCACGATTGCTCTTCTCAGTTACCTCTGTGCCTGGTTATCTTTGACCATGTACTGCATTTGTATTTATAGAAATAATTTGAGGCTTAAAGTGAATGCACTTTTCTCCAGGGAGGATTTGTGCTTGCTTCTACTAAGAGTGACAGGCTACCAACCCAAGCCCACCTTATACCAAATTCAAGGTTTAACATCCTGAAGATCAAAAGGAATTCAAGCTGACCAGATGATTTCAATAGAGCTGGTCGTCCCACTTGGGGTTTGCTCCAAGTTTGAGATCTCAGCTTATGGTAGGGACCATCACTGGTCTGGTTCCCCATCTTGAGCAAGCTCTAGACTTTGACATTTGTCTTTCAGGTCCTCAAGTCTGAAAATGAGTCTGTTCTAATTTTCCAGGATCACAAAATGAACTCAGGCAAAACTGACTTCTTTCTTGCTTTCTTTTCATTGTCCTTCCATGTTTGATCTGACCATTTCTTACTGTTCTGTCATCTTGTCAATGCGTCAAGTAGATTTTTTAATTATTGTATCCCCTTTTAGTTGTTTTCAGCTGGGAGTTTGTGGACATCTTGACAGTTCACACCTAACACTTCATCATGTGTCCCCTAAAAACAAGGACTTTTGTTTTTTAAGATTTTATTTATTTATTTGACACACAGAGATAGCTAGAGAGGGAACACAAGCAGGGGGAGTGGGAGAGGGAGAAGCAAGTGCCCCCAAAACAAGGACTTTCTTCCACATCCAAAACAATTATCACTCTGAAGAAAGTTAATATTGATATAATACCATTATCAATATAGAATCAATTTTAAATTCCTAATTATCCCAATAATATCCTTTACAGCTTTTTTTTTTTTTTTATAGACTTGCTATCCTTTTCTCTTATCCAGAATCTGATCAAGGATCATGCATTATATTTGGTTGTCATGTCTATTCCTTTTTATTTTAAAAACGAATGACTAGGAGAAGATCTGACCAAATACAGACATACAAACAATGATTTGGAGTGTGAATAGGAACGTAAACTTTTCAGTTCATATTCTGCTGCATTGTTTTAATTTTTTTCAGTGAGCACATACAACTTACATAATTTTTAAACCATTTTTAATGAAGGGCTACACTTTTAAATCATCAATGATGTTCATGAAATTCATGATACTTCTGCTTAATATTTTTTCTTACTATACTACATATTCCCTATTTAGTTAAAAGTATGTGGCTTTTTGTGGCAATACATTGGACAATGGAAATTCCGAAAACAATTATTTTATCTTTCACAATATGATTATCAATTTACTTTGTTTTTTCTAAAAACTAGGGCCACCAACTTAAAACATCCAAAGAAACCATTGGTACTAAATCACAATTTATTTGAAAGACAAAACTAAACAATTTTAGGGGGCTTCAGGAGATTATGTCCATAGCTACTCTAATATTTTGTACTAAAGTAGCTACTGTTCTAGATATCTCTGAGAATATGCATGTTATTCCTTGGAAATGCATTTTCTTTAGGGGTAAGACATGTAGTTTTAAAATCAAAGACATCATTTTAAATCAAGATTCTACTACTTACTACATGTACAACAGTGAAACAGTCATTTAAGCTCTTTGAACTTAATTTTTCTTATTTACCAATTGGAGATTATGGTATTTACTCTTCAAGGTTATTCCAGGGAAGAATTCAAACGTGAAAGACATTTTACGAAGTCTAGGACACACACAAACACACAGGAAAGCACTAATTTTTCTCATTTCTGGAGCAAATCCCATGCAATGATATTATATTCTCCCACCCGGCAGAACCTATTTGAGAATTTTGAAGATAATCTCAGCTAGAAGGATTAATTCCATAACTGGCTAAATACACTCCTTCTACTTATGTTGTTTTTTAATTTAAAAAATATGCTTAGCTCCATTATTACTATCAATCATAACTTTTCCTTAGGGATTTGCTTAAAGAATCTTTTTCATGCTAAATGAATATAGGGATTTTTTTTCCTTCACTGAACAGCAAACCAAACATTTTTATGTATTTCACACAAAACAGAAAACTAAAAGTATCACAATGGAAGGAAGAAACTATGTTAAGACTGTCTGATTTTAGTGGAAATTCTCATCTATGAATATAATATTGGTTTGAAATATTTAATTCTGGTCAAGAGAAAATAGTAATTACACTGGTGTTTATTGTCAGCTGCCATTATAATTCACATCAGAAAGGAAGTTAATAAGCCTGATGATGCAGTGCAAATTAAAGGGAAATTATTTCTCCTATACCCAGATTTTTGCTAGATAGAAATGAAGCTGGGTAAACTAGATAATGTCTTTGCTAGATAAAGATGAAGCTTCTGGATGAAGATGAAGGATTTTTTTTTTTTTTTTTACTGCTGAAAAATTTTGGTCTCTAAGTATTAACATTATAGGAATAGTATCTTGTATAGAACTAGGAAGAGAATAAATTGAGGATAGATCCTGTAATTCTGATCATTTGTGAGTGAATCAAGGAAGAGGAATCCATTCTAAAATGTCTATGTGCTAATAATTACTCCAATTAAATTTTTAAGCCCTTATCTATATGTTTGACTTGAGGGAACTAAAATGCACTATTTCCCTCACGTGTTAGGAAAAATCGGACAGAATAGCTTTTTTTTAAGATTTTATTTATTTATTTGAGAGCGGGAGAATGAGAGAGACAGAGAGCACGAGAGGGAAGAGGGTCAGAGGGAGAAGCAGACTCCCCGCCGAGCAGGGAGCCCCATGCGGGACTCGATCCCGGGACTCCAGGATCATGACCTGTTAACCAACTGAGTCACCCAGGCGCCCCAGAATAGCTGTGATCAGTAAGCCATGCTGGCTGAATCATGGACACAAGATTGCCTAGAGTCAGATAATCTTGACTGTAGAACTGGTTCTACCAATAACTCTGACCTTGAGCAAATTGCTTAGTTTCTGCACAGGTAAAATGAGGAAGTTGTATGAAATGGTTTTTAAAATCCCTTCCAGTTATAAAATTCTGCAGTTTTGTGGATTATTCTAAAATTCAATGCAGGAGTGAAAGTGACTCTTTTTAGGATCATTCTCTTTCCTTCAAACTCTTCCTGACTGAATGTTAGTCCTTGAGAATAGTTTCATGTTATGCAACAGAACTGTTTGTCAGTCTCAGGTCTGAAACTATGTCACCCCCCACTACCACATTCACCCCACTTCACCCCATCCCATTCCACCCCCTCCACTGACTTGGGTTAAAAGTCAGACCCAATGTCAGACCAGGGGCTCTGCCAGGGAATTAAGGAGACAATGACAGGGAGAAGCGGGTGGAAGGCTGAAAGAGGGTGGAAGGAGTCAAGATCCAGGGTCCTTAGCTTCAAGGCCTACGTCATTGGGGTGGAATGTTCCAGACTTTGTATCCTGCTGCATGAAAAGGGAAGATCCTGAGTACATTGGGTGCACCTTGGCAAAAATGAACCCCTGCTTGGGAAGTTTTGCCATGAGCTAACCAGGGTAGAGACTGAGTGAGGACAAGAAGCACCCTCCCCTCACTCCCGAACTTATCATGAGTAGGGTTAACTGGCAAAGGTCCACAGTGGGGTTGGCCAGAGCCACATCTCTATGGGACAGTGGGGGCTCTTGACAGGGTGGTCAGCAACCACAGAAAACCACCAAAGACACCAGTGGAAAAATCTCTGGCATTTGAGACAACCAAAACCAGAAGGCATGGCAAGAAGCCAACAGTTACAGTTTAACCCCAAAGGGCATTTGAGTTCTCTCTCCTCTAGTGGACAGTAACAGGGAAACTACAATAATCTGGGGTTGGGTTGTGGGCAGTGGGGGAAGGCTGCTAATGAGGTTCCAGGTTCTTGGGACCATTATAATTTACAGTATTAAGGTAACTGTAATCTTATTTACACATTGAGGTTGTTGAAGGCTGCTCTACATAGATTATGTTTTCAACTTTAGAAATTTCTTACAGTGAAGGTCAGCAGGAAGTTAATAAGAGGATGAAATGGTCATTTCTCCATATTACCCTTAAATATTCATCAAGAAAACATGGTCAGGAGAAGTAAGAACCCATGTTCTTTTTTTTTTTTTTAAAGATTTTATTTATTTACTTGAGAGAGAGCATGAGAGAGGGGAGGGTCAGAGGGAGAAACAGACTCCCTGCTGAGCAGGGAGCCCGATGCGGGACTCGATCCCGGGACTCCAGGATCATGACCTGAGCTGAAGGCAGTCGCTTAACCGACTGAGCCACCCAGGTGCCCAAGAACCCATGTTCTTACAAGAACCCTAACTCAATGAATGCCAGTCCACATTTTAAAATCTCCTTTTATTTATTTGCTCTATCCCCTGAAAGTTGTTCTGTGTCCTAAGAACTGTATCTTTGTTTGAATGTTTCCATATAATATTCCATCTTCAGTCATGTACGTTGTGACTAAAAAGAGTGCTATGTATTCAAGGAATACTTGTCAGCAAACACTATACTGAACATATTAACATTCTTTAAAATCTTATTTTTATGATTTCAAAACAAATCACTTTTATAAAGCTATTATAGGAAGTAGTCACTGAGCCACTGTTTGGGAAAACAGAAAGAAACTTTCAAGGACTGAGGCATATTTCCCCATTATATTCATATGTAATTTAATACAAAGCTGTAAGTGCCATTTGTAAAATAGTTTTGACTAAGACGTATAAAAGGAAACTTATTTTCAAGTCCAAAAAGGAAATCATTTTGGCACATATCATGTCTTAAAGTTGTGTATGTTGCTAACCCCTCCATCAGCTTCTCTGAATTTGCAGCCTATTCTATTTCATACAGTCACTCAAAGATCTGCCCAAGACAGGCTCCAGAGCAGATACCATCATTCCCACAAATGCTGGCAAATTATGATCATATGTCTATGTGCATATTTTATGTGTGTATGTGTATATACGTATACATTATACACACAAATATATAGGCATATATTATATATATACATATAAATAGGAAGACACATTTCTTAATCTGAAAAGGCATATATCAAAATGTTAATCGTGGCTAATTCTAGGTTTAGAATTATTCGGTAAATTTTATGTTCTTTCAGCTTATTTTCCAGTTTTCCAAAATGGCCAGGTACTACTTGTGAAATAAAAATATTTATTAAAATACTCTAGATGAATATTTTGTGGTTTGGAAACATGTTCATAATGAAGGGTGACTATTCTGACAGCAAACTTTCAACTTCCGGAAGTATAATCGATGAAGGGTCTCACCTGCTGTGCTCTGAAATATCGTTAACATTTGTCCCAAGGTCACTCTCTCCATGTCTGCTCCCAGCCAATGACAACCTGACAGGGTGACTAAGACATGGGACTCCTCTGATGGCCAATTTTTATGCAAGGACTCCCTCAGACACTTACTGAACTTTCCCTAGACTGGGCAGACCCAACCTCCTGTCCCTCTCTCCTTCACTGGACACCATGGTCTGATGCCTTGTCCAGTTCCTCCCAGCTCCCTCCCCATTTTCTCTTAGAGGTGTTTTCCAATGAAATTCATGTGTATTTAATCCTATCTTGGTGTCTGGGGGCACCTGGGTGACTCAGTCAGTTAAGCATCTGCCTTCGGCTCAAGTCACGATCTTAGGGTCCTGGGATCAAGCCCCGATGTCGGGCTCCCTGCTCAGCAGGGAGTCTGCTTCTACCTCTACCCCTCCACCTATTTGTGCCTGCCCTCTCTCTCTCTGTCTCTCAAATAAATAAATAAAATCTTTTTTAAAAAATCCTATCTAGGTGTCTACTTCTAGCAGAACCTGAAATAACACAGGCTACAAAACAATATAGCACATTATTATATTTTGGCTGGAGGAAAAATACACATGTGCATATACGTGTCTGTGTGTGCACGTGTGTATACATTACGTATATACACATATATCTAGGTGTATTTATAAATAGAAAACTAGGACGAGTGGCTCTCTCGGGATAGAAAGAGTATATATAGGCAATTTTTGGCTTGTCTGTATTTTCTTAAATTTCTACAATAGGTAGGTATTACTGTGTAATATAAAAAAGTAAACCTTTACCTGTCACTAATTTAGTTGAATCTGTGGCAGAGTCATTTATACCTAATTTTACACTTTACCAGGTTGGTTAAAGAATCTATCCGTTTGTTCATTTCTTCACAGAAACATTTGCTATGCCTGCTCTGTGTGAGCCCTGTGCTGGGGTCCATGGCAGGTACAAGAGTAAAGAGGAAATCAGCGACATGAAGGAAGCAGGAATCTGAATGGAGAGGAGGGGACCTTGGGAAGTGCCCTGAGAGAGGCACAAAGCAAGTGTTAGGACGGTGAAGGAAGGACACCTGTCTGGAAGACCAGGGAAGTTGGTACAGAGGTGGCATTTCATCTAGACCCTGAAGGAACGGGCAATTTTTTTTTCTTTTACTTTGGAATATTATTAAAACAGTCTCAACAGTTTGGATCACAGTTTGGGAGTGCTTCAAAGTTTGAGCCCCAGTTTTTTATACTCTCTCATATGTCCTGCTGCAGGTAACATTGTTCATGGTACTTTCCACCCCTGCTTTTCCCATCCACCATCTTTCTCCTTCTAGGGGTCTCCTTGCCAGCCCAGGCCTGCACCTGAATCAAGGAGTCATTATCTAAGGTTCCTGTACTCTCGGTTTTCTGGCCAGCTAGTGTGGCTTCTTCAAATTCTTCTCTCAGCTTAAAGAAGATCTCATTAATTCAATTTAATTTTTTAAGTAGGCTCCATGCCCAGGGTGGAGCGAAACATGGGGCTTGAACTCATGACCCTGAGATCGAGACCTGAGCTGAGATCAAAAGTCAGACACTTCACCGACTGAGCCACCCAGGTGCCCCAAGATCTCATTAATTCTAAAGATGCTTTTGGTTTTTATAAAAAAGTGATCACATCTCCATTTGTACCAATGGGCACAGTGGTTTTACCAGACAGCCTAGTTTCTTGCCGGCTTTTCCTATTCCTTCAGTAACAGAAGTCTGAGCATCCAATCTTCAAGTATCTGTTTCAGTTGGATCAACTCTCTTTTTGGAGCTTCAAATGTTGGGCATGCCCTGGTGCATCAGAGGCAGATGTTGTAAAACAGGTCCCTTTTTGATAATTAAAGATGGGGGGGAAATGGTAGGCACAAGAGCAAAAGGCTAGGTCCCAATGCTCTACCTTCAGTTCATGGAAGCAGTTGACTTTACAAATTAATAACATGCACCTGGTTTCTCTGTGGAAAACAGCACAGTTTTACCATGATCAGGAGCTCACCAGATTTCTCATCATTTCACCTAAAGGCCTAGACTCATTTGTTTCAAAGTGGCTTAGTACGGTAGTCTTTCCAGATTCGGAAACACCCTTGAAAATGTTGAAAATTATTTTGTCATGAACAGAACATCTTTCTTCCTGTTCATGTATAGTTCTGAAATGTTGATGATTAGTATAAGTGGGGTGGAGTTGGGGCAGGAGTGTACATTACTAACATCATCCAACGTCAATTTCTGCTACCTGAGTGAGTCCACAATGTCCCTTTGGCTCACCACGAGTTTGCAATTCACATACTGCAATCGCTTGTGGTCTTGAATGTATTTCCTTTTTCTAAGAGTTCTATCCAAATCTCACAAGACGGTCCAGACTCGGAACCTGTAAACGTATAAAAGCACCTCCTAATCACTTCCTTATCGCCAATGCCCTGCCTGTTCTTTGTTGTTAATAGATGAGCTGTTAGAAACTAAGAATCTTGACATCATGTGGAAAGGAAAGTAGTTCGAAGAAAAAAACAATAGAACACAAAATTCTTCAGTGAAATGCTGACTTCGAGTGTAACATAGACAAAGCAGTTATTCATAAATCTGAGGTAACATTCTTTTAGATTTTATTTCAAGAACTGCTATAGTAGCTGAAACTATAGTCTACAAGTATTTCCTTAACATGTCATTTTTTCCTCCGATTCAGATACATAAACTTATTATTATAAAGTTCTTCGGCATTCATAAGGTTTTCCATTTTATAATAGCAAGGATTTCAACGTTTATTTTGGAAAAAATGCTTAGAAAATGTCGTGAATTTTTCTAGTAAGTAAACCAATCATTAGGTCTAGGAACATGCAGAGTATCCATCTAGGGCCCCTCCTCACCCACAACCCCCCTCCCGAAATGTCAAAAGTTAGTTTTCTTTCTTTTTTTGGAATTTATATAGGAATTTTGCTTGATGAGAAGGTAAGGGGAAGGGAAAGAAGAGGGGGTACTCTTCTGTAGGTCTATAAAATCCGGACGAAATTGTCTTACTGAACACTTCCTGTGTGCTTGGCATCACGTTTCTGCTGGGATTCACCAGGGCAAGGAAGGAGAGAGGGAATGCCCGCGCTCTGCGTACACAGACATATGAAGCCTGGAGAGACCATACAAAGTTTATTATCTGAATTTTGTCATTTGTAAACTTTTTGAGAATAAGAACTAACTCTTTTTTAATCGAAGTGTGTCTTAAAAGGTGGCCCTCTACACAACAGCAATCATACTTTTGTCTGTTTCATTTTCAGACCATACTTGGGACCTTTGTGAAATCACGGACTCTTTACAATCACCCCACAGTCCACAGTCCCCAGAGGACGTCCCCTCCTCCTGCCCCAAGCTCTGAGGCCGAGACACAGGTCTTTTCTGTTCATTGATGAAAAGCATTGTGAGTCACAGAGCGATTCTGTTGCAAATACGATAAGCATTAGGGCCCTGAGTCTCAGAAAAGCGTGGGTTAAAAATTAAGGATTTTCAGCCACCTTAGCGCAATAATGGAGGCAGAGTGGAGAGGACTTAATGTCCAGATACTAGTGCAAATAAGATCAGGTTCAGCAAGGATGGGAGAAGAGTGACAGGGGCAAGGGAAGGAATTCTGCGGCACCCTAAAGCCTGATTTACGTGGAAATTTACACACGTTGGGCAAGATTAAGGCAGGATGGCAAACCAAGGAAGAGGCAAACTCTCCACCTCTCTCCCATTCCACTACACCCCCAGCCCTGCCAAAGAACCTACTGCAAATGTAAGGCCAATGCTGCTCAGACTTTTTGTCTGCTGCCCTGTCAATGTTCCTTTTTCTTCAATTCTTTTTCACCAACGTGGAATGAGGTCAGTACTCTGTGATTGTCATTTCGTTCCAAATTCTTGAAATATTTTATTATTTACAAAAGATTTCCCTACTGACTTAGGACAGGAAAAAATATGAATGTGCAAACCCTGAGAGTCCCAATAATAAAAATTTCAATTGTCATGGCTTTAGTTAAGCAAAGATTATTCCTGAAGGACTTTTGAAGGAAAATATTTAGGAAACATGGTTTAATTTGTTTGTTTTTATTGAAGAGTTTTGTTTGTATGTGTATAAGTAACATATTCATTGTTTAAAATTTAGAAAAATGCCACCAAAAAAAGTATAAAAACTAAAATGAAGATTACGTCTAATGTCACCACCCAATGTTATATTTTGAAGTCTATCTTTCCAGATTTTTTTCTAAACATACCCACATTCAGGCATATGCCCACAGTTTTAAATATGATCAGAGTATTTTTCATAATCTGGCATGCAATCTATCTGCCTTTTGCACTCTTTATAATATTGTGGCATCTTTTGGTTTCAAGGTATATAGATCTACATTATCCTTTTCAATCATTGCATTATATTCTATCGTGTCAAAGCACCAGCTCATTACTTATTAACATATACTTGGGTTGTTTTCTATTTTTTTACTATCATAAAGAAGGTTGAAGTAAACATCCTTGAACATTTTCAAATATACCTACACCTTCAAATATATGTCCAATTATTTCTTCCTAGAAGCAGAATTGCTAGGTCAAGCAGTTTTCGTATTTAAAATTCCAATACACATTGTTTAACAGCCTTGTGGGATGCTTATACCAATTCTACTCCCACTCCTAGGCTATAAAAATACCTCTGTCTCCACTGTGCCAAGGCTGGGCTTTCTCTTTTTTTTAAACTGTAGCATTAATCAACAACAAAAAAAATTAAATCTCATTGTTTTTGAGTGCAATTGGCTATTGAAAATGAATTTATTTTCTTATATTTATTGACCATTAGCAATACTTCTAAAAATAATCTGTTTATGACCTTTGCCCATTTCCTGCTGGCCTGTGGGGTTTTCACCTTATGATTTTTAATAACCTTTTGTATGTTAGGGATAGTAACATTAGTCTGTAGAGACTCTAAATTCTGTGAGGGCCAAGACCATCTTCAGTACCACACAGCCAGTATTTTAGTGTGATGCCTGATGCAAGGCAGACCCTGCCCATCATATATGTTGTAAGTTAATTCTCCCAGTTTATGTTTCTCTTCATATTTTCTTAAAAATGTTTTTCCTGTCCAAAAGTCTTTAAGCTTCATGTAGTAAAAATCTATAGATATATTCCTTATGATAGATGAATATTTGAGTCACATATTTCCCATATGAAAATTATAAAAATAACAACAAACATTTACATACACACTACATGTGTCAAGAACTGTTGCAAACACTTTACATATGCTCATTCATTTAATCCTCGGAACAAGTCTTTTGTCCAGTAGAGTATGTCCCACTCTGCTCCCCACCCAATTACCCGTCCTTTTAAAAAACTATTCTAGCTATTCTTCTCAACTGATCTTATTAATTTTAATAAGCAATGCTTTCACATTTTCTAAATCGGAAGGAGGAGGAGGGACAAGAAGATTTCTTACTCCCCTTTACTTCAGCTGCCCTCATTTTCCTCCCCAGTGCTTGCGTGTGATTTTCCCTTTCCTTTACACAAATTGTAGCATGATATACACACTATTCTGCATCCTGGTTATTTGATTCACTTAGTAAAATATCCAAATGCTCTTTAAAATCCCTTTGTCAGGGCGCCTGACGGGCTCCTTTGGAAGAACATGCAACTCTTAATCTCAGGGTCATGAGTTTGAGCCCCGTGTTGGGTGTAGAGATTACTAAAAATAATAAAGAAACCAAAAAAATAAAATCACTTTGTCAACTTTTAATTGTGATTGAGTTAAATTGATAAGCTTGGGGACAATTTTCATCTTTAAAATATTGTCTTCCCCCTCAAGAATATGTTATTTCTGTTTTTTTCTGACTTTCTTCTGTGTCCTTCAGTAGTTTTCAATTTTCTTCTTATAAATCCTATATATTTCTTACATTTATTTCTGAATAGTTGGTCTTTTCAATCTTTATCTGATAGGCTGGAAAAAAATGTCTCCTTTGTTTTTTTTTAACTTGTATTTACATTATTACCAATGAGGTAATACATTCTCATACATTTATTGATCATTATAGTCTCTATAATCTGAATTACAGATTACAGATCTCTTATACATCTGAATTACAGAGAAAGCTTGAGAAGGTCCCCAGGACAACTAAAATAATTGTTCAACACATTAAAAATCTAATTCACCATTCCCACAATGCAATTTCTCCACCTTATTTCTCTGTTTCTGTTAATAGGTTGATAATTCCCCGTTATTCAGGCTCAGAATCACATCACTTTCTTTGATAACTTTGTTCCTTTCACCCCCATCTTATCTCATTTGCCTAAAGTGATTTTTAAAAATCTACTATTGCAATTTCTCTTGCTTCTGACTCTTCCTTTTCATCACCACAGGTTTGTTCATATGTTCTCTATCCCTTTACCCAGAAATAGTCAGCCCTCTGGTCTCCCCACCTCCCTCTCCCCTTTCTGTACCTGAGAGACCATAGATGAAGTGCAGACCAATTATATTCCATTGTTCATAAAACTTGAATGGTATACCACTGCCTCCTATATTTGTCTCCTACCACTATCCTACTTTTTCCTACAGTTCGGTAAAACCAAACTACCTAGTATTCCCAAAATATTCTCTATGATTTTCTGACTATACTTTTTCTACTGCCATCACATGCACCTGGAATGCTCTCCTTTTTTTTTTTTTTTTTGCAAACCCATTGTTTCCTCAAGGCTCATCTGAAACATCATCTCCAAGAACCTTTCCTGTGATCTCCAACTCTTCTGAACTCCCAGAGTAACTTTGTTTCTCTTAAACTACTCACCCTATTATTATCACCACTATAAATTCTTTAAGCAAAGAGAATATGTCTTATATGATGGTATGATGAAAAAAATCCTGGGATATGTGGTCAGAGGATCTGTTGAAAGCCTCACTATTCAGATGGGGTACGTCATTTAACTCTTACCTTAAGATCTTTAGTTGTGAATTGGTGGTGGTAGTAATAATGTATATAACAAAAGAAGCTGTGAAGAACAAAGAAGATAATGTATGTGAAAAAAACTGTAAATTGTAAAGCACTGTATAAAAAATATTGGCTTAGAATTGATACATTTAGTGTGCCTTGAGTTCCTACCCATTTGCACATCACGCAATGTATCAAGGTGCCATATTCCATATAAGATAGTAGGAATAATTTGTAGTAAGATTTTGCATCACAATCTAGTCTCAAAAATAGAAACTGTCATTATTAAGTGGTTGAGAAAATAACAGACTTTTTAAACACTGGTTTTTGAAGAGCCTTAAAAATACGGAACACCCATGCCCACATTAAAGATAGGTGACTGTTGTTACAGATTGTAAACAATTGCTAATCATGCTGACAGAAATCTTTCTGAATGACACATATTTCTATTAAAGAGTCTATGATACATGATGACAGGGAGAGATAAAGATGAGATTAGCCGTTCTAACTCCTGTTTTCAGGTCTAGTCCTGAGGCAAAGGATAGCTGAGTAAATGAAGACTGTTGATTTCCCATGACTTCATTGTTACTATTTTCCTGAAATAAATTTTTAAATTATTCATAGTAGCAGTGTCTGGTGCTTCTCCCCACAGTGGCATCACACAACACATACATACCATATTTCGTACACACAAGAGCATGTGTACATAAAGCCACCTTATTTATCCTAAAAGAGATAAGACAAAAATGGATGAGTGATTCTCTTCCTTCATATCACTATCTTCTTTCCATGAATTTGTAATCCCTTATCCAACACTCTTACTCCTAGCAAAAGACCTTGCTTTCCGCATATCTGAAAGGTTGGAGAGCCCCACAACCTTTCTACTGTCCCTCTCTCTCTCACTTTAAGATTTATTTGTTTATTTTAGAAAGAGAGAGAGCATGAGCGGGAGGGGTAGTGGGAGAGGGAAAGAGAATCCGAAGTGACCTTCACACTGAGCACAGAACCCAACAGAGGGCTTGATCTCACAACCCTGAGAGCATGACGTGAGCAGAAACCAAGAGTCGGACGCTTAACCGACTGCCACCCAGGCTCCCCTGTCTCTCTCTTTCTGAGCTTAAGTTCTCTACATTGTCATCCATATTTCTTCATTTTTGTAAGTGTTTTTACTGAAGTAAAAGATATATTCAGTAAAGTGACAAACTCACACTTAATTTTAGTTGTATAACTCAATAGATTTTTGCATATGTTTGAATCCAAACAACCACCACCCAGATCAAGATGTGGAACACTTCTTGTACCCCAGTAAGCTTCCTCATGACTCCTCATAATCAAACTCCTTACCCAGTGTCCTCTAGAGGTAACCACTATTCTGACTTATATCACTATCAATTAGTTTTGCCTATTCTTAAACTTCACATGTATGAAATCATACAATGTGTACTCTTGTGTCTAGCTGTTTTCTCTTCCCAGAGTATCTATGATATCTATTTTGTTAATCAGTAATTCATTCTTTTTACATATGTAACAGCTTTATTAAATATAATTCATATGCCATAAAATTCCCCCTTTCAAAGTACAAAATTCAATGGGTTTTGGTATAACGTTATGAAACCATCACAATATATAATTTTAGAACATCTTTATCATCCCCACAAGATACCTATATACCAGTTAAGTCATTCCAAATTCCTCCCCTTTCTCCAGCTCCTGGCAACCATTAATCTACTTTCTGTCTATGGATTTGCCTATTGTGGACTGTTCATATAAACAGGATCATACAGTAGGCAGTCTTTTGTGAGTGGCTTCTGTCAGTTAGCATAACATGGTCAAGGTTAATCCATGTTGTAGTATGTATCAGTACTTCATTTTTTTTTTATTGCCAAATGCTATTCCATTGATGGAAATACCACATTATGTTTATTCTTTTACGGGCTTTGGAGTTGTTTCTACTTTTTGGCTATTATGAATAATGCTGCTAACAATAATTATGTACACATTTTTGTGTGGACATATATTCTCATTTCTCTTGAATGTATTCTTAAATTTCTAATTTTTATGAAGCCCAATTTACCTGTTTTTATAAGTGACAAAAGAAATAATAGTAATTATGGAGGTTGTCAAGTTCAAAATCTATAGGATGAGCTGGCAGGCTGAAGACCCAGGAAGAGCCAATGCCACAGTTTTAGTTCAAAAGAAAGAGTTGATGTTCCAGTTCAAGTCAGAAAGCCATCTGTTGGAGAATTTCTCCTACTTGGGGGAGAGTTGGTCTTTTATTCTATTCAAGCATTCAATGATTGGATGAGGCCCATCCACATTATAGAGGGCAATCCGCTTTACTCAAAGTCCACCAATTTAAATGTTAATCTCATACAAAAACACCCTCACAGAAACACTCAGAATAATGTTTGACACAGACAAGTGACACATAAAATAAACTAACAGAGTTGGGTCATAGAGTGGGCATATGTTTAGCTTTAGTAGATACTGCCAAAGAGTTTTCTGACATGGATAAACCAATTTACACTCCCATCTGTAGTGCATGAGAGTTCAGGTTGCTCTCTATCTTTCTTTTGTCAACACTTGGGCACTGTCAGTCCTAAATTTTAGCCATTCTGGTAGGCAGGTAGTGATTTGTCATTGTGTTTATAATTTGCATTTCCCCTATAAGAAATTATATTAAACACTTTCCTCCCTATTGACCATTTGAAAGTCACCTTTGTAGTATACTTCTTCAGGAGCGTTTCCTCATTTAAAAAATTACATTGTTTGGTTTTTCTTATTGATATACCCAGAAGTTGTTTTTTTTTTACATATTCTGAATGTGAGTCCATTGTCAATATATGTACTGAAATATATTCTCTCTTCCTTACCACTCTCTTGGTAGTGTCCTTTGATTAATAGAAGCTTTTTTGTTTTTAATTTCCCATTTAGGTCTATGATCCATCTTGAATTAATTTTTATATATGGTGTGAGGTAGGAATCAAGTATCTTTTTTTTCCATATGAGTAGCCAATTGCCCCAGCACCGTTTGTTGAAAATATTATCCTTTCTTCACTGAACTGCAGCAGTGCCTTTGTCATAAATCAAGTTCTATTTCTGGATTCTCTATTATGTTCCTTTGGTGTATTCATGTATCCTGGTGCCAATACCACACTGTCTTAATTACTGAGTCTTTTAATAAGTCTTTAAATTTGGTAGTTTAAGTCTTTTAACTTTGTTCTTGTTTGAAATTTATCTTGGTTATTCTAGGCCCTTACATTTCCATATAAATATTAGAATCAACTTTCAATTTGCATGCACACGCACGCAAACACACACATTGGGGGAAATTTTCTTCCTTTCTTATTTATTTTTGTCTCAGAAAATATCCCTTCTCCTAAAAAGTTCACACTCTCCTTTTGTGCCTTCAGTGTTAATCCCCTAGGCTTCTCTTGCATGCTCAAGCATCATCACCTCATTCTTGCATCTTCAGTCTTTCACTGTCCTTTGAATTGTTCCCTTCAGCAGATAAACACAGCTAAATGTCTCTTATTTCCTGCCAAAGCAAAACAAACAAGCAAAAACAAATGTTTTTCAACCTTACATTTCCGTCATTTCCTGTACTGCCTTTGCCATCTAATATTTTTAAATATATGCATATACATTTTTAATTATAAAACACTGTAACGTTACACAAAATCTGGAAAACTCATTGTTCAACCACTCCAAGATAATTATGATTATTTCATAGTATCTTTATATACATGTGCATGTATGCTTTTTGGTGTTGTAATCTATGTGTGTTTTTTAAAAGTCTTCTATCTTCTTCCTTCACTTAATAGTATAAAAATTTTTCTGTACTGTTCCATAATCTTAATAATTACTTTAAATAACTGCATCACACACAATTGATTACACAAATCCTAATTCTTAAAATTATAGTATATTCAGAAATTTTTGTTCCTTCCAATTTTTATTCATGTAAGTAAATATTGCTATAAACATCTTCATTCATGTAGCTTTCCCTTTCATGACTACCAAGCCTTTGGAAAGAATAGTCTGTATTTCATACTTCTACCTACCTATCTGCTCATTCCTTGACTCCTGAAATCTACCTGCTCCTACATTACTATAAAACAAAACAAAACAAAACAAACAAAAAAACTCTCTTAAAGGTCACGATGATCTTTTAGTCAGCAACCCAATGCCTCTAAGTCTGTATCATCCTGAATCTCTTCATAGCACTAAACACTGTTGGCCTTTTTGAAACTCCATCCATTCTCCTTAATTTCTGTACTATATATAGCCCAACTTTGCCTACTTCTCTTGCTTTCCCTGTTTCTACTTCATCCTCCAGGGTTGTGTTGTAGATCCTCTCCACTCCTCCTCTCCTTTAACAATCTCCTGGCTTCATTTATTTTCTCTCTGCAGATGACATCCAGTGTATATCCCCAACTCTGATCTTCTTTCTGAACTCCAGTCTCATGTTTTCAGATGCTGATCATCTCCATCTAGATAACTCTTTAGCATCTCAAATTAGAAGGACTATTGCGAAGATCATCATCTTTCCTTCCACAACTTTTCCTTTTCCTGTGTACCGTAGTCATTTAGGCTTAAACCCTAGTCATCTTTGACTCTTATCTCTCTGTCTTTGACTCCTCAATACTTGTTCCATCATATAAACCAGGAACTGTTTCATGAATGGGCATGGGATTCAATTATGGCCTAAAAGATGGGGTATGGGTGGGAAAGTGGTTCTGGGAAACATTTTCCCTTTCTTCAGAAGACTTCTCCTCTTCCTCTGGACATTATGACTTCGAGATATGATCATTGGGACTGCCATCTTGCTATTAGCCAGACAATGATGCCAACACCCAAGACATCAGAGCGGAGATGGAAAGAACTTGGTCTTTGGTGATATTATCAAGCTTCTGGATCTTTTAAACCTGAAGTCTACTCTAGTTTACAATATCCAAATTTACGAGATCTAAATTTCCTTATTGCTTAATCCATTTTAAATTGAGATTTGTTATATGCCAGGGAGAACATCCTTACTGATAGACCACTTTATATCAATTCTTCATTATCTCTAATTTGGGCTATTGCAGTGCTATGTGATTTTTATGCCTTCAAACCTAATCTGTTTCATACATCTGCTGCTAGATGAGCCTTCCTAATGAACTATTTGATCATGTCCTTGGTTTTCTCCAAAGACCTTTAGTAACTTCCTATTGCCTAGAGAATAGTTCAGACTCAGCAGCTCAGCGTTTGTGGTTTTATGCTTTCCATACCTCGTGTAACAGATACACAGAATTAAGCGCTATCCCTCAAATGTACCTCTCCCTTTCCTGCTTTTTTCCTGCTTTTCTTTCCCTGGAATACTCTTGTTCCACCTACTCCTGTCCATGTACAATTTTCTTCGTGAAGCTATCCCTTCCCTATTTCCACCCCCTGGAAAGTAATCTCTCCTTCCCCTAAACTTCTATGGTCTTTATTATTCCCTTGAATTGGTATTATTTATCTAGCATAATCTCTTCTACTATCAGTACTGTTCCATGGAATTTTCTGTGAAGATGGTTAATGAGCACTTAAAATGTGGTTAGTGCAACTGGTGGCCTGAATTTTTCATTTTGTTTCAATTAATTACTTTGAATATAAATAGCTACAAGTAGGTAGTGGCCGCTGTATCAGACAGCATAGTCCCAGACGAAAAGGCTCTTGAATGTAGCACAGGGGTTATGTCTCTTTTCTCTCTAATCACTACAAAGAGCATTGGAAAGGCACAGTATATTTTATTCTCTCTTATTTTCTCCACAGAGCTTTGTGGCCAATAGACACTGAATATTTATTAGATCGTTAAATTTGGAAATCACATTTACCAAATACGGTATATAAGTAAGCGTTCTGAACTATTTTTGTTCCAAATTCAAGTAGATTAAATAGGGGAGAAGGGTAAATTGGATGGACAAAACTCTCACCTGTTACTGAGATACAATGGCTCACCCATACTAAAAGGATCTATTTCTATTGACCTGTCTATCTTCCAACTTTACTCTCTTCATCAAGCAGAACTCTGCAGTTTAAAGCCCTTTGTTTTTGAAAACTTTTAATTTTGCAGTAATTTCAAACTTAGTGAGAAATTGCCAAGAACAGCACATAAACTTCCATATTCACCAGGTTTTTAAAATATTTAAATATTTCTTGGAATTTAAAAATACTCCTGCAGTTGCCCAGGGCTGGGGGAGGGGAGAGGGATTTAGTGTTTAGTTGGGTATAGGGTTTCAATGTTGCCAGATGAAAAAGTTTTACAACTCTGTTGTACAATAATGTGAATATACTTAACACTATTGAACTGCACACTTAAAAATGCTTAAGATGGTAAGTTTTATGTTATATGGTGTTTTTACCACACACACAGACAATACACTCCACCACCTTCAAGCACGAGAACAGTTAAACCATCTTTGAAAAATAAGTTATAATTCTATTACAGACCCCAAAAAAGAAAATATCTTTTATCCTCTGAATTATTCTTCCAGAAATCAATCTGTTTTGTGTTTTCAAATTCTTTTATTTTCAAATTCCCTATGGCTCATTTTAAATTCCTTATTTTATAAGGGAACCCCTTTTTCATCACATTCCAACCTCAATAGAAATAAAATTGATTCTTTAATAAAAATAATAACTTAGATTCACCAATCTTTAAATTTTTTTAAAAGATTTATGGTCTGTGTATGTGTATGGGAGACATGAGAGATATGTCTGTGTGCATGTGTGTGTTTGTGTGTGTGTGTGTGTGTGTGCGTAATTTCTTTTTTCTGAACCATTTGGGAGAAAATCCCATAATGTCCAATTACCATTTAATATTTCAGTATGTTTTCTCATGAATAAGGATATTCTCGGACATACCATATTCAGGAAATTTAACATTGATACAATAGTTTTATCTGCTCTGCAGTCCATATTCCAACTGCACCAATTATCCCAATAATGTCCTTTATAGCAATTTTCTGCTCCAGGAAAGGATCCAGTTTGGGGTCACATTTTGCATTTAATTGCTATGTTTCTTTAGTTTCATTTAATCTGCAGCTTTGTTTTGTTTTGTCTTTGATGACATTGACAATGTTTTAAGAATACAGACCAGTTATTTTATAAAACTTTCTTCTTTTGGGGTTTGTCTGATGCTTCCTCATAATTAGATCGAGGTTAAAGCTCTTCAATGTATGTTCACACCTATCATACTCATAAGTTTATAAAGCATTGTTTCTATTAAAATACATTTATTTCATTAAATAAGTTTCTAAAAGTATTTTTGTATAAAACACACAATTCTACTATTTCAAGACGTTGTTGGCTTTGTGCTTTTTAGTGGTTTCAAAGACCAGTGAAGTTTACTTAATAATAGATCCAATTTCTCTAAATTCATTTATTCAATTACTTTAACATTAAGTATGGAAGTAATTCATCAGACAGGACTACTAAAAGTATCAAGGTTTGGTGATTTTTTATTATCCACCAGTAAATAAATTAAAACTATAGCATTTCCTTTTTTTATTTCTACATCTCTTAATGATATCAACAGGAGAGAAAATACTTGAATTCTGATATTGTAAACAAGTACTTTTGGCTTTTGAAATGGTAAAGGTTTTGAGTTGGTTCTTTATTCCAAGATTACAAGTATTTTTAAATGATGAGTGGGGAAGAGAACTGGGAAAAGTCCCTTAACTGTATAGAAAGCTGTACGTCTTAAAAGATATTAAAAGAAATTTTCACTACAGCTATAGCGCTCATTCTGGAAACAAAAATAAAAATGGTCCTTCAGGATTTTTCTGGGGAATAAGTAAGAATTGTTTCAAGGAAGAAACTGGCAGGGATGTGGACATTTTGGACAGGGACAGAAAAATGCCGTAGTGTTTTGGACACCATGAAAGTACTAGAATCTTTAAATAAATATTTTACATTGTGAGAAATGTCTGAGTGTTAAACACGTTCCCCCCCACACACACACCAGGGGAAATTAAACAAATATTTCTTTAAGAAGATAGAAACAAGTCTCCCCTTCTCCCCCCAAGTTAAAGTGTCTTTGGCTCTGCTTCTAGGACTTCTAGGAACGTGCAATTAAAATAAAATCGAAACAACAAAACCCTTGCAGCATTTAGATTTTTTTTTTTTCCAAGCGCTCTAGAAAATTCAAAGTCCGACTCTTTTCAAGTCAAGTCTCGACGGTGGCAGTGCCGAGGCTTCCAGGACTTCTCCCACATACTCTATAGAGACGGGGCTCTGGCCCCGGTCACCTCCGTCAGCCGGCGGCCTCGGCGCCGCCGGGCTCCAAGGGGGTGTGTCCCGGCCCCACGGCAGCCGGACGCCGCCTCCGCCGCGGGCCCACCTGCTGCCCCCGGCGGCCCGGGCCCACGGGAGGCGCGGAGCGACCGTTGCGCCGGGGCCGTCCCCCCGGCCCCGAGCACGAGGCCCCCCCCGCCCCCCGGCGGGCGCAACCGCCCCGGAGCAGGTCCCGCCGCCCGCTTCCGGACGGGCCGTGCAGACGGAACTGGAGCTCCTTTCGCCTTTCAGCGCGAACTGCTACCGGCCCCCGTGGGTTGGGGGAATTTGCACTTTCTCCGCGCGCGCGCACGCACGCACACACGCACACACACACACACACACACACAGCCCTCCAGAGTATGGGAGGTCGGGAAAAAACGTAGGCTCCCGGGCCCTCCCCGAGCTCTTTGCGCCGGCGGCGGCCAGCGCCAATTCGCGTCGCGGAGCAGGGTTCTCCCTCCGGCCTTCGCTAGGCGGGCGTGGAGTCTGCGGGTGTCGGGGGAGGGGTGCAGGGCGGAGAAAGAGCATCCCCGCGCCGCCGCTGCGGCCGCCGCCGGCCGGCTGGGGGAGGCCTCGTCACAGCCGCCGCCTCAGCAGCGGCCGCAGATCTCGCGGTGTTTGCCGGCGGCTGTGCCGCCATATTGTGTGACAGTATTTTGATTTGCACTGGGCTGGCGGAGCCGCGGCGAGAGCGAGCGAGAGCTGGGGGGGTGGGGGGAGGGCAGGCGAGCGCGAGGGGGGTGGGGGCAGAGGGAGGTAAGGAGGCCGAGCGAGCCGGAGCCGAGGAGCGGGGAGCGGCGACGCCACCCAGCCAGCGTTTTTGATCTGCAGCAGCCGCCGGCGGGGCGACCCAGCCCGACCCCCTCTCCTCCCCTCCCCCTCAGCCACGAGCAGCGGCGGCAGCGGCCGGAGGGAGTTGGCGGCGGCGGCCGATCGGAGGGGCTGAGCGGGGAGGGAGGGAGGGCTGAGGTGTCCCCCCTGCCGGGTGGAATCGGAGGCGGCGGCGGCGCTGGCGGCAGCCGTGGTGGTGGAGGCGGCAGCGGCGACGGTGGAGACGGCTGCCCTAGTGGGAGAGGCGGCGGCGGCGGCCGAGGAGGAGGAGGGGGAAGCGGCGGCGGCGAAGGGTAAACGGACAGCACTGCCGGGCCTCGGCGGGATCCCCAGTCCCGGCTCTCCCCTCAGCTCCCCGCACCCCCCCCCTTTCGTCTGGAAGGGGCTCTGCTGACTCGCAGGGCCCTTGCGGGGCGTCCGTTTCTTCCTCTCACTCTTCCTCCCTCCGCCTCCTTCCTCCCCCAGTGGCGAAGCAGAGTGGGAGGCCCCCCAATTCCTCCCGACGGGGTGGGGGTGGGGAGCCTCGGGCCGGGCCTGGGCTCCGGGGAGTATGTGTGTAGGGGGAGGGGGGCATTCATTGGAGTCAGGAGCTGGGGAGAGCCCCGGGTAGGGGAGGGTGCCAGGGGGTGGGGAGGGCCCCTGCCTGCACCGGTGCCCCCGGCCCGCCCCTCAGGCATGTGTGAGATGGGGGTGGGGGAAAGGAAAACTTTTTGGGGAGCCGTGGTCCAGATAAAGGTGACTTAGCGAGGGTGTTGGGGAGAGAGACTGAAAGAGTTGTGTGGGGACGGGGGGAGAACTTCGTTCCCTTTGCAGTGTTGGTTTTCTGCAGCCTTCTTGAAATGGGGAGCAAGCCCCGCTGTGATTATGTGGCCCCCTCGATTTCACTGGATAATTCTAGTGTTCTGTCCATACGACCTCCAACCCTAAGATTGTGGTTGTAGCAGGGAGGCTGAAAGGGTCTGGATATTGCTGAACAGGTGACAGGTGTATCTTTCTGTTGCTGATGCTGTCGGATTGCTCGGGCAGAGTTGTATACCAAAGTCTCAGAGACCGTGTGAGTTTGTATTTATGTGTTTGGCCACGTTTCATTCCATATATAGTATATTTGGGATGTTAGGTTTCCATTCTTCAAGTCCGCTTAATTGTTGTGGAGAAATTCTTCAAATGTTTCTGATAAGAGGGGTTTCCAGGAGAGCGGAGGGAATTTGCAGCTTCACAGGGGTTTCTCAGTAGTTCATGAAATTCAGGTCCCCAATGCGAGGCTGTTTTCAAGAGCTTTTTATTCACTGGAAAGTTCTTGAACGCTAAGGTCGTATTCGAGGCAACAGTGAGGCAGTATAATTTTGCATCCATTTTGTCTGTTTTAGGTAAGTTTGTAAAGTGTCAAATTTTAGGGTCAGGTTGATTCACTTTATAAAAGGAACTGGTCTGTGCTTTAGCTCACTCAGAAGAGAATGTTGCTCATTATGCAATATCAGATTTGGCTGGGAATTTTGGTGGGCATGGAATAGAATTTTTGCTTTCAGTTTTTACAGTATTGACTGGTTGCCACACTTTTCTTCCTACAGTAGCAGAGTATTGGCACTCTTTTTTTGTGGCAGTGAAATAGTGATTGGTTTTAATAAACCCTGCAGTTTGAAACTTTAGTTTGAAAGCATTGCATTTTCTAATAAAGGAAGACATGCTTTTCATCTTATTGTATGTTTTGGCTGAGCACTTAAATTAGAAACAATGGAAGGAATTGTCAGATAAATGAGTTACAAATTAAATTAGGGCCAAGTTAGTTTAAAAGGGATCCTGAAGTATTTAAAAACGTGTATGAAACAAATATATTGAGTGATGGTACCATCAGTGTGTTAACAGGAAATAGAACAAAAATTCCAATGATTCAGAACTTCTGTTGGGGTTTTTTTTTTTTTTAACTCTAATCAGTTTCTAATATAGGGTCTTATGATTTAAATCTTTAAAGAATCAACTGAAAGTTGAATGTGTTCATTACATGAGTAGTCATTCACTGAATATACTCCATTATTTCATTTTTTCTCTTGGGTACATGGAATAACTTTCTGAGTTTAAAAGTATTTTCATAGGACACTGATGAACTGCAATTATTCACCCCTCTTTAGTGAACTGTCAAGTAGTAGAGTCTGTGCTTTTGTAACTCATTACGAAGTGGGTAAAGGGCACCCGGGTAGCTCAGTTGGTTAAGCGGCTGCCTTCGGCTCAGGTCATGATCCCAGGGTCTTGGGATCGGGTCCCACATCAGGCTCCCTGCTCAGTGGAGAGTCTGCTTCTCCCTCTCCCTCTGCCTGCCTCTCTGCCTGTTTGCGTTCTCTGTCAAATAAATAAAATCTTCAAAAAAAAAAAAAGTAAATGATGGGAGTCTCATCTGATAACCAGTTTCCTGAAAAATACATTTTGACTTAAATCAATCCTGTTTGATTGAAATAACATCTATATTTGGACCTCTCTTTAGTGGAAAGAAGGATTTGCCTTCAGCTGAGGATTGTTTTAAGATTTGCATACAATTATTACATCTAATGAAATGAGGCTTAAACTGTGCAGAGTTAGGTAGACACTGCCCAGATCCCCAGTTATGTTAATGAGTATTCCTTCGTTAGTATTAGTAATATGGGTAATTATCTTAACATGATACAAATAAAAGTTTATTCTATTTGTCATTTTCTCTGTAAGGAAAATTCTTTTCTCAAAATACTGTTCAGGATGAAATGTACACATATATCTGTGAACACGCTGTATTTTGAAAAAAGGTGTAATGTAGGTCCTTTACATGAAACTAAACATTACATGCCAAAAATTCCTTGAGGGATGTCTGAATTTTCTAAACATTTTTTAAGATACATAAATTGATTAAGACTAAATGTTTATTTTTTTAACAATCATCAACATACTTTAAGTGGGAATCTTTGTCTTTTATAGATCGTTTAGAAAAAAGTATCTGATAATCTTTCCAATATGTAAAGTTTGTAAATTAAACTGTAATTCAGAAAGGCTTCAATTCTGTTATATCTCTGCCTGGTCAGCCTCCCATGACCCAGAGAACAGTGGTAGCACTTTTCCTTTGTTTCACTTATGTCATCTTTATTTGATCCATCTGAGATTGGGACTGTCTGTAATAGAAGGATTTTGAGGTAATTACAGAGGCAAATGTGAAGATTGGGGCAAAATAGTAATGAGGAGAAGATAAAGGATTATTAGATGAACAGCTTTAGGTAGCTAGAAATATGTAGATGTGGGTAGTGGTGGCTGCCAGGCATAAGAAAATGATCATGCTGAACTGTACTAAGGAGATTTGCTCTGAATCTTTTGAAAGACTCTGACCATATGTATGTCATCTTATTTGAAGCCTTATGTATCAAGGGATGCCTGGGTGGCTCAGTTGGTTAAGCATCTGCCTGTGGCTCAGGTCATGATCCCAGGGTCCTCGGATTGAATCCCGCAGGGAGCCTGCTTCTCCCTCTGCCTGTCGCTCCCCCTGCTTGTGCTCTCTCTCTTTCTCTAACAAACAAAATCTTTATTAAAAAATGAAATAAACCTGTATCAAAGTGGTAAGGAAATTATGTGAAATTTAAATGTATGTACATATTATTTACCTTTGGCTCATATTTTGAAAACACTTTACAGTAGTTTAATATTTCATTTCTTATGATTCTGGTCCTATAAAATCAAGGACACTTGCTTAATCAGAAAGCTAGAAAACCTGAGAAAGTACTCCTAGGGTAGCTAGTATTGTACTTTCAGCATTCTCTTTTGTTGACCACTAAACCTGACTGTGATCTTGATGGAGTCATAGATTAAGAATGGCTTTCTTTTTCTTTGTTTTCTAAATATTCCATTCCTCAAAACACAGTGTTTAATACCAAGTAATACTACTGACCTTCTAGCATTAAATTTAAGCATTTCATTTAGACTTTTCACTCTGATTTTTATTGAGTCACTTTACAGAATATGCTTGGTTTCTAATTTCTTAATCCTCAGAAAAGGAATGAGCTACTGTTAAAAGCACAGTAAAAAGTGTCAGCTGACAAGTTGATATTTCAGGAGATCCAAGTCAGAATTGCCACAAACTAAAATCATAGATGTTAATATCAACAAAACATACCTATGAAAATAGATTAAAGTTTAGGCACTTAAAAGTGCATTTTTTCAAAATATGATTTATGTAGACCCCCCTTATCTCTTGATGCTTGATAAATTGCTGAATGTCTTTTCTATTTCCTTCTTAATATTTTTTATGTAAAATTTTAATCTATTGTATTTCTAATCATCTGTTTCAGTTCAAAATTTGGTTATCAAGGGAACGATGACTTTTTTTTGACCTTTAATAACTTAATATCTTTTTAGTGTTTCTTTCATAGTAAAGGAAAGAAAAAGACACTAACATGTACCAAATGCCTACTGGGCGCCAAGCTTTCATTCACTTCACAAATACATATTGAGCACTTACTATGTGCCAGAGACCTTTGCGATATTGGAGATGGCAGCAGTGACTGACATAGACAAAATTTCTGTCCTTTGTTTTGTTTACATTTAGTAGTGAAAAACAAATGAGTAAAATGTAGTATGTCTGGGATGAAAAAGTACTGTGGAGAAAAACAAAAATGGATTGGAGAATGGACATTGTTTATTTGCTGTTTTCAGAACTGACGGATACTATCCTTGATTTCAAAAACAAACTTACATAAGTTTTTTCTTTAAGAATATACTTTATAACTTGGGAACACAACTATGTTTGTACTTTAGCAGTGCACTGATAGATTCCTATTGTTAGTACTTCAGAAAACTGCTTTGCCCCTCAATAGAAAATCGAGTCCACGATCCTGGTTTTGCCACTGACCAGCTTTGTGATTTGCAGAGGATAACAATTTTGTAGCCTCTCTGAACTTGTTTTCTTCTCTCTAAAAGGAGTGTGATATCAGTAAGGGTGATGTGATTACAAATTATACATTTGTGTCAATTATCTGCTATATAGAAGGGTTTGGGTAAGTTGTAACATTTTTGTTTACTGCTTCTCAGAAAGTTCTGTCAAACATAGTTAAAGTTGGTGACCCTTCCAAGAAGCTCTCCTAACACTGTGGGTCATTGTTTAATATATATTTCACTTAAACTAAAACATTCTTGTCTGACAGCATAAGGTTAATTAAAATGCACCTGTAACTTAGCCACTAGTACTCTCTGGGAAATTGGTACACTTGCCTAGTCAATGTGGTATCAGGTATAAATCTACAGTGTTTTTCTGGTGACAACATTGTGACATAGCTTATTAAGGTTGACGAGCTGGATCTCAGCATCTTGACGAATACACACAATAGTGTATTAAGATTCCAATTTATGCAAATAGTTGTGAAACATTTAGTACAGCCTGGCATATTGTAAGCATTCGATAAATGTTTGCTCTTTTCATTATTTATTACTCCTTTGTTGTGTGAAGGGAGTAATCCAAAGAATTCACAAAGTATTAAGGAAAACTTTTACAAAGATAAAAGTGCAAATTGTTGATGAGTTTTTTTGAGGGGAGAGTAGCCAATCAAATTGAAGTATTTGTTTTTCATTTTTATTCTGGAAGATTACTAACTGAGCTTCTCAGAGACAGACCATGGCTTATTTTCATTTCAGTCTTGATCACCATATCTTCAGTGGTTGGTCTCTGCTTAAGAGCTCAAGAAATATTGTGTGTTAATTGTTGAATGGTTCTTAGTTTTTCTGTGTATCACAACTCATTTTGGTGGTAAGCCACTTCTGAGTTTGAAAAGTGACTACTGGGCTTAAGTCTTTGAATCTCTAGTATAAGCGCAGACTGAGGTGTCAGGCAAGGTCTCCTGAATGCCATTTTTTTTTTAATCTAACCAAAAATTTGAAAAATACCATAGAAATTGAAAGGAAGAAATCAGTTATTTGCAGCTAGATTGGCACATTTATTAACCTATTCCTATGCAGTTGTTGACATTCAAGTGAAAAAGTGAATAGCACTGTTTATAAAAAGAATAGAAAAAAAATTCATGCATAATTATATGCCCTTAACTGTTAAAAGATAAGTTTATTTTTCTCTTTAAGGCACTTTCAGTGAAACTATAGAATTATACTGGCTTTATGAATTAAATGGCTCAGTCACGTTGTTACATTCTTGTGATGTGGGGAATATTGGTGTTTTCACAGAAAAAACATCGCACCCCACCCTACTTTAACAGTAACCATTTTTCATATGTTTAAATCTTAGCATCAGCCAGCTTTTTCCTGTTCTGTGGCAAGTTATCCTCTGCCTAATAAATAGTAATTTTAGCTTTCTTAAAACCTAAGATTTCCTCAAGTTCTAAGACATGCAGTCATTTATATAAAATATTTCTTGGCTTTTTAAAAAATGTTCTTCAAAGGTATATAGGAGCAAATTGCTTTATATTCAAATTTGATGTGTTACAATACTGTTTTAGAAATGAGATAGAAATACATACAATTGAGTATTTCTGATATTCTTGTGGGGTTTTTTTTGCTTGTCTTGAACTGTAACAACCTACCACTAAAAAGGAATATTCCTACAGAGTGTCAGTTTGAGTGGCTTCAGAAAGAAAGTCTGATTTATCCAGAAACAGGGAGAACATAGATGAGGGCATTGTAAGAATTTATAGTATTTTAATTGTGTTGTTAAAGAAAGTGGTATCATTGCTTCACTTAAGAAAAAAACAGTCCTAGTATAAGTCACAGAAGTCAGATAATAGAGGTTGGGAAAGTCCTGCAGAGAAAGAGACAGGAGAGAAGCAAGAGTAATGTAGAATTTAACAAAGATTTTGGTGGAAATATATGAATGCTGGTTGTAACCAATAAATTATTCAAAAGAATTAATCCATCAAAGTGTGTGATGCCTGCAACCGGTCCCCCCACCCAGTCTTGCCAAAACAGTAAGTCAAAGCAATGCCACATTCCTAGATATATGACAGAGATTAGTGCTACCAGCAGAGTCTTGAACATTTCTGGGGGGTAGTTCTGACCATTTAACTTGCCTGTTTGGCTGGTGCAGAAGACAGGTTCTGGGAGAATGACAGCAAATTACTGCCCCCTCCCCAAAAAAAGTGTGTGAAAGAGTCCTTTTGATTACTAAATTCTACTTATTCCCTAGTTTATTAACCATACTTCTATCTGAATTAATAGATAATATTATTTTGAGTTTTAGCTTAAAGTTTTACTCTTAACACTTATATTAAGGAAAATTTCTTTTGGCCTATCTTAATGTTAACCTTTTAGGTGTTAGCAAAACTGAGCACGTCACAGGTTTGCTTCTTGTCATTTTGCCCGCTGGGCAGGCAGAGATACTGCCTGTTTCATCAGTATAGAGCCAATGGCAGTTCAGTGAATGATTTTCCTTTCCCTATCAATGAGAGAAAATCCTTGCCAATACAAACAAAAACTTGAAATCAGCAACTTGACCTTGCAGAGAACATGGTTCTCACACCAGGCAAGTTTTGCTTAGTCAGACAAATCAACAAAAACAGTAATTCTGATTTGAACTGGAGAAAGAGGAGATGAGGGGAGTTTACTTAGTTTTAATTCTGTTAGCAACTGAAGAAAATGTTACTTTTTGATTTTGAGTTGATCTCTCTTGTCAACTTGTCAGTCTCTACCCCTTTAACTAAATATCTTAAGATTACCATGGTGAGGTTCACTGAGGCTTAGTAAGAAAAGACCTGGGCTTTTTAAAGTCAGATGAGCCTAAGTTCAACTGCTGGGTTGTATTGCTGGCTATAAATATGCGACCTTAGATTAATCACTCAAACTCTTTGAGCCTAGGACTTTTCTTTAGAAAAATAATGTATACTAATACATGTCTTGAATGGTAGTTTTAACTACATTATCTGTATTTCTTATGTTAGTACTGTACTGACATGGAACCTAGTAGGCATCAATAAATAGTCAAAATGCAAAATATATCCTATGGTATCCTGTGCTTTTCAAGGTAGCTTTTCTTCCCTGTAACTTTTTCATGTTAGCTTCATATTGAGCACCTTCTGTTTAGTCAACTTTAATTTTTTGAAGTATTAATCTTTCAAATAGAACAGGCAAATTCTTGTAGTTACATTAGACATATAGCTTAAATAATTAGAAGTAATTTTACATTTGGAATTTTGCTTTGTTAGGTTTTTCCTTCGGGGCACTTATTTTTCCTCAACAAATAGAATGAAAAGGAAATAATTTCTCCTACTGTTTAATTTACTGTTACTCTTTAGACCAAGGATGAAATAAACAAAGCATCATCATTTTTTAATCACAAAATAAACATGTGACTTCTTTGTATTTTCCTTACCCTTTCCTGTGAAGAAGCCTACATTTTCAATTTGAAAGTAGTCCATGCTCATAATTAAGTTCTTTCTAATTAGAAAATTGGCATGGATCATATTTGAAAACACCTTAAATATGAGGTTAAATATAATACCATAAAACTGATGCTGCTTTATGTAAAATGATCTTTGTACCTTTTCTGTTTTAAGTTCCTACTTAATATTTTTTTAGTTACTTTGATAATACTCTTCTGTGTCTGTATTTCACATTCAAAAGGAATATAGTGCTAATTTTCCCGATGTTTATTACTGGATTAACTGTGATTTTTTTGCTTTGATTTTTCCTAAATGTTTTTTATCTTAATCTATTGAGTGAATTAATGTGAATGTTGTAGAATATTTTGCTCTACTAGTTAGTATTAAGTGCTATCTGCATAAATAATATTTTAACATATTAATAAACACCATTTGTTTATCAATCACCCAGTAAACCTCAGAACTTTTCCTGATATTATAAGTAATACAAATAACATTACTAAAATGTAAATCCAGCTGCTGTGGTTACAGTTAAACAGTATGAATGAATGAATAAAAGGTATGTTTAGAACATTTTGTAGTGTGTATATGAAATCTCTAACCCTAGAGGTAATAAATACACTTTACTTTTACACGCATGCAGTTTTTGTGCAGTCTGTATAATAAAGCCAGAAGCACAAAGAATAATGGAAACCTAGCCATTAATCATTAGATAGATAACATTGCAGAGAGGATTATAGAGTATAGGTCTTTTCAGTATTGTTTCTATAGCTAAATAGTTTTTCTTTTAGCAAAGTCAATATGTAGTGTGTAGGATTATTTATATACTTTTTGTGTTCCTCAAAGACCATTTTTGTTTTCCTCAAATACCATTATTTTAAAAATTTAACATATTTTCAGAACCTTTCAGGTGGGTCACCTAATGCTAGTAATAATTAGGTCAGCAAATTAACTTTGCTTTTTTGCCCTTTGCAACAGAGTTCATCTTACATGTAGCAGATCAATAATTCCATAAGAATTTAAATTGAAGAAATCTACCTTTAAAAATTCAAATCTATGGTATAGAGATAAGACACTTGCTTCCATATTCTCGACTTTCTATGGGCAGTCCTGTCTCATACTAGCATTTCCTGATCATAGGTTTTTACTGGTGCTAAGTCATCTCTAGAAAATAGTTCTAGAGAAGACAGTAATATAGGCAAAAAAAAAAAACCTCATTTTTTGAAAGGAATTCAGAACATAACGTATGTTCCATTTTAATCCATTGAGCACAGATTGTATAGTTGCAATTAGTGACCTGATAAACATGAACTGAAGCAGATGTATGTAGGCATCACCGTTAAGTAGTTGCTAGAATTGAAGAGAAAAAGTACTTGAGATAACCTAAGATATTATTGTCAAACAAAAGTTGGTGGAAATACAGATACTAAGAGCAACTTGCTGTTTACCTTGTAACTAGCATTTACCTAAATGGTACTTAACTAAGTACTGTTTGCCACTTTATGATGATTTTCTAAGGAAATGGAAAAATAAACTTCCATTTGCATGTGGACAATTCTGCTTTTTTACATAGGAAAATGTATTCACATGTATGGTTAAGCTTGCCAGCTTGTCTTTTCCTTCCTTCTTCCTTTCTTTCTTTGAGGTTTGTTTTTTTTTTATTTTTTGGTGTTTTTTTTGTTTGTTTTTTTCTTTTTCATGGTTTTTGTAGGTGAAGTAGTTGGTCAGCCTGAGTGAGACATCCTCATTCTCTTCAGGAGATTTTCCCCTCATGAACAATGGCATGAATTTACAGGATTGCTGTTCAGAGCCATTCCTATAGGTCTGCAAGTGGAACAAGAAGTACTTTTGAGGAAGGTAGCTGGTTCATGGGAAAATTGAACTGGTGATCTTAGCCAAACCAAGCTACAGGATTAGTACTTCAACTTTTATAGGCTGTCACGTGATCAGAGACAGAAAGACACTCCACAGAATCTGTTTCAGATGCCTTCTATGACACACCTGTGCAGAATAGTTGGCTAACCCAGGGAATCTTGCCTGACTCATTCTCCCACTGTGTCTCATTTCTTCATTGTTTATTAGTCAACCTGAGTCACTTATCCAATAGTTTTGACTTAGTTTTGAGTTTCTTCTATGTGCTAGGTACTTTGCTAGGTGACAGAGATGGAAAGATGAATAAGATATAGAGGTTTGCCTTCAATAGACATGTATACAAGCTAATACGCTGTTCTGTAACAAATACAATGGTAGTGTTAAACATAAAACCCTTCAGGAATCTGTAGGAGGAGTGTTTGACTCAGTGAAGGATAAAGGGATACAACAATGAAATCTTCATAGGAAAGGTGATGCTTAATCTGAGCGTATGTCAGACAAGGAATACAAGCTGGGTGAAGAGAGGCCATTTCTGTCAAGAGAAAACATGTATGAAGGATGGAGGGAGGAGAGTCCCCACACCTTTAGTAACTGAGTAGTTTCACCATGCATAGGCACTAGTGAGGGGTTAGTAGGAAATGAGATGGAAAATTAGAAGACAGAGCATGAAAATACCTGTATGCTCTGTAAGGTAGATTTGCCTTAGTCTAAAATGATGGAAGGCAAGTGCTTAAATTTACATTCTAAAAAGATATTTCTGGCTGTAGTGTACAGAATATTTAGAAAAGAGCCAGGCTTGGAAGGGAGGGGCAGGCCTTATAACTACGTATTTGGATAAGGAACTGGATTAATGAATTAAGGCAATGATTAAAGAGAGGAGTAAGTAATGAATTTGAAAAGAGAATACTGAGTGTGAAGTAAAACAAGGTAACGGTCACACATGCCCTGGCTTGAGTACCTGAGTGCATAGTGTAATGCCTGCTGTTCACCAGCGTAGTAACATACTAGGGCAAGAACAGGTGAGAAATACGTTTGAGTTCTTTTTGTTCATTTCAAGGTTCCTACGGAGAGAAAAGAGAAGGAAGATACCACTTTATTGGGGAAAGACTGGGAAGACTTCTCTAATTAGATGACATTTGAGTAGGTACCTGATGATGTGATAAAGGGAAAGAGCTTTTCAAAGAGGCAGTAGCAAGTGCAGAGGCCTTTAGGTGGGGGCATACTTGCCATGTTCCAAGAGCAAGGCAGCCACCGTAGTTGGAGCTGAGAGAGAAGGGAAGGGTAGATGAGATCCAAGGATGCGTTTCATGTAGTGTCTTTAGATTGTAATACCAAGAGTTTAAATTTTACTCAGGATGTGATAGGAAGCCCTGAAGGGTTTTAAGTAAGACGTGATCTATTTGCCTTTTTTCCCCTCATTTTTTAGAACATGTTTATTTGTTCACATTGTGTATGTATGGCTGTATATCATTTATCATATGTAAGATTGGTGTAGCCATCGCAGTCAGGATATAGAACTAGAACTGTTCCACCACCATAAAGAAACTCCTTTGTGTTACCCTTACATAGTTATACCTTTTCCCCAAGTTATACCTTTTCCCCAACCTTAACCCCTGGCAACCACTGATCTGTTCTCAATCACTATAATTTTGGTGCTTCAAGAGTGTTATATAAATGGAATCATCCATTATATTATCTTTTGAGATTTTTTTTTTTACTCAGCATTATGCTCTTGATCCATCCAAGTTAATGTGTGTATCAGTAGTTGATTTCTATTTTAATGCCAAAGAAGTATACCATTGTATGGATCTACCACAGTTTGTTTAACCATTGACTGATAGAAGGACTTTTGAGTTTCTAGTTTATAAAAATAAAACTCTACAGGTTTTTGTGAAAATACGTTTTCATCTCTAGAGTAAGTCCCCAGGAGTGCATTTGCTGGGTTGTGTGGTAAATACATGTTTACCTTTATAAGAAACTGCCACTTTTCCACATTGGCTATGCCATTTTACATTCCCATTAGCAATATATGAAAGATCCAGTTTCTCTACATCCTTACCAGTATTTGGTATTGTCAGTATTTTTTATTTCAGAAATTCTATGTTTGTAGTGGCATCTCATCAAAGCATCAGTTTGCATCTCCTTAATGGTAAATGATTTTGAACATATTTTCATGTACTTTGCTCTCTATATATCCTCTGCAGTAAAGTGTCTGTTAAGTCTTTTGCTCATATTTTAATGGGATTTTGTTTTCTTCTTGTTTAATCTAGCGAGTTCTTTAAATATTCTGGATACAAATGCTTTGTCAAGTATATGATTTGTAAATACTTTCTCCTGGTCTGTGGCTTATCTTTTTTTGTGTGTGTGTGGCTTATCTTTTTATCTTCTTGGTTGACCTTTGCAGAACAAAAAAAATTAATCTTGATGAAGTCGAACGTATCCTTTTTCCTTTTGTGGTTTGTGCCTTTGTTGTCAAGGCTAAGAACTCGTTGCTTAACCTTAGATCCCAAATTTTCTTCTCTTAAGTTTTCTGAAACCTTTACATTTTGGATATATAGATCTATGACCCATTTTGACTTAATTTTTGTTTAAGATGTAGTTTTTTCTTCAAGAATTTTATTTTTAACAAAAGATTTTATTTATTTGAGAGAGAGAGAGCACACAAGCAGGGGGAGGGGGAGGGGCAGAGGGAGAAGCAGACTCCCCACTGAGCAAGGAGCCTGATGTGGGACTTGGTCCCAGGACCCCAGGGTCATGACCTGAGCCGAAGGCAGATGCTTAACCAAAGCAACTGAGCCACCCAGGCGCCCCTAAGATGAAGTTTAGATTCAGGTTCATTTTTGTCTGTAGATGTACAGGTTGTTCCAACACCGTTTGTTGAAAAATTATATCCTTCCTCCATTGAATTGCTTTTGTACCTGTGTCAAAAATCAGATGGTTGTATTTGTAAGGGTCTATTTCTGGATTCTCTGTTCCGTTCCATTGATCTTTGTGTCTGTCCCTCCATCAGTAACTATCTTGATTACTGTCACTATATATAGTAAGTCTTAAAATCAGATGGTAAAATTCCTCCAGTTTAATTTGCCTTTTTTCAAATTTTTTTTAGCTATTCCAGTTCCTTTCCATGTAAAATTTATAAAATTTTACAAAAATCCTGCCAAAAATCCTGGGATTTTGGTCGGAACACCATTAAATCTATAGATCAATTTGAAGAAAATTTGCATTTTTACTTTGTTGAGTCTTTCAATCTGTGAACACAGTATATCCTCACATCTAGGTGGTCTTTGATTTCTTTCATCAGCATTGTGTAGGCATAATAGAGAAGTCAAGGATGACTCCTCTAAGATTTTTGGCCCAAGCAATTGGAACTATGGAGTCACTGTTTACTGAATTGGAGGAGACAGTGAAGTAGCAGGTTTGGGCAGTCAAGAGTTTGTTTTTGGACATGTTAACTTGAAACCTTGTACATGTTTTGTTGGACTTATACCTATGTACATATTTTTGGAGCATTTATAAATGACAGTGTTTTTAACTTTGTTTCTAGTTGTCCATTGCTAGTTTATAACAGATTGATTTCTGTCAGTTGACCTTGTTTCCTTAGACCTTGGTAAACTACACAATTTTAGAAGTTTTTTTTTTTGTAGATTCCATGGGTTTTCTGATGTGTATGTGAATAGAGGCAGTTTTATTTCTTCTTTCCAAGCTGTGTGCCTTTTATTTGCTTTTCTTGTCTTACTGCTCTGACTAGTACTTCCAGTACTGTGTTTAATAGGAGTAGTGAGATCAGACAACCTTGTCTTGTGCCTGATCTTAGAGGTAATGCATTCAGTCTTTCACCATTAAGTGTATGTTAGCCGTAGGTTTTTTGTGGATGCTGTTTATCAGATTGAGAAAGTTTCTATTTCAAGAATTTTTATCACGACTGGCTATTGAATTTTATAAAGTGCTCTTTCTCCATCAATTAGTAGGATCATATGTTTCTTCGTTAAACTGTTAAACTGATGGTAACTTTTCTTTCTAAAGATTCACTGAGGCCTGCTGTGTGGAATAAACTATGGGAGTGGGGCAAATTATAAGCAGGGAAGCCATATTGGAAATTATTACAGTAGTCCAAATGAAAGATGATAGTGGCTTGGACCAGGGTAGTAACAGGAAAGGGTGAGAAGAGGTCAGATTTTGGATATGTTTCAAGCCTTGTGTGGGCAGGAATTGGTGATGAATTGGATCTGAGGCATCAAAGAGAAATCAAGGATGACTCCTAAGATTTTTGGCCCAAGCAATTGGAACTATGGAGTCGCTGTTTACTGAATTGGAGGAGACAGTGAAGTAGCAGGTTTGGGCTGGGCAGTCAAGAGTTTGTTTTTGGACATATTAACTTGAAAGGCCTATTAGACTTGTAAATATCAAGTAAGTGATTCGGTATACAAAATAGAATTCCAGCAAGAGATCCAGGCTAGAAATAGAAATTTGAGAGTTATCAGTTGAGTTGATGTATGAGAAATTTATAGTCATATTTATTAAAAACTGTACCTGTAACCTTTTTCTTTTCACTGTCATCTAAGGTTTATTAGCAAAATGCCATATTTTCCTACCACATGAAGAATTTTTACCAAGTTTCAGTTTGGATTGGTTCTATTTATCAGCCTACTGTTGTGTGTCTGATGTTATTATGTGATTGGGATATTTATTTCCTGTAACAATGTATTTAACCATGCTTATTTGATAGGAAGATGACTGTAATAGTCATAGTGTAGACACATGTGTCTTACTTATTTTCAGAGGTTTGTCCTGAACCTTTATAAAAGGAAATACTTCTGTGTGTATTGTGAAAAAGATTTGACACTATTATTTAAATGCCTTATAGGCTTTCTGTGGCAATATTTCTCTTATAGGTAAAAACAGGACAGCCAGAGAGACAGATCAAAAACAAAAATTGAAAACAGGGATGCAAAATAGCTAGCAAGGAAGAGACTTCGATTACTGACTTAGACCCAAGAATAAATCGGTAAAGGGGAGAGGGTGAGCCTCAAATTACAGAACTGGTAAAAAGACAGATCTTCTGGGTTCCATTCAGATGTTTACTTCATATAAAGGTATTTCAGAAAATACTTCTTAAATGTCACAGTCTTTTCTGTTGTAACTAATTAACTTAATAATATTTTCTTATCGATAACATGTATTTCTAGCACTTTGTTTTAGTTCCTCTATTGTAGAATTTACCATATTGTGTTATAATATTCTGTTTACTTTTCAGTTTCTCCCACTAAATACAAGTTTTTACAGCCTTAGTACAGTGCCTTGGCACTTAAGCTTTCTGTAAGTATTTGTGAATGAATAAGTGAATACGCATACACACTACTAAAGTTCAGAGCTAACCTTGCTTGCTTTTGAAAGTAAATGAGTTTTTGAGGTTCCAGAGTATGGGTTATGGTCATATGTCTCTTCCAAGTACCACATTTTGAGTTGATGCTTTCAAATGAACGTTATACTCCTACAGAATGCACATAGCAACAATACTAACTAAGTTAGTGAGGCACAAATTTGCCTATTATTATCTGTTCTTCTTTTCCTTGTGGTAATGGATTTATGCAAAAATCATCTCAATTTTGGCCCAGACTTCTTGTATTGAATGGGGCACAGATTGCGAACAGTAGGCTGAGCTTAGAATGTAACCCAAAGTAGCATGTCTCATAGGAAATTCCCTGCATACATTTTTAAAAATCTGTCTTTTCCTAGTCCTTCTCCCCATTTCCAGGTAGATGGTAGATTTATAGGCCAACTTTCTCTTCAGTAATAATTATACTTTCAAAAGCATTAGGATATTTATTTTTGCAGTGATATATTTTATTTCCAGATCCATAGTGTGTTTGTACATGTATGTGTATATATATGTGTGTATGTATGTATCTATATATACATATATATGTCATGTTAGTTCATAACAAATTAATAAATTTTATAGGAGGAAGCTTTCTCTGATATTGTTGATGCAATAATAAGTGCTTAATAAATGTTACCTGTTTATAGAAAATTTTTATAAATTACCCAAAAAATTATTTTCCAAAAAATATTAAAACAATATTCTACAATCATTATTGTTATGCTTATTTTCATTTGGCTTTCTTGACCCCACTCCTTCCTGAATTTTATCTAACTCTTCTGACTCTTTTGTTGTAAGTTCTTGGTCTTCAAGTCTCTTTTCCTGGTTAGCACGTTTTCCATAATTCCCTAGGTTGGTGTCACCACCTTCTACTGAAACTCAATACTGTATAATTCTACAAAGCCTGTTAACTTCTCTTGGGGAGGAATGTGAGTAATTCAGTTATGTTTTAAGAGCTAGAAAGTTTGTTACCACTATGAAATAGAGCTTAGCAAGGTCTAAGAATAGAATAAGCCATCAGATATAAGAGACTGTTGTGTTACTGTGATTGTCCAGGTATCAGACACCTGAACAAGGACATTGCGGATATAGAGAAGGGTATGAATGCAAGAAATATTTGTGGGAGTAATCAGTGGAACTTCGCTATTGATTGTATATAGGGAGGAAAACAATTGAAGACCCTGAAATTGCCAGCTTCAGAATCATGCTGTTATTAATAATTGACATAGAGGTACATTATTGGGTGGAAGGCAGTGGGCTAAGTTTTGGACGGGATAACTGTGGGTGCCTAGTATGGCACTGTCAGTCTATTAGTTTTACTTGCTCCAGTCCTTCCACACCTGGCTCTTGCTAGTCTTTGCCTTCACTCACCGTGCATTCTAATACTATTGGTCTAAGAACTTCCCTTTAGGAAAAGTAAGTTCTTTTTGGTTATAATCAACAAGAGAAATTGTAATGTATGGAAAGCAATTCCTTGTTTCCTACCCACATTCCCATTATCCTCATCTTTTGACCCTTCCCTCCAATGAAAAAATTACTTAGAATGATATTTACCACCATCACTACTACCACCTCACCCCACATCCACGCAACCTCTGGGATATCGGTACATAAGTTTTTATATTTTTTGAAATAAATGAGTCAGCTTGGTAGAGATCTTTGAAGAAAAGCAAAACTTTATGAAGTGTTTGTGAATAAAACATTAATCAATGAGTAGAGTAACACCTCTTTCATCTGGTTTCATTAGGTAATAAATACACTACATAAGATAATTGAAACTTAACCCAAAATATTTTTATAGATTTTATGTACAGAGATTTTTATATTACTTAAATATACACTACATAGTTTTACTTATATATGTGTGTGTGTATACATTTAATAGCTCTAAATATGGTTCTTTATAATGTTTTATATGATTTACTACCTTCTGAAATAGGGAACATTTCCCTTGCTCCACACTTAACCTGTTCTGAAAGATAGGAATAGCTTTTTGTTTCAGAGCTTCAGAATAAGAGTCAGGAGCCCTAGGTTCTAGTCCAAGGTCTAACAGTAAATTCCTATGTGAGATACTTTGTTTTTTTACCATTGAATCTGTGGAATCTGGAATAGTGCCTGGCATGTAGTAGGTGCTTAGCAGATATTTTTGAAACAAATCATTGTTTTATGTCTACTTTAGCACTCCTTTTCTGATTTATTACTTGGACTTCATTACTACTTAGTAAATAAGCTTCTGAGTTTTTAATATAATAGGGGTATCTAGATTTTTATTGAAGTGAAGTATTAAACTTAATTTATGTTGTCTTTTAGCTGCTTAGTGGAATTTTTGGCCTTCTTGATGTATTTTCTTGTATACTTAAATTTGTCAAGCAAATGATCTAATACTCAATTTATTGAGAATAGTTTCCTTACTGAGTACATTCTGTGTGCCTTTATTATATGTAAGCAGTGTCTTATTTACAAGGATATATCCTTATTACAAGGATATATCCCATGTCCCCAGGGATCTTATAACCTAGAAAAAGAGACACAAGTGAAACTGTAAGAGAAAAATGTTGGATCGTGAAGCGTTGACCCACAGGTACAGTGGGAGTTCTAGGAATAGAGTGATCCATGTCGGCTGAAACAGTAGCAAAAGAATTCAAGAAGGAGATGAAACTTGAATTGGTTTTGGAGAGTAGTTAAGATTTTGATAAGCATCAAGATGGAGAAATGACATTCTAAGCCAGGGCAGTAGCATAATCAGGAAAGAAAGCTTGGTTAAACATGTTCAGACAAGCCTGACAGGATTCCTATGGGTGTGAGGACTAGTGGGAAATGAAAGTAGATGGACTTAGTATGAGTTTTATTCTAGGCTCCATGAAACTAAAAGGGTCTGAGGATAGAATTTAACGGAATCCCTCTGTTAAGGTGAGAAAGAAAAAAAAAACCCGCGTCTTTATGTTTTCACTAACAGGAACCTGTAACTGAAACTTAGCATTTCCTTCTACTGACAGTCCCTATTTAAAATGGTTCAACTTAAAATTTTTCAACTTTCTGTTGGTTGAAATGAGACACGCATTCAACAGAAATAATACTTCAAATTTTGAATTTAGATCTTTTCCTTGGCTAGCAATATGCAGTACCGGACTCTTTTGTATGCTGGGCAGCGGCAGCAACCCACAGCCCCCAGTCAGCCACAAAATCATGAGGGTGAACAACCAATATGCTTACAAAACCATTCTGCTCCCAAACAACCATTCAGTTTTTCACAATTCAGTACACTATTCAATAAATTACATGAGATATTCAATACTTTATTATAAAATAGGCTTTGTGTTAGATGATTTTGCCCTTTTGTAAGTGTTCTGAGCACATTCAAGGTAGGCTAAGCTAACCTGTGATGTTCTGTAGGTTAAGTGCATTCGATGCATTTTTGACTTACGGTGTTTTCAGTTTACAATGGGTTGGGACACAGCCCCATCATAACTCAAGGAAGATCTGTATTAACAGGATTTTAAGCAGTAAAGCCCAGTAGTATTAGCAGTGCGTAGGTACTAATAGTAAAGCACCAGATATTTTCATATTACTTTATAATTGTTGATATTTCTGAATATAGTTCATGTAGATTACTACTTCAAAATTATGGTTATTAGACTTCTGCTAGATTTTATTTTGTTGAGTGCTAATAAAGCAGCATATATATTAACATATCACAAATACAGGTTTTTAAAAGAAACTTGGTAATTTTCAGTATAATTACTTTGTAATCATTTATGCATTTAAAACATTCATATTTTTAAAAAATAATTATATTTTTAGTAAAATTGACTTTCTTTGTAATCCTGTATACCGTGTTTAATGCATTTAAAAATATTCTGAGGATATCTATAGCCTTCTTCAGACTGCCAAAGGGATCAATGACACCAGATCTAGTGAAACCAAATGGGAAAGGCCTTGAAAACCATACCGAAGAGTTTTAGTTGAAATGATAAGTAGAGAAGGAGTCTAATAAGTTTTTCATTTGTTTGTTTTAATTACAGAATAAATACAAGTTAACTTGAAAATTTTTTTAATTTCATTAAGTTTAAAAAAGAGAGGAAGTTCTTTATTTTACAGCTACTGATAAAGTTTACAAGGTAACAAAAACTTGTCTATAATCCCACATTCATTACCCTTATACTCTTCATGTGTCTGTTCCAGTTTATTAAGTTGTTATGCCAAGGAGTGAAATATTTATTAAAGTGGTTATATAGGAGCATTTTTAATCTGCTGTACTATACTTGATAGGTCAAGTAGGAAGACTAGTGGCAGGGAGGTAAGCTATGGGTCTGGTAATTTAGATGTGGGATGATTGGGTAGCGGTAGAGGTGGAGTAGAATTGGCGATACCAAGAGGTATTAAGAAAGAACTTAAAGGGCTTGGTGGTAAACATGGGAGCTGAAATGCATGGAGTGGAATAAGGGAAAGTAACAAAGTTAAGAATAGAGTACCTAAATCAGGATTCCTGGAATAATACTGTATAGGTTCACAATACTTTATCTGTAACCCGAGGCCAGTTGTGTTTTGGAATTCAAAATTTTTTTGGATTTTAGAAAGGAAACATAGTATTTATATTGTATATTACTGTAACACCCCCAGCAAGGTCTGAGGCATCGCCCAGTAATTAAACACTAATATTTCTGCAGTGAAACATGGAAATAGTCACAGTCAGTAGGCTAATTAAAGCCTATAAGTAGCCTCGAGACAGCTTAAAGCAGGTTTTTTGCCACTACCAGATGAGGTTTTGTTGTTTGTTTTTTTTTAAGGTTTTAAGTAATCTCCACACCCAACCTGGGGCTCAAACTTACAACCCCAAGATCAAGAGTCACATGTTCCTCTGACGCCAGGCACCCTGTCCAGATGAGTTTTGACATGAAGTTTCATGAAAAAAATCTTTTAAGAACTTTTTAGATTTCAGAACTATGGAAGTGATTGTAGACTGTATTGACTAATACATCCAGTGAGGAGAGTCTTAGGAGTTGTGTTTTGAGGAATGTTGATAATGAAATGGTTAAGATTGGAAAGAAAGAGGGGTATAGAAAGGCGGGAGAAGAATTTAGACTACTTTAGTTTTCAGGCTAAAAAGAGAATTACTATTTCTGATAAAAATGGGAAGTTAAAGAAGGAAACTATTTTGGTGAGGAGCTTAAGTTTAAACTTCCCTTTTATTTTTCAAGTATTCACAGCTTACAAGTGGAATATAAAATTTCCTTTTAAAATGATCTCTTAATTTTCACAGGCTATGACTCTGGTGTTGAGACATGAAAGTACTTCAAGGCTGAGAGTGGTTGAAGAGGTGTTCCTAGATATTTAAGGGTTGTGGCCCTGCTCACCAAAACAAAACCTGGAAAATAGACCAAAAGAAGTAGAGTGAGGTACTTGTACCCCAAAGGATTCTTGTCCATGTGGTTGAATCATTGGTATGGCCATGTTTATAATGATGTGACTATATACAGTAGTAGTAACTGTTGCAGCAGCGGTGGTAGCGGACGTGTTTTGTTTGAATGCTTTCCACATGCCTGGCTCTGTTCTAAATGCTCTACAGCAAGCAGCCTAGTGGTATCTTTCTTCTTGTAGATTGGGTCATGACTGCAACTAGGAGGGAAGCATTAGCATAGGCAGAGGTATGATTTTGATTCCCAGTTCACTTTAAAAGTCTAGAATATAGATAATTCATGAATATGTAGAATTGAGTAGGTTGTGTAACTATGGCCATTCTGTGATTTTTTTTTTAAATCTACTTTGATAAATGGACTCATGTTATTATTGTTATGAAAGTAAAATCTCTTAGAAATAGGGACAGAAGTCTTTAACAAAAATGAAATAAGGTTCAATAATTACTCTTCAAATTAGTTTTTATTACTTTATATCTATTGTATATAAATGTATACATTTACTTTATGGTTCATAGTTTTAAAAGGCAAATTTTGTCTTCAACCTTTATTCAGATTCTGCTACTGACTTAGATAATTCGAACTTCATGTTTTTATTAAATAAGGATGTTGGACTAGATAACACATAAGGCTCCTTTCATCGTCAATCTCTACGATTCTGAATGTTTAGGTTTCATCAAGTAGAAGAGAAAGATTAAACTAGAACTTAAAGGAGATTCTCCTTCAATTCTGCTGTCAGTGCAATTCTGAATGTTTAGGTTTCATCAAGTAGAAGAGAAAGATTGAACTTGAAGGAGATTCTCCTTCAATTCTGCTTTCAGTGTGATTCTGAATGTTTAGGTTTCATCAAGTAGAAGAGAAAGATTGAACTAGAACTTAAAGGAGATTCTCCTTCGATTCTGCTGTCAGTGCAGCTGAGATGCCTGAGGAAGACAAGCGAGAATGAGTGTCCCACTGCACCTGCATCCTTTGACAAACGTTAAGAAGCCTAGAAATAACAATCCTAGGAAACTAGAAGAATGTGTACACTGTTGACCAGAAAAAATTTTCAAGAAAAGAATGATCAGTAATCATTCAAGTTAGTAATCAGTCAATCAAGTTAATACAACATAGAGGAGGGAACTCTGGACCAGAAATTAGAAAGCCACAAATACATTTCTGGCCTTCAATCTGACACAGATTGAAGTTTTTGATAATTAGTATATTACTTAATTTTCTGAACCTTGCAGAGTAAGAGTAATAACTACCTAGCCTTCTCAGTGGTTTTTCATGAAGATCAAATGATACGATGAATTAGAAAGTACCCAATAAAACTTAAAATATTCTGTGGAGTTACTGCAAAATGGTGGATGAGGATCCTGAAAGGGTTATTATATTTGATGATCTGAATAAAACGATTATCAAGGGAGGAAACTTGGAGGCAGATTTAAAACAAAATTGAAGCCATAGTATAACTACTCGATAGAGAAGTTTGGCAAGGCATCATGAATGGTAAGAGACAGATGGCCTAGCATAGCATATTCATTCCTTGCATTGCTATTGCAGTTTTTTGTATGTGTTTCTCAGTTGATGAGGAGGAGGCAGAGGCAGGAACTACAGTTCATTCTCTTTCCTCAGTGCCTTGAATAAAGTAGCTATTTTCATAAATAGCTTTGTGAATAAACACTTGCTGGACAAGACTTAACTGGTAAGGAAATACTTTGTGGTATGAGTATATACATGGATGTACGTTTAAGATGGTTAAGACTTAAACACGTTCATAGGTTGAAAGGAGAGATTGAAAAGAAAGGTGTGGGTTTCCTCAAGATGTGAACGAAGGAGGGATAGCATCTGGAGCCGTAGATGAAAATGATGGTCTTACTAGTAACACACTATTCCCTGCAAAAAGCACCAGACCTAGGAGGTTTTACCATTGAATTCTTAAAACTTCAAGCCCTAGATAACTATTTCAGAGTGTAGAGAAAAGTAAGATTCCCAGTTCTTTTTACAAAGCTAGCAAAACATGATAAAATAGCGTAAAAGATTACACACCAATCTCACAAAAGTTGGTTCAAAAAATGTTTTATAAAACTATCAAATAGAAACTACCATTACATTAACAGAATAATACTGTAATGAAGTAGAATTCAATGTATAAATGTAGAACTGTATTGATAAATTCATATGTTAGTAGGTGAGGAACCGGGTTATGAATATCTTGAGGGATAACAAAAAGTGGGAGATCAACATTTATTCCTAATAATCCTTCGTGAAACAGGAATCAATGAATAGACGTAAGATTTTGCATGTCTCAGACCAGAAGTCTACACATTTTGTTATTAGAAATGATGAAATACTAAATTCCTTTTTAAAAGTCCTGAGTCAAAAAGGTCTGGCCAGCATTAACTATTCTATGACATTGTCTTTGGAATACTGTCCAATGTAATTAGACCAAAAAACAAAGTAAATATTGAAAGGGAGGAGGCAAATTTATTTATAGATGACATTGTATATCTGGAAAAGACAGAATCTATTTACACTACTGTTTAATCTACTTACATTACTGTGAGTAATGGGATTTCATTATGACAGCTAGTTATAAAAACAGTAATTGTTTGAAGTATTTTTCTTGATGGTCTTAATACTGAAAGTCCATCTATATGGATTAATGAATGGGAATCCTCATTCTTAAATACTTTTTTTTTTTTTTTTTGCCTTCTAGGGAATACACAGACTGAATTTAATCTTATCATCTCTAAGTAAATTGTAGTGTGTTTTGAATGAGACACTTTCCATGTTAACTATTTTTTTTAAGATTTTATTTATTTGAGAGAGAGAGAAGCAGACTTCCTGCTAAGCAGGGAGCCCAATGTGGGGCTCGATCCCAGGACCCAGAGATCATGACCTGAGCCAAAGGCAGATGCTTAACTGACTGAGGCACCCAGGCGCCCCACCATGTTAACTTTTAAAAACTGTTTTGAAATAAAGTTGTATTTAAGAAAATCTTTTTTTTAAATCCTTGTTACTTTGATACTTGCTGTATTACTTGGTAATGCTAGGGAAGGTGTAATCTGATCTTTGAGCCATATTTGGTAAATAATAATTTTGTATGGAACCCACAGTTCTATCAGTAAGAGGAAAATTATTGCCCAAATGTAAGGCTTTTCTTTGCCCTTAAAGCATTTCCTGACTTAAAGACCAAGTTATATCATGCATGGAAATCGTTTTTTTTTTAAAGTATAGCATATTCCAGATCTATAACTTTCTAACAAGAGTGTGTGGACAAAGATATTTTCTGCTTTACTTGTAGGGAGAAGAATTACATTTCTCCTTCTTTACCACTGATTCTGTTTATATCCTAAAAGTAAATTGTTTTATTTTTATTCATCATCAGCTCTTGACTTGATCTCTCTCACACATTTCCTTTATAGCTGTTCTGAAATCAATGTTGATAAATCAGTTATATCTCTTTGGATGTGATGCTGTTATATAAACCTAAAGCTTTTTACATAGCTGTTGCTTTAGCATATATAAAAATGAAAACTTAAGTATACCCATATGTTTAGAATAAAAAAATGTGTTTCATTCTGTAGCAATGCAGAAAAATGTATTGAATATCCACCATGTGCCAGGTTGTTAGGTACTTCTATACTTTAGCTAATTCTCTTGACAGTCCAGTAAGGTAGGGTGTGGTATCCCACTTAATAGAAAAGAAATTTGTTCAGAGTTTAGTCCAAGGCCATCCTGAAACCAGATTTGAACCTGGATCTGTCTCTTCCAGAAGTTCTCACCGACAACACGCCACCACAAAGGATAGGAAATGTACATTTTTCTTAAAAACTACTTCGATTTTGTTTCACTTTGTTGTGTTGCTAGTCATAAGAAATGCAGGGAGTTAAGTTCTTTGAATCCTCCTCTTCACCGTTTTTTTTTTTTTTGTCCTGTTACAGTTCTCACAGTCTGCCATCATTTGACAGTAGCAGAGGCATTCAGTTTATTTTGACTGTTATGACATTTGTTTCTTAGAGAAATTCCTATGGGTGCCAATTCACCAAGCATAAGGACATCGTTTCCAGGCCCTCGTACAACAGTCTGCTATTTCTAATATCCTACCATTTCTGTAATCTTTGTAGTTACAGTGTTCTTTTTTTTTTTAATAAGGACCTAACGAATTTATACCAAAAAAAAAAATTGAATCTATTTTGGTAATGGAAAAAAGAATTTCCAGTGTGGTTATGAACCACATCTTATGAGCTGTTCTTTGCCTCCCACTTTAAGAATTACCAAGTATTTTTAAAAATTGGAACCTGAAATTCAGTTCATTGCTTGGATGCATTTCTTAAGAAACCTCTGAGAATTGATTGTAGGAAATTAGGGGAGCAATTAGAAGATGATTGGAAATAAGATAGTGAGAGAAGAGCAAAATGACCTGAAAATGAGGACTTTACAATTTTAATTTTACCAGTGAAAGTGGATTTGTTGTTTTTCTCTTCCTGTTATACTCTATGGTCCCATATTGGACAGTCTGTTGCAAAAAGCCATTATAGATTTCATATAGGCCACTGTTTGAGTATCTGGAACCGGGAGTCTATAGAGTAGAATTGGGTAAAGTAAGACGATGACTTAACTAACGTAAATAGCATCTTCTGGTATCTTGGAACTTAAGAGATCCTTTTTCCACCTCAGCATATTTTATGTGAGACACACTGGGGACTACCTCACTGCTATTAGATCTCATAATGTTATCTGGTCACGTTTCTTATTCTGCCTACCTCTAGTTTACTCTAGTTTCTCTTCTGCTTTCAAGGCTCCAGACCCAGTTCCTGGACCTGCCCTGGAAAAGAAGTATCCAGTAGAGATGAGCTCACTGCAGTTACTTAATTAAAAATTTGTAAGCTACAAAAATGGCAATGGGCCAACCAAGAACAGCTACAATTTGAATTTTTCTATTTCCAGGTATGCTAAAGTCCATGGCACCAGTCAAGCTTAGCCTGCATAACTGCCTTACTATGACATCTATAATAACCAAAACTTTACTTTCAACATCTGTGGTCCTCTTGCTTTCAAGTTTAGTAACATTCCTAACATCTAGGTAACATGCAGCTACTCTTGACTTTAACATACCTTTTGCCTGACTATTTCTAATTTAACTTGTTTGTTAGTAGTAGCAAAGTAATGAAAAAATGATTTAAGAAAAATAAATTTGAAGTGCTTTTGAGTTAGGCCCTGTAAATGTACAAAAAATACTCTGGTCTTCATTGAAAAGTAAACATTAATGACAACGAAACTGTCTTCCTTTAAGAGGTTCACATATAGTATAAGTAGTACAGGGAATTAAATAAATGATCCTACTTCTCTCCACTATTCTACACTACAAACACCTTCCCATAGAGTTAATATATTCTTCAGTAATTGGAAATCATAGGATTTCTGAACAGAACCAGATAATTTTTATATAGTACTTTTTACCTGAAGAATTTTAAATGTAAGTATATAGCTAACATTTGCTATATTTTTACTTAATTGTTCAAAATTAGATAAGAAAGTCATAGTAGTTGGAATTGTCCTGGAATATAACAACACAACCAAAAACTGAGGTTTCCTGTTGCCTTAGATTTTAACGAAGTAAAAACTACTTATGGATGGTTAGAGGTCAGAGGGCAGTTAGCTTTTAAAGGCTTTTATTGCTTTTACCCATTTGTATAGATTTAGAAACAGGATTAATCCATAAAAGGTGACTTTATTTACTAAATGGGTGAATAGCCATATATACCTCTTGTTTTTATTTATTCTAAAGATTTATTTGAGGTGGGGGGGCAGAGGGAGAGAATCTCCAAGCAGACTCCCCACCAAGCGTGGAGCCTGACATGGGGCTTAGTCCCATGACCCACGAGATCATGACCCAGCTGAAACCAAGAGTTGGACAATTAACCAACTGAGCCACCCAGGCAACCCCCCGTATCTTTTGTTTTTTAAAGTTCAATTCAGAGGAATTGAACAGAGGAATTTTATATCCCAACTGTGATTTTGAAAGATGATTCTAATATCCTAACTTGTGCTTTAAAAATTCTCTCCTCCATTGTTAATGTATAATGAATTTAATGTCAGCCAGTGTATTGAGCAATGGGTCACTGATTATGTCCCACATGATTTGTTTGGTATTGAAAGGGTTGTCTCTCATGGAGTGTTGAATTAGGACTGGAAAGGGAGCTACTGCCAGAGTTACTATAGGATCATTACTGCTGTCAGGGGAATTGGAGGGGAAATTCAAGAGAGAACTGCATTTGAATTTCAAGTCTTATTAGTTATCACTAGGGCTATTAGTAATGGTGAAATTTTTCTACATTCCTGAATGCAATTTTTGTATAAAACACTGTACTAGGTACAGTAGGTATGCAGAAATGAATAAACCTGGTTTTCAGTGACCCTACAGACAAGTAATAGCAAAGAAGTACCATAATAGTGGTATGAACCACGTACTGGAGAATACCAGAAAGAATCAACTTTGTGGGGAAGGTAACATTTCTACTGAGCCTTGAAGAATATCTATTCTTTTGAGAGAATGGCAAGAATATTTCTCAGTTATGGAAATGAAAGTATATAACATGTTCTAGAAATTGTGAGCAGTCCATTGTGCCTAGACAACAGTGTACGGGATATGATAGAAGTTGGATCGATGTCATACATGCTTTCAAATGTCAGGTGAAAGACTTGGGACTTCAGTAGTAGGTAATGGGAATCTATTGAAGATTTCTTAGCATTGGCGCACTTAAGTAGGTGAGTCTTTTGAAAAGCTGACTGGTAGAGTAAGGGTTGACTTGATGAAGTCAGATTAGGCAGTAGTAATACCTAATTAAGGACGACATTTATTGTTATATGTACCAGACACTATGTGTGAAGAGTTTTACCTGCAATTTCTCATTTAATCCTTATTACGGGAATGTGAGAAGTAACTGAAATAATACATGCTAGGCATTTAGCACAGGACCTGGCCCAGTAATGCTGAACCATAGTGATTATACTATAAACTCAGAGAAAAGTATTCTTGTCCACCTTTATGTGTGATAACTTTCTACAAGAGTATTGTGTTTATTGAGGGACTCTTAAGAAAGTAACAATAAACCTTTTTTTTTTTTTTTTTTTTTTTTTTACTACTCCCTACCCCTTTCTTTTAAACAATTAAACTATCCCATTGGTGGATGAATACTTCTTATTCAGTTTGAGAGCTGAGCATTAGTTGACATTGAGTTAGCCTTTGGTCAAAAAAAAAGGGGGGGTCTGACTTTTTTGTTTTAACAGGACTGAGCATAGAGATAGTCATGCACCTAAACATAAAGGCCATACATAAGGTTTAAATCAAAATGTAACTGTAGGGGCGCCTGGGTGGCTCAGTCGTTAAGCATCTGCCTTCGGCTCAGGTCATGATCCCAGGGTCTTGGGATCGAGCCCTGCATCGGGCTCCCTGCTTCTCCCTCTCCCACTCCCCCTGCTTGTGTTCCCTCTCTCGCTGTCTCTGTCAAATAAGTAAATAAAATCTTAAAAAAAAAATGTAACTGTAGATCTCATCTGTCAAGCATCTGGAAAAGTGATAATTGTTGCAGCTGTTAACTATAACAGTAACAGTTTTAGCATAGATAACATAGGCTCTAAGTTATTTGGAAGTATATACAGTTGGCTAAGTACAGTTACTTTCAAATTATTCTGCTCTTACTCTCCTACCCATGTAGGAATACAAGTAATGGTGGATCATCTTCCATTCGTGTGTCCCTTTAGCTGACCCCCTCTCCAAAAGAATTAGTGTGTGTTCTTTTTTTTTAATTTATTTAGAGAGTGAGAGAGAGCATGAGCAGGGGGGAGGGACAGAGGGAGAAGGAGAAGGAGACTCCCCGCTCAGCAGGGAGCCCTAGATGGGACTTTATCCCAGGACTCTGGGATCATGACCTGAGCCAAAGGCAGACCCTTAACTGACTGAGCCACCAGCCGCCCCCAATTAGTGTGTATGCTTTCAGAACCTTTCCTATGCATTCATGTAATAATGTTTTTTAATCTATTTTATCTTTTTCTTTCTAACCACAAAGGGTATCCCTATACATGGATTCTGCATCTTTCTTTTTTCATTCATTAAAGTCTTAAAGGTCTTTCCATTTAATTGTTTGGATATCTTACTCCACTTTAAAAAAACCAAAACAGCTGCATGGTATTCCTTCATATTGCTCTGCAATGATGTACTTATTCATGCCTCTACAGAGGTTGTTTTTAGTCATACACACTTAAGGTGACTGTATGCTCCTCTTTAAGCATGTGTTTGTCTCTAGATTAAATGCTTTAATTTATATAGATAAAGAGCTAGACCTCACACACTTTATTATTTGTAACAGATTTCATTCAGCTCACCTCACAGCTGATTGCAGTAGCAATGTTGGTGACACCCCAGTTGTGAATTGCTGGCTTAGAATACTGATCTGCAACTGACTTAGTGGGAACTGTGTGTATATCCATGATTCTCCTCCATTAAAAGAAACGGTATTAACAATTGGCCTCTCTCCCTCACATGTGGGAAGGATAAAGTGAGATAATGGATATGTGCTTATGGGAAATCCAGTATAAATCTGAATTCTACTAGACTATAATCTTCTCAAAAGCAGGGGCTGTATTTTATTCATCTTTGCATATTTAGAGCAAAGACATTGCCTGGCATGTCATGGGCAGTTTTTGTAGAGTGGATCCCAGACATGAACGTGACCAAAAAGTGGTTCAGGCCAGTAGAATTTTCTTAGATGTATTTTCTACATTACTAGGAATCTGTACAGTTTTCACTGAAAATTAGCCACCTTTTCAACCTTATCTTATTTTTCTGCTCCACTCAGCCATAATTCTTCAGATTTGTCATGTTCTTTCATGGTCTTTCCCCCAACACAAACAGTTGTCAGGGATATCCTGTAAGACCTTTATTATTCCTAATGACTAAAGTCAAGCATAACATTCTTTGTGATGTTTCTCCTGCCTTTCTTTAGTTTCTAAGTTTTAGGTGCTTCTTCCTCTTAACCTTCACTGCAGTTTATACACCTGTAAATGGCACAGTGTTTGTTGCTGTCTGAAGACGTACCTGCCCCTGGGGCATGGCAGGGCCTGGAACTTCAGAGATAAATCACCTGCATCGAGAAAAAGAGGCATGTTGTTTTTGCTGACTTGTGGGATGCAGCATATATGATGCAGAGGAGGGCCATTAAAATCTTGTGTGATATGCCCCTCCTTACCCTACTTCTTCAACCTCATCTTTCATCACATGGTCTGTGAGTCTTTCTCCCTGCACTTCAATGTTAGCCAGCTACCTATGGCTTCCTGAACTTGCCACGCTGTTTCACTCCTTTAAATGTTCCCCTAGGCAACTACCTATGCCTGAAATACTCTTTCCCTCTCACCTGTCTACCTAGTGAACACATTTTATCTTCTAAGACCCAGCTCAGGTATCCCCTTGTTTAATGAATCCTTTCCTTAAATCCTCCCCTTCCCTCAAAACTGACCGGCCCCTCCTTTGTCTCCCCTGTTTACTGCACATTATATCTGTAACAATTCAGTTATTACATTTATTTATTGAATGTTTATCTTCCCCTACTAAAATGTAAATTTCTTGAACATAGGCAACTGTGCTTTTATTAATTTTAATATTTTCACCCACTATAGTGTAGAGTAAGTAGGCACTCAACAAAGCTTGAGTAAGCAGTATATCATACATATGAAAAAATATAAAAAGGATAAATTAGAAAATGGGTTATCATAAATAAAAATGTTAAGTAGATCGTCACTTTTATATATTTTTCAGTTCAAATTTCCTATTAGGAAAGTCTTTGTTGATTTATGGATAAGTATTTGTAGGATGAGATTTCTGGTTCTTTATTTAATTACATTATACAATTTAAAATATTGAATATTCTCTAAGAGTATCTAAATTGGAGAATTGTGAAATAGATTTATATATAATAAATTTGCTGATAAAACTTTCCGTACAGTTCTGAGATTATTCTTTTTTTTTTTTAAAGATTTTATTTGAGAGGGAGAGAGAGCACATGAGCAGGGGGGAGGGGCAGAGCACAAGGGGGGAGGGGCAGAGCAAAAGGGAGAAACAGACTCCCCGCTCAGCAGGGAGCCTGATGTAGGACTTGTTTCCAGGACCCTGGGATCATGACCTGAGCCGAATGCAGACGCTTAACCGACTAAGCCAGCAGGCACCCCCTGAGATTATTCTTGACTATCTAATTAAAAAATTCATTCACCATTACTATAACAAGACTAATAGCCAACTGTATACAACAGTTTCAGAGTGTAATATTTGAAAGACGAGCACATACTAAACAAAATTATTGCATTGTGTTGTCTTTTAGAGACTTGATTCAATTTAATACTGTTTTACCAATTCCACGTTTGCTCATTTTGAATTCTCTGTAATTTCTTTTTAAGGTTCTGAGTACTGTTATAGTAATGAAATATTTAATTTAAATGTTCTTTACAAATAAATTTTTATATATTTTCTTCATTAGCAGGCTTAGCAGTCTCCATTCAGCACAGTTGTATTACCAATCAAGTGTATATGTATAATTTTAAAATTGCCAGTTTAACTTGTTAGTTCTTAAAACTTTTTGTTATTAAGAGATCACGGATACCTATTTACACTATGTGTAATTCATGAACATAATCGATGCACACCCAGTGCTATGACACACACCCAATGCTATAACACACAGACATCTGGCACCTGGTCAGGAGTCCACTCTGGGGAAAAGTCATTTGAGGGCCATGACATTAGAAGGAAGATGGGCAAAATTATATGCGATGTACCACAAAAACATGGGGCCAAGTAAGTGTTTGGAACTGCATGGGGATTAGTTGATGAAATTTCTCATAACTTTCTCTGAATCTTCATATTAAGATGCCATTTTAGATTAATATTTTAATCAGATTATTATAATCTTCATACGCCATTGAGTTCACTGGTTCATTACAAATGTTTATGGTTGATATAAGATGCTAACTAATCCTTCCAAGTGCTTTCATTTTCTTTTATCCTCTCTTTTTCCCTCTTACCCATAATAGGAACTTATTGTCATATCATTTATTTATATCATGTTTTCTTTTAAAGATATTTATGCTCAGCATGGATTATCCAAAAATTACAGTAAAAGGGGGGCACTGAAAAATAACTTTGTGTCTCCCATCTTAAAGCCCTAATGGGAAAAAAATGAGATATGAACTGGAAAATACACCCAAGGTAGTTAGTTATATAATATGTTTTGATGAATTATTACCATTCTGTCTTAGATTTATTGTGCTTTTCTTGATCCTTAGAAAATGGTAGCACTCACCACAAAACCACAATACATAAATTGCCAAGTGTGGCTGACTTTCACATTCCTTTAGAAGAACTTATAACTGGTAAGCCTTTTAACCATAAGAAATGGCCAACATTCATGGACTTGAGGAAATGTATTAAATGAAAAAACTGGGAACTTTTCTTTTTAGGAGGAGGTAGTATGAATCATTATGTACTTTAGCCTTTGATGTTTATTTTTTCCTTTACAAAGTAAATTATTGCAGGAGTATAAAGTTGAGGAATCGATTTTCTGCTAACATGATTCTTTGCTCCTTTCAAGCTTTTAAATAACACAAAAGTTGAACATGTTAGCTAATTTAAAGTAGTAGCATTTAGATGACTGATTTGGTGTGTTTCTGTTATTTTATTTTTGTAAATAACTGGCTATGTAAAATGATTCAGTATTACTGTTTCATGCTGAAATTTATGCTAAAGATGGATTACAATTACCTTGTTTTTAGGCTTAAATAGTGATAGTATTTGAATTTTTAATTACATAGCTATAGTTATTGCATTTTTTTTTTAAGATTTATTTATTTATTTATTTATTTATTTGACAGAGAGAGAGAGAGACAGCGAGAGCCGGAACAGAAGCAGGGGGAGTGGGAGAGGGAGAAGCAGACTCCCTGCAGAGCAGGGAGCCCGATGCGGGCCCGATCCCAGGACCCCAGGATCGTGACCCGAGCTGAAGGCAGATGCTTAACGACCGAGCCACCCCAGGCGCCCCTATAGTTACTGCACTTTAACTCTTAGGAAAATAACTTGATATTGTATATTTGGTCGGGGGTGGGGTTTGCTTTGCCTTAGTAAAGTTGTAACATCATGTTCCAAGAAATAGAATTCTAATAATTTGCTGTTAAAATTTTTTTGAAACTTCTCATGTTCAATTAGGGGCATTTGCAAATTCTTTTGAGGTTAATCAGATGTGAAGTGCATCAACTGTTCCCTAACTAGCATTTGATGAGATGCTTAGGTAATGTATCACTAAAGTAAAAGGTATTTAAAATAGTGTATGTAATTAGGCAGGGAATATATATATATATATTTTAAAGTTTAATTCTGAAATCATATTGAGGCTAAAAGCTTTCAAAATCTTTAATTTTAAAAATTATAGCATCATTTAGCTATTCTTACTGAATATCAATGCTTCTTTTTCTGATGAAGATACCCTTTAAGAATAACTCACTGCCCAGTCTGATAATGTCAGCCAATCCACAGAAGACACACAAATTGTAATTAGTTATGAGAAACTATTAATATCATTTTGACAACAAAGAGAGAAGTTGAAACATTCTGCCTTCCCAGTAGGCATCCTGGGGAAGTTAGTATTCACAGTTGTTGAGGTCAGAGGGGCTTTGCAGTACAGACAGTTCTGTTAAAATTTAACATAGGTGTTTCTAAAAATCACCGTGCTATGCAAATCATGGGGAAAAAACCACAGGGCTTATGGAAAAAGCAGAATTTGGGATGTAATACTCAAAAACTTTATCAGAGAACATTAAAAAAAGATAGGAACCTTAAAAAAATGACAGAATAGCTTTACACAGGTTAAATGATTAAGAAATATGTACTCGAGTGTATACAATATGCAAACAAATGTTGTACTTTGAAAAAGTTCTGAAGTTTGCTTATGGAAATGAGCGTAGATGTGGCAGCTTTTTATTGTGAAGTGGTCAAGGAAGGGTTTTCTGAAATCAGAAGGGAAGTTGCAACACAAGGTGTGGATAGGTGGGACCGTGCAGAGACAGGGTGAACTGAGGTGGCTGGCAGGTGTTTAAGGTGTGTTCGTATTTACATTTTGTGTATTCACATACAGCTTGTTTCAGCTGAGTATGGTTTTTCTGTGTTCACCTAGTGTTTCTTGCTGGCGAAATCACAGCAAAATTCATTTAATGCTCAAATTGTTCCCTATTATATCAATTGCATTAGAACAAATTTTGAGTTTCCAAACAAGTACTGTAGCAGCATGAACTTACAACTGAGGGTAAGGGAAACACTTGTTTGGACAGACAGATGCCACTTTTCATAAATAGTCTTCAAAATCTAGGCATTTTCTGATGGACGGAGATTTATTGCAGCAAATATTTACTGAGTGTGTACTATTTGGCCTACACTTTTTTTTAAGTATTTAGGATATAGCGGTGAACAAGGTCGTCTTTCCACTTTGGGACTAATGGGACTTGTGTAAAGAATTTTGTTTGTCATCAAGGTTTGGTTTTAAGAAATCGGTAGCTGGAAGAGAAGTCTAATAAAGGAGTCTACTGGGCAACAGGCTTTTCTCTAACCTTTTAAATTGTATACTTTTACAAGATAATTTCCTGGGATCCTGTCCGACTCAAGATTCCATTGTTTACAGAAAAAATTATCTCTCGAGGTTATTAAGCAGAATTAAATTTTGATATGGTACATATGTTAAAATGGGAAGACCTCCTTACCTTCTGGTCCATAAGCTAAAGGAGAATCCTAATGCAGTTGAGAAGTGAATTATAGTTGTATATATTTCATTCTATTTCTTTTTGATACTCAACATGAACTATATTCTTTGTTAGAATAATTAAATTTGTTCAGTAAAACTCAATCATGTAAGAATGGGGCAAAGATAAAATATGTATATAGTTTTATATAATAATATTAAAACTTTAGTGTTATTGTCTCTCAAGGAAGGTCTTCTATAATAAAGGCCTTTCTCATCTTGTCCTGTAACTACTCCCCACCCCAAACGCCTGCTTCAGAATCCACTTCTTCCCTTCTGTCCCTCCTTTCTTCTAGCCAGATAGGTGACTGATTCACCATCTCCAGGATCTGCCTCCTATTTGGTTGCCTTGCCTCATACTTTAACCTTTTTTTAAAAATGTTAATTTCCAGTTAGTTAACATACAGTTGGATTAGTTTTAGGTGTACGATATAGTGATTCAGCAGTTCTGTACATTACTCAGTGCTCCTCACGATAGCTGTACTCTTAACCCCCTTCACCTCTTTCACCCCTGCCCCCTCCCCACTGCCCTTCTAGTAATTACCAGTTCTGTATTGTTAGGAGTCTGTTTTTTGGTTTCTCTCTTTTTTTTCTTTGTTCTTTTGTTAATGTACACATATGAGTGAAATCATTTGGTGTTTTGTCTTAATTTACACATATGAGTGAAATCATTTAGTATTATACCCTCCACATCCGTCCATGTTGCAGATGGCAACATTTCATTCTTTTTTATGTTCTTAAACTTGTTAAGTACCCATGATTCTAGAGCCTCCCATTCTCTCCCTCAGCCCAGAGAGCCCTTTAAACACATACAGCACAGTTTATACCACTTATCTGGCACTCATGTACAGCCTAGTACTGTTCGCTTTCTCAGGGAGCTTTGCCTGAGTTTTAGTTACACAAGGTATTTGTCCATATACATGGAAGGGGAGGGCTTCAAAGGTTCAGTCAACTTTCTCGATATTCTACAGCCAGGGTAGCATGCAGCCCTGTTTTTGCTGAGGTTTTATTCCTTTGTACTTTGTGAGAATTCATGGTATTTAGAATGAAAATTACTACCAGTGTGTATTTTTTGCTACAGGCCAGGCAGGTGCAATGCAATTTACTTTTACTATGTTATCACTAATCCTTAAAATTCCTTGAGCTGTTTTCTCCATTTTACAAAGAAGAAATGATAGTATTAGTGACTAGCACTTACATAGGCTACTTTATTTACTTGTGCGCTTACTCTGTGCTCTTTTTAATTATTTTGCATGTATTATTCACTTAATTTCATAATAATATGAGATGGCTACTCCATCATCACCATTTTATAGATGAGGAGACTGAGGCACAGAGAAGTTCAATGATTTGCCCAAGAAGATACTGTAAGTAAGTGGCAGATTCAATTTCATAAGTAAGTGAGCACAAATTAGAGCATCCTGGAATTTATACTTAAGCAGTCACCACCATGTGTCAAAATACTGTGCACTTTATATACATTATCTCATTTATTTATCTCATTAAATGAGACAGTGCCCACTAATACAGAATTCAGGTTGAAATATTTAGCAGTGTTATCTCTGCTTTTAACCATTAACATGCTCTTTTGTCTGAAAATTTTATAAACAAATGGCTAAAGTGTAGAATATGGTTTCTTGAAATGCTACTTTTTGGGAAAATTTTAAGCCTCTCTAGAGTGACATTTAATTTATTCACTGATTTCTTTTTTTGATAAGACTTTAATAGTAAAAGCCAGTACTTTGTCAAGCTTAAATTATACAAGGTACATTACGAGTTACTCATTTTATTTTAAAAGTTGGATCTCATCATTTGTTCCTTTCATTTTAAAAGTTTGCTCCATTATTTACTTTGTATGGTACCTCCTGGTCAGGAACAGTCAACCTTAATCTTTGATATACTTTTTCATATCTCCATAGTCATTGTTTATCTTATCAAGGCAGTTTGCTTGCTAGAAAGTAACATATCTCATCTACATCTATAACTTCAGTAGAATGGTAGTGTCTCCCCTTCACCCCACCTCACCCCATTTCACCCCCATTTCACCCCCTTTTCCTCATTTCCTGTGGGGTGAGAATTGCAAAAGCTTTGTTTATTATACTTGATGGAAAACTAGCTTTTGATCACATATGATTAATATTCTACAGTTTTTTCATTAAGAACTCTCACACTGTTCTTCCCCAAATGCTAGTGTGGGAAAGCACCTTGGAGATAAGAGCTCATCCCCCATAATAGACCAAGTGGCTAGGCTAACACTGCTTACCAAAAAAAGTAATATAAACACTACAGATTTAAGCAAAAATTGTGGAATAAGTAATTGGGCAGATGGGCATAGGAGTCGAGAAGCATGGTTGTGTGTGTGTATATGGGAACTGAATTACAAAGCTAAATCTTCATTTTCCACAACAGGAAATCCATAGATAATGTGTAAAATTGGAAAGTCAAGAAATAATCCTATAATCACCTTGTGTAGGAATGTGGAGAAACAGCCCAGTGTTGACAGTGGTTACTCTATAGAATAGAATAAGAGTAGGAAGGCATGACGTAGGGAAGTTGCTGGTTTCCCTGATAAATTTTATAGTACTCTTTGGCTTTTAAACTGTGTATGTGTTTTTGTCTTTACAATTTTATTGAAATTTTTCATTATAGGGTATGTCATGTTAAAATATTTCCTGGACAAATGATTAAGATTTTTTAAAATCATTTTTTTTGTATATACTGTTTAGTTGTTTAGGCTGGAAGGAATGTTGGCCTTTAGGGAAAAATTAATGACTGTATAATGTTTTATACATAATATAACCAAGAATATTTTTCTTCAAGTGTTCTTAAATTACATGGTAGGATTATCTACACTCAGGTTTTAATTAATGCCAGCACCAGAGATGCCTCTCAAATGTTTACCTGCAGCCCAAACCTGCTCTCTGAGCCCTAGACCCATCAATCTCTACTCCTTCTGTGATATATCTATTTGGATATTTTAAAGGTTCCCGAGACTCAACACATTCAAAACCAAACCTGTAAGCTACCCCTTTGTTTTCTTGGTCCTGTTCTATCATTTACACATCAGAAACCAGTCTTGACACCAACTTCTTCACCCCAATATTTAATCCATCAACAAATTCTATTAATTTTTACTTCCTAAATAACCCTTCAGTTTTTCCTTCTCAGCCTCCACTGCTGTTTCTACAGGGATGAGCTATTAGCATTTCCTGGCTAGCTAGCCTCTGGCAGTGGTTTCTAATGGAACTTCTCCTATATTTTACTCTTTTCTCCATTCTGTAGCCATTCTTCGTACATACATGATTTCTAGATCGCGTCTCCTTCCCTGCCTCTGAGCCTAAATCTGCAGTGGCTTCCCATTACTCTGAAAATAAAACTTCCAAATTTTAATGGCCACCTAAGGCACATCATGACTTGGGCCCCACATTTTTCTCGCTCTCTGCTCTCTACAATTTTTCCTCATGTGCCATGCTCCCTTCCAGCCTCTTGCTGAATATGAAAGAGAAGAAACAAATACGGTAGCAACAAGCTAGACTGAGCTGGCAGCAGGAGGCAGGCAGAAGGTAAAATAGTGTGCAAGTTCAAATAGCTATCTGACTTAAAAACTTGGGTGGGTGTGCCTCTAATCCAAGAATCTCTCTGACCTGGAGAGCAAGGGCACAACTCCTACTTGTATCTTCAGCACAGTATCTGCTGCATTCTAGGCACTCCTTAAATGTATGGGTTGTGGATAATTAGAGGATGATTGTCCAATTTTAAATACTCTTCGTATCTACTTGCCTCATAAATGCCCAAATTTTGATCAGACCTGTAAGTCCTGTTGCTTTTCTCTTTGTTGTTTTTTTAATTGGGAACTCCCAACTACAAACTCTGGGTACAGTTAAACAGCTGTGTTACATACTCTTACAGTCCTGGAAAAAATCACCATGACAAATGATGGTGAATGTGAAGACTTGCTTAACTATCAGAGCTTGAGGTGTCAGTGAGCCATGTTCCCATACTTGGTACTCTGCACTGTCATGATAATTATTGAGGGGTCAGAAATAAATTGTTTACGTATTCTTTAAGAAAGGAAAGAATAAGGCATATTTTATAAGGCTTTCCAGTATATTTACTGTTAGATTCTGTAGTATTGTATATATTCTGCTACTATTTAGAATCCTTAAGAAATTAATCCTCATACATCATTTGAGGTGGTGACAGTTTAGGTGCCAAAAGTTTGCACCTGATGCTAGAAACATTTCTAGCAAATATGATTTCTTTATTTTCTCAAAAGAGCAGTCATGTTGCATCTTAACTATAGAAAATATGTTTCCATTTATTATTCGAAATAATTTTCCAGATTAGGTTATATTGCATGGTTTTCCTTTTGAAATTAAATACCACCTGCTGTTTGTTTCAGTAATGAATTTTTTTGTAAAATTTATTTACTCCACAAAGGCTACATTAAAAAGTACCTTGCCATGTCCTTAAAGTTTCCCTTGCTGGATATAGAATGTGGGTTGATGTTTTTTCTTTCAACACTTACATTATGTCATTTGACTGTCTCCTGGCCTCCACAGTTTCTGATGACAAGTCGACATTGGAATTGTTCCCCTCTGTCATTTCTTTTGCTGCTTTCAACATTTTCTTTGATTTTCAGCAGTTGGACAGTTAGGCCTATGTGTGGTTTTCCTGGGCTTTTCCTGTTTAAGGTTTGAGTCTAACCTGTTTAGGTTTTGATATTCTTCAGTAGGATCTTTGTTTGTTTTTGTGTTGTTGTTGTTGTTTCAAGCAAGCTCTGGCTGGTTTTATTAAACATTTTGCATGATTTACTTTTCACCAGTGTGTTCTAACATGCTTCTAGTGATATCAGAATCACCTGGATCAGTGAAAGCCAGTGCATACTCGCAAAATGTTCCACATGCTATGCCCAATCCAGTAGTAGTGCCACCGTAGTGACGGGCACCATTTTTGGCCTGTGCGGCTTAGTACTGTTTCAGATTTCCTCAAGGCTGGGCAGTTGTTACAGATGGCAACCAGTTTTGCTTTGCCTTGCTGATCATCTTTAGAGTCTACTCCTGCCCCAGCAAGGACTTTCCACTTCTCATGAGAAGTTAGAGCTTAGAGTTGATTGACTCCAGCAACTTTTTTTGTTGTCTTTGCAGCCACCATCTTCTGCCTTATGTGTGGGATGACCCCCAACCAAAAGCAGTCACCAGCGTGTCTGGGGAGGTGATCAAGATCTTCTTGGTCTGTAAATTTATATTTTTTACTAACTTGGGGAAATTTTTAGTATTTCTTCAAATAGTTCTTTTCTACCCCATTGTCCCTCCCCTGTCCTTCTGAATCTCCAATTACAAGTACTTTAGCCTTCGTGGTATTTTCCCACAGGTTCCTGAGATTCTCTTCCTCGCCTCACCCACCCCACCCCCGGTCATTTTTTTTTCTCCATCCTTCAGGTTGGAACAATTTCTATTGCTTTGTCTTCAAGTTCACTGACTAGTCTGTCATTTCCAATATGCAGTTAAATCCATCCAGTGAATTTTTTATCTCAGACATTTTATTTTTCACTTTTTGATTTGAGTTTGGTTCTCTCTTTTTAAAATATAGTTTCTGTTCATTTGCTTTTTTTTTTTAATCTGAGATCCAAGCATATTTGCCCTCACATCTTTAAGCATGAAGTAGCTGCTTTAGAATCCTTATGTGCTAATAATTCTACCATCTGGGTCATCTTGGGCTTGGTCTCCCTTGGTTGCCTTCTCTCTTGAGTGTGGGTCAGTTTTTCCTGTTCCTTATATGTTTCTTAAGAAAAGGACGTGTAGAAACTCTGGATTCTATTGTGTTCCTCTAGTAGTGAGCATTGATGTTTGGTTGGTTTGCTTGCTTGCTTGCTTGCTTGCATTTAGTAGGCAGTTAACTTGGCTGAACTCCCAAATACAAACTCTGAAATCTTAGTTATTTTAGCTTTGGCCGGGCTGCTTGGAATCTCACATATGTGTAGTTTGGGGATCAGAGATGTGTGCAGAATTTATACATAGGATTTGGTGCTCCTCTCTTTCTGTGATTTACTTACTAGGTTTTCAGCTGGTGTGGTTATGCCAAAGTCTATCCTTTGGTTCATTAAGCAAGTAGGGCTGTAGGTTTTCTGTCTAGGTTTCAGCTACCCAAACCAGCTGGGGCCTGCTCTCTGGCTAAGTGCCATTTAAAAAAGGGAAAATCACCCTGTGCTGTTACCTTCTAAGTGCTGACTCCCTTCTCCTCCCCACCATCCCTCTGTTGCTGTTTATGCTTTCTGCCCCCAAGTAGTTGTTTTTATACTTTGTCTAGTGTTTTTTTTTTAAAGATTTTATTTATTTATTTGAGAGAGAGAATGAGAGATAGAGAGCACGAGAGGGAAGAGGATCAGAGGGAGAAGCAGACTCCCTGCTGAGCAGGGAGCCCGATGTGGGACTCGATCCCGGGACTCTAGGATCATGACCTGAGCCGAAGGCAATCGCTTAACCAACTGAGCCACCCAGGCGCCCTAGTGTTTATAGTTGTTTATGAAAGAATTGATCTGGTAGGAGCTACTCAGCCATTACAGGAAGTGGAATCCCTAAAATACAATTGTACATTTGAATGAAGAATCTTGGAAATATGTTTTAGTGATGGAATCAGTTGAAATTTATATTCATGATTCATCCTCCTCTAGTAAAGGTGGTCTGACTCAATTAGAGTGAAAATTTATTTGCCTCTCCCTCAAATTATGTAAAAATTTCCAAATCTAGATCATTTGAAATGTGTTTTAGAAGCAAAATAATATGAAGAAACCATACAGTAAAACCTTCTTTTTATCCAACAAATGTTGCATCTCTGGCCTAGGTCCTGGGGATGTAGCAGTGAACTTCAGAGTTCTTGATCCTGCGGAGTTGACGTTTTGGGACTAGATAGATAGATAGGTAATAAATGAATACATGTCAGGTGTGGACAACTGCTATGAGGGAGAGCAGGGCATGAGGATGTGATGGGGGGAGCCCGTTGTGGCATTATTTTAGGGAGATGGCTCCAGGACGCTGCTTCTGAGGAAGTAGCATGTGATCAGAGATCTTAACGAAGTAAGAGAGGGGGGGCCATGCAAGTATCTGAGGATAAAATGTCCCGGGCAGAAGGAGCAACAAGTGTAAAAACCCTAAGGGAGAACAGAGTGGCTTTTTTGAGAACTGGCCAGACCTGAGGGAACTGGGAGAGTGATAGAAGGGAAAAGTCGGAGGGGTGGGAGTTAGCCAGGGGCCTTGGGTTGTAGGATTTTGAGCAGGGGATTTTGCCCTGATTTACTTTTCACACAGACCACTTGGCTCAACAGAGGGAGGGGCAGGGGTGGAGCAGAAAGTGAAGGCAGGGAGGAAACCAGTTAAGAGACCTTTGCAGCGGCCTTCTAGGCGACTTACAGTGCTGGCTCAGACAGGAGCAGTAACAGGTGGGGGAAAGTAGTCAGATTCGGAATATTGTTTGCAGATACAGTCAACGATGACTTGATGCTGGATTAGATATGGGATGTGAAAGAAGGATATGAAAGAAGAACGGGATAAATGATGGCACCATTTACTGGGATGAGAAAGACTGTGGAAGGATTGGTTTGGATGGGGGGAATTCAGAGTTTAATTTTGGACATGCTAAATTTGAAGTGAGTTTGAGATGTCAGGCAGGTAACTGGCTATATTAGTGTGGAACTCAAGGGAGAGAGCTCCCTTGGCCTTGCAGAAATAAATTTGCAAAGCCTCCGTGTAAAGCAGTATATTTGGATGAGATGACCCTGCAGAGGAATGTAGGTGTAGTTGAAAAGAAGCCCTAGATTTGAACTTCATTGTCCGCCAACATTTAGATGTCCAGAAAAGGAAGATCTGACAGAACTGAGAAGGAGCCCCCGGTGGGTGGGAGAAACACCAGAAGAGTATAAAGCCAAGTGAAGCACTTGTTTAAAGAGGGATTGGTTGACCGAGTCCTAAGCTATTTGGATGAGGACTGAGAACTGCTCGTTAGGTCTGACAACCTGAAGTTCTCCGACAGCTTTGATAAGTATAGTTTCAGTGGACAAAAACTGGGAAAGCCTGATTGGGGTAGGTTTAAAAGAGATTAGAAGGGAGAAAAGGAAGATACTTAGCTATAAACAACCCTTTCAAGTAGTTGTAGCCCAGAAGAGGAAAGGGGCAGAGAAATGAGCTGATAGCTGAAGTGAAGTCAAGGGTGGCTTTCTCAAGTTGAACATGCCTTAGTTATTTTTAAGTTTCATTTACTAATTTTCAGTACTTCTCTTTTTTCCTATAACCCATTGTAGCTTTTACCTATGAGAAGTCACATAGACGAAAGAATCAAGGGATTTAATTAAATAATAATAAAAAGCTGAAAGGCTTTACTCTGCATATTTAAATGAGCTTATATTCTGTTGAGGATTCAGGAGTTCTGCCATAACTAAATGTAATAAAAAATATTGTAGTATATACTGTTGCACTGAACACTGCCTACACAGTGCTAGCTACACAAAAAGGGACAGAAGAGACCTGATTCCTATATTCGTGGAGTTTCCAGGTCTGTATTTTTTTTAAGCTTATGTTAGCAAAATTAAGAGAAATACTACAGATAAGAAATCAGTTTTAAAGAGATTGTCTTATTGTTAAATTTATCATAAACGGAAGTGATTAAGAAAATTGCATGATATTTAAACATTTTAATATGTTATTTAGGTTTAATATACTTACATACTCTTTATATCCCAAAGAGGCTTCCAAGATTAAACATGGTTTGCATTAAGAATAAAAACAAGTTAGGTAGGTCTCAACTTTGTCCACACATGAGAATTACTTGGGGAAGTTTTAAAAATCCATATGCCCAGACTACTCCCCAACCAATTAAATCAGGACCTTTGGGGTTGAGGCTCAAGCATTAGTATTTTTTAAATATTAATTTTATTAAAAACAGGGAGTAAAATGCTACTAATCTCCTGAGGATGAATTCATTGCACATTTAAGGATTAAGTATATCTGAAAATTAAGATACCAAACATATTGGGTTATAGATCATTTTTAGACAAAGCATGTAAAGTCATTTGTAGAACCAGACTTTATCAGCATCCAAACTTTAAAAATGTTAAGTAGAGTAAATAAGATTATGCACCTCAGGCTGTCCTCAGATTATTAAGAAAAATGTCAGAAAGTTATTCATTTTCCCCTTTTAGAAGAATGAGGGAAGACATCCTTGACAATAATTTCTTAAAAGCCTTTTGGAACAGCCATCATAAAGCATACAAATAGATAGGAATTAGTCTAAAAGTTTGCCAGCAAGAGTTTCAAATCGAAAAGACATAACTATATGGAAAGCATTATAGGACTAAATAATTTTTTGATAACATATTAAATGTGAGTTACTAAAGCACGTACCCTATGTATTGAAATTTTAAATCCACAACAATATTCATTCTCTAATCAGTTGTCATTAAAATTTTTTTTCTTTCTTTCACAGAAAATGCTTGGACAGAAGAGATGAGTACTATTTCCACTAAGGCCTAGAATTGCCTACTGTACAAATAGTCCTGATCAGGCAATATACGAATGGCCCAAGGAAGCCACCAAATTGATTTTCAGGTTTTACATGACCTGCGACAAAAATTCCCTGAAGTACCTGAAGTTGTTGTATCCAGGTGCATGTTACAGGTCAGTGTGCATCGATTTCTGAACTCATTCATACAAACCTGGGTGGTGTTTTTTTTCATATTGGAAGAAAACTCTTCTTGTTGGCATTAGTGTGCTATGATGAAAAGAAATGAACTTTGGTGTCTCATAGTTAGGTGGCCTTACACAAGGTATTTCGGCTCTCTGGCATACAGATAATACCTACCTTGTAAAGTAGGTATAAGGACTAAACAGGAGCCCTATAGAAAGTGTTGGTACGTGGTCCATACTTACTGTGAGCTTGCTTCACTTTTCCCCCGCCTGTTTTGCCAGAATGTTTTTAAATTCCACATCTTCATTGAAAGTGAGAAAATCATTAAATAAGGAGTCAGGAAACATGGGTCTAATCCCAAATGAGCCACCCCAAGCTGATTTGGCGAGTAATATGCCTTCTTTGTACTCTAGTTTGCTTGTCTGTGAAACAAAGGAATTTGACTTCAACAATGCCTCAGGTCCCAATTCTAAAGAAAAAAGTTTGTTTTTATATTTTTAAGTTAATCTGTAGGTTTTCCAATTACTGTCACTAACCATCTAATAAATTTTTACTTTTTTCTTGTCTGTACAATTTTAGAAATCCATAATTCTAAATATTTAGTGATAGTGCCTTCTCATTTGATAAACTAGAAATCTTTCCATCAAAAACTATCTTTCAGCTTGTTAAAATAGAGATATAAAAAAGTAATTTTGGCTCAGATATATTTACTTGACAGATTGTTTTTAAAGTTTGAAATTGTATGAAGTTTTTAAACGCTCAACATCTGTACTTGATGCCAAGTGACTACATTTTGTTCATACCCTTACCACCTTTTATCTGTACATTTAATTACCTGCCTTTAGTCTAATCCAGTTTTGGTCTCTCCAGTCTATCCACCTCACTTCTGCCAAAGTGTCTTTCTAAATGCAGATTTTTGTCATGTATTTACCTGCCTAAAAAACCTCATGATTGTTTTCCGTACCCTTCAGAATAAAGTTCATATATTGTGACTAGGGCATACTAGGTCTGTGATCTGGAATCCTGCCTTCTTCTGCAGCCTGGTCTCTTGCCTAGTCCTTCCTCTTCACACCCACACCCTATGCTGCAGACGTCCTCAACTGATTGGAATTCTCTGAATATGCCTGACTTTTTCTACAGTATAGTGTTTAAGAGAATATGTTTTGAGTTAATAATACTGTATTGTGTCCTTGAAATTCGCAAAAAGTGGATCTTAAGTGTTCTCACCACCACTGAAAAACCACTTGGGGGTGGGGGAAGACTGTAAAGTGGTGGATGCATTGATTAACTTGATTGTGGTGATCATTTCACAATGTATAAATATATTAAGTTGTAACATTGTATTTACCTTTAAAGAATCACATTGTACAACCTAAATACATACCATTTTTGTCAATCATACCTTAGTAAAATTGGGGAGAAATAAATAAGTAAAAGTAAAATTTAAAAATAAATAATAAATAGCATATGTTTTGGTGATAAACAGACTTGAGTTCGAGTTTTAACTGTTACTAGCAGTAATTTAATTAACCTCTCTGACCCTCATTTTCCTCATCTGTATAGTGGGAATAAAAAATTTCACAGTGAATTAAATATGATGCAGATAAAACAACTGGTAGGATACCTGATTCATAATGAGTGCTCAGTAAATGTTAGCAGCCATTACTAATAACAATAATAATAGTAGAAGACCTATAATAAATATTTGGTGAATGAATCAGTAGTCCACATTAGTTGATATAGTATGTAAAAGAAAAAATGAAAAGTTAAAAAAAAAAGTAATGACTGGAGTCAAAAGTATGGGGAGGAGCAGAGATAGTGGGGCGGGGGAGGTGTTTTCCCCATAGAACCCAGGTACCTCTTTCTAACTTTTCAAGTAGACTTTATAATAAAATAACATTATACTGAGAGAGTTCAGTGAGTCACTGAAAAATAGAAAAATAATATAGGTTCTTCAATAAAATGTTATAAGACTTGATATGAAAAAACTGTCCAGAACACTTTCCCAGTAGCACAGCTGTAGAGATTTTGAAGAACCTTAACTGGGAGCATTTTGTATAATTATTTAAATTATTTTCAAAAAAGAGTGCTGCAGTATGGTTTTCAGGGTGTATTAAATTAAAACAAAATGCAGGGTAGTATGTGTAAAGGAGGATGGGGGGTGCGCCTGGGTGGCTCAGTCGGTTAAGGGTCTGCTCCTGATCTCACGGTCCTGGGATCAAGCCCCACAAGGGACTCGCTGCTCGGCAAGGAGTCTGCTTCTCCCTCTCCCTCTGCCCCCTGCCTCGTGTGCACATACAAGCACAGATTCTCTTTCAAATAAAATCTTTTAAAAATAAAATAGGGCGCCTGGGTGGCTCAGTTGGTTAAGCGACTGCCTTCGGCTCAGGTCATGATCCTGGAGTCCCGGGATCGAGTCCCGCATCGGGCTCCCTGCTCAGCGGGGAGTCTGCTTCTCCCTCTGACCCTCTTCTCTCTCGTGCTCTCTCTCATTCTCTCTCTCTCAAATAAATAAATAAAATCTTTAAAAAAAATAAATATAAAAATAAAAATAAAATAAAAATAAATGAGGATGGGGGAGTAAATATTCACATGTATATTTGCCCTTGTTTACATAAAGAAATACCAGAAGGATTAAAAACAAAATTAATAAAAGATAATCACCCATAGTGAGCAAGAGGGAAAAGGCCAGATGGGGCTGGAGATAGAAGTGAGACATCTCAACATATATCTTTCTCTATTGTTTTGATCTGTATAAATGAATTACCTACTTTTTTTAAATGTAATAAGTAAGCATGTGTTCAGTTTTACCAAAAAAGAAAATAAAGGATTTTGAACTTCTTTTGGGTACCCGGTAATAACACTTTCACCGTGTTTATCCGGTTTTACAAAGACAGACCTCCCTAAGGCGTGCTTCCCAGCATCTAGTGATAACTAAAATGAAATCCATTTTGCTTGCAGATTACTGTTCTTTTAAATTGAGTTGATAATCATTCTGGGCATCCAAGTAATGTGGGTTTTAGCTGATATAACAAGAAATGTTAAAGGAATGGGGAAGGCTCCTCTGGGAATACAGCTAGGGTGTACATCTTCCCAAATTTGGGGAGACATTTTTAAAGTAAAAGTAAATTTAGCTACCTCTAAATGTACTTCCAAACATCTCTTACTTGGTGACAGACTTTTCTTTTGGGAGTTGCTCTCCCTTCCTCAGTTGGGTAGGATTCTGTCCTTTCTCTGGGGAGAGCCTGCCTATAAAATACTGGTTCCGAACTTTTCTAGATGAAAAAACCATGGTATAGAAAATATAAGAAATTTAGTCATCAAAGGATCATGCTATGCTGCCACTTTGTATATTTGCTCTTAAATATCTTGCTTCCTAAGAGAAGAACAAGTATCTACCCTCTGTTCTCTTTTTGACTTTATTTACTGCTCAGATTCTTCTGTTGGAACTACTTATATCATTTCCTTGTGCTGTGGATTCTCTAAGATGGCAATAATATCAGCAGGTGTAACTCATATCTTTAAATTTTATTTATATTTGGTAATTGAATCTTAAAATAGTGTAAAAATATTGCATAGTTGACACTCTTTTTTCCTTTTTTTAACTGAATTTTTCAATTCTCTTAAAGTGACAATTTATGTTTAAAATTTGCTATTCCTTTTCAAAGCAATGTGTTAGTTGTGTTCATTCAGTATTTGTAAGACTTAGTATTTAAGTACCATATACTTAGTTGAAGCCTTTTCAGATGACCTGCACCCATAGTCCTTATCCATATTCTTATTAAAACACCTGTCATTCTGTATTATATTTATTTGTGAACACATTAATGTCCTCCACTAGACCATGAGATCCTTAGCAGCAGTTGTATTCCTTCCTACTCGCCTAATGGAAGCTCAGTAAATTGGTTGAAGGAGTGAATGAATCAGAGTTAGAGAAGGATAATCCTAGGAGATATTTTGATACTATCTGTAATCTCTGTGTCTGTGCAGGAAGCTTGGGGAAAAATGCAAGAGGAACAGGAAATAATGAGTCAGACCCTTTGTAGCTTCAGAGAGAATGAATGCAGATTTGCATATATACAAAAAAGCAATGATTTTCAACCTTTTAGAAACTCATCCCACACCTTTTGTTACACTTAAAGGGAGTCTCACTGAAAGTAATTGGGGTGTCTTTGGGAAATAGATGATTCCAGATCTAGGGTAGGAAGTGTACAAGATGATTTTGGACTTGTCATATCAGAAAACAAAGAAGCTATGAAAGACTACTAGGTTCATGTCGTATGTACACATGAGCCAACTTGAAATCATTCCCACTAGCCTAAAGATAGGTTATAATGACCACAGTCAGTTGATACACATCAAAATGTTAAAGATACTGGAGTTTATGATGATACTGAAAATAAATCTTAGTAACTCTTAGAGGTTGCTAAGGGCATCAATTTGTTATTCTAAAAAACCAGTAGAGAGAATTTATTTATCCTTTTTCTTCTGTGCAAAGAGTATTAAATAGTTGAAGAGAGCAAGTTCTTTGAGGAAGAACTGCAGCTCATACACAAAGAAGGAATCTTATAATTGGGATATCACCAATATCACCATTTTGCAACCCCTAATGAAATAAAGATTCTAAAGAGTGATCATCAGTAACTGCTTGAAATCATTAGCTGGATCAGGCTGATAACATCAGAATCTGCCTGTAAGCTTTCAGATCACAAAAGGACAGACAGACGTTATTGTGTCTCCTTGTGTGATGCAGTAAGAAACAGACCCTATAAAGAGTGTTGCCAACAACTCATACATGAACCTGCTTACACTTAGAGTTACAACTACTAGTTCACAATGAAATACAGCAGATATTGACACCACAGAGTGCACCTATCCAGTCTAGATGAGAAATTCTGCTGCACAAGTGATCAAGTTTTTCAACAAATGACCAGAAAGTTTTTAGAAGAGGGGAGGATTAATTATTATTAGAACTTTAAGAGACATATCAGCCAAATTAAATATGTGGACCTTCCTTAGATCCTCTTTCAGACTAACTAAAAAGACATTTATGACACAATCGGGATTTCAGCACTATTTAGATATTAGCTGATATTAAGTATTGAATATTTTAAGGTATGATATTGTCATTGTGGTTATGTTTTTATAGGTCCCTATTTTTAAAAGATACATACTGAAGTATTTACAGATAAAAATGAAATAATGTCAGAGACTTGATCTAGCTTGGTGGGGGGAGAAGCTGGGGCACATCCATTAGATGAAAAAAGATTTGCCATATATTGATATTGTTAAAGCTGAATGATGAATATAGGTGAATTTATCATGTTTACTCTCTTTTTGAATTTTAAATTTTTTAAATAAATTTAATAAAAAGTGCATTTTCTTTTATCCTGTCGTAGCTAAGAAAGTGATGTCTATAGAGGGTAAATAACCTAAGGCCATGTGAGTTACTAGCATAACTGGGACTAGAACATATTAAATAATCAGATTTTATAAAGGATTGAAGGGATTTTTGAGAGGTCAAGAGAATTAAGGAGGAAGACTTTGTAAATATGAGTATGCGCTTTTAAAAAGGAAGTGTGGGATTGGATTAAGTAGACAATACACATTTTAATTTGGGGATGTTGGCCAAGAGGAGGTGAGAAGATGGGGTCTTTGTGAGCTTTGGTTTAGTAGGGAGAATTTACAGGAATAGCAATAAAGTTAGCTTGAAGCAAAAAGCACCAATTAGGTTTGGCAAGAGTCTAACTATAATAACAGTAATTGGTTGATAAAGATCGTGGTGAAGTTTTAAATTTTATTTCAAAAACTAATATATATCAATTCAGAGTTAGGAATAGGGTAAGAAATTTTTTATAGCATGAGAGATTTGAACTGTTAGTTTGGGAGGAAAAAAGTCAAACCTTACTCACTAACTTTGTTTTTGCATTACCCATTCAAACTGCGGACTGCCATTTCTTAACAAGATTTCAAGATGCCTTTTGTAGTTCAATTTCCTTTAATTAGATTTTATCTCCTATCAGACCACCTATAGACATTTTAACTTGGTTATTCATCTTTTTTATGTCTAAAACTGACCTCTTTCTGTCAGACTTCTAATCTTCCAACCCTCTTTGAAGTCTCTTTCTCTCTTATAGCCAAATTGTATCCATTGTTTATTTGTAGTCTTTCATAATTTGTGTCCACTATCAGTCATTATTTCATGTCTTCCAGTGGTGATCAAGAAATTTTCCCTTTCCCATTCATCTCGAGTATCAACAGACTGCCTCCCCAGAATGCCCTTGTGTCTTTACTTCTCGGTTCATTCATGTAAAGTGGCTTCTCCCCCATTGCCTATATCAGAGTCCAGATGTTAGTGTGACTCATTTTTCAAAATCCTTAATTATAGGCATACCTTGGAAATACTGTGGGTTTGGTTCCAGACCACCACAATAAAACAAATATCATAACAAAGCAAGTCAACTGAATTTTTTGGTTTCCCAGTGCATATAAAAATTATGTTTACACTATACTATAGTCTTGATAGTGCAATAACATTATGTCTAAAAAGACAATGAACATACTTTAATTAAAAAATACTTTATTGCTAAAAAATGCTAACCATCATCTGAGCTTTCAATGAGTAGCAATCTTTTTGCTGATGGAGGGTCTTGCCTCCATGTTGATGGCTGCTGACTGATCAGGATGGTGGTTGCTGAAGGTTGAGTGGCTGTGGCAGTTTCTTAAAATAAGACAACAATGAACTTTGCTTCATCAACTGACTCTTTTACAAACGATTTCTCTATAGCATGCAATGCTGTTTGATGGTATCTTACCCACAGGAGAGCTTCTAAATGGGAATCAGATCCTGCCACTGCTTTCTCAGCTTAGTTTATGTAATATTTTAAATCCTTTATTGTCATTTCAACAATCTTCACAGTATCTTCAGCAGTAGATTCCATCTCAAAAAGACCACTTTTTTTTTGTTGTTCATTCATGAGAAGTAACTCCTCATTCATTAAAGTCTTATCAGGAGATTACACAACTCAGTCATATCTTCAGGCTCCACTTCTGATTCTCTTGCTCTTTCCACCACATCTGCAGTTACTTCCTCCACTGAAGTCCTGAACCCCTCAAAGTCATCCAAGAGGGTTGGAATCAGCTCCTTCCTCACTTCTGTTAATGTTGCTATTTTGACCTCTTCCAATGAATCAAATGCTCTCAAGGTTTTCAGTTTACTTTGCCTGGATCTGTCAGAAAAATCACTGTGTATGGCAGCTATAACCTTAAAAAAATCTATTTCTTAAATAACAAGACTTTAAAGTCTAAATGACCCCTTGATCCATGGGCTGTCAAATGGATATTGTGTTAGCAGGGATGAAAACAAGATAATCTCGTTGTACATCTCCATCAGAGCTCCTTGGGTGATCAGGTGCATTGTCAGTAAGCAGTAATATTTTGAAAGGAATCTTTTTTTCTGAGCAGTAGGTCTCAACAATGGGCTTAAAATATTCAGTGAATCACGTTGTAAACAGATGTGCTGTCATCCAGCCTTTGTTGTTCCCTTTATAGAGCAAAAGCAGTAGATTTAGCATAATTGTTAAGGGCCCTACGATTTTTGGAATCGTAAATGAGCACTGGCTTCAATTTAAAGTCACCAGCTGCATTAGCCTCTAACAAGAGAGTGAGCCTGTCCTTTGAAGCCAGGCATTGACTTCTTCTCTATAGCTATGAAAGTCATAGATGGAATCTTCTTCCAATATAAGGCTATTGCATCTACATTGAAAATTTGTTATTTAGTGTAGCCACCTTCACTAATTATCTTAACTGGATCTTCTGGATAACTTGCTGCAGTTTCTATATCAGCACTTGCTGTGTCACCTTGCACTTGATGTTATGGAGATGGCTTCTCTCCTTAAACCTCATAAACCAACCTCTGCTAGCTTTAGACTTCTCTTCTTCAGCTTCCTCACCTCTCTCAGCCTTCACAGTATTGAAGAGAGGTTAGAGCCTTGCTCTGGATTAGGCTTTGGCTCAAGGGAATGGCGAAACTGGTTTGATCTTCTATGCAGACCGCTAAAACTTTCTCCTATCAACAGTAAGACAGCTTTGCTTTCTTATCATTCATGTGTTCACTGGAGTAGCACTTTTAATTTCCTTCAAGAACTTAAAATCCTTTGCATTTACAACAGGCTCTGGCCTATCTTGGATTTTGACATGCCTCACTAAGTTTAATCAGTTCTAGCTTTTGATTGACAGTTGAGATATGCACAGCTCTTCCTTTCACTTGAACACTTAGAAGCCATTGTAGGGTTATCATCATTATTATTATTAATTAGGGTCATTTCAGTATTGTTGTGTCACAGAAAATAAGGAAGTCCAAGGAGAGGGAAAGAGATGGGGAAACAGTGGAATAGTCAGAATACACACATTTATCAATGAAGTTCACCATCTTACATGGATATGGTTCATAGCACCCCAAAACAATTAGAGTAATAACATCGAAGATCACTGGATTGGGCGCCTAGATGGCTCAGTCAGTTGAGCATCCAACTCTTGGATTTCAGCTCAGGTCATGATCTCAGAGTCATGGGATCGAGCCCCAAGTCAGGCTCTGTCTTCCTCTGCCTGTGCCCCCATTGGTGCGCTCCTGCATACTCTCTCTCTCTCTCTCATATAAACAAGTAAACCTTTAAAAAAAAAAAATCATTGGACCATGGATTGCCCTAACAAATACAATAGTAATGAAAAGGTTTGAAATATTCTAACAGTTACCAAAATGTGGCACAGAGACATGAAGTGAGCAAATGCTGTTGGAAAAATGGTGCCAATAAATTTGCTCAATGCAAAAAAAAAAAAAAATTCACTCAATGCAGGGTTGCCACAAACTTTAAATTTGTAAAAAACACAGTATCTGCAAGGCACAATAAAAAGGTATACCTGCTTTTAATCCCAATCTGCTTTTATTAATATTTGTTCCACAAAATCTCCAATACAAACCTTTAACTCCCAACTAAATCTGTTCCAGTTAACCTTGTTTAGAATATGCTTTTACTTATTATCACACTGATACCTGTCTTTACTCGTGCCATTCCCTTCACTAGGAGTCCTTTTTCCCTCTTCAAGTCCTGCATATACTACTGTGTATGAAGCCCATCAGACTATGCCTCCCTTATTAACATAGTTCTTTGTACAGTAGTCTACAATACTAACTCTCTGTTGAACTTAGAAACCACTTATTATTTGGCACAGAGTCATGTTTTAATAATGTTACCTTTTCATAAACCCATGGTTTGTCTAATTGAGTTGCAAAACTTTTCTAGGGAAAATTTTGGTTCTATATGTCATTGAGTCTTCCACAGTCTCAGAGTACTATGCATAATTTAGATGTTCAGTAATATTTTTATGGATGATTTATGACTGGTGATTGGTCAGTCTCTTGAGGATTCTTTAGAAATAATCTGGTTGCTTTTTTGTTTTTGTTTTCATTTCTGTGGAATAGATTTATATGGTGCTATCTAAAGGCAGAGATAAGAGCTCAGTTGCTCTAGGTGCTACCTTGAGTTTAGAGGAAGCATATAAGGAATTGAGATGACTTTGTTGTGTTATTTTAGGACTTTCTCTATTTAAATACCACATATATAATTTTTTAAAGAGTTTATTTAGAGAGTGAGAGCGTTCACAAACAGAGGGAGGGGCAGAGAGAGAGGGAGAGAGAATCCTAAACAGATGCTATGCTGAGTGTGGAGCCCGACACAGGGCCTGATCTCACAATCCTGAGATTATGACCTGAGCTGAAATCAAGAGTTGGACACTTAACTGACTGGGTCACCCAGGCACTCCCTACATATCATTTTTTAAAAGGTCATTAATTTAAAACAATTCATATAGCACTTGAATGTGCAAAACATTTAATTATATAGTATTATATGCCTAATGAATATAATACTTGAATGGTTATGTTTTGTTCAGCATTCAAATCATGTTTTTAATTAGGTTATAATTTTTACTGTATTTGCATGAATCCATTTTACTGTAAAATGGCTCCTTAAACAGAACAGTGACTTGGTTTGCTGTCAGCTATTGCTAGTTAGAGAGCTTTTCCACTGTGTTAGTAGTGAGGATTTATAATTCAAGCATTTGCACAAAAAAATAGTTCTTCTCAATAAAAAGGTTCAAATATGTGTGTTAGAATTGTATTAACTAATCACTTGTTAATCACGTATTATTTTAGTAGTGATGAGAGTGTAACAACCAGAAGGTTGTTAACATCAAGCTATTTTTATTTTGTTTTATAGAATAATAATAACCTGGATGCTTGCTGTGCTGTTCTCTCTCAAGAGAGTACAAGGTATCTTTATGGTGAAGGAGACTTGAATTTCTCGGATGACTCTGGAATTTCTGGCCTCCGAAATCACATGACTTCTCTCAACTTGGACTTGCAGTCACAGAATGTTTACCACCATGGAAGAGAAGGAAATAGAATGAATGGAAGCAGGACTCTGACGCACAGCATTAGTGATGGACAACTTCAAGGTGGTCAGTCCAATAATGAACTCTTTCAGCAGGAGCCACAGACAGCACCAGCTCAAGTTCCTCAAGGCTTTAATGTTTTTGGAATGTCTAGTACATCTGGTGCTTCAAATTCAGCACCACATCTTGGATTTCAGTTAGGCAGCAAAGGAACATCTAACCTTTCTCAACAAACTCCCAGATTTAATCCCATTATGGTAACTTTAGCCCCAAATATCCAGACTGGTCGTAATACTCCTACATCTTTGCACATACATGGTGTACCTCCACCTGTACTTAACAGTCCACAGGGAAATTCTATCTATATTAGGCCTTACATTACAACTCCTAGTGGTACAGCTCGACAGACGCAACAGCATTCTGGCTGGGTATCTCAGTTTAATCCTATGAACCCTCAACAAGTCTATCAACCTTCACAACCTGGTCCCTGGACTACTTATCCTGCATCTAATCCTATGCCACATACCTCAGCCCAGCAGCCAAACCAGCAAGGCCACCAGACCTCTCATGTCTACATGCCCATCAGTTCACCTACTACTCCACAGCCACCAACAATTCATTCATCTGGTAGCTCACAGTCTTCTGCCCATAGCCAATATAACATTCAGAATATTTCAACAGGACCTCGAAAAAACCAGATTGAAATCAAACTTGAACCCCCACAAAGAAACAGCTCTTCAAAATTGCGTTCTTCTGGACCTCGAACCTCCAGCAGTTCCTCTTCAGTCAACAGCCAGACCTTAAATAGAAATCAGCCCACTGTTTACATAGCTGCCAGTCCCCCAAATACTGATGAGGTGATGTCCCGTAGTCAACCCAAGGTCTATATTTCAGCTAATGCCGCCCCAGGAGATGAACAGATCATGCGGAATCAGCCCACCCTCTTCATATCCACAAACTCTGGAGCATCTGCTGCCTCCAGGAATATGTCTGGGCAAGTGAGCATGGGTCCTGCCTTTATTCATCACCACCCTCCCAAAAGTCGAGCAATAGGCAATAACTCTGCAACTTCTCCTCGAGTCGTGGTCACTCAACCCAATACAAAATATACTTTCAAAATTACAGTTTCTCCTAATAAACCCCCTGCAGTTTCACCAGGGGTGGTGTCCCCTACCTTTGAACTTACAAATCTTCTAAACCATCCTGATCATTATGTAGAAACAGAGAATATTCAGCACCTCACGGACCCTACTTTAGCACATGTGGATAGAATAAGTGAAGCACGGAAGTTGAGTATGGGATCTGATGATGCTGCCTACACTCAAGGTAATAATCCTGAAGGTGGGGTCACTTTCCATGCTGGGCTTATTGGTGTACATTTGATTTTACTTGTAGAAATGGCTATCAGTATTATTACTTCATCTTTTAAAGTGTCAAATCATACTACTTTTAAAACCTCAAGAGTATTCATACAAATTGTGAATTTCATTTTTACTATCATATAACTTAAAGTTTGAAGGATAGGGTTATTACATCTTCAGCATAATCCACCCTGGTATGCTTACTTTCTTAATGTTTTAACCCTTTCTTTTCAGTTAATTCTCTTCTCTGTGGTGATGTTGACTTGCTCTTTAAAATTTTTGTGAATAAAAATTCATAAAAACACATCTTAGTAAGATATTAGTGGCCTTGTATAGTTGGCAAATCTGCCTTCTTTGACCAGGCGATTTCTCTATTCTTCAAGTATTTTCATTTTTCTAATATAACATTGTAAGTCTTATTTTATATCAAAATCTAACTTCCTACAAGTCCTAGAATAATTTACCTCGAAGAGAGATTTTGAGTTCTGTTCTCAATGTTTGTTTCTTTCAGCCTACCTTAAACATCCGTTAATGCAGCCTTTATCTTTATTTGGAATTGTGGATAAAAACATTAGTCTATCTCATTTGATTATCCTTTTCTGAAATAGGCTAGTTGATATCAGCATAATACTAAATTATATCTGTATTAATTCAAGTAGAGATAATTTCTGTCATACATGTTTTATTTGGTCCCTTAAGTTACTTAATCTTCAGTAGGAAACCATTAAACTCCTTCAGATACAAACGTGGCGGTTAAGAGTTTGTTTTCTTGAATACTGATGCGGGCTTTTAGATCGGCTGGGAGCCCTTTAGAGCAACAGCGTATCGTAGTCATCTTTGTGTCAGCAGTCAGCTGTCCCAGGCATTGCAGGTTGGAAAATAATAGATCATCTCCCCCATGCAACATGCAGCCCCGTACAACCACTAGTACTCTTGTCCTTTTAAAAATTTCTAAAAATAGTGATTTTACTGCTGAGTTTCTCAGAGGAACCTCATTGTTATGTTTTAAACTACTATATTCTTGTGATTCTCAACTCAAGCTGGGCTGTGATGCGTTCAGGTTTCATAAACACCTATGGAGCTTTCAAATAAGGATGCCCAGGGCTCATCCCAAACTTGTTCAGTTAGAATCTGAATGGCGAAGTCTAGGTGTGCATGTGTGTTTTAAAGGTCCATGGGTGATTCCGATTGCACTAGAAATTGTGCTAAAACTGGACCCATTTTTGTTTAGTTTCAGGCAGTACATGAATTTTAATATACCATTATTTATTTCACTGATATTTAATTCCTATTCTCCCACAATCCTCTTCTCCTTCTCTCCTTCCATTAAATAGCAGATTTCCTATATTTAGGTAGTTGCTGTTTCTTAAATGGAGAGTAAATTGTAGTATGAAGATAATTTGATAAAGGGAATTTTCAGTTGAAATAGACGTAATCACCTTTAACTGGAGTGTGAATATAAAGTGTTGCTTAAACTTGCTATCTCCAGTTTCTCTCATTCTCTTTTGAATCTAATCTAGTCAGGATTTTATGCACTATAGTCACCCAGAACTGCTCTTGTCAAGGTCATGAGTGACAGCATTGTTACGAAACCCACAGTCTCCTTTCGGCCTTCATCTTCCTTGATGTATGTATCAGCAGCATTTACCAGTCAAGCACCCTCTTCACTGTGAAACATTTTGTTCATTTGACTTCTAAGGTATTACTCTAGAATTTCCCCCTCTTTTTATTCTTAGCTGGTTCTCCCTCCCTCATCTCTTGCCTCTTTATCTTTCCATTTCTCAAAGAAATAAGATCAAAGCCTCAGAGCTTAATCCTTGGGCCTTTTTTCTGTCTGTACCATTCCCTAGGTGATCTCATTCAGCCTCATGAGTCTAAATATTAGATGCTAATGCCAGAGTGCATGGGTGGCTCAGTTAAGTGTCCCACTCTTGATTTCTGCTCAGGTCATGATCTTAGGATCATGGGATCAAACCCCAGGTCAGGCTCCATGCTCAGCGCAGTCTGCCTAGAGATTCTCTCTCTCCCTCTCCCTCTGCCCCTCCCCACGCACACGCACGCTCTCTCTCTCTAGATAAATAAAATCTTTTAAAAATAACATAAATAAATAAATATTATGTGCTAATGGTTCCCAAATTTGTAACTCTAACCTAGACTTATTCCCCAAATTTCAAGCCAGTTTATTTAACTAGTCATTTAACATCTCCATTTGAATGTTTACTAGGCATCTCGAATTTTCTGTATCTGAAATACCTTCTGACATTCCCCCAGCTTACTCTTCCTGTGATCAGTCCTCCCATCTCAGTTAATGACAACTTAATTTTTTTAGTGCTTAGGCCAGATACTTCAGAAACACCCTTGACTCCTCCTTTCTTTCATATTTCACATCTAATTTGACAGTAAAATCTGTCAATTCTAACCTTCAAGGTGTATTAAGAGTTCTCTCTCTTCTTACCACCTGTGGTCACCACTCTGGTCTGAGCTACCGTCATTTCTCAAGTGGATTATTGCAGTAGCCTACCTGCTTTCACTCTTGCTTCCTTATGGTCTTCTTTCAAATCAGCAGCCAGAGAGACACTGTTAAAAAACAAGTCAGATTATATAATTCCTCTGCATATGATGGTTGTTTCGTTCAGAGTAAAAGCTGTGAAGCCTTGCATGACCCACTGCCCATCCCTCAGCTCTTTTCCATCTGCTTACCGCTCCTATTGGCCTTCTTGCTATTTCTTAAACATGGAAGGCATGCCTTAGGATCTTCGTACCTGCTGTTTTCTCTGTCCGAAATTCTCTTCTCCCAGAATCCACAATTAACTCCCTTCAGATTTTTACTCAAATGTCACCTTCGCCTTTTGCATGAGATTATCTCTAGTCTTTCTGTCTTAATCTCCACCCAGCATTTCCTATCTCCATTTTTGCTTATATTTGCTTAGAGAGGGGGGAAATGAATAATCTAATACTAAGACATATAATAACTAATACCTGCTGAAAGCTTACTATGTGCTAGGCAATTTTCTGAATGCCCATTTATTTCTCACAACCAACTATAATGTAGACACTAGTATTCCTATTTTCAGATTAAAATATTTAGGAACAGGGGCTACCTGGGTGGCTCAGTCAGGTAAGCATCCAACTCTTGATTTCAGCTCAGGTCATGATCTCGGGGTTATGAGATGGAGCCCCACACTGGGCTCCACACTGAGCATGGAGCCCACTTCGGATTCTCTTCTCCCTCTGCCCCTCCCCCTGTGCTCTCTCCCACTCTCTCTCTCTCCCCCCTCTCTAAAAATAAATAAATAAATAAAATAAAATACTTATGAAGAGACTGGGTAAGTAAGAACCTTGCCAAAGGACAAATAGCAGAGTCAAAGATTCTAACCTAGGAAGTTGCCAATGGAGCCCACACTCTTAACCACAGCACTGTAACATCTTTCTACATTTGCAAAATAAGCCCTCTGGAAGGATGCTTTAAGTTTGTCTTGTAGCTTCACATAACCCCTGGTACATCATTGTGGGGGCCACATGTTCCCCAGTTTAAGAAGTGTGAAGCTAAAAGATCACTCAATAAAGAGTAAAACAAGAACAGGCAGCTGTAGGGAAAGAAATCACAACATACAGATATAGTTAGGAAAACAACTTGAAAAATAAAGTAATACCCTGGAGTGGTATGGGGAGCACCTTCCAAAGGCACCTAAAAGTGGGGAAAAAAAAATGCTGATGAGTAAAGGCTCTGGTTTGAGAACTCAAAGCCTACCCACATAGCAAATAGCAGGGTTCCTCAGAATCTACCACTCAAATTACTTCTCTTCACTAACAGCCTTCAGACAGTTTAAACAACTACACTCACTGTCTTTAAAACATATCTACATACCTGTGGAATTTCGTAACTTTCGTGTGGCTGTGCATCCTTGTATTATCTCTCTGCATGCACTCTGTATTGGGGGAGGTACTGTTCTGCAGCCTTTCATCTTGTTTCCTTCTGTTTCATATGGAACTGCTGTTGTTGACCCAGATTTATGCATATCCAGTGACAAAGTCTTGATTGAGTGTTTCTTTGACTTGGTTCTATTAAGATCAAAGGATTGTTCTTTTCTGAAAATGCATCTTTTATGATGTTACCTTACATGTGTGTAATGCTCTACAGTTTATATAGCACTCACTACATACTACATACTACTTCATGTGGCAACCCAAATAATGCTGATCTTTAAGCAAGCATCTTTTCTCAACTCTGATTTGTCTGGTGTGGGTAATAAAGAGAAAAGAAAACTCTCTGCCTCCTGCAATGAAATTGATCTTTCTAAAGCTCCTGGAACATACTGTTTCCGAGTAGGAAAAGAAGCTGAGCCAGGTGTAGAGTCATAGGAAAATTTTTTTCTCAAACTGAGGAGGGAACATACATAAATAAATTTGGTAAACAAAATGCATTATTTTTCATTTATATTTCATCTAACATTTAAAATCTACAATAAAACATTTCAAAAATGAGTATTTATGTTTATAAAAGATACATTGTTGGATATGCCCTCTGCTATAGAACGAGCAGAGGAAAAAGAGGTAAATTAATGAAACTTCTACCACTCTCCTGCTCATTTCGTCACCACGTCTCCCACCACCACTGTGAAAGGAAATAAATTACATTTGAGTCTTTAAACTACCACAGGAATCAGAGACACCAATGAGTTCCCAATAGAAAAGACAAATTCAGGTTAGAGAGAAATTCCATTTCATAGTCTATGGATATGAGGAAGACTCTAACTTTACCTAAGAAGAACAAATATTGAAGCGAAAATTGCTCAGCAGTAGAAAGGTTACTGTGTGGCCAAATAGCTACATTTCCCCCCACCTTGAGTCGTACTACCTGACTCTACCTAACTTCTGAAAGTACCAGTAAATACCTGATCATTCACTGTATTCTGAGACTCTCTGGTGTTTTCTGTTCATAGAAGTATGCTTTTAGTAACACTGGCAATTTCTATGGATATGGAGAACAAATGCTTCACTCATTCAAACCAGTTTTCATGGCAGGGGAGGGAAAGGGCCTGCTTTCTATGCCAGAAGCTCTTACAAACTACCACTGCTGCCAAAAATGATTTCTTCTCTGTTATTTCTACAGAAATCCATCTGTGCAGTGTTAAAAGTTACATACATAAGGTCAGAAACATTTTTAATGATACCTCAGTACTTTTTTTCCAGTTATATTTATGGTCCTATCATATTGTTAAGCAGTAGCCTTGACTTTGAACCTAAAATAGAAAAATAAATAGGAAAACTTACGACATGAAAATTAGCTTCTCGGACTTTGTGTTTCTCATTACTTGTCTTTTTTTTTTTTTTTAACCAATGCTTCTCTCCGAATCACAACACCTTTCTGTCGAACAAGATTTAATAAAAATGCTTAATCATGACAAAAATTGAGAGGGCTAAATATTCTTTTCAAGAGGAGATATAACTTCAATTAGTTCAAATTTTTAAATTTGCATTTTGCCTTTATTTTATGCATCTGCTGATTGGAAATGCCTTTTTTTAGAATGTTGACTTACTATGTTGACCTTGAGATTATGTTAAGTAATTAAATCAAAAGTAAGCTTAATTGACATCAAACCTGTACAGAATTTTCATAGGTTCTTCCCAATCTCAAGACTAACTACCTTTTTTAATTTGAAATAAATCTCAGGGTTGGAAGAGACTTTAAAAGTGATCTCAAATTCTACAAAGGTTATCCAGGCCATTTGCCCATCCAACACTTGGTCCTACAAGGTCCCTAGTAAGTGTAAATCCATTCTGTGCATGCTTGCATATGAAGAAGCACACTCCACACTCTGCCTCCTAGCAGGTTATTTCCTATATTAAACTGATCTCATTAAAAAGTATTATGCAACATAAGCATATGATAAAAGAAATTTCAACCCCCCCAAAAAGGAAGATAGAATAAAAATGTGTCTCCTTTCAGCCCCTGCCTATATCTTCCCACCAACCCTCCCACCACTTTTAACTCTCAGAGGTAACCTCCATTACCCATCTTTATCTGCCTTGTTGTCATAATCACATGCACACACCCCTTCTATAATGCGGATATACTATCCATATATGGGTATATGTAAATACGCATGTGCAGGGTTGTATAATCTCTGCATACCCTTTGGTATATATAATGAACATTGTAAAGAGAGATATACAGTTTTTGCTTAACATCTTAAGATCATTGCATTTCAGCATGTACAAATCTATTTCATTCTCTTTTAAAAAGTTTAGTCATGGGGCACCTCGGTGGCTCAGTCAATTAAAAAGTTTAGTCATTATTTTAATAGCTTTATTAAAATAGAGTTAATCCCATGAAGTTCACTTATTTACAGTATACAAATCAATGATTTTTGGTATAGTCACGTGCCACCATAAACACAATATTAAACATTTTTGTCACCTCAGAAACTCCACACCCTTTAGCCACCACCTGCCTGTCCCAGTACCCCCAGCCTTAGCCCTAAGCAACCACTCATCTACTTCTAGATTTACATCTTCTAGACACTTCATATAAATGGAATTACATAATAGTTTTCTGTGACTGGCTTTTTTCACCTAGCATAATGTTTTAGAAGTTCATCCATGTTGTAGCATGTGTTAGTACTTCATTCCTTTTTATAGCCGAATAATGTGCTATTATATAGGTAAATACTCTGTTTTTGTTTGTTCCTCATTTGATGGACATTTGGTTGTTTGCATCTTTTGGCTATTATGAATACTACTGTAAACATTCATGTACACTTTTTTGTGGACATTTGTTTTTATTTCTCTTGAACATATGCTCTCTGGGAGTGGAATTCCTGATTCACATGGTAATTCTATGTTTAATCATTGAGGAACTGCCAGACTGTTTTCAAAAGTGACTGCACCTTTTGGCAAATTCCACCAGCTGTATATGAGGATTGATTTCTCTACATCAACAATATTTGCCATTGTTTGATTTTGAATCTTGCCATCCTAATAACTATAAAGTGGTATCTCATTGTGGTTTTGATTTGCATTTCTCTGATGGCTAATGACATTGAGGATAACTACATGTGTTTATTGGCCATTTATGTATTTTCTTTGGAGAAATGTCTATACCCTGTGCCCCTTTTAAATTGGGTAATTTGTCTTTTTATTATTGAGTTATATGAATTCTTTGTATATTCTAAGTGTAAGTCTCTTATATGATATGTAATTATTTTTCCCATTTTGTGAATTTTCTTCTTTTCTTTTCTTTTTTTAAGTAAGCTCTACGCCCAGTGTGGGGCTTGAACTTACGACCCCTGCAATCAAGAGTTGCATGCTCTACCAACTGAGCCAGCCAGGCACCCCTGTCTTTCCATTTTCTTTCTTTCTTTTTTTTTTTTAAGATTTTATTTATTTACTTGACAGAGAGATAGAGAGCACAAGTAGGCGGAGCGGCAGGGAGAGGGAGAAGCAGACTCCTCGCTGAGCAGGGAGCCCGATGCGGGGCTCGATCCCAGGACTCTGGGATCATGACCTGAGCCAAAGGCAGACACTTAACCTACTGAGCCACCCAGGCACCCCATGTCTTTCCATTTTCTTGATAGTGCTCTTTGAGGCACAAAAGTTTTTAATTTAGCTGTAGTCCAACTTACTTATGTTGCTGTTTCTCCTTTCATTGCTCATGTTTTTGGTGTCATATCTAAGAATCAGTTGCCAAATCAGAGGTCATGAGAATTACTCCTATATTTTCTCCTAAGAGTTCTGTAATTTTAGTGCTCGTATTTTGGTCTTTGATGTGTTTTGAGTTAATTTCTATATAAGAGTATGAGGTAAGGGCCTAACTTCATTCTTTCACATGCGGCTTACCCAGATATCCCAGCATCATCTGTTGAAAAGACTTTTATTTCCTCATTGAATGGTCTTGGCACCCTCATAGAAAATCAGTTGACCATAAGCACATGGGTTTATTTCTGGACTCTTAATTATTTTTCATTGATCTGTATGTCTACCTTTATGCCACACTGTCTTGATTATTGTTACTTTGTAGTAGGTTTTGAAATTGAGACATATAAATTCTACATTGTTTTTCAAGAACGTATAAATTTATAATAATTATAAATTTTAGAATTAACTTGTCAATTTCTACAGAGAAGTCAGCTGGGATTCTGGTAGGAATTGCACTAAAATATTTTTCTACATATACTTGATTTTTTTTAATTTTTTTTTTAATTTTATTTATTCTTTCGAGACACAGAGAGAGAGAGCATGAGCACGAGCAGGGAGAGAGGCAGAGGGAGAAGCAGGCTCCCCGCTGAGCCAGGAGCCAGACATGGGGCTCGATCCCAGGACCCTGGGATCATGACCCGAGCCGAAGGCAGATGCCTAACCATCTGAGCCACCCAGGTGCCCCCTACATATACTTGATTTAAAAAAAAAAATGCAGTCAGAACAAAAGGGTGGGTGTATAGTGAAAAGTTCCCCTCACCAGAGATAACCAAGAGCTATTCACAAATATTGCATTTTGTATTCTTCTAAAAACTGAAACTGTATATCAAGTATGTATATATATATGTATTTGTATATAAGTATATAAATATATGCATATATTTATATACAAGCATATATATATATATTTACACCTCTTTTTAAATGAAATATAGCATTTAGCTTTTTGTCTTTATCATTTTTTTGTCTCTCTTTGAGAGTATTCCATGTTAGCAGGTGCAGGTAGATCTCTTTTCTTAAAAAATGGCTGCATGGTATTTTGTACCATAATCCATAACTAGGCCTTTCTTGATAGATAGACCTTAAGTTCTTGTTTTTACAAACTGCTGCAGTAAAAATCCTATACATTCATATTTATGCCCATGTCCAAGTATGTTCGCAGAAGAGATTACCAGGAGTGGAACTGCTGTGTCAAAGGATATGTGTATTTTTAATTTTGATAGATATATCATTTAGGCTTGGTTATGCTTCAGTAACAAACTGTCTTTAACAACCAAGGTTTATCTCTAGCTCACTTGCCACTATAGATAGCTGGTGGGCTCTGTTCTTTATCATCCTCACTTAAGGACCCAGGTTGAGGGAAGCTCCATTCCATGCCTCCATGATTGTTCAGGCAAGACAAAAGAAATACAGCAAATCAGTACTGACGCCTTAAGCTTCTACCCTGACATGTTACTCTTTAGTAAAGCAAGTTACAGAACCACACCTAACCACATCTGATTGCTAGAGAATGGGGAGGCATAATTCTACCATACATACCTGGAAGGCAGAGAGCCAGAAATATTTGGTGAAGGACACTGATGACTACCACGGAACATGTTGCCAATTTTGAGACTCTTTGCTAGCAGTTTATACTCTCATATTTGTAAATAGGGAACACTTTAGGCAACATTTATAAGAATGTTCTTTGACTTCTTCCCTCCCCTACCCATCACTATGTAGGTGACTGAAAAAAAGAATACATCTTTGTCAGTCTGGTAGGCAAAAATGTACTGTTTTGGATTTTAAAAATGTGCATCTTTAAATATGAGTGAGGTAGAGCATCTTTTCATGTATTAATTTTTAAGCTGTTTGTATTTTGTGAACTTGCCTGTTGTGGGATATCTGGTTTTTTTTATTACTTTTAACTTGATAAATTTTTTTGTTTTATAATTTCTTTTTTACTTTTATATATTCAAACTTATCAATCTTTTTTTTCTTTCTGGTTTCTGGGTTTTATGTCTTATTTAGAAACTAGCCCTTCACAACATTCCAAGATTTCAAAAGACCAGAAATCTTGCACATATCTTCTCTTAAATTATAGCGATATTCTTTGAAACTATATTGAACTGGCCTTCATTTCTCTTTCCTCTGGCAACCCTTCAAAAACTTGAAAATAATTAACCATATCCCCCTTTAAAAGGATAAGCCTTTCTAAGCTATAAATGTCCCCAGTTCCTTTAATGGTTCATCCAGTTGTATTTCTTGGAGGCTCTTTTGGTATCTCTAGGGCCTGGTTTTCTTTTTCTCTAACACAAAAATTTTAGACAGTATCTATATCTTAATGCTATAAGATTGCATTTAGGATCTTACTTATATACAAATTAGGCCAACAAGGTGTTTATCTAGCAGAAGCCTCATACTCATCTCTTATTAATATGAAGTATAAATACTTTAAGTTTCTTAAAAATAATTACAGGAGTTAAGCATCATTCCTCATGGTCTTGTTATTTCTGTTGCCCAGATTACAGGTCCAGTTGCAGCACTGTTGAAAGATCTGATTTCAAACTCTTCTTAAAAATGACAAAATAGATGAAAACATCAGGATGTTTATTTTAATGAGTAATCGCCATCTCTGAGTCCTTTGTGACTCCATCACTAAATAAGTGACAATAATTACACATTGGCTTATAAAACAAATACCCCTGCTGTCAGCAGTTACAGTCTAGAAAAGTCTTGATTTATTTTAGAAGCTGACATTGTACCTTGTTAGGTACAGTGACTTAAGCATGTACCTGACTTAGGCATATAAAATTGTCATGACAGACAAAAGTATAAAAGACATTAGAAATAAATACCTATTATGTTTCCAATGGCAAATTTCTCTCTCTCTCTCTCTTTATAATAAGCCCAAGATCTTTGTATCCATAAATAACTGTTACATTTTCCAGTGGCAGAGGTATTTTTAATATGCACACTGCATCCTCCCTTTTTTTTTTTTTAACTTTTGGAGGAATTAGATGTTATTTACACTATAAAATACCTAAAATTAGTAAAGCTAATACCATCTGAAACTTGAAGTGTGTTTTTCTAATTACAAATAAAGTTGAGTAAGAAATTGTTTCCATCGTTCACTGGAAGTTGACAAAAGCTGGGTAAAGACTAAGCTTTCTAAAACTGTGGCTTAAAAAAAATGCCTAGAGGAGTGGTTTAAGGGCCCTAGTATTTGAATTAACTAATACTTATTTTTAACAACCACAAGAGGGAGTTGCATGCTTAAATTACCTTTATCTATTAAAATGTAATTTTGACTGAAAGAGGATTTAAAAGGTACTGAATTTTTTTTCTCCATTATTCGTCCTTCCTTTTTGTGTATTTCAAAGGTAAAGTGGATAGGTAGGTTTAGAAAACAAAGTCAGTGTGTGATCAAGATGTTAAATACATCAGTTATTTTATTTCCTTGGTAGAACTAGCATATTAAAAAAAGCCACCTTTCTGCATTGTGAGCAACCTAAAAGTCTTGCCATATTTCAAAATGTATTCAGTTATGCTAAGTGATAAATACTAAAACTAAACAAGGAGACTCTAAAATAAATTTCACATTTCTGTTTTATCAATATTTCTATTTCTTGGACCAAAAATTAGTATTTTACTCTGTCATTCACTAAAAGTCAAATTGTTGTCATTATTTGGCATTTAACAGATATTTATCAAGTGCCTACAATTGTCAGGGTTTAATACTAGATACCCCGTGGTACAAAATTGCATTCAGTGTTTACTCTCAAGGAGCTTGAGGTTTAGTTGAGAGATGTACTTAATGAAAAATCTAAAATGCTGAATTTTTCCAAGTGTGAAATGAAATGAACGCATCTAACAAAGTTTCTCCTTTAGTCGGATACTGATTTATGAATACAAAATAATAAAATATAAGCTCTTGAAATAATTCAACTTTGTTTCCTTCCTTCACATTTTACTCATGGTATTAATTACTGCCCTTTGAACAGGTAGTATAGAAATTAACTTAAGCTCCTTTACTATTACAATTATCTTGGGAGTGCCTGGGTGGCTCAGTTGGTTAAGCATCTGACTCTTCAGCCCAGGTCTTCATCTCGGGGTTGTAAGTTCAAGCCCTGCACTGGGATCCACATCTAATCCAGAAAATCTTGGATTCCAGAATAGTAAAAACTTAATTAATGTGTTTTTGGCTGAATGAAATACTGTTACAAGGCAAATATCACAAATAAAACTAAAGCACGGTCTTTACTGATGCCTTATTATAGTTTAACTACTCTTGTATGATGATATTATTTTATCAAAGGTATACATATATACATACATTTATATATATTTTATAACATCTGTATATTATGAAATATATATTTTTTAACATCTACATATTATATATATAACAGATATATAAATAATAAATACATATTTTATAACAAATATAAAATATATATGTATCTTCTATATATAGACACAATTATTATCTAGGTTTAGGTTTTTCTTTAAATTATCCTTGTTCCACATTCAGTGAACTCCTTCAGTTTAAAGGCTAGTGTCTCCCTTCAGCTCTGGAAATCCCCTCCTGATTCCCAGTTTCTCCATTGTCTCTTTCTAGAACTTCTCTTATTCAGCTATTTGACATCCTAGACCAGCCTATTTCCCATCATTATATCCTCAAATATTCTACCTCCTTATCTTTCTTATTCTGTAATTGAGTATACTTCCTTAATTTTTGTTCCAACCCGTGTATGAAATTTTCATTTCAGCAATGATGTTTTTAATTTCTAAGAGCTAGTTCTCTAATTCCTTTCTCAGAGCAGATTGTTTTATGGGTGTATGAATATCTCAGATCTCTTAATGATGCTAATTAGGATTTAAGTTTTTGTCTATCTCCTGAATTATCTGTGCTTAATCTGGTTTTAGTCTTTATATAGATCTTTTACATGTCAGGTGTTCCTGAAATGTATAGTGATCCATGGCTGTTGGTTTATATGTAAGAATGAAGGACTGAAAGCTAACTCATTAGGTGGAGCCTGATTCAGAGCAAAAGTGTCTTTATAAAAACACTGTAATTATGTTTCTTCATTTTGAGTCTAATAATGGTTCTTAATGGATACGTACTGTATAATGGTTTATATGGTAAAGGTTAAAACTGGGAGACCACAACTAGAGAAAAAGAGTTCATTGGCTTTAACTGAATTTTCATAGTGATTCACCTTGACACCCCTCTTTTCTTTGTCATTCATCTTTCTCAGATTTCTATCTAAAAATCTCAAGCCACAAATGAAAGTGAACTAGACACATAAAAATCCAGGCAACTTAGAAGAAAGAATTGCTAAGAAATAGAGGGTCATTATCTCTTTCCTACTATCTTCAGAGCACTTTTTATTTTATGATTAACAGACAAACTTAAGAAATCCTGAATAGTCTTTAAACTACATTTGTCATTTCTAAGTAATATAGTCATTATAACTCTGCTCTCAGATTTTGTTTTCACTGGAAAGAAATCTCTCATAAATTCTGAGACCATGGATTCACAATATTTTACTTTAGGGCTTCAGTCTAATCATAGGATATATCTTGCCATTTTTCCCAAAGGCAGGCCATATCTTTAGCCATTGTAAAAACTCCTCTCTTTGTAAATTCCCAGGGATGTAGTATTTTTCTTATTTCAGAAACATTCTGAAGAATTTACTCTTTAACTTCAAAATATCGCCACAACCCTCAGCGGCTCTGGCTCCTTCATTTCTCTTAAGTCTTTTGAATCGGATTTCTGCCTGTAACTGTTAAAGGGTACTCCTAATACTGGTCTTCTGTGTAGCTCTCAACTCTGGTTTACTTCCCTATTTTGATAGAAACATTAAAAATATCATATTGGGGATTACTGATGGAGCTCTCTGTGACTGGGAGAGTGTTCAGCCCCTGTCCTGGAATGTACGTTCTGAGATGCCTTCAATGGAAAATAAATTTGAATGTTCTTCTATGGTTTTTGAAACTAAGTTGGGTGCTAGCTTCCCCCCCGCCACCCTTTTATCATTAAGTAAAGAAGCCTTTTTATCTCATAACATATTTTGCCCTAAAGTCAACTTTTTTCTCTGAAATGAGTATTACTACACTTGCTTTATTTCAATTTTATATTCAGCTGGTATGTCACTTTCAAGACTTGTCTAGTGGGGGCACCTAGTCACTCGTTTGGGCGGCTGGCTTTTGATTTCAGCATAGGTGGTGATCTCTGGGTCCTGGGATCAAACTCCCTGTCAGGCTCTGCGCTCAGCAGGGAGTCTGCTTGAGGATTCTCTCTCTCCCTCTTCCTCTGCCCCTCCCAAATCGCATACATGCGCGCTCTCTCTCTTTCTAAAATAAATAAATCTTAAAAAAAAAAAAGAAAAAAAAAAAAACACTTGTCTAGTGGCCGTCAAGATTTTCTCTGTATCTTTGGTTTTTAGTAGTTTGACTATGATATGCCTAGTTTGTTTTGTTTTCATACTACTTGGAGATCTCTAGGCTTCTTTGATCTGCGATTTATTGTCTTTCCTTAATTTTATCAGATATTTGCCCATTATCTCTTCAGATATTTCTTCTGACTTGTTTTTCACTGAATACATGTATATTAGACTGTTTGATATTTCCTGCATCTCTTGGATGCTTTGTTCTTTTTTTCACTTTTTTCTTTGTGGTTTGGGTAATTTCTGTCTTTCAGGTTCACTGAGTCTTCTGTGTCCAGTGTGCTGGTAAGTCTGTTGAAGGAATTCTTTATCTCTGATGCCATATTTACTTTCTAGCATTTGACTTTTTTTTATAATTTCCATTTCTCAGATTATCTCTTTTTTCCTGCCTGTTGTCCACCTTTTTAACTAGATCCTTTAACGTATTAATCACAGTTATTTTTAAATTCCCTGTCAGGTGGTTCTAGCATCTGGGTCATCTTTTAGTATGGTTCTATTGATTGCCTTATCTCTTGGTGATAAGTTGGATTTTTCTCTTGCTTTTCTGTGTGTCTCATAATTTCTTGTTGAATGCCAATTACTGTGTGTAAAAAACAAAACAAAACAGAAAAGGCTAGGATAAGTAGTACTTACACCCAGAAACAAGAACACGTCTCTTTTCTGCGGGTTATTAAGGGGCTGAGTCAGTTTAGTCAGGAGCGGAGCTGGGTTCAGGTTTTGATAGTGCCTTCAGTGTACCACAGACTTTGAATATCCCCAGCAATTGACTACTCTTACTTTGTGTCTCTTAGAGTGGTACCCGAAGCGCAAAATATTTACTTTACTTTAGTCCTTTACTCCTGACCTTTCTGTGCTATGATGGGTCCCCTTTTACTCAAACTTCCTAATATGATCAAGTCTCCACATGATCTGATAAAGGGCCAAATAGTAAATAAACTATGTACGATTTTGCAAGCCATGCAATTTCTGTCACTGCTATTCAGTTCTGCTGTTGTAACACAAAAACAGTCACAGACAGTAAGTAAACAAGTGAGCTTGGCTGTACTCCAGTAAAACTTTTCACAGAGCAGGCATGGGCCGTTTTTGTCCAGTGGTCCACAGTTTGCTGACCACTTGTTTAGAGCCTTGTTCTTGCGCGCACGCACACACACACACACACACACACACACACACACACACACACACACCCATCTCTTCTACCTCTATAATGTAAGCTCCACAAGGGCAGGGATTTTTGCCTGTTCATTGATTTCACAAGTAGGCTTTCAATATATTAAAAGAATGTGTGAGTAAATTGTTTTAAATGTGTTTCTTATGAACAGCATATAGCTAAATTTTAAAAATCTAATGTGCAAATCTCTTGTATCTAAACAAACACATTTAACTAAATTGCAGTTGTGATAACTGATATATTTGGAATTATTCTTGTCATAATTTTTTTATTTTCTATTTCTTTTTTCTTCCTGCCATCTAAGTTTAATCAGATCTTTGTTAATTCTCCTTTTGTTTGTTTGGTCTTTTAATTTAGAAACTGCATTCTATTTAGCTTTCTCTAGTAGTGATTCCTAAATATTTAACGTGTGTGTGTTTTTTTTTTAAGTAGGCTCCACACCCAACAGGGGGCTTGAACTCTACGACCCCAAGATCAAGAGTCACATGCTCTACTGACTGAGCCAGCCATGTGCCCCTAACATGTATATTTGGTTTAGCAACATTTCAGAGTATTCTTCCTAAATACTTTTAAGACCTTAGAATGCTTCTCTGATCTTCATATTTCCAATTTCTTGTTATTTTCTAATGTTTTAGTTTTACTTTTTTCTAAGCAATTTATGCCACCCCACCCACTACCATGGTCTTTCTCCTTTGTTTTAGAGTTAGAACTTTATTTTGATTTATCCATCTATTCTTTCCTTTTGCATTAATTTCCTTCTTACCAAAAACATCATTAGTAGTTCCTTCAGCAGCAATCTGTGGTTGGTAGATTCCCCCAAACTTTATTTAAAAATGTATTCATCCATGCTCTGATAATCTAGTTAGATGATCAAATTATGCCATGATCTTCTGGATTCTGTTATTTCTTTTCTTTAGTTTTGGAAAATTTTCAGCAAGCATCTCTTTGAATTTTGCCTCTCCTCCATTCTTTCTGTTGTCTCCTTCTGGAACTTCTTTTTAGATTTATGTGAGATTTTTTAACCCCTTTCATGTTTGCTGTAGCTTTATCTCTGTGTGTCTGGGTAATGATCTTAGATTTATCTTCCAGGTCACTAACTGTGTCTTTGACTATGTCTAATCTGCTGCTTAATCTGTTTGACTTTTTCATTTCACTGATTATTTTTCATTTCTAGAGGTTGTTTATGGTACTTTTCCTTTTTTTTCTTTCCAAATTTTTATTTAAATTCTATTAGTTTAATACATAGTGTAATATTGGTTTCAGGAGTAGAATGTAGTGATTCATCACTTACATACAATACCCAGTGCTCATCACAAGTGCCCTCCTTAATGCCCATCACCCACTTAGCCCATCCCCCACCCACCTCCCTCCATCAACTTTTTTGTGTTCGCTCTCTGTAGTTAAGGGTCTCTTATGGTTTGCTCCCCTTGTTCTCTCTTTTTTACTACCCTCTTCTCTCTCTCCTATGTTCATCTGTTTCCTAAATTCCACATTAAGTGAAATATGGTATTTGTCTTTCTCTGACTGACTTACTTTGCTTAGCATATCCACTCTAGCTCCATCCAAATCGTTGCAAAAGGCAAGATTTCATTCTTTTTGATGGCCGAGTAATATTTCATGTGTGTGTGTGTGTGTGTGTGTGTGTGTGTGTGTGTGTGTGTGTGTACACCACAGCTTCTTCATCCATTCAATAGTCGATGGACACTTGGGCTCTTTCCATAGTTTGGCTATTGTTGATAATGCTGCTGTAAACATCAGGGTGCATGTACCCCCTTCAAATCTATATTTTTGTATCCTTTGGGTAAATACCTACTAGTGCAATTTGCTGGATTGTAGGGTAGTTCTACCTTTTTGAGGAACTTCCATTCTGTTTTCCAGAGAGACTGCACCAGTTTGCATTTCCACCAACAGTGTAAGAGGGTTCCCCTTTCTTTGCATCCTCCCTAACATCTTTTGTTTCCTGTGTTAGTTTTAGCCATTCTGACAGGTGTGGGGGTGGTATCTCATTGTAGTTTGATTTGTATTTTCCTGATGATGAGTGATGTTGAGCATCTTTTCATGTGTCTGTTAGCCATCTGGATGTGTTCTTTGGAAAAATGTCTGTTCATGTCTTCTGCCCATTAACTGGATGGATTCTTTGTTTTTTGGGTGTTGAGTGTTCTTTGTAGTTTTTGGATACTAACCCTTTATCATATATACCATTTGCAAATATCTTTTCCTATTCTGTAAGCTGCCTTTTAGTTTAAGTTTGGGGGGCTCTTTCTGGGCCACTGATTCTCATGGTAGATCATTTTCTTTTTTGGTCATACTTTTCTGTTGAGAGCTTCTCTTCGTTGAGGATTTTTCTATATGGATCCCATAGTAATAGCTCCCTGGTAGTGGAAGTGGGTTGCCAGAGCAGTTTGCATTTGCTTCTGCCAGGCACTCCAAGGAAATCACTAGCCTGGGATAATTGTCATAATAATTTCTCACCCTGAGGTTCTCTCTCTGCCCTTACAATATAAGTTTTGATCACTCAAATGTGTTATAAGTTGGATTTCAGTTTCTCAGGAAATCTGTTCTCATCCCTGCTTCATAATATAATATTGACTAGTGCCACAAATGTATATCTTGTTTCATAACTTCAGCATAAATATAAACCATCATTTAGTCATTAGAGAATATTGAAGAATTCAGTCATTAGGGAGAAAATCTTGAGTATTAATTTTAAGAAATGCTACTTTTAAATAGAATCACAAATTTGAACAAATTTCTAAGTAATGCCACTTGAGACACATTGTTGGTAGATGGTTGGAGTTTAGATATAAAGGAAAGTATATTATTCTTCATCTTCCTTCGCCTTGTCCTTCATTCTTACTGCAGTCTTGCCTCCAGCTTTTCTTCTCTTTGTGTCCCACTCAAAAAATAACAGCCCACATCCTCATCTTTTTTTAGGAGAATGAACAAACCCTAATGTAGAATTCTTACATTTTGGAAATAGGGGGATAAAACTGCAGTTCAGATAAATAAGCCAAATTGATTAAAGCTTGACAAAACAAGCTTCATAGGAAAGTAACAAAGACACAGCAAGTTTTCAACCAGGAACATGTTTATCTCCAAAAACGCCTCTCTGCAGTTACAGAATATATATTAAAATGGGAGAAAGCTTAACAGGGTTTTAGTGTTTATCAAAAAGAATCAGCCATGGTTTTTTAAACTTGAAACATTATGCCCTTGTATTTATTTCTTCCAATAAATAAGAAAGGAGAATTACAGAGGGAAGCATGTATGGATTATAACAGTGTCAGATTTTGTTGGGAAAAATTATCTACTATTTAAGGTTAATTTTTAAGTCCTTGAGCCTAACAGCCTCCCTCACTTCATAGCCTAATTCTGGTTCTACAGTACATTACTAGATTGAATGGCCCAAATATACCTTAATATGCCATAGCCTTTTTCTTATTTTTTAGATTCATCTGACTGTTCAGCATTAGCCTAATCTGTTTAGTCTACTTGAGTTTTTCATTTGAATAACTGGTTTTCATTTTTAAAGGTTGTTAATTGTACTTTTCTAAATCCACCTGTTTTCTCATAGTAAAATCATCCCAAGCTGACTTTTTATAGAAGTAGATACAGGTATTTTCACTTCCAGTCCAGTATACTAAAAGAGGCCTACATTGTCCAAGGATTAATCACAAGAACATACACGGATTTTTATGGCTTAGTAAGGTTTCCCAAGCAGTTTATCATTCATGCTACAAGATTGATTGCATAATTTCTTTCTTTAAAAATCTTAGGAAAAAAAAAATCTTAGGAAAATAAGGGCACCTGGGTGTCAGTTAAGCATCCAACTCTTGATTTCAGATCAGATAATGATCTTCAGGGTGGTGAGATCGAGGCCCGTGTCATGCTCTGCGCTGAGCGTGGAGCCTGCTTAAGATTCTCTCCCTCTCCCTCTGCCCCTCCCTACCCTGTGCGCTCTCTCTCTTCCTAAAAAAAAAAACAAAAACAAATCTTAGGAAAATATTTTCATAAAATACAAGTGATTTCTCTTAAGTGGTATCATTTTGACTTTGTGATTTGAACAATTTAATACTAACATTTCACAATTTGGAGCGCCTGGGTAGCTCAGTTGGTTAAGTGTCCAACTCTTTTTTTTTTTTAAGATTTTATTTATTTATTTGACAGAGAGACACAGCGAGAGAGGGAACACAAGCAGGGGAAGTGGGAGAGGGAGAAGCAGGCTTCAGCGGAGCAGGGAGCCCGATGTGGGGCTCGATCCCACGACCTGGGGATCATGACCCGAGCCGAAGGAAGATGCTTAATTGGACTAAGCCGCCCAGGCGCCCCAAATGTCCAACTCTTGATTTTTGGCTAGGGTCATGATCTTGAGGTCTTGCGATTGAGCCCCACATTGGGCTCTGTGCTGAGTGTGGAGCCTACTTAATATTCTCTCTCTCCCTCTGCCTTCTCTCCTCCCCCACCCCCGGTCACGTGGCTGCCCTCTTTCTGTCTTAAAAAAAAAATTAACAATTTAATGTTAATATTCATGTGGATTGAAATCAGTCTGTTTTATTTGTTGCCTACATCAGAATGGATTTAGCTTAACCCACGTTCCCTTTTGAAATGTCTATAAAGTGTTCATATTAGAATACCTTATGCAGAGTCCAAACACGTCAGGCTTCTTATCCTTTTAGAGGGTCAGATGTGAATTAAATAATAGTTAGTAGATTAGTTGACTAGACTGGAGCCTTTAGAGAAGTCATAGGCTACTAAAAATACTGTCCTTAGCCATAAAGTGGGTTTATCTGAACACTTTTTAAAAAATATTTTAAACAAGTAGCAACATTTGTCTGCTTGAATAATTAAAATAATTTTCAAGTTAAATATTTTGAAATTTTAAACACTTAAACTCAGAATAGTTTGTTTTAAGGTATTTTGGCATGCTCTTGTTTATAGCAGAAATATTTACTTGTTTTGTTTTCCCAAGGCTGCTTAAAGGTTAATTGACTAAAGTGGGTGGGTCCTCATGTTTACTAATATGTGTTGCAGCTCTGTTGGTACACCAGAAGGCCAGAATGGAACGACTTCAAAGAGAACTTGAGATTCAAAAGAAAAAGCTGGATAAACTAAAATCTGAGGTCAATGAAATGGAAAATAATCTAACTAGAAGGCGCCTGAAAAGATCAAATTCCATATCCCAAATACCTTCAGTAAGTCTTTCTATAACTCTTGTGACCTCTGTGCTTGAACATGAGAATAGGCAATCTGCCGTAAGTGTAAAAGGTTGATCTGGTTTCCTAGAAATGCTCTTAATTCATACTTGTTTCTTTGCCCTTACCCTCCCCTGTCAAACTCCACTCTTTCTTAACTAAATGACAAGAGAATTCAACGTAGATCCTTCTCACACGGAATTATTTTTCAGCTCGAAGAAATGCAGCAGTTGAGAAGTTGTAATAGACAACTCCAGATTGACATTGACTGCTTAACCAAAGAAATTGATCTTTTTCAAGCCCGAGGTAAAGTTCAGTGCATATTCAACTGAAATTCATTGTATTAATTTATCAACTCTTTTCCTGTGGCTGAAAACAAACTTATCAGTTGTAATCTTATTGTCTCAGATTTGACTTTGGAGCCAGAAAGTACTAAAAAACTATTGGGTTTTTCTCCCGGCCCCCTCTTCCAGAGAGGTTTATGAATACTTTGATAAAATTTGTATTATTCAAACCTGCTTTAGTCTCATGTTAAGGGAAGACAATGATTAGTATGGTTGTATTGTCAAAAGTATTGCTGTAATATATTGTAGCATGTATAATACTTATAATATTTGTTATAATATTTAATAAGGTTAAAATATAGGTACTCCTGTCTTTTTCCTATTTCCCTTCTTTACTTTTAACTTTCAAGAATCATGCTTTTAAGATCATAGTTAAAAAGACATCCCCACTCTAATGGCACTATCTTAATTGATAAAACAGAGAAGGGAATAAAAATATGGCTTATACATTTTTTAGAACAATGATAGCTTATTAGGAAGCCTGAGCTATTAGTGATAAGCAGTACTTGGTTATTGTAGCAAAAAATCTTGACAATTTAATTCAGTTCCACAGACAACTAAAAGGAAATTTTATAACTGAAACCTAATTCTGAAGTTAGGGAAATAATAGAAATATATGAAATGGAAAAGACAGGATAAGAGAAGGAAGCCAACAAAAAAGAAGTCCTTAATTACTCTTTTAAGTGTGTGCCGAAAATTCATCAAACTGAAAGATGATAATGTTGTATTTTCTTTTAAAACCTTAATAAATCATGTATCTTGAAACATTCACTGAAGATGCCATAGTTTAAAAGTGTTGGTCTAGCAGCTATAATTCTTGAACTTGTTCCTTTTGTCATCTGAACCATTATATTAAATTAGTGCAAGGTTTTTAATACTTGTTTGGGGCCAAGGTATTTAGTTGCTTAAGACCATGTTTGATCATTTGAAATTATATTTTAAATTGTTAAATTTTAAGTTATTTTAACTTATCACATAGAACCAGTGGTCTGGTTGTAATTCTGTTACTGTCTTACTAACAGTTTAATTTGACCTCTTCCTCCATTTACCATGTAGACTTCTGTTGTGAGTACTGTATTATACCTACCTCAGCTGTTTTCACAACTTTACATGTAATTTAAGATTAGAGGTACAAAATAAATGAAAGCATTTCTTCTATTTATACTGTGATCTTTTTTAGAAAGAAAATATTTGCTTTTTAAAAAATAAAATTAAATATTTTTGAGCTATAAACATTGATATATTTACTTTTTATGTATTTCAGGACCACATTTTAATCCCAGCGCTATTCATAACTTTTATGACAATATTGGATTTGTAGGTCCTGTGCCACCAAAACCCAAAGGTTAGTGTATTCATTAAGTGTGAAAACTGTTACATTTTAAAAAGCAAGATTTTAGAAAATTTTGTTTTTAGCAGCCTTCCACTCTAGAAGTGCTTCAAACTTTGGCATTCGTGGATGAATTCATTAGGAAGATAGTTGCTTATTTTCACTTACATGCTGGGATGGGGGAGGATGCAAAAGTCTAATGTACTTAGCTCTTTAAAAGTAATATGCATGTCCTTAGGATTCATTATATACTCCTAAAATAGCAAGTCTTGGGAAAAAATAATCAGGTGCAAAAATTTGTACTCTTTAAAAATTTAGGTAACTGTTGAGAACAATACCTTAAGAAAGTTTATTTTTCATGAGTATTGTTTAATTTATGCATAATTCTGTATAATCACAATACTCTGAATTTCAAACGAATGATTTTTAAAAATTATTACCTGCTATCATTTTATATCATTGATAATCAGATTTGTATGCACGTGAAACTAAGGTATGTCAAAATATGTGTGTGGATTTTTTTACTCTAGGAATTAAAATATAGAGAGAAATGAGAACAAGAAAGAATAGGTATGTTACTAACTCTTTGGTTTGTTACAAGACTTCGCACAGTCTCACGCAGTGTCCTGTTCTCCCCACTCCCTGATTTTTGTTTAAATATAAATTGATTAGGACTAACTGCATCTTCATGGGTTGGTTTGTTTGTTTTTAATTTAAATGTTCCTAAACATAGTTAGCTGGAATGCAGTGCACTATTATTACAGCAGAGCAAAAGTGAGAATAGGGCATTTGTCACAGTAAGCAGCGGTTAAAATACTGGATGCCATTTGGATGTTAATTGAGTAAAGGAATAAAGAAAACAATGGCATAGCCTAGCTCCTTAAAATAAGCAAAGTGGGTATTTCCAGACTCTGAATGAGTTGCTCTAATATAACCTTTTCACTCTCTCAAAAACTAGAATTGTTCTTATAAAAAGATTCCTGTTTTACTTCAGCGTAATCCAGTACTTATGTGTTGAGTGTAGGAAGGAGTATATAGGTGGGGGGGTGGAGGATAGATGGAATAAGATTGATCTTGACAATCTGAAGCAGGATAAGAACGTGAGGGTTTATTTTACTATTCTCTCTATATAAACTTGAAATTTTTCATGGAGATAAAAAGTAAGGAAAGGTAGAACAGTAGAAAGCACAGATGGAAACCTTTCCTTAAATTTATAATGTGTCAACGGGAGGGATACAAGATGGTGTCATAGGAAGAACCTAAGCCCACCTCTTCCCGTGGACATACCAAATCTATACCTACCTATAGAGCAATTCCTCCTGAAGAACTGAGGGCTGATTGAACAGCTTTTGCACAGCAGAGGATAGAAGGACCACATAGAGATTGAAAGGCGAGATGGAGACACAGTAACCATGGGAACCCCACCCCCTACACTGTAAACTGCAGAGGGGAGAGAGAGCACTGAGGAACCCATGCACAGATTTGCCCGCCCACCCCCCAAAAAGCTGTGATTTAAAGGGCAACTAGTGGGCTGCCGGGGTGGCTCAGTCAGTTAAGCATCTGCCTTCAGTTCAGTCATGGTCCTGGGGTCCTGGGATCAAGCTCCACACTGGGCTACCTGCTCAGTGAGGAATCGTCTTCTCCCTCTCCCTCTGCCCCACCCCCACTCTCCCTCTCTCAAATAAATAAAAATCTTTTTAAAAAATAAAGGGCAACTAGAATATAAGTGAAGAAAACCCATATTCCAACTCTAGAGCATCTACCATATGGTGGGAAAACTGCTGGAACTCTCTCTGGGGTCAGAAGTGCAAGCAAGCACTATGTTTACCTTCTCCCACCTCCTTGATAGCATAAATGGGAACAGAGTCTAGCCACTGTAGCCAGCCTGCCCTCTCAGGAAGACTTGTGCCTCTGTATTATACCTCCGTCAGCTCCAGCCATCCTTCCAAAAGAGCCCCCTGCACCTGTGCCCACCTGAGCTCCGGCCATCCCAGCAAGGTGGCCCACAGTGCAGTGCACACTAGTGCACGCTCATCCTATACCCACTACAGCTCCAGCCATCCTACCAGGGCATCCCTGCACGGCGTACCCTAGGACTCAGCTCACACTTGCTACAGCTACCACCAGCCAGCCAGAGCTGCCAGGCACAGGTAGTCTATTCAGGGACATTCCTCCACAGAGCCTCTCCTTCATGACTGGGAGGGGTAGCTGTTGCCTAATTCATAGAAACAAATACAGAAAGTCAAACAAAATGAGACAGAGGAATGTGCTCCAAACAAACAAAAAATTTCAGAAAAAGAACTAAATGAAACAGAAATAAACAATCTACTTGATAAAGAATTCAAATTAATGGTCATAAAGATGCTCATCAAACTTGAGAGACGAGTGGATGAGTTCAGTGAGAACTTAAGAGATATAAAATATAAAAAGAATCAGAGTTGAAGAATACGATTAGTGAAATGAAAAATACACTAGAGGGAATCAGCAGCAGATTAGAGGATGCAGAAGAACGGATCAACCATCTAGAGCCAGGGTAATGGAAAGCACCCAAGCTGAACAGCAAAAAGAAAAAGGAATGTTAAAAAATGAGGATAGGTTGGGGCGCCTGGGTGGCTCAGTCATTGAGCGTCTGCCTTCGGCTCGGGTCATGATCCCAGGGTCCTGGGATCAAGCCCCGCATCGGGCTCCCTGCTCCACGGGAGGCCTGCTTCTCCCTCTCCCATTCTCCCTGCTTGTGTTCCTTCTCTCGCTGTGCCTCTCTCTGTCAAAAAAATAAAATCTTTAAAAAAAAAAAAATGAGGATAGGTTAAGGGATCTCTGGGACATTAAGAATAATAACATTCACGTTACAGAGGTCTCAGAAGGAGGAGAGAGAGAGAAAGGGGCAGAAACTTACTGTAAGAGATGATAGTTGAAAACTTTCCTAACCTGGGAAAGGAAATACACATCCAAGTTCAGGAAGCACAGAGAGTCCCAAATAAATCTGAGCCCAGATAGGACCACACCAAGACACATAATTAAAATGTCAAAGATTAAAGATAGACAATCTTAAAAAAAGCAGTAAGAGAACAGGAACTAGTTATATATAAGGAAGAACCCCATGAGACTTATCAGCTGATTTGGGGACAGAAACTGCAGCCAGAAAGGAGTGGCATGAATTATTCAAAGTGCTGAGAGGAAAAAACCTACAACCAACATACTACTTGGCAAGATTATCATTTAGAATTGGAGAGCTAGAGTTTCCCAGACAAACAAAAGTTAGAGTTCATCACCACTAATCCAGCCTCGTAAGAAATGTTAAAGGGACAAGAAAAGACCATAACTAGAAATAAGAAAATAATGAAATGAAAAAATTTCCCAGGTGAGAGCAAACATATGGTAAAGATAGTTGATCAGTTGCTTATAAAGCTTAGTATGAAGGTTAAAAGACAAAAGTAGTAAAATCAGCTGTACCTAAAAAAAAAAAAAAATTAAGGGAATCACAAAATAAAAAGACATAAAATATGACATATACATAAAACATAGAGGAGAAAGTAAAAATGTAGTGCTTTTAGAATGTGTTTTTACTGCAGTGATCATCCACTTCATATGGACTGCTTTATACTTAGGGTGTTACATATGAACTTCATGGTAACCACCAACCAAAAACCTGTAACAGATACACAAAAAATAAAGAGAAAGGAATCTAAGCATAACATTAAAGAAAGTCATCAGCACAAGAAAGGAACATAGAAGAACTACAGAAACAACCAGAAAACAACAAAACGGCAATAAGTACATACCTGTCAGTAATTACTTTAAATGTAAATGGTCTGGGTGCGTGGGTGGCTCAGTCGGTTAAGTGTCTGCCTTCAGCTCAGGTCGTGATCCCAGGGTCCTGGGATCTAGCCCCATATCGGGCTCCCTGCTCAGTGGGGAGTCTGCTTCTCCCTCTCCCTCTCCCTCTGTGTGCCTGCCCTTGCTCGCTCGCTCTCTCAAATCTTAAAAAAAAAAAAAAAAAATGTAAATGGTCTGAATCCTCCCATCAAAAGAGATAGGGTGACTGGATGGTAAAATAACAAGGCCCATTTATATGCTCCCTACGAGAGACTCACTTCAGACCTAAAGATGCTGACTGAAAAGAAAGGGATGGAAAAAGATACTCCATGCAAATAGAAGCAAACAAACTGGGTAGCAGTACTTATATCAGACAAAGTGGACTTTAAAACAAAGACTGTAGCGAGACAAAAAAGGGCACTATGTAATGATAAAGAGATCAACAAAAGGATATTACAATTGTAAATATTTATGCACCCAACAAAGGAGCACCTAAATATATGAAGCAAATATTAACAGACGTAAAGAGAAAAATTGACAGTAATACAATAATAGTAGGGAACTTTAACAGTACACTTAATATCAATGGAGAGATCTTCCACACAGTAAAAAAGGAAACAGTGGCTTATGAGCAACCCATTAGAATACATGGACTTAACAGATAGAGAACATTTCATCCAAAAACAGCAGAATACATATTGTCAAGTACACATGGGGGGACATTCTCCAGGACAGATCACATGTTAGGCCACAAAACAAGTCTCAATGAACTTCAGAAGACTGAAATCATGTCAGGCATCTTTCCAACCACAATGCTATAAAACTAGAAGTCAATTACAAGGGAACAATTGGAAAAAAACACAAATATGTGGAGGCTGAACAACATACTGAACAACCCAATGCATCAATGAAGAAATCACAGAGGAAAAACCTGTAGACAAATGAAAATGGAAGCACAGGTTCAAATCCTCTGGAATGCAGCAAAAGCAGTACTAAGAGGGAAATTTATGGCGATAGAGGCCTACCGCAAGAAACAAGAAAAATCTCAGATAATCTAACTTTACACCTACAAGAACTAGAAAAAGAACAAAGCCCAAAGTTAGTGGAAGAAAGGAAATAATAAAGATCAGAGTGGAAATAAACAAAATAGAGTCTAAGAAAAATAGAAAAGAGCAATGAAACCAAGATCTCTAATTCTTTGAGGACATAAGCAAAATTGATAAACCTTTAACCAGACACATCAGGAAAAAAGAGAGGGCTCAAATAAAATCAGAAACGAAAGAGAAGTAACAGCCAACACTACAGAAATACAAAGGATTATAAGGGATTACTATGAAAAGTTTTATGTCAGGATTTCAACAACCTAGAAGAAATGGATAAATTCCTAGAAATAAACACTATTCCAGGACTGAATCAGGAAGAAACAGAAAATCTGAACAGACCGATTACTAGTGACAAAATTGAATCCAGAATCAAAAAACTCTCAACAAACCAAAGTCCAGGACCAGATGGCTCCACAGGTGAATTCTGCCAAACATTTAAAGAAGAGTTAGTATCTATCCTTCTCAAACTATTCCAAAAAATAAGAGGTAGGAAAACTTCCAAATTTATTCTACAAGGCCAGCATTAGCCTGATAAACAAAACCAGACAAAGACACTACAAAAAAAAGAAAATTACAGGCCAGTATCCCAAATGAACATAGATGCAAAAAATCTTCAACAAAATATTAGCAAATGCAATTCAACAACACACTCATTCACCACAATCAAGTGGAATTTATTCCAGGGATGCAGGGATGGTTTAATATCTACAAATCAATCAGCATGATACACCACCTTAACAATGTGATGCAGAAAAAGCATTTGACAAAACTCAACATCTCTTCATGATAAAAACTCAACAAAGTGGGTTTGTAGGGAACATACTTCAACAAAATAAAGGCCATATATGACAGACCCATAGCTAACATTATAATCATTGGTGAAAAACTCTAAGATCAGGAGCAAGACAAGGATGCCCACTTTTGCCATTTTTATTCAACATTTATTCAACTGGTAGTTCTAGCTGCAGCAATCAGACAGGAAAAAGAAAAGTATCCAAATTGATAAAGAGTAAAACTGTCACTATTTGCAGATGACATGATACTCGATATAGAAAACCCTGAAGACTCCACCAAAAAAACTATTAGAACTAATAAATGAATTCAGTAAAGTTGAATTTTATTATATATACAAAATTAATATGCAGTAATCTGTTGCATTTCTGTACACTTAACAACAGTGTAGCAGAAGAGAAGATTTCAAGATATGGTACTGGCACAAAAATAGACACATTGACCAATGAAACAGAATAGAGTGCCCGTCAATTAATTTACAACAAAGGAGGCAAGAATATACAATGGAGAAAAAAAAAGTCTCTTCAATAAATTGAGAATATTAGACTGCTACAAGCAAAAGAATGAAACTGGACCATTTATATCATACACAAAAATAAGCTCAAAATGGATTAAAGACCTATATGTAAGACCTGAAACCATAAAACTCTTAAAACAGGCAGTCATCTCTTGGACATTGGCCTTAGTGACAGTTTTCTAGAAATGTCTCCTCAGGCAAGGAGAACAAAAGCAATTATCAAACTAAAAAGCACAGCAAGGAAATCAGCAAAACAGGCAACTAAATGGGAGAAGATACTCACAAATGATGTATCTGGTAAGAGATTAATATTTAAATATATAAAGAACTCCTACAACTCAACACCAAAAAAACCCCAAATAATCCAATTTTTAAATGGGCAAAGGACCTGAATAGACATTTTTCCAACGAAGACATGCAGATGGCCAGCAGACACATGAAAAGATGCTCAGTATGACTCATGAGGGAAATGTCAATCTCAAAACTACAGTGAGATATCACCTCACACGAGTCAGAGTGGCTAGTATCAAAAAAACAAATAAAAATTTAAAACTTAATAAAAAAAGGACAAGGAATAACAAGTATTGATGAGGATGTGGAGAGAAAGGGAATCCTTATGTACTGTTGGTGGGAATTTAAATTTGTGTAGCTGCTATGGAAAACAGTATGGAAGTTCCTCAAAAATTAGAAATCCCACACAGTCCAGTAATTCCACTGCTGGGTATTTACCCAAAGAAAATGCAAGCACTAGCTTGAAAAGATACATGCAATGCCTATGTTTATTGCAGCATTATTTACAATAACCAAAATACGGAAGCAACCTAAGTGTCCATTGATGAATGAATAAAAAAGATGTGGGGTGTATGTGCGCGCGCGCACGCAAGGGAATATTATTCGGCCATAAAGAAGAATGAAATCTTGCCATTCTCAACAGCATGGATGAACCTAGACAGTACTATGCTAAGTGAAATAAGACAGAGAAAGATAATATACCATGATTTCACTTACATGTGGAATCCAAAAAAACCAAACACAACAAAACAGATGCAAACTAATAAATGCAGAGAACAAACTAATGGTCACTGGGGCGGGAAGAGATGAGCAAAATAGGTGAAGGGGATTAAGCGGTACAGACTTCCAGTTATAAAACAGATAAGTCACAGGGATGAAAGGTACAGCGTAGGGTATATAGTCAATATTGTAATAACTCTGTGCAGTGACAGATAGTAACTGCATCATGGTGAGCATTGTGTAATGTATAAAATTGTTGAATCACTCTGCAGTACACCTGAAACTAATACAATATTGTATGTCGACTGTACTTCAATTTAAAAAGTTTATAACATGTCATATATGAAATATGGCAATTATTACCCAAAAAAAGGAAAAAAAATCTATTAAAAGTTTTCTCACAAAAGATAGAAGGTTTTCTGTGCTTCTATCTATGCTATTTTGGAGAAATAGAGAATCAAATATTTTTGCCTTCAGCTAAAATAGAGAATTACTTTTTTCATTTACAGTTTCATTTACAGAGATTTCTTTAGTTAGAAAAAATTTTGCAGTTCTGCTTTACACTGCAGTGTTTTGTTTTGTTTTTAACAGCTAAAATTAGTGTGGAAATCACAAGCCATCCTTTGCAGTCTAACTTCCTCTTTAAATTCTGGTTTCCAAATACCTCTAATAAAAAGATTTGTAAGTTTAAGTACCAAATGGCAATTGCGCAGATATAAGAAAACCATTGGAGATTTTTCATTTAAAAAAAAAAAAAATGTGTAGGTCCCCATTGATTACCTTAGATACTACTTAAATAATGAAGAAGGTGCTAGTATTTAATAATAAAGTGTTAATACAAATAGTCTACTTTCCTAAAAATGTTTGTAGTTAAAAAGGATAGACGAAGTTTTTTAAATGTGTCAGGTTGGAATGTTTTCTAACACCTAAGTGAGACAAAAATTCTATTAAGTAGGATGGATCCCCAGATTAAAACAATCATTCGATAAAATGTTTCCCAAATATGAGGTGTAAAATCATTTTATATGTAAAAAGTCAAAGCAAAAATTTAACTATTTATTTTAATGTGGTTTAAGAAATATTAACCTAGTATTGTCAGATCCTCAATTTTTCAAATATTTTTACTAACATAAGCTGTAGATATTTTTAAATTACTCAATTTAAAGAAAATTTATTACTCAATTATATTACCCAATTAAAGAAAATATTTGTTCTATAAGTAGCATTCTCAAGTTGCTCTTGAATGTGGCAAAAATTGTCATGATGCCTAAAAATTGTGACCAATGCCTAAAGTTGATAGTTTTGCAATAAAGTGTTCCTTAAGACTAATCAATAAATAAGATGCTGCTAAAGGGGATCAGAAGGGTGCCTGGGTGGCTCAGTCAGTTAAGCGTCTGCCTTTGGTTCAGGTCGTTGATCTCTGGGTCCTGGGATAAGGTCCTGGGATCGAGCCCCAAGAGCCCCAAGTTGGGCTTCCTGCTCAACGGGGAGTCTGCTTTTCTCTCCCACCCCCCCCCCAGTTGTGTGCACATGCACACGTGCTCTTTCTCTCAAATAAAATCTTTAAAATATATATTTTTTAAAAAATAAAGGGGGCAGAATACCAAACATCACTTAATTATTTTAGATTTGTTATAAAAGCTTGATTTCCTCTATTTTGCCTACTAGATACAGTAAGTTTATCTTTTAAATTATCAGAAAAGATACCATTTAGTTACCAACTTAGTAGAGTAGGTGGAATTTGCAAATTAGTATACAGTGTTTTAACATAGTTTGAATCTTTATATTGTAAACCTTGACAAGACAGCTCCAACAGTGTATGCTCCTTTTACTTTAAGCCTCCCCAAACTAATTTGTAGGAATATTATCCTAAATTTCTAATGGGATCCCCCCTCAAAAAAAAGCAGTTTCATAAATGTAATTTCATCTTAGACACAATCTTGGAGGAATGTAATTATTCCTTAAATTTAACATACATTAATCCTTTCAAAAACTCTAGAACATTGGCCTCTTAAGGCTGCAGTGGCTTCATTATAGGAAAGTTTAGACCTGAAGGGTATGTGGGTTTATCTAAGATCACAGAACAGGGAAGTCATGAGTGAGCAGCAGAGCCAGGAGCAGAACTGCGTTCTCGCAGCCCTCAATCTAGTGTTCTAAGTGTTCCATAATAAATATGGTTTTAAAATAAACTGAGAAATAAAGAGTGGTAGAATTTTTACAGTGATTTGCTTCTCCAAATCTATCGTTGATATACAGTTAAGATTTTTAGAAATTAGCTCATCTTTCTATTTTTATTTGTGTTGTTCATGGCTTACATTTTTAGCAAACGGAACATTTGACAAAAATGTCCATTCCTGGTAGAAAACAGAAATATAAGTACTTCTTCAGTGGGGAACGCAAATCTAACTTTACTGAGACACAGACTCACTGTCAGTATGGTGGTAGGACACCTTTTCACAGTCCTGCGGTGACATTACGGGAATCTTTGCTGTTGGGTCCCCTATGAATTGATTTCCCTTTTCTCCTGTTCTCAACTGGAGAAAATGGCGCTCTCTTCCCCACGAAGGAGACAGTGAGGTGACGCCATCGTGTCCCTGTCGGTGTTCCCCAGCAGAGAAGCACTGACTTGCTAGAGGTGGGGAGACCCGAGCGCGCGTGTCATTTGGTTTTAACAGGCTGCTTCATTCTGTGCAGTCCACATTGCCAGTCATTTATGACTTCGCCATTTTTTTTTGCTTCAAAGACCATTCTTTTGCTTCCTTACAGATCAGAGGTCCACCATCAAAACACCAAAGACTCAAGACACAGAAGATGATGAGGGGGCTCAGTGGAATTGTACTGCCTGTACTTTTTTGAACCATCCAGCCTTAATCCGCTGTGAACAGTGTGAGATGCCAAGGCATTTCTGAGCCAAAAGGCCCTATAGCTCTAAAACCACATCGGAAGTTCAAGAAACGAGTCTGTCATCAGGGGAAAAGTTTCACTGCTACATAGGATTTTGTCAAATTGAAGGTGTGACGAGATGGTGTTGTGCTAATGTTAAATGTCAGCCCACAGAGCTAATAATACCTCAGTCTAATGTCATGGGCAGTTGAAATTCATCACATGAAAGGGAATCTGCTGAGAGACTCAGTTGCCCGCTGCCTAACCATGTACAGTGTTACCAGTAGCCCGTTGTGGATAATTCTCAATATATTAATGCCTAGGTGTGCCCAGTACCTTTTCCCCCTCATGTCACTACTGAATTTTGACAGGAGGAAGGAATAGAACGATGGCTTTTTTTTTTAAAGCTTTTGGTGAAACACTACAAACATGAAGAAAAAGAACAAGGTGTAACTATTTAAAAACTGTTTGCTGCCGCATGGTGCCAATGGATAGGGGAAGAACTTCATGAATCTGTGGTACTCTTGGCCTCGTCTTTGTCTTCCCTGAAACGTCTCCACTCTGTGAAGCCAGCATCTGGGGTCTAAAGATGAAAAGGAAAGCAGCATGCATTGTCTGTACAAACATGCAGTGAGATATCCCAAAGCTTTTCCTACTGTACAGATCTCTCGAGTCTGCTTTAAGTGATTTCTTTTCTTTATTATTTTCTTATATTTCTATATGTATAGTGTAATAGTCTTTTGTTAACTAATTTTCTTTTTTCCTTTTAGTGATTAAGCACGATCATGTCCCTTTTTAAGCCTTACCTGAGAGAAGCAATGCCTTAAAATAAAAAAGCATTAATGAAATGAAACTGTGCACAAAATAACTTTCCTCTACTTACTCTGTGCTTTGCCCTCGTGAGTGCCGATGTTCTGTGAAGACATGGGGATGCTGCACACTGACTTGCAGGAAATACTACAAGACTTACGTCTAAGTCACACTATATCTGCCGACTTCAGCAGTGGGTCGCACAGCACACTGATCTTCCACAGGGAAGCTTAAAACAGAAGGTATTTTTAACCCACTGACAGAGCAACGAGGTTAAGCTTGCTTCATCTGCCTGGTGTCCCACAGAACTGTCACAAGAGATTACTATGGGGAAAGTACAGTTTGCAAAACCAGCCACAGCAGCAGAACCTACAGCCCTGGTGTGGGGAGAAGCGTAAATGCTTTACTGTTGGGGCAGTCCGTTTCTAAACCTGACTTGGTGGCAGTATCATGTGTATTTATAAAACGAGGCTAGTCATATTTAGGACAACTGAAGGAAAGCTGGAAAAAAGAAAAACAAGCAAACTTGAACACTGAAGCAACCTCAAGCATCTCTTTATTTTGATGATATATTTTTATAAGGAAAATAAATATTCAGATGATCGGGAATGTATATAACTAAATGAAATCAAGAAAAAGAAATGACAGTATGCATTTAAAAAACAGAATTATGAAATTATATATCAGTACTTAGAATGGGGCTAGGGGAAGTGCTGAAATATAGCAAAAGGTAGGAGATAATGTTGACTGTCACCCATTGTAAATGTCTGCAAATGGATATTTTTTAAATAAGCAGGATTATTACAGGTGATCTATATGAATGTCAAAGCCTTGACTTCCGGGCTTTGCATCTTGTATGTGGGAAGAAATATGACAATCCTAGTTAATTAGACCATAGACCCAAAGCCCTTACAATTGATGCATTTTGTTTTAAAACTAGGCCTTGTTTTTCAGCTTCATCTGCAGTTCTATGTGAAGATTGATAAATCAGTTTTTACTTGTTTTATTAATAAAACGTAATTTGGATATCTTGAGTTGATGGTTTTGTGATTTAGCTGGGTAAACTATCTTTGTAACAGATAAGTTATTTATAAAAATTAAAAAACTTATATTCTAATGTGGATTCTGTGACTTGTTTTTAAAGTTTGTGGGATAGAAGATAATTTATACCCCAGCAGCACATTTGGTAGCTAATTGAAATCAGAGAAAACTCATTCTTCTCTAGAGTCTTCTCGTGACATCATGGCATTCAGCTGCATTTCTTGGATTATTTTTCTCAGTTCCCCCAAGCTTTTTAACTAATGAAAGAGAGCGACCGTGTTTCAAACTGAGCCAAAAATAATGAATGTTGCTTTCTCATAGTTACTGCTTTTCCTTTAGTTTCTTTTGGGGGTTTTAAAGTTTACCTCGTTGAAAACAGGATATCTTGGGCCATTTGGCCTGAGGAGTCATTCAGTTAAGATCTCTTTTATTCCATAATTGTAGGTGCTGGGGATCTCAGTGGTGCTTCTCTTGGAGAGAACCTTTATATTAAGAATTTTCAAAAAACATCACTCAGCTTTTCTGAGCTTGAAAATGGCAAAGCATTCACTGATTTCTTTGTTATAACTGTGGAAAGCCCTGCCTTGTCTCCATTGGTCTTTTAAACTTAGTGGGACAGAAATATTCTTTGCCAAGGAATATGAGGCTGGTGGTCTAGAAACCACCTTCAGGAATTATTGCACTAAAATAGAATTACAGGTACGAAGAACCTCAGACGATAGACTTCTGTTTCTCATCACTAATTATCCTTGGGTGCTGACATTCTCTATATTTAAAGGTGAGGTGGGCAATTAGCAGTTCATGTAACCTGGACTTCTCAGGAAAACTTTTATATTAACAGAACAGTGGCCAGTATTGCTATTATAACTAATACGTCATACAAAGATGCATGCAGATTTTTGTGGGAAATACGAAAATTAATTTTTCTTTTAAAATTTCTAGATCAATCTGCAACCTAATATTAATTGACTTTATATTAGAGAACTGAAGTACAGAAAATCAAATCCATGGACAGTCAAAACCGTATTAGCTGTTAACTTCAAATGTATTTCAATCGAAACGTTATAAATAGCAGACTTCACTGACATTTCGTCAATTACCTCTATCCCAGCTGCATGTTGATGGGACAGTCCAGTGAGCAATGACGGGTTTAAGAAGTGAATGGTGTAAGGTGTAATAATGTCCAGTCCATGAGTAATTGAAGTTGGCTGAATTGCCTTAGAAAAGACTGTTGGATCTGTAGTGGCACCAAGGGCCATTCCAGATTTAATATCTTCATGCTGGGTATTAGCATAGTTTCCCTTATAATATTACAAAATACTTATATTTCAAATGAACATATTTTTGGCTCCAGTTTTTAGAAGCTACAATTATTATAGCCATATTATTTGAAGATGAAATTGTTTAGGGCTGCATTTTAATTTTTATTACTTCCATCTGAAAATAAGGCAACTTGAGAGAAAAGACCTTTAAAGAAAACAGAATTTTGTAGCTTTATATTTGTTAAAGTGGGATTCCCCCACCCTACCCCAGTATGTTTTGGTAGTCTTGTTTTGTTTTGTTCTGTTTTAAGAGAGTGTAATCATACAAAAATGCTTGGTAATGCATTGTCTTTGCAACTATAAGTTTTTTCCTATATTATATGTTCAAAAATAGAACTGCCATGTTACATTATAATAGTTCACTGACTTGCCTAGTTATTTAGAAAGTTTATGAAAGCACTTGCATTTTTTTATTAATTTTTTAAATTCCAGTGGAGTTAACATACGGTGTTATATTAGTTTCAGATGTATAATACAGTGATTCATCAAGTCTATACTCAGTGTGTTTGCATTTTTAACACCATGGCACCTTGTTCCCTAGATAGACCACTCAAATCTTAAGAATCAGGACAGTTGAAGTCCAATTCGGGCATCTCCCTAGATCTACCCTGTAACCTTAGATTAGTTCTTTGCTTTTATTTCTCAGCCTTGTTAAATGAAGATAATTATATTAATTATGTTCAACCCGCCTCACTGTGGCACTGAATGTGAAACTAGCTGAGCCAACCCCTTCTCACTAGGAATTTCATTGTCCTTAAACTGGGTTATGTTTTTGAATGAATGGGCTTTGATGCATTTTTCTCAACAGTATCAGTAAATGAAACGGTAAGTTTGCAATTATTTCTCTGAATTGGGCTAGGGACACATCAGTGGACCAGAATTTGGTATTTCAGTCACTGCGATTAAATTCTTGCCTTTTAATGTCAAAAGGTTAGTTGCTTTGCAAAGATTATAAAATTATCAAAGGCTGACCTGAAGATCAGGTGTGTTTATATTTCTGTTGTATGTCCAGCTATCTAAAGAATGTACATTTTATGATGGAGTATAACAAATTATTTCTCCAGGAAAATAAATAATTTCTTCAAAGACACCTCTCAAATTTTTTTTTAATCTCCCAATTGAAGCAGAGGGTATGGGAGAATATTTTTTCCTGAGAAAACTGGTCAAGAGGGGCACCTGGGTGGCTCAGTCGGTTAAGCATCTGCCTTCGGCTCAGGTCATGATCTCCAGGTCCTGGGATCAAGCCCCCCGTTGGGCTCCCTGCTCAGCAGGGAGCCTGCTTCTCCCTCTCCCTCTCCCACTCCCTCCTGCTTGTGTTCCTCTCTTCACTGTGTCTCTCTCTGTCAAATAAATAAAATCCTAAAAAAAAAAAAAAAAAACTGGTCAAGAGAAGAAGGAAAAAAGAAAAATGCAAACGGTGTAATAACCCTCTCCTCCCCTTTCGCAGGAAAGGTGAGAAGGCAGCCTTCTGACTAAAGGAATAATAGAGACCAAGACTTCCTGTGTGATGCACACCATGAAACTAGCATACATTTTATACAATTCGGCTTGGAGCCTAATGATGACTACCTTTTTGGCTTTTAATAGAATTATTTCACAAGCCCATATGCTGAAGAACCAGATACTTAGAACAGTCTAGACATTCTTAGAAGGCCACTAACCCAAGCAACCAAGCTCTATTAAGCGACTGAATGAGAAGCAAGCCGTGCATCCTCATTGCAGTGAATAATAGGTATTCTTTGTTAAGATCGTGAAGTATCCCAAAGTATATTTAATATCAAATGGCAAGAACATACAGCTAAGTTTCTGAACCTTGCCACTTGTATTTCTCTCTCCTACCGTTCATAACCATTAATAACCTACAGTTAAATGCAATGGGTTCACATTACATGAAGCAAATGGCCCCCACATTTTAAGGCAAGTGAAATAAAGAATAAGCAGGACTCACTGAAAACTTTAGACCAACTGTCATTTTTTTTTCCTCTGAGCATCTGTGCTGTGGAATCTACATTTGCTGCAGTGCGGAGATCTTGAGACCCCCTTGGAGTTGTACAAGGCTCTCATTTTCATAGCATTTTGACAGACTCATCCATTCCACAAGTAAAAGGATTTTGTTACTGTAATGAGTCTCACTGATTCTACGTTCTCAGTTTTCTACAGGCATGACGCTGAGAAAGAAATTCCGTCATTCTCAAAAAGTGCAGTTTAGTAACATTTCGGCTTCGTCTTCTCTAGACAGAATACCTCCAGCTGTTCCTCGTTCCTCATACACATTCACATAGCGGCGAGCTTCCTCTAACCATGTTTTATGAATTACGGTGGGACATGGGACCCTTGGCATCCTGATTCACGTAGGGAATGGGGGTCATACTTGTCTCCTGGCACTTGCATGTCATGTGCTTTCGCGGATGTGTTAGGGGCACACGGGAGGTTTCCTACCGTGGTACTCGGCACAACACCCTGCGTGCGCATTTCAGAGTGATTCCATGGAACCTCACTGACCTTGGGATGATGCTCTCCAGTCACTCCCTCTGCTCTTTGCTCATGTCTGCTTCCAACCCACCAGTGCTTATATCTTCTGTTGACTTTACATTGTTTTTATAGAACCATTTTTTTGTAATGGTTCTATAAAAAATTAACTTAAACTTTTATTAACTTTAATTTCTCTTTCAGTGTTAACAATCCATCTTAAATCAATCCTTCTCTACGTATCTGGGCATTTTTTCCAGTAGGTTTGTACCTCACTCACCAGAGGGCTGAGCAGAATGGCCGTGCTGATTCTCGCCTCAGGACCAACCGTGGTTCACTACTGTGGGGTCAGAACATCTCTTCTCGGCACATCGTTGAGTGGCCAAGACTGCACTTTCCTAGCCACACAGAAGTAACTACCTCACATTCCACTTCTTTGTTTCTCTTACAAACATAATCAAATTGATCTGACAGGACCTACTGCTTCAGCAGATAGATCGGATGCTATGCATCTTTTTAGATATGACCAACACGCGCTTACTACATGAGGCACGCTCCTCAGTGCTTTACAGATATGAACTCGTGTGATCCTCAGAAGAGCCCAAGTGGTAGATATTATGGTATCCCCATTCCACAGACAAGGACCTGAAGCAGAGAGAGATTAAGTGACTTGCCCAGGGTCACACAGCGGGTAAGACGCGGGACCAGAATTCCACATCGGTACAGTCTCAATCCAGTCCTGCTTTCAACCAAATTGATGTTTATTCCTACTTATTCCAAGGTGGCTACAGTGAGTGATGAGTTCTCAGTCTCTGGAATCGTCTTCCTATTTTAGATGACACTTTACCTTTCTCCCTCCTTTGCCAGTCTTCCTAATCTTATTCTGATGGGTGAGGCCAAGGTCTCTTTCTGTGTTCACCACCGTGCAGCCTGCTCCCAACGTGAACGTGGCATGCACCAGACGCACAATAAGTTTTAAGTTCACCTTATAAATTCGGTGACCTAGTATAACTTCATTTTTCTGTTACTTCCCTCAAATGCTTCTCAGTAGGCTCATTCCTGCCACCGGCCGGGTGGCCTGTCACACAACAAGGGAGGGAAAGCCGCCACCTTGGAGCTTCCAAAGGGGAAATAGGTGTGCACGCACGGTCAGTCCTCACTGTTCTCAGATTCTGTGGCTTGTGAATTTGCCTGCTCACTATAGCCATTCGTGGACGTGTGCAGGGCGGTGCAACATCTGGGACCGCTGGCCCTCACGTTCCGGGCTGAGGTCAGACAAGTGCCAATGCTCTGCCTTCTTGCTTCAGCTTTTCCTACTGTAAACAAGAGTCCGTGTTTACGGTCTAGTCGGTGCCACGCTTTTCGCATTGGTGTGCTGCTTGTTGGCGATTTTGCTGTTTAAAACGATCCCCAAGCACAGCGCCGAGGTGCTGTGTAGTGCTCCCAAGGACAAGCAGGCTGCCATGTGTCTTCCGGGGAAAATGCACTTTGTTCAGGTCAAGTCCTAGTGTCGTGGCCTATGAGTTCAGTGCTGGTGAATCAACAATCTATTTTAAACAGAAACACATATAAAGCAAGGTCATGTATCAATTGGCTGATGAAAACGTGACCAGAGGCTGTGGGAACCTCACCCTCTATTTGCCCTAGGAGCAGTGGTTTAGGACTTGCTCATTCAGTTGTTTTTATAGAACCATTTTTTCTAATGTTTATGTTTGAGATTAATCTTTAGTTTCTCTCTCAGTGTTAACAATCCATCCTAAATCAATCCTTCTCTATCAGGGCATTTTTCATTGTGATGACTTCATAGGACTTTCTAGGGCATATGGAACATAGGGCAAGGGCTGAACACACAGGGTCAAAGCTCCGTGGAGTGAGAGATGATTTCCAATGGTTGAGTCCCGGACAATTCATGAAAGGGAGGCATTTGAGAGGGGTCTCAAATGGCGGGTGAGAATCGAGAGAGGGGGCAAGGTGCTCCACAGGACAGAAAACAGAGTGAGCCCTGGCAGAGCCCAGAAACCACAGGGGCCCCACAGAGATCCGCAGGCTCACTTGGCTGGAAGGGGACTACAGGAGGGAAGGGTCATTTGAACCATTCCGTGAAGCAAGAGTAAACGTGTGCTTGATTTGATAAGTAAAAAGAGCCATGAAAATAATTTGGGTAACTGGCCCAAGAGAAATGAAAATATAAGTCCATGAATGTTGATAGAGGCTGTATTCCTAGTAGCCAAACAGTGGAGACAACCCACATATCCACAAATAGGTGAAGGGATGAACAGATTACGGCCTCTCTGTTGGGAATACTCAGCATTAAAAAGCAACAAACACTGTGCAATGGTATCAATGACTCTCAATGCCTTATGCTGAAAGAAGCGAGACACAGGAGTACATCTGCATGACCTCATGTACATAACATTGTAGAACGGGCAAAACTATGGTGCCCCCCCAGAGCGGCAGGATAGGATTCCCTGAAAAGGGGCACGAGGCAACTTTCTTGGGGGTGACGCATATGTTCTACATCTTGATTATGGCAAGCCCCCATGGGTGTCTGCATTTGTCAGAACATTGAAAAATGGATGCATTTGGGGGCGCCTGCGTGGCTCAGTCTGTTAAGCATCCCACTCTGGATTACAGCTCAGATCATGATCTCAGGGTGGTGAGATCAAACACTGCACACTGCGTCAGGCTCTGTGCTGAGTGTGGAGCTTGCCTAGGATTCCCCTCCCTCCTCCCCACCCCCACCCACCCCACCCCCGCTTGTGCAGTCTCTCAGACAGAGAAAGAGGAAGGAAGGGAGGGAGGGAGAAAGAAAACATAAACATATGGGAAGGGGGAAAAGAAAAAAAGGGGAGAGGGAAACAAGCCATAAATGCCAACATAGGGAACAAACTGAGGGTTGATGGAGGGAGGTGGCTGGGGGATGGGCTAGATGGGGGATGGGCATTAAGGAGGGCACTTGTTATGATGAGCACTGGGTGTTGTACGTAAGTGATGAATCCCTGAATTCTATTCCGGAAACCAATATTGCACTATATTTTAACTAACAAAATTTAAATTAAAAAAAATAAATGGATGCATTTGTTACATAAAAATTATGCAATTTATATTAATGTATTTTATTGTATGTAAATTAAAATAACATTTGTTTTAAAAGAAGCTTTAGGAGGGGAAGCATCTGATACATATTTCAATACCTTCCCCCCATTCTGATGAACAAACACCCATGGGAAAGGCAAGTAAGTGGAAAAGCAGAAACACAAAACAAATTACCAACTAGATGCTCCCTTAGTAATCATCAGGTGTAAGGTAAAACCTTGTCATATCTAAAGCATCATCCTACTGGGGAATTTCCGTTATCCACACTGTTGCTAACTAGTATTTGACAGCTTCCTATTAGTAGGATATATACCAATTCCTGTCTATCACCACTATATACCTGGTGACCAGCATATCTGGTTGGTTTTCTTCTCAAACTGTAATACTATTGAATTAAGGTAACTGCATGAGGTCATCCTGTGTTTAGGAGCATTGTGTTGTCATCTTGTTCTTGATGATGAGCTCAAGTGTGAAATTGGTGCACACTTACATACTGTGAAGAGGCCTTCTTGTGGCTTGCATTCTGCAGAATAGAAGAGAAAATCTGCAAATAGAATTCTCCAGGGAGCTATCCACCTTTAGTTTTCCCAGTCTTAAGTGTGTTTTCATTAAAATATGTTTAATTCTAGTAATTCTTTTACATGTAAAGTTAATGCCTCTGCTTACACTCACTATGCAGCATCTTATGCGGACAAATCCCAAGCAACTATCAGATGTTCCGACTTTCTTGAGTTAAACCTTGATTTAGAAATTTAATTTCTTTTTTATTCATTCAAAAAATGCCGTCCTCTATGTGCCAAACATACTGGGTTTTGGTATGTAAGAGTGAACAAGACCCAGGGTTACCCTTGGGGTCTCCCAAGGCTCAGGACTGTCATGCTATCTGCTTCATTGTGTCCCTTCTCTATATGTTACCCACTTGTTTTGAGAGTGGTCTTGTTATATTGTGTTTTCAGATTCCCTCTTAAATAGCATATGCTCAAATTCAGAAGAATAAATTTGTGTAAGTGAGCAAGCATTACCTTTATTGAAAACTACACCCTTTAATGCTCTCTGGCTTCTGCTTTTGTGATATGAGAGAGACCTCATCAGTCAGGGGATGTTACTAAATGCCCAGAACATTAGCTTTTAATCACTTCAGAACTGGTTTTAGTGGTATATTGGTGAGGCGTGAGGGAAAGGGAAATAGGCAAGTAAGCACATTGACCTTATAGCTCCCTAAAGGCTGGTACATTTTGCTCTAAATACTGCACTCTTTGTATCTTGCATTTGTGGTATGCTGAGCAGCATCTGATTTTCTTTTTTTTTAAGTTGGATGGATTCCTAAATCTGACAGTTTGTTTGTTTTCTTTGTTGCTGTCTTTCGATCAATATTCTCTTTAAGAAGGAAGGAAGTGTGGAAGGTATCTCAAAAATGGATTCCTCCCCCACCTAATGCCGCATTGGGGAAAGCACACGTGTGGTTTCTTTCCTTGGGCTCCGCGTTCTTGCTTTCTAAGCACATCATGAGGGCGTCTCTCATCAGCTGAGCCCTATGTGGCACCGTTCCTAACTGCTGAATAAACAGAATGGAAGTCGAGCAAAAGAAAAGCACGAATACACACAGAGGCATAATTACAAGGGAACATTTTTAAGTTGAAAACATTGCTCACCCGGAAAAAACTTTACAGAGAGAAGTTTAAGCTGTTTTCAGTTTTCCCTTCAGAACTATTCTCTTACAGGGCTGATATTTCCATTGCTCTAAAGAAACTAGTAGAGCAGAGGATTCAAGTTTTAATTAATTCCAAAAGACGCCACAAGCATGGTGTTGTGGTGGGCTCCAAAGCACCTGATGTTGATCACAGGCCACGAATGCCGAGCGGAGGAAGCCACGGTTGGTTGGCGGGTTGGGGGGAAGGGTCCTGGGCCCAGTGGAGCCGTCAGCATTCCCCCCCCCGCCACGGCCCCGCAGCGGCCCCTCTCAATTCCGTCTGGGACGGACTGCTTGAAAACCCACGTGAAGCCATCACCTCCACGGCATGCGAATACAGGCCTTCCGGCGGGGGGCATCCACCCACCACTTATGTTAGCTGTGTGGGGCCTTAAACTTGAGTCAGACCCCTCCCCACCATCCTCGCGAACAATAGCAACTGCAGCAAAGCAAGCCCCACTGAGGGCCCGCATCCCGCCCAGGAGCAGCCAAGGAGCACCAGATGGCAAGCTCCGAGCTCTCCTCCCCCGCCACCGCCCCCCCCCCCCCCCCCCGCCCAATCCATCACCGACTCTTTCAGGGATTCGGAGCACCGAGGAAAAACGGGAACAATGAGCTGAATTTGCATAAAGCAAAATCGATTTCGGTTCAAAGTCTGCTTTTTGTTCTAACATCCATAAACTTCTTTATAGACCGTCAGCCCCTTGAGAAGTGGCCGAAGAGGAGAGCTTTCCCAGCCCGGGGCGCCCGGGTTAGCCCCCAGCCTCCTAGGCGCGGGGACGCCGGCGGGGCCGCGGGGAGGCCGACCCCCGCTAGCCGCCGCTGCTGGAAGAGCGTCCGCGGAGCCCCGCGCCCCCGTGGGCTGGGCCTAAGGAGCCTGGGGCGGGGGGCCCGAGAGCGGCGGCGGGAAGCGTCCCTGCGGACAGGGCGGCGGGGCGCAGAGGGGCCGGGGCGCCTGCCGCGGTCAGCGGCCGGCCGTGCGCGCCACAGTCCGCCGTCCCCTGGCTCCCGTGCACGAGGTCGGGGGCCGCAACCAGGGCTGCCGCCTCCCTCCTCCGCCGGCCGGCAGGTCTTCGGGGCGCGGGGGCCCGCGGCGCGATCCGCACCTCCTCTCCGCGGGCGGCGGACGTGCGCGAACGGGCGCGGCGCGGCGGGAGAGGGCCCCGAGGCGGCCGCGGGGATCATCCGGGCCCCACGCACATGACCTCCCTGGGCCCCTCTCCCCCCCCCCCCCGCGGATCAGGAGGGTGCCCCCTCACCCGCTGGGCCACCGCAGTACCTTGCAGGTCAGTGGAACTTGCTAGGACCTGCAACCCCGAAGGGCCCAAAGTTGGAGGGAAGAGTAGCACGCAACCTCCCGGCGGGTCCTGGGTGGGGATGGTGAGTGGAGACACTTGTGTCTCCCCCACTTGTTTCCTAGCCCCAGCTGCTCTTGCTGGGGACACTGCTGGTCGGGGTTTCTGACTTAACGCCTGAACTGTTTCCCGAAGGGTGGCCCCTGTCCCTTCCGAACGCTACTGCTCAGCCAGTGTGTCAGCGGAGCTGCAGGGGAAGACGGGGGCCTTCCACAGGCTTCTCCAGGGCCCCCTGCTTCAGCCGGGTGCAGTACGTGACCGCCCTGCGGAGCTCATGCTCCAGGCCCGCTCCTGCACCCCTTTCTCCGGAAGAAGAAACCCCTTGTCTTATGTTGGCTGTGTGGGTTCTGTGCTCATGGGTAAGGCATTCAGGAAGCCCCCAGCAGTGATGCCGGCTGAAGCTCTGCGGGCAGAAAGGAAAGGCAAACCCACACCAAGACTGCGTATCTATCTTTATGAAGAACGCTGGCCCCTCCATGACAGAATGGGCCAGATGTAGTTGACTTGCTACCAAGGGGTTGGTTGTCGTCCTTAAGGAAAAGGACCAGACCACATCAGGGGCTCGACTTTGGCCTCCAGTGCTGACAGGTTAGAAAGAGGCAGTCAGTAACTCCATTGGCCTTGGTGGCAGTTTCTCTGCTGGGCCTGTGCATAACCGCCGTCATTGCCGCCATATCCCTGCTACGCATGTGCCTAACCTCCGTCATTGCCGCCATATCCCTGCTACGCATGTGCTTAACCTCCGTCACATCCGCCATAGCCACTCCATTCGTGTGCCCCTCATGGCAGTTCCAAGGGGTCCACGACAACATCTGACCATGTCAACTAAGTCATTTTGTCTCCTTGGTCGTTCAATGCCTCTTCTGTAGTGATGCTTTCCAGTGGACATAATGTGTGATGCAGAAATCTTACTTCATGCCCCCTCCCGTGTAGCCATCACATGCCTCTACCCCACACCCCTTTCTCTCCCATCGTCCGGTTCTTTTCTCTCTTAGCACCTGATGAGACAGCCAGGCCATTGGCTACTGCCCAGCCATCAGTATGAGTCTCCTTCCACTCAAAGTGGATGGCCAGCTGCACAGCTTACAGTTCCACACACTGGAAGATTTTCCCTCTCCACTGTCTTTCAAGGTCACCTTGAGTGCAGCTGTAAGGTAGCCACCCTGCATTTTCAGCTCATGCCCACGTACCAAACCGACCCCATTCATAAACCAAGCTTGGGCTTTTTCTTTCTCCTTTGCTGGTCATATAGGACCCACCCCCATTTTAAGGCTCTAAGTGTGAGCTGGGGAAGGGTTCCTGGTGGTGTCATGGGGGCCTGGCTACCTGCTCATGTAGCTTACATGTGCCCTCTCGTCCTGCTTGGCCTTGATCCTGGATGTATTGCTTCCACCTAAAAATGGACTGATGGTGGGCCCATTCGATTTTACAGTTTGATGGGTCTGACAGAACCCAGCTTATAATGGACAGTTCTAGATGCATGGTCAGTTGGTGCCCCACAACCAAGGCCCAATGCTCTTTCTCAAAAGAAGTATAATTTTCTGCTGTGGATAACATAGCCTTGCTCCAAAGTCTGGGGGTCTGTGTTGTGAGTGTCCCGCTGCGGCTTGCCATCAGCTAGCTCTACCTTGTGTCTCGTTCCACCACTGACACCTTCAACACCACAGGGTCTCGTAGACCTCATGGTCCAGGCAGCAGGCTTGCTTACACTGCCTCCTAGGCCTGCTGCAAAGCTCTTTCCCGCTCCTAACCCGACTCAAGCTGACAGCCTTTTATGTCACCTGGCGTACGGACTGGGGGAGTCTTTGTGTGGAATGTGCTGCCTCCAAAACCCAAAGGAGCCCATCAGGCACAGTGTTTTCTTTGGAATGGATGAAGTAAAATACAGCAGTTTGTCCTCTGTTTTGAAGGAGACATCTGATCATGCCCCTGGCCAGTACGAAAAACTTCACTGAAGTGGTAAGTCTCTGAAACTTCATAGGGTTTATCTCCCACCTCTGGGGAGCTTGTCTTACTGAGGCTTCTGCTTAGTGGTCACCTCTTGCTCTTCCCCTCTGATCAGCATGACATCATCAGTGCAATGGATCAGCGTCTCCGATTCCTTTCGACTGAATCATGACAGAAGGCAGGAGAGCTCACATGGCCCTTAGGCAAAACCGTAAAGAAGTATTTTCCATCCAACATGACTACAAATTGTTTCTGATCCTCTTTTCTAACTGGAATAGAAAAGAATGTATTGCCAGCTCAGGGACTGCATACCGTGTCCTTGAGATCTTCTTAACCTGTACTGCTGTGGCGGAGTATCATATGTGACACGACAGTGGACATCAGGGCTAGTACTCAATTGAGACTACAGTTGTGTCCAGTCAGACTCTAGGATCCAGCCAGTTTCTGCAGGAACCAGACTGCTAAGGAAATGCAGCTAGGATGGGGACTGCCATCTCTGTACTCTTAAGTCTTTAATGGCTTTACTAATCTCCATTTCCCCCAGGATGCAATATTGTGTTTTATTTACTTTCTTGGCAGGGAGTGGAGGTGGCAAGGATGAGAGGGGTAAGTCCCATAGGCCAAGGACCCAATATGGTGGTGACTTCAACCACCAAGTGTATCGATTCCAATTATATACTCAGGGCCTGGGGAAATGATCCCTGGATAGGTCAGTAGACCAGACTTTAGCTAGGACTTCACTAATTATCTGACCTCAGTGAGTCACATCTCTCAAAGAGGGTCACAGTGACACTTCAGATCATGCATGTTAAAATTAACTCAGACCCTGTGTCCATAGTTCTCAAAATGTCTGGATATTGTTCTTTCCCAGTATACAGTCACCTGAGTAAATGGCTACAGGTCCCTTTAGGGAAGGACCAGGAGAATATTACTGTCTATATTTGTCATGGTTGTAGAGGATCCTTCTTCCTAGGGACATGGCCACTTCTTCAGTTAATGGGTTGAAAATCTGAAAATAGACTCTGTTCCAGGAACTGAAGAAGGGGCCACGGCTTTATTTAGGCAACTTCCCTTAGCTTTCTGCTCTTCCATTCTTGACTTTTTCTCTTACAGATGTTGAGCAGCAACTCTGTTGGCTGTAGGGTCATTGTGCTCTACCAGCCGTCTCCATGATTCCTTGCTGGCCAAGTCCCCATGGCCACCCCTTCCCTCTTGCTGGTCATTGTAGTCATTGCAACCTCCCAGCTTCTGGTGGTTAAGTGCTGCCATTGACCTCTATTACTTCGTGGGGGTGGAAAATGAATACTAATGAGCCCAGCCCTTTTACCATCCACCCTGGGCTGCAGAGGAAAGCCACCACTGAACTTCCTCGTGATGCTGAGTCCCTGTCACCAGGGCATTCCTGATGGCCTTGGGGAACCCCAGAGCCCTCCCTGGAACATTTTCTCTGGCAGGTCTTCCAGCTTCACATGAGATAGGCTTTCCAGCATGACCAGTCCCCTCTGTCTCTGTATTCCTTCCTTTACCATCTGGGGCAACTCAGGCATTTTCACTTTACTCAGAATTGGCCACTCCTAACAGCCATTCAGCAGGACTTTGCCCCCTCCTCTGGAGGCCTTGCTAGGGGGTTAAATCCTGTGTCCAATAGAGTGCCCCCAATCAAAAAATTCTACTTATCCAGTCTTAATTTCTAGCTCCCTTAATCAAACCCCCAAAAATCTAATGGCAGGGATCCTCCCTAGCTCCTGCCAGTATATTAGCTGATTCTTGCAACTCCTTTGGGATATAATCATCTTCCTCCCTGGTGAAGTACAGTCTGTAGACAACCAGATTCTGCTGGTATTGAACCGTAGTTCCCAGGCCGGAGAAGGGGTGAGGGTGACTCTGTACAACAGAGGCATCTGCAGTGTCTTCAGCACGGGGACGTGTCATTTCCCACTAAGGAAGGGCTGGCCACTTCTGCGAGCCCAGAGGGTTCAGGGGAGTCTGCAGAGCCAGCATCCTGGGAGGCATCCCTCCCGGTGTCCCCACCACATGCTTGTGGGGCAGGTTCTCCAGCCAGAGCGATGATCTTGGCAACATGACCGACCTGCCTGGACCAAGTACTTCAGTGTCTCGGAAATTATGTGACTGACAGGTCCTGCGTTCACAGTTCGGCGGTGTCAGTTCCTCCTCTGTGGGAGACAAAGAGGCACTCTGGCTCTCACGCCCGGCCTCAGTCTGCTCATTGAGAGCCTCTGGTCCTTGGGATCTCTCTGGAAGGCCTCGATATGATGCGCCCCCTGTAGACATCACTTTCCCGTCTTCGCATCTGAAGGACAGGTTGACCGCCAGGACCTTCTCCTCGAGTCACCACTGGTGGGATCCTTAGCACCCGGGCTGCCACCACATACCAGGGTCTCTCTGCCTCACACGCCACTCAGAATGGCAGCCTCCTCGCTCGCCGGGAGTGAGCTACCCTGTCCTTCACTGCCTCTCGTTTCCCTGGGCCTCTCCTGGCAACACTTGTGTTGGTTCAGGTCCTCTGAGGAGGAGAGGCTGAGATGGGTGAGAGAGGCAAGGGGGGCAGAGCTGTGGAGGATAAAGAAGGAAGAAGCGGGAGAAGGCAGGAGAACCTCTGGACGGCAATGCCGACCTCGGCCCCGGAAGGAGAGAGGGGCGGGAAGGAGGGCTGAGCTGGGCTCAGTACTTGCTCAGGGTCCTGGAAAGAAAGCTGCGGAACAGAGGAGATCTGTCTTTCAGGAAAGGGGCTGAATGAGTGCTCCCGTCATGCTGTGCCTGGCCAGGAGCAGCTCGTCGGAAAAGGGGCCTCAGCACAGACACAGCGGTGGACCCAGAGGGGAACAGCTGGGCCTGTCAGTCATCTGTGCTTCCTGCAGTGAGGGATCTGAGGGTGCATTTCTCTGGCTGTCACAGCCAAAGCCCCCTCCCACCTCCACCACTGGCTCCAAGGATGGCTGACTCTCAAAGAACAGCAGGTTTCAATAGCTCCCACCGGAGGTGCTCCATGACCGTGACCGTCAGACAGGGGCTCTTCCTGGCCAGTGTGGAGCAAGGTGATTCAACACGGAGCCCGTCTAAGTGAGATAGGTCAGAGAAAGGCAAACACCTTATGATCTCACTTACATGTGGAATCCAAAAATGCCAAGCTGGGAAACTGAGCAAAAGAGGGGGCTGGGGGACCTGGGGAGATGCTGGTCAAAGGGCACAAACTTCCAGCTATGAGATGAAATAAGCTCTGGGATCTAATGCACAGCGTGGTGATTCTAGTTTATAAGACTGTGTGGCATGCGGGACAGTTGCTCAAAGAGTAACTTCAATGTTTTCACCACACACAACAACAACAAAAAAAAGGTAAATGTGTGAGTAGAGATGTTAACCAGCCCTACCGTGGTTATCATTTCACACCATATAAGAAAATGGAGTCATCACATTGTGTAGCTTAAGCTCACACAATATTCTAATATCTCAGGAAAGCTGGTGGGGGGGACATCGAGCAGGTTGGCAAAGCTGCATTTTTGGGGCCGCCTGGGTGGCTCAGTCATTGGGCATCTGCCTTCAGCTCGGGTCATGATCCCGGGGTCCTGGGATCAAGTCCCGCATCGGGCTCCCTGCTCAGCAGGAGGCCTGCTTCTCCCTCCCCCACTCCCTCTGCTTGTGTTCCCTCTCTCGCTGTTTCTCTCTGTCAAATAAATAAATAAAATCTTTAAAAAAAAAAAGCTGCATGGTTTTCAGGCTCTCTTGGTCTAGTATTAATCACACAGCACCATGATTTGACTTTTTCTCTTGTGAAGCACAGTGTAGATGAGATTTAATAACATTCTGAGAAAGTTGTCTTCATTAGCCATGAAAGAGAAAGGGCAAGTAGTCTGGTACCTCAGACAGCTTTGGGGCGAATATTTGTCATTATGTGTATTTTTAAATCTCGTGACAGCTTACAGCCTTGATATATTTAGAAATGGTATCTTTTCTTCCCAACTCTGACCCACTTGTATCCAGCAACGGCTTGAGGAGATGGGGCGGATGTGCCCCCTTCCCCCATTTAGTGAGGGGAAAGAGGAGGGGAGAGATCTAGCACCTGTGAGCCCAGGGCCTTGTCCTGCCCTAAACAAGACAAGCAGACTCCCAGGATTTGGATTCACGGGGTGGGGTGTGAGGACCCGGGAGGAGGGAGGCCGCCACCAAGGCAGTGACTGGTGAAGGAACCCCGAAGCTCCATGCTGTTCTGGGCGTGGAGAATTTCAGGAGTTTGGAGGGGAGGTGGGGCATGAGCAGAGAAAAGTGATGCAAAGGCCCTGTGGCAGGAAAAACCTGACATATCTGAGGAACTGACAGAAGTCCAGGCAGCCTGGGGTCCAGAGAGAGGAAGGGAGTGTGGCCTGCACGAAGGTCCGAGTGGGAGGTACTGGCTGGATGTGCAAGTCTGAGGCCACGTTATGAGTTTGGGGCTTAGAGAGGCCCAGGGCTGCTAAACAGAGTGGGTGTCTGGTCAGAACTGCCTTTTCTAGAAGCTTGCTCTGGCAGCAAGTGTAAAGAATGGATTAGAGGGGTAAGAGGCCCTTGTTGGGCAAAGGTCACAAACAGGCAATTCTCAGACACAGAAAACACACAGCCAAGGCTCAGCGGAAAAGAGCTAAGCCTCACTGTAAACAGGAAAGTGCAAATCAGAACCACAGTGACATCAACAAGAGAAAGGATAAGAACCATATGATCATTTGAATAGATGCAGAAAAAGCACTTGACAGAGTACAACATCCATTCATGATAAAGACCCTCAACAAAGTTGGTTTAGAGGGAATATACCTCAACATAATAAAGGCCTTATATGAAAAACCCACAGTTAACTCATACCCAATGGGGAAAAACTGAGAGCTTTTCCCCCAAAGCCAGTAACAAGACACAAGACAAGGATGTCCACTCTCTCCACTTTTTTTTCAACATAGTACTGGAAGTCTTAGCCATGGTAATCAAACAACAAAAAGAAACAAAAGGCATATAAATTGGTGAGGAAGAAGTAAAACTTTCACTATTTGCAAATGACATGATACTATATGTAGAAAGCCCTAGAGATTCCACCAAAATACTTCTAGAACTGATAAATGAATTCAGTAAAGTTGCAGGATACAAAATCAATATACAGAAATCTGTTGCATTTCTATACACTAATAATGAAGCAACAGAAAGAGAAATTAAGAAAACAACCCCATTTACAATTGCACCAAATATAATAAAATACCTAGGAATAAACTTAACGAAAAAGGTAAAAGACCTATACTCTGACACTATAAAACACTGATGAAAGACATCAAAGATGACACAAGAAATGGAAAAACATTCCACACTCATGGATTGGAAGAACAAATATCACGAAAATGTCTATACTACTTAAAGCAATCTATAGATTTAATGCAATCCCTATCAAAATGCCAATAGCATTTTGCACAAAACTAGAACGAACAATCCTACAATTTGTATGGAACCACAGAACACCCCAAATAGCCAAAGCAATCTTGAAAAAGAAAAACAAAGCTGGAGGCATCACAATTCCAGACTTTAAGTTATATTACAAAGCTGTAGTCCTCAAGACAGTATGCTACTGGCACAAAAATAGATACATATATGAACAGAACAGAATAGAAAGCCCAGAAATAAACCCACAATTAGATGGTCAATTAATCTTTGACAAAGGAGGAAAGAATATGCAATGGGAAAAAGTCTCTTCAACAAATGGTGTTGGGAAAACTGGACAGCAACATGCGAAAGAATGAAACTGGATCACTTTCTTACACCATACACAAAAATAAACTCAAAATGGATTAAGGACCTAAATGTGAGACCTGAAACCATGAAAATCCTAGAAGAGAGCACAGGCAGTAATGTCTCTGACATCAGCCATAGCAACATTTTTCTAGATAAGTTCCCTGAGGCAAGGGAAACAAAAGCAAAAATAAACTACTGGGACTATATCAAAATAAAAAGTTTCTGCACAGCAAAGGAAACAGGCAACAAAACCAAAAGACAACTGACAGAATGGGAGAACATATTTGCAAATGACATATCCGATAAAGGGTTAGTATCTAAAATATATAAAGAACTTAGGCAACTCAACACCCAAAAACCAAATAATTCAATTAAAAAATGGGCAGAAGACATGAACAAACATTTCTCCAGAGAAGACGTGCAGATGACCAATAGACACATGAAAAGATGCTCAGAATCACTCATCATCAGGGAACTGCAAATCAAAACCACAATGAGCTATCACCTCACACCTGTCAGAATGGCTAAAATCAAAAACTCAAGAAACAAGTGTTGGCAAGGATGTGGAGAAAAAGGAACACTTATGCACTGTTGGGGGGAATGCAAACTGGTGCAGCCTCTGTGGAAAAGAGTATGCAGTTTCCTCAAGAACTTAAAAATAGAACTACCCTTAGATCCAATAATTGCACTACTGGCTTTTTACCCAAAGAATAAAAAAACACTAATTCAAAAGGATATATGTACCCTGATGTTAATAGCAGCATTACCTACAAGCAGCCTAAGTGTGCACTAATAGATGAATGGAAAAAGAAGTGGTGTATATATACAATGGGATATTATTCAGCCATAAAAAGAATGAAAACTTGCCATTTGCAATGACATGGATGGAGCTAGAGAGTATAACGCTAAATGAAATAAGCCAGTCAGAGATAGACAAACACCATATCATTTCACTCATATGTGGAATTTAAGAAACAAAACAAACCAATGAAGGAAAAGAGAGAGAGAAATCAAAAAACATACTCTTTTTTTTTTTTAAAACATACTCTTAATTGTAGAAAACAAACAGATGGTTACCAGAGGGGAGGCGGGTGGGGGGATGGGTGAAATCGCGGAAGAAGATTAGGAGCGTGATTATCTTGATGAGCCCTGAGTAATCACTACAGTGATTGTTGAATCACTACATTGTACACCTGAAATTAATACAACACTACACTGGAATTAAATTTTTTTAAAATAGTTAAAATGTAAAAATAGATAGGGGCGCCTGGGTGGCTCAGTTGGTTAAGCGACTGCCTTCGGCTCAGGTCATGATCATCGAGTCCCGCATTGGGCTCCCTGCTCGGCGGGGAGTCTGCTTCTCCCTCTGACCCTCCCCCCTCTCATGTGCTCTCTCTCTCATTCTCTCTCTCAAATAAATAAATAAAATCTTTTTTAAAAATGTAAAAATAGATAGATGATAGATAGATAGATAGATAGATAGATAGATAGATAGATAGATAGATAAAACCACAGTGAAATGAGACTCACACCCATCAAGTTAGCAACAGTGGAAAAGTTGCCAACACCTTTTTGTTGAGAATGTAGGCAAACCAGGTCTGAAACCCGGCAGGAGGAGGAGTCAGGAGAATCTAAAGAAGTTGAGGATGTGTTCTGTCTGCAATACTACTCTAGGGAGATGCCCTGTGGGCGCTCATCCCCACGCCAAGAATGTGAATATAAGAACGTTTATTGAAGCATGCTTTGTAATGCAAGAAGAACAGGGGCGATAACGTAAATGTCCACCAGTGGGGGAACGGTGTGTGACTAGGGCAAAGTTCACACTATGGAATCCATTCAGGAGTTAAAATAACCTGTGCTAATGCAGCTATGTTGCAAAGTGACAAAAGCAAGTTGCAAGCAGGATTATCTGGCATTTGGTACCGCTTATGTAATATTTTAAATGCAAAATAGTATGTATTTTCAGACATCTCTGGATGTGGTGAAAGTATGAACAAGCAGAAATGAGGGTAGAAGTCAGCTTTAAAATGGTGGTTACCTCCAGAGAGAGAAGAGAGATGACAAGATTCAGAAAGTCAGAACGAGGGCTTCATTTCTATAATATTCACATCCTTTTAAAGATTTAATGCATTTAATGGCTAATGTCAGCATTTATAAAATCTGAATAGTAGATGCTTAGGTATAAGTTTTAACATTCTTCACTTTTGTACATCTAAAATTTTTTATTGAGAAAGTTTGGGGGTGGGGGGAGCGCCTGGGTGGCTCAGTGGATTAAGCGTCAGACTCTTGATTTCGGCTCAGGTCATGATCTCAGGGTCCTGGGATCGAGCCCCGCACCACCGGGCTCGTGCTCAGCGGACAGTCTGCTTGAGATTCTCTCTCTCTCTCTCCCTCTTCCTCTGCCCCTCCCCCTGCTCTCATTCTCTCAATAAATAAATAAATCTTTTAATAAAATAAAAGGCACTAAGACCTTGCTGACCAAGTAAGTAAGTTGCTTGAACAGACGGTTCACCAAAGAGGAAACAAACGTTTTAACCAAAGATGAGGAGTTTAACCTGCTCTCCCATCAAGTTGCTGGTAAGGTGCTGCTGGTGGTGGGGGTGGGGGTGTTTCTAATGAATTCTTGCTGGTGGAAGGGGGTCATTAAGTCAGGTCCTCGTGCATTCCTGGGGAGGGTATGAATTTGCATGTCCTTTTGGCAAACAATTTGGCAACAGGCATCGGAGGCCTTAAAATATCAATTACTTTGCTTGTGTCTCATAATTCCACAATGGGTAAACTCTGAAATGGTGAAAATGCTTTAAGCCAAAGATATTTATATTTATAACAGCAAAAAAGAAGTAAATTGTAGTCTCTCCACTACGAAAGATATAGTTCTAACAGATGATGTTTACAAAGTTTGTAATAAGCTGAGGAAATGCTCATGTTAAAATTTTACAAGAAGAAAAAACCCAGAATTTTAATTATCTCTGGAGAATGATCTCAACTATACATCTGCAAACCAACAACAACAAAAATTTCTATACTGAAAGCATGTCAGAAGGAAGTACACCAAAACGTTAAGCAGTTGATTTTTTTTCCAGTCATTTTCCTGTATCTCCTGTTTCCTCTAATGAGTATGTATTTCTTTAATAATGCAATGCACATGCACATTATTTTCCAAAGACAAATCAATGTTAGGGGTCTTCAGTGGATGCGTGCATGGTGTGGTTATAATGAGATAGAGCGCAATCCCCTGCTCCTGAGAAGGAGCACAGAGCAGGAGATTCTGGGGTGGTGGCTGATCCGGCCATCATGTGTCTTTTTCATGTGCATCGTGATTTGGGTTCAGCTTCAGTTGCTTTTTTATATTGCCCTAGGTAAAAGGATAGTCTTGCATTGTTCATCACATTTCCTGAAGAGCCCATTCTAGTGAGGAGAGCAGAACTGAGGGAAGATAAAGTCAAAGCTACATCCCAGGCCAGCACCACACACACAGTTAGACTTTGTGCAGTATAGCAACCCTGAGCTCTGTGTGGCTTTTAGATTTATAATTAAATTAATTAAAATTTAAAGTTCGATTCTTCAATCACAGTAGCCATATTTCAAATGCTTAATGGCCACATATGTGTAATGACTATTCTCTTGGACAGAGCAGAACATTTCCATCATCCCAGAAACTTCTATTAGTCAGCACTAATGGAGAAAAGTAACTGGCTTTTCCCATATGCAAAGATGGCTCAACATTAAAAAATTAGAAAAGCACCTTAACAGATTAAAGGGGAAAATGTAATCATCTGAATAGATGTAGACAAAACATTCAGGGAATTCAAGATTTGTTCATACCAACATAAATAACACCAATAATAAAGAAAAAAGAACCAATTCATAATAACAATAAAACTACAAGGTACCCAGGAATAATTTCAATAACACATGCACGCATACCTTTGTAGAGAAAATGACAAGTCACTCCTACAGAAAATAAAGACAACCTAAATAAATCTAGAGATATGCCATGTTCCTAGATGGGAAGAATCAGTATTACTAAGATGTCAATCCTCCACAAATTAGTCCATAAACTCAAAAAAAATTATAATAAAATTTCCATTAAGGTGTTTCATAGAACTTACCAACTGACCCTGACATTATCCAGAACAATTAAGGACCAAATATAGCTAAGACATTCCTAAAGACAAAAAGAGAGGAGAGACCTGCCCCATCATTCATTCGTTCATGTAGTCATTCGACAAATACTGAGCACCCACTCTATATTCTAGCTTGAAGAGCCGTGTAGGGTACATAGCCGTTAACAAAACAGTCAGCAATTCCTGCCCTCATAGAGCTTGGTCACATCCAAATATCAAGACTTGCTCTAAAGCTCTAATAACGGTGACGCTGTGGTGTTAGCCCCGGCACAGATAAACACAATAGGGAGACCGGAAACAAAAGCTTGACACGGGATAGGGTTTGATAGAGGAACAACATGTCCACGTGGAGAAAACAATTTCTCACCACACATGAAAACCCATTACAGGTCGATTAAAGACCTAAAGTGAAATGTAAGACTTTAAAAGTTTTAGAAGAGAATACAGAAGACTATTTTTGTAACCTTGGGAGAGGGAAATGCTTCCTATAAGACATGAAGAAAAGCACAATCCACTAAGAAATTGTTGATTATTTGGCTACATAAAAATTGACAACTTCTGCTCAACAGAAGTCCCTAGAATTTAAATAAACCACAGACTGGGAGAAGATATTTCCAAAGCACATAACTGAAAAAAAAATTATCACTGTATATAAAAGACTGCTACAAATCAATAGGAAAAAGGTAATTAGAAGATGAGCAAAGGATACAAATAGGCAATTCACAGAAGAGGAAACGCAAAAACCCAACACCAAAAGATAGAAATCAGGAAAATGCAAATTGAAACAATGATATGGTTAAAATCAGATTGTCAAGGAAAGGAACAAAACTAAAGAAAAGGACAAAAGAGATATGTGTGAAGTCCACACACCACTGGTTAAGATTGGTAGTTGATTCAACCACACAGAGCACAATGAGGCAGAATTTGAGAACTGAAATGCGTGTTGTTACCATGGCGTTTGCAATTTTCCTCTTAGGTGGACAGAGAAACTCTTGCTCATGAGCACAGAGACCTGTGTGAGAACAGTCATTGCACAGAAAGTGGATTAGTAGTTGCCTAAGCTGGGCTGGGAATTGACTATAAATGGGCACCAGGGTCTTAAGGGAGTGATAGAAATGTTTGACTGTGGTAATGGTTGCACAACTTTGTAAATTTACTAAAAAATCATTGAATTGTATACTTTAAAGGGGATAAACTATATGGTATGTAAGTTATACCTAAATAAAGTTGTTTTTAAATTGTCATTTCAGCCTTATCTGCAATGATAACAAAAAGGAAAACAGCCAATAATTTTATAAATTGTCATAGAGATTCAATGGAATACAATACAGTGACTCAAATAAATAAATCAGAGCTACTTACAGCGACAGGAATAAACCTCCAAAATGAAAAGTAATGGCTGAGGTGGTAAGAGCAACTTGCCAGATGATATAATGGAAATGGAAATATTTACATAAGATTTAAAAACATATAGAAATATGCTACATAATATTTATGAATACATATAAATATAGCGATGGCATTCAAACAGGCACAGGAATGATAAAACACTAAATTCAAGATCATGATGGTCTCTGGAGAGCAGGGAATGGGGATACAACTGTATCAACAATGTTTCATTTCTTTAAAACAAAGCGAGACACTGAAGCAAAGATAGCAATTCAAGTGTTTGTTACAATACTCTCTGTCATTTTCCTGCACATTCGACATAGTTTATTGTGAATTTAAAAATACAGCATAAAAATAGATTTTAGTTGCCCTTCTAGATGCTCCAAATACCGGCTCTTTTACATCTCCCATCACAAAGAGCTGTTAACTGCCAGGGTGCAAAGTATTGGTAAGTTTTCCCTATATTTCATAATCATCGTCAACGGTTGACTGGTTACTGGCCTCAGGATGGGCACTGCTGGACTTTTGGGAACCCGCGATGATGCAGAAGGCCAGAGGCGGATCACGTGGGAGCGCTGTCAACGGTCGGGAACCCCAGGTCAGTACATGTTGTGTGCAACAGTGACACCTAATGGTCAGTGTCGGTACTTGCGTGCGCTCTTGGGCTGTTCTTCTAGCGGCTCTTACAAGAAAAAGAACGAAGGATTCAGACTGGAGAATTTTTATATTTGATCAGCTGCCTTCTCAGTTGACCGAAGTCGGTGAACACCCCCCCGAGCCCCTAAACTAGTTCAGAGATTGTGCTTTTCCTCCTCTTCCTGGAGTTAAGGGCGCTGAGCTTTGTGTCCTGAAGAAGTTGTTTACTCCTAGCATCTGGGGCAACACCGAGGCAGTTTCTGAAGTCCTTTAAAAATAACGCCTTGGGGGGAGGCTGGGTGGCTCAGTCGTTAAGCATCTGCCTTTGGCTCAGGTCATGGTCCCAGGGTCCTGGGATCAAGCCACGCATCGGGCTCCCTGCTCCGCGGGGGGCCAGCTTCTCCCTCTCCCACTCCCCCTGCTTGTGTTCCCTTTCTCGCTGTGTCTCTCTGTGTCAAATAAATAAATAAAATCTTAAAAAATAATAATAATAACGCCTCAGGCCCACATATGGAGTGCGATTTCAGGCCAAGAAGTATTTCTGTAGTTGGGTAGGAAAGACGGCATGGGGTCGGAACACGGTGCTCTTTCCCATTTCAAAGCAAGTTGGTGAGTGATGCTACATAGATGGGTGGGGTCAGTGTCGAACGATGTCAGGACCACACGAGACCTTAGAGTTTATGTTACCAGCTCCACAGGCACTGGGATGTCTTGAAATGTCTGAGAACGTACATGTGACTGAGAACAAAACGGACCCAGTAATGCCTGTATTTCTGACACTCCACACAGAACGAGGAGTACTGAGTACCTGTTCCCCAAACAGGAGTGGAGCAGACCTTCCTCCCCACCGCCATTCATAAATTCACTAAATCGGCACAATAACAAGCCACTAACAAAACTGACCACTTCCTTGCTTTGACATTGAAATCATCACCAGCCTGAGTCTTCCAAAACTACCCCAAAGCAACATCTTCATTTGAAAGCTATTAGCTAAGGGACGCCTGGGTGGTTCAGTCTGTTAAGCATCTGCCTTCAGCTCAGGTCGTGATCTGCGGGTCCTGGGACCAAGCCCCGCATTGGGCTCCCTGCTCAGCAGGGAGCATGCTTCTCTCCCTCTGCCCCTCTCCATACTCGTTCTCTTTCCCTCTCTCACTCAAATAAATAAAAAAAATCTTTTAAAAAAACGTAAGCAAGCTGTTAGCTAAGTAGTGCAGGGAGAGAGCTGAACTTATCAGTATATTAGTGTTCTTTCAAAAAAGAACCGACAGGAGAGAGATTATACAAAATTGGCTTGCATGAGTATGGAGACAAGCAGGCCCCATATCTGCAGCTGAGTTGACAAGCCCAGGAGAACGGATGGTTTAGTTCCTGTCTGAGTCCAAAAGCCTAAGAACCAGAAGTGTCCAAAGGCTTGAAACCCAGGAAGAGCTGATGTTTCAGTTTGAAGGCTGTCAGGCAGCAAGAATTCTCTGTAAATCAGGGGAGGGTCAGCCCTCTGGGGCTATTCTGGCCTTCACCTAATTAGATGAAGCCCACCCCATTCAAGAGGGCAATCCCCTTTACTCAGTCTACTAATTCTCACCCAGAAACATCCTCACAGACACACCCAGAATAAGATTTAATCAAATATCTGGGTACCCTGTGGCCCAGTCAATTTGACATATAAAACTAAGCATCACAATCAGTGACAGTTTACCCCTTCAAGGGTGAGGGTGAGAGCTGAGGGAAGCAAGTGCCTGCTGGGCCCCACAGGTGGCCCTGATCTGGAAACTCCTGCCCAGGGCCTTGGAGTGGCCACACTGTCCTGACCAAGGGCCTGATTCCCTCAGGTCTGGCTTCTTGTTGTTTTCTGTTTCTGGAAAATGCGTTGCCAGGCTTCCAGCAAGACCCTCCTCCCTCCCTTCTCCAGGAGTTGCTTCAGTCATTGTGGATATTGGAGCAGAAGGAGAGCAAAAGCCAATTCCTGTCCTCTTTCAGGAGTCTTTCGGTCTGGCCACTTGCTTTCAGGGATCTGTGAGGAATCAGGGTGACCAGCTGTCCGGTTTGTCTGAGAATGAAGGGTTTCCTGGGATTGTGAGGTTTTGAATGCTAAAATTGGGACAGTCCTGGGCAGCCTGGATGAGAATCACCCAAGGACCCCTGCCCCATCTGAGGGGATTCAAGTGACCCCAGTTTCTTTGCCTGCCTCGATTTTGATGCCAAGTCAACCCTGGACCCACAGAAGTGTCTAGCGGTCTCGTAGCTAAAGGGCTCTGAGACCACGGTCAGCTGCAACTTTGGACCCCAGATGTTTTCTCAGTGGTGCTATACTCATGGAAGTTTAGCAGCTGCTTTGGGTCCCTTCTTACAGCCCTTGATGTGGTAGCAGCCCTGTCGTGGGGCTCACCCCTCTTCAGTTCCTAGACGGCTGGTCATTACTTGCTCAGCTCTGAAAGCCAAGAGGCAGGCGGATCCCTATGAGTCTAGTGGTGTCACATGCTGGCCCTCCACTCACCTCCCATTCATGGTGTGGCTTCAACAAGAGCCCCGAGATGTCAGACCTGGAAAGAGCCACGGAGTTCTCAATGCCAAGAATTTCTGAAATGGCCCTCGCCCCGCTGAGCTGCGCAGGGAGATTCGGGCTTTACTGAGACCAGCTGTGTTGTTTTTTTGTTTTTTCTTTTTCTTTTTGCTTTTCTAACAGCTTTATTGAGGTATGATTCACAGACCATAGAGTTCAACCATTTAAAGTGTACAGTTCAGTGCTTTTTAGTACAGAGTTGTACACTGACACCACAATCAAATTTAGAACATTTCCACCTCCCCAAAAAGGAACCCATACCTTTAGCTCTCATCCCCTACTTCTCCCAACAAGCCCCCCAGCCTCAGGAAACCACGTATCTTTCTGTCTCTGAAGAGATGGCTTCCATTACCTCTCTATTTTAATGTCTACTGGGGAAATTGCAGCTAACGTAGCACCCCAGGACTTCACAGATATTACGGCTTGGAAACTACTAGGTAAAAACAAGTAGGTATAAAATCGATGGTGGTCTGCCACGGGGCCAGAACCAGGAAGGTGTACTCTCTCCCCTCTCCACTCCCCACCCCCACCCCACCTCACTTTTCTCAGTTGTTCCTGGAGCACTTAGGAGGCTGTCTGTGCTTCCCCCTCCTTGTCTCACCCCAGACCCTCTCTGGGGCCCTTTGGTGGCTGGGACTGAAATGGGAGCAGCTGCCCACCTCTGGGATTTCCCCCGGCGGGTGTCCATGAAGGGGCAGGGAAGAAGGCCCCGGATGACAGAGCAGAGCCTGGATGGGGCTCAGGGCCAGCCTAGCTCCGCAGCAAGCAGCCCAGCCGTCAGAGGACCCACTTTGAGGGAGGATGGAGAGCCTGGGAACAGCCGGACCCGGCAGCCCTGGGGTCTCTCCACAGACCCCCCCCCCAGCTGCCCCTCAGGCTGAGACGGGCACAGTAAGACAGCACATCCGATGGGCGCGGACAGGGCACGGGCGCCTCCTGCTGGGCTCAGTACAGGACAGAAAGGTGACAAGGGGAAGCTGGGACCAACTCGTGGTGAAAGTCTGTGCTAGCATCATCAAACCCGCCAGAGTTAGTTCTTCTGGGAACACATATTCTACGCAGGTTCCTTTTTCTTTTAAAGAGCTTCACTGGGGCACCTGGGTGGCTCTGACTCTTGATTTTAGCTCACGTCATGATCTCAGGGTCCTGAGATTGAGCCCCATGTCGGGCTCTCTGCTTAAGAGTCTCTCTCTCTCCCTCTGCCCCTCCCACCCCTGCACACAGGTTCTCAATCTCTCTCTCTCTCTCAAAAAAAATAATAATACAGAGTTTGACTAAGGCATAATTGACATACTATAATCTGCATGCATTTGAAGTGCACAACTGATGAGTTCTGACATCTGCACACACCCATGAAACCATCACTACCATCAAGAGTATGACGTATTCTTCAGTCCCTCGGTCATCCCTCCCCCTCCCCCTCCCCACTCCCTTATCTCCAAGTAACCTCTCATGGGCTCTCTGGTACTAGAGATCAGTTTGCGTTTTCTAGAGTTTTATATAAATGGAATCATACAGCACGTACTCTAACTGGCTTCTTTCAGCATAATTATTCTGAGATGTATTCGTGTGGCATATACCAAAGGTTCATGGCAGGGGCTTGCAGGCCCCTGGCTGTGCCCACACACTCTGTAAGGGGGCTCCCCCATTGGCATCAATAATAATCCATTCGGCCTCCAGCAGCCCCTCAGCAGAGGAGCAGGAACCCAGAGAAGACGGGGAAGGGGCTGGGCTGCAGGTGGCATTGTGCAGTGGGAGAAGCCGCTTTGGGGAATTTTTCTGGGGGCTTCTTAAAAGGGGTTAAAACCCGGAGACTGAGTGACGTGGTCTAGGGCATCCAAAAGATAACTTGCTCTGTAGAAAATCTGAGGCTGAGCCCCACCAGGGTGTGAGCCCTGAGGGCAGGGGCCACGTGGTCAAGTCCTGGGGTGGAAGAAATAGGAAAACCTTGGCACTGGAGGCCCTAAATCACCCTGGGTTAACAAGCAAAGGAAACCCTCCCCAGGGACCCAGGCAGTGCTTTGCCAATGAATCAAAGGTCAGCAAAGCCATAAATCAACTGCATTTGCACCGAACAGATCGTGAAGAGTTATTTTGAACTTGGCCAAAAAAATTCCCTGGCGCTGAATCAACTCCAAGAACACAAACAGAGAATGGGGAAATGTCCATCTTCCTCCTCTCCTACGCAGCAAGGCCTTGAGGCTCCAGGGCCAAATTCCCCACAAAGAGGGCTGCCTCCTTTCCTGCAGCATCATGATCCCCAATGTACGTGTTTGTGACCTAGGGTGCCACAGGGTGATGGGTCTTCCACAGAGCAGCCCCAGCAGCTGGTAGGCGTAGAGCTTTGGGGTGGAGGGGGTACCTCCCCAGGTCCTCCAACGCTCCTAGGAACCAGGGCCTGCACAGGATTTTCTGGCCGTGGAACCAGCATGTTGCTCACCTGGGCCATCATGTCACTGACATGGGCCCCATGCTGTCCAACCTCCGGCCTATGAGGACTCTCTTTCAATTAAATATGCATGTGCTTATGGAAGGAGGTCTGGAAGGATCTACACTTCGGTGTTATCACATGTCAAATCAAGGTGCCTGAATCTTCTGAATCTTTTATAATGAATGTATAGTTTAGCATTTTTTTTAAAAGGCACTGGTGTGTAGCAAGGAATTTTTTTCTTGTTATGAAAGCTATTAACTCTAGAAAATTTAGAAAAAAATATATAAAGATCAAAAGGAGGAAAGGGTCACCTGGAATCATAATCCCACCACCCAGATAGACTCTGTCTTTTCTATAAATAGAATATGCATTTTTAACAGAAGAGAAATATGGTTCATTCTTTTTTATAATCTACTTTTATACTTCATAATCTATGCTCAGCATTTTCTTTTTTTTCTGAACTTTAGTTCATCTTATTGAAATAAATGGTATTTTTATTTTTTATTTATTTTTATTTAAAGATTTTTATTTATTTATTTGACATAGAGAGAGAGAGATAGCAAGAGAGGGAACACAAGCAGGGGGAGTGGGAGAGGGAGAAGCAGGCTTCCCGCCGAGCAGGGAGCCCAATGCGGGGCTCGATCCCAGGACCCTGGGGATCATGACCTGAGCCGAAGGCAGTCACTTAACGACTGAGCCACCCAGGCGCCTCAAAATAAATGGTATTTTTAAAAGCCTACCTTCGTGATAGAACTTAAAGGTAAACATATTTATTTATGTATTTATTTATTTTAATTTCAAGTTTTTATTTAAATTCTAGTTAGTTAACATATATGGTAGAATTGATTTCAGGTGTAGAATTTAGTGACCCATCTCTTACATATAACACCCAGTGCTCATCCTAACAAGTGCCCTCCTTAATATCCATCACCCGTCTAGCCCATGCCCCACCCACCTCCCTCCATCAACCCTGTTTGTTCTGCGTTGTTAAGAGTCTCTTACGGTTTGTTTCCCTCTCTTTCTTTTTCCCCCTTCCCATATGTTCATCTGTTTTGTTTCTTAAATTCCACATATGAGTGAAATCATATGGTATTTGTCTTTATCTGACTTATTTCACTTAGTGTAATACCCTCTAGCTCCATCCATGTCATTGCAAATGGCAAGATTGCATTCTTTTTGGGGGCTGAGTAATATTCTGTGTATATATATACCACAGCTTCTTTATCCAATCATCAGTCCATGGACACTTGGGCTCTTTTCATAATTGGGCTACTGTTGATGATATCGGGGTGCATGTGCCCCATTTGAATCAGTATTTTTGTATCCCTTGGGTAAATACCCAGTAGTGCAATTACTGGATCATAGGGTAGTTCTATTTTCAACTTTTTCAGGTAACTCCATAGTGTTTTCCAGAGTGTCTACACCAGTTTGCATTCCCAGCAACAGCGTAAGAGGGCACCTCTTTCTCCGCATCCTCGCCAACATCTGTTGTTTCCTGTGTTGTTACTTTTAGCCATTCTGACCAGTGTGAGGTGGTATCTCATCATGATTTTGATTTGCATTTCCCTGATGACGAGTTGATATATGCTCAACATTTTCTGTCATTAACACCCTCTGACAATATCATCTTAATGGCTTATAGTATCCCATTAAATGGATGTACCATGCCTCATTTAACTCATTTTTTCTTTCAAGGTTTTCAGTCAATAAATATTTCTCTGTTGCCATTCTCCAAAGATGCCTACCATGTGCAGACACAGGAGGATTGCATTTTCCTGCCCGGTGCAGTTAGGTGCTGCCATGCCACATCTGCTTGGAAGTTTTAAGAATCAGTGCACAGTTGAGCATGTTCTCTTCTTCAGCCCACTCCTCCCTCAGCCTTGGTCTCTCTGTGCACAGCCCCAGCTAACCTAGCCTGGACATGGAGTACAATGTAGCACAACTCTGTGGTCCGAGCTATTGGGATTCAGGACTGTTTTGTTTCAGTAACATACCCTCACTGGTCCTGACTGACTGGCCTCAAGGCTGATGGAAAGACAAGGTTAAAGACACAGTCCCAACCCTCCAAATGTGTATAGTTTAAAGTGCAAGCCTAAATACAAGGAAAGAGTTCAATAATGAGCAACAAATAACCATTCAGAGCAAGATCATTCCAAAGAGTGCCTTGGAGCAGTTGGAAATGTTCAGCCCCAGAAAGGATAGCAGTGAAGAATCCGGGAAGGATGGTTCACAAGTGCTAGAATGGCCTGGCCCGACTTTGTGGAGGAAGGAGGAAGAGAAGAGCTTTGAAGCCTCGGGAGATTTGAGGGCAATGATGGGGGCAGGAGATCGAAAAGGATAGGAGAGCAAAGGAGTTACATACAATCAAGTGAAACATGGAACCCGAAGGACCCCTGAGTAGGTGATTTTGTGTGAAGAAGGGGCTTTTAGAAAATGAGAGCTAGAGACAGTCTCAGAGAAAGGAAAAGGGGCCAGACGGGGAAAAAAAAAATCACTGGTGCAAAGAGAGGGACCTCATCTCCATCCTGTGCTTCCCATCCTTCCTTTGGGGGAAAAAATGCCTCATAAACTACCTCAACAAGAATGGCATCAGTGAGACTGACTTTTGGAGGCTTAATATGGCTTGTTTCAATCACGCAGACACTATTTTCAAGAGTAAGTTTGACTTCAGATAAAGTCAAAACTATTGTGGTTTGCTAACCCTATTTGAGTAATGGCTCCCAACAGCTACAGGTGTCAACCACACTTTTAACCTTGTCAGCCATGCAGTGTCAGCCAGCCAGGGTCTGTCAGTCAGTACCAGTTAATGTCTGCCAGTCAGCCAGCCAGTGTCTTGTCAGTCAGTCAGTGTCTGTCAGACAGTCAGTGTCTGTCAGACAGTGTCAGCCAGCATCAGTGAGTCACTCTGTCAGTGTGACAGTGTCAGTCAGTACCAGTTAATATCTGCCGGTCAGCCAGCCAGTGTCTGTCAGTCAGTGTCTGTCAGACAGTGTCAGCCAGTGTCAGTGAGTCACTCTGTCAGTGTGACAGTGTATCAGTTAATGTCTGCCAGTCGGCCAGCCAGTGTCTGTCAGTCAGTGTCTGTCAGACAGTGTCAGCCAGTGTCAGTGAGTCACTCTGTCAGTGTGACAGTGTCAGTCAGTACCAGTTAATGTCTGCCGGTCAGCCAGCCAGTGTCTGTCAGTCAGTCAGTGTCTGTCAGACAGTGTCAGCCAGTGTGAGTCACTCTGTCAGTGTGACAGTGTCAGTCAGTATCAGTTAATGTCTGCCAGTCAGCCAGCCAGTGTCTGTCAGTCAGTGTCTGTCAGCCAGTGTCAGCCAGTGTCAGTGAGTCACTCTGTCAGTGTGACAGTGTCAGTCAGTATCAGTTAATGTCTGCCGGTCTGCCAGCATCTGTCAGTCAGTCTGTCAGACAGTGTCAGCCAGTGTCAGTGAGTCACTCTGTCAGTGTCAGTGTCATTCAGTGTCAGTGAGTCGACCAGTCAGTGTCTGTCAGACAGTGTCAGTGTCAGTGAGTCAGTTAGTCGGTCAGTGTCTGTCAGTCAGACAGTGTCAGTGTCAGTGAGTCATTCCAACAGTGTGTCAGTCAGTATCAGTGTCAGTGAGTCAGTCAGCCAGTCAGTGTCAGTGTCAGTCATTCAGTATTGATGAGTCAGCCAATCAGTGTCAGTCAGTCAGTGTCAGTCAGTATCAGTTAATGTCTGCCAGTCAGTCAGCCAGTCAGTGTCTGTCAGTCAGCCAGCCAGCCAGCTAGTTAATATGAATGGCATTCAACTGTGCCCATTTGCCTTTCTGCTTATTTATCCAGCATCTTCCTGGGCATTGGGGATAGGTGTGTCATTCCTACATAAGGACAGAGAGGTGACATTGTTTCCCCAGGAACTCAGAGCAAAGTAATTACAAGCTGGGCCAAGCCCTCAGCCCCTCATTTTCAGTTCAGCTGCCAGGAGCTGGGCTGAGTGCTCCGACTCCAAGAGCTTCCTGAGTTCTAAGGGCATCAGTTCAGAAGTGAGTCAAAGGGAACAAGGTCACCTCTTGACTCTGAAGAGCCACTTCCTCCCCTGTGGGGGTTTTTGGCAATGGCCCACCGAAGCGCTCACCTGGCCACAATCTGGGACTGGCAAGATTAATGCAACGATACCTCAGGCCCTGTAGCAGCAGGCCCTCCAATTTCCAACCACACAGAGCTGTGTTGTCTGTGAATGGGCAGATGCATGGTTTCTCCTGACAAAGCGAGAAAGAGAATAAACACAGCGGCTCCTTTCTCAGGCAGGACCAGAGTGGAGGTGGAGCAGGGCGGGGCCATCCTAAGCCCTGGCCCAATGCCCAGACTTGAACATTGCTGTGGGCATTCCTTTTGTCTGCCTGGACACTGTCTCCCTTCTCAGTTCTGAGGGAACTGCTCAGCATCCCCTTAAACCTCCCGACGCCCACCAACCACGTAGGTTCTGGCAGAAGCTGACAATCCCAGTACATGCCCTCATTGGAGCCAGAGGGGGGCATGAGACCCAGCTGCCCCCATTGTAGCACGTCACAGTGATTGGTCCAGGGGTGGGCGCATGACCCAAGCCAGGCCAATCGATTCTTCCCAGGATTTTTCTGAGGCCAAAAGTCCTTCAGCTGAAAGGGTATGTGCCTAGGTCTGCCAACAGAGAGGCTTTCACTGTGTAGAGAAAATCTCAGGGGAGAGAATAATCCCACAGGCAGAAGAAAACCGAAGAGACAATCCTGACAGACAGGGATCAAGCCCCTAATTCCAGCCAACCCCGAAGCTGCTTCCACCCTGGCCTCTTGCCTCGTGGTTTGTGAGCCATGCCTGTGACCAAACAGCCTCACCGCAGACAAACCAGTATACTTGCTGCCCAGTTAGGCCTACCCCTACTGACTTCATCTGGACATCGCTGATCCTGTATGTGGTTTGCTCAAGACCCTCAACTTCTTCTTTTGAGCCCCTTATAGCAGAGGTGGGCAGAGAAAGCCAAGGAAGGCCCTCTCAGCCCTCAGGAGGATGCAATGGACAGTCCCTGAGGGAGAGGCCCTGGGGGACCAGCACCAGCCTTGGACACATGTGGTCTTTCCCAACTATAAAGCATGCACGTCTTATCTTGTGTTCTGACACTCTGAGTATGGGAAATGTTCTCTGGCTTGTCCCTTTGGTAACTCCACACAGGGCAGCTTCATGGGCAGGAGGCAGTCCCACAGGACCTCTCCACCTAGAAGGACCCCAGGCTTGGCTGAATTCTGTGCTATCAACTATCTTGGCCCTGCATTTTAATTTTACACAGGGCCCCACAAGTTATGTAGCTGGTCTTGGCCCCGTGCATTTGCTCACGGTGGGATTTGTGATTTCAAGCAGTTGCTCCAGCTCCCAGAGCCCCCTCCCCCACCCCCATCCCTTCATGCCTCTTCCCCTCCCCCTGACCATGACCATGCTCTTCTCCCTGCAGGGACTGTTGTCCCAGACACAGGGAGCTGTCCCTGCGCCAGCTGGCAGTCGGCTCATTGCTCCCCGACGTGAGTTCTAGGTAAAATCTGGAGGGCTGGGCTTTGTTTTATCTGGAACAATGTGGACATGAATGGCTCTTCTTGCTTCTACCCCCTTAGCCTCTAATATTCTGTGGTTCTGCCTCAAACTACCTTCCAGAGGCTTCTGGGAAAGCTGCACCAGCAAAAACACGGCCCAGCACCCGGCTCCTCAGGTTTGAGCAATCGAGGATGCTGGTGCAGGTTGACACAAGAAGAGTGGCTTTTATGCGATTGCTTTGTGGTTCTGTAATGAGGATTTTAACAGTCTAGCAAACAGACAAGCAGCCCGTGTCCTTGGGAACAGCCTGCTGAGCATCTAACAAAGGCATGTCCTCGCCTTGGGCTCACTGCTGCCCCTGGAAAAGGTGAATTCTAGCCTCCTCACCCCCAAGAGAGGAGTAAGACCACATAAAGCAGCCATAACATCAGTCTTCACACCCACAATATTTAATGTGAAAACCTGACCTACGGGGAGAAGCCGACATGGGAGAAAATGATATGCAATTTAGCAATAGAGAGCCCCAGGCGTGGATAAAAGTGATTTATTTTTGGATCATGGTAACAGTTATGCAACCAGGAACATTTCACTCACCCGTCCGTCCATGTTTTGTGTCATAAAGACATACCAAGACTTTGGAAAAGATTCCAAAGGGGATTACACTGAAATGTGCTGTCTCTTCACTTGTTTTGTGCTTGTCTTAATCACAGTGAACCAAATAAAATAGCTTTACAGCTTACTAAAACTCAAACTTGTCCTCAAAGGAAGCAGTTTAAACATTTCCAACTGTAAGTCAGCCCGTACAACGATACCACATCAGGAGACAGATCAGAGAGACAAAAGCAGCTCTAACATAAAGCCTGTCTTGCCAAAAGAAAAGAAAAACAAAAACAAAAACACCAGAAGGGAAATCCAATTTATCTAGAAAGAGTGGACCCTCTTCAGGACTGAGGTCCCAAAACAGTAAGATACAACTGTGCGTGCAGTGTCCTCTTTGGAAAAACAGGGGTAAAGAACAGATCTGGCTGAAGCACGTTAAGAGGCTGGTTTAAAAAGACGATCGTGGTCCCTGGGAGACACAACATCACTCTATCTCTACTGCAGCACTTACCACGAATTAGAGGGCTGGAAGCGGACTCTCCCAGGGGCGCATCCTGGTCTGTGCCAAAAATGCACACAGTGGAGTGATGTGCTGAGAAGAGCTTCCCTTTGCACTCACCAGTCTGCAGGCAACTTGGCGGGGTTGGGAGCTGATTTTCCACTGGGAGGTGCCTCACACTCTCCCTGATGGCCCGGCCACCAAGGGCCCTCATGAGCAAATGAGCAAAGACCTGGACAGCTGGACTTGTAACCTGGAGTGAATGTGGATGCCCCCTAGAGATGACGGGACCCCCAGAGGACGCAGGGTCCACACTCTGGAAGGATGGTCTCATTTCTTGCCCATTGCAAGTGGGTGGGTCCCTTTGCCCCGAAAACTCAAAGCAGTAGCTGGGTGGAAGAAACAGCAGTGGTGGACGGGGGCAATAAACCTCCATGATGGAGGCTCATCTCAGCTCTTCACTGACCCACCTCGAGGTTTCTGGGCACAAGTCCTGACTCACTGGGCCCTGGCTTACGTGCGAGGTGTGGCTTAGAAAGCTCAGCCAGTAGAGCCGCTGTGGTGGAAAATGCCCTGATGGACGGCTGAAAAACATGGATGCTTAGCCCTGAGTCAAGTGTGTGTGTGTGTGTGTGTGTGTGTGTGTGTGTGTGTAGGGCGTGAAGGCCCTAAGGGCAGACCTTCAGGACACCGTGCCCCTGCCCCGCCCCCACAGACCAGCACAGCCACACAATCTCAGAGCACAAGGACAATTCTAGGTTCCTCTCATGAGGTAAGAAACAGCTCATATGAAAACTTCCAGATGCCAAAACTTCCATCAACTGACTACATATTTCAAATGTGATTTGATACAATAAAATTCAAGGCCATTTACCAGGATTTTTCAAACTTTTGCCCACGACCCACAGCAAGTTTCCATGGCTACCAAGGGTCAATAGATGCACCCACTGGTAGCTAACAAACAGGAGTTTCATACCTAGCTTGATGAGGTGGAGTAGGCTCTGAGATTTCCCATGCCACTCTTTCTGGTTTGACCCATTAAATTGCTCCTGTGACCCACTTGTGGATCCCAACTGCAGCTTGACAAAACAGCCATGGAATGTTCTGGACAAACCCTTGGAGCCATCATGGGAGCAAAGTCTTCCAGACATAAGAGATCACTCCCTCCACGGAAGGGGCCAACCTTACTGACCTCCAGCAGCTAGCCCTGCAGGGTCAGTGAGGATCATCAAGTGCCACCATGGGCCTGGCTGAGGGGGAGGAAGCTGGCTTCCCTGACCATCTTTAAAGAAAAGGGGGCTGCAAAGTGGCTCGCCCCAGGAGCAGGCTGACAACCCTCCCTGCCCAAGTGGCAAGGCAAGACTGGGACATCACTTGCGGTGGCTTGGACGAGTTCCTTAGGATTTTTCCACAGGCGCACCACACCTTTGGAATTTCTGGATGAGCAGGATGAGCCTGGTGACGTCGGAGAGCGCGGGGAATAGGGCCATGACGCTGTCCACCTGGTGGGGCGGGAAGATGCTGCAGAGCGCGATGCGCGCTCGGGCGCGCGCGTCCACCTTGCCGGGAGCGGAGGGAGGCGGGGGCCCCGAAGGTCCCCCGAAGGCGCCGTCGCCGCAGCCGCATTTCGCCCAGGCCGAGCAGCCCGGGAACCGGTCGGCCGCTGGTGGGAGGGCGCGCGCGTCGGCGGGCCGTCGGCGCTGGGGGAGCAGGTCACTGTGCTGGGCCCCGGGGCCGTGCCCCCCGCGCGGCCGGACCGGCGGGCCGGGCGGGCCCTGGGGGCTCGGGAGGCCGCGCAGGGCTGCCGGGGTCGGCGAGGCCCCCGGCGCCACCCAGTCCGGACGGCGCGGCCGGGGCGTGAGGCCGGCGTCCAGGGGGGGGTGGACCGAGGAGCCCCGGGTCGTCGCTGAAGGCGAGCCGCGAGAAGCTGCCTTCGAGCGCCGCCACGTCGGCCGCCGGCCGCGCCGAGGGCAGGCTGCACGCGCCGGGCTCCGGGGCCCTCAGCCAGGCCGCGGCGGGAGCGCCCCGGGGGCCGCCCTGCCCTGCCCCGGCCGCCGCCGCCGTCGCCGCCGCCGCCGCCGCCGCCGCCGCCCGCCCGCTGCGCCGCCGCTCCTCCGCTCCGCCCCCCACGCCCCGCCAAGCCCGCGTTTGCGCGCGAAGCTCGTCGGCCACCGCCAGCGGCGCCAGGTGCGGCCTCTCCGGGTGGTAGAACTTGCACTTGACGCCGTAGGTGCATTTCTTGCCTGGAAGGGTGGGGGCAGGAGGAGAGGGCGGCGTGAGACTGGCCGGGAGGGGCTGTGCGGGGCTGCGGTGTGGTGAGTGCGCGAGCCTTCTTGGAGATTCCTCCAGCTGGGGCAGGACGAGGTGGGGAGAAGTGCCCCGGGGCCGGGTTAGAGGGGTGAGGGTGTGGTACGCCCCGCCCCGTGGCGTAGGGCGCTGGACCCAGATTGGCGGTATGGAAACTCCCTTTGGCCAGGAACTGAGACCAAACCTCTAGATCCAATGACCTTTGACCTCCACTTCCCCAGGGACCCTGTGGATATAGGGCCAGCCTTGGGGATAGGGTGGGGAGCAGGTGCTCACGGCATAGGACTGCACCTCCGTTCTGCCTCGGTTTCCACCATTGGCCTCATTCCTTCTGCTAACCATTGCCCTCTCCCTACAGGCTGTTCTAACAGAGGTGACCATGTGATTTATCAGCCAAACCTGGACCCTGCTGAGAGCGGAAGCAAGATGAGCCAACCTGACCGTATGTGTGGTCACCTTGATTCTAACAAGAAATGACTGAAGATCACCTAAGGTTTTTTTAAACTTCTATGGACACAAGAAACAAGACCTGGGGATGTTAAACAAACAACAAACAAACTCGCCAAGGCAAGTTAGGCAAAGAGCTGGCTAGAAGTGCTGTGGGATAAAGCCCTTAATTCTTAAAGGATAGCACTGACCAAAGTCCGTGAACAGATGGGGGTGGAGGGACGGTGGGGCACGACGCAGACTCGAGGTCCCAGAGTGACCTCCGCCAGGTGAAGGGATGGAGGAGGAGAAGCTTGGGGTACACACAGCCTCTGGGCTTCCTGGATACGCTTTGCCCTGCACGTGACCCCTGCCTGTGGCCCTCGCAAAGGCTCCCGCGCCAACAAGCATCCAGGATGTCAGTTCATCCTCATAATAACCCTGTCAGCCCGTGCGGGCCAGAGAGGTTAAATTAGCTCTCCAGTGTAACACAGCGAGTTGGGAGCGGAACCCGCACTAGAACCCAGGCTGCTGACTCCACCCTGTGCTGCCCCGAATGGGACCTGACCCGGGATCATGGGGCGTGGGGTGCTACCCACCATAGGGGCAGTGCTGCCAGGATGGCTCCGGGGGCTTCGGCTTCCTGCTCAGGAAGTTGCTCAGCGTGGGTCCCCGGCGGCCCAGGGGGTCATCAGGAGGCATGAACCTGTAAACAAGCACAAGGGGGCAACTGCAGGACCCATAGACTCTCACCCCTGGCACCTGCACGGGGAGCAGGCCCAAGCCAGCCGGTGCAAGAATGGCAGCCCCGGGCATTGCGTTGGCCTGGGCTGCCCGTGCAAGGCCCCTTCTCCCACCTGGGGGCTGTAGCATCTGAGAGCCGTATCACCCTTCCTTCTCATGGACCCCGGGAGGGGCAGAGCGTGGATCCCAGGAGAGCCGCCGCAGACCTCTTGGGGAGCTCCTCCAGCAGCGGCAGAATCACCTAGCGACACCTTTCAGAATGCAGGCTCCTGGCTTCACACAAGTCCTGCTTAATCAGACACTCAGGTGGTTCAGGAGTCTGCATGTAACAACTTTCCAGGTGATTTTTACCCACTAAAATGGAAGCATCTTTGCTCTGGGACTCCCCTGGGCCCTGATCTGAAAGCGACTCTAAACTGCTTTCCCACTGTCCTCAGCAGAAGGGCCGAGACCTCCAAGGGGCTACAAACAGCCCTGGGCCTGTGAGCCCCCTTACTCAGATCCCACTTCTCCCGTGTTGCCCCACAGCTCTGGACATATGCCGGTGGGGGATTAATCTTAATAGAGCTTTGAAATGCCAGCCGGGGAGCCAGTGAAGGAGCAGATCCCAGGTGTGGCAGGCGCACAGAGCCTCAGTATAGGCCCAGCCCCTCCTCTGCAAATCCAGGAGCCTCTGGGTTTTGTCTCAGCTTGTGGGGCCGCCTGACCCCAGCCCTGTTCTCGGATGATACCACCCTGCCCCCTCTCTGCCCCTTCCCGTCTCCCTGGCATGCAGTCTCACAAGGAAGGGCATGCATCCTCAGTGTTGCCCACAGCTCAGAGGGGCAAACAGTCCTTGGAAGGAAAACTCCCCTCCTTTAGTGTCATCCATTTTTTTATATGAATAGTTTTATTCCCAGGAGGTACTTCCAGGTCATACAAAGGTTCCGCTAGAGGAGCTGTGGATCCCAAATGGGGGGGAGGGGGGCCTGTTTTTAATGGGTTGGCGTCCCTCTGAGAGTCAAGGGTCATACTGAGTCCCACCATGCAGACCATACACCCTAGGCCAGCCCAGAACCGGGCAATCCCCAGTCCCGGGCAGCCTCTGGGGCTCAGATCCCAGTTCCACAGCCAGCTTCTCGGACTCAGGCCCTGACCAAGAATCTTGGGGAGCCGCCCACTGCAGTTATTAGAGGTTCCCAAAGGCTTCACCTCCTGCTCTCCGCCAGGCTTCGGCCATGGCGAGCTGGGCCAAGAGAGCCCTATGGATGTGCCCAGGGCACTGGGGCATGTGTCCTCGCCCACAGGCAGGCAGGCTCTGCCTTCTGGCAGCCGGAGGACCTTCTGGCAGGCCCTTAGCAGAGGCCAGTGCGTCAAAAGGACTTGGCCAGAGCCCCAGGCTGTTGCCAGGCCAAAGGCAGCCATGATCCATCAGACCTCAGGATTTTCTGGAACCCACTGTTATCAGACTTGCCAGATTTCTCTGGGCCTGAGCTGGACAGAGGGAACCACTAGCGCTGAGTATGGGGACATGACCATGGGGCTACTGGGGGGTAGCTGCTTGCAAGCATCTGTCCTGGGGCTTAGGAGGGTGGGAGTGGGGGCAGGCATGTCCTGCAGTGGCCTGAAAGTACCTGTTACCGCTTACGGGGTACAGTTCTCCCTAGCCCTCACAACCACCACAGACCAAGTATGGTTAATCCGAGTATGGTTAACTCAAGGTGAAGAACATTGAGTTGGGTGAGATTGAAGGATTTCCCCCATGACACCCAGCCCACGAAGGGCAGAGCCTCCATTTGAAACCTCATCTGCTGTCTCCAAAGCCCTAGCTCTTTGTAGCACACCGCACTGCCTCCCGGGCTTCAAGGTCAGGAGCTGGTCTGCTGCAGGCAAGCGGCCTGACCCAGCTGATCTGTCACCTCTCTCCCCATTCTCCCTTCCCCAGGGCCACAGTCACTCCCTCACGGGTGCACTCACTCACTCGTTCATCTACAACTAGTTCTTGAGGGCCTGTGATGTGCCAGGCATGCTGGGCCATGGCAGACAAGATGATACAGGCCCTGGCCTCACAGAGTTGGGGGCTGCTCTTAAACCACATTTCTAAAGGCCAGTCCTAGAACCCAGAAGGAGGATGAAGCTGTCATTGCCTGGAACAGACACTGAAGTGGGAGCGATGTCCCAGCTTGCTGTGCCCTCCCCACCCCAGCCCACCCTAGGCCAGCCTCAGACCCATGCCTGCCTTGCTGGGCTCCTGGCCTTTCTTTGCCTTTAGCACACCTGGGGACGTCTGCCTTGCTTCCTCCCCACCTTAGCTCCATCCGGGAGCCCTTGCCCAGCACCTGCTAACTGGTTCGCACCTTGTGTCCCTGACATCGCCCTCCCCCAGCTATAGCTGGTTGGTTCAGGGCAGACCTGACCCAGGGGAACCAACCTAGGGGACAGAAGAACCAACTTGATTCTCTTGAAAATTTCAACCAACAGGTATTGAGACAGACTCAGTTCCGAGATCTTCACAACCCCGGAGAAAAAATGAGTGCCATATGTAATTCAAAACTTAAAGAAAAAAGACATAAACATAAAATAAGTGAACGGAAGTGCAAGGAAGTTCAGATTTTCCCCATGATGCCTGTTTCAGTGCTCTTGCTTGCAGTAGTAAATACTTTAAAAATAAAAGCAACATGTCGGTGGTGCCCCATCTCGTGCTTTGCCCACCTGCAGGCAACTACTCAGTGCCAGGTCAAATACGTGTGGGCATGGGGACAGAAAGGTCACGGACAGCTGGGACAAAATAGCCCTGTTGGGGAAAGGTAGTCAGGAAAGAGAGGAGACGCAGAGGGACAGGGAGAGATTATGCGGCCCCGGGGGGCAGAGTGGGTGACTTCGGGTGGCCTCCGCCTCCAGGGCTGGGTGCCCTTTGCTTTGGCGTGGTGTGCCCGTGACTGCAAGCCCCGCCCCCTCCCTGGGCTTAGGCTGGATGGAGTGGCTTTCTGCCGGTCACCCCAGCCCGCCCCCCCCCCCCCGCCAGCCAGGACCCCCTGTGCCGCCACATACCGATCGTTGACGAAGGAGAACATGAGCAGCCTCTGCTCGATGAACCACTTCCACTCGGGGTTCTCGCTCTGAAGGTCGCGGTAATTGTCGTTAGAGACGATGACGCCGTCCAGCTCGTAGGCCACCTTCACGATGTAGCGGTCGTCGTAGCAGACCACCCGCTTGCCGTTCACCTTGCGGGACGGGGTGTACACGAGCACCGCCTGCTTCTCCAGCACCTCCAGCACGTGCTGCTCTGGGGGCCACAGGGCGGGCGGGAGACGGGATGCAGCGGCTTCCTTCCGGGGCAGGGCCCCAGCCCCGAAAGCCACGCCCAGCACGCTCGGCCGCTCCCTCCTCCCCCAGCCACGGCCCAGCCTGGCAGATGAGGAACAGGGAGGTCTTGAGAGGCACGTGCCAGCAAACTGGGGTCAAGAGGACCTGACCCTCCTCCCTCTCTGAACACCAGATTTTAAATTTCCTATAAAACCAGGAGGGCAACTCCTCCTCCACGTCCTCGGTGTCTATGAGTAGACTGGCTAAGCTCACGTGGGCGACAGCTCCCAAGCAGAGTAGTGAGGAGGCCCCCGTGCATCACGTACCACAAGGGAGCTAAAATCCACATCCCTGGCAAGTCTACTCTTGCACCTTAGCTGTGCTTTGGGAGGCAGGCAAAAAGAAATCCCTTGTACCGCTAACAGGTACTCAGAACTTGGAAGCGCATCAGTATATTCTTCACAAATGGTTTCTTCCCTCAAGTCGACATCCATTCCTCCATGACATGGTGTCCAGACTTTTAAAAAGTACACAATGCATTGAGGGTACAAAGGGTACTTTTTAAAGCCCACCTATGCAGCACTCCCTTAGAGAAATCGCACGTGGCCATGCTCCCGTGGGCCCCTCCACTTTGCTGCTTCCCTCAACGTAGCCCAATGTTTAGAACTCTGTTTATAATTCCCTTCCTTTCATTTTAAAAAAATGTGCATGTATCCATTCCCCAAAACGACTATTTTCAATGTGATTAGGACCCTCTAGACTTTACACCAATGGGATCGTGTGCACATATTCTCGTGCACCTTGCTTTCTTCCTTTAAACGTTGTGTCGGGGCGGTTGGGCCATGTACATAGGTTCACTGCTGTCGGTTCTGCATGTTAGTCTCCCGGGGACAGACGTACAAGGATTTCTCTAGGGACTACCTATAAGAGCGCTGTTGCTGAGTTGTAGGGAAAGGCACTTTCTAAGACAATGCTGAATTGTTTTCCAAAGTGAGTATATTAAGTTACTACCCAACACAGCATTTTAGAAGACCTCCTCAATGCTTGGCATTTTCAGGTTTCTGAATTTTTGCCAATCTGGTGGGTGTACAGTGGCCTCTTATTGTGGTTTTATTTTGCATTTCTTTGGATACTAATGAGACTGAGCATCTTTTCGTATGTTTATTGGCCATTTATGTTTTCTCTTCGGTGAAAGGCCTATTCATGCTTTAGTTAATCTTTCTGTTGGTCCTTTGTCTTTGTCTTATTAATTTGGAGAAGCTCTCTATAGATTCTGGACAGTTAATCCTTCATCAGGAATGTGTGATGGATGGCCTCTCCCAGTTCAAGGCTTGTCTTTTCTTTTTTTTTTTTTTGTTTTCGTGGTATCCACTAATGAACAGAAGCTTTTATTTTAATGCAGTCAAATTTATGAATCTTTGCCCTGAAGCTTTGCACTTGTTGTGACTTGTTTACAAATTCCTTCCCTACCCCAAAGTGATTTCCCTACCCATTACCCATACTACATTTACATTTTACACAACTGTTGAGAGCCACCATTCCCCATGTTCAGACAGTAAAGAATGATTTGGGGTGACCGGTTCCTGGTAGAGAACTGAACACAAGTATTTATCCCCGCTTCCTTCTCATGATTGGATTGAAGTGGCAGTGAAGATGCACACAACAGGGAGGGGGTCCATAATCACATTAAAACGGGCCAAGGAATAGCAGCAAACCCAGGAAAACAGCAATGAAACCAGGAGAGGAGCAAACCCAAGAAACCATATTGACCCCATAGCCCATAGGGAGCCACAGCCCAGAATGTGTGTAGAAGGTTGAAGTGGCGCCTGGGTGGCTCAGTCGGTTGAGCGTCTGCCTTCAGCTCAGGTTATGATCTCAGGGTCCTGGGATCGAGCTCTGCGTCAGGCTCCCTGCTCAGCAGGGAATTGTTTCTCCCTCTCCCTCTGCACACAGTAATTTTGGGGACTTAATCATTCACACTAAAAGACAAAATAATTTTTTTATTCATCTATTCAACAACTATGTACTGAGCACCTACTATACGCCAGACATGCTGGGTGCTGGTGTGATGGCAGTGAATACCTATAATCAGTGCTTTCAAGGAGCTTATAGTCCAGTGAGAAAGACAGACATTAGCACACAAATAGCTAAGTAGATAACTGACGATAATTGTCAGGAGCACTAGCAAGGAAAGGTGTATAGAACTTCTTGAGCATATCTCTGCTCCAGCCTACCTCTAATAGGGGTGTCGGATCTTGGTGGGTCTTTCCTCCAGGATGGGACAAAAACTTTGATGTAGGTGTGTCCTCTGTCCCTGAACCAGTCCACAGCCAGCTGGATTCCCCGGCACGAGAAGGCTTCTTTATTTCCATGGCTACAAGGGGAAAACACAGAAATCTGTAGAGTCACAGGAAGGGTTCCTGAAGGGTGATTTCCCCTGGGAGTATCCTGAATCACAGTCTCCTAATCAAAGGGAATCAGGAAAATCTGCATTTTAAAAATAGTTCATTCTTTGCAAAAAACATATCCCTTAACCTGCACCATGGAGCTTGCGATAGATAGTACGTATCCAGAGCGGGTGCTGGGCTCCAAGGGAGGGGCATTCCAAGGATTAATTGACAAGACCCCCCTTTTCCCCTGAAGCTAGTAAGGATCAACATAAGGCAGAGGAGAGTAGCCATCTGCAGAATACTCTTGCCTTAACAGAGGGGTGTAAATGTGTTACGGGTCTCCCCAAGTCCAAGTAAGGAGGCCAATGTGCCCCACAAATGCCACTGAAGTGTCAATGGAGGCAGGAAAGAGAGAGCAGTGTGAGAGGAGGCCCAAGACCAGGCAGGGCCTTGCGTGCCTTCCTGAAGACTTTCTTCTCCTAAGAGGGATGAGAAGCCATAGAAGGATTTGAAGACGGGGGGGGGGGGGGGGATGTCTATGTGATGTGATGTGACAGGACCCAGGGTGTGTTTCTAGAAGCTCAATCTGGCAGCACAGCGGATGCCACATCGGAAGGGAGTGAGGTGGGGGTGGGGTCCCAGTTAAAAAGCTGTCACAATCATCACAGCAAAACTGGATGGTGACGTGGCCCACGTGGATGGCGGCGGCGAAGGGAGAAGAGTAGGTGAACCTGAGAGATATCAGGAGGGAAAACCTCCAGAATGTGGTGACTGATGGGGTACAGGGTGATAGAGAAGGCTTCCAGATCTCTGGCTTGTGTAGCTGGTGGGCTCCTCGCTGAGACTGGGAGTTCTGGAGGAGGAAAGCGCTCGGAGGCAAAGAGTGTTGTCACGGACACACACTGAGTGGGAGGAGCCTCTGTGGCCTCGGGGTGGAACCGCTAAGTACACAGCTGGGGTCCAGAAGAGAGTTCTGGGCGATGGACACTGGGGGCGTCTGTGCTCACACAAGGGCTGGAACCAGGGAATGGAGAGAACTGCCTGGCTCCCCGGAGGGAGAGCAAGAGGCCTGGAAGACGGGTCTGGGGGCGCTCTGGGACTCAGTAGCTAGTGACGGGGAGGGTAGGGCAATCTTACAGAAGAGACAGAAAGGGTCTATCAGGCCACAAGGAAGTAAACCAGAGGAGTCCTGCATTTGCAAGCCACAGGAAGGAGGTGGCCGGGTGCTGCTCGGAGGGACCCATAAAGTCTGAGAACATCCCTCAGACTGAGTCCGTGCAGGTCGGTGGTGTTTTGCTGGTGAGGGAGACGAGTGGATAGACCTGAGGGAATGAGATTGCGAATCAGGCTTAGCCCTGGGTGCAACTCAGCCTGGCCTCAGGATGAGGTCACTCTCCGCTCTGCTTGCAGCCCAGCTACCTTTACCCTGGCCAGGCACCTTCCCCACTCCTACCGCAGGACCTTTGAACCAGCTATTTCTTCTCCTCTCGGCCCAGTCCACGCCTCCTCCTCCTTCAGATCTCACCTTCATCTCTACTTTCTCAGGAAAGCCTCCCCCCCAGCCCCCTATTACAAGTTCTCACAGCACTAATCACAGTTGAAGGATGACACCCACCATAGGATGAACGGGTCTCCCCCTCTCTAAATCACAAGCTCCTTTTGCTCCCCATTGAATTCCCAGCACCTAGCGCGGTGCCCGATGGTTGGTAGCAGTCAGTAAAAATGTGCTGAACCCGGGAGCGGCTGAGAAGACACACAGGTCCTGCAAGCAGCTAGAGGGGGAGCAGCCCTGGGGAGGAGCCGGCTGGAAAGACCCCAACGCAGGAAAGGCTCAGCTTGCCCAGGGGCCAAAGAGAGAACAGAGTGACCGGGGCATGGGGAGGGAGCAAAGGGGACAGCCACAGGTCACCGAGACACCCGTCCCCTGAGAAGCCTGGTGCGCAGCAGCCCGCTCCCTACGTCCAGACAAGGACAATGCTCCAGATTTTTCGTGTTGGGCTTTGTCTTGGGTGTGGCCCCTCCTGATACTTCCTCAGAGGGGTCAGGATAGCTCTGGGTTTGCAAGAGAAAAACGGGACTCTTCGGAAACACGAATCTATAGTATTGCAAGTCAGGCTCTGTGGAGAGACTGAATGAGAACTCTGATTTGCTTCGGCTCCAGGGACAGATCAGGAACCAGGCCTTGCGTCCTACATCGGTGGGTGTCTTCCGGTTTAGAGAAAATAGGCCTCTGGCCATGGAGGCTGAGCTGGGAGGCTGATGCAAACCGTAAGGAGAAAATACATCAATGTCTGTGGGGAAAGGAAGAGGAAGTGGACAGCGCATTCCTCTGCCGCAGCGGAAGCCGAAAAAAGAAAGGCGATGGAGGGAGAAAGTGGGGGTCCTTCACGGGGTCCTCACCCCTGCATTCCCCACCTGCTCCACTGCCTGAGCCAGAAGGGGGGCAGGGGTAGAAACATCAGGACGGGTGTGAAGAGGAGGCCGCAGGCTTGTCTCCCAGCACAGCCTAGGCAGGTCATAAGCTTCTCGGAGAAATCCTGGTTTTAGCAGGTGCAGCATCCCACAGGGCTGCAGGGCTGCCTTGGAGGAGAGGGGTAGACAGGTGAGCTGGAAGCCACATCCCTGGATCCCTCACATGCCCCCGGGCCTCGTGGATTGTCTGAGGCCTGTGGATGGACAAATAGGCCCCTGGAGGGGGGCAGAACTGTAAGCCAGGATGGCATTCCAAAAGGCCAAGTGGGACCAATGACCTTTCTCCGCTGACCCTTCAGAAGCCAGGCCAGGCCAGACCAGCCGCTCTTTAGCAGAACCCAGTGAGAGTCCCAGACCCCCCTCTCCCAGCCAACATCAGGTCTCAAGGCCCCCAGATGCCATGTGGGAGAAGAGCAGGGGAGGGAGAGGAAACATGAACCCCAAATCATCCAGACAGCAGAAGACACCAAGATACCACAAATTGGTAAGTTTAGGTTTGCCCCTCTCCACTACCTAAACAGGTAGGGAAGAGATCGTATCTCTCCTGGAAAAGAAGGTCTATTTTCTGTGCACACTGAAGCAGGAATGTGAACAACTAAAGACACCCCACCCCCAAACATGCCTCTGTCGGCTGCCACGAAGTCTACCCTCCATCAGTTCTCGAGCAAACCTATCACTGCCATAATTCTTTTAAAATGGTGTCTTGAGTGCTCTCTTTTCTGTGACTTCCCATCAGTTTCTGTGACTACACACCTTTGATGGGTAGGTGGCTGGAAGGGGCACGTTCAGTGATGAAGCGGAACCCAATCCCTCCGAAGAGACAAAGGTGAGCAGGGTGATGAGTTCTGGTGATGGTGGGCAGGACCACAGCCTGCAGTGGCCCTGCTGGGGGCATGTGGAGGGGAAGGGATTGGTAGTTCAGGAGTTCAGGAAGAGAAAAAGTAAGGAATGGTGCTACCGTGGGCTTCAAGCATCAAAAACCGGTCCCATGGCTTCTCGGACACAAGACTCCAAGATGGCAGACCCTTAGCCAAGAGTTTCAAAAGGGCAAGTCCAGGAGAAGACAGAAAAAACATGCATCTGCCCATAGCCTTCCTTCCCTCCCTAAGAAGTGCTCTCCTTTCCAGCTTTGACTCCAGGCAAGGGAAGTCAGGGACTAAACCCTAGAATCACTAAGCTGGTGTCTCTGGAATGGAGGGTTTTCATTCAGGTCTGTTGTTTTGCAGGACTGGATTCCCACACGCCCCACCCTAACCTCTCTTCTGAGCTTTCTGGTCTCTTCTGAGATGCAAAGATTGTTATTGTTCAATCCTTGCCACTTTTTTTTTTTTTTTTTTTTTTTTTACCAACCTCAAAACCCCAGTATGGCTTCCCTATTTCTGACCACAGAAAGGCCTGGGCCATGGCAGGATTGAAGCCACAAGCAGGGGCTAACTTCTCGCCACTTGTGGGGGTCTCTCTCTAGGAGCCAGCAGAGCTCCCAGTCAGGCAAGAAAGCGGCCACGGTTACCCTAGGACCGCACCACTCGGCACACAGACGGAAATGCAGAAGCACCCGTTCACTTAGGCATCCCTCCACGCACTCCACATCGATTTATGAACGTCTTCAGCGAGGCTCCGGGCTGGGTCCTCGAGACCGGTGAACAAGACAGACCTCATTACTGCTGCTTCTTGGAGCTCATTTTTAATATTTGTAGCGAGTCCTGTGTACCAGGCCACTTTGCACTCTGCGCTTCAATCGTTACAAGGAGCCCCTGAGGAAGTGAGCGTTGTCCCACTGCACCCTTGAGGAAACTAAAGCAAAGAAATGTGCCCAACTCCCTGATCTAAAGACAGATCTCAGAGCCTGATCTGTAGGGTTGCAACCCCCTCCTCCTCCTCTATGGCTTACCCCGTGTACTCCTGGCCCTCCCAGTCTCTGCCCCTGAGATGGAGACAGCAGTTCCTTTGGAGTGTTAAGTCCCCTGCTGTTACAAGGCTGGTGTCTGGGGAGGGACCTTAGCGCTTACTAACGGTCACTGACGAATGTTACTAACGTTACTGACGAACCAGCTCGTCAGACTGCAAGCTGAGAGCCCGGCCCTGGGAGGAGACAGAGGAGGGAGGTTTTGAATAAAGGGAGAGTGGTGAGGGAAAGTGCCCCAGGCAAACTTTGTCCGCAGGCCAGGTGGGCAGCCACAGTCTGGCCACCCTGTGTAGGAAGTAGCCCACCTCGTGGCTCATCACTGTATCCGTGGACTCTTGCCCAGGAGGTTCTGCCGAAGTCAGCGGCTCACGGAACAGTCCCACAGAGCGTGAGGTGGCGGTTGTGGGGTGGGAGGGAAGGAAAAGGAAAAGAGAAGTGGTGGTCCCTTCAGAGCATGACATGGGAAGGCACGCCACTCTTCCCACTCCGTTTCTTATTTGGGGTTAAATTGCAAACCCCTGGGACCTGCAGTTTATAGCCTTTGCACCCAAAGATCTCTCCCCAGCTGAGGTCAGGGGGAAGAGAGAGGGTGGCCTCTGAGAGACGGGGTACCTTCATCTCAGAGAAGGAGAAACGGGTGCAGACCTAGCCAGCATGAGTCAGAGGCAACTCAGGGGCTCAGAAGCAGGTGTGACCCCCCAGCCCAGGTGTGCAGCCTCCCCTAGTAACCCACTGAGAGGGGGCTGATGACCCCCTCCACCCCCTTGCAGGCCCGAGCCCTCGTCACCGAAGATTTGTGACTCCAGAATAAGCCAGATTCTGTTGAGGTTCCTAAGAGTTTAAAAATGTACACGAGAACCCAAACAAAAAGCCCGGTGCACCCCAAAATGAGGGCCCATTTACATGAAACCCTTGTCTGGGGCAGCAAGAGGATGTGAAATTATCAGGTGGTTTTCCCCCAAGCTGAAGTCCTTCACATCTCTCTTTTCCGACACTTGCCCACAGAATGCACAACCCAGGGGGCACTCGAGAGTCAGCCTGGCAAGCAGAGCGGGCAGCAGTCGGCCCGTGAGAAGCCGTGCTCCTCCCAACGCCCCTGCAGCTCTTAACACGCGGTCCACGAAAGCCACCTTCTGCTTCAAGCCTGCGGGACGCTTTCCCCGGGGTCAAGCGCAGAGCCCTCGAGTACGCAGCTCCCCGCCTCGTCGCTCCGGCACGGACACACATGCGCATGCGCACAGGCACACCGCCGCCCCTCCCCGCGGAGGTACGGGGACTGTGCTGGAAAATCAGTCTCTGCACCGCTGCACCGGGGCCACGGGTCACTGCATAGGCGCTGCCCTCAGCACACGGTCCCAACAGGCTGGCCGCAGCAGGAGAGGCGTCCTGGGCACCGGTCCTGCAGAGAGCACCTGCCCCCTGGTGGGGGACTGGGGGGCCCGGCGCAACCTGTCTGCAGCAGGCAAGACGGGGCTCATCCTGCAGGGGAAGGGCTCTGGGCAGCACAGGCAGCCTCTGGCCCCCGAGTCGAAGTCCATGAGGTCAGTCTCCCACCCTGAGACGTTTTCGAAGCCTGGGCAGAGAGAAAGCCAAAGATGCATGGCTCTTTGGAAAGAGCTCTGAAAGCAGAGCCTGGCACTTACTGCTCTGTGACCTTGGGCAAGTTACCTACCCTCTCTGAACCTCGGCAGAAGATGAGAAATTCCTTTATAAGAAGAATGCATTTATCTCTTTCATGCATGCATAAAATAATCACCTTGAATCCTATGATTTTACAGATGAAAAGCCATTTAAAATTATTATTATTATTTCATCCAACCTCTTAATTGTATAAACAGGGCTCAAAAACGTCAGGTGACTCACTCCGAGGTCACACAGCTGAAAAGCTAGATCTGTACAGTCCAATACAGAGGCACGCACCGCCGGTGGCTGTTTACACTTAAATTCAAATTAATTCAAAAGAAATAAAATTTAAAATTCAGCTCCTTGGTCACAATAGCTGCATTCGAAGTGCTTAGCAGCCCCATGCATCCAGTGGCCATCGTAATGGACAGTGCAGGTATCGAACTGTCCATCATCGAAGGGAGTTTTATTGGGCAGCTCTCAGCTAGAGGTCAGGACTGAGAGCTTCGGACCCTTGGCAGCCCCTCCGGGCAGCAAGGACATGTGTCGCAATCTGCCTTTTCAGTCTTTCCCCACTTCTTCCAGGGCCAGACAGCAGATGAAGCCATATCCTCTTCAAAAGCAGAGAATGGCCACGACTGTGATGCTACAAAACCTCAGGAAAGGAGAATTTTCAGAAACCCCGTTTCTGAGGTTAACTGAGTCTTGAGGTCAACAGATCATAACTAGACACCATGTTGGGTTTCAAACTACCCATTGCCTCTAAAGGGTGAGCCCCACCCTGAAACCTGTCCTTCGCAGCTGGGACCTGGCAGAGTCTGAGGGTCATGGGTCGCCTGGGAGCTCCAGCTGGAGGACACAGTGCAAGGACACTGTTGCAGGAGAAGAAGCGGGGGATGGGGCAGGACCTCAGACCCCAGCTGTCTCCCAGACTTGCCTCTGAGCAGACCAAGTCCCACCCGCCAACTGGTGGCTGTGTGATGTGTCTTTTTTTCCTAACTAGAGATGCCGGGGGCAGGGGAAAGGAGTGGGATGTTTGTGTGCATACAGACACGTGTGCGCACGCACAGAGATGTCCACACTCTGAGACCTCATGCAGACACAAGTGTGCTCTGTTGACGGAGGTGATTTTTAGGCAGCAAGCGTTTAGTGTTCTGACACACTCTTTATGACAAGCCTGAGTGATGGCTTCCCTTTGTCACCCACACAGATGGAGAGTGAAGGGGTTCAACGGATGACAACCGTGGGAGGTGGGGGTGGGAATAAATGGATTTACCTGGGACACATCGTGGTCACACACAAGGAGAACACGCAGTTTAAGTTTGAATTCCAAGCAGCAACAGAGATTTTCATCAACAGAAAATCCTCCAACACCACCCTATCAAAATAATTTCTAAAAACTGGTCCCCCACAAGAGCCTGCCCACACTTTCCTGTAGCACCTGACATAGTCCTTCTAGCCCACAGCCATTCTTTTGGTCTGGAATCAGAGAGCTGGTATAACCTTAGAGCTGGAAAGGTCTTCAGTTTAAGCAATACCCTTTTACCTTTAAAAGCTTCTCTCTATGGATGTCCAGAAGGAGAGGTGGCTTGTCCTGATCAGACAGAGGCCGGGTCCCCCTCACAATCCTCAGACTTTCTAGGACACTCAGAACCTTAAAGATTCCTAAAAGTCCTTTCAACTCCCCCTGATATCTCAAATTAAGCAGGATTTCATAGACTGGTCTATCGGGTACTTACATGGGAGCATGTGTGCGGATGTTACAGAGACCCCAGGACCACCCCAGGGTGACCTGGCTGGCTCAAACTTGAGCCAACACTCCCAGGACACACAAAGCGGGACACCTAGGGAGAGCACCCAGGGCTGGGCCATTCTGGGTGGGACCATTCTACACTTCTGTCCTGCAGTGCCAAGTCCAAAGTGAGCCTTCCCAATCCCCCCAAGGAAAGCCACTGGACCTGTCAGCCAAAAGACAGACGCCCTCCTGACACGTTCAGCTCTGCGGGTAAGACAGCTTTTCTCAGTTCCAGCCAGTGGCTCAGCTTTTGAAAGGGGAAGTCCTCTGTTTACAGCTGTGAGGGACTGATTTCCTAGGGATCTGCCCTTTTGCCCACCTGTAACTAAGGCACGTAGCACAGAACTGCACTTGTATGAATACAACCTCCTGCCTGCCTGCGTGGAGTGTGGCTGAGACGGTGAGAGTGTCTGCAAGCTGATTTTAGCCACACAGGCGTCAGGCTGTCATCACTGAAACACACCAAGATGCCCAGACACAAATATCAACCACCGTGTCTGCAGCTCAGGGGCCATGGGGGCGCGTCTCAGACCAGCTGGGGAACCACAGCACCACCAGCCACCCCTGGAGCAGCAGGTCTCCTCCCCCGGGAGAGGGCTTCCTGTTCAAGCACCTTTCCCCATCTGATTCTCGTTACCCCGAGGGAAGTAGCAGAGCTCTTAGTAGCCTGGTGTCACAGAAGAAACTTGAGATGGGAGACTCGAGACAAGAAGCCACAATCTGCCAAGGCCCAACGCTAGGTTCCTCCCCAGTTCCCTAGCGCCCTCCTCAGAAGAGAGCCTCTCTCTGGGTTGGTATGATAGTAGGAACCACCTGTTGAACAATTACTCTTCGACAGGCACCGTCCTAGGTATTTGGTGCAGCTCCAGGTCTTACAACTACTTTCTAGGGAGGCTTTATACCCACATTACAGATGGCAAAAGTGAGGCTCAGAGGGGTTAAGTGACTTACGTAAGGCCACACAGCTACCAAGGGGATGGAACGGGGATTCAAAGGCCCATCCGTTAGCCTCAAAACTCTTTGGACGAAACCACTGAAAAGGGGGACAGTTCTCCCACCCCAAGGCTACAAGATGAAGCAAAGTACCTCATTGCCACGTTGCTGCCGTCGATCACTATGGGTCGCAAGGAACTGGCTGGGTCTCCGCAATCCTCTTCCAGCTCTGCCGCCTGCCTGCGCAGGGCAGAGTCCGGGGTGGCGCAGGAGCCCCTGGGGATGAGCAGGGGCGCCGCGCTGCCCTCATGGGCCCCCGGGCGGCTGCTGGTCTGGATCAGCTCCTGCAGCACATCATTGACCAGGGCGCCCTCACCCAGTTTGCCCAGCACCCTGACCACATCCTCCGGGCTGTAGCCCAGCTTCTGGAAGAACTCCATCTTGCTTGAGCGCTCCATGCCGTGCCAGCTGGGCCCCCGGCGAGGGTCCGGCCCCTGGTTTCCTTCTGGCAGAGCCACGGTGGCATGAGCTAAAGAGAAAAAGCATCCATCAGGTGTTTTCTGAGCCGCTGGGCCTGGAGGCTGTCGGGTTACTGAGGGCAAATTATGCACACTCCCTCCCCGCCTTATCTGTCAGGAAATCATGTTGCCTGGTCCCCTTGGGGATTTTCAGTTGCTCAGTGTGGTTGGGGAGCCACAGATGCAATCATGTTGCTTTTACTTGTGCACTTTCTGAGGCCTTCACCCCACACAGGGGCCCCCCGCAAAGATCCACTGGCCGGAGGCACCGAGGGCAGCTGAGCAGACCACCCAGCGCTTGGAACATCTGTGCACAGGCCAGAGGAATGTTCCTGAGGCTCTGTCAAATTCATACGCTAAAGCCCTATCTCCCAGCACCTCAGATTGTGACTACGTTCGTACATAGGGTCTTTAAACAGTTGATTAAGTTAAAATGAGGTCATTAGGGTGATCCCTGGTCCGATATGACTAGTGTCCTTATAAGAAGAGGAGATTTGGGGATGTGGGTGGCTCAGCCAGTTAAGCATCCCACTCTTGGTTTGGGCTCAGGTCATGGTCTCAGGGTCCTGTGATGAAGCCCAGCGCTGCGCTCAGTGGGGAGTCCGCTTCCCCCTCTCTCTCCCTCTGCCCCTCCCCCCACTTGTGTGCACACTGTCTCTAAAATAAATAAATCTTTAAAAAAAGAATCATGAAAATATATTTACTGTGAAAAAAGTGAAACAATGCTAAAGCATAAAGAATAAAAATATAAAATGTCTCTTCGTACAAACCCCAAATCCCACTTGCCTCTCCTGCTGTTTGTTTGTATCCTCGTGCTTTTCCGATGTCCTGACTTGCATATCGAATAGATCCACACATATTGTCTTAGCGGGGTTGTTTTTACATAAATAGTATCATACTATATGGTTGTGCAGCAACTTGCTTTTCTTATTAAAACTGCATCCGGGAAATCTTTCCATGCCAGTTTTTCTGTTCTGCTTCTCCCTGTACCCCCAGCATTTAGGACAGCGCCTGGCCCATCGGACTCTCCATGCCACATGACGGAAGTGTAGCTTGCCTTCCCCTTCTCCCTGTTACAGATCAGGCTCAAGGAACACCCACGCACATCCATCCTGTCACCTGCCGTCTTCTCAGCAGGACAGGTGCGCATCCATCCTGTCACCCGCCGTCTTCCCCATAGGACAGGTGCTCGCAACTTCCCCTTCCTGGTCTCCTGCCCACATCCTTGGCAGCAACCGCGCCTTCCTACCAGGTTCTCAGCGGGGCTCCCCATTCTCTGCAGGGCCACTGCCCTGAGGCTGGAGCCCCAGTAGAATGACCCCGATGGCTCTGGCAGGACAAGGGCGTTTGCAACCTGGACAGAGCGGCCGGCTGCTCTTCCGCGTGTCACCCCCACTCTTGCCCCCCCCCAAGCTCCCCAGGGACCTCCTCACTGCCGTATCCAACAGCAGCTTCAGCACCTTCAGCACCTTATCCAAACTCCCTGCAGCTCTCAATGCCGAGGACCACACCCTCGCGTGTCATTTTAAATAAAACATTTGGAAAACATTTTGGACCACCTCCTCTTGAAACTCTTCTCCCTGAGGCCGTACAACTTGGCCTGAGTTTCTAAGTCTTTCCAGTTCTTTCCTTAGTCTCTGCTCACGTGTTTGACAATGGGGTCCTGCCCAGGCTGTCTGCTCTCCCCATCATGCTCCCCACCTGCCCCTACCCCCGGGGGTCCACAATTGCACTTCTAGCTGAGACCTCCCTAAGCACTAGGCACCCCCAGTTATAAATCTGTAAGGTAAATGGTATGCATGCTATTTGAATAAAGTGCTGGGGGCGGGGGGAGCTCAGAATACTGTCACTCGCCAAACATTTGCTGAGTCTACTTCAGTGGTTCTCAAAGTGTGGTCCGTCGAAACTCGGGGAGGGCCTATAACGCTTTCAGGGAGACTTCAAAGTAAAAACTGTTTTCATAATAACACTAAGGTGTAATTTGCTTTTTTTTCCCACTCTCATCCTTACGAGTACATCATGAAGTAAGTATTCCGTGTCGTGCAATATTGCAACAGAGCCAATGCAGAAGCCGATAGGCAAACCCAGCCGTCTTCTGTTAAGCCACATAGTAGAGATTTGCACAATGTAAGTCAGTGCCAGTCTCCTACAAATTTTCTGGTTTGGGAAAACAGTTATTTTTCATAAAAATGCATCATTTATATAAATGTAATGGTTTATTATTATTTAAGGTAAAGGAATATTGTTTAATTTCTTAATTTTAGTTTCTCCATAAGGTACATATCAATGGGTGGATATAACCCCACATAAACAAAAGTTCTTTTGCATCCCTAATAATTATTAAAAGTGAAAAGGAGTTCTGAAACCAAAAGTTTCTTCTTAAATCCAGAGCTTTCCAGTAGGTATTTCCAAGAAGATGGTTCCATGGAGGTGAAGCATAGACATGTCACCCAAGACCCCAGGACAGAGGTACAGGGTCTTGCCCTCCTTTAGCCTGGGCTCTCTCACCCCCATCTGCCCACCTGCCCCCTACACCACCCCCCACACCTTCTTCATCCCATACCTAATTCACTGTCACAGCCTCCTATGGGTCTCCCTCCGAAACCCCATCTGGCCTAGCCCCTGTTTGTAGCCAGCAGTATATTTCCAGAACAAGTCTGACCATATCACGCCCTTTCTTAGAAACATCCTCAGACACCATGTTGACGACAAGAAAGACACCAAATTCCGGAGCAGTCTCCCGAGCCACCACCATGCAGTGCTGACCCCGGTCCACCTCCTCACCCACCACTGGCCCACCTGGCCCTTTCTCTTGAGAACTCTACTTCTGAATCTACTCCCCACCCCCACCCCCGCTCCCCAAGCATTCCAGAAGGTTCTCATCACTGTGCTTCTGCATATGCTTTCCTCTCTACCTGGAATGCTCTTTTGAGTTCACCAAACTTCAAGATTTAGCTCAAATGCTACTCAAGGTGGTCACCCCTGAGTCCACAAACAGAATGAGTGGCTTGACCATCTATCTACCAGGCACTTTGCTCACACCTCTGTTAGAACGCACTGATTTGTCATTTATCCGTATCTCAAGAAACTGTGAACTACATTCCCACCTATTTGCCTCAAAATCACCAGCACCTGGCACAGTGCTAGTATATTGGGAAGTTCAACAGAGTTTTCTTCAATTGATGCCCAAAGCCGAAAATAGTCTTCCCTCCTCAAATACTTTTTCTTGGGTTCCCATCTCATTGAGTGGAGTCCCCTCGGCCCCAAGAAGAAACCTCAAGGTCATCTCTCACTCTCCCTTCCCTCACTTCCACACGCAACTGGACAGTTTCTACTTCCTGCACATTTTCCGCAAGCACGCCCTCTGCCTTACACAACAGGACCCTAGTTCATCCATTCATTCATCCATCCATCCATCCATCCATCATTCATTCATTCATATAATAAACACTTCCTGACCACCTACTGGGCACTAGGCACTGTGCTGGGACCCAGTTCCATAAACTAATATACAGCCCAATTTCAATTTGTTCCCAACCTATTTAGGAAAACAGACCAAAATGTAAACAACAAGCCATACATCATGACAATAAGCACAATACTTTCAAATAGAAAAAAAATGTGCTTTCAAAACTCAGGTGAGGAATAACTTATCTTCCTTTCAGGGGAAAGGAAGGCCCAGAAAGACCCCCATGGGACTGGACAACGAAGGACAAGCTGGCTTTTCCCAGTCGGGGAAGAGCTGTGGCATCTCTCCCGGGGGGGCCCTGGGGAGGCCTCCTCACCACACTGCCACCCACCACAACACTAAGCTAGCTAGTCCACGGACCAAGATTTCTGTCCCTCCATCCTGTACAGAGTAAATGTCACAACTCTTGAGCAGGAGAGCCAAGGCCCTCTCCACCAGGACCGGCCCACTCCCCAGCCCCCTCAGCCATGTTCTTCCAGTCCAGCTTCACCTTCTGCTCCTTGACCGGCGACCAGTCCTTCCCCTCGGGATGGTTGTTCTCTCAGACTGGGGTCCAGCTTTGGTCTGGTCTCCATGGAGCAAGAGGATCCTCACCCAGCCTGGCAGGCCAGCCTCACACCAGGCATTGCTCACTGTCCCTGAAAGACCCATGGGTTTCATTCGGGCTCTTCCTCCCTCTGCCTGGAGGCCTGCCCCTTCCTGCCCCAGGCCTGACCCCACTGTCACGCCTGTCCTTCCCAATCCTGCTAGCCCAGCTCCACTCCACCTCCACCCCTCCCTGCCCATGCCTGCCGATGGCCCTTATTTTGATTTGAAAGACAGAGGAGAAGGGAAGAGAGAGGAGGGGTGGGAGAAAGTAAAGAGAGAGGGAACGAAAGTGAGAGAGGGGGAGAAAAGAAGAAAGGTTGGGACAGGCAGCATGAACACAGCAGTCTGTGCTCATGGAGCTCTTCAGTGTTTCCACCTCGCCTGCGTGGGGACACTTCCTTGAACTTCCCAACGTGCCTGGGGATGGGGGGGAGGGGGGGGACTAGAGATAACAGCCTTCCCTTTTCACAGGTGAAGAATCTGAGGCTCCGAATGGCACAGGGTCAAGGTAATATAGTTAGGGGCAGAGACTGACCATACGTAGATGCCAAAAGTAATGTGTCGCTTTGAGTTGTGTTCAAGATGGAGGTAACGTCTTGTTACTACAGAGATGGAAAAACCAAAATACACCTGGGCTGGGGGGCTTCTCTTTGGTCACAAAGTAACAGCTGCAAGGAGAGTCCATGCTTGTTTTATAACTTTGTGGTCTGGTATGACAGCATCATAAACATTTTCACAATGAAAAGACCTGGGGCTGGGACCTGGGGCTTATACCTGGGGTGGGGAAACGAGAGCGGCCACGCAAGGCCCCGTCCCCAGCAGCTCTCCACAGCACCCACAGGTTCCAAAAGGGCTCCTTTTCTTTCTTTTATTTTTTTTTTAAGATTTTATTTTTTGGAAGTAATCTCTACACCCAGTGTGGGGCTCGAACTCACAACCCCGAAATCAGGAGTTGCATGCTCCTCCAACTGAGCCAGCCAGGCACCCCAAAAGAGCTCCTTTTCTGAGGAGACTTTTGAAAGGTCATGGGACAGGAGAGCCGTTTGCATACAACACTAACTGAAAGAATCCACCTACTTCAGAGGCTTTCTTTTGCCCCCCTTGAGACTTTAAAATCAACTTGATTTCCTTTTAAAACTTCTAAATAAGAAACCTGAGCTGGGGGCGAGGGGTCTGTCCTCAGGAGCCTCCCCTGGCCCTCAGGCCACCTCCCTCCCCTTGAGCAGCAACCCCACCAGCAGCTTCTCTCTCCTTTCTATTTTTAAGTCCTGAAAGTGTGAACAATTTCATTTCCGTTTTCTTCCTCAAGCTTGACTGGAAGTCACAAAGAGCCCAGATGATTAATTAGTAACACTGCGAAAATCCTCGGTCTTCTCGGGAGCTCTGCTCACAGAGGTCGGCCTCCCAACGCTACCCTATGGGGGGGGGCGGCCAAGGCCGCTGTGGACACGCACTCAGGTGGAATCCGGCGTTGGAGGTGGCCTCACCAAAGGGCAGGAGAGGAGGAAGAGGGAGGGGGGAGAGGGAGAAATTTCTAATGATGGGAATCAGAGCAGACCTGTTCTAGAATCAGCCAATCCAGGTTGACGTCTGACTGGAAGAGCCCCGGAGGAAGAGAATACAAGAGTAACTGAAGAAGGAGAAAGGGAGGGGGGCGTTAGATAAGGCAAGTAGAGAGCCAGCAGGTCACAGGTACCCGGTATTTTATAGTGAGAGGGTGCTTCCTTGCCTATTATCTTTGGAGATCCCGAACTCTGTGGGAGATGGAAAAGGGCTACCTCATGACTTATGTGGCAAGTAAGAACACTAAAGAAAAGAGAGGTTTTGCCAACTTACCCAGGGTCCCGCAGCTAATAAATGGGACGGCCTAGACTCCCAAGGGTGGTGACTCCTGCTACCACCTGGCCCAGAGGGTGCTGCCCGGGGGCTCAGGGGGCCACGGAGCAAGGCGAGCCCATGCGTTGGCCCCCGGACGCCCCTGACCCTCAAATCCCGTTCCTGTTCACCTCTGCCAGCCCCACAGCAATCCAGCACATGATGACAGCCAGAAGTCACCCGCATGTTGAGGAGAAAGCTCTTGTGAACACAGTCCGTGCAGTTTTCTGGTTCAGCTCAGATCAGTGGAGTTGGGGAAGTCACAGAGAGGGAAAAACTTCAGTCCACGAGATTGTGTTTTGGGCATGGCTTTTGGGGGATTTTTAAAGGGCATTATAATTTTTAAAAAATTGTGGTAAATTATACATAACATAAAATTTACCATAGGAACTATTTTTAAGAGGACAGCTCGGTGGCATTAAGCAACCAACACCACCATCCATTTCCAGAACTTTCTCAACTCGTAAGACTGAAACCCGGTCCCCATTAGACACTAACTCCCCACCCTCTCTCCCCCACCTGCCCCTCGTAACCACACTGCTACTTTCCATCTCTATGACTTTGATGACTCCAGGTACCTTCTAGAAGTGTAATCATACAGTATTTGTCCTTCTCTACCTGGCTTATTTGGCTCAGCATAATGTTTTCAAGGTTCACTCTGTTGCAAGCATATGTCAGAATTTTCTTCCTTTTTAAGGCTGAATCATTTTCCATCGTGTATAGAGACCACCTTGCCTTTATCCATTCACCTGCAGGTGGACACTTGGGGTGCTGCCACCTTTTGGCCGTTGTAAATAGTGCTGCTGTGAGCAGGGGTGGCCTGGCCTTCTGTTTTCTCCTTGAACTTGTCCCTTGTTCCTCTGTCTGCTATAGGTTACTTTGGATATACACACAAGCCCTGATCCATACCCCAGGGCAACTCTGTAACAAAGTTTTTCAAAAACCACCCTCAACTATCTTCCACACCCAACATATTCACGTGTCAGGTATCAGTGTTCCTGGGCTAGCATCACCTGGCTTTGGAGAGGACTTCAGAATCCTGGAGGCATGGCTGAGGTCTCTAACAGCCACAGGGCATTAGCCAAAATTGTCTTCATTGCCAGCGGTTAAGACTTATTTCCATGTCCTCATGGGCCTTCTCGAAGCCCACAGAACCATCCTTTAGGGGGAGTTGGGGCTTGGGCCTGCTCCCAAATATTCCTGACCTGCTCGGAAACTAGACACCCGCAAATCAGTATCTAGTCTAAGAGATGCTTTCAAGAGCCTGGAGACAGGTTGAAAATGTGCCTGAAAGTTCTAGACCTTCTGACTTCATAAAATTAAAATATCTTCAAAGATCGCAGCAGTTTTTACTTAAACTGAAGAGTTCCTCCAATTAATCTTTCTCCCACGAAAGGCCTCTTGAAATTAAATATAATTGTGCTAAAATGAGCAAGGATTTCACCTTATTTTTTTTTTATCTGTGTACTTAACATCATGTAAGGCATGGGAAATCAAATTGTTCAGAATAATGCTAATCCAAGAACTGGATTCAGCCCGCCCCCCGTCCCCTGTGTTCTGTCTCCTCCACCCCTGGACCCGAGTCTGCAAGGGGCCTGTCACACTGACTGATGGGGTGGGGGCAGGCACTCACCAGGAGGGTGCGTTGCTCCAGCCCCCACGGTGGGCACCAGTGTTCCTCTCTGCGCCCCCAGCTGTCCTCCCGGTTAGCCAGGTGTCACCCAAGCTGGGGGAGCGCAGCCGGGCTGGGCCACACAGCCATTAGGAGGCACTTCATACCAAAGCTCCCCTTCCTGGAAGCCAGAGTCACGGTCAGCTGCCAAGGTAGTTTTGCTTTGAGCTTTAAAAAAACAAAAAAAAAAAAAAAAAGGGAAAAGAAGAAAGCAATCAAATGAGGGAGGCATACGTGAAGCCTTCGCCCCAGCATGAGTCACGGAATCAAAGTTTAACAACCACATGCAAAACAGTCTCTCTGAGGGCATGGGCTGGCTGCACAGGAAAGCCAGGAGAGACTCAGAGAACAAAAGCGCTCACAGTTTCCGTTCCAAGTTTCCACTCAGGCCTTCAGCTGAGAAGAGCATCTGCTCCAAGGTGCTCCCGAGGAGGGTCGGTGCTCCCAACTTCACAGACAAAACTAAAGCCTGCAGGAGCAAAGAGGGGCCGGGAGAGAATAGGAACGCCTACCAGCTAGGGGTGTCCAGGCACCTGGGCGCAGACGAGGACCCTGGCCCTTCTATCAGAGTCCCGAACGAGTCACAGAAGCCTTCGGGCTAGAGGCACAGGCCTCGGTCTGTGGACCGAGGACAGGTCAACAGCATGAGGAGTGTCCTCACTGCAGCCCTATAAAGGGGGGGGGGGGGCGGCAGCCCCTCTCGCCGAGCCAGGGGGAGCCTGACCTGAGGCCCACCAGACCAGGGCTTCTGCAGCCGGTGGCCACGGGCAGCACACCCTGAACTGTGTCTGTTTCCTGCATCGCGGGAGGCGCGATGGAGTCAGAATGAGAGCAGAGAACACACACCACAAGTGCCCACCTCCCAACAATGACAGGTCTCTAAAGTGACTTGCCCAAAGACACCCAGTGAGCCAGCTGGTCAGGCTGGGTTTAGAATCTGAGAGTTCAGGAATGGCACAAGTTGACTGGAATTTGCCGCTCCTCTTTTTCTTTTTCTTTTTTTTTTTTAAAGATTTTATTTATTTATCTGAGAGACAGACAGACAGACAGAGAGTGAGCAGTGGGAGGGACAGAGGGAGAGCAGGGAGCCCGGCTCAGGACTCGATCCCAAGACCTTGGGATCATGACCTGAGCTGAAGGCAGACGCTTAACCCTTTGAGTCACCCAGGCGCCCCTACTACTCTTTGTTTATCCCCCACCTGTCTCTCACAGATGGTGTGAGGCAGTCTAGAATACTAAAACACAGACGGAATGGCATCATTACAACAAAAGTACAATTAGAAATGATTAGAACAGGGGGTGCCTGGCTGGCTCAGCCAGCAGAGCGCATGACTCTTGATCTCAGGGTTGTAGGATCGAGCCCCACGTTGAGTATAGAGATGACTTAAAAGAAATGATTAGAACAAAAACGAACGTGGTATCAGAACCTAGATTTAAAAAGTCACTTCCTCTGGGCACTGGTTCCAGCCTTGAGTTGCCTGGCATGACGGGTTTTCTAAGAACAGCTATGGTTGGTTTAGCGCTTCCAACATATTGGGTGCCTTCCATCAGAGCGTCCTATCCCCACAACAGCTTGAGGGCCTCGGAGTCATTATTCCCGCTTTTGAGACAGAATCATTGAGGTGAGAAAGGGTAAACTCAACTGCCCCAGTTCACTCAGTAAGTGGTTGAAGTTGGGTCAGGACTGAAACCCAGGCCCACAGAGCTCCCCAAGTACTCTCTCCCAAGTACCCAGGCCCACACGTGGCCTCTCAGCTCCCAGATCCCGAATAAAGCATGCAGGCTTTCCCAACGAAAGAAACATTTTCCTGCTATGAACTTTTAGGAGAAATCTAACTCCTTATGCCGAGTAACACGTCAGACGATATTTTCAAGTCCTGAAGAAGCCCAGGGGCCCCGGGGAGCCACCAACCAAGGAGGGAATTCTCTGCAGATCATGCTGAGCGCCACCCTGCTGTGCATTTAGCACCAGTCAGCCTGGGCAATGAAACAAGGATCTGGATTTGTGTTCCACCCCAAGGGAGTAGCACCGTGCAGGGGAGAGGGACCACAGTGGCTAGCACCAAAGAGCTGTGCAAGAAAGACTTTTGAACCTGCTCAACTAATCAGGTAAGAACTTGGCAGAGGCCCCAGAATTCTATGTCTAAAATCTTGGAGACATTATTTAGACGAGAAAAATTGTGACTCCTCTGTCCAAGAAAAGGACCACCGTATGGGGCGGGGGGGGGGGGGGGTGCTTAGAGTATCCGATCCAGAGAAACCTCGGCCGATTCCCCTACAGCTAAAATGACTTAGTTGCCATAACTCGGAGGAGCCAAAAGGATGAAGCCACTTATTCCCGACTGAATGAGAAATAAGGTCTGCCAGAGGTAACCATCTTCGTTAGGATATCACTGACCCCAAGCTGGCCTCTGCCCACGAGAGATGTCGGAGGAGGCGGCCGCGGCGAGTGGGCTGGCGGGGACGTCTCCGGGAAGCCGGGAACGCACTGAGAAGGGCAGCCTGCCCGGCCCGCAGCTTCCCTCCTCCCCCGGCTTGACCGGGCCTTGCAGCTGCCCCGAGGCTGCTTTTGCCCGCTCGGACCCTGGCGGGGAGCCGGAGGTCGGCGCTTTTAGGAAGTGGCCCGGAGGTGTTGAGACAGGGGATCCTGAGTGTGGGGACAGACCCTTCCCCGGGAGGAGCGCACGAGCGTGCAGACACGAGCTGGGCGCCGCCGCGTGTCAGCGGGCCCTGCGCCCCCGCGCCAGGCCCCCGCGGCCTGGCTGCCTCCCCTCTCTCTACAGCCTCAGGGAGCCCTGAGAACAGTCTCGCTTCTATCCTGTTTTCTCAGGGAGCTAAGCCAGCGCGGAGAAAATTTGCAGCGGGGGGGGGGGGGGGGGGCCGCTGGACGTGCAAAGGGGCGTGGCCTGGGCGTGCAAAGGCCCCGCTGGATGGCACACGGCGGCTTCCCGCGGACGCTTCACCTCCCGTCGGGTCTCCTCGCTAGCAGCCCCGCGGGTGAGACCTTCTGCTTTCTGCCAATCCGATGTGTGAGAAATGCTATGTCGTTTCTTGTGGTTATTTTAACTTGCATTTCCTGCGTTGCCAGCGAACTCGGGGACCGCTTCGTGTTTACTGGCCATGCAGTTTTCCTGTTCTTCCCTCCACGGCCCACTCTGCTCTCCTGGAGCCTCCCTCTTACTCATTGCTGTTCACCTTCACATCCTACTCAGGCTAAGCCTTGACCTTTCGGGGTTGCTGCAACTGTCCGCGCCCAGCCTAAGCGCTTGCCTTTTAGCTTTGTTTATGATACTCTGCAAACGGTTTGACTTTCGTGTCGTCAAAATCATTGGCTTTTCCTTCATCGTTTGTGCCTTTTGAATGTTGTTTAAGAAATCCTCCCCTATCCTGAAATTGTAAATATGTTTTCCTGTATTTTCTCTAAAGTGATAATGTTTTGTTTTTTATGGTCAGGTCTTGAATCCTGATCTGGAATGTGTTCTGATGAGTGATATGAGAAAGGATCTAAGCTTATTATCATAGTTTGGCGTCATAAACTCAGAGTCGGACCACCCTGCCACCTATTAGCTGTGGAAACCTGAATAAATAGTTTAATCTCTCTGTGCCTCATTTCCCTCATCTGTAAAATGGGGATAGTAATCAGATCTATCTCGTGGGATATGAGAATTCAATTAATCCATGCATGAAAAGTGCTTAGCACAGTACTTGGCATGTATTAATTGCTCAATGGATGGCTGTTACTATTTTGAGCACAAACTTTATGATTTTATTTATTTATTTGACAGAGACAGAGAGAGATCACAAGTGGGCAGACTCGCATGCAGAGGGAGAGGGAGAAGCAGGCTCCTTGCTGAGTAGGGAGCCCGACGCAGGGCTCAATCCCAGGACCCTGGGATCATGACCTGAGCGGAAGGCAGACGCTTAACCGACTGAGCCACCCAGGCGCCCCTTGAGCACAAACTTTAATGAGGATAGGATTTCTAGAAGTGATGATGGCAGAGTCTAGCACCCAGGATAAACTGAAACACTGTCAGGGAGCTACAGAGACAAGAGAAACACCGCTCTGCGTCCTCAGTAGGAATCGGTGTGCCCACAGTAGACACCGAAGCAAAGTGGGGAAGCAGTTGTCATTGCTGTATGGGCTTAGCTTTTTAAATCTAATTTAATTGTGTTTAAAACAATTGTGCGTTTAAAACAATTTTAGTTTATTAAATAATATCTATGCATCACTCCTCTGAGTTCCACCTGAGATGTGATCTTAACTGCAGGGATCAAGGCAATAAAGACTGTTAAGTACGTTCCAGTTTCATTTCACGCCGTGCACCAGGCTGAGAACATCGGCACCAACTGAACGGAGTTTCTGCCCCTGAGTGAGCGGAGGCAAGACTGTGATCGAAGAGTTATGGTCACAGGGTAAACGTTAGACCAGAGCAGGCTTTCTCAATCTTGGTGCTATTGACGTTTGGGGCTGGAAAATTCTTTGCCGTACAGGGACCGTCCTGTGCACTGGAGGATGTTCAGCACCTTCTCTGACCTGTACTCACTAGCAAGCAGTAGGACAACCCATCATCACATTGTGACAACTATGAATGTTCCCAAACGTCGTCAAGTGTCCCCGTGGGGGCAAAATGGCCCCTGACTGAGAACCACTGGACTAGGGGGTGCATCGAAGAGGAAATTCCCACCCTGTGAAGAGGCAGGGAGGCTTCGTGGAGGAAATAAGGCTCAGCTGATTTGAGACAACAGGCTGGAGTTTCCAGAAGTCTGGGTTCTCTGGGACATTCCAGGTAGAGGGCAAATCTAGGCCTAGGCTCAGAGGCACAAGGAAGCTGGACAAGATCCAGATGGCCGGTACTCAGCCTCGAAGTGAAATAGCTCAGCTCAGGAAAAACATTTTCAAGGAGCATTTTAATTTTAAAAATAAAATTAAATGGGGCACCTAGATGGCTCAGTGGATCAAGTGTCTGCCTTTAGCTCAGGTCAAGATCCCAGGGTCCCGGGATTGAGCCCCCACATCAGGCTCCCTGCTCAGCGGGGAGTCTGCTTCTCCCTCTGCCTCCCCTTCCCCCTGCTCTCTCTCCCTCTGATAAATAAAATCTTTAAAAAATTAAATTAAATTAAATTAACTGAATCATTAATGAATATGTTCTTTCACCCACGCTGTTTTGTTGCTTCTTTAAGCAAAATAATTTTCGTTTCTGGGCCATAATGAAGCTACCAGGTTGGGAAAACGGATGGGTCTCAGAGTGCTAATGGTTCAAACTAGAGCCCTAAAAGCAACGATCTGCCGGGACACTCGCAAACTTCCTTTATTCCTTCTCCATCCGGGGCTGCTGAATTCCCTGCCCTGTTGTTTACTGCCTGGTTCGCTAACCTGGGCTCAGATGTGTCTGTGTTTGGTCCTGGAGACGTTCTCTACTTAGAGAGCGAGATTGTATCTCTATAACCTAAATAAGTTGGCATTCTGGAAAATGTCCCTAGAGCCGCTGTGACACATAGTTCCCATGGATGTCAGGCGACTCTGGAGAGCCCGCCTTTTCTGGAGTCTGGGCTTCTCTCCCAAAAGCTCTGAGGGGGATATGAGATGGTCCACCCCTCTCTCCATGGTGAGAAAGACAGACCATGGATCAAAAGACATGAGGTTTGTGAGAACCAGGTGGAGGAGCCTAGGCTGAGGACAAAGAATGAGTGGTGGTACACGTGGTAAACTAAGGCACCTTCTCCTGGGCTAATGCTCGTGGGTGGTAAGTGGTCACATTTGAGCACTTGCAACGTTCCGTGTCTAGAAACTTGGGCTCTGGGGCTCGGCCTGGTTTTCTCGCAACAGCATCTTTGCTGGCTTCTGACCAAGGTGCTGCAGAGGCTTTTCTTGAACTTTGCAAATACCTCACCCCTTACAGTGGGGTGAATTGTGACCCCCAAAAGATACGCTCAAGTCCTAAGCTCCAATACATGTGAATATGACTTGATTTGGAAATGGGGCCTGCACAGATGTAATCAAGCAAAGTTGTTAGGCTGGGTTCGGGTGGGCCCTAAGTCCAGTGTGTTAATTAGAGAAAGAACAGGGACAGTCGGATGAGGGGACACAGAGGATCCCCGGGGAAGGCCCGATGAAGAGAAGCAGAGACTGGAGTGATGTAGCTGCCAGCCAAGGGACACCCCTGGAAGCTAGGAAGAGGCGAGGGAGCACGGGCCTGCCAACACAGTGGTTTTGGACTTCTAGCCTCCAGAACTGTGAGAATGAATCTATTGTTTTAAGCTGCCCAGTTTTTGGTAATTTGTAATGGCAGCTCTAGGAAATGAACATACTCCTCAATCCCCAAACCACCTTTCTTTCCGAGTTCTTAGTTATGGCCACCATTTACTGAGCTAAGCCTACTGGTACCTTCTGGGAAGACGGGTAGAGGAGCAATTGGGTGAGTCCTCGCGCCTGAGGGCCGGCTGCCAGGCCAAGGAGCAGCTGTCCTCCCATGGTATAGCATCACCTGCGCCTGCCCACCTAGGACAGACCCGAAGATTAGTGAGCTTTACCATGAGGCCCATCACATTATTTCCCATAAGCATATGCTGGGAGAAAAGGCCACAGATGTGTGTCTTTGGTTTGTTTTCAGAGAATGAGTAGTAGATAATTATCAGCATAATTATGAAACAACACTTATGATAAAGTTAAAAATACATTTACTGCCATCTGCTGAGATTGCAGAATTTGTGAGGCTGGTTTCCCACTCGACATGAGGCACTCTCCTGCTGGCCAGATGGGAAAAGATGAATTAGGTGAGGTGCCTGTTCTCAGGCTGGCCCCGGGCTAGCCTCTGCCACGCATCCCACCCACACAGTACGAGGTGAGACCCGGCCAACCGGCAGTCTCCATCCCGACCCTGCACCACAACGATGTTTGATTAAAAGCCTGTCCATCTGTGACCATTCCAAGGATATCTGAGTTATTTCCTGTAATGCCAAATGAGTGGTTATGTAGGAGAGATGGTGTGACTTTGACGCATTTTTTTTTCTTACGATGCCCGTTCCACGTTCCGGCGCTGCACCAAGTGGATATCAAAGGCAGGTTCTGGCTTCTACATCACCTCCTCTGGGAAGCCTACTTTGATGTGAATCTGGATTGGGACTGTGTGTTCAGTGGAGGTTGAAGGAATTGTACACGATGCCATCTGAGGGATTTGGTGCCAAACCCCGATGATGATCCTATCCATGGCTCCCAGAGTAACTTTCCTCAACGATCCCAGCGCCACTGCCCTTCTCAGGAACAAGTTCTAATTTTCCACTGTCTGGCAAATCAAAGCCTAGCATCTCAGTTTTGCACTCAGCACACTCCTTTCCTGGTTTCCTCCTCCCTTTGCATGCTCGGTACCCTCCACAGTCCTCTGCCTTAGCCACACTGTCACGTCGCTCTCCCCTCACGGCTTGCCTTTGCTCTCAAGTTTTCTGGCACGGAACCTCAAGCTCTCGCGGCCAGACCAAACTGCCTTTGGAGGAAACAAAACAAAACTTTCCTCTTTTTCAGGAGCCAGTGGTTACTGTGGTCTTGTTCTAGATTCACGACAACAAAGCAGCACCTAACTTCTCTTTTCGTATAATAACTGCTCTCTCGTACAAAGTAGCTTACCCTATCTGCAGTCCCTTGTGTGTCTCGAGCTTCCTAGTGTTCTAGGCAAAATAAATAATAGTCATACAGCCTTTAACTGCACAGGAAACATCTCTCAAAAGCCCTGCCCACCTGCCCATTCAATGCACAAGGCAGAGAGAGAAGGCAAACGCAAAATTAAACCTAATGGGCAGTCCTGTGTAGGGCAAGATAAGGTAAGAATGAAGATTGTTCCAGTCGCAATAACTGAGATTACTTGCTTTAAAAAAAAAGACAATTTTGAAAATTAAGGGGATCTCCATATTCTATCATTTAACAACAGGAAGCACAAGCTTCTCTAAAATTTCCCATCAAAACAGTTTCATAGCAACAGCCTCTGAAAGGTAAGACTTCTGTGATTTCGATTTTACTATCTATTATGCATTCTTTGTGACTCAGTCTAGATGGGGAAGAGATGTCAAACTTGCGATTAAAAATTTTTTATGATGAATGGAAAACATAGATATGAAATATATCTTTCAGTAACTAAAAAACAACCAATTTATTTAAAGACACTTGTGAAAGTAGAAGCTTATTTGCAGTTTCTTTTGCTGTGCCTACTTATGGCTTCTCTACTTTTAGCTTTTGCTCGTTCTGATCAAAACCTTTGAAAATTCAATAGATAAGACAGATCAACCTGAAACTTCACAGCAAAGTTATAATGAGTGAGCAATTTTAGCCTTAAAATAACTTAAAAAAAACCTTATTTTTCCTGTTAATAGAAAACAATTTACTATATCTTGTTCAGCTTTTTTCTCTGGTTTTAGCAAAAGCGACTAAGACGTGTTACTGGAGCCTGGTTTTGAGTTCACCGAAAACCTCGAGAAGCAAAACAGAAGACACAGGACACATGGTCACTTTACCGTAGATGGTAGTAGTAGGAATGCAGCGCCATCAAGGATACTTGATGGACACTGTGATGAGAGGTCACCGCTATTAAAACCACCTTCTGATTAATAGAACTCTGTGCTTCTATACATACATTTTTGTTAAAACTACAATCCTTCGAGGCGCCTGGGTGGTTCGGTCAGTTAAGCATCTGACTCTTAATTTCGGCTCAGGTCATGATCTCAGGGTTGTGAGATGAGATTGGCCCCACATCAGGCTCAGCGGGGAGTCTGCTTGAGATTCTCTTTCTCCCTCTGCCCTTCCCCCAGCACTCTCCTTCTAAATTAAAACAAAAACAAAAAAACCTAGTCTTTCACACCTAAAATACCGGCTTTTACAATTAAGGATAATTTTTCCTTGAAATGCTTGATTCAGAAATTTGTACTGCTTTTATTTTTCCCACTAAACCTACTGAATTCAAGTTTTAGGTGTCAGTAGGTTATTTCTTCTTACTATTCCTATCATATTCAACCATTATTTTTCTCTTGTTCATTCTTTCAGACATTCCAGAATCTTCTAGAATGGATAACATTTATTTTCCTATATTCAGGGTGATAGTTTCTTATGTAATGACATTACAATTTTTTCTATTGATGGTTAAGAATTATGAACAACAGTTGGAGAGACATCTGCTCTTAGCAGTATGGTAGACTGGATGTTATGAATTGTGACACCCCCCCAATACCAGCCTCCCCCCCATATCAGTCCCTGTAAAACACCCACATGCCAGATAAATTATAGCAGTCATACTTTAAATACCCTAATGAGACTGGAAGACAGTTAGGGGTTTCCTCAAGACCCAAAAGTACATTAACAAAGTGGTAAGCGAACTACCAGCCTTCATGCAGAGCTTGAGGGGGGTAAAGGCCTCAGGCCACAGGGATGAGAGATGCCAACAAAGACCAGGCTTTGGGCCCTGAGAATTGGGAAACTAAAGCCAGGGACTAGAAGGGCTCACTACTGGAGAAAGTCTAAGCTAGAAAAGAACATGTGCAGGCATCTTCCCAGCTCTGCATAGAAATAGATAGAAATAGACCTTAAAACAGACTGTTTTCCCTGATATTTTGTTAACTCTCACTAGGGTCTACACTATGCATGCACGTGGAAACTATAAGCCAAGAAATCAAAGTGGCTCCAGGTCATGTCATTTGCCTGAAAAGCAAATATAAATCCTCTTTGGAGAAAAGCATTCTCAATTTAGGTAACTTAGGAGTCCCAAATTATGTATTCCCGATTAAAAAAGAAATGAAAACGCAAAGGAAGCCACTATGTACAAGAGTTAACAGAAAAAAAAAAAACCTAAAGATTAAAATTCTCAAGAAATTAAGATTGGAATTGTCAAAAACACAATATAAAGTAACCATGAAAATAAAACAGAGTGGAAGTAAGTGATCAAAGAAAAAAGGAAATAAAAAATAACCCTAGGAACTTGAAAAAGAATCAAACAGGACTTCTAAAAACGAATCACTGAAATTAAAAATTCAGTGAATGGAAAAAAAATCAGTGGATGGGTTAAATAGAAGATTTGGCTTATATGAAGAAATAATGGGTGCCCTAGAAAACAGACGTGAAGAAATTATTCAGAATGCACCATATGGAAATTATGAAAGTGAAGATACAGAGAACAGAAGAAGGAGACCTAACAAAACTGACTGGAGTTACAAAAGGAAAGAACAGAATGAACAGGGGAGAGGCAATACTTGAAGAGAAAATGGCAGTGAAGTTTCCAGAATAATGAAAAATCTGAAGCCGTCAGACATAATATACAACAAGGCATAATAATCATGAGACAAATGATATACCAAGAAAGCTAAATCTGTATCTAGACATATCATAGTGAAACTCTGGCACACCAAAGACAAAGAAAAACCCTTAAAATAGCAGCCAGAGACTTTTCAACAAATGGTGCTACAGCAAGTGGATTAACTCAAAATGGATCACAAACTTAAATGTAAAACTCTGAAACTTTTAGAAAAAAAAGTAAGAATAGGGCGCCTGGGTGGCTTAGTTGGTTAAGCGACTGCCTTCGGCTCAGGTCATGATCCTGGAGTCCCGGGATCGAGTCCCGCATTGGGCTCCCTGCTCGGCAGGGAGTCTGCTGCTCCCTCTGACCCTAACCCCTCTCATGTGCTCTCTCTCATTCTCTCTCCCTCAAATAAATAAATAAAACCTTAAAAAAAAAAAGTAAGAAGAAAACCTCAGGATCTAGGGCTAGACAAAGAGTTCTTACTCTTGACACCAAAAAGCACAGTGCATAAAAGGAAAAACTGATACACTAAACTTAAATAAAATTCAAATCTTTTGCCCTGCAAAGACCCTGTAGGAGGATGAAAAGACAAGCTGCACACTGGATGAAAATATTTGCAAACATAGCCAACAAAGAAATAATATCTAGAACATGTAAAGAACTCTCAAGGGCACCTGGGGGGCTCTGTCAGTTAATCCTCTGCCTTTAGCTCAGTTCATGATCCAGAGTCCTGGGATCAAGACCCGCGTCGGGCTCCCTGCTCAGCAGTGAGTCCATTTCTCCCTCTCCCTCTGTCCCTCTGCCTGCTTGTGCTCACTCTCTCTCAAATAAATTTAAAAATCTTAAAAAAAAAATCTCAAAACTGAAAAGTAAAAAAGAAAAAAAAAACAATTAGAAAAAGGCAAAGGACGTGAAGAGACATTTCACCAGGAGACAAAGATGGAAAAATGAGTACATGAAAAGATATCCAACATCATTAGCAATCAGGGTAACAGAATTAAAACCACAATTAGATATAACTGTACTATAGTTATATCTAAGAATAGCTAAAATAAACATAAGAAAAATGCCGAATACTGACAAGGATGTGAGAACCTGGATCACTCATGTGTTGCTGGTGGGAATGTAAAATTTATGACCACTCTGGAAAACAGTTTAGTGGTTTCTTAAAAATCTAAACATGCAATTATCATATGACCCAGCAACTGCACTCTTAGGCTTTCACCCAAGAGAAATAAAGACTTATGTTTAAACAAAAATCAACAGCAGCTTTATTTATCGTAGTCCAAAACCATGAACAACCTAGATGTCCTTCAATGGGTGAATGGCTAAACTGTGGTACATCCATACTGTGGAATACTAGTCAACCATAGAAATGGATGAAATACCGATATATTCAACAACCTGGAAGAATCCTCAAAGAATTACACTGAGTGGTGGAAAAAAGCCAACCCCAAAAGGCTACATAATTTCATTTATATAAAATATTTGAAATGACCAAGTTATAGGAATGGAGAACAGGATAGTGGTTGTTAGAGGTAAAGGACGGAATAGGAGGTAAGGAAGTGGGTATGCCTATAAAAGGGCAACATGAGGGTTGGGTTCCTTGTGTTGGGCATGTTCTGTATCTTTACTGTATTAGTGTCAATATTCTGGTTGTGACATTGTACTATTACCTTACAAAATGTTACCATTCAGAGAAACTGGATAAAGGGTACCATAAGATCTCTCTGCTTATTTCTTACAACTTCATGTGAATCTATAATGATCTTGAAAATTAGAAGTTTAGGGGCGCCTGGGTGGCTCAGTTGGTTAAGCGACTCCCTTCGGCTCAGGTCATGATCCTGGAGTCCCAGGATCAAGTCCCGCATCAGGCTCCCTGCTCAGCGGGGAGTCTGCTTCTCCCTCTGACCCTCCCCACTCTTGTGCTCTCTCTCTCTCTCATTCTTTCGCTCCCAAATAAATAAAATCTTTAAAAAATTGTTCAAAATTAGAAGTTTAATTAATGACAATAAAGTAGCCAGAAAGAAAAGATTCAGTAACCTCCAAAAGAATGACATTTGGAATGGCAATAGATTTCTCCACAGCAATAGTAAGTCAAAAATCAGTATCTTAGAGCACTGAGAAAAAAATTAGTCACCTTAGAACTGGGTATATAAAAAAATCAATTTTAAAGAACATGGGAGAATTAAAAACACTTTAAACAAAAACAAAGGGCTTAGCCACCAACAGACTTGGCTAAAGGGACATCAAAGATATGCTTCAGAAAGCAGGAAAATTATGCTAGGTGGGAGGTCCGAGATGCAAGAAGACAAGTGAGTAAAGAAACTGATTTAACACATGGGCAAATCTAAACAATTACCGGTATAAGAACAATAATAACCATAGGGTCTAATCTGCAAGGTTAAAAATCACAAGCTAAGAATAAAATACTGGAGGGATTGTAGTGCAAAAGTTGGAAGATGGACAATTTAAACTTTAAGATTCTCAAGATCATACAAAAAAAAAAAAGGATTCCCAAGATCTTCAATTAGAGAGAAAGGTGAAGACACCTACATTACACTTGAAATGCAGATGGTAAAATTCAAAGGCAATTCCCCTAATCAAAAAATATGCGGGGGGAGAGGTGTGTAGAATTTTCTTTTACTGTTTTAAATTAGAAAACTTAGGGGGGGCGGGGTGCCTAGGTGGCTCAGACAGTTGAGCATCCAACTTGATTTTGGCTCAGGTCGTGATGAGGTCCAGCCTCGAGTTGGGCTCCATGCTCAGGTGGGAGTCTGCTTGAGATTCTCTCTCCCTCTCCTCCTGCCCCTCCCCCCACCCACATGCTCTAAATAAACAAATAAATAAAATCTAAAAAAAAAAAAAGGAAAATGGGGGGGAACAGAACTGAAAAGGCACAAAATAAGGCGGTAGGAATAAATCCAAATATATCAGTAAACAATTAAGATTAAACGCATCAACTAAAGTTAAAATTATGTTAAAAAATAATCTGGCTATATATTGTTTCAGAGGCACACTAAAATATAAGGTGTAAAATAAAAGTAAAAAAAGGATAGTAAAAAATCTACCAGATATATTAGAAAAACTTCATATCAATAAATTGAAAACTTCAATGAAAATAACAAATTCCCAGAAAAATGTAATAACAAAAATAACTAAACACTTGAAAGAAACAGAAAGGCTACTAATTCTATAATCATTGAAATCTAGTAGTTAAGAATTTTTCTCACAAGGGAAATACAAAGTTCAGACAATGTCATAGGCAAGCTCTACCCAATTTTCAAGGAATGGATAATTTACATCTTTTTCTTCTCTTTGAAGAGAATAGACAAAAAGAGAGAAAACACTAACTGATTCTATAACCTGGACATCAAAACCAAAAAAGAGTAACACAAAAAAAGGAAAATTATAGGCCAACTTCATCACTGTACTAGAAATCGTAGCCAGCAAGCACTAAAAGAACACCACCACTATAAATAAGTATATATATTTTTTAAAGATTTTATTTATTCATTTGACAGAGAGAGACACAGCGAGAGAGGGAACACAAGCAGGGGGAGTGGGAGAGGGAGAAGCAGGCTTCCCGCCGAGCAGGGAGCCTGATGTGGGGCTGGATTCCGGGACCCTGGGATCATGACCTGAGCCAAAGGCAGACGCTTAACGACTGAGCCACCCAGGCACCCCAGTCTATACATATTTTTAAAAATAACTTTAAAAATGGGAAAGAGGGGGCGCCTGGGTGGCTCAGTTGGTTAAGCGACTGCTTTCGGCTCAGGTCATGATCCTGGAGTCCTGGGATCAAGTCCCACATCGGGCTCCCTGCTCAGCGGGGAGTCTGCTTCTCCCTCTGACCCTCTTCCCTCTCGTGCTCTCTATCTCTCATTCTCTCTTTCTCAAATAAATAAATAAAATCTTAAAAAAATAAAATAAAAATGGGAAAGAGGAAAGAAAAAAAAATGTATTTGCAAATAACATTATCGTCCACATAAAAGACCCCAAAAAAACCCTAGAGACCAATTCTAAATAAAAGACTTTTGTAAAATGGCTGGATATTAATAGGGCAGTGATCAGAAACAACTTGTGTACTCACTTCAGTAGCACATACACTGGAACTGGAACAGAGATTGGCACGAACCCTGCACAAGATGACATGAAAATTAGCAAAGCGTTCCGTATTTTCATTTTTGCAATGTTTCTGTAAACCTCAAATTATCTCAAAATCAAAAGTTGAAAGAAATGTGTGACCTCATAGGTCAGGAAACAAAATCGTATGTTTAAAAGATACTATTTAGGGGCGCCTGGGTGGCTCAGGCGGGTGTCTGCCTTTGGCTCAGGTCATGAATCCCAGGGTCCTGGGATGGAGCCCAGTATCCAGCTTCCTGCTCCGCGGGAGCGTGCTTCTCCCTCGCCCTCTGCCTGCCGCTCCCTTGCTTGTGCTCTCTCTGTCAAATAAATAAATAAATAAAATCTTCAAAAAAAAATACTATATAATTTATAATAGAACAATAGAATAGAATCTTATTCATAAAAGTTACGGAAGCTAGGAGTAAATCTAACAAAAATTTCATAAGGAAAATTCTAAAAGGTTCAAGAACTGGAGGGCTATGCTATTTTTATGAATAGGAAGATCCAATATTATGATGTTTTTTCCACGAAAATTCCTATTGTTTGAATGCAAATGCAATTAAAATCCCAACAGAATTCTTTGGGAAACCAGGTAAGTTGATTCCAAAATTGCACAAAACAAAGGGCATAGGCATTACTAATAAAACAGGTGAGGGGACTTGCTTAGAGACTTTCTATAGTCACAGAAATGTATATGTTTGGTACTGGTAGTGGGATAAACACTAAACCGATGGAATAGAGAGCCCATGAAACAAAATCCACTTATATATGGAAATGTGTATGACAGAAGTGGGAGGGTAGATCAACAGGGAATAGATGAACCATTTACTAAGGGGCTTTGGACAACTGGTTGTATCCACGTTTTTTAAAAAAAGCATTTTTTTTCATTGTATCACACCATATACATACACACAGACAATGTAGATTAAAGATTTAAATGTAAAAAACAAAACTTTACTACTGTTTCTTAAAAATCATGAGTATTGAATTTTATCAAATATCTTTTCTAAATGTGTTATTTTCCCTTTATTCTGTTAATGCATTTAATTACAATGATAGATTGACTCGTGCCAAACCATTCTTCCACTTCCAAATAATTTTTTTAATTAAAAAAAAAAAAACCCAAAGCTTTACTTACAACTTTTAGAATATAGGAGAATGTCTTTATTAAGGATTTCTTAAACAAAATACAAAAAGCACAAAACACACAGAGAAAGGCTAATAAATTTGACATTCAACTTAAAAATTTCTGCCTAAAATATATAACCTAATTCTAATCAAACATTTAGACCTAACTTCCAGTTTATAGGAAACAGAAGAGCTAGAAGACATCATGAAGATACCATCAAATAACTCCCAGAATCTGAAACATTCTATGAAATATTCTGGCCTGAACTCTTCAAAAAGTCAATGTCATTAAAAAAAAAGAGGTGGGATGGATGGGTAAGAAACTCTTCTAGATTAAGAAAATAAAAATGACAAGAACATGCAATGCATGAACCTTGAGTTTGGGTTTAAAAACAAATCAACAGCTAAAAATGGTATTCTTGAGACAATCAGGGAAATTCAAATATAGACTATGTGTTATATATTATGGGACTATTGTTACTTTTTTTTTAAGTAATCTCTACACCCAATGTGGGGCTGCAACCCATGACCCTGAGATCGAGTCGCATGCTCTATCGACTGAGCCAGCCACGCACCCTTACTGTTAATTTTCTCAAGTGTGATAATAATATTGTGGTTATACAGGACACTTGCTTTTTAAGAAATGCATGGTGAAATACTGAAAAGTGAAAGGTCATGATGTTTTCAATTTACTTACAAACTGTTCAACAACGAAGTGTTATTGACTGTTAAATCTGGATGGAAGTTATACGGATGTTATTTTTGTGTTTTTATGTATTATGAAACTTTTCATATTACAAAGTTGAGGAGACATTCATAACTTGTGCTCTTCCAAGGGCATCAATAAAAAGGTGAAAAAATAAGCCACAAACTGAGAGAAAATGTTTACATCTAATCGTAATAATGGATTAGTATCCACAGTCCATAAGAAAAACTCCTTAAAGAATTCTGTAAGAAAAAGACAGTAACTTCACATAAAATGGGCAAAAGACATGTAAAACTTCACAGAGAGCAAGTGGGAACAAATATAATACATACAAAAAGGGGCGCCCGGGTGGCTCAGTCGTTAAGCGTCTGCCTTGGGCTCAGGTCATGGTCCCAGGGTCCTGGGATCGAGCCCCGCATCGGGCTCCCTGCTCCGCGGGAAGCCTGCTTCTCCCTCTCCCGCTCCCCCTGCTTGTGTTCCCGCTCTCGCTGTGTCTCTCTCTGTCAAATTAATAAATACAATCTTTACCAAAAAAAATACATACCAAGAAATGCTCAACCTTGTTAGCATTTAGGAAATGCAAATTTAAATAGCGAGATTTCCACTCAGGCCAAAATGAGATGACAGGACCAGGACTTTCCCTCCCCGTTTTGAACAACTAAAGACCTGCACAGAAGATCTGCTGCCAAGTTTTTCAGACGCTGGACAGGAGCCAGCGCAGGCCAGTGATTCTTGAGAAGGAAAACCAACAAGAAAGCGACAAATTGCCTGAGCTAACTGTGCGACTTCTGCACTGTAGCACTATGACAGGGGTGTGATTCTGAAAAGCCTGGGATTCTCTGGGGGTAGACAGTTGGCAGAGCCAAGATGCAGTTTGTAGGGCAGAGTACTGAAAAGAGGAGGGAACTACAGCGGGAGAGTTCCAGACCTACAGAGGGTTTGCCTGAGTCTTCAGCTGAATACTAATCGGTGTATGCGCAGGAGGAAACTACCCGAAGGTGGGAAAGAACCACCAGAAAAGAGCAGGCAGCAGAACCTGGGAGTTCATATAGGGCTCAAAATTGTTCTTGTTCCCAATAGCCAGAGAGGAGAGATCTCCTAAGAGACTAAGCAAAGGGGAGATTATTCAGAGGGTATTACCTCAGTAGTGGGCCAAATTAGCCCTAAAAGCTGTTCTGGTCCTACCTCATTATACTTAAAAGGCAAGCTATAAAAGGATCAGACTGTTTCCAAGTAACTTAATTATGTTCCAGACAAAGCTCACAAGAACTCTAGTACACAGCAATGTACAATCCAAAAATTACCAGTGGAAAGTAAATTACAACTCAATAATGGGTGGGGAAAAAAATCAATCAATAGAAATAGACCAGAAATGATACAGATGACAGAATGATCAAGTACATTAGCACAGCTATTATTAATGTACTCCAGGTGTTTAAAAAAAAAAAAATGGAGGAAAGCATGAGCCTGTTAAGGAAAAGCACGGGGGATAAAAAAAAGACCCAAATGGAACTTCTAAAATTAAAAAATTACGTCTGAGGTGAAAAATACACTGGATGGGATTAACAGATTAGATACTTCAGGAGAAAAGATTAATGAACTTGAGGACACAGCCATGGAAACTACTCAATATGGAGCAGGAGAAAAAGACTTCACCCAAATGGAGCGTCAGTATAATGTATGACAACATCAGACGGCCTAACAAACAAGTCATTGGAGTCCTAGGACAGTGAGAGGAGGGGAGGGACAGAAAAAAACCTAATAAATAATACCCATAGCTTTTCCAAATTTGGTGAAAACCATAAACCTGTAGGTAAACAGCCCCAGCAAAAGAAACGTGAAAAAAAACTCCACCAAGCACATCATAATCAAATTGCACAACAGCAGTGATAAAGAGAAAACAGGAAAAGCAGCCAGAGAAAAAGAACAAGTTACATATAGAAGAACAAATATAAGAATAATAGTAGTCTTCTTGCTGGAAACCACAAGAAGGTACCACTAAGCATCCACTACATTGGCAAAATTTAAAAGTATGAAACTAAGAAGTGTTTGAGATGATGTAATACAAAGGTAACTCACATAGAGCTGGTCGGGGTATAAACTGGTTCAGCCACTGCAGAATATAATTTGGCATTATCTTGTAAAGATGAAAATATTCATACCATGTGAGCAAGTAATATCACTCCTAGATACAGAATGTTCATAGCAGCACTGTTTGCAATAGCAAAAACAAAAACAAACCAACAACTCCAAATGGCCATTAACAGAAGAATGGGTAAATTGCAGTCTATTCATACAATACTACAAAGCAATAAAAATGAATGATTCTCTAAAAATACTAAGTTGAAAAAAGCAAGTCACAGATGTAAACATACATTATGCCATTTATATAAAATTCAAAAACATACAAAATTTAACATTTCATTTCAGAATACATACATTGGTGTAAAATTATAACAAGCAAGAGAATGACAAATACAAAATTCAGAATCATCATCACTTGAGGAGAGAGCATAAAGAGAGTTTCTAAAATGTAGGAGATATTCTATTTCCTAAGCTGGCTCATGGGCACACAAATATTTACTATTCTTTATACCTTATATATACATGTTTGTGAATTTTTGTAAGTATGAAATACTTCATTTAAAAAAAAGAAGAGTGGAAAATGTGAAAGACTTTAAAAATGAAGACTACTGTTTATGTGTAACAATAAAATTAGTGTAAAAAAGTATACAAAGAAAATGTTCAGTTTTTTATTGTCTTTCTGTGCCCTATACAATCAGTATCAACTGAAAAGGGCCATAACCCTAGTGTGAAAAAAAAATAAGCAGAGTCTTTAACGGCTTTGACACAAAATCTGAACAGCTGATGCTCTAAGTTAGACAACAGTAAATACATTAGCCACTCATGTCTGGTTCTTCATTGTTCATCTGTACTTAGATTTTTCTTTATCTTTGGATTTCTTGGGACTCCTGCTTCGGTCTCTCTTTTTATTCCGTTCTCTTTCGTAGGGGTCGGTCTGATACTTGGATTTGTGACTATTACTGTAGTGGCCGTCCCTTTCTCGAGATCGGCTACGACTTCGGTTCTGAGGTCGGTCTCTCTTGTCACTCTTCTGTTTCTCCCAACAGCTTTCTTCTTCTTCATAGTGACCAAATCCCATCTCCCTGTAGATATCCTGTCAAAGGCATGGAGAGACAGCTACAAGTGAATCCATAAAATAATCATTTTATAGGTACTGTCAATTAATAAAACTCAGAAAGTCCACCACCACTAATCCCAAGAATCTCATAAATTAGAAAGCAAAAATAATTCAGAAAAAGACTTAATCATTTTTCTTATCAATCTCATTGCTTTGTAACTACTACTTCAGCTGAACTGAAGGATCAGAACCAAAAATAAAGAACTGAAATCCACACAACTGAAATTAGAACAACTGTTTAGAGAAAATCACAATACCAAGAATTCTGGCTGTGGCTGGTCACCTTTCTACCCCTCCCTTCTCTGCTCCCCAATTGATCTGCAATGGAATTACTAAAATTCCCATAAAAACCCTATAAAGAAAGACATTTAAATAACATAGCCAGAAGAGGTTTTAGACAAGTCGATAAAACAGATACTGCATACTTTAGTCTGAGTGCTTATTTTTAAAGTGTTTATTTTATAACAACTCCTCTTCAAATCTTCAAATATATTTTCCTTGTTTATATTAAGCTGATATATGTTTTTTATTAAAATCATTTATTGGGGCACCTGGGTGGCTCAGTTGGTTAAGCATCCGACTCTTGGTTTTGACTCAAGTCATGATCTCATGGGTCATGAGACGGAGACCCGTGTCAGGCTCTACACTCAGAGGGGAGTCTGCTTGAGATTCCCTCTGCCCCCTCCCCCCTGCATGTGCATGCACTTTCTCTAATAAGGAAATCTTTAAAAAATAATAAATAAAATCATTTATTTACATATTTCTTTAAAAATGAGTTAAGAAACAATGGGCCACCAGAGTAGATACTTTAAATTCTTTTTTGGGGGAGGGGGTGAGAGAGACAGAGACAGAGAGAAGGAGGGGGGCAGAGGGAGAGAATCTTAAGCAGGTGAGCCACCCGGTGACCCTAAATTCTATTCTTACTAATTTTTAAGTAACAGTAGTAATTTTCCTCTATGAAGGGGGCTAGTTAAAACAATTCTATTTCTGTTTGTGTTCTATCCCTAATTAAAATGAGTATCTTGGGGGCGCCTGGGTGGCTCAGTTGGTTGAGCATCTGACTCTTGATCTCAGCTCAGGTCTTGATCTCAGGGTCATGAGTTCAAGCCCCGCCTTGGGCTCCACACTGGGCATGGAGTCTACTTAAAAAAATAAAGTAAAATAAAATGAGTATCTCAGCAAGTGGCCAAAATCTAAAGAGACCACAGCCAATGCTCTTTCAAGAGACAGTTCATAAAATTCAACTTCCTTAAAAGATTTCTCTCAGAGGAAAGCAAAATCCTAAGGATTGAATTCCCAAGGGTCCCAACTCTATCACCACAGACATTATTATAATAGATGTAAACGTCAAGGTTTCAAATCTAGAGTGATGAATACCCATGGTTAAGGACTGGGTTTTAAGCAAAGGATTCATAATTATTCCATATATTGTCTAGATACTGTACATTACACCTGGCCTGGAGATTGCAGCATGTGAAAATAGATCTAACATGATTGTTCTAATCAGTGTTTGTGGAATACAACTTTATAAACTGTTGCATGATTTCCTGCACAATCCCAATAGTTATTCTCACTCTGTAAGAGTCCCAGAGGTAGAAAGTGAGTACTTGGTTTAACTCTTTAACTACTACTTTCTAACAATATATGACAGCCCTAGATAAAAGAATATTTTGTGCTTCCTGTAACATAAACAAAATGTAAATATCTATGTACTATTCTGTCTGTATACTTAATTTCTGTATTGGTTGGGACAATAAACTTTTAAAATGGAGAGACTGCTAACTGATGTGTAAGTATAAAATCTTTAGTAATTATACAAAAAGGCACTTAAGTGCTTTGAGTGTTTAAAATAAGAGAGAAGGAGATAAAAGATTATACAGTATTTAATTCTTTGAAAAACTTGATGAAGCTGAAAATCTGAAATGACTGAAACCTTAAAACCTCTCCTACTTGGAGTATTTTTCAAAGCTATACAAGCTTTAAAGTTGGGCAGCTCTAGGTTCAAATGGTCTTTGCCATTTACGAGATATGTCAAACAAGAAATAATCTTGAGGTTAGATTTACCAGGGAAGGTTTCATAGAGAAGTTAGGACTTGATATTAACCTCAAAGAATGAGTGGGTTTGGCTGTGGATTGGCTGCAAGAAGGCTAATGCACGGAGTAGAAGTGAAAACTGAAAAGCAAGGAAGAATCACCACCATGTGCATGAAGAGGAAAAGGTCAGATGGCTGGATGAAGCCATATTAGAACTAATTTTTTAAGTATGTGCTAGCACAGTGCTAGGTGCTTTTGGAGTACAATATTACCCTCATTCTAGAAAATAAGGAAAGTGAGACTCAAGAGATCTGTACAGGGTGGAGATAATTTTTTAATTGATCAGTAACTTGACATATAAAATTGCAAAGGAAGTGGTACAGAATAATGAAAAAAACCCATACCTGAATCAATATAATGTTAAAGTTCTAGCTCTCTCATTAAACTATAAAGGGCCACAGGCCTGTGGGGTAAGGATCTTTACATCTAAGGGGAAGGGAATGAATTAGATGAGCTGTAAGTCCTTTCCAGTACAGACTTTAAAAAAATTCTATCATTTTATACACTTAAGCCATAAGACAAAATAACTAAACTAGTATGTGGCTAAAAAGGAAAGAAAAAACACCATAGGGCGCCTGGGTGGCTCAGATGGTTGAGCGTCTGCCTTCGGCTCAGGTCATGATCCCAGGGTCCTGGGGTCGAGTCCCACATCGGGCTCCTTGCTCAGCAGGGAGTCTGCTTCTCCCTCTCCCTCTCCCTCTGCTTGTTATCTCTCTGTCTCTCTCACAAATGAATAAATAAAATCTTAATAAAAAAAAGAAAAAACACCATAAAATGGACAATTTATTTATTTTTTAAGTGGACAATTTAAAGCAATCACCTGAACCTATCCAATGATTTCATGTAAAGCAGTCCAAAAAAATCTAAACTAAAAGCTATCCTTGCTCAGGTCTCTAGGACTAAATCAAAGATTTAGTTAAATCTAAATCACTAAAATAACATTAACTGATCAAAATGACAGCAAAAATAAGAGTCCCCAATTATAAGAATAATAAACACCTACAAAAGCCACAGAGGAGGACTGACAACCAGGATGCATACTTCTCAACAGGCAACCCACAGCCGAAAGCTCACTTCCTGGAACCCCAGTAAAACCCAAGCCTCAACAACATAGTAACCATCTCTGGAATAAAGACATGAGGTGGAAAAATTAAACAGAGAAATTTTCAAATTGAACAGTAAGGCTGTCACTCAATAAAAAACAAAGAACTTGAAGAAATAAGTTAAAATATTCTTAGGAAACTAGGCCCACCAAGCAAAATATCAACAAATAGGAAAATCTGAGCTATACCTGAGAATAACCTAGTACTGAAAATTCCCTTTAATGATTATAATCTTGAGACTGAAATCAAAAGGATAAAAATCAGAATAATAAAACAAAAAATTGGGCCCACTAAACTGTTAAATACAGATGCTATTTTATTGGAAAGAAAATTAGTATACTTGTATTATTAAATCAAAGTGCAAAATCAAAAAACATTTGCTTTGAGGGGAGAAATAAGTTAGGAGATTATTAGCTGGAACCTAGCAATTTTATAATTGCCAACTGATTTAAAATTATTTTAAAAAGTTCTAACAACATTCCCCCAAAAAACTACTTGATGGCTTTTACTCCATGCCAAAAAAGAAAAATATTTTCTATTGTAAAGTTTTAAAGTAATCAAACAGCAGGATAAAAAAGATGCACAAAAGGGGGAATCAGAGACTTAAAATGCAGCCAGATTTTGGTTTTCTGGACCTCTGATTATTGCAAATAGACCAACATACTGCACGTCAGGCCTAAACTCACTGACGAGTCCATGTGCAAGTGCAGGACAGGAAGCTGCGGCTAAAAAAACACGGACAGTGGTCGGGAGTGACGCAGGGGGCGGGGATCAACGAGTTCCAGCATGTCAAAAAACATGCTAAATATTCATAGAAATGTGACACAGCCACCATTTCAAAAGACTGGGGTGGTCTCAGGCCAAACTAATACAGTACAGAAATTAAAAGGGAGCTGTGCCAGGTAGATCACACTGGAATATCACACTAGGGGACCAATTTTATTAGACTAGCAAGAGAAAACTGCCAGCAATATACTCCAGGTCAGAGCAGCAGCAGAGCGGCTAGGAGAACAAGTCTGGATTTATACTGTGGCTCTGCTACTTATCAGCTCTGCAAAACCAGGGCAAGTCACTTAAACTCTTCAGTTTTCACTTTCTCGGTTGTGAAATGGGGAAAATCGTATCCACCTCACATTGTACGCACACAGACACCACTAGCTGTCACTGATTCATGTGCGTCTTAGTTGGGAGAACTGAGTAACAGAGGAAAGGTGTGACTTAAACGCTAAGGGCAGGGCATGAATGAGGGCACTCTTTAAATAGCAAAAAGGCTATAGAAAAAGAGAGGTCCTCAAGATGACAGCGAGGAGCAGGAATACATGCTATCTAGAACAGAGGAAACTAAAAATATTATATATAAAATACATAACTGCTGAAATTTTTTAAAAATGAAGAACAACCCATGAAACACACCGAGGGGCTGCCGTGGGGGCAGAAGTGAAAGGTGGGGGGAAGAATCTAGGTTCTCCACACATACCACTTCGCAGATTTTACTTTGGAAGCATACAAGAAATTTTTAAAACTACAAAACACACAAAAAATTATTTAAAGCAATCTCTAAACATTGAAAAGAAACAAATTAATTAAAATATGAATCCAGTGAATGGCCTTACCACAGAAACTATTCTGATTTAAAACACAGGAATTTAAAAAAGAATAATATAATAATTTTATAACTGCCAACTGATTTAAAATTATTTTAAAAAGTTCTAACAACATTCCCCCAAAAAACTACTTGATGGCTTTACTCCATGCCAAAAAAGAAAAATATTTTCTATTGTGAAGTTTTAAAGTAATCAAACAGCAGGATAAAAAAGATGCACAAAATCTATATGAAGAAACTTAAGATAAAGGGGATTTAGTGTCTTATCAAAAATTATATAGCATGCTTCGGCTAAAACAGTGATCTTTTGACTCCATGTCCAATGCTGTCTTAATTAAGTTACATGTCTTACATCGTCCCTTTCTTCCTTATATGTTCATCCCTCTCTAGATCCTAAATTCTCTGAGGGCAAAGATTACCTGTCATTTTGTGTCCCTGCAGTTTGGGCAGGAGTGGGAGATGGGGATGGAGATTTAAGTGTCTAGAGAAGAATCAAGATTCAAGAAATGTTGGTGGCAGGGCACCTGGGTGGCTCAGTCAAGTTAAGCGTCTGCCTTCAGCTCTGGTCATGATCCCAGGGTCCTGGGATTAAGCCCCCTGTCAGGCTCTGAGCTCAGCAGGGAGTCTGCTTATCTCTCTGCCCCCTCCCCCTCCCCATAAATGTTTCACAGGTCTTAAAACTTCAAGAGCCGGGAGCCTGAGTGGCTCAGTCGGTCAAGTGACTGACTTTGGCTCAGGTCATGATCCCAGTGTCCTGGGATCAAGCCCTGCATCGGGCTCCCTGCTCAGCAGGGGAGTCTGCTTCTCCCCCTCCCCCTGCTCATGCTCTCTCTTTCAAATAAATAAATAAAAATCTTTAAAAAATATATAAATAATAAAAAATAAATTAAAAAAAAAACTTCAAGAGCTATAAGTACTATCCATAACACCTGGTGATCAGTTAAAATGACAAATGAGCACTTTTTCAGCACAACCACACTTGCTCCTGATGGGAGTTAAGTAAGTGTCCACAGGTTCAGAAATCACTCGTTTCACAATATGGAACTGAATGATATACTAAGTTACTTTGAAAACAATCTTTTATCATTTGTGATCTATATTCTCAAAAACTACAGTCCATCACCCCAGTGAAACCATTCTATGTTCTAGTTAGGAACATGGCCACCCTTTCAGAACTATACCCTTTCCCCCTACATTATGTCACTTAGAAGTAATTTACAGAGGGATAAAATAATTCTCTCTCTACAGCTAAGGCTGGACCTTACAAGTACCTGATTAGTATTTCTGATCGGCATGTAGTCCTCATCTTCTTGTTCTTCAGAGCAGTGACGAGTTTTCTTCTTGTGTTTTTTACTTGTGTGTGAGTGACTTGATTTTGAATCTTCTGCTTGCTCCTCTAGTACAAGATCATATTTTGCACTGCAGCAGCTAGTTAAGGACAGATGTGAGAACTGACACTGATAATACATCAAAACATAAGAATCTGGTAAACAGAGGTGGCCATGAGGCTAAAAATTTTTTAAAGCAAAAAGCACCTCACAAGCATAAGAGTCTTTTTCTAAAACATAACTACTTCGTATTTTCTTTCAGGAAAAACGGAAAGAACCCTGACCTTAAATAAACAATTAACAACTGGCAAGTGAGTGGGCAAAAAACATGGAGGGCAAAAAAAGCTAAATCCACAAATGAAAATTTAAGTAGCCATAAAAAATAAGGAAACCTATTTGTCAGTAATGAAAAAAAACTTAAACTTACAAAATGAGGTAAGTTTCACTGGAAAAAATTAAGATATGACAAACCCCAATGCCAGAGGAGCTACAGGAGATAGAAGATACATTCCTGTGACTCCTCTGTTGAAGTACTAATTAGTTCAATCCTATAGGAGGAAATTTAGCAATGCCTCGCAACAGCCGCCACATTTAAATTGAAGAATTTATAAAAGATTAAAATAAGTTAAATGAACAAAGGTATATATAACAATTATTTTTTGTAACAGAAATCGAGAGTAACAAAAGCCTAGTAATAAGGACATTCTTAAATATACTGTAGAACTTCAACAGGATATACAAAGAAAGTTATTAGCAATGATAAGTAAATGCTATGAAAAAAACCAGAAAAGTGTTTATGAAAAATTAAAAGTGGAAAAAGCTTGAAATAAAAATTGTTTATACCATATGGTAATCATAACTTTACAAATCATAAAAGATCAAGATTTGAAGGAAACAACGAGAAATGGTATCATTTGTCTAGATGGTAAATTGTGAGTGGATCTTTTTTTCTTAGTTGAAGTGTAGTTGACATACAATATTGTATTAGTTTCAAGTGTACAACACAGTGACTCAATATTTATAGACGTGAGTGAACCTTAATTTCACATAAATGTGGTATGAAAATTACGATAATGTGTTTTAATTCAGAGAGATGTATTTTCTCTAATACACTATCATGTCTTAGAATAAGAGAAAATATAAAACCGTTACACCCTGTTGAAAATAATCTCAAATTCTAAAATAGTGTTTGAGGAAGGCTGACAAGGGCCAGAATAGTGGTTTTCAAAAAAAAAGCTTAGGAGGAAGCCCAAAATGCAGAGCTGTTTTAGAGGCGTGTGCAACTAGAGGAATGGTGGACACACTTCCCCCAGGACTAGAGCGTCAGGTCTGTTTTCACGACACCGCAGCTCTATGCCTTCCTCAGGGACATCTCACTTCTACATAACATTAAACAGGAAAATGCTGCATCCTCTTGGCTTTTCACAAGATGGCTAAAGATGGCCAGTCAGCCTGTACCATATCCTATTCCTACTCCATTATCTCTAACTTCTTTTCTCCTTTATACTACGTCACACTGTTTCCAGAGTAGCTTCTGGAGCCTCTCCTTTTGCAGGTACGAATTCAACAGCCCTTGCCCAGGACTTCACTTACTGTGTTGCTTTACACATGCAGCTCCCTCCATCCAAAACCCATTTAGTGTGTCACAGCCAGCATTTTGTAATAATGTAGAATGGAAAACAGAATATATGGCACCTAATAAAAATACTATGGCATTTCTGTTTCAATTATGTGTGCGCGTGAATGGCTGTACTTGGATTGTGCTAGGCATAACATAAACTAGATTTCTTAAATGATGGATCAAGTCAGAGAAAACAGCCTCCCATCATAGCTCTTCCCCCATATTCAAGGTGAGCTTTAATGTCACTTCTCTTAGTGTTACCTGAGGGTCCTCCCTGATTCCTCACCTCTACAAGCCCCATATCCCACAAATGTACTTCTTTGCAACACTCTAGACATATTTATATTTGATTCCTGGTAATTATTTAATGTCTGTTCATCCCCCCTCCAACAATAAAACATAAGGTCTATGAGGGCAGGGGCTATGTTTCACTGCTAAGCTGGCTGTGTAACAGACGCCAAATAAGTACTTGTTGATTATTTACCATATCGCCAAGACACTTGTCACATCTCTTCTCCCTCGTTTACCCACTATCTTCTACTCACTACTATAGGCAACACTTGCATGTGTCAAATCCTTCCGAAGTCCTTTGAATTAACCATAGATTTGTGATCTCTCTGACTTCCTTTCCCCAATTTATTCCCCAAGGTCTACCCTGGCCAAATTAAACTTGCCTTTCCTTTTGTTCTATTTTTAATCTTATTAGTAGTCTAATTTACAATAATTTCTCTTTTTCTCAAGATCCATAAAAGTGTATCTCCACCATGCCTTTTTAACTTAAAGCTTATCTAATTATATATTTAAAAAAACCCACTAAACTTATCTGATTATTAGATTGTCCTCTGAATCTCCTTTCCCTGCCATAGTAAAAAAGTCACATAATACATAATATACAAGGTGGGTAAAAAAAAAAAAAAAAAAATATATATATATATATCTCTTACATATTATAAACACATGTTCTGTCACTCTATTATTGTACCTGAGATTATAAAGGCCTTGCTAAAATGAAATCAATTACCAAGAAAGACTATCTTACTGGGTCAGACTCAAGAATTTCCTTTTTCCTTGTTTAATATTCTGTTTGAGAATGATTAACAATGGTTTGCATCAGGTCATGTCTGTCTTCTCCATCAATTTCAAAAGACTGAAAGCTGACACTGTTCAATACTAGCCACATGTGGTTGTTTAAATTAATTAAAATTAAGCAAACTTTAAAATTCAGTTCCTCAGTCCATTTCACATGCTCAAAAAACACATGTGGTTGGTAGCTACACTGGATGGTGGAGATAGTTTCCATCACTGTAGAAACTTCTATTGGATAGTAACTGGGCTACAGATTTATTCTCAAACATGCCTGGTTTCTTTTCTTAGCTTTTAGTAATCTATCATCTTGAATTTAGAACATTTTAATACTACATATTCTTCCTTTTCAGCCTGAACTATTTACCTCTATGAGGAAAAAGATGAAAGACACCTCCTTGTACTTTACACTCTATGTCTGCACTTCCTTTTATCTGCCCTACACACTTCCCTTCTGCCAGCTGCAGCTACTAGTGGTTAGCCTAAATTTAATTTCAAAGATTTGTTAAATAAATCTCAAGTGTATCCCACCCATACCTTTTATGATTTTAATATTTCAATCATATCCCCCCTTACGTACATCTTTTTAGACTACATCTTAGCTTACTGTTTGGTATGCTTGCGTGTGAAAGCCGCCTCCTCGTGTCAGCACATATCAGACTTTATCCTCCTGTCATGCCTCTTACACCTTACAATGCTTTATGCACTGTAGACAGTCAACACAGTTTTTCAAACGACTGTATAACAAGTCAACCTGATATTCATCTTTCCCTGATGAATACTTGGAAAAGAAATGTCTAAGACAGGTGTGGGAAAGAGAATCCCTAAAACACCAACAGAAATTAGGAAACAAAGAAACCATTTACCAGAAAGAATCACAAAAGAAATAACTTTCGCAATGTGAAGAGTGATAGATTTATAATGAGAATATCAATGAACAAATTAAAATGACATAATGTAAACAGTATGTTTCACTGATTTTTACTTGTCTCAACTAAAACTTGGAAGAACCTAAATTAAAATGGTCAAGTCAATGGATTTCTTTTTAATCATATAAAAGCTAACTCTTACATACAAATAGGAGCCCAATAAATATTTGTTGCTAGACTGACAATGTACTAAGCAGAAAGAAGCAACCTAATCATGTAAGAGAACAACAGGATTTTGTTAATCTACATATTTGCCATCCAAAGAAGTTAAACATTATGAGGAAGGTTAACACCAAGAATTTAGCGTAGCTACACGAAGAAAATTTCTGAGTAAGAGGAATTTAAAACATTACAATTGTATACAAAATACAAATCTTACCTGAAGATTTCAGAATAAGTGTTAACCTTAACCTAAGAGTAAGGAGGGAAAAGAATTAGGCTAAAGATTTTTTTCAACCCTAACCTTATTCGTACATTAGAGAACATACCAAAAAAGAAAAGTTTATGTAAGACGTTGAAACAGGATCACAATAAACTAAACGATGTCTTCACAAACCACTGGATTCAGGAACCTTATCTTCTACAGACTGTGACTTTTTATAACATATCACACAGTATTCTACAGAGTGGATGGTCTATACATATTGACTAATTGGTTATTGTAAAGGATACTCCTGCTTGGGCTTTACTTTATCTTTCAAAACTAAATTAGATGGTTTATCCTGTTCCTTTTCATATTCCTTGAAATCACTCTTGGTGTATTTCCCACCTATTTATTAAAAAAAAAAAAAAAAAGACTTAGTAAAAAAACTCCCCTAACTTATTAAAGAACAAAAATTAATTTTAAGAGGTATAATACATCAGCTATTTTATAAATGGCATATACGTTGGCGGACAGAAAAAGGCTGAGAAGAAAACAAAAGAAGAGTAATTCATTCTCCATTACTATTTCAAATGAAACCCGTTTTGCTAAGTAGCTATATGCTGCCACCTAACGATATATGTGAGTAATTACAACATCAAACTTTCAAATCCTAAATGACACAGTGAATACATTTCACTGGGAAATAATGCAGTATTTAACTAGAGCCATTAAGTCCAGGAGAAAATTAGGTCCAAAGGAAATTGAGGGCTTGAGACTGGAGTCTGAGATCTGAGAGGCTTAGAAGTTGTAAAGAAGTGAGGCTTTAGGGGCGCCTGGGTGGCTCAGTCGGTTAAGCGACTGCCTTCGGCTCGGGTCATGATCCTGGAGTCCCGGGATCAAGTCCCGCATCGGGCTCCTGGCTCAGCAAGGAGTCTGCTTCTCCCTCTAACCCTCCCCCCTCTCATGTACTCTCTCTCTCATTCTCACTCTCTCAAAATAAATAAATCTTTAAAAAATAAAAAAAATAAAAAAAAAAGAAGTGAGGCTTTAAAGATCTCTGATCTGTCAGAAGAGACACTGACCAAGATCTCCAGAGCACCAAGCAGATAGCAGGACAGCAGGAATGTACACAGAAGTTCACTAAAGGGTGTGAAAGGGGAGGGCTGGCAACAACACCAAGCCTAAGTCACCTATATTCCCTCCCAAGTGCCAGAAATGAAATCAACAATCCCTTCAGAAAAATAGGACCTACTGTTATATCTTGACTGGCCCTCAGTGGCAGGGCCAGGAAAAAGCATCCTATGCAGCCCCTCTACTCCCAAGATGAAAACTGTATGTATAAAATATATATACTTCCTTTTTTAAAAGAGAAAGCTAACAAATATACATAAAACCTACATGGGAATAAAAACATGAAATAAGAGGAAATTCTAACATAAACACATATGTATGTATGTTCAAAGAATGTATGTGGAAAATAATACAAGAAACGGGTAAGAGTGGTTACCTCTGGGAAGGGAAATGGATAGATGAAGGAAGGGAGAGTTTTTAAACACCACCTTTTCAATTTTCTACCATGTGATAACTAAAACAAACAAACTTCAAAAAAACTTAAGAGTTTTGCACCTAGAAGAACCAAGCCATCAAAACCATCAAAATCATTACTTTGCAAATATGCCATGTTTGCAATGGGTAATTATAAGTAATTTATAACACAAAAATAGTAAATATATTCACCATCAGCTTAAATACACATATACACACACACACACTCCCCTGTATGTTAGATTCTTTTTTTTTTTTAAAGATTTTATTTATTTATTTGAAAGAGAGAATGAGATAGAGAGAGAGAGCATGAGAGGGGGGAGGGTCCGAGGGAGAGGCAGACTCCCTGCTGAGCAGGGAGCCCGATGCGGGACTCGATCCCGGGACTCCAGGATCATGACCTGAGCCGAAGGCAGTCGCTTAACCAACTGAGCCACCCAGGCGCCCCTGTATGTTAGATTCTTGCTAGCACCTACGTGAAACCATAAATGGCAGAAGTTCCATCAATAAACATTTCTCCTAATGAACAACACTAAGGCAAAGGAGGTACAGGCACACACGTACACACACACACACACAATGCACACGCACGCACGCACACGCATGCACAGTGAACAGAAACAAAGGAAGCTGAACCAACATACCTTTTCCTTTCCACTTAACCTTTGCAACAGACTGGCTAAAATCCACATGTATTCTTCTGTCGTCTATAAGGACATTGTCCATTTTGAAGAACGCCTTCTCACAATCTTCTTCCTGATAATAATTACAAAAACTCAAGCATAAATCTTTATGGAAAAAATTTCTGCAGCTAGAACAAATACTGAAAACACAGCAAGTCTGTTGTTACTAACACTAATATTTGAGTGCCTATCGCACACCAGATGCTGTTGCATGCTCTGCATCTATGAGCTCAGTTAACTCTGATACAAGCATATGAAGTACTACCTATTATCTCCATTTTCTCAAAGAGAAAACATCTGTTTAGAAAGGTACAGAAGTTGCCAAAGGTCAGCTGGCAAAGGTGAGAGCCAGGATTTGAGCCGAGGCAGTGTGACTGTAGTGGACATACATACACTTGCAAATTGTGCTGTACAAGTCCATCTATAAACCCTTTCATTCGAAACCCAAAAATATTCTGAAAGTTGAAAGCTGTTTTTATAAATTTGGTGTTAAAATCCATTTGACAGGGGAGCCTGGGAGGCTCAGTCGTTAAGCGGCTGCCTTCGGCGCAGGTCATGATTCCAGGGTCCTGAGATGGAGCCCCACATCAGGCTCCCTGCTCGGCAGGAGGCCTGCTTCTCCCTCTCCTGCTCCCCCTGCTTGTGTTCCCTCTCTCGCTGTCTCTCTCTCTGTGAAATAAATAAAATCTTTAAAAAAATAACATAAAATCCATTTGACAACAAAACTTGACCTAACAGAAGACCGTGGCCTTGATTTGTTCCACTTAGTATGAATATGCATTTGTTTCAGTGCAGAAATATTTTGTGAATGATTATGGAGTGCTGACCCAGAGGAGTATTACACAGTCCACACCTTTCTAAGTTCTGAAAAAGCCTGAAATCAGAAACATAGCTACCCCCAGGGGTGTGGATAATGGACTGTGGGCCTGAGATACCAAGGTCGGTGTTACATAAGGATTCTTCCTGTCAGCAACTTCACAAACCCCCTATTCTCCATTTCCGACATCTGAAGACTAGAAATGATGCATTTCAACCCAGCATTGATCAATTATCTCCTATATTCCTGGAAACATTCTCTGGCGTGCTCACAACTTACTAGAGACAATTCAGAGAAGAAGATAAAAAAACAAAAACTAGTTATAAATTTATTTACCATGTATGTCAAGAATTAAATGGATTATAAACTCCATAAAGATATAAAGCTTTATTCATCTTTGTATCTACATCATTTAGAACATCAGCTCGCACATGATAGGCAATCAGTGTTTTGCTCTTTTTTTTAAAGCTCTACATCCAACATGGGGCTCAAACTCATGACCCAAGAGGCGCATGTTCTACTGACTGAGCCAGCCAGAGGCCCCAACAATCAATGTATGTTTGATGAATCTGTAATGATTATACTTGGGCAGGCATAACTGCATCACTGTGCCCTTTCCCTAAAGAGAAAGTTCTCAGATACTTTACACTTATGTAGGCACCTGACTTATGACAAAGATGGCACTGCCAAGCTGTGTGGATAGGACAACCTTTTCAATAAACTAGGCTGAGTCCCCTTGCTATCCAATGTAAGAAAAATGAAATTTAACATGATACACATAATACACAAAAATCAAATTACAGATCTAAATGGGAAAGATTTTTCACAGCAAACCTTCTAAAGGTAGCATTGGAGGATATTTTTTTTTAAAGATTTTATTTATTTATTTGAGAGAGAGAGAATGAGAGACAGAGAGCAGGAGAGGGAAGAGGGTCAGAGGGAGAAGCAGACTCCCTGCTGAGCAGGGAGCCCGATGTGGGACTTGATCCCGGGACTCCAGGATCATGACCTGAGCCGAAAGCAGTCGCTTAACCAACTGAGCCACCCAGGCGCCCCAGCACTGGAGGATTTTTCATGACTGTGGGGGTAGACAAAGTTTTTTAAAACCAGCCATAAGAAAAATATTGACGAGGGGCGCGTGGGTGGCTCAGATGGTTAAGCGTCTGCCTTCGGCTCAAGTCATGATCCCAGGGTCCTGGGATTGAGTCCCACGTCAGGCTCCCTGCTCCTTGGGAGCCTGCTTCTCCCTCTGCCTCTCTCTCTCTCTCTGTCTCTCATGAATAAATAAATAAATAATCTTTAAAAAAAAAGAAAAAAATATTGACAAACTGAAGTAAAAATCAGAAATTTCTGCTTATCAAAAGACACCATTAAAAATGGGGAAAAGGCAAATCTATAGAAAAGATACTTGCAACACATATAACCAAAAAATAAGCTTGTATCCAGAAAATGTAAAGAATTCTTACAAATCAAGAAAAAGGCAGCCAAACATGCAATCAAAAAGTGGGCAAGTCTTGAACAGTTACTTCATTAAAAAAAAAAAAAAAAGACATCCAATGCAATAAACATATGAAAGGGGGCGCAACCAAGGAAATGCAAAATAAAACCATCATAAGATACCACTACACACTCACCAGAATGGATAAAAATTTTAAAGACTGACCATACCAAGAACTGACAGGGACTCTCACACATCGCTAGTGAAAGCGAAAATATAACCACTTAGGGGAAAAAAAAATACAACCACTCTGGAAAACTGATTAAAATAATCTACTATAGCCACAACTACCCTATGACCCAGCAATTCACTCATAGGTACATACCCAACAGAAATGCATACATATGTACACCAAAACATACGAAAGAAATGCCTTACAGTAGAACCATTCATAATAGCTCAAAACTACAAGGACCAAGCTGAATGGAAATCTAAATTGTTTTATATACACATAATAAAATACTATATGGCAACAAAAATCCATATACACATAATGAAATACCACGTCAATGGAAATTAATGAAAAAAGTTAACATGTTACTACATATGAAGTAACATATAAATCTTAGGAATACAACACTTAAGCAAAAGATGCTGGACACAAAAAACACACACTGTGTTTACATTTATATCAAGTTTAAAATTAGACAAAACAGGTCTATAATGTTACAAGTAGCAGTGATAGGGAGGGCCTCTGGAATTCTGGTTTTTTCTGCTATCGCAGTGCCTAAAATATAGAAGGTATTCGATAAATGCTCTGGAATAACTCACTTGGAAGGATAACTGTCACTTGGAAGGAGCTACTAGTGGACACACATCAGTCCAAAGCTGCATAGAAATGACACAGCCTCACATAGCAGCTAAAAGCAATAGGAGCAGTGTCAGATTTTTCTAAATTCAAATCCCAGCTATGACATTCACTAGGGGCATAATTTTAATCAAGTCACACAACCACTATATGTCTCAGTTTACTTATTTGGAAAAGGAGGAAAGTACCTATCTATCTCACAGAGTTGTGAGGGTAAAATTCAGGTCAAGTAGTATAATGCCTGGCTTAAAGAAAGTTATTTGAGTGACATAAGCTATCATCATTATTATTATAGGTCTAGAAGATACTATCTAATCCAATATTCAAGTTCTATTTATAAGGAGGCTAATGCCTAGGAATAAGAGTCCTAAACAAACTGACAAATACCTACAATAGGTGGTCAGTGACAGAGTTCGGGTTAATATCTAGAACTTTACATCCAGTCCAGTTCTCTATTACTCAATTACAGATCTACATAAACAATGCTGAAAAATCATTTATACAATGTGAAGGATTTCACCTAAAACTTTAAAGTTTTAAAGATACATAAACTCAGACTGCACCTGACCCTAAAGTAAAGGTACACATATTAACAACAACAGATGTTGAATTTACCCTCTATTTGAATATAATAAAATTATTTTTCTTGGGTACCTAGAGAAAGGGTAAATTAATTTTCTAATTTCAGAGACTAGAAAGTTCTATAATTTTTCACATTTTAACACTATATAAGAACAAAATAAATATAAACTTAAAATACGTATACTATGACCTACCTTTTCAAATTCAATAAAAGCATAACAGAGGGATTCTCCTGTCTTCCAATCCCGAATAACTTCACAACTGAAAGAAAGTTTGGAAAAAGTGACTTTAAAGAAAAAGCATTCACTCTTACTCTTCAAAAGTGAAGAACAAAATAAGCCAGTTATTAAAAGTCAAAGTTAAGGGGCACCTGGGTGCTCAGTCAGTTAAGTGTCTGCCTTTGGCTCAGGTCATGATCCCAGACTCCTGGGATCACACCCTGAGTCAGTCTCCCTGCTCAGCGGGGAGTCTGCTTCTCCCTCTGTCTCTGTCTCTCTCTCTCATTCTCTCTCACATAAATAAATAAATAATCTTAAAAAAAAAACCTCTTATGGGGCGCCTGGGTGGCACAGTCGGTTAAGCGTTAAGCGTCTGCCTTTGGCTCAGGTCATGATCTCAAGGTACTGGAATAGAGTCCCACATCCGACTTCTTGCTCAGAGGGGTGCCTGCTTCTCCCTCTGCCTGCTGCTTCCCCTGCTTGTGCTCTCTCTCTCTCTCTGACAAATAAATAAATAAAATCTTAAAAAAAAAAAAACCTCTTATAAAAAAATCAAAGTTAAATTCGTGGAACTATACTCCTCCAAATTTCTTCAATAACAATTAAAAAAAAGTAGTTCACCAGTGTAGTAACAAAATTATCTCAATTCTACTCTAAATGCCCAATCTTGGCCTATAGTCCTAAATTTCTAATGCACTGAAGAAAGTGTAAGATAAACTATTTACCTCCCTGTGCCAAAAGTAAACTACTGCTAAAAAATTCTTTTAAGTCATAATTCACTTCTGGTCCAAATGTAGATGAATTACAGAATATCTCATGTTACTGTAAAATAATGTATGTATATTCATGCATATATACACATTTAGTAAGTTTATGCTTTGTAGTTTTTGAATTTTAATATAAACCAAGCTCAAATTTTACCCCGTAAGTATAGCTGTTATATAGAACTAATCCATCTTGACAAGTAAAAGGACCAATAAGATGGGAGTTGAAACCATGCAGCTTGTCCATTTCCTCACATAAGTCTTTTATTTTATTTTTTATTTTTTTTAATTTTATTTATTTATTTGAGAGAGTACAAGCAGGCGGAACAGTAGGGAGAGGGAGAAGCAGGCTCCCACTAAGCAGAGAGCCCGACGTGGGGCTCCATCCCAGGACCCCGGGATCATGACCTGAGCTGAAGGCAGATGCTTAACCGACTAAGCCACCCAGGCGCCCTATAAGTCTCATTTTAAAAACATGAAACGAGGAACCTGTTCCATTCACTTCTTGCTTTAAAGCAAAAATGTGTGTGCTGGAAGTGGGACAATCATTCAATCATGTATATATATATATTTGTGTGTATGTATTTGTATGCACACATACACACACATATACTTATTTTTCTTCCCTACTGTACAAGACTCATCTGTAAAATTCACCACTACAAAATTCCAGAGTTCACAGATTCATCAAAAAAATGTCATTAGAAAACCACCAATACCTAGTTTTTCTAAAATCTTTCACTAATTCTAGAGTTTACCTTCTTATTGGCCCAAATCTTGAGAATATTATCTCCAGATCTTCATCAGTGGTCACTGGATTCAATTTACACACAAACAGCACATTTTCTGGAGGCTTAATATCTGCATCAGGTAGGTCTCCCACCTAAATTATAAGTAAACAAAAATTTAAATCAATTCCTTTGTTGTTTCTATTCTAAATACCCTATCTAGCCCAAAATGCTGATTTCTCTAAACAACTAAATTTACATTAGAAATCCACTACAGGCTTAGGAAAAGAAATCTAAGTAAGATTTCAAAGTTTAAAATTACTGTGTTCCTAGGGGCGCCTGGGTGGCTCAGTCGTTAAGTGTCTGCCTTAGGCTCAGGTCATGATCCCAGGGTCCTGGGATCGAGCCCCACTTCGGGCTCCATGCTCTGCGGGAAACCTGCTTCTCCCTCTCCCACTCCCCCTGCTGTGTTCCCTCTCTCGCTGTGTCTCTGTCAAATAAATAAATAAAATCTTAAAAAAAAAGAAATCACAATGTTCCTGGTAGTAATATTAATAGCTAATACTTGTCTACCTCTGACTTTGTATGAGCACCATGCCTGGCACTTCATATACACTACTAATTCTTTTTTTTTTTTTGAAGATTTTATTTATTTGACAGAGAGATAGAGAGAGCACAAGTAGGCAGAGGGACAGGCAGAGGGAGAAGCAAACTCCCCACTGAGCAGGGAGCCTGATGTGGAACTCGATCCCAGGACCCTGGGATCATGACCTGAGCTGAAGGCAGATGCTTAACGACTGAGCCACCCAGGGACCCAACTAATAATTCTTAAAAAAAACATGTGGTTTCCATTTTAAAAATGAATAAAATAAAATTCAAAAACATTAAATAACTCAAGGCCACACGGTAGCAAACAACAGCTGGGAGTTAAACACAGATCTATCTGGCTTCAAAGTCCCAATTTTATCTCGTTTTTCTTTTTTCAAGTATTTGATATATTAAAAAAAGAATTTATATAAAGTATATCTAAGTTATGAAGCATGAAAATAAAAAACACCCACGATGCCAACAACTAGCTAAAGAACTAAAATGTCCCCCGTTCCCATGACTCTGCCTTTCTCACCAGAATACCAAATGTCCTGCTTTTTGGTTTTCCTTTTTGGCCATTCCCCTATATCTTCAGTTTTCCCACGTTAAGTATGTATCCCCAGAAATATAGTTTTAGTTTTGCTTGTTTTTTTAACAAACTTTTGAAAAATATTATCATCCTGACTCTAGCCTTCTCAATTAGTAATGCCCCATTCTTTCCACACTGTTGTTCAATATGAAACAGCAACAATTCCTGGACAGTGTTTCTAGCTTTTTACTCTCATCCTGTCATCTTCTGCTTTAGCCAAACTGAAGTCAACTTCACAGACAACTACTGCACTGAGCAGGAAATCCCACTTCCTACTGAAGAACCAGTGAGGGTGACTCTGGGAGAAAAACATGATGATGGAATTGGTTTCATTGTGGGAAAACTGTATTTCCCATGGACCTTTAGATAGGAAAACAATATTCCTTTATACATATATTCAAAAACTCTCAGAGATAATTTCTGATAACTTTATCATGTAAAGTGTCTCCTCTTGGATAAACACACTTAAAAAGCTTTTTTTTAAAATCAGAAACAGTAATAAGGAACAGAGCCAATAAGATCTGCTCAGTGTTTCTGAAGCCTATCAAAAGACAATAATCCAGGGTGCCTGGCTGGCTCAATCAGGAGAACATGCAACCCTTGATCTCAGGGTCGTGCGTTCAAGTCCCATGTTGGGCATAAAGCTTACTTTAAAAAAATTTTTTTTTAGAAAAGACAATAATCTGTGTCTAATAAACAGTATCACAGTATGTAAGGGGAAGAGCAAATCAGGGAAAAATTCTGAAAAGCACCTATAATACCACATCTAAAGGAAGCACAGAAGAAAAAAAAGGTTAATGAGTTAAAAAAGAACTTGCTATACTACTTAGTCAAAAGTAACTTAAAAATACTATGGGGGGGCGCCTGGGTGGCTCAGTTGGTTAAGCGACTGCCTTTGGCTCAGGTCATGATCCTGGAGTCCCGGGATCGAGTCCCGCATCAGGCTCCCTGCTCAGCGGGGAGTCTGCTTCTCCCTCTGACCCTCCCCCGTCTCATGCGCTCTCTCTCTCTCTCATTCTCTCTTTCAAATAAATAAATAAATAAATAAATAAATAAAATACTATGGGGGGGGCACCTGGCTGGCTCAGTCAGTGGGACATGTGATTCTTGATCTTGGAGTTCTAAGTTTGAGCCCTACACTGGGTGTAGAGATTACTTAAAAATAAAATCTTAGGGACACCTGCATGGCTCAGTCAGTTAAGTGTCTGCCTTCAGCTCAGGTCATGATCCCAGGGTCCTGGGATCAAGCCCTGCATCAGGCTCCTTGCTCAGCAGGGAGCCTGCTTCTCCTTCTGCCTGCCACTCCCCCTGCTTGTGCTCTCTCAAATAAACAAATAAAATCTTTAAAAACAAAAACAAACAAAAAACCTCTGATGATAATCTAATATTCTTTCCCTTATAAGTTATTTTTGTTGCCCAGTTGCTCAAAAGACTTTTCTTTTGGGGTGCCTGGGTGGAACAGTTGGTTAAGCATTTGACTCTTGGGTTTCTGCTCAGGTCATGATCTCAGGGTTGTGAAACTGAGCCCCGCATCAGACTCCCCACTCAGGGTAGAGTCTGCTTTACACTCTCTCCCTCTCCCTCTGCCCCTCCCCACTGCATTCTTTCTAAAATAAATAAATAAATCTTAAAAAAGAAAAAGATTTTTCTTTTAAGTTCAGTAGCTTTCTTAGAATTTGTCATGCTGTTGGTTGTTCTGGGCCAATAGTCTCAGCTACACAGTGTAGATTTTCAAACTTTTTTTAATTCAGTAAAGTTTTCTTGAATTATAGTCTTTAATATTTGTTCCTCCAGACTGGTGATGTAAATATGAATTTTGAAAAAGATGAATTTGAAAACTCTACTATATAAAACAATGATAATAATAAAAACTGAATTATCCATTCAAATATTTATTGATGATCTACTATGTGACAGATATGCCTATTCCACAAAAAATTAACAAATGGAAAAAATGTCCAGTAGGTCAATTCATCAGTACTAAAGAACTGTTCCCCAAATGACTTCATACTGTTAGTAATACAAACAAGTATGTTTTACAGTACTCAACTTCTACCCAGGTTCCTTATATCCTGTAACTACCTAACCTCAACACTTTACAACAAGTCTTTTCAACAAAGAATTGTTCTTTAATACAAATAAAATTCGATCCAATAAACACTCTTCAAAAATGAGATGAAGATAAACAATTGAAATTCAATGAATATTTGTAAATTGTATATCCACTCCTCATTTTTTAAAAAGGCACTTGGCACTATATTGATTTTGGAACCAAATTTGTTTACTTTCATGTATTATGTCATACAAAATTTAATCCAGAAAAGAACTCTTAGCTAAATTTTTAATACTTTGACTATCAAAGAGCCAAAAATAGGGGTGCCTGGGTGGCTCAGCTGGAGGAGCATCCAACTCTTAATTTCGGCTCAGGTCATTATGTCAGGGTTGTGGGATTGAGCCCCACATTGGGCTCTGTGCTGGGTGTGGAACCTGCTTGAGATTCTCTCTCTCCCTCACCCCCCCACGTCCCGCCCTCTCCCAACCTAAAAAAAAAAGAAAAAGAAAGAACCAAAAAATAAACTCACAACGAGCTGTATATTAAATAAATTGCAGAACAACTATCTGAACAAAGATAATCATCTTACCATTTCTAATAGAATAGCCTGAGTTTTGGCCTCTTTTTCTGCCTTTATTTCTTCTACTTCTTCAGCTGATCTTCCTTTGAAATCATCAATTTCTTCATCTGCTCCTATTCGACCACTCTGTAAGGCAGAAGTTACTTAAACATATAGTGAAAGAACTGAAAAATCTGAGAAATATGGGATATGTGATGCTTTGTCCTTGGTTCCATCAAATGTGTTAGAATAAAAACTGAAACTTACAAGCCTCTGAAAATTGATTTAAATTAATTTGATAATATGAGCCAGACTAAGCTTCTAATTTATTATTAAATCAAAACTATCTGGTATTCAACTCAGTGCTGAATGCAGAAAATAAATGACCTTAAAAATTAAGCACCAAATCCCAACTATGAAGATCAATTCAGCTTTGAGAAAGCCTCATAAACAGAAACTTATACCTTAAAAAATATGAAGGAAGAGTCTACATTATTTCACAAAAATTTCTAGGTTCTAGCATGGCTCCAGAGGGTTCCCAGTTGAAAAGCTCCCTTACAAGATGATAGTTTACCCTAGCCTTACAGCCACACTCCTAGAGTTAGGAGACAAGAAAAACATTTTCGCAAGGTATTCACATAAGCTTCCAGAGCTAAGGCTCTTCTAGTGGAACAGAAACTGAAGAAAGGAAATTAGGGAAATCAAAAGATAGCTAGAAAAATGAGTATCTCTTTGGAAGAGAAAAAGAAGGTTAAACTTGTCCTAGTAGAATTGATCAAGAAAGATAGTCATTCTGAAGAAATAAGTTTTAATAAACTAAAAAGCAAAGTCTATGCAAAGCATTAATATGCATGTACATTCAATCACAAGAGGACTCTACTTACATCTAGCTGTTCCCTCGTAGGTTCTGGTGATCGATCAGGAATTAATAAATCAGGAGGGTCATCAAACGGATCATCTAAAATCACTGTATGATTTATCCTTACAAAATAAATCCAAGTCAAAGGTTTCATTTACATTATTTCAGAATTCATGTTTTACTTTTTATAAAGATTATAACAAATGTCTTAAGTATCTCTAATGCCCAAAAATCATAGGCACTTAAATTTTAATGCACAAGTATACATTACGAGAGTATACTTTCACAGTGTTACTGTTTTTCATTGTTTGATATTAGATTTACTAATATACTGCATTACTCTAAAATAATATGTCTAATATTAATATGTCTAAATCTTAGTACTTTTGCCAAATTTCTCAATAATATGCATTTTTTTAAAAACTAAATTAAGGAGGGGCGCCTGGGTGGCTCAGTCGTTAAGCGTCTGCCTTCGGCTCGGGTCATGATCCCAGGGTCCTGGGATTGAGCCCCGCATTGGGCTCCCTCCTCCGCGGGAAGCCTGCTGCTCCCTCTCCCACTGCCCCCCTGCTTGTGTTCCCTCTTTCGCTGTGTCTCTCTCCGTCAAATAAATAAATATCTTAAAAAAAAAAAAAAAAACTAAACCTAAATTAAGGATTAATAATTCCTCCCAACAGGGGCACCTGGGTGGCTCAGTTGGTTGGGCGGCTGCCTTCGGCTCAGGTCATGATCCTGGAGTCCCCAGTCCCACATTGGGCTCCCTGCTCAGCAGGGAGTCTGCTTCTTCCTCTGACCCTCCCCCCTCTCATGTTCTCTCTCTCATTCTCTCTCTCTCTCTCCCAAATAAATAAAATCTTTAAAAAAAAAAAGAAGTATAAAAATACAAAAGGTCTTTTTTACTTTATGGATTCGTATAGTCTCATATTAATTCACATTTTGGAATTATCCAAAAACCAGTTCTATGCTTGCCATCTCCACAAACATCACAGTATTAAAACATTCTAGTACACTGAGATAGCAACCACACCTGATATCTTGATATGGCACAAAATCCTTGTCAACAAAGGTCTCATTAATTTTCTTAATTATGTCCATGCCTTCTGTCACCTCACCAAACACTGTATGAACACCATCAAGGTAATCTAGATTATCTCCTGTAGTAATAAGAAACTGAATAGAAAGACACAGAAAAATATAAATATATACCTATAATTCAAACTGAAATCAGTTACAGACTGACAAAAATACACAAACGCAATACTCTACATTCACTGCATGGATTCTTACCCACTTGTTACTAGTACTAATTAAAAAGTACAAGCTTATCCATAAAATATCAATACACATACAGATGCTTCCCTGATTGTTTAAAATACTTGGGCAAACCAAAGCTCAGTTTCTTCACATGTGAATTGTGAGTAGAAAAAAAGCATCTACCCCAAAATGAGTTGTTGTGAGGATCAGACAATGAATGAAAGGTTCTCAACATGATCTGTTTTGAAGTAATAAATACCAAAAGGAAACAGACCACAATGTGAACAGTGATGATCCATGGATAGTAGGATTGTGGATAATGTTATACGTTTTTGTATCTTCTGAACTCCTCACACTGGACATGCCTTACATTTAAAAGAAAAAAGTACGGGCGACTGGGTGGCTCAGTTGGTTAAGCATCTGACTCCTGATTTCAGCTCAGGTCATGATCTCAAGGTTGTGAGATTGAGCCCTGTGTCAGGCTCTGCGCTTGGGTGGAGTCTGCTTAAGATTTTCTCTCTCTCCCTCTGACCCCCGCTTCTCTCTCTCTAAAATAAATAAATAAATAAATAAATAAATTTTTAAAAAGAACAAAGTAATTTTTTTAATATTTTATTTTTATGTAAACTCTGCACCCAACATGGGGCTCAAACTCACAACCCTGAGGAGTCACATGCTCTACTGACTGAGCCAGCCAGGCATCCCCCCAAAATAATTTTTTCATATAGAAAAAATATAGTATAATATTTTTCTTCTAACAATTATCTTTGAAATTCTCTTCTTATTGGATAGCTTAAAAAGATAACTTGTGGCTCTTTCCAGTCCTTCATTTTAAAACAAAACTCATCTTGGGGCACCTGGGTGGTGCAGTCAGTTAAGCATCTGCCTTCAGCTCATGTCATGATCCCAGGGTCCTGGGATTGAGCCTTGTATTGGGCTCCCTGCTCAGCAGGGAGTCTGCTTGTCCCTCTCCCCCTCCCCCTGCTCTCACTCTCTCAAATAAATAAATAAAATCTTTAAAAAAATGTTCTCTACAAAAAAAGTAAATAAAAATAAAAAAATAAAACAAAACTCATCTTCTTACTCATTTCCTAACCTGAGATCCATGTTGATCACTGCCATTGTTCACCATGGACACAGTGCCTTTCTTCTTGTGCTTAATTCTTGGTACTTTTTCAGCCTCAAAAAAGCTTGCTTGATCACCATACAGTTGACTGAAAATTCACATAATAAAGTTATAAAATATAAATACTCTCAACATGAAATACAAAGTACTAGTAACAAATAGGATTACCGTTTATAGAAATGCCACTATGATTCAAAATAGTCTTTTTTTTTTTTTTTTTGCTATAGACATTTAGGGAACTTGGAAAAAAAACTGTATTTGAATTGTATTTTAAAATGCAGATTGAAATATGTTAGATAACACTGTTAAGAGGCAATTTAATTTTTCTCACTTAAAAATAAAAGAACTCACCCAAAAACAGACTCTCCTCCACGGCCAGTCCCTGTAGGATCACCAGTTTGTATGATAAAATCCCTCTATAATAAATAGGATACTCTGTTAATTCACAGAGTTTGCTAGATCATTCCAATAATAAAGGACATGACTTATATCCACTAACTCACCTGTACATTGTGAATAAGACAATAATTGTAATACTTTATTTTGCACAACTTCAGGAAATTCAAGCAGGCTGAAAGAAAAGTAAATACTAAATTTATCATAGTGGTTCACAAAAACATTTTTAAGTAAGTAAATGCTTAGTTGGCATAATTTCATTTCTAAATTACCATACAAACACCCCCCCATGGTCAAATATCCTAAATCATAAAAAAGGCAGTAAGTCTAGAAAAAGGCAATATATTTTAAATTATCTTTTTATTCTCTTTTTCTTAGGACTTCTTGGGCATCTGAGCTACTGCAGGAAACTGACACTTATTTGGGATAGGCAACCATTAACTAATGGATTAGTTTTGCAAGAGAAAAAAAACCCAAAGAGGATACTATGGTGGAAAAGAATCTATCAGAGTATCTGAAAATGGGTACAAATTATATAAATTAGATAAAATCAAATATCTGAGACCAATTTCTTTAATGATGACTAAATAGCTCTTCACAAAAATCCATATACTTATCACGTACCAGCTTTCTCATATAAATACACTCATTTATTCAGTAAATATTTATGGAGTATCTTCTAGGTGCTTGGCACTCCTATCACAAATGCCATTAAACCATAGTCCCTCTCCTCAACAAGCTCATAGTCTAACAAACTCTCAGAACACTAAGCTAGAAACCAGACAGAAAGACCTATGAGGCTGTCCAGGGTCCTTACATCCGAGCAAAATAATTACAATACTGGATACATCTAATAATACCATCTGTGCCACCTATATAGTAAAATGGTAAAAAGTGGTTTTAAAAAAGCCACAAAGTTCAAAAGGGAGATTGTTTCTGGCCAGGGAAATTAGAAGACCTCATAGAGGCTTAAGGTGGGCATTACAAGAACTAGACAGGGGCGCCTGGGCGGCTCAGTTGTTAAGCGTCTGCCTTCGGCTCGAGTCCTGATCCCAGGGTCCTGGAATCAAGACCTGCATTGCGGGGGTGGATCAAGATGGCGGAGGAGCAGGAGACCTAGATTTCGTCTGGTCTCAGGAATTCAGCTGAATAGGGATCAAACCATTCTGAACACCTACGAACTCAACAGGAGATCGAACAGGAGAGTAGCAACAACTCTCTGAACAGAGAAGCGACCACTTACTGGAAGGTAGGGCGTGCGGAGAAGTGAATCCGAGGCGATATTCGGGAGGATAGACGGCGGGGGAGGGGCCTCCGTCGGCCACTTCTGGCAAGTGATAGAGCCGCGGAGCACAAAATCGGACCTTTTAAAAGTTGGCTCGGCGGAGGGACGTCGCTGCAGTGGCTAAGCGGGGGGTGGAATCCTCCCGGGACAGTGTGGTCTCAGGACCCTTGGGGTCACAGAGAGACCGGGGGTGCCTGAGTGCGCCAGAGCTCCCAGGTATCAGAGCGGGGAAGCCGGCTGCAGAGACGGAGCAGAGTCGCGGGCTCTCAGCTCGGGGTTGCCATAAACTGTGATCTGCGGCCCAGTCGGGGCACGGCCCCCCCCCAGCAGGGACCCAACAAGCAGCAGATCCGGGGAGACTCCCCTTCCTTCCCGGGGAGGAGCGGTGCGGGAACGCACTGCAGGGATCTGCTGGGTTTGGAGAATCCACACGGTGTTGGGCGCCAGAGATAGCAACGCTCGATCACAGGCCGGGTGAGCCCGGAGTGCGGCCGGAGAACGGGGACACGGAAGTGACTGCTTTTCTCTGGGGGCACACTGAGGAGCGGGGCCCCGAGTTCTCAGCTCCTCCGGGTGGAGATTGGGAGGCCACGATTTCTGCCCTGGTCCTCCAAAGCTGTACTGAGAGCTTGCAGGGAACAAAAGCTCCTGAGAGCAAACCGGAGCAGCTTGCTTAGCCCGGACCGACAAGGGCGGGGCAATTCCGCCTCCGGCAAAGACATTTGGAAACCACAGCAAAAGGCCCCTCCCCCAGAAGATCAGCACAAACAGCCAGCAAGCCAAGACCAAGTTGATCGATCAAGGAGAATGGGAGAACTCCAGCGCTAGGGGAATACTGCACATAGATTCATGGCTTTTTTTTTTTTTTTACCATGATTCATTATTTCATCAAAGTTAATTTTTGTTGACTGTTTTTTTTTATTTTTCTTTTTCCCTTTTTCAACCAACATCTTATCAATCCCTTTTTTAAAAAAAATTTTTTTATTTTTCATTTTTAGAGTCATATCTTATCCCTTCATAGTAGTTACCCTTATTTTTGGCATATATATATAAGTTGTTCTCTCTTTAAAATTTTGAGGTACAGTTTCTTCTAACAGATCAAAATATACCCTAAATCACTAGTGTATGGCTTTGTTCTAGTCTCCTGCCTGATCACATTCTCTCCCTTTTTCCTTTTTTTTTTTTCTTAAATCTTCTTTCTTTTTTCAAACAACTTATCTTACCAAGTCCTTTTATAAAATCTTTTATAATTTTCATCTTTACAGTCATCTTCCATCCCTTCATTGTATCAACCCTTATTTTGTACATATATGTCTTTCTTCCTTTAAAATTTTAGGAGGCACTTTTTTCTAACAGACCATAATACGCCCAAAATCTAGTGTGTGGCACTGATCTATGCACTAGCCTGATCATATTTGATCATATTCTGCTTTTTTTGTATTGTTTTGTTTTTGTTTTTATCTTTTTTTCTTTTTTTTATCTTTTTCTCTTTCTTTTTTCTTTCTTTCCCTTTCTTTTCCCCTGGTTTCAGGTCTTTTCTGATTTGTATACAGTATATTTGCTGGGGACATTGTAAACCTGTTAGCATTTTGTTCTCTCATTCATCTATTCTCCTCTGGACAAAATGACAAGACGAAAGAAATCACCTCAGCAAAAAGAACAAGAGGTACTACCGTCAGCCAGGGACCTACTCAATACGGACATTAGTATGATGTCGGACCTAGAGTTCAGAATCATGACTTTAAAGATACTAGCTGGGCTTGAAAAAAGCGTGGAAGTTATTAGAGAAACCCTTTCTGGAGAAATAAAAGAACTAAAATCTAACCAAATCGAAATCAAAAAGGCTATTGATGAGGTGCAATCAAAAATGGGGGCACTAAATGCTAGGATAAATGAGGCAGAAGAGAGAATCAGCGATATAGAAGACCAAATGATGGAAAATAAAGAGGCTGAGAAAAAGAGAGAGAAACAACTACAGGATCACGAGGGCAGAATTCGAGAGATAAGTGATACGATAAGACGAAACAACATTAGAATAATTGGGATCCCAGAAGAAGAAGAGAGAGAGAGAGGGGCAGAAGGTATATTGGAGCAAATTACAGCAGAGAACTTCCCTAATGTGAGGAAGGAAACAGGCATTAAAATCGAGGAGGCACAGAGAACCCCTCTCAAAATCAATAATAATAGGTCAACACCCCGACATCTAATAGTAAAACTTACGAGTCTCAGAGACAAAGAGAAAATCCTGAAAGCAGCTCGGGAGAAGAGATATGTAACCTACAATGGTAGAAACATTAGATTGGCAACAGACCTATCCACAGAGACCTGGCAGGCCAGAAAGGACTGGCAAGATATCTTCAGAGCACTAAACGAGAAAAATATGCAGCCAAGAATACTATATCCAGCTAGGCTATCATTGAAAATAGAAGGAGAGATAAAAAGCTTCCAGAACAAACAAAAACTAAAGGAATTTGCAAACACGCAACCAGCCCTCCAAGAAATATTGAGAGGGGTCCTCTAAGCAAAGAGAGAACCTAAAAGCAGCAAAGAGCAGAAACAAACACAGACAACAGACCGTTAACAGTCACCTTACAGGTAATAAAATGGCACTAAATTCATACCTTTCAATAGTTACCCTGAATGTAAATGGGCTAAATGCCCCAATCAAAAGACACAGGCTATCAGATTGGATTAAAAAACAAGACCCATCAATATGCTGTCTGCAAGAGACTCATTTTAGACCCAAAGACACCCCCAGATTGAAAGTGAGGGGGTGGAAAACCATTTACCATGCTAATGGACACCAAAAGAAAGCTGGGGTGGCCATCCTTATATCAGACAAACTAGATTTTAAAACAAAGACTGTAATAAGAGATGAAGAAGGACACTATATCCTACTTAAAGGGTCTATCCAACAAGATCTAACAATTGTAAATATCTATGCCCCGAACATGGGAGCAGCCAATTATGTAAGGCAATTAATAACAAAAGCAAAGAAACACATTGACAACAATACAATAATAGTGGGGGACTTTAACACCCCCCTGACTGAAATGGACAGATCATCTAAGCAAAAGATCAACAAAGAAATAAAGAATTTAAATGACACACTGGACCAAATGGACTTCACAGACATATTCAGAACATTCCATCCCAAAGCAACGGAATACACATTCTTCTCTAGTGCCCATGGAACATTCTCCAGAATTGATCACATCCTAGGTCACAAATCAGGTCTCAACCGGTACCAAAAGATTGGGATCATTCCCTGCATATTTTCAGACCACAATGCTTTGAAACTAGAACTCAACCACAAGAGGAAAGTCGGAAAGAACTCAAATACATGGAGGCTAAAGAGCATCCTACTAAAGAATGAATGGGTCAACCAAGAAATTAAAGAAGAATTAAAAATATTCATGGAAACCAATGAAAATGAAAACACAACTGTTCAAAATCTTTGGGATACAGCAAAGGCGGTCCTGAGAGGAAAGTATATAGCAATAGAAGCCTTTCTCAAGAAACAAGAAAGGTCTCAAATACACAACCTAACCCTACACCTAAAGGAGCTGGAGAAAGAACAGCAAATAAAGCCTAAACCCAGCAGGAGAAGAGAAATCATAAAGATCAGAGCAGAAATCAATGAACTAGAAACCAAAAGAACAGTAGAACAGATCAACGAAACTAGGAGCTGGTTCTTTGAAAGAATTAACAAGATTGATAAACCCCTGGCCAGACTGATCAAAAAGAAAAGAGAAATGACCCAAATCAACAAAATCATGAATGAAAGAGGAGAGATCACAACCAACACCAAAGAAATACAAACAATTATAAGAACATATTATGAGCAACTCTATGCCAGCAAATTAGATAACCTGGAAGAAATGGGTGCATTCCTAGAGATGTATCAACTACCAAAATTGAACCAGGAAGAAATAGAAAACCTGAACAGACCTATAACCACTAAGGAAATTGAAACAGTCATCAAAAATCTCCCAAGAAACAAAAGCCCAGGGCCAGATGGCTTCCCAGGGGAATTCTATCAGACATTTCAAGAACAATTAATACCTATTCTCCTGAAACTGTTCCAAAAAATAGAAATGGAAGGGAAACTTCCAAACTCATTTTATGAGGCCAGCATTACCTTGATCCCAAAACCAGACAAAGACCCCATCAAAAAAGAGAATTACAGACCAATATCCTTGATGAACATGGATGCAAAAATTCTCACCAAAATACTAGCCAATAGGATCCAACAGTACATTAAAAGGATTATTCACCATGACCAAGTGGGATTTATTCCTGGGCTGCAAGGCTGGTTCAACATCCACAAATCAATCAACGTGATACAATACATTAACAAAAGAAAGAGCAAGAATCATATGATCCTCTCAATAGATGCAGAAAAAGCATTTGACAAAGTACAACATCCTTTCTTGATCAAAACTCTTCAGAGTATAGGGATAGAGGGTACATACCTCAATATCATAAAAGCCATCTATGAAAAACCTACAGCGAATATCATTCTCAATGGGGAAAGGCTGAGAGCTTTTCCCCTAAGGTCAGGAACGCGGCAGGGATGTCCACTCTCACCACTGCTATTCAACATAGTATTAGAAGTCCTAGCCACAGCAATCAGACAACAAAAAGAAATCAAAGGCATCCAAATCGGCAAAGAGGAAGTCAAACTCTCACTCTTTGCAGATGATATGATACTGTATGTGGAAAACCCAAAAGACTCCACCCCAAAACTGCTGGAACTCATACAGGAATTCAGTAAAGTAGCAGGATATAAAATCAATGCACAGAAATCAGTGGCATTCCTATACACCAACAACAATACAGAAGAGAGACAAATCAAGGAGTCGATCCCATTTACAATTGCACCCAAAACCATTAGATACCTAGGAATAAATCTCACCAAAGAGGCAAAGGATCTGTACTCAGAAAACTATAAAATACTCATGAAAGAAATTGAAGAAGACACAAAGAAATGGAAAAACGTTCCATGCTCATGGATTGGGAGAATCAACATTGTGAAGATGTCAATGCTACCTAGAGCAATCTACACATTCAATGCCATCCCCATCAAAATACCATCCACTTTTTTCAAAGAAATGGAACAAATAATCCTAAAATTTGTATGGAACCAGAAGAGACCCAGAATAGCCAGAGGAATACTGAAAAAGAAAAGCAAAGCTGGCAGCATCACAATTCCGGACTTCCAGCTCTATTACAAAGCTGTCATCATCAAGACAGTATGGTACTGGCACAAAAACAGACACATAGATCAATGGAACAGAATCGAGAGCCCAGAAATGGACCCTCAACTCTATGGTCAACTTATTTTTGACAAAGCAGGAAAGAATGTCCAATGGCAAAAAGACAGTCTCTTCAACAAATGGTGTTGGGAAAATTGGACAGCCACATGCAGAAGAATGAAACTGGACCATTTCCTAACACCACACACAAAAATAGACTCCAAATGGTTGAAAGACCTAAACGTGAGACAGGAGTCCATCCAAATCCTAAAGGAGAACACAGGTAGCAACCTTTTCGACCTCAGCCGCAGCAACTTCTTCCTAGAAACATCGCCAAAGGCACGGGAAGCCAGGGCAAAAATGAACTATTGGGATTTCATCAAGATAAAAAGCTTTTGCACAGCAAAAGAAACAGTCCACAAAACCAAAAGACAACCAACAGAATGGGAGAAAATATTTGCAAATGACATATCAGATAAAGGGCTAGTATCCAAAATCTATAAAGAACTTATCAAACTCAACACCCAAAGAACAAATAATCCAATCAAGAAATGGGCAGAAGACATGAACAGACATTTCTCCAAAGAAGACATCCAAATGGCCAACAGGCACATGAAAAAGTGCTCAACATCGCTCGGCATCAGGGAAATCCAAATCAAAACCTCAATGAGATACCACCTCACACCCGTCAGAATGGCTAAAATTAACAAGTCAGGGAACGACAGATGTTGGCGGGGATGTGGAGAAAGGGGAACCCTCCTACACTGTTGGTGGGAATGCAAGCTGGTGCAACCACTCTGGAAAACAGTATGGAGGTTCCTCAAACAGTTGAAATTAGAGCTACCGTTCGATCCAGCAATTGCACTACTGGGTATTTACCACAAAGATACAAATGTAGGGACCCGAAGGGGTACGTGTACCCCAATGTTTATAGCAGCAATGTCCACAATAGCCAAACTGTGGAAAGAGCCAAGATGCCCATCAATAGATGAATGGATAAAGAAGATGTGGTATATATACACAATGGAATATTATGCAGCCATCAAAAGGAATGAGATCTTGCCATTTGCAACGACGTGGATGGAACTGGAGGGTGTTATGCTGAGTGAAATAAGTCAATCAGAGAAAGACATGTATCACATGACCTCACTGATATGAGGAATTCTTAATCTCAGGAAACAAACTGAGTGTTACTGGAGTGGTTGGGGTGGGAGGGATGGGGTGGCTGGGTGATAGACATTGGGGAGGCTATGTGCTACGGTGAGCGCTGTGAATTGTGCAAGACTGTTGAATCACAGATCTGTACTTCTGAAACAAATAACGCAACATATTTTAAGAAAAAAGAAAAAAAAAGAAGATAACAGGAGAGGAAGAAAAGGGGAGTATGTCAGAGGGGGAGACGAACCATGAGAGATGATGGACTCTGAAAAACAAACTGAGGGTTCTAGAGGGGAGGGGGGTGGGTGGATGGGTTAGCCTGGTGATGGGTATTGAGGAGGGCACGTTCTGCATGGAGCACTGGGTGTTATGAACAAACAATGAATCATGGAACACTGCACCGAGAACTAATGATGTAATATATGGTGATTAACATAACAATAAAAATTAAAAAAAAAAAAAAAAAAGACCTGCATTGGGCTCCCTGCTCTGCCGGAAGCCTGCTTCTCCCTCTCCCACTCCCCCTGCTTGTGTTCCTCTCTCGCTGTGTCTCTGTCAAATAAATAAATAAAATCTTTAAAAAAAAAAAATACAAGAACTAGACAGGCAAAGAGTAGAGAGTAAGCATTTCAAACTGGGAAGACAGTATGAATAAGTCTGGATGTGCAAGTATAAATGTTTTTTGAAGGGTCCAAAAGACCAGTCTAAGCTCTGTAACACTCTGGTAATACAAAGTAATAGAGGGTAAATAGACCAGAGGGGTAAGATGCGGCCAAGGTATTGAAAGGTCTTGAATATCAGGATTTTGATTGTTTTCCTAGAAAAATACATTTCTGGGATTACTGTTAAATATAAAAGAGTAGTCCTTTAACTAGAAAACAAAAATAATGGATCTAGGTAGTGATCTTTAGATGAAAAGCTAATGGGGACACTATAACAGATACACCAGGTAGACACGCCTGAACCCACCGACCAATTTTAACTTCGCAGGAAGAACCAACCAGACATCAAGTACTTCCTGAATGTGATGCAGCTGAAGTGCAGACCACCTTATATGAAAATATTCTTGCCAAAAACATTAAACCTGTACCTTATCAAGGCTCTAGATCTAAGTGACAATTTATGAGAAACAGAAGAGATAAAAGTATATTTAAAGATACAACAAGGATAAAATCAGTCAAATCCAAAATGAGGGAAATTCTATAAAACAAATGACTCAGATTCCTTCTCAAAAATTTGTTAAGGTAGAGGCGCCTGGGTGGCTCAGTCAGTTAAGCCTCAGACTCTTTATTTCAAGTCAGGTCATGATCTCAGGGTCCTGGGGTCAAGCTCTGAGATGGCTCCATGCAGAGTCCGCTTGTCCCTCTCTCTCCCTCTGCTCCTCCCCCGCTCATATTCTCTCCTTTCTCTCAAATAAATAAATAAGTAAACTCTCAAAAAAAAAAAGTTAAGGGAAAAATGGGGGGTTGGGGTGGGGAAGAACCTGTAGATTAAAAGATATCAACCAATATAATGTATGGACCTTGGCAGTTTCTTACAAAACTGAACACATTCTTACCATACAATCTAGCAATCACACCTCTTGTATTTACTCAAAGGAGATGAAAATGTATGTTCACACAAAAACCTGCACACACATGTTTATAGCAGGTTTGTTCACAATTGCCAAAATATGGAAACAACCAAGATGTCCTTCAGCAGGTGACTGAATAAATAATATGCGGTACATCCAGACAATGGAATACTATTATTTGCTACTAAAAAGAAATGAGCTATCAAGCCATGAAAAGACATGGAGGAACCTTAAATGCATATTACAAATTGAAAGAAACCAATCTGTAAAGCTTACATACTGTATGACTCCATCCATATAACATTCTGGAAAAAACAAATCTATGGATACAGTAAAAGATCACTGGTTGCCAGGAATTGAGGAGAGGGGTGCAAATAAATAGGCAGAGCACAGAAGATTTTTAGGGCATGATGCATGATTTTTCTGTACGATACTGTAATGGTGGATTTATGTATTATACATTTGTCCAAACCCACAGAATGTACAACACCAAGAGTGTACCTCAATGTAAACTATGGATTATGAGCTGTCGATGTAGGTTCATCAAATGTACCACTGTAATAACAAGTGTACAGTGTTACACAGTACAAATGGTACAGATATACAACAAACGTAGACTCTGGTGGGGAATACTGAAAATGGGAGAGGCTGCACATTCGTGGCGATAGGGGTCTACGGGAAATCTCTCTCTATATCTCCCCCTCAGTTTTGCTATGAACCTTAAATTGCTCTAAAAAACTAAAGTCTTTAAAAATAGGCAGGGGGGGGTGTGAACATAGCATAATGTATAGAGAAGGTGAATCACTGTCTTGCACCTGAAACTAAGGTGACATTATGTGTCACCTAAATTCAAATAAACAAAAATTTTTTTTAAAAAAGGCAAGGGGAGGGGCTCCTGGGTGGCTCAGTCATTAAGCTTCTGCCTTGGGCTCAGGTCATGATCCCAGGGCCCTGGGATGGAGCCCCCCCCATCGCATCAGGCTCCCTGCTCAGCAGGAAGCCTGCTTTTCCCTCTCCCACTCCCCCTGCTTGTGTTCCCTCTTTTGCTGTGTCTCTGTCAAATAAATAAATAAATAAAATTTTAAATAAATAAATAAGGCAAGGGGGAGAAGCTATATTTAAGAGCTATATCAGCCAATATAATGAACCTTGTTTGCATCCTTAAATTACCAAATATTTTTAAAACACTTATGTGACAAAAGGAAAATATGAATGATACCAAAAAATTATTGCCAATTTTCTCAGATGTGATAATGATTTGTGGTTATTTTTTAATCACTTTTTAGAAATACAAATTGAAGTAACTGCAGATTAAATAAGTCCCATGTAATGAATTTATTACAAAAAATCCAGTATAAATGAAATGATATTGGTTATGTGTTGACAACCGTTCGTTAACTGGTCATTGGCACATGAAGGCTCATTTTCATGACTCTCCTTCTGCATATAAGTTTTCTATAATAAAAAGTAAAAAAAAGGAAAGAAATAGAAGGAAGGGAGAGGGGGAGGGAAAGAGGAAGAAAACTAAGTCTGGATATATTTACTATAAAGCGATAAGTAGTTATACATGTAAGTAAATATCTGATCACAGGCTTACAAATACATACAAATGGGGTGGGTTTTGTTTTTAGTCTTCCAAACTATCTTTGCAGAATCGCTATTTGTCTATTCTGTCTGTGTTAACTAGGTAGGATAACCCTACCTCCCCTTTAGTTCTTCACAACCCTGGGGAAAGGGGCCCATTCATTTGCGAGGTGCTGTCCCACATGAAGAGAGTGTCAAACAAATTCAAAGGAAAGCAAAACCAAGAGATGAAAAATACAATTCCCTATAACATCCTTTGAATTTCTGGATCCCACCATCCTTAAAGCCAAGCTTACCTCAGTAACAGGAGGCAATCAATTATTTTCTTTTATTTTTAAAGATTTTATTTACTTATTTATTTGAGAGAGAGAATGAGAGAGAGAGAGAGAGAGAGCACATGAGAGGGGGAAGGGTCAGAGGGAGAAGCAGACTCCCTGCTGAGCAGGGAGCCTGATGCGGGACTCGATCCTGAGACTCCAGGATCAAGACCTGAGCCGAAAACAGTCGCTTAACCAACTGAGCCACCCAGGCACCCTCAATTATTTTCTTTAAGCCAGTTTGAGTTTCTATCATCTGCACTGAGAATCCTAACTAATAAACACGTACATATACATTATACGTAATGTATATATTATATACATCAGTCACTGTAATGAGCCTTTAGTGTGTGCAAAGTGGCAGGCATTGCACCAGGTGCTTAGGACAGACAAGGAAGGCAACTAAGCCTTTGCAAACAATTCCAGGACAACAGGTGAACGATGTAACAAAATGTGTCACATGCTGTTTAAAAAGATCTCAGAGCAGAAGAAACAGATCTAATTCCTCTTAGGGACAAGGGAGAGCTTCACAGAAGAAATCATGCTTGATCCAAGGTTTGAATGATAAGCAGGAAGTTTACCAAAAGGACAAGAGTAGAGAGAAACACTGGAGTAGAGGCAACAGTATGCGAAAGGTATGGATGTATGATTAAGCATGCAGTGTTGGGGGGGGGCAACTCAGTGTGAGACAGAGCGTAATATGGCAGAAAGACACTTACTGTATGTACTGTTTCATCCTCTTTGATAGACTCTGCATTCCAAGGGGACAGGATCCTGACTGTAACTAATCTCTGTGGCCTCTAGTTTCTCCCAATTCTGATACAGTCTCCACACTGTTGCCTGTTATCTTCCTAAAACAAAATTGCCATGCCTCAATCCTGCTTTTAAAACCTTCAAAGACCCTAGCCATCAGTAGAGCACACAAGACTATTCACATCTGATCTAACCAATATAACCTATAGGACCAGACTCGTAGTCTGCCATTCCACGACACGTATCATTCCTTCAAGCCATGCCAAACTACTTGCTGTTTCCAGAAAATTCCAAGCAAAAAACAAACAAACAAACAAAAAACACCCTCATTCCCACTCATCTTTGAAAGAGCTAGTTCAAGTGGTCTACTTTCTTGGCTTGCTTCGCTTCTCCCCGCCCCCAACCGGGAAGAATTACTCCCTCCACTGGTTTCCATAGCAACTTACACATTCTTCAACTACACCACTTACAATGGGTTGTAAGACCTACAACACTTAAAGGGGCTCCCACGTCTATTTCTCCCAGTGGAAAATTAGACCCTCAAGGACAAGACGCCTATCCCAGAGCCTGGCAGTCTTACACAGCAGGCGATAAGTGAGTGTTTGCTAGGGCTCCGTGCACATCTCTGGACAGCCCTTCCTCCACCCAGGCGGGACGCTCACACTCACTGCTCCAAACACATCCTTCCCGCTTCCATTAGGACTTACTGATTACACACCAAGGAATACAAATTGTGTTCCTCTCACGAGTAAAGCGCAGTAAAGCCACAAAAGCTATGGGTATGGTATATGCACCTGCACCACACACACACACACACACACACACACACACACACACACACACACAGGCACCAACCCGCCACCCGATTGGCCAGCCCCAGATACAGGAGAGAGGCTGCTCCTCACAAAAACTTTTCGAATCACGGCCCGCTAATAAAACAGCCCAGTCGTGGGCACCACCAGCCCTGAAGCTCGAACCCAGTCAAGGGGACCGGGCAGCGAAGGGACAGTGGGGAAAGGAGATCGTGGCCCTGGCGAGACGTGAGCGGGGCCTGGTTCTCACCGCGCGGCCGCTCCTCAGTGTACAGATCGATGACGACGTCGCCCAAAGTGGTCTCCAGCAGAACCGCCATGGCGCCCGCTCCTCCTCCGCAACAAGCCGCGGGTGTGACAGGCGCAGTCCGTCATAATCTACGCCGCGCGTCACTCTCGGCGCGACGCCTTTTTACGTCATCCCTTCGGCGACGCCCCTCCCATCGCGGCCACCACCACCCCGCCCCCCGCCCCCCCCACCCCCCCCCACCCCCCCGCCGCCTCCGACGCGGCCTTTTTTGAAAATCCTGGTTCTTCTTGGGCGACTGGCGCGGGAGCCCGTCGCTCAAAAGGACTTTTGTAAAGGGTTTTGTGTCCCTTTTGTGTCCTTCTCAAGAACAGGGCGGACCTTCGAGCAGCCCTTTCTTATCTGCTCCGCGGAGAGCGTCGAGAGCGACCACGGCGCCACTTCTCCCACGTTCTTGGGACGACTACTCTGGATTTCCTAATCAGTGTTTTTCGTCATCCTGAGTCAAAACCTTTAGGCCTCAAATGTACAGTTACCCAGAAAGGTGATTAACAAGGAGTTCTTCCCTGGCTAATCGTGCCTAGGACAGAAGCTCTGCTAACAGTGACAGGTCCTCAGTGCAACAAGCTAAAAGACAGTAGGCTTCAGCCCCAAATCTTTACTGGTTTATCAAAAATATTCCAATTTGAAGACTTATAAAACGATTTTTGGCCTCTGTTGAGGGTTTTCATGCAGTTTATCCCCCTAAATCTGACCAAACAGATCAGTCACTCTTACACCATTTTGTACAATTATAGCTTCCAATTACTTCACATCTCACCAAAAGCCAACGTTTTTATAATGGTCTGCAAGGCCTTACATGATATTCTCTCTGCTGCCATATCTACCTGTTTTCTCTCTTACTTTGAAGCCACACTAGACTTTTGCTATTCTTTGAACACTGTTGGCCGCACTTCTGCCTCTGGGCCTTTGGGCTGGCTGCCCACTCCGGTTACAACCCTCTTCCTCCAGATATTTTCATGGCTCTCCTTTAGGCCTCTTGCTCACTTGTCACCTCTCAGTGAAGCTTTCCCTGACTACCATAATTAAAATTAAACCCACATACATACACTTTCGTTTTTCTCCATAAAGCTTTTTCCCCGTGGCTCTCTTTATTATCTAACACGCTATTTATGAATTTGTTTATGATAAATATAAATTATTTTTATATTACTAAAATATAAGCTCTAGAAGGCTATAGCCAATCTTGCCAGTTTTGTTTATTGCTGTATCCCTAGTGCCTATAACAGCCTGCCACATAATGCGTGAATATATATTAGTTGAGTGAATTAATGGATATTGGCAATTAATTAAAGAAATACAAAGTAACAATGGGATTGTTGATGGGAATATAAAGCGGTACAGCTATTTTGGACACTGTATAAAACTCATCTAATCTTTTCCCAATATAGTGCTCACTTAGGCAGCACATATACTAATCTTTTCCCAATATAATTTTAATAGTAAGACTAGAAATTACAGAATAATATTTGGTAAAATTCTATGTATGCAAAAGTAGTGATTGGAAGGGGCACCTGGACCCCAATGTTTATAGCAGCTATGTCCACAATAGCCAAACTATGGAAAGAGCCCAGATGAATGGATAAAGAAGACGTGGTGTGTGTGTGTGTGTTTGTGTGTATACACATTTATAATGGAATATTACTCAGCCCTCACGGAAAAATGATCTTGTTGTTTGCAACAACGTGGATGCAACTAGAGGGTATTATGCTAAGCAAAATAGGTCAATCAGAGAAAAACAATTATCATATGATCTCACTGATAATGTGGAATTTAAGAAACAAAACAGAGGACCATAGCAGAAGGGAGGGAAAATAAAACAAGATGAAATCAGAGACAGAGACAAACCATGAGAGACTCTTAATCATAGAAAGCAAACTGAGAGTTGCTGGAAGGGAGGGTGGGAGGATGGGGTAACTGGATGATGGACATTAAGGAGGGCATGTGATGTAATAAGCACTGGATATTATATAAGACTGATGAATCACTGAACTCTACCTCTGAAACTAGTAATACACTAAAGTTACTTGAATTTATTTATTTTTTTAAGATTTTATTTATTTATTTGACAAAGAGCAAGTGAGGAAGCTCAAGCTGGGGAAGAGGCAAAGGGAGAGGGAGAAGCAGGCTCCCCTCTGAGCAGGGAGCCTAATGATACAGGGCTTGATCCCAGGACCCTGGGATCATGACGTGAGCCCAAGGCAGAAGCTTAACTGACTGAACCACCCAGGCGCCCCAGTTAATTGAATTTAAATAGAAAAAAAATTTTCTGTGTATGCTTAAAAGAAATAGATCAAGAAAAAGAGAGGATTTGGAAAAGTTAAATAATTTTTAAGACAAATTTGGACTATTCAAACAGAATTAGAAATTGACATAATAAATATGAGGAATGATTTAACGTATAAATTGATACACTAATCACCATAAATGATATGGCCAGACTCTTTTGCAGACTCGAGGCCCAGGTGTGATATCTTAAGCCCAAGATAGAATACCTTATTTATTCTTCAGTGTGTAATTTGCTATATCTTTAAATTATGCTATACTAAATATATATACACACTGATATATCACTAAATATCAAATATTCTACCTTCATGGGAAAAATATTATTTCATGATGTTATATAGTTTATGCTTGTCAGCATCGTATTACACTTTGAATTCTAATGGTATAAATACTTAAGTGGTTTATATAGTAGATATATAGGTGAAAAGAAATGAGATACAACCTTCACAATTCTACCAAATGTAACTACTGAAGTAGATTTAGTCTAGAGAAAAGATTAGTAAATTTGTATTGCCTTCCGAATATCAACATCACCAACCATTATGACCAATTTCTCTGTTGACATCATTTCATATACTAATCTGAACAATCACATTCAAATGTCTGTAGCCTTACTAAAATTGCCAAAAGTAAAATCCTCATTTTAAATGACTAAATGTATGAACAACAAAAACACATATTTATGATCAAATATGGTGCAGAAGCATTTATGTGCTTGACAAGCCCAGCATGATTTTCTTTATCTGTTCCTTTTCCTGCTTTTTCTCCTCACACCCAGAGGAATCTCAATTTGGTGAACTGAGATTCATCGTAGTCACTGTTGTCATAACATTTATAGTAAGGTATCTGGGACAGTGACAGTCCAGGGGCTAGAAAACATTTCTGGCTGGCTAGAAAGCAGGACATTTTGCCCTCTTTAGAAGCAATCTTTACCAGCTTCTTCATCTGCCTTGTCAAGAACTTCAACCGCCTTGGGCGCCTGGGTGGCTCAGTTGGTTGAGCGACTGCCTTCGGCTCAGGTCATGATCCTGGAGTCCCGGTATCGGGTCCCACATCGGGCTCCCCGCTCAGCGGTGAGTCTGCTTCTCCAACTCTGACCCTCTTCCCTCTCATGCTCTCTGTCTCTCATTCTCTCAAATAAATAAATAAAATCTTAAAAAAAAAAAAGAACTTCAACCGCCTTTTCTTTGTTGTGATTATTTTAGCATTGACATTTTCAGTAGATATTAGTATGGTGTTTTAAAATGTAGGTTTTATTATTATTCATGTATGGTGAAGCCAACAGGTCAGAAGATGATTGCCACTGAAAAGATAGTTTGTTACTCACAGTTCCCAAAGGGGTGGGGTGGGGGGGCACAACATGCCATGCAGGGCCAAATAGAAAAGTATCAGGGTTGGTCAGGAGGTGGAAGGAGCCAAGAGGAAACTATAGGCAGGAGTCCTTATTGTGGTTTCCATGCGAGCAAGGTGAGACAAGGTAGGATAAACAGGCTTAGAATTGGCTAGTTTGAATAATACCAGTGGGCTCTGGGGTATATTATAGGCTGTCTCTAGTTGTCTGGTACCTGGTCCTGGGATGATTAGGAAGGAGGAATATTGCCTCCTGGACCATAAAAGCCTGGTGGAGGAAGGAATTCAGAATATGGGCTCTGGATTGGTTGTTTTGCATATAAAAGACATGCTGTGAATCAATAGAAAATATATATTGATCCCTGCCCCCAGCTCCTAGCATGGAGCTCCTGAAACCCTGTAATTTCCTAAGAGATAAGAACACTAGGAGGATCTCTTGTTCTAAGATTGGTCTCTCTCTCTCTTTTTTTAATTTTTATTTTATTTATTTATTTTTTAAAGATTTTATTTATTTGACAGAGAGAGACACAACTAGAGAGGGAACATAAGCAGGGGGAGTGGGAGAGGGAGAAGCAGGCCTCCCGCCGAGCAGAGAGCCCAACGGGCTCCATCCCAGGACTCTGGGATGATGACCTGAGCCAAAGGCAGACACTTAACTGACTGAGCCACCCAGGCGCCCCCTCTTTTTGTTTTTTTTTTTTAAAGTAAGTTCTAGGCCCAATATGGGGCTTGAACTCACAACCCCAAGATTGAGAGTCACATGCTCTACCAACTGAACCAGTCAGGCACCCATAATATTGCTCTTTGACTCTGTCTCTGACACAGAGCTTCTGAAACCCTTGTGATTTCCTGGGTGATAAGCGTGTCTTTTGCTCTACTGTGGTAACTCTGGGTGGGCTTCTGGCTGGCTCCTGGATGAGGGCTGGTCACGGGAAAGACCAAGATGTGACTAGAAGCTTAGAATTTTCAGCCCTGCCCCTCATACTCTTGAAATGGGACAAGGGCTGAAAATGGAGTTAATGATTGATGATGCCTCCTTTAAAATCCCATAAATACAGCGTTCAGAGAGCTTTAAGGTTGGTGAACAGGGGGAGGTGCTAGGAATATGGTGTGCCTGGGGAGGGCATGGAAGCTCTGCCCCTTCCCACTTACCTTACCCTATGCATCTCTTTCCATCTGGCTGTTCTTTTATTATATCCTTTAACAAACTGGCCAATATAAGTAAGTGTTTCCTTGAGTTCTATGAGTCGCTATAGCAAATTAATCCAATCCAAGGAGGGGAGTCATTGGAACCTCTGCTCTGTAGCTGATTGGTCAAAAGCACAGGTAATAACCTGGGCTTGCAATTGGCATCTGAAGTGTGTGTGGGTGAGAGTAGGCGGGGGCTGTCTCCGGGGACTGAGCCCTTATCCTGTGGGATCTGATGCAATCTCTAGGTAGATAATATCAGACCCGAATTAAATTGTAGGACACTTAGTTGGTGTGGCAGAGAATTGCCTGTTGGTGTGTTCCAAAACTTCCAACAAACTCCAACTCTAGCAAGCTTCTTTACTGGTTTTTGTCCACAGCCTTTCTGGAGCTCAGAGCTAGCTATGGAGACAAAACAAGTGGAAGGATAATGGATAGTCAGACTATAGGGAGGGATCTGTTGGGAAACAGGCTACTTCATGGGTGCCTGGGTGGCTCAGATAGTTAAGTGTCTGCCTTTGGCTCAGGTCATGATCCCAGGGTCCTGGGCTCAAGTCCCGCATCGGGCTCCCTGCTCCTCGGGTGCCTGCTTCTCCCTCTGCTTCTTTCTCTCTCTCTCTCTCCCTCCTTCCCTCTGTCTCTCATGAATAAAAAAAAAAAAATCTTAAAAAAAAAAGAAACAGGCTACTTCACTTTGTCTACTTTTTCATATAAATGTACTTTAAAATCTTATACATATATTACTAATTCAAATTATGCAGATCCACATGTCATGTCTTCTGATCTCCAGATTCGTTTTTAATCCCAGAAGTCTGAAATAGAGTGAAAAACCAGGTGGTTGTAGTTGGAACCCAAGAGTGGGTGGGACTTCACTGCAGAAACCACTTGCAAGTTAATAATGTTGTTGCATATCTCACAGTAGGCAAGGAGTTAGTTGAATGATTTTGTAGTATACACTACAAATATTTTGTAATTATCCTAGCTAGAAAAGTATCCACGGGGAGAGGGGTTGATAAAGAAGGGCTAAGAGAGAGACCTGTGTTCTTTCCATGTCCAAAGTTTTATTTTAAAAAAAGGTTAAATGTTTCTTATTCTGCCTTGAATGGCAATGTCTCCAAGTTCTCAATCAACATTCAATCCTATTAATCCGAAATGCCTGAATTTCTTGGCATTCTCTGCTTTAGATAGTTTCATAAAATATATATTCTTTTAAACATGATAGGGGTAAGAAAAATCCGCCATCTTCATTTTGTAGATTAATGAACTGACTAGAAGCGCCCCCAGAGCCCAGGTGGAGTGGTTTCCTGTTGAGTGTTGTTCCCATGGCGTCTCACAGTGATCCGCTGAATGTTGAACATTTGATGCGTGGTTGATCCTCAACCCTGGCACAGTAAATCACTTGGGGAACCATCGATGCCAGAACAGCAGCCCAGACGAAATCAGGCACTCGGGTGTCCGGTAAGAACCCCAGAGTCAGTAATTTTTAAAACTGCTCAGGCAATTCCCATGCGCAGTCATGGGTGAGAACTACCGATTTAATAAAATTCCCCCTCTAAACGTGACATATTGTTTATAATGTATAGTTTTCTGCGATATTACCATTATTTTCATTTTATACATATATAAAATATGTGTACACATAGATATAGCTATGTTCATACGTATCCATACTAGTCTCGTTAGTGTATATTCTAATTTTAAAAAATAATGTCAATGAAAACATTTTCACTCCTTCGGGTTGGTACTTCTCTCCAATCCAGACCGCCAGGCTAATGACCAAATCGGACCTTCCCCAGCTTGACTCCGCCCCCCGACATTGCGCGCATGCGCAACCCGCTTTCCCCGGAGCCCCAGCCGTCCGCTGCCACCGGCTCCTTCCCGGGCCCGTCTCGCCTCCGCCCCGCCCCGTCCCCCAGGGTCCCACCCCTCGGTAGCCTCGCCCCGCCCCTGACCCCGCCCCTCGGGCTGGCTCGGCTTTCAGCTCCCGGCTGTCTGCCGCCGCTGGCCTGTCCAAAATGGAGGGCTCTCCACCGGCGCCGTTTGCCCTCCGGCTGCTCCTGCTCGCAGCGCTGCCGGCCGCCGGGTGGCTGATGACGGTTACCAATGAGCTGCCATTGCCGCCCCAAGCCCCGAAGGTAGGGCAAGGCAGGCGCGGCTCGGCCGCTCCTTTGCACGGACCCTCCGGGGAGGCCCGGGCCGGAGCCGTGGGACTTTGGCGTCCGCATCGACGCTTCTTGCCACCGGCCGGCGGGCCAGGGGCGGGGGTCCGGGTGCCCAAGAGAGGAGTGGGGTGAAGCATCCAAGGAAATGGGGGCAGCCTGGGAGAAGGCGGCGAGAGAGCGAAAAGGGTTACTGAATATGTGGTTAAGCCTAGTGCAGCGAAACTTAGGGATTCTTACGGCAGTCCCAACTGTTGCCAGCCGGAGGGGGTTTTGCCGTCGAAAGTACGCGATCACAAGTGCTCTCAGCCTTTTGTAATGGCGCCTTCCTGGGATAGAGCCGGCACTGGGGCCAGGCAGTGTTCGGGAAATGTGGAAGTGGCTGGGTGAAGAACAAGAGCGATTCCAGGCCACCTGTCTGCTCCCGCGGCGGCGGGAAGCACTGCCTTACCCCCAGAGTGCAGGGCTCGGAGGTGCGCCAACGCCGGGTCGTCGGGGCGGGAGAAGGAGAAGGGCTGGAGACCCGACACTTAACGCTGACGTCGTCCCTTTCTTTGGTGGTTGTTAGGAGGAGTGGATCTTTAAGCGTGGCGGGGACCAGCCTCACCAGCATCCACTGGGAACCGGCTGGAAACGCACAAATCCGATGCCCTGGGGGTGGGGCCCAGTAATTTGTGTCAGCAAGCCCTCCAGGTGATTCTGAAGCTAGCTAAAGTTGGATAACCACTGCGCCCTTGTACTAGAGGGTGTTTGGTTCTTCTCGCTTTTGCCGGGGAGTCATGCTTAACTAAACCAGTATTTGCCGTTCATCGATTGAATGTATGGTTGGGAAAAGTTTGAAGATTTTAAAAGAGGAGTTTTCCCAGAATGAAAAGAAACAATATAAGTATACTTTTTCTTACTGGTCAAGACTTGAATACTGTAAATTCAGGGGTGACTTACACCATAAATACCACTTAAAAAAATCTTTATTTTATTTTTTTTACTTTTAATGACATTACTCTCTCTGAGAACAAAAATAACGAGAATATCTCACTTTAATTCTGCTGGGACATTTCAAGAAGGCACAACAATGCAAGCCATAAGAACAACTTGTATCTGAAATTGTGTATGGACCACAGTGCAACTGGTCAAAAATATGAATGTGATTGGTGAGCGCCAACAGACCAAATAAAAATGAAATGATTCTTAAAGTTCTGGAACTCCATTGTTTTCCAAATTTTAAAGATTCATCATAATCACTTGTGAATCCAAGGATTCTTTTTTTTTTAAGATTTTATTTATTTATTTGTCAGAGAGAGAGAGAGACAGAAAGAGCACAAGCAGGGGGAGTGGCAGGCAGAGGGAGAAGCAGGCTCCCCGCTGAGCAGGGAGCCCGATGTGGGACTCGATCCCAGGACCCTGGGATCATGACCTGAGCCGAAGGCAGACGCTTAACTGACTGAGCCACCCAGGTGTCCCTCCAAGGATTCTTAAGTCTGTCCTATAGTCTGAGAAAAATGCATTTTTACTGCGAGCTTAGTGAGCTCATCATTTCAGTTCTCCCTTTTTATGCCCTCCTTCCACTTTTGGAAAGTCCAGATCTAAACTCAGAATTTCACAGATGAAAGAATGCTGAGCAGGGAGAGGGAGACTCTCATTCCTTGGAAATGTTTATATGGGAAGCTGAAGCCTCTTGATCTAAATTGTTCAATGTTTTATTTTTAAAATTGTCCTTTCTTTTCCTTTTTTTTTTTAATGTTTAAGCCCCAATGCGGGACTTGAACTCAAGACCCTGAGATCAAGACCTTAGCTGAGATCAGCAGTTGGACACTTAACTGACTGAGCCACCCAAGCACCCCTATTTTGAAAATTTTCAAATGTACAGAACATTTGAAAGAATGTTATGGTGGTCACCACGTTAGATGAGTGCCATCTAGTAGACTTTGGTGTAGTGATGGTGTTTGCTCTGTCCATTACGGTAGCCACTGGACTACCATGGTTAGTGAGTGCTTGAAATATGGCTGACTAGGGAGACTGAGGAACTGAGTTTTTAAACTTTTATTTATTTAACTTTAATTTAAATGTAAATAACCACATGTGGTTATTGGATACCATATTGAATAGTGCAAACTTAGACCACCATTAATATTTTACTGTACTTTCTTTATGCTTTATCACATATCTGTTCATCTGTTCATTTTTGTATCTAACCTGATGTGAATGTAAGAAAACTGAAAGTCAGGAAAATTCTCTCAGTGATGCAGATCTACTGGATTATAGACATTTTTCTGTTTTGTTTACATGTGCAGTTGTTAGAAGTCGAGGTTACCCAGATTGTAAAATAATGCAGATTTTTATAGTACATTCTTCTTTTTTTTTTTTTTTAAAAGATTTTGTTTATTTGAGAGAGAGAGAAAGAGCACGAGAGGGAAGAGGGTCAGAGGGAGAAGCAGACTCCCTGCTGAGCAGGGAGCCCGATGCGGGACCCGATCCCGGAACTCCAGGATCATGACCTGAGCCGAAGGCAGTCGCCCAACCAACTGAGCCACCCAGGCGCCCTATAGTACATTCTTCTAATATTAAAATGACTTGGTCACCAAAGAGAGGCATCCAGAGGACACATATTATATGTGTGAATATTTATTTCATATATTTCCCTGAGACTTAATTCATTTATTTTAAACGCAATATCTATTACCTTTGTCCTTAGGAAGCCATGTGAACCAGCTGGGCATCTTGTGAGTGAAGGAGTTAGAGGAAGAATTGAAAATGGGTGGGTAGAAACTTCAGTTCTACCACCCACTCTTTAAGTATCCGTCGTCCTGGCTCACAATCTTGAACTTCCAGTTCAGTTGGAGGTTCTCAGGAAGAGCAAGAAATATGACCTATCTCTGAACTTGGGCCCAGGAGGCAGTAAGGGATTAGGGTCTCCTCTGAAATGAAATCATTTCGAAAGAGCAAAAAATTTAATTGAATTTGGTTCCTGCAAAATACAGCAGGATAGTAGCTGTTAATTGTCTTTTACAAACCCCAGATTTTACTAGGCAAGTGATATATGTAAGTGCAGTAAATTACTAACAGTAATACTACTGAAAGGCAGAAGCTGTGGAAAGGTTTCTTAGAATACGATCATTGGAAGGTTATCTCTGGCTGTTAGAAGAACAATAGAGTGTATAGTTAACAGATCCTCTAGTTTGAGAAGAGGAATTCTTGGCTGGAATTAGAACACAAAAAAATATAACCACCAGTTTGATGACTTACTGAATGTTAGTTTGTTCTAGAGATGAGTGTATTGGTTCTAGCCTATGCTTAGTTCTAGATCAGGATGGACCAGGCTGATTCTGAAGCTTCGTAGGCCCCCATGTAAGTTGGCAAGTGTCCCAAATGTATGGTATAGGCTTTCCATGCTTAAGGTCCTGTTCCTTGAGTAGAATCACTTCAACCTCATAAAATCACTTCAGTCTTCTCTCATTTGTTGGAAATATATAAAGTATTAGAGATAGTCATGGTGCCAAGAGATACACTTGTATATTATATTGATTATGAATAATTTTCCTATTTTCTAAGTTAAGAATACCCCCCAGGAAAAAAATATTTTTTTTTATTCTAGGATAACAGTGTCTAACTGTGAATAAACTTAGGGAAGGATTTGCTTTACAAATGACAAATTGTAATTCCTGTGAGTATTGGTGAATACTTAAAATTGTGCTTTCTTCTCTTTAGAAGCAGGTCATTAATAAACTTAAATATTTGAGTAACTGCTTTTGAGCATACCTTGAGAAGCACTAAAACGGATTGTGCACAGTACATACTTGTCCACAGACACTACGGGACATACTTAAGAAGAAGGGTTAGAGCAGGGATGCCTGGCTGGCTCAACTGGAGGAACATGCAGCTCTTGAGTTCGAGCCTTACACTGGGTGTAGAGGTTACTAGGAAAAAATAGAAAAATTAAAAAAAAAAAAAAGCAGAAGGGTTAGAGCAGTTTTGTTTATGAAAACAAAAAAGTTGGAAACCACTCAAATGTCCGTTGATAGTGTAACACATAAGTAAATTGGTAATCATTTGATGGGCTTTTATACAGCACCGTAAATAAATGTCTTCAGCTGCAGGCATCAACAGTTTTAAATAAAAGAAGTTCCAGAAGAATACATACAAAATTGTACGTATTACATAAAGCTTAGAAACAGATACAACTAAACATATTGTTTGGAGAGAGACAAGCATGGTAAAACTATAAAGAAAAGCAAGAAATGATTCACGTGGAAGACAATATAGGGATTCCTTCTGAGGGGAGGGAGGGGAACGGGGCAGAGAGGGTCGTGCCGGGGACTTCTGAGGTGTATACGATACTCGAGTTTTTAACCTAGGTAGTAGGCCTAGGTAGTAGGTACGTGAGTGTTATTTTTTTTTTAAACTCTACATTTGCATATTATATGCTCGAAAATGTGACATATTTCATAATTAAGTGGAAAAAATACAGATTATGAAAAGTTGGGATTGTGAGTAAGGACATAAAAAAGGCTGTAAAAATAAAAATGCCGGCTTTTAAAAAAATGTTCTTTAGATGTTATAAGCAGTTATACAATAAATATAGTTGAGGGGAAAAGAAAAAAACTGAGCTGTTTTTACTTTGTGAAATGCATTACCTATCCACTTGATATATGTTTTGCAGGACAGCATCAGAATTAATGTAACTACCCTGAAAGGTGATGGGGAAGTATCTAAAGAACAGGTTTGTCTCCTTTTGATTATGTTTTAATATATCACTTAGCTAAGTAGTAGGCAGCCTATGTTATTTTTCCCTGCACATCTAATTTAGTTAGATAATGTATTTTTGACATGAAGAATTTGTCATCATTTATAAACCATTGGAATTAATGTATATGCTGCTTTATTTTAAGGTTGTTCTTAACATAACCTATGAGAGTGGACAGGTATATGTAAATGACTTCCCTGTAAATAGTGGTGTAACCCGAATAAGCTGTCAGACTTTGATAGGTGAGTACTACTAAATTATTTCCATAATTGTTCTGTTTTTAGTAATACTAAACTCATGAAACACGGTTCTTTGATGTGATGTATTTCCATTTTAAATTAATAATATACATCATTACTGGAATGTATAATAACACTAATATGTTTAAAATCCTACTTTATATTGGTTATTTCTGGCATATTCATATTTCTTTCTCATGAGATTGTCATTGACTGGAGCTGCATTTCTGGTAGGTTGATATCAATGTAAGAATGTACAGAGAGGTAATAAGTGGAGACTTACAAGTACGAGGCAAAATCTTGGAGGAGTGCTTATTACAGTTGTAAGAAAATAGAAAAATAAATTGTTGCTCTAATTCTCTAGTTTTCTGTTTCTTCTACCCTTATGTCCAGATAACATTTTTTTAACCTTTTAAAATCTTGAGTTTAAAGACAAGCAAATATGTTATATGTTATGTTGTATCACAGTATTTGGAGGAAATAAAGAATGTGAGAAATACGTATAGTATTCTTGTAACATGCATCGAAGGCAGTAAATTTTTCTCTAAACAATTGTATTTTGTGCTTGATTTGTTACGTACTTTCATTGTCATTCAGTTCACAGTGTTTTCCAGTTATTTGTAGTGATAGTCTCTTGTCCTGTGGGTCATTTAGAAGTTAAGGTACTTAATTTCCAAACATTTTGGAACTTTTGTTTTTACTGTTTCCACCTCTATCATCAGAGGTACACTGTGTGTAATTTTAACCCCTGAAATTAGAGACTTGCTTTGTGGCTTAGCAGATGGTCAGTTTTAAGAAATGGTGATGTCCATGTGTCCTTGAAAAGAAAGTACATCATATAATTACTTGGATATGATGTTCTATATATGTCAGGTAAAATTTTTTGTTAATCATATTGTTCAGTCTGTTAGAGAAGTACTGATTTTTTTGTTTGTTTGCTTGTTCTATCAGTTATTGAGAATGGTTTGTTAAAAATCTATGTAGGGGCGCCTGGGTGGCTCAGTCATTAAGCGTCTGCCTTCGGCTCGGGTCATGATCCCAGGGTCCTGGGATCCAGCCCCACATCGGGCTCCCTGCTCCACGGGAAGCCTGCTTCTCCCTCTCCCACTCCCCCTGCTTGTGTTCCCTCTCTCATTGTGTCTCTCTCTGTCAAGTAAATAAAATCTTAAAAAAAAAAAAATCTATGTAGATTTGTCTGTTCTCCCGGCTTTGTCAATTTTTTGCTTTCTATATTTTGACACAATATTACCAAGTTCATACAGATTTGACCTATTATGTCTTCTTTGTAGATTGACTTTTTAATCATTATAATATGGCCTTCTTTATCTCTAGTGATATTTTTGCCTTAAAGTCAGCTTTATCTATATTATTTTAATAGTAATTGCTTTTTGGCCAGGCAAGTGGGAGGGAGGTGGATTGTTGTGTGCTATCTTTCCATGTTCTTTCAATCTTTCTGGGTCCTTATAATTAAGGTGAATCTGTTATAAGCAGCATATATACTGGTGGGTCTTATTTTAAATCAGTCTATCAATCTGTCTTTCATTTTGGATTTTGATTTATTTATATTAATGTAATACTAATATATTTGGATTTAAATCTTTAATCTGAATCATTTGTTTCCTATTTGTGTCCCCCCCTGCCATTCCGTGTCCCTTTTTCTTCTCCTTTTGGCACTCTTCTGGGTTATTTTTTCTTTCATCATTCCCCTCTATCTTGTTGGTTTTTATATTATTTTCCTATTCTTTTTTTTTTAAGATTTTATTTATTTATTTGACAGAGAGAGAGAGACAGCAAGAGAGGGAACACAAGCAGGGGGAGTGGGAGAGGGAGAAGCAAGCTCCCCGCCGAGCAGGGGGCCCGACGCGGGGCTTGGTCCCAGGCTCCCAGGACCAAGACCCGCGCTGAAGGCAGCCACTCAGGTGCCCTTCTTTTTTCTTTATTTTTCCATCTTCTGCTCAGGCCCTGGACACTGGCCCAGCTCTTTTTTTTTTTTAATTTTATATTCTTAATTTTGATTTTAATAGCTTACACTTATCTGGTGAAATCCTCCATTTTATCATCTGTTTTCTTTTTTTTAAGATTTATTTACTTTAGAGAGAGAGACAGCATGAACGGGGTGGGGGCAGAGGGGAGAGGGAGAGCATCTCAAGCAGACTCTGCGCTGTGCTTGAGCCCAACACTGGGGTGCTTGGTCCCACGACCATGAGATCACCACCTGAGCCAAAACCAAGAGTCAGATGCCCAACAGACTGTATCACCCAGGCACCCCTATTTTTTTTTTCTTTTTTTAGATTTTATTTATTTGAGAGAGAGCATGAGCAGGGGACAGGGCAGAGGGAGAAGCAGACTCCCTACTGAGTGGGGAGCCTGACGTGGGGCTCGATCCCAGGACCCTGAGATCATTACCTGAGCCAAAGTCAGACACTCAACTGACTGAGCCATGCAGGTGCCCCATCATCTATTTTTCTTGAACCTATTACTTTCAGTAAATTTAAAGTTCATGTCTGCCCAGTGTAATTTTTTGAGCCCCTCTGGTCTGTTTTGTTTTGATTCTTCTCCTTCAATACATTATTTTTGAAATTGTGTATGAAAAGTTATAAAGTCTCTGGATAATATTATCTTACTCCAAAGAGGATTTACTTTACTTTAACCCCTAGCAGTCATGATAATAAGGGGCAGAATACCTTAATTTTTAAATCAAGGATTGGGCTGATTGAAGGCTGGATTCTCATCTTTGTGAGGCTTAGTCTATTTCTTATTAACTGTTATTCCTCAGATGTAGCTCATCATAGGTCCCAAATGAAAACTTGGGGTGTTTATGAGGGCCCCTCCTTGTGTGGGCCCCACACTCCCCACTGTCATGAGCCTGCCAGAGGTTCTGCTTGACTTCTTCTTAGTGTCTTAAGTATAGGCTCAGTTTCTCAGCCCCGCCTGACCTAACTAATCAGCACATGTTTCCCGGGGGGCTGTGGGAGGATTGCATAGAATGTTGGCTTCTATTCTTCCCTTCTCTCTAGGATCTTGTCACAAGTCCTAGATACCTTTGTAGCCATAGTCTTTATTTTATGCCCCTCTATGTGGGACTGCCAGAGTCTGCCCATTTAGCTCTGTTTAGCTTCTCTGCCTCTGAGGCATTACTTTCTATTGAGCTTTCCAGCTTCTCTACCTGTTCAGCTTGGGAATCAGTAAATGCCTTGTGAGGTCGCTGGCTGACTTTTTAGCTCTCTGTTGCCTCTAGACAGATGTGGGTTTTGAGTGCATATGTGTGTGTTTCTTTTTTTACATCTTTTCTAGTGGCTCTCGGTGAGAAGGTTGGTATACAACAAGCTAATTGTTCATAGCTAGGAAAAGAAGTGCTGTTATTGGTTTAAGTAATAATTCCATCGATGGCATATTCATCAGGAATTTGCCGCCGATTGTGACCTGGCTGCCCTCTGTATACTGTATTACAGTCACCTTGCTGGTCATCCCAGCTGCTGCATTGAGTTTCTTTGACAGCTGAAGTAAATGCCCATCCTATCAGTTACAACAACCTTCAAAACAAATACAACAACAGCATAAAGTCTTCTTCTTAATTCTTTTAAAAACTTCTTCTCTGGTAGGTGTATTAGTTAGTTGTTGCTATGTAACAGTTTAATTCTAAACTTAGTAGCTGACAATAGTATTATCTCATGGCTCCTGTAGGTCAAGAACCTGAGCTTGGCTTAGCTGGGGAAGATCTGCTTCCTACCTCAGTCATGGTTGTTGACAGGATTTAGTTCTTGTGAACCGTTGGACTGAGGCCTCCCTTCCTCGCCAGAGGTTGACCGCAGGCCTCCCTCATTCCCTGGCCACATGGACCTCTGTAGGGCGTCTCACAACATGGCAGCCGGCTGTATCAGTGAGAGGACAAGGGAGACTGCCGGTAGGAGCGAATACGCACAAGACGGAAGGCACAGCCTTTATAATCTAATCACAGAAGTGACTTTCCATCACTTTTACTTTATTCTGTTTGTTAGGAATAAGTCACGAGGTCCAGCCCACACTTAGTGGGAGGGAATCACACAAGGACATGAATTGCCGGAGTCAAGGGTCATGGAGAGCCATTTTTGAAAGCTGCCTACCGCAGTCGGGAAAGTCAGAATATCAAGGGCTTTTTTGTTTTTTATTTTATTTTATTCTACAGCAGGGCTGCCAGATTTGGGGGCTGAAGAGTCACCGCTTTGATGTCTTTATATGACTGCGTTTTCTCATCCATTGAATCTCTTGTGGCCTAGTGCACCAGCCTTTGGAGAGACAGATAAGCTGACGAGGAGTCTACTGGTCTGTGAGCAAGACCAGTGGGCAACCGGGGAAAACTTCTGAGCTGGACCACAGAAGATGGGAAGTTTTACAGTTAGGAGCCGTAGAGGATGGGAGGGAGCTTAGGCAGACCAGAGGGAGAAGAGCAGCAAGTTCCCCCAGAAGGCTTATAAACGAAGAGCAACACTGTAAGAAAGTTAGTGCTTAAAAAAAGGCATGAACTCAGCGCTACAGGGGTACAGTAGCTAGAACTACTTAAGTAGGAGTTTATTAAAAATGGATGAGGAGCGAGTGAGAGGTAGAGAACATTCCAGATAAAGGGAAATAGCCCTATCAAGGCACAGAATCCATTTAAACAGCTGGATCTATATGCAGAGTATGCATCTGGGTTCCTTTTTGGCTAACAATCCTTACACGATAACATTTGAGGGACTAACGTTTGAGAAACTAAATGTTCCTTTTGCACTAGTTTCATTGATTTATATTGATTTATCTTTTTATGTAGTGTTTTCTGCCTCGGTAGGGTAGTCGCTGGCTCTGTAGATCAGCCGCCGCTGCCACACCCCTCCTCCACTGGTGGGTTTGCTGGGGTGGGGGGGGGGGGGGGGGAGGGGGGCGGTTCTTCGCTAGAGAGGGGTATGGCCAGCAGCTAATCCTGCTCTATCCTCCATTGGTGGAGAGTAATTACAGGGCTGCCCCACCCTCTTCCCCATTCCTGCCCTCTCCAACTGCAACAGGTCACTTCCTGGAGAAAGAATTGAGAAAACAACTCCGTGTCCTTGCTTGGGCCCCTTGTATCCCTGGATGTTGTGAATGAGTGAATGGATGAATGAATGTACTTAACTTTACTATAACATGGGATTAGCTGTGTCTTCTGGCCTGCTTCGTAGGTAGTTAGACCTTGTTCATTCCTCCTTTTTTTTTTTAAGATTTTACTTATTTATTTGAGAGAGAGAGAGAGAGAGAGAGAGAGAGAGAGCGAGCACGAGAGGGAAGAGGGTCAGAGGGAGAAGCAGACTCCCTGCCGAGCAGGGAGCCCGATGCGGGACTCGATCCCGGGACTCCAGGATCATGACCCGAGCCGAAGGCAGTCGCTTAACCAACTGAGCCACCCAGGCACCCTTGTTCATTCCTCCTTGACAAAGTATCTAAAAGAATAGGAATGATGTTGCTAGTGTGGTAGTCTAAAGACCATCAAGCATTTTTCCCTTTTCGAATGACCGTAAACATTGTGAAAATTTGTCAAGTTGTCTTTATTTTCATAAATTCTGTAACCTCAGTGAAGTCCGAGATTAAGAAAGGCAAAGAAATTGTTACACAACTGTCTTGTTCCATGTAAATGTCATCAAAATAATCAAATTCAGTAATAGATTTGGTGGCATTTGTTTTGTTCAAAGCTGTCACTACTTTTTTTTATAGTGAAGAGTGAAAATCTGGAAAATGTGGAGGAAAAAGAATATTTTGGAATTGTCAGTGTAAGGATTTTAGTTCATGAGTGGCCTATGACATCTGGTTCCAGTTTGCAACTAATTGTCATTCAAGAAGAGGTAGTAGAGATTGATGGAAAACAGGTAAGATAATATGATTATTGGTTGGGAATTAAACTCTAAAGATTTATGCTGGGTATTATGCATGTGTTGTATTATTATGTTATTTATTTCTGACTTGATAAGGAAAAATGGTACCCTTATGTTGCCTGTATACAATCATTTAGAATTTTTTTACTTGTTTTAACATTTGTTTAGCATTTGAATTCTTAATTTAAAAAAAAACTGATTGTATTTATACATGTTTATATCACTTTAAAATATAAACATTAGTAAATAGAGTGAGTGAGTGAAGGGAATGAAGTGGGATGGAGAGCAAGCTTATAACACTGAATGCTACAACAGTCAGATTAAAGCTGCTAATTAAATGCCTCAAAGTGTGGGGAATACAGAGTGATTGTGAATAGGGTAAGTTTTTTAGTTAAAGAGAACAAGGAGGAAAAGTTACTTTTAGATTCTTATGGGGTTGTGCCATTATTTAAAATAAAGAATAATTGTTTTTCTTTCATAGGCTCAACAAAAGGATGTTACTGAAATTGACATTTTAGTTAAGAACCAGGGAATACTCAGACATTCAAACTATACCCTGCCTTTGGAGGAAAGCATGCTGTATTCTATTTCCCGAGACAGTGACATTTTATTTACCCTTCCCAACCTCTCCAAAAAAGGTACTTTGAAAGACTGTCACTTAAAGTATTAAGGAAATTATTTCTTTAGTGGATAGCTTCCTAACTGTAGTTAATGTGTTTGGAAGTAGGCTTCTTTCAGAAATGCTTTATAACATCTCTGTTACTTTATATGTCCATTTAAGAACTTCCGGAACTATCTTGAGTCTTTTTTTTTTTAAGATTTTATTTATTTATTCATGAGAGACAGAGGGAGAGGGAGAGAGAGAAGCAGAGGGAGAAGCAGGCTCCCAAGGAGCAGGGAGCCCGATGCAGGACTTGATCCCAGGATCCCGGGATCATGACCTGAGCCGAAGGCAGACGCTTAACCATCTGAGCCACCCAGGTGCCCCCCTATCTTGAGTCTTAATAGAAAGTGATCAAAACAAAAAGTGACCAGTAATGACTGCTTGGTGACATTTTGTGGTAAATAGCTACCCTCACTCTGGGCAATCGTCATCAAATACACAATAAGAATATTGTTTAGGTTCATTTAGAGAAAGAAATATTCATTTTTTTCCATTGAAACATGGAACTTTTTGAAAGTTTGACTTTCTGCTTTCTGCATGATAGAATCATAACTGGTATAGCTTCCTATAACTGAGTTTATGGCTCCTTTCTGGCATTTAAACATGAACAATCAAATGTTATTGTTTTTCTCCTCTGGCAAAATATAGTCTTAGTATCCTACCTGTGTTTGGCATAGTCATATTAGAACTAGTAAGAGAGACACCAGCATGTACCTAGCGTTTTGGTAACGTGGCTCTTACTTCTCAGTAGAAAGTGTCAGCTCATTGCAGACCACCAGCCAGTATCTTATCAGGAATGTGGAAACTACCGTAGATGAAGACGCTTTACCTGGCAAACTACCTGAGACTCCTCTCAGAGCAGAGCCTCCATCTTCATATAAGGTAAATCAGGTATTTGGGATTATCTTTATATTACAAACATTTGTGGAAGAAAATAGCATTCCAGATGAGGTGGAAACCATGAGGATTGGGAGTGTGAAACATCGTTAATAGTGGACTCTTTGCTGTTTCAGCGTGAGGTTTTCAGGTTTTCCCATTTTTCAAGTTTCGTGTAATAATACAGTTAGATAATGATTATCAAGTCATTGGATTTAATTTTGGGGGGGCTTTTCAGTTCCAGAGTCATTCCCATATTCCCGTTTATTGCTTCTGTGACTGGTACCTCGCACGTGTGCGCACACGCACGGTGCACTCGGGATCTTCGCAGTGACCGAGCGCACCGTGGTGAAGGGTGTACTTGCAGGAGTCTGACCGCGTGGGTTTGAATTCTGGTTCTGCCACGTACTAGTTGTGTGATCTCGGACAAGTTCTTAGTCTCTCTAACCTCAGTTTCTTTATCTGTACAATGGGGCATCCACTTTAATCGGTAAAATCATGCAGTTGTTACTAGGATTAAATAAACTGGGTGCAAACGTTAAGTGTGTATTTCCACCTATTAAGTATTCCTCTATTACTAAGGGCATGATATGGCTGCCTGGAAATACATTCGGGGTTCAGACTGAGTATCTTGATACCTCTGTATGTATTAGCTAGGCCTCTTGAAATAATTTCTATTTAAGTGAGCAAGGTCTGTGGTTAGTCTCAAAGGATTCCAGAGACTTCTTTTAAGTTCCCACTGAAGGCTGGGATTGCTTATTTGGGGTTGCTGGAGAAACTCTGGTCACTTTTTGCTGCCTGAACGCCAGCACCCTCACCCTGCCTACCTGCCTCCCTCAGAGCAAGGCCTCCCACACCATCTGTGCGCCTTAGTGTCTCCTCTGACTCTCTAAGTACAACAGCATGTTTTGTGCACAGTGAATTCCCCGTCTGGGCCAAAAGCCACAAACAGACGTTTGTCTTTCTCTTCTGCTGTTGTCCTCCAGCTATTAGAAACCCGTGGTTGCCTTTGGTCTGTTTTGCGTAGACTAGCCGAACCTCTTACCGTTTAGCAATAACGTTCACTTAATTTATAGACAATAGTATAAATAATTGTAAAGGATAACAAAGCAACATTCCTATGCCTGTATTATTAGAACATAATTTTTAAAATTGTAAATAACTTTATCAAGGTACATTTTAAAATAAAATGCACCCATTTAAAATGTACAGTTATTGGTAAATGTAGGCACCCATGTAACCAGCATCACAGTCAAGATACAGAATTTTATCATCACCCAAAACTAGAACATAATTTTTAAAGTCTTTTAGAGATCAAATGATACTTGGCTTGTCTAATCAAAACTCCTTTTTCAGGTGATGTGTCAATGGATGGAAAAATTCAGAAAAGATCTGTGTAGGTTCTGGAGCAGTGTTTTTCCAGTATTCTTTATGTTTCTGAACGTCATGGTGGTTGGAATTATAGGAGCAGCTATGGTAATAACCATCTTAAAGGTGCTCTTCCCAGTTTGTGAATACAAGTAAGTGTTGTTTTTGAAACAGCATTTTGTTTGTTGAGTGACAGCAAAGTGATGGTACAGAGCTCCCGAGGAGGGAGGGGACTGAGAGGGTTGCCCCAACATTAGTGTTTGTTTGTTTTTTAAGATTTTGTTTATTTGAGAGAGAGAGAGCAAGAGAGAGCAGAGCCGGGGGAGGGGCAGAGGGAGAGAGAGGAGCAGACTCCCCGCTGAGCAGGGAGCCCGATGCGGGGCTCGATCCCAGGACCCTGAGACATCATGACCTGAGCCGAAGGCAGACGCTTAACCATCTGAACCACCCAGGCGCCCCTTGATTTTTTTAACCATAAGAAATTATTTTATAAATGTAAAAGTGAATTTATTCTTAGCATTTTTACAAGTTAAACAGTCGGGGGCACCTGGTCAACTCACTTGGTGGAACATGCAGCTCATGATCTTGGGATCATTAGTGGGAGCACCAGGTTGGCAGTAGAGTTTACTTAGAAGAAAAAAAAAAAGTTAAATAGTCATTTTAGTAGTCTTGATAGAAGTAAATCTCACACAGCGAGCCACAGTTTTTGGCTTATATTGTACTATGTTGGAAAAGCCATAGGATTTATAGGAAAAAAGACCCAATTCAAACACTCACTTTTCCACTTGCTTGTCATAAGGTCTTTGAAACTCGCATTTCTTCGTGTGTAACATTGAACTAACTCCTCCCTTAAAGGGTTTGTTAAAAGGCCATCATGCAAGCAGAGAGCCTGCGGAGTAAAGAAATGCTAGTATCCCTCCCACTTTTAGTTTGGTTTCCCCTGAAGAATTCCCATTTTACCATTTCTTTCTGAAAATGAAAATTCTGGAACTTAATAGTTTCTTCCTTTTTCCTTTGACTTCCAGGAAGCTCAGGACCTTTTTTGAACTTTATTCTGTAAATCTGCCTAGGAAACCACTTTTTTTTATAGTTTTACCAAATGTTTTGTTACGGGCTTCTCTTTGGGAAGAGACGCAGTGTAAAATTAAAAACCAGATTTGCAGTATACTTTTATCAATGGCAGTTGTACTAAGGATACTTTCTGGTAGTAAAAGATTTCATCAGTACAGAAATATGGAGAGCAATTAAAATACCTCTTCATTTCCCGGAATCGGAATGTTACCTTATTATAAATGAAATTCCCACATACATTCGTGTTATTTCTGGACTATTCTTCACTGCTGTCTAGTGCTGTGCCAGTAGCATGGTTTTTTTTTTTTTTTTAAAGATTTTATTTATTTATTTGAGAGAGCGAGAAAGAGAGAGAGAGAGAGAGAGAGCACATGAGAGGGGGGAGGGTCAGAGGGAGAACCAGACTCCCCGCTGAGCAGGGAGCCCGATGCGGGACCCGATCCCGGGACTCCAGGATCATGACCTGAGTCGAAGGCAGTCGCCCAACCAACTGAGCCACCCAGGCGCCCCAGTAGCATGGTTTTAATTACTGTACTGCTTTAAGAAAACCAGGCAACTGTCTCTTCTCCCCATTGTTCTTTTTAAAAAATGTTACAGCTATTCGTGGGGCCCCTGGGTGGCTCAGTCATTGAGCGTCTGCCTTCGGCTCAGGTCATGGTCCCAGGGTCCTGGGATCGAGCCCCGCATCGGGCTCCCTGCTCCGCGGGAAGCCTGCTTCTCCCTCTCCCACTCCCCCTGCTTGTGTTCCTGCTCTTGCTACCTCTGTCTCTGTCAAATAAATAAAATCTTTAAAAAAATACATAAATAAAAAATGTTGCAGCTGTTCTTGCTATACTCCCTTGTGAACTTTTAGAATCAGCTTGGTCAGTTCTATAAACAACGAACTTCTGTTAACATCTTGATTGGGATGAGACTGATCTTCCAAAACAGGTCTTGGATCCAATCCAGAGACCTCCTCCTTGGTCAGATACTTAAGTAACAAAAGGGAAAATACTGCCTAAAGATCCTTGAGGTAGCCTTGTCATACTATCAAACTGTAGACAGAGGAAATATTTAATTTCTATTTTTCTATTTCAGAGGGATTCTTCAATTGGATAAAGTAAGTGTTATACCTGTCACAGGTATCAGCTTATTTCCGGATAATCCTGAGAAAAGAGCAGAAAACCTTGAAGATAAAGCATGTGTTTAAAACACCATCTCAAATCATGGACTCTGAATTAGTCTTTTGGCTCTAAAATTTGCCACTTGAATAGAATTTTCTTTAATTCGCTAAGAATCTGTTTATACACTAGGGAAATTGCTGAACTCCTAAAACTGCCTAAAACTTGACCTTTAAGTGACAGGTTAAAGTTCACCTTACTCTAGAACAGGGCTGGCTATTCAGATGATGAATTAAGGGAAATTTAAATGAAGTAGAAGACGTGAAGAAACTTCCAAAAAAAAAAAAAAAAGGCAGGACAAAATGCCATGTGCCAATACTTTTCAAGGTGCCTTGTAAGGGAAATTCTATCCACTTAATTACTATAATATATGAGACTTTATGAAAAGCACTTTATGAAATTCTAATTTAAAAGCTCAAGAATTTAACATATTTTTTTATTCAGTAAAATGTGCCTTTATATTAAGTATGTGACTCAGTATAAAATCACTGAAGTTTATCATGATTTGATTGTATCCTGTACCAAGACTACTTACCTGAATGCACCAGGATTTAAAAATAGTAGTGACATGTTTTCACTCTAAAATAAACTTTTTTTTTTGAGGAAACAGTATAGAGTTTTGGTATGAAGACATTTCCCAGGCAAGAACTGCTTCTGTGTAAGAGCTCCTTTCACATACACTGGCTGAAACCAGGGCTCAGATCAGTTAAGGAGTCCATCCGTCAGTGTCCTGGAATTAGACCGTGCCTTTGTTCTCATGGTTCTTAGTGCTATTTACCCTTCAACAGTGTTTGGTCTTTTTTTAACCGTCACTCACACTGACATCTATTTTATGTGATCTAGTACTTAAAATACCTTTATTCCAAGTGGTAGATATTTCCTATTATTTTATTAATTTTTTATTGCAACCCATCATTTTAAAAATACCATTCAAGAAAGTAGGGACTGGTTTTTAAAACCACCTTAAGCAGGGAGGAGGGGAAAAAGTAAAACCCCCTTAGAGTTAGGCTCAACAGATATGTGTGTATGGGGGAAGGATGACAGTAGAGTGAGGGGGTGAGGTTTCATTTGCCTAGCTGTTTTTAATAAGGAATAACAGCCTGTGAAATACACTTTCTCCATATTATAGAAGAATAATAGCATGAGATTCAGTTTGATCCTCAAGTCGCCCAGCTAGTAACACTTTATGTCCTTCCTCTGTCAAGATGCTAGAAATCTCCAGTTCTAACTCCAAATAATGACAGGGTCTTATTGCATCCATTGAGTCTACAGAGGCTCTAGTGAGGAGAACCATGCAGGAGGCTATGTGGCCCATTGCAGAGTGTGGCCTTCACTGTCAGCAGGGTCCTGTCCGCCTTCCCTCCCTACCAGTGAGACCGGGACCGTGGCATGGTGCTCTTTTCTATGGTTAGGATGATATAATAAGTTATTTTTTAAAAAATCCTAAATGGGCATCTTACCTGTAAGATTTTATACCATTAACTTTCATTTATTAACTTACAGTTGCACCATTATTTTCATTATGCTTTGTATCCGTGAGTGAACGGGTTCGTGAGTTTCATTCATTAGAGCAGCGTGAGCAGCACTGGCTTACAAGCATCTGTTTGCCTACAGTGCAGCCTCATACGTAGGCAGAATAAGGTCAAGCAGGAGTGTGTATATATATGTATTTTTTTTCTTTTTAAGTGCATTAGAAAATGACGGGTATTTAAAGCCCTCCCAGGAAGAGGAGGGAAGCTCCTGTAACCCCAAGCAGGAAGGCACAACGAGGGCATGGTTTGTGCATCAACTGGCTACTTGTGTAAAAATGTTCGGGAATTTTCAGTTACCCACTGGCACCCAAGGAGCTAGAGCCAGTCTTACTCCCTAGAAGGAATGGCAGCTGGACCGTGGAAGGGAAGATGCTGTACTCAGAGGCGCATACAAAGACACTTCCAAGCTAAGTGATCGCACCTGTGCTGCAACACAGCATGGTCAGAGAGAGAAATCAGGTAATACCCAAAACAGATTTGCTTTCAGCTTTAAAAAATTGCCTTTATTCAGAATCATACTTTTTTTTAAATCTTACCATTATCAAAGTTAAAAAAAAATATAGCACTCAGTGCAATGAAATACTACATTTAATTATTACTCAAACACTTAAGGCAGGTTCTCACAGTTTACATGTGAGAATTTAGCATGATCCAAACTCAAATATCCACTTCTCATATCTCTCAATGTCTGCAGCAGAAACGGACTTAGAGACCTTTTTTAAAGCCATTTCAAAATCCTCCATAGTTGTAGGCATGTGCATTTCTTCTCTTGAAAGATTTCTGATTTCTTCTGGGGTCAAACCTTCAATACGCCTTCTCATTGCCATCAAGGATGCATCCCTAAGTTTTTAAATTAAAACACACAAAGTGTTATTTTGATTGAATAAAAACCCGTGAACAGAAAATCTTTTCAGTATGTGTTATTTTGTAATTATCCGACTACACATACTTAGTACTGCACAGAATCTTTTATCAGAATACAAGGCCTGTTTGAAGTTGTTTTTTAGCAGTTAAATCTTCCATGATGAATTAAGGATATTAATCAATTTAAATAACTGATAACTGAGTAGGGAGCCCAAGAAAAAGTAAAGGTGTAATAAAGAAGCTAGCAATTGAATCACTGTAAGTGTCCAATAAAATGAAGACTAAACAACATCAGAGAGACAGGAGAGAACCAGAGAAAAACTATTTTCTGCACGTGTAGGAAAAACTAAATGATCAAGTTAGTATGTTTCAGCTTTCCCCTTGTATTAGTTTTGTCTTTTTGGTTTTTTTTGTTTTGTTTTTAAAAAGAAGAAACTTTACACTCAAGGACCTTTCCTTTCACCCCAAATTTCATCTTTAATAACAGGCACCATCTATGCAGAGGGACAGCCACCTGCAGCTGCTTTCCATTCACACACATTCTCACTGATGCCCACAACAAGCCTGTGTAGTATGCTTACTTCACAACGAGCACCTTGCTAATAAACATATGAACTAATACTCAGCTTAGGACAAAACCTACTTGAATCAACTGGATTAGAGACTGTCTTTTTTCTTTTTTACTCCTGTTCCTATCATATTTAGGACACTTGTACTGAAAGAGATTGTACTCTCCTGGAGTATGCCCAATCCATTTCACATTTCTTAATAAAAAGTACACTGAATAAGTAGACCCAACATTTTTTTAATCCAAGACAATTACTGATTTTCTGTATTATACCAATTGTTCTAACATTAGCTTCTTGAACTTGTAGCTTTCAAATGCACTGCAGACTGTTCAGTGACATGCAAGATACCCAAGTTCTTACCAGCACCTTACCACATAAACTTCATACCAAAACTCGTGTCGCTGACTAGAGATTCTAATGTGGTCTTTATTCTTCACCCATCTTATTAATTCAGCACAAAAACTTCGTAACAGAAGTTTATACCCACAAAACCCTATGCTTTCAAAATAATTCATACCTGCACACATTGGTAATGTCCGCACCTGAATAACCTTCCATATTTTCTGCTATGCTTGCAAGGTCAACATCATCAGCCAATTCCAGTTCACGTAGACTTATTCGTAACAGCTCCTCCCTGCCTTTTGCTAATGATGGAAACAAATTTAAAAATGTAAGCCTTCAACATAAACATACCGTTATTTTTTTCTCAAGTCTACTTTGTATGAGAAGTTGCTTTCCAATTCTTAGAGCTCATTTGCTTAAAAATTTAAGAGCCCTTCTAAATTTAAAATTTCCTGGTACCAGGTGACTCAGTCAGCTGAGTGTCTGCCTTCAGCTTGGGTCATGGTCTCGGGGTCCTGGCATCAAGCCCCGCGTCGAGATCCCTGCTTGGCGGGGAGTCTGCTTCTCCCTCTCCCCCTGCTTGTGCACTCACTCTCTGTCTCAAATAAATAATCTTAAAAAAAAATATTTCTGGTACCAAGGCTTTCAGGTTCTAGATATAGCCAAATCAGTTAATATAAGGAAAGACATCCTACATCTGTCTCTTTAAAGGAAAATTAATTACTACCAAATTTTAAAATCTCTAAGCAAAACTACCTAAGACTTAACATGAGCTTTCAGACAAGATTCAAATGCAGATAACCTGATGGTAATGGAATATAGATTCTTTTTTCAAGACGTCGTCTTAATGCCTCATCAATATCCCAGGGAAAATTAGTAGCTGCCAGAACCATAACCATTTTGGAAGGGTCATCATTTTCAGAAGCACCTCCAACACCTAAAAAAAAGGGAGAGGAGAATATAAAAAGACAGGAAGTCAGAGTATAGAAAATAAAGCTCAACTACTTAAAAGATCATCACATATTTAGCACTAAATTGCAAAGTAGTGTAACTGTTAAGCTTCCCTAGGACTTCTAAAGCTAAATGGTACATATATGAATTTGTGGCCCAAGAAAAGTAAGTTTTAATATGCAAAAAAAAGGACTCAAAATAGATTTATTCAAAAGACCAGCTCAGCTTAACTACATAGCAATTTCTAAAATTTTTCAAAAACATACATATCCCTAAGGCAAATTTATTTGCATTTATTTCAGTTTCATTGCTGAACATAAGAAATCCGAGCATATGCCCATGAGTGCTCTGTGAACAGCCATTATTTCTGGCATGTCCCCACAGTCCGTGTCCCTAGTATACTGTCGATCTCCAGGACCTACTTGCCAGCCCTCTCTAGCTGGCAGGAGCTGTGTCGCTTAGCCCTAGGAGTAGAACTTAGTCAATGCACAGACACATGCATACCATCCATTTGAACCAGCAGCTCGGCTTTCACCCTTCTGCTTGCTTCGTGCTCTTCAGAAGTCCCTCTGCGACTACAAATGGAATCTATCTCATCGATAAATATGGTGGCTGGAGAGTAAAATCGAGCCTAAATAAAGAAACCATGTAACACCAGGTTTTTATTTCATTTTTATTTCATTTAAAAAATAATCTACAGCAATTAGAAAAGAGCCCAGGAGCCTGCCACACCACATCTCTCTCTGGTCCTACTACTGGGAAAAGATAAACTGGAGCAGCTACAAGACAGCTTCTAATGGAAACTTACCATAGACTTAAATATTATATGGCAGTACTTTAAAGGTGATATGTGTCTATTCATGAGTGATATAAATACAGAATTATCATGTATGCTACAACAATAAGGTCAACAATGGTGGGAAAATATTTATAGATATTGGTAAGTGTTCTACAGTTCTAGAAAAAAATTGGTTACAGAGAATCATTACCTTAAATAAAATCATATAGATTCCTTCTAAGAAATCCTAATTAAATTTGCCATTTTTCATTTGACATTGTCATTGACAATGACAATACAGTAACTAAAGAAGTTCATGGTTAATCTTTTTTATTTTTAAAGATTTATAGTGAGAGAGCACGAGTGACGGGAGGGACAGAGGGAGAGAGGGGGACAGAGAGGTAGAGAAGCAGACTCCCCCTCTGAGCACAGAGCCCAGCATGGGGCTCAATCTCACAACCCTGAGATCATGACCTGAGCCAAAAATGGGAGAGTCGGACGCCTAACTGATTGAGTCACCCAGGTGCCCGTACAGTTAATTATTTTTAAATGAAATATCCAATGAGGGCTGATTTCCTCGGGATTACCAATAAAGACAATAAAAACAAGGCTTAAGGCACTGATGGCTATAGCAGCCACCACACAAAATCAAAGCCAACCCACAGGTAAACAGAGAGGCAAAGGTCAAAGAGACATCCCCAAAAACGTCTGAATTGTTAGATCCTGCTAGGTCTAAAAAGCTGGCACATAACTTCTGAAAATTCCTACTTACATGACCCAATATATTATTCTTTTGGTTTAAACTTATCATCAGGTTTCTGATACTTGAAAATGAAAATTCTTGACAATACAACAAAAATTATACCATTAAGTTTTGGTATGTGTTTGTTACCATGTCATGAGAAAAATCCTGGACAGACTTATATTTAAGTGGCATTATTTAAAATACAGCCCTTGAAAAAAAAAAAAAGAAAAGAAAATACAGGCCTTGAGACATGTTTGCTTTGAGAGATTCTGGGGAATGGGGCTGGGCCCTTGGGGAGAGGCAAGTCATCTACAGAGCAGTTAAAACAAGATGGGAGACGCTGTACTTCACTCCTGGGGAGAGTCCATATGATGAACAGGAAAAAAAAATTAAGCCAGTTTTATTGAGTTTTAAATATGAGCCCTAATCAAAAGTTCCAAAGGCAGAAGTTCCAAACTGGCCTGTGACTGAGCCCCTACTCAGTAGTAGGCAACTCAAAGTCACAGACTCCAGAGAAGCAGGCATGTATTTAAAGATGGCTAACATGAGGGAAGCCGGTAAAAAATAAGCCGTTTGATATGCCTTCATAAACCTCACCATAAAAAATAATGTAAATTAGCACTCTGTGAGAGGCTTCCCCGCACAGAAGAAAATGGTCATTTTTCTTGAATATAAACTCTCCATTAGAAAATATATCAAATAATCCTGAAACAGAACAGCTAATATCTATTAGCCCCTGTGAGTCAGACTCTGTAGTAAGCAATTCACACGCATCAGCTCGTTTCACCATCTGAACATTACAGAGGTTATCGCCTGTATTACGCTCATCCTCTTACAGAGAAAGCAACTGAGGATCAGGGAAGGAATTTGCCCACAGTGAGCCAGCTAAGAAAGTGACAACAGAGGTGGGATCTGAAGCCGGGTCACCTGACCCTAAAGACTCCATACTTAGCCATTCATTCTATTTACCTTACATTTTTAAAAAGCCTAGATATTCTGGAATCCTGGCAATAGAATTCTTTCTCCCCTGAAGCAAAGGGCAAACTAATTTTCCAAACTCATCTAAGAGGTTCTCCACTAGATTCCCCTACTGCAGTATAAACTACTGATAAACTATTAAGAACCTGTTAGAATTTGCATCCTGCCATATGAATTATCAAACTTGAAGGAGAAAATGGGAATTGAAACAGGAAGAAACCTTTACAGAAAATGAAAATGGATAACCTGAAATTGTACGGGTTTTCATTTGCTTGTTTTGTTTTATTCTGAGTCTAGGAAGTAAGATCTAGTATCGTATTAACATGGTCATCTAAGGTTTTGTCCGCAATGGAGTCTTTAGAGTCACTGTCCATATAACAAGCATAACTCTGTCCTGATACATATAACTACACTATTTCTTAAATGAGGCAAGACTGAAACAATCAGTGAAGCTTACCAGGGTCTAAAGTCTAAAAAGCTGTTGAAATTAATGCAAACACCCTAGTATGAACTTGTTGAATTATGATTCCTTCTACTGATACTCAGATTAGTGGGAGTTGAAGAAGGAAAAAAGGAACTCAAAGTAACAAGCAAAGGAGTAGCAATCCAAAGTCTGGATCATTAAACTCAAGGTATTCAGCATAGTTAATAGACTGCAGGTGACCTAAATTCCATAACTACTTGATTTTCACTGTTCCACATTACTGTCACAACACTGAATTTACCATATTATAAATAAGCCTACTGATTTAAAAAACATAGTAATTTCAAACTCCCAGAACAGATTAGGAATGATCCCATAATGTGAGCATGCCCATAAACCAAGAGAGATGGCTCTTCCTCTAGAGGAAAGGAGACAGAAAAACTCCAACTACTCATGTGCTTCGAGGGCATGGGACTCACATTCTGGGTGCAGTGCCATCCTGCCTAGCTTTTCTACACACTGGAGATAGTTACGACTCACTTCCTCCCTGCTTAGAGGTAGAGCATCATCAGAGTGGTCTCAAACATTCACCATTTCGAACAGAAGACGAACAAGCTTCTCAGACTCCCCTCTGTATTTGGAAGTCAGAGTTGACGAAGACACGTTGAAGAACGTTGTCTTGCATTCCGTAGCTACTGCTTTAGCAAGGAGGGTCTTTCCTGTGCCAGGTGGGCCAACCATCAACACTCCCTGTAGGGAAAAGAATAACATAAGTGAAAGATTTACCTGCCACTGTTCTAATTCACAAGAATTCCATTACTAAGAATTAATTTTCAACTAACATATAATATTAAGATAAATAAAAAATAAATAAAAGGATACTTTATCACCAAATTACTTTTTCATTATAAAAGAAAATCACATTATTAAAAATTTGGAACTCAGAAATGAGAAAAATAAATCAATGTTATAACAGTGACATTATAATAATCACACCCTAACACAGGTACCAATATTATTTGGGTATATTTCTGGCTAGTCTTTTGGTCAAACAAATTAGTTTTTTTGTTACAAAGTTGTACTCAAAGAATGTCCAGAATTTTGTAGCTTGCTTCTCACTTAATAAGTACAGAGTTAGCCAATGGCACATTTTCTAAATCCAAGGAAGTTTTTTTCAGTCTCTTTTCAGATCAGCTCACGACTTTTTTAAAAAGTACCCATTTGATGCAGGTCGGTCTCAATTTCTTAAGGACAACTGCAAGAAGTAGAGGATACAAGTTCTGTAGCAGATACACCAAATGGAGTTCTGCATTAGGCAACTTGTTCTTATTTGCAAATACGAGCGCATTCTAAATCAACTTTCCAAGGGTCACACTATACCTATTATCCTGGGAACCTTGCAATAAGCTTTTGGTCTAAATAAAATTTGGAGTAACATATCTTTTAATTTAAAATTTTCCTTAAAATAAAATAAAAATAAAATAAAATAAAATTTTCCTTACCTGATTCTTTCTTCTCACTCCCCTGAGTAAGATAAATACTGGTTTTCTATAGCAATGTACTTGCCATTCACTTTGACAATACCATTAACAACAATGAACTTACTTTCCATGGTCTCCTAATGCCCTTAAAGAATTCTGGCATCCACATTGGTAACACCACAGCTTCCTTAAGCAACTTTTTAGCTTCTACTAAGTCAGCAATATCATCCCTGAAAGAGGAGATATTTTATCAGTACCCTCTTAGTTGATATATTTAACTGTATGCAGTCACCCTTACAAACCAAAGCGGCACGGCTTACACTGTCGCCAGACTGCGAAGCCCCTCCCTAGGTGCGGTGAGCCGGCACACTGTGATGAGGTCTGCCACACCAGCCAGTCTACATGGAGCACAACTGGAATCTTCAATTCTTGGCAATAATGATTTCCAACTTGGTGAATGAGACCACTGGTCTACAGGCACCCAAGTATTTATCATGCCGTCTCAATTTATTTATTTATTTTTTTAAAGATTTTATTTATTTATTTGAGAGAGAAAGAGAGAATGAGAGATAGAGAGCACGAGTGGGAAGAGGGTCAGAGGGAGAAGCAGACTCCCTGCCGAGCAGGGAGCCTGATGTGGGACTCGATCCCGGACTCCAGGATCATGACCTGAGCTGAAGGCAGTTGCTTAACCAACTGAGCCACCCAGGCGCCCCATGCCGTCTCAATTTAAATTCCTGCCCCTGTGATGCTCATCCCATAAACTCCATGATTTAAAAACAATGAGCCCATTAAAAAAAAAAAAAAAAAACAAAGTACAAAAAAGGACATAAAGCAGAGACAAGGCTACAATATTGCTGCCTTGCCCCCAACCCTACTAAGAGGTAGACACCAAGGATAAAGGGTATCATAGAGACTACTATGAAGTCATCACCAACCACTAGAAAACTCTTACTGCAAAAAAAAAAAAAAAAAAGAAAACTCTTACTGCTACTACTATTACTGGTATATGTGGCATTTTCATGAAAATACATGTTCACTGTGTACCAAATACCAAAAAATATTTTTAAAATATCCCCAAAACCATACCTAAAAATCATTAAGATTTTTTTTTAAAGGTTTTTTTTTTTTTTTTCATTTGACAGAGAGAGACACAGCGAGAGAGGGAACACAGCAGGGGGAGTGGGAGAGGGAGAAGCAGGCTTCCCGCCGAGCAGGGAGCCCGATGCAGGGCTTGATCCCAGGACCCTGGGATCATGACCTGAACCAAAGGCAGATGCTTAACGACTGACCCATCCAGGCGCCCCTAAAAATCGTTAAGATTTTAATGAAAAATATTTAACAGAATGTGGGAAGGGGGGCCTCTTATTTTTTTAATTTAATTTTTTTTTGAAAGGGAGCTTTTAGAACTGAGTGATAATTACAGTTCTTCGATTAGATATAATAAATCAAGTTGAGAATCACTGCTCAAAGTCATAGAAAATAAAAGCAACATCCATGGGATAAACTATAGATAACAAGCAACAATGGGGCACCTGACTGGCTCAGTCAACAGAGCATTGCAACTCCTAATCTTGGTCGGGGTCGTGAGTTCAAGCCCCACTTCAAGCACAGAGCTTACATAAGAACAAAAACCAAAAGCAAACAATACACATGTGTAAGAATCCCTGCCACTTCACCATTAGAGGGTGTCCCCAAAAGAAGATGAAATTTCTGTGATCTTTAGAAGATTTTTTTTATTTAATAGAAACTTATGTATCATTTGTTACTTTATTAAATAAAAATCTCAGACAAGAATTTGGTATAGCCCAAACCAAGTGCTAGGTTCATATTGCACGCACTCTCGTTCCATTCCCAAGGACTGATCTTCAGTGCATTTACTGAAAAGAAATGGTTCCCTTTGCTTTTCCTAAAAGCATTATCAACACCCAATTATCTTGTTATGATACAACTTACCATCGAACATTGGGATTCTGAGAAATTATATCTCTTTCCAAAGCTTCTACTAAGTCCTTATCATATCCAGTACTATCAAATTTACTTGTCTCTGGGTCGGTAACTGCAGCAGGTGATTTGTTCTACATCGGGAGAAAAACACAAGAGCTTCTGATTGACTCAAAAATTATACTCAGAAACACAGACTGGACTCCAGTGACATTTTTCGAAGAGCTAATATAATAGTACAAGTAATGAGAGAGTCAAAGACTATTAAGTCATTGTTCTATACCAACATCAGAATGAGTTATTAGTTTCATATTCAACTTTTACTTTTACATAAAAAGTATGACAAAATTGTTAAAGAAAAACAAAAATATTATGCATACGAATTGGTGAGATCAAAAAAATCAACACATCTCACTGTGGTTACTGGTGAGTATCAGGCATGTGTGGCATTTATCTCAAAACTTTAGAGGAGATAAGGTTAAAGACAGATGGTTTACATAGCAAAGATTACAGCTCACTTTTCTTTTAAAGGTTTAATTAATTTATTTGAGAGTGAGAGTGCGCACGTTGAGTTGAGGGAAGAGCAGAAGGAAAGGCAAAGAATCTCAAGCAAACTCCACGCTGAGCACAGAGTCCCATGCAGGGCTCCATCTCACAACCCCGAGATTGTAACCTGAGCCAAAACCAAAAGTCAGGCGCTTAACCGACTGAGCCACCCAGGTGTCCCATCTACGGCTCACTCTTAACTACCTACCCAGCCCTCATCAATTCTCCTAAAATTTTGCTTTTCACTGTTCCCACCCCACTCCAAGAGACTTCTCAGTTCCCCGGTGCAATTCCCTCCCACCCTCTGTGACAGCAACCTTTAGGGCCACAGTTCCTAAGCTCTGTACTAAAGTACTCCAGGGTACAATGGCAAACTGACAGAGCACTGCAGGATATTTTACATTTTTAAGTGAAACCCAGCATTATCTGTTGAACACTGGGAGAATTATCAGCTCCAGGTAGTTCCGTTTCTACATTAAAACTGCTACATTCCTGGGCGTCTGGGTGGCTCAGTCGTTAAGCGTCTGCCTTCAGCTCAGGTCATGATCCCAGGGTCCTGGGATCGAGCCCCACATCAGGCTCCCTGCTCAGTGGGAAGCCTGCTTCTCTCTCTCCTGCTCCCCTTGCTTGTGTTCTCTCTCTCGCTGTGTCTCTCTCTGTCAAATAAATAAGTAAAATCTTTAAAACAAAAAACAAAAAACCCTGCTACATTCCTTTCAATAATGCCATATTTTTGTGAAGCTGGGTTTCTGGCAGTTTCTGTGATAAAAGAAATAGTGGGAAAAATCAAGGTGAAAGAGGAATCAGAGTGAAATATCCACTCTGCCTCCAAAGTCTGAGAAACTGAGCAGTGCCCAACATGCACTGTTAGGACACAGCAAAGCTGTCTGAACCTAACTTCTTCACCAATGGATGGGTATTCTTTTGGTCCTTGAGGTGCTGTGAAAACATACAGACACTCATGAATTTTATAAGGCAAGAAAATTTATGAAGCTCTGCATTAGGGTAAACATTTACTTGGTCTTGTACTAGAATTCTTACCCTGTCTCATTAACATTGTTTTGCCCATACATATTTCTTTGTCAGTGGTGCTATCTAAAGTAGGTATTAACATCTACGCTTAACCAATATTTATATATTCAAAAGTCTTAAACTAGATGGTCAAAAAAGCATCTGTCTTACAATATACATATTCACTATCCAATACGAACATAAAAAATTCAAGGGAGGTACTGTGCAGCCTTTAGGAGAAGGCTGGGGCACCTGGCTGGCTCAGACAGAAGAGCATGAGACTCTTGATCTCAGGGTCATGAGTTCAAGCCCCACGTTGGGTGTAGACATTACTTAAAAAAAAAAAAAACACAAACAACTTTAAAAAAATAAATAAATAAGGGGTGCCTGGGTGGCTCAGTCAGTAAACAATAAAACAAAGAACTACGTCCTTGAAAACATGAATGAAACTGACAAACCTCTAGCAACATTGAAAATGAAAAAAACAGACAACACCTATTAGTAAAGTCAAGAATGACCTACAGGGGCGCCTGGGTGGCTCAGTTGGTTAAGCATCTGCCTCCGGCTCAGGTCATGATCCCAGGGTCCTGGGATCGAGTCCCATATCAGGCTCCCTGCTTGGCGGGAAGCCTGCTTCTCCCTCTCCCACTCCCCCTGCTTGTGTTCCCTCTCTTGCTGTCTCTCTCTCTGTCAAATAAATATTAAAAAAAAAACAACTTTAAAAAAATAAATAAGGGGGGGCGCCTGGGTGGCTCCGTCGTTAAGCGTCTGCCTTTGGCTCGGGTCATGATCCCAGGGTCCTGGGATCGAGCTCCGCATCGGGCTCCCTGCTCGGTGGGAGGCCTGCTTCTCCCTCTCCCACTCCCCCTGCTTGTGTTCCTGCTCTCGCTATCTCTCTCTATCTCTCTCTGTCAAATAAACAAATAAAATCTAAAAATAAATAAATAAATAAATAAATAAATAAATAAATAAATAAATAAATAAATAAGGGGCGGCTGGGTGGCTCAGTTGGTTAAGCATCTGCCTCCAGCATGGCTCATGATCCCAGGGTTCTGGGATCGAGCCCCGCGTGGGACTCCCTGCTTGGCAAGGAGCCTGCTTCCCTTCCTCTCCCTCTGCCTGCCCCTTTGCCTACTTGTGCTCTCTGTCTGTAAAATAAATAAATTTTAAGAAAGAAAAGAAAAGGAAAGAAAGAATGAAGGAAGGAAGGAAAGAAAGAAAAAGAGGAGATGGTTATCTTTAAGTATTTATGCAGCTGTTATTCATTCACAAATAGTTACCAAGAACCCATTCTGTGCTAGCAGCTGTGGGGGACAGAAAGAAGACACTGTCCCTGATTACTGGGAACTCACACTTGTAAGCCTAGGAAGATACAGATAGAAAAGCACTTTCTAGTTGTTTTCTTTCCTCCCACAGAACACAGTGCTGAAGGGATGTCTGCAGACAAAGCAAAATGAATTTAAGCTAGGCAGAAAGGAGAAACAAATAACAGGTCAGCCAAAAGGAGCTATGGAATTTCAAGTGTTGACGTTTTTGATAGGATTTTATTTAGTTAGCTGAAATAGTACAATTTCCTTGAAGCACATACTGATTCAATAACCTGCTCTAAGTAAAAATGCTAACTACTAGCAGGTGAAACGGAGCAGGAAAAGGGCTAAAAAGAACATAGCCTCCTTCTTGTGCTCAAAATAATGCTAAAGATGAACCAATTACCCAAGAGATAAATACCCAGGTTTAAAACCAGTTATTGTAAAAGCTGGCAACATTATAAACCCAAAATCCAAATCCTTAATCTCAGGAAACAAACTGAGGGTTGCTGGAGTGGCGGGGGGTGGGAGGGAGGGGGTGGCTGGGTGATAGACATTGGGGAGGGAATGTGCTATGGTGAGCGCTGTGAATTGTGTAAGACTGTTGAATCACAGACCTGTACCTCTGAAAAATACATTTTATGTTAAAAAAAAGAAGATAGTAGGAAGGGAAAAATGAAGGCGGGGAAATCAGAGGGGGAGACGAACCATGAGAGACTACAGACTCTGAGAAACAAACTGAGGGTTCTAGAGGGGAGGGGGTTGGGGGATGGGTTAGCCTGGTGATGGGTATTAAAGAGGGCACGTTCTGCGTGGAGCACTGGGTGTTATACACAAACAATGAATCATGGAACACTACATCAAAAACTAATGATGTATGGTGATTAACATAACATAATGAAAAAAAAGAATTCTGTTCTTTTTAGTCATCAGTTACTACCACTGTTAAGCATCTAATTACTCTATAATTACCTGAAATATTATTAATCTGGTCTCCCCAAGTATAGTTTCTCAACAGTGGGTACATATTTTCAAGACACACTAGCTGACTCGGGGAGAAAACCTATTTTACACATTTGTTCTCTGGCTATCCTATACCCCTCGCTCAAAGTCCTGAGGATTTTAGCAATTAAGCAGTCTACACTAAGCAGAGATACAGATAAGACCTCCTCTTATTGCAGCTAATCTTATGTTTATTTAGTATACTTTCTTCTCTTACTCTTTCTTGAAACAATAGAGAACCAAAGAGTGGTGGAAACACTGTATGTTTTAAAACTGAAGGCTAAAATACTTTCACTGATAAACAAGAACTTTTTTAAGTGAGTTTCCTTTTAAGGGATTTATTTTTATCTTGGTTTTAACCCAATATTTCTACTTTTGCATTGTATCCATTAAGGAGCATAGTCACCAACATCTGAAATATCTATTAAATTTTTGAAAAAATGCAATAAAAAAACTGTTTAAGCAACAGCAAATACAGTAAAATCTCAGTTACCTGGAATGTGTGGGAAATAGTAACAGCTAACACTCACGCAGTATGCGCTGGGGGCCAGAAAAGATTATTGCACTTATCCTATGAAAACTCTAGGGGACAAGTGTTAAAATAATTCTATATATGAGGAAATAAAACTTAGAAAGACCAAACGGCTTATGGTAACACAGAGCAGAGTTGGTGCTTCAACACAGGTATACCTGTATCTAAAACCCATGCTCTTAATCGCCATGCTATATTTTTGAAAAGCTTTATATTTCCTGCCTTACCAGCAAGATCATATTAATTTAAATCTCTTGGACAACTGATTTGTTGATTACTGCTAGAAAATGAGGAGGTACTCAGAGAATGATGAGTACATGTCAAAAAAGACATAGTGATCTAGTTTCAAAGGTCTCACCCCTCAAATCTTAGACAATTTAAGCATCAAAAAGATAGCAACAGATTATAATTCACTGAATCAAATAAGAATCCACTGACTCCATACTGATAACATTAAATAAAGAGAAAGAGATGAAGTTTTTCCTTACAGCAGGATGCCAATTAATGTAGAAGAAATAATAGCATTAGAAAATCATGATTTTTTAACTGTCACAGAATTAACTGATTTAGGCAGGCATCACTGAATGCTAAAACAAGTAGATGAAATTTTGATGAGAAATAGGATTATTTACAGTCTCAAGGTATCTCCCTCCAAATTAATATAAAGGGAGAAGGAGTAACTTTATAGTGGAAAGCCCAGGCAGACACCACCCTAACGAGGCACTCCAATTTATCACAAGTCACAGAACAAATAAACATCCTGTGTCTCCTTATTATACACTGTGAAGAAAAAAACTTCCCTTCCATGGTATTCCTGCCCAAAATGCATACCCTTAATCTAATCAGGAGGAAACATTAGAAAAGCCCAAACTGAGAGGCCTTCTACAAAACAACTGGCCTGTACTCTTCAAAGATACCAAGAACCAAAAAAGAGAAAGGCTGAGAAAGTTTTCACATTAAAGAGATGAAAGAAACATGACAACCAAATGTAATGTATACTTCCCTACTGCATCCTGGCATGAGAGCACAATGAGCTATGTATGTCAGCACTGGGATAACTGGCTGAATTTTATGAGGGTCTATGGACTGATGCAACATTGCATCACTGTAAAATGTATGGCTTTTGACAACTGTATTGTGTTTATGTAAAAGAATGTCCAAGTACCTAGGAAATACACTCTAAAGTATTTAAGGGTAAAAGAGCATGATATCTACAATTTACTCTAAATGTTGCAGGAAAAAAATGTATATAGAGAGTAGAAGATAAAGCAAAAGGGGCAAAATATTAATAATTGGTAAAACTGGGTAAATTTATACCATTCTTACAACCTGTTTGCAAGTCTGAAATTATTTCAACATCTAAAGATACAAAAAATACTCCAAAGTATCTGTTTAATAGTGACTGGGAAAAATCCCAGTCTAGGTGGAATATGACTAAGGTTCTAATATAGTCTGGTCGTTTCAAAGACTAAAAATTATTAAAATTTATACAGTCTTCATTTTTATGGTTAATAAATATTTCATTTATGAAAACCAGTAACATTTACCTTTTCCTCTCTTCCTTTACTCTGTTCTTTCTTTTCCCGACAACGAACAGCTTTCCCTCTGTCGTTGTGAAGATTGTGTGCAGATGAACGGTGAACTCTGACAGTTGTACTTGGACGGTTACCGTGTGGCTTAGGGTCACTGTACTGAGGAGACTGGCGTTTTCTAGGTCCTGGTGAGGGTCTAATTAGACACAAGATCATGAAAATCATAATGAACTGGAGGTGGTCCAAAAACAGACGTACACATACCAAGTGTAAGTTAGTCTATGAACTAAAGAAGCTGTAACTAAAGAGGCAATAACGGAACACAAGATAGGACTGAATGAACGAGTCACTGAAATCTAAGATCTGCTGTTTATATCTGACACAGCGGTCTGTGGTGATTTAACGAGAAGAATGGACTGCAGTATGGCTATATAGTAGAAATAATAGAAGGCAAAAGATCATCACCTCTCTTTTGAGAGGAAATCACTGGTGTACATCAAGGATGAATGACAACTTAGTCTGATTCTTGGAAACTGAAAAGACAGCAATTATCAAAGAGAATTTTATCAAAAGAACCAGAACACAGCAGAGGTACACGATTCACATTTATCCACTGGTATATGTGCAAGCTGACACTATTTTATTTAAAATATATCATAGTTCTCATATTTTAATTAATAAAATTATATCATTTTTCCGCTTAAAACACTGACATGACCACTGGCTGAGGACAGTCACAAGAAGTGATGTAGAGCGCTTTACGTTTACACACATCACCTCATGTCATCTTTATTTCTGCGGCAGGACTCAGACCTCTCAAATTTATTTCTCAGGCTCCTAGACTTGGCTGGGGCCATTAAAGTGAAAAATAAAAAAGGTAAAAGAGGCCTATCCTCAAATACCTCAAGTATAGTTAAGAAAAAGGTATATAAAACTAGGCAAGTATGCCAGAAAATGTAAAAGAGACCAAGTGCTATCAACAACCTCAAGAGGACAGAAAATAAACTGGGCCTGGAAACACAGGAGATGAACTAAACAAGAGGGTATAACTGCAGACAAGAAAATCAGTGTAGAAAAGCAAAAAAATCAAAATGAGCTTCATCTACGTAAAGGTTTATAAAGACACTAACTATAGACAATGGTGAGCATTCAGGGAGGGTACTGGACAGAGAAGGTGGTTCAGTAAGTAGAAAATCTCAATACTAGTTCAAGAGGCTTAGCTTTTAGCTAACTGCTGCTGCAAAGGTTTTAGAAAGATGGGGCCAGTACTGAGTAAGATACACCGATAAAGGAAACAGAAAGCAGGGGGATATTTGCAGGTTACAAATGTTATGGAGGCGTTAGATGAGTGCCTGGCCTAGGGCAATAAGCAGTGGAAGTCCGAGAGATACACTATCAAAAAAGATACTCCTAGACATGGAAAGTTGAGAATGAGGATTTGGGGGGCGCCTGGGTGGCTCAGTCGGTTAAGCGACTGCCTTCGGCTCAGGTCATGATCCCAGGGTCCTGGGATTGAGCCCAGCATGGGCTCACTGCTCGACGGGGGGCCTGCTTCTCCCTCTGCCGCTCCTCCTGCTTGTGCTCTCCTGCTGTCAAGTAAATAAATAAAATCTTAAAAAAAAAAATAATGAGGATTTGGCAGAATGATAAAGACAAAAAGGAATGATGGGGGTTTGATTTTCGATTTAGACATCTGGATAGCCAAGTAGAGATATTCTTTTAAAATATGTATTCCCCTCTTACTAGAAAAATAATATAAAACAGACACTGAGATATAATCAAGTATAAGAATAAAAGTCACCTGTAACCCCATTACCCAGAGTTAGCCACTTAACATATTAGTCTATTTTCTTATAGCTGTCTGTATTTATTTATTTATTTATTTATTTATTAAGATTTTATTTGTTTATTTGACAGAGAGATAGAGGGCACAAGTAGGCGGAGAGGCAGGCAGAGGGAGAGGGAGAAGCAGGCTCTCCGCTGAGCAGGGAACCCGATGCGGGGCTCGATCCCAGAACTCTGGGATCATGACCCAAGCCAAAGGCAGCCACCCAACCAAATGAACCACCCAGGCGCCCCAAGCTGTCTTTCATTTAAACAGAACTGGAACTGTTATATACACATGCATTCATATTTATCTCTAATCCTATCATAAGGCATTTCCTGTATCATCACCTCATAAATGGTTTTTAATGACTAGACGGCAGTTACATGTAAAATATGCCACATTTTATCCACTTCTTACTGTTAGCTATTCATTTCTCCAAAAACTAATTTACTGAAATATTACTATTGATTATTCTATGCACTGGGGATAAAAAAATTTCAAGTAAGTTAATAAAACCTTTATTCTTAGGAACTTACATCCGTGTGTGTATATATGTGTGTGGAGAGGGGTCTTCAATGAAGACATAAACAGTACATCAGATGATACTGTGTGCAGTCTAGAAAAATAAAGAAGGGTAGGGGCTCCCATTGGGGGAGCAGGGGTATTTCAGGTAGGGTGGTTGGAGATGGCCTTTCTGAGGTAACATTTAAGGTGAGAACTGAAGGAAACGAGAGAACAAGTCATCAAACATCTGAGCTGAAGGAAAGGCAAGTGCAAAGAACTGAAGTATCTATGTGCTTGACTTGCTTGAGGAGGAAGAGAGTTGTAAGAACTCGGGTTCTAGAGGTAGTATGGAACCAGACCACATGTGCTGTTGAAGGATATGATGAAAACCTTGGGTTTTATTGTGAGATGAGATATCTGAGGGATGCTAAATGGCTTTTAAAAGACATTTTAAGAGAATCACATTTAATTGCTTTGAAGCTATTTCTAATCTTTGCTCTAAAAGGTTCAGTGAATCTCCTTGTACAAACATTTCTGTGCATGACCACAGAGGAGACTGAATCTGTTCTTTAAATGGGACTACAATCTAGCTGATGACAAGGTTAGAGTCACCAACAGTTCAACAAAGAGTAGGTTCTCATAAGCATGAGTACAAATGAAGACTAACAAAACATAAGTTTTGAGGGCTATCTAGTTGAGGAAGCAAGTAAAATAAACTACAGGAAGAAGCAAAGACGCAGCAAATAAAGTCAAAGAGGAGAACTTTACAGTTAATAGTGATCCAAGGCATTTAACATCAGGGACAGAAAAAGATATTGAAGAAAGCAAAAAACAATCAGAAGGGGAACTAGGACTCATAATCATAGAATTTCCTAGATGAAGAGGCTCATGTAATTCAATTTCCTACCACTCCCAAGAGAAAGTCCTCCTGCCTCTGCTTGTTAGATTGAGGTGACCAAATAACTCATTAAATTTGAGATGAACTAAATTTTCATTGGGCACATGTATTCATCGGAAAGTTCTTACCAATAAGTGAGAAAGGAGTTACAGGGCTGTTATGGACTGAATGTTTGTGTCCCCCCAAAATTCATTATGTTAAATTCCTCATCCCCAATGAGACCATTTAGAGTAAGGGAGTACTTAAAGTTAGGGGCACCTGGATGGCTCAGTCAGTAAAACATGTGACTCTTGATCTCAGGTGGTGAGTTCAAGCCCCATATTGAGCATGGAGCCTACTTAAAAATAAACAAATAAATGAAATAAAGTTAAATAAGGCCTTGATCTGAGGACTGTGTTCTTGTGAGAGATACCAGAGAGCATGATGGTTCCCAAAGACAGAGACAAGGCAGCTGTCTGCTTGGAAGAGTCCTCAGGAACCAAACTAGCTAGTACCTTGATCTTGGACCTTTAGCCTCCAGAACTGTGAGAAATAAAGACATACATTTCTGGGGCGCCTGGGTGGCTCAGTCATTAAGCGTCTGCCTTCGGCTCAGGTCATGATCCCAGGGTCCTGGGATCGAGCCCCGCATCGGGCTCCCTGCCCAGTGGAAAGCCTGCTTCGCCCTCTCCTGCTCCCCCTGCTTGTGGTCCCTCTCTCGCTGTGTCTCTCTCTGTCAAATAAATAAATAAAATCTTAAAAAAAAAAAAAAGACATAAATTTCTGCTAAGCCACCCCGTCTGGTGTATTTTGTTACAGCAGCAGGAACAGACTAATAACACAAGGGCCAAATGATGATTCTCCAGAAAGAGGAAAGAAAAAAGTTAATAGGAATAAAACATATTAATAGGCAAGAAAAAATAAAAACACAACTTGACTCATCTATTATTAGTTCTACTGAAATTAAGAAAAAAGAAATGTAGAAAAAGATTCACTTACAAATATTCACTTTATAATAACAAAAAACAGAAAACCACCAATAAAAGCATGGTTAACTAGGTAGGTTAAACATAACCCTTTAAAAGCAGCAGAGAGAAAGGTCTGATGTGGCTTATCAATCATCAATGCTTACAGTATGAAGAGCCAATTAACCTACCTAGTGTCCCCATCAGAAATTGGGGCTAAAAAATTAGTACCTACCTTCTGAGACTGTTTTGAGAATAATATATATAAAGCAATGAATGAACACAGTACCTAGCATACAGTAAGTGTGTGATGATTGTTATTACTAGGATTTTTTTTTTCAGAAACAGGGTACAAATTTATATATCATGGATATAATATACCTATGAAAATAAACAAAGACTAGATGCTGCATTGGAATGACCATATGATTTGCCCCTACTTTCATGCATTTTCCTATTTTTCTTTAATGAGCCTACTGCTGTACTTTTTTAGTGAATTCTAAAATGTAACAGAAAACATAGTATATATAAAAGTGCTTAGGAACAAGGGAAAAATTCAGTAAATATTCAAAAGATATGGGAGTCAATAATAGAACATTAGTACTTTTATCTGGAGCTGAAGAAAATTAAGGTGACTAGGAAGGAATCAATACCCATTAGTTGATCTTAAAGTAGAGAGGGAACACTTTGGTGTGGTACTTCTCAAAGTGTGTTCCATGGACCACGAGTCAGAATCACTGGCAGGTTCCTGAGCTCCACCTGCTGTCTACAGGCATACCTTGTTTTACTATCCTTTACTTTTTTGTGCTTTGCAGACACTGTGTTTTTGTTTTTGTTTCTTACAAACTGAAGATGTGTGGCAACCTCATGTTGAACCAGTCTATCAGTACTATTTTTCCAATAGCATTGGCTCATTTTGTGTCTCTGTGTCACATTTTGGTGATTCTTGGAATATTTTTAACTTTTTATATAATATATAAATATAAAATATATAATAATATAATTATTATATATTTTACTTAGGTGGTCTGTGATCATTATAACTTGCTGAGAGCTCAGATGATGGTTAACATTTTTTAGGAATGGGGTATTTTTTGGAGCACCTGGGTGGCTCAGGCGTTAAGCGTCTGCCTTTGGTTCGGGTCATGATCCGAGGGTCCTGGGGTCGAGCCCCGCATCGGGCTCCCTGCTCCGCGGGAAGCCTGCTTCTCCCTCTCCCACTCCCCCTGCTTGTGTTCCCTCTCTCGCTGTGTCTCTCTCCATCAAATAAATAAATAAAAATCTTGAAAAAAAAAAGGAATAAAGTATTTTTCAATTTAGGTATGTACACCGTGTTTTTTAGACATGATCCTATTATACACTGAATAGATTACAGTATAAATAACTTTTATGTACACGCTGGGAAACCAAAATACTTATTTGACTTTGTTTATTGTGATACTTTATTGTGGTGGTCTGGACCTGAACCTACAATATCTCCTAGGTATGCCTGTATTGTATCAGACTCTCTGGGAGTGAAAACCCTGAATCCACATTTTAGTAAGTGCCCCAAGAGATCTTTAGGTATACTAGAGTTTGAGAATAACTGGTAGGGCACAGAGAATGCCAGCTTTGTAATCAAATATATCTGTGTTCAAATTCTAGCTCCACCAGTTATTAGCTTTGTGATAATGGGGGAAAGTTACCTAGCTTCACTGTACATCAAATTATCTTATCTGAAATATAAAGAAGACATGACTTATTTCAAAGGCTAACTGTGAATAAATGAAATAACATGTGTAGCCTCTAATAGTGCTTAGGACACATGAGCACTCAACATCTAGCACCTATCATAAAATACAATCAAGAATTGAGAGTTACAGGGGCGCCTGGGTGGCTCAGTCGGTTAAGCATCTGCCTTCGGCTCAGGTCATGATCTCGGGGTCCTGGGATCGAGTCCCACATCAGGCTCTCTGCTCAGCGGGAAGCCTGCTTCCCCCTCTCCTGCTCCCCCTGCTTGTGTTTCTGCTCTTGCTAACTCTCTCTCTCTCTCAAATAAATAAAATCTTTCAAAAAAAAAAAAAGAATTGAGAGTTCCAAATGACAATGTGAAACTGAAAAACACCTGAGCAATGTCTTCCTTAGTGCAAGATTCTCAAACTGATTAGGGGGCAAAGGACCTGCAAGTCAGTGTTTTCTGTAGAATGCTATTATACACTCACATGTTTAAGTCCACAATACAAACTAGGAAATCTATTATGTGAGTGAAATAGACAAGTGACATCCATCTGATACCTGCCAGTAAAAAATATGCAGGGAAACTAAGCACGACTGGCTGTGTAGAGCATTTCAGTAAATATCACTTTCACTAACTATTCATTTGCCAGCTCCAGGTAATAGGAAGCGGAGGGAAAAAATGCCAAAGAAAAACCTAAAATATGGGTGTCTGGGTGGCTCAGTTGGTTAAACGATTGCCTTCGGCTCAGGTCATGATCCTGGAGTCCTGGGATTGAGTCCAGGGATCGAGTCCCGCATTGGGCTCCTTGTTCAGCGGGGAGTCTGCTTCTCCCTCTGACCCTCTCCCCTCTCATGCTCTCTTTCAAATAAATAAATCTTAAAAAAAAAAAAAACCTTAAAACAGAGAACATTTTATCCTTTTCTTCCTGTGAATTAAAAAGCCCATTTTTCATTTTAACAATTTTGATGAACAGTAGTATTCTGTGATAGCCTGTTTCAGAACCAGTGTTTTAATCTAACTCCCTCACTTTATGTTAGAAAAATCTGAAGCCTAGAGAGGTTACATTTTTTTTTAAGATTTTATTTATTTATTTGATAGAGACAGCGAAAGCGAGAGCACAAGCAGGAGTGGGAGAGGGAGATGTAGGCTTCCCACTGAGCAGGGAGCCCGATGTGAGTTCGATCCCAGGACCCTGGGATCATGACCTGAGCTGAAAGGCAGACTCTTAGCAACTGAGCCACACTGGTGCCCGAAAGGTTACATATTTTTTCCAAAACTACAAATAGTGGCAAAGAGAGAACGAGAGCTCAGATATTTCAATTCCCAGCTCCTTCTATAAGATAATGTTGTCTCCACTACTGTAAGCTCATTCACAAAAGCATTGTTTTTGAGTTATTTCCACCTAAGTTTAATTTATCAATATGGGTCATAGTTACATGATATACAACATAAGAGTTCTAAAAGGTATTCAGTAAAAAACCTCCCGTTCCTGTCTCTCGGCCACTCAGGGCTCCTAGATATAGCCAAAGCTATTAGTTTCCTGGGCTAATTTGTTTCTTAAAAGGTCTCGACTTACCTTCGTTCAACAGGTACAGGCAAGGACCAGACTTCCCCTTCAGAGGCTGGAAGCTCATGTTGTGCAGCTTTCAGTGGAGTGTTGTCTAGCTTAAAGCTCTCCAGTGTTTTCATAATATCCTTAACATGTTTAGCTTCCACATTTATTTCCTGCCAAACCTGGTTTCAAAGGAGAATATGGCTCTTTAAATATCTGTAACCAATAAATCACTACCAAGATTAAACCAGGGCCATTTATTAGAGATGTTGGAAACCTCCATTTTGACATCAGTTATCCCATAAATCATGCCAAAATATTGCTGAAATTTTAAGAATGGTTATTAAGTTTTTTTCAATTGCAAGAGAAAATGAATTAAATATTTTGACCAATTAAACCATGTTACTAACTTACGGTTCATATTCAAACTGTATAATATATTGAAGTTGGCTCTAACTTTCTTTTTGGAAATTTTGATAAAAATAATCCTTTTATAAATTGCTTCTTTGATGTTTTTTATGCTATGTTACTGGACTTTTAAAATGGTGATGAGAATGCACTAATTTCATAGATCATTAATGGGCTGAAACCCACAGTTTGAAAAATATGGCTTCATATGACAAATGGCCCAAATCACATATAACCAAGATTTTTTTTAAGCATTTTTGACTCAATTTATAAACAATATATAAAATATTGAAAGAAAGTTGGTAATGTTTGGTTTTAAAACTAAATGATTTAAGTATCTTCACAAGAAAAGCGTAGACTTTTGGGGTGCCTGGGGGGCTCAGTCGGTTGTGTCCCACTCTCTTGGTTTTGGCTCAGGTCATGATCTCATGTTGTGGGATAGAGCCCTGTGTTGGGCTCTGTGCTCAGCAGGGAGTCTGCTTCCCCTCTTCCTCTGCCCCCCTCCCCTGCTCATGTGTGCACTCTACTATCTAAAAATAAATTAATAGGGGCACCTGGGTGGCTTAGTTGGTTGAGCATCCGGCTCTTGATTTTGGCTCAGGTCATGACCTCAGGGCTGTGAGACTGAGCCCCATGTCTGGCTCCAACTAAGCCACCCAGGCATTCAGCAGGGAGTCTGCTTGAGAGTCTCTCTCTCCCTCTCTCCATCTCCCTCCTGCCCACCCCCTGCCTCAAATAAACAAATAAATCTTAAAGAAAAAAAGTTTAGACTTTTAAAATAAAAGTCTCTAGCCCACAGGGGTGCCTGAGTGGCTCAGTTAAGTGTCCAACTCTTGATCTCAGCTCAGGTTTTGATCTCAGGTTGTGAGTTCGAGCCCCACCTTGGGCTCCACGATGGGTGTGTAGCCTACTTGAAAAAAAAGTCTCCAGGGCACCTGGGTGGCTCAGTCGTTAAGCGTCTGCCTTCAGCTCAGGTCATGATCCCAGGGTCCTGGGATCGAGTTCCACATCCGGCTCCCTGCTCAGTGGGAAGCCTGCTTCTCCCTCTCCCACTCCCTCTGCTTGTGTTCCTGCTCTCACTGCCTCTCTCCGTCAAATAAATAAATAAAATCTTAAAAAAAAAAAAAAAAAGAAAAAAGTCTCTAGCCAATGAACATAAATCTTTCAGTGACAAATTTAAGACTCTTTATGAAATAAAATACTTTCCTCTTCTGGAATGTAAGGGATATGCAGAGGCAGATTAAGGAAAAAGGTTTAAGTTCAAAGAGGTAGGATATTTTTCGCTCATAAAGAAATTAAGTACAAAAATGGAATACTATAAAAAAAAGCAGTTTAGTAGAATCTGAGGGATTAACGTTCTACTGAGAAGAACAGCTCAAAAATACTATTAAATTCTGTAACTTTTTTTTTTAAAGATTTTATATATTTATTTGACAGAGAGAGAGCCAGTGAGAGTGGGAACACAAGCAGGAGTGGGGAAGGGAGAAGCAGGCTTCCTATGGAGCAGGGAGCCCAATGCGGGCTCAATCCCAGGACCCTGGGACCATGACCTGAGCCCAAGATATACGCTTAACGGCTGAGCCACACAGGTGCCCCAAATTCTGTAACATTTCTTTCCTCTGTGATGTAGCTGAAACTTGTTAGAAATGCCACCTTTAAGTGGGCTTATAACTTCTACACTTTCCATCTGTAAATTTCTACTGGTCCCCAGTGACTAACATTCCTCATATGGGATTCAAATATGGTCTGCTTTAGAATATTCTACAGAAAATACTGTAACCATGACATTCAGCTGTCATCTGCAGTTTGAACAATGGCTTAATAAAGTCAATTCTAATTTTAATAGGTAAAAAAATGTGATACAGAAAAATACGACAAAACCATTTTTTTAATCTATTAGATTCCAACAACTATAACTGAGTAGAACTCACAATATTGATGACAGTGAATATGGACTATTACTAATATAACAAATCAAATTTCAAGTAACATTATATACAAATCCACGTAACAAACCATACACCCTTCAGGTGTAACTGCAAAGGACAGTCACGATCTCTTTAAGTCTTCTGAGTACTGAAACCACTAAAACACACAGCAGCATGAGTCTCACCTGTTGCCATTTCTGCTGGAGATAGGTATCTTTGACTGAGTACAGATACTTGTTCATCTGGTCAAGAACGCCCTGATAATACACCATTGCAGAGTCATAGTTGCCCAGCAGCGCATACTCACGGGCCAGTTTTACATTCTCACTAATCATAACAAGACTCATGCTCAATCATAAGCTAAAAAAAAAAGAAAGAAAGAAATATTATATGTCTCCTAAAAATAAGTATACAAAGCCCTTCTCTAAAGTATACTTTCTGGAGCTCCTTCAAGAAGCTCACAATCACACACACTGCACTTTCCATCTCCATTTGCCAAGCATTTTCTCCTCCTTCAAAGAAAGTTCTTGGTTCCCACAAGCAAACCCCACCCAGCTCGGAGGGCAGTTCTCCCAGCATGTCTGCCCTCTGAACTCCTCAGTCTAAAATAAATTCTCCCCCTTCTAAAATCCCCTGGCGCTTTACCTGGACCTTTCATTCAAGACACTTGTCTACTCTGAATTATACTAATTCATCTATATGCATCTTATCTCTACTTGGAGAGGATTTATATCTGAAAGGTGTGAGACTATATGCTCAGTGCATGACACACAAGTCTTTTTTTTTTTTAAGATTTTATTTATTTTTTGACAGAGACAGCGAGAGAGGGAACACAAGCAGGGGGAGTGGGAGAGGGAGAAGCAGGCTTCCCACCAAGCAGGGAGCCCGATGTGGGGCTCGATCCCAGGACCTGGGATCATGACCTGAACTGAAGGCAGACACTTAATTGACACACAAGTCTTACTGAGCATCTGAAGAACAAATGCACCATGTCAGATACAGTTTTTGGAAGGCAGTGTGGAACAGCAGAAAGCACATGCGTTTCAAAGTTAGAAAATTCTTGGTTAGAATTAAAATTCTGCCACCTTGGTCAAGTCCCTTAACTTTTCTAAGCTTCGGTTTTTAAATATGTAAAACTGAGATAGTAACTACTTCCAAGACTTGCACTATAAGGAATAAATGACTATTTAAAGTACCTAGCATACTACTTGGCAAATAATAGCATGTCAATAAATGCTAACTGCATCTTCCCTGGAACTTTCTATATATGAGAACCAAGCACAGTCTTTGTATTAGTAGGCTATGGATATATGGATGTGGATATAAAGCATCAGAAGTAGGCATTTGATAAATGTCAGCTCTGTTAACGCTGACAATTACTATTATTTATTAACTGTATATAGCATGGTGTAGTGGAAAGTCTGAAAGATCTGCATTATTTTTGAGAGAGCAGTAAGTTAGGGTTGTGGCTTTCAAAATAAAAAGAAATTTGAAACACATGGCGAAAGAAATGCTTAGAGTTAATATGAATGAAGTTTCAACGTGGTGGAACTAAAAAATGATGGAATCGTGAAAGATCACAGGAAAGCTGAGAAGAGACAGATGCATGAAGGAAAAATTAAGGATCATTTTTTTTTTTTTTTACTCCTTTTGTTTGTCAGTGGGATATTCAAATAGATGTACCTCATAGATGAACAGAGAAAACTTCAATATGGGGACCTCTCTACCTAGCTTAATTTAATCTAGCCAGAGGCATTTCCTAAAACTGTGATTTTCGACACCTCCCTCCCTCACCCCACCTATGGTTAAGGTCAAGTGATGCAACTGAGTTTAAGTCCCATAGAGACCACTATGGCTCTTATGTTTTTTATTATTTAAATTCTTCACTCAGGGATGAGGTTTTCTGTGAAAAAGCATGCCAAGCAAACTTCTTGAATTTAATTTAATGTAGATTGTTTAGCTGGCACACAGAGCAGGCCAACCAGGAATATCTAACACTATGTGTTACACACGGGACCAAAAAGATTTTCTACCAAATAGACAAAAAAGATTGTCTACAAATAGACAAGAGAAGGTAGTCATATCCACACAGCCCAGAATTAGAGGACTGCATAAATCAAGATTAATGGGAAATGCTGGCGGGCAGAAGAGTTACAAACCAGCACTGCTATCCATACCAGAGCAGAAGAGGGAGGGTACTATGCTCCTTAGGACAGAGATTAGAGAAGTGGGATCACAACCTCAATGGAGAAGCAGAGATGTCAAAATCACACCAACAGCCTCAGGCTTCTGTTCTCTGCCAGTCCTTGGCAGTTCTCATTTCTAACCAGCTAAAGGTACAACTGCTGCACCTCTACCCAGTTAGGTTTGATTAATACATGTCATGTATATTTATTACGATCTTTAAACCCAAACATCTTGAATCTCAGTATCAGGTTCAATTCCTAAGTACAAGGCAAGCCAGGAAGCCAAGATAGCAACTGGCCCCCTTCCCAAAAACCAATCCTAGAAGAGCCACAGTTACTTTGTAGAAGGTTGATGGATCTTAGAACTGAATATAAAATTCAGAAAAACACTGAAATAATAGATGGTGATTTGGGTCCTGGTGTGTGGGAAAGTACAAGGCAGCTCAGAGGGAAATAGGGCCAGGTTAGAGTTTCTAACTGTGCCTTTTCTGAGGTCTATTGTCCTGCCATCCTTGCGTACCCTCCCCACACTTTCCACTGCAGGACAGAGAAGTAGCAGTGCAAGCCCAGTCCCTGACGGAGACAGCAGGGTACATCATGGCAAAGCCAGGCCTGGACAGAGTGGGGAGGTGATAGAAACAGAGGTCAACAGGACAGCTCTTGGGAGTGGTCTCCTGCTGCCACTCTTCCCCTCAGGTTAGGCTAGAGGGGAACAACTGAGAAAGACAGTTCTTAGGACGATCAGTTCCCAGGCTGAGAATCCCTTATGGCACACAATCAGGACATCAGGAAGCGATGAGGGGTGGTTGAAGATGACTGCAGATTCACCACATCCAACCACCGTAAGAAAGAGTGATAATAATTGACCTAAGCTGTCAATTCAGGAAGCTAGAAAAAGACTAACAAAGCAGACTGAAAAGCACAAGAAGGGAGGAGCTAAAGGGCCAAATTTAAATAAAAACTAAAGGGCACCTGGCTGGCTCAGTTGGTGTAGCATTTGACTTTTTTTTTTTTTTTTAAAGATTTTACTTATTTAATTGACAGAGAGAGAAACACACACAGCGAGAGCAGGAACACAAGCAGGGGGAGCGGGAGAGGGGGAAGCAGGCCTCCCGCTGAGCAGGGAGCCGGATGTGGGGCTCGATCCCAGGACCCTGGGATCATGACCTGAGCCGAAGGCAGACGCTTAACGACTGAGCCACCTTTTCTTTTTTTTAAAGATTTTATTTATTTATTTGACAGAGAAAGAGACAGCGAGAGCAGGAACACAAGCAGGGGGAGTGGGAGAGGGAGAAGCAGGCTTCCCGCGGAGAAGGGAGCTGGATGTGGGACTCGATCCCAGGACCCTGGGATCATGACCTGAGCCGAAGGCAGACGCTTAACGACTGAGCCACCCAGGTGCCCTAGCATTTGACTCTTGATCTCAGGGATGTGCTTTCAAGCCCCACGTTGGATGTGGAGATTATTTACAAATAAAATCTTACAAAAAGAAAGAAAACCCCAAAACACTGGAAAAGACTTAAAAAATCAAACTATGGGTCATTTAAAAATTGAGAAACAAATCTTGGCAAAACTGATAAAGGAAAAGAAAAAAGAACATGCCAGGACGCCTGGGTGGCTCAGCGTCTGCCTTCAGCTCAGGTCATGATCCCAGGGTCCTGGGACGGAGCCCCACATTGGCCTCCCTGCTCTGAGGGAAGCCTGCTTTTCCCTCCCCCACTTCCCCTGCTGTGTTCCCTCTCTCGCTGTCTGTCAAAAAATAAATAAAATCTTAAAAAAAAAAAAAAAAAAAAGAACATGCAAATAAAGAAAACAGAATGAAAAAGAGAAAATAACTGGACGGATCTGAGTTGAAAGAAAATGAAATTTTGGGGGCACCTGGGTGGCTCACTGGGTTAAGCAACTGCCTTTGGCTCAGGTCATGACCCTGGGGTCCCAGGATCAAGCCCAGGATTAAGCCCAGCATCATATGGCATTGCATCACATCGCATCCCATCAGGCACATCGCATCCCATCAGGCGCATCACACTGCATCAGGCTCCCTGTTCCGCAGGGGGCCTGCTTCTCCCTCTCCTTCTGCCTGCCGCTCCCCCTGCTTATGCTCTCTCCCTGTAAAATAAATAAAATCTTAAAAAAAAAAGATAAAAGATTTTATTTATTTATATGAGAGACAGTATGAGGGGGGAAGGATCAGAAGAAGACTTCCCACTGAGCAGGGAGCCTGGTAGAGGACTCTGGGACTCTGTATGTATGTAGGATCCTGGGACTCTGGGATCATGACCTGAGCTGAAGGCACACACTTAACCAACTGAGCCGCCCAGGTGCCGGAAATTTTTTTCTCCTTTAAAAATTTTTCTTATTTCCTAGAAAATGGAGTTTTAATTAAAGACCTCTACCTTTAAAAGGCTTCAGGTCCAGAGGATTTTTTATACGTGGGTTCTACCTACCTTCTAAACAGAAAGTAATTCTAATCACATAAAAGTTGACTGAGAAAACAAGGGAAAAACTGACCAACTCTTTTTAGGAGGCTGGGCTCACCTCAATTTAAATTGAATAAGGACAATATAAAGCCCATTTTGCTTATGAACATAGATGTGGAAATCCAAAATAGGAGCTAACAATTTTTCAAAGGACACACACACTCTCTCTGATCAAGAATATTTACTGCAGAGGGGCGCCTAGGTGGCTCAGTAGGTTGAGTGTCCACCTCTTGGCTTCACAGCTCAGGTCATGATCTGGGGATCCTGGGGTGAGCTCCTGAGCTCTGCGCTCTGCAGGGAGTCTGCTTGGGGTCCTCTCCCTCTCTCGCCCCTCCCCTGTCCTCTCTAGGATAAATGAATAAATCTTAAAAAAAAAAAAAAGATTTACTGCAGGAATGCAAGGATAATTTAAGATGAGAAAATCCACCCTTATAATTCCCCATACTAATGGACAAAAGGACTTCATATAGAAACAAGTAAAGAGCATAAAGGACAATACAAGAAAAAGAAAACCCAAATGGCTAAAAGTACAGATGCTACTAACAGAGAAATGCAAATGAAAGCAATCAGAGACCCTCTTATACATTCACCAGATTAAAAACAAATTAGTAACTCCAATAATACTTAGTATTGGCAAGGATTTGGGAAAAAGGAAACCCTCACATACAATTTGTAGATATACACTGGTATAGTTATTTTGGAGAGCAATCTGGCAGTCCTTAGAGAAGTTGCATATGCCTATATCCTATGACCCAGCAATCCCACTCTTCTGTAAATATTCCAGAGAAAGTCTCACACAGATCCACAGAGACTTGTTTTGGGATGTTAATGACAGAACTGTTTGAGAAATGAAGGAGTTGGAGGCAATCGATCTATTCCCTGCTAGAGAAATGGGTAAGAAAATGTGCTGGAGGGGTGCCTGGGTGGCTCAGTCGGTTGAACCTCTGCCTTTGGCTCAGGTCATGATCTCAGGGTCCTGGGTCAAGCCCTGCATTGGGTTCCCTGCTCGGTGGGGAGTCTGCTTCTCCCTCTCCCTCTGCCATTCCCCCCCTGCTTGTGCTTGCTCTCTCTCTCTCTCTCTCTCTCCCCCTGTCAAATAAATAAATAAAATCTTTAAAAAAGAAAAGAAAAGAAAATGTGCTGGATGCATACTCTGGAATACCATGTAGAAGATGGAAGCAATTAACAAAATTTACAAATAGCAACATGCACAGATCATCGAAAAACAGGGTTGGGTGAAAAAAAAAAGCCTTAGATACAGAACAAATCTAGATTACAATACCATTTTATAAATTCAAAATACATATGCTATACAAAACACTCTTTTGTCAGGAATATACACACATCGAAAAACACATTAAATATATTAGAGTGCCTTGGAGGATTAAGATACAGAAATATGAGTGGAGAAAGAGGATGAAGGGTAAGGAAGAAACAATAAACACTACAAAAGAAGGGTCTTCTATCAATATACAGTTACAGACAGCCTCTAAGATGGCTTTCGGTAGCCTCTGCCCCCTCGTTTCCACACCTTTGTGAAATCACCTTCACTTAAATGTGAACTTGTAACAAACAGAATATGCAAAAATAACAGAATGTCATTTCTGAGATTAGACTGCCTCTTGCTGGTCTGCTCTAAGCTGCCCTGTGCAGAGGCTCACGTGGCAAAGAACTGAGGGAGGCTCCAGGCCAAAAGCCAGTGAGGAACTGAGGCAGTCAGTCCAATAGTCCAGAGGAGCTGAATCCTGCCATAACCATGTGAGGGAGCCTGGAAGCCGATCCTTCCTCAGTTGAGCCCTCGGATGACTGCAGCCCTGACTGATACCTTGACTAGAGCCTGTGAAAGACCCTGAATCACAAGCACCCAGCTACGCCATGCCCACAGCCTGACCAAAGAAACTGTGAGAGAAATGTTTGTTGTTTCCAGCCCCTAAGTTTTAGAGTAATTTGTTATGAAGCAATACAGCTATGAACTGAGGTTTGTAAGTTACTCAAAATTGAGCATTTGAGATCCAAAAGAAAAAAAACCCATGACCTACATAGTGATTCCATGGAGTCATGACCACTGATAATATTCCATCTTAATAAAAGCTCCATGGAGAGGGAGCATGGCTGTTATTTACTGATAAACCCCCAGAACCTGGAAGCATGTCTGGCACACAGCAAATATTCAGTCAATCTTTGAATGAAGAATGCCAGATTTTTGTTTGAACTACTAAGATTTCTTATCTTTGTCTAGTTCCTGACCCTCCGCACTCTCACATTCCTTGATCCTCAACTCATCCCTACCAGAACTGTGACTGCTTCTGCCCCAAGGCTCTAAATGCCCTATAGTGACACCTAGTCTGGGAAACAATGTTAGAAGAGTATAGCTGGGGTCAGGTGCTGCCAGTATACAGTGTATCTAGATGAGCCTGGATAGCAAGACTCTGTTGTCTTCTCCCTTCTCTTCCTCTTTTCCTCAACTGACTCTCTCCAGATCTTTCTTCCCATCCCTCTACTAAAAAAAATCTAAATCAAGTCGTTACTGATATATAGGTGTCACCCTACTTTTTTTTAAGGATCATGATTCAATGTCCCACAAAGCATAAAGTTCGCTCCAGGCCTTCTTTGAAGGTTCTATGTTACAAATACTTCTTTCTAGTCAGATAAAATTCCTTAGCATCCAATGAATAGACATTTTCTAACAAAAAGAAATATAAAGTCAATCCAAGGCCACCTGAAAAATGACCTGAAAAATTTTTGATTATCAAAGAAACAATGTGTTTACTGAAAAATAGTATCAAAATACCCTTAGTTGACTAAATGTGAGACAGAAATAAATTTTCCTATTCTTCTAGTAGTAGTCTCTAAGACAGCCTTTTTCTCAAATGAGTATCAACACTGCAAATTTATGAGACTCCAATTTTCAAGAATATGTTCTTATCATTGCTAAAACTACACTGCAGGAGTACAGAAATGAGGTCTACCTGGCACAATTTCCGGCAATTTTTGAAGAAATGAATATATTGGAGAAAAGCCTATAGTCAAATTTTAACCACCATGAACAGTAAAGAGTATCTACTGGTTCCATTAATAGAACACTTATAAAAATGATATTGTCCAAAAACTGATTCTTGATTAGACAGATTACTAAAGAGAAAAATAACCATATGTGATGCCTACTTTATCTCACAGCAAGCATCTCCTTTACATTATCCTGTCAGAACCAACGTTTTGTTTACACAGCTTATGTATTCATTTTCACTAATGGCTAATTCAATTTATTTAAGCTAAGTAAGGTGCAACACGAAATTTTAATTCAAGTAACAGAGTCAAAAACCTTAGACAATAAAAAATATTACAGCAAAATTTCTAGCAAACTTAATAGTTGCTGTGGTGTGGAATCTCTACAAAGAGACTTAGGGTGTCTCTTTCTCCTCTAGGATTAAGGAAAAGAAGTGATTAAAGACACAGAAAAAGAATAGGCAATAGATCAAACATCTGAGGTTCTAAGATTCCTATGCTCTCCCAAAACAGCAAATATGGGGCCTTCCCTATTCCACACCTAAAAAGGATACCATATCCACATAGTTTTTTAAGGAGTTAGACTGGGTTCCACTAATATTTCAGTTTTTACTGTAATGTGCATAGGTAATTCATTCAAGAAGTATTTACAGAGCACCTACTCAGTTGCAAGGAATTGCACTGAAGACAAAATTAAGAATTAAGCCTTTAAATCCCTAAAGTTTAGTAGAAGGGACATCATTTGATCTATCCTAGGTGTATTTTCTGCACTTAGGAGGAAACAAGCATACCATAGTATTAGGCACAGGCAATCAACATCTATGTTAAAAATACTTATCTGTAAAACTGATGTCCTAAAACAAAAACAGATGAACCTTAATCATACATTTTCTTGAAGGCATTTCAATAAATCGAGTGTAACTTTAAAAGTGACAACACACTGTTAAGCAGTGTTCAGAATGTTCATCTCTGGGATATGAAAACAACCATAATGGTAATTTAGTCAGTCGCTAATGATTATAAATACATACAATACATGAGTGATCCATGACCAATTACAGCATGGCATACATTCTTCTTACTTTTATAATCACTGTATAATAAATTCTCAAGAAGCATGAGAAAGTTATCAAAAGAATGCCTGCTCAGGAAAAAAAAGAATACATATATCTGTATTTGGTAAACTTTCTGTTTACCCTGAACAAAACAAAATCAGTGAATATAACAATTAAAATGTAATTCAAAATCCATGTTCAAGCCATATCAATAAACACTACAAGCAAAATCTATTTAGCATATAATCAACACTGACCACATTGATTTGATACATTATCTTTTTAACCAATCATGTAGCTAAAAAGAAAAACCTAAACCACTGCTGTAAACAGAAATTCAACAATGCTGTTAGTACAGCAAATTTTACAAGATTCTCTAATTCTTAGTATTTGTCAGAACTGGGACACCAGTTTCAAAATAAAATGCAGAATCTGTTGTATAATATGCCAAGTACTGAATCTGTAAAATGCAAAAGCTTCTTGAATAACCAAAGCCATAGAGGAGCTTTACACAGCTTTCCACAGTCTAGGAATGTTGGAAATTGATCAGCACTGCCGTTTTTTTTTTTAAAGCATGATACAGTAATATTAATAGTAATAGTAATACAAAATAAAGAGTTCTGACTCGATTCCTGTGTGAGAACTCACTGATTACAAAAATCATCTCCTTTGGAAAAGACAATAGGGCTGCACATTGAGACATTTAGTCCTGTGAACTTTACAAGAATCTTCTTGACACCGTGGTGTTCTATCATTGTGGCAAAGATTCTAAAACATTAGGAATGTTTTCAGCAGTAACTAAAGGTCTGATTTCAAAGAGGAATACATAAGTGAATGCTTTCAAGACAGAAGGATGCAAAATTGTGCTATTGGAATTTAGTAACTGATATAAAATGGCACTTCGCAGTCAAAAGAGAAAACTATTTTTGATTAAATAAGGGCTGAGACTATCCACTGTAAGGTACTTAAGGATCCACGTTTATCTCTAACTTCGTCACCATACGCTATACGATATGAAACAAATGTTTCGAGGGATACATATTTTTAAAAGGTACCAACTCTTAATCAAAAGGGCCAAAAACCTCCCAGAGGGCGCCCAGCACCAGAATAAAGAAACATCCTCAACAATATCACACCTACCTAACAAAATGTAAGAAAAGAAGCTGCATCCCATTTCAAGGCTTTCGAGGTTTTTCAGGGCTGAGGGTATGGGGCGGGGGCGTGGACGAATTCGGGAGAGAACTGCTCAAAAAAGCTAAGAAATAAAGAGAGATGTGTTTTTCCGACCAGAGACTTCTCTAATGACACAGGCCTAGAAAGGGGATCGCCAGGAACCCCCGAAAGTCCCAGGCTGGATAGGATTCCTCAGGTAGGGAACCCGTCACCTGAGCCACAGGTGTCAGCGACAACAGCGAGGACCTAAGACCTCGGCGCCGGCAAGGGCGGGCTAATGGCAGGATACGCAGACGGCTCTCATTGCCGGCCCCGAATCCCTCGCCAAGCTGGCCACGGGGGCCGGGGATCCCCGGAGCACCGGGAGAGTGAACACTCACCTGTGGCTGCCGACGATCCTTGGGAAACCGCCCACCGCCAGGCGGAGGGGAACGGCCGTGCGTTGCTCAGGACGGCTAGGAAGTAGGGCCCTGCCCAGCCCCAACCACTCTGCTCCGTGCTCACGGCCCCAGGACGGCGGTGGCCAACCGTCACCAGCCCTCAGTGCTGCTTCAGCTCGTCAAGAATTTGAAGGCAAACCCGTCAGGGTCACTTCCGGTGCTGGGGGTGGCCTCGGCGACTCCAGCGCACGCGGGGCGACGCCCCGGGAGCGAGGACGCCGGGCGGCGTGCGCGCGCCGGGCGCCAGGCACCGGGCGGGGAGCTGGGCGGGGCTGGCTGGGGCGCGCCTGCGCAGTCCGCACCGCCTCCTGGCGGCGGTCGAGGCGGAGAATAGGGATGGTAGGGATATAAATTATTGTCGCGTATCGTACCTTGGTAACTTTTTCCAAAGTTCTCGCTCACTTTTCCTCCCATTTGATTTTCACCACACTCCTCAGAGGTTCGGAAGTTAGAAGGTCTATTTTACAGGTGAGAGTGAAGGGCCAAATAATTTGTTTGTGACATCCAAGTACGCAGAATTCGACTAAGGCTCTTGTCACGACAGAAGATGAATAAAACAGGGAATGGGTAAACAAAGATATTCGGACAAGGTGCTGGTGGAGTTTCATTTTCTTGATTTATTTTTTTGGTCATCGTTTTAATACAACCGGACAACACACAATACTATGCTGTTTCAGGATTTATCGATACGGACTCCACAGTACGATTGGCCATGCTTCCTCCAGTTTCAATCTCCATCCTCTTCCTCCACCTGAGGTGGAATGAGGCACTAGACACGTTTTCCTTTAGGAGTGCATGGTAATTAAACTTCTAACCGTAAGTCATCAATTTAACACAGATTTATATAAAGGCAATTCAAGGGAAATATATCAATTTAGTCCACAAATATTTATTGAACTACTATGATGTCGACACCGTTGTAGGCATTGAGTATACATACAGCAATCAAAAAAATTTAATGTCTCATGGAGCTCAAAATCTTGTAAAATTCTCACCTAAGTAGAAAATAGTAGTTTTGCTACGGTGGATAGGAACTCCACTGTAATGGAGCAAAGGAAATTGTAATTCGTATATCTTTAAAAAAAAAAATTTCGGGGAGGTACAGATTAATTACCCTAGTTAGCCTGAATCAACCTTCACCTTTTATATGTGTGCAAAGGTATGCTGAATTGTAAAGCCCATTTGTACTTTTAAAACTTCTCAAAACAGAGGTGCCTGAGTGGCTCAGTGGTTAAGCAGCCAAGTCTCTTGGTTTTGGCTCAGGTCATGATCTCAGGGTCCTGGGATGGAGCCCGATTCTTCTCTCCCTTTGCCCCCCCCCCCACGCGCACTCACTCTCTCTCTAAATATATCCTAAAACAAAACAAAACAAAGACTTCTCAAAACAAAATGAATACATATTTTTTAACAAAATGAATACATATTATATAATTCTATTTATATGAAATTCTAGAACGAGCAAAACTAATCTATAGCAAAAAGCTATCAGTGTTTGCTTGAGGCTGGATTAAGGGTGGGAGGAGGGAGGAAAAGGATTAGACTTCAGAGAGGCATGAGGAAAGGTTCTGAAGTGATGGAAATGTTACATATCTCAATTAGGGTAGTGGTTACACAAATGTATGTATTTATTTAAAAACTCTTCGAAGAGAACACATAAAATGGATGCATTTTATTGTGCTTAAATCATACCTCAATGAAGTTAATTTTTTTATTTTATTATGTTAATCACCATACATTACATCATTTGTTTTTGATGTAGTGTTCCATGATTCATTATCTGCGTATAACACCCAGTGCTCCATGCAGAACGTGCTCTCCTTAATACCCATCACCAGGCTAACTCATCCCCCCACCCCCCTCCCCTCTAGAACCCTCAGGTTGTTTCTCAGAGTCCGTATTCTCTCATGGTTCATCTCCCCCCTCCAATTCCCCCACCTTCATTTTACCCTTCCTACTATCTTCTTTTTAACACATAATGTATTATTTGTTTCAGAAGTACAGGTCTCTGATTCAACAGTCTTACACAATTCACAGCGCTCACCATAGCACATACCCTCCCCAATGTCCATCACCCAGCCACCCTATCCCTCCCACCCCACCACCACTCCAGCAACCCTCAGTTTGTTTCCTGAGATTAAGAATTCCTCATAGCAGTGAGATCATATGATACATTTTTAAAGTAAAAAACCTCCAAAGAGCGGCTTACGTTCACTTGTTCAGTTTCTTCACTAGTTGTACCACTTAGGGAAGACTATGCTAAGCTGTAGAAGCCCCTAAATCAGAGGTTTCAAACAACAGGATTTTTTTTTTTATGGGAGTATAAACCCCCTTATACCAAAAAAGAATCTGAGTTTACCAAAGGGGCTATAAAGTCATGCCCCTTTGAACACTTTTTTCTTTTCTCATTTACTCTATATGTTCATAGCAGAGTGAATGCAGGCACTGGGACCCTTGGCCATGGGGAAAAATGGGGGGGAGTAACTTACACAACTTCTTCCTGGGTATGATGCATGCCACTTTTGCCCACATCTCATTGGCAAGTCGTGTGACCAAGCCTGACTTCAAAGGGACAAGGATGTGCAACTGCAGAGTGCTCTGAAGGAGAAACAGTATTTGTATACCACACTCCTGACTACTACACTAGTCATTTCTTCTTTCACAGGGTAGCTTCTACAACCACCAGCCTTCTGAAGTGATTGTGTCCAAACTGGGACTCATAAAATTATTATTATTATAATTATATATTTTTTCCTAGTGAGTAGTCAGATTAATTTGGCGGAATGATAGGGCACATGAAGGGAAATTACGGAAAAAGAAGTAGAAAGGTAGGTGCCAATAAAGGGTGTAAACTTTATTCAATTGGCAAAAAGGAGCCAATGAAAGTTTTCAAATGAAAGCATAAGTGACACAGCAAATAGGGAGATTAATTTGGCAGCTGTGAGTAGGAAGATTTGAAGGGGAGGAAGAAGAGATTGGGAGACTGTTGTAAGAGGTGTAGTGACCTCTGGAATTACACAGAAGATATTTCTAGAAAAAATAAAATACATTAAATCATTTTTTAAAATTTAAATTTTTATTATTTACTGTTTTATCTACTAAATTTAAATGTTAAAAATTTATGTTTCATCAGAGAAATCTAAAAGGACTTTCAGGACCAATTTATTAATTTTACTCACCTGGTCAATTGTATCTGGCAGTCCTTGCCTACATACTTCAAACATTTGAGCCATCTCTTAGAATACAGAGTATATACGAGAAAATTCTAACCACGATTAAGAATCTGCTGGATTTTTAGATTATGTGGCAATATTTGCAGTAACACACAGGGGCAGATCCCCAGTGTTATTCACTAAGCGTGTAATATACATTCTTCCTAAATAATAGCTTCCATCACCATCCTGCTACTCCCAGACTGCTGAATACTATGGGGAAAAAAAAAATCACACCACCATGAAGATTGATGCACCACAATTGTGTAACTTCCAACCCACCTGAAATATACTTTTCTGCATGTTCCACCTTAGTTCTCTCTCCTACTCGCTTCACATTAGTTATTTCAAACTTTCACCACTTTCCTCAAGCCAACCTCTACCCATTTCCACCCTTTCAGCAAATCACGATGTCTCCACCAGAGAAAATGGAAGCTATCAGATTGAAATTCCCTCAACTTGCTCCCTGTGGCAGAGACTATCATCTGGCCACCAAATACTCATTTTCTTTACTCAGTAACAGAACTAAGCTTGATGGAATTGGGCCATCTAGAATGCAGACTACATTTCCAGACTCTCATGCAGGTAGGTGTGGCCAGGGATCTGACTTCTGGCCAGTGGAAGTGTTACGTAGAACTCTTAGGAAGACACCTTAAAGGGAGAGGTCCTGAAACTCTCCCTTACCCCCTTCTCACATCCCCTCTTTTTACCAGGTGAGAACAGGGAACAGATGGATAGAAATAAGAAGCCAGCTGCTGATGTAAGTCACCTATAGGATATAAGCCATATGATGAAGGTAGCAGAATTGAACAGACGAAGTGTGGGCTGACTTTGTGGAGCTGCCATACCTGCTATGGACTGCCAACTCCAGGTATTGTATGTCTAAGCAGTGGTTGTTTTGGGTTTTATATGCAGCTAAACCTAATCACAATACTTGTACCGTCCAACTTACACATGTCTCTACTTCACACTTGCCCTTTGGCTTTCGCCTCCCATTTCAATGAAAGCTTAGTTTCCTTTGTCTACGCCCACGTCCTCCCCTTGAACTTAAAATTTGATTTTGGTTTTATTGCCAATTTATGTATTTATATTTATATGCTTCAAAATTCAAATGATACAAAAGGCTATATAGTGAGAAGTCTACTTTCTTGCCACCCTAGAAATCCAGTTCCCATCCCCAGAGATAATCAATGACATCACATTCATTAATTACCTTCCAGAGATATTCTTTTATTCTACACGCAATTAAATAATGCCATTTCTTGGCCCTCTCATGGGTTTTCTCATATTCTGCCAGTTTATGTCTTCAATCAAAGGACATTCCCTTTTGGTTCTTATACCCTTTATTTTTTTAAAGATTTTTTATTTATTTGATAGAGAGAGACACAGTGAGAAAGGGAACACAAGCAGGGGGAGTGGGAGAGGGAGAAGCAGGCCTACCGCTGAGCAGGGAGCCCGACGTGGGGCTCGATCCCAGGACCCTGGGATCATGACCTGAGCTGAAGGCAGACGCTTAACGACTGAGCCACCCAGGTGCCCCTACCCTTTATTTTCTTACTAGGATTTCCTATCTTTACATTTGTTATGAGAAATTTTTCTTTATATCATTGTGCATAGTTTTTTTTTTATGATTTTATTTATTTATTTGAGGGGGGAGAGCACAGAGGGAGAGGGAGAAGCAGACTCCCCGCTGAGCAGAGAGCCTGATGTGGGACTTGACCATCATTGTGCATAGTTTTAAGAGCCATTGTACTATTTTGCCAATTCCAGATGTTGGAATAGGCTCTTGGGGTTGATCTCCACTGTTTTTTCTTTTGAGAATAGGTCATATTTTTGTATTTCTTTGTATGACAGGTGATTTTGAAGTGTATCCTTGATATTGGATATGTTATGTTACAGATACTCTGGTTTAAATCTGTGATATATCTCTGGAGGTGTTTTTTAGTTTGCTTGTTTTGTTTTGTTGTTAAGCAGGCAATTAACTTGATTTGATTTGCTTTCTGTTGGGCAGCACCTCAAATGCCAGTTTAATTCTTTTGTTCTTAGGATGCTTTGATTCTTCCCCACAGATGTGTGGCAATGATTCAGCTAGAGATTTGGGGCTTTCTCAGGCAAGATATCATGAAAATTAGACACTCAGGGCGGCTGGGTGGCTCAGTTGTTAAGCGTCTGCCTTCAGCTCAGGTCATGATCCCAGGGTCCTGGGATGGAGTCCCACATCGGGCTCCCTGCTCGGCGGGAAGCCTGCTTCTCCCGCTCCCCCTGCTTGCGTTCTGTCGAAAAATAAAAATAAAAATCTTAAAAAAAAAAAAGAAAGAAAGAAAATTAGATACTCATCCAGTGCCATTCCTCTCTTTCAAGGGTTGACTTCCATCCAGAATCTGCCTGCTCTTGGTTCCACTCAGTATCTTTAGGTGGCTGTTTTTGTATTTTCCCCAGAGTTTATAATAGTTCTATGCGGTAAAGTCAATCCATTAGGAGCTTATTTGATCACAGTAGAAGCAGGATCCAGTTATCTTTCAGGTAGATCATTTGGATGCTAGTTTAGCTAATAAACTTGAAGGACCAGAATGAAATCAAAGAGTACAGTTAGAAAGTTATTGCAGTAATTCAGGCAAGAGCTGATGAGGGCCTCAACCAGAGTAGTTAACAATGGGGCCGAAGATGATGAGTTAGAGAAAAATGCATAAGGTAAAGTAACTGAGTTTCATGATTGATTGCATGGGAGATGATCAAAGTACAAAATGACCTCCTTAAATTGTTCTGCAAATCAGATTATACACAAATATAAATTCTATACTAATTAGGGTAAGTTCAGCAACAGTAACAAATGCAGATTTTATATGCAGGCGGGTGCGTGCGCGCACACACACACACACAGTTTTGTTTGTTTTCCTTTTCTCTAACATTTCTGCAGTTTATCAGTCCAGCCTGGACAGACAGCCCCACACCACACAATCTTTCAGGTAACCAGGTTCTTTTTTTTTTTTTTTTAAGATTTTATTTATGAGAGAGAGAACATGAGTGGGAGGGGGTAGAGAGGGACAAGCAGACTCCCTGCTGAGTGGGGGGGAGCCTGAGGCAGGGCTCAATCACAGGACCCTGAGATCATGACCTAAGCTATAGTCAGACACTTAACTGACTAAGCCACACAGGCGCCCTCAGGTAACTATGTTCTACTCATTTTGTTGATCCACCACCACTAAGGTGTTTCCCTTGTTTTTATAGTCAATATAAAGTCACCACTCTGTCCATGTTCCATCCTGTGGGGAAGAGGGAAAGAGCAAGTGGAGGGCAAGCAGTATCAACCTTAAGTGTATATCACATTTGCTCATATCCTAAGGGCCAAGACTTAGTCATGTGGCCACACCTAATTACAAGCGAATATGAGAAACATGGGCTCTAGCAGGGCAGTCAAAATTTGGACAGGGATGGGGGCTCTATTCACAAAAGAATGAGAGAATGGACGCTGGGGAACAAGAGCAGCTTATGTCATTAGTCAACCACTCTGGGAACTAAGTACTCATGAGAACCCCTTTTTCATCACAGAACAAATTTAACCCTTCTCCAGGGCAAAGAACTCGAAGTTCCACCCAGATTCTGAATCCGGTAGTATGTCTAGGATCTCTGGATCTTAAGTAGGAAGCAGGGGAGACGAGGTATTAGGGACGACAATAACTGCCTATGTTTCAGACATAAATTTGACATCTTTCCTCTATCTTTCACACACATAAGCAGATACATTTTTTGTGTGTTTCATTTTGGCCTAACAAAATAGAGTCACAAGCATGCCAAATGTGGGTCTACAGTGTAGTATAATGAATCATAGGAATAATGCAACTTGCATCAGCTATACAATGACCTCATGTAGACCAAATATAATTTTATAAGGAAGTGCAAACAAGAGGAAAAAGGAAACTAAGAATGATGGTAATGCTTGAAAAAGGAAAAGCAATACAAAACTAAAAATGTGTTCATCCGTGTAAAGTTGATTTAAGATATAGCATCAATATATGTATTTTCTGTCATGTGATAATTGTAAATAAACGAAAACAGATTAGCCAGCAACTACGTATTTTAAAATTTTAAAGCAGACTCAAGGGGCGCCTGAGTGGCTCAGTCATTAAGCGTCTGCCTTCAGCTCAGGTCATGGTCCCAGGGTCCTGGGATCGAGCCCCGCATCGGGCTCCCTGCTCAGTGGGGAGCATGCTTCTCCCTCTCCCACTCTCCCTGCTTGTGTTCCCTCTCTCACTGTCTCTGTGTCAAATAAAATCTTTTATAAAGAAAGAAAGAAAGAAAGAAAGAAAGCAGGCTCAAATGATACTAAATGAGTCTGATAATTAGAAAGGTTTAATTCTGTGCTAATCTAAAGGAAGCCTTTAACATGAAATATTTATTGTACTTATGTTGGGCAAAATGAAAACATTTTAGTGGGTTACACTACTCAGTTTGCCTTAACCCTATTATCATTAGTTATATACATTTTAATTCTAAAACATCGAATTTTTAATCATAAATTATCTCTGAGAATAAAGATTAAAATAATTTTTGAAAATGAAAATCAATATACGTAAGTGCCTTGATAGTCAGCTTTCCACACATAATTGAAAGATCTGAATTTCTTTTTTATTATTATCCCAGCAAATGTTACACTAGAGAAAATGATTGGGAAAATACAAATAGAGTCATTAAAAACACAGGCTGATTATTCATATCTACTACATTCAGAAGTATGCAAAACAATTTAGTTATATTGCAAAGCTGTAATTCCTTTTCCTAACAAAGCATTATTTTATAAAACTGTAGTGTTGTATTGATTCAATCTTAATACAAAATACTTATATATACAATACAATATAAAAGTAAACTGTGGGACAGTGCCTTCCACAAAGGGATATATTAAGGCGCTTTACAAATATACTAATATATTGACCCAAATTATTTTTTGCTTTAGATTAAAACAAACAGGCTAAATAAATGTTTCACTTTAAATACCAAAGGGATTTTGTTTATTTTTGTTTATTAAAGAAAAATTTCTAAAGTACCTTAGGTAACAGCAGCAGCAATATCTAAAACTCCTCCCACTGTATTCTCTAATTTCTAACATATTATTAAGTCAGAATAAAACATTTTCACTCACAGTTTTGCACTTTGCAACAGCAGAAGGTAATAACTTTTTAAAAAAGTCAATCTCAAAGTGACTTCTTAGTCATACATTCTATAGTTCCTATTACAAATAAGGTAGAAAAGATACAGCAATAGGGCCTGCCTTAGAATGTCACTGACAATACATAATAGTATCTACAATTACATAATTATAGAACACATTTTATAAATACTATTGATATACATAAAAAGGGGTAAGTATAAGAAAGACAGCAAGTTTTTTAATAAGTGGGAAAATTATTTGAAAAAGAAAACACACATAACCAATGTTTTCACTCTATTTCAATTGAAAGCATAGAGGTTTTTTCATGTTGTTCTCATCTTTTTGGTCAGGAAACACCAGAATCTGTGCTCTAAGAACTGGATATGGTTTGGGAATAAGACAGCTAATAAGTATATCCAAACTGTAACAAACTGCAGATATCAAAGGCTTCTATACTGCTTTACACAAACAGCAAAAGCTTATGTTGTCAGAGGAAATTTTAAAAGAACACAAAATTTGTAGTGTCAACAGATTTTGTGGGGAGGGTGGGGGAGGAGAAAGCACCTTAGTTTTCCTACAACATAAATGTAACAAAGTTGGTTTTGTACTGCATTGCACCACAATCCTGAAGTAAAACAACCAAATGGAAATTTCAATAAATCTGACTTAGAAAACCCAAAGAGCCAGAGGGATATCTTAAAATTTGAGTACTGAGCTAAAAATTCTTGAACTACTTTGGCAAAGGATTTTATAGCACTAATCAAATGTTCCATGAAGTGAAGACTGCCAACTCATTATGGTGCCTTTTCTTACAACTCTCTGATTAGAAGTCCTTCACAAATATTTCTGTATCAAGCCTGTAACATGCCAAACATCTATTTCAATGCCCTCAAGAGTATGTTTAAGATGTCTTAGTGCTGTACCAGCAAGAAAGAGGCATTCCTAGGGATATCTTAATACATGGTACAGACTTTTCCCATCACAAATTATCAGTGTTTATACAAGATGTGCGAATCTGAGTACTAATCAGTAAATTTAAAGCAAAGTTCTTAGTTTAATAGATCAGTGTTCTTACAGGACAGAGGTCCTTAACCAAGTTTGTGAGTTTTCAACATGTCCAGAATTCCTAAGGCTGCGTGCGGCATTATATATGTGTGTGTTGATGTGTATTTTTCTGGGAAAAGAGTCCCCACCTTTCATCAGATTCTCAAAAAAACCCAATGAACCCCAAAGACCCGTGGTTTACAAGCTGAGCTCTGAGAGGGACACCTAGAGAAAGGTGGGAAGTGTAAGCTAATAAGTCTTTGTTGCCTGTCCCAGTTCAACTGGAACAGCTTTGCGTTTAATTTTACTTACACATGTGACTTCCACTAGCTTTTTTCTATTAGTTTGATAATCACTAAAATTATGCCTCTTCTTATCCAGACATATAAAATTTTGATAAAACAATTCCCCACCAGTGGAGCTTAAAGAAAAGGAAGTAAAACACAAATTTTACTTATGTCAGAATACAGCCCTTTTCCCCTTCCTAAAAGAGAAGCTAAATGTATTTTGGTATGAAACCACAAGTGTTCTTAAAACCTAAACATTATATATAAAAGGCATGCTGAAAAACATATTATTTAACCTTAAATTAAGTTAGGAGGATTTGAATTTTCTACTAAGACCACTATGTAACTTTTTCTAATTACTAACGGCCACCTTAATTAAGAATTAAATAATTTTTTCACCAGTTAACCTGCCTATAGGTAAAATACAGCCAAATAGCCAGATTTCCTTTGCCATAACAATCCATGTATACAGCACTGTTCTGAAAGAGGAAACGTGTAACATTACTGATGACATAACCAAAACTGTCACTACAAAGAAAAAGTAATTTTCTAGTGAGTACCCACAAATAATTTTTCTAATTAAAGTTTCATATGAAACTGAAAATAATCTCTCTGCTTAGGATGGTAGAAACTTTAAAAAAAATTTATAAGTAAAAATATGAAAGAAGGTTAAGCATTCAGTACTGTGAATTTTGACTTATGGCAACTTTGTTCCCTTTTAAAAACTAGAAGCAGCATTAAAAAATACCGGTATAGAGGGGCGCCTAGGTGGCTCAGTCGTTAAGTGTCTGCCTTCGGCTCAGGTCATGATCCCAGGGTCCTGGGTTTGAGCCCCGCATTGGGCTCCCTGCTCGGCGGGAAGCCTGCTTCTTCCTCTCCCACTCCCCCTGCTTGTGTTCCCTCTCTCACTGTGTCTCTCTCTGTCAAATAAATAAAATCTTTAAAAAAAAATTAAAATTAAAATTAAAAAAAAAATAAAAAATACCGGTATAGAAAGAAAAATAGTAGTGCTTTGCTTCTTTTAAAGCCAGTAATTCATGAGAAATAAATGCTAGAAGATTAAATATTCCACGGGGGGGGGAATCCCAGATAATCTGCATTATTTTTTCTTCTGATGAACATACTATTTCAACCCTGTATTTCTCAGTTCCAAAATGTAAATTATCAGATTATCATTAGCCTAGGAACACTCATCACCATCATGGCTTAATTTCTATAGCTTATTTGCACCAAAAACAAGGTTATGGGGTTTAAAAAAAAAGAGCTCTTTGAATGTGGGGTACATTTCATATTTGGTTAAAGCAAGATAAAACTAAACCTGTCTTTCAAAAAAATTTCAAACACTCTTGTCTTTTAAAATTATTTAGTGTATGTACAAATAGATACCAGGCTTCTCCTTTTAAACAAAGCACTATTTTTTTAAGTACTTTAAGTACCAAGAACTGACTATAATATTCAGTTCATAATTTACTTTATAACAATTTTTTCTAAATTACTGATTAAAAAGGCTGGAATAAATTAACATTTTAAAAAAATTTTCCATAATTTAGAAGCATAAAATATTGTACACAGAGCACTCATACACAGCTCTGTCACATTTGCATAATTTTACTCTTGGAGCCTCAAAAAACTCTGCGTTTCAGGTCTTTTTGCAAATCCTCATTATAATAATTTCCTAGTGTGTTAAACATATACTAGATCACGATTTTTGATCTCTGAGCCTGTGTGATCATCATCTTCATCTGACTGTTGCTCTGAGCCTTGTGAATTAATATATTCATATTCAATAGGCTTTGGATAATTATATGGGTAGCCATTGTCATCAAAAAACCTCCGAAAGGTAAATTCATAGAAAGCATGTTCAGGGTGCTTTCCATTTTTATACCATCCGTTGAGAGTGTCATTTACATTTTCCTCCTCATTATCATCACTCCATAACTTATCAGGATCAACAGGATCAAAATTTGATGTATCTGTTGGGTGTGTGATTTTAGGAATATATGAAGCAGATTGCTGTCTCAGGTCGCTGGAGAAATCAATTGTTTTAAAAAATGGATGAGCTTTTATTTCATCAGCCCCATTCTTGCCTAAGCGATCTTCTGGTCCTCGGCAAAGTTTAATAATAAGATCAGATGCTTCAGGACTCAGCTTAGCTTGAGGTGGAATGTGAAGAGATGTCTGCCAGTTGATAACCTTCAAAGAGGATTTTTAGAAATTAGGAGGGAAGAGATAAATAAGAAAAACAAAAATTTCCTCCAGGTTTTATACCAAAAAGTTTTACCAGACTATTTGCATCTTTAAAAAGAAATCTCATGGTATTTTGCCTTCCTTACCTTTAATAATAAATGAATCAGTGGTGGGAAATAACCTTTCCTCCCATTCCCTCCACTCCAGGCAACTTATACTCACATTACAAGACTCATCATTTTAAGTTTTAGCTCCCCTGTTAAGTTCTTCCACCTATGGCAAAAATGACTATTTCTACTGTGCCTCCCATTCTATGTATTTACTATTACCATAGTATCTTTAATACTTTGTGGCACCTATTTATGTCTGTGTCCTTCTACCACAGAAAAACTTCCATAAGGCTAAAGACTGTGTTTTGTCTTTGTATTTCTCAGTGCCTGGCAAGTTGCCTGGCACATAATTAATAGATGTTCAATAAATATTTATTCTGGGGGCGCCTGAGTGGCTCAGATGGTTAAGCATCTGCCTTTGGCTCCCAGGTCATGATCCCGGGATCGGGCCCCACATCAGGCTCCCTGCTCAGCGTGGGGCCTGCTTCTCCCTCTCCCTGTCTCCCTGCTTGTGCTCTCTCTGCCTCTCTCTCAAATGAATAAATAAAATCTTAAAAAAAAAATAAATATTTATTCTGGCTTTGAATAAAACAGAATGAGGGAGAGAGGGAAGGAGGAAGGAAAGAAGGAAGGAAAGAAAGAGGGAGGGAGGAAGGGAAGGAAGGTAGTAGGTAATGAAGAAATATTTGTTACTACTGAGTTTTGAAAGTTCTTTTTATAGTCTAGATACAGTCCTTTGTGGGAAATGTAATCTGCAAATATCTTCTCCCAAGCTGTAGCATGTCTTCATTGTTTTGACTGTGTTTTGTTTAGTTTTTAAAGACTTTATTTATTTATTTTTAAAGATTTTATTTATTTGACAGAGAGAGACACAGTGAGAGAGGGAACACAAGCAGGGGCAGAGGGAGAGGGAGAAGCAGGCTTCCTGCAGAGCAGGGAGCCTGATGCGGGGCTCGATCCCAGGACCCCGGGATCATGACCTGAGCCGAAGGCAGATGTTTAACGACTGAGCCACCCAGGTGCCCTTTATTTATTTGAGAAAGGGTGTGCATGACCCTGCAGGTGCATGCCAAGGGGGGCGGGGGGGGGAGGGGAAGAGCAGAGGGAGAGGGCGGGGGAAAGAATTTCCATCAGACTCCTAGCTGAGCGTGGAGCCCAACACAAAGCTCGATCTCATGATCCTGAGTATCATGACCTGAGCTGAAACCAAGAGTCACACGCTCAACTGACTAAGCCACCCAGGTGCCCCTTGACTGTGTCTTCTGTATACTGAAAGTTTTAAGTTTTGATGAATTCCAATCTCTCAACTTTTTCTTTTATGGCTCATGACTTTGGTGTCATTTCTAAGTATTCTTCATCTAACCCTAGGCCATAAAGATTTTCGCCTGTGTTTTCTTCTAAAAGTATTATCGCTTTATGTTTTATCTCTAGATCGATGATCCATTTTGAGTTAATCTTTGTGTAAGGATGAAGTTTACATTGAGTTTCAGTACTTCTGTATATGGCTGACCAATTTTTCCTATATCATTTGTTGAAATACTATTCCTTCTCCATTTGCACCTTTGTCAAAGATCAAATGGTCAGATTTGGGTGGTTCTATTTCTCCATTCTCTATCCTGTTCCTGACACTTGATTTACGTTTTGTCCTTTTGCCAATATCACCCTGTCTGGATTACTGTAACAGTAAGTCTTAAAATCAAGTTGATTCCTCTTTCTATTTTATATTTAAATAAATAAATATTAAATAAAAATATTAAATAAATATTAAGTAATATTAAATAAATATTTATTTTTAAGTAGGCTCCATGCCCAGCGTGGAGCCCAATGTGGGGCCTGAACTCACAACCCTGAGATCAAGACCTGAGCTGAGATCAAGAATCAGATGCTTAACTGAGTCACTCTGGCAGCCCCTTTGTTTTTGTTTTTTTTTTTTAAGATTTTTTATTTATTTGACAGAGAGAGAGAGCACAAACAGGCGGAGTAGCAGGCAGAGGGAGAGGGAGAAGCAGGCTCCCTGCTGAGCAAGGAGCCCAACGTGGGGCTCGATCCCAGGACCCCGGGACCATGACCTGAGCTGAAGGCAGTCGTCTAACCAACTGAGCCATCCAGGCGCTCTGCTCTTCTTTTAAAAAAATTGTTTTCATTATTCCAATTCCTTTATCCATCCATATATATTTTAGAATTGGCTCATCTATGTCTACAAAAATTAGAACAAAATTAAATCTATAGATGTTTTTGGAGATAAGTGATAGCTTTACTATGTTGAGTCTTTCAATCTATCAACATGGCATGTGTCTGTATTTATTAAGATCTTTCTTGATTTCTTTCATTAGAGTTTGTAGCTTTCAGCATACAGATCTTGTTCATGTTTTATTAAATTTATACCTACATATTTCAATTTGGGGAAGCTTCTATAAATGGTACTGCTTTTAAATTTCAGTTTCTGGTCATTTATTGCTTGAATATAGAAATACAATAGATTTGTATGTATTACCCTTATATCCTAGAACCTTGCTAAACTCACTTCTATGGGTTTTTCCATAAATTTCCTGGGATTTTTTTTTTAAAGATTTTATTTATTTATTTGACAGAGAGAGCACAAGCCCCAAGGATATCTGTTCTTACCAGTCTTATTAAGCATAGTTCTGGAAGTCTTAGCCAGTATAATATAGCAACAAAAGAAATAAAAGGCATACAGATTATAAAGAAAGAAAAACTTCCCCTATTCAGAGATCATGACATAATTTTCTATATAGAAAATCCCCGGGAAGGGGAGCCTGGTGGCTCAGTCAGTTAAGTGTCTACCTTAGGCTCAGGTCATGATCCCAGGGTCCTGGGATTGAGTTCTGCATAGGACTCCCTGCTCTGCAAGGGGCCTGCTTCTCCCTCTCCCTGCTGCTCCCCCTGCTTGTGCTTGCTCTCTAATAAATGGGTAAAATCTTAAAAAAAACAAAAAACAAAAAAACCCCCAAATATCCTTGCCTTGTTCTTTTATTTTTTTATAGATTTTATTTATTTATTTTAGAGAAAGAAAGAGAGAGAGCAGGAGTGGGAGGGGAAGAGGGGAGGGAGAGACAGAATCTCAAGCAGACTCCATGCTGAGCGTGGAGCCTGACACGGGGCTTGATGCCAGGATCCCGAGATCATGACCTGAGCTGAAACCAAGAGTCAGATGCTTAACCAGCTGTGCCACCCAGGTGCTCCATCCTTGTTCCTTTTTTTTTTTAAAGACCCCATTTATTTATTTGAGAGACAGAGAGAATGAGAGACAGAGAGCACGAGAGGGAAGAGGGTCAGAGGGAGAACCTGACTCCCCGCCGAGCAGGGAGCGCGATGCGGGACTCGATCCCGGGACTCCAGGATCATGACCCGAGCTGAAGGCAGTCACCCAACCAACTGAGCCACCCAGGCGACCCTCCATCCTTGTTCTTGATTTTAAGGAAAAAGCATTCAATTTTTCACACAGACACACAAACACACACACATTTTTATATACATATATATATATGCTTTCATATATGCATATATTAAAACGAAGGTGAAATAAAGACACTTTCAGACAAAATAATCTGAACTAAACCTGAGGGAATGCATTACCAATAGACCTATACTAAAAGAAATCTAGGGGTGCCTGGTGGCTCAACCGGTTAGGCAACCGACTCTTGATTTCTGCTCACGTCATGATCTCGGGGTCCTGGGACTGAGCCCTGTGTTGTGCTCCAGGCTCAGTGCGGAGTCTGCTTGGGATTCTCTCTCCCCCTCTCCCATTGCTCCTACCCCCACTTGCGTGCACACGCTCGCTCTCTCTCTCAAAAATAAATAAATAGGGGTGCCTGGGTGTCTTGGTTAGGCATCTGCCTTCGGCTCAGGTCATGATCCCAGTGTCCTGGGATCGAGCCCCACATCGGGATTCCTGGCTCAGTGGGGAGTCTGCTTCTCCCTCTCCCTCTTCCCCTTCCCCAGCTCATGCTCACTCTCTCTCTGAAATAAAGAAAATCTTTTTTGTTTTTTAAGATTTTATTTATTTATTTGACAGAAAGAGACAGCAAGAGAGGGAACACAAGCAGAGGGAGTAGGCGAGAGAGAAGTAGGCTTCCCGCCTAGCAGAGAGCCCCATGTGGGGCTCAATCCCAGGACCCTGGGATCACGACCTGAGCCGAAGGCAGACGCTTAACAACTGAGCCACCCAGGTGCCCCTGAAATAAAATCTTAAAAAAAAAAAAAAGAAAAGAAAAAAAATATAAAGCAAGTTATTTTTATCTTATTTATTTTTAAGTAGGCTCCACACCCAGCGCAAGACCAACATGGGCTCAAACCCACAAGCTTGAAATCGAGACCTGAGCTGATATCAAGAGTTGGACACTTAACCAACTGAGCCAATCAGGCGGCCCAAAAGTTTTAAATATAGTATATTAAATGCAATAAAGAAGTAGTTACAACTTAGGGGGAAGCATCATAGAAGAGATAACTTCAAGATACTTAAAGGATGACTAAGAATGAGTTAGTTTAGGAGTTAACCATGTTTAAGAAAGTGGGGAGGGTCGTGGAAGATGGGAAAGAAAGGAGGACATTTCAGACAGAGGGAATGATATGGACAAAGGAAAAAAGGGTAAATTTGGATTTTAATCCATGCACATGGGAACCACTGAAGGGGTTTTAATGGGACTATTTATGGTCCAAATCAAAGGCAACTTCTCATTTAAGTGCCAGAGGTAATTTCAAGTGGAGATACATACTTTGTTTGTAGTTTGGGGGTAGAATGTGCATGGAAGGTAACAAAGCCAGGAGCCAGAGGTGACAAAAAATAAATTAGGATAAATCTGCAAACAGTACTAAAGACTTCCATGAGAATGAGTGAGGGGGAATATAATAGTATGACAACAGGATGATGCAGAGTAAAATTCACCTGTGGAATTTTAGTGGCTTCCTATAACCTTACAAGTTCATTTTTTTTTTTTTAATATGAACTCTATCCCCAATGGGGGCTCGAACTCACGAACTCATGACCCCAAGATCAAGAGTCACATGTTCTATCAACTGAGCCAGCCAGCAACCCCCTTGCAAGTTCATTCTTAAATTCCAAATTAAGATGCTCTAAGTAAAGGACTGCTAAAAGTCTGTGATATAAGGACTTTGTAACAATTCTTTGGTATAGATTCTATCTTACCTTCATTTGCGTTTCTAATGGTGTTTGTGCCAAGAAAGGCGGCTGTCCCACCAGCATTTCAAAAAGAATTACACCAACACTCCACCAATCACATAACTGTGTGTAGCCTAAAATAAGATACCAAAGTTATAGTTATTCATAAACCTTTTAAAAGTGCTCAGAATTAATAAAATAAAAATATTACATCACCAGCTTATGCTGTAGAAATTAGTATTTTTACTATAAATCTGAAAAATAAGCCACATGCTAATTAATTAAAGTTTCAGCTGGTCTACAGGACTATTGAGATATTATGAAACTAATGTTTTACCTGTTCGTAACAACACTTCAGGTGCAATGTAATTGGGAGTCCCGACCAATGAATGCGCAAGACATCGCTGGTGCTGGCGTGCAGCTCTCCGCTCTAGTGGCTTTAATCTATCTCCACATCGACAGTTAGAGGGGTCACCCCACTCATTACTGAAGTCCATACTATCTTGCCGTGGATGGTCACCTGTGTAGTAAATGGGTTAGTAAATAAAAGCATCAAGAACAAGAGTGTACCTAAAGCCTGTTTAATCTTTTAGCACCATGGTTTAGAGTTAACAAACTTTTCTTCTGACAAACTAAGACACGATGTATGCCTATCACTGATGGTATTTATTACTGACTAGAGCCTGTGCTCTGAGATATCAATAGGACAGGTTTTAGTGTAAGATTCAGTAATTTACTCAATGTTAAATGATGATAATCAAAGTCATGAGTAGGCAGGATCAGGAATCTGTTATTCAGATTGCTCCCCATTACTAATCTGAACAAAGTTTCAAACAAATTTCATAAGTGTTTCATTCACTCCACAAATGATAAGGATAAATAAGAAAGACAAGGTTCTTCTCTCAGGTAGCTTCTCTGTATGGGACAAACACAACCGATACATATATAAGAAAGAGAATGATGCATCCCATTCGGAGAATCAACGTGGGGTGATATGACAAATATACCAGGGTGGCTCAGGAAGACTGAGGTGAAATTCGTAAAAAACAAGAAAGACTCAACCATTTGAAAACCAGGGCAAGGCATTCTACATGGAAACAGTAAGAGCGAAGACCAGTGCAATTAGTAAAGGAAAAAATGGTAGACAATGGAGTGGGAGCCAGTGTACATGGGTTTTATAAGCAAAAGAAATGATTTGCCTTTTACTCCAAATACAGTGGGAAGATAGTGGAGTTTGATGGAAGAGAATGGCAAGATGTGATTTATGTTTAAAAAAGAAAACACTAACTGCTGTGTAAAGACTAGATTATAGGGAGGACAAGCGTGAAGAGACCAGTTCAGACGCTATTGCAGTTAAACTTGGACTATGATGGGGGCGCCTGGGTGGCTCAGTTGTTAAGCATCTGCCTTCAGCTCGGGTCATGATCCCAGGGTCCTGGGATGGAGCCCCACATCGGGCTCCCTGCTTGGCGGGAAGCCTACTTCCCTCTCTTGCTGTTTCTCTGTCAAATAAATAAATAAATAAAATCTTAAAAAAAAAAAAAACTTGGACTATGATGTTAATAGTGGAGATAGAGAAAAGTGAACAGATCCAGGGTATTTTTAGAGGTGGAATAGGCAGGATTTATTGATGGACTGGATGTAGAGGGTGTGGAAGAAAAAGAATCAAGGATAACTAAGTGGGTGGTAGTAGTGTAATTTATTAAAATGGGGGAAGACTGGAGGGGGAGAAATTAAGAGTTGTTTATTGGTAACAAGTTTGAAAGGCCCATTAGAAACACACATGGGGCGCCTGGGTGGCTCAGTCAGTTGAGCATCTGACTCTTGGTTTTGGCTTACATCATGATCTCAGGGTCCTGGGATCGAGCCCCGCATTGGGCTCCATGTTTAGCATGGGGTCTGCTGGAGTTTCTCTCCCTGTGCCCCTCCCCCTGCTTGTGCACTCTCTAAAAGAAATAAATAAATCTTAAAAACAAAACACACCACACACACACACACACGCGCACGTATGAAAGGGAGAGGCCATTTCTAAAGAGAAATTTGGAAGTCGCTGATATGAGATGGCATTTAAACCCATGACTGGGGGCACCTGGGGGCTCAGTTGGTTAGGAGTCTGCCTTCAGCTCGGGTCATGGTCCCAGGGTCCTGGGATCGAGACCCACATCAGGTTCTCTGTTCAACAGGGAACCTGCTTCTCCCTCTCCCTCTGTCTGCTGCTCTCTCTTCTTGTGCTCTCTCTCTGTCAAATAAATCAACAAAATCTTTTAAAAAAGGGGTGTCTGGGTGGCTCAGTCAGTTGAGTGGCTGCCTTCGGCTCAGGTCATGATCCCAGGGTCCTGGGATCGAGCCCCGCATCAGGCTCCCTGCTTCTCCCTTTCCCTCTGACTGCCGCTCTGCCTACTTGTGCTCTCTCTCTGTCAAATAAATAAATAAAAAGTATCTTTAAAAAAAAAAAATTAGGGGCGCCTGGGTGGCTCAGTCGTTAAGGGGCTGCCTTTGGCTCAGGTCATGATCCCAGGGTCCTGGGATCGAGCCCCGCATTGGGCTACCTGCTCCACGGGGAAGCCTGCTTCTCCCTCTCCCACTCCCCCTGCTTGTGTTCCCTCTCTCGCTGTCTCTCTCTGTCAAATAAATAAATAAAATCTTTAAAAAAAAAATTAAAAAAAAAAAAAAAGCCATGACTGGATGAAATCACCTAGAAAAATACATCTGAAATTAACCTGACTGTAATAATCATTGGGATGTTTGCCTAAAATACAATTTCTTGGGGCGCTTGGCTGGCTCAGTTGGTAGAGTATACAACACTTAAAATCAGAGTTATGAGTTCAAGCCCCATGTGAGGTGTGGAACCTACTTAAAAAAATAAAAAGCAAAGTTAAAAAAAAAAAATTTCTCCCCTCCAGTGAATATTTCCAATCAGAAGACTGGAATAGAACCTAAGAATCACATTTTTAAGAAAAACCCCAAGTAATTCAGGTGAATCTGGGGAGACAGGTTCAGGTGTCTCAGTTCTATCCATTTAATGTTCAATTTACTGTGTTCACTTAAGCACAGAAGGCTAATAAGACTTACCTCAGAAGATTGCTTTGACGCTTAAGTTAGAATATATGCAAAGAACCTAGTCATAATAAGTATTCAAGAATTATTAGATCGACTTACACTTCCATTAGCGCTTTGAAGGGATCTTGGTGAGGCAGTGTGGTGTAGTAGAAATAACATGGGCCCTGTAATCAGACAAACCTGGGCTCAAAGCCTAGCCCTTATACTTCTTTTCTGTCTGACTTGGGCAAGTTATTTCATCTAAATAAGCCTCAGTTTCTTTATCCTGTCTCACAGTGATATTGTGTACATAAAGTGCTTACATTTAAATAAGTTGTAGTCATACAATGGAATCCTAAATAGTAGTGAAAATAGATGTCATATGCAGTAACACAGATCAACCTCAAACACGTAAAAGAAGTGAACACAGAAGAATACATACAGAATAGTTACACGTAAATAAAGGTGCAAGAGTAGACAAAATGAAAAAACATTGTTCAGGGTTACAGACATTATGTGGAAAAAGTATAGAGAGAAGTAAAGAACCAATTACAGAGTTCTGAAATAATGGTTACCTCCATGAAGGAGAAAAGGGGAAGCAATCATTTAGGGGCTTCAAAAGTACTGATAACTGGTTCTTAAGTTGAATGGCAGGTATGGGGCTTCATTTCAAGATTATTTTTAAAATGTTATTTGTCTGACATATTTCAAATTAACAAAATGTAAAGAGATTAACTCAAAAATGTTAATGATAATTAGAAATAACTGAATCTAATATATTCTTTCATTTTATAAGTCTAGGTGTCTAAAGGATTCACTCATATTTATCCAATGGTCAAGACCTGAAACCAGGACTTCTGGCATTCACCCAGTGATAATACCATCTTATATCTTATTGCCTTAATAAATCATATTAAAATGTACAAATTTTATGATTTTACTCACCACTCTGATAGTACTTAGAATCATGTGTCCATCTGAAGCCAGTGCAGAGGCCGAAGTCAGTCAGTTTAATATGACCATCACGATCAATCAAAATATTATCAGGTTTAATATCTCTATGAATAAAACCCATTTTATGAACACTTTCAACTGCACAGGTAAGTTCTGCTATGTAGAATCGTGCCAGGTTTTCTGGAAAGATGCCCATCCTAATTAATAAGCTCATCATATCACCCCCAGGAATATAGTCCATTACAAAGTATAAATTGTCCTTATCTTGGAACGAATAATATAGACGAACTACCCATTCATTGTCAGCTTCGGCCAGGATATCCCTCTCAGCTTTAACATGAGCGACTTGATTTCGAAGAAGAACATCTTTCTTTCGAAGAGTTTTTGTTGCATACAAAGCCTTAGTATCTACTTTTCTTGCTAGACAGACTTCACCAAATGCTCCTATTCCTAGTGTCTTTATCTTCACAAACATAGACTTGTCCATTTTAGCCCTCTTAAGACGGATGTAATTAGACTCTTTTTGGCAAAGCATCCTTCTCATTTGATCCTGCGCATCTTGAGATAATCCAACCTAGGCAAATAAACTAAAGGTTAAATGAGGAATTATCTTCTATACCAAATATTAAAAAATAGTTTGGAAAAAATTCAGGCATATAAAGGTTAAATGCATAATAATTTTTAATAAAGCATGTTAGAAATCTAGAAAATACTTCAGAGAAAATTAATTATCAAAAGTGCAGCTTAAGGGACAGTTAACAGGATTTACAAAGGTGAGTATATATGCAGATTCTGCTGTGGAGAGCAAGAAGATGATACCAATGGTCAGCCTTCAACTGCTTTCTAATGCACCCCCAAAAAAGTTCCCAATGTGCAATAACCAAACATCTGTTAACATGCATCCTCATCTATCTCTCCATGCATATTCATCCCAAATTATGTGATTAGATTGCCGTCATTATATGCTTCTCTTGTGGAATGCCTAGGATTAAAATATTCTATTTACCTTTCATGAAAAAAATCTCTTCCCATCCAGTCATTTACTCTAAAAAATTAATGTATTAAGAACAAAAGAATGCCTTCTCTAACCAAACCACTCATTAATAGTCCATCTTTCCTTTCATCTTTCTTTTATTTTTCTCAGGCATTAGAGTAAGGGTAGGACTCACAGCCACCACTAATGCAAAATGCAAAGGCTTTCTCCTACCTTATTTAAAAGAGACAACTTGTTTGATTATAAGGTATCTTTTAGACATTTTGGAACATTTCAAAGGATAGTCATAGTGACTTACGAAGATACCAAAACACAGATTAAAAACAAAAGCCAACTTCTTAGTAGACTTGGACTACCTGGATTTAGAAGGAAGTTTATTTTTGGCTAGTTCAATAAAGAACTAATTTAAGGGTTTAAAGAGAAAAGGAATTAAAGAAGTAGAGTCTAATTCTAGAAATGCAAGCCTAATTAGAATATAGCAACCTCATGCTTCTGTTAGGATGTGCATTTCCATGCAAAATCTTTAAAGAGGGGTGGCATGCCAGACTTAGAACTGTTTCTCTTAAAATCTTACTTGCCTACACAGTAATGGAGGCTACAGAAGTCAGCAAAGCTTCCAACACCATAAAAGTTTAAATCAGCTATTAGTGAAAGTGAAGAGGAAAAAGGAAAAATAAACTAAGAAAATACATACAGACAGACTTTAGTAAGAAATCCTAAGAACTAAAATATGGATAAGTCCTACAGATTATCATGGTATTTCTCATCTAAGAAAGTTCAATTTATAGCAGGAATAACATAACTGTGAAATCAGATTTAGAAAAATTATCTTAAAAGACTGGCTCTCAAGTTATGTGAGAAAGTTTTACCACAAATTTAAGCCTCCTGGATTCTGAGTGATAGATAATAAGATTGGGAATTAACCTCTGAACTGTAAACATGTGACAAAAATATTAACAATGATAGTACCACCATAACATCTAGTGAAGATATATATATGGAATCACAACAGAGATTCATCTAAAATGAGTGAGCACTAATTCTGGTCTCCTTTTTAGTAATTTAAAAATTTCAGCACATTTTCCGGTACATTATAAAAATGAAATTAGAAGATGAAATAACAGAAGGAACAGGTTTTGGCACTTTCTAATGAGACCAATCAAATGAATAAGCCTGATAAATAAAGCCCAAAAACTACTATAAGTAAAAACAAAGGTTTCAAAAGTATATAAAGAGATGGGACCCAGATATTTCTAGCTTATTTTAAAATGTTGTAAGATAATGTGTAAAACCTAGAAAATAACCTTTGCTCCTACTTCCATATAAAGGGATTATGTAAACTAAACAGCACACTATAAATTATATTTTTCTTAATTTATTAGAACTTTATTCCAGGAAATTCTGAGTAAATCCTGAAATACTAAAACAAAATGGCATAATCAAAAGTACTTTAATTTACTGACTTTTAAATAACTGATAATATATTTAGGTATAAAAAGAAAGAAAAATACTGCACCAATATTTTAAAATAAACAATAAGCAAACAGATGATCAAGCATGAAATGGGCATTTTAAAAGGTTTTACCCGCATCATTTCATTCTCTAATTGTTTTTTACGATGTAGACGCTGCTGATGAGATTTGAGTACATTTTCTACATGTTGCTCCATAAAGAATTTAAATGCCTGAGGAGAGTAACTCTGAATACGAGATTCCCTTCGCTCTTCATCTTTCTTGTTTTTCCTAACGGTGATAGGTGAGGTTGTAATCTGTTTCTTTTCTTTATCCCCACTATCAACATTTTCATAACTTTTTTCACTCTCATCTTCCTTGGGCACGCTCGCCTGATCCTCTTTGCTAGATTTACTGATTGATTCGTATGGAGGAACAGATGGGTTTTGGTGTAGCAGATGTTTGGGATAAGGTGGAGGTGGACCTTGATAGGTTGGAGCTTCAGCAACAGGAGGCATAACAGTCATATTTGAAGTAGTGCCCTCAGAAAAAGGACTAGGTTGAACCGTTTGAATTGGCTGTGGTATCCAAGAAGGGTGTGTAGGGGCTAATGCAGTCTGTAGCTCCGGTTTTAATACACGTATACTTTTCACAGGCTGTTGAATAGGAGCTGGTGTAATAGCAGTGACTGTTGTAGCTGAAGGCTGAGAATTAGCAGGATGACTTGTTCTATTTCCTAATGGATTATTAAAGGAATTGGACCTCACTGGTATGTTAGGTTGCCATGTGGGGATTTCATGCCCACTGCTTGGGGAGGACTGGGCTGGAGCAGAAGATGACTGAGGCCAAGTTGTCTGCAGTCCAGGTGCATTCATGTTATAAAGTTCCAGGTTATGGCTGTTTCTGTTTGGCACCATCATAGATTGGGGAAGATTTCCATTTGTATATGATGAAGGAGCAGCAGATCCCCCCGTTTGTAGAGCGGAAGAGCTCTGTCCATTAGCTGGGGTCAGAGGATACGGAGGCGGTGGCTGCCGATTCACAGTGCCAGCAGGGACATTTTGGTGTATCATAAAATCAGTCTGTCCACTACCATTCTGAATTCCAGGTCTTCCTGGTGGAAAGTTAAATTTGTTGGAACTCTGCATGATGATTGGTTGTCTGCCAAGAGGAACAGAACTAATGCCTCTCTGACCCTGATTAGGAGGATTCATTGCGGACGTGTTCAGAGGTGGTGGAGGATAGCCCTCCTGCCAGGCTCCAGGTGGAACAGGAGAGATTCTGGAGATTACATATTCCATGTTCCCAGAATAGCGCTTTGTTTGAGAGTTTGGTTCCCATGAGGGGGGAGGTGGAGTTGTACCTCTTGGAGGAGGAGTCTGGCCTCTGGGAGGTGGTGGAGGAGTGACACTCCTTACTTGAGGAGGTGGTGGGGGGTTCACTCTCTGTCCATTGCTAGGGTGAGCTTGAGCAAAAGCCGTTATACCAGAGCCTGACAAAGGTCTTCCTACATCTGTCTGCGAGTTAGGACTTTCAGAACGATAGGCTACACTTTCTCCCAGTGGTGGGCCATGTCTCTGAGGAACTAAGGATTCTTTGGAACCTTTCCAGCTTTGTTTGCGGTTAACTGATTGTTGCACACTCCCTATGGTCATAAAACAGAGAAAAAAAAAACACGTTTTTAACCTCTTATTTTTGAAAAATTTAGCTTGGAATTCTGACATAGCTAAATGGTAATTCTCTTTTGAGAATTATAAAAATCAAATTTCAGTTAAGTGGTTTTATGTTACCTTTCAAATTTTTACTTGACTAGGTAATACATTCTCTCAGCTCAGAATTCAAGAAGTACAAAAGTATACCCACCTCTGTCCTTTAGCCAACGAACTTCCTTCCTTGAAGGTAATCAATGTCATCAGTAAGATATATTGGGGATATGCAAGTAAATAGACTATCTCCTATGTATACTACTGTGCCTGGCTCTTCTCACTAAAATATTGAAGATTCTGTATCAGTATATAAAATGTTTGCTTACTTTTAAAAAGTTTACCACAGTTTTTCACTGTATGGATGTACCCAAATTTAATTTTTTTTAAAGTAGGCTTCACACCCAGCATGGAGCCCAACGTGGGGCCTGAACTCATGACCCTGAGATCAAGACCTGAGTTGAGATCAAAGGTCAGCTGAGCCACTCAGGTGCCTGGATGTACCCAAATTTAATCAGTTTCCTTACTGAAGAATAGTAAGGTTGTTTCTAGTCTTTTGCTATACAAAAAAAAAAAAAAAAGGGACACCTGGGTGGCTCAGTTGGTTAAGTGACTGCCTTCAGCTCAGGTCATGATCCTGGAGTCCCAGGATCGAGTCCCGCATCAGGCTCCCTGCTCAGCAGGGAGTCTTCTTCTCCCTCTGCCCCTCCCCCCTCTCATGTGCTCTCTCTCTCACTCTCTCTAATAAATTCTTTAAAAAAATCTAAAAAAAAAAGGCAGTGAAAAATTTTGTAGATACCATTTTTTAAAATTTTTTTTTAATAAAGATTTTATTTGAGAGAGAGAGAGCATGAGCAGGGGGAAGGGGTAGAGGGAGAGGGAGAAGTAGACTCCCCACTGAGGAGGGAGCCTGACATGGGGCTCAATCCCAGGACCCTGAGATTATGAGCTGAGCCGAAGGCAGATGCTTTAACCGACTAAGCCACCCAGGCGCCCCCAGATATCATTTCATATATAAGTAGATAAATTATCAGAAGTGGCATTATTAAGCCAAAGGGTGTGTTCATTTGTAATTTTAATAGATACAACATTTACTTTTAAATATATTTCAAAGATACAAGGAGACAATTAGCTGAAATAAGATATAGATTTTATAGTTTCTCTTTACTGGAATTTCCAACTATGAAACAGGCAAGAAAATAAATGATACAAAAAAAAAACCACTGAAGTATTTAAAATAGTCTGACTACTTGGAAAAAGATCTTTAACACATTTAAAAATACATAAAATGCATTTATATAAAATGCAATACATATAAATAATACATTCCAGATAGAGAATATACAGTAAAGATAATTTACAGATCTAAATACAAAGAACATAAAACACTTAGCAACATTCAAAACAAAACACATATGAGGAAAAATTGGTAAATGTTCAGAATGTACAGCTTAACACTCTGTTTCATCGAGGCTGGGCAGCATGCTGGGCCTATGACTTCAGGAAAAGTCATCACTCCAGGCAACCCAGGCAAGTCTTCTGGCCACCAACCTCAGTTTCACCTTCCTCAGATAGTCAGCTGAGGCTAAATACAACATGTCTTCACTCACTCAGCTTTTACCAGTTAAAATGTAAGTCTCGGGGGCCTGGGTACCTCAGATGGTTAAGCGTCTGCCTTTGGCTCAGGTCACGATCCCGGGGTCCTGGGATCGAGTCCCGCATCAGGCTCCCTCTGCCTCTCTCTCTCTCTCTGTCTCTCATGAATAAATAAATAAAATCTTAAAAAAAAAGTATTTAAAAATAAATATAAGTCTCCGCCAGCCTAGAGTATACTGCCACCTCTGTTCTGCACCTCTCATAAAGCTCTCCATGTTCTCCCACTTCCCAAACCCTCCCACTATTGCCCCCCAGACGTGCTTGCTCTGTTCTATAACTAACAAATGCTCCTATATCACTAACGTCTGCTCCAAGCTTTCCCACCAACTCCTTAAAGCTGATTATCTTCTGCTGACATTACTTCCTTTTCAGCCCTTTGCAATTAAGGTTTTCTTTAAAAATAAACTGGGCTAGAGGCACCTGGGTGGCTCAGTCGGTTAAACGTCCGACTCTTGATTTCAGCTCAGGTCATGATCTCAGGGTTGTGAGATCGAGCACCATGTCGGGCTCTGTGCCTGGCATGGAGCCTGCTTGAGATTCTCTCTCTCTCTCCCTCTGCCCCTCACCCCTCCCTCTCTTTCTCCCCCAGAATAAGTAATTAATTAAAAAATAAATAAACTGGGCTAAAGGTGGGATTCTACCTCTCATTATTCTTTCATACTCTTAAAAAAGCCAGCTCTCTGGATGCACATTCATTCCTCTCAATTAATGAACTCTTACTTGCTTGTCCTCATTCACCCATAGTTTTGACATTCAGTCTACCCTAGGCCCTGCCAACATTCTATAACTTCAACATCCATGTGGACAAACCATCCATCACCCTCACCTCAGTTTCTTGACCTCCTCCCCTCGATCTCCAATATCACTCCTAAGATCTTATTTCTAATTTTGATATTAACCATATCTGCTTTTTTCAAAATCATTTCTTTAAGGTTTATACACTTGGACTACAACTCTCCTTTCATGTTTAACTACTGCTACAAGCATTTTTCAACTTCACCAAGACCTTCATATCCCTACTTCACTAGTCCTCCACTTTCTTTATGTGACACTGTGGCTAATTTAATTCCATGGTCCAGTAGTTCTTTCTCCCCTCTGTATTCCTTTTCTCCTCCCCTCATTTCTATTCATTCATTAAATTTTTATTGAGCATCTACACCATCCAAGTACAGTGGTGAACAAATATCCACGGCCCCATGGAACCTCCATTCTTGGGGGAGAAGACTGACAATAAACAAGTAAATAAATAAGGTAACATCTGGGTATGATAAATCCTATGAAGGAACCATAAATGGCATCAAAATGGTAGAGAGAAACAGGGAGATAGAAAGGGATGAGATTCAGTAGTCAGAAAAGGCTCCACCAAGGAGATGACATATGATCTAAGACTAGGGAAAGGTCCTGAGGGGGGAGCTTGGTATTTTCCAAGAACAAAAAGAAATTCAGCATGGCTGGAGAGCAATAAATGAGGGAAAGTGGGGTACTGGAGGAAGTCTGACAGCAGCAAAGCCATCAAGAGGAGTCTGGAAGGAATGGAAAGCCCCTAACAGCAGAGCAGGAATATGCCTTGATTAAGGATTTAAATCACCCTTTCAGCAATATTCTGTCCTCTCTTTATCTATCTTATTTTGTACTTGTTTAGTAGAACTCTAGTCACAGATGATTCAAGCTATCTAACTTTTTTTCATGCCTGCTAGAAAAGGTGATGTAAAGTGCAGATTGATTCCACCATAAATTCAACGATCAGCATCATCAAATGGCTTTAGCACTGCCCGGAAATCCTACTGTTTCTTTTGGTCTCCACTACAACTCTCTCTAGTCCTGGGTCTCCTCAAATTGCCTGTCCCATTCCTCACACACCACTCTCAGCAGATGACCTGATTTTCCACTTTGGAGAAAACCGAAGGCATCAGAAAGGAACTCCCTTATCGTCCCCACATAACCTGGGCCTGTTAGTTCCTGTTAGAGCAAAACGGTTGATTCTTCTTCCTCTTTAAGGCTAATAATCTGTCATGCTATGCTTTGGATCCTTTCTTTTCCTGGCTTCTCAGGAACCTTACTTGATCCTTTTCTCTTGAGTATTTAATTTATTTATCTTAACTGGAGTTTTGCAATTATCTTTTAAACATGCCTAAGTCTTTACTATTAAAACAAACAAACAAGGCTCTCCCTCCATTTTCATATGGAGCACTACCTCAAAACGTTGCTACTAGTCCACTGTAAGTATGGAAGTGGAGAACAAAAACTTAGAAACCTTTACAGAAATCTAACAGTGAAATTTTATGTCTGCTAAATATAATAATAAACTATTTGTACTTATATATGTCATCTTAAATTTAAATTTTGGAATAATTAATCATTATTCTATTTTATAAAATTAGAGCCCACCCCAAATGACCTTATTTAACCTTAGCTGCCTTCCTAAAAGACCCTGTCTACAAATACAGTCAGATTCTGAGGTACTAGGAGTTAGGACTTCCTGAATTTGGTGGAGGGAGGACACAGTTCAGCCCATGACACATGGGGTAATTTGTTTCTATTCAGTCATGGGAGCATAATTCAGAATGGAATGGGTTGAGGAATACATCGATGTGAGGTAAAGAATCCATGTATTAAAAAAAAAGAATTCACGTATAAACAATACTTTGAGAAGTTTTTCTATGAGGGTACAGTGAGGACATTAGCAAGAGTATGCTTCTTACACAGTGAAGATCTTTTTATTTTTTAAATTTCCAATTTATTACAGATTAATAATTTTATAAAATACACCCTTGGCTTTCAAGACACTTTTGTTTTTTTCTTTTCCTCTTCAGCTAATTCTTCTGTCTTTGCAGGCTTATCCTCTCCTGCCAGCTACTAAGTAATAGGCTTGGTTCTAGGCCATCTTGTCATTTTTGTCTACATAATCTCCCTTAATGACCTATTTCATACACAGGGCTAATTGTACATATATCCAGCTCCCTAGCTAACATCTTCACTTGGGTAACTCAATGAACCTAACTCAACCTGAGGTAAAAAACTAGACTTATGATCTTTTTCCACCAAATCCTGTTCTCTCTTGGCATTCACTTTTATAATGTGGGGTATCGCCATACTGCATCTATATTTCTGCACCAGAAGCATAAGAGTTATTCCTCTCCATTATCACCCCTTGTATGTAATTTATCACCGGGTCCTTGTCAACTTTACCCCTCTCATCTCTCTTAATCCATTCACTTTTCTCCACTGCCCTCTTCCAGTCTAAATAACCTTTGTTTCCTGGGAACTACCATATCTCTTATCCAGTCTATCCCAATACCCAACCCCCAATCCATTCTTAGCCACTGCAGCCATCTTTTTCAAACACAAATCTAATCATATCATTACCCTGCTTGAAGTTTCCCTAACTTCCTGCTGCTCTTAGGATAAGATCAACAGACAGTCCTGCATAGTCAGGCCCTATGTATTTCTCCAGTCCTATTGCACACTCTTGTTTTCAGTTCTTCCAGTGTAGCAACAAAACCTGACAAACAGGCCATGCACAGGGACACCGTTCCTCACTAAACCCTTCCATTAACCTTAGTCTTTCTTCAGCTATTAGCTCTACTATCAGTTTCACAGGAAGGTTTTCTCTGATCTCCTTGATTAAGTCAAAGAACCCTTGATGATATGAGTCTACAGTACCGTATAACTCACCCCACTTCATTCACATGTAGGTAGCTGTAATCCTATGTGTATTTATTTGTGAGAGGGTTTGCTCTCCCTTACCAGAATGTCAGCTCTACAAACTGGCAAGAACTTTATACCCAATGCTGAGCAAAGGGCCTGAAACAGTGGTGAACAATAAAATTTTGCTGAATGAAAAGAATGAATAAATAAGGCCTCTTATAAATCAATAAAAAAGGATGAACACAAAATTAACAAAGAAAAAAATGCCAATTTAAAAATAAACAATAAGTAAATAAAAATTGATAACCAAATGTTTAATACCAGTGATCAAAGAAATATGAATATAAAACGAGACAGTATTTCCACAGCCATTAAATATGTAAAAATCATAGTACCTAGGATTTACAAATATAGGCATTCTTATATTAAACTGATCAGGAGAATATAAGTTGGGAATACCTTTCTAGACAGCAGTATCTAAGAAAAACCTTAAATTTTTGCAAGACTTCGAAAATTTTCTTCACAAAATCATCAGGAATGTACAAAGATTTAGGTACAAAAGGATTTACTGCAATGCTGTCTATAATGGCAAAAAAGAGAAACAAGGCAAATGTCAAAAATGAGAGACTGGTTACATAAGGTATGTGATAAATCTAACAAAATGCAGTTACTAAAATTATTCTGTAGACCATTTAATAACAAGGAAAGTTATGCACAGTATATTAAGTGAATCGAGTAGGTTTTAGTGTGACCCCATTTTTTGCTTAAACAGTAAGAATCAAAATACACATGTAAACCCACTCAGGTTTTCCACAGGAAAAAAGACTGAGAAACAAAACACACCAAAATCTTGTAGGTATTAATAGTGGTGTCTTCTTTTTCCTTACTTACTTTCTAAATATTCTGTGATGAATACCTTTCACTCTTATAATAAAACAAGATTATAAAAAGAAAAAAAAGAATAGTTTGAATATGGTATCTGTGGTAAAAAAAAGAAATATTTCAGCTTCAGTATAACCAATCAAGTAGTTTTCAACCTCGGCGGCCGCTTATCAGAATTACTTATGAAACCTTAAGGGCCTCCCCAAACTCATTTTGGTATAACACTATCATGCTCTTACCCTGACGAGACTTTCACTTACTGTGATGCTCTTAATTTCTAAGACTAAAGAGTTGACGTAGATGAATATTTTAAAACAATACTATAAGAAACGAGAAAAAAAAATGTCTGATTGATCACCTGGTTTCAAGCTGGCATTGACAGGTCTGGCAGCTGCTGCGGCCATCTGTTCCCGGCGAGGATCTTGGTAACTCATTTTACTAATGAATTCAATTGCTGCCTCTATACTTCTGTTATTAGTTTTCTGAAGAGCTTGTATAACCATATCCTGATATGAAGTTTAAAAAAAAGAAAAGTTTAAACCTTATAATTAAGAGAGAAAGAACACTACGAGCTTCACTAGAGAAATTCATAATTATGAAGCACAGGGTCCCAAACCATAATATTAACGTCCTGTTTGTAAAACTACTATAAACATCCATATAATCTCAAAGTAAAAAAGAAAACAAACGCTCAAATTCTTCAAATGTTTCTTTAATATTTTCACTTTTATGTAACATCACTTTTCTCTTATAGGATTAGCTTCTGGGGACAATTGTTAACAACAGAACTCTGATTATTTCTCATTCTTTATTTCATCCTTATACAAACAAAGAGACTATCAGATTGTTAAAAAGGTATCAGTCAAAATACTGGAAACCACTCTTCTATATCATTAAAACATTTTAGTAAAGTACCTTTGTCACTGGGTTTACTAGTAAAAGAGCTATGTAGTTCTGATTTCTATCCTCTTAGAGCTTACATTTTCAGAGAACCTTATTTACAAGGACATAAATCTAGGACAAATGGTATAAGAAAAACACTTAGAAGGTATATGATTATGTGATGATGACTTTAGGTAGGAGGCTACATGGTATGATGAAAAAGCAGTCTGGAATCAAACAGAAGTGAGTTTGAGTTCCATTACTATGCTTTTGTTTTTTATGCTTAGAAGCAAAAATATACTCCAGTGATTGCAGATTTATTTACATGCCCCCCTTTAGAACTGTGTGAACTCTGGCAGATTATTTAACATTTTAGAGCTTAATTTCTTCATCTGCAATACACTTACAGAATTGATGTGAGGCCTAAATAAGAAAACATGTAAAAGCACATTAAGTACAGTGCCTGGAGATTAGATGTGGGTTGTCCTCCTGCTCTACTCCTTGCCCTTTAAATGTAAACATAAATCATACACTAACATACAGAACGCACACGGATAGGCTTTTTTCAAGAGAGAAGCAGCTATTTACTTGCCCTAGAGGAGCTAGTATTTCTATTTTAAAATGGGAATGGAATAGTAAGACCAGTGGGTGAACAGGCTACTGACAGATGATCCTCCTAAAGAAATGACTAGGGTGAGACCAACCAAAAAAAAAAAAAGGTTGTGGCAGGGGCACCTGGGTGGCTCAGTTGGTTGAGCATCTGCCTCCGGCTCAGGTTATGATCCCAGGGTCCTGCGATCAAGCCCCGCGTTGGCAGGTTCCCTGCTCAGCGAGGAGTCTTTCTCCCTCTACCCCTCCCCTCTGCTCATGCTCTCTCTTGCTCTCTCAAATAAATAGAATCTTAAGAAAAAAAAAAAGGTTGTGGCAGAGACTTGCTGCCTATTCAAGATCCATTCTCCCTTTCCTAGAAAAAGTTACTGATTTTGTTGGAAGAATCCTTCCTTATAGCTACAGTGGCCACATGACAAATCTGGCAATGAAAGAAAAGCAAGGGTTTCTGGAAAAATGTTGCTATCCCTGCTTTAGGTACAAGTACTTCCTGTATCCTGTTTCCTAGACGACAGATCTCACATCTGTGCTACAGCATGATGCCACAAAGAAGGAATATTCAAGAAATTCATAAGAGTCCTAGGTTCTGACATCTTTAAGAGAGTGGACCAATACTAGCTATATAAACTGAGTCACTATTTTGTTTAGAGCATTATTATTTGGATTTTTGTTAAAAGCAACCAAACTCAATCCTTAACTGATAAAAAAGTACAGTGTGATCACATTTTATGCCAATCAGATTTCTGCAAGTTTGTAGTGAGATACAAAGGAATTAGTAAGTCTCACTTTGTGTGCAAATTTAAAATAATTCAGGGGCACCTGGGTAGCTCAGTGTTGTTAAGCGTATGCCTTCAGCTCAAGTCATGATCCCAGAGTCCTGGGATAGAGTCCCGCATCGGGCTCCCTGTTCAGCGGGAAGCCTGCTTCTCCCTCTCCCACTCCCCGTTTGTGTTCCTACTCTTGCTGTCTGTCAAAAATAAATAAAATCTTAAAAAATAAATGAATGAATGAAATAAAATAATTCAAATAACTCCAAATTAAAATTCAACAGGGAGGGCTTAACTTTAAAACTGGTTAAGCCAAACGAACTGTATTGATGCTACTATCACACAGCAGTGTCATCTCACTTGGTAAGAAAATTGGCACCCACCATCCTTTTTCAATATTGTGGGAACTATTTTTGTTAAATGCACTAGAATTTCAGCTGGTGACTAATATGCTGGCTTTTATTTTTGAATATTATTGCTGTATGTTGAAATGTTTTTGGCATCTGTTAATATCGACCAAAGTTCTGTAGGTGGGGGTGTTGGTGCCAGTGTGAAAAAGAGCACCCTTAAATCAGTAACTTTGGAATCGAAGTCTTATGTGATAAGAAAACATCGTGTCCACATTACTATGGTTTTTTCCATGCTTAGCAGCAAAAATACACTTGTTGATTGTAGATTTATGTGCCCCAAGAACCCATCAATTCTGCTTAACATTTATTCCTACAAAGAAAGTAATCTTGACATACTTGAGGTTTTAATTTTTACAGACTACTAGAATCATTCTCAAAAAACTGCAACTGCCTTGAACCTGACATAGCTAAAGGAATAGATAGGGTTTATGAAATGATAAAATAAGACTAGATAAAAATTTTATTTAAAAAAATTTTTTTTAAAGATCTATTTATTTGAGAGTGAGCGAGCAAGCAAACATGGGGGGGGGGGAGCAGAGGGAGAGGGGAGAGAAACCCAAGCAGGTTCAACAGAGTGCAGAACCCAAGGAGGGCTTGATCTCACCATCCTGACATCGTGACCTGAGCTGAAGCCAAGAGTTGGACACTTAACCGAATGCACCACCCAGGTGCTCCTGGATAAAAACTTTAAAGTACCAAGTTAGGATTTTAAACAAATTCTGCAATATAATGAGAAGCTATCAGAATGAGTGATTCAAGGAGACAGAAGTAAATATTGCCATATTCTTTATATCACCGTGGGGATAAATAATACCCTAACTTTATTTGGACAAATGAGAATTGATAAATGTCTAAATGCTTTTAGGAAAGCAACCTTGCTTAAGGGGTTATTAATGTCATAAGGTGACAACTGAGAAATGTGTGATTGTAATAAAACTAACGTATCTTTGTAATGAGAAGCAATTATTATTTCCAAGAGATAAAAAATAGGGCATTGACCTAAGTGAAATAAGTCAGAGAAAGACTAATACCATATGATTTCACTTACATGTGGAATCTAAGAAACAAATGAACATACAAACAAAAAACAGAGAAAAAACTGTTGGTTGCTAGTGGGGAGGTGGGTTGGGGGATGAGCAAAACAGATGAAGAGTATTAAGAGGTACAAAGTTCCAGTTATAAGTAAGTCATGAAGATGGAAAGTATAGCACACAGAATATACTCAGTAATATTGTGATAACATTGTATGGTGACAGATGGTGACTACACTTGTGGTGAGCACTGCGTAATGTACAGAGCTGTCTATAGAACCGTGGAATCAACATGTTATATACCTGAAACTAATGTAACATCATATGCCAATTATGCTTAAAATAAAAAGAACAGAGCATTGACTAATGCTTAGATTTCTTAAAACTGTCTACATTACAAAGAATTTTTAAGTTCCTTAAAGGAATAGACCATGTTTGGTATATGACTCACTACACTGATCAAAGGGTTCACACATAGTAAGAGCTCCAGAAATACGTATCTACTGAGGTGACTTACCTGACATAACATAATACCACTTAAGGGCCTTTATAGCCATGTGATTTTTTTAAACTCTCTTTCCCTGGCAATATATAATGGGAACGAATAAGGTCAATGACTCATTCCTTTTTTTTTTTTTTTAAGATTTCATTTATTTATTTGAGAGACAGCAGAGTAGGAGCGGAGGGGAGGGGAGAAGGGGCCTGCAGGGCTCGATGCAGGGTTGGATCCCAGAACCCTGGGATCATGACCTGAGCTGAAGGCAAACGCTTAACAGACTGAGCCATCCAGATACCATGATTCATTCCTTTCATTTTTCTTTGCCTTCTGGCTAAGAGATTAGGAAGAAAGTACTCTGGAGAAAACTCCATGTTAAGCCATTTCCTTAATCCTCCAACTACTAACCAGGAAAACATCACAAGTCCTCTCCTCTTTTCTCTCTTGATATTTTCAGGTGCAAATCCAATTATTTTTAGAACACTTAACATAAAAATGATAGGAAATAATGTTAGTCAAATGGATGAACAGGATATGCCAGAAAAGACTCATCTTTTTTCTCTATAGTTTGGTTGAAATCTTCCTTTTCAAATCCTTTACTATAATGCATACTTAAGTTCTGAATTTTAACCATAGAGATCTCTGAAAATGTGGTCACCAAATTATTAACAATAATGAAAGGATTTTAAAGGTAATTATCTTTATGTAGTAGAGCTAAAGGTAATTTCCAGTGTTTTCTTTACACCTTTTAATTTTTAACAGGAAATAGGTATTTTTATAAGCACAAAAAGTTACTGTAATTTCGAAGGAAAACTTAATTAACACTTGCTCATTCACATTTAGTTACATTTTCCATGGCAATTTGTATCCAAAATGATCTCTGCCACCTAAAATAGTCACAGAAAGTATGTTATCATGGAAAATAAATTTTATAATCTAAGCATTAGATTATAGATCTAAACATATATGATTATAAATATATGTATGTGCTATGAAAAACATTCAATGTGAACTTTAAGGGTAAATATTAAAGATTTGGCATAAGTAACATGAACTGAAATTTCATTACAATAAAACTTCAAAATTCTAGCAGACTGAGCAACATGTAAATTTTTAGTTTTTGTGAATTTGAGATTTGGGCCTGAGAATGATGTGAACACAGGTGCTTAATGAAATCCTGATTTAAAAAAAAAAAAAATGAAATCCTGATTCTACTTCTTTCTCTGTAGTATGAACTTTAACTTCATAAACTGTCATTTCCACATAGCCACTTGGCTCCCCAGAGCTCCTATAGCAGAGACCTCCCTCCCTACCTACTCTGTCCTCCCCTGTAGCTTTCTTCAACTGCACTTCCATCTGACTTCATGACTTGAGCTTTTAAATCCCAGAAACCACAGAGAAAACTAAAGAAATAATTATTTTGTTTTACTAATTAATGGAATTGTAAACATCATTCTTTGCTGATTAGAATATACAAATTTGTATACACAGTTAAATACTCTCAATGGAAACATTTGGGTAGGAGATTATCAAAACAGTCTTATGTACTGTAAGTGAGAAAAATCCCTTCTTTTGCCTTTCAAAATTCCTACCTCATCAAATCCAGCAGCTTGCAAGTCTTGAAGCATTTGTGGATTAACTTCTGAAGTACTCCGACTTGTTTCATTTGCAAATGGTTGTAGAGAGTTTCGAATTTCCAGCAAGGCTTTATGATGTGTCCCAAATTTGGGTGGATTTCTGACTTGTCGAGGATCTTCAGCTGACATCTTATTCATGTTATGCTCAGCCTTAGCAGCATCCGATGGTTTGGATAAATTTCTAAGGGATTCCCGAATTTCTTGCAACATCTGCCGGCTACTGCCAGTGTAGTTACTGGCAGGAAAGGTCTTAGGCCTCATTTGTCTATATCCTTCTGGCTTTTCACTCCTCTTCATGAAAACATCTATATTCATAACCCACACAAAGGATTTCTTTAAGAGCTACTTGATAGATCCAGAACTTTCTCTTGAGCAAAACCGAAAAAGATCCTTTGCAGAAGTCCCCAGGAATGATGAAATTCTTTACAATCTAAATAATTAACCCTATAAAAGAAAAAAAAGCCATAAAGTGATTAACTGATAAAGTAGTACCATGTGTTTGGGGAAAAACAGAGTAGAGACCTGGGTTATAGTTCTGGCTCCATCATGGATTACCGTACAGGGGCGCCTGGGTGGCTCAGTCGTTAAGCATCTGCCTTTGGTTCAGGTCATGATCCTGGGGTCCAGTTCTGCGGGAAACCTCCTCCCTCTCCCACTCCCCCTGCTTGTGTTCCCTCTCTCGCTGTGTCTCTGTCAAACAAATAAATAAAATCTTAAAAAAAAAAAAAAGGATTACTGTACAGCCAGGAAAAGTTAGTTAACCTCTCTGTGCCTATTTCCTAATTTATAAAATTACATCAAGTACTGGTTATGATGATAAAGTATAATTTTAAGAGTGCTTAGTAAACTGGGGTGCCTCGCTGGCTCAAAGACTAAAACAACTCTTCATCTCAGGGTCATGAGTTCAAGCCCCATGTTGGGTGTAGAGATTACTTAAATAAATTAAAAACTTAAAGAAAAAAAAGAGTGCTTAGTAAACATATAAAGTATATACAGATACAAGGGATTACTAAGTGAATGATATAATGGACAGCCTCTCATCAACTTCACCTTGCAGTTCCAATTCTAGATTTTAAAACTGGACCCTGGGGCACCTGGGTGGCACAGTAGGTTAAGTGTTTGACTCTTGGTTTCAGGCTCAGGTCATGATCTCAGGGCTGTGAGATCGAGCCCTGTGCTGGGATCCATGCTCAGCACAGGGTTCTGCTTGAGATTCTCTCTCTCTCTCTCTCCCTCTCTGCCCCTCCCACTCATGCTCTCTCTAAATAAAATAAAATAAAATTAGACTTCAAGTATAAGATTTCTTTAGAAGAAACAGTACTGTTGCTTTAGAAAGGTTTTTAATCCACTAGTCCAGAAGATACCTTTATGCTTCAAAAAACAGATGCTTGAGCTTATTTCACCAACGGTGGACTGGGACTCTAAGTTTATTAAGGACAGGACGGGGAAAGGATGTCTGTGGACAACTTGTCTTATTCCTCACTTAATGCATGAATCTCTTTCAAAACACACTAGAATTTGCAATGACGTGGATGGAACTAGAGGGTATTATGCTAAGCGAAATAGGTCAATCAGAGAAAGACAATTATATGATCTCACTGATATGCAGAATTTAAGAAACAAAACAGAGGATCACAGGGGAAGAGAAGAAAAAATAAAACAAGATGAAACCAGAGAGGGAGACAAACCATAAGAGACTCTTAATCATAGGAAACAAACTGAGGGCTGCTGGAGGGGATGGAGGCAGTGGGATGGGGTAACTGGGTGCTGGGCATTAAGGAGGGCATGTGATGTAATGAGCACTGGGTATAAGACTGATGAATCACAGACCTGTACTTCTGAAATCAATAATACATCATGTTATTTAATTGAATTTAAATTAAAAAAAATAAACTGGGAAAAAAAAACATACTAGAACAGTCACCTAAAGTCTACTTAAATATCCTCACTGATAGGGAAATCACTAATGCAAGAAAGCCATTCTACTTGTGACCTGCAGCAAGTGTTAAAGATGTTTTCTTTTCATGGAGCATCGTGAAATCCTACTTAGTACATGTTGAGAGGCTTTTATGGGCCAGTAATAAACAACTTTGCCTACATCCTTATTTAACTATCCTAACAGCCCTACGAATAAGGTTTACTATCTCTGCTTTGTACATGAGGAAACAGGTTCAGAGTTTGGGTAAAACAGTTTGTAAGTAATACCAATGGGATGTGAAACATTGCTAATTATCATCTACTAGGAACCTATTTCTATTTTTTTTTTCTTTAAGTAATCTCTACACCAATGTGGGGCTCGAACTCACAACCCCTAGATCATGAGTCACATGGTCAGGGCGCCTGGGTGGCTCAGTCATTTGTCTGACTCTTGATTTCGGCTCAGGTCATTATCTCTCAGGGTCGTGAGACTGAGTCCTTTGTTCAGCTCTGCACGGGGCATGGAGCCTGCTTGGGATTCTCTCTCTCTCTCCCTCTGTCCCTCTCCCAGCACGCACATGCTCTCTCTCTTCCTCGCTAAAAAAAAATAAAAATAAAAAAAAAGAGTCACGGACTCTACCGACTGAGCCAGCCAGGTGCCCCATTTCTATTCTTACAAACGTAATCACCATTCATGTTACATAAAAAGGTCCACAGGCAAATATAAATACATCCTTCTAGTCATTTAGGTCTCAGCCTTATGTTACCTCCTCAAGAGCTCTCAATGACTGGTCACCTAATTACCCTGTTTTACTTTCTTAATAGTACTTATTACTATCTAAAATTATCGTAATTGTTTAGTTGTTGTCAATCTTCCCTCACTGACATAAAAGCTCCATGAGAACAGAAGACATTATTTGTCTCATATCCACTGTCTGTTCAATGCTTTCAGAGACTGACACATAGTGAGCCCTCAATAAATGTGTATGTTGACAAATGAAATACACGTGTCTCCTAAACAACCCCAGTTCCTTTAAAGATTTATTTGAGAGAGAGTGAGAGCAAGCATGACCTGGGGAGGGGCAGAGGGAGGGAGATAGGAAGAGAATCTGAAGCAGTCTCCCCAGTGAGAATGGAGCCCTATTGGGGGTGGGGTGCTTGATCTCATAACCCTGAGACCATGACCTGAGCCAAACACAAGAGTCAGATGCTTAACTGACTGAGCCACCCAAGCACCCCTAAATGTTCCTAATTCTAGCCATGCTCTTCTGGATAATGCTCTAGTTTGTCAAAATCCTAGAGGTGCCAGAAAGTAATGGAAAAACAAAAAAATTATTCAAGTACCTGTTAATTTTAGCAATGTGAACTTAGGTATTTATTTCTCTCAAAAACTGTCTCCTGAGGCATAAAATGGTTGGAATAACAAGGTTTACCTTAAGGCTTGAATAAGGATTATGAGGAACAATGTAATACAACTAAAGGAACACAAGGGTTTGAAGATGAAGGATGCTCCTTGCAACACCATTTATAACGGCAAAACATGATTATCAGTCTAGATGCTCATCAGTAATTGAGCAATTGACAGTACACCTATATGTGATGAACAGATGTTAAAAAGAATGATGTAATTCTATCTAAATGTACTGACAATAATAGATACCCATAACACATTCTTTTTCTTCCTTTTTTATAGATTTTATTAATTTACTTGACAGAGGGAGAGAGAACATAACAAGCACGGGGAGCAGCAGAGGGAGAGGGAGAAGCAGGCTCTGCGCTGAGCAGGGAGTTCGATGGGGGGCTCAATTACAGGACCCCGGGATCATGACCTGAGTCGGAGGCAGATGCTCAACCGAGTCACCCAGGTACCCCCTCATAACACATTCTTAAGCAAAAAGGGCAAGTTTCAAAACACTACAGATAAAATAAAGCCATTTTCTATTTTTAAATTAGATTATTATTATGGTTGCATAGCTCTGGAAATGAACCCTAAACAACACTGAATTGTATACTTTAAATGAGTAAATTTTATGGTATATAAATTGTATCTTATAGCTCTTAAAAATAAACATTTTTGGGGGCTCCTGGATGGCTCAGTCAGTCAAGCGTCCGACTCTTGATTTCGGCTCAGGTCACAATCTCAGGGTCATAAGACTGAGCCCCACGTCAGGCTCTGTGCTGGGCATGGAACCTGCTTGAGATTCTCTCTCTCTCCCCCTTTGCTCCCCCCTCCACCACTCTTCCTTCTCACAAACAAAAAAACCCACAAACAAAAAAACCACTCTTTCATTTTTAAAAATTACACTTATGGATGTTAATTATACATACACATAAACAACTGTTTCCAGCAGGCCTGAAAAACGATGAAGTCCTGAAGCAGACTATCAGAGGCAGTTTCCTGATGACTTTGCCTCAATTATCAGTACTTCTGTGGTGCAGTTCTTAGTTAATTATGATCAATCCAATTCTACTTAACAAGCAGCACATATTTCTTCATTTTTTAAAAACAAAAATGATGAACTCTGTCATTGTATTGCTGAAAATTACACATATTCTGTCTACAACATAACCCAACCTACTGATAACTACTTCATAAATGAAATAAAGAGGGACACATCTTACGCTTTTATGAAGAAAGCTGGTCCCTAATGATAAGCAGTTTTTCCCTAAGCCTTCCCAAAATATTAATAGCCTACTAATGGAATTTTTTAGGTTTCACATTTAGCTCACCAGTCTAAAATTTACAGAATTCCCCTCTTGCCCTTCCTGAAAGTGAAAATATTTTCCATTTCCTGTTCTGCAACCTATCATTTCTCTGCAATCAAGGATTAACAACAGTGGTTATGCAATGTCATGTGTCAGTTCTCTCAATATCTGAGTTATATTTCATTCATAGCATCTAAGCATTCCATTATGACGTCATTTATTCTGGGTTTCAACTCCAAGTTTAGTACCATTTTACTATTAGTATTTTAACATTTCCAGTATCATTCTCCTTGACAGAGAAGAAAAAAAAAACAAAATAAGCATAACTTGCTTTTCTCTGTCAATACACAACATTTGCTTCCATTCCTAACACAGAGCCTGGTAAACAGTAAGCAGTGCAAAAATATCTGCTGAACTAATAAATGCAAGTGATTTATCCCTTCTTTTTACTCTTAAAAAACTATCTTAGTTTTTTTCTAATTATACAAAAATGCATCCTTACTGAAAAACTTAAATATTATATAATATAAAGTAGAAGTCCCTCATAGTTCACCTCCCTCAACAGTAAGAATCACTTCAGTAGCCTGAATAATGGCATCCTAAAAGATATCTACCTCCTAATCCCTAGAATCTGTAAATGTTATCTTATTTGGAAAAAGGGACTTTGCAGATGTCATTAAGGATTTTGAGATGGAGAAATTATCATGGATTATTCAGGTAAGCAGTACACACAATTACAAGTGTTCTTCTGAGAAGGGGGAGATCGGATACACACAGAAGGGGAAGAGGCAATGTGTCCGAGGGGACAGAGACTGGAGTAATGTGGTCAGAAGCCAAGGAATGCCGGCAGACAAAATGGCAAGGAACGGATTTTCTCCTAGAGCCTCTTGGAGGAGAGTGGCCTTGTCGACACCTTGATTTTGGGCCAGTGATACTGATTTTGGATTTCTAGCCTCCAGAACTGTAAGAGAATAAATGTATGCTTTTTAAGTCCTCATGTGTAGTGATTTGTCATGTAAGCCACAGGAAACTAATACAATCACTATTAATACTGCATATTCTAGACATTTTTCCAAAGAAGACATACAAACGGACAACAGATACATGAAAAGATGCTCAACATCACTAATCATCAGGGAAATGCAAACCAAAACCGCAAGAAGTTATCACCTTATACCTGTTAGAATGGCTAGAATCAAAAAAGAAATAACGTTAATGAGGATGTGGGAAAAAGGAACCCTTGTACACTGCTGGTGGAAACATACATTGGTGCAACCACGGTGGAAAACAGTATGGATGCTCCTTAGAAAATAAAAAATAGAAATACCATACAATCCAGTAGTTCTATTACTGAGTATTTACCCAAAGAAAATGAGAACCCTAATTAAAAAAGATACATGCAGGGGGGCCTGGGTGGCTCTGTCGTTAAGTGTCTGCCTTCGGCTCAGATCATGATCCCAGGGTACTGGGATTGAACCCCACATTGGGCTCCCTGCTCTGCGGGAAGCCTGCTTCTCCCTCTCCCACTCACCCTGCTTTTGTTCCCTCTCTCACTGTGTCTCTGTCATATAAATAAATAAAATCTTTAAAAAAAAAGATATATGCATCCCAATGTTTATTGCAGCATTATTTATCATAGCCAAGATATGGAAGCAACCTAGGTGTCCAATGACAGATGAATGGATAAGGATGACGTGGTGTATATGTGTGTGTGTGTGTATATATATATATATATACAACGTAATATTACTCAGCCATAAAAAAGAATGAGATCAGGGCAGCCTGGGTGGCTCAGTGGGGTAAGCATCTGCCTCTGGCTCAGGGCATGATTCCAGGGTCCTGGGATCAAGCCCCATGTTGGGCTCCCTGCTCAGCTGGGAATCTGCTTCTCCCTCTCCTTCTGCCCCTCTCTCCCGCTTGTGCTCTCTCTAATTAATAAATAAAATCTTAAAAAAAAAACCAAAAAAATTGGGATCACAAAATATGACATCATTTTATATAATACATGAATTTATAAGAAGAGAATGCTGTGTTGCCCAAACTGACCTGACCAAAGAACTTTCTTCCTTCCAAGCATTTCATGAGATTCATTTCTATGGAATATATTTTAGAAAATGCTGGGCCAGGGGCACCTGAGTGGCTCAATTGGTTAAGTGTCTGCCTTCGGCTCAGGTCTTGATCCAGGAGTCCCCGGAACAAGCCCCACATTGAGCCCCACATCGGGCTCCCTGCTCAGCAGGGAGTCCACCTCTCCCTCTGCTCCTCCCCCTGCTCATTCTCTCTCACTTGCTCACTCTCTCAAATAAATAAAATCAAGGAAAGGAAAGGAAAGGAAAGAAGAGGAAAATGCTGGGCCAGTCATTCTAATCCTGTATTCTGTAACTCTGTACTTGAATGATGTAATTTCTAACAGTGTTAACACCTGAGTATACAATGGTCCAGAAATGACTGAGTTCTGGTATATGTGTAATAATGTGTTTTAAGTTAAAATAAATGAAAAATTAGTTTATGCTTATCTCTTTCGTCTACATGTTGAAATACTTATGAATAAAATATGATGTCTGGAATTTATTTTAAAATATGACGTCTGGAATTTTATTTACTTATTTATAATTTGGTTTTGCGGTGAAGTGGAGACATAGATGAGACAAAAGTAGCTGATGACTGCTGTAGCTGGGTGATGGGCACATGAAAGTTCGTCATACTATCCCCCTTACTTCTGTATGTGCTTGAAATTTTCCAAAACAGAAAGTTAACTAAAAAAGAAAGGAAATGACTATAGTGCTCTGGATCTTGAAATGCTTCTGCTGCAAATTATTCTTATACAAATACAAAACACACAAAGAACACACAGGATTTCTTTAATTTAAAGGAACCATTAATTTCATGCAACAACATCATTTCAACATTAGCTTTTCAGGGGAAATAACAGAGACATTACATTTATTTTTTACTTTTTTTTTTTAGGATTTTATTTATTTATTTTAGAGAGGGAGAGAAAGCACAAGCAGGAGGGACAGACGGAGAGAGAGAATCTCAAGCCGACTCCATGCTAAGCACAGAGCCCAATGTGGGGCTCGATCTCACTACCCTGAGATCATGACCTGAGCTGAAACCAAGAGTCAGACGCTCATCCGACTGTGCCATCCAGGCACCCTGAAACATTACGTTTAAATGTTTGTTTCAAAAGATAATCCATACCATCTAATTTCAATAATGATGGAATGGAGGCAATGTGGCATATCTTTATCTAACTGCTCTTGATAAATCCTTGTGCCAGAGACTATCTTCACATACTGCCCTCTATTTCCTAAATTAGTTCTGGCCAAAACTCTGTGAACTGATGTAATGTGTCAATTCTAGGTTGAGGCAGTTAAAAGCCAGTGCTTCTCCATCTCTCTCTTCCTGCTTCAATAATAATGCTGGTCACATTTTGAGATGGTAGCTTCACAATATGGAGGGAATATGGGTTCCTAAGCCACTGGATGGCTTACTACTGAACCCCACTGAACTCTGTGTAAGGAAGGCAGGAATCTCTGTTGTGTTATACCACTGATATTTTACGATATTACCACAAAACAGCCTAATATTATTGTGGAAATAAAGGCCATCCAAGGAACGCATGGGTGGCTCAGTCAGTTAAATGCCTGACTCTAGCTTGCAGCTCAGGTCTTATCTCAGGGTCATGAATTTGAGCCCTTGCAATGGAGCCTACTTAAAAAAAAATTTTTTTTAAATAGATAAATAAATACCACTGAAAATAAGCAGAGTCTATTTATTAAGAGCTTGCCATAGCAAGGGAGTCAGCCAGCCACCATCTCTTTGGCAGAGATTCAAAGGCAGGCAGGGGAACGGAAAAGCTTTAAATTGAATAAAAGGGAAGACATCAGGTATGCTCTGCCACAAGAAAGCTGGCGACCAGGTAACTTGAAGCAGGGCAACCTATGTGATTGGTTGGGGGGTATATTTGTCTTTCCCTGGTTAGTACTGAGTTAGAGGTTGGCAGTTACTGACCAAGAACTGGCTGTTTGGGCCTATTGCTACTGAGGCTGTGGGTCACAGTTCTATTTTCATGTATGATCTGGCCATTGTCTATCTGCCTATTTAGTCTCTCATTCTCCTAATACAGGAATTGGTACCCAGAAGTGACATGCTACTATAACAAATACCCTAATATAGTATAGAGATAGTAGTGAGGCAAAGTGCTTCAAGGAAAGTGATACTGGGGGCTGGAAAAATGAAGAACCATGTTTTACAGTGGCTAAATATTTGATAAAGCTGTTGTCTGTTATAACTTACAAGGTGACAAAGAGTCTACTGAATTTGTAGTTCTATAAAAAAGAGTTTGAAAAAGAGAATCTTAGAAGTGTATGTTGGCTGCTATTGGCTATTTGGCGAAGTATTATAAGTAAATAACAAGGTCAGAAAAGAAGCAGCTGATTTGCAAACAGAAATAGGAAGGAACAGACAGAATTCAGAAATTTAAAGTCTTGTTGGAATGCAGCTTGCTTCTAGACCCCAAACAGGAAGAGATGGAATTAAAAGGCTGAGCTCAGATGCCCACTGGCATCTCTCAGCTGACTAAAGTACCTCAGTGGTAAGGGATAGCCATCTCTCAAATAACCAACTGAGTAGAGAAATGGGAGCCCTCAAATCTTTGGAAGAGGTTACTAACACATGTGAACTTATGGTTATGGACACATGGAATTGACTAGAACTACATCAGAGTAGTTCTAGAACTAGTACTAGAACACATCAGAGGCTTACTAACTTTGAGGAAATGACTTTGTTAAAATTTTATTTACTTATTTATTTTTAAAGATTTTATTTATTTGACAGAGAGAGAGAGACAGCCAGAGAGGGAACACAAGCAGGGGGAGAGGGAGAAGCAGGCTTCCCTCAGAGCAGGGAGCCCAACGCGGGGCTCGATCCCAGGACCCTGGGATCATGACCTTAGCTGAAGGCAGACACTTAAGGACTGAGCCACCCAGGCGCCCCAGTTAAAATTTTTTGTAAAAAAAAAACCCACTCAAGCTGAGACTAAAAAAGCCTTTGACTATCCACAATTTAAACCCCTGGGGCTCCCAACTTCCATGAACCATATTCTAGATGAGAAGAATTGCACCTTCCAAAGAGGACTAGTCTCCCAAAGTTCACACTTCCCTATGTGGCCAAGGATGATAATCAGAAAAAGAACCCCAAGGAGGTTCTTGGAGGGAACTATGGCCAAGGGTCACAGAGAACAATGAATGAGGGAGTTCTTTCCATATAATTGGATTAAGGCCCAATTAAGGAAAATCCCTACCTCCAAGGCTGGCTGCTTTCAAGACCTGCCTATGGAGTTATCAAAATTATTACAGATCAGCGATTGCTGCTATTTCCTATTCTTCTCCTTTTCTAACAGTAGTGCTTACTAAGGCCCTGCCATTCTTGTTATACCACTGTGTACTTAGTGGGAGTGAATGAGTGAGAAGAGATGGAGAGGAGGACAAAGAGTGAGAGCAAAAATAACTTAAGTCTCTGGACCAAGAGGAACCATATTTGTACCTGAAGGGCAGATTACTGGACATACGGGCCACAGGGCCTGTGAATCTAGCTACTGCTGCTTAGGGCCCAATATTCTATCAAAAGAATAATGTAATACTATGAACATCTTTCGACAGTAAGTACAGTGTTTTCTTGATTCTAAGAGACATGCTTTTCCATATTCCAGTATTTCTGAAACTGAGTATATACAAAAGTCAATATTTATTTATTTTTAAAGATTTTCTTTCTTCTATTTTAAGTAGGCTCCATGGCCAGCATGGAGCCCAAAGCAGAGCTTGAACTCACTACCCCTCAAGAACTTGAACTCAAGACCTGAGCTGAGATCAAGAGTCAGATGCTTAACAGACTGAGCCACCCAGGAGCCCCTTTTTATTTTACTTTTAAATATTATTTTTTATCAAAGATTTTATTTTTATTTTTTATTTTTTTAAAGATTTTATTTATTTATTTGAGAGAGAGAGAATGAGAGATAGAGAGCACGAGAGGGAAGAGGGTCAGAGGGAGAAGCAGACTCCCTGCTGAGCAGGGAGCCCGACATGGGACTCGATCCCGGGACTCCAGGATCATGACCTGAGCTGAAGGCAGTCGCTTAACCAACTGAGCCACCCAGGCTTCCAAGATTTTAACTAATTTCTACACCCAATGTGGGGCTCAAACTTACAACCCCGAGATCAAGAGTTGCATGCTCTACTGACTGAGCCTGTGAAGTGCCCCTTAAAGTCAATATTTAAAGAAATTTTGCCAGCTCCAAAGCAGAGAAGTTCTGCAACAGCAGACAGTGCACAGAGCTAATTTGACCATAAATAAGAGGTGAAATTTCCTTGTCATCTCAACTCTGTGTGTGTGTTTTTAAGTAGGCGCCATGCCTAGCATGGAGCCAATGTGGGGCTTGAACTCACAACCCTGAGATGGACACCTGAGCTGAGATCAAAATCTGATGCTTAACCGACTGAGCCACTTATGTGCCCCCAACTGTGTTATTTTCAATTGGCAGCACCACATATGGTTGAATCTAGACCCTTGATTAATAGTCAAATGTCTTTTTTTCAAAAAGATTCTATGATGTAGCATTTTGTACTCAAGCAATGCAATTAAAGGTATAAAGAATTGCCAAATTTAGGTGAGATCACAGAATTTTCAAAGGTAGGAGAGATTCATAAAGTACATGTACTCAGACATGAAACAACTGTCAAAGTTGTCTGAGTTATCATCATCAAATGTTCAATTTCCAGCAGTAATTCATTTAGCTAAGAAAAAAATAGTTTAAGCAAAAAGAAAAGACAAAACCCCGGTATTCTTCAATATGCCTCAAAATTATACACTCAATCATAAAAAAAAATAAAAGTAGCATGTCCCCATGTTATATATTAACTACCGCAAAGCCCAAAGAAATTCAGCCTCATTCACATTCAGAATTTCTCCAGAATTTTTTCTGAATGTGAATAAGGCTAACTCAAACTTTACTGCCATTCAAAAAAAAAGGGGGGGGTCTACAATTGACTGGATAAATGTATGCTACTGAAGGTTAATAAAAAACTATGTTTAGGGGCGCCTGACTAGCTCAGTCAGTGGAGCACATGACTCTTGATCTTGGGATGTAAGTTTGAGCTCCATGATGGGTACAGAGACTACGTAATTAAAAAAATTTTCTTAAGAAATATTACTGAAAAAATTAACTATAGGGGCACCTGAAAAAATTAATTATAGGTGGCTCAGCCAGTTAAGCGTCTGTCTTCGTCTCAGGTCCTGATCCCAGCATCCTGGGATCGAGCCCCACAGCAGGCTCCACGCTCAGTGGGGAATCTGCTTCTCCCTCTCCTTCTGCCCCTTCCCCTGCTTGTGTTCTCTCTCTCTCAAATAAATAAATTAAAAAAAAAAAGAAAAAATTGACCATAAAAAAACTATGTTTCTATTTCTTTCCCTGAAATACTGTTACTAAACAGATGGTTTTAGACTTACTGTTTAGAATTTCTTGAAACTGAGAAAATATGACAATTCAGCCTTATTTTTCTAAATAACTAAATACTGAATACATCATGTATATGTACCATAATTTACCTATCCCCTACTCATGGGCATTTAGGTTGTTTCCAATTTTTGCTATTATAATGTTTCAAACATTGATAACTTCAATTGTATTGGTAATATTCTAGTTCTGAGGACGGGTGGAAAGTTCATGAATTTTTTTTATTATGATCATAGCTTACATGTATATAACATATTACTTGTAAATATCGAAACTAGTTCATTAAAAAATAAAACAATAAACTGTTGTGCAAACATTGTTGAGCATTTCCCTTAGGACAAATTCCCAGGCACTGGGTGGCTTAGCTGGCTAAGTGTATGACTCTGGATCTCAGCTCAGGTCTCGATCTCAGGGTTGTGAGTTCAAGCCCCATGTTGGGCTCTATGCTGGGCATAGAGCCTACTTAAAAAAATAAATATTTATATATATTTATTATATATTATTTATATATATTTTATAATAAAAAAAATTCCCAGAACTGGAATTATTGCATCAAAGAGAATGCATACAGGCATATCTAGTTTTATTTGGCTTCTCTTTATTACATTTCAGATACTGCATTTTTTTTTAAAAAACAAATTGAAGGTCTGTGGCAACCTTGCCTTGAACAAGTCTATCGACACCATTTTCCAACAGTATTTACTCACTTTGTGTCTCTGTGCCATATTTTGGTAATTCTTTAAGTATTTCCCAAAACTTTTCATTATTATTATATTTGTTATGGGAATCTGTGATCAGTGATCTCTGACACTATTACTGTAATTGATTTGGTATACCATGAACTGCACCCATACAAGACAGCAAACTTGATGATGTTGTTCTGACTGCTCCACCCACCAGCCATTCCCCCATCTCCTCAGGCATCCTGATTCCCTGACACACAACAATATTGAAATTAGACCAATTAATAACCCTATAATGGCCTCTAAGTGTTCAAGTGAAAGGAAGAGTTGCAGGTCTCTTGGCTTTAAATAAGAAGCTAGGGCGCCTGGGTGGCTCAGTTGGTTAAGTGACTGCCTTCAGCTCAGGTCATGATCCTGGAGTCCCGGGATCGAGTCCCACATCGGGCTCCCTGCTCAGCAGGGAGTCTGCTTCTCCCTCTGACCCTCTTCCCTCTCGTGCTCTCTATCTATCATTCTCTCTCTCTCTCAAATAAATAAAATCTTTAAAAATAAATAAATAAATAAATAAAAAGCTAAAAACGAATAAGCTTAGTGAGGAAGGCATGTCAAAAGCTGACAGACCAAGAGGAACCATATTTGGACCTGAAGGGGAGATCTCTGAAATTGAGTATATACAAAAGTCAATATTTATTTATTTTTAAAGATTTTCTTTTTTCTTGTGCCAGTTAGCTAAGTTGTGAATGCAAAGGAAAAGTGTTTTTGGTGTTTTTTTTTTAAGATTTATGTATTTATTGATTTTATTTTTTTAAAGATTTTATTTATTTATTTGACAGAGAGAGACACAGCGAGAGAGGGAATACAAGCAGGGAGAGTGGGAGAGGGAGAAGCAGGCTTCCTGCTGAGGAGGGAGCCTGATGTGGGGCTTGATCCCAGGACCCTGGGATCATGACCTGAGCTGAAGGTAGATGCTTAACGACTGAGCCACCCAGGCGCCCCAAGATTTATGTATTTATTTTAGAGAGAAAGAATGAGAGTGCGAGCAGGGGTAGGGGCAGAGGGAGAGAATCTTTCAAGCGGACTCTCCACTGACAAGGAGCCTGAGGCAGGGCTGGATCCCACATCTCATGAGATCATGACCTGAGCCAAAACCAAGAGTCAGACACCCAACTGACTGAGCCATCCAGACACCCCAGGAAAAGTTTTGTTTTTTTTTTTAAGATTTTTTTATTTATTCATTTGAGACAGAGAGAGAGCATGAGCAGGGAGTCCATGTAAGGCTTGATCCCAGGACCCTGGGATCATGACCTGAGCCGAAGGCAGACGCTTAACCATCTGAGCCACCCAGGTGCCCTCCTCCCACTGGAAAAGTTCTTAAAGGAAATTAAAAGTGCTACTCCAGGCGTGCCTGGCTGGCTCAGTTGGTACAGCATATGACTTGATCTCAGGGTTGTAAGTTTGAGCCCTACATTGGGTGTAGAGAGTACGTGAAAATAAAAATCTTTAAAATAAAAAAATAATAAATCAAATAAAAGTGCACTCCAGTGAATGCATGAATGATAAGAAAGCGAAATGCCCTTATTGCTAATATGGAGAAAGTTTTGGTGGTTTGTATTAACAGATCAACCAGCCACAACATTACCTTAAGCCAGACTAATCCAGAGCAAGGCCCTCCCTCTCTTCAATTCTGTGAAGACAGAGAGGTAAAGACGGTGCAGAAGAAGCTAGCAGAGGTAGGTTCTTGAGATTTAAAGAAAAAAGCCATTTCCATAACATAAAGTGCAAGGTGAAGCAGCCAAGTACTGATTTAGAAGGTGCATCAAGTTATCTAGAAAATCTATCTAAGATAATTAATAAAAGTGGTTCCACTAAACAACAGATTTCCATTGTAGGTAAAACAGCCTCTATTGGAAGAAAATGCCATCTAGGCCTTTCATAGCCAGAGAGAAGTCAATGCCTGCCTTCAAAGCTTCAAAGGACAAGCTGATTCTCTTGTTAGAGACTAATGCAGCTGGTGACTTTACCATTCCAAAAATCCTAAGGCCCTTAACAGTTATGCTAAACCTACTCTGCCTGTGCTTTATCAATGTAACAACAATGCCTGGATGACAGAACATCTGTATACAACATGGTTTACTGAATATTTTAAGCCCATTGTTGAGACCTACTGCTCAGAAAAAAAGATTCCTTTCAAAATTAAAACTGTTCATTGACAATGTATCTGGTCACCCAAGAGCTCTGATGGAGATGTACAATGGAATTTATGTTGTTTTCATGCCTGCTAACAAACATCTATTCTGCAGTCCATGGATCAAGGAGTCATATCAACTTTCAAGTCTCATTATTTAAGAAATACATTTCATAAGGCTATAGTTGCCATACAAAGTGATTCCTCTGATAGATCTGGGCAAACATTTTCCAGACAGGTTTTCCATTTCCAGAAAACCTTCCTGCAATGATTCACCATTCTAGATGCCATTAGGAACATTTATAATTCATAAATTAGAGGTCAAAATAGCAACATTAACAGGAGTGTGGAAGAAGCTGATTCCAACCCTCATGGCTGATTTTGAGGGGTTCAAGACTTCAGTGGAGGAAGTAACTACATATGTGGTACAACCTCATGATAAAACTCTAATAGATGAGGGATTGCTTCCTTATGGATGAGCAAAGAAAGTAGTTTCTCAAGATGGAATCTACTGCTGATGAAGATGCTGTGAAGACTGTTGAAGAAATGACAACAAAGGATTTAGAATATTACATAAACTTAACTGAGTTTCTTAACTTAGTTGAGAAAGCAGTGGCAAGCTTTGAGTGGACTGGCTCCAATACTGAAAGAAGTTCTACTGTGGTTAAAATGTTATCAAACAGCTTGGTGTGCTAGAGAGAAATCGTTCATGAAAGGAAGAGTCGATCGATACAGCAAACTTCACTGTTGTCTTATTTTAAGAAACTGCCACAGCTACCCTAACCTTCAGCAACCACCAACCTGATCAGTCAGCAGCCATCAACATGGAGGCAAGACCTTCCACCAGCAAAAAAGATTATGACTTGCTAAAAGCTCAGACGATGGTTAGCATTTTTTAGCAGTAACTTATTTTTTAATTAAGGTATATATATTATCTTTTTAGATGTAATGCTATTGCACTATCAAGTAGACTACAGTATAGTGTAAACATGACTCATATGCACTGGGAAACCAAAAAATTCATTTGACTCGCTTTATTACAATATTTGTTTTATTGCAGTGGTCTGGAACTAAACCTGCAATATCTCCAAGATATGCCTGTATTTAAAATCCTGACATCTGAATTGCTAAAATCAAAAACACAAGAAACAACAAATGTTGGTGAGGATGTGGAGAGAAAGGAACCCTCCTGCACTGTTGGTGGGAATGCAAACTGGCACAGCCACTGTAGAAACAGTATGGAAATCCCTCAAAAAGTTAAAAATAGAACTACCATTAGATCCAGTAATTGCACTACTGGGTATTTACCCCAAAAATACAAGAACACTAATTCAAAGGGATCTGTGCACCCCTATGTTTATAGCAGCATTATTTATAATTGCCAAATTGGGAGCAGCCGAAGCATCCATCAATAGATGAATGGATAAAGAAGACACAGGGCGCACATACACATTGGGGTATTATTCAGCCATAAAAAAGAAGGAAATCTTGCCACTTGCAAGGACATGGATGGAGAAACAGACCCTTAATTATAGAGAACTGATGGTTACCAGAGGGGAGGTGAGTGGGGGGATCGGTAAAATAGGTGATAGGGATTAAGGAGTGCACTTGTGGTAATGAGCACTGGATGATGTATGGAATTGTTGAATTACTGTATTATACACCTGAAATATAACACTGTATGTTAACTACACTGGAGTTTAAAATAAAATACAATTTTTGAAAAAGAGGAAAAAAATAAAAGATATGCCAAAAAAATAAAATGAAATAAAATTCTGACACTTAATGTCAGACTGCCTTCCAGAAAGGTGTACTAATTTATAATTCCAACCAACCAACAAGATATGGTCAACACTGGCATTAACAAATCTTAGTTTGGGGTGCCTGGGTGGCTCAGTCGTTAAGCGTCTGCCTTCAGCTCAGGTCATGATCCTAGGGTCCTGGGATCAAGCCCCACGTCGGGCTCCCTGCTCAGCAGAGAGCCTGCTTCTCCCTCTCCCTCTGCCTGCCTCTCTGCCTACTTGTGCTCTCTCTCTGTCAAATAAATAAATAAAATCTTAAAACACACACACACATACACACAAATCTCAGTAATCTTTGCTAATTGTAAACGTGAAAATTCAAATTAATAATAAGTAAAGAGAATTTTTAAAAGAATTCTTCAAAAGCTATTTTGCTTTGAAACACGCTAACTCATGTTACACTGGTGCCAGATTAATCTTCCAAATAAATAGTTTTTTTTTTTTTGAAGATTTTATTTATTTATTTGACAGAGAGAGACACAGAGAGAGAGGGAACACAAGCAGGGGGAGTGGGAGAGGGAGAGGCAGGCTTCCTGCTAAGCAGAGAGCCCGATGTGGGGCTTGATCCCAGGACCCTGGGATCATGACCTGAGCCGAAGGCAGACGTTTAACGACTGAGCCACCCAGGCGCCCCCCCAAATAAATAGTTCTGATCATGTCACCCTCAATGACTCCTTTACATTAGTGGTTAGAGAGCTCTGGAGTCAAACTGCAGGGTACAAATCCCAGTTCTACCACTAACTGGCTGTGTAATCTTGGCAAGCTGTGCCTCAGTTTCTTCATCTTCAAATGTGGGCAATAATGGTCCTATCTAATTGGGTTATTTTGAGCATTATGCTCAAAATACAGTTTAATACAGTTGATCCTTGAACAACACAGGGCTTAGGGATGCCAACCCCCTATGCAGTTGAAAATCTGAGTATAACTTTTGAGTCACCCAGAACTTAACCATTAATAGCCTACTGTTGGCCAGAAGCCTTACTGATAACATAAACACAGTTAACATATACTTTGTATAAGTATTATACCGTATTCTTACAAAACTTTTAACTTTTTCTTAGTTTTTTTTCAGTATTTCTAGGTTATACAATTCATGTTTTTTCAAATTGTTGCAAATCTCCAAAAAATTTTCAATATATTTAATGAAAAAAATCTGAGTACAGGTGGACCCGCACACTTCATATCTGTGTTGTTCAAGGGTCAATGGTGTATGTCAAATGTTTAGAATAAATGCCCACTGGGGACGCCTGGGTGGCTCAGTCGGTTAAGCATCTGCCTTTGGCTCAGGTCATGATCCCAGGGTCCTGGGATCGAGCCCCGCATTGGGCTCCCTACTCCACGGGAAGCCTGCTTCTCCCTCTCCCACTCCCCCGGCTTGTGTTCCCTCTCTCGCTGTGTGTCTCTGTCAAATAAGTAAATAAAATCTTTAAAAGAAAAAAACAGAATAAATGCCCAACTCAATAATGTCAGTCAGTTATCTTCTTACCTCTTTTCACTCCCTCACCCGGACTCTCCCCAGGGTACCTTATACTCTAACCAGGCCAAACTACCTGCTCTCAGCTGTTGTACCTCTGCTTTTCTACCTTCATGTCCTTAATCATCCTGTTTCTTCTTGGGAGAGATCCTGCCATATTTTTTTTTTTACAGAAATTATACCCAACTTTTAAGGATTCACATGCCGTCTTCACAGATTTCATTGAACTGCCTGTTTGTTAGCCTTCTCTGAACTGTAAATGCACTTTGCATGGTCAAATAAAACCTATGTTTTTGCCCTACTCTTGTAGTTGTCTCATTTTTCCTACTAGATCACAAATTCATAGAGAATAGGGTATCTTAAATATATATATCCCACCCCCCCATACACACTCCAGATGAGGAAATGGATCCAGAGAGATAAACCGGCCTAAGTTCACCCAGCCAGCTGGAGGTCACACTAGAAATAGAATCCACACATCCTGAACTGGCCCAGTGCTCTTCTCATCAGAACCTGCATCTTGAGTTTCCTAAAGGCAGGGATCATGACTCACTCATTCTTTTAAGGAACATTTAAATTGGTTAGACTGAACAGACAAAACCACCATTTCTTTGAAACTTCAGACCTTCATCAAATATGTCAGCAAACCCAAACAGTTTTTGTAGATATCTCATTCAACTTGGGGGAAAACCAGGTACCATTACATAATAAGATTTCAAAGTGTTACCTCGGGTATAAAAAAAGATGGCCTGTCTCAGAGCTTTGACTAAGTCAGTTATGAGAATAGCAACAGTAGTAATATGTACTGTTTCTTTCTTAGTAGCATACAGTCTCAGTTGCTTAGACAGCAATATTCAAGACTCTCTTGCTTACTGATGATATTTTCTTCAACTTGCTTTCTACAAAGCTGATCAAAAGTGAAAACTACCACTATATTTTATTTTATGCTGAAAAATGCCATGTCCACTTGATAAAAATATTGTTCAATGACTAAATAACTTTGTGGTCTACAAAAAAGCCACTAATCTAAATATAACATCTAGAATGAAAACTAAATACCCAGAGTTGGATCTATTCCAAGGCTATATTTATAGAGAATAACAAGGACTATTATTAAAAACAAAACAACCTATAGAAAACAGGTATCATACAAAAAAAAACTTCTAAATTTTTTCATACCAAAAAAAAAATGTAGAAGTACTTTTTTTATTTGCTTTTGGAGAGTGGCAAGGCATATTCAATAGATATTCAAGCACAGAAAGAATGCGCCTTCCCCAGCATGTGCCACGATCCAGTTTCTTGCAGCAGCATCTGATCAGGAGAATACAATGCCGCTACTTTTACTGTTAAATCAGTCAAATTCCTCCACTGCCTGAGGGAATCAACTAGCTCATTTTACCTGCCTATGAACATTTTATGGAAAGAAATAACCTTACTTAAATCACAAATGTAGCTACCTTAGCAGAGAACATTCATTCCAATTATAATGTCCTACCTTTTCTTCCTCATGAAGGAAATCTGATAAAGAATTTTAATCTTCAATAAATAATCCATAAAGGCCTGACAAGCTTCATGATCCTGGGTGAAGTGACACAATATTTGTGTGTGAGACTGTATTTATTTACTTATTCCTCACTAGATTTATGAATAACGTCTACACAACGATATATATTTTTTAAGTCACAGTAACATATGGGGCGACAAACATTAAACTTTGTTCTCTTAGAAAATAACTTTCAATTGGAGAAGTGAGAGAATGGGGTTAAATCAAATCACCGGAGAGGCACTCTTTGAGATCCAAGTTCTTTTTGAAGTTATAACAAATAATATTCCTTTCCTTTTGTTTCCTTCATTTTATTTAGGTACACATTCCTACTCCATAAAAACCCTTCCATCCCTCCTACCCCTTCCGACTATGAACAGTAAGATAACATTACAGTGGACTGGAAACAGAAATTCCCAGGCTTTCCTCAAGGTAAATCCAGGATCGAGTCTCTCTGGGATGCAAAGAACTGCGCCTCTTTCACTGCAATTTTCTTTCAGAACCACCTTTCACTTTCCTTCCTTCCCAAACACTGACCCGTCCGTGCTCGGGATAGGGGTGGAAGTGGGAGACACTCCGCGCAAAGCCTCCAGCAAGTCAGACTCTCCCCAACCTAACCGGCACTTCCAAGGCCGCGGTGGCTGCGGCTCTTCCTTCAGCCCCGGGCGCGGCCAACCCTCGCTTCCCCAGGGCAGGGCTCAGCTCAGGTCCATGCAACCAGCCAAATCAGGCCCGCACCGGGCCGCCTCGGCCCGGCCCGCCCGTCCGCAGCAGCCCCTGGACCCCCGCCAGCGGGGCTGGGCGTGGGCCCCGGCGGCCACCGCCCCGCCAACTCGGTCTCGGGAGGAGAGAGTGAGCCCCACCCGCTACGCCCGCCCCAGACCTACCTGCAGGGGAGAGCGGGGCTCCTGGACAGCGGCCACGGGCCCGAGGGCGGTCGCCCAGGCGGCTGGAGCCCGTCCCGGGGACTCCAAGTATCCCTGGTGGGGCAGGGCGGGGAGAGACGCCGGGGAGCTGCTCCAGGCCAGCGCGGCCCGTCGCGAGGGTCGCGGGGACCTGGCTCTCCCCTCAGCACCAGTCCACCGCCGCCGCCGCCATTTTGCCTTCCACTCGGTGTCGCCGCCGCCGCACTCCGCCGCAGGTTTCCCGGATGTAGGCATTTCCCGGCGTCGCTTGCGCGGGGGCCGAGGACTGGGGGCTTCTGTCCGCCCGGCCGCCAGCAGCCGGCGCGCGGCCTGCGGCCTGCCACCCTCCCCCGGTCGCCCTCTTCTCAGCGTGTTGGCGAGCGTCGCCCCGCGTCGCCCCCGCCTGGCGCTGCCCAGGTGACTCGCCCTGGCTCGTGGGATCAGGCTCTCCCCCTCCCAAGTCCACTCATTTCAGTGTCTTTTTTTTATTGAGCTCTGTCTGTGCACGGATAGAGAATAAGACGCGCATCTCAAGGAGTTTAATTCTCAGAAGGAAACAGCAATGAGTTGCCCTGAAACCTCGCTGTGGGAACCAGGATCGAGATTTCTAGAGGCTTTGAAATGAATTGAGTTTTGCTTAGCACTCTCCTCGAGTAAGTCTGTAGTTAAGTATTTGCGGAATCAGCCAGATTAATATATTCTTGAGCCAAGACAGGGTTAACAGAGTTTGGAGATTTTTAACCTGTCAACCGAATCGGTAGACGGGGAAGTCATTATTGCCATAATTGGAATAACGGTGACTGTCAGAAGAGGTTTTATTTCTTGCTAAGTTGAATTAGAAGTTTGGGATGGGATCATTAGGCTTATGGTGTTTGCAAGTACCATCTACCCTTTGTAAAGAGTGTCTTTGCCAAATCTGCCTCTAGAAAATACAGTATTTTCAAACATCTTTCTTTTCTTTAAGATTTTATTTTTTAAGTAATCTCTACACCCAACATGGGGCTGGAACTCACAACCGGAAGATCCAAGTCACAGGCTCTACCGACTGAGCCAGGCAGGAGCCCCTCAAACATCTTTTCATTCTTCTACTAGAGACTAACTATAAAGATTTTCTTCGAATTAAAAGACTTCTTTTCATGATGTTAAATTAGGTACTGGCCATTGTATCCTGAAGTTCAAATGTGAAAACCTCTGTTAAAAGAAAATATTCCATTCCAAGAGCACTTGGTTGAAGCTCTGTAAGCACAAGCACAGAGATTGTAGAAGATACAGTGTATGACCCAAGGTGGGTCACATAATAGCCTTAGGTCTTACTTTCTTCAACTGCAGGACTAAGTAACCTTTGGAGACCCTTTCAGCCTCAAAATTATATGAATCTAATATGTTCACAGGCCTGCTTGCCCTTCTCAGGATTATGTATCTGAAGAGACATACTGCCCCCCAAATCTTGTCACCTCTGTCATCATCCAGGGAACTTCTTAAGCTCTTCAATTCTAAGCCTAAAGTCGAGTATCTCCATAAACTACTGTTCTGGGGAAATTTCCTAGATTATTCAAGGAGATTAGTGAATTGCTCTATCTGAGACGGGAGGTTTAACTCCAATGAAGCAGGGGGAGAGAAGAGCAGGAAAGAAGAGAAGGAATGATCAGGAAAGATGTAGCAATCCCTAAGATGAAAAGCGGCTGAGGCTGGGGAATGGGGGGAGGTGAAAGAGCAGGGAAATGCTTACTAAGGCTGCTGGATGTCTGGATGGCAATACCTACCACTGCATTTGAAGGGCTTTGTATTGCTGTGATGGAAAACACTTGGTCCAGGCTCAACCTACTCAACTTTTCAATACTTCATGCAAATGGGGACTTGGGGTTTCATTTTATTTTTATCAACAGATGTAGGGGCCAAATTTCATGCTTGGGTGACTGTAGGAATAGGGACAGCAAACATGGAAGAAGTCTGAAGAGCAATGTGGCCCTCGAAACTTAAGTCCTCCCAGTAGCTCAGTCTTAGGGGAAGGCTATAGACTATGAGCAGCCCACGCTTAAGGGGTGAAGAATTGCATTCTGTCTCTTTTTGGGCAGAGAATTTACATAAATCAGTTGGAATTCTGAGCAGATTCGTCTCTTCTCCATTATTTTTTTTTAAACATATCAATATGGACTCATGGATATTTATTTTATAGTTTATTTTATTTTGCTGATCAAATTGTTCCAGCTTTGACTATTGGGAGCTCTTCCAGTTGAATTGGCTTCTGTGTCCCTTTGACATACCCCTCCTCTCCCCCATTATTAAGACATTTAAAAAAATTTTTGTTTTTAAAGATTTTATTTATTTCACAGAGATAGCAAGAGCAGGAACACAAGCAGGGGGAGTGGGAGAGAGAAGCAAGCTTTCCGCTGAGCAGAGAGCCCGATGTGGGGCTCGATCCCAGGACCCTGGGATCACGACCTGAGCCAAAGGCAGATGCCTAACGACTAAGCCACCCAGGCGCCCCTTAAAATTGTTTTTTAAAAGAACTCCCTTACGGGGCACCAGCGTGGCTGAGGTGGTTAAGCATCTGACTCATCTCAGGTCATGAGTTCAACCACCACATTGGGCTCCATGGAGTGTGGAGCCTACTTAAAAAAAAAAAAAAAAGAACTTCCTTACTTTCTGACAGTACAAGATGCTTCAAGCTATCTTATATGTTCCCTGTCTCTCCAAGAAGTCCTTGTTCCTTTTATTGGAGAATGGTATTAGAAACCAAATCTGGGGGCACCTGGGTGGCTCAGTCAGTTAAGCATCTGCCTTCCGCTCAGGTCATGATCCAGGAGTCCCGGGATAGAGCCCTGCATTGGGCTACCTGCTCAGCAGGGAGTCTGCTTCTCCCTCTGCCCTCTGCCCTTTACCCTGCTTGTGCTCTCTCTCTGTCTCAAATAAATAAATAAAATCTTAAAAAAAAAAGCAAATCTAGTTTCTAGGTATGCTTGTTACTACTGGAGTATCATTGTTTGTAGAACATCTCTTGCTAAGAAATATTAAAATTTAACTTCATTCCATACTATGAAGGGGTAAAATCTGTTTTGATGAGTTGCAGCTATTATTTTACAGTCTACTATTACAGTTTAGCTTCTTATGTCCATGGCCTGCACAAAAATTATTGACAGCTGATGTGTTTCTGATGACTCTGTTAGGCTAGTCTGCCAGCTACTGTCCCCCAAAGTCTAGTTATGACAGTTTGGAACTGAACATTAGTTTATTTTTAATTAAATTTTTTTTTAATCTGATCAGCTATACTCTAGTCATTCTACTTCTCACTTCTTACCTACCTCCTCCCCATGGTTTTCTCCCTCCTTGTTCACCTAATACAGCAAAATGTTCAAATTGTTTTGAAGCTAAGATGATGGTAGTCTGTTAGTTCTGTACATTGCCACTTAATGTTGTGGTTCAGAAGATACTGCTAAGAGTTTGAATACTTGCTTGTCATAGTTCAAATGTCTCCAGGTTTCTAATCTATAAGACTAGAGCACTGCTACTGCTTCATACCATGTAACTAGTCTGAGCTGGGTACCATATTGATACCATAAGCTTGAATGAAGGCTTGATACAAACTATACTGGTGAACTTAGTATCTTCCTAGACAAGATTCTAGAATGGATTATTAAAAGGATGTTTCCACAATACTCTGAAATGGAAGCGTTACAAAGGACAAGGAATTTTTCAATTATACAAAATTTTTGATGGGATAGCCATAGCACAGTTATCTCCCCCACAGCAGCTTTGTGAACAAGATAAATGGGGCAGAATGTCAATAAATTAGGTTTATAAAGATTTCAATAACTATAGTCAAATACAATGATTTACATGTCACTGATAATTGGGAGGACTAGAGGAGTGGGCCTAAGCACTTCAGTACATTTATCCTGTCGCCTAACCAATGGGGTGAGAGTGTAGATCATGCTGGGAAATTCTGAAAATGATCAGCTTCTGCTGAAAACATTCACAGGAGATTGTTAGTTCTTTCCTGTATGGAAATAAGATTTGTCTTTTAGACAGGGATTGACCTATAGTAAGGATCAAAATCATCTGCATTAACAACACTAGGGGCAGTACAGTATAGTATACTACATGTGTGAAAAAGGTAAAGGGTTTAAGTTCAACTAACTAGTCAGCAGTCTAACTGAACAGATGCCAGAATAGTTAAAATAAGCTGAGACAGCATTACAAAGGAATACTGTACCAAGAACCAGGATAGTGAGACTTAAGTCAACTCTGAGGGAGGCCACCTAGTGTTCATTTTGGAGGTCACACTTTAATGATGGTCTTTGGTGGCAAAAGGGAGTATTTTTTTAAGGGAAAACAAGATTGTGAGGTTAGTTCAGCTCAGTTTGCACTGATTCAGTGTTTACCATGGATCAGATACTATATTAAACATTATTAATACCACACTAAGGTATGGGCCTTGTTTGTGTGGTCCAGTAGAGACAGGCTGCTTAATACAGCTGTAAGCACAGCACAATGGGCTTTTGAAGCAGAGTACAATTTAGGCAAATTGGCAGAGGCCAGGAAAGGCTTCCTGGAGAAAATGACAACTAAAAGGAGTTTGGAAGTTTTGGAATTTAGCCAAGAAGGGCAAGAAACAATGCAGAGAGAACTTTGCCCATTAGAAACCATTGAAGGGATTTTAAAAAGTTTACTCCAAAAAGCTATGATACATAGTTTTGAATATTTGGATATGTGATGAAGGATTTTTTTGTGGCTCCCAAGGAAGACAAATGAAAGCAAATTTCAGTTCAGTATATGAAAATTAATTTATTTAGTAAAACCTTATAGTAAAGCACCCCAACATAATGTAAATTCAGTAAACTGATTAGTGACTGGCTGTCTCGCAGTAGGTTCACATGATCATTTCATTAACCCACAAAAATATGATTTTACTTTTTGTTTTACAGGACTGTTTCAGATTCCATTCATACACTAAAACCCTGCCATAATGCTGTATCAGTAAGAGCTGTCCAAGTGAGGGGAAGCTGCACTGGGAAATGGGAAACTTGATAACAGTATATTTTCAAGTACAGGTTGGATGATAATTTGTTGGGAATGCTGTGGAAGTGATGGTTAAATTTGGGTTAGAGATGCTCTCCAAGGTACCTTCTACCTCTGTGATCCTGCAGCCCTCAAAGAAACTATATGATAGTTTCATGAATAAAGGCAGTGATAATGAACAAATTTATAAACCAGGGTTTTTTATTTATACTCCAGAAAGCTTATGTTTCTTATTAAATCTGGCAGAATTCACCAACTGATAAGAAATGTAACACTATCCAAATGTACCTTCTTTTACTCATGGTTACAAATACTCTTAAAGCAAAGCAAAGCTTCAAACTTGAAACTTTTTGCAGCCCAAGTTAGTATTCTAAGCCTACACATATGGCTCCCTCCGTCTACCAATTATTTACTATAACAACCCAGGGAAATTGTATGTATTGCTGCTGGAACCTGAGAAGGGAGCTAAGAACATATATGAATCCTTCAGACTTTTTACAGCAGCATATAATGTAGATGAAAGCAGAGGCACAAGTTTGCCACTCACTGTGCATGAAAAATGTGCCCCCCAGGAGCTACTCTTCTAGGAGTCAGATCAACTCAGGGCCCACTCAGAGCAAGGATGTTAGTCTGCTGAATGGAATGGGAGTATGCCTGGGAAGTAAAGAAAGGGACACTGAAGCTTAGGCTGCAGCAAGAGATTCATATAAAGGGAAATAAGTCAAACGAAAATTAATAGCTATGTTTTTACTATGGAAACCATGTGATTACTCCTGGGAATGTATATTCATAAATATAACATGATATATTTCATTTTAATAAATTATACACACATTGATGGATAAAAAAGGGAATGAAAAGACTATTAATTGTCTGATATAAGTACTTAAAAATTTCTTTTGACTTTTTTTCTGTAACATTACTTTTGTAATAACAAAGTCTTAAAAATTAGTCTCAGCAATAAAACTATAAACAGATTAAAAATTCCATTGGCAACATTTTCTTTCCTCCTCTGATTCTTTATAATTCAAGTTACTAATTTTATCAAATATTTCTGGGTCAAATTTATATAAAAAAGCAGATTGCATATATGTATTCCATTTAAAAATGTTGACAAAAAACCCCAAACAAAAAACCCCCCGAGGTAAGGTGGCATAAAAGAATTGAAAGTATTTATTAGGACAGAAAAACAAAACTTTACCATAATTACTATCATTGGAATTATAAAGTAAATGAATACATGCTTTAGGAGCATTCATATAACAGTGATTTGTCATTAAGGTCTTCACGTTCAATAACATACTTAACAAACTTTGGAAAGACAATGTCACAAAATTGTTTTTAAGCACTACACATTAACCTGAAACTAATGTAACATTATGTCAACTACACTCAAAAACAAACAAAAGAAAACACCTACATGTTAGATTATCATTAACAATCTAGACAAGGGAGGAGGGGGGGAGGATGGGTTACCCTGGCGATTGGTATTAAAGAGGGCACGTTCTGCATGGAGCACTGGGTGTTATACGCAAACAATGAATCATGGAACACTACATCAAAAACTAATGATGGAATGTATGGTGATTAACATAACATAAAAAAAACATTGTAGACAAGGACAAAATATTCTTCACTCTTACCACATCATCATACTAGTCTCATATATGTTATCTATCACATTTTAGTTTGGGAGTCAGCTCAGTTATCAATATCAAATTCTATTTTATTGCACAATGTCCAGTTCAGCAATTTTGAACTATGTTGTAAAACTAAATAAAAGCAAAAATCCTTAGGAAAAATGTACTTTTCCTTTTTCAAGAAAAATGAAGTTGGGTCTCAGCAGCTGACAGAGTTCTGTTCAAACCTACTCTAACAGAGGAATCTGTCAAAATACTTTCCTTTAACAAAACCTTTAAAAAAAATGGAAACACTACAAAAACCTGTCATCTTTGCTCTACTCAATTCTTTATGAAGTTTATTAAACTTATTAAGGAAATAAAATGTGGAAAGATTGAAGAAAATATCTACAATAAAAAGGATAAACATTAACACTGGCCAGGGCCACCAGGGAGGGGTAATTATCTCCCACAGTGTCTATAAAAAGAATAGGAACCTGTTGGTGGTTTGAGAATATTAAGTTCCATAACATCAAAAATGAGGAGCAGGTTCCATGAGCTACAGCAGGTTCTACAGAATAGCCTGTTTGAAGGCAGTGTATACATGAGCAAAAGGATCCCTCTGATAGTCTTCCACAGATTCCAATTCTCTTGCCATCAGTCATCTCTCTGACTCTGCAACTATGACACCATCAACTGACACAAGTCAAAACAGGGCATCGATATTACCAATAGTTTACAGAAGCTTCCTCTGCAAATTTCACATTTTCCAATAATAAAAATCTGCATAGAAGTTGTACTTTGAAACGCTAACGATATGCTTTACCTGAAATCTTGTAATTACAGTATTTTCATGAGAAAAGCTGTCTAGTAACATAAATGGCTTCTGAATCAGTTCCACAAACAAGACAAGGACCTAAAACATCCAAACTGTTCACAGACAAAGTCCTGCTGGGAAGCAAGCTTGTGATTTCAATACGGTCTTTTGCAGGATCAGTGCTGAGCCAGGAGCTTATAAGAGACTGGTGAACATTAGCCTGGTTACTAATGCTGTGAGACAAAAAAGTACTATTTCTTCCTCCTGCAAGAAAAAAAGGGGAACACATCTTTCAAGACTAATATTATGTTAGTAAACATCTGAAATTCTGTTGATATTTTAAAAAGGCTAGAATTGAAACTTAATTCTCAGAAAACAGGGTGATGACTCCATTATCACACATCACCATTTTTGACCAAAGGCTTATTCAGTGATATTAAATCCTCAAATTCCCATAGGATATTATGGATATCAAACTTGAATTCTTCAAGCAAAGCAGGAGATTTTAACCGTCCTTCCGGTGATTCTTGAATGGAAAGTCTCGGAAATGTAGCATGAAGAACCCTGGCTGTGCGAAGTTAGCCAGCTTATGGCATTTGTAGTCGTCAGCACCACAGTAGTAAGCAGCTGACAGATTTCAAGCCCTATGATACTAGAATTTACCCTGAGGCAGGAGAATGGAAACATTCTACCATTCTTTAATGTGAAAAATACGAGAATTTCTAATGTGGTATTTAAAACTATAACAAAATTACACACAAGAATCTTCATTAAATCTCTTCATTAAATCCTTTTACCTTGGTTAAACAGTGATGATTTTTCAGGTACGTTTGTGGAGGCATCCCAATGCCAGAGGGATCCATCCTCAGAACAAGTAAATAGATGATCTGGGTTGGACGGGTGAAAGTGCACTTCCCACACTAAAAGATAAGAACGAAGAAGCTAATTCCTGTGCAGAAAAGTTGAACACACTTTAAGACCCTATCTCTAGGCATCATATTCCATTAACCTCCATCACACACCTTCAAACCCCAAGTCTGTGATAAAAATCAAAGGCTTCAGAATTAAAGAAAAGATATAGAAAAGCCATTCTCCAAATGGCTATAACACATAGATAGGATAAAGAAGCCAAATAAATCTACTTGTGTATTGTGCTAGCAAGTGAATGAAAATAAATGCTACCAGAATCTATAAAGAACTTATCAAACTCAACACCCAAAGAACAAATAATCCAATCAAGAAATGAGCAGAAGACATGAACAGACATTTCTGCAAAGACATCCAAATGGCTAACAAACACATGAAAAAGTGTTCAACATCACTCGGCATCAGGGAAATCCAAATCAAAACCTCAATGAGATACCACCTCACACTAGTCAGAATGGCTAAAATTAACAAGTCAGGAAATGACAGATGTTGGTGGGGATGAGGAGAAAGGGGAACCCTCTTACACTGTTGGTGGGAATGCAAGCTGGTGCAACCACTCTGGAAAACAGTATGGAGGTTCCTCAAAAAGTTAAAAATAGAGCTACCCTATGACCCAGCAATTGCACTACTGGGGATTTACCCCAAAGATACAAATGGAGTGATCCGAAGGGGCACACGCATCCCAGCGTTTATAGCAGCAATGTCCACAATAGCCAAACTATGGAAAGAGCCTAGATGTCCATCAACAGATGAATGGATAAAGAAGATGTGGTATATATACACAATGGAATATTATACAGCCATCAAAAAAGGGAAATCTTGCCATCTGCAGTGATGTGGATGGAACTAGAGGGTATTCTGCTAAGCAAAATAAGTCAATCAGAGAAAGACAATTATCATATGATCTCACTGATGTGAGGAATTTGAGAAACAAGACAGAGGATCATAGGGAAAGGGAGGGAAAAAATGAAACAAGACAAAACCAGAGAGGGAGATAAACGTAAGAGACTCTTAATCTTAGGAAACAAACTGAGGGTTGCTGGAGTGGAGGGGGGTGGGAAGGATGGGGTGGCTGGGTGATGGACACTGGGGAGGGTATGTGCTATGGTGAGCACTGTCAATTGTGTAAGACTGATGAATCACAGACCTGTACCCCTGAAACAAATAATACATTTTATGTTAATTAAAAAAAAAGAAAATAAATGCTAGTCATTTGACCTATTACATTTTTTTATGGAAGAATATGACAATGGGATAATTCCTAAAATATATACTTTTAAGATTTTATTTATTTATTTATCAGAGAGAGCACACAAGCAGGGGGAGCGGCAGGCAGAGGGAGAAGCAGGCTCCCCGCTGAGCAAGGAGCCTGACGCGGACTCGATTCCAGGACGCTGGGACCATGACCTGCGCTGAAGGCAGATGCTTAACCAACTAAGCCACCCAGGTGTCCCTAAAATTTTTTTTTTTAATTGGTAAGTTCTCTTATTTTCAATTCCTGTGTCATTAACATATGAAGAAAGGTTAGGTGCACCTGAGCGGCTCAGCTGGTTAAGCGCCCATAAAGATGAACATATAAGGATAATCACTGTGTTTTTTTTTTTTTAAAGATTTATTTATTTGAGAGAGCGAGAATGAGAGAGAGAGTACATGAGAGGGGAGAGGGTCAGAGGGAGAAGCAGGCTCCTCGCCGAGCAGGGAGCCCGATGCGGGACTCGATCCCGGGACTCCAGGATCATGACCTGAGCCAAAGGCAGTCGCTCAACCAACTGAGCCACCCAGGCGCCCATCACTGTGGTTTTGAATAAAATAACAAAACATGCTGAAGAACTTAAGTGTCAAATAAAAAGGGATTAATTATTATACATTTATATAATTCAGCCAAAAGCTACTGTAAAATGATCCGTATTTATGATTACGGAAAGCTGCTTACAACATATACTACTACCCAACAAAAACTTAAGTATCTCCACAGCACTTACTTTCAGCTTCATGAGCCTTCAGCAGAGACACAGGCATAGTGCCTTGTCTAACATCCCAAATACTCAGCATTCCATCCTGGCCACCAGTAGCTACAACATGCTGCTGGTTGGGATGTCTGTCAACACAGTGGAGGGGCACTCGGTCACCAGTCCTTTTATGGGAGATACGACATCAAACATGTTGTGAAGTAGGATTTATTTTTGCATAATCCATGAAACATGTTTTACTCTAGAAACTAAATGATGACTTTGTGGCTGGAGCTACTAGCTGAACTTAAATCATGTCAAAAAATTGAGTGCATTAAATATATTTCTAAATATTAGAATTTTTCAATGAAATTAAAGCCAAAGTTATTCCTTCTTCAATTTGGAGACATAAGGAGCATGATAATCTGATGGTAAGATATGCAAACATATATTTCCATTTCTTGGTATTTTAAAAACATTATGTACAGCTAAGCAGCATATTCTTTACTTTTACCTTATTTAATATTTTGTTTATATAATTACTTTTTCAGTTTGACACATTCTATATTCTTATTAGGGAAAAGAAAATTGCACACATAGAATGGGAATTTTTGCTCAGAAAAAATATCTTGGATTGTATTTTTTTTTTTAAGATTTTATTTATTTTTTGACAGAGGGAACACAAGCAGGGGGAGTGGCAGAGGGAGAAGCAGGCTTCCTGCTGAGCAGGGAGCCCGATGCGAGACTCAATCCGAGGACCCTGGGATCATGACCTGAGCCGAAGGCTAACGACTAAGCCACCCAGGTGCTCCTCAGACTGTATTTTTAACTCAATCACATCTGGAATGCATTGTACCTATCAGTAGAATCCTTTGCCAAGCAAAAATAAATTCCCCATTAAATAATATAAACTTCAAAGAGATAACGGCTCTGAATCAATATGACAAATATTTACTAAATGCAGCACAGCAGTACCAAAACCATCAAATTACACTTGCTTTACCAAATTTAATCAGGGATCATTCTCTTCAAATGCAATTAAAATACAGTATGGTTTAAAGTCAATTGCTATAAACAATCGAACAAATTAATTTTGCATTATGCTACTGAAATTACAAACGAAAACTTACAGTGATAATATCTGAGAGGGCTCATTTCCTTGTTTTCTGAAATCCCATATTTTTAATTGCCCAATTGAATTTACTGTAAGAATCTCAGGAGTTCGAAGGAAGGTTACAGCATGGAGTGTACTGCTATCTGCATTGTCTACAAATTAAGAAAACAGTCGTGCGCGTTAATAAGTCCTGCTTCTCCACAAAATTCTTAAATCGCATTCCTTCTATTGATTGAAATATTACAAGTGAACTTTTAAATAAGTCACAGTCTAATTTCTATAGAAAAATGCACAGTAATATATGTTAAAACGGACTCTCCTTTGATAGAAATATATTACTTACAGAACATCTGACTGTTTTCCAAACCGAGGGCAGAGTTTTCATGTATTTCTCTATTTCCACCTAAGATTGTTACCCTCCAATGCTGATATAGCTATTCAAATGCTCCATATCCAATTTTATATCTCCCACTAGTGCTTAACCCAGAACCTCCAAACCCCAGTGCTTCCTACAGAGCTCATTCCGAACTTGTATCATTTGGCTGACTCATCTCAAATCTATTCATCTTTAGGGTCGCCTGGTTGGCTCAGTTGGTAGAGCGTGCAACTCTTCATCTCAGGGCTGTAAGTTCAAGCCCCATGTTGGGTCTAGAGATTACTTAAAAATAAAATCTTAAGGGGTGCCTGGGTGGCTCAGTCAGTTAAGCATCTGCTTTTGGCTCAGGTCATGATCCCGGGGTCCTGGGATCAAGCCCCACGTCAGGCTCCGGGGTCAGTGGGGAGCCTGCTTCTCCCTCTCCCTCTCCCCTCTGGCTGGTGCTCACTCTCTCTCTCTCTTCTCGCTCTCTCTCTCTCTCTCATGCTCCTCTCCCTCTCTCTCTCAGATAAATAAGTGGAATCTTAAAAAATAAATAAAATAAAAAAACCTTAAAAAAAAAAAATCCCTTCATCTTCAGCCTCATTAACTCTCTTCTCCATGAAGTCCTTCCGGACTGGTATATACCAGTCCTTTACCTTTTCCTAAAGTATTTAAGTTATACCACATAATTTTTTTTAAGATTTTATTTATTTATTTGACACACAGAGAAAGATAGAGAGAGGGGGAGTGGGAGAGGGAGAATCAGGCTCCCAGCTGAGCAGGAAGCGCGATGTGGGGCTTGATCCCAGGACCCGGGGATCATGACCTGAGCCAAAGACAGACGCTTAACTGACTGAACCACCAGGCGCCCCTAGACCACATAATTTAACATATACTTCTAAACTTTTGTTTTGTGACAGTCCTCCAAACTCCAGGCAATGGTCCTTAACGGTTAAACAAGCATTCTTCAGAATTAAAAAAAAGTAACAATACAAAAAACTGATTCATGGGCTGAATGCACAGAGGTTCTGATTCAGGTCTAGGGTAGTAGGTCGTTAAAACTATTGTCAGGCTGGAAAGCATAGTTGCGAACTACTAGACTAGAATAATCCTTCTAAAGCATGACAGGGAGTGTATCATCCCCTTGCTCGAAAAGATTCAATGGCTTCTTAGTGGCCCAACTAACAAAATGTAACCTCTGTAGCTATGCATTAGACTCTTCACAACCTGGCCCCAATTTACTTCTCTTGCTTTATCTGTCACCTCTCCTACATAAGTATGGAAAACTACACTTTTTATCATTCTCTAAATGGACTTATCCTGCCATGTTATTCCCCTTGTTTGGTATGCCATCATTTAGTATTATTTATGGTCTAGAACCTAGATTAAATCAATTGCCACTTGCTCCTCAATTCTTTGATAATCCTCACCAGCCAAAAAAAAAAAACCAAAACCAAAACAAACAAACAAAACACTCCCTCAAAAAAAAAACCCAAAACGGTTTCTCCTGCGTAGTAATTCATACATGCCTTATCGACCTACTGTCTTATAAAGGGATCCTACTCTGTATATTTTTACATCCCTCAAACACTTAGCATTGGGTCTGCTTAGCACATGGTAGGTGCTCAATTATTATGTGATAAGAAAAGAAGTATGATTTTTCTTACCTATGGTTCTCACCGCCTCCTTGTGATCGACTCTGAAGAGATTGATCCGACCATCTTCTCCGACGGTGACAATTTCTGGGTTACTGCACACGACACCTGTGCACGGTGCACTGCTGCAGGAAGGACTGCCCGGACCCGTGTGGTAGTGAGCGGTTGTCCACTGCTGGCTGACCGACAGAGTCTAGGAGTCAGAAATGAGAGTATGATGAATCAAAGCAAAGCCCTAAAAACTAGCACTTTTCCCTGAATAAAGAGTATTTTAAAATTCTGTCTCATACCCTCCTAGAAAAAGAATAACTCTCTCCTTTTGCCTTCGTATTTCTGGGCACTAAAGCTTAGAAACTACTTCCATCAAAGTTCTGTATACACTGGATTAGACTAAAAAAATGCTTTTCAATAATATCTCAAACTTATCTCAAAGAAATGGGTTAGGTAACAGATAGTTGTGTGTTCAAAAGCAACTCTAAATTCTTTATTTTTATTTTGTTTTTTATTTTTAAAGATTTTATTTATTTGAAAGAGAGAGAATGAGAGAGAGAGAGAGAGAGAGAGAGCACATGAGAGGGGGGAGTGGGAGTGTCAGAGGGAGAAGCAGACTCCCTGCTGAGCAGGGAGCCTGATGTGGGACTCAATCCCAGGACTCCAGGATCATGACCTGAGCCAAGGGCAGTCGTTTAACCAACTGAGCCACCTAGGCGCCCCTCTTTTTTTTTTTTTTTTAAAGATGTTATTTATTTGTCAGAGAGAGAGCATGAGCATGCATGCGAGCGAGCACAAGCAGAGGGAGAAGCAGGCTCCCCGCTGAGCAAGGAGCCTAATGTGGAACTAGATCCCAGGACCCTGGGAACAAGACCTGAGCCAAAGATACTTAACTGACTGAGCTACCCAGCAGTCCCTAAAAGCAACTCTAAATTGCTTTTTTTAAAGATTTTATTTATTTGACAGAGAGAGACACAGCGAGAGAGGGAACACAAGCGGGGGTGGGGGGAGTGGGAGAGGGAGAAGCAGGCCTCCTGTGGAGCAGGGAGCCCAATGTGGGGCTCGATCCCAGGACCTTGGGATCATCATGACCCAAGCTGAAGGAAGACGCTTAATGACTGAGCCACCCACATGCCTCACAACTCTAAATTCTTAAGGGAATTAGCCTACATCTAAGAAATAAATCTCTACTGTTTTCTAACTGAAACCATTAAAAGAAATACGTAGGAAGATCTGGGTCTTATATTTACTAGCATGTCTATTAGGAAGATGACCTTTATTAGCCTGAAAATCTAAATAAGCACTCTCTTCCAGCAACTTAAAACTGTTACTACAAATGGGGCTATTTTAAAGGACTGCCCTACCATTATGAAGGTCAGCACTCAGGCTTTTAATACACAAGAAAGGCATTGAAAAAATGTCAAGTCTTGGGGCGCCTGGGTGGCTCAGTCATTAAGCGCCTGCCTTCGGCTCAGGTCATGATCCCAGGGTCCTGGGATCGAGTCTCGCATCGGGCTCTCTGCTCCACGGGAAGCCTGCTCCTCCCACTCCCACTCCCCCTGCTTGTGTTCCTGCTCTCTCTCTCTCTCTCTGTCAAATAAATAAATAAAATCTTTAAAGAAAAGAAAAAATGTCAAGTCTTCATATAGTACATCCTCTCTTATAATTAAAACCTAGGTTCTATCCACAGAAGCAAAGTAGCTGTCCCTGTTCTCTCTCATAATACCCAAGCTAGAAGGTACTCTTCCTTTGAAAGATCAGAATAGTAACTTAAAAGAGAAAATTACAGGAAAATTACTTGCCAGAAAACCATATTGATAGCTCTGGACCAACAGACTTTAAGAGATTTCTAATTTCAATAAACGCTCACCCAAACCTGGTTTGAGAATTAATCTACTAAAAGATAGGTAATATATTTTCCCCTCCATATTTTGAGAATATGAAACTTATTTGTGTCATTATTATATATAGTCTAGTTTTGGCCTCCTTAAAAATAATTAAAATATAAATTCAATTTTCAAGCAAAAATTCTTTACCTGGTTATTTGGATGGTGAAGGAAAACTGTTACACATCCTGTTGATGAAGCAGCTACAATTCTTTCCTGGTCAAAAAACTAAAGAGAAAATTCTTGCCTGTTATGGATTCAGAAATACCAATAGGAAGGAAACCCATTTGTTTAACTCAATTAGTAGTGTAACAATTTTTAAAATGCAAAAAGCCTATAAACGCTAAGCAAATAAAATGTGATGATGGATCTGAAAAGTCAAAACCACTACACAAATGAAAGGATTTTTATGAACAATAAATTTTCCCCCCTCAACTCCTTCACCTAGAACTGGTTTAATTTTGGACTAGCACCATAGAGGTTTAGAAAATAATCATTCCCAGGGTTAGGCAGCTTTCTATAGAAGAAAATGCAGGGGCTTTGAAGTCCTACAGACCAGGATTTGAAAACTTAATTCCATTTCCCCCAATTTTACTGGCTTTGAGACATTAACCAAGTTAAGTTCTCTAAGCCTTGGTAAATTTTTTAAAATGGAAGAACTAATCCCCACTTAGGGGGCTGTTATAAGAATTTATAAAGCAAAACCATGTAAAGTGCCTTGCATAGTATTTGTCCCATGGTGACATAAAACACCTGATTCACAAGCACGTGATAAAAATATCAGACTTTTGTAAAGCCCCCCAAATGGTGTTTGGCACACAGATGGCCAACTAATTAAACAAACAAATCAGGATTTAAAAAACTGTGATTAAATTCACATCCCCTTCCCCAGTTCTGATTCTGCCATTGAGTGGCTATATAATTAATATTAGCAAATCATAACCTATAGGGAACTCAGTTTCCTGTAAACCTGGAATAAGACTAGACAAAATCTAAGGTCCTTTGCATCTCTAAATATATCTCAGTTTTTTAAAAATTAGCTTTTGGAAGTTACACAGACTCACCTGTAAATCCATTACATCGCCATGGTGTCTGATATCACACAGTAACTGATGGTCTCCTTCAAACCCTCCATCAGAGTCCAAGTTCCCAAAATCTCCAATAGACCACAGTGAAACATAATTTTCCTGTAAAGCAGAAAGTTTTCTCTTGAGATGAAATATACATCAAACTCTTGAACATTAAAATCTGTATTGCCTTCAAACAACCTTGCTTTAAAAGCATCTCAGATAAATGGAAGGTGATAGTTTAAAATACGAGATTCGAGGCTCAGGCACATCATCGATGGCTCTGAGGTACCGGACAACGGAACCTGAGATGGGAACTTGGGGGACGGAGATGGCGAGAGGAGCTAGAAGGCGAGAGTTCGCGCGCTGACCCCCAGCGGCGCGGTTCCGGGAGAAAGAGAGGAAGCAGGAGGTTCCCGCCCGGGAGCGGAGGTACCTCATTGTCCCAAGAGCCCGCAGCGAAGGTATCCGCGGTCTGCAGGCTCCCCGGAGGTACCGGTCGCCAGCGGGTTTTGCTGATTTTCTGAGACACAAACTTAGCATAAATATCCTCCATGGCAAAAGCGACCCCTACAGTTACAGCAGGAAGCACTGCGCGCGCCTCCGAGTCCCGCCCCTTCCCGCGGAGTCTGATTGGGCTGGACGTTACAAGGCGGACGGTGGCTGCGGAGAGCCAATTCTCGTCCTTCGGCAATGCGGGTGCCAACAACCCCCAAGCAGGAGGAAGTTGGAGCGCCCTTCCTCACCGAGGTGGCTTTGAACAGAGTCCTCAAAGTCAGTATAGGAACACTGAAACGGTGCATTTGTGCAATAATTGTGCAATGTAAGAAAAATTTAAGAGCAAAACCAAAACAAAATCAATGCAAGAGAAACCACTTAGTAGCTACACCCAAGCATTCAGTTTTGTATCTCAACACCCATTGAAAATACTGAAAATCCTTCAATTCTTATAGAAGTACCTTCATTACTGCACAAACTTATTCTAAAGGTCTCCCTCTTTGTCTGTCAAACAAATACTTTGTTTCGAAGTTGTTAATACACACTGTCAGAGCTTGGAGTTGGAATTCTTTTTTTTTTTTTTTTAAAGATTTTATTTATTTATTTGAGAGAGAGAATGAGAGAGAGAGAGAAGAGGGTCAGAGGGAGAAGCAGACTCCCTGCCAAGCAGGGAGCCCGATGCGGGACTTGATCCCAGGACTCCAGGATCATGACCTGAGCCGAAGGCAGTCGCTTAACCAACTGAGCCACCCAGGCGCCCCTGGAGTTGGAATTCTAAAAACTCCAATTCTAGTTTTGACTCCACTGTCTAGCTATGTAAACTTTCTCAATTCATTTATGTATGTAATTAATGAGTTTGATATGTAATGTCGACAGCCTAGGAATTAGTGCTCTAGGTTCCTGCTTCTGTGCTTTGAATTACCTACAATATCCTTATTCCTTTCTACTTCTTAGAATCCTGGTCATCCTTCAAGGACCAGTTCCTTCCCCTATCTTTTCCTGATTACTCCAGCCCATGATGATCTAAATAAGTATAGCACTTGACATTTAGACCAGAATAGTACTTATATTTTGCCCTCTGCTGCCTGTTTTCTTTTAATGCAGATCTCCCCAATTAGAATTTAAATCCTATTGCATACAAAAGGTATCATTTTTTTAAAACTCCTTTATAATACATTCATAACTGTGTGTTGGTTGTTTCTTTAAAAGGAACCGTGATATCTTTTTAACGGATATTAGTAGTCCTATTTCACAGCCACAGCTTATGGAAGCACCACATGTAGATGCAATTCATCTAGGTCAGCTATATAGAGACTTACCAGGCTCTTGTTGAGAATAGACTGGTTTTGTTCTTTTAACTAGAATATTAGGAGACTTCAGAGATAAGATAGAAAACTAGTAGAGTCCCAAACTGACAATTTTATTTCTAATATTAAAGAACACTGAGGTGCTTCCTTAGGGCAGTAGGCAGTTCGTCAGTCACATAAAGAACACCTTCTTGAGTGTGGTTTCATTTATGTCACAGAATCCCAGAAAACAGGTAATGTAGAAGTATATTTCGGAGTGGTAGTAGAGGCTGTTACATTTGACAAAATCTGAAGAGAATTGGAATTTGAAAATCACTGCTCATGCAGTAGCGTAGAGGTCTTGACATTGCTTTGTTTCCTTTCTTAAAAGTTTATTGGACTAAATGATGACTGGATTCTGTCAGTCTCAGTTCTGATTAGGAGGCAGCAAGTTGGATGTGCCGGGCAATGTTCCCTGTCAGCTTCCGGAACTCATTGTCTTGCAGGGCTGGTAGCGATAAAGCTGGTGTCCAGTCTAACGATGGAATTTGTGGGGATTAATTAGCTGAAAATGCATACTTTTGTTGGGAAAATAACACATTCTTCATTAGATACTGTGGTAATTTTAGCCGATTGCATTGTTTGCAGGAGCAAAGCATTCCCACGCTCCACCGCCCCCGCCCCCCCGGTATGGTGTTCTTCCACTCTCTTGAGTATGTGCTTTAGAGTTGAGAACAAACCAGGGTCCTAAGGTCTCTGCTAACCAAACACCGATGTACTTGTCACAAAGCTACAGGCTCGAGTACTCGGGTGAGAGAGGGCCTTTGCCCTCCGGTTCTATTAAGATTATTCAGGCTCCACCATAAGGAGCTCCGACTCGAACAGACCTAAATATTAGACAACTGGGTTGGGTGAGGAATACGGAGGAAGCCCACCGTCTAACAATCTGGAAAGCTATAGGAGCAGACCCGCGGCTCGCAACAGCTGACTCAGCTGCGACTACCGAGCTACCGGCAGCGGCGTAACCGGATCGGGCAGACGCGACGGCACGAATGGGTCCCGCCGTCGTGCCACCGCGCTCGGTGACCAAGGCCGCAGCCAGGCACGCGACCGACCACGCCGGGGCCCACCCCGCCTGGCCGCAGGGCGAACTCAGCAAGTTGGCGGTGCGCAGCCCGAATTCTCAGAGAGGGGGCACGCGGCGGCGGCAGCAGCGCTGACTCAGCCCGGGCTCCCAGCCCGTCCGCAGCAGCCGCAGCAGCCACAGGCGCAGGCAGTGGGGCACGCGGCCACCCCTGCCCGCGGCCCCACCCCGCCGCACCCGAGGCCGCGCAGCGTCACAGAGCGCATGCGTGCCGCGGGGGATGCCGGGAGCGCGCAGTGGCGGCACCGGCGGCGACAGCAGTCACAGCGGAGACTACAGCGGGGACGCGAGCGGGGCGGTGACCGTGTGGGAGGTGGTCTCACTCTTGGGGAAGCTGCTGGGCACCGTCGCCGCGCTGAAGGTGGTTCTGTACCTGCTCCGGGTGTGCTTAGCGATGGCCTGGAAATCCGGCGGCGCCAGCCACTCGGAGCTAATCCACAATCTCCGCAGTAAGTGCCACCCCCGCCCAATGTGGGGCAACTGGGCCAGGCTAGGCCTGGACTGGGTCTCCCTGGGCCGTCCGGAACGCTCTGTCTACGCCCCGGCCCCGTGCTGGCTGGAGGGTACGGTGCAGTGTTGCACCAGCAGTGTCGAGCGGCGTGCGCTTGCTATCGCCTCCCCCGGGGACCTGTCACTCATCGGCGACGTGGACTGGAAGGGTAGAGAAAGAGCCATGGGCTGCTCTTGATGAGGCAGGGGCAGGCGTCTCCCCACGGGCCTGGGGGAGGGGTTGCGGCACAGGTGGTGGGGATGTCACTCGAGTCCGCTGCCTGCTCGTTTGGGTCTGGCGGGCGAGGGGCGTGCCCTAAGGGTGGGGAGATGTTGACCTGGCCTAGAGGCTGGGCTGGATCTGAGGGGACCCCACCCTTGACCTCCGCGTCGTCTCGCCTTCCTTCTCCTTAATAATCGGCCTCACTGCAAGCATTCTCTCCGTCCTATACAGCCTCCCCCGCCCTCCGTTTTTTCCTCTGGAGAGAGATGCCACCGTCTGATACAGGCGAGGGGAGGGAGGGAAAGATGAGAGTATTGTCATTGCGGATGCTGGGAGAAATTTCTGGGGCGGCTGTCCAGTGGAAATCTTCGTGGGGGGCGGAGGAAGAAATAATCAGAGGATGCTGTTTCTGAGAGACTTGTGTTTCAGGAGCTTTTAGAGGTCCTGGGATCCAACAAATGATTGTGTATGTGGAATGTTCTAACTTTTTTTCAAGGCGATTTCTTTATATCATTTTCTTTAGTTCTTGTATTCCTTCCTTTTATGATAATTTTAGGGTGGGGTGAGTGCTGTTACTTTCTTTTGTTAAATGGAAATATAGTGTTGCTGTCCGGTCGGGAGACCAGAAGGATCGCAGTCCGTAATACCTTCATTCTAGTCGGAATTTATAGCATTGTTTGCCACCAGCTTTGCAAATAATCGTATCCTGCCACGTGGTGTTTTTAATTGTCATATGTTATTTAGCTTTTCTTGTATTTATCAGGTTTCCTAATTCGATTTGTAACTTCCTTGAGGGCTAGGACTTTTTTTTTTTGTCTTTGAATTCTCTCAAACTTAATTCTCATTCCTTTTTTCGTGAATGCAATTAAATATACATTATATGCTTGGATCTGTGCTAGAAATAGCAAGATGAGTGAGAGAAATGGCACATGGTTAGTACGTAGTATTAGTCATTTGACTTTTTTTTTATTACAGTATTTAAAAATTTTGTAATTGTATCCTTTGCATTTAGTAATGAAGAATGTTTAGATTTCAAGATTCTGTCAAGCATTGCCAATGTTCACTTTATGGGAGGATATTTGAGTGGAAGTGGACATTTATATGCTGAGACAGTATTTTTTAGTCTGATTTAGGTTCCCATGGATTACAGATAAGCTCAATATGTGGTAAATATTTTAATAACATTTCTTAAAATGATCTAGTGCCTGCTATTTTAGTGTACATATCCAAAACATTCTATGCACAAATTGTGACTAAGTAATTTTCCGCTGGTAAGTTATCACAGAAGGCACTAGCCGATGGCAGAAATTTGTAATCAGGCTCTTAATGACTCTCCTTTTTGGGTCAAACTGGTAGTAAGTCAAGACTAGCTCTTTCCCCAGTGGTTTTATAACCATTTTATTGCAGTGTTATTTTTCCTAGCTGAAAGGTCTAAGGATGTTTTTCTATCAGAAAATTTAATAACAAATATTTAACATACATGGATGTCAGTATTGCACATATTTAATCTTATACTGTATCTGTGATGTGTAGTAGGAAATTAGAGTACTCAAATTGTTTAGCCTGTTGTAACACTTGTGCAATGTTAGTTTCAACTTCTTGCCAAATTCTAGCTAATAGATTTCATTTTTACTTATTAGTTTATTATAAAAGCAGTATTTTCTTGTGAGAATTTCAGTTGGCACAAAATTTGAAAATTTCTCCCTTTTCCTAGTTATTCCATTGTTGTGTGTTCTTAAAGGCTTCTAGTTGAATCTTTAGAAAAAGATTAAAGTTTGATTATGTTGTTGAATCACTCTATTGTATACCTCAAACTAATATAACACTATACTGTTAACTATACTGAAATTAAAATAAAGAACTTAAAAAAATGTGCTATGTTGATGTTGAAGTGAAAAAGGATCTGCAAATTGGAAGAGGAAGCAAATTACAGTTGTATATTTTTTAAAAGAAATGAAGTTCACGATTGCTTTAGTTGTAATATTATTATAATTTTATTGAAAATATCTACTGAGTTTTCCTTTTATAAGATGTCATAATAGAAATATGGTTGTATATGATTTCATAGTTGATATATCATTTATGGAATATTGTAGAATGTAATGGTATGTCTCAGTATTTCATAGCTTATGATGACAACCACTTTTTTTTTTAAGATTTTATTGATTTATTTGAGAGAGAGAGAACACTGGTGTGAGCAAGAGAGAGAGAGAGAGAGGAGGAGAAGAGGGAGAAGGAGGAGCAGACTCCCCACTGAGCAGGGAACCTGACATGGGACTCAATCCTAGGACCCTGGGATCATGACCTGAGCTGAAGGCAGATGCTTAACAGACTAAGCCACCCAGGTGCCCCAACAGCCACTCTTAAGTAACTTAGAACAGTGGTCTAAAACTTGAGCATGATTCAGAATCTCCTGGATCCCCTGGAGAGCTAGTTAAAACAGATTGCTGTGGCTCAAGAATTTGTATTTTTTTTTAAAGATTTTATTTATTTATTTGACAGAGAGAGAGAGGGCACAAGCAGGGGGAGTGGCAGGCAGAGGCAGAGGGAGAAGCAGGCTCCCCACAGAGCAGGGGGAGCCTGATGCGGGACTCAATCCCAGGACCCCAGGCTCACGACCTGAGCCGAAGGCAGTCGCTTAACCAACCGAGCCACCCAGGCGCCCCTGTATTTTTTTTAATAAATACATTTATTTATTCTTTTTAAGTAGGCTCTACGCCCAATGTGGGGTTTGAACTTACCCTGAGATCAAGAGTCACATGCTCCACAGACTGAGCCAGCCAGTTACCCCCAGGAATTTGTATTTTTAACAAGTTCCTAAGTAGTGCAGCTAGTGGTCTGGCCACCACTTTGAGAATCACTGATACAGAGTCTACGGCCATACCACCCTGAACATGCCCGATCTCGTCTGATCTCGGAAGCTAAGCAGGGTCGGGCCTGGTTAGTACTTGGATGGGAGAATCACTGATACAGAGAATTGAAAATTATGAGGTTAAACTCTACCAGTGTTTCAGCTGAATCAGTTTTATGCTTTAGAATAAAGTTTTAAGAAAAAAATGTAACAGTCCTGCCCAATAGAGCTCTCTGTAATCTGTGTGTCTGTCCTGTTCAATTTGGTAGCCACTAGCTACATGTGGCATTCAGCATTTGAAATGTGGTTAACACAACTGAGGAACTGGATTTTTATTTATTTAACTTAAATAGCCACATGTGGCTAATGGCTACCATATTGGACAATGCAGGTCTATAGAAATGAAGAATATAGTTATTTTATAATTACAGGCTGATAATGCGCTCTTAAAACAAATTAACTTAAAACAACTATGAGCCTGCTTAATCCAGGAAATGTGACAATTTAAGTAATGTTTATATTAGAATTTATTTTCTACTTTTATTGGAATAATATCAAGCCATGGTAAAAATAGGAAAAGATAGGGGCAGGAGTAGATGAGGTTGAGAAAGGTGGTCTCCTAGAGCAGGGGTGTCTAAACCTGAGCATTTGTGGAAGGTTAACTCTTAACTGAGAGACTTCAAATGCTATACTGGCCACTTAAAACATTTTTTTTTTTTTACCTATTTTTATTTGTTAGAAAAAATTCAATCCAGTGCTCTGATAATATCAGTTATTTTCACTTTGCATCCTTGATTGTGTCATTTTGCATATATTATAATGTTTATAGGATTTGTCAGGTAACTGATATTTAACTATCTTCTGTATGCCAAACTGAACAAAACGAATATTCTCTTTTATAGATTACTTCTAACGGGAGCAGACAAGTACAATACCTAGTATGTCACATGATAAGTCACAAAGTAGGGAAGGAGGTTTGGGAGTGTGGGGTACTAGGTTTGCAGTTGTGGGAGGGAAGGCCTCACTAAGGTGTCACTTGAGCAAAGAGTTGGTGGATGAGAAGAAATTCTAACTATGCAGATAGAGCTGGGGGAAAGGCATTCCAAGCAGAAAAAATTGTATGTTGCTAGATTTGGATTTGGGGTGTGGGAGAAAGATTGGAGTCAAGGATATGAATGCAAGGTTTTGGGCCTGGGCATTTAAAATGATTTGCCATTTTCTGAGTTGGAAACAATAAGTGAGTGAGCAGCAGGGACTTTTGGGTGGTGGGGAGGAGGTGTGCAAGGAGGTGTGGAGAGCACGAGTTTATTTTGGGGGATGTTGTATTTGAGATGCTTAGGAGACATTTTGGTGGAGACCTTGAGTAGGCATTTGAATAAGGATTAGAATAATTTGTAGTTTTTGTATTCTTATTTCTGCAAATAAATTGGAATGATTTTCTTATGCTATTTAGAGTGTCAGTTCTTAGCTACTAGTAGCATGACTAGTGGAAAAGAGAATATTCCATTAGTTTTATTATGTGTGTTCATGGACCAAATATAACCAGCTAAGAAAATCCTAAGAGATTGTTTTCAGAAATTGGGACCTCATTTAGAGTCCAGTCCTCCTCATTTTGACTAGTTTCAAGTCAGTCTTATGGGTACATACTAATAGGTAAACTTACAATACATTGAGTAAGATCTAATTTATATGATGGGGGGGCTTCAATATCAGTATGTCTACTTAAATTTAAATCGATTAAAGTTAAATGAAATTTAAAATTCAGTTTCTCAGTCACACTAACCATATTTTAAGAGCTCAATAGCCACATGAGGCTAGACCTTTTAGTGCAGACATAGAACATTTCCATCATCCTTAGGTCTATTGGACAGCACTAGATCTAGATGGATTGTATTACATTCTATTTCATGTGGTCTTAAGTCCATTGTGCTGTTCCACATATTTTTATTAGTATTACATTTAGTTTTAGCCAACATGAGTAGCAGTGAAAACACAGATTATCAGACAAGGGTGATCAAGATGACCAGAGAGAGTCAGCATTTTATATGGTGATTTGATGGGATTGAGGTGGTTTTATTAGCAATGAGAAAGCTTAAGAGAGCAATAGTGGTGAAATATTTTAGGAAATGTCATGTAGTAGAGGGTCAAACCAGGACAAATGGAAGGCAGATCTTGGCTCATTATAAGGAAGTATTCACAAAGCTATCCTAACAATCAAAGAGTTGGCTTTGAAAAATAATATTTTCTGTCACTGAATATTGGAAGCAAAGAACGGTTGACCATTTTTCTGTAAGGGATATCATAGAAGAGATCTGTCATCAGCTTTAACTGTATATAAACTCCTAAGGACTCTTCCAAATCCAAGATTCTTGATTTCAGTTACATTGTGGATTCTGTAAAATCAGCTGCAGTGTGTGTGTGTGTGTGTGTGTGTGTGTGTGTGTGTGTGTGTGTGTGTGTGTGTGTGTAGGAGAGAGAGCCACAGAAGTTAACATTTGGTTACCTATATTTTAGAATTCTGTGTAACATTTTAGTTTGTTAAACGTGAGGTGAGGAGTCCAGGGAATATCCTCCTTTAAGAAAGTGTCAAAAAAAAAAAGAGGGGTGCCTGGGTGGCTCATTCGTTAAGTGTCTGCTTCTGCTCTGGTCATGATCCCAGGGTTCTGGGATTGCCCTGCATTGGGCTCCCCGCTGAGTGGGAAGCCTGCTTCTCCCTCTCCACTCCCACTCCCTGCTTGTCTTCCCTCTTTCACTGTCTCTCTGTCAAATAAATAAAATCTTAAAAAAAAAAAAAAGAGAAGAAATAGTGTCAAAACAAATAGTTAACTTTATGTATCTATTAGGAGTGAGAGCAGTTCAGGGTGAGATGTGTTTTTTCTTTCTTAATTATCTGACACAGAGTGCTACATTAGTTTCAAGTGTACAACATAGTACAACAACTCTAGGAAGAAAAATGTATTTTTAAATGATCTCTGGTACTTAGATGATGTGCTTTATCATAATTTGCCATCATGTGAAATTCTTCTTTGATTATAGTATGGATTTAAAACTAATTTCTCTCAGACTTTCTATACTGAAAGTGTCTCAAGTTCTGCTTACTTCTTATGCCTAATCATTCTAGATAGGAAGTAAAGGTGACCAGTTTGTTCATTTCTTATTGTTTTTCCTGGCATGTTGATAGTTGAGAAGGAATATAGAGTAGATGGTTAGCAACTGTTCAAGTCAAATAAAGTAATATGTAATATAATACTTCTTTTATTGAGATGTAACTTTTTTTTAAGATTTTATTTATTTGAGAGAGAGAGAGAGAGCACGAGAACTGGGTGAAAGGCAAAGGGAGAGGGAGAAGCAGGCTCCCTGCCGAGCAAGGAGCCTGATGGGAGACTCAATCCCAGGACCCCAGGATCATGACCTGCGCCAAAGGCAGACGCTTAACCCACTGAGCCATCCAGGCGGGCCCTGAGATGCAACTTTGTAGCAAGATTAGAGAAACTTGTTTGAAGTCCATGGAAGCTTACTTTTTCCCCCTGATGTTCAGTGCTTCATATCAACACAGGCTTTCTTCCTTTCCATTTCTGCCAGGATTGCTTCCATTCTTCTGTTTTCCTGGATCAAAAATCTTGGAGTAGTCATTGATTCTTTCAGACTGTTACCACATTAACTCAGCAGTTCTTATGGATACCTTTCCTAGTCATCGCTTCCACTGTTAACTGTATTCTCCCAGCCTGGGTCCTTAGTCTATACTTGGAGTGATAGACCTCCAAGTGTCTGATGGGTTGTCACATTCTCAGTTTCCCTCCCCTCAGCTCCGTTCTACACATTATGCTAGTTTTCCTAAGATAATGCTTTCTGTTAAGTCACTTGCCTGCCCAGGCTTCCCATTGCTTACTGTATCAAGTGTAAACACCTCTTGCTCAGCTTTCAGGCCTCTTTAGGGTCTTCTGCAACCTATTTCCACGCTCCAACTCCATTCCCGTTCTTCAGACTGATCTTGTTTTCCTCCTCATACACTGTGCATTAGGGTTCCTGTTCAGCTGCTCTAACAAAGACCACGATAACAATGGCTGAAACAAAATCAAAGTTCTGTCTCCTGTAACAACCCAAGCATAAACAATTTAGAGCTAATATGGTGGTTCTAAAGTGTTGAGGACCTGCGTTCATCTCTCTTGGGCTTCCTAAAGTCTTCCCTTATCTGAAAGGTTGAGGATAGTTTACCTCCATCATTTCCATATTCCGGCCAGTGGGGAGAAGAATGGGGAAAGAGAAAAAAATCCATTCCTTTTTAAGGGGATGATCTGGAAGTTGCATACATAATTTCTGTGTATGTTCTATTGACAAGAACTTAATTGTAAGACTACACATAACTACAGAGAGGCTAGATAATGCACCCAGTTAAAATTCTACCACTGTGAAGGAAAAGGAGTCCCCTGCCATATCTTACATCTTCCTAATTGGAGGGGGGTGTGTGTGTGTGTATTGTTTATATATTTATATAAATATATACTATCTACGATAACAAGGTTAGAATTAAGATTAATTTTTATTTTTTTAAAAGATTTTAAAATTTATTTTCTTTTTTTTTAAAGATTTTATTTATTGATTGATTTGAGAGAGAGAATGAGAGAAAGAGAGCATGAGAGGGGGGAGGGTCAGAGGGAGAAGCAGACTCCCTGCCGAGCAGGGAACCCGATGTGGGACTCGATCCCGGGACTCCAGGATCATGACCTGAGCCAAAGGCAGTCGCTTAACCAACTGAGCCACCCAGGTGCCCTCTACTTATTTATTTTCTAACTAGGCTCCACACCCAGCATGGAGCCCATCGTGGGGCTTGAACTCACAACCCTGAGATCAAGACCTGAATGGAGATCAAGAGTCAGATGCTTTAACCAACTGAGCCACCCAGGTACCCCAAGATTAATTTTTAGTCAAGTAATACATGTACATGTACATGTAGGATTTTATCTTTTAAAAGATAAAATCCTACACAAGGGCATTTATTGAAAAATAACAATTGCTTGGCTCCATTCCTTCCCACCCCTAGACTCATTGCCTAGAGGGAACCACTTTTTTTTTTTTTAAAGGTTTTATTTATTTATTTGACAGAGACACAGTGAGAGAGGGAACACAAGCCAGGGGAGCAGGAGAGAGAGAAGCAGGCTTCCCGCTGAGCAGGGAGCCCGATGTGGGGCTCGATCCCAGGACCTGGGATCATGACCTGAGCCTAAGGCAGGCGCTTAACGACTGAGCCACCCAGGCGCCCCTAGAGAGAACCACTTTTAACTACATTTTTTTGTTTTTTCTGGTGATTATCTTCATGTCTTTAAATCATGTGGTTAAATTGTCATTTCTTGTTTTATCAACTTCAGACATTATCTGTTGACCTCCTGACAAGATGGATAAGTATTTAACTCTACAAACCCAGCTCTCCCTCATATAGTTATATAATAATTTTTTGCTTCCTTTTTTGTGGTTACCTTTCTAACATTAAGTAATATACTTTAACCTCAGTTTCTTGTTTCATAATTTATAAACTAACACTACCTCTGGTAACCCTTCTACTTTGTAAGAAAGGATACTAGGGAGTTCTCCCTCTCATTGCCCAACTTATTAGTGGCTCTTTTACTTTGTCAAAGTTGATAATTTGTGTTCTGAGCAGTAAATAAATTTTCTGCATTTTGTTAATTTTTAAGTGTTGAAAATCAATAGTCATCAATTGTATGACTATGTCAACATTTGGCTGAGTTATGTAGTCTGCTGTGAGTTTATTCCCTACTTTCTGTTTCCAATATCACAGACCCCTCCACTATTGTAGAGGAATAGTAGGATATTTTTCCTTGTTTTCACATTTGATCAGTTGCTTGAAATCATGTCACATTTTAATTTTCTTCATATCTAAATCATGACTCTTACAGCATTTTTTTTTTTTTCTGGAATTTATCTGTACCCTTCCACCTCTGCACCCTTCCACCATCTGTCAAGTTGAAAAGAGAAACAGACACCTTAACATGGCTCTAATCTTTTCAAATTTTTTATTACTTGACTTATGGCTTGGAATCTATTGCATTCTTCTTTTTGAATCCTACTGACTTCTCTTTTGGATCAATTGCATATTTGGACCAACATTAGCCATTATTATAATTATTATTCTCCCTCTGACTCTACCCCCTCTTGGGCTCTCTCTCTCTTCCACTCTCTCTCTCTCTCTCAAATAAATAAAATCTTTAAATAAATAATAATAATTATTATTTTTAAAGATATTTATTTGAAAGAGAGAGAATGATAGAGAGCATGAGAGGGAGGAGGGTCAGAGGGAGAAGCAGACTCCCTGCTGAGCAGGGAGCCTGATGCAGGACTCAATCCTGGGACTCCAGGATCATGACCTGAGCTGAAGGCAGTCACTTAACCAACTGAGCCACCCAGGCCCCCGCCATTATTATAATTACTTAATTAAGGTCCTTGGTCTCTAAGGCACAGGAGGATTGGGTATGGGTGGTTCTAAAGCTGTTCACTATTTCAGAAAGCCTAATGGTAATTACACATTTACTCGTAATTAGGCTATCCACAAAAAGTGAAACATTAAATTATTTTGCTGTTTGATAAAAATGTTCAAGGCACTGGCAGTTGTATATGTCAAATTACCAAAAATGGCAAAATGACTTAATAACTTAGTAAATGTAGCTTAGTTTAGGCATCTTTCAAAATACAAAATTCAAGGCAAAAATAAAAAGAATCTTGTGGTGAAAATTTTGGAAACCAACCAATAATGGTCTAATAAACCTTGATTCTGAGCCTTGATGTGTTCAGCTTTTTAGTAAATAATGACATGCTTTTAAAAACCATTTGGTGTGGGGTGCCTGGGTGGCTCAGTTGGTTAAGCATCTACCTTCTGCTCAGGTCATGATCCCGGGGTCCTGGGATGGAGCCCTGTGTGGGGCTCCCTGCTCAGGGGAGAGCTTGATTCTCCCTCTCCCTCTACCCCTTTCCCCCATCGTGCTCTCTCTCACTCTCTTGCTCGCTCCCTCAAATAAATAAAATCTTAAAAAAAAACAAAACATTGAGGGGGTGCTTGGGTGACTCAGTCAGTTAAGTGACTCTTGATTTTGACTCAGGTCATGATCTCAGGGTTGTGAGATGGAGCCCAACAATGCTGGGCCTGGAGCCTGCTTAAAATTCTCCCCCTTGTGCTCATGTACACATGTACATACACACACATGTTCTTTCTCTCTCTCTCTCTTTTGCTTAAAAAAAAAATTACAATTTGAAAAATTTGGCAAATTTAGTTGTGTAACCCAGCACCCTAATGATATAGAATAGGGGTCAGCAAACTACACCCCATAAGCCAATCTGGTCTACTGTTTGTCTGTATCTATTTATTTATTTATTTATTTAGATGTATTTATTATATATAGAGAGAATGTGTGCCTGAGCAGGCTGAGGGAGGGGCAGAGGGAGAGAGAGAATTCTGAAGCAGACTCCTGGCTGAGTGTGGAGCCCAAAGTGGGGCCCAATCCCAGGACACTGAGATCGTGACCTCAGCTGAAATCAAGAGTCACAGCCTAACTGACTGATGCACCCAGGCACCCCTACTGTCTATTTTTAGTTATAAAAGTTTATCTTAATATAGCCTTTATTTGGTATTGTTTGTGGTTGTTCCCATACTACATTGACAGTTGAGTTCTTGCAACAGAGACTTTGGACTGCAAAGCCTGAAATATTTACTATTTGGACTTTCATGTAAATTTGCTGATCTATGATATAGAACATTTCTTTTACCCACAAAGTTTCCTGATGCCCCTTTGCAGTTAATCTACTCCTTTTACCCTCACTCTTTAGCAATCACAGATCAGCCATCTGCCACTATAGTTTTGACTTTTCTAGAATTTGATATAAATGGAATCATATAGTGTATAGTCTTGTCTGACTTCTTTCACTGAGATTAGTACTTTTGAGATTTATCCAAGTTGTTGAATGTATTAGTAGTTTGCTTTTTTTGTTGTTTTTTTTTTGTCATTGTGGGGTTTTAATTTTTTTTCTTTTTTGAGTAAGCTCTATGCCCAATGTGGCCTTGAACTCATGATCCCAAGATCAAGAGTCACATGCTGTATGGACTAAGCCAGCAAGGTGCCTCAATAGTTTGCTTCTTTTCAGTTGTTGATTTGCATTTTCTTTTCTTTTTTTTAATAAATGAACCTTTTTTTTTTTAAAGATTTTATTTATTCGACAGAGAGAGACACAGCGAGAGAGGGAACACAAGCAGAGGGAGTGGAAGAGGGAGAAGCAGGCTTCCTGCGGAGCAGGGAGCCCGATGCAGGGCTTGATCCCAGGACCCTGGGACCATGACCTGAGCCGAAGGCAGATGCCCAACAACTGAGCCACCCAAGCGCCCCTCTTTTCTTTTTTTTAAAAGATTTATTAATTTGAGGGCGCCTGGGTGGCTCAGTCGGTTAAGCAGCTGCCTTCGGCTCAGGTCACGATCCCAGTACCCTGGGATCGAGCCCCGCGTCGGGCTCCCTGCTCGGCGGAGAGCCTGCTTCTCCCTCTCCCTCTGCCTGCCTGCCACTCCCCCTGCTTGTGCTCTCTCTCTCTCACTCTCTTTCTCTGTGTCAAATAAAATATTAAAAAAAAAAAGATTTATTAATTTCAGAGAGAGAGTGCGTGGGGTGGGGGCCGGGCAGAGGGAGAGAGGGAATCTCAAGCTGACTCCCCATTGAGCACTGAGCCTGACCTGGAGCTTGATCCCAGGACCCTGAGACCATGACCTGAGCCGAAACCAAGTCAGATGCTTAACCGACTGAGCCATCCAGGCATTTTCTTTTATTGAATTTCTTGAAAATGTTGATTCATTCTTGCTTTGCTTTGAATTTTGCTTTTAGGAAATCTGATGGTTGCCTTTTTTTTTTTTTTACCCTTATTAGGTAATACGATTTTTTTGCCTTGAGGCTCTGAGGATTTTTTTCCATGCCTTTAAAGTCTGAGTTTTTGTTGTTGTTTGTTTTTGTTTTACAGGGCTGGGTGCAGGGGCAGTGGAGGAGGGGCAGAAGGAGGAGAGAGACTCCACACCTAGAACTGTGGGGTTCCATGTCACTACCCTGAGATCATGACCTGAGTTGAAATCAGGAGCTGTATGCTTAACCAACTGAGCTACCAGGTGCCCCTAAAGTCTGATAGTTTTTTTTTTTTTTTTAAGATTTTATTTATTTATTTGACAGAGAGAGAGAGAGAGAGAGAGTGAGAGATGGAACACAAGCAGGGGGAGTGGGAGAGGGAGAAGCAGGCTCCCTGTGGGACTCGATCCCAGGACCCCAGGATCATGACCTGAGCCGAAGGCAGTCGCTTAACCAACTGAGCCACCCAGGCGCCCAAGTCTGATAGTTTTATTAGTATATGTCATGAGGTTGATTGTTCCTGGTAATACTTTTACTTACTTTCTGCTGTTTTTTTAGAATATAGTTTTAAAATTATAGTTTCTGTTTAATCAGCTGAAGTTTTTTTTAATTTTTAATTTTTTAAAGATTCTTTTTTATTTGAGAGAGAGCATGAGCAGGGGGAGGGGCAGAGGGAGAGGGAGGAACAGACTCCTCACTGAGTACAGAGTCGACATAGGGCTCAGTCCCAGGACCCTGAAATCGTGACTTGAGCCAAAGTCAGATGCTTAGCCGACTGAGCCACCCAGACACCCCTTTTTTGTTTTTGTTTTTTTAAAGATTTTATTTATTTTAGAGAGCACAAGAAGGGACGGGAGGGAGAGGGAGGGGGAAGAGTCTCAAGCAGACTGCTTGCTGAGCTTGGAGCTCAAGGCAGCGCTTGATCTCACTCATGACCCAGAGACCATAACCTGAGCCCAAACCAAGAGTTGGACGCTCAACCTGCTGAACCACCCAAATGCCCCTCAGCTGAAATGTTTTGATTTGCATTTTGTTTTCTTTTTACAGTATCTTCGAATGGAGTTGAGTTTTTTTTCTTTTTCCTATTTTTGGACATTTTGTGGACACAGTTCCAGAGCACCTTTTTCAGTATAGTGACTTGTAGTTTCTTTAAAGGTTGGTGATGTGTTTAGGAGTAGTGCTGTTGGAAAAGGGGAGGAGTCGGCACATCTTGTTGCTCTTTTGTTTCTTCAGGATCCTTAATTTTCTTTTCCTTTATTGCTGCATCAAAAGGCACCATTCTTTCCCTGTTTTCTTTTGATTCTCCCCCAGAATCAGAGCTTCTCGATTGCCACTTCTAGTCCCATTGAATTTTTTGTAAAGATTTTTTATTTATTTATGAGAGAAAGAGAGAGATTGAGCAAGCAAGTGGAGGAGCAGTGGGAGAGGGACAAGCAGACTCCTCACAAAGTGCGGAGCCCAATGCAGGGCTCGATCTCAGGACCCAAAGATCACGACCTATCCTAAAACCAAGAATCAGACGCTTAACTAACTAAGCCACCCAAGCACCCCCATTGAATCTTTTCTTTAAAATATATTTTTAATTTATTTTCTAATTTTTTAAAAGTAGGCTTCCCACCCAGCGTGGAGCCCAGTGTGGGGCTTGAACTCACGACCCCGAGATCAACACCTGAGCTGAGATCAAGAGTTACTTAATTGACTGAGCCACCCAGGCACCCCCATTGAATCTTTTTTTTAAACAGCTTTACTAAAGTGTACTTTTATTATATAATTCACCTATTTATTTTATTTATTTTTAAAAGATTTTATTTATTTATTTGACAGAGAGAGACACAGTGAGAGAGGGAACACAAGCAGAGGGAGTGGGAGAGGGAGGAGCAAGCTTCCCGCTGAGCAGGGATCCTGATGCGGGGCTCCATCCCAGGACCCTGGGATCATGACCTGAGCCAAAGGCAGACGCTTAACAACTGAGCCACCCAGGCTCCCCTAATTCACCCATTTAAATTGTAAAATTGTAATTATATTGTCTTGTTTATTTCTAATCCTATATAATAATATCCTAAGTGTGTACCATTGTGTCTGGTATGTATTAGACAGTCAGTAAGCATATTGAGTGAGTTTATAAGGGCTTTACTGAATAGTAACTGTGCATGGTACCATGAGGGTTATTTAAGTTTAACATATTTACTCAATCTCAAAGAATTTATAGTTTATAATCACTGACCTTGCTTTGCTTCTTGAACAATTTATTTTCAGTTGGGCTTTGTAACAGTTTATCTACTTGATTTTCATCTACCCTTGTGGCTGCTTTTTGTCATAATCTTTGAAGGTTCCACTTCCTTTGGACATCTCTTCAATGTTCGCTTTTGTTTTTCTTTTTTGTGTATTCTTCCCTGGCTACTTGAGTTCACTTCCATTGTTTCAGTTACCATCTATATTACTAGAAGTCTGTATCACTGTCCTAGATCTCTTTCCTGAGCCCCAGATCCACATGTTCAGTGGACTGCTGCCTATCTCCACTTGTATGGTTTATAGCCACTAACTGAATAAGTAAGTTATCATTTCCTCCTTACTCTGCTCCTTCTCCAGGATTTCGCAAATCAGTGTATGATATCAGCATCTCAACCGTTACCCATCATCCTTCCTCCAGAGCTAGTTAGGTATATATTACTTAAATTAAATGTAACTCAAATCCTTCTACTTTTCTTCATCCTTAGTGTCATCGCTGAAGACCAGGTTGTGTTTACCTGGGCCATTACAACAACTTCCAATCTTGCTCTCTTCCAGTCCAGTCTCTCCAATGTAACCTCTAAAGTACATCTAGTCATCTCACTCCAGCTTAAAATGTTTGCCTCATTCATTTCAGAAAATGGAATCATCAAAACAGATAAAGTATTTGAAGTAATGCTGGCCACAGACCGTTCCCACTATGCAAAATGTAATCCTTATATGGATTCTCCACAATCAATAGGTAAGGTCTGGATTTCTGAAAATGTCACATTTTTACTCATTTACTGTATAATTTTTGTTAAGTAAAAATGGACTGGGACAGAGATATTTATTATTACCTTGCTAGTTTGACTTTTATGCCTCAGTTAAGTGTCATAATTCCAAACAGAGCCATTTCAATAAAATGATGTTATGTATTAAGTATCTTTTCTATTTTTTCAAACTGTGTATAATACATATGAAAAATACTTTAAACATTTTTCTTACAAAACATACTTTTAATGAAAATTTAAGTTTAAACTGAGTGCTTGGCTTTCTTTAAAACCTTAATGTTGAATGAAGTTGTTTTTCATATTAACATTAGTTTTTTAAATCAATATTAAAGGAAATAAGTGTAATTAAGTGGTTACTGACCTCTCTGCTTCACTTGCCCTGAATTTTTTGGTTTGTGCTTGGTTTTAGAAAGTTTGGTATTTAATTCCTTCTCCTGAAGCAGGTTTTGCTGAACTGCTGAGCCTTGGCAGTGGGCGCCTTTGAGGCTTAGAAGGGCCACAGGATTCTGTCAGCCAGCTGCCATGCTTTCTTCTTTTGAAGCACTATAACAGTCAGCAGAGAAGATCCTGGGGAGCTTCTGAACCCCGAAGGCACCTGCTACCACCGCTCAGTGAAAATTGCTTCAGATGCAGAAGCAGGTAAATAAGTTTTGAGAAAACAACACTGGAAGAAAAAACTTGAAAGCTTAGAAACTAAGAAAAGATTGTGAATTACCATCAGGCGATAGTATAAAGAGTAAACTGAGGTAGTTTTTTAGTTTCTTAAGCTACTTTGATTGCCAGTTGCTCAATAAGTTGCCAGAAATAGGAGGCAATTTAATTTTCAGAAATTTTACATACCTATTATATATGGAAGTTTATTTTCTTTTTATAAACCTGGAGAGAAAACAAGTCATAAACTTATGAACTCAACTTCTTGACATTCTTTCTTAGCTAACTATATGGGAGAAGAAATTTTTAGAAATAGTGGGAGCGTTGTACTAGATGAGCATATTAGCCTTTGGCATGATTGTATTTTCTCATTATAACTGCTACTTGACAGTACTCTAAAAAGCAAAATAAAAGTTTTATTTTCTTGAGATCATAAGAACGAGAAATATTATTATGAAAAAGAATTTGTGGCTGTTAGGAAAGGAGTTACATGGAGCATCTGGTATGTTTTTGCAGCTGAATGTGTCAGTAGTTCTCTTCTTCTTTTACAGGTTTCCAAGCAACAATCAGTGCTCCACACATGGTAAGTTAACTTTGGTCATTTGGATATAAATGGATCACATTTTTCCTCTAAGATCATTTTCTTTAGTAAAAAAGGTTTACAAAAGTTGAGCTTTTAATTAGATCAGTTTTATCATGTATGAGTTTTGTAGATTGGTAATGAACCTCTTATTCTTTATACATGATATATAGAGAGAAGTCTTCTTGGTAGAAACTGTCATTAAAGTTTTTGTTGGTTGTCATTAATATCTAATCCTGTAAAAATTGGATATAAAAGGTTATTTAGTAATGAGCAAATTAAGGAAGAGAATATTTTATTTTTTTAAGATTTTATTTATTTATTAGAGTAAGAGAAAGCACAAGCAGGGGGAGCGGCAGACAGAGAGAGAGAAGCAGGCTTCCCACTGAACAGGGAGCCCGATGCGGGGCTCGATCCCAGGATCCTGGGATCATGACCTGAGCAGAAGGCAGACGCTTAACGACTGAGCCACCCAGGCGCCCCAAGGAAGAGAATATTTTATTTTATTTTTTAAAGATTTTATTTATTTTTATTTGTTAGACACAGAGAGAGAGACAGAGAGAGAGCACAAGCAGGGGGAGCGGCAGGCAGAGGGAGAAGCAGACTCTCCGCCGAGCAAGGAGCCCGATGTGGGGCTTGATCCCAGGACCCTGGGATCATGGCCTGAGCCGAAGGTAGCCGCTTAACCGACTGAGCCACCCAGGGGCCCCAGGAAGAGAATATTTTAAATAATATAATGGATATATTGTAGAAATCTCAAGTTGAATATTATTTCTTTTATTTCATATCTTATTTGGAAAATTCATTACGGATTGGTCAAGTATAGCAGCTATGAAGCTGTATAACTGAGAAGGACCTATTCTAAGTTATCTAGCACTTTTAATCTGTTGGGAATTTTCTTGGGTTTTAAATGTCAGTTATTTGAATGAGTACTCTGTTGGTTTTTGGGGAGAAGAACAATAGCTTTTCTGATTCTCTGAAAGTATTTGGGATTAGAGAAGCTCTTATTTAAATGTAAAGCCTTCTGTATGTTAAAATAAATTTACATATATTTATGATGAACTGTTATACTAGATGAAAATATAGGAAAATTATTATTTATAAACATTAAATAGAAATGACTTGAGGCGCCTGGGTGGCTCAGTCGGCTCAGGTCATGATCCCAGGGTCCTGGGATCGAGCCCTGCATTGGGCTCCCTGCTCAGCAGGAAGCCTGCTTCTCCCTCTCCCACTCCCCCTGCTTGTGTTCCCTCTCTTGCTGTCTCTCTCTCTCTCTGTCAAATAAATAAATAAAATCTTTAAAAAAAATACTTTATTTTTTAATTTTTAAATTTATTTTCAAAAGATTTATTTATTTTAGGGTGAGAGAACACAAGCTGGAGGAGGGGCGGGGGGCAGACTCCCCACTGAGTGTGGAGATGGATGTGGGGCTCGATCTCATGACCCTAAGATCATGACATGAACTGAAATCAAGAGTCAGATCCTTACCAACTTACCAACCACCCAGGTGCCCCTAGAAATGACTTTTTAAAACATGACAACAGATGAGCCATTAAAAAACATATATTTTGCAACATAAAAATTTTGGATTTCTGCAGAGAAAAAAATGTTATAAGCAAAATTAAAAGAAGAAAAACTGAGGGAAATATTTAGAATACATACAACAATCTAGGTCAAATTTCCATATACAAATGTGGGTGTGTATCCTGTAAATTAAGAAGTAAAAGACTGGTGAACCCAAAAGAATATAGTTAAAGTACCAGAATGATAGTTCATAGAAAAAGAAATAGAGATGACATTAGCACTTAAACAAATGAAAAGATGTCATTTTCATTTATATTTATATAGTTAGTAAATTATACATTAGCACTGTAGTAAAGTACCATTTTTCACCTATCAGATTGTCAGAGGTGAAAAAGTTTAATACTTTGTATTGGAAAGGGGAAACAGTTACATACTTTTTTGCTGAGAATAAATTGATAGTATTGGAAGGCAATTTGGCAAATTTATAAAATGTGAAATAAATATACCTTACAGTCTTCAGTTTTATTTCAAGGTATTTATCCTATGGTACATTTTTGTAGGTACAAAATGACTAAAGATGTTCATTGTCACATTATTTATAATAGCAAAAAAAAAGTGATCAGTGATAGTCCACTAATAGTGGATGGTTAATAATTATAGTATATCCATACAGTGAGATACTGGGAAGCTGTTAAATGAGGAATTTCTGTAAGTACCAGTATAGCAAGATGTTCAGGAAGCATTAAGTATAAAAGCAGAGTACAGAAGAGTATTTAGAGTATTCTGCAATATACAAAAATCAAATCTGCATGTATACATAGACACGTCTTCCTCTAGGCATGAAAACTAAAAATGATTTCTTCCGAGGTCAGAAGTAGATGATTGGAGGGATGGGAATGAAAGTGAGATCTGCTTTTCACTCTGTACCCTTTACATGTTACCAATTTCTTTCTGTTTTCTTCTTCTTTTTTTTTTTAAAGTTTATTTATTTAAGTAATCTCTACACCCAATGTGAGGCTTGAACTCCCAACCCCAAAATCAAGAGCTGCATGCTTCTCCAACTGAGCCAGCCAGATGCCCCCTTCTTTGTTTTTTTTAACCATGGAATAGGAATGGTTTCTTGTGTTTTTTTTAATATTTATTTATTTAATTTAATTTATTTATTTTTAGAGATTTTATTTATTTGAGAGAGAGTGCACGAGCTAGCACAAGCCAGGGGAGAGGCAGAGGGAGAGGGAGAAGCAGACTCCCCCCTGAGCAGGGAGCCAGATGTGGGGCTCGATCTTATGACTTGAGCCGAAGGCAGACACTTAACTGACTGAGCCACCCAGGCACCCAAAAAGGATGCATTTTTTTTTTTAAGATTTTTGTAATTTATTTGACAGAGAGAGACACAGTGAGAGAGGAAACAGAAGCAGGGGGAGTGGGAGAGGGAGAAGCAGGCCTCCTGCTGAGCAGGGAGCCTGACGCGGGGCTCGATCCCAGGACCCTGGGATCACGACCTGAGCTGAAGGCAGACGCTTAACGACTGAGCCATCCAGGCGGATGTGTTTTTAATCACTTATATATCCTTACCTCTGTCTCTTAATAAGGAAAATGTGTGTATTTATGTGTATGTATATAGTCACACAGTACATCTATATGTATGCCTGTATGTACAAACAGTAATAATACAGTGATAATACAGTGTCCTTTGATGCTTGCTGAACCAGGATGTGAGTAGAATAAAATAGTATTAATTGTATTATACAAACAAGCATTTGTGATTTAGTATCATTTATTGCATAGATCTTAGAAGTATTAAAAGAGAAACAAAGTGAGGAGCAAAGATAAATGACATCTCTGTTTAATGAACTTTAAAATCACAGACTTGCTTGGAAGTATCTACAATCCTGGAATATTTTCCAAAGTCTTAATTGAAAATGTGATATATGCATTGGGTAAGAGATTAAAAGCAACCTGTTAAAATGGCATCCTGGTAGCCGTGAGTACACATAGTATGCAGATATTGAATCCTAAATACCATTTCTCACTAAATGAGACTAGAGCTCCTTAGAAAAGTGACTGAATATTAGAAAGTGAGGAAGTGCTCAAAGGTTGATGGGGTGATGCTGGAAGGACATATGAGCAGGTTTGAAGAGATTCCCAGAGGCCAAATTATAGACAATTTGAAAATGGAAAAATGATAGATAATGAAGGTAATGGATTGTAACACTGTGAATTAAGAAACAAAAATCCAGGGTGCCTGTGTGGCTCAGTTGTAAGCGACTGCCTTCAGCTCAGGTCATGATCCCGGGGTCCTGGGATCAAGTCCCACATTGGGCTCTCCCTGCTCTGCGGGGAGCCTGCTTCTCCTTCTCCCTCTGCCTGCCGCTCCCCTTGCTTATGCTCTCTCTCTCTCTGTCAGTAAATAAGTAAAATCTTTAAAAAAAGAAAAGAAAAGAAACAAAAATCTATGAGTTCATAGAGATTAAAAAAAAGCAAGACGGAAAAAAAAAGAAAAACAGAAGAATGCCAATTAATACATTTGGAGGGAAAAATAGAACTTTAAAAAAAATCACTGTTCTGTAATCATCAATATGATTGAATTGGGCAGAGATCATCAATTAATCTAAAACAATTTAGAGAAAGGTTATTGGGGAACAAAAATGTTCATGTAGTCTCAAATTCTTACTCCACATATTACTTATTAATTACTAAGAGAAAATTATGTCTTTGAAAAAGAGTGATCTAGTCGTTAACCATATTTACTGAGTGGTTGAGCTTGGCAAGTCCAGAGGTAAGGTGACCCGATATTATGTGCTTCCTGATGTGATGCAATGGGAGGTGCCTAGCAAGCCATGTGTGCTGTTCTTGCTAAGTCTTGGATCTGAGTCTAACCTTGAGGAAATTCACACATCTAGAATATGGGGAATTATGTGGGACAGCCAGAGAGGACTCATTAAAGGAGTCAGTGTTCTGAAGAATGGGAAGTGGTAGGTAGAGGAGAATTGAGGGGAGAATATTTTATATTGATAAATGCAGTGCATGAACCTTGAATGGACTGGAGAAAAAACAGCTGTAAAGGACATTTTGGGGACGGTTGAAATTTGAGTATGATGCATATGTTAGATGATACTAAATTGATTATTTTCTTGAGTGTGTTAATGGTGATGTGGTTGCAAAGGGAGATGTCCTAGTTTTTTTAGCAGATTCATGCTGAAGTATTTGGGGGTGAAGTATTGTGATGTCTACAACCTATTTTCAGATGGTTTGGTAAAACAGTTGGCACAATATATAAAGTGGGTGACTGTATATAAGGAAAAAAATGGTATTCAATATATTTGTGGGTTTAAAATTTTTTATAATTATGAAAAAGAACTTTTAAAAAACTTAGTTTGAGGATTTAGAGATAAACATGGGTTATCCAAAAAAATATTAGCTAGGGTGATAAAAGCATTAAAAAAAGCTAATGATTGTGATTGAAGGCCTTGACATTTTAAATCTGAATGGGACTTTAATAATAACTCACCATGCTCCCCTTTTTAAAAAACTAAATCTTATGCAAACATAGTACTGAAAAAAATATTCCTGGGGTTTGTTTTGGAATTAAGATGGTCCAGAACTGCCTGTAGATTGGGGATTGGTACCTTAAAGAAGTCCTTTTTGTCCTTTGATTTCTGGGTCTGGAGATCCAGATATTGCAGAAGTTACTTTGTTTCTTTGATTACTTCCGTATTCTTCTAGTCCCATGCTTGTTACCTTATTAGTAGAAATCATTAAACCTCATAACTGATTGTTGTAAGAGTCTGATGAAAGCTACTTCTGATGTTTAATCCAGAACTCTTTTTCATGGCATGAATGTTTTTCACTCTTTAGGCAAGAGCCTCTTTTGAAAAGCAATCTATATGAAAAATTGATAAAGTTAGTTTTCTATTACTCTTTTCCCAGAACACACCCATCCTCAGTGTATATTTGTGTGTTATCCCTAATGGGCTTTTGTGGAACCTTAATGACTTTCTGGAACACTGTTTGAAAACCCTTGGATTGTGTGGTTTTATCTCTTAAAGGCCTTTATTACATTAGTTGTGGAATAGTAGCCTTAGCTTTTTCTTTTTTAACTTTTTAATATGGAAAGTTTCCAACACCACATATACAAATAGGATAATATAATGAACCCTCGTGTAGCCATCATCACCTTTAATAATTACCCAGTTTGTTAATCTTGTTTTATCTTTGTCTTCCTCTTGCTGAACTATTTAAAAACAAATCTCAAACATAATATTATTCACCCCTAAATATTTAAGTATAAATCTGATGACTTTAAAAACATGACTACAATACTGTATCATACCTAACAATGTTCCTTAGTATGTTATTACCTTACACATAGTCCATGCTCAGCCTATACCAGGTGTTTCAAAAAAATTGTATTATGGTTGTTTGCTTAAATCAGGATCCAAACAAGGTCCAGACATTGCATCTTTTTTAGTCTTTTTCAGTCTTTTTAGTACCTTTTAATTTTAAAAGACCTCTTTCTTTTTTTAAATACCACTTATTTATTGACAAAACTCATCCATTTGGGGGCGCTTGGGTGGCTCAGTCGAGTGTCCAACTCTTGGTTTTGGCTCAGGTCCTGATCTCAGGGTTGTGAGATTGAGCCCTGCGTTGGGCTCCACATTCAGTGCAGAGTCTGCTTAAGTTTCTCTTTCCCTCTCCCTCTGCCCCTCCCCTCTGCTCTATCCCTCCCTCTCCCTCTCCCTCTCTCAATAAGTTCTTAAAAAAAAAAAAAACCCTATCCATTTGTCCTGTAGAATTTCCCATATTCTAAATTTGGTTAATTGTTTCCTAGTGGTATTTAACCTATTCCCCCCACCCCGACACACACACACCTTTCCCCCGCCCTTTTCCTTTTCAAGAACACTGCCCAATGATTTTTTCTGTTCTGTCACATCAGGGGTACATGAAATCTGATCATGCACTTTTAGTGATTGGAATACATAGTCTTTTCAATAACTTTTTTTAAAGATTTTATTTATCCATTTGAAAGAGAGAGAGTGAGAGCAGGGGGAGGAACAGAGGGAGAGAGACAAGCAGACTCCACGCTGAGTGTGGAGCCTGACGTGGGCCTCAATCCCAGGACCCTGAGATCATGACTTGAGCTGAATCCAAGAATTGGACGCTTAACCAACTGTACCATATAAAACTCAATAATATTATACACACTTGGTAAGGTACACAAATCTTAAGTGTATAGCGTAATGAATGTTCACATATGTATACGTGTAACCACCACCTAGATGAAGATCAGAATGTTTCCTATGTCCTAGCAGGCTCTCTCATGCCAGTTTCTTAGCCTTTACCCTCTATGTAACCAGTATTTTGGCTTTGGTCACCTAAATTAGTTTTCTAAATAGGGAGTTTCCAATATATCCTCCATTTTGAACATTACCTGTTTCTGATGCTTAAATTTTTTTTTCTTTTTAAAGATTTTATTTATTCTAGAGAGAGAATGGGGGGGAGGGACAAACAGACTCCATGCTGAGCGTGGAGCCCCATGTGGGGCCGATCCCATGACCCTGAGATCATGACCTGAGTCAAAACCTAGAGTCAGACATTTAACAGACTGAGCCATCCAGGCGCCCCTCTGATGATTTTTTTTTTAAGATTTTATTTATTTATTTGAAAGAGAGAGAATGAGATAGAGAGGGAGCATCAGAGGGGGGAGGGGAAGAGGGAGAAGCAGACTCCCTGCTGAGCAAGGAGCCCATGTAGGACTCAATCCTGGGACTCCAGGATCATGAACTGAGCTGAAGGCAGTCACTTAACTAACTGAGCCACCCAGGTGCCCCCCTCTGATGATTTTTAATAATGAACATAGCAGGCATTTAAGGACAGCTTTTGAGATAACATTTATTAGTTCTAATCACATATTTTGGAAAAGCATGGAAACATAAGTTTATAAAGAGGGAGTAGAAAAGGCTTTATTTCTTGGTTTGGTCCATAGTGTATCCAATATAATTTTATTTGATTAATTTATATATACTGTAAACATAAAACTATATATCCTTTGCCCCCCCCAATTCTACTTCTAGGAATTTATCCTATAGGTACACTTTATAAGATTTTTTTTTCAAGATTTCATTTATTTTTTTATTTTAGAGAGAGAGAGCATTAGTGGGGGAAGGGGCAGAGGGAGAGAATATCCAAGCCGACTCCGCTGAGTGTGGAGCTGGATGTGGGGCTCGATTTCATGACCCATGAGATCAGGACCTGAGCCAAAACCAAAAGTCAGATGCTTAACTGACTGAGCTACCCAAGGTGCCCCACTTTAAAAGATTTTTATAAAGATTATTATATTATCCTACACATACACCTTTTAAGATTATTTCATATCTTCTGTTATAGAAGATTGGAGCTAACTTAAAAATCCCTCATTAGGGATTTTTTTGGGGGGGAATTTTTGTTATTATAATATACATATAAGAATATACTTCTCAGCGATAAAAAGGAATGAACAGGCTATTTAAGTATTGATAAGAAAGGTTCTTCAAGGGGCGCCTGGGTGGCTCAGTCGTTAAGCGTCTGCCTTCGGCTCAGGTCTTGATCCCAGGGTCCTGGGATCGAGCCCAGCATCAGGCACCGTGCTCCGTGGGAAGCCTGCTTCTCCTTCTCCCACTCCCCCTGCTTGTGTTCCCTCTTGCTGTGTCTCTCTCTGTCAAATTAAAAAAAAAAAGGTTCTTCAAGATATAATAAATGAAAAAATAGATACATATTTGCTTGTATATGCATAGAATGGATATGTTTGAAAAGAATCACAAGAAACTGACAACATAGATTGCCTTTAGGGAGTGAAATTGGTTGGGGATGGGGAAGGTTACAGACGGGTGGGGTAGAGACTTCACTGTAAATCCTTCTGTAGCTTTTGACTTTGAAATAATTAAAAATAAAAAATTCACACACTGGAGATCTAAAATTACTAAACATTTTATATAAATATAAGAATTTAGTCTGAAATTTTCTTACATAATTCTGTAAATGTAAGTATATAATATGTTGTGTTTTCATTATGTTGGTAGATGACAATTGTAGAAAAATTGGGGGATGCCTGGGTGGCTTAGTCGTTAAGCATCTGTCTTCGGCTCAGGTCATGATCCTGGGGTTGAGTCCCGCATTGGGCTCCTTGCTCCACAGGAAGCCTGCTTCTCCCTCCCCCACTCCCCCTGCTTGTGTTCCCTCTCTCGCTGTGTCTTTCTCTGTCAAATAAATAAATAAAAATCTTAAAAAAAAAGAAAAATTGGTAGGAAGTTGGCAACTTTATTTGTATGCCATGGTATATATACTTTATAGTCTTGAAAAAAATTAATATTTGCTTTGTTTTCTTTTGGCAGCATGCATACGCACTAGAACTTCTATTTGATCAATTGCATGAAGGAGCTAAAGCTCTCGACGTAGGATCTGGAAGTGGAATCCTTACTGCATGTTTTGCACGTATGGTAAGAGCTTTCTTTTTCATTCTGTTCCAGCAGCAGCATATTATATATTTGGCTGTACATTTTTTTACTAGCAGTTTTTGAGGTTTTTGTTTTTAATTCTAATATAGCAGTTGGAATATGTATCACTTAGGTTTTTTTTGTTGTTGCAAATAATAGAAGATTTGGTCCAAATTGGCAGAGTAAAAGGGAATTTATTTGGCTTATATAATGGAAAAGTCTAAAGTATATCTGGCTTTTTGTGTGGCTGGATTCAAAAGAAGATCAGATGTTGTTATTGACAATGGGTTTCTCTTTGGTTCTTGGTTTGGTTTTGCTTTCCTCCAAATGTTGGCTTCAGTCAGGCTCTTCCTTTGTGATTGCAAGATGGCAACCACTAGCTTCCAGACTGCATTCTTTCACATTTGCAGCTGGTAGAAAATGATATAGAGAATCTGATTTCCAAACACTACTCCAGGGTTATTAGAAATGAGAATAGGGCGCCTGGGTGGCTTAGTCGTTAAGCATCTGCCTTTGGCTCGGCTCATGATTCCGGGGTCCTGGGATCAAGCCCCGCATCGGGCTCCCTCCTTGGGGGGAAGCCTGCCTCTCCCTCTCCCACTCACCCTGCTTGTGTTCCTGCTCTCGCTGTCTCTGTCTCTGTCAAATAAATAAAAAAAAAATCTTAAAAAAAAAAAAGAAATAAGAGTAGAGCATCTTTTATATTAAGAAAAACTCTTAGAAAAATACCTTGTTTATTATACTTCAGGTTTTATCACCAGAGGCTTATCTTGGTTAGTGACTATCCAGAGTCTGGCTGGAGGCCTACTCAGGCACTTTGAGTAAAGGTTTATCTGTGCTCAGATAATCAAATCAATTTGATTATTCTGAAAAATCTTGTCCCTGAGGGCCAGATAGGAAGGTTCTGGTCTAGTTAGGTTAGGATTCATGGATGATGCATCTTGGACTAGAATCCATCTAACTTGCTGTAAATATGTAAGTGGCAGACCACTAGCTTGTAAGCTCCAGAGAGGCGGGAATTTTATTTAATTTTTTTTTCCTTTGATGTATCCTAAGCATCCACAACAGTGCTTGTGAAATAATAAGGACTCAGGTATTTCTTTTCAGTTGTTTTACTTGTTTTGTAGAAGTTAAGCCCTCCCTAATGGAATGTCAGGATTTTTTTTTTAAGATTTTATTTATTTGAGAGAGAGCATGTGCTAGAAAGAAAGAACACGAGATAGAGAGAGAGAGAGAGAGAGTATGAGCAGGGGGAGGGGCAGAGAGAGGGACACCCCTGGACCCAGGGATCATGACTTGAGCCAAAGGCAGACATTTAACCAACTGAGCCACCCACACACCCTAGGATTTTTTTTTTTTTAAGTTTAGACACAGTATTTACTTAATGACATGTTCTTGATATTTGACGTATTTATGGTTTTAGAGAAAAATACATTTTTTAAAAAATTATTAGATTTCTGAATTATCTTTTTAAAAGTAGTGTTAATTTAATGTCTTTCACATATTTACCATGTGCTAGTTAGTGTTCTAAGTGCTTTTCGTGTGTTCTTTTATTTAATTCTCACATCATTTATGAGGTACGTACCCTTTTCCTCATCATTTTACAGTTGAACCTAATTCATAGAATAACTTGCCAGGGTTGTACAGTTGTAAGTAAGTGATGAAGGCTAGATGTGAACCCAGGTTGTCTGACTTCAGTCTTTATTTTGCTAAATTTATTTTACAATTAGTATTTATACTTGGGGCCTTTTTATACTTTTATGTATTTTATATTTTCCGCATGTGGCAGTAGAATCAGGTGTAGAAATCCCTATAGAATTTTTTATGTAACATTTTAATGTTTAAAGTCACACTTCTGGTGGAATTTAAATTAAAAATGATTGCACCAACTACCATTTAATATTAAGTGCAGTTTAAGTATTTAATATTAATTTATTAAACATTTTTATTATAAAGTATTTAATATTAATATTAAGCATTTAATATTAGTTAAGCAGTTAAGTCTTATTTCAGGGTTTGGGGTTTAAAAATTAGAAATTGAAGAAAAAGGATTTTTTTTTTAGTATTGCAAGTTTCTGTAATTTTAGCTTCTTAATTCCTGAAACGTAATTATCCTTTTGAGGATTATAGCTGAAAAAGTTGTATTTGGTAAATATTTTATAGTAAACTGAATAACAATCAAATTGGAGGCTTGAGCTGTTTGTCTTCATTTCACATTGCAAAATATATGACTTTAGGTGAGGAAACACTTTAATGACACTTCAGAAAGACAAATTTAGGGCAGTGAGCTATTGAATTATTCCCTTATTTCCAGGTTGGCTCTAGTGGAAAAGTTATAGGAATTGACCATATTAAAGAGCTAGTAGATGACTCAATAAATAATGTCAAAAAGGACGATCCAGTGCTTTTGTCTTCAGGAAGAGTGCAACTGGTTGGTGAGTATCAGAAAACTTTAAAAATTTCCTCTTTGGAGAATTTTTATTTTCAGAAGATCCCATGCAAGCTAAATAATACTCAAGCTAATTTTTGCTTTTTTAAAAAACATTCGCTTTTAAATACTAGGTAAGGAAAACAGTTACTGTAAAATGTTATGCTGGTTCTACCTTGACCATGGTGGTGATACATGACTGTTAACTATTTCAGAAAATGCTCATGTTGTAAATTCTTTCTTCATTACTTTTACTACTAATAGCAAAGTAGCAAGTGTCCATTATGAAAAATTTAAAGTGCAGAAATGTGTAAGATAAAAAAGAAACCCCTCCTTTTCTGTCTTAAGTTTTCTAGACATATAAATTTATATATATGAATAAATATACATATACACACATTTTTTTAATTGACTCATATATTCTGTCATTTAGTTTGCTTTTTTCAGCAGTATATAGTGAACATATTTCTTTGTGAGCACACTGTACTATTATGAGAAGTAACAAACATTAAAACATGCATAAAGCATAACTGGGATTAGCAAAAATAACCTGCTTCATCATCACACTGATCTAGAAAGGGAACAACATTGGTAGCTTGGATGTCTTCTGCTTGCTTTTCCCTCCTCAGAACTCTTTCCCTTCTCCTTAGTCCTGACCAACATCATTACTTTTATGCATTTACTACTTAGCTGCACTTCCATAAACGATGCTCAATTTAATTTTGAACTTTAGATAAACAGAATCATACAGTATATATTCTGTGATGATTTATTTCTTTCATTCAATATTATGTTTGTAAGAGTCACCCATCTTTTATATATAACTTTTATTGCTTGCTGTATAACATTGTACTGTAAGGACATTGCCAAAATTTGTTTATTCTACTGTAGGTGGATATTTTGGGTTGTTTCTAATTTGGGGATGTTCACAATGCTGCCGTGAACATATGTGTACAAAGGTCCAAATGCATATATACACTCATCATACAAGCATTCATTTATGTAGAGTATTATTACAGGTTCATAGGGTAATCATAGATATCCAAAACTTTTTAAAAGTGATTGAACCAGTTTACATTCCCATCAGCAATGTATCAGTGTTCTTAGTGCTCTATGTCTTATCAACACTTGGTATTGTTAGATTTTTCTTTTTACCCACTTAGTGTATAGCAGTAAGTCTTTGTAATTTTAATTTTGTATTTTCCTCCTAACCGATGAGGTCGAACACTGTTTCATATGTTTGACCATTTGGATGTCTTCCTTTGTGAAATGTCTTGTTAAGATAGTAGTTGTTTATATTTTTCTTTGATACGTAGGACCTCTATAGATTAGCCTGTCTATTTATACATATTAGAAATCTTTTCTCCTGCTCTTTGGCATGCTTTTTCACTCATATTGGTGCTTTCTTGATTAATAGAAATACTTAATTTTATTTTTTTTAAGATTTTATTTATTTTTTTACATGAGAGAGAGAGCGCGAGCAGGGGGAGGGACAGAGGGAGAAGCAGACTCGCCAATGAGCAGGGAGCCCGATGTGGGGCTCCATCCCAGGACTCTGGAATCATGACTTGAGCTGAAGGCAGATGCTTAATTGGCTGAGCCACCTAGGCACCCCAATAGAAATACTTAATTTTATTTATCTATTTATTTATTTTAAAAGATTTTATTTATTTATTTGATAGAGAGAGAGAGAGTACAAGCAGGGGAAATAGCAGGCAGAGGGAAAGGGAGAAGCAGGCTCCCACTGAGGAAGGAGCCTGATACGGGGCTTGATCCCAGGACTCTGGGATCATGACCAGAGTCGAAGGCAGTCACTTAACCAACTGAGCCACCCAGGTGCCCCAGAAATATTTAATTTTAATGTGTCAGACTTAGTAGCTTTTTCCAGTGTTTTCTGTGTCTTTTTTTTTTTTTTTAATTTATTTCTCCTAGAGAGAGAGTGAGCACGAGTGGGAGGGGCGGAAGGAGAGGGAAACAGAATCTGAAGCAGACTCCTGTTGAGTGCAGAGCCCAATGCAGGGCCCCACCTCATGACCCCAAGATCACAACCCTAAGATCACGACCTGACCCGAAACCGAGTCGGATGCTCAACTGACTATGCCACCCAGGCTCCCCTTCTTCTGTATCTTCTTTAAGACTACTTTAAAATTGGGATGCCTGGGTGGCTCAGTGGGTTAAGTGTCTGCCTTCGGCTCAGGTCACGATCTCCAGGTCCTGGGATTGAGTTCCTCATCGGGCTCCCTGCTCAGCAGGAAACCTGCTTCTCCCCCTGCCTGCCGCTACCCCTGCTTATGTGCTCTCTCTCTTTCTGACAAAAAAATGAATAAAAATCTTAAAAAAAAAAAAAAGACTACTCTAAAATCATGAAGATATATCCCTGTGTTATTTCTCAGAAGCATTATTTTAGCTTTTCACTTAGATCTTTGATCTGACATTGATTCTTGTGTGTGTAAGAGATAGATTCAAGTGTATATTTTTTCCATATGAATATCCAGTTGTCCCAGCATCATTTATTAAAAGTCTCTCTTTGCTTTGTTTTAAACCTCCTATAATTCTTTACACTCGGTAATTCTATCTGAGCAGATTTTTAAGGCATAATTTTTTTTTCTTTCAGTGGGGGATGGAAGAATGGGATATGCCGAAGAAGCCCCTTATGATGCTATTCACGTAGGAGCTGCAGCCCCAGTTGTGCCCCAGGCAGTGAGTTGGGTTTTTTTCCTGTGTTTTTGTGCTTTAGTCAACTAAAGCTGTAAAAGATTTATAGAGAAATGACTTCTGGATCATCAAAACATAATTAGACTTTTGTGTCATGCATTTTAATTACACTTAGTAGGCATTTTTTTCATATAAATGAGTTATATAAATGACTTGGAAAATTACTAATAGTTCGTGGCTGTCTTATTTGAAACTGCATTTGATCCATCTAAGAACGAGTATGCCAGTAGAATTAGGAAAATCTGTCTGGAGTTCATGAGCTGATAATCACTTGGTGTTTTACTAAATACCAGAATGTGCAAGATTGCTAAGTGCATGGGTGAGACCAAGGAGGTATTTGTCATACATTTTACCCTCACAAAGCTTATATTCTGGAAGAAATGTGTCCTACATATAACAGGGAAATTAATGCTATGATAGCATATCATTAGCATATAATATATATTGAAGGAAAAAGAAAACATGTACTACTGTAAGAGTTCAAGGGAGGGAGAGAACTTTATGTGGAACAGTTAAGGAGACTACATACAGGAATGGAATTGGAACTGAATCTGAAACAACAGTAGGGTTTGCATAGTTATAGCGAGATGGAAGGATATTCCAGTATTGTATAGTACATAATCAAGGAAATACTTAAGTACAAAATTGGTTTTTTGTTTTTAAAAAAAATTTTTTTTATTTTAGAGAGAGAGCGCTACAAGTAGGGGGAGGGGCAGAGGGAGAAACTCAAGCCGACTCTGAGCTGAGTGCAGAGCCCGACTTGGGCTTGATCCCAAGATCCTGAGATCATGACCTGAGCCAAAGTCAAGAGTCGAATGCTTAACTAAGTCACCCAGGTACCCCCAATATTGGTTTTCTATTTCAGTAAGACTGATGAGCTTCTGTCAGCCCTTAATAATCCTCGGTTAAGTTCACTGAGATGTTAGGTTTCTATGGTGTCTGAGTTTTCCACAGTCTGGACTAGATGACTAGGGGCTGAGAGTGACACTTCTGCCCAGTCTCAGCCACTCCCCAGTCTGGAAGGGTTCTGTTTTGTATGTTTAGATCAGTTAATGAGAGGCTGAAAGTTAGGGAACTTGTTCTGGTCATTGACTTCCTGTTTATTGACTGAATGACTTTGAGAAAATTACTTATTTTCTCTGGTGCTGTTACCTGTTTTTGTTGTTGTTGTTTGTTTTTTTAAACTAAACCAGTGGCTTTAACACATTTTAATTGAAGCGTTGATATGCTGTAGAGGGGATGCCTAACTGGCTCAGTAAAGCATGCAAATCTTGATCTTGGGGTCATGAGTTTGAACCCCATGTGTGGAGTAGAGTTTACTTCAAATTAAAAACATATATGCGGGCACCTGGGTGGCTCAGTCATTAAGCGTCTGCCTTCGGCTCGGGTCATGATCCTGGGGTCCTGGGATCAAGCCCCGCATCCGGCTCCTGCTCAGCAGGAAGCCTGCTTCTCCCTCTCCCACTTCCCCTGCTTGTGTTCCCTCTCTCGCCGTCTCTCTGTCAAATAAATAAATAAAATCTTTAAAAAAATAAAAACTAAAAACATATGCTGTAGAAAGATGTACAAGTCATAAATGAATAGCTCAATGAATGTTCACATATAGACACATGATCCATAGGTTTTTAACTTTTTTTTTTTTTTTTAATGCAGCCTAGTAGGAACAATTAAAATGTGAAATAGAACTGTGTTTAAATGAAGGGTCTGGGGTGCAGGGCTTATCTTCCCCCACTAAGTCTCTGAGATGATCTTGAAGGGAATTTCTGGCTTTAGCTCAGTATGAATTTAAAAATTATTTATTTTAGAGAAAGAGCATGCACACAGGGGGTGGGGCAGAGGGAGAGAAGCAAACTCCCCACTGACCCCACTGACCTGCTGAGCATGGAGCCCAACACAGGGCTCAAGCTCACGACCCTGAGATCACAACCTGAGCTGAAATCAAGAGTCAGATGCCTAACTGACTGGGCTACCCAGGCATCCCTAGCTCAGTAGGAATTTACATGTGATTGAAGAGAGACATGCTGAAGGGAGGGGCCTTCCAGTTTTAAGATAACAGAAAAGATGTTTATGCCTCCTTTTGTATATCACCCCCAAACAGCTAGAAAAGCAGGAAACAGAAACACAGACTCCATATTTCTTTATCTTGGAGATTATACCAGCGCTCCTGAACCCTGTGGTATATGCAGATGGAAAGTGGATGGAATAATAACTGACTTCAGACGGCGTAGGAAGTTGAACCAAAGAGTTGAACCATGTGTCTATATGTGAACATTCATTGCAGAGGGGATCATTGCAGAAGCAGTTTGCTTGGCACAACTTGGAAAGGGCTTAGAAATCGGAGGCATGAGGATCTTGGAAGTCAGAGATGAAGCATAGGTCTGACAAGAGGGGCTGATGCTTGAAATTCTGTATGAGGAACAATTAGTGCTAAGCCTTAGGCAAGAAAATTTCCAAGAACCAAAGGACATGATTCTATAGTTTGAAAAGATCTATTGAGTGCCCAGTATGATGAATTTTTTCTAAAAAGAGAGGAAAAAAAAAAGGAAACATAATATCACCATAAAATTGTAGAATATTAGGGATAAAGAGAAGATTCTAGAAGCTTCCAGAACAACAAATCATAATCTGTTAAGGATTGGTAATCAGAAAGGCATCAGACTGCAGAATAGCAGCATTAGAATCAACAAGTCAGAGTAACAAACCCTCACAGTTCTGAACTGAAAATGATTTCCAACCTTGAATTCTGTACCCACACATATTGTCAAGTATGTAAAATAGTTTTAGACTTGCAAATTTTAGTCTCTCTCTTTTAAAATACTCCATGCACTGTTTCACAGAATACTTCTAGAGGAATTGCTTTAATGTCAAAAAATGAGGGAGGAGATAGATGGTAGGAAGAACCAGAAAGAGGAAGCCCTGAGATCTAGGCAGGTAGAACAGCTGGTTCAGGAGAGAGATGATGAGAGTCCCCAATATTCCCAGGGAACTCCCCTGACGAGAGCTGTGCAGCCGGCCTGGGGATTAAGCAGTCCAGATTTGGGGCAGGAGGAGGAAGGCACTCAAAGGGAGGCTACCAAACAAAAACAGAACACTAATTAGATAGGTTTGACTGAAGATCTTATTGAGAGGTTGTTGGAGGGTACGAATATTTAGAAAACAGTTGCAAAGAAAATTAAGTGAATGAAGAAAGAAAGCTTAAGGTTCTTTTTTTTTTTATTTTTTATTTATTTTTTTTTTAATTAAGAATCTCTACATGCAATATGGGGCTCGAACTCACAGCTCCAAGATCAAGAGTCGTGCTCTTCTAACTGAGCCAGCCAGGTGCCCTGAAAGAGCTTCAGTTTCTAAGTGCAGGATAAACAACTGTTGTATAAGAAAGGAAACAAGCATTGGCTACCTCTTGGCTCAGCTGCAAATTATGTTTACAGTCATAACTGAAAATGGTTTTAAAAAATTATATTGGTTGGATTGAAGAAGAGGGGAAAGGAGGAGAATAAGAGATCAGGCCCCATCTAGCATATAATTTGAAATAAGAACCGTAAAGACGCTACAGCATAGTCACTGTAGTTAACGACACTGTATTGTATATTTGACAGTTGCTGAGTGAGTAGGTCTTAAAAGTGCTCTTCATCACAAAGAAAAAATTGTAACTGTGTGGTGATGGAAGTTAATTAAACTTGTGGTAATCGTTTTGCAGTATATACATATTATCAAACTACTATGTTGTACACCTAAAACTAATATAATGTTATATGTCAATTACATTTTAACGAAAAGCATAAAAGACATGCTTTAGAAATAATCACTACCAAAAAAGTAAATACTAGACAACACAGCTAAGAGCACTTAAAATACTTAAAATGACTGGATTTAGGGAGCAAGATTGGAGTAGGGGCAAGTCTGCTTCATTTTATCATAAACCTTAACATTTAGAGAAACAACTCAAAGAATACTTGCAAGAATTACTTGAATAAAGATTAAAGTGGGAAAAATAAGATAGGCTTGCTGACAACTGCAATTTTGAGGACCCACTTTTCTGGGATAATCTATCCAAAGTAAAGTTTCTCCCTTACAGTTTTTGATTAGTAGTCATTTGTAAGGCCACATTCAAATGGTAACATGTGACTTAAAAGTTTTCTGACTGGAAGGGCTTTCACTGAGTAGTCTTGGTTTTTCATTGATAAGGGTGTCTTACATTCTAATGCTGCAGGACTCCAGCCCTACCTTCCTTTGTCATGGTGCGAGCAATCCTAAATTCAGTCATAAAACTGAGGTTCCCTTATTTTTTTGGCTCAGTGATGCCCTAAATTCTACAGTGACAGGGTAGGGACTCCTTACTGATTTTCTGCACTCCCCTGCTCCCTTCTCTGCTCCAAACCACACAGATTTAGAACAGTATACAGGCATTGAAATGTTCTGCTTTGCCTTTGGTCTTCCCAAGAGGATAGCTCTACATTATGTGGTTCAGTTCATTTTGAGCCCTGCAGTTGTACCATATGGGTACTATGTTAGGTGCCCAGCGCACAAAGATGAATAAGATCACAGTCCCTCTCATCAAAGAACTTGTAGTTTAGTAGAGGAGGTCGATCGGTAAATGGTTAAGTGGTGATTGAGTAATAAGTTTAACAATCAAAGTATGTATATACTAAATAAAGTGCATTTCTGCTTTCTGCCCATGGACACTGCAAGTTGTGGTGATGTAAAATGACTCTTAATATAAAATCTGTAACTTGGTGTGTATGTCTTTTTCTTTTTCTTTTTAGCTGATAGACCAGTTAAAGCCTGGTGGGAGATTGATATTGCCAGTTGGTCCCGCAGGTGGAAACCAGATGTTGGAGCAGTATGACAAGCTACAGGATGGCAGTGTCAAGATGAAACCCCTGATGGGAGTGATATACGTGCCTTTAACAGATAAAGAGAAGCAGTGGTCCAGGTGGAAGTGATTTTATCTTCTGCTCTTTCTTCTTCCACACATGCAAGGTGAAGGGTGTGGATTCTAAGACATTAGACCACAAGAGCTGCTTTTTTTGGTTGTCACCTTTATGCTACTCCATTTTAACATCAGAAATTCACTACATTAAAAATCTAGAAAAATTTTGCATGAGTCTGCCCTTCTTTTGGTTTAACTCATATCTTTGGGAAAGGGGGGTGAGACTTGGTTGGCACAAAGGTGGTTTTGTTTTTTCTTCCTTTTTTTTAAAAGAGGCTTTTAGCCACAGTTCAGAACTTTCTAAGGATACTTATTATCAGCCATTCTGTTTCTGTATTCACAAATCATTTTTGTAGCTGCTTTATGGTCATGGAAAGAAAGACTTTGGTCCAAAGAGAAGGGGCCATCCTTTGCCCCGTTCACACCCTGTGTGTACCATTGTTACAAAGAGAAAGAAGGGAAAAGTTACTCTTGCCCCAGTTTTCAAAGGTGTCAGAATCCCAGAGAGGACATTTTTCCTCTCAGCTTGCTTTCTGTCTTTCAGTCAGGTTCACTGACATTCTAACAACCTGGGCCTGTTTTACTTATATTCAGCTACTGTTTCAGAACCACTATAAGAAATAAACTTCTCACCAGTCTGTAGAACTGGCCAGCCCATGTTGAAGCCACCCTAAGTTCCTGGGGAGGGGAGTGGATTCTGTGAGCTCAAAGTGAATGCAGTGCCCAGGTCTCACAAACCCGCCCAAAGGGCCAACAGCATGCAGCATAATCCTCAGTACAGCATGGCTCATTATAATGCCTACTTGTGTTTTATGTCTCAGCATAATCCGAGTATTTTGTCTGAAGCCAAGGTTTCTCTTCTTCCTCTCTCCTTCTCCCTTTCCCTCCCCATGTCCTTCAGTGGGAAGGAGTGAGATCAAGAAGTAAGAATGACACTAGCTAAGATGACTTAAAATTAAATGTCAAAATAAGAAAGACTATACAAGTTTCCTTGTTTTAGAATCTTTTTTTATTTGACAGAGGTACTTATTTTAAGATGATTATTTTTTTAATAAGTAAAGTGGTGATTATAAGTTTAATAGACCCCTTAATTTTGTTTTTTTGGAAGGAGGAAAGATACCATTTGAATGAATGTTTAATTGCAAAAATGGTAATGAATCTCAGTTTTTCTTTTTATTCTGATTGTCCATTTCTGAGATATGTTATTAGGAATTGCTTTATTCTTCACTTAATGTGGACATAGCTATTTTCTTTGAATTCTAACCTGGAGCACAGCCACTTAAAAAAAAAATTAAAAAGCTATGAGTCCTGTCAGTTAAAATCATATAGTTATTAACAACTAATTACAATCTTCCTTGACTTTGCTTCTAGTATGGTTCTGTTGTTATGTAATTGTATAGTTGCTGTTGTATAAAAGGGGCAAACATACACTGAACTTACCGAAATTTGGTATCAAGTAAGAGTTCAGATTTTCATTAGTAAGTTTAAAACTTTTCTTTTTATATACAATAAATATTAGTATTGAACATTCCACTGTAGTTTGATGATGAAGGAATTACAAAAAGGTATTTTGTTTTTATAACCAGAGGTGGATTTAGCATGAAGCAAACGAAACCTAAGCCTCACGGCCTTCACATGTTTGGGGGCCTTCCTGGCCTTACACCTAATATTATATGCAGTCTTGTTTTCAGTCCTCTTTTTTTTCCCTTCATGAAGAGGTTCTCCCCGCTTACCAGGTCATACAAGCTCTATGTTTCCACAACACCTATATTCACCCCTTGTAAAACAAAATTATTTGTATTAAATTTAGAATACTTTTTAAATTTATGGACAAGTCATTTACCAAATATATTTAGTCATTTACCAAATATTTAAATATATATACTTGTTTTTCTTTTTGGTTTTCAACTTTTTACAATTTTACACATGCGTATCACTGGAAACTTTTCTCTAGTTGTACCAGGAGGACTTCCTAATTCTTCCTGTTGTCAATTTTCTGTTTGTTCAAACACATTTTCCTACATCCAAAGATGTAGTGGGTCTTTTTTGTTTTGTTTTGTTTTATTTTAAGTAAGCTCTATGCCCAGTGTGGGGCTTGGACTCATGACCCTGAGATCAAGAGTTGCATGCTCTACCAGCTGAGCCAGCCAGGTGCCCCCAGAGATAGTTACTCAGATGTAAATCTTTAAGTTTAAAGAATATAGGTTTAAAGAATGTAAAGGTGAAACAAAATCTGAAAACAAAATTGGAAAAAACAACTGCCATATTAAATTGTTTTTGTACTGAAAGAAATTACTAGAAAATAGGATGTTTGAAAACAACAGTTAACTTAAAAATCTAAAGAGACCATTAAATCTGCTATTTCTATTTGTATTCTTAAACTCTCAGTCAGGGTCCAGAAGAGAAAGTATGCTCAGCTAGGATTTTAAAGGGATTTTAGTGAAAGGGCTCTTCAAAGAAATATGGGAATGGTTATGGAAATCCGGAAAAGACGTTGACATACCCAGGTACCAGTGTCCTACCATGATAGGCCATAAGGGGAGGAAACAGTTTTACTGGAACCCACTGAGAGCAGGGACTGTACTAGGGCCATGGAAACATAGCTGAGAATTTGAAACTGACCATTCTCATGGAACTTACAGTCACATGGGAGATCCAAAAAAATCTGAAGAAGACAAACAGGCAATTAGAGTATAGTGTGTTTAGTAGGGAGCAGTTGTGTTGAAGCCAGACAGTGAAGTAATCAGAATTACATTTCAGAAAGATGACTCTGGCTGTGGTGTAGAGAGTAGATTGGAAAGGGACAGAATGACAGAAACAGAATGTGGTTGTAGCAAGTTAGGGGTGAAATGGTGGTGGCCTGAGTTAAGGCAGTTGATAGAATGTGGTTGAAAAGAGTCATTTACCATTTTCTGAGTGCCCAGCCCACATTTGGGATTTATCATCTCAGAAGCTCCTAGTCAGTTCTGTTGCCAGGTTAGGTGATCTTTGTTCTTTCAGATGTCCTTCAGGATTAATTTAACAGCTCCTCTCCATGCTTTCTTCTGGATGTTCTCTAGCTTCTCACCAGCCTTCCATCCTTTTCTTCCTGAGGAGTCCAGAGCTAGTTGCAGTGCTCCGTGAGGGTGAGATCCAATCTTTGCTGAGGAGGTGTGGTAGAAACTATATGGGAAGAAAGAGCCCTCGTGTGCATGCTGAATTCTCATGCCAGATAAAGCCCAGAGCCTGGATGTAGACTTACGTTTCCTTTATACTTGGAAAAATACCACTTCTAATTTTGGTGAAGTAATAAAAGGGGAGACAATGCCAGACGTATGAGCCATAGACCTAGAACCTGGGGTATTATGTTCATGACTGTGAATGTGTAGTAGTTGTGTTAGTTGCTTCATAAACTCTATACTTTTTAAATTTGTATTTTATTTGACGTATTACATGTAGAAATCAATATTTTGTTAATCATCTGGTAAGTTTTATTTTTGTTTTTAATGATCACAAGAGTCAATGGAATAAGCCCATCTCTGGTTTGTGAAACTGAAGAATGTTTCAGGATTCTCATTCTGTAAGCGCTTTGCTCACCAATGTCACCTCAAAGTGCCATGCACACATGAAAAACATGTTATGAATTGCTTGGGCATTCCTAAGATTGATAGTATAGGTCCTAGGGTATCCAGTTATCCTGTGTTCATATGGTTCTATATTGTCCCTTTTTAATTTCTTTACATACATCACAGCATTATGACATCTTTTGCATTCTTAAAGGCAGGGATATATTTTGTTGTTTTTGGAATTATTTTCATGTCTCTCATATTGCTTTGTATAATTTATTATCTCAGAAAACCCATTAAGTAGAAACCATTCGTGGATTTTGATTGTTGTTTCTTGGTAATACATCTTTTCATTTGTTCTTGATAAAAAATATATAATACTAATGTTAGTAGGTTAGAGTTATTAACCTAATAAGTTATACGTAATTATACATTATATAATGAAATAACATATATATATAGTTATTAACATAATGAATATGTTTTCTACACATGTAAGTCAGATAAAGATAGTTATGTAGAATTTGGAACATTAAGTGGAAAAATAACTTGAAAGTTACATTGATTTTGGTGTATTAGGATGTGACATTTATACATGCTCTGACAGCAAACTTTTGGTTTTCTTTGGCATCCTCAATGTTAAAATTCAGATCTAGAGACTTAATTTCTTTTCCTTTTTTTTAGTGCTATACATTTCCTTTTGTTTTTAATAATACTATTTCTGACTACCAAAATAATACATATGTAATGTAAAAATTTTTAGAAGTACAAAGGATGAAATAAAAATCATCCACAGTCCCAGAACCTAGAGATAACCACTATTAACATTTTGGTAGATTTTTTTTTTTTTTAACTCTTATCCATAGTTCTGTATACATCTTTTTGTAATCCTGAGATCATATAGTAGCATTATCTTGTAATTTCCTTTTTCCATTTAATAATGTCATCAACATTGTCCCACATTGTTAGCTTTTTAAAAACACGATTTTCCCCCCGTTTTAGTGAGATATAATTGACATAGCATTATATTACTTTTATGTGTACAGCATAGTGATCTGATACATGTATATACAACAAGATGATTACCACATTAAATTTCATTTTATGGTTTGAGGTCTTACATTCAAGTCTTTAATCCATTTTGAGTAGATTATTTGTGTGTGGTATAAGATGGTGGTCCAGTTTCATTCTTTTCCATGTGGCTGTCTAGTTTTCCCAGCACCATTTACTAAAGACATTACCTTTTCCCCACTGTATGTTCTTGGCTCCTTAATTAAATGACCATATATGTGTGGGTTTATTTCTGGGCGCTCTATTCTGTGTCATTGACCCATGTGTCTCTTTTTATGGTACTACCATACTATTTTGATTATTATAGCTTTGTAATATAGTTTGAAATCAGGAAGTGTGATACCTCCAGCTTTGTTCTTTCTAAAGATTGCTTTGGATATTTGGGTCCTTTTATGGTTCTATACAAATTTAAGGGTTGTTCTGTTTCTGTGAAAAATGCTGTTGGGATTTTGATATGGATTACATTGAATCAGTAGATTGCTTTGGGTAGTATGGATATTTTAACAGTATTCATTCTTCCAATCCATGAGCATTGTGTCTTCTTCAATGTCTTTCATTAATGTCTTATACTTTTCAGTGTACAGATCTTTCACCTTGTTTAAATTTGTTTTAGGTATTGTATTCTTTTTTGATGCAATTATAAATGGGATTGTTTTCTTAATTTCTCTGATAGTTCATTATTGGTGTATAGAAACACAACTGATTTCTGTATACTGATTTTGTTTCCTGCAACTTTATTGAATTAGTTTATTAGTTTTGACATTTTTTTGGTGGTTTTTAGGGTTTTCTAAATATGATATGTTGTCTGCAAAAAGAGACAGTTTTACTTCTTTCTTTCCGATTTTGATGCCTTTTATTTCTTTTTCTTGCCTAATTGCTCTGGCTAGGATTTCCAGTGCTATGTTGAATAAAAGTGGCGAGAGTGGGCATCCTTGTCTTGTTCCTGATCTTAGAGGAAAAGCTTTCAGCTTTTCACCACTGAGTATGATGTTAGCTGTGGGCTTGTCATATATGGCCTTTATTATGTTGAGGTACGTTTCCTCTATACCCAGTTTATTGAGAGTTTTTATCCTTTTAAAAAAATTTTTTTAATTGAAGAGGATATTTGGAAATGTTTGTACTGTGTTGTTGGGCAATAAGGATATTTATAATATCCTTAATGCTTTGCAACAGGCAAGTCAAATATGGTAAATTATTTTACAAAAACAGTATCTTCAATTCACATTTTAAAAAGCACAAGTGAATTTATGAATAGAGCGCTTTGCAAGTGAACTCTTTGTAAATTAAATATTTTAATGCTTACATGAATTTAAGTGAAATCTATTCTATGAGAATTATAGTGCTTAAATTATTTAGAAGAATATATTAAGAGGAACCAGAACTGATAATTTGTCATTTAACAGATAATCCAGTACTCTATGACAATGGCAGCTTATGGGAGAAGTAATCTTTAAAATAATTTCTCACACGATTTACAAAATTCAGTTTTAAAAAGAAGCATATTATCTGATAGTCCCTTAATTCACCACATACCTGGGAAACTTCAGCTCTTTATTTACTTGCCCTCCAAATTTATTTTAACTTTTAAAAAACTTTTTAACTTTTATTACACATTGTAAGAATAGTATGAAGACTTCCTGAATCTCTTCATCCAGCGTTACCAATTGTTAACATTTTTCCACATCCGCTTTCTCGCTCCCTCTTTCTCTCTCTATATATACACAGGTCATATTTTTTCTTGAAATCATTTGAGATTTAGTTGCAAACACCATACTTCTTCACCCCTAAAATTCTTGAGTGTTGAACAATGTTTTTATCACTCAGATTATCCTCAAATATGAAGGTTTTTGGGTAGCTTTATTTTTTCACTTTTAACAGCTTTCTTGAGGTATAATTTATACGCCACACAGTTTGCTTTAGGCTGCATTCTTCTTCCTTCCTTCCTTCCTTCCTTCCTTCCTTCCCTGCTGGCAGAGGCTGGTACAATGCTGCACCCGGCTGAGCGAGTGTCCTTTGGAGCTGAGAAGCTGCCGAAGCTGCCTTCTGAAATCAGCTGACAGATACACCTACACAGGATGCTTTTTCTCCCAGAGTTTGGGTCGAGACTGACCCACTCAGCATTTGCTAGCAGATAGTCTAAGCAAAAGGCCACATTTTTGTCTAGTTTTGTCAATGTAACTGTAAAAAATTATTCCAACTTGAAATACCCATCGCCATTTTATGATAGTGTTAGCAAGATCCTAGATCTAAAAGTTAAAATTTCTCTGAATTTTTGGTCTGGAAGGAAGAAAGGCACTTTTAGAATGAAAAATAAGGAATCCAGGGCCTTCAGGTCTCATATTTCATTCTGCAGTAGCACGAGTGATGTTTGGATGGCTGACTTCCATTTTTGCTTTGACTTGGGGCTGTTTGCTTTTTTTTTTCTTTTTCCTTTTTATTGCTTGGGGATGGGTGTATTTTTACTTATTTACTAATTGTATCTAAATTATTAGCCAAGTTTTGTAGTATGTAACGCCTACTTACGTATTTCTCTTTTTTACCCCCAGGGATGAACTGTAAAAGCACCATCAGCTTGACCCGTATATAATATTACAGTGGATTGCTCATCTCAGTCCTCAAAGCTTTTTGAAAACCAACAGCATCACAGCTTGTTTTGGACTTTGTTACACTATTATTTTCAGCATGAAAATGTGTGGTTTTGTAGGGTTTCTAGTTCTTCAAAGAGGCACAGAAGCTGAATTGGTGAAAGAACGATGCAAAGTATAAATTTGTGTATTATTCCTTTAACACGCCCACATTTTACTTTAAAATATTAAAAGACGGGGTTCCACAAAATGGAAGACTTAGTTTGTGAATTGATTTCGAGGAGTGGTTTTTCCTAGACACTTAATTCTGTTTCAATATTAATTTATCAGATTGCTCTTGTGCATCAGATAACGCCATTCACAAGTTAAGATTCTTGGTTTTTGGATGTCTGTTAGATGCCACTAAGAAAATAGAGATGAGCTTCCTTTTTAAAGCTTTTGATGTGGTGTCCTAGAGTAGCATGTTGTAGGTACAATCAGCTGCTTTGTTACCTTAAAACTAAGCATTTGTAAATATTAAAACTTAAGAAGATGGCAGGTGATGTCCTTCACAACACTTAGCTGTTCAGATTGGACATAACTGATATAGTTCTTCCTTTCCCTCTTTAAAATTATAGGAGACTTGTAGCTCAGTATTGTTTTTTCTGTTTCTAATTTGCTGCTGATAATGTATATGAATTTACCGTGCTGTGTAAGCTGGGTCCTAGTCACTGAACAGTTTATGCAGTGCTGCTTTGCCAAATAAAGTTAAAAGTAAAAGAGGCATTGGTGGTGTTTGAATACAAAAGAAAGAACCACATGTCCACCAGATAGGGAATGCTGACTGAGATCACAGAGGTAGAATTGTGTCTCTGATGCTCTGTTTTATGAAATCTGAGTAGCATAGATGGATAGCATTAATCCAGCCGTGCATTTGGAGAATATGACGACGTTTCCGGCCCACGGGGACTACACTACATTTGTAGAATATGACTACGCAAGGGCTACATCATTTTTCTCTGCCTGACACGGGGCTTGCCCTCTTGTACAGGAACAGTAAATGCTGAATGAGTGAGTGAACGAGTTGACTTCGTGTCGGGGAAGAACAGGGTCAGGGATACATGTACCAAAACACACTTCTCATCTATACATAGGCTTATTAATATAATGACTGGAAAATGAGTTTCTATGAGGGCAGTAGCACTTTGGGATCTTGTTTAAATACTGTGGTCTTAAGCCTTTTATAAAAGGATCTTAGTTTTTCTAGGAGTTCTAGAACTTGAGAAAAATGTAAACTAGATCTAGCAGAACTCGTACTCCCAGCAGAGCAACCCCCTCCGGTGTGCACATGTGTAGGATTCTGCCAAGTCGATCCTTGGAGTGTGAGGCTCCTCTTCCCCACCTCTTAAAGTCTTAAGTTTTATTTGTTTAAAAACGGGGTTTGGTTTTTTTTTTAAATTACGCACACATCTTTTCGCTGGTGTCTTCTTGGGCAAGATCTCAGACCTGAGAAACTAGCATCCGTTGGCACCTAAAACTTGTGTTTCAGGTCCTTGCCGGCTTCAGTCTGCTGCTGTTGGTACTGCTTCTGGACCCAGGCCATGGACCCTTTGGGGGCAGGACTCAGTGTCATTTGAGGTAGCTTCAAAGGTTTTCTTTAGGTCTTAAAACTGAATTGATTCTTAAACTTATCCACTAGCCTGTATCCTTCATAGCCATGGCCGGCATTTTATTATATGTAAATCCCTTATGTTAGGTCTTGGGGCTAGAAAAAGGCGCTTAACTCTCAAGGAGTTTACAATCTGGCCGAGGGGACAGTTTATAAATACAGTAGGACCAAGTGCCACCTCACTGGTATAGACAAATGCCATGTCACGCATTACTTTTGGATTTTCCACTTTTGTGAATTAAAATTTTTAAATGTTGAATAAACAGGAGTTTATTTTAAGGGAGCATCGGTGAAGTGGCAGAGATAGAGCAACAGTGGATTTTAACTAGGTCTAAGAGCTTTCCTTTTCAGAGCTAAATTTACATATGTGCTGGTCAGAGATAAGAAATGTCTCTTTAATCTTTAGGATTCACAATCTCTAAAATATTTTAGCATTCCATTTTTTCTTAATAGAAGTGATTCCTTCATACAGTATAAGGAAGACAATGAAAATATTTTTAAAAGTTCCAGTCTTGTGAGATCCTATTGAAACAGGTGTTTTTACAGATTTGACTTTGTTAAAGGACAGATCTAGCTCCTAGTTAAGAATTAAAATTAAGGGCGCCTGGGTGCCTCAGTCGGTTGAGCGACTGCCTTCGGCTCAGGTCATGATCCTGGAGTCCCGGGATCGAGTCCCACGCCAGGCTCCCTGCTCGACGGGGAGTCTGCTTCTCCCCCTGACCCTCTTCCCTCTCGTGCTCTCTATCTCTCATTCTCTCTCTCTCAAATAAATAAATCTTTAAAAAAATTAAAATTAAGAATTCCAGTTTCTATTTTTTTAATTCTTTGTCAGATAATATATTTTTTAAGATTTTATTTATTTTATTTCAGAGAGAGTGAGAGAGGGCATGAGAGGGGGGGAGTGGGAGAGGGAGAAGCAGACTCCCCACTGAGCAGGGAGCCCGATGTGGGGCTTGATCCCAGGACCCTAGGATCATGACCTGAGCCGAAGGCAGGCAGATGCTTAACGACTGAGCCACCCAGGCGTCCCAAGAATTAAGTTTCTAATGAGGGTTTTAACTCTTTCCCAATCAGTAACATTAGGGGAAAAAATGACATTTTAGGAAGATAATACATTGTGCAAATATTTAAAATCCCATTGCCCTAATTTTTAAAAACTGCCATTGCTAAAAAAAAAGTCAATTACACTTTTTAAGTTGACTATAATGTATCTATCCTAAAGCATCTTAAAAAATCAATGTATTTTATTTTTTATTTTTTTAAAGATTTTATTTATTTGAGAGAGAGAGAGAGACAAACAGTATGAGAGGGGAGAAGGTCAGAGGGAGAAGCAGGCTCCCCGCTGAGCCGGGAGCCTGATGTGGGACTCGATCCCAGAACTCCGGGATCATGACCTGAGCCGAAGGCAGTTGCTTAACCAACTGAGCCACCCAGGCGCCCAAAAATCAATGTATTTTAAAATAAGATAAATAATGTAACGCTCATGAATTTTTTGAAACCATTCTTAGCATCAGATTGTCAGCCAAGAAATAGAGCTTCTCGCTCATTAGAGAAGGTGTTTCTAGTTTTCAGCTAAATGTTAACAAATTTTCCAGTAGTTTGGTATGGCACGAAAAGAGCTCATATGACAATGGTAATTGAATACTAATGTTGTAAATGAAATATCAAACCGGTAATTTTTTAAATGTTCTAAATGGGGTTCAAAAGGCCAATAACTTCAGTAAGTGCTAAAAGTCTTTGAGGGTATAAATCATCACTTCCTACAAATTTTACTGAGTTACTTAAAGCACTAGCAAACCAAAGTGTTCTGATCAGATTTCAGTTTCATGTCCCTTGATTTCTCCTACCATTTTTCAGGAAGATGACCGTGTTTTGTCCCCATTGTACTTAAAACGGTGGCTCAAATAGATGGCCGGTAAGAAAATCCTGCGTGAAGAAAACTGGCTGGCCCACGTGGCCCGCAGAAATTTGCGTCTGTGTCCTGTAATATCATAAAAATGAAACAAGTCCAACAGTTTCCTTATCTTTAATCCTTCTACTATTGCTCTAATAGTAGGTGTTACTTCCCCTCCTCAGACTTCACCTTTGTATCTAACTGTGATGTCTGAGCCAGGACTCTATGGAGCGTTCCCTTGCTTGGTGGAAGAGAAAATATCTTTTAGTTCCCATAGATGCTACCCACAGCCGGGGAATCCCTCACTTCCTCTGTCTTTTCCTTTCCCCTCCCTTCCTTTCCTGACATGATGTCCAGAGGGCTGCTGGAGCTGAAGAACTCATTTTTACTCAGTGGGAGTGTCCTAATAGGATGGGCATCACAAGAAGAATACTTTTTGTCCCAAGGGCAGGTGATCGCAACACTGAAGACATTTTAAATATGAAAGGGCAGCAACCCAGGGGCCTGGGGCAGCTGAGGACATTTATATTTGAATTTCCACTCCCCAAACACATCACTGTGCCCCACTCCATAGGATCACATCACAAGGAGTCTTTTTTTTTTTTTTTTTACCAGCCCTATTTATTTAGGTTTTTGGTGATAATCCTGTCAAGATTTAGCTTAGAAATTACATTGTAGATGAAAGAGCCTGTAGATGAAAGATGAAAGTAGCATTTCCATGTTAACATGACTGTGTCAGTTGTAAATAATTTATAAAAGATATTTTCTGGGGAAAAATACCTGCCTTTAGGATCTTGGCTCCTTTATGCGATTAGCTTGTAGGGAACAGCGTTGGATCAAGCAGGCTGGAAGTTACAAGTGGGGGTGTCAAGGAGTGTCAGACCATCGCCCCTCAACAGCAAACAACATTGAAGGCATGATCTCAGATTGCACAGTTCATTGTTCTGATTTCTTCGTTCTACACACATATCTCTAGATTACACAGATATTTCTAAATCTCTTTTCATCTGTGAAACTGCTTTGTTATTAAATACGAGAACATAGCTTTTTGATTTATTTGGAATTTTGGGTCTTCAGTCATATGAAATGAATGAAAATAATAAACTTTTTTTTTAAGTCCATATACTCAATACAATTTCCCCTAGCTTTTTGGTACAAGTTAAAATAATTTTAAAATGTGTTTTGAGGGGTGCCTAGCTGGCTCAGTCAGAAAAGCATGCAACTCTTGGCTTTGGGGTTGTGAGTTTGAGCCCCACGTTGGGTGTTGAGATTACTTAAGTAAATAAAACCTAAAAAAATTTAAAAGTATGTTTTGAGAAGTTTCCTAAGTTTTGAAATGACTGTATAAAAATATCCTTAAGCTGAATGATACTGTATATTGATCTCTTTCCAATTTACAGTATGGTAACTCACAAGACTCAGAACTGAGGTGATGGGGGAATTAAAATGAGTAGGAATGAAGACACACTGAGACCTACATGAAGCAAAGGGAGAAAGCTCGGTTCTAACCAGCTCATCTCTGGACACATTCAGCTTTTTTTTTTTTAAATATTTTATTTATTTATTTGATAGAGACACAGCGAGAGAGGGAACACAAGCAGGGGGAGTGGGAGAGGGAGAGACAGGCTTCCTGCAGAGCAGGGACGGGACTCGATCCAGGACCCCGGGATCATGACCTGAGCCAAAGGCAGACGCTTAACGCTTAACGACAACCACCCAGGGGCCCCTGGACACATTCAGCTTCCAACCTTATTTTCATCCTTGGTGATTTTATATTTAACCAAAAAACAAAACAAAACAAAACAAAAAACCTGCTATCCAAGTATCCATGAAATAGGTACTTTATTTTGGATTCTAGAATTGAGCAAGACCAGAGAGCTGAGAAAAATGGGGCCAGTCCCCAAGAAAAAGTCAGCAACACAATTGCTTAAAAAGTCAGGGCTATGAGAACACTTGTGAACAGCAAACTGCAAGCTAGGCTTTTCCCTCTTTCTATATGATGTGGGCAGTGTTTTTCATTAGAAATTGTCATTCAGTTTCAATGCCAACAGCTGCAGAAAACCTGGAGTCCAGAAAAGAAAAGAAGTAATTGTAGTCACTCCGATTAAGAACAAAGTGGTGCAATCCCCAAACATGAAATCGGGGACAATATAACTTAACAGAGACCCCAAATGCCAATCTCAGGCTGGGATGCTTCTGTTACATGGCATCATTGCTGTGATGTAGACAGAAGGCGGGCGACGGAGCCCAGCGCCCGGACTCCCGGGCACACCACACCGCGGTACGTTTCCGTCTGTGACGTCCAGGGAAGTCATAGCGAAGTCTGCCTTGAACCCCAAAACTGAAGAATAGAAATATACATCTCTGCATTTGGGTTGCAGGAAAATCTAGAACAACATGCAACAGCCGTCAGAGGCTGAGGAGGGTTGGTAAGTGCGAAGGTGAATGGTGTGGCCAAGTCACAGATGATGAAAAGGCAGCAGAGAAAGGTGAAGACATTCTGTCGTCTTCCCGTGGAAGAGAACAAATTTGATCCTCGAGCAACTGGAGACATTCAAATGCGTGGGGAGGGATGGAGACTAGCTGTTGTCTACTTGTATTGAGAATTAGAGCAAAGAAGCTGTATGTTTTCTTTAAGATTTTATTTATTTATTTGAGAGAGAGTGAGAGCATGAGATGGGCGAGGGCCAGAGGGAGAAGCAGAACCCCCGCCGAGCAGGGAGCCCGACACGGGAGAGGCCGACACGGGACTCGATTCTTGGGGCCCCGGGATCATGACCTGAGCAGAAGGCAGACACTTCACCGACTGAGCCACCCGGGTGCCCAGCTGTACATTTTCTGAAAGGTGGCGTTACGTGGGCCCTTACGCTCTCAGGAAAAGACACGTGAGACATAAGAACATGTTTGAGCAGTAAGTTGTGGACAATCTTCCCTTTAAAATTATTTTTAAATTATCTTAGATGCAGAACTCCTCCAATCAGATACTCACAGGTAAGGTAACTTTAAATTTAAAGTCCCGCTCAGTCCACCTGACAATATAACTATTTTGTAGGCCTTGATTCTCCTTCTTTAATTCTTAATTTTCCCCTTTGCAAGATAAGGTTGATATGATTAAATCCAGGTGATATAGTAACAGCCCAGTAAGTAACAGCAACTCATGATGATGATTTGACTAAAAGGTTATTCTAAAAAGGCATAAGAATAAAATAAAATTTATTAAAGGGATATTGTACACATGGATATGGACATATTTTCTCAAGTATTTCAACAGAATAGCAATGCTAAACTGTGTTTAATTTCCTCATGTATAAAAAGATGTGCCGAAAGATGCATGCCTCATCAGTTTTAATTTTATTGGGTATGGCCATATGTGACACCCTTCTCTAGAAAAGCAAACTGCAAAGCGTCACACAGAGGGTACAGATATCCTAAGTCACTCACGCAGTCGTTTCTCCAGTCTCCTCTTGAGGAGAACTTCAAGCCTTTGCTCAATTCTAAACATTCAACAAAATGCTTGGACCTCTTGGGAAATAAAAGTACCAATTTCTTTGTTTTTCTAGAACTAACTTTCTGTTTATTAATGTAGTCTGTTATATTTCTGACCCAGATTAAGCCCTTTGCTAAAGGGACAACTTACCTCAGTCTGAAAAGAAAGGATTCTACAGTGTTTTCAAGTATTTTAGAATATTTGCCAGTTCTGATAAAAAGCCATTATTATAGAAAGAGTAACATCATTGTGAGTGTAGACAGGCACCACATGGTAGATTCCTCTCAGGAGAATGATTTCTCGGGTGTGTGTAATCCCGGCATGAAATGAGGATGGGAATAATTTGCCTTTAAAATCCTATGGATTGATTAAAAGGGAAAAGATGCTAAACTAGATGCCAGTTTTCTGTAAAGATGAATTTGTGCAAGACTGCTTTATGCTCTGGGAATACGTGAGCCTGGCATTGGCCGACTGCACATTTTAACATTTTATAGCACTAAACAAATGATGGGAGAAAACTGGCCTATTCCATTGGTTGAAAGAACCTGCTGATACTTAAACATGGGACCTTTTTACAAAAGCTGCACCCAGAAATCTAGTTAGTGTTCTGCTTTTCAATTTGAATGCATTTTTCTCTTCCATCAACACAGATTCCTGCTGAAAACCAGTGACTATATAAATAAAGCTGCTGTGTTCTGGACCATCTAGCAGTGTCGAGTAGATTCGAGAAAGTACTAATGGTCGTCCTGGCACGTTGCCCTCAGCTAAATTTGTGTTCCAACGTTTGACTTCCACCTCTGCCGTCACCATGATTCCCAACCCCGCTCCAGGACCATGTCACAGCTAGTCGTAATCCAAAGTCAGGGTGTTTTCTCCCAAAGGCAAGCCTGAGGGGGCAGCCACCCAAGGGACCTGAGGTCAGAGGCACTGGGATAAACTCACACTCACCTGCCCTGACACCTCCTCGACGTGCTCATGAGGGTTATACTTTAGACATTCCTGCCAGAGGGAGCATCTCATTGAAGGTCTAAACTCAAGTACTTGAGATCCATTCTCAGAAATAGGTTTCGAAGCGGAGAAGAGAAAGGAGAGCACTGGACAAGAAGGCCTCCGAACAAGGGAGCGGAAAGTGGCCCAGGGCTGCTGGGGGCCAATGGTTGGCTTCTTAAAGGTAAAGGGTTAACGTTGCCATTCGAAGGCCACCCCTCGAGAACCTGAATTTTCTGCCTTGGCTCACTGCAAATTGCTATTTTTCAGGGACAGCTTACCTAAGTCAGAATTAGATTTGTGTTTTTACTCATATAGACTCCTCTCTAAATTTCAAAACATTTCACATACTCCCCAAAGAAACTCTTGCTACAATAAATAAAAACAAAGGTTTGGGGTTTACAGAATATTCTGGGGTTTCAGTATTTTTCTTAGCCCAGTTCAAACCAAAGAGGTTATAAATATCCAGAACCATCAGTGGATAAATTATAAGGAAAACATCGTCGCCCCCAGCTATTTAAGTGACACTTATCACAGATACATCCCATTTATGAGGTAGTCGGATTCCTCAGACGTAATGGGACGAGCTTTCTTCAGTTTCTGTTTCACCAGGCGTAGGCGGCACGCCACCATGAGGAGCAGCAGCGCCGTGATGGCCAAGCCCAGGGCCAGGGGTAGAACCGCACCTGTGAAGCGGTTAGAAATGAACAGGGCAGGTCAGTGAGCAGCCACGATAGAGCCACAGTTTACTGCACGGTGAGCACTTTGCAGGCACTGTTCTAGTTCATCTGAACAACTCCATTACGTACGTACTTGTACTATCGCCATTTTACAGATTAAGGTGCGGAGATGGAGTCATGGGTCTGAGAGCACCTGGTTTGTAAATGGCAGGTGTAGTTCTCAAACCCAGGCTTCTTTCAAACCAGATTCTGTACCGGGTTCCTACAACACGTGGGTAGCATCAGTGGGCACCAAGGTTGTAGCTGGATCCCCCTCAGCCCCCCCGTAACAGACTCTGAATGGACAGCGGTGAAGACATGGCGGCCACAGGAGCGTTTTCATCGTAGTCACAGATGATATTTGTGGATCCATCCATGATCATTCTCTCAGAATAAGTATGGACTGATTCCTGACTTCTTGTAGGGTTTTAAGAAATTTATTTTCTTTTCTAAATCCAGAGAACCTACCCTCAGCCAGTAAGATCCACTGATGAGAGCCAACTGCAAACTGTGCTGGTGTAATTCTGGCGAAGGGTACTTGAAGAAAAACATCTCTCTCATTCTCCTTCAAAGGGTCTCTCCTGGGGGTTGCGTCTTAGACACCCAGACGAGAAGCGAGAAGCAGCCTTTCAAGGCCAGCAGAAGTCTGGAAGGGACAGGGTGTGTCCCGGGTGAGTCTTCCTTATCAAGCTCAGCAGGCTCTATTCTTAGTCTGATCTACTCTGGAGTCAGACCAGGCTTGGAGACGATATGGCGGAGCTACTTTTAGCCGCAGGGGTCTTGCCAACTCGTGGAATTAGAGGGATAAAAATGCCCATCGCATAAGCTGATTCTATAACCTTTCATCTCGTTCCTTTCTTCACTCATGCAGGGTTCAGTCAGAGCTATGTGCCTGACACTGAGCTCAGTGCTGGTGACCAAAGATGATAAGCCCATGCTACAGAGTCCCGGCACTGTTCTAAGTGCCTTTTTTTTTTTTTTTTAAAGAATGATATATTTTTTAAAGATTTATTTATTTATTTTAGACAGACAGAGAGAGAGAGAGAGTCTTAAGCAGACTCCAACACAGGGCTTGATCCCACGACCCTGAAATCATGACCTGAGCTGAAACCAAGAGTTGGACGCCTAACCGACTGAGCCACCCAGGCACCCGTACTCTTCTAAACGCTTTATGGTATAAATCATTTAATTCTCAGAACCACCATTTGAGTTGGTACTATTATTATATCTATTTTGCAAATGAAGGAACTAAGATATCAAGAATGAAGTGACTTGTCTGAGCTTGTAAGATCAGTGGTGCAGCGAGGACAGGGTCCCAGGCAGGGCAGCTCCAGACCCAGCACTGTACAGAACTTCTTCAAAAGGGAAATGAGATCATGATTTGATTGACTTCAGGTCTGGGTAGACAAATATTTAAGTGAAAAAACACCATTAAGTACTATAATTACTGTGACAGAATTAGATCAGAAGTGCTGATGTAAAAGGAGTGGTTTGTGTATCCAGTTCATAGGATTTTTTGCTCCAGTGGTTTAAATGTATGATGGAGCTCCTTTGGGGTGGGTGGGGGAGATAAATGTATTTTCTGACATTTTTGGATTGAAATGCCTATACATGATTCAGGTAGAATTTTCTTTAGGTTTCTGGAATTTTTTTTAAAGATTTATTTATTTGAGAGAGAGAGGGCGAGAGAGAGCACGCGCCCATGGCGGGGTGGGCAGAGGGAGAAAGAGAGAGAGAGAATCTTAAGCAGACTCGCTGCCGAGTACGGAGCCGATCTCATGACCCTGAGATCATGACCTGAGCCGACATCAAGAGTCAGATGCTTAACTGACTGAGCCACCCACGTGCCCCATAGGTTTCGGGATTATTTGGGCCTAAATATGTGAGAGTCCTTAGCGTCGAGGTCCTGGTTGCAGCCACAAAGGGGATGAAATCGCCAGAGAGAAACGGAGGAGGACAGAAGGAGATGCATCAGAGAAGTGGCAGTGCAGCCAACGGACAGGGGAGCCTCGGAAGCACAGGGAAAAGACTTTCAAGGAAGCACTTGGCTGAACGAAATGCTAAGAAGAGGTCAAGTGAGGTGAAGCCCGGAGAGGCCAATGGACTTAGCAATCAGAAATTCTTTTCAGGGAGACTGAAGATTGAGGGATGCTATTTTGTTTTTATGTGTTGGGAGAGATCTGAAAGTGTCTGCAGCTGTTGGGGGAACCAGCCAGTAGAGAAAGAGATTAAAAACACAGGAGAGTTGGGGCGCCTGGGTGGCTCAGTCGTTAAGCGTCTGCCTTCAGCTCACGTCCTGGTCCCGGGGTCCTGGGATCGAGCCCCGCATCGGGCTCCCTGCTCCGCGGGAAGCCTGCTTCTCCCTCCCCCACTCCCCCTGCTTGTGTGCCCTCTCTCGCTGTGTCTCTCTCTGTCAAATAAATAAATAAAATCTTAAAAAAAAAAACAAAACACAGGAGAGTTAATTAATGATGGAGAAACATACCTGAGAAGATTAGAGCTTGTATCAAGGTCAGGGGGGAGACTGACCTTGGAAAGAGGGGACACTTCTTCCTTTAGTACTGAAGGAAGGAAGCGGGGGGGGGTGCAAACGGACGGGGGTTCACGTCTCGGGATGAGTAGCTGAGGACGCCCACTCTGCTTGTTCAGGGCAGGGAAGGGACTAGAGGCGGCCCTTCTAAATGTGTGTGATTTTGCGTAAGGATGAGCACCGGTGCTTAGGCCTCAGGGAATGGGGCTGTGCTTGAAGATCCCCATCCCAGGTCTGGGGTGCAGATGCAGCTATGGGTAACAACAGAGCAGACATATCATCTCGGGGAACTTTCTGTTTCCCAAGTCAGAGATGAGCTGGCTAAACTGTCAAATTGATTTCTGTTTAATGCTTTGAATACAAGGAAAATGAAATCTCCCATACAGAACTTGCTACGATACTGCAAATTATTCCAGACTTTTCAATACTCATTTGGCATGGTTTCTTCATTGTCTTTAGTTTGGGTATTTGGAGATTTAACATTTTCTAAACCCTTGTAAAACACATCATGATATAATTTTCTCAGGAACCAGCTAAGGAGATGAATTGGGTATTCTGCTCGTATGAGTGGGGGTGACGTTCATAATACATGACAACTGGAATGGGCAATGGGCAGTTAGAACGGAGACTCTTCTGCATACAACCAGGCATGGGAGCCGGGCAGGCCTGGTTTCCCTTTACGTGTCCATGGGCGACAGGGCCCTTTTTATTCAAATATCTGGGGCTGGGGTAAGTCCAGCAGGCCTGCAGACTGAGCGGCATCTAGGTACTTGAGGTCTGGATTATTCTGGCCATCTGTTGGTTAATGGTTATACTTTAATGTTTTCCAGATTTTACAAAGAACACTCTAGGGTAAAAAGAAAGCCTTCTCCACGTTCAGATCTATAATTTAAGAATCATCTTTTGTCCTCCTGAATCTTCTTTTACTAATTAGTTCATGGGATTTAGGACTAAAACCTACTTTTCTACAGAACTATGTCGAATGTGTTTTCTTTCTCCTTAAAAACCACCAAAATCATGGAATTATGGTATTCTTTTTGTACTCACTAAATATTCCCTCAACCTCCAACACTCTTTCCTCATTCCTATTGTCTTGGGTCTTCATCGCGCAAGCATGCTGGAGAGATTAGGTACTCTAAGATCTTTACTCTTGTAGTATAACTAACTCAAACATGATAGCCACCATTTATCTGGCTCATTATGAGCCGTGCAGTGTGCTAAATGGTTTCACTGCTCCACTCACCCTCCCTAACAACTCCGAGGCAGTGAGAGTTGTTATCTCCATCTTACTCATGAGGAGACTGGGATCCAGAGAGAGAAAATCGCCCACCCCAGGTCATAGAGTTTAGTGGTGGAGCAAGGGTCTGAACCTTGGCATCACATTCTAGAGCTCGAGTTCTTTTTTTTTTCTTTCTAATATTTTATTTATTTATTTGTCAGAGAGAGAGAGAGCACAAGCAGGGGGAGCGGCAGGCAGAGGGAGAGGGAGAAGCAGGCTTCCCGCCGAACATTGAGCCCGATGAGGGGCTCCATCCCAGGACCCTGGGATCGTGACCTGAACTGAAGGCAGACGCTCATGGACTGGGCCACCCAGGTGCCCCTGGAGCCCGTGTTCTTAACCCCTGTGCATGAGTATTACTCTTCCCACAGAATGTTACACCTGGGAGGGGATATAATGATAATCTAGTCCCATCAACTTCTAGAAGAGGAAGCCGAAGTCCGAAGATGGAAGTTACTAGTTTAAGAGCCCAGCGAGGCAGCATGATGGAGGAAGGGAGAACTGCACCTTCTTCTGACCCACAGGTCCTGTCATGACTCCAGCAGCTGCATCTGATACCTGCAGCTGGAGGATCTGGGATTCTGCAGATGTCTATACTCTGCAATGAATTTCCAAGTTACACACTTACCTGTTTCTGGGGCTGGGTGTCCCCCTCCTCCTCGATCGCTCTTGGACTCAAAAATATAATTTTCCTCTTTTCTGTTCTTCCCTGAGGAGCCACGATCTACAGGAAACAAATAGAACGTATACTGAAGGTACAGCAGAAACTTCAGGAAACAGACATGGAAAGACAGCCTTATTTGTTTTTTTAGGATGGATCTCAAGGACTTACAGAATTTATTTCTCTAGTAAACCTAGGTCTGTGATGGATACTAACACACTGGACAGCTCACGTGACCGGTTTAGTAATGCGGAGGATGGGGCTAGAACAAAACCGTGGGCAGAGAAAGGGAAGAGGCAGAAGGCACCGGAAGTCCAACCGGCGCCCTGACCCTGGAGGGTGAAGGAGAGGCCTTGGCTCGAAAAGTCAAGGGTAATCTCTGGACTTCATACGACAGAAAGCAGAAGCAGTCCACAGAGGTTTTTCTTTAAAAAAATGAACTGTAGGGTGCCTGGGTGGCTCAGTTGGTTAAGCGACTGCCTTCGGCTCAGGTCATGATCCTGGAGTCCCGGGATCGAGTCCCGCATCGGGCTCCCTGCTCAGCAGGGAGTCTGCTTCTCCCTCTGACCCTCTTCCCTCTCGTGCTCTCTATCTCTCAGTCTCTCTCAAATAAATAAATAAAATCTTTAAAAAAAAAAAAATGAACAGTAAGCGGGAGCCTGGGTGGCTCGGTTGGTTAAGCGTCTGCCTTCGGCTCAGGTCACGATCCCGGGGTCCTGGGATCGAGCCCCACACTGGGCTCCCGGCTCAGTGGGGAGCCTGCCTCTCCCTCTCCCACTCCCCCTACTTGTGCTCTCTCTCTCCCTTTTTTATTTATTTGAGAGAGAGAATAAGAGAGAGCATGAAAGAGGGGAGGTTCAGAGGGAGAAGCAGGCTCCCCGCTGAGCAGGGAGCCAGACTCGGGGCTCGATCCCAGGACCCTGAGATCATGACCCGAGCCAAAGGCAGATGCTTAACCAACTGAGCCACCCAGGCGCCCTTAAATAAATAAAATCTCAAAAAAAAAAAAATGAGCAGTGAGCATACAGAAGGCGCTCAGACACACTATTTGACTTTCTTACCTCAACCCTACTTGGCAGGTATTCATTGCTTCATGTGTTCTGGTTTGGTCAGAGAGGCTTGGCACCTGCCCAGGTTCTTTCGAGTAGTAAGTGGGTCACAGGGCTGGGGTTTATTTATTTATTTTTATTTACTTTTTGAGAGAGAGAGTGTGTGCAAGCGAGTGGGGGCAGGCGGAGGCGGGGAAGTGCTGGGAGGCACGGAGGGAGAGGAAGAGAGAGTCATAACCAACTGAGCCACCCAGGCACCTCAGGGCTGGGATTTAAACCCAGGTGTGCCGAACTGCTTGTTGGTGGAAACCAGCCCTTGTGATGTAATAATGTGCTGCTAATTGCCCACTCTATTCCGTTATATTATTGAGAGCAAATAGTGAGAAAGATCAAATCTTAGGACTTTTATCCCAGGTCTGATGAGCCACGATTTTACCATTGTATCATCTCCTATCTAGGAATTGACGACATTTGTGTGCTTTATTACACTGACAATATAATGAATAACGAGCTAGTGGAGTTGCCCTCCTGCTGTGATCTCAAGGGAGATTGTGGGATAATATAATTCTCAGTGACAATATATTAGAAATGATGAACTGGCATGAGGAATTTTACTGAGAAACAAAACCAAATTTTAAAGCTTCTTTACTCATAGGTCATCAACAGGTACGTTCGTAACTCCTGCAACTGAAATCAGGCTACTTAAATGTAGTATTTATAAAATTCTTTGTAGTTTGTACTAAGGGATATGCCTGGATTTACTAAGGATCACAAAAATCAAGAGGAAAATGGAAAATTGTGAAATTATTGCGGGTACCTACTAGAGCCAGAAAGCCATGACTTAAACCGATCATAGCAGCCCCGGGCTAACGCTGTTGAAGAGAAGGGACTGCAAATACATTTAATTTCTTTAAGGCATCCTTGACGCTCCTTTTCACTCAGCCCCGCCAGTCATCCATCTCAGGACAGTGCAGACCCTGTCTAGGATCCCCTGTGAAATATCCCCGACTGTGGCCCCTCTTCTCTGTCCTCAAGGCCACAGTCTTAGGTGTCTGTCACCTTTAACTCAAGCACTGCAAGAACCTCTGCCCCGGGCGGGGTGTGTCTGCCAAGGTTCTCACCCACACTCCCCAGTGTCCGTGCCAGGAGGCTGGCCCACATTTGCTCCCTCCATTCTGCTGTGCTTCTCCATGTTACTCTAAAAGGACCCATCCCGGCCACCTGCATATAGCCAGTAATGTGAGCTGTCCTCCATAGACTCCTGGCCCAAAGAGAATGAGACACATGAGTAAGGCATAAGCACTTTCTTGTAGGCCAGAGAATCAGATTTACTTTTCAAGTTGATTGCTACTATTGTCCACTTGACTGTGGTGGTGTAAGGCCCGCTCCCACCCAGAGCCGTGAGGGGAGGGAAAGGAAGAGGGGCAGCCGGTGAGAGACTATACTCACGGACTAAGGGGTGGCTGCCTGGCGCTGTGGGGGCCTGGGTCCCAGTAGGATGGGGACAGGGACTACTGAATCTAAGCCATTGGGGCTGGGGGAGCGCTGAGGCCATTGAGAACCTGGGCTGTCCTCCACGTGGCAAGGTGATTTCGACCCCTTGGGATTTTGTGGACCAATTAAAAATTCAAAATGATTTTGGGGCCAATTTGGGGTTGTCAATTTTTTATTTTCCCAAGACATTGAAAGAAATGGCCATTTATGAAGGCCATTGCCTTTACTTCATTATAAAGTGAGGAAATGTGTAAACCCACAAAACATGAAGAATTTAATCCATAAAAAGGACAGCTCTTTAAATGGAGTAAGTTCAGCCTTATAAAAAAGACTGCTTTGTCCTTATTTTTCTCATTTTTGCCATGAATGCATGAAAGCTTTATCATGGGTGGGTACTGATCCTTCCTCGACTGGACTAAATTCGGTTACCCTCCTTCTTGACTCCGCCTGTCCGGGTGCCTCAGCAGGGCTTTCGAGGTCCTCTGTATTGCCCTCAATTCTCGATAAACACCCTTCACTTTGGGTAGCTGGGATCCCCTGCTTCAATAATTGTCATTCCCAAACCCATTTGCTCATGCAATTAATTAGAACCCTGTTTTCCATGTATTCAAACTCTTTCTGCCCACTGTTCAGAGCACAGTGCAACGTTCATGCCTGTCCCAGGTAGGGCCGCCTGTCCACGAGGCTCAATGGGTAAAGAGCCGGCAAAAATGTTTCAACTTGATTTCTCTTAAAATTACAAGAACACAATGGATATGATAATAGTGAATCTAGCCTATGTTATATTACTCTCTATTCCAACACAGTCATAAAGCATAGTATTTGTTTTTTTTAAGGGCCCATGAAAGTTACAATGCAGATCTACAAGTGGCCAACCCGACTTCTCTAGCACCCACAGATCTCTTCCTTCGGAGCTTCTAATGCCCTAATAGAAAGAACTGTATAAGCAGGTCTTAAGGGAATTGTAGCTGTTTCCTATCTCTGTAGCTAAGAAAAAAGGTCCTTGAACTCACGGTGAGGCTTGTGGCTGAAGCCATCGTCCCACTGGGGCTGGTATTTAGACACTAAGTTAAATTCTGGCCTTATTACTTATTAGCTGTGTGACCTAGTCTCAGTGTCTTCAACCATAAAATGTGGCTAATGATTTCTGCACACCACCAGGTTGCTATGAAGACCCAAGACATGCACAGTGACAGGCACTCAGTAAGTCCTCTCTCCAATAATAAATCTGGAAGTGGGAAGATCACATGGCTGAGAACTCATGTCCTACTTTTTAGAAATAATGAGCCAGGAATAAAAACATCAGAATTTACCAACCTCCTATTCTTTCCAGAGGATTAGCTAGTTTGTCTTTTACCCAATGGAAAAATATAAAATAACTACATTCACAATGCCCCCCTGCCCCTGTCTCTTTCCAACAAAGATGAGAGATTGCTCACTCTGATTCTGAGCAGGAACTCGGTACTGGGGCCACCACTGCACTGTTTTTATTTTTTTTATTTGCACTGTCTTATTGGCTTGTTGCTCTCTTACCCGAGTTTCCTAGTGAATGCCACTGCCCTCGAATGCTCCAGCAAAAAGTCATCAGGCATGAACAGCTACTGAGAGACCTAGATTATATTTACATATGGTGTCTCACGCAATCCTTGTAGCCACTCTGTGAGAAGATACTATTATCCTGCAAGGAAATGCAGTTCAGAGCAGTTAATGACCTGGCATCTAGTAACTGGTGGTGCTGGAATTAGAACCCAGGACTGATCCAGAGCAGGAGCGTTTCTACTCAACCATACTGTTCTCAGAGCCACAGATCCAAGAACTTAGAGTTGATACCGTACTTATTTACTCATATCTAGAGTAATGTATATCTACCATATTTATTTACTGAAACCAAAATACCTTGACAAAAATCACAAATTTAAATATTTCCTTAGGAAGTCTGAGACAAAGCTCTATTAAGGATGCAGCAGAGAAAGAGCTTAATTGTACTTAGAAAGGGGATCTTGCCTTGGAGATGGGTTCATGTGGAAAACTGGACAAATTCATTCTGCATCTTCAGTTGTCAACTTTGAAGAGTATTTTCTTAGCTGTCCTCAGGGAGGGATCAGGCAGGGAGAGGGCAGTGCACACAGGAGACTTAAGACACAATTGCCACAGACTCTAGAATTTCCAGGGGATTTGCCCTGCTCGAGTCGGTATTTGAAATGTGAATTTCTGTTTTCTACATTTCAGGGAGGAAGTCACTGTCATTTCCCAGACTGTCTGATTCACTTTGCCTAGACGCCAACGTATGGCACACCACAGAGAAGCCCTTCACTTCCTCCTGTCCTATGGTAGGCTCTCTCCAGAGTGGCAAGTCAAAACAAACAAGACAAAGATGGCATTTGCTTCTGCAAATAGCTTATTTCTAATGACCCTTTTACATAGTTAATGTCTTAGGAAATTATTTTGTCCCTTTTCTGAATGACATATTGTGCTATGTGTACATGCATAGCCATGCATTCACAGCAGGAGTTGGAAGCTGGATAGAGTTGTTTTAAATTCATTTTCAGTCACCACAGAACATGCAGGCATGTTCTGGAAGGAAGGTGGAAATACCAGCTGGAAAAGTGGCTACAATACGGGCCTGCCTTCCAGAATGCTCTATGGCTTCCTATGACCACCTGCCGACTGACACAGACAACAGAATTGTTCTTTGTCGCTATTCACTGGCAGAGCACACTGCATGGCTGCAAAGTGGGTAAGAGGGAGCTGTCTTCAGGAAACGTTCTGGATTGTACTAGGATAAGATCCATCCATTTCAGAAAACGGTTGATTCCTGCTATCACATTGGAGCATTAACAGGCTATTCAGCTCTGCTGCTTATCAGGCTTCAACAAATTCAAACTACCTTCCCAGAAATGTTGTTTTATAGTTTCGGGATATTTTCTCAATAAGAAAAGAGACACAGTCCAGCACAATGAAAAGATGAGGGCGCCTGGGTGGCTCAGATGGTTGAGCGTCTGCCTTTGGCTCAGGTCATGATCCCAGGGTTCTGGGATCGGGTCCCGCATCGGGCTACCTGCTCAGCGGGGAGCCTACTTCTCCCTCTGCTTCTCTCTCTCTGTCTCTCATGAATAAATAAATAAAATCTTAAAAAAAAAAAAGATGAAATACCCACGAAAAATACAGGGCACATGAAAAAACCTTTTTTTTTTTTAGATTTTATTTATTTGAGAGAGAGAATGAGATAGAGAGAGAGAGCATGAGAGGGGGGAGGGTCCGAGGGAGAGGCAGACTCCCTGCTGAGCAGGGAGCCCGATGCGGGACTCGATCCCGGGACTCCAGGATCATGACCTGAGCCAAAGGCAGTCGCTTAACCAACTGAGCCACCCAGGCGCTTAACCAACTGAGCCACCCAGGCGCCTGAAAAAACCCTTTTGAATACTGTTTATAAGGATATCCTCTCTGGATAAAACACCTTCCACACTAATGCAAAGGTCACAGTTGCTCACTGCAGTTACCACCAGAGAGAAGCTGAAGGGCAAGGCTTCAGCACGTTTAGCGGGGATGTGAGAAAGTGCAGGCAGAGCCCCCTGTGTCCATACAGAAACCGCGCATTCTCCCAAGTCCATGCTTCAGTCTGGATCCTTAGGGCATCTGGTTGACTTGCTGGGCTGGACATGAATTCTCAAGTTTCAAAAACTGGACTCACTGTGAACGTGGATATACCACTTTTCTAGCACTCTGCAGTGCCAGGAGTCAGATTTCTTTCCTCTGGCTGGGTCAGATAGAAGAGGACAGCCTTGTTCATGAGTGGCGTGACCACCCAGGGAACAGGCCCTGCAGAGGCAGGCATGTCTAACAGTTCAGCCATTGAGCTCCTGCGTGCTGAGCACACAGTCTCGACCCGCGGTGCTAAGTGCACGGGGTATGCGTTCCCCGTGTAACTGAGCATCTGTACAAATCCTTGGTTTGATCCTTAGTAACATGCTTTGGAGAAATTCCTAATTGTGAGATAACTGAATCAAGGCACATGCAGATTTAAGGCTTCAGACCTGCCCTCTAGAAGATTGTACTAAATTTTTAAAAAAGATTTATTTATTTTAGAGAGAGCACTCGCAGAGGGGAGGGGCAGAGGGAGAGAGAGTCTTAAGCAGATTCCCCACTGAGTGGGGAGCCTGATGCAGGGCCTGATCTCAGGGACCTGAGATCACGACCCGAGCAGAAATCAAATCAAGAAGTCGGTCGCTTCACCAAAGGCGCCACCCCAGCGCCCAAGATTGTACTAATTTTAATCCCACCCAAAGTGCATGAGTCTTGTTTCTCTGTGCTCTGTACATTAATTATTATATTTTTTCACCTTGCTAATGTGACAGATGAAAAACTGCATTTCATCACTTTCAGTACTACATGATCAGTATTAATCCTAGTATCTCTTTAACAAATCTTCAATGAGTTAAGTTTCTTTTTTTTTTAAAGATTTTATTTATTTCTTTGACAGAGAGAGACACAGCGAGAGAGGGAACACAAGCAGGGGCCGTGGGAGAGGGAGAAGCAGGCCTCCCGCCGAGCAGGGAGCCCGATGCGGGGCTCGATCCCAGGACCCTGGGACCATGACCTGAGCCGAAGGCAGACGCTTAATGATTGAGCCACCCAGGCGCCTTGAGTTAAGTTTCTTTTATCCTCACAACATGTCTGTGGGGGAAGGAAGTGGCAGAAAATTTAACTTGTCCATATGTATTGTACTAGCTGATGATCTTCGCAAAACCCAGGCACAGGTTGCCAACAGTGGAGCATTTTAAAATCTATTTATGTTATGCTGGGTAGAGCATACCTTACCTCACATGAAATTGGAGGCTGGGGACGCTAGTGTGGTGGTCTCAGGGAGGGGGAGGGAGGAGATAGTTGCTGTCTCAACAAACCGCATGTTGTGAGGGCCCTTTCAAACATTTTCAAAGTTCTGGCCTTTTCTTCCCACTTTCTTCAGCCTGGACTTTCAAATATTGTGTTTTCTTTCTTTACCCATCCCCCACCTACCTCCCCTCTAGCACCCATCAGTTTGTTCTCTGCACTTATGAATCTGTTTTTTTTGTGTGTTTGTTTTTAAAAAAGTTTTTGTTTTTGATGGATTGTAATAGCACATGAATATACTCCTGAGAAAAATAAAAGTTTTGTATACCTAACATGTTCCTAATTTTGTTAAAAGTGAATAAATGTCCAAAAAACTACTAGAACTGATAAATGAATTCAGTAAAGTTGTGGGATACAAAATTAATATACAGAAATCTGTTGCATTGCTATACATTAATAATGAAATAGCAGAAAGAGAAATTAAGAAAAAAATCCCATTTACAACTGCACCAAAAAGAATAAAATATCTAGGAGTAAACTTAATCCAGGAGGTGAAAGACTTGAACTCCGAAAACTATAAAACACTGATGAAAGAAACTGACACAAACAAATGGAAAGACATTCCATGCTCATGGACTGGAAGACCAAATATTGTGAAAATGTCTACACTGCCTAAAGTAATCCACAGATTTAATGCAATCCTTATCAAAATACCAATAGCATTTTTCACAAAACTAGAACAAATAATCCTAAAATTTCTATGGAACCACAAAAAATCCCAGTGTTGTAGGATTGCCAAAGCAATCCTGAGAAAGAAGAACAAAACTGGAGGTATCACAATCCCAGATTTCAAGATATATTACGAAGCTGTAGCAATCAAAACAGTATGGTAGTGGCACAAAAATAGACAGATAAATCAATGGAACAGGATAGAAAATAAAAAAAACAAACCCACAACTATATGGTCAAAGGAAGCAAGAATATACGATGGGGAAAAGACAGTCCTTTCAATAAATGGTGTTGGAAAAACTGGACAGCCACATGCAAAAGAATGGAACTGGACCACTTCCTTATACCCTGCACAAAAATAAACTCAAAATGGATTAAGGACCTAAATGTGAGATCTGAAACCACAAAACTCCTAGAAGAAAACATAGGCAGTAATTTCTTAACATCAGCTGTAGAAACATTTGTCTAGATAAGGAGACATCCTTAGGCAAGGGAAACAAAAACAAAATTAACGTATTGGGACTACATCAAAGTAAAAAGCTTTGCACAGCAAATGAAACCATCAATAAAATGACAAGGCAACCTACTGAATGGGAGAAGATATTTGCAAATGATATATCCAGTAATGGGTTAACATCTAAAATATATAAACAATTTAATAAAACTAACACCAAAAAACCAAAAAACAAATGATCTGGTTAAAAAAGGGCAAAACATCTAAATACACATTTTTCCAAAGACGATATATAAATAGCCAACAGACACATGAAAAGATGCTCAACACCACTAATCATCAGGGAAATGTAAATCAAAACCACAATGAGCTATCACCTCACACCTGTCCGATGGCTAAACACAAAAAACAAGTAATACAAGTGTTGATGAGGACATGGGAAAAAAAGAATCTTTGTATACTGTTGGTGGGAATGTGAACTGGTAAAATCACTGTGGAAAGCAACACAGGAGGTTGCTCAAAAAATTTAAAATAGAATTACCATATGATCCAGCAATTCCATTACTGGGGTATTTACCCAAAGAAAACAAAACACCAACTCAAAAAGAGACACGAGCCCCTTTGTTTATAGCAGCATTACTTACAATAGCCAAGATATGGAAGCAAACCAAGGGCCCCTCCATAGATGAATGGATAAAGAAGAGGTGGTACATATACACAATGGAGTATTACTCAGCCATAAAAAAGAGTGAAACCTTGCCATTTGCAACAATGTGGATGGACCTAAAGGGTATTAGGCTAGGTGAAATAAGTCAGACAGAGAAAGATGAATACCACACGATTTCACTCACTGAAATTAAGAAACAAAACAAAGAAAAAAATGAAACAAAAACAAAAAAAAACCAGATTCTTAAATACAGAGAACAAACTAATGGTTACCGGAGTGGAGATGGGTCGGGGAGGCGTGAAAGAGATGATGGGGATTAAGAGCACACGTATCAGGAGGAACACTGAGTAATGTATAGAATTGTTGAACCACTCTATTGTGCACCTGAAACTAGAACACTGTACATTAATTATACTAAAAAAAAGTGAATAAATGCATGTACATATGCATATAAAGTGAACAGAAAAAAATGCAAAAAAATATTAATGGTGAATTTTGCTAGATGGTTTTAATTTTTTTCTTTATATTTTTCTGTACTTTTCAAATTTTCTACAGTAAATATGTATTACTTTAATCATTAGGAAAAACAATATATGTATTTTGAAGAATAGCTGGGCTTTTTTTATTTTTTAAAGGTTTTATTTATTTATTTATTTATTTATTTATTTGACAGAGAGAGACACAGCGAGAGAGGGAACACAAGCAGGGGGAGTGGGAGAGGGAGAAGCGGGCTTCCCGCGGAGCAGGGAGCCCGATGCGATGCGGGGCTCGATCCCAGGACTCTGGGATCATGACCTGAGCCGAAGGCAGACGCTTAACGACTGAGCCACCCAGGCGCCCCATAACTGGACTTTTAATCTCTCTGCATCTGTGAAACTCCATTCTTTACATCTTTATAGCCAAAGTCAGAGGCTTATTATCAAAAAGGACAAAGCAGAGATTGCAGAGACATTTCAAATTGAGTGCTGGCTCCCATGAAGTGGTGGTGCAGCCTGGAGTATTGCTTTCAAAGAAGTTGTGAGGCTGAATCCTCACCGCCCGGGAGCCAGCACTGGGATCAGTCTCTGGCCGGGATGAGGGCACAAGCATCGGACTATGGATCGTTCCGGAAGCACTCCCCGTGTTACACAGGGGCTTCAAGGCCGTCTGGTTGAAATCCCTTCATAACTGCTGAGGGAACAGGTCCGGAGTATGAAGAAGCTTGCTCAAGGCTCTAAAGGCAGAGCCAAGACTGGACCTAAGTTAAGGAGACGTGGGCTTTGGTCTCCACTCTGCCGTCAGCTGATCCACTCACCCTCGCGTGAGCCTCTCTACCGCAGAGTCGCAGTGGGAGTCCATCGGTCCTGGCCTCCGAGAACTCAGTCCTGTCCGCCAGCTCCTCATCCTTTCAGCCCTCCTGCCCAGAACCTTGGTCTCCCCTGACTCTGGCCTCAGGGAGCCAGACCTTACATTCGGAGAAACCGGACTAAAACAAGGCGTGGATGCACTGACTGAGCTGCCCAGCAGATGGCAGTACGAACAAGGAAGAGACCCAACGCAGGGCTCTGAAAGCGCCTAAATCTGAGCCCATCGCGGAATATTTTGTGCATGGATCTGTAGAGGCACTTAAAATCTAAACAGTAGATAAACAAAAGATTGGAAAGAAATATACCAAAATAGTAAAAGCTGTTTTCAGTAAAGTGTGGTGTTTTAAGTCATTTTCCTTTTTTATTATTTGCATCTCCTGCAATGAACAAAAAATTGTCATCAAGAAGTTATTAAAATAGTGACAGATTATTTCCGTATAATGTAGGCAGAGTTGGAGTACTGAAAGGACATTTACAAAAGTGTACAGAAATGGGAGATTCTATATTTCTGTCTATGTCATCAACAAATACAAATGTGCAAAAATAAATTTAAGATGATAGAATGCTAATGCTTCAGCAGTGTGAATATATTTAAAAATCTATTAGCCTTATTAGAAAGAAAAAATTACAGATTTAGTTAAATTGGGGACAAAAACACTGAAATACTGGCACATGAAACCATTTCCATATGATACATTTTCTTCACATTCACTTGCTTAGTGTAAAGAGGATTTACATGAATACATAGGGGTTATGCTGCTTCATCTCAAAATTAACACTTAAAACCTAAAATTTAACACTTAGGGCATTTGTTTCCTTAATACAGGTGTTGAAATTGCCTAGTTCTAGCTTACTTACTAATAAATGTACTGGTATCTCTGGAGTATGTATGAATGTATTTAGTAGGTGTTCTTTACTATAAATAATCAGTGCAAATAGTTTTTTTTCATTTTTGGCCAAATTCTTCATTTTAACTCTCTTCTTTCTTGTATTTCCTTAACACTCTTCAAATATAACCTGAGTTTTGGGGCACCTGGGTGGCTCAGTCATTAAGCATCTGTCTTCGGCTCAGGTCATGATTCCAGGGTCCTGGGATCGAGCCCTGCATCGGGCTCCCTGCTCAGGAGGAAGCCTGCTTCTCCCTCTCCCACTCCCCCTGCTTGTGTTCCCTCTCTTGCTGTCTCTCTTTCTGTCAAATAAATAAATAAAAATCTTAAAAAAAGACACAAAGTTAAAACAAAAAACAAATATAACCTGAATTTTGAAGCCAAGCGTCACTATAGAACATGAGGCTGTTTCTGGAGCACCTGCTCAGCTCCTTACCTGGCATCACAGGATCGGTTTGACTCTCTGATCCCCAAAACATGGAATGATTCCTCTTCTCCGTATTTGATAATGCTGGTGGCTGGTTTTGGACAGTGACTTTCTGGGACTTTTCCAAGAAGGAGCTTCCTGCTGCATCTTTTCTTGGTCCTGTGGTTCTAGGCTGGGCAGTCACTGTGTGGGTCACCATCTTCTGGTCAAGGCTCACTGGAACACGGAAGAGCTACTGTTAGTTGTTGGGTTTCTTTTCTGAACTGTAATTAAAACCACTAAATTTGGTGGGGTGCCTGGGTGGCTCAGTCGGTTAAGTGGCTGGCAGACTCTTGGTTTCAGCTCAGGTCAGGATCTCAAGGTCATGGGATCAGCCCCATGTTGGGCTCTGAGCTCAGTGGGGAGTCTGCTTACCTCCCTCTCCCTTTGCCCCTCCCCCCCTCCTCTTTCTCTCTCTCTCTCAAATAAATAAGTAAATCTTTAAAAAAAAAACCCTAAATTTGCAGTAGATTTAAAGTCATGGATATTTGGGAATAATAACCATCTGAGGCATGTCAGAGCCCCATAAAAAACTCCTCTCCCTTCAAATGGGTAACCTGTTTTCTCTTCTTCCAATAATTGACTTTCTAAATGTCACACATAAATTGACAAAAACAAAGCTTAAACCTAAGGTTGAGAGATTCTACATCTTTCTTCAAACCAGAAGCTTCACTTTACACTTTCTGAAGCTTTTCTTCTTTTTTGTGGTGCCCTTCTATGTATCTGGATGACATTATAAGACGGATTTATAGTCCTGATTTAGGCACATCCCAGTACATCATAAATTTTCAAAATACATTGATCAAAATAAAATCTTAACTCACTTTATTGTCTTTAAAAACCATATTCTACACAGCTTTTTTAGGATGGGGAAGAATCTTTTGGAAAACTGAAAGCAATTTTCGAAAAATGTAAGCAATATAAAAAGTTTGACATTTATAACTCAGATTAAGACTCCTAGTAAATGCTCACCTAATGTAAGGCATAGCTTATTCACATGAAGTTATTCACATGCAGTTATAGCTAAAGTAGAAAAAGAGCAATCCTGAGCTTGCATTTTATTATGAGGATACAGACATCTCTTCTCCCGCCTTGCCTGAAAAGGCCATGCAGTGGACTCACGGTTTTGGCAGAAAGCCTCATCAGACCCATCAGGACACTGCTCCACTCCATCACAAGCCAGGGTGATGTCAATGCAACAGCCATCATCACAGAAGAAGTGGTAGCGTGAGCAAACCTTCAAGCACCCTGTTTACAAACAGTCTCAGGTCACGGAAGCGTGGGAAAGTCAACATTTCACTGCATTCTAGTCACAAAGACTAAATGTACCATGAAATGCTTTGGGGTATAGAGACGCAAATAATGGGGAAACACCCAGTAGTGTTAGCTGGAGCAACATGTTTCGAGAAAGTGAAGGATGTCTCCTTGACCTCCTGGCTTAATTCTGAGGCATCACCACGGGCTCTTCTCTCAGGGCCATTCTCCAGGCCAACCCTGCGTAAGAGGTGGGAGCAGGGAAGCAGCAGTTCTGGTCTTCTCCATCCAGCCCTGGGTTTGCTCCCTCAGGGGTCTCCCTCTGCATTCCTTTGTTCAGCCCGTCAGCTCTGTGGGCAGCCTAACACTCTTACCTGGCCATGTTCTATTAGAGACACCATTTTATGTCTCGCTATGTCTCGCATTCTTGTTTCCTAAGTAATAATTTTTACAGAGATTAACTTTCTACTACTGAACCCTATTTGTTGACTACCATACATCCTTGGTGTTATAAAGAATAAACAAAATCTTTAGTCACCAGCTGATATGAATTTATTTTCTTCAAATAACGAAATTGTCTCCCTTTTGGAGCCATTAGGGGTTTTTAATCTACAGTGTAATTCATAGGAGCTACTTGTATTTTCTTGAAAGGCATTCCCCCACTCCAGATTAAGCCAACTTTACCAGACTTAGCTATACAACAACTGGGTGACTTTGACACTGGTTAATGCAGTGTAAAGGTTATCAGGCTAGAAGTAGCTCTTAAGGAACTCCATAATTTTCCAGGGACAGAAGAAACTAACAATTCTCTCAGGACATGGGAGAGTAGTAGATAATGATATTCTACTGAAACAAATGGTTGAGCATAGTATACAAGCCCAAGCGAAATCTTGGATACATACTCCATTGGGAAGCAGTTAAATTAGGTCCTGGGAAAGGAGTCCCTCTGGGTACAAGGCAGTTTGAAAATACCTTGATCCAGGAAGAAGAAGAGAAGAAGTGGTGGTAGAAGCTCCTGAGAAAGAAGAGGAAGCAAAGAGCCTCAGCGATGACTGAGACTTTGGGCCCAGAAAGGGGAATCTGCTTCTGTTCCAGGAAAGGAGCTTAGAGGAAAAGTGAAGGGGAACTGGGGTTACCCTGAATACCAAGTAGGATATAGCTATTGCTCACATTTTTAAGTTCATGACATAAAAATCCTAAATATCTCAAGGTTTTTCTTATTCATTGGTAGTTTTGGAGACAGACTGGTATCTGTAACTTATCCATTTATTTCTAGATTAGTGGTCTCTAATTTTTTTTGACCGTGCATCTGATCAATACATATAGTATTGTATACTATGTGTGTAGTGTAGTAAACACACAGCTCCATCTATAAATAATATGCATGTACGACTATACTAACATATTAAACATGTTATAAAATATACTAAAAATGTAAAGGAGATTAAAAATTACTAAAAATGCAAGTTCAGGTGTCTTCTTTTCCATCCCAAAAATGTCGATCTCTGGGGGATCCTCTTTGGAGACCACTAACCTAGATCATATTAGAAGTTTTTGTTGGCTTGGCATTTGAAGAGGTTATTTTCCCCCAAGCTTGAAAACATGCAGGCTCTATACCCAGAGTCAACCACATTATTATCACATAACCAGGGGGACATGCTTGTCTGCTTCCCCCAGAAAATGCACCCTTGGTTACCATTAGAGCTGGGTTATTAACTGCAAGACCACTATATATATAACAGAAGGGAGAGAAACACCTCTCTAGCCCCACTTCTGGTTTTCAATGTCTCTATGTGGTGTGTTTTATTACTTTAATTCATAGTATGTTATTCCAGTCTAGCCAGAGAGTGATTCCAGATAGCAGTTAATAACACAGCCATTCTTTTTTATTTTCTATATGAAGTTACATACATAACAGCTATATCCAAGTGGCCTTTCAGTAATCAAAAGTGATTCACGTAACTTTCTGCCACTTTGAATACATTTTATTATCATCTCGGAGAAAGGCCAGAAATGTACAACTGGTCATTTACCTTTGGAGCCCTGGAAAATTGGTCTGAGTAAATAAGCCAGGCTGGTGCAGCGTTAGTCATTGGCTTAGACCTACACTTACATCCCTTCCTCCCCCCAGGCACCTTGGTTGTACAGAAGCAATCCCTTTCCAACTTCTGTAGGGATAGCAGGGTATTCCTGCCTTCTTCCCATGAGCTCTTTCCTCCAAGAATCAGCACGTGACTCGCTCCTTGCCCAGGTGAGCCCTGGATCCCAGGGGGACAGCTGTCTGGGCTCAGCGGTCCTGCACAGGGAGTGAGTGGCTGGAGCCGAGCCCGTGTTTCCAATGGCCCTGGTGCATGCCCAGCACGCCAAGGTACCCCCAAATGTTTTCTTTTTTCCAAGTTTTTTTTTTTTTTTTTAAGTAATCTCTCTACCCAGTGTGGGGCTGAAACCCACGACCCCGAGATCAAGAGTCACACACTCTTCCAACTGAACCAGCCAGGTGCCCCTCAAAACTGTTCTGAGTAACTTTCTGGCTGTCCCTAGGAGCTGCACTAAGTCAGCGGCCCTGCTGGCATCTGGGCTGGATCAGAATCCTGGCCCGGACGCTCCTCGTGCTTGCTGTCAGGGCTTCAGAGGGCAGCGGTGGGCAGGAGCTTGGTGCCAGCCAGTCCCCGGGCAGTCACCCTCCTTCCTCACAGGACGCTGGAACCTTGGCTGGACGGGGAGTCAGCCAGCCAAATTCGGAATGCTGCTTGTGTTCTCTGTCCCTGCGGAAGGCAAATTATCAAGGTTGCCAAGTTCTCAGGATTCTAAAATCTCGCTTTGTTTCCCACATGCACATTGACCTATGTCGGATGGAAGACAAGATTGGTGACATACAGGCATTTTCCAATCTTTTACACTTATTCTTCCAGCTGCTGGCTTAATTACCATCTAATTACTGAGTTGTCAGGGATGGCAAAGACATGCTGTGGGTTTACTAGAGCCGAGGCTAGCGACTGTGAAGGCTCGCTACGTGGGGCCGGGGCCGGGTCTGTGCAGCATACCACCGTCCGCCTGGTGCCTAGCACAGCTCCTGGGAGAGAGCCCCGAGTTCCTGCAGACACAGAGTAGCTGCGGACCGAAGGGCAAGACCCTCAGATACACACTTATCTCTGCACTTCTCCAGAAGTGAGTTGTGGGGGGGTTCCCTCTGCAATACCTCTATATTTTTAGTGCTCTCAAGTTCAATATGTATATTTCTTAAACTTGATGAGCTAATCTTAGAAACGTAGATGTTTGGGAAAGTAAGAAACACAGATAAATGAGGAGGGCGAGTTTATATTGTGCAACAGATTATGAGAACAATCGCATATATGTAAAGCTATATTATGAGAGTATCTGCGTGATGTGTCCATGAAAAATTTTAAATAGTCCTTTTAAACTGACACATGCACAATTTAAAAGGACTATTAAATTTTTAAATTTTAATTTGTTTTAAATACGCTTCTTAGCTGCACTCTCTGAACATACATATCAAATAGACCGCCTTTCTTTGAACAAGATCCTCTCCTAAAAAAACCACATGATTGTCTTTTGTGAAAACGAGTCAGGAAAGATGAAGAATCTATAGGGTCGTGTGGCTCACACAGTCTATTCTCATCCCCTGGAGCCTCCTCCACCCCAATCCAACAGTGCCATGAAGCCCAAAATGTAATGGAGCCTATTTTTGTTGTCATATTTTTAGAAAAGACTCTTATTTAACAACAACCAAAAACAGAATGGAAGAGGGGCGCCTGGGTGGCTCAGTTGGTTAAGCGACCGACTCCTGATCTCAGCTCAGGTCTTGATCTCAGTGTGTGAGTTCAAGCCTGTGTTGAGCTCCATGCTGGGCGTGGAGTCTACTTAAAAAAAAGAAAAAAAAGAAAGAATGGAAGAGCCCATGAGATGCAGTCAGAATATAAAATGCCAGTGTAATACCATTCTTCTGTGAATAGCTGGTATCTACCAGGCACCGTGAATGCAAGGGAAGGACCTTCCCCTCACCTCCCCCGGAGAAGGCCGCGGGGAGCACCGTCACCGAGACGCTGTCGGAGCTTCTCTGCCCGGCGGTGTCCGTCACCGTGAGCTGAAAGGTGTATGTTCCCTCTTGTAAGTGGGACAGCTTCAGGGTTCCTGACTGAGGTACCTGACACCCAAACAGGAAACAGCACATTTAGTTAAGAGAGCTGCGGCATGGGGTCCAGCGTCATCCATTATCCCTGGAGTAGTCCCAAGACTCGCCTCTCCACTCCTGGTCCAAGGATGTGAAATACTAAATCATACACTATTTTGGCAGTTTGCCCCACTTGGAATTCACGATCCTCAGTGTTATCTGGGCTGACACTATCCTTGACTGACAATCCTTCACTTGTCCTTAGCAACCACTGTTCCCACCCTGTAACTCCTCCAAGCTCCACACTCGATACCTGGTGTCTTCCTTCTCAGCAGATGACGTCATCTGCTTTGAGAAGAAAATCAGGACTCTAATTATGGCCGCGAGTATGGCTCCTGCACTCACCCCATGCTGGGAATGCCCCTCTATCTGTACCTGGCATCACCTCCTTTCCCCCACCCGTAAGATGAGCTGTCCTGCCTGCACTCCAGGCCAATGCTCCATTCAGGCCCTGACCTCTTTGCTCTCTGCCCTCAGAACACTGACCCATCAAGTAACTTCTCTTTCAAATGGCTCTGCTATCACTATGCTCAAGTTACTCTTGACCTAAAAACAAACAAAACAACAGCAAGTAAAACACCCTCCACTCCAAGATCTTCTCCAGCCATAAATCATATCTCCTTTCCATTTCAACTTACCTTTTCAAAACCTGGTTCATGTTGCACTTGCTGCTTCCATTCGCTCGTTTCCCATTTATTCTTTATCCCACCCATCTGCTTTCTTTCCTCACCATCCCCTTGAAACTGCTGGTAAAACTCACTAACAGATCTAGCAAAGGTCACGGGGTTGTCAAGGTCAGCGCTACTCGCTAGCCTCACCTTGCACCAGCTCCCCTCCACTGGCCCTCTTACTGTACTTTATAATGTGACCACTCCTGGGTTCTGGAACTCCCGACTTCCCGGGCTTCTGTTTCTGTGTCTGAGTTTCCCCAACTATTCCTTGCTGATCACCCTCATGGACTTCACTTCTGCTCACTTCCTAAACCCAGGGCCCCATCTTGATCCTCTATTCTTCTCATGCAACTTTTCTTTTTTAAATCTTTTTTTTTTTTTTTTTAGATTTTATTTATTTTTGTGAGAGAGAGAGAGAAAGAGAGCATGAGCGGGGGAGAGGGGGCAGAGGGAGAAGCAGACTCCCTGCTGAGCAGGGAACCCGATGTGGGACTTGATCCTGGGACCCCAGGATCATGACCTGAGCTGAAGGCAGACACTTTACCAACTGAGCCACCCAGGCGCCCATCTCATGCCACTTTTCAAGGAGCCTCCTGCTCATGGCAAGAGCAATAGCTTCTGAGGCTCAGTTCTACGTTGTGATTTTGGGAGTCATTTTTGGATGCTCAATCCAACTACTATATATTTTCAGCCCTCCCAAAGATACTATAATGGTTTAATATCCTATTTTTCTAGGAAAAATCCCTTTTTGCTTAAGTGAACTAGTCTGGATATCGGCTACAAATGAATTCTGACCATTACACGGTTTATTACAGGGATGCATCAACGGACTTGAAAGTACAGAGAGTTGCTGCCCTGTTAGAACTATCAGCTGCTGGTTTGTATTCATGAAATCCTAGAATTGAGATTCCTGCACATGACCCTGGCTTCGAGGCTTTTTCAGGACTATGTACACACACAAGCAGAACGCTTTACAATCACTCAGAGACAATGTAAGGAGATACAGCTGTTGCCACACTTTAGGCTGCTCAGGAATCAATCACCAGAGCTCCTGTTAAGCACAGATTTCCCAGCCCAGCCTCAGAGTCTGAGTCAGAGGGTCTGAGCGTGGGATCTGGGAATCTGAACGTAACAGGCACACACAGATGATACAATGGAAGAAAATGAGTGAAGTGGTTAAGAGTGGAGCCTGGCATCCAACAGAGCTGGGTTGGAATGCCAGGTCCAACCATGTGCCAACTATGTGACCTTGTACAAGTCACTTAGCCTACTTAAGTCTCAGTTTCTTTATCTGTGAAATGAAGTAATAATGGCACCTATCTTATAAGTATCAAATGAGATAGCTGTGTAAAAAGCTTAATATAGGGCTTACATAGAATTATAAATATATATCAAAAGAGCTTGAAACATAGTAAATGCTTAGATATATCCATTATCTCCCTTGGTTAGTTCTCATCTCAAGCTGAGCCACCCAGTTTTTATAGACAGGGAAATGAAATCTCAATAATGTGACTCTCACTCACTGAGATGGTGGCAGAATTGAGACCTCCAGATGTAAAACCGGCTATGAGCAGTCCCATCGCTCCCCCTGCAAAAGCTGTAGGCTGGACATCTGGCAAAGAAGACCACCAGTCCTTTGTGGTTTATTTCAAAGAGATGTTAAGCAGTTTTCACTGCCATGTGGTTACATGAACTTCAGGCCCAGCTACACTAAGAGAATATCAAACAGGGTTCACTTCTAGGAGAATTAAAACACTACCCGAGGGGCATGCAGAGAGAAAGCTGAAGATGACAAGCTAATTGCAGAGTCTGGGGTGGGCAACTGATCCTCAGAAACAAGGGGGTGCTGCGATGTCTGAGAACATCAGAGATTCAGATGAGTAGGATTTAAAATGAGACAAGAACTATGGTTTGGGACCGCAGGGTCGTATTGAACGCCTGTTGTCTTTTACATCCCATCCAATCCGTCAGGAAGTCCTGTTGGCTCTACTTTAAAAACACATCCAGGGGCACCTGGGTGACTCAGTCAGTGGGGCGTCAGACTCTTGATTTCCGCTCAGGTCATGATCTCAGGGTCATGAGAACAAGCCCCACAACGGGTCTGCTTGGGGTTATCTCCCTCTCCTTCTGCCCAACGCCCCCCCTTACATGCTCTCTCTAAATAAATAAAATCTTTTTTTAAAAATCCAGAATTTAACCACTTCTCATCACGTCCACCGTCACTGTCACCACCTTGCTCTGAGCCCAGTCTGGTCTGAGCCCACCCTGTCTCTAGCCTGAGTCACTGCAGTGGTCAAGAGATTTGCACTCCAGTGGGATTGGAGCCCGACATCCTTTTCTTCCGGAAACTTCCCCTCCCACCTTTGTCCACATGATTGTAAGATAAGTGTCAGTTATGACTTCTCCCTATGGCTATAGGAGTGTGAGGCTGAACCAAGGAGAGTCAATGTCTGCAAGGGGCAGGAGGTGGTAAGCCTGGTGCAGTTGGTGGACTCTCACTCTCTCCAGCTCTGGCTCAGAATCAGGCGGGCCTTGCTAGGTGGCAGCAACGTAATAGGTAAGACCACTACTTATTGCTTCTTGGGACACACGGATACATGGTGGCAGATGATGACCACACTGAGCCCTACAGCATTGAGTAAGGTGCTACAAGGGAGAGAAGCTGTCCTAGCTGGTTTGCCTGAATGCAGACAAGACCTAAGACTACAGAAAGCCAACAGCTGAGGGCTTTATTGCCTAGGGACTTGAGAGGAGAGGGTAGACTATAGGCTTGCACAGAATGAGATTTGTAAGGTCAGGGTGACCCTGAGTGGGGCCATAGGAGTGAGGTGGAGGTGAAGTTAATGGAGATTTTAAGAGACTGGGGAGGCCCTGAAGCAAGGGATCTAGATGGGCCATCTACGTGGACACTATTATCACCCCGGCCTGTGCCTAATCTCTCTGGGTGTCAACATTCAACACACTAGTATCAAACTGAAACTCTGAGGACCTGGGGTTTGTTTGGGAAGCCTCTTTTCAGTGCTGGGGCTGGAAGGACAGAGCATCCCCTAAGAGGTCATCATCCACCTGGGCTTTGGATGCCTCTCTCTGCCTTCCTAGGCACCTCCTTTCTGATGTCGGAAACACTGATCCAGATCCAGACCATGGTGATAACCTTCAAAGTCCTGGGTGAGCTTAAATTTAGATCTATTCAGATTAATATCCCTTCCTCGACCCCTTTTATTCATTTAGCTAACAAAGGGTGTCTTTCCTTGAAATCAGATATTTAGAATATTTAGAACAGTAAGATGGATATTTTCCCTTCAAGCCCCCAGGTAATCCTTCTGGACATCTTCTCATATTTATATGACATTGGAAAGGATTTAAAGTATTTTACAAACATTTCCTAAGTGTTAGGGTAAAAAACATATATAGGAGAAAGAGAATAAGACAAACGTTCTCATTGTTCCTGCCAAGGGAACAGGACATTTCCTGAGAACATGAATCCATTTTCTTGACACCTGGCCATAATGCAGAGTTTCTACAGACAAAAGATTAGTACTGCTTCCTTCTTGTTTCTTCTCCTACTGCCCTTCTCTCCTTCCTAAACTAGGGAAGATCAATATTGGTATCTCGGTTTGGCAAGATGTGGGTAAAATGGGTAAAGTGTACACAAGATCTCTCTGTATTATTTTTCTCTTTTCTTCATTTATTTTAGAGAGAGAGAGAGAATGAGCAGGGGGAAGGGCAGAGAGGGAGGGAGAGAGAGAATCTCAAGCAGACTGCTCAGTGTGGAGCCTGACACGGGACTTGATCTCACAACCCTGAGATCACGACCTGAACCAAAACCAAGAGTAGAATGCTCAACCACCTGAGCCACCCAGGTGCCCCTCTTTTTTCTTTTTTTTTAAGTAATCCCTACACCCAACGTGGGGCTCAAACTTACAATCCCAAGATCAAAAGTTCATGCTCTACCAGCCAGGCACTCCTCTCTGTATTATTTCTTAGAAAAGTAAAAGTATGTTACTATACAGACCACTGGGCAAATGGCCAAGTGTCCTCTGGGAAAAGCCAAACCCGATTCTCATTTTGAATGGATTCTGATTTTATGGCCCTAGGTCACCATACTGAGAGGATACACACTTTAAATACTATCGGGCATGCCCAAAATTTTTGCACTATAGAATGTGGATCTTTTCAAACTGAAAAGTTCTAGTCAATATAATTTTATAAGTCCTATTTGTCCGAATATTAAGGTTATAGAGACATGTACCACAGGGGCCTCATCTGCGAAGTCTTCTCTGACTTCCCTCAACTAGATTATAATCTCTCCTTCTCTGAATTCTAGTAGCATTTTATCTACATTCTTTTACAGTCTTGCCCTTTCTACTTGGTATTACTGTTATTTAGGTGCACATCTAATATCCTCAAGTGGTGTCAAGTTACTTGAGGGCAATATCCCTTACAACTTTTTCACAGTGCCTTACTCCCTTGCTCCTTGCCTTGAAGAGGCCCTTATAATTTTTTGTTTACATACAAGTGAGTAAATCTATTCTGTTAGTAGTTCAGCTAAACTATCGGTCAAAAGAGACCAGTATTTATATCTCAAGATGTTTAGAATTCACCGTAATAGTTACCTCTCCTGGAGTGCTCATGTTATGCTCCTTGGTACACTAAGCGCTTTATTTGCGTTTTCCCATTTTGATCCCTTACTGAAACTCTTATCAGGTGGTATTATCCTCTTTACAATTGAGGAAACTAAGGCTTAAATAATGAAACAATTTTCCCAAGTTCACCCTGCTAGGGAATTGGCAAAACTGGGTTTGAGTCCAGGTCATTTGACTCCAAATTCCATACGCACAGCAGTTCCAGAATCCTACCTCTCTGTCAGCCCAGGAAGGCCTTCCAAGGTCCTTATTCCAAGAACCATTTCTTAGAAAGAACCCAGGCACAGTTTCTATACAGACTGGCCAGCTGTAATGCTCTAAAAAAATCAGGTTGAAGCCCCATCTGACTGGAAGCACAGATAGATTGCAGACTCCTGGGGTTCTGGAAGCCTACTGTGCTGTCAATTTATTGTCTGAGAAGTTGTGTGTTTGTTTCTGAACAGGCAAAGAACTTCAAAGCTTCTGCCCTTACTGGAATAGAGCTTTCCTAACTCAATTTACCCAGATTTACTTTTCATGAATTATGCACTTTTTTCCCCCAGAGAGATTATTTTTCAACATTTCCATATAAGTAATTTTCTTAAAGAAAAAAATGCAATTAAATATTCAAGGCCTTGAGGGTTGTGTAAAAAGAATTCATACGTAAGTGAGGGTAGGCTACATTTAAGCTCGTGGTCAACACTGAAACACAACAGCTATGAATTATTACCCTATATAGGCAAATAAAGCGCTTAGCGTACCACAGAGCATAACATGAGCACTCCAGGAGAGGTAACTATTACGGTGATATTTACTTCTCTTCTTCTGCTTTTGCTCTCATTCCCAGGAAACACCTAGACCCTCTGGCTTTCTCAGTGTCAAAATGGCTCCTTCTTAAAGTCCTTTTTGGCCTCAGACCAGAGTCTGAAAGTTTGCCTCTTTGGTCATTTGAGGAGGGAGGTTTTGTTCCCTGTTTAAGTCCTTTTGTGCACTGGTGAGCACATGGAGTGAGTCTTGGTGGTTTGGGTTTCCTTAGGAGAATCTCTGAAAGAATATTACCCAGGCAGCAACACAGTCTTGCCTGGGTATAAGACAAGGCTGTCAAGAATTGTGTGAACACCATCAAAGGAAAAATGATCTCATAATAAATTGAATAATATCATCATGTTTGAATGTCTACTGTGTTTGGCTCATGGCTCCGGGGGCCTTACCTGCACCACCTTGTTTAACCCCAATAATAAACGCCTTGACAGGAGGACTCCTTATTTTCATCTTGCAAATGGCTTAAGCCATCTGTCTCACAGATAGGAAGTGGTAGAGCTGGGATTCAAAAACCACAGCATAAAGTAGGTGCTCTGTTATAATTCTTACCTGTTTGCTCTCTTTCATTTATGACAAATTGACTCACTTGAAGGAGGAAGGAAATAGGTTAAGTGTGATATGAAACTTTCTCAGGTACCCAATTACCACTTTTCTCTTCTTTTTTTTAAATTTAGAAACAATCTTCCCCCCATCACTCCCCCCAACCAAAGGCCTAGAATATCTGAGATAACTTTTATTAAAGTGATTTACAATTTGTTTTTATTTTTAAAAAGATTTTATTTATTTATTTGTCAGAGAGAGAGAGAGAGAGAGAGAGGCAGGCAGAAGGAGATGCAGGCTCCCTGCTGAGCAAGGAGCCTGATGTGGGACTTGATCCCAGGACCCTGGGATCATGACCTGAGCCAAAGGCAGACGCTTAACTGACTGAGCCACCCAGGCATCCCTTACATTTTGTTTTTATGAAGACTAGAAATTGTCCAATAGCCAAGAAATAATAATAGGTTATGTGTGCTTAGGATCTCCTTTGACGAGGTGCAAAGAAATTGTCCGACAACACTCACCGGCTCTCTGTAAATAGCTGTATGAGCCCAGAGTGCTGAGCAATGTTGTTCTGCCCATCGTGCTAGGAAGGATGATACAGATTTGGGGGCTAGAAGAACACTTTTGGAAAGGTTAGCTGAGCAACCAATTACTTAAAAAAAATTAATTAATTAGTAAGTATTATTAGAATCCTAATAAGTATATGCATAGTTCTAAGCTTTGGGAGAGAAAGGGAAAAAATGATCAAGAAAGGAATAAAGGAAGGAGGGCGGGAAGAAGGAGAAAAGGGAGACAGGGCCCCTCTGTCAGGGAAACCCGTCTTCAGCTCATCGTTCCTTCTCTCACTGAAAAGACTTCTACAGGAATCTTTCATTATTGTTAGAATTCTGTTGTGATACTATAGATTTTATGTATTTCTTTGGCCTGTTATCAATGAGGATGTGGAGAAAACAACAGATACAGTTAGTGTTTAATCTTTCAAGACCACGGTAGGTTCTCTGGAATCTCTTGGTTAAACAACTGCAGGCTGCCTTGAAAATCCTGCTCCCTAAAGTTTTATAGTCTTTTGGTAGGTTTTTAAACCACCGCCTTACCATGTAATAATTCGTTCCTTTTGTGAGCATTTTCAGTATTGACCCAAATTACATCCCAGGAAGTCTGACTGAGGAGAAGTGACCAAATGGCTCCTCTACAAGGAGACAGTGCAATTTGAAATTCAAAAATTATTTTGTGCCCTCTTGCCCTATGTCAAAAAAGTCAATTATTGTTTCTATTTATGTTCCTTTTCCAGAAACTTCTTCTCTAAGGCTGAATTATAAAATACCATTTTTTAAAAGGTTTATTTGAGGGGGGAGGGGCAGAGGGTGAGAATCTCAAGCAGACTCCCTGCTAAGTGTGCAGACCCATGTGGGGCTCGGATCTCACCACCCTAAGATCGTGATCTGAGCTGAAATCAAGAGTCAGAGGCTTGAGGGTGACCAGGTGGCTCGGTTGGTTAAACGTCTGCCTTTGGCTCAGGTCATGATCCCAGGGTCCTGGGATCGAGCCCCACACCGGGCTTCAGCCCCACACCGGGCTCCCTGCTCAGCAGGAAGCCTGCTTCTCCCTCTCCCACTCCCTCTGCCGCTCCCCCTGCTTGTGTTCTCTCCTTCTCTCTCTCAAATAAATAAAATCTTAAAAAAAAAAAAAAGAGTCACAGGCTTAACCAGCTAAGCCACCCAGGTGTCCCTATAAAATACCATTTTATGGTATTAAAAATGAGACTAAGGGGGAGACCTCACATAGACCATCCAGTGTAACTTGGATTTTATCAAGAAGGACCCACGTTCCTGTTTGCTTCAGTTTTTCTCTGTGCATGAGCAGGGGGAGGGGCAGAGCTGGAGGAAGGGGGAAAAAGAATCTTGAGCAGACATCATGTTCTCAGGGGAAAGCCTGACCAATGAGTGCTCCTGAGGGGTGGGGATGGTCAAGGGGCATAAGAACAAGTGTATCGCACACTGGGATTTAACTTAATTGCTTTGCTATGCTAGCCTATAATCGCTCTTCCCCCATTCCCAACAACCTTTCAACTGAGCCCTGTTTTACAGCTGGAAGGACTGAATTAAGATTCCAGTCAACTGGATCCCATTCTCAGAAAAACAAAACAAAGCCCAAACAAACAAACAAACAAACAAAAAACTGACTTAAGCGTTCCAATTTTCCAGTCAGAAACTTGGGGGTGTGGGGACACCTGGCTGGCTCAGTTGGAAGAACACCAACTCTTGATCACTGCGTGGTGAGCTGGAGCCCCATGCTGAGTATAGAGATTAATAAATAACACAAATAAGCTAAAAAAAAAAAAGGAAATTTTGGGGTGTAAAATCCGCTGCCCAAGTGAAAGGGATCAGTGAGATGGTCCCTGAAGGATGTTAATTACTGTTAAAGGAACATTCTCAAAATGTTAAAACTATGGCTCTCACACAAATCTAATATGAACATGAGTCAAAGATTTTATTTAATTCATTAATTAAAGAGAAAACCAATAAGACATTCCATAGATTCAAAGGAGAATCTGAGGGGCCCCTGGGTGGCTCAACGGTTAAGCATGGGACTCTTGATTTCAGCTCAGGTCATGATCTTGGTCCTGAGATGGAGCCTGTGTTAAGCTGTGCACTCAGAGCGGAGTCGGCTTGTCTCTCTCCCTTTGTTCCTCACCCTACTTGCTCTCTGTCTCTCATAAAAATATAATCTTTAAAAAAACAAACAAACAAAAGACAAAGGAGAATCTGAGGAACAGACAGAAATAAGCAGCCATGAATGTTTAAATGAAGTTGCTAGGAGATGCAAAGCTGAAACAAGTTTCCTATTAGTAGTGATTAGGCACCAACATACGTGGATTAATAGATTAATACCCATGGGTGTTAAAATATCATACTTGAAATCCACTTTTCCACAGGGCGGAAGTCAATTGCATCTCTATATGAAACAATTTATTTGCATTTCTATGGACAAGAATCATTTGCATTACAATCTGTTTTCTACAATCTATAAATGCTAACCTTGAAGGACCTGCTCTGCAGCATTTCACTGAAAGGTACTCAGTAATCTCTTGCCACTTCAAAGTCTTTAATGATGTTTTATTATAATTTTAATCCACAAAGTAGGGATGTGCCCGCTTGTGAGGTTGTTCTGAGGATTACAGATAGGTCTAAACCGCCTGGATGGCTCAATCAATGACAGCTTTGTTATGATGAAGTCAGAGTAGGATGAGAATTTACTTTTGCGGGCATTCATGAATGTACACCATTATAAGACAGTCACAGTTTGGTAGCAAATGGCTCTCTTATTGCAGATTTTGTCACTTAGATTATGGCTGTATAACTTTAGATCTATCTGCCAGCACATTATACACTTGACAGGCGAATTGGTCCACATTTCCCTCTTGATGGCAGAGCAGTCAGACCTAAAAGCCCATGAGAAATGCCTAATTTTGTTAGGCCTTTTAGATATCTTCAATAAATTAAATACTGAATCATCAGCATTATTTTTATTCAGCACTCAAATATGCAATTCATTGCTTACAGAATAAAGCTTTTAGTAGCAAATAGACAAAGCTAGATGATAATGGAGGCAGATTTATAGCTGCTTAAACAAATATGTCCCAGAAGTGCCAATTACCAGTCAGTGTCCATCTCAAGGGAGCTCTCTAGTGGTATGATCAATGGCTTGTCTGTGTACCTTTCCTGATCAACCTTAGTTCTCAAAGATTAAATAAAGATATATTAATTTTGCAGCTGACACAATGCATCGAAGGATAATAAATATGCTGGATGATACTCAAATTTCAAAATTATTTCTGTTGTAGGTGAAAACCAAAAGGCTGAGCTGTAAAAAGGATAAACATAAGGTCCTGCACTCAGGTTCAATAAATCAATTATATAAACACAGGATGAAGAGGCCATCAGGGCAGCAGTCCGTGCAGAAAGATGAAGCAGGGTTTGGGTCATCCTGCTACTGGAAAACTCAACATGAAATCTATTGTGTGAAGCAGCCACTAAAATAGTTTATGTAAATTGAGCTTCACTAGTAGAAGTAGAGACAATGTCTGGATCACAGGAGGTGATAGTCTGTGTGAGGAAGAACCACAGTTTCATATGGGGTTCATAAGGGTGTCAGATTTTTTTTTAAGATTTTATTTATTTATTTCAGAGAGGGAGAGAAACACAGCACAAGCAGAGGAAAGGGCAGAGGGAGAGGGAGAAGTAGACTCCCCGCTGAGCAGGGAGCCTGATGGGAGACTCGATCCCAGGACCCCAGGATCATGACCTGAGCCGAAGGCAAATGCTTAATTGACTGAGTCACCCAGGCACCCCAGGATGTCAGATTTTAAGAAGGGCCTGGAAGAATCTGAGAAAATCCAGAAGAGGCTGGATGGTAAGTGGGACCCTCTGAAAATCAATTTATGAGGAACATCTGAAAGACTGGGAGTGTTGAGTTCTGAGAAGAGCATTCCAAGTGGTTGACATTCATTTTTCTTTTTAAGATTTTATTTATTTATTTGAGAGAGAGAGAGACAAAGATAGAAACAGAGCATGAGCAGGGAGGAGAGGGAGAAGCAGGCTCCCTTCTGAGCAGGGAGCCCGATGTGGGGCTCCATCCCAGGACCCTGAGATCGTGACCTGAGCCAAGGCAGATACTTAACTGACTGAGCCACCCAGGCGCCCCTCATTTTTTTTTTTTTTCCAAAACTTAAGTGGCTGATAAATAGAATAAAAAGATGTATTCAGTGCTTATCCAAAGAGATCGAGCACGGTGCACAGTAGTAATAGGAGGCATATCCTGTTGGCCTAATAATTAGAGCTGATGAAAGCTGTTACAGGACATGACGTGAAGTAGTGAGCTTTCATCTCTGGAAATACCAGGCAGAGAGTGGACAACCACTGGAAGGGGCTCCTAGATGGATGGGGGCTGGGTAAGACGCTCATCAAGGGTCCAGGCAAATCAAAGACTACATAATAATTGAGTAAATAAAGAACACAAATCAGTCTTGAAGGACTAGCTGATTATTGTTTTTGTTCCAAAAGAATATAAATCAGTGCTTCCCCACAGAGGGAAGACCCTGTGAAGACACAGGAAGTAGTCGACAGCCAACTGGGAGGCCTTAGAAAAAACCAGCCCTGCTGACACTTTGATCTTGGACCTCCAGCCTCCAGGACAGTGAGAGCTTTCTGTTGGTTAAGCCATCCAGTCTGTGCTAGTTTGTTATAGCAGCCCCAGCAGACCAATACAGACTTTTTCCTCCTCCTCCAACTAACGTGGTTAATTAAGCCAGAAAATACTCCCATCTAGGAAGGATCCTGACAGAGTTAATTGGAAGCCACTTGCCTCACAACTCAAGATACCCTGTGTTGATCCCTCAATTCCATTTCTAGGTATTTCTTTAAAGTAAACAAAACACTAACTTGAAAAGATATATGCACTCCCCCATGTTCATTGCAGCATTCTTTACAATAGCCAAGATAAAGAAACAACCTAAGTGTTCACTGATGGATGAATGGATAAAGAAAAATGGGGTATATACATATATTTAGCTATAAAAAGGAATTTTGCCATTTGTGACAGCATGGAGGGACCTTGAGGGTACTATGCTGAGTGAAATAACTCAGACAGAGAAAGGCAAATGCCGTATGATCTCACTCATATGTGGAATCTAAACAGAAAACTTGAGCTCATATATACAGAGAACAGATGGGTAGCTGCAAGAAGCAGGGTGTGAGGGGTGGGTGAAATTGGTAAAGTGGGGTCAAAAGGTACAAACTTCCAGTTATAAAATAAATAAGTCATGGGATATAATGTAAAGCATGGTGGCTATAGTTAATAATACTGTACTGTATATTTGAAAGTCACTGAGAGTAAATCTTTAAAAAAAGTTTTTAAGGCTTCCTTAAAAAAAAAGTTCTTATCACAGGAAATGTGTTACTATGTGAGATAGCAGATCTTAACTAGGCTTATTATGGTGATCATTTCACAATATGTATAGATGTCGAGTCATTATGTTGTTCTTCTGGAACTAATATAATGTTTTTTAATAGCTCAATTAATAAAAAACAAAATAACAGAAAGACTCCTGGGTGTAGGCAGCCAATGGGAGAGTGACTCATTCCGTCTGTAGCAATTCCGATCAGCCCACATAAGCCTGATGAACATCAGCAGGGAGGGCACCAACAGGGACACTTGCCCTCACTGACTGACTCAGTTATCTCAAGCAGGCCTCATTGCCAGATGAGGTGGTTGCTTTCTGGATCCTGTGAAGAATTGGTTTATTCTTTTTTTTTTTTTTTAGATTTTATTTATTTATTTGACAGACAGCGAGAGAGGGAACACAAGCAGGGGGAGGGGCAGAGGGAGAGGGAGAAGCAGGCTCTCTGCTGAGCAGGGAGCCCAATGCGGGGCTTGATCCCAGGCTCGATCCCGGGACCCCAGGATCATGACCTGAGCCGAAGGCAGTCGCTTAACCGACTGAGCCACCCAGGCTCCCCGAATTGGTTTATTCTATTGTTATCTTTATATTCCTTCGTATTTTTCAAATTTTCTACCTGGACCTTGAGCTAAGGAAAGAAGGAATAAGAAAATTTAAAAAGAAGGAATAAGAAAATTTAAAAAGTAAAAAAAGGCAAAAAAAAAAAATTTAAAAAGTAATCTGAGTCATTAAAACAAAGCCTGAGTCTTTTCCCTTGAAGTGTTTTGCCAAAAAAGCAGCAAGAACAAGAGTAAGCTTCAAAACAAAGGATCAGAATCACTGTTTACTCAGTAGAAAAGTAAATTCATATAATAAACCACTTTTTCAGCTATCACTTTTGTGCGTTCTCCATTTTATACCTCTTCTGCTAGCTTACAGATATTTTGGGAACAGGAGTAGAAGAACATTATGAGCAGTCACCTCATGGAAATATTTGCAGTCATTACAATGAATCATGAATTACCTTCATGTCCACTGATGGGTCACCCTGCAGCAGTGTCCACTCATACCGGACAATGGCGTGGTCATCTGTGCTCTCACGGCCGTCCAAAACCACCCCATCTGTAGGTAGATGCAAGACCACATCCTGCCCGGCCTTGCTAAGTGGGGGCTCATCTTTTTCTGTAAAAGAAAATCAATTATTCACAAGAGAGATGAGGCCCTATTTTTTTTATAATTTATTTAAAGAAGTATCTTGTTTGCTAGAATAGATGTAGTCCAGTGAACAACTACTAAGAGAATGTATAGCAACTAAAGTTATTTTCTTATTGATTTTCATCATATTCTCTTTACATAATAAACAACAGCAACAAATTAGGAATATGGACTTTAACACATGCAGAAGAGGAGGTGTGGTGTATCAGCTAGTAGCAGCAGCTACCACAAGCTTGTGCGTACTAGGCTATCCAATCTGGAGTAGTACTTTTATTCTCTAGAGTCAAATATTCATTTAATTCATAAATAATTTTAGTTCAAAGTTCTATTAAATGAATTTATCAAAAAAGAACTTCTGAAACACATTTAAAAAAAAAACCCGCCTCTGATATAGATTTTTTTTTTCTTATCCTCAAGTTTTTAAAATAGAAGTGATATTAAGTATTCAATGCGTAGGAGACTAAATTAAAGTTAAGGCAAGTTCTTGGATTCACACAAAATAAAACTCACTTAGAAATTTTCCGGAATACAATTTTTCATCTAGGAAAATAGAAAACATTCACAGGTTCTAACAACTAATTTTTATTTTTTAATTCTTTTCTTTTTTTTTTTTAAGATCTTATTTATTTGACAGAGAGAGAGCACAAGCAGGGGGAGCGGCAGGCGAGGGAGAGGGAGAAGCAGGCTCCCTGGGGAGCAGGGAGCCCGACGCGGGGCTCAATCCCAGGACCCTGGGACCATCACCAGAGCTGGAGGCAGGTGCTTCACCGACTGAGCCTCCCCCAGGTGCCCCTAACAACTAACTTTTATAACAGAAGCTGGCACAGAGTTTCTGTATGATAGCAAACAAGTATGTGTTTACCTTTGATCTGGAATGGTACTAAATAATTCAAGGCTAAGGTGAAGTAGTGTTCACTAACTACTAATCTTTAACTGATAGTCGATGGATAGGAGAAGCTGCATACAGAAAACATTTCTAAGAGCAGAGTTGTGAATATTTTATTGATTTAAGCTTATTAGTAAACTTACCCAAATGCACTTTTATATTAAAGAAACTAAGTAATATAACTGGGGGGGGAATCTATAGGTTCTTATAATCTATCCTTTTTGGCTGCCACTATTTCCTCCCTCCTCCCATGCCAAAGCTCTGCCCAAATTCTGGCCTGGATTTGTTCTTCCTTAACTTTCTCTGGATGACGTTGCTGAGACAGGGCTCTCTTCCTGCAGAGCCCCGGTGGCTTCCCAAGCAAACTTCTGAGGGCCAACCCAGATATCCCAGGGCCTGAGGATAGCAGCAATCCTATTTGTCACTAGGCAACAAAGGTCCTTTCTCTTGATACACTACAGCTAAAATGACTTTCCTGAAATTCTAGTCTGATTGGGTCATTTCCCTGCTTAAGAAAAACCCTTCAACAAATTACCATGACCTTGCAGATGTTGAGAGACCTGCTCGTCCAGCCCTATCTTCTCATCTACTGATGCTCCCAATATACCCAGAAACCCAGAATTTCTGTAAGGGGCTGGCAGCTCTTAGAGCTGTGGCTTTTCTGAATGAGAATGCTGCTGGTAGCCTCAAAAAGAGATGGCTTTTTTTATGAGCCTATTTACAGGGAATAAGCACACTTGCTATTGCCGATGGTTCCATTTGTCTATTGAGAAGATGAGTCCCATTTGCTGTTGTTGTTTTGTTTTTTTAAAGACTTATTTATTTGAGAAGGGGGGCTGGGGGAGGGGCAGAGGGAGAGGAAAGAGAGTCTTTGAGCAGACTCCGTGCTGAGAGTGGAGCTGGATGGAGCTGGATGTGGGGCTTGATCCCATGACTCTGAGATCATGACCTGAGCCGAAATTAAGAGTCGGAATGCCTGACTGCACCACCCAGGCGCCCTAAGATGAGTCCCATTTTTATAGTCATTTAAAACAATGAGGACTAGGGGGCGCCTGGGTGGCTCAGTCGTTAAGCGTCTGCCTTCGGCTCAGGTCATGATCCCAGGGTCCTGGGATCGAGCCCCGCATCAGGTTCCCTGCTCTGCGGGAAGCCTGCCACTCCCTCTCCCACTCCCCCTGCTTGTATTCCCTCTCTCGCTGTGTCTCTCTCTGTCAAATCAATAAATAAAATCTTAAAAAAAAAACAACAATGAGGACTAATAACTCAGACTGAAATAAGCCACACAAGCAACCTTTGCCTAAGAAGAAATTTGTTCTGCCTTTTCCATCTCTGAGCAAAGACCTAGGGTCTGAGGTCTTTATTCTGCTTCTCTCAGGTAAGGAAAGAGGTGACAATTTCATTACTAATAAGCCATTTTACAGAGTGTTACAGAGAACTTTCTTTTGGCTCTGGAAGTTTCATTGCTTTCCACACAATGCTTTACCACTTTATAATTCTGGAAATTATCTTATAATTCACAGTAATACATTATAGTTAGCAACTATCTGCATGAAAATTTACTTTAAAATACTTTTTGTAAGTAAACAAACTAAAATATGCCTATATGATATAAACAACAATGAATGCATGTTATATTTTTAAGCTCTCAAAGATGTAACCCCAAAGACTTAAGATGGAAAAATCAGGTAAGTTCTGAAATATCTCACGTAATTACAAAACTAATTAATCCTGCCTTTCCTGGAAGAAGAAAAAAAATCATTGTTTTAGTTGTTTACTTTTCTGTAGGTAAGCTTTAAGATGTGATTTATGAACACAGCGAAACCTTCATATCTTCCACATTGATCACTGTTGTAACTGAAATAAAAGAGATACATTTCCTCCTCAGTTTAAGTCCAGGTAAATTATGCTGCGAAATGTATTCTGAAATAAGCCAGAGCTTATCTACCCAGGAACAGGTCTTAAAAATAAACAACAAGAGGAAAGGAGTATGCTATCATTTAAAAGTATGTGGCTTGCTGGGGCACCTGTCTGGCTCAGTTGGTGGAGCATGGGACTCTTGATCTCAGGGCTGTTGAGTTTGAGCCCCAGGTTGGGTGTGGAGATTACTTAAAATCTTTAAGGGGCGCCTGGATGGTTCAGCCGGTTAAGTGTCTGACTCTTGATTTCGGCTCAGGCCATGATCTCAGGGTCGTGAGATGGAGACCAGCATGGAGCTCTGCACAGGGCGTTGAGGCTGCTTGAGATTTTCTCTCTCTGCCCCTTCCCCCCGCCGCCCCGTCTCTAAATAAATAAATTAATTAAAAAAAAAACTCGACTTGCTGATAAAGAACAAGATAAAGGTAAATTTGAGGGACGCCTGGGTGGCTCAGTCGGTTAATTATCTGCCTTCGGCTCAGGTCACGATCCCGGGGTCCTAGGATCGAGTCTCTCATTGGGATCCTTGCTCGGCAAAGAGCCTGCTTCTCCCTCTGCCTGCCGCTCCCCCTGCTTGTGCTCTCTCTCTCTCTGGCAAATAAATAAATAAAATCTTGTAAAAAAAGGTAAATTTGAATTTTCATCATAAAAATAATAAATCAATGTTAAGTACTATAGGAACACTGATTTCTTTTGAAAACTAAACACACTTGGTCAGAGCTACAGAGGCAAAATAAGACTCATACCAATTCTGATGAAGCATATCAAGTTAAAACACTTTATACAGATAAGAATATTGTTAAGTAACCTGATTTATAACACACTGCTGTGAAAGGAGCCTTAATAACAAGGAGGTTCTGGAATCTGGATCCGTACTGTGTGGGCACAAAGGATATAGTGGCGGTTGAGAAACTAGCAGAGACTCCTAAAGTCTGGACACAGAAGTGGGGCCTGCCTAAGGGAAGAGGCTTAGATACTGTGTCAAAATCCATGTGGTTGGTTTATTCGTTTTTGTGGTTTTCTTTTTTCATTGTGTGTTCCTCCTAATTGTAACACTTCAGGAAAAGATTATTCACAATCCCAATATGATTATCATCATTTTTGGTGTGTACCGTTATAGTTTTTCTCTACATGAGCTGATGATAATAAGTAAGAGCTGCCATTTATTGGGTGATTTCTTTGTACCAGGCACCAGGCTAAGTGCTTGTGAGCCTTAATGTCACTCAACTTTCACAAATCTCTGAGGGAGGGAGGTATTATCATCTGCATCAGACTCATGAGGAAATGAGAGTCAGATGCTTAGTTGCCTAAGATGATACAAATGATAAATTTGTCAGTTCGGATGTCAGCCCAGATCTTTCTAAACATACTTTGGGCGTCCCCAAAGTGTACCCAGTTATAGGAAATAGAAATTTATATCCTGAATTAGCCTACTAACTCATTAATATGTTCTATTTATTGATATTTATTCATATATTCTAGTATTGCCCATGTAACTCCATAAACTTCACAGTTGCCATTTTAATTTTAGCCTCTGCTATTGGACATATACTTTATCAATTTTTTCACCATTATAAATAATGCCACAATAAATTTTCTTGCTCCTACTTTTTCTTTAGCATGGACCACTTTCCCATAAAAATATCTCAGAACGAATGACCATTTTAATGGTCTCTGCTATATATTTCCTGGGAGACACTTGGACACGGCTCCACAACTCATGTGTGGCAAGGCTTTTTTGGGCAGTTTACTTTCTCTCACAGAGCCTTCTAGTACACTGGGGATTATAACAGAACCTAGATCTTTGGCTGTTGTGAGGAGAGTGAGTTCATGTGTCGAAGCACCTTATAATAATGTCTAGCACCAAACTCAGTCAGTGGCCGCAACAAACACGGCTGATGGGTTCTGCTATAAATTCCACCTGCCCCCTCATCATTTCACGAGGCTTCTATTCACCTCAAATGGCCCCCTGACTAATTCTCTGCAAGAGCTTTTCTAAATGATATTCAGGCTCAGTTAGCCTCCAACTCTGTATACTCACAAGAGTTGGAAAAAGAGGCAATGCAAGAAGGAATAACGTGCAAGTTTCAGAAGCATAAAGAGCTTCAAGAGGTTAAGCACCTAAGCAAGGCAAGGCAGACACAGTGCATGTGGGCAGGTAACCTTTGCCCTAGCTGCAAATAAGGGTACCTCGGGACCTGAGCTACACCCTTCTACATGTTGCTGGGGATCTGAGGTGTGAGTATGACAGTGTTTTCCAGAAGGAGGACCAAGCCCTGTGGTCACCCATTTTTATCCCTAACATCTACATAATTGAATTCCCAAATACCCCCTAGGGAGGGGAATGGCAATGAAGGAAGCGGAAGAAAAGTGACTCAGAAACTCCTACTAGTAAACCTAAGTTTTTTTTTTTTAATTTCCATGAGAATATTCTTTCCTTATTTTCCTTTTGATTTCCCCTAGCTTATAAGAAAGCTTCCTTTGGTGATGTTGGTTTCCTCCAGATGTGCAGTGAGAACAAGAGAAAGGGATTTTGTTTCTTCACTGCTGGGATTTTTTTAGTCCATGTTTGAGCAAAGAGGAAGGATGTGTGTGTAACAGCCATGGGGCAGGCTCAGGGATGCTGGCGGAGGTCCAAGTGAAAGTGTCTCTTGCTTTTGCTTCAGGGAGAAAACTCTGGGGTTCTTCCCAATGTCTGCCTCAGGGCTGAACAGTCCCAGGGTGACTTTTGATGTCTGCTCCCCTGACAAGGGTCCTGAGCTTTCTCTCAGGTGGAGGTTAAGTGAGGAGATGGGCCCTTGCGAATATGGTTTCCCAGACCCTTCTCTTTGAACCTTCAGGTCTTGGAGACTCCAGATTTCCAAAGCAGCTGAGGCTCCCCCTCCACCCCTAATCTCACTATATCATTCTTATGTTATCATAAATCAAAGAGCAACAGAATGCAATCAAACACACAGCCAACCACATGTGGGCCCAATCAAGGTTTTTTTCCCCCAATGGCTTTAATCTCCAACTGCCACATTTTTTGTGCCTCCTCTATGTGCCTTGACTGTCATTCAGAGCATCTGCAGGAAGTAAAACCACAGAATGAAAAACTTCATTATTAACGCTTTTAAAAAGAGATGTGCCCTCAACTTTCTTATTTTCAACTAAAATCAAATCCCTTCCTTTCCCTTTTTACAAAAGGGACCGTGGTTCACGCGAGTCAGCTGGACCCACTTCAAAATTCCTGACACCAAGTTTCCCTTCTCATTTTTGTCTGGTGAAAAGCCACTGCACGTGGAATCATGAGTCAAGCTAAGAAACGGGTGTGCTATGAGCAGTCTGGCACCTAATTAGATTTTGCTCCTGAGATTACTTGACACAAACCATGACTTAAAAAAATCTGAGCCTAATATAAACTTTTTTTTTTTTTATTTCGATCTTTTCGCCTCCTTTAAATCGAATTTCTGCGAATCCTCTCAGATCAGCCTCCCTCCCCAAGGATAGAAAAATTCCAGAAGCAGGCCACGGTGCCCTCTCTGCCCAATCTTCTAGGTTTCTCAGAAAGCATCCATAAAACAGCAATCAAAGCCACTCGTCCGGGTGCCCCCGAACTAAAATAACTTGGAACGAGGCTGTTCCATTTTTCACTTGGCTATACTGCCTCAGTGGTCTCCCGGATGCAGCCACCCACAGGTGCCAGGGGCAGCAGGACCCAGAGGTCTGGGCCAGCCTCCTCCCGCGGAGTGCTCACCCATGCGTGGCGCGGCTTCCAGCTCTTCCTGCCCGCCCTCCAGGGCGCGGCTGAGGCTGTAGCTGCTGTAGCCGCGGTGCAGTGCGAACTTGCAGACGCTGCGGCCGCGGACCGTGCAGTTGAAGAGATAGCAGCCGAGCGCGGCGGCTGGGGGCGCGGGCCGCCGGGGCAGCTCCACCACCGCCACGGAGCAGCGCGGCTCGGAGCAGCAGGCCGCCACGCACTGCCGCCAGTCCCGCACGGCCGCCGGCGCGGTCAGGAAGCTGGCGCCCGCCGCGAGGGAGTCCTTAGTGCGGATGATGGCGTCCGGCCTGGCGCTGTAGCCGCCGCCGCCCGGGCCCGGGCAGCCCTCCTCGGGGGGGCCGCCGCCCGCGCGCAGCTCCAGCTCCAGCTCCTCCTGCGGCCGTTCCTCCTGCAGCTGCCGGCGGAACTCCTCCAGCAGCTGCTCCACTCCCGAGAGCTGCGCGTGCAGCTCGGACAGCGGCGCGGAGGCCGGGCCGGCCGCGCGGCCGCTCGGCAGCCACAGGCAGAGTAGCAGCAACCCGCGCAGCGCCCGGTGCCGCGGCGGCCGCCCGCGCCCCGAGCCCGCGCCCTCCCGGGCGGCGAAGGCCATGGCGGCCGGCAGCTGAGGCAGCGAGCCTAGGAGGGGCCGCAGAGCGCGAGGAAGGCGGGGCGAGCCCGGGCCCTGGGCCCCTCCTGCGCGGCCGCGGCGGGCGCTAGGCCCTGGCGCCTCACAGCGCGGCCTCCCCGGGGCCCGGCTGCGCCCCCGAAGCCGCGGGCGCGCGGTCGCCGGCGGGAACCGCAGCAACGGGAGGCATAGCCGGCCCTGCCCGGCACCGCCGCTCGTGCTTTGTGGAGGCTTCGGGGAACGCCCGCGCCTCTCTGCCGGGACCCGGGGCTCCCTCCTGAGGCAGCAAGACGGCCTCGGCGCGGATCAGCACCGAGACTGTGAACAGTGGCCGCGGCGGGGGCGGAGGCGCGCCAAGCCCCGCCCATCTCCCCCCACCCCCGCGTGCGGCCCCGCCCCCGACTCCCCAGCCCCGCCCCTCCTGCGTGCTGTCCTGCCCCTTGCTCGCGTTGACACCTTCCACACACCGCCTTCTGCAGGCTCCTCCCAAGCTGGGAGACCGCGGGAGGGAGACCTGGAGGGTGGGTTTCTAGCGGTGCTGTACTGAGAGTGCATCTACGACCGCGGCCCTCCGAGGCTGGGCAGGGTTTGTGTCTAAACCCGCTCCGCTTTATTAACACGGGAGACCTGCTCGGGTGTCAGCCCAAAGGGGAAGCTCAAATCTTGGTGACCTGAGGGTCTGCTTTAGAAAATGGACTTGAACTGGGGAACCAATACAGACAGTCCATTCCTTCACCTCCAACGTCGCCTGACACATTCGATTCCCCAGATGTACTTGGGTAGCACAAGGCGGGCAATGCTGTTGAAACATAAAAATCAAGTAGTCACATGCAGTCATATTTCCCCAAACGTAACCGAAAATCTGAACACAGCCAATCATGAGGACCTGATGAGCTAGCTCTATATAACATGCAGAGAGGCCTTCAGCTTGGATCATGTAAGATCTAGTGAGGATGTATTTTATTTAATTAAATTTAGCAGATAACCTTTTCCTTTATTGAGATACGCTTGACATATAACATGTTAGTTTCAGGTGTACATAATGATTCAACACTTGTATATATTGTTGATGGATCACCAGAACATCCGTCACCATACACGGTTACAAAACTGAGCAGCAGTTTTTTTTTTTTTTTAAGATTTTATTTATTTATTTGAGAGAGAGAGAGCATGAGCCGGAGGGGCAGAGGGAGACGGAGAGAGAATCTCAAGCTGACTTTGCACTGAGCCCAGTGCCCAACACCGGCTAGATCTCACACCTCACGCAGGTGGATGACATGACCTGGAGATCGTGACCTCAGGGGATATCAAGAGTGGGTGGCTCAGCCGACTGCACCACCTAGGTGCCCCAGAGCAGTAGTGTTTTTTTGTTTGTTTGTTTGTTTTTAGTAGTGTTTTAAATGGCATAATAAGGTTTATGAAAATCCAGTCCAGTGGAGACCACACCCGAGAGTTGTAACTGCCTGCCAGTGGTTTCTGCTTTTTTTTTTTATTTCAGAGTCTGTATTGATTCGTTTTTCTGCTGATTATGTATCACATTTTCTTGCTTTTTGGCATGTCTAGAAGTTTTTTTGATTGGATGCATGAACATTGTAATTTGTACATGGTTCAATGTCGTTTTTAGGAGGGAAAGAGAAAATAATTGGATAGGAAAATAGCACGTATATATATGATTTTAGAGCTTATATTTAGGAACCCATTGCTTTCAGATCTAGAATAGAGAAGGATAGAACTAGAAGGTAAAAATACAAAAGAAGAAAAAAGAAAAAAGTCCAATATTTCTTGCTATTCCATGAAAAGGAAAATTGATAGAGTTCATGAGGTTGTGTATATGCATGACTCTGAAGCTGAAATACTGGCCTCTTAGCCCTACAGGGAGTGGCCCACTTTGGGTTACAGGTTCTTCCACCTCTGAGATAGTCAACCCGCACAACTGAAGCCACTTAAGGATGTTCTTGACAACATAAGGATTCCTTTCACCTTAGACCTCAGAGAGCTCCAGTAGACTCATGATAAGGAGAAACTGTCACTGGTGATAAAAATGGAAGTTAAAAAAATGGATCCTGAAGGTAGCATTCAAATCTTCTAAATAGTAGCTATGATAAAAATAATAATATGAAAAATAAACATGCATGATAATAATAGGATATAGCATTGATCAACAATTGTGTTGTTTTCAAAGTTTGCCAAGCACTTTCAGGCATATGATTTCGTTTGTCCTTCACAGAGATTTTAAGATGGACACAGGACCCTCATTCCTGCTTTTGGGACAGTGGAAGGGAAGTCGGCACATAGTGAGACTCAGCTCACATGTTCCGTGGGGGAGATAATGAGGGCGAGTGGGAGGGACAGCGTTTCTCAGGAGCATTTATTTCCAAACCTGCCAGCACTGCTAAAGATCCCCCCTCTCTAACTTCACAACAGGGTCCTTTTGAGAAAAGTGGAGGGATGCCTGGGTGACTCAGTGGGTTAAGCATCTGCCTTCAGCTCAGGTCATGATCCTGGGCCCTGGGACTGAGCCCCGCATCGGGCTCCTTGCTCAGTGGGGAGCCCGCTTCTCCCTCTCCCTCTGCCGTGCCCCCTGCTTGTGTTCCCTCTCACGCTGTGTCTCTTGTCTGTCAAATAAATAAATAAAATCTTTAAAAAAAATAAATAAGGAAGCGATCCTTCTGACTACCCTGGCTTCCTGCCTGGAGAGGATTCCAAACTGCAAGCCTGGGAGGGGAACCCAAAGGAAGCCTGGCAGTCTCTCTGAGCAGAGAAAACAGAATTGAGAATCCGGGGGGCCAGGTGGCTAGAATCCACAGAGCAGAGTACCAGAGGGGAAAGAGCTGTACAGAAAGAGTTCTGGAGGTCTGCCGAGGGTTCCCTCCACCCCTAGGCCTTCACCGGAGTACCGGTCAAGTGTATGCATGTGAGGAAACTATCCAAGGCCAGAGGAAGAACCACTGGAAAGAAGCAGGCAGAACAATTTCCCAGCTGCACAGGCCTGGGAATAGCTGATGTTCTGGGCAGCCTGAGTGGAGAAACCTGTAATTCTGGGGTGCAGTGGGAGGGAAGGATTACAAAGAAGTACAAGGACACTTGAACTAGCAGGTGACAGATAGATGTTCCTGCTTTGACTGTGGTGACGTTTCACTGGTGCATGCATATGCGAAAGCTCATCAGATTGTACATACTTTAAGGGGATATAGTTTATTGTCTTCAATTACACTTTATTTTTTTAAAAGATTTTATTTATTTGACAGAGAGAGAAAGAGCACAAGTAGGCAGAGCAGCGGACAGAGGGAGAGGGAGAAGCAGGCTTCCCACTGATCAGGCTCAGAGCCTGATGCAGGGCTCGATCCCAGGACCCTGGGATCATGACCTGAGCCGAAGGCAGATGCTTAGCCGACTGAGCCACCCAGGCGCCCCTTCAATTACACTTTAATAAAACTGTGACAAAACAGGTTTCATTGTATGGTGAATTAGGAGGGAGATTTGGGCTGATTATCATTTGTGATAGAGGAAATAAATCATTTATCTCCAAGTTCTTAGAAATCCTTTCATTTCTATCAGAAATAAAATATCTTTGTTTTGAAAACCTAAACATCAAAACCTTATCGATGGACGAAGAATTGGTACGTGAGGATACATATGTCAGGACTGTGGGCTGAAAAGATGGAGATGCGTTACAGTTTTATAAGATCACTAAGGGTAAAGTCCCACAGATTGGGATTTGCACATTGTAGGTCCATTTACTGAATGCTGGAACAAGATTGTCATCCTAGTGACCACCATAAATGCTTGACAGGCATTAAATAAGTTAAACTGGTGCGTGCAAAGCGCTTAGAATAGAATCTGACACATGGTAGATGCTCGATAAATGCTAGTTATTATTTCTGGTTCCACTTCTTAATTTTACAGGTACAAAAACTAGCGCTCACAGAAATGAAGGAGATTCCCCAGGATTAGAAGGTGTGTGACCCCCTGAAGCCTGAATCTCCTACAACCTACCAGCCAGCCAGGCGGTCATTATACTATGATTCCTCTCTGTCCACGCCACTTTTGGAGTCTACTCTGCCCACATCCCTGGAAGGGGCAACCCCAGCTTCCGGGTACCCCACCCCGTCCGCTCAGGGAAACCAATAATGAGCACCCGGCTCAAGCTGAGCCCATCAGATACCCTCTCCCAGGAATATACAATATAGAATTGAGAAACAGATGGAATCAGTGAGAACAGCACAGCTGGAAAGCCACGTGGGCTCCAGGGCTCCATGGAAGGGGAGAATAGAGTAGGGAAACTGCTCAGCAGAGGGGGACAAATGGAGCACTCAGGAGGGGCAAGCAGGGAACGGTGAACACACAGCCCTGGGAGAGGAACAGACTGAAGACAGGAGTTGCCTCTCAACTTTAGAGCCCCAGATGGCTTCTGTGAGCGCGCCTCCTTGGCCTTATACTTCGGGTTCTTTGCATGGACTTTTTTATTCCTTGCAGCGGATTGACCCAGGTTTGGCCTGATTAAATCTCTGTGGGTGGCAAACAACAAAACCCACTTCAAATTGGCTTGAGGAAAAAGGGCCACTGTGCATAAAAATGTAAGATGACTCACAGGCAGGGCAGGATGGGCAGCTGAGCCTGAAAGCGGGCCTGGACCCAAAGGTGGAGAGCTCTGAGCAACCAGGCAGCTGGTCTCCCAGGGGCTACTTCTCCCTTCTAGGACCAAGCAGTCTTGGATGTCCACCTCGCTCGGCGCCCACGATTCCTGCTTCTTTCCGTCTGGCATTTTCTGCCCTCCTTGTGCAAAGCCTGAGTTTCCCTCACCTCAATTCCAGCAGTGCACGGAAGCTGAGACCAGCGATGGTCGGTGCCAGGAGGGAGATTCTGTTGAGGCCAGTTTGGTCCCATGTCCCCCCAGGTGCCATTACAGAGGTGCAGATATCATGAAGTACAAACATGGCTGCAGGCACTGCCTTCCCTCCCCTCACTGAGGATGGAGTGAGAGAAAGGCGGTGGTAAGGAGCTGGGGACAATTCTGAAAAGTTGTCTTCTACATTGACTAAGGCAATGCCCAGCGTTTGCTTGGACACTTCTTTTGATTTTTATTTTAGATTTAAGAAACACTTATAAGAGGTGTTGTGTTAGGACTGCCAGGAACTGTTCTGAGTTCTGCACAAACACTGACTTCAATCTTACGCAGCATATACCATGACTATCCCCATGTTACAGTGGGTGGGAATATCCTACTTCACAATAGCAAAGCTAGTCCATCTCCGGGCAACTCTACTTTATTCATTAGAATGTTTTCCCTTACATTCAGTTATAATTGGTTTGTAGCTTCCAAGTATTTGTCCTAGTTCATTTTCTGGGGTCTCTCAGAGCAATCTGTACTTTCTCCCAAGTGGCAGTCTTTCAAATATTTAAAAACTGGCACAACATCTCTCATGCAACTCAACCTGCTAAATATAGTGCAGTCTTAAGGTCAAGGACGGCAGCAGCTGGGCCGACACTTACTGGTTGTGGAGCCTTGGAGCAAGCCACTTGCTCTCTTTAAACCCCAGATTGCTCATCTATAATACAGAAACAATTGCATTACCTTACCTCCCACACTTGTGGTGAGGTGGGTAGGTATCGGGTTGGTGGCGAGGAATGGTAGGGGGAGGGAGGGTCTGGGGGGTGTGAGGGGGAAGGGACAGGGACAGTGGGTGGGAAGTGCCTGGTTCCCAGGGAGACACCACCAGTAAAGCCCCTCCGTTGCTCACTCGCCCATCCTCCCTTTTGCACCAGTTCATTTACCGGTCAGCTCTACCATTTTCTCCCGTTGACCAAGAATTCCCGGGCTGTTATTTGCAATCATCTTTTGAGACCACAGTGATACCTATGCCTTCAATTTTTGTATGTCATGAGTGTTCATTTGCTAGGCTTGCTGTAACAAAGTTCCCCTGAAAGGGTTCTGCACTCAATCCCAGTGATGGAGGAGGAAAGGGGGTCCCCGCACCAACAAGCAATTCTCCAGACACCAGCTGGGTATCCTACAATTTAATTCAATCCTGACACTGTTTATGTGGAGATAGTGTTAGCTTCCCACCGGTCAAGGGGTCTGTCCTACAAGGGTCCCTGCCTCACCACCCTTCAGATGCCAGCTGCAAGTCCAGGAAGCACCCATTGGTGCTTCTGACCGACCAATAATCCCTTCCTTGGCTTTCATTAATTTGTGAGAGCAGCTCACAGAACTCGGAAAAACATTTTACTCATTACACCACCAGTTTAAGTGGATAAAATTTAGGAGGAGACAGAGGGAAGAGATGCACAGGGCAAGGTATGGGGAAGGGCACTGAGCTTCCATACCCTCTTCCAGAACACCAGTCTCCCAGCAAGTCTACCAACCCAGGAGTTCTCTGTACCCCATCCTCTTGGGTTTCTATGGAGGCTTCATTACATAGGTATGATTAATTAAATCATTGGCCATCGGTGATCGATTCAACCGCCAACTGGTGTTCCTTTCCCGGATATCAGGACTGACAGGATGTGGGACTGAAAGTTCCAACCCCCTAATTATGTGGATGGTTCCTTTGCTGCCCAGCCCCCATCCATTTTTTTTTAAACATTTTAAAATTTAAATTCAATTAATTAACATATGATGTATTATTTGTTTCAGAGGTACAGGTCTGTGATTCATCAGTCTTATATAATACCCAGTGCTCATTACATCACCCAGTTACCCCATCCCTCCACCCCCCTCCCCTCCAGCAATCCTCAGTTTGTTTCCTATGATTAAGAATCTCTTATGGTTTGTCTCCCTCTCTGGTTTCACCTTATTATTTTTTTCCTCTCTTCCCCTGTGATCCTCTGTTTTGTTTCTTAAATTCCACATATCAGTGAGATCATATGATAATTGTCTTTCTCTGATTGACTTATTTCGCTTAGCATAATACCCTCTAGTTCCATCCATGTCATTGCAAATGGCAAGATTGCATTTTTTGATGGCTGAGTAGTATTCCATTGTGTATATAGACCACATCTTCTTTATCCGTTCATCTGTGGATGGACATCTGGGCTCTTTCCACAGTTTGGCTATTGTGGACATTGCTGCTGTAAACATTGGGGTACAGGTGCCCCTTCGGATCACTCTGTTTGTATCTTTGGGGTAAATCCCCAGTAGTGCAATTGCTGGGTCGTAGGGTAGCTCTATTTTCAACTTTTTGAGGAACCTCTAGGCTGTTTCCCAGAGTCCGGCCCCCATCCTTACAGCATGGCCCTACAGTCCCCTCAAGTAGGCCTATGTCCAGGGTGGACCACTAGCAGGAAGAGGGTTTACCTGGGAAGGGATATTAGGGAGAACTTTTATCCTGAAATTCACAAATCCTCGAAATGGTTGATGAGCATGAAAAGATGTTGGGACAGTCATAGGGCATCAAATTCTCTCTGAATCTCTTGACACTCTGGGGCCACAACGGGAATGAAAGAATAGGCAAAATAGCTACTGTCAGATGCTAAGGAGCTCTGGAGAGCGGAGCCTTGCTTCCTGGCACTGGAATTGTCTTCAGACTAAAGAGGAAAAAGAAAAAAGTATTTATGCTAGACTCTGGATCAGATTATCTTGGGTCTACCCTCTGCCTAATGTCTCCTGACTTAAGACACTTCCCATCAGCTCTTTTCTTCATCATTTAGTTTTGGCTAATCTCCTCTCTCTTCTGACTCATCAGCAAAAGTAATGCCAAGAAATGCCAAAGACAACAAAGTAGGAATGAGTCAGGGGCACACAGAGCCCTCTTTGATCTCAGGTGCTGATACTCTTTCCTTTGATGGGAAGACCTCCCTCCCTCCCTCTGATCCTCCCTCCCTCTTACAGGAAGACCTGTGAGAGGCTGCCGTCCCAGCCACAAAGGGGATTGATGAGCAGGGAGGCACTCCCCAAAGGTGGAGGAAGCGTAGGAGGATATTCTTTTACTCCTTCTCTCTAACACAGGCTTTCCTGGGCCGGCCCTGCCTCCCACCTCCCCTAAGCCTCAGCTTGGGCGATGACATTCACCAGCTGAACCCTGCCCTGTCCCTGTCAAGACCTGTAGCCCTTCAACAGCAGGTTCATGCAGGCAGAAACAAGCTGGCTGAGTTCAAAACCCCAAGTGCCCATGGAGGCCCATAAGCCCTCACTGTTGAAACCTAGTTTTGAAAATGGGTCTTCTGCCTTCCTCCCTGTTCACCAATCCCCTTCATGGCTGGGCATGCAGCCTTAACTCCATCCTGCTGGGTTGAGGCAGGTAAGCTGTCCTCAGGCACATTCCACCAGGGGTTAAAGGCAGACCTATGTACCTGTAGCTCTGTGCATGGCATCCCCTACCCTGGCAAGAGATCAGCTGGGCCCACCGTGTTACTGCCCTCACTCCAAGTCTCGGTATAAACATAGCCCGGGTTCTGGCTGCTACCGTACCATTCACAACACGAGCCCTTTCTGGACAGTGCCCCCTGTCTGACCACTTACTTATATGTGCCCAGCATGTTCGGACACTATTATTCTGTAAGCTTACTTTTCATGCCAGGGCCTATACTTAAAACAGAGAAGGCTGAACATTAGTATTCTTTTGAACAGCTAAAGAGTTGAATCATTTCCCCCATCCGTAACATTGCTCCTCACTGAATTATGGAGTGGGTTATTTTTGTCATCAGAATCTTAACTTTGGGAGCGCCTGGGTGGCTTAGTAGGTTAAACATCTGCCTTCGGCTCAGGTCATGATCCCAGAGTCCTGGGATTGAGCCCTATGTCGGGCTCCGAGCTCAGTGCGGAGTCTGTTTCTCCGTCTGCCCTTCCTTCTGCTCCCGCTCTCTTTCTCTTGCTCTCTCTCTCTCTCTTTCACACACACATGCTCTCTCTCTCTCAAATAAATAAATAAAATCTTAAAAAAAAAAGAATCTTAACTTTGGACTCCACAGAGAGCCCCAGGAACTGTGACTTTAACCCCAGGACTGCCAACTTTATCTAAGTTTTTACATTTCATTTTGTGAGGTCTGGGTGAACCTGGGGAGGATATTATAAGGATGATGACAGCAATGGGAGAAAGCAATAAATTTGTAAGCCTAGAGCAGTGATATAGGTAAAGGACTAGTTAGTGGAGTCTGGCACTGTCTGTCACGTAATAGTTCTCTCTGTCTGTAAAGGACTAGTTTGTGGAGTCTGGCACTGTCTGTCACGTAATACTTTTCTCTGTCTGTGTCTCTGTCTCTCACTGTATAGATATCTGATTCTATTCAGAAAAAATGTATATTGTATTTTAATTTAATTCACCATTGAGGATATTCCTGACAAGAAAACTACCAGTTTGTCAAGACATTAATGAAAACTGAAATATCTACTTAAAAATTTTTTTAAAACTTTTTTTGTTGAAATGTAATATTCTTATACAGTAAAGTATATAAATCTTTAATGGTCAGCTTGATGTCTTTTTAAAGGTGAAATGCACCTTCATAATCACCTGTCAGATCAAGTTATAGATCATTTCCCAATCAGGATCCACTATTCTGACTTCTACTACCAAGGATCAGTTTTGTCTATTTTGAAATTTACATAAATAGAATCATAGAGTATATATTCTTCTGTGTCTGACATTTTCCTCTTAAATTCCCATCTATGGGAATCATTCATGTTTTGTGTAGCAGCTTACTCCTTATTGATTACTATATAGTGTTTCATTTGTAAATATATCACATTATTATTTATCCTTGCAACTAGGGCATATTAATATGTAAACAGATAAGTTAATTCACATGTCACTTTGCTGTGTAGCCCTGTACCTTTGTGTTATGACATCTAGTCAGTCAGCATGATGGACCTATGGTTTCCGCATAGCAATAATTCATCTGCACAGGGAAGTGTGTGCGAATACATAAATATATCTCATTAAACCAAAATAAATAAATCCCTAGTTCATTTTCCTCTCAACTGAATTTGTAAAAAATGCCAGCCGCCATTCCAGTTCCACCTGACATTGAGGGAAGTCTGATGTAAAGAGCATCAGAGTAAAACGACAGGCCTAACTGATCGTGAGCAAATGGCTTACTTTTGCAAATTTAAAAAAAATGACCAAGTCAACACATTGCAAGGTCCCCTTCAAGAGCCATGGGAGGAGACAGTGTAAAGGGAGTGTTCTGAAGCTGAAGCCTCATTAGCTTCTTAGCAAACCCACCTGTGGTAGAAGATCACGTATTGGTTTGGCAGCCAGATTGTCATTAATGTCAGTTTTTGCCACCAAGGGTTGGTCTAATGTTGTAACTATGTCATGGTCCAGAGAAGAAACGTCTAATCATGGAACAGCTATTATGACATTACAAAGATTGTTGAGTACATCATGCTATTCTCAGAGAGCAAAAAATTTTTTCATCAAAAAACGGGAATTCTGGGATAGACTGCGACCAGACAATACCCCTTCCAGGATGTAGGTCTGAGACCCTGCCCCACCTCAGGAGTAGATACTCGGTCTGCACTCTCGTGCTGCTTGTACCAGCCCCCACCATCCCAACATCAGAGTAACCCCAGCCCTAGTGCGGGGTGTGGGGGCTCAACACCAAGAAAGGGCATCATTTCTGTGTAGCGATGGATCAGTGGACAAGGGCTTGGTTGAGACCCACGGCTCACCTCTCCCAAGTCCTTAGCAGACAACGTCCTCCCCCACAGCCAGGGGCTGGCCTGTTACACACTTACCTGATTTGTTACAGATGCAGATGTAGAGGCAGATGCAAATTAGGATTAAGCGGAAGATTGCTGTGATGATCCATAAAATTTTCAGGATGGATGAAGGCTGGTCGGCATCTGGGACATTTATTGATGGTGCTAAAACAGACAAAAAGTGAAAGCCCTGTCAATCCTAAAAAAATACCTTCCTGATGATTGCCAGATGGGATGCTTGTGGGGAGAGGTGGTGGTGGGGTGAAAAAGCTAAAGGGGTTTAAGCATCCACTTATCCTGATGAGCACTGAGTAATGTAGAGAATTGTTGAAACATTATATTGTACATGCGAAATTAATATATTCTGTATGTGAATTATATTTCAATAAAAAAATAATAAAATACCTTCCTGAGCACCCACTTTCCCCAGGCAGCCCATGTCACCCCCAAATTTATTGATTCATGATGTGGCAGCCATTCTATCAGATCCCGGGGTCTAAGGAGGAACGGGGGTCTTGCCCTGTCCTCATGGAGCTCATATTTCTACTGAGGGAGACAGCTGATGTCCATCTGATTATCATACAGTTTGATGTGGTCACTGTGGGCAGAGCTTTTTGAGGGTGACAGAACTGGGGTACTTCATTCTGTCCGGGGGAAGTGGGAGGGCTTCCTTGGACGTGCTGGTTAAAGGATAAGTAAAACAGAGGAAGAAGAGAAGGCTGGAAGCACAACGTAGCTTGCAGATTTGGAGACCACCTAGCAGTCCAGGGTGACTGGATCATTGGTTAGCGGGGAAGGGGGCCCCTGTGAGGAGGGAGGGGGTCAGTGCCTCTCCAGTCCACCAAGAACTCAGTCAGCTGACTGATTCATCAAATCTTCAATTGCACACACATACTCCTATCCACATGGGGAAGGAAGGCATTCGACCTTTAAAGAGAGCTACTTGCAACCTCCTCACCCTGCTCAGTTACCTGGGGGCCCCAGCACCCTCTCCCAGTGTTCTAAGAATTCCCTGAGCCAGTGACCGCAGCCTCCCACGGAGATCCTCCTGAAATAGTCTGCCAGTCCCTTGTTCTCCCACTCTTCCTCGAGGCCTCTGGCTCCAGGATTCATGACTGTCCAGGTCACGTTCATCGCGTCAAAGAGGAGGGCTGTGTGCCCGCTGATGTTGAAGTGCTAATGTCGAGGGAAGGTTGCTTTTCACCTCTAGCAAAGCGTTAATGTTAAGGCAGTTGTGAGTTCCTGGAAGGTCATACTCTGCTTGTCTCAAGTATTTGCCAATGGGCTGCAAGCTGTAAGGACGTTTAATTTTGTCTACATTTCTTTTGCCTTTGCTCTCCTCATCAGCTATTCTTTCTTCACCTGCCTGCGGTGAACTCTTAAGGGGATGGAGGAGCAAGTTCAAAGCAATAGATCTAGGTATTTCCTCCCTTTCGTTATCAAGTGCGGTCCCCTCCCCTGGGGGGCAACTGCCCCCCCCCCCCAGGTCTCAGTGATGAGGACAAAGCCAAGGCAAAGCACAAGCTGACACCCTGCAACCCCTTCCACCCCAGCACCTGGTAGGATCCGGCACTCTTGGCTGCTGTAAAGCTTAGGTAGGGAAAAACAAGTGGTTAATTTACAGAGATTATAGGCCTGCAGGACAGGCGTCTCCCTCAATTTACAAAAGTCTTAGTGATTTACAAGAAAAAAGCATTCTTATCAATAACCTAACTTCCAGAAGGAAATGTAGGTAAAATTAAATGTCCTTATAACCTGCAGCTCATTGACAAATAACTTACTGTTAACCCCTTTCTAGAGGGAAAAACAACCTTAACTTGACAATGGCAAGGCCTCCAGTATCTTGTAGGTCCTCTCTAGCATAGGAAAGTTCTTTTGAAAACCTCCCTTTTTACTTACCCAAGTATATAATCAGCCACCCCTGCCAACCCCCCTGCGGCCGCTCTTTCTGCCCAAGGGTCCTGTCCTCGGGCTTTAATAAAACCACCATCTTGCACCAAAGATGTCTCAAGAATTCTTTCTTGGTCTTGGACTCCAGACCTCACCTACATTCCCAAACTCCATCATCAGGGTTGGTGGCTTCCAGGATGATGGAATTTCCTGCCCACTGGTTCCCCTGCTCACTCCCACTCCCCCAGGAGGCTATGGCGCAAGGACCACCACCAGGGCCACCAGGACGCAAGCCGGGCCACCAGGACGCAAGCCGGGCCACCAGGGCCAAAGCCGCGGCCGCGGTGGAGGCTGCAGCGCCTGTGCCCGCCGACAGGGCGCGCTGGCGGGCTAAGAACTCCGAAATTGCTACAAGACTCCACCACTGACGTGGTGGGTGTGATGTCACTGTGGACGCCTTGGAACTTTTTGAAAGTTCCCTCTTGCGGGTTTTCGGTTTCCGCCGTTTTCTCTGGTTTTCTCTCTTGCTCCCTGAAAGCCCGAAAGCCTGGCGGCCAGCCCCAGGACACGGCGTCTCGCGGAGGGGCGGGAGGGGAAGGGGTCCCGGGCCCTGGAAACAGCCTTTGGGGAGACGGGGGAGGATCCCGGGAGCCGGAGCAGGGAGGGCGCCGGGAGGGCTCCTTCCTCCAGTCCAGCTCAGAGGGGATCTGGCGCCCGGCACACTCCCCCAACACCTCCCCCGACCCCCCCCCGTCGCCTCACTTCAGCTGCTCTGCTCCCCCCCACACCCCGCATACACCCCCCTTCTATTCTCCTGACCTCCCCGCCTCCCTAATCTCGTGTTCTCCCTCACCCTCTCTCCACCCGATTTCCACACTCTAATTCATCACAGGTGTAACCCCTACACAGTTCAAACCCCGCGTTGGGTTTAGCCTAAGGTCAAAGTTCAGCCTGTAATCCTTTGGCCTCTGGGAACAGAGCAATTTACTAGATGAATGGCTTCATTTCAAATTCTCATAGTATTTGATGAGTAAAATTCTTCCAGGGGAAATATCATCCAGCAATTCCTATCTTTATCTTGTATACATTTCTGTGTCTCAGGAGGTTAGGGCTTTTTATAAAAACACTGGCAAATCTGAGGCAGTTTTATTTTCCTATAGGTTCATATATCATGAAGTAATTGCTAGTCTTTCCTTTTTAAATTTTATTTATTTATTTACTTACTTATTTATTTATAAATCTGTTTTTTAAGTAGGCTCCACACCCAACCTGGGGCTTGAACACACCACCCTGGGATCAAGAGTCAGATGCTCCACCAACTGAGCCAGCCAGGTGCCCCAGTTGCGAGTCTTTTAAGTGGGACCAGCCTGCTGTGGGGAACCTCTGGAAGTCACATACAAAGGTACAGAACCACAGTATGCATTGCAATGTTTATGTATCCTATGCTACCGGCTTGGAAATGTGGGTAGAGAAAGAGAAACATGGTTTGAAAAGTATGGAGCTGAGCCTAGGGCAATGGGAATTTATTTTATTTTATTTATTATTTATTATTTATTTGACAGAGACACAGCGAGAGCAGGAACACAAGCAGGGGGAGTGGGAGAGGGAGAAGCAGGCTTCCCGCCGAGCAGGGAGCCTGATGCAGGACTCGATCCCAGGACCCTGGGATCATGACCTGAGCCGAAGGCAGACGCTTAACGACTGAGCCACCCAGGCGCCCCAATGGGAATTCATTTTAATCATCAAACGATTCTCTTTGCCCCTCTTGTCACAGCCTAAAGGTATGTGATTAGTTTTCTATTGCTGTGTGACAGATGACTACCAGCTCATCTGCTTTAAGGGCACTCAGTCAGTAGCTCACAGATCTGTAGGTCAGAAGTCTGGCATGACGAGGTTGGGTTCTCTGCTTGGGGTCCCACAAGGCTGTGATTAAGGTGTTGGTCAGGTACCAGGTGATTCTTAAAAGAAAAGAGTCGAGGGGCGCCTGGGTGGCTCAGTCTGTTAGGCGTCTGCCTTCGGCTCAGGTCATGATCCCGGGGTCCTGGGATCGAACCCCACCTTGGGCTTCCCTGCTCAGCGGGGAGCCTGCTTCTCCCTCTGCCTCTATCCCTGCTTGTGTGCTCTCTCTTGCTCGCTCACTCTCTCTCTAAAAAGATAAAAATAAAATAAAAGAGTTGAATAGGAGAAGCTTGCCAGTTCAGATGCTCCAAGAAGCCAAATTTGTGGCTTTCTTCACAAATCCATGTGAATGTATTCAGTAGGCATCCGGAGTTAGAAAAGCGCCCAGTCAGATCAGCCGCCATCAGAAAGCTCTGTTGTAGAAAAACTACGGTTCGGTGGGAACATGCAGCTTGCTCACAGGGCTTGATTTGCTTGCCCAGGCTGATAAGGTTGCAAAGGGGAAGGCAAGTCACTGCAGGGCCTCAGAGGTGTTTTGGTGGAAGCATCTAAGGGCAGCCAAAGGGGTCAGTTTTCTCACAGGTGTCCCCCTGAAAGACCTTAGAGTAGCCAGATCCAGCTGCTGATTTGATGTGCACTTGACAAGTCTTTGCCCCTCGATTTCTTCATCTGTGAAGTGGCTCATAGGAAGGATTGACTCTTGCCATAGGAGAGGAGACTGAAAGCCGACACCACACACAAACTTTGTCCCAAACTCTCACACCTCCCATCTGTTCTACTAAGGGCCTATTCATCTTTCCTAAAAATCATGTACTCACTCTCTCCTAAGAGGCCTATATCCCTGCTCCCCTTTCTCTATTAAGATGGTATTTAAACAATTCTAAACTGCCTCAGGAGTTATTTTTTTCCCTGGACCTCTCCCATGTACACATGAGGTATACATATTAATGAACTTAACGTTTCTTTCTTTCTTTTTTTAAAGATTTTATTTATTTATTTGACAGAGAGACACACAGCAAGAGAGGGAACACAAGCAGGGGGAGCGGGAGAGGGAGAAGCAGGCTTCCCACAGAGCGGGGAGCCCGACGTGGGACTGGATCCCAGGACCCTGGGATCATGACCTGAGCCAAAGGCAGACGCTTAACGACTGAGCCACCCAGGTGGCCCTAAACTTACTGAGCTACCCAGGTGCCCCGAAACTTACGTGTCTCAGTACAGGGAGCTCAGCCAAGAACTCAGAAGGGTAGAGGTAAAATTATTTTTTCTCCCCTGAAATACTAATATTTAAAAAAAAATCTTCCTTTCCCAAGCTGAGGGTTTATCTGGCTTGTGCTGTGGTGGCCGTGAGAACATGGCCCTCAGGTCTTCAACTACAGGGCGCTCACTTGACCACAGGCCCCGGGCCAACCCCTGAAGTCCGTTGCTGTGGATGCGCCAAGGCTACGCTCCCTATTGCTGCTCCCAGCCAGTGACTGAGCCCGACAGGGTACTAAGGCAGGCCTCTTCCTGGGAGGCACGGGACTTCTCTGATGGCCCACTTTTACTTAAGGACTCTCCTGAGACCTTGTGATAACTTCCCTAGACTAGATGGCAGGGCAGGATGCCACCACCCAAACTCTGCCCCTCCTTCACTTGGGGTCCAAACAGCATTGATCTGAATGGTCTCCCAGATCCCCCAGGCTTCTGCCTTTTTTCTCACAGGAGCTTCCCGCATTGAAATCCCTGCACGTTAACCCCATCTTGGTTTCTGCTTCTCAGGACTGACCATCCAATGGATTTATTGGCTGAAATTCTATTTCATTATGTTTCATGTTCTGATAACAACTAATTTCATATTTTCTCTAATATATCAAAAGTGATAAGCTGTGTTACTTGGTCATTTGAGCCCTTAAATTCTTCTGTAAATTCAGCTCGTTGAATTCTTTTTCATTCTATGTAAGTAATTCGGGTAATGCTGTAAGATAACATGTTTTTTTCAGTCATAGCTCTCAAAAATAGAAATTGCATGAAAATGTTATTCACTTGTCAAGTCTTGAAAAATTTCACATCTTTAGGGTAATTCTGATGCTTTGTTTCAGTTGGCACAGGAATCCATAAAAAAGTAGAAAGCACCAACTCTGATCTGCAAGGTGTAGGGAGGTAAAACTATCAATAAACCAAAGTTAAAGCTTCTTTTGTAGACCCGTTCTTGAGTAAATTTCTCAGTCCACCCGGAAGATGGTCCTGAGCTTCCTGCTTCCCGAGAGCACCACGACGTCCTTGAAGTGGATGCTGTCGATGTCACAGCAGCTGAATAGCTCCTCCCAGTCCCCAGGTCCCCAGGTCCACAGGCTCTCATGTGTACTAGGGTCCCACCTGAAGGGCCAGCCCAATCTTCTGATGTAATGTAATAGGATATTGATTTACAACACCAACTAACAAGTAGCTTTGCAAAACCAAAATCGAATCAAAAAACTAATCAAGTCTCTGGATCTAACAGCTGGTTTATAGAAAATATTGTCACCAGAACAATATAAACAGGTGCAGGGATGCAATCAGCCAAGTCCAAGATATGAAAGTTCTATAGGACAATCTTGTTTCTTCAACACATTAAGTACAAGGAGAAAAAAAATAAGAAGGTGGAGCATAAAAATGAGAGCAGGCTGTCCAGGTCTGGACTGAGTCATGAGCATGGACTCGTAGCAAAGAGAGTGAGCACTGCTGAGGGAGACAGGTGGGGGCTGGATGGGGAGAAAAGATCCTTTTAAGTCCCCCAGTCTCTGTGACACCACAGAGAAGCCTCTGAAGGGCTGGGCCGTGAGAGGGAGGAGATTCCCTTCTCCATCCCTGCATCCTCAGCTCCTGAATCCAAACCTGACCTCCCCTCCGGCTGTCTGAGGTTCAGGGAGGATGGCAAATTCTCCAGACCGCCGAGGGTGTCCACTGCTGCCGGGTACATTCATTTGACAAGTATTTTGGGGAGCAGCTACTATGAGCAGAGTGTGGGGCTGGGTAGAGGGCAAGCTGCAACAGTACAAGACAGTTTCTACCCTTCAGAGCCTTACAGTCTACCTAGATCCACAGGATGGTTAGCAGAAAGTGAACAGGCAGACCTTCTGGGCATGTGGTTGATGGATATTGACCGTGGCCTGGTCAGAGGACTTCTGTGAAGAAGGCAGGACTTAGCCACGGGGCGGGGGTGGGAGGGGTGAAGAGCAGAGGCTTCAAAGGAGGAGTCCTAAATCAAGGCTGTGCTTTCCAGAATGTCCAGAGAGTGAGAGCAGTGTGAGGAAGGATTGACACTTTGGGGTGATAAGAGTCAAAAGTAGAGAGTAGGCTGTGCTCTCCAGGACCCGAGTGGTCACCACCCTGGGAATCCAAGCCCCACTAAGACACACGTGGAAGAGAGACAGACAGACAGACACGCCTGAACAAAGAAAGAGGCAAAGCCCTAAGCATCTGGTTCACCAGATTTAGAAAAGGATGAGAAGGACCTGTCTTCCTTCACCAACACAGGAACTTTCACTCCAGGACCGGCAGGACACAGCGCTGCAGGACGATGATGAATTCAGTGAGAGAGAAGAGACTGTGCCTTCCGAGAAGCATCCCACAGCAATGCTTGCAAGCCGAAGCCATCGCAAGGATGTTATCATCCAGGGGCACTTGGGTGCCTCAGAGGGTTAAGCATCTGACTGTCAGTATCAGCTCAGGCCTTGATCTCAGAGTTGTGAGCTCCAGCCCTTCGTTAGGGGCCTACTCAAAAAAAAAAAAAAAGAATATTAGCATCTAGGGGTCAGAGGGAGGCAGTGTGTAGGCCAGGCCTGAAGCCATTTCCTACTCTTGACCTTCGAGGTTTTGCTCCTCTTTGAGTGGTGAGACCCCCAGCAGCAGTAGAAACAGGAAGAAAAGCGGGGGATTCTGGGCTTGGGACTCATCCCCGTCATGTTTCGGAGTAGCACAGCTTATGTGGACTTCCGTGGTGACACCAGGGACCGGGAATTTCACAGCTCCGGATGGCAGAGGCACTCCCTCCGGAGTGGTCACATGCAGGGTGTTGAAATGTTTCTGGGCATTTTGGGACTCCGGGATTGTCTGTTGGCCTACCGGATAGGATGCAAGGGCCCTGAGCCTTTCTCCACAGTGTTCTCAACTGCCAAGGAAGCACATACAGATTGAAAAGTCAGCAGGAACACAAAGTTCATCCTTGCTCACCCACTTTTATCTTTTGTTCTTACTCTCCAAGGGCAACGTCTTTGCCCAATTTGGCGTATAGCCGAGCAAACTTGGTTTTCCATTTTAGTAATTGCATAGAGGGCTATCCTGCTATTCAGCACCTTGGTTCACTCACCAGTGAATCATGGATCTTCTTCCCGGTCCCATGCATGTCTACTTCATCTTTTTTTTTAACAGTTATATAGAATTTCCTATGGTCTGCACGCAACAATTTGAAAATACTTTCTTAAGGAGACTGATTCCCTTTCTACCTGACTTTATCAATCTAATTCATTGGAGAAAACCCTGGTATGTAATGAATCCATTCTATGTAATGAATAACTGCAATGCATCTATGCATCTAAACAGATTCTGGCTCTGTGTCCTCTGTGGGAGCATGGAAGAAATAGTCACTGAAGTCAGTGCCTGTCATCTGTGGTTCAGATGAGGAACTTCAGTTGGCACAGAGGTCTGGGCCACATTGAATGAGGAGTTTAGAGGGTCAGCAAGGGCTGCCACTATTTCCCTGCCTACCCAGTTCCCTGTTCTCAGCTCTGCCACACTTTCTAGTAGATATTTATTAAATACATGTATATTCAGTAAATGTCCCTTTTCTAGTATTAATGAAAAGGGTATCAGTCCAGGATCATCCATAGAGGCTAAAACCATGGGCTGAAAGGTTTTTGGGGAACAGGATATTCACATAGAGAATAAATTTCAACCCACATTTTTTAAAAGAAGATTTCTTCATTTATTTCAGAGAGAGAGCATGCACGTGCATGAGTGGGGGAGGGGAGAGGGAGAGGGAGAGAAGCAGACTTCCCGCTGAGCACAGAGTCTGACTCAGGGGATCCATCCCAGGACCTGAGCCAAAACCAAGAGTCAGAGGCTTAACTGACTGAGCCACCCAGGTGCCTTCCACCCACATGTTTAATATGCAAATGTCATACAAATACACTCACCTTTTATCACCGTCATCATCATCATTTGCTATTCTTTGTATCTGTTGACATTCTGGAGACTGGCTTGGGACTAACTCACCTGACTTCCTTTTATCCTGGCTGAAGAAAACTTCTACCTCCTTATGCATGCTGCTGCGAGGTTGCCATTGTCTGTATTTTAAGCTCTCAGTTCAATGGTGGCCATGACCAAGATGGCCTAAATGTTCTAGTTCCCAGCTGGACAAATCTTAAAACAATCTCCTTCCTGGCTCCAGGCTCCTGATCTCCCTTTTCGTAGAACATTTTATTTAATTTTATTTTTTTATTTTTGCTTTTTAAGTAGGCGCCATGCCCAGCGTGGAGCCCAATGCGGGGGCCTGAACTCATGACCCTGAGATCAAGACCTGAGCTGCAATCAGGAGTCAGATGCTTAGCTTAACTGACTGAACCACCGAAGAGCCCCTAGAACACCTTTTTTTTTTTTAAACTTGTAAATTGTTTCTCCTCTTACCAGCCTTATAGCCCATGATTATCTTTCTCAAGGCCCTGGGAGCAATCTCTTTCAATCAAAGGAGATAGGGTCCTAACCTCCTGGTCTCTGCAGGAGGAAAGGAGCCTATGTTTGACAAGAAGACCATCAACTGGGAGGCTAAAGCAATAGAAACATTTTCTTTCTTTTTTTTTTTTTGAAAGAAGTAGCATGATTTTATCGAAATGTTTTAGTACAGTGTTGGATGAGCTTAAAATCCGATATTCTAAACCAATACAAACACTGCAAAGATACATTCCTGAATCTAGAGGACATCTAAACAAAGGCAAGTTCTAATAGGAGTATCTGCAAGTTGATTAACACACTTTCAGTTGGAGGGTGAGCAGCTGTGGTGTCTGTGTATTTCTGTGGCTCCCCCTGTTGACTAGATAACACGTGAGTCCAGCCCCCATTCAGCAGAGTTGGACGGAACCAAGACATTCGGTGGTTTTGCCTAACATTTGCCCACGAGCAACAAGGGCTACGCAAGTTTTGGGATCGGGCCGCTCCTGAGGCCACCTTCATCTTTCTTGAACTGAAACCATCGAATAGTTGAGGGCTACATTGCCACTGTGTATGGCCAAGTCTAGTCAAATTAGTTAATATATCAGAACTACTTGAAAACAAAAAGTGAGGCTAAAAGAAACAATCAGTTATTAATTCAATAATGATAATGCAAATTTTTATCTGAGGATTATTTTGAAACTAGCTCTCTGTATTAGACTCAATCTTAAGAGGAAATTATTATGTTTAAATCAATTTTTTCAGTCCTGTCAACATGTCTATGCTTGTATGCCGAGGCTGTCTACCTGTGCATGTTTGTAGCTACATTTTCATTGGTCTATGCATAGAAATTCCAAGAAATAGATATCTCTCATTTATCAAAACTAAAAATTACATACATCTAAGTAGGCTCTTTACATTATCAAGTCAACTCTTCCTAGAGTCAATCCATATTGCATAGCTGACTCTACCAGGCTAGAATACTATTGTTTTTCTCAAAAACCACTTTAAGGAACAGGAAAATGCTAGCCTCTGCAATGACCAAAACAAACATTTTCTCCCAGTTCTAGAGATTGGAAGTCCATGATCAAGATGCTGGCAGGTTGGTTTTCCTGAGATATCTCTCCTTTGGCTCCCATATGGCTGCCTTCTTGCTGTGTCCTCACATGACCTTTCCTCTGTGTGCACCCACTTCTGATGTCCCTTACCCTTCTTAGAAGGCACCAGTCCTACTGGATCAGGACCCCATCCTTATGACCTCATTCATCCTTAATTACCCCCTTAATGGCCCTGTCTCCAAATACAGTTACCCTGCGGGTTAGGGCTTCAACCTATGACTTTTGGGGGGACACAGTGGATTCCATAACAGAGACTAACTTTGATGGGAGCCACTTAGTGAACACTGGTGGTCTAATTACAGAGAACAACATTTGCAAACTCGGGAAATAACTCCATGTGCTCAACACATCCTGTTGATCAACCTCCAGGATTTTCCCACTAGTGTCCCCACCTCTTAAACAACTCCCGCCCTTTGTTTCAGTGGAGTGGAGTTCAGGCTGAGTTCTGGCCTCCCTCCCCTATTACAATAGCCTTCAATAAAATCTTCCTGGCCTGTTCAATGTTGTCTTGTGCACTTTTTGCTTTGACAGTTGGTATGTACAGATGTAGATGGGTTCTCTTTCCTATGAACAACCATGGTAAGTTTCTACATTTCAAAACCATCCTTCTAAAAGTTACCCTGTTTGTTATGGGTGTCTATGCTTTTATTTAGCAGAAATTACCTTGTTCCTTCAGAGCTCTAAGGGAATTATGTTGGTGCCAGAGTAATTTTAGGAGTGTGCTTTGTTATTGCTTTCCCCCCAACATTTAAAAGATAATTTGTAAACATACAGAGAAATTGATAGAATTTTATAGTGAACACCAATATACTGATCACCTAAGATTCTACAGTTAACATTGCACTCTACATGCTTTATCACAGACTATCCACCTGTTCATTCTTCCCTTCTTTCATCAAGGTATCCCTATTTTTGATACATCTCAAAGTGGAAGACATTACAAAGTGTGTCCCAAATGCTTCAGCATGCATGTCAATAACTAAAGTTCTTGTCTGCCTTTGAATGTGATCAAAAGGAATCGGTGAGCCTTATGATAACCAGGTTATTATAAATCATTAATATCAACAATTAACTACAACACATTCATCCTTAATAAAATATTAGTTAATGCTAGTATAATGCTTTCAAAGTTTACTGAGCCCTTTTAATTTGATCTTCACAGTGTTTCTGTGTAGACACAATCCCCTCTTGCTGGCTTCTGAGATTATGGGAGGGAAGTTGTGTGGAGCAAGGCCAGGCTTCTATGCCCCACAGAAGAGGGGAAAGTTAAGCCAGTGGAGGACAGCACATCAACACATTTGCATTATATACCCAGGCCTTCCAGTACAGCCTGCTTGCTGGTTCCCACCCTGGTGTTCATCTTTGTACTGACTCCTGCTTATCCTTTTGTCTAGATTATTTTTTCCATCTGAACAAGTGGTAAAATTCCTCTAGGGCTCAGAGAATGTCATCTGAGTTTCCCCAACCATTTCTGATGGAATTAATTTCCTCTCTTCTATGTTCTAAAAGTTCTGGGTGCTGTAAGAATACCATCCAGTGTTCTAGGTGGGTGTACATCTATCTGGCTCTCACACTGGGTTGATTAGTTCTTTTAGGAAAGGGAACATTCTTGTTAGCCTTGACTCTCTAGGAGAAGAACTTAAACATCCTAGATGTTCAGTGAAGGTTTAAGGAATTGATGTATTGAATTACTTTGGATGTAGCAGGTGCTGAGGACAACATCTCCTTGAAGTGTTAGGGACTTGACAAAAGCATTCACTGTATGTCTTTCAGGCCTACAATTCATGGCCCTAACCATGCCTCCATTCGCCTGAGCCCCCCCCCGGCCCCCACCCTGCCTCACTGAGTCTCTTGATCTATAACTAACAAGGTATATAAGAGCTCCTGCTTTTTCCTCAGGAATTTCATTTCGGACAACCTTGGCTCTGAAGTGGGGAGAAGAGCCCTAATAGTTCACTTCTCCTTGGAGCCCCTACCGACAGCTTCCTCAGATGCCATGAGGCTCCTCTGACAGTTTCTTCAAAGCTCTGCAGGCTTTCCCTGACTCTTATGTCACTGTGCTCCCCGAATCCACCTACCGCTCCTTTGCAAAGCCACCCACACAGTTTTTCCACTTCCAAGTACACAAATCTCTGAATTTTGATGTTGAATTTCATTGAAACTGTGAATTGTGGTCTTCTCTAACTCTGAAAGTGGGGGAAAGTCTGAGGGGTGCAGAAACTGGGGAGAGTCTGGCCCCAACCGGAGTTTCCCTAGGCCCTTCAACAAACACAGGATTCTCTCCTGAAGACCTGAGGATGATGCAAAGACCAGAGAGCTCAACTCAGCTCAGCAATAATCAAAACAATGGGCAGACATTGTTTCACCTTCTCTTTCTCTCCTGGACCCAGGGAGCTAGCTGTCTCTTAGCTGGGACTCTGGCCATTGCCAGCTCTTAGAGTGACTATTGAAAGCACTCTCTTTTGATCCTGTATATTATCTTACTAGTTCAGGGTACATGGAAAAATTATTTCCTTATATTAATTATATTATATTTCTTTGGCTCTGTTGCTGCTTAACAGATCTCCCCAAAAGTTAGTGGCTTAGAACACCAATAACCATTTATTTACATAGTTTCTGTGGGTCAAGAATTTAGGAGCAGGAGAGCTGGCAGGTTCTGGCTCAGATCCCCCATGTGGCTGCAGTCAAGGGTTAACTGAGGTTGTCCTCATCAGAAGGTTTGACTGGGGCTATAGGTAGGGATATAGGGCACATAGGTTTGACTGGTGCTTCTAAGCTGGATCACTCCTATGGCTGTTGGCAGGCGAGCTCAGCTTCTCATCACAAGGAATTCTCCATGGGGCTACTTGAGTAAAATGACAGTTGGGGGGGGCCCTGGGTGGCTCAGTCAGTTAAACATCTGCCATAGGCTCAGGCCAGGATTCTGGGAGCCCTGTGTTGGGCTCCCTGCTCAGCAGGGAGTCTGCTTCTCCTTCTCCCTCTACCCCTCCCCCTGTTGGTGCTCTCTCACTCTCTCTCTCAAATAAATAAAATCTTAAAAAAAAACCCAAACAAACAAGGGAGCAAGATGGCGGAGGAGTAGGAGACCTGGATTTCGTCTGGTCTCAGGAATTCAGCTGGATAGGGATCAAAGCATTTTGAACACCTACGAACTCAACAGGAAATCAAAGAAAAGAACAGCAACAACTCTCTGAACAGAAAAGCGACCACTTTCTGGAAGGTAGGATGTGCGGAGAAGTGAATCCGAGGCGAGATACGGGAGGATAGATGGCGGGGGAGGGGGCCTCCGTCGGCCGCTTCTGGCAAGTGATAGAGCCACGGAGCACAAAATCGGAACTTTTAGAAGTCGGCTCTGCTGAGGGACGTCGCTCCAGTGGCTAAGCTGGGGGTGGAACCCTCGTGGGACAGTGTGGTCTCAGGACCCTCGGGGTCACAGAAAGACCGGGGGTGCCTGAGTGCAGCAGAGCTCCCAGATATCGGAGCGGGGAAGCCAGCTGCAGAGACAGAGCTGAGGAGCGGGCTCTCAGCTTGGGGTTACCATAAACTGTGATCGGCGAAACAGTTGGGCCACTGCTCCTCCAGCAGGGACCAACAAGCGGCAGATCTGGGGAGACCCCCTTCCTCCCCTGGGAGGAGTGGCACAGGAGCGCACCGCAGGGATCTGCTGGGTTTGGAGACTCCACATGGAGTCGGGTGCCAGAGATAGAAACGCCAGTCACAGGCCGGGTGAGCACGGAGTGCGGCTGGAGACCGGGGACACGGGAGTGACTGACTGCTTTTCTCTGGGGGCGCACTGAGGAGCGGGGCCCCGAGTTCTCGGCTCCTCTGGGGCGGAGATTGAGAGGCCACCATTTTCACTCTCATCCTCCAAAGCTATATGGAAAGCTTGCAGGGAACAAAAGCTCCCGAGAGCAAACCTGAGCAGCTTACTTAGCCTGGACCGACAAGGGCGGGGCAATTCCGCCTCCGGCAAAGACGTTTGGGAACCACGGCAACAGGCCCCTCCCCCAGAAGATCGGGAAAAGCCAGCCAAGACCAAGTTTACCGATCAAGGAGAACGGGAGAACTCCAGCACTAGGGAATACTGCACATAGAATTCATGGCTTTTTTGCCATGATTCATTAGTCTTTCAAAGTTAATTTTTTTTCACTGTTTTTTTTTTTGAATTTTAATTTTTCCCTTTTCCAACCAACATCTTATCAATCCCTTTTAAAAAAAAACACATTTTTATTTTTCATTTTTAGAGTCATATTCTATCCCTTCAGAGTAGTTACCCTTATTTTTGGCATATATATATAAAAGTTGCTCTCTCTTTAAAATTTTGAGATACAGTTTCTTCTAACAGATCAAAATATACCCTAAATCTCTAGTGTATGGCTATGTTCTAGTCTCCTGCCTGATCACATTCTCTCCCCCACCTTTTTTTTCTTTCTTTCTTTCCTTTTTTTTTAATCCTCTTCTTTCTTTTTTCAAACATCTTCTTATCAATTCCTTTTTTAAAATTTTTTATAATTTTCATCTTTACAGTCATATTCCATCCCTTCATCGTATCAACCCTTATTTTGTACATATATGTCTTTCTTTCTTTAAAATTTTAGGAGGCACTTTCTTCTAACAGACTAAAATACACCCCAAATCTAGTGTGTGGCACTGATCTATGCACCAGCCTGATCATATTTGATCTTATTCTAGTTTTTTTTTGTTTGTTTTATCTTTTTCTTTTTTTTCCCCTCTTTCTTTTTTCTTTCTTTCCCTTTCTTTTCCCCTGGTTTCAGGTCTTTCCTGATTTGATTAGAGTATATTTTCTGGGGACATTGTTAACCTGTTAGCATTTTGTTCTCTCATTCATCTATTCTCCTCTGGACAAAATGACAAGATGAAAAAAATCACCTGAACAAAAGGAACAAGAGGTAGGACCGTCTGCCAGGGACCTACTCAATACGGACATCAGTACGATGTCGGACCTAGAGTTCAGAATCATGACTTTAAAGATACTAGCTGGGCTTGAAAAAAGCATGAAAGCTATTAGAGAAACCCTTTCTGGAGAAATAAAAGAACTAAAATCTAACCAAGTCGAAATCAAAAAGGCTATTAATGAGGTGCAATAAAAAATGGGGGCACTAACTGCTAGGATAAATGAGGCAGAAGAGAGAATCAGCGATATAGAAGACCAAATGATGGAAAATAAAGAAGCTGAGAAAAAGAGAGAGAAACAACTACTGGATCATGAGGGCAGAATTCGAGAGATAAGAGATACGATAAGACGAAACAACAATAGAATAATTGGGATCCCAGAAGAAGAAAGAGAGAGAGGGGCAGAAGGTATATTGGAGCAAATTATAGCAGAGAACTTCCCTACTGTGGGGAAGGAAACAGGCATCAAAATCCAGGAGGCACAGAGAACCCCTCTCAAAATCAATAAAAATAGGTCAACACCCCATCTAATAGTAAAACTTACGAGTCTCAGAGACAAAGAGAAAATCCTGAAAGCAGCTCGGGAGAAGAGATATGTAACCTACAATGGTAGAAACATTAGACTGGCAACAGACCTATCCACGGAGACTGGGCAGGCCAGAAAGGACTGGCATGATATCTTCAGAGCACTAAACGAGAAAAATATGCAGCCAAGAATACTATATCCAGCTAGGCTGTCATTGAAAACAGAAGGAGAGATAAAAAGCTTCCAGGACAAACAAAAACTAAAGGAATTTGCAAACACGAAACCAGCCCTCCAAGAAATATTGAAAGGGGTCCTCTAAACAAAGAGAGAGCCTAAAAGCAGGATGGACCAGAAAGCAATACAGACAATATACAGTAACAGTCACTTTACAGGCAATACAATGGCACTAAATTCATATCTTTCAATAGTTACCCTGAATGTAAATGGGCTAAATGCCCCAATCAAAAGTCACAGGCTATCAGATTGGATTAATAAACAGGACCCATCAATATGCTGTCCGCAAGAGACGCATTTTAGACCCAAAGACACCTCCACATTGAAAGTGAAGGGGTGGAAAACCATTTACCATGCTAATGGACACCAAAAGAAAGCTGGGGTGGCAATCCTTATATCAGACAAATTAGATATTAAAACAAAGACTGTAATAAGAGATGAGGAAGGACACTATATCCTACTTAAAGGGTCTATCCAACAAGAAGATCTAACAATTGTAAATATCTATGCCCTTAACATGAGAGCAGCCAATTATATAAGGCAATTAATAACAAAAGCAAAGAAACACATTGACAACAATACAATAATAGTGGGGGACTTTAACACCCCCTTAACTGAAATGGACAGATCATCTAAGCAAAAGATCAACAAGGAAATAAAGACTTTAAATGACACACTGGACCAAATGGACTTCACACACATATTCAGAACATTCCATCCCAAAGCAACGGAATACACATTCTTCTCTAGTGCCCATGGAACATTCTCCAGAATTGATCACATCCTAGGTCACAAATCAGGTCTCAACTGGTACCAAAAGATTGGGATCATTCCCTGCATATTTTCAGACCACAGTGCTTTGAAACTAGAACTCAATCACAAGAGGAAAGTCAGAAAGAACTCAAATACATGGAGGCTAAAGAGCATCCTACTAAAGAATGAATGGGTCAACCAAGAAATTAAAGAAGAATTAAAAAAATTCATGGAAACCAATGAAAATGAAAACACAACTGTTTAAAATCTTTGGGATACAGCAAAGGCAGTCCTGAGAGGAAACTATATAACAATACAAGCCTTTCTCAAGAAACAAGAAAGGTCTCAAATACACAACCTAACCCTACACCTAAAGGAGCTAGAGAAAAAACAGCAAAGAAAGCCTAAACCCAGCAGGAGAAGAGAAATCATAAAGATCAGAGCAGAAATCAATGAAATAGAAACCAAAAGAACAGGAGAACAGATCAACGAAACTAGGAGGTGGTTCTTTGAAAGAATTAACAAGATTGATAAACCCCTGGCCAGACTTATCCAAAAGAAAAGAGAAATGACCCAAATCAACAAAATCATGAATGAAAGAGGGGAGATCACAACCAACACCAAAGAAATACAAACAATTATAAGAACATATTATGAGCAACTCTATGCCAGTAAATGAGAAAACCTGGAAGAAATGGGTGCATTCCTAGAGATGTATCAACTACCAAAATTGAACCAGGAAGAAATAGAAAACCTGAACAGACCTATAACCACTAAGGAAATTGAAGCAGTCCTCAAAAATCTCCTACGAAACAAAAGCCCAGGGCCAGATGGCTTCCCAGGGGATTTCTATCAGACATTTCAAGAAGAATTAATACCTGTTCTCCTGAAACTGTTCCAAAAAATAGAAATGGAAGGAAAACTTCCAAACTCATTTTATGAGGCCACCATTACCTTGATCCCCAAACCAGACAAAGACCCCATCAAAAAGGAGAATTACAGACCGATATCCTTGATGAACATGGATGCAAAAATTCTCACCAAAATACTAGCCAATAGGATCCAACAGTACATTAAAAGGATTATTCACCATGACCAAGTGGGATTTATCCCTGGGCTGCAAGGCTGGTTCAACATCCGCAAATCAATCAACGTGATATGATACATTAACAAAAGAAAGAACAAGAATCATATGATCCTCTCAATAGGTGCAGAAAAAGCATTTGACAAAGTACAGCATCCTTTCTTGATCAAAACTCTTCAGAGTATAGGGATAGAGGGTACATACCTCAATATCATAAAAGCCATCTATGAAAAACCTACAGCGAATATCATTCTCAATGGGGAAAGGCTGAGAGCTTTTCCCCTAAGGTCAGGAACGCGGCAGGGATGTCCACTCTCACCACTGCTATTCAACATAGTATCAGAAGTCCTAGCCACAGCAATCAGACAACAAAAAGAAATCAAGGGCATCCAAATCGGCAAAGAGGAAGTCAACCTCTCACTCTTTGCCGATGATATGATACTTTATGTGGAAAACCCAAAAGACTCCACCCCAAAACTGCTAGAACTCATACAGGAATTCAGTCAAGTAGCAGGCTATAAAATCAATGCACAGAAATCAGTGGCATTCCTATACACCAACAGTAAGACAGAAGAGAGACAAATCAAGGAGTCGATCCCCTTTACAGTTGCACCCAAAACCATAAGATACCTAGGAATAAATCTAACCAAAGAGGCAAAGGATCTGTACTCAGAAAACTATAAAATACTCATGAAAGAAATGGAGGAAGACACAAAGAAATGGAAAAATGTTCCATGCTCATGGATTGGAAGAACGAACATTGTGAAGATGTCAATGCTACCCAGAGCAATCTACACATTCAATGCAATCCCCATCAAAATACCATCCACCTTTTTCAAAGAAATGGAACAAATCATCCTAAAATTTGTATGGAACCAGAAGAGACCCCGAATAGCCAGAGGAATATTGAAAAAGAAAAGCAAAGCTGGCGGCGTCACAATTCTGGACTTCACGCTCTATTACAAAGCTGTCATCATCAAGACAGTATGGTACTGGCACAAAAACAGACACATAGATCAATGGAACAGAATAGAGAGCCCAGAAATGGACCCTCAACTCTATGGTCAACTCATCTTTGACAAAGCAGGAAAGAATGTCCAATGGAAAAAAGACAGTCTCTTCAACAAACGGTGTTGGGAAAATTGGACAGCCACATGCAGAAGAATGAAACTGGACCATTTCCTTACACCACACACAAAAATAGACTCCCAATGGTTGAAAGACCTAAACGTGAGACAGGAGTCCATCAAAATCCTAAAGGAGAACACAGGCAGCAACCTCTTCGGCCTCAGTCGCAGCAACTTCTTCCTAGAAATATCGCCAAAGGCAAGGGAAGCCAGGGCAAAAATGAACTATTGGGATTTCATCAAGATAAAAAGCTTTTGCACAGCAAAAGAAACAGTCCACAAAACCAAAAGACAACCGACAAAATGGGAGAAAATATTTGCAAATGACATATCAGATAAAGGGCTAGTATCCAAAATCTATAAAGAACTTATCAGACTCAACACCCAAAGAACAAATAATCCCATCAAGAAATGGGCAGAAGACATGAACAGACATTTTTCCAAAGAAGACATCCAAATGGTCAACAGACACATGAAAAAGTGCTCAACATCGCTCGGCATCAGGGAAATCCAAATCAAAACCTCAATGAGATACCACCTCACACCCGTCAGAATGGCTAAAATTAACAAGTCAGGAAACGACAGATGTTGGCGGGGATGTGGAGAAAGGGGAACCCACCTACATTGTTGGTGGGAATGCAAGCTTGTGCAACCACTCTGGAAAACAGTATGGAGGTTCCTCAAACAGTTGAAAATAGAGCTACCATACGATCCAGCAATTGCACTACTGGGTATTTACCCCAAAGATACAAATGTAGGGATCCGAAGGGGTACGTGCACCCCAATGTTTATAGCAGCAATGTCCACAATAGCCAAACTGTGGAAAGAGCCAAGATGTCCATCGACAGATGAATGGATAAAGAAGAGGTGGTATATATACACAATGGAATATTATGCAGCCATCAAAAGGAATGAGATCTTGCCATTTGCAACGACGTGGATGGAACTGGAGGGTGTTATGCTGAGTGAAATAAGTCAATCAGAGAAAGACATGTATCATATGACCTCACTGATATGAGGAATTCTTAATCTCAGGAAACAAACTGAGGGTTGCTGGAGTGGTCGGGGGTGGGAGGGATGGGGTGGCTGGGTAATAGACATTGGGGAGGGTATGTGCTATGGTGAGCACTGGGAATTGTACAAGACTGTTGAATCACAGATCTGTACTTCTGAAACAAATAATGTAATATATGTAAAGAAAAAAAAGAAGAAGAAGAAGATAGCAGGAGGGGAAGAATGAAGGGGAGTAAGTTGGAAGGGGAGACGAACCATTAGAGACGATGGACTCTGAAAAACAAACTGAGGGTTCTAGAGGGGAGGGGGTGGGGGGATGGGTTAGCCTGGTGATGGGTATTAAAGAGGGCACATTCTGCATGGAGCACTGGGTTTTGTGCACAAACAATGAATCATGGAACACTACATCAAAAACTAATGATGTAATGTATGGTGATTAACATAACAATAAAAAATTATTTAAAAAAAAGACATTTTTCTTATGTCACAGCTATGTAAAAGAGATGTCTGAACTGACTCAGTGAGTTTCCTGCTCTGGGCTTCCCAAAGCCAATGTCAAGGCACCGAGCAGCTGGGCTCTTAGCCAGAGACACTGGGAGGAATCTGCTCATTCGGATTGCTAAGGAAATCCAGTTTCCTGGAGTTTCTGGCCTGAGAGCCCCCACTTCCTTGCTGGCTGCCAGCTGGAGGCCCTCCTTAACTCCTGTAGGGGCCTCCATCTTGCATATGGCCCCCCTCAACTCAGGGCCAACAATAGGGCGCCCCATCTCTCTACCTCTCCTTCTGCCACATCTCTCTTGCCTCCAGTCTGAGAAAGTCTCCATTTTGAAGGGCTCATGTGCTCCACTGGGCCCCTCAGATGATCTAGGATAATCTCCCTATCGTAAAGTCAACTGAGTAGCCACTTTAATTACATCTGCAAAGCCCCTTCGTAGCAGTACCTCAATTAACATTTGATGAGTGACTAACATGACACTTGGAGGAACTCTTCAGAATTCTGAATACCACCAGGTATTAAAAATATTTTTGAACATATAAAGCCTAAAGAATATTTTCCCCGGAAAGATCCAACTTGAAAATATCTTTTGAATAAAGTATTCCAATAGTAGGAGAAACACATCCAGGAGATTTAACAAGAGAAAAAAAGAATGAGTAACCAATTTTGCTAAATTTTTTATTTATTAAAGATAGTTAAAATTTTGTCTAAAAACAATTTTTACATTGTTAATTTGTTACAGATTATTGTTGCCCGAAAAAGGGGGGGTGGGGCACCTGGGGGGCTCAGTCCTTAAGCGTCTACCTTCGGCTCCCGTCATGATCCCGGGGTCCTGGGATCGAGCCCCCGCATCGGGCTCCCTGCTCTGCGGGAAGCCTGCTTCTCCCTCTCCCACTCCCCCTGCTTGTGTTCCTGCCCTCGCTATCTCTCTCTGTGTCAAATAAATAAATAAAATCTTTTTTAAAAAGGGGGGTGAAGGGTGAGGGGAGTTTCTATCACAGAAAAGAAAACGTATAGCAACACCTCAGAAATAAAAATCTGGGTAGTATCAGGGAAATGGAGTAGGAGGAAGCACACAGAAGAGATATGAAAACATGCTAAATAACTTTTTAGGAATGACCAAAAACAATGATAAATAAATGTAAATAAACATTAGTATGGATCAAAGTTTAAGGGCAATGATTATGAAAAGAAAAATAGAATGAATAATGTTTAAACCAGCAGAAGAAAACTCAGTACAGTAAAAGGAATGCCGGTGCGGAGAGGGAATTTTTTAAAGCATTATAAATGAAAAAGACGATGGCTGAGATAATTTCTACTGTATTAGTAATCACAATAAAGGTAAACTCCTAAACTCTCCAATTAAAAAACTGAAATTCTTAGGTTAGATTTAAAAATAATCCACAGCACACACTGTTTTCAAAAGACACCCTGAAAATGAAAAAAAAAAAAAAACAAACCAAAGATTAAAAATAAAAGGCCTAACCATCAGGGTACACTAGGTTTATTGCAGAAAGCAGAAACAACGTTCAAAGTTGAGAGGCTTAAAACTAACGTACACTAAAAATGACCCAGATGGTAAATTTTATGTGGTTTGACCATATTTACCATTTACCATATTAATTTTTTAAGTTATTTTTTAAATGCCATTTGTCTTCCTCGGGCCAAAGGTCCAGTGCAGCTCAGGAGGAAGACTCTGCTTATTAAAATAGACGAATAGCACTGAAAACCTCAAATTTTCTAAGAATCAGGGATGCCTGGGTGGCTCAGTCAGTAGTTAAGCATCTGCCTTTGGCTGCGTCAAGCATCCAGAATTACAGGGATTGAGCCCGCCTGGAGCCCCACCGTCGCCCCACCGTCGCCCCACCGACGCCCCACCTTCGCCCCATCTTCGCCCCGCCTTCGCCCCGCCTCCGGTTCCCGCCTTCGAAAAACTTTCCGTCTGCCTCCCCCACGCCCCTGCTCGCGCTCTCTCTCCCTCTCTCTCTCTCTCTCTCAAAGATTAAAAAAAAGAAAATTGGAAGAATCATTGCACACTTCCTCCTGGATGCGTGGACGTGCGGAGATCCAGAAACACTCGGATAAAAGTGTCCTGCGCAGCCCAGCCCCGGACAGGAAGCCCGATCTCCTTTCCGGCACCTGAGTTCGTTCAGAAGCCGCTCCGCTCCTCCACTTGGTCTCCTCCAGACTTGGGGTCGAGATGCAGCCTCCTGCCACCACCAGGTTCACGCTGGGCCTCCCGGTCCTGCTGCTGGTGCGCTGGGTCACGGCGGCGGCGGCCGGATCGGTCGTGGGCGCGACGAGCAGCGGGCGAGAGATACGTGAGTCCCGGGGTTTGGGAACCTCGTCGCCCGCTGGGGCCGGCGGCCCGCCGGGACTTTGTCGCCCTCTGGGACGGAAAAGCGGCGACCTGGGGGACTACGGACTGCCACCTCTGGGGGCGTGGCGCGCGGGGGAGGGGGAGGGGCGGCGGCGGGGAGTCTGCGGTCGCCCCCAGCCCCCCGCCTTCCTGTCGGGGAACCGGAGCCCGAGCCTCTGAGCCCCGGGCTATGGGTAGGACAGGGCGATCCCGCAGGGCCTGAACCCCACACAAGCCCGCGACCCGACCACTCACGTCACTTCTCCATGAGTCACCATCCCCACTGCTATCCACTGGTAGACTTCCCAGGGCACCTGAGCCAAGGTTCAAGGCACATGCAGCGCCAGGCCCTCCTTCACCGGCCACATCCCAGCACCACCCAGCTCAGGGTGGGCAGCTCTGATACCCCCTGACCAGAGACCTCCTGGCTACAGGTCCCTGGACCATACTGCAGCCTCTTGCAGGCTCACTTTCCCTGCCAGAGTGTCATTGCCTCCCTCGCTCACTAGGTGGTGGCTGTACCTAACATTCCAATGTGAGGATGTCGCCAAAGGCACAGAACATTTTCCTACAGTGTCACAGGGTCCTATGGCCCAAGAAGCAGGTCCAGTCATTCATCCATATATGGTCTATGGCTGCTTCACTTTGCTAAGGCCCCAGATTCGAGTAGGTATCACAGAGACCTATGCAATATTAATATATACAGAGAACCTTTGCACCAGGCTGGCATTTCAATGAAAATAGGATAGGCTTCAAACCCTGCATCCTTACAGAGGTTTTAGGGTTGGTACTCAACTCTGTCATTCCATCCAGGGTAGGGCACTGTTTTAACATTGTATTTGGAGGAAAGAGAAGACAGTGTGAGAATATTGTACTTGCATTTCCCTGCCCCCTAGCCCCCAACCCACAAGTAATTCAACTACAAACATTTTGCACTCCTGTAACGAATGTGGGGAACGTGAAAGGACCACTACGTGGGTGCCTGAACCGATGGTGTCACTGTGAATTCTCATTCTCTGCAGCACCTCGTGCCCCGCACCATTTCAGTAACAGGGGCCATGATAACACTAGGATCCCTGAGGACGATGTCAGCTCACACACGAGGTCCACTGACAATGCCTGCATGGTCTCTGCTCCCCAGTGTATACCTACCCCTACGAATGACCACATGACCCTTTGGGGAAGGCCAGCAGGAAACATTGCTCTTGCTGTTGACCAGAGGGTCCCTCCTGATTGGAAGCTGGCTTCTGCTTCTCCTAAAGGCTTCCAGCTCTGAGAAGTGGCTCAGGTCTGGAGCCTGGGCAGAGGATCCAGACTCTCTGTTGGGTGTTTGCTTTCAGCCTCTTCCTCATCCATCCTGGGGCTTGGTCTTTGTTTGTTTGTATTGTTTAAATCGAGCAGCCTCTGGGTTGGCTGTCCAGCTATTTTGCCTCTAGGATCACTGTGTTCTGTGAGCCAAAGGGATGGAGAGCTTTCTGTGGGGCAGGCCCTGAGCAGCATTCCAAGCTCTAGGATCATTTTCAATCATGGCCGCCTCCCTGCTTCTGACAGTTGAGCGCCTGTATCTCAACTCTCTTATTTCGGGATTTTTCACCCCATTACTCCTGGGCCCCTATTTCTGCAACACCGTCTCCTACCGCCAAGCTGGGCCATCAGAGAGACGTCACTGAGCTTCTTGACAATGAGGGTGCCCTTCTCACGGTGCAGTCTTCATGAGTGCGGTAAAGAGTCCTCCTGACCTCTCCATGAGCATAGTTGGAGGACATGTTTTTAGTTTTGTTTTATGCATTTCCTGCTATATTTGTTCTGTCAAAGGCTGAGGGACGCTGGTATCAGCCTGGTAGACACAGGGGACATTTCAATGGCTATGTGGTTTCCTGCCAGGCAGAGGCCTCCTGATCCTCCTCAAAGCCGGGAAGGGTGCCACCTCTACTGCTGGGCGGCAGGGGGAGGCTGTGCAGGGACAGTCCTGATTCTGCTAGCTCAGCCTGGCACACATCCGTTGCTGTCACGTGGATGGCCGAGCGGTGCCTGCCGGTCATTGTCTTCCAACCCCAACCTCTACCTGTGCTTTCCCTTCGCAGATGCTCTCTCTCTTTCCTACAACTTCAACATCACATCTCAGGCCAGGCCTGGACAACCATGGTGTGAGATTCAAGGCCTGGTCGATGGAAACCAGTTTCTTTCTTACGACTGTCGGAGCAAGGAGGTCCAACCGGTTGGTCCTCTGGGGATGAAGCTGAGGGACACGGCGTTTTGGGAGAGACAAAAGGAAATTCTGGAAGACCTGGTGGAAGAGCTCAGAAAGAAACTGCTGGACATCAGAACAGGGATTTTCACTAAGAGCCGTAAGTCTGAAGGCCCAGCGCAGAAGGAGAACAGTTTGGTAGGGCCGGGGGGCTAGGGTGTTCATGTAAAACTTAGAAGCGGGTCCCACACACGCGGCCCAGCAGCCAGGGCTGACAAGGAGGACCGAGCAGGGCCGGGAGGGCCGAAGGGGAGCTGAGGAGTACACAGCAGGGGGGACAAAGGATTGGTCAACACCAGAGGCTGACTTGTTTCCCACGGTGGGCGCGGGGGGCAGATCCTCTCACCCTGCAGGGCAGGCTGATGTATGAGTGTGGACCGGACAGACAGCCCAGAGGATCCTGGCAGTTTGCCTTCAATGAGCAGATAACCCACCGCTTTGACCCGGAGATCAGAAAGTGGACAGTGGTGCATCCTGGAGGCCAACAGTTCCAGGGCACATTGGACAAGGACGAAGAGCTGACCGGCTTCCTCATGAGGATCTCCAACGGAGACTGTAAGGGCTGGCTCCAGCAAGTATTGGAGCACTGGGATGAAATGCTGGAGAAAACAGGTAACTCAGAAGACTGGATGGAGTGCTGCTTCTCTTGAAATGACCTCCACCTTCCCCAGTGTGTATGGGGGCGCTCGCCGGGGGGGGGGTTGTCTGAGAGAGAGAAAGAAATTGATTCATCCATGGCAAATTCTTCTTGGCAGAATAATGGCACAGGAATGTTCTAGCATCCTTCCTTTCCCTTCTCACCTCCTGGAATCACTTCCTCGCTGCATACACCTTTGTCCTTGGGTATTGCTTGGATTTCTTGCTGGCCCCAAACAGGGAGGCATCAGACTGTTGCCAGAGATTGTCTTCTTACTGATTCCTTTTTCGGGAATCGTTGTCTTTTTCATGTCACCTGGTGGGCTGCTGGAAATCCTTCAGTGCCACCTGGACTGTTAGCTCCTGAGAGGTGGTCGCTGTCACCATCCTTGTCCTGCATCACCTCCTGTCTGTCACAGCAGGAGAGACTGGTTACATGGCAACCCCTGCTTCCCTGTTGGCTGTAGGAGCCCCCGGGGGACAGAGCACATTCCCCCCCACCCCCGACAGCAGGACTTGTCACAGCAGCTGCCACAAGGAGAGTGACAGACCCCGTCTGCCTGGTAGGGTGGACCTGGGCCAGCAGGAGCCAAGGGAGCCTCCCCCAGTTTGGGGTCCGGACCGGGGCTCTCACTCTTGCGTTTTCATTTCAGCGCCACCAACCACTCAGCAGGACACGGCCCCGGCCAGGAACACGGCCATCGGACCCGGCACCTGGATCCCCACCCTGCTCCTCAGCTGCGCAGTCCTAATTGGCATCCATGTCGGCCTCCTTTAGAGGTACAGGTCCGGAGAGCAGATTGAGAGGGAAGGGAAGGCAAATGGCCTGGGGTGAGCCCAGGGAAAGGTGAATTCCCAGCCTGCCCCCTGGCCACTCCCTGAACCTTCTCACAGGGCAATGGGACCAGGTGAATGAGAGCTCATATCACGTGTTAGCAACAGCTTGGACAAGCTCAGCCCTGAGTTCTGATATGGCCTCACTGTGAAGGCCACTGGGAAAGGGGAGGGGCCCACACCACTGCTTAAGGCCTGTTGGTGCTAAAGGGATGTAGGGAACTCAGGCCTGGCTCTCTGTAGAGAGTCAATTTGGGCCCAGGGTGGGTGGTGTGGGAACAGCAGGGACACACAGCATGAGCCGGATTCACCTTTGAGTGAGCGCAGCATGGCGGCTTCATGTGACGTGTCCAGGAGAAGGGGACTCCATACGGGCAGTTACAAGGAGAGGGGCCAGCGTCCAACCCCAGGAGGAGGGTTGTGGGAAGGCCTCTGCAGACCGCTCAAAGGGCTGGAGAGTAGGGCCGTGTTCCCCCAGAACGTGGCTTGGGTCTTCGCATGTAAGGCAGGAAGTGAACAGTAGAGACCGTGCCTGACGGGACTAGATGGAGGCCAGTTCTCCGTGCCACAGTGGGAATCCGGGCTGAGGCTGGTGCCGTCCCTGGCGGCTAGCTTCCCGCAGACCTCAGATCCTGAGCCACTGAGCAGCCCCTGCTTTGAGCAGAGCTGGCCTGGAGATGGGGGGGAACTGAGTTGCGCTGTGTGCTCCCAGCGGAGCCGGGCCAGGAATGGATGGGATGGGGGAAGGGATCATCATACTAAGCTCTGTGTGCTGCTCGCTAGGAGGCTGACCGGGAAGGGAAAAGAAGGATCTCTGGCCACCCTGTTCCCCAAGGTTAGATGTGTCAAGGGCAGGCCTCTGTCTTCTGTCGGATGCCCCAGCAGGTCCTTTAGGGCCTGGCATGAGAGGGAGCATTAGAACGCGAGTCACGTGAGCACATTGATTTCTTACTCACTTTAGTCCTGAGCCCAGACCCTTGGTAACAGGGCCTGGGGCTGACTCAGTGATTTGGTTCAGGAGGGAGGAGGTTTGTAAAGGTGGCTGGACCCAGGGCTGGGGACATGGCTGGGGGGAAATGCATGCCCCTGGGCGCGGGCTGGGCTCTGGGGTAGGGAGTGCTGGTGAAGGGCAGCCCCAGGACAAGGGACCCAGGATTTCCTCAGCCACGGAGACAAACACCTGTTCTTTCATCCTTGCAGGACAAGGATGGTGACAGCGACCACCTCTCAGGAGCTGACAGTCCAGGTGGCAACTGAAGGATTTCCAGCAGCCTACCAGGTGACTTTTCTTAGGCTGCTGAGGCTACCAAGAAGCCCCTGAGGCGGGGACCAGCTCAGCAACTCTGCCTTGGGGCTGGCTGCCTTTGGATGAGCTGCTGTTCATTTTTAGACCATCAGCGCTCTCGAGTTTACAAATCCAGAGACCTCAGTCCGACCACGTGGTGCAGGACAGGGAACCTCCCATGTCCCTTCTTGCATGTGGTGGCGTTCCTGTTCAGTACTTTCATTTGGCATATTTTATGCCACTTTCTCTCTTTGGTGCTAGGTGATGGTATTCTTGTGCTGAAATATTTAAATGCTTGCCCAAGAAATCTCAATGAAGAAAACGTTTTCCATCTTGTTCTTGGTTATGGAATGTCAGATTTTTCTCTGTGGGATGACCTTGTTCTTGCACAGACTATTGCCAAAAAGATATCCTTTGGAAGCTATGTAAACTCAGGGATATTTTCTGTGTCCTCACTGTTTAAAAATTTTTTAAATACTTTATTGAACTATAGTTTACATTCCTTAAAATCAACCCATTACCTCATTGCTTCTAAATGGAATCCTTTATAATGTGATTGTTTTCGGGGGCCTGGGTGCCTCAGTCGGTAGGGTGACTGCCTTCAGCTCAGGACATGATCTCAGGGTCCTGGGCTGGAGTCCTGTTTCTGGTTCCCTGCTCAGTGGGGAGTCTGTTTCTCCCTCTGCCCTCCTGCTTGTGCTCACACGCTCTCTCCCTCTCAAAAATGAATAAATAAAAAAAATCTTTAAAAAATATATAATGTTATTATTTTCTTCAGTAATTTATTTCCATATACATATATCTAAAGAAGCATATCTCTTATAAAATATTTAACTCGGAATTTGTTTTATATCCCATAAGAACTCATGGAATTTTGTTTTTCCTCCACTGTATGGGGTAAATATAAGTGTGATTCTGCTAGATTTCTTGTGGAGACAGAGAATTTAAAGATCACTGAGAAGTCAACTTTCAGGCAGTCATCTGTCAGTGTCAAATATGATCCTGACATGTCGGCATTTAACAGATATTCTGGGAATGAAGCAATTGAGAACCTTCCTGATTTCCCTAGGTCCCCCACCACAGCACTGTCTCTCCTGTCATCCTCCTTTGGTGCACAGTGAGTCTTCACAGCAGAAACAGACCTGCTTCTAACAGTTGATTTATTCCGCTCTGAACAAAGGATTGGTATCTAATATATACAAAGAGCTCCTGTGAATAAATAAGAGGTGTAGTTCTCCTAAGATTTGTGCAAATGCTTAGAGCAAGCAACAGATGGTAAATCAGCCTATGAAATCATTGAACATACCACAAATAATCAAGATAAAGAAGAAAATAGGATGCCTTACACCCACATCAAAGTGACAAAATTTTAAAGATAAGCTATAGCAAGTGCTGGCCAGGAAATGGAATAACAGCAGTTTTCTTACTTGTTGGTAGGAGTTTAAATGTAATCACTCATTTGCCCTATATTTCACCCTATCCAGACAGTGGTTGATGTGTTCATCCTACTGCATGGTAATCCTGGTGTTAGTTTCAGGCTAGAAACACATGGGAACCAAAAAGCAATGGAGATGTATGGTTGTTTACTGTAGGGCTATGTGTCATAGCAAAAACTTAGTAATATGATATCCAGCTGATGTACAATATATACAATATGTTAGGAGATTTCAATTTCTCTCTACTTAAGACTAAATCTGAACTACTGTCAAAAAATGACACAAAGATGGGTCAAAACACCAGATGAACAAAGCTTTCAAATAAATATTTGAGAAATTCTGGACAACATACACTCACAGTGGCCTCCTAAATCTAAATCTCTTCACCTACATTTAAAAATTAAACCAATCAACCAAAACCCTCATCTTCAGCACATCCAGGAAATGGAAAACACCTACGTCCATTGATCTCTTTGACCGTATTGGACATTGCTGGAACAACTTGAAGCAGAGTCTGAGGACGAGGAGGCATTCAGGTACCGTGAGACCTACTAGGAGATGATCCTGTGGTGACCCAGGAGAATGTCCTGGTTTGTGGGAAATACATCCTAAAGTGTGTGGCGTTAGAAGACCTCACGGAAACTGGGAGGACATCTGTGTGACAGCTCACTGTCATATGGTTCAGGAAGAAAAGTGTTCGGTACTAGACTTACAACGTCTTTAGAAGTTTAGGCTTGTTTCAAAAATTTGTATGGTTCTGAAAAATGGGGACATAAGAAATACTTCAATTTCAGGATTTGATGTAACAAGATAAATGACTCCAAAAAGCTCCTGGTCATTTTTTTAAAGGCAGGTCCTCCTTCTTTGTTTCCTTCTCTCTCTCTGTGCTCCAGCCTTCGGCAGCCTCTCCCTCCTCTACCTCATCAGCATGGTCAGCCCAGGCCCTTCTAGAGAGGAGAGCAGCTGAGGACTGGAATTGGGACGTGTGCACACTTAATCTCTACAGACCCCGGCCCTCACTTTGGTGGAGATGGCAGGCAACTGAATCACCCTCTAAGTCTTCTGTGAACAATGTGTTCCCAATGATTTTTCTGCTTGAAACTCATGACTGCTAAGGGATTTCCCACACAACCTCCCTGGCCCATTTCACCTCCTGAAATCTCTTCCTCTCCAAAACTCTAAGGTTCTCACCATCAACCTCCAGGCTTTCTGTTCTAGAACCTTCCTCTGTCAGGTGTTCTGGATCACACGGGCCAACAGCCTGTACCCCGTGAAAACTGGGCACAAATATCACCTGCCATTAATCTTCCTTACCCCTCTTTTTAGTCAGACTTCTCCAGAGAAATAGAACCAGTATGACGTGTAGACAGGCAGAGAGATAATAAGGGATCGACTCATGTGCCTATGGAGGCCGTCAACTCGACATCTGCAGTGTGGGCCAGCATACTGAAGCCCAGGAGACTCAATGGTGCAGACGGAATCTGAAGGCAGTCTGTGGGAGAACTCCCTCTTCTTTGCGGGAAGTCATTCTTCTTGTTCTCTTTAGGCCTTCAACTGATTTGACAAGGCCCAGCAATGTTCCGGAGGACATTCTCCTTTACTTGAAATTCACCAATTTAAATGTCAATTTTATCCAAAATACTAAGTGACCAGACAAAATTAACCATCCCACATCCTCAGACTAAATTAATCATCCTCTCTTTCCTTCTGTGGGTCCTCACAACGGAGTCCAGAGTAAGTATATCAACCTGGTATTTGCTTCAGCAGCACATATACTAGAATTGGAACAATAGAAGGTTAGCATAGCCCCTGCACAAGGATGACATGCAAATTCATGAAGAGTTCCATATTTTTGGGTCGTTGTTGCCATTTTAGTACTTTGTTCTCTTGTTCATCTATTCTTCTCTGGACAGAATGACAAGACGGAAGAACTCACCTCAGAAAAGAGAACAAGAGGCAGTACTGACTGCCAGGGACCTAATCAGCATGGATATAAGTCATATGTCAGAACTAGAGTTCAGAATAAGGATTAAAAAGACACTTAGTTGGGTTTAAAAAAAGCATAGAAGACACTAGAGAATCCCTTTCTGGAGAAATAAAAGAACTAAAATCTAATCAAAGGGTAAGGGAAGGGAAAAATAAAGTAAGGGAAATCAGAGAGACAAACTATTAAGAGACTCTTAATCATAGGAGACTGGGGGCTGCTGGAGGGGATGGTGGTGGGGGGGATGGGGTAACTGGGTGATGGGCATTAAGGAGGGCACTGATGTAATGAGAACTGGGTATTATATGCAGCTGATAAATCATTAAATTATGTCTGAAACTAATAATACACTATATGTTAATTAATTGAATTTAAATTAAAAAATGAAGAAAAAATAAAATGACATTAAATGTATGTATAATAAAAAAAAACAAAAACAAAGGCAAAGAAGCCTGTTATGTTACCTGCTCCTGAGAGAAATGGCTTTATAAAGAGGTGGTAATATCCTGTCCAGCCCCGGGAGCTTGAGGGGGTGTCTCTGGTGTGTGCCCACTGCACTCCGGCTGTGGTTTGACTGCTCTCTCCCTCAGGTCAGGCTTCTGTTGAGTTTCTCCCTGCCTGCAGTGGGGAGTGTTTGGACCTTGGCCAGAGTCTGTTTTAACTTTTAACTGGGTGTGCCTGGGTCTACTTGTTAAAGGGACCTCATGCTATTTCCACTAGAGCTGAAGCTTACAGCCCTCTAGGATCAGTAGACTTGGTGCGTGTGGGGGTTTGTGCTCGTTCTAGTGGGGGGCCCGCTGCTCTGGTTCTCAGGCACACTTGCCCTAGTGAAGAAGCACCTGCAGAGTGCAGGGGGTGGGGCGAGGTGTAAGGGGCTCAGGCCTCCACCGTGCTGCTCCCTGAAGTCAGTCCCCCTGATGGGTGGGGAGTAAAAATGGCTTCAGCCCACTCCCTCCTCCCCAAAGAGGGGAGTTTGCACCTGCCCCTGTTTGGGAAGCTCTCGCAGAAGAGTGAACAATCTCCCCTCGTGTGTCCCAGGCATCCCGCAGACGCCTGCCTTCACCCTGTCAGCGTCCAGGGCTGTCTGCCCCCCCAGAGGGGCAGCGTACCTGTGCTCTGTGCCAGGCACACCGGCCAAGTTTCAAAACTACAGACTTCAGGGACCTGGCGTGGCAGCTGATCCCTTGGGGGAGGGTCTCCCATGCTGGGACTGATGAAGCCTCTCCCAGAAAGGAAGCCACACCATTGTGCTCCCCTGCCCCTTAGCATAGTGGCAGAGACACCTCCTGAGGGCCACTAACCTTGACGCTGGCTTTTGGCCGCACTTTACTCCAAACCCCAAGCTCTTTTGTGCCCTCAGAGACAAGGCCACTTCTCTCAGATGCTCTCTAAGGAGCGAGGACCCTCTTTCCCAGTGTGTCCCAGGAGATGCTCAGATTGCACCGTCATCTTCCGGGTTACCGGCCCTCCTTCACAGAACCACCGCTATGCCTGTCAGGCTCCACACCAGCCACACTGCCGACTTCTAAAACTCCAGTCTTTGAGCTCTGCTGGTTGTAAAAACTCACTATCATCAACTCATCTCGTTTTCCCAGTCAGTGGCTTTGGGGAAGTGTTTTCCTTGTGTGACCCCCTGTGTGCACCTCCTTCCTTCTGCCTCTCTCTATCACTTCTCTCCGTAACCAGGGCTCCCTCCCCTCTGCAGGGCCTGCAATGCTTTTCTACCCCAGATCAGGCCTCCGCAACTCCTACCTTCCACCATGTGGCCTCCTCTCTCCCTCTTGTTGTGTAGTTTGCTCTGTCGGTCCTCAGATCGCTGTCTTGGGTGTTCAGAGTGATTTGATATTTATCTAGCCGTGTTCGAGGGATGAGGGAAGCCTAGGGTCCTCTTACTACCCCACCACCTTAGCTCCCCTCTCTAACATTGTTTTATTTAAAAGACTTGAGGTTGTCTCTCAAAGGAAAGAATCCCCGAGGTTCTCTAATGTCATATAGTATTTTTTTAAACAATGAACAGGATCATGATGCTGACAAGTATCTCATTTCCAATACCAAAGGAGAAGTTGCACAATAGTCTCTTTGTGTCAGAATTCTTGACCTGCCACGCCAGGCCCCTAAAGTCTGTAGTTTTGAAACTTGGCCGGTGTGCCTGGCATAGAACACAGGTGTACTGTCCTGCTTGCGGGGGGGGGGGGGGGCAGACAGCCTGGACACTGACAGGGTGAAGGCAGGCGTCTGCAGGATGCCTGGGACACACGAGGGGAGATTGTTCACTCTTCTGCGAGGGTGATGCTTAACCAGTTAGAAGGCAAAGTGCAGGAATCCCAACAGTTAGCACCAACAGAAAATAGCATTAATGTTAAGAAAAAGTGCAGAGGAGGATTATCATGACCCGGAATGAAGGCAATGAAATGTTCCGTCTCCTCCATAATCATGATGATCTGGAGGATTCTCACTTTGCCACAAGGATTGAAGCTCCCGTTGGTTGACATGAACAGCAGGTGCAAGAAAGGCCACCCACCAGAGGGGAGAGTGGGTGAACGAGAGCACATCCTCTGGGGCTTCTTGTAGCAACTTCAGCCCCTAAAAGAGAAACAGGAGCTTATTCCAGTGGCTGAGGAAATCCTGGGTCAGTCCTCCTGCCCTCCCCCCCACTCCCCTGCAGTCACTCCTTAGCTCAAAGACTTGCCCTCACTGATGGTCACGCATCACAACCACACCTCCCCAAACCCTGGGTCCAGAGCCTGAACAGACTCTTCCCTCATTTGCACAACACAGAGTCAGCTCCAGGTTGAACAGTGGGGCCTAAGACTAAAGCCAGGAATGAATCGTCTGTTTCCTTTCCTTAGAGCTTGACCCGCCCTTTTTTTTTTTTTTAAAGATTTTATTTATTTATTTGAGAGAGAGAGAGAGAGAGAGAATGAGAGACAGAGAACACAAGAGGAAAGAGGGTCAGAGGGAGAAGCAGACTCCCCGCTCAGCCAGGAGCCCGATGTGGGACTCGATCCCGGGACTCCAGGATCATGACCCGAGCCGAAGGCAGTTGCTTAACCAACTGAGCCACCCAGGCGCCCCAAGCTTGACCCGCCCTTTGATCAGAAGCCATAAAGGAAGGGCTAGGAGCCCTACTCAAAGACAGGGACCTGGATCCTAGGTCCTGTATCACTGGAGAGGGTTTTAGACACAAATCCATCTTCCCCTGTCTTCAGGCTCTCCTCACCCTCGTAGCCGAACACAAGTTTCGAGTGTGACGTGTGACTGCCCTTGCCCTGCCTCATTCTTTCCTGGTCCAGTTCAGGTGACGGCATCCAACTCCAACAGCTGCTCAATCCTACCTACCTCCTGAGGCACCTCTGCTCAAGGCGGGGCGGTTCAGCTGGTTTGGGCCCCGGGCTCTGCAGGACACTAGCTGCCAGGTGAGAGCACCGGGCCTGAGCCAGGTACCCCAGGGGTCCAAGGAGCTCTGGCCTTCTAATCTCATCCTGGAGAGTCTCCCCATTGGCCTTCTGTCTTACCTGCCAGTGCCCAAGCTGAGTTGTGTGTTCTACTAAAATCCTCCAGGGAGACCTGAGCCTGCGGCCTGTGGGCAGTCCTGGGCTTCGCCCTGCCCCATGAGCACAGTCCTCTTTTATACCAGTGTTACGGGACCTAGCAATTCAGAGAAACTGTTCCATGATTCTTCTATTTTTTTAAAAAATTATTTGAGAGTGAGAAGGAGAGGGAATACGGGCAGCGGCGGGGTGGGGGGGTGCAGGGTGGGCAGCGGTAGAAGGAAAGCAGGGAGCAGCCTGGGCCCTGAGCACTGAGCTGGAGGCCAGGCGGAGGCCACGAGGGGAGGTTTGCCTCTATCCTGCCAACCAGGGCATCCTGGGATCCTCACCTGAGCAGAAGGCAGATGCTTAATGGACTGAGCCACCCAGGTGCCCCAATAATGGCTTCTAATAAAGAAATCAGATTTTGTCATAGTCAGTAAATGAGATATCATATTTACTAAGTGACTCTTTGACCTGCATTATGTAAATGTGGAGAGGAATTGGCTTCCAATTTTAGACTAAATTTGATAAGTAAAATTTTAATGAACATTTTAAATAATGTGATATTAAAGATTTACTGTAATAAAAGATACAGAACAAATATACAGTTCAGTAATATTAACTACAGTCACTATGCTGCCCTTTAATTCCCAGAATTTACAAGCCTCATACCTGGAAGTTTGTACCTTTTAACCACCTTCGCCCATTCCCATTGTCCTTCTAAGTAGAGTTTTCTTGATTGTTTGTGAGATTTTCAATCTTTTCATAGGCTTATTTGCCATGTATTGCAGCTACGGAGAACCAGACAAGTTCCAATGTGTTTGTAGGAGCTCTTTATATATTCTGGATACTGATCCTTTGTCCATGGACAAATAAAACAACTTTTAGAAGCAGATGTTTCCTTCATGAAGACTCTCTGTGCACTGAAGGAGGTGAGTCGGAGGGGAGGTGATCAAAGGAGAATCACTCCTAGGGATGTGCGGGCCGGGGGAATCCGAATCTCATTGCTTCATTTCCAGAATTTTTCCTGCACCCAGGGTGTCAGGATCATGTTGGGACTTACAGACGATTACTTGAGTGGTGGTTTCCAAGCAATTCTTAAATTGTTTCCCCAAGAAATCTAGCAGAATCACTAGTTTTTATTTACTCCTTAACATGGAGGGAGACTGAATGCCATTTATTTCCACCGGGTTATAATGTAAACTTCTGAAATAAGTTGACCTTTATTTAATTAATATTTTATTTAAATGCTTATTTAAATATCCATTAAAGGATAAATTACTAAAGGAAACTATCAAATATAAATGTGTTCTATTTATTTATTTATTTTTAAAGATTTTATTTTATTTATTTGACAGAGAGAGACAGACAGTGAGAGAGGGAACACAAGCAGGGGGAGTGGGAGAGGGAGAAGCAGGCTTCCCGCCGAGCAGAGAGCCCGATGCAGGTCCCAGGACCCCGGGACCACGACCTGAGCCGAAGGCAGACACTTCACAACTGAGCTACCCAGGAATCCTAATCTTGTTCTATTTAAAAGACCTGAGTTTCGGGGCGCCTGGGCGGCTCAGTTGGTTAAGCGACTGCCTTCGGCTCAGGTCATGATCCCAGGGTCCTGGGATTGAGCCCCGAATCGGGGTCCCTGCTCCGCGGGAGGCCCGCTTCTCCCTCCCCCACTCCCCCTGCTTGTGTTCCCTCTCTCGCTGTCTCTCTCTCTCTGTCAAATAAATAAAATCTTAAAAAAAATAAAATAAAAGACCTGAGTTTCAAAAGAGAGAAATAAGCCCTGAGATTTTACTTTCACACAGTATTCTTTTAACAATGAACAGCTCATGATGTTCACAAGTGTCTGATTTCTAATACCAAAGGAGAACTTGGGAAATATTCTCTTTGTTCAGAATTCTTGTTCAAGGCAAAGTGCAAGAGTCCGAACAGTGAGCACCAGAGCATCAGTGTTAAGGAAAAGTGCAGAGGAGGATCATCATGACCGAGAATGAAGGCAGTGAAATATTGTATCTCCACCATAATCATGGTCTCCTGGAGGATTGGAGGATTCTGCCCTTGCCACGGGGATTGAAGCTCCCGATGGTTGACATGAACAGCAGGTGCAAGAAAGGCCACCCACCAGAGGGGAGAGTGGGTGAATGAGAGCACATCCTCTGGGGCTTCTTGTAGCAACTTCAGCCCCTAAAAGAGAAACAGGAGCTTATTCCAGTGGCTGAGGAAATCCTGGGTCAGTCCTCCTGGGCTTCTTCCTCCCCAGTTACTCCCTGGCTCAAAGCCCAGCTCTCACTGAGGGTCAAGTATCACCTTACGGTTCCCCCAACCCCTGGACCCCCCAATCTGTGGGTCCAGCAGCCTGAACACTCTTTCCTCATTACCACAAACAGTCAGGCCCAGGCCCTACTACTGAACACCCGGGCTCAAGACTAAAGCCACCAATGATTCATCTGTTCCCATTACATAGATCCTGGCTCCGCTCTGGTGGGAAGGCCTAAGAGAGTGGCTGGGAGCCCTACCCGGAGAGGGATGTGGATCCTGGTTCCTGTAGCCTTGGGGAAGGTTGTAGGCCAAGATCCTCCTTCCCCTGTCTTCAGGCTCTCCTCACCCTCGTAGCCGAACACAAGTTCCGAGTGTGACGTGTGACTGCCCTTGCCCTGCCTCATTCTTTCCTGGTCCAGTTCAGGTGACGGCATCCAACTCCAACAGCTGCTCAATCCTACCTACCTCCTGAGGCACCTCTGCTCAAGGCGGGGCGGTTCAGCTGGCTTGGGCCCCGGGCTCTGCAGGACACTAGCTGCCAGGTGAGAGCACTGGGCCTGAGCTAGGTACCCCAGGGGTCCAAGGAGCTCTGGCTTTCTAATCTCATCCTGGAGAGTCTCCCATTGGCCTTCTGTCTTACCTCCCAGCACCCAAGGAGAGTCGTGTGGGAGCAGAGCCCTGAAAGCCAGCCTTTGGTTGGGTCTACAAAGGCCTTCCCACCCCTCTTCTTTGGTTCAGACTCTGGCCCCTCTCCTGCACGCACCACAGAGAGGTCCCCCATCCCTCGGACACATCACGTGCAGGCGCCTGCCACTCTCACTCAAACCAGAGTGTTGTCCATGCCCTGTGTTCCTCCTGTCCCACCACCCCTCACATGGGCGCCTCCCCAAGTGCAAAGCTGCTCTGAGCCAGGCCTGATTTTGCTCAATCCCTTTAGCATCGACAGGACATAAAGCTTGGGGTGGGCCCCTGTGCTTTGCCACTGGCTTTTGACAGTGAGGCGCTATCAGAACTCAAGGCTAAGCTTGCCTAGGTAATTGCTATCAAGCGATGTGAGGTCTTGGTCCTGGCTCCTTTTATAGGTCAACTTGACTGGGCTAAGGGATGCCCCAATAGCTGGGAAAACATTCTTTCTGGGTCTGTCTAGAGGGTGTGTCTGGAGGAGATGAGCATTTGAATCAGTAGACTGAGTAAAGAAGACTGCCCTCATCCAGTCCCTGAGGGCCCGAATGGAACAAAAGGTAGAGGAACGGTGACTCTGCTCTCAGTTTGGCGGGGCCATCCTTCTCCTGCCCTCAGACATTGGTCATTAGCACTCCTGGTGTTTGCTTCCCCAGACCGGGACCTAGACTCACACCACGGATGCCCTGATTCTCAGGCTTTCAGGTGGGCACTGGAGCCCCACCACCAGCTTCCTGTTTCTCCAGCTCGCGGACAGCGAATTGGGAGACTGGGTTTTCCTCCATAATCGTGAGCCAATCCCTTGTAATAATTATCTACCTCAACATCTACATCAACAGCTCCACATGATTCTCTTTCTTGGGAGAAGCTAGTGTAGTCCTACGCATCTGGTCTCATTTTCAGGTGAGAAGCTTCAGGCAATAGGCCAAGGGGAGGGCTGGCTATTCACCTTTCTCTGTGCTCACCCCGGGCCATCTGCCTCTCACTTCAGTTCTGCCCACAGTACCTGTTACTCAAAGGAGTCTACCTTGGATACCAATGAGGATTGAGCACATGAGGAGCACGAGGAGGGTGGAGGTGATCGGCCTGATGGCTGTGCCTTTGACTCGGACTACACCTGGGGTTGTGGCTGGTGCTCCTGAAATGGAAACACAATAGTGAAAGCCTTGCCTGGAGCCTCAGACTGGGAGGGTGAGTCCTTAGCTGATGCTGCCCCAGGTAATCCCACAGCGCAGATATCCTCCTGCCGCCATGTCTGTGGCAGCCGCTGTGACAGGTCCTGGGGATGGAAAGGAGAGAGGGGGTGGGTCCACGCAGATCATACAGCTAATAGGGCAAGCAAGGGTTTCCATATAGACAATCACCCTTGCTATCACAAAAGAGGAGGGGTACGTATGGATGGTAACGGAGGCATCTTGTCAGAGGCTAATATTTCAGGTGGCATTGAAGGCTTTCAAGAAAGAGACCCCATGAGATGAAAAACAACAATGATGCTCAGAAAAGGGAAGAGGAAGAAGTAAATTTCTGGAAACAAAATGAGGACTTCAGGTTTGGGGCCAGCAAGAAGCTCACAGTGAGAAGACTGAAGGTATGTGCAGTAGGGAGAGGTGCCAGGAGGTCAGAAAGGAAAGGAAGGATGCTAGAACATTCGAGTGGCCCTTGTACTCCTAAGAACAACTCATCATGCCTGTAATTTACACACACAGACACACACACACTGGGGAAGGTAGAGGTCATTTCAAGAGAAGCAGCACTCCATCCAGTCATCTGAGTTACCTGTTTTCTCCAGCATTTCATCCCAGTGCTCCAATACTTGCTGGAGCCAGCCCTTACAGTCTCCGTTGGAGATCCTCATGAGGAAGCCGGTCAGCTCTCCGTCCTTGTCCAATGTGCCCTGGAACTGTTGGCCTCCAGGATGCACCACTGTCCACTTTCTGATCTCCGGGTCAAAGCGGTGGGTTATCTGCTCATTGAAGGCAAACTGCCAGGATCCTCTGGGCTGTCTGTCCGGTCCACACTCATACATCAGCCTGCCCTGCAGGGTGAGAGGATCTGCCCCCCGCGCCCACCGTGGGAAACAAGTCAGCCTCTGGTGTTGACCAATCCTTTGTCCCCCCTGCTGTGTACTCCTCAGCTCCCCTTCGGCCCTCCCGGCCCTGCTCGGTCCTCCTTGTCAGCCCTGGCTGCTGGGCCGCGTGTGTGGGACCCGCTTCTAAGTTTTACATGAACACCCTAGCCCCCCGGCCCTACCAAACTGTTCTCCTTCTGCGCTGGGCCTTCAGACTTACGGCTCTTAGTGAAAATCCCTGTTCTGATGTCCAGCAGTTTCTTTCTGAGCTCTTCCACCAGGTCTTCCAGAATTTCCTTTTGTCTCTCCCAAAACGCCGTGTCCCTCAGCTTCATCCCCAGAGGACCAACCGGTTGGACCTCCTTGCTCCGACAGTCGTAAGAAAGAAACTGGTTTCCATCGACCAGGCCTTGAATCTCACACCATGGTTGTCCAGGCCTGGCCTGAGATGTGATGTTGAAGTTGTAGGAAAGAGAGAGAGCATCTGCGAAGGGAAAGCACAGGTAGAGGTTGGGGTTGGAAGACAATGACCGGCAGGCACCGCTCGGCCATCCACGTGACAGCAACGGATGTGTGCCAGGCTGAGCTAGCAGAATCAGGACTGTCCCTGCACAGCCTCCCCCTGCCGCCCAGCAGTAGAGGTGGCGCCCTTCCCGGCTTTGAGGAGGATCAGGAGGCCTCTGCCTGGCAGGAAACCACATAGCCATTGAAATGTCCCCTGTGTCTACCAGGCTGATACCAGCGTCCCTCAGCCTTTGACAGAACAAATATAGCAAGAAATGCATAAAACAAAACTAAAAACATGTCCTCCAACTATGCTCATGGAGAGGTCAGGAGGACTCTTTACCGCACTCATGAAGACTGCACCGTGAGAAGGGCACCCTCATTGTCAAGAAGCTCAGTGACGTCTCTCTGATGGCCCAGCTTGGCGGTAGGAGACGGTGTTGCAGAAATAGGGGCCCAGGAGTAATGGGGTGAAAAATCCCGAAATAAGAGAGTTGAGATACAGGCGCTCAACTGTCAGAAGCAGGGAGGCGGCCATGATTGAAAATGATCCTAGAGCTTGGAATGCTGCTCAGGGCCTGCCCCACAGAAAGCTCTCCATCCCTTTGGCTCACAGAACACAGTGATCCTAGAGGCAAAATAGCTGGACAGCCAACCCAGAGGCTGCTCGATTTAAACAATACAAACAAACAAAGACCAAGCCCCAGGATGGATGAGGAAGAGGCTGAAAGCAAACACCCAACAGAGAGTCTGGATCCTCTGCCCAGGCTCCAGACCTGAGCCACTTCTCAGAGCTGGAAGCCTTTAGGAGAAGCAGAAGCCAGCTTCCAATCAGGAGGGACCCTCTGGTCAACAGCAAGAGCAATGTTTCCTGCTGGCCTTCCCCAAAGGGTCATGTGGTCATTCGTAGGGGTAGGTATACACTGGGGAGCAGAGACCATGCAGGCATTGTCAGTGGACCTCGTGTGTGAGCTGACATCGTCCTCAGGGATCCTAGTGTTATCATGGCCCCTGTTACTGAAATGGTGCGGGGCACGAGGTGCTGCAGAGAATGAGAATTCACAGTGACACCATCGGTTCAGGCACCCACGTAGTGGTCCTTTCACGTTCCCCACATTCGTTACAGGAGTGCAAAATGTTTGTAGTTGAATTACTTGTGGGTTGGGGGCTAGGGGGCAGGGAAATGCAAGTACAATATTCTCACACTGTCTTCTCTTTCCTCCAAATACAATGTTAAAACAGTGCCCTACCCTGGATGGAATGACAGAGTTGAGTACCAACCCTAAAACCTCTGTAAGGATGCAGGGTTTGAACCCTATCCTATTTTCATTGAAATGCCAGCCTGGTGCAAAGGTTCTCTGTATATATTAATATTGCATAGGTCTCTGTGATACCTACTCGAATCTGGGGCCTTAGCAAAGTGAAGCAGCCATAGACCATATATGGATGAATGACTGGACCTGCTTCTTGGGCCATAGGACCCTGTGACACTGTAGGAAAATGTTCTGTGCCTTTGGCGACATCCTAACATTGAAATGTTAGGTACAGCCACCACCTAGTGAGCGAGGGAGGCAATGACACTCTGGCAGGGAAAGTGAGCCTGCAAGAGGCTGCAGTATGGTCCAGGGACCTGAAGCCAGGAGGTCTCTGGTCAGGGGGTATCAGAGCTGCCCACCCTGAGCTGGGTGGTGCTGGGATGTGGCCGGTGAAGGAGGGCCTGGCGCTGCATGTGCCTTGAACCTTGGCTCAGGTGCCCTGGGAAGTCTACCAGTGGATAGCAGTGGGGATGGTGACTCATGGAGAAGTGACGTGAGTGGTCGGGTCGCGGGTTTGTGTGGGGTTCAGGCCCTGCGGGATCGCCCTGTCCTACCCATAGCCCGGGGCTCAGAGGCTCGGGCTCCGGTTCCCCGACAGGAAGGCGGGGGGCTGGGGGCGACCGCAGACTCCCCGCCGCCGCCCCTCCCCCTCCCCCGCGCGCCACGCCCCCAGAGGTGGCAGTCCGTAGTCCCCCAGGTCGCCGCTTTTCCGTCCCAGAGGGCGACAAAGTCCCGGCGGGCCGCCGGCCCCAGCGGGCGACGAGGTTCCCAAACCCCGGGACTCACGTATCTCTCGCCCGCTGCTCGTCGCGCCCACGACCGATCCGGCCGCCGCCGCCGTGACCCAGCGCACCAGCAGCAGGACCGGGAGGCCCAGCGTGAACCTGGTGGTGGCAGGAGGCTGCATCTCGACCCCAAGTCTGGAGGAGACCAAGTGGAGGAGCGGAGCGGCTTCTGAACGAACTCAGGTGCCGGAAAGGAGATCGGGCTTCCTGTCCGGGGCTGGGCTGCGCAGGACACTTTTATCCGAGTGTTTCTGGATCTCCGCACGTCCACGCATCCAGGAGGAAGTGCGCAATGATTCTTCCAATTTTCTTTTTTTTAATCTTTGAGAGAGAGAGAGAGAGAGGGAGAGAGAGCGCGAGCAGGGGCGTGGGGGAGGCAGAGGGAGGGGGAGAAGCAGGCTCCCCACTGGGCGGAGCCCCAGGCAGGGCGGTGGCTGGACCAGCAAGGGCGGAGGCTGGCTGACCGAGGGAGGCTTCACAGTTAAGTCTAGGAGTGATTTGTCAGTTCGACGGTGGAAGGTTTTCGAAGCCGGGAACTGGAGGCGGGGCGAAGATGGGGCGAAGGTGGGGCGTCGGTGGGGCAACGGTGAGGCGACGGTGGGGCTCCAGGCGGGCTCAATCCCTGTAATTCTGGATGCTTGACGCAGCCACAGGCAGATGCTTAACTAGTGACTGAGCCACCCAGGCATCCCTGATTCTTTTTTTTTTTAATTTTTTTATTGTTATGTTAATCACCATATATTACATCATTAGCTTTTGGTGCAGTGTTCCATGATTCATTGTTTGTTCATAACACCCAGTGCTCCATGCAGAACGTGCCCTCCTCAATACCCATCACCAGGCTAACCCATCCCCCTACCCCCCTCCCCTCTAGAACCCTCAGTTTGTTTTTCAGAGTCCATCATGTCTCATGGTTCGTCTCCCCCTCTGACATACTCCCCTTTTCTTCCTCTCCTGTTATCTACTTCTTTTTCTTTTTTCTTAAAATATGTTGCATTATTTGTTTCAGAAGTACAGATCTGTGATTCAACAGTCTTGTACAATTCACAGCGCTCACCGTAGCACATACCCTCCCCAATGTCTATCACCCAGCCACCCCATCCCTCCCATCCCCAACCACTCCAGTAACACTCAGTTTCTTTCCTGAGATTAAGAATTCCTCATATCAGTGAGGTCATGTGATACATGTCTTTCTCTGATTGACTTATTTCACTCAGCATAACACCCTCCAGTTCCATCCACCTCGTTGCAAATGGCAAGATCTCATTCCTTTTGATGGCTGCATAATATTCCATTGTGTATATATACCACCTCTTCTTTATCAATTCATCTGTCGATGGACATCTTGGCACTTTCCACAGTTTGGCTATGGTGGACATTGTTGCTATGAACATTGGGGTACACGTACCCCTTCGGGTCCCTACATTTGTATCTTTGTGGTAAATACCCAGTAGTGCAATTGCTGGATCGAACGGTAGCTCTAATTTCAACTGTTTGAGGAACCTCCATACTGTTTTCCAGAGCGGTTGCACCAGCTTGCATTCCCACCAACAGTGTAGGAGGGTTCCCCTTTCTCCACATCCCCGCCAACATCTGTCGTTCCCTGACTTGTTAATTTTAGCCATTCTGATGGGAGTGAGGTGGTATCTCATTGAGGTTTTGATTTGGATTTCCCTGATGCCGAGCGATGTTGAGCACTTTTTCATGTGCCTGTTGGCCATTTGGATGTCTTCTTTGGAGAAATGTCTGTTCATGTCTTCTGCCCATTTCTTGATGGGATTATTTGTTCTTTGGGTGTTGAGTTTGATAAGTTCTTTATAGATTTTGGATACTAGCCCTTTATCTGATATGTCATTTGCAAATATTTTCTCCCATTCTGTCGGTTGTCTTTTGGTTTTGTGGACTGTTTCTTTTGCTGTGCAAAAGCTTTTTATCTTGATGAAATCCCAATAGTTCATTTTTGCCCTGGCTTCCCGTGCCTTTGGCGATGTTTCTAGGAAGAAGTTGCTGCGGCTAAGGTCGAAAAGGTTGCTGCCTGTGTTCTCCTTTAGGATTTTGATGGACTCCTGTCTCACGTTTAGGTCTTTCAACCATTGGGAGTCTATTTTTGTGTGTGGTGTAAGGAAATGGTCCAGTTTCATTCTTCTGCATGTGGCTGTCCAATTTTCCCAACACCATTTGTTGAAGAGACTGTCTTTTTTCCATTGGACATTCTTTCCTGCTTTGTCAAAGATGAGTTGACCATAGAGTTGAGGGCCCATTTCTGGGCTCTCGATTCTGTTCCATTGATCTATGTGTCTGTTTTTGTGCCAGTACCATACTGTCTTGATGATGACAGCTTTGTAATAGAGCTGGAAGTCCGGAATTGTGACGCCGCCAGCTTTGCTTTTCTTTTTCAGTATTCCTCTGGCTATTCTGGGTCTCTTCTGGTTCCATACAAATTTTAGGATTATTTCTTCCATTTCTTTGAAAAAAGTGGATGGTATTTTGATGGGGATTGCATTGAATGTGTAGATGGTTCTAGGTAGCATTGACATCTTCACAATATTGATTCTCCCAATCCATGTGCATGGAACGTTTTTCCATTTCTTTGTGTCTTCTTCAATTTCTTTCATGAGTATTTTATAGTTTTCTGAGTACAGATCCTTTGCCTCTTTGGTGAGATTTATTCCTAGGTATCTAATGGTATTGGGTGCAATTGTAAATGGGATAGACTCCTTGATTTGTCTCTCTTCTCTCTTGTTGTTGGTGTATAGGAATGCCACTGATTTCTGTGCATTGATTTTATATCCTGCTACTTGACTGAATTCCTGTATGAGTTCTAGCAGTTTTGGGGTGGAGTCTTTTGGGTTTTCCACATACAGTATCATATCATCTGCAAAGAGTGAGAGTTTGACTTCCTCTTTGCCGATTTGGATGCCTTTGATTTCTTTTTGTTGTCTGATTGCTGTGGCTAGGACTTCTAATACTATGTTGAATAGCAGTGGTGAGAGTGGACATCCCTGCCGCGTTCCTGACCTTAGGGGAAAAGCTCTCAACCTTTCCCCATTGAGAATGATATTCGCTGTAGGTTTTTCATAGATGGCTTTTATGATATTGAGGTATGTACCCTCTATCCCTATACTCTGAAGAGTTTTGATCAAGAAAGGATGTTGTACTTTGTCAAATGCTTTTTCTGCATCTATTGAGAGGATCATATGATTCTTGCTCTTTCTTTTGTTAATGTATTGTATCACGTTGATTGATTTGCGGATGTTGAACCAGCCTTGCAGCCCAGGGATAAATCCCACTTGGTCATGGTGAATAATCCTTTTAATGTACTGTTGGATCCTATTGGCTAGTATTTTGGTGAGAATTTTTGCATCCATGTTCATCAAGGATATTGGTCTGTAATTCTCTTTTTTGATGGGGTCTTTGTCTGGTTTTGGGATCAAGGTAATGCTGGCCTCATAAAATGAGTTTGGAAGTTTCCCTTCCATTTCTATTTTTTGGAACAGTTTCAGGAGAATAGGTATTAATTCTTCTTGAAATGTCTGATAGAATTCCCCTGGGAAGTCATCTGGCCCTGGGCTTTTGTTTCTTGGGAGATTTTTGATGACTGCTTCAATTTCCTTAGTGGTTATAGGTCTGTTCAGGTTTTCTATTTCTTCCTGGTTCAATTTTGGTAGTTGATACATCTCTAGGAATGCACCCATTTCTTCCAGGTTATCTAATTTGCTGGCATAGAGTTGCTCATAATATGTTCTTATAATTGTTTGTATTTCTTTGGTGTTGGTTGTGATCTCTCCTCTTTCATTCATGATTTTGTTGATTTGGGTCATTTCTCTTTTCTTTTTGATCAGTCTGGCCAGGGGTTTATCAATCTTGTTAATTCTTTCAAAGAACCAGCTCCTAGTTTCGTTGATCTGTTCTCCTGTTCTTTTGGTTTCTAGTTCATTGATTTCTGCTCTGATCTTTATGATTTCTCTTCTCCTGCTGGGTTTAGGCTTTCTTTGCTGTTTTTTCTCCAGCTCCTTTAGGTGTAGGGTTAGGTTGTGTATTTGAGACCTTTCTTGTTTCTTGAGAAAGGCTTGTATTGCTATCTACTTTCCTCTCAGGACTGCCTTTGCTGTATCCCAAAGATTTTGAACAGTTGTGTTTTCATTTTCATTGGTTTCCATGAATTTTTTAAATTCTTCTTTAATTTCCTGGTTGACCCATTCATTCTTTAGTAGGATGCTCTTTAGCCTCCATGTATTTGAGTTCTTTCCGACTTTCCTCTTGTGGTTGAGTTCTAGTTTCAAAGCATTGTGGTCTGAAAATATGCAGGGAATGATCCCAATCTTTTGGTACCGATTGAGACCTGATTTGTGACCTAGGATGTGATCAATTCTGGAGAATGTTCCATGGGCACTAGAGAAGAATGTGTATTCCGTTGCTTTGGGATGGAATGTTCTGAATATGTCTGTGAAGTCCATTTGGTCCAGTGTGTCATTTAAAGTCTTTATTTCCTTGTTGATCTTTTGCTTAGATGATCTGTCCATTTCAGTCAGGGGGGTGTTAAAGTCCCCCACTATTATTGTATTGTTGTCAATGCGTTTCTTTGCTTTTGTTATTAATTGCCTTATATAATTGGCTGCTCCCATGTTTGGGGCATAGATATTTACAATTGTTAGATCTTCTTGTTGGATAGACCCTTTAAGTAGGATATAGTGTCCTTCCTCATCTCTTATTACAGTCTTTGTTTTAAAATCTGATTTGTCTGATATAAGGATTGCCACCCAGCTTTCTTTTGGTGTCCTTTAGCATGGTAAATCGTTTTCCACCCCCTCACTTTCAATCTGGGGGTGTCTTTGGGTCTAAAATGAGTCTCTTGTAGACAGCATATTGATGGGTCTTGTTTTTTAATCCAATCTGATAGCCTGTGTCTTTTGATTGGGGCATTTAGCCCATTTACATTCAGGGTAACTATTGAAAGGTATGAATTTAGTGCCATTGTATTACCTGTAAGGTGACTGTTAACTGTCTGTTGTCTGTGTTCATTTCTGCTCTTTGCTGCTTTTAGGTTCTCTCTTTGCTTAGAGGACCCCTCTCAATATTTCTTGTAGGGCTGGTTTCGTGTTTGCAAATTCCTTTAGTTTTTGTTTGTCCTGGAAGCTTTTTATCTCTCCTTCTATTTTCAATGATAGCCTAGCTGGATATAGTATTCTTGGCGGCATATTTTTCTCGTTTAGTGCTCTGAAGATATCTTGCCAGTCCTTTCTGGCCTGCCAGGTCTCTGTGGATAGGTCTGTTGCCAATCTAATGTTTCTACCGTTGTAGGTTACATATCTCTTCTCCCGAGCTGCTTTCAGGATTTTCTCTTTGTCTCTGAGACTCGTAAGTTTTACTATTAGATGTTGGGGTGTTGACCTATTATTATTGATTTTGAGAGGGGTTCTCTGTGCCTCCTCGATTTTAATGCCTGTTTCCTTCCTCAATTAGGGAAGTTCTCTGCTATAATTTGCTCCAATATACCTTCTGCCCCTCTCTCTCTCTCTTCTTCTTCTGGGATCCCAATTATTCTAATGTTGTTTTGTCTTATCGTATCACTTATCTCTCGAATTCTGCCCTCGTGATCCTGTAGTTGTTTCTCTCTCTTTTTCTCAGCCTCTTTATTTTCCATCATTTGGTCTTCTATATCACTGATTCTCTCTTCTGCCTCATTTATCCTAGCATTTAGTGCCCCCATTTTTGATTGCACCTCATCAATAGCCTTTTTGATTTCGATTTGGTTAGATTTTAGTTCTTTTATTTCTCCAGAAAGGGTTTCTCTAATAACTTCCACGCTTTTTTCAAGCCCAGCTAGTATCTTTAAAGTCATGATTCTGAACTCTAGGTCCGACATCGTACTAATGTCCGTATTGAGTAGGTCCCTGGCTGACGGTACTACCTCTTGTTCTTTTTGCTGAGGTGATTTCTTTCGTCTTGTCATTTTGTCCAGAGGAGAATAGATGAATGAGAGAACAAAATGCTAACAGGTTTACAACATCCCCAGCAAATATACTGTATACAAATCAGAAAAGACCTGAAACCAGGGGAAAAGAAAGGGAAAGAAAGAAAAAAGAAAGAGAAAAAGAAAAAAAAGAAAAAGAAAAAGAAAGATAAGATAAAAACAAAAACAAAACAATACAAAAAAGGCAGAATATGATCAAATATGATCGGGCTAGTGCATAGATCAGTGCCACACACTAGATTTTGGGCGTATTTTGGTCTGTTAGAAAAAAGTGCCTCCTAAAATTTTAAAGGAAGAAAGACATATATGTACAAAATAAGGGTTGATACAATGAAGGGATGGAAGATGACTGTAAAGATGAAAATTATAAAAGATTTTATAAAAGGACTTGGTAAGATAAGTTGTTTGAAAAAAGAAAGAAGATTTAAGAAAAAAAAAAGGAAAAAGGGAGAGAATGTGATCAGGCAGGAGACTAGAACAAAGCCATACACTAGTGATTTAGGGTATATTTTGATCTGTTAGAAGAAACTGTACCTCAAAATTTTAAAGAGGGAACAACTTATATATATATGCCAAAAATAAGGGTAACTACTATGAAGGGATAAAATATGACTCTAAAAATGAAAAATAAAAAATGTTTTTTTTTTTAAAAAAGGGATTTATAAGATGTTGATTGAAAAAGGGAAAAAGAAAAATAAAAAAAAACAGTCAACAAAAATTAACTTTGATGAAATAATGAATCATGGTAAAATTCTTAGAAAATTTGAGGTTTTCAGTGCTATTCGTCTATTCAATAAGCAGAGTCTTCCTCCTGAGCTGCACTGGACCTTTGGCCCGAGGAAGACAAATGGCATTTAAAAAATAGCTTAAAAAATTAATATGGTAAATGGTAAATATGGTCAAACCACATAAAATTTACCATCTGGGTCATTTTTAGTGTACGTTAGTTTTAAGCCTCTCAGCTTTGAACGTTGTTTCTGCTTTCTGCAATAAACCTAGTGTACCCTGATGGTTAGGCCTTTTATTTTTAATCTTTGGGTTTTTTTTTTTTTCATTTTCAGGGTGTCTTTTGAAAACAGTGTGTGCTGTGGATTATTTTTAAATCTAACCTAAAAATTTCAGTTTTTTAATTGGAGAGTTTAGGAGTTTAGCTTTATTGTGATTACTAATACAGTAGAAATTATCTCAGCCATCGTCTTTTTCATTTATTATGCTTTAAGAAATTCCCTCTCCGCACCGGCATTCCTTTTACTGTACTGAGGTTTCTTCTGCTGGTTTAAACATTATTCATTCTATTTTTCTTTTCATAATCATTGCCCTTAAACTTTGATCCATACTAACGTTTATTTACATTTATTTATCATTGTTTTTGGTCATTCCTAAAAAGTTATTTAGCATGTTTTCATATCTCTTCTGTGTGCTTCCTCCTACTCCATTTCCCTGATACTACCCAGATTTTTATTTCTGAGGTGTTGCTATACGTTTTCTTTTCTGTGATAGAAACTCCCCTCACCCTTCACCCCCCTTTTTTAAAAAGATTTTATTTATTTATTTGACACAGAGAGAGATAGCGAGGCAGGAACACAAGCAGGGGGAGTGGGAGAGGGAGAAGCAGGCTTCCCGCAGAGCAGGGAGCCCGATGCGGGGGCTCGATCCCAGGACCCCGGGATCATGACGGGAGCCGAAGGTAGACGCTTAATGACTGAGCCCCCCAGGTGCCCCACCCCCCCTTTTTCGGGCAACAATAATCTGTAACAAATTAACAATGTAAAAATTGTTTTTAGACAAAATTTTAACTATCTTTAATAAATAAAAAATTTAGCAAAATTGGTTACTCATTCTTTTTTTCTCTTGTTAAATCTCCTGGATGTGTTTCTCCTACTATTGGAATACTTTATTCAAAAGATATTTTCAAGTTGGATCTTTCCGGGGAAAATATTCTTTAGGCTTTATATGTTCAAAAATATTTTTAATACCTGGTGGTATTCAGAATTCTGAAGAGTTCCTCCAAGTGTCATGTTAGTCACTCATCAAATGTTAATTGAGGTACTGCTACGAAGGGGCTTTGCAGATGTAATTAAAGTGGCTACTCAGTTGACTTTACGATAGGGAGATTATCCTAGATCATCTGAGGGGCCCAGTGGAGCACATGAGCCCTTCAAAATGGAGACTTTCTCAGACTGGAGGCAAGAGAGATGTGGCAGAAGGAGAGGTAGAGAGATGGGGCGCCCTATTGTTGGCCCTGAGTTGAGGGGGGCCATATGCAAGATGGAGGCCCCTACAGGAGTTAAGGAGGGCCTCCAGCTGGCAGCCAGCAAGGAAGTGGGGGCTCTCAGGCCAGAAACTCCAGGAAACTGGATTTCCTTAGCAATCCGAATGAGCAGATTCCTCCCAGTGTCTCTGGCTAAGAGCCCAGCTGCTCGGTGCCTTGACATTGGCTTTGGGAAGCCCAGAGCAGGAAACTCACTGAGTCAGTTCAGACATCTCTTTTACATAGCTGTGACATAAGAAAAATGTCTTTTTTTTTAAATAATTTTTTATTGTTATGTTAATCACCATACATTACATCATTAGTTTTTGATGTAGTGTTCCATGATTCATTGTTTGTGCACAAAACCCAGTGCTCCATGCAGAATGTGCCCTCTTTAATACCCATCACCAGGCTAACCCATCCCCCCACCCCCTCCCCTCTAGAACCCTCAGTTTGTTTTTCAGAGTCCATCGTCTCTAATGGTTCGTCTCCCCTTCCAACTTACTCCCCTTCATTCTTCCCCTCCTGCTATCTTCTTCTTCTTTTTTTTCTTTACATATATTACATTATTTGTTTCAGAAGTACAGATCCGTGATTCATCAGTCTTGTACAATTCCCAGTGCTCACCATAGCACATACCCTCCCCAATGTCTATCACCCAGCCACCCCATCCCTCCCACGCCCTGCCACTCCAGCAACCCTCAGTTTGTTTCCTGAGATTAAGAATTCCTCATATCAGTGAGGTCATATGATACATGTCTTTCTCTGATTGACTTATTTCACTCAGCATAACACCCTCCAGTTCCATCCACGTCGTTGCAAATGGCAAGATCTCATTCCTTTTGATGGCTGCATAATATTCCATTGTGTATATATACCACTTCTTCTTTATCCATTCATCTGTCGATGGACATCTTGGCTCTTTCCACAGTTTGGCTATTGTGGACATTGCTGCTATAAACATTGGGGTGCACGTACCCCTTCGGATCCCTACATTTGTATCTTTGGGGTAAATACCCAGTAGTGCAATTGCTGGATCGTATGGTAGCTCTATTTTCAACTGTTTGAGGAACCTCCATACTGTTTTCCAGAGCGGTTGCACCAGCTTGCATTCCCACCAACAGTGTAGGAGGGTTCCCCTTTCTCCACATCCCCGCCAACATCTGTCATTTCCTGACTTGTTAATTTTAGCCATTCTGACGGGTGTGAGGTGGTATCTCATTGAGGTTTTGATTTGGATTTCCCTGATGCTGAGCGATGTTGAGCACTTTTTCATGTTTCTGTTGACCATTTGGATGTCTTCTTTGGAAAAATGTCTGTTCATGTCTTCTGCCCATTTCTTGATGGGATTATTTGTTCTTTGGGTGTTGAGTCTGATAAGTTCATTATAGATTTTGGATACTAGCCCTTTATCTGATATGTCATTGGCAAATATTTTCTCCCATTTTGTCGGTTGTCTTTTGGTTTTGTGGACTGTTTCTTTTGCTGTGCAAAAGCTTTTTATCTTGATGAAATCCCAATAGTTCATTTTTGCCCTGGCTTCCCTTGCCTTTGGCGATATTTCTAGGAAGAAGTTGCTGCGGCTGAGGTCGAAGAGGTTGCTGCCTGTGTTCTCCTTTAGGATTTTGATGGACTCCTGTCTCACGTTTAGGTCTTTCAACCATTGGGAGTCTATTTTTGTGTGTGGTGTAAGGAAATGGTCCAGTTTCATTCTTCTGCATGTGGCTGTCCAATTTTCCCAACACCGTTTGTTGAAGAGACTGTCTTTTTTCCATTGGACATTCTTTCCTGCTTTGTCAAAGATGAGTTGACCATAGAGTTGAGGGTCCATTTCTGGGCTCTCTATTCTGTTCCATTGATCTATGTGTCTGTTTTTGTGCCAGTACCATACTGTCTTGATGATGACAGCTTTGTAATAGAGCGTGAAGTCCAGAATTGTGACGCCGCCAGCTTTGCTTTTCTTTTTCAATATTCCTCTGGCTATTCAGGGTCTCTTCTGGTTCCATACAAATTTTAGGATGATTTGTTCCATTTCTTTGAAAAAGGTGGATGGTATTTTGATGGGGATTGCATTGAATGTGTAGATTGCTCTGGGTAGCATTGACATCTTCACAATGTTTGTTCTTCCAATCCATGAGCATGGAACGTTTTTCCATTTCTTTGTGTCTTCCTCCATTTCTTTCATGAGTATTTTATAGTTTTCTGAGTACAGATCCTTTGCCTCTTTGGTTAGATTTATTCCTAGGTATCTTATGGTTTTGGGTGCAACTGTAAAGGGGATCGACTCCTTGATTTGTCTCTCTTCTGTCTTACTGTTGGTGTATAGGAATGCCACTGATTTCTGTGCATTGATTTTATAGCCTGCTACTTGACTGAATTCCTGTATGAGTTCTAGCAGTTTTGGGGTGGAGTCTTTTGGGTTTTCCACATAAAGTATCATATCATCGGCAAAGAGTGAGAGGTTGACTTCCTCTTTGCCGATTTGGATGCCCTTGATTTCTTTTTGTTGTCTGATTGCTGTGGCTAGGACTTCTGATACTATGTTGAATAGCACCGGTGAGAGTGGACATCCCTGCCGCCTTCCTGACCTTAGGGGAAAAGCTCTCAGCTTTTCCCCATTGAGAATGATATTCGCTGTAGGTTTTTCATAGATGGCTTTTATGATATTGAGGTATGTACCCTCTATCCCTATACTCTGAAGAGTTTTGATCAAGAAAGGATGTTGTACTTTGTCAAATGCTTTTTCTGCATCTATTGAGAGGATCATATGATTCTTGTTCTTTCTTTTGTTAATGTATCGTATCACGTTGATTGATTTGCGGATGTTGAACCAGCCTTGCAGCCCAGGGATAAATCCCACTTGGTCATGGTGAATAATCCTTTTAATGTACTGTTGGATCCTATTGGCTAGTATTTTGGTGAGAATTTTTGCATCCATGTTCATCAAGGATATTGGTCTGTAATTCTCTTTTTTGATGGGGTCTTTGTCTGGTTTGGGGATCAAGGTAATGGTGGCCTCATAAAATGAGTTTGGAAGTTTTCCTTCCATTTCTATTTTTTGGAACAGTTTCAGGAGAATAGGTATTAATTCTTCTTGAAATGTCTGATAGAAATCCCCTGGGAAGCCATCTGGCCCTGGGCTTTTGTTTCGTGGGAGATTTTTGAGGACTGCTTCAATTTCCTTAGTGGTTATGGGTCTGTTCAGGTTTTCTATTTCTTCCTGGTTCAATTTTGGTAGTTGATACATCTCTAGGAATGCACCCATTTCTTCCAGGTTTTCTAATTTGCTGGCATAGAGTTGCTCATAATATGTTCTTATAATTGTTTGTATTTCTTTGGTGTTGGTTGTGATCTCCCCTCTTTCATTCATGATTTTGTTGATTTGGGTCATTTCTCTTTTCTTTTGGATAAGTCTGGCCAGGGGTTTATCAATCTTGTTAATTCTTTCAAAGAACCACCTCCTAGTTTCTTTGATCTGTTCTCCTGTTCTTTTGGTTTCTATTTCATTGATTTCTGCTCTGATCTTTATGATTTCTCTTCTCCTGCTGGGTTTAGGCTTTCTTTGCTGTTTTTTCTCTAGCTCCTTTAGGTGTAGGGTTAGGTTGTGTATTTGAGACCTTTCTTGTTTCTTGAGAAAGGCTTGTATTGTTATATACTTTCCTCTCAGGACTGCCTTTGCTGTATCCCAAAGATTTTGAACAGTTGTGTTTTCATTTTCATTGGTTTCCATGAATTTTTTTAATTCTTCTTTAATTTCCTGGTTGACCCATTCATTCTTTAGTAGGATGCTCTTTAGCCTCCATGTATTTGAGTTCTTTCTGACTTTCCTCTTGTGATTGAGTTCTAGTTTCAAAGCACTGTGGTCTGAAAATATGCAGGGAATGATCCCAATCTTTTGGTACCGGTTGAGATCTGATTTGTGACCTAGGATGTGATCAATTCTGGAGAATGTTCCATGGGCACTAGAGAAGAATGTGTATTCCGTTGCTTTGGGATGGAATGTTCTGAATATGTGTGTGAAGTCCATTTGGTCCAGTGTGTCATTTAAAGTCTTTATTTCCTTGTTGATCTTTTGCTTAGATGATCTGTCCATTTCAGCTAGGGGGGTGTTAAAGTCCCCCACTATTATTGTATTGTTGTCAATGTGTTTCTTTGCTTTTGTTATTAATTGCCTTATATAATTGGCTGCTCCCACATTAGGGGCATAGATATTTACAATTGTTAGATCTTCTTGTTGGATAGACCCTTTAAGTAGGATATAGTGTCCTTCCTCATCTCTTATTACAGTCTTTGTTTTAAAATCTGATTTGTCTGATATAAGGATTGCCACCCAGGTTTCTTTTGGTGTCCATTAGCATGGTAAATGGTTTTCCACCCCCTCACTTTCAACCTGGGGGTGTCTTTGGGTCTAAAATGAGTCTCTTGCAGATAGCATATTGATGGGTCTTGTTTTTTAATCCAATCTGATAGCCTGTGTCTTTTGATTGGGGCATTTAGCCCATTTACATTCAGGGTAACTATTGAAAGGTATGAATTTAGTGCCATTTTATTGCCTGTAAGGTGACTGTTACTGTATATTGTCTGTGTTCCTTTCTGATCTATGCTGCTTTAGGCTCTCTTTTTGCTTAGAGGACCTCTTTTAATATTTCTTGTAGGGCTGGTTTTGTGTTTGCAAATTCCTTTAGTTTTTGTTTGTCCTGGAAGCTTTTTATCTCTCCTTCTGTTTTCAATGACAGCCTAGCTGGATATAGTATTCTTGGCTGCATATTTTTCTCATTTAGTGCTCTGAAGATATCATGCCAGTCCTTTCTGGCCTGCCCGGTCTCCGTGGATAGGTCTGTTGCCAGTCTAATGTTTCTACCATTGTAGGTTACATATCTCTTCTCCCGAGCTGCTTTCAGGATTTTCTCTTTGTCTCTGAGACTCGTAAGTTTTACTATTAGACGGGGTGTTGACCTATTTTTATTGATTTTGAGAGGGGTTCTCTGTGCCTCCTGGATTTTGATGCCTGTTTCCTTCCCCACAGTAGGGAAGTTCTCTGCTATAATTTGCTCCAATATACCTTCTGCCCCTCTCTCTCTTTCTTCTTCTGGGATCCCAATTATTCTATTGTTGTTTCGTCTTATCGTATCCCTTATCTCTCGAATTCTGCCCTCATGATCCAGTAGTTGTTTCTCTCTCTTTTTCTCAGCTGCTTTATTTTCCATCATTTGGTCTTCTATATCACTGATTCTCTCTTCTGCCTCATTTATCCTAGCATTTAGTGCCCCCATTTTTGATTGCACCTCATCAATAGCCTTTTTGATTTCGATTTGGTTAGATTTTAGTTCTTTTATTTCTCCAGAAAGGGTTTCTCTAATAGCTTTCATGCTTTTTTCAAGCCCAGCTAGTATCTTTAAAGTCATGATTCTGAACTCTAGGTCCGACATCGTACTGATGTCCGTATTGAGTAGGTCCCTGGCAGACGGTCCTACCTCTTGTTCTTTTTGTTGAGGTGATTTTTTTCATCTTGTCATTTTGTCCAGAGGAGAACAGATGAATGAGAGAACAAAATGCTAACAGGTTAACAATGTCCCCAGAAAATATACTCTAATCAAATCAGGAAAGACCTGAAACCAGGGGAAGAGAAAGGGAAAGAAAGAAAAAAGAAAGAAGAAAAAAAAAAGAAAAAGATAAAAACAAACAAAAACAAACTAGAATATGATCAAATATGATCAGGCTGGTGCATAGATCCGTGCCACACACTAGATTTGGGGTGTATTTTAGTCTGTTAGAAGAAAGTGCCTCCTAAAATTTTAAAGAAAGAAAGAAAGACTTATATATGTACAAAATAAGGGTTGATACAATGAAGGGATGGAATATGACTGTAAAGATGAAAATTATAAAAAATTTTAAAAAAGGAATTGATAAGAAGATGTTTGAAAAAAGAAAGAAGAGTATCAAAATAAAAGGAAAGAAAGAAAGAAAAAAAAAGGTGGGGGAGAGAATGTGATCAGGCAGGAGACTAGAACATAGCCATACACTAGAGATTTAGGGTATATTTTGATCTGTTAGAAGAAACTGTATCTCAAAATTTTAAAGAGAGAACAACTTTTATATATATATATGCCAAAAATAAGGGTAACTACTATGAAGGGATAGAATATGACTCTAAAAATGAAAAATAAAAATGTGTTTTTTTTTAAAAGGGATTGATAAGATGTTGGTTGGAAAAGGGAAAAATTAAAATTCAAAAAAAAGTGAAAAAAATTAACTGTGAAAGACTAATGAAATGGTAAAAAAAAGCCATGAATTCTATGTGCAGTATTCCCTAGTGCTGGAGTTCTCCCATTCTCCTTGATTGGTAAACTTGGGCTTGGCTGGCTGTTCCCAATCTTCTGGGGGAGGGGCCTGTTGCCGTGGTTCCCAAACGTCTTTGCCGGAGGCGGAATTGCCCCGCCCTTGTCGGTCCAGGCTAAGCAATCTGCTCAGGTTTGCTCTCGGGAGCTTTTGTTCCCTGCAAGCTTTCCATATAGCTTTGGAGGATGAGAGTGAAAATGGTGGCCTCTCAATCTCCGCCCCAGAGGAGCCGAGAACTCGGGGCCCCGCTCCTCAGTGCGCCCCCAGAGAAAAGCAGTCAGTCACTCCCGTGTCCCCGGTCTCCAGCCGCACTCCGTGCTCACCCGGCCTGTGACTGGCGTTTCTATCTCTGGCACCCGACCCCATGTGGAGTCTCCAAACCCAGCAGATCCCTGCAGTGCGCTCCCGTGCCACCCCTCCCAGGGGAGGAAGGGGGTCTCCCCGGCTCTGCCGCTTGTTGGGTCCCTGCTGCAGGAGCAGTGGCCCAACTGTTTCGCCGATCACAGTTTATGGTAACCCCAAGCTGAGAGCCCGCTCCTCAGCTCTGTCTCTGCAGCTGGCTTCCCTGCTCCGATACCTGGGAGCTCTGCCGCACTCAGGCACCCCCGGTCTTTCTGTGACCCCGAGGGTCCTGAGACCACACAGTCCCGCGAGGGTTCCACCCCCAGCTTAGCCACTGGAGCGACGTCCCTCAGCGGAGCCGACTCTAAAAGTTCCGATTTTGTGCTCCGCGGCTCTATCACTTGCCAGAAGCGGCCGACGGAGGCCCCCTCCCCTGCCGTCTATCCTCCCGAATACCGCCTCGGATTCACTTCTCCGCACGTCCTACCTTCCAGAAAGTGGTCGCTTTGCTGTTCAGAGTGTTATTACTATTTTTATTTTCGATCTCCTGTTGAGTTCGTAGGTGTTCAGAATCTTTTGATCCCTATTCAGTGGAATTCCTTAGACCAGACGAAATCCAGGTCTCCTACTCCTCTGCCATCTTGCTCCGCCCCAAGAAATATATCTTGATTCAAGTAGCTAAGTTTGTGGTGATGTGTTGTGGCTGCCATTAAAAACAAATACATACACTCTCCTACTTGAATGAGAATATGACAGCATATAAAATTCTAGGCCCAGAGGTCTTTTCCTCCAACACTTGAGAGGGAGTACCTCTTGGACCTCCTGCAAACAGCATGGCTGTTGAGAAAATTGCTGTTGATCTATTTCCTTCGTACCTTTATAGTTCCTCGGGGTTCATTTGTGGGCGGGAGCCAGAAGGCTGCTCAATTGTTACCTCCATCTGCTTGATCCTGTACTACACTAGGGTGACAGTCGTAGTTTCATGGAGTTGGAGAAAGATTTTCAACACTTTTTCAAGCACTAGACACATAGATGTGCTTATGGGAATGACACGTTTGCTGGATTTCTTTTTTTCAGGTACCACTAGGCTTCCTTCCCTCCACCTTTTATAAAAACCAAATTTGTTGAGATATAATTTATAGGCAATCCAATCCTCCCCTTCTTTATGAATGCACATAGTTCAAGTCCCTTATCTTTGGAAGTATAGGAGAAGCACGTGGGCATTTGGCCAAATTCTAAGGTGTGTTCTCAGGCTATGGAAGTAAAAGCATCTGAATGATGAATGCTGTTACTCCAGCTATGCATCCTCCTAGCAACCCGTAAATTCTACAGAGAATCCTATTTCCAAGTAGTACTATCTTCAGGTTTGCAGAGGGGGAAAAAAAGGGTGATTTTTTTTTTCCAGGGACCACAGTTTAGCTCTGAGACAAAGTGAGTGTTGAGGCAGATTATATTACTTTCACTCAGGATCATTTTTCTATTCTATAAATTGCATAAAATCAGCACACATAATGCTAGATTTATTATAAGTATGATAGGTAATAAAGTATCCAATTCCCTTTAGTCATTGGAAACACTTACGTTAATTTTAGGTTTTGAGAAATAAATAGCCGCATTGTAGAACCATAGCACCTTGAGAAACCGAACTCAGCTGACGTAATCAGATATTACCAGATATTTGTAGGGCTCTAACAGAAGCTTTTTTTTTTTTAACAGAAGCTTAATGAACTATCTTAAATATTTATTTATTTGTTTATTTATTTACTGAACATAGATTTATGTACTTGTGGCTTCCTTTTGCAGAGGAACTCAAGATATTTGGGTCTGTTGGTAAAGCATGTTTGTGCCACACTGAAAAATTTACTATTAGAAAGCATGCATTTCTAAAAATTGTAAAAAGTATTTATAAATCTGCCAATCCACTAGGAGTGCTAGGTTAAGAGACAGTCCACTCCTATTTGCTTCTTAATTTTCACCAGAAATTTAGGTTTTTATGGGTTAAAAATTCTATTGCAGAAGCTTAATGAATAACTTTAAATAGGTTAAAATACATTTAAAAAGTATACCTAAACTGTGTGAATTGTAGTAATGCTTTGCATCTGAGGAGAAATCACTAATTTTGGATTTAACATGCAAGTGGCACCGTAGGAAAATATGTAAGGTCAGGAGAATTGTACCCTTAAGGGTTCAAATGAGCAATGAAAATACATATTACCAGAGTTACCATGGGATGCTTAGGCATTTCCTTGCAGTGCGAGCATTTTTCTGCCTAGAAACTGCATAATTGACTGTTCAGCTCCAGGTGGCAGACACCACGTGGCATAGCAACAGTGGAGCAAGAAAACCACGAAAATTTTCTGTTAGAAATCAAATGATTTCAGTGGAGCACTGGGTGTTATGCACAAACAATGAATCATGGAACACTACATCAAGAACTAATGATGTAATGTATGGTGATTAACATAACAATAAAAAAATTAAAAAAAGAAATCAAATGATTTCAAATCTTTTTTTTTTGCAAAGCATTCTGGGTAAGGTCCCTGCTCCTCCCAACAAACTAACAAGCAAAGAACAGCGGCAACAATGACAACAGTTAGGTCTCTGATTTCTCCAGTAATAGATAAAAATTATCAATAGAGGGAATTAATATTTATCCGTAATAAAAAGGTATATGACATAAAATGAAAAGCTAGTAATATACATTTTTCATGAAGATGTTTTGCTTATTAGCAGGCATGTACTAAACATTTAATTACACCTCTATTTAACTAATCAGATAATTTTATTTTCCAGTTTCTCTGATTTTTTTGTGTATTACATTTTCCTTTATTTTTTCTCCCACAATATTGAATACTTCAAAAATTGCTCTTGTCAGAGAATGCCATCCATTTTAATAACTGTCAAAATATTTCTTAACTCTTTGTAACAGTAAACCTCATCTCAAAGTTGTGTGCTTGCTTTCTGTTTGGTTTCTGCTTGGAGAACGTTCTTATTTGATGTTACTTGAATTCTCCCTTACCTTTCCCTTTTTTTATAAGGACCCTTCTCGGTCTGCATTCTGAGCCAAAAAGATTCATCTTTGCATTTTTTTTTTTTTTTTTTTTTAGAGAGAGAGCACGTGAGCGGGATGGGGGGGAGGGGCAGAGGTAGAGAATCTTAAGCAGGCTCCATGCTCAGCGTGAGCCTGACGAGGGGCTCCATCTCACGATCTTGAGATCATGACCCCACCCAAAATCAAGAGTCAGACGCCCAGCTGACTGAGGCACCCAGGGACCCCTCATCTTTGCAATTTTAATAGCCTCTCTGCTTCCCTTCCTAGAAAACATTAAACCAGCTACTCGTACTCCATGACTGAGTCAAAGTTTACTGCAAATGATGCTCATCTTCTTACAAAGCCGGGGCTAATCATTTGTTTGGTAGCCATTGGTGGGAAAGAGAAGGGATTGTGCCATAGTATGAGTGGTCAGGGACATGCCCTGGAAAAAGAGGAGGAGGGGTGGAAGGAGGAGAAAGAGGGTAAAAAGGGAAGAAATCTGTGGCAGACTTACATGAATCATAAACAGAGATAGCAGGTGGCAGTGCATATCATGAGCACTTTTCTAAGAATTCTTTGACTCATTTATCACCATCCCCTTGGACTCCCTCTAGGTATGGGGGAAGTCTCTTGGTGTTTCTTGAAGACTCTGTCTAGGCCTTTCTCTCAGAGCTTAGGATTTTGGAAAAAAGAAAAGGGTCTTTTTTATTTTCTACTCTGCAATGAATCTCCCCTGAGGAAAAGGGCCTCCAAAGCTACTTGCTTAGGTGGGGAGAAGGGGAGGGGGAAATACAGAGAAAAGTCTAATGTTGATGTTGCTATAATAGAGTCCACTCAGTTGACATAGGTCAGGTTAGATTTTATTCTCTTGAAGTTTAACCTGGATAAGACCATAAGAAAATCATTCATCACTGCTATTCCTATGTGTCCTAACTGGTTAAGATTCAGGATGAATTTATCCATTTTTAATTGAGAGGTATGACATTTTAGGTTTAGAGTTTAGAGTGAGTGGGATATATAAATGCTTTTTAATAAGCACAACTGAGGTTACATGAGAGGGAAATTTATAAGGGCCAAACATGAAAAAAGGAATTGAAAAGCAGAGTGGTAAGCCAAGGGTGGAGCCTGTGGTTTTCCCAGAGGTCGGGGGTGAAGGGTAGGGAAGGTAGGTTGTTGGCCTCAGTATGCAAGAAGTTTAGATTTTACTCCTACTCAGGGACCCGGAGATTAGGCTATGGGCTTTACTCCTACTCAGGGACCCGGAGATTAGGCTATAGGCTTTACTCCTACTCAGGGACCCAGAGATTAGGCTATGGGCTTTTTATGAGGAGCTGGAACTGAGGTGGCATATAAAGCTGAGATATAGGACAAAGGTGGATTAGGAAAAAAATATGCTCAGGAGCACAAAGAGACAATTTAAAAGGACATAGCAGGCACATTTCTCTGTCTTGGCCTGTGTCTTATGTATAAAAATAAACAAATAAAAGACTCCCCTAAGAATTAATAACTATAAGCTGTCCTTATTTGGCTTTCAGTTTAGAATTGACTCTGCCTGACCAATCCAAGAATCTCCAAGCCACAAAATAACCTAAAAATAATTTCTGGCTAGCAGAGATCCATGTGTGTCTAGTAAAATCAAACATAATATTTCTCCAGAAGAACACAACCTCCAAAAGACTGCAGAGATTTCCTACAGATGAAGCCCTGCCAAAGGAAACTCACGACTTAAGGGACATTAAATCATGTCATGACGTGAATCTCATGACATTAATCCTCAATTTCTGGAAAGACAAGAAACTACAAGTAGGATATAGAAAAATAAATTCACTCAAAGGCACAATATGGTGAAACTGCAGAAAATCTTCAAGATCTTCAAAGAGAGAAAGGAGAAAAAATTTAAAAGCAACTATTGATACGATTACCTTCAAAGGGAAGACAATCAAATTGACAACCGAGTTCTAAGCAGTTTTGAAAAATTCTCAGCTATTATTTCTCCAAATATGACTTCTTCCCTCTTTTATTTTACCTTTCCCTTTACGATGGCAGTTAAATGTGGGCTGAGTCATTTCATGGGGAATTCCATTCTTTGGTCTTTCTGTGCCTTATTCTAGTTCATTTCTTCTGACTCACCTTTTAGTTGACAGTTCTCTCTTGAGGCGTGTATAATCTGCTATTAAAGGCATTTACTGAGTCCTTAACTTCAGGATTGGATTTTACAATTACAGATTATTCCATAGTTCAAATAGCCTGTGTCACTTTTATATAATTTCCAGTTCTATGTTGAAGTTTTTCAATCTCATTTTTTAAAAGCTCCTTAGGAATAGTGAGTATAGTTGCCTGATAATTCTAAAACCTCCAGGATCCAAGACAGTAGTTACTTGCCACGTTCGGCTATTGAACACTTGAAATGTGGCTAGTCTGAATTGAGATGTACTTTAAGTGTAAAATGCACACTAGACTTTTGGAGATTTAGTAAAAAAATGTCAACAATCTCACTATTAATTCTTATATTGATTACATGTTGAAATACAAATTTAGGTTAAATAAAAATTTGAATTAAAACATACCGATTTAAATAAAAGTTTTAAGAATTAATTTCACTTGTTTCTTTTTACTTTTTCGACGCGGTTACTAGAAAATTTAAAGTTGCATATGTGGCCCCCATTTGTTCCACTAGAGCACTGATCTAGACCTTCTGTGTGTTTCCGGTTTCTGTTGTAGGTTTCTGCTGGTTCTCATTCTTGTCTTATTTCCCCTGGTGCTTGGCTATCTTTGTCAATATGCTGGGCATTACATTTTGAAAACAGTTGCTGAATGAATTAGGAGTCTAGGATGATTATTTCCTTCCTCCAGAAACGACTTCTATCAGCACTTGGTAGCTCTGAATCCAGAATCGCTTTCATTACATTGTAGGAATTGAGATATTTTTGGCTATGTAGACGCTTTGAAGCTGGACTGTAGTCTCCTGCAGTCCGCCTTAGCCTAGGGTCCAGTCTCTCAGGACTCCCACCCAAAGAGCAGGGGGTTTATCAGTCCCTAACCCTTGGCAAGCCCTGGACTTCAATATGCCTTTGCTGTGCCCCCCGAGTCTGTCCAAAGCCTACAGAAGCCACAAAGCAAGCTACTCCTTCTATGATCAAAAAGCTGCTGGTTCCATTACCATACCACGACTGCCACAACTAGGAAGCCACCAAGATAAGGCTAAGAAACTACTGTGACCAGGAGGTCACCACAATCAGAGGCCACAGCCGCTGCGGCTGTTTCCAGAACCACACCGTGCCTGCAACCATCCGCACAAATGGTTGCCACGGGCCCTGCTCTCCGCTCCTCAGAGCCACTGATCAGAGCCCAGGACCTCTGCTGATGCTCCTACCGACAAACCACACGTCTCCACAGCCAGGCTGGCCAGCAGGAACAGCAGAAGCCTGGCCTCTGCTCCAACTCTGCCACATTGGACTGACTGAATCTAAATCACATCCGGGACTCTGGTCGTGAGGGACTCTGGGAAATAGAGTTTTTGGTTTGTATGTCTCCGTGGCATAGGCAGGCACACTAGGAAGAAGACGGACCGGGTGTTAGGCATGGCTTCCCCCATCCACCCCAGGTACGTGCAGTTATCATGTTACTTACTTATTTTTTGGTGTTGCTTAATGAGTTGAATGAGTTGTTATAAGGCAAACACCCATGTATCCACCATCCGGGTTAAGAAGCAGAATTTTGGGACGCCTAGGTGACTCAGTTGGTTAAGCGGCTTATTTCAGCTCAGGCCATGATCCCAGGGTCCTGGGATCGACTCCCGAGTCGGGCTCCTTGCTCAGCCGGGAGCCTGCTTCTCCCTCTGCCTTCTGATCGTCCTGCTTGTGCTCTTTCTCTCACAAATAAATAAAATCTTAAAACAAACAAACACTTTAAAAAAAAAAGCAGAAGTTTGCCAGCCACGGAGCAGTTCCCCCAATACCCCATCCTGACTTAAACTCCTCCCTTCCCCCAAAGTAGTCACTTCCTTATGTTTGTGCCCGAATGCAAACATTCACAGGCATTATCCTTTAGAGTTGCCTATTCAAAAAAACCGTTTGTGTCCACTAAATCCTTTTCAAATCCATGAGTTTCCACCTTCATCTGTTTCTCTCTTTTTTCATTCTAAAATATGATGCTGTCTGTTTAAAGTTTTAAAATATGCAAAATAATACTATGTCTTGCTTTTTGGTATATCACACATATATACGTATATGCATAACCACACACCTCTTATCTATATCATTGCATATCTACATCTATGCACACATTTCTGTAAAGGCAATGAGATTAGTAGTGGTTTCAAGCATAGATTCTGGAATCAGGCTATCTAATTCAAAACCTGTGCTTGTGCGACCCCGAGCATATAAGTTTCCTCCACCCCTCTTCCACAGCTTATTTTTCTCTTTCTGTAAAGTAGGTATAATGATAGTACCTACTTCAGAACATTTGCTGTGGGGCTCAAATAAGAGAATGTGTGTCAAAGACTTAGCATAGTGCCTGGCTCATGATAAGTACTTAGGACATTTTAGCTCTTTTTATTATATGGTAGCAGAGGATCTACATGATAAACCCACTCATTATATCACCTTGGCAAGTCATTTGATTTCTCTGGGTCCTGATTTTTTTTGGTCTTTCGGATGAGGGAGTAGTCTTACCTCCAAGTCCATTCCCGGAGAGCGTGAGGCACTGGAAAAAGATATTTATCAGCATTTTATTAAGTAAGTCGGTTAGACAGTCTGGCTTCTAGGCACTTTTCTTTTTCTTTCTTTTCTTTCTTTCTTTCTTTCTTTCTTTCTTTCTTTCTTTCTTTCTTTCTTTCTTTCTTTCTTTCTTCCTTCCTTCCTTCCTTCCTTCCTTCCTTCCTTCCTTCCTTCCTTCCTTTCTTTCTTTTTCTTTCTTTCTCTCTTTCTCTTTCTTTCTTTCTTTCTTTCTTTCTTTCTTTCTTTCTTTCTTTCTTTTTCTTTCTCCTTCCTTCTCTTTCTTTCTTTCTTTCTTTCTTTCTTTCTTTCTTTCTTTCTTTCTTTCGTTCTCTTTCTCCTTCCTTCCTTCCTTCCTTCCTTCCTTCCTTCCTTCCTTTTCAAAGTCTTATACTTCTAATTCATCTCTAGATGCTGACTTAAGAGAAATGGCATGAAACCACCGCCATTAAGCACTTTGAAACAGGACACAGAAGCCAATGATTTTTGTTGCTAAAATCAAGAATAACACCAGAGGGCCCTTCTGTTAAGGGGTGAAGTGGAAGACACTAAGGTTGAATGTAGCCAGTCTTCCTTTTTAGAGGATGAGAAAAGAGTGTGAGCAGAGGCCTGGAGGTGAAAGTAGTCTTCCATGACAACCAAGTGAAAAAAAATGCTCTTCAGTCCTCAGCTACCTGCATGTGCGTGGCTTGGGAAAGTGGTTGTGGATGGTTTTGTTACCCTCATCTGGACTGTTCTTATAAAGCTTAATGAGTCACATTAATAAAACAAAACAAACAAAAATGAAAAAACTTTATTTTTTTTTGCTGTGGATTCTCATGCAATGAGAAGTGCTTCCAGGATTCTCATATTTGGTGAATGACAAAATGTCCTTATTTACAGTGTCTTGACAACGCTATAGGCTTTCAAAATACTTAGGGGAGATGACCCCTGGAAATGAATTAACCTTGTGGCAGGATATGCACAGTTCAGTCCCCAAGGAAAATTTAGTTTCAAAGAAATGCACATTTGACCATAATAAATATCAGACATGGGTAAAGATGGATGGGTGATAATTGAAATATGATTAATTAAAATTATATGATTGCATTGAATCGTTTTTAACTCTCACAGAGATGATACTTTTAAAAAATGGGAAATATAAGCAACTTCATAGAGACCAGGACCTCATGAATGTTAAATGTTTCACAGGGCTTGCAGATTACCTTTCGGTATCTGTTTCTGTGATAAGGGTTTATATACTGTCCTATACTTTTTTCCAGTTAACATAATTTCAAGGGAACAAATAAATGTCTTTATGCAAATGACCTTTTATAATACACTAAACTGCCCTACAGTTCAGAAATAATGAAAATCTAGGCAAATGAAACATCTCATGGGTTTAAAAAAGGTTTCCATTAACTATCACCCTCCATCTTAATCTCAGCGCTGCAAATTTAGAAAATTGGAAAGTTGGAATGTCTCAGCAACTATAACTGTAGCTTTGACATATGAAAATTGCCCAAACTGAGCAGATGCCTATCCATGCACTAGAGACTTCCATGAAAGGAATAGCTGAAGGACAAGTTTAGAAATCCTTTTGGTTACTCAGAGTTATCAAAAGAAGCATGGATGTTCTTCATAAGAAGTTGACGATAGACTTGCTGGGTGCTTAGTAAGTGATGGAGTGGTGGTTCACATTTAGTCTGAAGTCCTAGCTGTTGCATGCTACACTGAAGATCAATGGGATGCTCGTTCATTCGGCATGGTGCAGATGTGACTTTCAAGTAGACAACTCTTTACCTGGTACCTGACTGATCCTCTCTCAGGAGATACTCGGGTCCTGGGCCAGGCTGGTGTGGGTACAAGTGGGAGGTCTGCTCATTTGGGAGCTCATATAAATCTAAAAATCATTACTTTTATTAACATATAATGTGTTCTTTGTTTCAGGGGTACAGGTCTGATTCATCAGTCTTACACTATTCACAGCACTCACCATAGCACATACCCTCCCCAATGTCCATCACCCAGCCACCCCATGCCTCCCATCCTCTTCCACTCCAGCAACCCTCAGTTTTTTTTTTTCCCTGAGATTAAGAGTCTCTTATGGTTTGTTTCCCTCTCTGGTTTCATCTAGTTTCATTTTTCCCTCCCTTCCCCTATGATCCTCTGTCTTGTTTCTCAAATTCCTCACATCAGTGAGATCATATGGTAATTGTCTTTCTCTGATTGACTTCTTTCACTTAGCATAATACCCTCTGGTTCCATCCATGTCATGGCAAATGGCAAGATTGCATTTTTTGATGGCTACATAATATTCCATTGTATATATATACACCACATCTTTATCTGTTCATCTGTTGAAGGACATCTGGGCTCTTTCTATAGTTTGGCTATTGTGGACATTGCTGCTATAAACATTGGGGTGCCCATGCCCCTTTGGATCACTCCATTTGTATCTTTGGGGTAAATCCCCACTAGTGCAATTGCTGGGTTATAGGGTAGCTCTATTTTCAACTTTTTGAGGAACCTCCATACTGTTTTCCAGAGTGGCTGCACCAGCCTGCATTCCCACCAACAGTGTAGGAGGGTTCCCCTTTCTCTGCATCCTTGCCAGCATCTGTCGTTTCCTGACTTGTTAATTTTAGCCGTTCTGACTCTGGTGTGAGGTGATATCTCAGTGTGGTTTTGATATGTATTTCCCTGATGCCAAGTGATGTTGAGCACTTTTTCATGTGTCTGTTGGCCATTTGGATGTCTTCTTTGAAGAAATGTCTGTTCATGTCTTCTGCCCATTTCTTGATTGGATTATTTGTTCTTTGGGTGTTGAGTTTAGTAAGTCCTTTATAGATTTTGGATACTAGCCCTTTATCTGATATGTCATTTGCAAATATCTTCTCCCATTCTGTCGGTTGCCTTTTGGTTTTGTGGACTGTTTCCTTTGCTGTGCAAAGGCTTTTTATCTTGATGAAGTCCCAATAGTTCATTTTTGCCCTTGCTTCCCTTGCCTTTAGCGATGTTTCTAGGAAGAAGTTGCTGTGGCTGAGGTCGAAGAGGTTGCTGCCTGTGTTCTCCTCAAGGATTTTGATGAATTCCTGTCTCATATTTAGGTCTTTCATCCATCCATCCACACCTTTGTGTGTGGTGTAAGGAAATGGTCCAGTTTCATTCTTCTGCATATGGCTGTCCAATTTCCCCAGCACCTGTCTTTTTTCCATTGGACATTCTTTCCTGCTTTGTCAAAGATTAGTTGACCATAGAGTTGAGGGTCCATTTCTGGGCTCTCTATTCTGTTCCATTGATCTATGTGTCTGTTTTTGTACTGGCACAAAAACAGTATGGCCAGTACCATAGTGTCTTGATGAGTACAGCTTTGTAATAGAGCTTGAAGTCCGGAATTGTGATGCCACCAGCTTTGCTTTTCTTTTTCAACATTCCTCCAGCTATTCAGGGTCTTTTCTGATTCCATACAAATTTTAGGATTATTTGTTCCATTTCTTTGGAAAAAGTTGATGGTATTTTGATAAGGATTGCATTAAATGTGTAGATTGCTTTAGGTAGCGTAGACATTTTCACAATATTTGTTCTTCCAACCATGAGCATGGAACATTTTTCCATTTCTTTGTGTCTTCCTCAATTTCTTTCATGAGTATTCTATAGTTTTCTGAGTACAGATCCTTTGCCTCTTTGGTTAGATTTATTCCTAGGTATCTTATGGTTTTGGTTGCAATTGTAAATTGGATCGACTCCTTAATTTCTCTTTCTTCTGTCTTGTTGTTGGTGTAGAGAAATGACACTGATTTCTGTGCATTGATTTTATTTTTATTTTTTTAAAGATTTTATTTATTTATTTGACAGAGAGAGACACAGCAAGAGAGGAAACACAAGCAGGGGGAGTGGAAGTGGGAGAAGCAGGCTTCCTACTGAGCAGGGAGGCTGATGCAGGGCTCAATCCCAGGACCCTGGGATCATGACCTGAGCTGAAGGCAGATGCTTAACGACTGAGCCACTCAGGCACCCGTGTGCATTGATTTTATATCCTGCTACTTTACTGAATTCCTGTATGAGTTCTAGCAGTTTTGGGGTGGAGTCTTTTGGGTTTTCCACATAAAGTATCATATCATCTGCAAATAGTGAGAGTTTGACTCTTCTTTGCTGATTCAGAAGCCTTTTATTTCTTTTTGTTGTCTGATTGCTGAGGCTAGGACTTCTAGTACTATGTTGAATAGCAGTGGTGATAGTGGACATCCCTGCCATGTTCCTGACCTTAGGCAAAAAGCTCTCAATTTTTCCCCATTGAGAATGATATTCGCTGTGGGCTTTTTGTATATGGCTTTTATGATATTGAGGTATATTCCCTCTATCCCTATGCTGTGAAGAGTTTTAATCAAGAAAGGATGCTGTACTTTTTCAGATGCTTTTTCTGCATCTATTGAGAGGATCATATGGTTCTTGTTCTTTCTTTTATTAATGTATTGTATCACATTGATTGATTTGCAGATGTTGAACCAACCTTGCTGTCCAGGCATAACTCCCGCTTGGTTGTGGTGAATAATCCTTTTACTATACTGTTGGATCCTATTGGCTAGTATTTTGGTGAGAATTTTTGCGTCCATGTCCATATCTTCATCAGAGATATTGGTCTGTAATTCTTCTTTTTGGTGGGGTCTTTGTCTGGTTTTGGGATCATGGTAAAGCTGGCCTCATAAAATGAGTTTGGAAGTTTCCCTTCCATTTCTTTTTTTGGAACAGTTTCAGAAGAATAGGTATTAATTCTTCTTTAAATGTTTGGTAGAACTCCCCTGGGAAGGCATATGGCCCTGGGCTCTTGTTTGTTGGGAGATTTTTGATTACTGCCTCAATGTCCTTACTGGTTATGGGTTTGTTCAGGTTTTCTATTTCTTCCTGGTTCAGTTTTGGTAGTTTATACATCCTAGGAATGCATCCATTTCTTCCAGATTGTCTAATTTGCTGGCATATAGTTGCTCATAATATGTTCTTATAATTGTTTGTATTTCTTTGGTGTTGGTTGTGATCTCTCTCATTCATGATTTTATTTATTTGGGTCCTTTCTCTTTTCTTTCTGATAAGTTTGACCAGGGGTTTATCCATCTTATTAATTCTTTCAAAGAACCAGCTCCTAGTTTCATCGATCTGTTCTACTGTTCTTTTGGTTTCTATATCATTGATTTCTGCTCTGATCTTTATTATTTCTCTTCTCCTGCTGGGTTTAGGCTTTATTTGCTCTTCTTTCTCCAGCTCCTTTAGGCGTAGGGTTAGGTTGTATATTTGAGACCTTTCTTGTTTCTTGAGAAAGGCTTGTATTGTTATATGCTTTCCTCTCAGGACCACCTTTGCTGCATCCCAAAGATTTTGAACAATTGTGTTTTCATTTTGATTTGTTTCCATGAATTTTTAAAATTCTTCTTTAATTTCCTGGTTGACCCATTCATTCTTTAGTAGGATGCTCTTTAGCCTCCATGTATTTGAGTTCTTTCTGACTTTCCTCTTGTGATTGAGTTCTAGTTTCAGAGCATTGTGGTCTGAAAATATGCAGGGAATGATCCCAATCTTTTGGTACTGGTTGAGACCTGATTTGTGACCCAGGATGTGATCTATTCTGGAGACTGTTCCATGTGCACTGGAGAAAAATGTGTATTCCGTTGCTTTGGGATGGAATGTTCTGAATATATCTGTGAAGTCCATCTGGTCCAGTGTGTCATTTAAAGCCTTTATTTCCTTGTTGATCTTTTGCTTAGATGATCTGTCCGTTTCAGTGAGGGGGGTGTTAAAGTCCTCTACTATTATTATATTATTGTCAATGTGTTTCTTTGTAAAAATCATTACTTTTAATTGTTCACTCCTCAGTACCCATTATCAAACTTGAGTGTGATTTCACACTTTTTATCTGAAGCCCAAGGATAGGATGATAAGATGTGGGGATGGAGATTTATAATTGCTTGCATCTCACGCTGGGGTGTGTGCACCTGTTAGTACACTGCTGAGTGACAAGGAATACCAAAAAAAACACAAAAACCAAAAACCAAAAAAAAAAAACACAACACAAGAAAAGGCCATGTATCATCCTGGAGAATCATTTTAGCCAGAAATTTGTATGGGATAAGCTTCCTAATATTAAAAACAAATCCAGTATATTATGGAGCAAAATGCAGACCTGCACATGATTTTTTTTTTCAGTGAACACACGGAATTTCAAAGAAGCTTCTATCTTGCAGAGGCCTGCTTTGGGCTGGGTTTCTTGTTCCTTAGATATAAAGCAAATGCTTGTTCACGTTTTTCTGCCATTAGTGATACTTTAGGGGAAACATTTGGAATTCTTGCTTAACAATCTCATTTGACATCCAAGGAAACTAAAGCACAAAGAGAAAACTTCTAATTTATGAATGTGGTTTGGGCTTTATATGCCTTCCTTCTTGATTTAACCTTGGCTCTTCCTTCCCACTCCCAACCCCAGCAATAGCCAATTAAAAAGTTCAGAAAAAGATGATATAGTGGGAACGAAGAACATTGTGCTGTCCATAATTTTAGTCCCTGCTCGGCCACTAACCAACTGTGTGACTTGGACAAGGGATTTAATTTCTCAGTCCCTCAGCAATAAAGACATGCACTTAAAAATAAAGAAATCAAAATACCCATTGTATTTGCCTGGCATGATTGTTAGATCAAACCGGGTAACGGATGTGATGTTTAAAGTTTTTAAATAGTAGGTCCCTAAACGAGAAGTTCATTCTGGTTTGTGATTCTCTAGAACTTCTTATCAGGTCTCCCTCTTTTCAGCTCTTAACAGTTTGGCACCAGCCCAGCTGGTAGGAGTTCAAACATCACTGAAACAATATTTAGAAAGGGGAATTTGTCCAGATCCTACTGGCTCCAGCCCAGTCAATCCGTTCGAAATCGATGCTGAGCCTGATGCTGGGAAGTTCCCTGACGGAGCAATGTCTCGTGAAGAACACACAGTTTGAGGATGAACAAACCAGTGCAAAGCAGCTCATCTGTTGGCAATTGTTTTCAGCCCTCCATAAGTAATTTTGTACTAATTAATTCTGTGTGTTCTTTAGAAAGACAGCAAATTCTCTGGAGATGGTGCTGGTCTCAGAGAAGATTCTGATGGCCCCAAAGAATTCTCTCCTTGTGTGGATAAAATAACTGGGATGGGAAGGTGACTGCTTCCAGAAAGGCCAAGAAACACCCTTAGTTTGCAAGGTCACTTAGGGCAATAACTTGACTTCTCACCCCCTGCAGTCATGCCGTGGAGAGAATAACAGCTCTGCATCTGAGACCTTAGCTGCTGGCAATGAGTGGGAGAGGGACATGCTGGGCTTTTTAATGTTTTTGAGATGTGGGTTCCTTCTAATCTCAAAGTTGGACCATTCAAATTGAAGGCATTGTTGTGTGGCTGTGTCTCTGTCAGGACCAGAGACTGATGGCCTAACAGCTAAATAACTGGGATGCGAATTCCCCTTGGCCTGCTGCAAGGTCACACAGAGCCGTTTCTAAGTGTCCCCCCAAAAGCTCCCCCATGACATCTCTTTGATGTGGTTGGGATGTGATGTGCTGATATTTATCTTTCCCCGGTGACCATTGTCTACTTGTGATGAAGGGTAGGGGCCAGGGCTGGGTCACTCATTTCACATATTGGGCCCTGCCACGGGCCAGGTTCCATGGTTAGTATGTTATTGATATGTGGCCCTATCTTTGACGCACAGTTAGATTGGGTCCTTAGTCCCCAAACTGTGATTACTGCTATAACAGGCAAGGGCAATACAGAGAGAGTAGAAAACACTGTTTCCTCAAAGAAGCCCACTCTGATTTCCTACAAGGTTGAACCTCACTGTTATAAGCCTCTATGTCACCTTGTACTAGATATGAAATCCACAAAGTAAGAACAGCGTCCATACTGCTCAGCACTGTATTTCTAGCACTAAGCAGTGATCAGCAAATCACAGGTGCTTAGTGGATGTTTGTTGAATGAATGAGGAGTCGTGGAAAGCCTTACAGAGGTGGTGGCATCTAAGGTAAGTTTTGGCAAATCAGAGGGGTTTGCCAGGAGAAGTGAATGGATAATTTTATAAAAACAATCACACATGATTCAGTGAATGACCCTCTTAGTTAGCAGAGGGAAAATCCCCCATGCGTACAAGTACTTTTGATGACAGGATGAAGAATAGGCAGATGAAGTGTTTTCATGGTAGTCCTAGGTGCAGAAAGTATTTGTGATGGTTCCTTTCAACATACTCGGGAAACCAATCTGTAATGAGAATAAGGCTGGGTGAGCAAGGGGTCCTAGTCAGGGTGGGATAGCAGAGCTTGCCTTTCCTTCATTCTTGCTCCATCCTCCTATGAAAGAGAGCTGACACTCCTTTTCTTCACCCCGTGAGACCATGAAGAATTAAGACTTGCAAGAAATCTTTGAAAAATTTCTAGTCCTTTGGTGAATACTATTTATTTATTTATTTAAGATTTTATTTATTTGAGAGAGAGAGAGAGCATGAGTGGGGGGAAGGGGCAGAGGCAGAGAGAGAAGCAGACTCCCCGATGAGCAGGAAGCCTGATGCAGGGCTCAATCCCAGGGCCCTGGGATCATGACCTGAGCTGAAGGCAGTCACTTAACTGACTGAGCCACCCAGGTTCCCCTGGTGAGTACTTTTTAAAAGGTCTTCCTCTACTTTCTAATTGGAATGAACATATTGGTGAAGGGCATTTACCAGTTGCAGTGTAAAGTAGGAGTCTTTAATTCATGATTCAATTCAATTCAACAGCTATTTAGTGAACACCCATGGCATTAAAGACCATGTGCGAGCCACTACAGAAAGAACAAGGTATGTGAGCCATAGCCTCTGTCTTCAAGGAACTGATATTTAGTAAAAAAACAAAAACAAAAACGAACAAACCATGAACAACATAAACAACTAGAATGCAATTGGAACATGAGAGCCTGGAGAAATCAGATAAGGATTAGGGGGAGGTAGAGTTGGAGTGGGAATTGGGCAACAAGTCAACATGATGGGGCAGGGATTCCTGCCAAAGTAAAGAAATGACACCAGAAACGGAGCATGTTTGGGGAAAAGTTTGTAACAGCTCCTTGTAGCAAAGTGATGGAAGGTGAATTTCGAAAGGGAGATTGGCGCCAAACCATAGGAAACACCAAATGCCAGACCTAAGTGCTTCCAAGTGTTCAATATCGTCCGTACATAGCACATTAGACAGCGGTAGGGCAGGGAGTTAAGCTCATGTTTGGTCTGACTCTGAAGCCTGTATATGCTGGTTTATACCTGTATACACTGCAGCAAATATAAGCTATTTAACTAAATATCTTGGAGTGAGGAGAAAAGTGGTGGAATTTTCAGGAACCTTCTTTGTCTACTAGATTTGTAATACAAAATTTTCCTCAATTTCTAATGCACAAGGTCCATGGCCCATTCTTCTGAGCAGAAGGAGAGTTTGGGGGAGCTTCTCACCCAGCAGCAGGAGGAATCCAAATGAAAAAAATTGGTGCATGATCATTGTAGAATTGGCTCTTGCTTTGATTAGATGGTTGGAATTTCATATCCGGTTTCTGTTTTTTTTTTTTTTTAATTAAAGAAAATCTTTTTAAAGATTTTATTTATTTATCTGACAGAGAGAGACACAGCGAGAGAGGTAACACAAGCAGGGGGAGTGGGAGAGGGGGAAGCAGGCTTCTTGCTGAGCAGGGAGCTCAATGCGGGGCTTGATCCCAGGACCCTGGAATCATGACCCGAGCCGAAGGCAGACGCTTAATGACTGAGACACCCAGGCTCCCTAAAAAGAAATTTTTTTAAGTGAGGGCTGACAGAGGGAAAGGAAGGGAATAGTATTGTTCTCCATAGGAATGAAGGCATGGGAAAGAGAGGGCGTCATATTCCAGGGCTCTCTTCTCAGTGAGCTGGTGGAGCAGCTTTAGTGCAATATGGATTTAGACCCCTGGCAAGAATGAGCTGGGACTCCAGTTCTAACTTGTAGAATGGTTTCTGATAGAAGGCAAGTTCCAGGTTCTAAAAATGGCGGGCAGAGGCTCCTGGCTAGCTCAGTTGGTAGACCATGTGACTCTTAAACTCAGGTTTGTGAGTTCAAGCCCCACGTTGGGTACAGAGATTACTTAAAAGTAAAAATCTTAAAAAAATAAAAATAAAAATGCCAGGCAAATGAACTGAATGCAACCTGTTTGTAAGTTGAGGTTATAATAATATTAACAATTTTAGGTTCAAAATAAATTTAAGATCTTGATTGTTGAAATACTTATAAACACAAATTAGAGTTGGCCAGAACATTCAACAAATGGGTACATCTGACAATGAAAAGCTAGTGGTCTGACAGAGTTGAGAGAGAAGATGAATCCATGCCTCTTTCTTGCTCCACTACAAATTAGACTAAAATCTGGCACCACCAGAAATGACTCTGTCCCAGCCAAATGTTTTCTGACCTGTCTCTCCTTATTAGGTAAGCTTCATCTGTCCTGGTACGGTGCCTTTGATGTATCTCCCCATCCATGTAGCAAGTTGGGTGGTAATAAATTAATTCTTGCTGTGCACAGGTGGGGCAGTGGAGGGACACCAGTGTCAGCGGTGGGTGGGTCCCTTTTCTCCCTTGGTCACTATTGCTAGGGGACTTGTGTAACAGCAGTCTGGCTGGTCTGAAGGGTTACCTTCCTTCAAGGTAACACACTCCTTGCTTGCTGACTGAAGGCTCTTGAAGGATAACAGAACTAATTTACTTTCTTTGAGATTTGCAGACCATTGGCCTTGGGGAATAAAGGACCAGAATGTCCCCAGGCCAGAGGCCCCAAGTGTGTTTGAAGCCCCCCTAGCTTTCTGATTAGCCCAGCAATCTGTTCGCAAAATGTTTTTCTTTTTAAAGTTGACACAAATGACTTTACTGACCCTCCTTTGCATATCTGTAGACCTTGCCCTCCTTTGCAGAAAGAGCAAAGGACTCTTGCACAACCCCTGGATACCAAGGAACCAGACCTTCTTGCATAACGCTACCCGCCCCCCACCCCTCTTCAGGTACCAAGGCACTAGAACTTCTCCCACAACCTCCGAGCCCAGGGATAACTCTGTAGCTGACACCATCATTTGCATGTAATCAAGAAATGTTAGAGACCACTGCACTCCCTTAACTGATTAAGCCCCTTTAAGTCTCTGGGCCAGGCGGAAACCTCGGAGTTGGTCTTTGGAAAAAGTCTGCCTTCTCCGCAGGTGGCTGGCCTCCTCTATAAAGCTCATATTCCTTCCCAATCAGAACTCATCTCTTGAGTGTTGGCCTTTCGAGCCACAGGCAGCCAAACATGGGTTTCGGTAACACTGGGACAAGTCGTTTGACTTCTATAAGTCAATTTGCTCATCTGGATATGAGGTGAGGCTTCATTCGGCTCTGAAAGTCTCTGATCCTATGTATAAAGCAAAGGGTTTTTTTGTTTTTGTTTTTTTGGAGGACAGCAAAGCAAAGTTTATTGAGCAATAGTAAAGTGATAGTACAAAGCTCCTGAAGAGGGAGGGGACCCCAGAGGGTTGCCCTAAGGCAAAGTTTTATAGCCGAGCTTCTCTGAAGATGATTTATAAAATTATTGTCCAGTGAGTGATTTTTTTCCCCCATCTCTCTACATATCATCTTGTCAGAGAAAGGTCATTGTTTATTCTTAAAGTTTGGGTTTTGAAACGATCCATATTGTTGAGAATTGTGTTTTTAAAAACACACTTGAGTGGCAGTGGATACCCAGTAACCATTGTGGATCCTTTGTTTTCTATTTCCTTTCTGACGTGCAGCTGCCAAGTTATTTGATTCCAGTAGACAACACAGGAGAAAGTGCAAATATGAACGTTGCATCTTGGAATTCAGAATGTGGATGGGTATACAAATTATTATTACTTTTTATTTTTTATTTATTTAGGAACTTAATCTTTATTTACAGGACACTGCAAGAGAGGAGATTCTACATAGAAATAAGAAACCCACTGAGGAGGAGCTTCATACAGGTTGTACAGTTTGGAACTGGTCAAGTAGAGTTTTGTTGTAAAAAGTGCTACAATAACAAAACACATTTAAAAAGAGTTCTTAGTAGAGAAACTGTAAGACAAACTTCCACCAAACAGAGTACACAACAAACAACTTTCTGCCTCAGCTGTACAATCTAAAAGTTAAAAGTCCCGGGAGTGCCATCCTGAACTTGGAACGTATAGCCTTCGGAGGTAGTTTCTGGCACAACATTCTGATCTTCCTCTTCCTCTACAGAGAAATACTTCTCAATCAAGTTTAATGAAACTTTGTACACACTCATTTTCATGGTTTTGTAGAGCTTCAATTTTGTCCAAACCTCCACATTCTTCAATCATTATACTAAGTTTCTCAGTTTCACCTAGTTTCTCAGCAGCCTGAAAGATGTTTGAAATGGCATCCAGAATAACCAGAATAATTTTGGTGTCTTTTGCAGTTAAGAGGTTCATCAATGGTTCTATTATGCCACAGTGAACGAGGTATACAATCTGTTCAACTGTCCCACCGCTTGTATAGTTGGTCACAGCCCAGACAGCTTCCTTTTGTGTCTTCAAGTCTGCCTTAGAGAGAACACCAACGAGGAATGGGACTAATCCATGATTCACAACTTGCTGTATCTGGTCCTGGCGACCAGCTGTAATGTTTGACATTGTCCATGTAGCTTCCTTCTGAATATTAGTTTTGGGGTTCGTTAGGAGGCTGGGAAAAACAGCAAGTGCTCCTGCATCTATTACAACCTGAGTCTGTTCATCTGTCCCAGTAACGATATTTCCTATGGCTCTTAGTGCAGGAGTCACAATGGGCAATTCAGTAGCTCCTAGAAGCTTCACAAGCTGGGGCACAACTCCTGTTTTCACAACCATTTCAATCCGTTCATTTGGACCATCAGTAAGGTAGGAAATGGCCCAGCAGGTATCTGCCAATACTTCTGGATCATCATGATGCAGGAGACGAACTAAGGTAGGAAGAATCTGCTCAACAGCATCTAATGGGGGTGCAGGATTCTTGTTGCAACAAAGGTTTGAAAGTGTCCAAGTAAGGTTACGTAAGTAACCACATGCTAAAGATGACATATCAGGAACTGCAAGGAGAGCCCATAGCGGGTCAACTGCACCATACTTGATAACCAAGTCTCGAAAAACTGAACCATCACCTGCAATGTTTCCTAGAGCCCATACAGCTTGTTCACTGATGTGGGCATGGGAAGATGCCAACAGAGAAATGAATGCTGGGATCGCACCTCCATCTACCACAGCCTTGGTCTGTTCTGACGTCCCAGAAGCAATGTTAGTGAGAGCCCAAGCAGATTCAAACTGAATGGGACTACAATCAGTTCTGCCCAAGAAGGACACAAATTTTGGAATCAAACCAGCCCGGATTATGTTGTCTATGGGGGGCTGTTTTTCCCTAGAAAGCAGTTTCCTAGCAGCTTGAGTAGCCTGGAGCTGGCTTTCCAGATTGTTGCTATTTATGCCTTTGACAATGTCATCAACAGACCAATTTACAGTGCCCTGGTTGTTGCGGTTTTCCTGTAGTGGCGAGGTAGCATCATCAGGAAATGAGCTTACGTTTCTCCTTTTCAGCATCTGGTCATCCTTCTTAGCTTTCCTTAGCTCCACATTAACTTCTATTCGGCGCTGCCTCATTTCTGTACTGTCTTTCCCCTTGTTCTTGAATCTGTTAAGGCGAGCAGCTGGTGAATTAGCATTCTCGTTGGTGGACATGGTTATGAGACAAAGGGAGAAAGCTACACAGCCGGCTCAGGCTTCCACAGGAGGCGGTCCGGGGTGCGCAAGCCGCAGGACAGCTGCCCTCAAAACGTCCACCACGGATCACCCCAAAGATGGTGTGGCTCGTGCAGCCGGCCGGCGCGATTTAAATTTCCCGGTCTATTATTACTTTTTAATTTAAAAGTTGGGCTTCTAGAAAAAAAGGGGGCCCGAGTTATCTTAAAAGGGGAAAAATATTATTTTACTCCAGTGCAATGCATGCTTAGGAATAACTAAGCTGTTTCTCCATTTCAAATTTGAGCTGCCATTCCTTTTTATCAAACTACTTTCCAGCTTCAGAAAGTTGCAAACCTTGGTGCTGTGAGTTTTTCTTCTGTAAACATGGTTACTTCGTTCCAGGATGGGGTGGGGGGCAGAAGCTCATTCTTGTTACAAGGTGATCCCTCTATTTATCTGAGAATGGGTGAGAATATGTAAATGGTCATTTGCGATTAAGTGCAATTTCTCTTATAGCATGTTCGCCACATGAACTATTACACAGTGAGACCCAGTATGATATATCCTGAGTGAAAGGAGAAGAAATAGCAAAAGGATACATTTTTTTTTTAAAGCTTATGCGTCAGGACCAGCCCTTGGAAGCTCTGTGGAGAGAGTGAGCCTTGTAAGGAGGCAGGATTCTGCACAGCACTGTTTATGGGGAGGGAGGAGCCTTTACATGCAGGCATGCTGGGGCACGTGCCTGGGGAAACCAATATCGGATCTGCCTTTGGCCTGAGGAGAGACGCTTCAGTGCCTTCCACCTCTCTGCCCTTCCCTTACACAATCCTATTTCCGCCCTTGCAAAGCCAAACTCCTGTTTGGGCTGTTCCTTGTATGGCACCTACTTAGCCCTTGTCTTGTAAGTTGGTCTGGAAAATTATTTACTCCATGTCTCCATTTACTCTACAGAAAGGTGAAATGAAAAGTCAAAGAATACGCTAGATAGTCAGAGATGGTGGGTTTGAACTCCTGTTGCTCGACGTCAAATGTAATGTTCTCTCTGCATTCCTGGTTACTTCTGAAAGAAATTCTCAGGAGGCTTCCTGCACTGATTTGCTCCCTCTCTGTTATTAAACTTCTAGCAGAATGCTAATAACATCCTTTGTGACCAGTGGTTTAAAACTGTTCAGAGACCGTGCGAATCTTGCATCCTGCGGCCACTCTAGCTAAGAGGGGAGATGTGTCAAGAGGGGATGGCTCTCTGTCGACCAGCCTGTTCTTCCCAGAGGCTGGCCGGTGGCTGGGCTGTTTGCAGGGGTCTGGTATGGGCCCAGGAGGGGAGAGGTGGGAAGGGAGTTAATGTTTATGGGACACCAGCGACCCATCCAGCTCCATAGTGGGAAGAGTAGAGACAGTGTTCTGTCTTCGGGTTCTCTGGCAGCGAGGAGGCAGGCTTGTGGCCGGAGTCAGCTGACTAATGCTTCTGCCTGGGATTCCAACTTGGAAGGAGAGGCCCCTGAGTGCAAGGAGAGTCAGGGATTACTCACGGCAGCAGCCTGGGGTGAGTGCCCAGTGGGGAAAGTGTGGCTTCCTAAGCAGAATATTCTGGGGGGGATCCTGGCTGGGCCTTGCCCAGTCTGGTCTCTGCGGTTGGCAAGCCTGGATTTCCAGCCCTCCCATCGGTCCTGAGGGACTCCCTTTCAACAGGCTCTTTGTGCGAGAGATGGTTTTTCTTGTGTGTGGTTGGAAACTCTACTGATGTAGCCATGAGGAGGTAGAACCGGAATTCAAACGGGTCTCTCAGATTCTGTAAACCATTATGTATTCTTCTATACCCAAGAAAGTGATTGGAATCTGAGTGACTGCCAAACCCTGTCTAGTTTGTACGTTTGTGAGAAAAAGGATTTCCAAGTACATCAGTGATCAGAGAGATCAATAGTGATCACACACACACACATGCACACACACACACACACGTTCAAGTTGATTGGCAGGTTTTCATGAGGGAAATTGATTAAGCTTTCCCTTGCTGGCATTTCCAAGGGGAGAGAGAAGACATAATGTTTACTGAGTGGTTGTAAGTGCAAGAGGCTCTGGGCAGGCCGCAGAAGTGGGGGTATTGGTTAAGAACAGATTGGAGAGTCAGATCTGATTTCATATTTAGGTCTGTTACTTAATACACCTTTCTGACCTTGGGCAAATGATTTATCTTCTTTGAACCTCTGTTTCCTTATTTGTAGAATGGGGATAATAGCTATTTCATGGAGGTTCCCTTGGCACACATAAAGTAACTCACACAGTGCTTGGCACATGGCAAGAGCTTCGTACATGGGAGTTATTCTTTTTATCTAAATATATTGCCTCGTTTAGTTCTTACAGCGTTGCTGGTAGGTGGGGGGCAGTTATCCTTTCTTGAATAAGTCTAGGAATCTTACTTGCTGGCACATCCTTTTACCACCTTCTAGAAGGGGAATGTGGGTGTGGTTGAAAGCAGGTGAGATGAGGAGGAAGACAAACAGATCTTTATAAAAGTTCTGTTTGAGCCTAAAAGGTAAGCTGGGTTATCTTTTTCCAGGCTCATTATTGCACTGTTTGTTCACAGCTACTTTGACCTGTTCATTACACCTGCCGAGACAAATTTAGATCTCAAAGAGGCCATCAGAAGCTAAGGGCCCCCCCGCATGTTATGAGAAACCATGATACAATTCCCCTGAATTGAGTTACCCACATTATCCCTCGCCTCCCAATGCTCGGGTGCCTGATACACCCGGGCGAGGCCCCCAGCTCCTAGCACCCCCACTGTCGGATGCGGCTTATGCCATGTAATGGGAGCCACGGGCAGGTTTTGAGCAGTACCAGTCGAGGAGCTGAGGCCACTTCACCAGCAAAGGGATGATGAATTTTGGGGAAAGAACTGAATCCACTCAGAAAATAAGTCAATCAAGATGTACTCACTAATGAATACATAGTAGCCATTCACGTTGTGTTCTACTACGACACAAGGTAACCTACACGAAACCTCTTTGTCAGTAAGCTTGGCAAGTAACAGGCATTAAGGGAATGTTAGTTCCCTTTCTCCTTTTCGTCTACAAACTTTTTTGGTGGCTTGTCAAAAAATTTCATCTGAATTAGCCTATGTAATTCTCGTAATGATTTTTAAGAGATGTGTGTTGCTTTTCGTTTCTGTGTTAGAGAGGTGAAAATTTGGAATTTGGAAGAATTTTTCTAGGATTGTGCTGTCTGGAAAAGGTAGAGCAGGGGCTCAAACCCAAATCTTTTGCACACCTACCTTGTTTTCATTCATTCCCCATTTGTGGATCATCTTCCATGTGCCTGGAGCAGGGTCGGGCACCAGCCATGGTCCCTGCCTGCAAGGAACTCCTGCTGGTTAGGGAAAGTCTTTCCTTTTTGCCATCCTGTCTGAGACAGCGCCATTTCTTTTTCTGGCTCTAATTAATGATCCATTCATATCCCAAGGCCCACGGATGAATAGCTATATTCAGGTATCCAATTTATGGTAATTTTCTTTGGAAGTCAACCAGTTTTGGGGCTCCATTTCAATCTGCCCACACATTTCATAGTTAAACTGTCAAAAATGATGTGGAATGTGGAAATATTTTTTACAAGGCCCCAAAGAGGGGCATTTCAGGAGGCTGTGACAACCCGACTCTCTTCAGTCGGGGAAACAGGGATGCCCTAGAGTTAATGCACACCCAACTGTTGTGTTTGTGTGTGTGTGTGTGTGTGTGTGTGTGTGTGTGTTAAGTCTGCTTTATTTTTCTTATAAGACAAAGCTGGGTTTATTGCTTACCCTGGAAGGGAGACAGCTACTCCAACCAAGGCTTGCTAGCATCTCGGAGGGGTAAGTGTAAAGTTAGGTTATTTATTGAGACTCTGAGGTCTAGTCTAATGCAAGGCTTTTAACGTGGTGCTTGATTACAATTGTGTTATTTTTTTTTAAAACTTGAGAATTAGCGCCTTGAGAAGAAAAGGCTGAGAAAGTTCTTTAGAGGTTTGGGGTTATTGTCCAGGTCAGGTCTTCCTCTCATCACACTGTGACATCATTAGTCCCACGAAGTCCAGCTGAGGAATGTAGGGACTGAGATACCAGGGGCCTGTATATGAGCGTGTAGGGCCACTTTGACTTAAAAAAAAAAAATTTATTTATTGGGGCACCTGGGTGGCTCCGTAGGTTAAGCGTCTGCCTTTGGCTCAGGTCGTGATCCAGGGGTCCTGGGATCGAGCCCTGCCTGGGGCCCCACCTCCCAGGACTCAGGCTTGCATCCCACCCACCCCCACCAGCCTCCACCTTTTAGCCTGCCTCTTCTGGCCTCCACCCTGCCTCTGGCAAGTGCTCAAGGGGGAGCCTGCTCTTCCTCTCCCTCTGCCCCCCCACTTGTGCTCTCTCTCTCTCTCTCTCTCTCTCAAATAAATAAAATCTTTAAAAAAATATTTGAGAGAGAGCAAGTGAGAGAGCTCATGGGTATGTGTGCAAGTGAAGGGGAGGGGCAGAAGGAGAGGGAGAGAGAATCTTAAGCAGACTCCGTGCTAAGTGTAGAGCCTGCTGAGGGGTTGGGTCCCAGGATCCTAAGATCCTAAGGTCAAGACCTGAGCTGAAACCAAGAATTGGATGCTTAACTGACAGCGCCACCCGGGCACCCCTGATTTCTCTTAGTTCACTGCTACTTCCCAGCTTAGGCCAAGGACAAAACCTCCTTTTCTTTCCACCCCCCAAAAGCTGAAACTTCCAGGGAACCTCATATACGTGACAAAATCATAACCATAGCAATCATGACAATACTAACAGCCAACATTTGTGTAGCCGGACTTTGTGCAGGCAACTGGGCTAAGCATTTTACAGGGATTCCTGGCCTTAAAACCCCATGACAATGCTGTCAAGTGGGAGCTGTTTTATTCTTACTTATGAAATGGGATAATGAAGCTTCCTGAGGTTTCATACTGGGATGAGGTGCGAAGTAAGGCTGGAGTTGGAGTCCAGCCAAGGCTCTGTGAACTCTTATCTGCGGTGCTACAGAAGCTCTCTCCCCTTTTCAAATTTCTCGTTCCTACCGCAGATTTCTCTAAAGCCGTGTCCACATGTTTGCTCACAAGGGAGAAGACTGACTCTCTGGGTACAGAGCTCCTCTGTTCTTGCAACCTGGTGGGTAGTGGAACCTTGAGTCCACGTTTGAGTGATTAGGTAGACCCTCCCCTTCTTGGGGGCAGAGTCTCCCCTCTTTTGCACTGTTCTGCCTGATTCCCTGGGAAGCCATCCAGGCAGGAACGGCTTCCTCAGTGACTGCCAGCCCACCCACTGGCCCCTCTGCCAAGGTGAATCATCACTGTGTGGCTCTTGGTTTCCTGAAGGTGTTTCTGTTGGGATAGTCCCAACAGCTTTGACGTGTGTTATGACAAGTCAGCGATGGAGAAGACACCGTGTTGGGCTGGCTGGAATGGATTTTCAAAGAAATAAGAGAAAACTGTCAACATAAAAGGTGCTGCTGAGAAGTGGGAGGATAGCACAACTGGTTCATTTACTTCCCTGGCTTTGGGCAGACATCTCTAATGGTTCCAGAGACATGACATTCTACCAGGTTAAAAGGCTTCCTGGTGGGGTGCTGGTTAAGTGTCTGACTCTTGATTTCTGCTCAGGTCATGATCTCAGGGTCACGAGATGGAGCCCCTCAGCGGGCTCTGCCCTGGGTGTACAGTCTGCTTAAGATTCTCTCTCTCCCTCTGCCCCTCCCCTGCATTCATGGAGAAGGAGACCCCACTCTTCCCTGTAACCTGTGTGTAACAGCTGAGTGATTATTTCTAGTAGCAACTCAAATTCCACCACTGCCCCCATTCAAGCTCAACCGTCAATTCATTTCTAATTATTTTTCCTTAAGTAGAAATGGACAAAGGATTGCCCACTTGGTGGAGGGGGTGATGGCTGTTCCACTTTATTGTCTTAGGAACAGGGGCTGCGGGGGAGGCAAGGGTGCGTGGGCCTTCATGGGAGAGAGGAGGGTGAGGGGAGAGGTGAGCCCCAAGCTCAAGCTCAGAAGTCAAGGGCCATGTCCCAGAGACCAGGAACCATGGCTGTAAGAACTTCTGGAATCTCTGTGGATGTTCTGGGTTTGCTTAGTTTTCTCACTGTAAAAATACTTTATAAAGAAAGGCTGTCTATCTATGCTTGCTTCCTGGGCAGCAAAAAGGATGAGGAAGAGGAGGTGGCAGGGTGATGGCTGAATCTTAGGATCCTGGGGGGATAATAGTCCTGAGGGCAGGTGAGGAGGCTGCTCTGTCAGGGGAGGAGGCAGCCTGAGTCTCGGCCACCTGAACTAACGACGAGACAGCAGCGTGCGACGTGATTTGGGGTCTCAGAAAGGGCCCTGACATTCAGGGGTGGAAAGACCAGGGGAGAGTTGATATGAATCCCAGCGTGGTCTCCAACACACTTGTCAACTCTTAGTAAAGTTCACGGCATCTTGACATACCCCTACTAACATCCCACCTCCTCCTGAACTGTGGCTTTTTCATTCCTTCTATTTTTATCTGTTCTTGTCAAAGATTGTTGTTTTATATGGAACTAAGGTGGAGAGAAGAAGGAAACAGACTTCTTGGAACAGGTGGACTTTAAAGGCGGAGCTTTGGGAACAGAGGCTAATTTTAGTTTAGAAGGAAGACAACCACAAGTAAGTAAACAGAACAAATGAAGAAGGGAAGAAACAGTAAAGAGAGCATATGGATACGTTATTCCAGTGTCATGTGTCTTATCAGATGCAATGACTTTGCAGTCTTCTACTTATTCAATAAGTACTTACTAAATACTCCACCATGCCTAGGAACCGCACTATTTGCTCTGGAGGAGGCATATAGGAATCGGAGCTGAAGTACCTAACAGAGGCAGGTGGTGACAAGTGAGAGAGTGAGGTCCAGAGCCGGTGCCACGGGGGCTCAGAGAAGGCGGGATCCATCTCGGCTGGGACAGTAGGGGAAAGCCTTGGGGGGAAGGAAGCCTGAGAACTAGGCTTTGAAGCATGGCAGGTGGGATTTGGTCATGTCAACCTGGTGGGACGTCCTTGGTGGGGAGAACAGCAAGGACTAAGGCACAGCATGAGCCAGGGCAGGGCTCAGTGAGAGGAGAAAGCCTGGCCGAAGGGAGGCCTGATGTGGACTGGGAGAAAATTATGTTGGAATGAAGTTCTGAGCCAAGATCTGGAGGTTCTGGAATTCCTTTTTGGTCAATGAAGAGACACTGGGAGCCCTGGGCCTGTCCATAGGTGGCTGGAAGAAGTGGTGGCCAGGCTGTGGGTAACAGTCTGGAGTTAGGGTGCCTGCAGAAGCCCACCTCCCCCTGCTCATGGCAAATGATGACATTATCCAGGTAATCAGCAGTGTGACCAGGCGCCACTGGGCTTCTTCGGGCTGCTGTGGCCACTGCCAATAAAAGAACTCCGAGTAAGAAAGTTACAAAAGTCAGGGCCCTTGTGAGGCGACTTGGTGTGATGCTGCACAATGGGTTCTTCTGACCCCATCACCGCTTCTCAGTGGTGGTTTGCTCTGAATCCTGCTCTGGTTAGGACTTCACTCGCTTAGGGTTTGGAAGCTGAACAACCCCCTTTTGTGAGGAGACTACATGGTAAGTGTGAGGGAATTGCCGGGTGGTAGGGCATACGCGTTAAACCCACACATTGTCACTGTCCTTGGGATGGCAGCTCCGCCCCCCCGCCCCCCCCCCCGCCCCGTGCCACTGACCTTCCACACTGGAATTCTGAAGAACTACATGAAGTGATTCTGAGCAAATTTGTGGAAAAGTACAACCCCAGATAACCATGACCAAATCATTTGTGTTCCTAAGTGTTGGTTTTTTTCCCACAGGGTGAGCAATTCTGTAGTACCATGAAGTGTTATCTAGATGCTGAATATTTGTGTAGTCACAGGGCAGGGCAGCATGCCATCACCCATACCCATTTTGAGGAGGGGTGGATAACACATGTATTTAAAACTGTGGTCAATCAGACTGGGTCCCGGGTTGATGGCACCAACTGAGCTCCCAGTGGGCAACCAGCTCCAACTAGTCATGTGATAAGGTATGGTTTTAAAAAGTGTTGTTATTTAGAATTTTTCATAGAAATTCCCAGAAGTCTGGTGGCATCCAGCCAGCATCTATGCATCGTAAAGAAAAGATACAGTTCATCATCTTTTGATAACTCTTCAGCTATTTAGAACTGATCTTTTATGAGCCCACCCAATGTAAGGGAGCCCCTCTCTCATTATCCCCTAATCTCATTTTCCTTTCATTATCTACATTAACCTATTTGTTTGCTTCTTGATTATCTGACCCTTCATGAGAATGTAAACCTCCAGTGAGCAGGAATTTTTCCACCTGGCTCACTGCTGTGTTCACACTTGTGGGGAACAGTGGGGGACCTACATTTTGCCCATTTGTTGGGTTAGGCTTTCTGCGTGCCCCTCCTTGGCGTCTGACCTCCAGATGTGAACCCTCTTCATCATCCCCCTCTGTCCTTCATCTGATCTGGAGCTTTACATAACATAGAGCTGGAAGGAGAACCTGCTTCTATAGGTCCTCATTAAGGTTTTTGTTCATAGGTAAAAGCACTTGCTGGTTCATTGACCCCCTTTGACATTGATTTATAATGTAGTTATAGCGAAGTCTCAATCTTTAAAGAAAGTTTATACGTATACTGAAATATAATTTCATCTTGTTTTCTAAATTTATTATTCTTTGCAATGGCGGAAAAGGGAAGGCAGGTAGGTGATGACATTGCTCTTTGGCCAAAGACCACCAGAAACCCACCTGTGGTTGAACAGGTTGGGTTTGTTACTCATTGTGGTGGGGAGGACCCACACCTTGGGAATCTTGAGGCGTTTCAGTGAGAGGGCATGAGAAAGAATTATAGCATTTGGTCTTGCATTCATTGCTTTTTGGGGAGGGTTTGATGAAGGGTAGCTTTGCTTTGCATTGGATGCTGTCATTAAGAAGTGGGAACAATTCTGTGGTTGTGTACCTTAAAAATTCTCATGGAGAAGGCAAAAAGAACAGAGGAGGCTGGAGCGTTGACTGGTAAGGAAGCAACAGTCACTGACATTACCTGGGACAGGAAGATGGTGGTCATTTTTGTTGAAGCAGTGTTATTATTTTTGTCTGTGTTCAGACATGATTATGAGGTGGTCCTGGTTTTGTCTTGCTCCATCCTGGTCACACAATGGCTTTGTCTGGTATCCATGTTCTGTGAAATTGTTTATGTCCAACAGAAGAACATCGGGGCCTAGCTGTGCATGTCAGGCCAGCTCCTGAAGGTCTAGAGCTTCACTCTTTCCCACCAACAAATCACAGAGGGGAGGCCTCTGCCATGATTTGGACGACCTACAGGAGCCAGGTGGATGTTATTTGAGCAGCACATGGAAAAGTCTCACCTCAAAACTCTCAGTACTAAAGTATAGGCTCCATTTTTAACACATAAATATTCTTTTATGAAGGTAAGATTTGCATTTAACATTTTAACAGTTCTGCCTGTATGGGAACACGGAATAATTTTTCTCTGTGTACAAATAAACAGGTTTACTTAAATGTTGACAATAGTGTTGCCTTCTCAAGTTCTCTGTTGCTTCCAACGCCATCAATATCTTTGTGGTGCATCAAGAGGGATTTCTTTTCTTGGCATCCAAACACCAGAGATCTACTAGGTGACAGTTTGTCCACAGGCTGAAGACCTGGAGCTCAACAAACAGGCTTGAGATGGGACACAGTTGTGTGCATTTAAGGAAAATTGCTTCCTGTTAAAACTTGGTAGAGGAACCAGGAGTGTCCTAATAGAGGCAGGGGCATTACTGTTTAAACTCAGACTTTGGGGGCACCTGGGTGGCTCAGTCAGTTAAGCATCTGCCTTTGGGTCAGGTCATGATGCCAGGGTCCTGGGATCAAGCCCTGTGTCAGACTTCTTGCTCAGTGGGGAGTTTGCTTCTCTCTCTGCACTCCCTGCTTACCCCCAACCCTTGTGCTCCCTCTCTCAAATAAATAAATAAATATAAATAAATAAATAAAATAAAATCTTAAACAAAAACAAAAAACTTCCTCATCCCGTGGGGAAAACGATTTGTTAAAAAAAAAAAAATCAAACAAACCAAAACCAAAACAAAAAACAAACAAAAAGAACCTCCCCCCAAAAACAAAACTCAGATTTTGAAGTCAGGCAGACCTGGATTTGAATCATCCTGGGCCTCCCATTTGCCTGCTGTATGACCTTGGGCAAGTTACTCAGTCTCTGTAGATCTCAGTTACTTCCATTATAAAGTGGTGATAAACATACCCATAAGTTTGTTGAGAGGAGTAAACCAGCCATGACAATGGGAAACATATTATTTGCATTGAATATGTGTGTGACCCGTGGTAGCTTTATTTATAGTGTCAACCTTAAAAATAAAATAGCCAGTTAATTTGGCAGAAAAATGCATTTATTCACGAAAAGCAGAGCAATTTGCAAATCAAGTTGGGCAAAGTACGGTAACCCATAGGCAAATCCAGAGAACAAAAGAGAGGGACTTGCTTTATAGAAGAAAGGAGATAGGTGGGAGGGGCTGTTTGGGAGGAAAGTCCATTGGAGGAGAGCAAGAGTTTGGGGTTGTGGTGACTTCTCATTGGCTGAGTTATGGCAGTTCTCATTGGCTGGGTTGTTGCTGGGTCAGCAGAAACTTTTCTTTCTTCCGGCTGAGAAATGCAAGCTAAGCTTCTTCCTGCTGGGTTCTGGGCAAGGGGTAGCACGTTAAAGCTCCGCCCTCAGGGCTTGCAGACTCCACTTTAAATGAGGTTTCCTTTACTCATTTTCAGAGTAGTTATCAGAGAATTGCCACCCAGCAATCATTCCTTTAAGAGTCCAGGGCGAATCAGAGGGAGATGACAGTGAGGGTCTTCCTAGGGTCTTCCTTGCATTCTTGGGTGGAGGAGAGGTGGGTGGTAGTTGTGGAAGGATTGTTTGATTTGGATTCAGGTGACTGAGGTGTAGTTCTGGTTGGTCATGGGGAGGCTTGTCATTTTGAACAAGCCTTTTCATCTTTCTGAGCCTGATTTTGTTTATTTATATAATCCGAATGAGAATGCCTGACTCTTTGCACCATGCAGAGTTAAGGTGAGGATGGAATGAGCCAGTAACAAGCCATGCATATTTATATGAGGGGACCACAAGGAAAGCATGCTGCAAAGGCACGTGGCATTATGAAGCATGAGATGCTGTTCATGAAACTTAGGAATTGATCATATACTCGCTCCTAAAAAGTTGCCTTTAAAGTGAATTTAGAGCATATTCCTTGTGTTTTTTAATTTTTGGGGGGTATAATATACAAAAGTACACAATTTTATGTATGTTTATCTCCATGGAACTGCTACCCAGATTAAAGTCAATGTTTCCAGCACTTGGAAGGTTTCATCATGCCCCTTCAGAGCCCATACCCCTCCCCCCCACCAGAGGTTGCCACTCTGTCACCACTGATTTATTTTTGCCCATTCTGTAACTTCATATAAATAGGATCATACAGTGTGTTCTCATTCATGTCTAGCTTGCTATGTTTTCACAATGATTATGAGAGTCATCCTGGCTGTGGGTGCCAGTAGTTTTGTTTGTTTGTTTTTGAAATGGGTGAGGAGCATTCCTTGGTTAATCACAGTTCTTCTGTCTGTACCAGCCATTCTAACGTTGATGGACATTTGGGCTATTTCCAGTTTTCGCCTATCATACGTAACACTGCTATGAACTTTCTTCTTTTAATGTTGGCTTCTGTTATATAATTTCAGATGAGTCTCCTGGAAGACACTTTGACCTTGACAAGTAATAGGAAACATCAAACATTTAAATGAAGGCTTCCACACTTCAAGGACAATGACCATTTCAAGCACCATCATTCTTGTAAGTAAATCGCAACTTTGTAAAGTGAGTCCCTGCATTATTTTTCTCTTTGGCACACAAGCAGAATAGTTCCCAGCAGCGTTTTGCATACTGCAGATTGGGAACCACCAGTGTGTTGTAAAGGAAGAAAAACTTTTTTTTTTTTTTTTTTAGGAAACAGAAAATAAGAGGAAAATTCAAACTCTTTTAGCTTGGTAAGGGCAAGAATCATTATCTTCAGACTTCTGTTTCAATGATACATGCAAGCGTTCTCTGGGTTGTAACTAACAATAAAGAAACACTTGTCCTGGATCCCAGAGTGATGGAATCTACAACTTCTTTCTGGGAAGAAACTAGCATCCCTGATAAAACACTGAAGATTTTCTGAATTTAATGGGATTAAGACTTGCTCAAGGATACTGGTCACCTATCCACCCAACTGTCAGTGAGTATCAGTTAGGAATCTAGTGACCTTTATCCAAACATTCCTTTTCTTTTAGTTGTTAGTCTAAGAATAACCATTTTCTTTTTCCATAAAATGTCCCCGCCACAAATAAAATCTTTGAATGGCTCACTAGAGGCCTTTACGGCAAGACTGTAAAAATACACTCTGAAATGTGTTCATAATTAGATTGATAAAGTTTCCTAAACACTATGTAAAATATTTTTCTTTCTGTGGGTCAGGATAAAAAAAGTCTGGAAGTCACTGAATCCAGGGGACAGAATGGTCGCAGACTGGTGGAGCAGAACATGTGGGAGTTGGTGGTTTCGCAGATAGGGACCCCAGATCTCTGCAGTGGATTACAGAGGCTCTTGTCCCCGGACAATACCTTCTAGAGAGGAGACCAGGTGTGGACTCATCCAGGGATCCCTGAAAACAGGATTTGTGCCAGGACATCATTCTGGGCCAAGACCTGCCTCTGTGTGAGACAGCAGAGTAGAAGGCAGGGGAAGAATGGGGCTGACTGCAGAAGGCAGAGGAGGAATGGAAGGCTTATTGAGGATTTTACTGGGGAGTGTGATTCCCAGGAAAGAAGGAAGGCTGTGTTACTGAGTTGCCTGCAGCAGGGGTCACTAGTCCCTGGATCATTGGGACCCCCTGAGGAGCCATCTGAAATGCATCTCAAGACTGCCCATCAGGGGAAGAGAGGGGAAGGACTTTCCATCACCTTCTGTGGGTTTGCCTGTAAGATGTTAACTCTCCCATCTTCCAGTTAGAGATTTGTGGGCACCAAGTGGGTTCCTGAGGCATCCTGCTTTGCATCTACAGGGAGGCGCTGGCTTGGGTGGTAAGAGACTTGAGGTGTAGGTGGAAGTGACTGGAGCTGTCAGTGGGTGCCCCAGTGGAGGCTGAAACAAAAGACAGGTGAGGTTGAGGGGGTCCAAAGTGGTAAATAAGAAATGTCCCATACAGATGGTGAAGCAGTAACACCACACAAGGTTATTCCTTGGGACAATGTTTAGGTCAGCAAGATAGAGACTGAAAATATTTAGACATTGGCTTCAGCCTTGGGTTTTGTTTCTTCCTAGTAGTAATCTTAGTACAGTAAAGTCTTCTTAATATATCTGCTCAGAGCTAGAAAAAACAACACAATGTTCCAGTTGAAGATTTACCAACAAACCTCACTTCTGAATGCCATTGCCTGGTGGTGCCTCACAAGGCACATATTGTGCCTGAGATCCTATCCAGAGCCTGGATGTCTGTGTGATTCCCATCTTGAAATTTCCATCTCAGCCTCTCTTCTGAGTGGAGGGTCCATTTACTTTATTATCTTTAAGAATCTTCCCATAGGAAGGACACCTGGGTGGCTCAGTTGGCTAGTCATCTGCCTCTTGGTTTTAGCTCAGGTCATTATCGCAGTGTCGTGGGAGTGAGCCCTACGTTGGGCTCCATGCTCAGTGTGGAGTCGGCTTGGGATTCTCTCACTCCCTCTCCCTCTGCCCCTCCCCCCACATGCTCTTTCTCAGATAAATAAATAAATCTTAAAAAAAAAAAAAAGAATCATACAAGTGGAACTTACCACACAACCTCTTGGAGACAGAAATCCACACCAACGTCCTGCCCTCTTGCCTTGTCAGTCATGTGATTGGAACACACAAGTCCGGAACCCCTTCGCACGGTCAACCAGCTGTGAAGTCCCAAGTCCACCCGTCCCCATCTGTAAGTCTGTCCTGTCTATTCTCTTCGCTGAGGTGGCTTAGTTCATCGCCTCTGCCCTGGGTTGTAGCCATAAATGGCCTCCTGACTGTTGCTCTGCTTTTATTTTCTTCTGCCAGTCGTCCGGGAGGACGTCCCTGACTGCCCAGAGATCTGGGGGCAGGGGTGGTGGGGTGGAACAGGAGAAGTCACATGGTCTGGTGATCCTCAACCCACAGAAAAGAAGTTGCCTAGGTGGGACCTGAGGTTTTTTATAACAATTACCAAAATCGGCTCTTGCTCGTTCACCAAGTCTACCATAGTTGTGATGTGATTCCCACTCCTTCCTGCCCTGGCTTATCCACTTGTAACCTTCTGGGAGGTGGGTTCTTGGACACTCAGTACTGCTTCTGGTCCCCCATAAGCAAGCATTTATGACATGCTGCAACGTGACTGTGTATGTATTTAGTGGTAGCTGGAGGTCTGGCGGTGATATTGGACCTACGACATGAAACATTCTTCACAAATACCACGGGAAGGCAACCCAAAGAAGACAGTCACTGACCAGCAGGGCCTTCTTGGCTCTTAGCCGGGCCTCGAAATTTCCTGTTTCACTTGCTGAGTAGGGGGAAAAAAAAGATGATTTTGGTCACACTCCCTTGGGGGTGGGGTGGGGATTTAACTGAGCGACTATTGGAAAGCATTTAACATGTAAATGATTGCCTAATGTTGCAGTAATATGGATTTCCCATGGGCCAGCTATGTTCAGACTTAAGTGGAGGCATTGAGAGATGTAAAATGTGGAAGATATATTCCCCTCAAAGCGCAGGGGGCAACCTATGTACATGGACCAAGTACAAGGTCAAAGAACGCAGGGCTGAAATGTAGGGGCAGAAATAGAGGCTGTTGGAGGAGAATTTGCAGCATCCTTGAGAGCCAGTCGTGGAAAAAGATCTACAAAGGAACCACCCTGGCCTTATAGTGTATTTTAGAATTATAGCTCACAACATACCCAGTGCATTTGCCTGGTTTTCCTAAAGTAGGATATTTTACCTGACTGGAGTTTCACTGAAGGTTCATGAGGCACCTTTTCTTGTAATTCTAGTTACCAGCTATTTTTCTCTGATGGCAAAATATGTGAAGGAAGGGAGAGAAATTCAGTCATCTGTTTTTTTGCTTACTTTGCATAATTGAATTTTTTTATTTTTTAATTTTTATTTTATTGGAGAATAGTTGACATAGGATATTATATTAGTTTCAGTTGTGACAATGTATTGATTAGACAATTCTATACATTACTCATGATTGAATTTTAAACTGTTCTTTCAAGTGTGGGCAGCCGGTAGACTGAGACAGGGCAAATCTCTGGTAGAGCTTCCCCAGCCATGGGTTAATGAAAGCCGTAAGGAAATAAGCATGGACGTGTTGCCTTCTATCAGTGTTTACTGTGTGACATGGAGATTAATTTTACTTTAATTAGAATCATCAGTGTGGTTTCAATTTCTTTAATGAATGCCAGGTTAAATCCATTACTTATTTCCCAGCTGTGAAAGAGTGCCATTCTTCGCTAACATGTGCATATTCCAGAGGTCAGGTTTTTCTTTCTTTATATAACAGGAATTTTTCCTTTTGTTGCATGGTTAGGATATTTAACTTGTTCATTCTGCCAAAAACTGAACATTTATTATCACTGCTTCTTAGATTGAATGGACTCATTTGATTTAGGGCAAAACTTCCCAACATCTAACAAAAATGATTTATTCTTAAGGCAAACGGGAGATAATTGCTTCAGTAGGTCAAACTCAGCACATCTGTTACGGGCTGAATTGTGGCCCCCACCTGGATTCATTCATATGTTGAAGACCTAACCCCTCATTCCTCAGACTATGACTATATTTGGAGATAGAACCTTTGAAGAGACGATCAAGGTACAGTGAGCCTTTAATCTAACCTGACTCCTGACTGGTGTTCCTATAGGAAGAGGAAATTTGGATGCACACAGAGACACCAGGGCTGGACACAGAAGAAAGACCAAGTGAGGACACAGCAAGAAGGAGGCCATCTGTAAGCCAAGGAGAGAGGTCTCAGGGGAAAACAAAGCTACTGGCACCTTGACCTTGAGCTTTGGGCCTCCACAACTGTGAGAAAATAAATTTCCATTGTTTAAACCATCCAATCTTTGGCATTTTCTTATGGCAGCCCGAGCAGACTAACACAACATCCAAAACCAAGTTTATTATTTCCTCGTTCAAACTCATTCATTCTGTGGCCCTCAGGGGCATTTACTGCTCACTGAATATCCATATAATTCCCCCTGAAAGCCCCGCAGACCTGCAGTTAGGTGGGGCCATGCAGTCATTCTGGTCTGTGAGTGACACCAGTCTCATCCCCTGTCACAGTGACCAGGGAGGCTACTATTATTCCAGAGGCGGAGCTCCAAGATGGTGGACGTTCAGTCTCCCTGGGAGACTGAGTGGAGCAAAACCTCCCACCAACCAGTGTAGGGGGTGTTTCCCAGGTGAGAAGTAATTCATTACTGTATTAAGCCTAGGATTTGGAAGCTTAATTTGTTTCTTCAGCTTAACTGTGTTTATCATGCGTGACCAGTACAATCTTTATCCTCTTGGTTCGTCTGGGCATGGAAGTTTAGCCATGCATTGGATTCCTCTCACTTCCTAATTCCACATCTGATAGGTCATTTGTCCTTCCCACGCTACTCTTGCAACATTCCATGGATCTGTCCCTACTTTCCATTCACAGAACAAATGATAGTGATGATGATGATGGCTCATTGTTCCAGGCACTGCTGTGGTGCATTACATATATGAAGTCATTGAATTGCACGACCTATAAGGCAGGTACTATTTTCATCCCCTTTTTCAGGTGAAGAAACTGAGGTACAGTGAATTTAAGTAACTTTGTTCAAGTTCACACAACTGGTAAGTGACAGAGCTGGGATTTGAATCTTGTCAATCTGGTTTCCATGGCCTTCACGTAATTTCATGGCATTAATGTCCCTTCAAGTTCTGATCCCAGTGCACACTCTCACTCTCTCATCAAGGACCACCCTCTACCCTGACTACTTCCAATCTCTTACTCTACTGACAGTCTAGATTGTTTCTCCAAACCACTCCTGCATTTGCCAACCTCAGTTTCATTGTTCAAGCTCTTCCACCAGAATCACTCTATTTCCCAATCCCTCTCCCCTGTGGTCCTCCCTGCCTACATCCTGTGCATCCTGCAGTACCTCCCTCATTTGCTACCTCTTCTGGGAAGCCTTCCTTGGGTCATCTTCATTCAACACTCTCCAAATCCCTGGCCTATACTTTCCTTTGAGCGCTCATGGTTTGCTTATTTGTATATGTGTTTATCTCTCTCCCTGAAGTATAACCCCCCTGAGCACTGGGACCATGTTTTCTTTTTCTCTAGATCTCCTCTATAGGTAATGAGCACCAGTGCATTGCACGTAATTGTTGAGTTATAGATGTCAGTTGCAATTAATTGAAACTTTCCTTGAATGCATTGCTACTTGACAGAATATAATAATTGTTACCCCTTCTCACTTTGGCCACAGTGGCTTAGAATTCCCAATCACACTGAGTGAAAGTGACTTTGTTAACATCAGACCATTTTTTCTTCATGCCTCTCTGCTTTCATTTCTCTGAGTTTGATGCTATTGCTTCTCATCTGTGTTATATTATCAAATTGCTTCTTTGGTTTTTATATTAGAACTGAGTTTCAATGGATTTCTATTATTCCTTAGCTTTGATTTATTGATTAAGGGCAGTCTTTTATCCTGGTGGTACTTTTCAAGCATGTGGTGATATATGTTCCGGCAAATTGAAAGAAAAGAGAAGGATGGTGTTCCTGCCTTTTCCCCTGCAGTCATCTTTGAGTATTTTATGAAGCCTCAGCCCTCTTGTCTCACGGGTGGGCAGGAAGCTGAAAGGAATGTAGAGTTTGGTCACTCCTGCCACACGTGTTTCTGATTCAAATGCAGGATGGAATTGAAACTTGAACAAATTTTCTGAAGACTTCAGGTGACCATTTTCCCTGAAGAATGTGTTTGTGTTAATTGAATTCTTACCTAAGCATGCATTTCCCATGGTATGGCAGCCATCCTCAAAGATGGCCTCCAACAGTCCTTGCGTCCTGGTATTTATGTTTCTTCTCTCACACTGAATAAGGGCGCAATCCCATGTTAAACGATAGGATATTGCAGGAGTGATGGGGTATAACTTCCAAGACTAGATTATAAAAGACATTCTGGTTTCCACCTTGCTCTGTTAGATCACTTGCTCTGGGAGAAGCCAGCCTCCAGATTGTGAGGACCTGGAGTAATCCTTTGGAGAGGTCCATGTGGCAATGAATTGAGGCCTGTTGCTAACAGCCAGCACCAACTTGACAGTGACGTGAGTGAACCCTCTTGGAAGTAGATTCTCCATTCCTAGCCATGCCCTCAGATGATCGCAGCCTCAACTGACATCTTGTCTTTAATTCAGGAAAGACTGGAGCTAGGTCGGCTCAGCTAAGTTGCTCCCCAAATCCTGACCTACACAATCTATGTGAGATGATAAATGCTTATATTTGTTTTCAACCACTAAATTTTGAGGTAATTTGCTGTGCAGCAATAAATAACGAATACACATGGCATGTGCAGTTTGATTTTACTGGTTTCTTTGTGAATCCATGGTCTTGTGTTTTCAGTTGTAACAATTTTTAGCAATACCTGGAGTATGACTATTCATATGGTAGAAGTAAAAATCAGTGGTATAAAGGAAAAATCACCATGGTTTGGTCAAATGCTCAGCATGGAGAGATTGCCTCAGTTTCCTGCTTCACTTGTGCCTGGACCCCCAGAACTGCCTCATGGCATGCTCACACTACCTGCTTCACCCCAAGACTCCTTTTGCTCCCTCCCCTGAGCCACCCTCACCCCTCCCTCAGGTGCATTATTGCTGCCATCAGGACTCAGAGGCACCCACCAGCCTCAGGTCAACCTGGACCTCCACGCCTCTTATGTCTACTATCATGCCTGATTGCTCTGCTGGGGATGTCATGACTTTGAGGACCCTTGCAGAAGACATTCTTCATCAATCCCAGAAGGAGAGAAAATGTGCCGAGAAGCCCATACAGGGGCAAAACCACCAAAAGCAGTGAAGTCTGTACTTCACTGAGGTGGTGGGTAGGAAGTGGGGAGAACATGAGTCATTCACGACATCAATAGACCTAATAGCCCCAGACACACAGACCAAGAGACCAAACTAGCTCCAGACACACCCGACCCCACACCATTACCTGAATGAGCAGGTGAAACCGCCCAAGGTAACTTAACACAAGACAGCCCTTACATGCTGGAAGTGGGGAGGAGGGGGGTAGGAAGGGGTGGGGAAGATGAGTCATTCACCATGTCAATAGACTGAACTAGATTCAGACACACAGACCAACAGACCAAACTAATCCTAAACACACATGACCTCATGTGTCTAGCCCCAGACACACATGACCCCACGTGGGGGACCTCTTTGACACCACTACCTGAATGAGCAGGTGAAACCTCCAAAGCTAACCTGCACTAGACAGGCAGTACATGCTGACATGGCAGACTATCTCCTCGACAAGTACGCCTGGAGACAAACAGCGAGAATGAGGTCGTGGGCTACTTCCTTCTGGCCTTGAAAAAGGTGGCCTGGCCTGCTGCCATCTGCTTCCGAAGGGGCCCCTGGCTGATGGGGGAGACGTCTGCATCCCCTGCCTGAGACACTGAATCTTCCCCACTCCTCTTGTTTTTCTTTTCTCTACCTTATTCCTTCTCTATGCTTTCCCACAGCAGCACAGTTAGAAAATGGGTCTTTGCAACCCTAAACGGTGCATTTGAAGCACTTAATTAGTGGACATTCTGCATCTCTTTAGAGGCAAGGAGTATGGAAAACATTGCACAAAATTCTGTAAGGATTAATTCTACTACTTTTGAAAGATAAAAATCGAAACAAATACTTTAAGGGCATGCGCGTTTCCTTTAAAATGTTTGCTAACACAAGCCATCTCTGATTTAAACATTTGCCACGGAGCTATACAATTTAGAGAGAAATTAAAGTTAAAATCTGTATGGGTAATGTAGTCAGTGTTCAAACCATACTGGATAATTTAGGCAAGAAAATATACCTCATTTACTTTGAGTGAATCTGCAAAATGCCATAGTTGCCAACTTTTCACTTGGTTCCGTATTGCACAGATAGATTTTTGGGAAAGATACCAATAATTCCAGTATAACGATACATACAACACCTGTCACTGCCCACCTCAAATCACTTAGGGCTCGATCCCAGGATGCTGGGATCATGACCTGAGCTGAAGGCAGACGCTTAACGACCGAGCCACCCGGGCGCCCCATCACTTAGGGTTTTAATCTGCTGATGCTCACTTAGAATGAGCAGGTCAAACTTGGCTACGTGTCTATTGACAGTGGCCTTAGGCAGTCTGATAGCTTATCTGAGCCCTAGGGTCTGAAGGCCCACAGACGGTTCTAGTCCTTCCAACCCTCCGAGGAAGCTCAGATCTTCCCTGTGGCTCATGCTCAACTCCAGGCCTGCCTGGTCATGGCTCTAACATCTCTGTCCTAATGTCCTAGGCCCCACGGTCTGGGTTAGAAAGCCGCCAGCCTGAGCCTGTGGGGCAGGGTCGGCTGTTTGTCCCTCTAGCTCTTGCCTGTCTTCCCCGGTCCCCCAGGGCTGACCTGCCCAGACTGGTTCTCAGTGGCACAGCATGCTTCCGGGACAGAATGGTGCCAACTGCCTTTTCCTATTCCTGGTGTCTGTCAGGTGCCTTACAAAGTGGTCAGCCCCAAATCCACTCCACCCACACCTCCACAAGAGCTATTGTGTTGTTGAAACTGCCACGGGCACTTCCTGGGAACGTGGAATTAATTAAACAGAAACCCACAGTGAACGTATGAGCAAATTCTAAAGTGTTTGCTCCTCCTGGGCTGCCAGGGCAGGAGAATGCTCTGTGCCTCTGACCTTGGGCAAGACACCGGGGGCCTCCAGCTCGCAGCTAGCGATGGGAGCTCACAATCAGGAGTCACGTTCTCGCTCCTGGGTAAGGGACGTCTGGAAGGGAACACTGTTCTCCAGGCGCACAATCCTTCTATGGGGGGCCAAGAGCCTCTTATTGTCCCCAGTTCTCTGACGTGGCCTGGACACCCGAGGACGGCCTGGGGTGAAACCCTGAAGTGGGTGGGCTTGTCCTGTCGCTCTCTCTCCCCCAGCACACCAGGTTTTCTCATCCTCTCTCTCATGCTCTTGTTCCAGGTGCCACCCCTTCTCACCACTGGCTCCCCACTGCCCAGGCCGCAGGCTTCATCTGAGGCCAGCTTCCCCCGGGTCTGTTAGGACATCGCGGGCTTCACCTTCTCACCTTCTCCTCCAGGTTCCACTGACTCGTGGGCTGAGCAAAGAGACCACAGCACCCCACGGTTCCCTCTGCTTCTGAGGAAGCACTGGACATCCTAGGATGCTCCGTATGCACGGGTAACATCTGCACTTTGTGCAGCCCAGTGCGGCCACGGGGGAAGCAAGTGCCGCCTGAAGGAGGGGTATGGGTGTGGGTAGGTGACAGGAAGCATCTCTAAGGTGGTGCGCGTCCTCAGACGAGACGAAGTCGGCGAGTCGTAGTTTCAGGCTCACAGACATATTCTCTTGTTTTTTTTTTTTTTTTAAAGATTTTATTTATTTATTTGAGAGGGAGAGAATGAGAGATAGAGAGCACAAGAGGGAAGAGGGTCAGAGGGAGAAGCAGACTCCCTGCTGAGCAGGGAGCCCGATGTGGGACTTGATCCCGGGACTCCAGGATCATGACCTGAGCTGAAGGCAGTCGCTTAACCAACTGAGCCACCCAGGCGCCCGACATATTCTGTTCTACTTGCAGGTTTCCTAAACGTTTATGTTGTTATCAACATTTTAGAATTAGCAGATTTCACATTAAAAAAAAATCTGTACTTCTGGATTCTCCTGAAAACCGAAGACGTGACCATGTGGGGCCCAAATAGATCTTGGTAGATGTGAAGAACATGCTCTGCGTTTAATGTGCAAATGTGCGGGCTGCACACCCATCCTCGGGCCCTGAGGGCTGGAGGCTGGGGAAGGCCTTGCTGCCAGGGGTGAGGAGCCACCTGGACCCTGGGTAGCTGGTGCCTGGTGCCACTTTGGAGGAAGTCAGAGTCAGGATGCTTGGCTCAGAACCTGCATGCTTGGAATCAAAAGAAAGTGACAGAAGTGAGCGATGAACTTGTACCTGACGAAACATGGTTTCACAATGAAGCTGATGTCAACACTTGTAACCAACTCAGAAGCCGTATTGCTCGGGAAGTTCCTTAGAAGCCACAGAAAATCAATTCTGCGGAGGTGGGGGCTGGAGCTCAGGGCAGGCCTCCAGCGCGTAGGACCCAAGCAGTCGCTCGGCACCCTCGCTTGGAAGGGCCTCATGCGGGGTTTAATGCTCTGTTGGTGTGGTCCTGAAATTACTACTAATCTTTGAACAAGGGCCCCACACCATACACCCTCCCCCAATGATAGAGCCGGTCCTGGCCGAGCTTAACCAAAGTGGGACCCCCCTACCTCATCGAGAGGATCTTTTTGAGACTGGATGCTTTAAAGAGATATAAAGTGTTGATGGATGCCCTGCAGCTCTGGTGTTCTGAGCAGAGAGTGATTTTGTTTAATACCGTGTAATATGGTGCTAATCAGAGAAATTAGAGAATCCGGTCAGTTGGTGGTAGCTCTCCTAGGAGAATGTGGGAAAAACCATGCCAGGCCTCATGTTAATCACTCCATAATACAGAATCTAACCCCATGATCTCGTTTCATCCTTGTAAGACCTCTGTGTGAGAGCTACTATTCTTGTATCTATTTTACTGAGGCTAAGAAAATGTAATATCTTGCTCAGATCAACCAGCTACTAAGTGACAAAGTCCAGATTCTAATCCAATTTGCTCCGACTCCAGGGCCTACTATGGATTACTGCCATAGTTAAGATTTTTGTCAGTTTTTATTTGTCAGAAAAGCCCAAAAAACAGAACTTTAAAGTAGTAACCAAAACTCTTCTTATAGCCTACAATGTTCAGAATGGAACATCTTTATTGCAAGTGGGAAATAAAGTTCAGGGTTTACCCATAATCTCACAGCTCTATGTGGCAAAGACCGTTAGGGGCCCATCAAAACCTGTGTTCCCCTTTCTTTCCTAGAGACTTTATGGCTGAACTCTATTTCCCAGGTGTCTTTGCCTCTTGGGTTCCTGGACCCAATTCCTGTGTGTGTGTGTGTGTGTGTGTGTGTGTGTGTGTGTGTGTGTGTGGTTCCCATTGAACACCAGGCAATTCTCTCTCACCAGCAGGGTGTCTGAGAATTCAACTCAAGTCAATTTTTTTTTTTTTAAGATTTTATTTATTTATTTGAGAGAGACAGAGCATGAGAGAGCACACAAGCAGGGGGGAGGGGTAGAGGGAGAAGCAGACTTTTGGCTGAGCAGGGAGCCTGATGTAGGCCTCGATCCCAGGACCCTGGAATCATGACCTGAGCTGAAGGCAGAGATGCTTAACTGACTGAGCCACCCAGGCGCCCCCAACTCAACTCAATTCTGACACTACCCAGATACAGTATCAGACCTCACAGATCTCACAGGTTAAGGGTTCAGTCAGACACAATTGTCCCTCCTCCCTCCCCCACCCCACCTTCAGAGGCCAGTTGCAAGTCTGGGTTGTCACCTGTACTTCTGACAGACCGACTTTAAATCAGAGGTTCCCACACCTCCTTGGGTTTGATTTATTTACTAGACTGGCTCACAGAACTCAGAGAAATATTTTACTTACTAGATCACCGGTTTATTGGAAAAGGATGTACCTTAGACAGATGAGAGAGCGGCATAGGGCAAGGTGTGGGGAAAGGGTATGGAGCTTCTATGCCCTCCCTGGGGCTCCACTCTTCCCAAATCTTCAAGTGTTTATCAACCTGGAAGTTCTCCGAACCCTCCTCTTTGGGGTTTTTATGGAGGCTTCATTAGCTAGGCATGGTTGATTAAATCACTGGCCATCGGCAATTGGTTCAACCTCCAGCCCCCCGCCTCTCCCCAGAGGTCGGGGAGTGAGACCAGAAGTTCCATCCTTGAATCACAGGGCTGACTCCACTGGCAACCAGTCCCCCATCCCCAGGTGAGCTTCCAAAGCCATCTTATTTACGTAACAAAAGATACCTTTATCAATCTCAACACTTAGGACATTGCAAGGGTTTTGGGAGCTGTGAGACAGGAACTGTGGATGAAACCCAAATATATATGAGAAATATATTTTGGCCATCTAAATGACCAAATATATATTTCTTACAAATAAAAATTTTCATATCTTGCAATCAGGAGTGGCCCATGTGACTGAGTCCTACCCAATAGATGGTGGTGTGTGCCATTTCCTGGCCTGGTTTATGGAAATTTACCCCATGCTGTTTTCCAGGCTTTCCTTTTCTGAAGGCTTGATTTCCACACCTGGGACTACCTTGAAAGTCACAACTGAAGATGACAGAGTTTTCATAGCCTGAGTGACTATGAAATGACTCCATAAAGAGGGGCTGCTACAGAGCAGGGCTGTTCATCCATCCGGAATTAATATGGGAGCAGAGCACAGACTTCTGTAGGGGTGGAACCGTTACGTATTTTGGATTTTGGCCATAGCAGTTAGTTATTCTAATGAACACACACTGCAATACTGATGTATAAGCAGGTGCATAAGCAGAGCGTGTGACTTGGCCAGATGGGGACAAGTGCCACATAAAATCCATGCATGGTGTTCATTTCCCAGAAAATAAATGTATTGATTACAGTATTTCTGAATAGTTTTAAGATGTCATTTAATGCCAATAAGGGCTCAGCCGACTAGCTCCAGCCTAGGAGGTGTCCAAGGGGGGTGGTTCAAGGAGTCCAGAAATAAACACGATCCACATGTTATCATGGCCACATCAGGTAAAACATCCCCACTAGCAAAGTCCTCTCAATCCCATTCTAATTTCTCATTTGCACTAAAAAGAAATTTACTAGAACTTCCAGGAGATTTGGCAAAAGGATGTCATCACTTGATCCTGCAAATAGAATCATCACTGCTGTGCCCTTCCCTGTCTGTTTAAAATTTAATTTCAATCTGGCCATTCTAACCATGTCCAGGGGAAATGTGACATCTGGAAAGACAGCTATTTAAGCAAACAAACGGTTCAGCTTTTTAAATAAATGAGATTAATTTATTTGCCAACACTACCTTTCCTCCCGTAGGAAAACAAGCCACATCTCCAGGTCCTTCCCAATTACACCATGCTTCGCACGCTGTACATGGCGTGTTACAATGGAAAGGCTCCTCTGTACTTGCCTGACTCCATGGGGAGAGAGAATTGAGGAAGCGAAGGCTTGCTGAATTTATGAAGGGCGCTGTGGAGTGTCAGAATCTCAGTTGGCAGTAACGTGAGTGTGTTGTGACCAGAAAGAATGTTCCCTGCAGGGACTCAGTACTGTCTCAGCACAATGGCCAGACTTGCATGGAGCGAGTACTTCGCAAACATTTGCTGGAGGAATGACTCTGATCCGAGGCTGCATAGCATCGGGTGCTACACTGCCTGGCTGGCTCTTACCAGCTGTGTGATTTGGGCAAGTTACTTGACCTCTCTGTTTCCGTTGCCTCATCTACAAAATGATGAGTTGTAAGGATTGAATGGTTAGTAGATGTAAAAGAAGCAATCGTGAGATGAGTTGGCATTTAGGAGCATATATGAGTATTGCTGTTGTTATTACAGTGATGGTATTAATATTCTCCTTGAATCTTGACTTTCAGAATGCTGACGTGATTCTCAATGTTCCTCTCTTAATAAGCTTGAGTGGAAGAGTATAGCGAGTTACAGCTTATCAAGATGGTATTTTCATGTCCAAATAGCATTTGGTATTTAAATATATGGTTTTTTTTTAATTAACATATGTAGTCATGTATTCATTATTAAATCTACTACTTGCCAAATACCATGCTAATAGGTAGTAGGGGTACCAAGCTAATACAGTAAGCCAGATCATTCTTTGTTTTCTTCCGAGATTTTATCATCTCAACCCTCTTGGTTAGAAACCATATTTTTCCAGCCTCACAAATTTTATGGAACCACTCTGACTTTGTATCTTATCTATTTAAACTTTTACAAGCTGGTTCTTTCTTGCCGGACTTTTCTGCAACATTCTTTAGTCTACTAAGGAAGTATTGGGTCTGGTTTCCATTAATTAAGAAATTAGCTGACATTCAGTGCATTTGTATAAGAATGAATACCTCCACTTTTTTTTAAAGATTAGATTTGAAAAAGTTAACTTCTAATTCTTTTTTTTTTAAGATTTTATTTATTTATTTGACAGAGAGAGACGCAGCGAGAGAGGGAACGCAAGCAGGGGGAGTGGGAGAGGGAAAAGCAGGCTTCCCGCTGAGCAGGGAGCCCGATGCGGGGCTCGATCCCAGGACCCTGGGATCAGGACCTGAGCCAAAGGCAGACGCTTAACGCCTGAGCCACCCAGGCGCCCCAAAAAAGTTAACTTCTAATTCTAAGTGTGTTATTTTGTATTTGTTTCCTTTTTTTTCCCTACAAAGTGAAAAACAGAAAATTTGCAACATGGTAGGATGGTGGATGATGGTGGGAGTCACTGACCAGAAAACGTGGGCTATGAGCCAGGGACGTGCCACCAGCAGGATGGGCATGAGCTGTCACTCTCTCTTTGGGGACCATGGTAGACGACGCTAGTTGCCTGATGTCATTCTTCCTTGCAGAGCCTGGACATGGCCTCACAGCCCAGCTCCAAGCCTCATGCTAAGCGGCCCCGAGAAGCAACATGAGCTGCCACTTGAGAAGAAACTTATTTTCCACCTCAAGTCTGCAGGAGGCTCTAGCTCGTCACCAGGTACACACTTGCTTTTAAAGGCTCCTAGGGCTAGACTAACAAAGTACACAAATTGGGTGCCTCAGTCGTTAAGTGTCTGCCTTCCACTCAGGTTGTGATCCTGGGGTCCTGGGATCGAGCCCCACATCGGGCTCCCTGCTCAGCACTGGGCTCCCTGCTTCTCCCTCTCTCACTCCCTTGCTTGTGTTCCTTCTCTCGCTGTGTCTCCCTCTGTCAAATAAATAAATAAAATATTAAAAAAACAAACCAAAGTACTACAAATTGGGTGGCTTAAAACCACAGAAATGTATTCTTTTCCAGTTCTGGAAGCTCAAGGTTAAAAAATCAAGTTGTTGGCAGGGCCATGATCTCTCCGAAGGCTCTGGGCAAAGATCCTTCCTTGGCTCTTCTAGCCTCTGGTGGTTCCTGGCAATCCTTGGTGTTCCTTGACTCGGAGATGCGTCTCTCCGATCTTTGCCTCCGTCATCCACGGTCTTCTCTGTGTCTCTCTAGTCTTCCTCTGTGTCCCTGGGTCTCCTTTCCTCTTATAAGGACACCAGGCGTGTTGGATCAAGGGCCTACCCTACTTTGGTACTTCCTCCTAATTACATCTGCATTTGTAGACAATGATCTATTGTCCAATAAAGTCACATTCTGAGGTTCTAGGGAGGGCATGAATTTGGGGGAGTTGGGACACTATTCAACCCAGCACAGGCTTGTTGCCTGTGTCATTTTCATACGGCTGGTTTATCCCGGTCAGTAGTTACCACCTTGGTGCTGAAGGATGAGAGAGAGGGCTGGTGGAGGGTGAGGGGGGGGGAGATGGGCGAATGGGGGATGGGGGGGCGGGGGCTGGGAAGTTGCCGGGTGGGGAGGAGGTGAGAAGTGGAAGGCATGTGGCAGGGGAGAGCCCTGTGAGAAGCTCTGCCTGTGAAGGGTTGTGGTGGCGGGACAGGGCACCTGGAATATGCACCTGGGGGAGGTAGGAGACCCAGAAATCAGGAAGAAGGACACACATCACCCACTCACAGCTTGGCTCACGGCCTGGAAGCCAACAACTGCATGCCAGGATGAGCAACGGCAGATGGCCCAGCTGACCTCCCCATGTGTGGGGTCTGCCCTGTGGCCCAGCCTGACTGATTGTACAGGACGGGATAGGGGATACGGCACAACAGGTAAATTAGATTCTCACCCTCTTTCCTAGGAAGACTCCACATTTCTTGGTTCACCAGAAGCATGAATTTACCAGCATTTTTATTTTCTGAAATGATGGCTGTGATTATAATCGCAGTTCTACGATATATACAGTGACAGTTTTGGAAGTACCTTGAGGCTTATCTTCATTCATTATGCTTTACAGCATTTCTGGGCTTTTCTATATAGAATCTTCAGAAGGGTTCAGAGAGCCAAAGGGCATTTGTGGAATTTTTAATAATTTTCTCTCTCTGTGGTTTGGGCAGCTGGGGCAGAGGAGGTTAATGCCATTTATTACTCATTCTGCAGCTTACTGCTTTGCTGTCTACACCGAGGGCATTATGCACACTTACTGCTTGGCTCATTTTCTGGGTTATAACATTATTGCTGTACCATGACATATAACATTATAATTTGGTCTGTTTCTGACATTATATATGCAACATAGTGTGGTTGATTTTTCTGTTATTTTAAGTAAGAAAGCTAGATAGAAATGCCATTCTCCAATTTTTCAACATGTTATGATTCCTAGGATCTACACAAGGTTCTGACAGACCATACTCTCTAAGGTTTTTTTTTTTTTTTCCTAGATAGGTAATTAGATTTTTTGGTGGTATGAGAGATTTACTTATTTATACAATCATATAACTATATCTAATCCCTTTATAATTCTATAATCAAGGTGTTTTGTCTATCAATAAATATCTACCCTTTATATTTCAAAACCATTGCCAAATTGCTTCACCAGTTTCAGATTGTACAGTGAAATTCACACTGTGACTGAATAGTGCATTTTTTAAAGAAATTGACATACTTGATTAAGCACTTTTGGAGGGTTGATGATGATGATTCTGAGGTTTTTGTGGAGCACAACTCCAGAGGAGAGTTAAGAGTGGGAAAGAATGGAAGAAGGCTGAGAAAGTTGTCACACATAAGACTGTCCCCAAATGGTCTGTGGCGGTGGTCCTCAACCCTAGCTGCACAGGGGAATCACCCAGAAATTTTGAGCAGCACCAGCACCCAGGCCTGGCTTCCATAGGCTTTGGCTTAATTGGTGTGCCATGTGCCCAGCATCGGATTTGCCTCCCACGTGGCAGGGACCATGGAACTGAACAGCCAGCAGGTGCTATATATAATTGCTGATCTATTTCAGACGTTATCAGTTTTCAAAGCAGAGAAGGGGAAAGGAAAAGTGACTTCATCAATAAAAACAAAACTTGGCTCCTCTAGACTTGGAAGTAGACTAGCAATCTTGGGAGGGGTGAGTTCATGCTCCTCTGAGGCTGCCTGTCCCCTGAGAGTCTCTCACGAGGACTCCAGGCTACACTGAGCCAAGCCAGAATGGAAGGAAAGGGGATGCTGAGTGCCCATGACCCTATGGCCTTGCCCTAAACACAGCCCTGTCCTAACACCCGTGCATAGAACTGAGGGCAGACTGGGGACATTCAAGTCAGATTTTACTATCAGCTAGGCCAGCCGAAGCAAAATAAGATCCCAGCTCCACTTCCTATAAAACCTTAGGTTGGAGGTAGGGGTTACTTAACTTCTTTTAGCTTGACTTCCTTATCTTTCATATGAACAAAGTCATCAATATTGTAGGTAGATAATCGTGTGGGATTGTGGGAAGTTTAATGATATAGCATTTATAATAAGATGCCTGATGCCTAACAGATGTCAGTGATGAGTAGCTTTTGGTATTGTTAGACTCAAAATGTTATCACCTTGAGTCGTTTGCTCCAGATAAGACTAGTTCAGGACCTGCCGACCCTGTTGTGGGTCCGCTTCCCCATGGAGGACACCATAAGCAGAGTGGAATTAGCTCTAGATCATCATCCCCAGTGTAATCACAAGGCCAAGGAAAAACCTTTTCTCCCATCTCCCTCTGCAGCAGCTAAAGAGTTGTTTCCAGAAGAAGGACCTTCCAGATCTTGAGACAATTGACGCTGGGAATGTCAAGCCCCTCATGAATAACCAGCCCCCTGTACCCTGGGATGGGGCCCACTGTAACACAATGCAACATGCAATACAACACAATCAACACAGCATAATAATCCCCACAGTCTTGAGAGACACATATGGGAACAGGGATGTTGATTCCTAAAGCAAGGATTCTCGCGCCATCCTCTACAGCAATGGTGTGCAAATAGATCTATCTCACACTTTCTTTACCATTTATCCATCAATGGCTACTTAGGTTGTTTACATATGTTGGTTATTGTAAATAATGCTGTAATAAACATGAAGGTGCAGGTATTTTTTAGTTAGCGTTTTTGTTTTCTTTGGATAAATACCCAGAAGTAAAATTGCTGGATCTTACTGTAGCTCCATTTTTTATTTTTTAAGGCACCTCCATACTGTTTTCCAGAGTGGCTGCACCAGTTTGCATTCCCACAAACAGTGCATGAGGGTTCCTATTTCTCCACATCCTCACCAACACTTACTATTTCTTGTCTTTCTGATATTCTCATTTTAACAGGTGGGAGGTGATATGTCATGGTTTTGATTTGCATTTCCCTGGATTAATGATGTTGAGCATCTTTTTAAATACCAGTTGGCTATCTGGAGTGTCTTCTTTGGAAAAATCTTCAGATTCTCTGCCCATTTTTTAAATTGGATTTTTTTTCTTTTGCCCTTGAGTTGTATGAGCTCTTTATATATTTGGGATATTAGCCCCCTGCCAGTTACATGATTTACGTATATTTTCTCTCACTCAGCAGGTCGCTTTTTCATTTTGTTGATGATTTCCTTTGCTGTGCAGAAGCTTTGTAGTTTGATATGGTCCCACTTATTTACTTTTGCTTTTACTGTCAGATTAAAAACAACAACAACAACAACAACACATCACCAAGACTGATATCAAGGAGTTTACTGCCTATATTTTCTTCTAGGAGTTTTACAGTGTCACGTCTTACATTCAAGTCTTTAATCCATTTTGAGTTAATTTTTATGTATATAAGATACTGGTCTAGTTTCATCCTTTTGCATGTGGCTGGCCAGTTTTCCCAGCACCATTTATTGAAGAGAGCATGCTTTCCTCCTTGCATATTCTTGGCTATTTTGTCATAAATGAATTGACCACATATAGTCGCTTTATTTCTGGGCTCTCTATTCTCTTCCATGGATCTATGTGTCTGTTTTTATGCCAGTACCATACTGTTTTAATTGCTTATAGCTTTGGACTCACCTCGGTTTTTATCAAAGTTTTCCGAGGAGGAAATAAAAACTAGTGTCTCATTCTCTCTAACTAGAGGACAATGCCCAGTTATTATCGCTATTATGATAGCTATTAAAGTATATAAGCTGTTTGAAATTACAAAATGGCTCAGGGTTTTGCAGGGTGTGGTTCCTGACCTGGTGCCAGAGGGCGAACGGTTTGTTTCTGGTCCACGCTGAGGTAAGTGCAGAACTCAAGAACTGGTGTCTCGAAAGTTTTAGAGACATTTGACATTGTCATAGGACAAGTGGGGTCGCCTGGGGTGAGGGGGCAGGGATCAGACTCGCTTGGTGCGTTGAAGGCGGCTCAAGCTACAGACCAGCTGTGTGCCTCAGGACCACACCTCTTCCCACAATGCCCTGGGAAAAAACAAAATTGGTGCTGCCCCACAGATGGCCTAAGGTGGTGGCCTTCTGACCAGTCCTACTTTTACAGTTTGAAAACAACAGCTGGGGGAGACTGTGACCAGCTGATGGTGGAGTCTTGATAGGAGTAGGGTTGGAATGACAATGTGATTTTACACCTGATGCCTCAGCCATGTCTCATAACAGCCTCCAACCAACCAGGTGCTCAAAAGCCAAGACTAAATGCCAGAGGAAGAGGTGACTCAAAATCCAGCTCAAGTGTAGGGTCTTGGGAGGTCTGGGTGACAACCGTTTCCTTTGCTTACCATGGAAACCTAGTAAGAATCCTGGGAGTATCTCTGTAGAGGGGAGAAGTGTGACTTCCTATGATTTAGAGGAACAGCTAGCATCAGACAGGGCGCCTGTACTGAGGAGTGATGAGATCTGCATTTTTGTGTATTTATATTGGACGATCAAGAAAAAAATGTGTTGAGCCAGAAGTGGGGATGGTTTCACTCATGTATTGCTTTGGGGTGCCTACCATGTTGTAAGCACTGTTGTTGGTCCTGAGAATACAGACTCCACTTGGTCACATACTTGTCTTCAGGGGTTTATAATCTGGTGGGAGGGACAGATGACCCAAAAGACTCCTTCCACCATCATATAATATATACTGCTATGTAATATATAAATATATAATAAATATATAAATATATTTATTATATTATATATATTGATTATATATATTTTATATATTATATAATATATATTAATTATATATATTATATAATATATAATTATATTAATTATATATAATATATTATATATAATATATAAAATATATATATAACATATGTAATATATAAAATTTAATATCTTATACAATTATATATATAATTTTCAAGTGGTCATAAGAGTGAGGAAGAGAAAGAGAGCAAGGGGACAGAGGTTCAGAGAGAAGGCCTGTCTGAGGAGATGACATTTGAGCAGAGACTTGATCACAGAAAGGCTTGATGGGCGATGTGATAGATGGTGGCCAAGGGGCAGACATGAGAGTGAGACCTTGCTAGGAAATTGGGAAGAGCTCAGTTAGGGAGGTGACTAACCCCAGTTGGGAGTGTGAAGGGTTAGGCTGGCACCATGGGGACCTGGGAGGTGAGGTTGTAGGCACAGACAAAAGTAGACAGGCAGTGTTCCGTATTTGGGAATCCCAGGCTATGTAAGGTGATGGGCAGAGTGAAGTGTGTGCGCCTGGGGGTGCAGTGGGGAGTATTTGAACACATGCTAGAAAAGAAAACAAGAGAAGCCTTATGGGCAATGTGAAGTTGTTTGGACTGTAGCCTGAAGAGAACGGGGAAATGTGGAGGGAATTTTAAGCATATGATATGATATGATCACATTTGCTTTTAGAAAGCTCTCTGTGGGAGCAATAGAAAGAATGGGCGGGAGGCAGGGTGTGGAGGCAAGCAAGGAGACCACAGAAGAAACCCAGACGAGAGTGTGTGGACAGAGAGGAGAGGAGAGGGCAGACAGGACCCAGACAAGCATGGGATCATTAGGGTTTGCTTATTGATGGATTGGACACAGTGGATAAGACCAAGAATTTCTAAGTGTAACAAGAAGTGAATGGTGTTACACAGTCCCGCCAGAAGGCAAATTGGAAGTGAAGCAGGTTCAGCTTGGAAGATGGTGTTTTGGTTTGAATTTGTTAATTTGGGGATGACTACAAGACATCCAGGTGCAGGTCCCAACCGAGTAAGCAGTTAGAGATACATGCTTACCTTCCTTTATTTGGATTTGCCAATGGGGACAATAACTGAATCACGCTCTAGGGTTTGTGGCAACAGGATGCCCATGGAGATGATTTCCCACTGCTTGCTTCACATCCCTGAAGTGAAGATGTGCCTGTGGCCATAATTTCCTGGGGACACTGTTGGACCAACAGTGAGTCAGTCCCCTCTGCCATGTTTACGGCATGTTATGTTCACACACAACAGCGGGCACTATTTTATTGTTTTAGGTGCTTTATTTCCAGTGACTCATTTTCTCTCAGAACAACCTTTTAGACAAGCACTGCTGATTGTTCTCTAGATGGAGACATGAGAAGGCACAGAGAGGTGAAGAGACTTGCCAAGGTCATACAGCGCCTATGTCGCAGAGGCCAGATTCAATCCAGGCAGCTGGGCGGCAGGGCTTAGGCTGGTAACCACCACAACATACTTGTCGGCAAACTGGAGGCTCTACCAATCCCTGGTGTCCTCCTGATCTTTACCCTCGAGGCCCTTCCCCATTCCCTGAGGGAGGAGCATGGAGGTCCAGCAAAAGGTATACCTTTATGTCCAGAATATTTTTCCTCTTTAGTTCTTTTGTGGCATCTTCAGGAGGATCACACACATGCCCGAGGTCAGCCATTTTGGGTCAAAGTCATTCACCAGAACACTTGATGACCTAATAATGACAGAAAGAGAGTGCCAGGGGAATAAATAACCAGCCCCGAGTGTGCCATGAAGGCTAAGGAGAGCCAGGATCTGTTCTCGTAGGGACAGCTCTGGCTGACAGCAGTGCTTTCCCAGCTCTGGGCTGCAACCCTTCAGTGGGTTGGGAAATCTGTTTAGTTGATTGTAACCAGCATTCCTTCCAAATAATGCAACGGAAGAGAATAGGACGTGTAGGGGGTGTATTACATGTAATATGGGTAAGTTATGTGTGTGGATATATATTTGGGTCATGACATAAATGTACTTCTTATCGAATGTTTGGAAAATGCTGAGCTAGAGCACTCTTTACTGTGCAGTCCACAGCCAAAAGCATACTCACTGTACGACTATAGCCCCCTTACCTGTGGTTTCAGTTACCCATGGTCAACTGCGGTCTAGAAGTGGACGAGCCTCCTTCTGACATGTCAGAAGGTCAATAGCAGCCGAATGAACACTACGTCATTCCCCTCATGTCATCTCATCACGCAGGCATTTTATCATCTTGAATCATCACAAGAAGGCTGCGTACAGGACAAATAAGGTATTTTGAGACAGAGATGCCACATTCACAATAGTATATTGTTATGATTGTCTTATTTCATTATTAGTTATTGTCGCTAATCTCTTACTATGCCCAATTTATAAATTAAACTTTATCATAAGTATGTGTGTATAGAAAAAAACATAGTAAATATAGGGGTTGGTACAGTCTACGGTTTCAGGTGAGACTGTATCCCCTGTGGAGAAAGGGGTACTGCTGTATCTTCTTCTCTAATGAGCTGATATAGGTGTCCATCTGTGTACTTTAACTCTACACATATGTGCATAGTGCATCGGCACTAAATGCGGTATTCCTTCAGACCTGAAGCTTGGACCAGAAACCTGCTCTGGCTCATGATTTGGAGAGTTGGTGGCCGGTAGATGGGAGGTTGTCAAAATGGAAGCTTTAGCAGGAGACAAAATCCCCGGGAGAGAGTGTGAATGAGCAAAGAGAAGAGGGTAGAATCTGGGGAACCATTTACCTTTAAGGCAGGGATACTGGAAAAGGAGCTCAGAAGACCCAGACAAAGAGGTGGGAGGGAAACCCGGAGGGTGTTGGCATGGCAGCCAGGAGAGGACAGAGTCTGAAAAGTAAGGAGAGGTTCAAGATTGTCAAATGTGGCAGGAGGTCAAGTGAGGTAAGAGCTGGAAGGCTCACACTGAATTGAGCAACATGGAGTTCCCTGGTGATGTTGGTTGGTGCTTCAGTCCAGTGGTGGCCACTCTACTGTGGGGGGACTGAATGGTGACCAGGGAAGACAGACACGGGGTGGGAGGATGGGCAGCTCTTCCAAAATGTTTGGCAATGAAATGGGGAGGGCAAGAAGCTGTTGGCCAGACGGGGGGTGACGTGTTCCTCCAGAGACAAATTTGGCCCTAGTGTTACAGAAAGACAAAATCTTCACGAGCGAGGCTTATAGGAAGGTGCGGGACATTTAGCCTCTGTTAGAAGGGATGAGGTGAAACTGTGGAATCCCACCGCCGACCCCCATCCTCTCTGAACAGACGAGTAAGAATTTCTGGCCCTTGTGGAGACAAAATTTTAGAACGGTAACAATGACCGCTGATGTTCTGGTTATTTATATGAGTAATGGCCAAGTTTATTTTGGGATTATGATTCCAAATTGTAATGCACAATGCAATCAAAATCCCAGAGTTGGGAGGAGGAAAAGAAAAAGAGGGTGAAACGGTAGCCAAAAGAAAAATGACACTGATAGGCTATCAACATTACTGCTATCACTGCCTAAGGAATAATGAAACTAATGGACTGTATTCTGAAAACAGAAAATGCCGTGGGTAGCTGATAGAATCCAATGGGACAGATTAAATTTCTTCTACTTTTATGATGAAAACCAGACTTGAAATTACTTTTGATTTGTCTTTTGGCTTTACCACCTGTTTGAGGGAATTCGGATGTAGGCACCTTATCACTGACATTTACTGATCAAGATAAGAATTGTCTGTTCAGGTTTGTGGGCCATGGGGACTGCCATTATTACAGCCTCAAGGTAGATTACCAGGTGTTGCATAATTATTGCGACATCTAGTCTGTAAGGAGTAAGGAAATTTGCATCTGAGTATAAATATTTGTATTTAATCTTTGTTTCCCTGGAGGGGTGAAAAAAGCTAGGACCCCTGATAAAGTCACCTTATTTAACAAACGTTGGGCATAGTTTTCAGAGATGAAGGAACTATATATAATTCCTAAAATAAACTTTCTCCAAACCAGAGAGCAATTTAAGAAAATGCAAAGCTATGAAGAAAGGATATTGGCGAATCTTCCTTAGGTTGCTTCACAGCACTGAGTAATTGCCTTAAGGTAAAAGCTCATCTCTTGTGTTCTAGAAAATTCTCAGACCATTCAAGTCACTAAAAACCACTCATTGTTTTTGATTAACCAGCACGTGAAGAATCTTGTCTAAATGGGTTAGAAATGAAAGTGCCTTGAACAAAAACGTATAGTTTGGAGATAAGAAATATTGCTGGTTTTGCTCAATTTAGTCATCTATGTAAAGGGTCTCTGGCCTGAGAATAAACCCCTTATTCCCAAATATTTTGAAATATGGAATTAAGTGTGTGTGTGTGTGTGTGTGTGTGTGTGTGTGTGTGTATGTATATGTGTCTGGCCTGAGAATAATCCCCTTACTCCCAAATATTTTGAAACATGGAATTAAAGTGTGTATGTGTCTGTGTGTGTCTGTGTGGTGGGGAGTTCCCTTCAAGTGTACATCATGTCCTAGGTGGAGCAAATGGATTTACAGGAAGAGGAACTTTCATGTTAGTTCAACTCCTAATTGTAAGTCAGGGTGACTCATTTGGGCAACGAAGGTCAAGGTATGTGAGGAAAGAGACAGACTCCTCACTGGCTATTTTTCTACAAGTGAAGATGCTTAAAACCCTAAGTTTCTTCTTAAATGTCTCTTAGTACCTGTCATTTTTGAAGTTGTAAGTGAAAGCTGAGTTTTAAGCACAAAGGAATAAAGGATCCTACACAGTGAAAAAAAAATTGACACAAGAATTTCTCAGAAAAATTTTTATAAACTCTTTGAAGTTGTTCTTGAATGACTGAATTCATTGTCCAAAGACTCAAAGGAGTTGGAATTGGTTGGAATTTTCCACTCTTTGCCATACTCCTGGATCACAGGCACAATTTTTCAAAATATTGGTAGAGCCAGGTCCTAGTGCCAGAATGAGGGAGACATTTTATGTAGTTTCTCCTTCATTAACTATAATTTTAGCTGTTTTTGTTTTGATTGAAATTCTCCTGGTTGGTTCAGTTGGTGAAAGCTGGGGCTAGCTAACTTGGACCAGTGCCAGATATCTGGAGCCAGACAAGCTTATTCTGTCATTGATCACCACCTCCTTCCACCACCCTCTTTCTCCTGGCCAACAGAGGTACCTCACCCTCTTGGCTACATGTTCAGGGTTTAGAACAACCTCTGATGCCCCAGGCAGGTTGGGGTGGAGGTGATGTGGAAAACAGTCATCAGTCTCTAGGGGCCAATCATTGCAGTTCTATGTCTTTGTCTGTGAAAAGTTGGGTGGGGAACCTACCTTGAGGACAGTTGGCTTCTTCCATGGGGTAGAGAGGTTTCAGCCTTGACCCCCCTCTAATTGTGATAGGACTCCAGCCATCCCATTTCACACAGTCCCTCACTAGATCCTTTACTTTCACTCTTCAGGGCCTGCCCTGATGATGAGCTTCAGGCATGGAACTCCGTGGGAAAATCCCTTCTCAGGCTCTTGGTGAAAACCTCAAAGGGATGGAGCGAAGCTGATCATAAATCTGGGTAGAGCAGATCAACCTGCACACTGGTTGATTGCAGAGCTGGAAAAGCCAGGGAGAAAGTTGTTGGTTACTTCTTTTATTTCCCTTTACAGCTGTTGGTCTAGAATCCCACACAGGGATACCCTAGAAAATGTTCAGAAGAAATCAACTTTATCTACTTTCCTTCTGAGAAACTTTTTTGAGTAGCTGCTGGTAAACCTCACCAGCTTTTTCAAGAAGTTTGTAAAAGCCACTTAATGTGTTGGAGCATCTTTGTGGTTTCTTTCAGTTGCCTGAACAGAAATGTAATGTTAGGTGCAAGAGACATATAGTAGTGTCTCCCTATGATTTTACATACATCCACATGCAGTTTTCTGTTTATAATTTCCCTCCCCATCTCTTTGCCTTAAACCTTTATAATAAGCTCATTCATTTGTAACTCTACTTGGCTGCCTGATGTTTTTAGAGTAGAATTAGTGCAATTGCTTTCCCCGGTAATAGAATTAGTGCAATTGCTTTCCCCGGTAAAAAGAGGTAGCTTGGCAGTGGTATTGAGAGAGAGGAAAGCTGGCTAGCCAGGGAATGCAATACTAGAAATGTAAGCCCAGTAAACAGCACTGACTCCTTTAGAGAAATGTTTGCTGTCTGGATGTCCCCAGCCTCTTAGCCAAGCGATAGATCAAGCCGGCAGCCCTTTAGATACAAAGATATATGAATGCTCTGCCTACGAATAAACACACTTTGTAAGGAGAGAAAAACTGGTCTGAAGAGAATTTCTCAGGCGCTTTGACTGTCTGATTGCACAAACATCGCCTCGTCAATCTTTCTCACAATCTGAGAGAGGAAGTGGCATGAAAAGGAATGTCTCTGGAGCTGGAGGGTGGGGACAGGAGGGGGGAGACGCTTCCCCGCCATCCGAAGAGGCGGGAGGGCAAAGAAAACCTTCAGGAGGAACCTGCGACGCGGTCCCTCCCCGCGTCCCTCTCCGGGCGGTCCTCCCTCCCCGGGGGCAGCGCCGGGGCCGGGGGGGGGGCGGGGGGGGAGCCAGGCCGCTGGAGGCGGCGGGTTTCGTGCGCTCGGGCACTGCTGGGGGCGAAAGGCGCAATTCCGCGTCTCCGGGAGGAGAGGCCACGGTCACCCGCGCGGAGGACCATCTCTAGCACAAGACCCAAGCCGGTTCTCTCCGGTGTCTACGCACAGGCGGCCGCGCGTGCCCACGCGCACACATTCCCGCCTCCGCGCGCAACTCCCACGCCCCGGGCCCTGTGTCAGCCAGGCGCCAGATCCGCCTCCCCTGGCGGGACCGAGAGGGTCCTCGGCGGCGTCTTTAAGGCCGCGGTCCCCGCCCCTCCCTCTTCCCCGCCCTCCCCCGCCCGTCCTCCTCGGTGTCGCCGCGGCTCCTCCCGACCTCCCCACGAGCCGGGCTGCCGGGCGTGCGCGGCGCGCGGAGCAGGTGCGGCCGAGCCCCTCGCATGCCGCTGCCCCGCCGGAGGTGCTAGCGGCGCCGGGCGCGCTCCGCCCGCCCCTCCTCCGGGCCGCACTCGGGCTCCGGCGCGCGCGGGGACATGTCGGTGGCGACGGGCAGCAGCGAGGCGGCCGGTGGGGCCGGCGGCAGCGGCGCGCGGGTTTTCTTCCAGAGCCCCCGGGGCGGCGCCGGCGGCAGCCCGGGCTCGAGCAGTGGCTCAGGCTCCTCCCGTGAGGACTCGGCGCCCGTGGCCACTGTGGCCACGGTGGCCACGGCGGGGCAGGTTCAGCAGCAGCAGCGGCGCCACCAGCAGGGAAAAGTGACAGTGAAATACGATCGCAAGGAGCTTCGGAAGCGGCTGGTGCTGGAGGAGTGGATCGTAGAGCAGCTGGGTCAGCTGTACGGATGCGAGGTACCTGAGCGGGGGGCCAGGAGGGTCGGGGGCCTCCCTCGCCACGCTGTGCCCACACCGGAATTCTCCGGGGCTCCAGCTCTCGGGTGCGCACCGCCCTGTCTCCTGGGGACCCAGCGCTGGGAGCGAGGCGCAGGGCGTTCTCTCTCCGGGGTGCCTTCTGGCGCCGGGGCGCCACCGTTGGGACGCCCCTGCCTGGGTCCAGATGCCGGGTGCCCGCAGAGTTGCGGGCCCCCTTGTTGGCAGTGGGGAGCGTTGGGTTTTGCTAAGCACCTTGCTTTTCTCGGGGCCCGGGGCGCCTCTAGGCTCCAGCTGCAGCTACCCTCAGAGGGCTCACCCCAGCTGCGCCTAACCCATCAAGAACAGTACTCACTGCTGAGATCCTGGCAATCCCGATTTCTGTGGAGGGGGAACAGGGAAGGGACCTGAAAGCTGCTTAACGGAGAGGAGAGGTTCTGGGGATCCCAGAGGACCCCTCGATTCCTGAAATTCTACATCAAAATCATGAGATGAACGCTTTCCCTTTTGCAGCCAGCCCCGACGCGCGTCTCCATAATTCATCCTTGCATTTACCCAAGCTGCACACGTTGGGCTTTGTTGAAGCAGCTTTTTTTCCCCCCCCTGGTTGAGCTCGGTTACTCCCGTTGATGGGCGCAGAGTGAGAGCCTTTGGCAACCTGGAAGGGTGCCTGGTGGAAGGAAGGTAGCTCTGCGGGTGGTGTGCGGGATGCCCCGAATCCACCAGCTTCCCCTCCGCGGCGACCCCTGTGACTTCCTACGGGTTCAGGGGCTAAGGTTCATACACAACTCCGACGGACGCGTAGATGCTTGATGTTAGGAGAAATATTTAGAATAAGCTGTAACAAACGTCTGCTAGAAAAATGACTGAAGCCAAAATGATTCCCCATGAGAGTCTTTAATAACAGCGATTCTGAATGAAGTATTGTACTTCTCTTAAGGGCGTGGAGTTTGGGAAGGGTGGGAGAATGGAGGGGATTAATAATTAAGGATTGGGCTTCTAAGTTAAAGCAGGTTTGTGTCCATACAGCTGTTAGCGCTGTTCAGCAAAAATGAAAGCCAGATGAACTCATTGGCTTTTCTCCTGGTTTGGGGTATTGTGTTTTTCACACATTTTATGGCCTATTGTGAACACATCCTTTCCTTAACATTCTCATGGTAGGAGGCAACAGCATCCTCATTAGGGACTACTGATGAATGATTAGGATATAATGAAGCTTGACTATATGACTAATAGGCTTGTAAAAATATATTGTTTCCCCAGCCTGGCTCTTACAAAAAAAGCCATTTTAATTGCATAAATAAAAACTGGCCAACATAGGAAGTGTTCCTGGGATTTCTTTCTTTCTTTCTTTCTTTCTTTCTCTTTCTTTCTTTCTTTCTTTCTTTCTTTCTTTCTTTCTTTCTTTCTTTCTTTCTTTCTTTCTTTCTTTCTTTCTTTTGAAGGAAGTTGGCAAAACTCTTTCAAGAAACACTGTATTTGATTTAGGTGGGATTACCGTTGGGTGGATGGATGTGCTCAATGTTGCCTCTGTAGAATCCAATTAATTTTCATTTATTTCATACTGACCTTTATACTCCATTTTGGATTTGGAGAAGATTTAATAGAAAAACTGCTGAAATGAAGAGTGCTTTAGCAGTGCTCCTTTTATGGGAGGCTAATTAGGTGTAGTTGGGGAAACTAGAGAGTTCTGGCCTCTTACCAGGTTGGCAAATCAAAAAATTTAAAAATTCTTCAGAATAATTGGGGAAAATGGTGGATTGGATGTTCACTGTATTGAACATGTAGGTTAGATACATATTTTAAAGGGTAAACATCACCTTGAATCTTTTCCTGGTACATCTCTTCTCCTATTTTAGACCTTCTGGCGTACAGCAAACTAGAGATTTGAGAGAGGGCTTTATGCGGCCAGCATGTCATTACAATGTGGCAAGTGTTTCTCTTTCAGTTGTTTGCTCTGTCATTTTAGGTTTAAGGAATATTGGTCATTGAGAAGGTTGTTGGCAGTTTGTAATTACCAAGCTGATGATACACCTTCCTTTAATGACAAAAAGCATGTGGACTCATAAATAGGCATATAAAGAATTGTTTTCTTCCATCTATTTCTCCACTGGTGGGGCTCTATTTTTAGCTTAGCTTCTCTGTAGCTTCTCTGTAGCCTTTCCTTGCTGATGGCTTCAAGTATGTCAGCTCCTGCTTTCTTAATTGAGAAGGACTAATCGCTCTGAATCTCATGAATGTAGAGGGTAGGGAATGTTCCTTTTACACTTAAAATTGGTAATGTTGTCAAATTTTTACTGCATGCAATTGACACAGAAAGCGAATTTGCCAAACTTCAAACTGGCCGGGGGCCTGAGCTTTCTGCCAAATTGGGGGAGATAATGAACACATATTTAATTTCAGAAGAACTTACATCAGGCCAGTCAGCAGTTGGATGACTTGTCCTTTTCGGAATAGAAAATAGTGATCTTTTGGAGAGGCATAAAGCATGATATTTAAAATTAGGAGTGGGAAAGAAGAAATACACAGAATAACTTCCTGGCTGCGGTCTTGTCTTGAAGTTTGCAGTGGCCAATTTTGTATGGAGAATAATCTGAAGACAGCCTCTGTGGAGTGCTAATAAGCTAATAAGACTAATTGATTTAGTCTTTACAACAGCCCTATGAAGAGGTTGCTGTTGTCTGTTTTACAGATGAAGAAACTGAGACCCAGAGTAAGAGGCTTTCCCAAGCTCGCAGAGCTGGTGAAGGGCAGGGCATGGGGATGGGAGTATGAACCGTAGTCGTGTGGCTCTGAGCCCACGTGCTAATCACCAGGCCCTGCCTCTTAAGTTTGCAGGGGCCCATGCAAGAGAACAGATGGAGGCCCTCACAGCATAGGTCTAAATATTTAAAAATAATGCATTTGAAATGAGCATGATATAAAATTTATTCTGTCCACCTCCCTTGACAATGATATCTCCATAGTGGCCTGGAAGGCTAGGTTTGAATTTTGGGACTTCTCAGACTTCTCAGAGCTCACAGCTGGAATGCAGCTGGAGAATCCCCTGGCCTCGTGCCTGCTTTCTTTTCTTCCCACCCACAGTATAGTCTCACCTGGTGAAGAGCATTGTGTCCACTCGCATACCCAATCTCTGTCTACTCTGTCTACCCTTCATCAGACCTTTGGCTCAGACCAGTGGCAAAGGCCCGCTTGGGAGGACAGATCTGGGAGGAGCCTGTTCATGCCCTGGAAATGGCTTGGTATTGGATCAGGAAACTCTGGGGATCTGCAGCAGAGCCTAAAACCAGACAGAGGGACAGCGGTTCCAGGTAGGTGGGTCCAGCTGGTCCTAGGAGCTCTGCAGGAAGATGGGTGTGGGAGGATTAGGGCCCAGGACCCATGGCTCTTCTGTCCCAGTCTAAGGGCAGTATCGCTGCACGCCACATCAAACAGCCTTTTGGTATAGAGATAAGTGTTTTTTATAAATTCTAAAATGCTTAGTTATGTTTATAGTTATTTTCCATTTCATCTTCTTGTACAGATAGTTAAATTTTCAGCTAGGGATTTGGTTATAATGGAACTATTAGGATGGATCTGTATCCTCATTGAAGAATTTCTGTTTTGAGACATTTTCATATCTCATCCAGATCCAGACAGCTTTTAAGAGTGTTTGAAATCTGGCATCGAGTCTCCTTTGACAAGTACTGCAAGATGGCTTACTGGATAAATCATATCATTTTTTCTCATCTTGCCCAGTATCAAGATAACATCTGTACTTCCAGTTTTGCAATGTGATTTGCTTTGGAAATAAAAGCCTGTTGTTAACCTCAGATTATTGAAATGCCTCTAGCAGCCTCGCCGTAAACAGACTTGTGCGCTGAAGGCATTTCCTGGGTTACCCTGGGGGTCCAGTTAGGCTTTCCCTTTGCTGCAGCTGTCTGCATTTTATTATTTTTATTATTTTTTAAAGATTTTATTTATTTGTTTGACAGAGAGAGAGAGAGAGAGAGAGAGAACGAACACAAGCAGGGGGAGCGGCAGGCAGAGGGAAAGGGAGAAGCAGGCTCCCCAGTGAGCAAGAAGCCTGATGTGGGGCTCCATCCCAGGACCACGGGATCATGACCTGAGCCGAAGGCAGATGCTTAACTGACTGAGCCACCCAGGCGCCCCAGCTGTCTGCATTTTAAAACGTGGTTTCTGGTATGTTATACCTTTGCATCCTCCCTGACTCCCTGTCATTGCTCCTTCTGTAAATCAGTGTTTTTCCAAATGTTTTGATGGTGACCCTAGAAAGAAATACCCTTTAGATTGCTGCCTGACACACGGACACATGGATGTATGAAAGACACATAGATTCAGAAAGCACCACTTAATATTACCATGTGTGCTAGAGAAAAAAATGACAAGGGTAGTGTAAAATATGACTTTATTAATGTTTAAATACAATGTTCTATTTCCTTTTCCAGAATTGCTGGTTGTGACCCTCTAAATTGATTTCAGGGGGCCCTGGGTGGCTCAGTCAGTTAAGTGTCCGACTCTTGATTTTGGCTCAGGTCATGATCGCAGGGTCGTGAGAGTGAGCCCCACATCTGGCCCAGTGCAGACTGGGCGTGGAGCCTGCTTAAGATTCTCTCACTCCCTCTCCCTCTGCCCCTCTTTCTCTCTCTAAAAAAGTTAATTAATTAAAAAAATAAATAGATTCCATAACATTTTTGGACGGTGGCATGCAGTTTAAAAAATACTCCTCCAGGGGCACCTCGGTGGCTCAGTCAGTTAAGCGTTTGACTCTTGATTTCAGTTCAGGTCATGATCTCAGGGTTGCAAGATCAAGCCCCGAGTTGGGCTTGGCGCTCAGCGGGGGGTCTGAGATTCTCTCTCTCCCTCCGCCCTTCCCCCCTCTCTGTCTGTCTAGAATAAATAAATAAATCTTAAAAAAAAAAAAATACTCCTCCAGAAAGGGAAAAGCCTAAACATATGTGATAGAATTAGCTGGTGTTTATTAAATGCTCTCTATGCATCAGGTATGATTCGTGTAGTCCTAGTAACAATTTCCGATATTCTTCATTTTGTCGGTATAGAAACTGAGTCACGGAGATGCCAGAAAGTTGCCCCAGGGCCCGCAGCTGAAATGTGGCAGTGCAGGGCCGTGTCCAGGAATTCCGATGCACCTTCCCCCTTGCACCGACTGCTTCTCGAGGCAGGACAGCACCAGGCACCCTCCGTGAACTTGTGTGGGTTGTGTACTCCCCAGAAGTGGCTGTTGGAGCCTCTGAATTGGCTGATCATGCCTGTAGGGGGAAATACCACCACCGGGGAGTTGTTCTTATACCTGGATCAGGCTTCTAGTTTTAAGTTCAGGTCCTTGTTTTGTATATAGATTCCCACTCTAACAACATCACATTTCCCTGTTTTGCCACTTTCTTAGTACCTGAGCCAGAAGGTAGAAGCTATTGCTTGGAACTTGGTTTGTGGATCATTTGGTGAATCTCCATGTGTTTGGGTATTGGAGAATGAATAGGCTTTTTAAAAAAACTGCTTTTTTTTCCAAACCTCCATAAACTCAGTCTGTAAAATATTAAGGAATAACTTAAACATGTTAGAAGTCTACGAATCAAAATTCTCAGTTGCCAAGGGAAGAAAAGTACTTCACACGTTTCCCTTTGGAATAGTAGTTAGGGAAATTCGGAGTGGAGGTGGTGGTTAAGAGAGTAAGTGTTCTGCGGCTAGAAGAACCTGAAGTCACCTCCTGGCCCCAGCATTCAGTAGTCGTGAGAGTGTAGGCAATTTCCGTAACCTCTCTAAGCCTCACCTTCCCTTATATTTAAGGGGATCACCCTGGCCTCTTTGCAGGATTGTCGTGAGGACCGAATGGGAAAGACATGGAACATAGCATCTCGAATGCAGTAGGTACACAGTCACTGTTGTACCTTGAACCACAACCAGCCACTAACTATCGCTGATTCTCTGTGATGTGGGCAGAGGACAGGAAGGAAGAGAAAACAAGGCATTCGCATCTATTTGGTGGTAGAATTTGGAGAAGTTGAGTGGATACTTTGAGGTCAGGGATGTCGGTATGTGTTTGAACTTGAACGTGGGCAAATCGTCTCTATATCATTCCCCTTTTCCCTAGAATCTTCCTTTTTCTGGAAGTTCCTGTGGGTTTTCATGTATGTATGGAGAAATTAGACGTCAATCTGCGTTAATTTTCTTTGTGTATGTCCTAGTGTGGGAGAGCACAGTTCTTCAACCATTAGGCATTTATTTGAATGAATGAAAAAGAGTCAGTCATCAGAAGACGTGCTTTAGCATTGAGTGAGTTGGTGGCGTTTCTTTATTAGAGTCATAGCTAGGAAAAAAAAAAACAGATTTATGGTTTTGTTACCATAATCCATATCCCACTCTCGCATTATTACTGTTTTATTTCAGTGTTGTTGAAAAGTACACCTACCTTCTTTGGCTTATTTGCTCCAAACAGGTGTTTACAAATCGTGGTTGCAGTGCCTTGATTTTTCAGCTTAGATCGAGAGAATTCTTTTGAGAATCTGATGTTCCTGGTGTCTCCCGCCCACTCTCTTTTCCTCTGCTTCTGCTGTGCCCCTGACATACTAGTTCTGCCTGCATTCTCGCCTCGGACTCACGCTTTTGCTTCCAGGGTCTTGTGTTTTTCTCCCAGCTCTGAAACGACCTGGCTGCACCTGGCTGCACGCTTTTGCTTCCAGGGTCTTGTGCTTTTCTCCCAGCTCTGAAACGACCTGGCTGCACCTGGCTGCACCTTGCCTCCTTGACAGCTCTCGGAGGAGGAGTCTCTCTTTCCAGATGAGGGAAGAGCAAAATCTGCATTGTTTCTTCCCATGTGGTGCGTGCACCTTGCGCATGATCTCATTTTGCGGTTTACTCCCTAGTCTCCCCAGGCCGTATTTGGCTATTTCATGGCTTGAATTTCAAGCCGTCCCCTGTCTTTTCAAGGCAACTGTCCCATGCTCTTTCCTTCCCTGCAGCCCAGTCCTTGGCCTCCTGCTGCGCCAGCCAGTGCGGCCGCCTGTCCGGGGGCCTCTTCCCTTCATTGTCCTCCTGCCTTGGGTGGGTTGGCAGCGGGGCTCCCTGATAGAAACAGCAACCATCACCGGCCACGAAAAACCCTTCCCTTCCTCAGTCCTGGATCCCCTCTGGTTGCCACTCTTACTATCTATTTTTCTGGATCTTTCTCCAGACACTGTTTATCCACCACAGCTGCCCCGAGGACCTTGCTGTTTCTCAATCCAGGGGGACCGTGTGAGGCTGTATTTGCCTGGGCCCTCCTGCCGCGTTAGACGCCCTTGGCCACTCCCCGGGGAAGCCTTTGGCTCCTGAGGCAGCCCCTCCGGGTCTCCCATGCTTCTCTAGCTACTCTTCCAGCCCCCTTCTGTGGGTTTTCTTTCTCTGCCCATCTCTTTGATCTGATGTTGGGCAGGGTCTGTCTTTGGGCCCCTGCTCTGCTTTCTGTCTTGTTGTCCCCCCCCCCCCCCCGCCTCCCGCTCTCGCACGTTCTTTCTGGGTGATACGAATATTCCTGTGGCTTCAGTTGCTGGCCATATGCTGACAACTCTTCAATCTGTATTTTTAGCCCAGATCTGTTTTCTGAGGACCAGACATACTCAGAGAGTTTTGAAATGGATAACTCCACTTAGATGCTCCATGGGAGCCTCGTGGTTAACTGGCCTGCAAATGGAGTTTACCTTCCTCTGCAGACCTCCTCTTCCCCCCTCCCCTCGGGAGTGAATGGCAGGTGCTGTGATCCACGGATGTCCCGGCCCGAGATACTGCTGGCATCCCCTCTCTTGCCTCTGCTCTCCACGTCAACACCTGGCAGTCTCAGAGCCTTGTCGACACTCAATCCTCATGGCTCTGCAACCGGTGCCTTGACTTCTCGCTGCCACCGCATTCGTGCGACGCCTTAACACTTCTCACTGATTGACGCTTCCATCTCAGTTCTCTGCAGTTACCACTGCCCCGAGTCCTGGTAGGGCCGCCAGCAGCAGCCCTCTGCTTTGCCACTAATGCAGCTCCCCGCGGAGGGCCAGGGGACTTGTACGTTTTGTCTCCCACAGTCAAACTTTACAATAACTTTAGGGGGGGGGGTGGTGTTCTCTTCATTTCTTCATTTTGTAGCGGAAGAAACCGAGACCAGAGTAGCTGTGACCTGTCCCTGTCTCAGGTCATGCTGACCCCAGAGGCACGTAGCCGCAATGCTGCCCAGCAGCTCAATTTACTGAGTTCCTACTGCATACCCCAACCTTGCAGTAACTCTGCAAGAAACTGAGGTACGGGGAGCTTGAGCAACAGGCCCCGGTCAGAGGCCACGTCCCTCTCAATGGCAGAGTCAGGAACAGATACATGTCTCAGGTTCCTGAGCTGGGACCTCCGCCTCTGAGCTCTCCCCTCCAACTGCCCCTCGCTGTGGTGATTCAAAGTGTTTTCTGAAATCCAGGCTGGATCCTGTTATTTCCCACAGCCTTCCTGACAAAGCATGAGACCTTAGGCTGCAGCCGGGGCTCAGGGGCTCGCCCTGCCCGCCTGTGTAGCCCCATCTCTTGCCCCTGTCGCTCACCCCTGAATGCAGCGCAGACAGGACCCCTTCAAGCTTGCTTCTCTCTCTGCCAGACCATCTCTCCCTACCTCTCCTAGCTTAGTTGTCCACCTTTTACCTCTTCTTCAGGCTCACCATTGGGATATCTCCTCTAGGAAGCTTCTCTGACGCATCCTCCCTGGCAGGCTGGCTGACAGGCCTCTACTGGCTTGTGCTTACTCACCCCTTTCTTGGAACACTTTGTGTAATCCTGTCTCGCAGCTTCGTGAGGGCAGGGTCTTGTGGCCCCTGCAGCCCCGGTGTCTCTCACACACCAGGGTGCCCTGAGGTGTCCAGCACCTGGCTGCCAAGTGAGTGTGACCAAAACTGGCCCTCTAGACCATCTTCTGGAACTGTGCGTTTCAGAAAGACACACCCCAAATTAACTGCACTAATGTAATTCGGCTCTGCCTGGGCTATAAGTCTACTTTTTCATTGTTGACTCAAAGTTTCGGTTCTCTCCCCTGCTTGTGAATTTTATCTGTGCTGTCTTTTGAACCTGTGAACAGAAAGGAAGTGGCAATGGAATAAAGTACAGAGGTAGGGGGATGAGAGTTTTCCAAGGAAGTAATCACAGGTTACTGCCATTCTTCTCTCTAATTTTAATTTTTCAGTATGTACAAGAATCCTATTTTATTTGCACAGTCATTGTTCATTTCTCTGAGAGTAGCTGTGCTTGCTGGGCAAAGAAGGGGTGAGTGCTTTTCCATCAGCAGATAAGATTCAGAGCAACGGGCTCACACAAGTCTTAATAGGACAGGGAATGTGAGCCAAAATTCCTGCCTCTGCTTCAAAGTTTGGGCCAGTAAAGTCTCACGAGCTTTTTCTGAGTCAGGACTGGGGCTCGGGAAATCTGTTTCACGGTGTAAAACCTTAGAAAAAAGGAGAGACGAGGGTGCGGATTCGTCTCTAACACATGACTTTATGGTCGAGGAAAGGCTTTTCCTTCCTTCCTTTCCTTCCTTCCTTTCCTTCCTCAAAGAAGGGCTTTTCCTTTTTTGAAGAATCCTTAGGGCAGGAAGTAACTTGGGAGTGTTGATTGATTGATTGGTTCATTCGTTCCAACAGATATTTGCAAAGATGCGGAAAGGGGAATAGGAAGCCTTCATCCTTGAAAATTGGGTAAGAGGAAAAGAAGAAGAAAGAAACCCTTTCTGTTACAGGAGAAGAAGGGAGGTGTCCATATGACTGAAAGCCCTTTGAGGGCAGAGACTATGTCCAGTTCCCAGTTGTCTTAGTGTATCCAGTATGTTTATTTACTGCATAGTGGCTCTGTGCTTCTCCCTTTACTCAAAGCCTGTTTTCAGGGAAGGATATGATAAATTCGTTCACTTTATAATGTAAATGACTAAACACCCTTTAATTATCTTTCATTTTAATAGGAAGTAAGGTTGTAAGTAAGAGAAAGTAATCTCTTACTAGCCGGCCGAACTTCAGGAATCAATGAACCAGGGCAGGATATGTTATTTGTGGGCTCCGGGTCCTTGTTGGCATCTATGAAATCTATGGAATCAAAGCATGTCCATTGTTCCCAGGGTATTATGGGAAGGACCCTGGCCTGCGGGACTTGATCTAGTTGGGCTGCTGCTTAATTAGCTTGATGACCTTGGCAAGTCATATTCATGATGGACTTCTGTTTTCAGGTTTTCTTTCCTTACCTGAAAAAATGAGGCTGGTTTAGGGTTTTTAAGCTCTACCCTTTAGAGCTTCTATGATAAAGGTGCCCTACACTGCAGAAAATGGGATTTATTAAAGAGAGGGTGGTATTTGAAGCGGTAATCGAAGCGTCTTTCTCTCTTAAGGCAAACCTGAGACAAGCATTAGGCTGGTTCACCAGAGGATCGTCGAATTGCAGAGCTAATTCCAGGAGCTAAAGTGAGAGTGTATCCATCCTTCCCTTGGCATGATCTCTTGTGTGACATGGCTTGGTTGGGAAGAATCAGATTGGGAAGCCTTTAAAAACACCCTCTTTCCCTCCTCTGGCACGTCCTACTATTGACTTCTAAGTTAAATTTGAAATCTTGACGCTGCAGATATCATAGGTACCCTACCCGCCTTTTAAAGAAAAATTTAATTGGGTTAACCTTTAAGAAGAGCTGGCGTATTTGACTTAAAAATTTTCAATGTATAACTTAGAATATTGTCTGTTGGGGGGCTTTTCCTGTTCCTATTATTTGTCCTTTACCTTGGCAGCTCATAATTGACTAATAGTGGTATTTATTTTTAACTTGTGTTGAGATATAAAATGAGCATCTGAGAGGGAGAATAGTAGCAGCTTTAGGAAATAAAATTTTTAAAAGTTGAAGGGTACACAATAGCCTAAATAAGAGGCTGAATAAATCTGTATAAACAAATTAATTTTCACCGGGGAATTTCTTCCTAGAGTGTCACTTTATAGTTCGTTTTAGAATGAGCATGACATGATAGAAAAAATAAATTAAGATTTTTCGTGGACACTTCTCGTGGGAAGTGGAGAGCAGAATTTTTTGGTCTTAATAATATTTGTTTATTTTGTATGATGATAGAATCCATAAAGCACCATCAGATAATCCCATTCAATTCACACAAAGACTCTGTGATAGAAGTAGCTACCTCATTCTTAAAAAAGATTTATTTATTTGAAAGAGAGAGAGAGAGAGCATGCACACGGAGGGGAGGGTCAGAGGGAGAGAGAGAACCTCAAGCAAACTCCCCTCCGAGGGCATGCTCAATTCCACAATCCTGAGATTATGACCTGAGCCGAAATCAAGAGTCAGACGCTTAACCGACTGAGCCACCCACGCACCCCAGTAGCTACCTCATTTTTAAAACAACAGAACAGAGGCTTAAGGGCACCTGCGTAGCTCAGTCAGTTAAGCGTCTGACTCGGGCTCAGGGCATGATCTCAAGGTCCTGGGATCGAGCCCTGCCTCCACCCCCGTGCTCCGCGGGGAGTCTGTTTGTCCCTCTGCCCCTCCTCCCCCTTGTGCTCTCTCTTTTTCTCTCTCTTTCAAATAAATAAATTAAATCTTAAAAAAAAATTAAAACAACAGAACTGAGGCTGAGAGAGGCTTAGTCCCATGCCCGAGTTTAAATTGCCAGCAGGAAATTGGAAACAGTGACCATGTGGCTCACCTCCCTCACCCTGTTATTTCCAGCTATTCTAGAATGTTTGCCCCCTACACCGGGCAAAGCTCTTCTGCTTAATTATTTGATAGATTTTCAAATATGCTTCATCTTAGTTGAACAGTTTACAGGATTCCATTGTATGTTTGCAATTTATTAGATGAACCATCAACAGGATTCAGCGGTTGCTTTAGAAAAATTCAAATCCATCAGCACTCAAGTATATATCCTAGGAAGTGTACTACTTATTTCTTGGATTGTCAAGTCTGCCCGGACAGTTAATATTGGAACCCTTACACTCTCCAGCTGTCCACATAGATGGAGTTTTGAGGTGAAAAGTTAGAAACGCACTTTAAATAAAACACTGGTTGCAGAGTGGGTATTTTATCCTACCTGTTTGAAAGCATCAGCTATTACCTGTCACATGATAGAAGTAAAGAAATGATGCTTCTAAATAAAATGTACAAATGCCGTAACAACTTCTTTTGCTTCTGCTAAAGGATATTTTTGTCCTGAGCTGCCTGTTGAATCATCTGTTAATATCTTTTATATTTTATATGTCAGTAGTACAACAGATGTAGATGCTCCGTTCATTTCTGCAAATGTTAAAAGAATCAAATTTGTTTCAAGCCAGATAGGTAAGGTGTTGAGATTTCAGATCGGTAAAGATGATTTTTCCGTTTAGTTCTTTATGAGCCAATACTCGACATAACAATTCTAATTAGTCAACTGGTTTTTCTTCTGTTGGTGATGGGGTGTGGCAGCTCTCTGACAAGTCAAGAGAAAATGAGTCATTGATTTGGTGCTAAACATGATTATGCTTGCCATAATGAAAAGAGCCTACAAATATGACAACTAAAAAAAAAAATAACATGTACTATCTCTGGTAGACAAGTGCCTTTTGTTAAGTGAGAATATTCCATTTCTTCATCAAACCCCAGCTGGTTCAGCATTCAGTAATCTTCAGCCAGAAGCAGTTTATATGGATGGATGTTTAAATAAAAACGTGTGTATTTAGGTAAATAGGACATCGTCTAAAGTAGCCTGAGACTTTAAAAGCGTTTAACTGCCAGTCATTTCTCAAACCTCTAGGATATTTGCATGTTAAACTTCAGAGAGGGAGAGTGGGCTGCATTTTATATGTGAAACATCCCAAGTTTGAGTTAACTCATTGCTCTAAAGAAGAAGAAAATGCGGAACTGGTCTGTTTATCATTGACACCTTACTGTAAACTGCCTCGCATAAAGCAGTTTAAGACAGTGAAGGAGGGCAAAGAATGAGAATACAGAGAATATATAAAACATTGAGTGAAGCGTAGATTGTCAAGTCAGCCATTCTGATGAAGCCACTGGCCCACCCCACCTCTGCAGGTGCGAGGCGGGGGGCGCTGAGCAGGTCTGGTGGGCAAGGCATGGAACAGCCTTCTCAAGGAATTCAGGCTGTCTTTTTCCCTCTGGCCCCACTTTACAAAATCACAACAAACGGAAAAGTTCCTAGATACAGCTTCCTGCTGGTGGTAGGAAATAAGTTGTCTCATTTCAGAGATCCCTTATTGGTTTAGACCTTGGGTTCCTTTTAAATGCTTAATGCCTGGCCTGGGTGGTTCAGTTGGTTAAGCGGCTGCTGCCTTAGGCTCGGGTCATGATCCCAGGGTCCTGAGATCGAGCCCCGCATCGGTCTTCCTGCTCAGCAAGGAGCCTGCTTCTCCCTCTCCCAACTCCCCCTGCTTGTGTTCCCTCTCTCGCTGTCTCTCTCTCTGTCAAATAAATAAATAAAATCCTAAAAAAAATAAACAAATGCTTAATGCCTGGCCTTGTGCGGGGCATCGCATTATAAGGAGTAGGCTTGGTCTGTCCAGAAGGATGAGGCAGGATCCCTGCACCTGCCTTTATTCACAGTGTGGTTATGAGTTGTCATCCTTGGTTTCCTTTAAATTTCCCTTTTAAATGATATAGCCCTCTCAGGGATGTTTTGAGGATTAATAATGTTAAAAAATCATCCCAGGAAAAGCCCATGATATTTGCTTTTTTATGCCATGATCGATTCATCCTTGTTGCTACAAATATTCAAGGTAGAGTATATTCTTTGGCTAAAACGAGAACAGAGGCTTTTGGAGTTTTTATTTTGAATTTTTTTTTTTGAGGGTTTGAAAATTTTGGTCACACACCAGGTTTTATGAATATGGAATAACCTTGCCAGTGTCTCAGAATGAAAAATTTTGTTGGGCTGCTTCAAGAGAATTACCTTTTCAGTTCAAGAGAATTATTGCATGTGAGTTAGGTGATAATATATCTATTATCATATAACATTCATTCTGGATAAGAATATTTTTCCTAGGGTGTCTTTCATATGTGCCTAGGAAAAGGGCTGCAAAGATGTGTAATAAATATTAACAGTGTTTTTAGTGTCATTATGGGTGATTCTTATTTTGCTTACATTTTGTCCAATGAACGCACTCCTCTTATGTGAGAAATCTAAGGTTATTTTAAAAAAGAGGTGGGCGCAGATATGCCTGTTGTCACCAGTAAGGAAAGGGCTCCCTGCCTTCAAGGACACCAGCTCTCCTGTCACAGGGCTTTATGATGTCAAGAGCAGCTTTCCTGGGGCTTTGCCTTCTCGTCGTTTGAGGCAGCCAGGAGGTTTTTATTTTTAATTGCAAATAATTAAGGAAAAAATAAGCTAGCAATTTTGTTCATATTTTTGATTCTTTACCTTTGCCAACTAAGTGCTGATAACACTTTGGGAAATCAGGGTGTCCTTATCTTTTTGGGTACAGAAACAGCATGATCAAGGAGAGTGCAGGTCCATGTGCATTTTCTGTTGCACTTGATCTTATAGACTCCACTCATTTCCAGTTATTTCCCCCGCCTTCAGTGAGGTTGCTTCCTACATTTGTAATGTAGTCAGATTGCTTTGTCACCTTCTGCATCCCTTGGGGTCCCCCAATCTCCTAAATGATTTTTTTTTTAATGTGCATACAAAAGGCTTACTCTTTGTGCTGTAAAGTTCTGTGGGTTTGACAAATGCAGAGTGTCATGTATTCTCTCACGATATCACATAGAATAATATCATCACCTTAAAAAAAAATCTCCTGTGAGTCATCCATTCAACTCTTTCCATTTCTCCCCAGGCCCCTGAGAACCACTGTTCTTGTTTCATTGCCATAGTTTTGCCTTTTCTGGAATGGCATAGAATTGGAACCAGATTGTATGTAGCCTTTTCAGACTGGCTTCTTTCATTTAGCCATAGGCATTTAATATTCATCTATGTCTTTTTGTGACTTGGTAGCTCAGCTCTTTTTATAACTGAATAATATCCCATTGTATAAATGTACCACAGTTTATTTGTCCATCCGGCTGTTGGAGGACATCTTGGTTGCTTCAGGTTTGGGGCAATTATAAATAAACCTGATATAAACGTTTGCAGGCAGGCTCTTATGTGGATATAAGCTTCAAATCAGTTGAGTAAATATGCCAGACGTAGTTTTAGATGCTGAGGGTCCAGGTGCCAGGGATCCTGCAGTGACCCAAAGAAGCCAAGTCCCTGTGCTCTAAACACAAGTACAATGAGCAAACCAAAGTGGGTTCAGCTTGGGAGAGGTGCTGTGAAAGAAATAGAACAGGCCACTGGGATAAAGGGTGAATGCCTGTGGCCTGTTTGGTGGGACCAAGGAAGGTCCTCTCTGGGCAAGTTGTCACACGTGAACCTGGATCTACATAATGAGAGATGACCTCAGCGGTGCAAAGGCCCTGGAAGCATGTGCCACTCGGGTTTGCTCATTTTAGTTGCCATCCAGTATTCCACGTGTGAGTACATCACACTTCTTTTTCATCTGTTCTAGAAGGCTTTGATGGGCATTTGAGAGGTTTCCAGTTTGGGACTATTCTGAATCGAGGTGCTGTGAACATTACCGCACATGTCTTTTGGTGAACATATGTCTGCATTTCTGCCGGGTTATATGCAACGTGGTGAGATTCCTGGCTTAGCGGGTGTGCATATGTTCGGCTTTGCTGCATATTTCCAGATGATTGTATATGGCAGCCAAGAGTAATTATACTGACTTACATTCCCACTGCAGTATAGGAAGAAGCCAGTTGTTTCACATCCTTGCCAACACTTGGTGCTTTCTCTTTTTCATTTTCACTCTTAAGTATACCATCACCTTGTGGTTTTAGTTTGCATTTACCTGAGGACTTAGAAAGTTCAGCCCCTTTTCATATGCTTATCGATACTTTGGGGATTCTCTTTGTGCAGTACCTGTTCAAATCTTTTGCCACTAAAAAGTAAAACGTTGAGTCAGGTTGTCTGTCTTACTGATTTTTATGTATCCTGGCTACTAATATTTATACATCCTAGGTATCAGTCCTTGGTCAGAAATATGTGTTGTTTGAGTATTTTCTCCCGCCTGTGAGCTACCTTTTTCACTCTTGTAATGTTACGTGTCTTTTGATGAATAGAAGTTCTTAATATTAATATTGTTCAATTTACCAGTTTTTTGCTTTATAGTCAGGGAACTTTGTATCCTGTTTGAGAAATCTTTGCTCCAAGGTCACGAAGATGTTATTTTTTGGATGCTTCACTGTTTTACGTTTTATATTTAGATCTGTAATCTATCTGAAATTGATTTTTATGGTGTAAGGTAGGAATCAAGATTCATTTTTTTACCCCTCCAGTTGACCCTGTACCATTCGTTGGAGATCATTCTCTCCCCAATGCACTATAGTCAAAATCAGGAGACCTCATTTGTGTGGGTCTGTTATAGATTCTGGTGAGTGTGTTTTAACGTTGGGTTGGGCCTTCCCGTCTTGCTCACAATACTCCCATTTTCATTTCCTGGCACAATGGCCCATGCACGCAATTGGTAAATGGTTAGTAAATATCAACTGTTCAAGGGGCAGGTCTGAGCTTGCCTTTAGACAAGAGTGTTTAAAATCCCTAGGCTCAGGCTCCAAGAAAAGATACTCAGATTTCATTTTAGAAAAGACTTTACTTGACTACTTAATTATATTTCTTCAACATGCCACAATATGGTTTTGGACCCATCCTGCTAATGAAAGTCCTAGGGAAGGTCAGTTAACTTCAGACTCTCCAGTCTGTAGTACTGTACCTATTCAACCATCCAGCCAGCCACCCAATAAATATTTGTTATGGGCCTACTATATGCCAGGCATAAAGGAAAGCTATTAAATAATGGAATTCTTTCCAGAGTTTCTGTTTTTAATTTTAGGATATTTGTTGTTTCTTTCTTTACAAGTTAAATGTTTCTTTCTTTACAAGTTGAATACTCAGTACAAGAAGGGTAATTTTTGGAATTTTCTTCTATTTCTAGGATAGCTTTTTCTATTTCAGTTACTTAAAAATTTTTTGTGTGTGGCAGTCTGGGTAAAGAGGCGATAGGCCTATGTAGTAGAACTTTTATGTTGCTATCAGAATATTTTAAAAACAAATAGAACCCTACAAAAGAAAAGAGATTAATTTTTTAAAGTGCATTATTTATTTTTAAAAAGCACATTATTAGTGAATTCAATGAGCAGTTAAATATTTTTCTTATTTTCAGAATTTAGTGCCAGCCCAAAGACCACATCCGGTGAAATGGAGACATGGCGTTTTCAGGAGGATGGCATTGTGTCCAGAAGGGGCCAGCCAGTGTCCTTACATCAGATTGCACTACCAGTGGGTGGCATGCCAAGGGCCGTTTTCGCTCTGCTACCTGTCCATCAGGGGACCTTGTCTGTTGATGGCTTCTCCGCAGCCGCCATCTTGCTCAGTTATGGTTGGGCCCTGGTTCATGTCATAGGACCTCTCTGCTCCTTGCCTCCCCCCAGGGATGTGCATGAGGAGTGGTGGGGTTGGCAGATGGTCGAAGCTGGGCCCAGCCCTTGGCATTAGCTGCTGGCAGGTGGGGCTGCCTCTGCCAGCTCGTTCTTGCCCACTGTTGCCTGTATCTGATGGTTTCCAGTTCTACCCGTTCAGAGCCCTTTGTGGACGCTGGAAGAGACAGCCGGGCAGCCGGGCCATGGCTGGCTCGGCCCTCTGCCTCAGGCAAAGCAAAGAGACTGGCAAGAGAACAGGGTGTCTGTGCTCTCGACTGTCACTTACGTGACGGAACTTTTATTCGCTTTCGGATTAATGTCGGCTCTGTTTAGTTTTTCGTTTGTCTCCTTGAATGTCTTATACATTTAGTGAAACCTCTGCTATCCAGAGGTCACTCACTAATTCTGTAGCCTCAACCATTTGGAACACAGCGAAGAACCTAGGAGAAAGTGGATGGGGGACTTCGAGAACCTGAGGAGCTGCCCCGGAGTTTATGTTCTTTATTTATTAGAGAGAGAGTCTTGGGCTAGGGAGAGCACATTGACTCTTACTTGAGCCACAGTCCTAACAAGCTCGGCCTCCTGACTTTTTGGTTCACCGGGGATGTAGAAGCAGCACACCAGGCTGCTCGCTCTAAGCACTGGGAGAAAGTGCAAGTGACAGCTGACAGCCTGACAGTAAGGGGGTTGACAGAGAATCTATAAAAAGCTCAGAAGATTGGAGCCGTCTCACAGAAGACAGAAAGAGCTCTGTGCATGCCAGTGGCCTGGAGGGTAATGCAGCACAATAGAACGTCTGCTCACAGGGCTGACCCGAGTCATTAAGAAAATATTAATTCTGTTGCTAACATTAGGTTTTCAGAAGAAGAGTCCCGGTGTTGGTCATCTGAAATAATTTGCTTATAGAGAACCATTGTTTCCCTCAGGGTAGTAAATATTTTTTTCTTTCTCTGTCTTCCTTCTCTCTTCCTCTCTCTCCCCCTTCCTGTCTCCCTCTTCCTGCTTTCTTTCCTGCTGTTCTCTCTCCCTTTCCTCTCCCCACTCTCCCTTACCCGCGCCACTGTTCCCCCACCCCTCCCCACCCCCTCCCCCCTAACTGCTTTCCCTCCCCTCCCCCACCCCTGCCCAACACAGTGCAGTTTCCCATTTGTCTCTGAAGGACACAGATATCCAGTGAGTTGCTGGTAAATGTTCAACAACTGGTTCTCAGGAGACAAACCAACCAACCCTGATTTATATAGCATTTGTACTCCTCCATGGTTGATCTCAGGCTACCATTGTGAAGTCACTGAGTGTGGAGCAGGAACGAGTATTTCCTCCACACAGATCCGGTAGGTGTAAGGACCCTCCAGAGTGTAGACAAGAGTGAAATGTAATGATGTCATTAAAAAGTGATACATTTTGAGCATTTATTAACTTTATTTTACTTGTAACTAACTTACGGGTATGCTTATATAATTTAATTTTTAATGACTGTGCTTAAGAGCTGGCTCATAAAATTCCTGCAAGGTTAACAGTTGTCTCTTGTGAGCTGTGAGCCTCTCCAGCATGTACCCAGCCCCTCGTAGCTGAGGGAGACTATGCGGGCTTACACGAGCGTAACAACAATCTAACTGCCTCTCGAAGAGAATCCCAGAAGCTTGTAGTTAAGAGAGACCCCTCATCTATTCTGACCTCTCCACCTGCTACTTTAATTCTCTCTGCAGCCTGATGAAAGGAAAGTCCCAGGCTCCTGCTGCTCAGATTTCTCATGTCCCAGGACAGAATCCACCGCTGACCTGCACGTTTGAAGGTGGAGGGACACGGGTTCCTCCGGCCCCAAACCAGGACTGGAATTTGGTCTCTTTCTCCTGTTGCTCTCCAACTTCCTTCTCAGGAAAACAACCCGAGTCCTGATTTCATAATTTAGCACAAGACAGTGTTTTATCTGTGGGGATTAACTTAATGACCACCATGTCATTGAGTAAAATCAGCAAATTTTTATTAGCACTTGTTATGTGGTAGTTGTTCAGTAGCTCCAATTTTTTGATGAAGAATTTATTTTACTGATCCATCATGCATCTATAAAGGATATTTATTATACAGGGCTTATTATATATTTATTCATAGGTATGTGTATATATGTATATAAAACCTATATGCGTATATGTATACACACACACACACACACTCATTATATGGTATTTCTGACATTTGGAACTAATAATTTAAGTTACTATAGAGAAGAAATATTTGATTCTCTTGGACCAGTGAGACCAGACAGCTTTCTGGAAGATCTTTCTAACCCTGGGGCATTGGTGCCTTTATGACACAGTGGAGCTCTTTTGTAAAGCTGGATTTTAGTGTGTGTTTATTAATGTGGCAGACCACACTAGGCTTACCGTAGGAGGTCCTGTGGTGTGGTGGGAAGGACAGGGCCTGCCGAGCAAGGCAGACCTGAATCTAAAGCCCAGCTCTGCTGCTCACCAGCTGGTGATTCTTCTTCCTTTGGATATTGAGAGTTGGTGTTATGGATATTTCTTCTTTCCTTAAGAAGACTTGGTTTATTATGGGCCTCAAAATAGAAGCTCCTTAGTCTGAAGATAAAATTCTTTGGAAATCCTATCTGACATCTCTCCTGGTGGGCACAGTTCTGTAACAGGAAGCAGTGGGTGTGTGGGTGCTGTGTGTAATGGGTGGGGAGATGGGCTCCTGGCAAGGAATGTGAGCGTGGTAATTTGAGGGGACAGTCAGGCCACTCCATGTCCCTGAGAGGCCAGATTCATCCAGATTCATCACATGGCCAGACGTGGGCACAAGGTTATGTTCTCATATCCCATGCCTGGGCCTGGGTATCTCTTTGTTCTAGCGTCAGCCATATTGCTGTCTTGTGTCACTCAATCAAATCATCTCAAGGCCAAACTGGCACTTGCTATGGCTTCCCTTTTTTTTATTGATGGTGTGGTGAATCACCCCCAAAAGACCTGGGTTTTGTTTGTTTTTGAAGTAATTTTAGATTTACAGAAGAGTTGCAGAGATACTGATGAGTTTTCCCATTTCCCTGTCTCCTGTCTACTTCCAATGTTAACATCTCGTCATGTACATTTATCAAAACCAAGAAGTCAACACTGGTATAATACTGCTGGCTAAACTATAGTCTTTATTCAGATCTCCCTGTTGTTGTTGTTGTTTTGTTCTTGTTTTTCCACTAATGCCCTTTTCCTCTAGCAGGACCTAATGAAGGATATCACATCTCATCTAGTGGAGTTTGTGTTGGCTCCTCTCATGTCCCACCCACTCTGAGCCACCTAATCCAATCTCTTATACCCACACTTTTTTTCGATTCTTGTGAATGTGCCTGGACTTAGCCCCAGCTCTTTACCACTCACATGTGGACCCTGGCCTATTATTTTTGGATTCCTATCCCCAGATTCTCTGACCTTCTTGGGAGCTGCCCAGAACTGTCAGGGGAACCATCAGAAAATGGACTCCTATGAGGTAGCTCAGATTTCCCCCTGACTGAAAGCTGAGCTTCCACAGCCTCTTTTCTAACCCTTCCAACATGATTTTGCACCACCTTCCAGATTCAGCTTCAGCCCTCTTAGGCAGATGGGGAGGTCTCTTGGAAGCCTCACAAACATTGCTCCCTATCTCACAATTGCCCAGCCTCGAGCCTTGCTGTGTGAAGGAACTGTGTTCTCCTTTCATGCTTTATCTTACTCAGTCTTTAGGATAGTACCTGCGGGGGAGACCAATTAGAAACTGAGGTGCAGAAAGGGTGAGTAACTGGCCATGGTCACACAGCCAGTGTGGAGTTGAACAAGGATTTGGACTGAGACTGTCTGACTATAGACCTTAGGTTCTTAAGCACTCCAGTCCCTCATCTCAAATTCAAGATGGTCCCATGAGTTTTGCTCATGCCATTCCACATTCCTTCACCCTTCTGTATTTTCAGTGAGGATCCTACTCATCCTCCAAAGCCAATTGAAATCTCATTTCCATGATTTATTTTTTTCATTTTAGGTTGAAATCAATCTGCTTACCCAGCATGTCTTAATATTTATAAATCAATTAGAATAAATGCTTTATCCCTCAGCTGGCACTTTCCGTATGCTTCCTGTGGGTGTGATTTCTTATTGGGTGGGCATCTCATCTTCCCAATTTGACTGTAAGCTCCTAGAGGGTAGGAACTTTGGTTTATTTATTTTTATTTTATTATTACTATTTTTTTAACCTTTATTTTTTTAAATTAACATATGTACTGTTGGTTTCAGAGGTACAGGTCTGTGATTCATCAGTCTTACATAATACCTTGTGCTCATTACATTACACGCCCTCCTTAATGCCCATCACCTGGTTACCCCATCCCCCCACTCCCATCCCCTCCAGCAACCCTGTTTGTTTCCTATGATTAAGAGTCTTACTCTCTGATTTCATCTTGTTTTATCTTTCCCTCCCTTCCCCTATGATCCTCTGTTTTGTTTCTTAAATTCCACATATCAGTGAGATCATATGATAATTGTCTTTCTCTGATTGACTTATTTCGCTTAGCATAATACCCTCTAGTTCCACCCATGTCCCTGCAAATGGCAAGATTTCATTTTTTGATGGCTGAGTAGTATTCCATTGTATATATGTACCGCATCTTCTTTATCTGTTCATCTGTTGATGGACATCTGGGCTCTTTCCATCGTTTGGCTATTGTGGACATTGCTGCTATAAACATTGGGGTGCAGGTGCCCCTCTGGATCACTACCTGTCTTTGGGGTAAATACCCCCTAGTGCAGCTGCTAGGTCATAGGGTAGCTCTATTTTCAACTTTTTGAGGAACCTCCCTACTGTTTTCCAAGGAACTTTGGTTTATAATATATTGTGTCCTCCAAAGAGTCCAGCATGTAGTCTCTGTTGAATAAATGTGTTTTAAGTAAGTGATTTCCTGGAATATCATTTGATAGTAAATAGTGAAGAGAGTCTCATTCTATTTGAAACATATTATTAATGGCTTGAACTTTGCTTATGGAGCTGCTATGGCACTGAATCACTCTCAAACAAATAAAACCCAAACAAACAATAATAATGGGCATGAAGTGTTTATTAGGTTCTGGGCTCAATTCTAAAGCCTTTCCCACATTAACTCTTCATCGTCTTAACAAACAGCTGTGGCGGGTATTTTCACCAGTCCCATTTTAAAAGGGTAGAAACCAGGCAAGGAGAGATCCAGTAACTCACTGAGAGGCACAGAGGAGCTGGTGGGGCAGGAAGGATTGTCCACTGTGGGCTGGGTCTCCTGGATCTACTTCAGTGAGGTCACAGTGGACACTTCTTCTTTTGTGAGATCAGAGGGTCATTTACTGAGACTACAGAACTTTGATATGCTGAGTGTCTTTTTTGAAAAAAGTGAGTTCATTACCAGTGTGAGCCTTTATAAATCTTTAACTCCTTGCTCTTTACGACTGCTTAGTAATTTCCTTTGTAAAATATTACTTTACCAATTAAAAGCCCAAATAAAGGCAAGCTCCCAAGTGTGGAACATTTCTAAATGCAAGAAAGTTGTTCTGACATTTTCTGGGTGGTGATTTGGTCCCCCCAGGACAGGGGGGTAGGGCATTATCAGAACTCCTGCTTTGTGTGCTTTCTCTTTTCTAATGCTTAATCATTTTACAGCATCTAACCATGTGTTACTGGGTAGCCATAACACATGGCCTTTCACTCTGCTAAGTTTAAAGCTGGTGTTTTTCTTAGAATCAGTTAAAATAAAACCTGGATGTCGTACCCCTGGCCTGTTTTGGGAAATGCAGTTTAACCATAAGCCAGCCTATGGTATTTTTAACTGATGTTCAGTTTGCTGGTTGTAATTACTCCAGTGGGTCCCAAACATTCCAGGGTTCTCTCTCTGGCAACAGGATCCCCAAACCTGCCACACCGAAGTCATAAATTACTCTACTAAAGAAGAATTCAAAACTCTACTGTGGGTATTTAGAATGCTGGCCTGACATGGCCTGTGCTTTTGTTGTTGTTGTTGTTTTTCCTTTCTTGTAGGTTTATCCTTTGACTGATTACCTGGTTTTTTGGGGAAAAGAGTTCTCGTGATAGCATTGAACAGGAGGGACTCTGTCAGGGTCTGTAGGTGAGGGGGTGGGGGAGAGTTGGGGATGGAGCTCATGCAATGCTTGCAGCCGCCCTATTGCCTAACCTGGGCAGGACAGACTGGAGCGATGCCATCTCGGCAGGGCAGAGTTACCAAGCCAGGGATTGCTTCTAAAAACTAAGCTTGAGGCAGGATACCCTTGGTACAATTTGTGTCTGGCTCCTTCCTCTTGTCTTGTTTCCTGCTTCTTGGCTTGTCATTCAGTTTAAATTGACCTTTCCCCTTGATTGTAGGTCTTGGTGCCAAAGGGATGACAGAAAAGCAACATCCTATTTCTATCTGTGCAGTCTTTTTTTTTTTTAATTTTATTTATTTACTTTAGAGAGAGAGAGAGAGCACAACAGGGAGGGGGTAGAGGGAGAGGGAGAAACAGACTCCCCACTGAGGAGGGAACCCGATGCGGGGCTCGATCCCAGGGCCCTGGGATCATGACCTGAGCCCAAGGCAGATGTTTAACTGACTGAGCCACCCAGGCGCCCCTATCCGTGCAATCTTATTTAAAATACCGAATAAGTAATTGGGCTCAGTAATTGTGACAACTTCCTTAGTTTGCTTGAAAGACTTGTTCTTGGTCTAATTCATAATCTGTTTCTTTTTGTGATGTTTTGGTGTATCAGTGGATTCATGTCTTGGAGCCAGCAGAGTTTTATGATCATCTTCAACTAGTTCCCATTCAGACACACTATGTATTTCGTAGAAATGAGATTTTCTCTTAAGCTGTTATTAGGAGTGAGGCCCACGGCAGGGCAGGCCCCTGTCGTTGCCACAGAGGTCTGTCTAGCAGAGGACTGGAAGGCGGGGCTGAATCAGGAGAACCTTGTGCTGTGGAGGACCCTGTGGGCCAGGAGGCGGGCTTCATCCTGACTGATGAGGCCACCCAGGGAAGTGGGAAGCCAGATCGCTAGGAACGGCCAGTTATTTAAGGCAGTCCCACCAGGCAAGTAACCCACCTCTGTCCTGTGTGTCAGCTGGCCTTTGCCTTCTGGCTTCCTGTGTTCCCGACTCCATGTCCTGTTTGCTGCCTTCTCTGTACTCGAAATTCTAATGTCCGTGTTACCCAGCCTGCAAACTTGGACCTACTTCCCAACAGATCTCTCGCTGCGTGGTTTTGTGCTAGAAGTTTCTGACACCACATTGCCCTCCAGACACCAGTAAGCCACTCTTAACACTCAGTGGAAAGAATGCAGGCCTTTCCCCGATGCTATGCGCCGACCAGAATGGGAATGAGCTTCTGCTTCAAGAAATGCATCTTGACAGTTCCGGAAAAACTAAGATACACCGCTTCTCTCTCTACCTGTTGTTTCTGTGAAGCGATCTGGGGAGAAGAGATGGAAAATGAAATGCTAAATTGGGCCTATATATGGGTCTTACTTAATGGCGCCGTCAAGCCAGGTTTATATTGGGAAGGGAACTATCTTGGTAGATAAGAAGCGAGAATTCTTGCCAGTGTGACTGAGGACTGGCCTCTGTCTGTTGGCAGCAGAGTGTAAACACAGGGTCATGTGTGGAGTGTCCCAGGGTGATGGAGCTTTTGTGAAGATGGAATTGTTTCATACCTAGGCTTGCTTTCTCTTCTCCTTTTTGTGGGCTTCTGTCCCTCTCTTCCTGGGAGGGGGAGCTAGAGAGTGGGTGGGGGGAGTTACCTTAATGGGGCCAATCGGACGTGCATCAGAACCCCAGGGGCCCGCCTGTCCAGTGACTCTCCCAGTGAGGAGATGGGGACAGACCTTACCACCAAGGCCCCATCTCCAGCCATGAAGATGGGCTTCTCTTTGCGGTCTATGTTTTCCCTCTTTTCTGTGTAGTTGTCCAGTTGCTCATCAGTCTAATGTTTTAACTTGCTCGAGAACGTGCTTTCCCCCACAACTGAGTGCTGTGATCATCATCTCCTGGAGGGCTTTGTGTGTGTGTCTCCTGGCCCCCCGGGATGGCCCCTCACCACACCAGTGGTACTATGGGCCTTTTGTGCAGGGGCTTTGTGCCCTCCATGTCTATCTGCATCCTGTGATCAGGGGAAGATGCCACATTGGAAAGGCTTACAGTGACCTGTCTCAGGCCCCCCTGGGAGCCTTGTGGGGAGACCAAGGTGGTCTGCCTGATAACCCAGCTCATGTAGGAGGCTGGGGGAAATGCCACGTGTGGGCAGGGGAGTGTGTTGGGGCCACAGGGTCAACAGGAGCCCTATGTGGGATGATGGAGGGGGGCAGGACCAGCTCAAGGATCTCTGGAGACGCTGGGCTATCACTGGAGGGGAAAGGAGTTATAGCAGGTGGAGATTTGTTACTCTCCTAATATGCATGAGCAGCCCTTTCAGTTCGCTCCTTCAATTTAAGTCAGTATGATTGATTTATAGACCTACTTGAAGCATCTCAGCCAAAGAGATGACTGTGGATGTCTAACCTAAGCATAGTAATAGATGCGTCACCTTGATTGCTTTGCTCCTCTTTTGTTTTTTGGAATCATTAAAGACAGAATTATACCTGGCTTTCAAAATTATCATGGTGATACAAAATACTGTGTCCAGAAATACTGCAGAGGATCTTTATGCCATTGGTTATCGTGGGACTACATGGAAGTGATCATCTAAGAGGAGGATGTAGCTACTAGTGGTTTGTCTCAAACCCTGACCCAGCTCGGGGAGGTCTGGAGGCATCTAGGTATACTATCTGATATGTGGATTTTCAAATCTCCCAGGTGACTCATTTATTCATTCATGGAGAAGGAGAAAAATGAGATCCTCTTGGAGGTACCTCTTGGATGACTGGCTCCAAATGTGGATGCTGCAGGCAAAGCGAGCTCTCCAGGGAAAGTCAGCCAGCTGTACTTGTTAGCTTTCTAGAGTCTTCCTGTTACTATGAGTGCAGTCCTTTTCAAAGCTCTGTTCTGTTTCCTAAAATACCCTGCCAATCCACTTCCTCTTGAGAGGAAGAGAGGCCTGTGGTGTCTGCCTGTCCTGAGAGTAGAGCCAGCGAGGGGAGGCATGGGGAGTGACCCAGGGAGGAGGGACTGCCTGCCCAGAGGCCTTCATCCTCACAGTGAGGAGGAGGGACTGCCCAGGTGTGGAGAGTCCCAGTAAGTGTCTAGACCTGGCGGCTTGGCCACAGGGGTCTGTCTTTTTAAATGGAACCTAACTCTGCAGATTTATCCTTTGTTTGAATCTGAGATATTTGTCTCATGTTAAATCTTGTTGCTTTTCAGAGTGATACAAATAATTGGTACTATCCATGATGGCTCTTACATCCGTGAGATGAAACAACCTTATTATTATTTTTAGAACAGGCGTGATGAAACCCAAGAATAAGGCCAGGCATAGTGTGTGAGGAAGACGACGGTTTGAGTCACATACTGATTGTATGATCTTGGGGAAATTACTTGGCCTCTCTGTTCTTTGGTTTCTCCGTCTGTCAAATTGGGGGTAACGAGATGTTGTGAGAATGAACCGAGGTGTTCTGTGTAATAAAGCATTTATCACAGTGTCTCGTAGATAGTAAGCACTCAGGAAGTGTTAGCTGTTATTAGAGTTGAGGCAAAGGAGTACAGACTGAGACAGATCTGGGCTGCCCCTCTAGCTGCATTACTGTGGGCTTATAATGGAACCTGTCCAAGTCTCAGTTTCTTCATCTGTAAGATGGGCGTTTTAGTTCTGCCTCCATGAAAGGGTAGTCACGAGAGCTACACCTGGTCGTGTCTGGGGAAAGCGCTTTAATGAAACACAAGCCCTTTGGCGTGGTGTAGTTTTATATCTTATCTGGTACACTACACTTGCAGATACATCTCACGAGCTCCTGAGTTTGCCTTTGGTAGTTTTCTCTGCTGTACATGTTGTCCCAGCCACACAAGCCCTTCTTGGAATAGTTGTTTTGAGTGTGTGTCTTGAGGACCTCCCTGGGGTCCCTGGGTGACATAGGCAGAGCAGTCTGTGTAAGCTCCTCGAGATGAGTGACACCAGGACGATTTTTGCGGAGGTTTAGGACCGTCACCACCAGTGTGGCTGGGCTAGGGGTGCACGGAGTGGGCAAACCGCAGGTCTGAATCTGAAGGAAGCCTGGGCACAGAGCTGTTTGGAGCGATGCATTTCTACTGCTGAACAGTGATCCTGGACCACATCCACAGGTGTAAGAGGGGCTCTGGGTGAAACAGGAGGGGACAGGGCCAATCTGCATCGTCTCTAGGAAGATTCATCAGTGTCTACATTCTTGTCACCGTGCATCTGAAATAAGGACAGAATGTCAAAGTTTAGGTTGATCTGGGTGAAAGGGAGGTAGAAAAACTATAGCTTCTCCCTTAGGAACTAATGGTCAGATTTAAATTTAGTAGTAAATGATATATATACACGTGTGTGTGTGTGTGTGTGTGTGTGTGTGTGTTTTAGGTGAAATCAAGTGGCTGTATCTTCAGAATTGCAATGTAATTAATTTTTTTTTTTTTTTTTTTTTTTAGAGAGAGAGAGTACATGTGGGGTGGGGAGGGGCAGAGGGAGAGAGAGAATCTGAAGCAGGCTCCATGCCCAGGGCGGCCCTGATGCGGGACTCGATCTCACGACCCCAAGATCATGACCTGAGCCAAAATCAAGAGTCAGACGCTTAATTGACTGAGCCACCCAGGCGCCCCCAGAATTGCAATCTTTATTCCCTCTATTTTCATCTGTTTGCCAGGAAGTGGCTCGCTGCTTCCGGCAAAGCTGGCATTTTAGGAGAGATTCTGGATGTGCATCGCCCAGCCTGCCATGCACCCGAGCTCCTCCTTGGTAGCAGTTATTTGGTGCTTTTTCAGGGAGGGGGGGGTTGTCGGGGGACCTTTTACTTCCTTTCTGCTCTGAGATTCAGGTTGTCCTGAGAGGAGACCCTTTACTAGTATGGCAGAACATTTTACAAATCTCGTCGTGAATATTTAACTGTGAATGAACATTGTTCTTTTCTGTTGACCTAGCTCTTTCCTTCTCTGTTTCCTGTTTCCCCAGGTAGCCCACTTCCCCAGTTATAGAATGGTTTCTTGCACATAATGGTTTTCTTGCTTATACCTTAATTCGGAAAAAATGTCACATATGAGCCTAGTTGTCTTGTTTCTAGATGTATAATAAGATGCTTTGTCCTTCGCCTTAATGGTAACATGCCGGGGAGCTGAGCCACTGAGGTCTGCTTGGAGTCTGCATGAACCGTCTTTCTGACAAACAGAGCACGCTTTGAGTGTATCTTTGTTAAGATCTTTCATTAATGTGACTTGATTTATTTTTGACTTGGAGCTATGACAAGTTTTCTTTTTCATTGCTTCTCTAATTTGAGACTTGAAATAAAATTACTTTATGCAGTAAATGGTTAGGAATATGTTTATCCCTTTCTTCTTCTTCTACCATAGCTGTTGCTAGATGAAGTGGGAAATAGGGTGCCGGGGTAGAATATGAGTTCGTTTTCTGGGAGTGCTAGTCTGACATGGGTTGTACAGCTCAGTAGCCCAGGTGCAAATGATATTAAAGAACAAGAAACCTTAGTTTTGTTATTTGACTGATTTCAGCCACTGTCACCAAATTGGTTGGTGTGTATAGGTGTTTAGGTTATGGTCGGCAATGGAAAAATCTTAATATAATGGCCAAGGGTGCACACTCTTGTGCAGGTCTGGACCTGCTGGGTGTGAATCTGGCTCTATCAGTTCCAAGCTGTGTACCTTGCTCCGACTATAAAATGGAAATAATACACCTACCTTATAGGGTCATTGTGATGAGTAAATGAGATGATATGCTATGTGTAAAGTACAGGGTATAGTACCTGTCACCAAGTAAGCACAATATAATTGTAGAAATCCATAAATACCCACTTAAAGCATAAATATTCTGCTGGTTTGTGGATTATAGCTTTCATGGTTACTGTGGTAACTTAGACTTTTCACTTTTGAAAGGGGGTGATTTTTTTTTTTTTTTTGAAATATGAGTTGTCTTGAACTATTAGCAAGCCACTGTGGCTAATGTTAGTTATAAATTTCAGTTGAGTTTTCTATAGTACAGTTAGCCCTAAAATTATAAAAAGGAAAATGAGTTGGTGAAAATGGGTTTATAAATTCAACTTTATCTCTCTACCTTGACAGAAAAGAAATAGAATGGAAAATAAAATTTTGTATTTTGTCTTAGGAATTCAGGCAAGTTCAATGTTCAGAAAAGTGCTTTCAAATGTCATGGTATAGAGTCATTACAAACCTACTGTCTAACATCTGAGTGTGGGTTTATACCTGAGTCATCAAACTGGGGAATTTCTTGAAATGAGTAAGTAAAACACAGAAAAGTTTCAGTGGTTTATGGAAAATTCATATTGATGCAAACATTTATAAGCCTTTTAATTTAACTTTATTTTTTAAGCCTATTTATCTTAAACATCTTAGAAAAGGTGAAGAGAGATGTGCTATGGTATAATGCACACTTTTTGACTCTACATATTTCTCTTGTTTTGAGTGGTCCCTTTTGATGTCAGGTGAGAGATTCTTCAGGCCTTTGCAGAAGATTAGTTGTCAAAATTTGATGAGCTAAATCGGGCAGGTTAAATATAATTTTCTTCTTTGATCTAGATGGACTCAGAAGTTAGTATCTGGGCTCTCCAGGAACTAATTTGCAGGTGTGGCACCCGTCGGAGTGTAGTAGTAAGTGCTGGACCTCGTGAACAGGTGTCCCACTAGCATGTGGCATGCGATGCTCAGCGTTTGGCCTGTTGTGCTGTTGAGCTGAGGTGGCTCTTCCACCGAGCTGACTCCCTCACTGACGCCACCTCTGGCTCACGGGCAAGTCTGACTTCTGTCCCATGAGCACCTTCTGTCACCTTCTGCTGAATATGGACGTCTGGCCCTTTGTCCCCTGTCCGCGCCTCGTTCCCTTTGCAACCAAGGGGTGTGATTCCTAGCTTGCGTTTGGGCGACATCAACTTTACCCCTGTGTTGAGCTTCTTTCTGCCGAAGATGTGGATAAGAGACCCTATTCTGTGTGGGAGCCCTCACTCCCAGTTCAGGTCTATTTCCTCCCGGAGAAAGAAGGGCCTCTTAGGAGCAGCTACGGCCCTGGTTTCTCCACTGTTGTATCTCGGAGCACACACAGTGACTGGCACGTGGCAGGCACCCCAGAGGGTTTGTGGGTGAGTTAATGGATGGGTGAATTTGTGTCTTTGAGCAGACCAAAGCTGGGCATGTGTGGTCCAGCGGAGAGTCGCCTGAGCAGGAAGTCATGCTCCTGACTCCTCCACCAGGGGTGGGCATGACCGGTGTCGCTTTCATACGCTGGATTCCTTGGCTGGGCAGCCAGCAGCTTCTCTCAGCTACCGTGCCACCTGTGGTTGGGTCTCGGCTGTCACCCTGTGCTGCAGGCCTTTCCCCCTTTCCATTCCAGCTTATTATCACCCCCTCCTAATTGCTAATGTGTGTGCTCTTAATTCCCCTGCCTCTCGGTTTAGCTGGGGTGTTACTTAACTTCTGTCTTTCTTTTTTTAAAGATTTTATTTATTTATTTGACAGAGGAGACACAGCAAGAGAGCGAACACAAGCAGGGGGAGAGGGAGAGGAAGAAACAGGCTTCCCGCCGAGCAGAGAGCCTGATGCGGGGCTTGATCCCAGGACCCTGGGATCATGACCTGAGCCGAAGGCAGATGCTTAACGACTGAGCCACCCAGGCGCCCCTTTCTTTCTTTCTTTTTTTAAAATTTAACTTCTTTCTGTGTCTCTTTGCCTAGGAAATGACAGCCGTGGTGCTGCCTGTCGCATAGGGCTCTGGGGGGGGGGGTGCAGGGAGTGACTGGCGTGGGAAGCACGTGGAAAGGGCCTGCGGTAGTCGTTCTGATCCCCAGTCACCCACGCTGTCCCGTGCACACGCACAGCCGCCCCTCCTGAGGCCCAGGCCATCTCTCCTGTGCTCTCGGCCTTGCCAGCCACCTCATGCTTTCCTGACTTTGTTCAGCTTGCCAGGGAGACCCGCCTCATAGCATCCATCGGAATCTTCTAGCAACAGTCCACTGTCTCCCTAGCACTCCGCTCAGTGTCAGTTGAAGAACGCACACCGATAACCCCTTGTTGGTTTGAAGACGTTGAGGTTCTGGCCTCGCCCCCTACTGGGGGCTCCAGGTTTCACCATCTGAGGCCGCTGCTGTATGGTGGTTCGGCAGCCTCCTGCTGTAATAGGACCTGAACGAGCATTTATATTTCCAGCAGCCGGTGACAAGTCAGCTCGCTGTGTCAGTCAGGATAGGCTAGGTTGCGCTGCAGTCAGGAGCAGCCCCAAATTTCACCGGCTAAAATAATGACATCTTACTTCCCACTCAAGCTGTGTAGCCCGTGTTGACCTGATGTGGGGGTTCCGCTCCTCACTGTCACTCAGGGACCCAGACCCATGAGGCTGCCTCTAGAAACATGCTTCTATAATTACCAAGCCAGGGCAAGGGCCCTGAGAGGCACCCATGGCTCCTACAGCTTCCACCAGGAAGGGCACCCATTGCCCCCACCTGCTATTCACTGGCCAAAGAGTCTCACTCCACATCTAGCCTTAGAGGCAGAGCATAGACTTACCCTGTGCCTGAAGGAGCCACTAGAGTACTTGTGACCAGAGAGATTTTGCTGATAAAGGGAGTGTTGCCTAATTGTTACTGTCACTCTTCAAAAGGGTTGCCATGCCTCATCTCCAGCCTCATTCAAAATAATTACTTAGTCAGAGACAAAAGGCATGAATCCCAGGAAGCTTCACAAATGGAGTATTCCTTCAGGATGGTCTTCCAGAGCTCTCAGGAACAATGAACTCATCCACGTTGAAGGAAATAACTATCTGTCTGAAGAGAAAATGTCCTAAGTAATCTTGAGTTGGGCCTCCAAGGAGAGTGATTTACATGAAAAGCCCCTCAGTTAACTCAATTATTTTATTGGGATTTTGCTGAGACCTTTTGTGTTCAGGGCTTATATGGCCTTTAATCCTGACTCATACGTGGGCTGCCATTGTGTAGATAAGCTCCTGTTAGATAATCATCGGAGGAAGCATAAATAAGCCTCTGGGGACTGGCCCCTCTGTGCTCAGCACTGAGCTGGGAGCTGGGGTTCTGTGGTTCTGTGGTAGAGTGGCTAATAGACAAAATGATGGCAGCTTGAGAGAAGCAGAAGCAAAGGGAAGTGTGCCAGAGAATAAGGGAAGGAGACAGCAGGTAGGGGAGGGCCTCCCCCAGAAGATTCTAGAAGGCTGAGAAATCAGCTCGCCTGAGGTAAAGAGGAGGGGCGTGGGGGTCAGGAGATGGTTCTAGGCCATCGGGCAGCAGAAGCTGGAGACCTGGAGGGGTCATACCGTGAGAACTTTTTAGGCCAAGTCGGGGAGTCAGAATTTTAAGTTTAGTTAGAAGCCATTGAAGTAGAGAAATGAGGTGGTCAGATTTGAATTTTATTTTATTTTTTTACTATTACAAAAGTGTATCGAACAAAAAAGTTCAATATGAAAATGTACACAACCTGATTTTTATATCCTAGAAAAAACAGGATGGGGGGGGCACACGCAGAAACAGTGGATTTCGCTGGTGAACACGGCCATCATCTCTGCTCCATCCAAGGCTATTTCCTCCCATCCCCATCATTCCCACATTGTTGGGTTGCCTCATCCCCACACTTTAATCCGTCAAAAGATTCATAAAGGGACCAAATCACCTCAATATTCCTTGGCCATGTCTGCCGCCATTTAATTGTGACCATAACTTCTTGCCCATACATTTTTTTCATCTCAGGAGAGGAGTTTTGCTTATCATGTCTGCTTGGCGAGCTCAAAGATGCCTCCAAACAAAATGCCTTGAATTTTTAAATTTAACTTATGCTTGATTTGTTCATTAGTTTTTATATGTGTTACTTCTTGGTATGATTTACATTTCCACAACTAATTACTTTCGGCAGTATTTCTGTTTTAAACCTCAAGTTCTGTTTTACACTGAATACCCACATTTAAATCTGATCATTTCCAGTATTTTTTTTTTCACTCACACAGAAAATTTAGCAATGTGAGAAAACTAAAGCAGAATATTATACTCGAATGTAGGTTCAGTCACAGCAGAGAGAGATCTGTTTATTCTCGGGGCTCGTTTGTTTCATTAGGTGATTGCTACAATTTGTTGTCTTGTCAAAATTTAACTTTATACGTATGGGTTTAAAGCATTAAGGGTTTCTAATTTAGAACAGATTAATCTACTTCTGGTTTTGTTGGTTTTATGGTGAGATAATCTATTTATTCAAATCTGTCTTCCTTTGGTAATAGCTTAATCAGATGGTCACACAAATATTTATACACACATTCTGAAACTATAAGTTTTGTTCCTAAATGACTGAAGGCAGATTAGAATTTTGAGAAGCCTCCGTGTGTGCTGCAAGTGCCAAAGGTCAAGAGAGAGTGAAGAGGTGCGGGGCGGGGGGACCACGGTGTTAGTGGTGGGGATGGGGTGGGGTGCGCCGATGCGGTGCTCTTTGGAGGTAGGACGGACAGGACTTGCCAGTGGATGGGTGTGATGTCCAGCAGGAAGGCAACGGTGGTCATTTGCTCGGGGCATGCTGTCCTGGGGGGGCAGTGCACCTGGGAGATGGGTGATTGGTGATGAACAGAACAAAGGGAGCCACCTGCTTATGGGATATTTAAATTACCCTTTGTTTGCTCACAAAATACCCACTCCTTTGAGTTCGTTTTTCTGGATATAACTGAAATCAATCCTTGAGGGTCTGTGGAATCCCTTTTCCCCAAAAGTGCCAGATGAAGAGCGATGCATTAAAGGGCTTTGCGTTCACTCCCCATCCTCCTGTATTTCTTTCTGTTGACACAGTGCCCACTCAGACAGTGGTCCTAATGCAATAGAGAAGATTTGCAGTGTTCTTTGATGACTTAATTGACATCCTCATCCCCTTTTTCATGGTCACAGTTATTGGATTTGAGGGGGCTCTGGTCTCTTGATTGGATAAGGAAGACACCTGGGTGTCCCTGATTGAATTTGGCAACCGTTCTAGTCTCATTGTGGAGGATTAGGAAAATCCCCAAGTCTCCTCTGCAATATATTACCAAACCATCTTGTATGTTGGAGGGATTTCTGATGATGGCTAAGCTCATCATGTTGATATTGATTGTTTTAGCTTCTCTTGCAGTGGGAACATTTTCTGACTTCACATTCTAGGCTACCCGCAGTTGGAACTTTAAAACCTTCCTTCAGACAAATGTTGAATGTTTTATTTTCCCCACATACCTCTGGATAGAGTTTGAAAGCCATAGACACCTTAATATCGGACAACCACAGCTTGGAATCTTAATTCTGGCTGGTTCTCTACTGACTCTTTGAGCTACCACCCCCTGAGTGGGCTTGAATTGAATCACACAGATCTGTTCTGGGTTGTAGTCCCCCACGCTCCTGGACAACAACACGTCCGTCCGGGAAGCTACAGGAAGGTGAAGGCCAAGAGAGTCACTGTTCAGCAAGGCTTTTAGCCGGACCTTAGTTTCCCATTTCACTTGCAGGTTAAAGAGGGAAGAAAGATGGTTTTGGTTCAAACCACCTTTAGATTAAGCTGTGTGACCTAAAACAAATCCTATAAGCTCTCAAAGTCCTCATGTTCTCATCCGTAATAATAGCACCTGCTACAAGGGTTGAGATGAGCGGTAATTAAACTCTTGATTGTAAAAGTTATTGGCACAGCACCTGGTACAGTGGTACTAATAAATATGAACTATTATTATTTTGAAAAAAAAAAAAAAAAGAGGACTGTCTTGCCCAATTTGGTACTTCTTGACCAGACCTAGGACCTTACTTGGTGACAGTTTGTGTTTTACACAGGTTTCTTAAAGAAAATGTATACATTGGCTCTAAGTCACTCATTCATAGCTGATTTCTGGTTCAAGACTTTGTCTTTTTATTATTAATCAATGGACATGATAGTCTCTGTTCTGGGACTGATTTACTGATTCTTAGAGGGTGTAGATCAGGTGGTTACTAAGCAGTCGTCTGGACAGAGTCCAGTAACCCTGGACAACTGCATAATAAAACTTATATTTTGAGCTCTGCAAACAAAGGCATTGCTCAGGTATGATAAGGAATTTGGATCAGGACTAATCTTTTCTCTGGCCTGGGTCTGCTGTTGGCTTCCTCAGACTCACTATAGCTCTCATTGGTGCAGGACTTACTAGAAGGCAGGTACTGTGTTAAGCACAGGACATACTATTTAACCCTTGGGACAGCCCAGTGAGGAAAGTTTTATTCTTATTTATTCCCATTTTATGGATGAGGAAATAGAGGTGCATAGAGGTTTAGGTCACACAGTGAGTGATTGGCAGAGCTGGGACCAAACCCCTGGTCTGCTTGGCTTCAAGTCTGTGTTCTTGAAGTACTGTTCCCGCTTGAAGGCAAAAGTGATGCCGGATTTGCATATTCCCTCGAGAGCAAATATTTAATGGGGGGACAGTCATGTGCAGGGAGATGTCTGAGGCCCACTGAAAAGGACCCAATTACATATTGTCCCCAGTGTTACTGGGACTTCATCTTGGAGGAAAAAAGAGAGCTAGCCAGACTTTCTTTTATGCAGATTCTGGCTTGTGCCTCTCTCCTGAAAGATGTATTGACTCACTCACTCACTCTTACCCCTCTGCCTGGACACACCGTAAATTCACGACGACGACGAACTAGAGGCAGGCCCCGCACATGCACTGCGTTTGCCCAGGCTGGCTGCTCTCCAGTTCTCCCAGACAGCAGCTGCCTTCCTCGGCACCTTGTCCGCAGGCCTCACCTCGGCTTTCTGGTTTCCCATCGAGAAAACGGGGACAGTTGGAGGGCGCTCCCAGTTCCCCACCGGCTCGCATGCCCACACACATTGCTCACTTCCTAGCGCGGCTGATGAGCTGTCTGAGGCCCCCGAAAGGGACTCTCCCTTCTGCAGTGGACTCCACCCTTCTGGCCTATTCAGGGATATTGTTCCGGTAATTTCCCCTCACTTTCCTGCTTCGTTCGTTCCCCGCAGAGTATAAACATGCTGTTCTTTCTTCATCCTTAAAACAAACAAACAAACAAACAAAAAAACCTAAAATCCTTTCTTGACCCCACTTCCTCCTGTTAGTTAGCAACCCTGTCCTTTTCTTCAAAACAACTTGAGAAAGTTTTCTGCACAGTGCCCCCCCGCCCCAACCTTTTGCCGGGGATACATTCCAAGACCTCTCGTGGATGCCTGCAGTGGTTCCTAGCACCGAGCCCTGTATATACTGTTTTTCCCCCATATGTACCTACCTGTGATAAAGTTTAATTCATAAATTAGACATTGTAACAGGTTAGCAACAATAACTAATGAAATAGAATGGTTACAACAATATACTGTAATAAAACTTCTGTGAAGGTGGTATCTCTCTCTCTCTCTCTCACGATATCTTATTGCACAGTACTCACCCTGCTTCTTGTGATGAGTGAGCCGATTCGATGCCTGCATGATGAGATGAGGGGAGGGGAAAGCGTTGTGACGTAGCGCTAGGCTGCTCTTGACCTTCTGCTTGGTCAGAAGGAGGGTCATCTGCTTTCAGACCGCCATTGACCACAGGTATTTGAAATTGCATATGGTGGGTGGGATGACTGTATTCTTGAACATCAAACCAGTCCCAGTCTCCCATTGTGTCTTGAATTGGCTCTAGGTTTCCACCGCAGCCCTGCTCTGAAGCTGCTTTGTTAGGTAATCGTGACTTCCGTGTTGCTCAACCCAATGGCCCAGGCTCGGTCCTTGTCTTACTTTGAGAGTTTGACACAGTTGATCTCATTCCCTCCTCCTTAAGGCACATTCCTCTTCTGGCTTCCCAGGCATCAAACTCTTTCCTGTTCCATTGCTGGCTCTCACACTTCTAATTTTACCCACCGGAGGCCTCAGGGATTAGCCCTCGGACCCTTGTGTACACTGCAGCCTTATTACAACAGCCAAGATATGGAAGCAGCCCGTGTCCGTCAATAGATAAAGGGATAAAGAAGATGTGGTATTTATATACCATGGAATATTACTTGGCTGCAAAGAGAATGAAATCTTGCCATTTGCCATGGACCCAGAGGGTACTATGCTAAGTGAAATAAGTCAGAGAAAGACAGATACCCTGGGATTTCATTTATATGTGGAATCTAAAAAACAAGACAAATGACCAATAATGTAAAACAAAAGAGACTCATAGATGCAGAGAACAATCCAGTGGCTGCTGGAACAGCGTGGAGCTAGGGAGAGGGCAGATGAACAAAATAGGAGAAGGAGCAAAAGGTACAAACTTCCAGTTATAAAATAAATAAATAAGGTCCAGGGATACAATGTCAAGTATATAGAAATATAGCTGGTAATATGTAACAACTTTGTATGGTGAGGAATGGTCGCTACGTTTACCATGGAGATCACTTTGTAATGTATATACATGTTGAGTCTGTGTTCTACACCTGAAACTAATACAGTATTGTACATCAACTACACTTCAGTAAAAAAAAAAAAATTTTAAAAAATTGCATGGTGGTAGATATTTGCTATTCTTTGGCATCTCAATGAGTAAAGGGGGAAGACTACTCGTTTAAGTACTCATGCACGTTGAATACAGTTATTGACAAATTTAAAGGTGAGATGGGGCCTGTTCATAAATACAGTAACTGATCCAAGAGGCTGTCTGTCTGTCTCATTGTCTCTCGATCAATGAAGGTAAGAGTTATGAAAAGAATACATGTCTACTTTCCCTCACATTTTCTTTACTTACACAGCTAGAGCAGTTGCTATTTATAGCCAGTCTTTCTTACATAAACCTGCACCACCATTTTATCTTCAATTCTGGGCCAGTTTCAAGAGGAAATTAAGTATTCATGCAGTTATAGGAGTTCCTCTTTTTCTTAACCTCAGTATTCTAGAAAATGGGTCTAAAGGTAGTTCTAGGCCTAAGTATTTTATTTTGGTGAGAGCTTCCATCTATTCACTGAATAAAAATTCACTGTGCATATATGTGGGCCAGATAGGTATGAATGTTACAAAATAAACAAAATATAGTCCCTGCCCTCAAGGAGCTCTTAGTGTGCTAGTGGGAACAACAGATATACATCTTGATGGGTTTTCGGGTTTTAATGTGCTAGAGGTCATGATGAAATTTAATGACTACAGAGCTGTGGCAGGCCAGAGGACAGGAGGTCCAGGTCCTAATACAGTGTCAGGTCATGGACAGTGGTCAGCCCGAATGACCTTCACCCCATCTCCTGATGTGCACCGGATCCCGAGGCTAGAAGGCCTGAGATCCTTCAGCCTGGTTGGGCTGACGAAACCATCTCCGTGAGTAGAGGGATGGGATTCTCCTGGTCTGTGTTATAAAGGCTGACTGAGAACAGTAGTCCCGGTAGACCTTCACTTTCTAAAGAAGAGTACTGCCAAGGCTTTCCAAAGGGCATCATCACAGTATACTGTCATTATGCCTGCCGAACTGCTAGCTGGGCTGCTTGGAACAGCCTAGAGGTTGGCAAGGATTTATGGTCATTCCGGATAACTGGACAATCATAAATCTTCCACCCTGCTTGCCTTTATAACAACTGAATTAGCTTGCTAGTGCAAAGAGCCATTAGGACTCAGAATAAATCATGCGGTCGGTCACTCAACAGACAATTATGGAGTGCTCACTAGGTGTGAGGCATTCTGTTTCCTCTCATTGATGTCAAAAGTTAGCAGAATAGCAGGGCATTGGATTCTTGAATCTAATTTCTGTTCCAAGGACTTTTTGGGTTTGTTTTTTTGTTTTTAATTTGCAAGGTTGTTTTGAGGATGTCATCTTCAAACCTAAGTATTCTCTCCCAGAAGAAACTAAATAAGGATTTGGGGAAAGATTTGTCCATGTCACACCTCTTTCTGGGCATGGAAACATAGATCAGCGTAGGGATTTGCACCTTTGTTATTTGCCACTGCTTTTCTCCTTTGAAAAATAGATCTGTAGTTCAATCAGTCCGTTTGTGGAAATCAAAAATAAAGCACGGCATCCCTTTCTTTCTGTGTATCTGCCATTAAATGAGTGTTGATTCCAGTAGCAAAAGTGACAGATGTAGATGAGGTAACAGCTTGCTGTCTTCTTAGTTGAAGCTTACTTTGCGATGGATCAGAGTAACAGAATTGGCGTTTTTAGAATGACTGGAATTGTATTTTGTGCTACTTGCCTGGGATCAAAGGTGAACCTCTCTCACAATCAGGACCGACAGCATTTTGGAAGACAGTTGAGGGTTTCTAGGTATAAGGAAGGTCTGGATGCTCTTTCTTTCCCTCCCCGCCCCTTCACATAAATATAACCTCTCACCTGCCACAGACCAAGGCTCAAACTTCAGCCTTAGGGGGCACTCAAATCTCAATGCAGTGTTTACAAGGATTATCTCCTGAACTCGCTTTCCTCAGGCCTCAGAGAGGTGAAGGATGCGGGAGTATTTTCTTGGGGAGGAAAAAGTCGGAAGAGCCCAGTGTAAGAGGCTCAGCTCTGGCCCATTGAATTCAAGCAGCACCTGCTGCAGATCCAGTTCAGGCGAAGACTGACCTTCCAGTTGCTGGTGTTTGTCTAGGAAGTCCCGCCGTGTGCCTCCTTCCATCAGCAGTCACTCCCAGAAGGGCCACACCAGTGGATCTCTGGCTCCAGGGGACACTCGGCTTGTGTGGGGAAGGCACTAAGTGTTTGAACGGAGTTGAATGTTCACTGCTTGCCTGGGATCTGGCCGATTAGGGAGATGGGTGCAGGTGGCCCCAGAGTTTAAAGGGTTGTTTTATAGGATTGGCAAATTGCTGATTTCAGACTGTTACGGGATGTCTGGTGGTGGGTATCCAAGTGGTTGAAAAGCATTGCTTTCCAGTGTGGAAACAATCTGGTTCTGACGTCTGTCTCCCTGTTGCCACAGGCTGTGAGGAGGAGGGCTGGCTTCGGGCTTTTGTGTGTGCTCTGGCTACCCGGTGTCAGAAAACGTCCCTCCGCGGGGCCAGGAGGCTGCTCCTTGGTGAGAGCTGTGTGGGGGGTGCGGTTTCCCTGCCCGAGCTCTGTTTCCCTCGGCATTCTCACCCGTCTCGCGTCATCCTGTGTTTTAAGACCTGTACGATGACAGATGCCGCGGAAGATGGGTTTTGGGGACTCGTTTTCAAAATGGAGCCCCCAGCAGGAGCTGAGGGATGCTCATGTGGGCCCAGGAGTGCTGTCTGTTCACAGAGGGTCTAGGAGAAGCCGAGATGAGCAGTGGCCGAGCAGCAGTGGCCTTGGGCAGGGCTCGGTCCTTGTGTGGCCCCTGATTTAGTCAGGATGGAGCAGCCACTTCGCGCTTGTGTGAGCTTTGCTTCCACAGCCAAACGACGTTCCACGGTGTTCTTTTGTGTAGCTGCCATTTGCCTTTGTCTTGCCCTGCAAACGGCAGGTGGGGGTCTCCTGTCTTGTTGACGGTGGAATCCTCAGCACCCAGCCCGTAACGGTAGAATGAAAGTTCTAGATGGGGAGTGGAGATCAGCAACCATATGTGAGGAGTGGCTCTTCCTTTTTGTTGTCACTCTCTGTCGGGGAGTGTCTTCCCTTTCTGCAAAGACACTCAACGCCTTCTGAAGCAGTGGTTTGCAGGCTAATTGGTTTGTGAATCCTCTGTGGCCCCTGTCAACCTGTGTAGACTCTGAGCTCCTCCTTACGCGCTGGGGTCCAGTGGCTCTGAGGGGGGATGGTGCCCAGGGATCTGCATTTTCATAGGGGCTTCTGAGGCAGGTGTTCTGTGAGTCAGGACTTGAGGAAGAGCACTTCCTGCTTCTAGCCGCCCAGTGCTCTGGAAGTAGGCTCTTCAGGTGGGGAGTCAACAATCGAAGAAGGAACTCTGACTCATTCCCACTGCTTTGATCACACACCTGGAATTTTCCACACCTTTGATTTCTTTTGTACCACCCCATCGAGTCCCGTGGGGACACTTTACCATTCTCTTCAAGTGCCCTCTAAATATTCAGTGGCATGACTGAAACCAGCTGACATTTAAAAAACTGAGTACTTTTATAGGAGAGCAGTAACAACAACAACAAAATCACTAGACGTACAATTAAAAATCAGGTAAGTTTCCCAAGTACCAGATCTTAAATAAACTCTATTGTAGCCCCGGGAGACTGGACTATATCACAGCCACTTCTCAAGGAGTCAGGGTCCTAATTACTTGCTTCTGTAGAACAATTGGCTTTTTCCCCCCTCCCTTATAGTCTTGACTCCTTCCCTGTCCAAGACTTAGGTTTATCCTTGGCACCCTAGGGTCGGTCTGTCCAGCTCCTGTTCCGTCTGGGGAACACTCCTTTCCCACTGTTGACTGACAGGTAGTGTAGACTAGTACAGACACTGGGTCCCTTGCCCAGACCCTGGCTGCCTGTCCCTTTGGATCATATCCTCCGGTGTGGATGTGGGCTTTTCTGTGACAGGCCCAGGGAATAGCAGTACTTACATCAACCATCTCCACAATGTTTGTAATGCGTGAGGCTCAGGTCTCCAGCTGGGGGGTTAGCATGTTCTCTGGAAATGGTTAGTTATTTCCCAAACTTGCCCTAGAACCTCGAATCCATTCATGTGTATTTCACAAAGGGTGTGTTCCACGGAAACTTGGAATCGCCTCCTGGGTTCCAGATTGGTGGTGAGTGCCTTGGCTATTTCTGATATGTTGGAATGCCCGAAGCCAGCTGTGACAGGGAGGCCGTCCCCGGAGGGCCCTTTGGCTGCTGTCCAGCCCTCCTCCGTAAAGGGCTCTGTCATTCTCATGCTGCTCCCAGAGTCACTGAAATCAGCAGGGACAAATCTTTTGCTCAGCACGGCTGCATCCTGAAAGGCGTAGAACACGTGTTGGCATAAAGCCATGCAGATTGGGGTCAGGTTGTCTGAGTTTGAAACTAAGCCCTCAGCCCCTGAGTCAAGATACTCAAACATTTCTGTGAAATCGCAGTGAGGATAGTACCTAACTCAGTGAACTGTTCAATCTTTAATTCAAAAAATGTTTATCAAGGGCTAGCTATGTGCCGGGCACTGTGCAAGGCACTGCTCTAGGGACTTAGAGTTTAGGGAGGGATACCAACAATGTAAAATTTTACTTGTGTGGTACATGCAACAAAGAAGTGTGTGGCCTTAGGAATACAGTTTCAGGGGTTAGGAGGTTGACCTTGTCCCAAGTGAGACCAGGGAAGTTTCCCCTTAGGAAGTGACTGTTGACTTCAGATAATGAGAAGAGCATACCACACATGCATGTGCAAAGGCCCTGTGGAGGCCTAGGTGGGGAGCATGTTGAGGGATCGGGGAGGGGGTGGAGCAGGGAGTGGGGCCTGGCACCCAGCACGTCTTGTAGGCTGTGCTAGCAATTTTGGTTTTAAGTTTGATGGGAAGCCACCGAAAGGTCCTCAGTAGGGCAGTGACAGATTTGTGTTCTTAAAGTTGCTACCCTGGCTACAGAGAGGTGACTTTGACCAAAGTCAGTTGTGCCCAGTGTGCCCAGGGACCTGCCCTCTGATCCCAGTGTGGCTCTTGGAGCAAGGCTTCATGTGAGGGAGGTAATGAAAGGAACTTCTGGCAAATTTTCCTCCTCAGGCAGAATGTCCCGGGGGGTGGCCCTGAGCTCTCACCTGTACCCTAGACGGTACCTGAGCTTCTGGGAAGTACCCCATACACCCCCTCAGCGTCCCCTCCCCCACCCCTGCTTCCACTGTTGTTAAATCTAGTATTAGTCTGGTGTATTTATTACAACAGATGAGCCAGTATTGATACTTTTATTTTTTTGGTGGGCAGCAAAGCAAGGTTTATTGAGCGATAGCAAAGGGATAGTACAAAGCTCCCAAGGAGGGAGGGGACCCGAGGGGATTGCTGCGGAGTTTCTAAGTCTAGGGGTTTTTATGGGTTCATTGGCGGGCTGCTTGAATCTGATTAGCCCTCCCTGCACCTGTCACCCAGTCAGGTTTTTGTCACCTACCTATCATATGGGAAAGGGTGGAGGGCTCCTTCCAGGGCGGGTGCAAAATCTTTTTAAGGGTGGTTTCCTCTTAGGGTGTGTGTGTGGGGTGGGGGGAGGGGACCTCCTGTCCCTGCCTGCCTGCCTTCCACTTAAAAAGGATTTTGATACATTTTTATCATCCAAACTCCGGAGTTTTCATTAGGGTTCACTCTATGTGTTGTACTTTCTATGGACTTGATACTAACGACATTTATCCACCATTACAATGTCATACATCTCACTGCCCTTAATTGCCCTATGCCCCACCTGGTCACCCCTCCTTTCCCCCAAGCCTTTGGCAACCACTGATCTTTCCACTGTCTCCATAGTTTTCCCTTTTTCCAGAACGTCATGTGGTTGGAATCCTATGGTATGTAGCCTTTTCCGGTTGGCTTCTTTCACTTAGCGATAGGTATAATAAGGTTCCTCCATGTCTTTTTGTGGCTTGAGAGCTCATTTCACCCATAGTCTTCCGCAAGTGGGCCGCGCCTGCTGGTCTGCGCCTGGAGGTCTCCAGGTGGGAATTGCAATTTCTTTTTGGTGCCTGGCATCGCTTCCACAATGACAGCTCCACACCATCTTCTCAGTCTTCCTCTTCTGTGTACCTGTCAACCCTGAACACAGGTAGCCATAGCAGATTTAGGAGCTTTCCCAAGATAGGAGATGGGAAAATGTCCAGATTCAGTATTCTGTGTTCCCGAAATCCAACACCCCGGCCCCCCCGATTCCCATCGGAATGATTCAGTCACGCGCAGTGTGGTGACAGGTTTGATAGTGTGGGAGGGCTGCCTTCTAAGAACTGAGCTGGAATAGGCATGTGCCTTTGTGACACCCTGGGTCTGAGTGTTTCCAACCTGAAGAGCTCTGCTTGGCCCTTAAGTAGTTTTTCTAAAAACGTAGGAATGGATCACCTTCTATCCAAAGACAGTCTCGGCTGTATTACTAAATGGAGGAGAAGCAGGACATAGCCACGTGTGACTTCTTAAGAGACAGGCTGCACATCCATTGCCTCTTGCTCTCCGTGGGCGACACCAGCCCTCTCTTCTGGAACAGGCCTTTATTCTCTCCCCATGTCCTTAGCAGCTGCCTGCAGCCCCATAGCAACTTGAGCTCATTGCCCGGCTGTCTTGTCCACATTCTTGACCTGCCTGATCCCTCCTGTCTTCTGCTTGATGTGCCTCTGAACGTGTGTGCCCACCAGCTCCCTCAGCACTGACCTGGGAACTTGCACGCAGTGCTCCTGGTGATGTAGGTGCTGCCGTGGAGGGCTGGGGACCTAGAGGGGTCCCGCTGCTGTGAATCAGCACAGGGAGCCTGAGGATGGTGGCCGTCTATTCAGTGCAACCAGAACCTTCGGGACATCCATTCTGCCGTGGCTAAGAAGGCTGTCCTCGCCATCTCTAAGAACTGCCTTAGCCCTCCCTTATTGTCAAGTACCTTCTTCGGATACCCACTTCTGCTTTTTTTCTTGTCACTTTGGCATTGTTCATGACCAGCTGTGCATGTTTGGCGTTCATCCGCAGAAACACAGAGCAAAGTGTTATTGTTTCCAGAAAGCTCTGCCTCTGGGGATTTTTGCTTACATTTCTCCCCCCACCCTTTCAATCTTTGTGGTTTTGAATAAGTTGGTGATGTGTTAGGTCTTTGCATGCAATTTTCAGGCATAAGGAGTGAAAGATGCCCCAGAAGAGACATTTACATTAAATTTTTTTAAAAGAGGGATCAGCTGATCAGACGTGCTCAGAAACCTTAGCCACGTCTGGGGTCATGTTACTGATCCTTGAGTTGGTGTGATAAGCCCCGGCACCATCGCGCTGGCTTTTTCTATTCGGCCCCATTTTACAGGTGTGGGAAAGAAGGGTCAGGAGGGTGTTACCTCGCTCCAGCTCACCCAGGTTGTAAGTGGCAGGAATGCAATTGATCCTGGGTCGGTCTCTCTCCAACCTCCCTTGCCAGAGATGATCACTTGTGAAAATGAATCGCTACATGTCAGGTTTTAGGAGGGTCAGAGACTTGGGGGTGGCGGAGGCCTGCCCCGCATAGCTCTTCAGCGGAGGAACAACTGACACGGGGTGGGGGGCAGGGCGGGGAACAGGGTTCAGGTCTGGGAAGGCACCTCTCTGGCTGGGCTCGGTGCTGTCCTGCTGCCTTCCCACACAGCTCCTTTCCTTAGCATCTCAGGGGCCACCCCGGACCTCTCAGCCCGGGCACCCCCCTCACCTAAATGCTGGCCCTCAACACCCGAGTCTAAGTCCCAGCGGCTCCTACCCACGATTGTGCCCACCTGCTGCTGCTTGATAGGCGTGCCCTTGACACCTGCACCTGGCTGAATGCTCTAGCACCCCCGCCTCGGGAATCGCGGGAGCTGCGCGTAGGCCGTTTGCTCTCTGAGGTCTGGAGTAGCCGTGACCCAAGTAAGAAGAGAATATATATTGCGCTACTGTCGCCTGGTCTAAGGCATGTTGTCTCTTACCAGGTGATTTCTGCCACCTTCTACGTGACTCTGTTCATGCCCATTCCTTGCACAGCCCAGGGTGATCCTTTCTAAGAGGTGAATCAGATCACGCCACCTCTCTGCTCAGACTCGGCTTTTCTCTCACTCAGGGGACAAGTCAGTCTTTACAGGGTCCCCACCGCAAGCCCACCACAGTGAACCTGACTCCTTGCAGCTTCTCAGATACACCTGGGCGCTTGCTTGCCCCTCTCGACATCTTCCTCCAGACATCCAACCTGGCTTCCCTCACTCTCTTCAAGGTCTTTTATTCAGATAGTTCTCTCACCCTGGGTAAAATTCTAGCCTTGCTGTTCCTTGCCCCTCTCCTCTGCCTATTTTTTCTCTAAAGTATTTCTCACCATTTGCTATGCGGTATGTGGTCCTTATGTGCTTATTGTGTGTCTTCCCCTATCAGGGTTTGATCTCCACAAGAACAGGTATTTTTGTCAGTTGTCTCTTCTTTCTCTCTGGCATCTAGAAAGTGCTTGGCACGTCATAGGTATGCAGTCAGTAGATGTCGCATGAATCTGCCTGGTGCTCTTAGCGTTTGCTGGAGATGTGCGTAGTTCTAGAATAATCTCGCAAGACCAGTAACGTGAATCTTCCTATCTATGAGTTGGTATTCATTTTCTATTGTTGATGGGTAGGACGGCAGCTCTGCCCTGGGCTGCTCTGACATGAGGCGGTGTGGCAAGTGATTTGCTCAGTGATAATAGCAAGATAATACCAAATCAAGCAAGTGAATTATCAACAAATTAAAACACAGTTTATGGTGTTTATAAAATAACGTCAGTGTTGCTCACCCTTATCACATCACGTTTTCTTGACCAAGAGGAACAGGGTGGGGCGCTCTGTGTGGGGTGCTAGGTGGATGTGGGTGGTGACAGTGCCTGGGTACTCTGGGTGCTCCCGACATGAACTTCAGCTGTGGGGTGTGTGGGTTAAAGGGAGGTACAGACTTCCTCTTCTGGGCGGCAAGAATAGCATCCTCTGTGGATATTATCTTAACCATCCCTTTACCATACGATAAAGTTTGGTTAGGCTGGTTCATTTTTTTTTTTTTTTTTTTAAGAGATGAGTTTGGGAGATATTACTGTTTGGCTTGGAGCCAGCTTCAACCCTTGAAGCTTATTTAAATTTTAAAATAAGTGGGTATTAGGGAAAGACCGGTAACATGGGATCACACCATTTACCAAGGGTGTTGGAGCTGGGATGACCTACATGTGTTTCCCCCATTTTGGTTCCATGGGAGGCCATCTCTTCCAGCCCCTCTGAATGCCTGGCCACCCAGGCAGGTGTGAGGTGGTCCCCAAGCCGGTGTTACCCATTAGGCTCGGCTCCATTCTTTCTGCTCAGCTTCTCAGCTGTTTAGGCCCCCATGTGCTTTGTTCTTCACTTGCTGGCCTCCCAGGTTCCCTCCTCAGGCTTGATTTGAGAGTATGCCCTCTGGCCTGCACCGTCTACCACCACAGATGCCTTTCCTAGTTTATTTCATTGTTTTGCTGGAACACTTCTTCCCCACATGGGAGGCCAATCTATTAAGATGTAAAACCTGATGTGTCTTGAAATGTCTGTGGTGTTTCTCTTGACTCTTCGTTGGCAGTTTGTGGGCAGGGAGGCATCCAGTTTGGAAATCATTTCCCCTCGGGATTTTGAAATTACTGCTCCCTTGCCTGATGACGCAGATTCTCTGCCTGCCCTGTGTGACCTCTTTCCTTTCTGAAAGCTTCCAGGATCTCCTCTTCGTCCCCAGTGTCTTGAAATTCCACAGCGATGTGCCGAAGGGCAGGCTAGGCTCCTTTTTTAAGTGGAAAAGATTTCTTGCAGTTTCCAGGGCTGATTTAAACATGTAATATTATAATATTTAAATATGTGCCACTTAAAACCAAGCATAACTCTTGATGCTTGTGGTTTTTCCAGTTATAAAATCAAATCGAAATTTCAAATTAGCGAGAAAGCACCCAGCCAATGGAATTCAAGCACACAACATGAATTTATGTGATGGCTAAGTCACTCCTTTCGAGGTTAGGAAGGAGGCCCAGCCCTGCCCCTGCACGTCCTGTAAGAGATGTCTTCGGCTTCACCTGGTGGGCATAAGTCACCAAGGTATGAATCTAACAGGTACTATATCTATTCGGTATTACTCATTAGCCCATGACAGTTAAAGTAATTCTGCCTGATGCCCACGTGTAGACACAGAGTCGAGTTAAAGGTTAAAGGATGCCCATCCAGACGATTCTTAGAATAAATATGCTTGTTTACAGAAATTTTTGGGATTGTCATTAAAATGAAAACATGGAATGTAAATATTTTCATAGGGAACTCACAGAATCCCTCGACTTCAGCTCGCCTCTATTCTTCCTAAGCCAGTGTCCCCTGCGCACTTACAGCAGGGGGAGTGCTCGGAAGTGCCGGCTGTGGGAACGGGCCTTTGCCCACCCCTGCCCCTGCTGCCCGCGTGTCCTGCCCCACGTGTGTCCGTCCGGGGCTGCCAGGGTCACAGGCTCTGATCGTGTCCCGCCCCGCGTGTGTGCGTCCGGGGCTGCCAGGGTCACAGGCTCTGATCGTGTCCCGCCCCGCGCGTGTCTGTCCGTGGCTGCCAGGGTCACAGGCTCTGATCGTGTCCCGCCCCGCGCGTGTCCGTCCGTGGCTGCCAGGGTCACAGGCTCTGATCGTGTCCCGCCCCACGCGTGTCCGTCCGTGGCTGCCAGGGTCACAGGCTCTGATCGTGTCCCGCCCCACGCGTGTCCGTCCGTGGCTGCCAGGGTCACAGGCTCTGATCGTGTCCCGCCCCGCGTGTGTCCGTCTGGGGCTGCCAGGGTCACAGGCTCTGATCGTGTCCCGCCGCACGTGTGTCCATCCGTGGCTGCCAGGGTCACAGGCTCTGATCGTGTCCCGCCCCGCGCGTGTCCGTCCGTGGCTGCCAGGGTCACAGGCTCTGATCGTGTCCCGCCCCGCGCGTGTCCGTCAGTGGCTGCCAGGGTCACAGGCTCTGATCGTGTCCCGCCCTGCATGTGTCCGTCTGGGGCTTCCAGGGTCACAGGCTCTGATCACAGCCCTGTTGGAGCTGTGAACTTGCTGAGAACCGTGAACCTCTGGCACATTCAGGGAGCCGTTAGGCTGTAGGTCACAGAGCTGGAAAACAATCCATGTTCAAGCTGTTTTATCTCAAGCATTCTTGCCCCTGTCACTGCTGGGGAGAGAAGTGAGCATTTGTATTATTATTATTTTTTTAATACAAACACACTTGACAGGGTTCATGGTGTAAATTTTCTGGCAGGTTCAAGTGTGTGTGCATATAGTTATGTGAGTGTGTGTGCACACGTGAGTGTGTGTGCACATGAGAGTGTGAGCATGTGAGTGCATGCATGTGCTTGTGTGAGCATGTGAGTGTGTGCATGTGAAAGAGTGTGTGAGCATGTGAGAGAGTGTGTGAGCATGTGAGACAATGGGTGTGGGTGTGAGTGTGTGCACGTGAGCATGTGCATATGTGAGTGCATGAGTGTGGGTGCACGAGTGTGCCTGAGTGTGTGTATGCACATGGGAGGCATATATGTATGTGTGAGAGTGTGTGCACACGTGGGAGTGTGTGCACGTACGTGAGGGTGTGTGTGGTTCCACAGGCTGGCCGTGCTTCGGGAGCCCGTGTGGGTGGCCTGAGTGCATCCTCATGCCTGGGCCTGTTGTGCGCGCCCAGCCGAGGTGGCCGCCTCCAGGTTACAGCTTCTGCCTGCACGGGGCTGGGCCTGCAGTGTGTCCCTTTATGGTGGCGATGTGGGGGTCCTGCGTCTCCCACATCTGCTCACGAGCTGGGAGCTGGCGGGAGAGGGTATTGCAGATGGCTTATCTCTGAACTGCTTGTTGGTTGGGAACTGCCCTCCAGGTCCCAGATGTGCTCCTTATTACTGCATTTTCCTCCAACACCTCTCAGGCTCGAAACCTGGATCATCTCTTACCTTTTCCTTCTCCCTCCTCTGACACCCAGCTCAGCTCCAAATGCCATCTGTTTTCTCTCCCTGTTAATCGTGGTATAAGATCTTTTTGTTCTTGCCACAACTCCTTCAAGGCCGGTTAGCTCTTGCCGGGCTGAGTGTGTGTTTCTCAGCAGCCTCCTCACCTCCTCACCTCCTCCCTTTTGCTCTCAGCCCTGCAGCCGGCCGGGCCCCCCTTCTGGCATTTCCCACCCTGGCTCTGGAGCCCTCCACGGACTAGTCTCTGCAGGATGAGGAAAAAACTGCAGCCTGCAGGGTGATGGATTCTGTTTGTCCTTTACAGGATTTTAAGGAATTGTTAACCAACTTTTAAAATATTGTGATACTTTTATATTAAAAATCTGTATTTTCAGCTTCTCCTGAAAAGTTAGAAAATCTGGCGGCACTAAGGACACGTTCCTAAAAGGAAGGTCACAATTGGCAGGAATGGAGTGCTCTTTGCTGTGTTTCTTCAGGGCATGTTTTCTCCAGTTTGCCATGCTCCCCGCTACTCCTTATAGCACCCCCAGGCTACCTTAGTGCTCATTTCTGTTACCTGTCTGCTTGCCCTTAAAATTGGCAGCACAGAGCTGGGTGACTTCCAGGCCAAGGACCTCTCTACGAGCCATGTTTACAACTCACATTGTCTTTTTGCCTCCTGTGTACCATTTTGCCTTTCGTGGGTAATCTCCCCTCCCCTCTAACCCTGTCCAAATCCTGCCACTCTTCAAAGTTAGCTTACGCATTCCTTGGTGAAACCCTCCCAGGCAGCCCTCGGTGGAAGGTTTCCCTCTCCTTAATTACTCAAGCACTTGGTGTGTGTCTTTCTCTTTTGGTGCCATGTTATTTTGTTTTGAGCTTAGACTGACAGTCCCTCCCAGGCAGAGTCTCACAATGCCTGACCCACAATGCCTTCCATATAGTGGATTCTCAACAGATGTATGACCAGGAAGATGCATGGTCATGATCAATGGGCTTGTTCTGTGGGTACCAACAGGGAGGCCTCTCACTAAAAGGGGGATATGTTAGCTGGTGACTTAGCCCAGGGACCCTCAAGAGATGGTTTCACTTATTGTCACCAGAACCACTATTTCACTTGGACAAGGGACCCTGAAGAGATTGTTTCACTTAGTGTCACCATAACCACTGATCTGTTTTTAATGGGGGGAAATCCTCAAACGCAACTAAACTCTGGGACATCAGAGTGAGCTGTAGCTGTGGTTACTGCCTTGTCAATGATTATTTATTCAGTGACGCGGCTCCATACATTTAAAAGTGCTAAAGAGTACTTCAGTCGAATGTAGAATATTTCTGCCCTCCTCATTAGATATTTTAAATACCAAATACACATAGGATTCTCTACTTGATACTAGATCAGTCTTTGCTCCCCAGGACTCTCCCGTGTGTACCTCCATGACCCATGTCTCTATGTCGTTGTGCCCCATGGTTTGGTTTTGGCATCGCCGACCTTCAGAACACACCCTTACTCCACCCTCCTGGCATGGACGCTGAGCTCGGACTCCTCCTAGCTACTGACAGATCAGGGTGGGGGTAATGAGAAGCATCATAGGTTGGTAGAAAGTGTCCATGCCCAGTGATTGTTATAATTACTCAGTCGGTGAAGACAGTTCGCATCAGGAAAGCCAAGCCTAGGTTCTCCCTGTCATATACCCTTGGTAATGGTAGTGACCTTGTGTTGCGGGGCGTTTTCTTTACTCCTGTCAAGCTCCTTTGAGAGGGAGGGAGGCTTTGCTTCCCAATGTCTGGGCCAGGGGGTAAGCGGACTCTAGGGCAGTCCTGTCCAATGGAACGAAAGGGTCTACATCTGTGCAGGAGCCATGGGCCACATGTGGCCCCTGGGCACTAAAATGTGGCCAATGTGACTGAGGAACTGAATTTTTAATTGTATTTCATTTAGTGAATTTAAATGAAAATACACATGTGGTTGCCATATTGGACAGCCCAGATCTCGAGGGTTGGAGAAAATGGGTCAAATGTAGCATCTGAGGGAGAACCAAGTGCATTCCTAATGAGAGTATTGCAGATGCCTTCCGTGTGGGTGGGACTCTGCGTTGCTACACAAGTAAGGGCCCATTTGACCGAATTTGGCAGGGCATCAAAGCTGAATAATGTTTGCAGGGAAACCCATTGCTCTGCTGTTCTGAGGAGAGCATTATTTACTTATTCTTTCATTTCCTTTAAGAATAGCAGACGTTGAGCTTCCCTTAGCTGTGACTCCTTGAGCAGGTTCTATATCCTGCTTCCTGTGCTTGAGGACGCTGAACCTTAACTTAAATATAGACTTTGTGTTCACACCTAATATTAATGCCAAACCCAAATGACTGTTTTGGGGAAGGAGTGGAGAAACTGAGGAGGATTCTGTGTAGATCGTTAGATAGGAACTCGTGGGCTTATTTCTTTCGCTTAGCTTTTCTTGGGTAGAATCAGCTGAAACTGGCTGTGGGTATTTTGGCCTTATACGGTAGTTTTTAAAGCTACACTGTGCTGTGGATGTAACCGAATTAATCTGTAACCACACTTACCAGAACATAACCCAGTGTGTGCTGGGCTCTGCTCCGAGGGGCCGATGGCCATTGGTTCGGCATTCATTGGCCTGGGGAGGTTCCCTGTGGGCTCCATCCACACTGTGGCTCCCCGGCTGTGGTCTGTGTTTGTGGGCTGCTGGCTGTTTCAGAATCTAGTGAGATTCTCTGTTGGTGTTTCCGTCCCCACCTGTCCTTTCGTTGTGGAAAGTCTAGTAGACCCTTGAGAGCTGTACCGCCATCTGTTTGTGGCTTCCTAAGTGACTCCTTTCAGCTGGGATTTCACATACACACAAAAAGAGGAGGTGGGGCACAGGCAGCTCAGAGTGACAGAGCGCCAGCATGGTGGGGGCAGGGGGGACGTGGTGGCGGCCAGGGAGGCTGATAGCCATGGATGGAGGGAAGCAGCATGCACATCCAGTGTGGTCTTTCCCAGCGTCCTGACCACGGAGTGCAGCCTTGGGATCCTCCCAGCATCCTCAGCCTGGATAGAGGCCACATCTGTACCTACCTCCATTTCCAGCCCCTCTTCCCTTCCAGGAGGATGGGTGAGGGGTATGGTGGAAAGTTCCAAACTTCTAATCATGGTTTGGTCTTTCTTGTGACCAGCCCCCATCCAGGAGCCTACCAAGAGTCACCTCATTAGGACTCAAGATGTTCTTACCAGCCAGGAAATTCTAAGGGATTTAGGAGTTCTATGTCAGGAACTGAGGTCAGACACTAAATGTTAGAACAAATGTTGGCACCCCGATTCATAAGGGTTTTAGGAGCTCTGTGCCAGGAACCAGGGGTCGAGACCAATATATACATTTATCATTTCACAGCAGTGTATCATATTCCTTAGTTTCCTCCAAATGCTTGGGTCCTCTTTTGTATTGGAATAGAAAAAAAAGAATGGTAGAGCGCTATTAGTAAATGCATTTTACTAGAAAGGAGATACCCAGGAAGTAAGCCTTGCTCTTGAAGACCAGGTGATGCAGCCAGCACCAGGTGGCTAAGCCCAGATGTCCTTCATAAAGGTCTCTCTCTCTCTAGCTTCGGCAGACACATCCCTGTGACAGGGAGGAGCTGAGGAGGAGGTGACTCCTACTGGGAAGGTGACATGCAAAATTGCAGCACTTTCCTAAATGCGATTATATTTCAGTGTTCTCAGAATGGCGCAGATCAGACAACAGAAATAAGAGGTAGCAAAGACCTACTCTGGGGTAGAAAGTACAGATTCCAAATTGGGGATGTCTTTCACCACATTCCAGCTGGACTTTCTTGCCCTCTATTCTGGATTGGATGTCTTTGGTTGCAGGAATATTACACTTCACTCACGTTGGCTGAAATAGGAATAGGGATTTACTTAAAGGTAGGCGGGCTTCAGAGGTGGATTGACTCAGTGACTCAGTGACTTGTCCAGGACCCTGGGTTCTTATTTCTCCTTGCTCTGCCCACCATGAATGAGGATCACTCCCTTTGTAGTTGCAGGATGGCTGCCAGTAATTTATGGCTAAGAGCTTCCCGTTTCCACTTTCAGTTTAGAAGGAGCGAGCAGGGATGCTTCTTGTGGAAAGAGCATCTTTTCCCAGCACCCCCACGGGTCTCAGTTGGATTTCCTGGCCTCTCTGGAGTCACTAGTTGGAGCTGGGTGATCCTGACCCAAGCACCATGCCTCAGAAATCTGCGGAATCAGATTCCCCCCAGACCCAGAGCTGTGAAGGGAGATGCGGACCTGGAATAAAGATCAGGTAGCCACCAAGCAAAGGGTAGATGTTGGGTAAGAAACCGTGACTCTCACTGCTCTTTCTGTAATCTGCTGAGTCCCATGCTATCCTCGTAATTGTAGTTTTCTACCAGAACGTAGGAAGTTGTCATCTTTGAAATATTACTTTCTACTGCTCGGTAACTCTTAAATCTTCTTTGCTCCCTCTCTCCCCTCCCTCCCTTTTCCCCTCCTTCTTTCCACTTAGCCCCTCCCTCCTTTTCTCCCCTTTTCTTCCGGCTTCTCCTTTCTCCCCTCTCTCTCCCCTCCTCCTACTTCCTCCCCTTCTCCGCCTTTTGGTCTCGCCTCCCCCCCAATTGCTGACCCCCCCTTCGTTAATGATCTAGTTATTTATTTAAGTTAACTATATTGGTTTGGTGCAATGTAGTTTCTCACTGAATAGAATGCCTTTCTATTTGCTCCCCCCAGGAAGAAGAAATGCCAGAAGTAGAAATTGACATTGATGATCTTCTTGATGCAGACAGTGAAGAAGAGAGAGCTTTAAAATTACGGGTAAGCAGCTTTCAAAATCTAGACCTTGCCCATCTTGGATGCTTGAATTGGCTTGGGTCTCCAGAACCTGGCATACACTGATCCTGCCCTAGGGTGGTGTTGGCACCAGGACTTGAGCAATGGCAGTTTGCTGAGAGGAAAGCAGTGGGGTGCTAGGTATCTGTCCCCCTGTACTGTGTCTCTGATGGTAAAGCAGGTCTTGAATCTGCCGGGTCAGTTCTCAAACCACCTACCGGGTATGAGCTTCCGTAGCTACATTTTCTTGGAGGAAGAGCCAGTTCTGCTTCCAGAAGTCCATTTGCCAGGAAAGGAAGCGATGCCCCACAGTTATGTGAGAGGAGGAGATGCTGAGCCAGACCCAGAGTACCCAAGCCCAGGACTCTGGTCTCACGGTTGTGGATTATTATCACCCATGGAATCCGTTTCTAGAGAAGATCGTTTGCAGCCTACTAAAAGACATATTATTAGAGTATGCTCACCTGGTAGTCTTCTAGTACAACAGTGGATGTTGAGCTGTCTCCTGTTTCCTCAGTCCAAAGCAATACGACATTTATTTCCTTTCTCACAGGAGGTCAAATCTATCGTTTTAAAATTTGCATTCGGGAGTTTCTAAAACCAATTAGCTTCTGACCTGTCATTGTTCTTAATGTTCACTGATAATTACTGTTAATGGCTGTCGGTCACCACCAGTGGCAAGTGATCTCTAAGGGCAATTAAAGGGCACGTTTTAATGTATTAATGTGTTCAGTGTGTTAATAATTACTTGTGTCCCTCATGTGGTGAACAGTCTCAGCTTAATGATTATTTCTTGATCGTAAATTTAGTCGGGACATGATAGCATCTAGTTACAAAAGTTAAAAAACAATAAAGCAGGCACCAGATCTGTAGAAAACGGAATGACATATAAAAGGTTTTTTAAAATTGAGAACTTCAAAGGGGCTTTAGCTATTTAGGCCATCCACTTTGGTTTCCAGGTGGGGACACTGAGGCCTGCAGAAGTGTGACAAGGTGGTTTGTGGTTGGATTGCAGCCAGGCCCCTGGCTTTCCATGTCAGGGGTGATTATTACCATTTCCCACAGGCTGTCTCAACTTAAGCATATGCAGTTTATTATTAACCAGTTTGTAGGCCAAAGGGAAGGCGCACGTGTGTTCTGCATAAACATATGCAGTTTATTATTAACCAGTTTGTAGGCCAAAGGGAAGGCGCACTCGTGCCTAGGAAGGTACAACTTTTGATATCTTCAAGATGACCCAATGGATGCTGAAATAAAGTGCAGTTCTAGACTGTTGATATGAAATCTGGATTTACCATGTGTAGAATAACACCATGAAGATAAAATGATTTTTAATTGATACTGAATTTTCAAATAATCAAACTTACCTTCTGTGTATTTCATTCTAGGAAGCTCTTGTAGACTGCTACAAACCAACAGAGGTAAAGAAATCGCTTTTCCTAAATGCCGTGTTTGAATTCATTTTTATTAAGCCAATTTGTGTATTTTTAAAGCCAAACAACAATACATGGTTTGGTTATGTATATGCTAAGTAGTGATTATTATCCATAAGTGAAGTGCATGCTTGACTAGTATTAACTTCCTTAAATGAATGCCCAAGCATATCTGGTTCAGGAAGACTTAAAACTAATGGAATTGGGTGTGTTGCTTGTCTTTTGCTTTTTAATTCTTTATTTAAATTCAATTTAGTTAGCATATACTGTATTATTAGTTTCAGGGGTAGAATTTAGTGATTCATCAGCTGCATATAACACCCATTATATCAAGTGCCCTCCTTAATGACCATCACCCAATTATCCCTAAAAGCCAAATTCAAAGGTAATTGTGAGAGGGTTTGGAATCATTTTAGCAAAAGTGTTAGGTTTATAACTGGAGAATACATTCTTTTAGTATATAGATATGCATTTTTAAGAAGCTTAAGGTGAAATCTGTCATTCAGAAGAATTGTCTTTATTGGAAGAAGAAATCTTATGCTTTGTTTGTGTGTTTATCATCAAGTAGATAAATATTAGTATAAAAAACAGTGGGCATTCGTTTGATTAGACCAAAGCATTTAAGGTATATTCCAAAGAGTGAAAGCATGGTGTAGAAATTAAGGATTTGATCAGTTATGAAAAGATTGGTAAAGGAAGTCCTTTTCATTTGTTCCTGTGATAAATCAGAGAAATGAGAAGATCCATCAGATGTTTTTTGCAACATCAAAGCAATGGTGATAGGACTTCTGATTTTTTGAAGTGATATAATTACAAAGTGAGAAGAAAGCATACTTCCACAAGAGTGTGTAGGATTAAAATGACTAGGGTGTTTTGTGATCATTTGGCTTGAGACCACTTACTTATTTGAGCTTTATTCTTATAGTCTCCAGTATTCCTTTATGCTGATTGCATCTTGCAGTCATAGAGATTTTTAATTCTAATTTTAAAATTATAAAGTTACTAAATATATTTTTAAATTAATGTAGTATATATGCATAGTTTTGAAAGCCAAAAATACAGCTAGGCTTATAAAGGAAAAGTAACATTGCCTTTCCCATTCTTCAGTCCCTCTTCCTAACGGTATATATTTTATATTTATATTTTATATTCAAATAGTTTTATACATCAGTACTTTTGGCTGTTTTCCTACTATTTACTCTTGTATTCCTAAATATGCAATTGCTATTTATTTATTTTTTTCATTTATTGGCTTAAAGGGAAATATGATAGGTCTCTCACTTTCCACATAATTCATTTCCCTCCATCCCCTTAATAAAGTTATTGACCAGAATTTTGTTGAATCAGTGGTCAAGGTTTATAGTATTATTATTTAAACAGATACTTTTCACTGCTAAGCCAAACAGTGAAATATGACCATGTCTCCTTTTCTGTATAGCTCTTTGTTTTTCCTGGAATTGATAGTTTCCTGTCTTTTATTTTTGTCTAGTACCTATTGCTATTTTCTGTTGAACTCTCCAGTATCTTTGTCAAACATGTAGTATCTTTTCTGTATATTCAAACCTGTCATTACTATGCCCCCACCTCAGACTTTCCTCCTGGTGCCCCTGTGCAACAATCTGGAGAAGTTATTCTCTGAGTCTCTTGAGTAGCTACTGTAATAAGATTTCTGTTCACTGTTGTCCTGTTAGATGCTTTGTTTCTCAAATCCCAGTCTTCCTCATTTTTGTGGGAGTACATCCTCCAGTAGCTTTTTGGGAAAAGATGCATAGAAGGTAAATGTTTTGAATCTTTTTATGAATGAAAATGTATCTTGATTAATAGTTTTGATGATATAGAATTCTGGGATAAAATTTATTATTAGAACTCAATTTTAAGGCATTATCCTATTTTGTCATTTCTCATATTAAAAAGTCTGATACCACTTCCATTCTCAGAGCTTTGTATGTGACCTATTTTCCCCCCTCAATTAACTTTAGGATTATCGCCACACTTTGAAATTTTACAGTGAGATGCCTCAGTGTGGGTCCTTTTTTTTTTTTATCATGTGCTGGATACTTTGCAGACTCTTTTAGTCTGAAGATATATGTATTTCAATTCTTAAAAAAATTATTTATTTATTATGATTTTTTATCAGTTTCTTCCTCAGTATTCTATAATACTGGCTCTCCTGTAACTTAGATGTTACATCTTTTAGATGGAGCCTCTAATTTCTTATCTATTTCCTTTTGTTGTCCCTTGATTTTTTGATTTTTTGTTCTGCTTACTGAAAGATTTCTGACTTTATTTTCTAGCCCTTTTATTGATATTTTAAAATTTCGTCTGTTTTTTTTTTTTAATAGTTAAGAGCACCCTCTTGATCTCTGTTCACTATTTTGCTTTACTGTTTCTTCTTGTTTTATGGACACATTTTATAATTTTTTTCTCTTTGAGGATATTAATCAAATGTTTAGTTTCTTTGTTTTTGTTTTTAAGACTTTTTTGCTCTCTGCATTGTCTCTGTTTTCTCTGAATCTCACTTTTTTTCTTTCTGTTTTCATCTGTCTTTGCTGATTTTTTGGCAGTGTGTCCATGAGTGTTAAGAGCCAGTGAACTGATTGAATCTGTGTAAAGTGAGCGCATCTTGTCTATTGGTGGGTCTCACCATGGATGACCAGGTTGCAAACCAAATTTTTTTTTGGTGGTGTGTGTGTGTGTGTGTGTGTGTGTGTGTCTGTGTGTGTGTGTGTGTCTGTGTATGTCTGTGTGTGTGTGTCTGTGTGTGTGTGTGTCTGTGTGTGTGTCTGTGTGTCTGTGTGTCTGTGTGTGTGTGTGTGTCTGTGTGTCTGTGTCTGTGTGTCTGTGTATGTGTGTGTGTGTCTGTGTGTAGGAAGTGGTCCCCACTCAAAATGTTGCTATTTGGACATCTTTTTACAGAAAAGATTTGGGTTTTGTTTTTGTTTTCTTAAGAGTTTGACCGTCTGAACTCCTTGAGGAGTTAATAGTTTGATTAGAGGCTTTCTGGAAACAGGACAGGGTGGGGGCAGGAGACCTCACCATTAGGTTTTTTGGGAAAAGAACTTATTTACAGTTATCTGGGGAATTAATATAAGAGTTAAATTAATTAGGGGCGCCTGGGTGGCTCAGTCGGTTAAGCGTCTGCCTTCGGCTCAGGTCATGATCCCGGGGTCCTGGGATCGAACCCTGTGTTGGGCTCCCTGCTCGGCAGGGAGTCTGCTTCTCCCTCTCCCTCTGCTGCTCTCCCCCTCTCCCTCAAATAAATATATAAAATCTTTTCCAAAAAAGAGTTAAATTAATTAGATATCTAGAGAGTTATAGTGTTGTGAAAGGTTAAACAAGAATAGTAAAATAGTCAAGAAAGGTGATAGAATTCACGTGTGCCGTGGGGGTAGGCGGGTTGCTGCCGAGAGTAGATCCAGACTGGTAGGTGTAGACATGCCATTTACTCACTTAATCATTCCCTTCTTCTTCGCTTCTCCTCCTGGTGGGACAGTTCATGTTCTGGTATTTAGGTAAGAAAGGTTGGACTTTCACGAGCCCTATTCTCTTCCAGTTGTTTCAGTATCTAGGAAGCAAAACATTCATACTTGTTAACAGCCATGCAGTCGAGTGAAAATGGTGAGTCTTGCTTCCCCCAGAACAAAAGTATTCCTCATCTGGTTTTTATAAGGAGGTTTAAAAGATGAAAGATGTAATATTTGAATACTCTTTGGAGTTCGAAAGGAGGAAAGAAGGAAAGGTGTTTACATGTGAACATCTCTGTGTTCTTTAGCTCATGGTTTCTAGAAATGGAAATGGTGAAAAATGCTAAGGAATTTCAGTCAAGTTCATTCATCCATTAAAGGGGTCATTTCAGAAAAGGCTGGCAGTTGGGTTATGATGATAAAAATCATAGCTTATTATTTTTCCGAAGCTCTAGAGTTCACATCACAGTAACAAGCACTATCTTATTTAATCCTCACAATCATGACTTGAAGAAGAAAGTTAGGTTATCTTGTCTATGATCTCACAGCAGTGAGCAAAGGGAGGATTCAACCCCAAGTTTCAGACATCTCATCTTGTGCTCATTCTTTCCCCCTGCCTGGCTTCCTAAGCTACTTGACTTAGAAAGACATTTAGGACATTAAAGGACTTTGTTCTATCTCAAATAAGTGCCTACCAAGTAACGATGTTCTTTTTAGAGTAGTCCTCTCTGAAGGTGCTATTTTCTGATCGAAGGATTTTGCATACAATTTTATGTCACTTTGAAGTTACAAATGTAAAGAAGGCATCTTTGCTGAATCAGGGACATTTATTTATAGTCTTGCTGAGGTGGGTGTGGGTGATGGGAAGACTGGACTTTAAGACAAGAGTCTTTTTTTAAAAATTTTATTTATTTGAGAGAGAGAAAGAGAGAGTGCACATGCGAGTGGGGAAGGGGGAGAGGGAGAAAAATCCTCAAGCAGACTCCCTGATGAGCATGGAACCCCACCCAGGGCTTGATCCCAGGACCTTGAGATCATGACATGAGTCAAAATCAAGAGTCAGATGCTCAACTGACTGAGCCACCCAGGCACCACCTAAGACAAGAATTTTATGTGAGCACCGGCACTACGTATGTGTGACTTTCAGCGATTTTCTCAACCTCTCTGAGCCTCCATTTCCTCCTCTATAAAATGGAGGTAATAACCACCTCTCTGGGTTTTAGTAACAATTGTTTGCACTGATAATTTTAGAGATAGTAATAATAATAATAATAATAATAATAGCTAAATAATTACTAAGCACATGTCAGGGACCGATCTAAGTACATCACATATATTAACTTATTTCTTCTTCACAAAAAAACTGTGCGATGACACTATTATTATCAGGAATTTGAGACATAGAAGGGCTATGTCATTTGTCTAAGGTGATATAATTAATAATTGGACAAGTCAGGATATGCACAAAAGCACATAGCATAAAGCTTGACACATGCTAGTCGAATCTGGTTCTATAGAAGGTAGTACTTCTCCATTACATATTAAATATGCAAAATGCCCCAGTTTGCCAATAATGATATTCTTGAATTATTCAATTTGAAGAGTGTACTTTAAAGAATTTGCTAATTTCACAGAAGTGAATGTTTTTTTGTGTGTCAGGTGATTTGGGTCCATGGTTTCATTTTATGTGGGAGCCTGGCTAATCAGAAAAGAACTTGTATTTTCTCATTTTGATTCAGATTCCTAGCTGTGGACTCCGGATGTGCAAATCTTTTCTGACTTGGACCTTTCAAAACATAGCAGTATAATTGTGGTCACCACACTAATGTATTTGTGACTGATTAGTAAGAATGGTGTTTTAATTTTTTCCCCTTGAGTAAATGACATTTCTCATGTAGCTGATATTAAAATAGAGCTGATTTAAATGTAGAAAAATAATGTTTCTATATAATGCAAGAAGAAAAGGAGGAATTTAATTTTGGCTAGTATTTGGATTTGAATGATCAGTAGTGGCAGCCTGGTGGATTATAGAAATTTGAGGTGAGGTGTTGGAGCCAGCTAGCCGGGCTAGGGAGAAGCTTCTTTTCCTATTTCTCATTATTACTTTGCATGGTTTTCAAATCTTAGGGTCACATAGGAGCATTCCCATTGTACTGATATGGTGGACAGAAAATGCATTTAATATGGGCTTGAGGGCATCTGTCTTACCATCTGTTAGGGGAGTTGTCAGTCTGGTCAATGGACTTGTAGAAATTTCTTTTTATAGTTGATGATGGCTGTGCCATTGTTCTCTGATAAACATCATATTTTTTTCCTGTGCATTTAGCAATCAGAGCCTGTAGGTTGATATGCATCAGGGTTTTATGCAGGATGACTAAGTCTGGGAGTAGGTGGTGAGAGGCATTTCTGGATCCCAGTAATCTGTTGGGTCACGGAAATGTCACGGACACATGATGGTGCAGGAAATGGATGTCTGATCATGGTTTGCAGTAGAAATTGACCAGTGGTTTTGGAAAGGCAGGAGGGCTCTGTCCTCCCTGTGATGATGGTAGGAAGGCAGGGTCTCCTTCTTTCGCCATGCTGTCGTGGTGACCACATCTCACTTTTCTGACCAACTTTTGTGGGGGCCATTGTTAACTCATCCTGCTCACATCGGTCTCGCTCCATTTAGCATTTTAACCTGTCCTGCAAAATATTGTTCAGCTATGTATACATGGAAGTAACGGTAGTGCTCAGAGCTCCTGTTCTGAGCTGATTGCAGTGGAGAGAAAAGATACACTGGGTATGTATAAAACGGAAAGCCTGCGTGTGTGACTAGAGGAGACATGGCTTGGCATTTTGCTATCTTCTCTCTATTCATTTGCTCAACAAATGTTTTTTGAACACCTTTGTGCCTATAACTAATCTAGGGACTTAGATAAAGCAGTGAACCCGGGAGTCCATTGAAAAAACAGTGTTTCCTAAGTTCACAATTAACTACGGTGAGAATTAAGTGCTCAAAGGATATTAAAATAGGAACAAAAAGACAGAAATGCCAGGATGTCTGCTTATCCCATGGTTTTCCACGTTGGTTACCAAATTGCCTAACTGGAATGTGATTTGAGCGGATCCATACTTGCTAGGGAAAGACAAGGAAGTAGCCATTTCACTCCGTTTAAATGGCTCAGAGTGACTCCATGCAGCGGAACCTTTTTTCTTCCCGCCTCTCGTGGGGTTTCCTCAAAAAAGACTGCAGTGTGGGGCTGGGACGAGAAAGAGAGCTCGAATGCTGGCTTAACGAGTTGAAATACACCCATTGGAAGCTGTCACCTTCAGAGCAAGGTTTCGGAAGAGTGAGAGCATTGGGAGCTTCCAAAGAAAGCCTGGAATCAATGAAAATGACATTCTAGTGGTGGTAACCGCTGGCTAGGAAAGCCTTATATTATGTTTTAGCATAATTAGGCAGGTAAGTAATGAAGGACTGGGATTTATTAACCAGAAACAAGAGTAACTTTACCAAGTAGCAAAAGGATTTTGGTCCCCGTACGTCCGTTGCTCACACACTTTCCTTAGGGCTCTTTATGCACCAGGCCTCCTCTGCCCAGGGAGAAGGAGCCAGGAGGGGCTTGAGCTAGCATTTGGACCCATATATGAGTCCGCCTCTGTGCTCTGTCTACCTCTTACTGCCTTTCTCTGAATTCTTACTAGGTCAGCACGAGCACCCATTTGGAATATTTATAAATCTGGTTAAGATTGTCTTCCTTGAGGACAGCAACCCAGAAGGGTTAGGTAAGCTTGCCAAAGACATGCAGTCATAGAGCAAAACTCTGCATTTCTCTTTTGGTCTTTATTCAGCACACTTTGCAGAGTTAGGGAACAGTCCACAGGCCCATTCTCATTTTCAACAGCAATTGTAAGCTTAGGGGTCACCAAGACCGTACTCATATTTGGTAAGTTGCTAGAAGGACCCATGGCACTCACTGAGCATTTCTATATCCATAATTTCGTTTTATCACAGTCAAAGGGTACAGATGAAAATCAGCCAAGGGAAGGATACATGGGCCAGAGTCCAGGAAAGTTCCAAACACAGAGCCTCCAGCTGTCCTCTCTTGGTGGAGTCCTGGACAGTGTTGATTCTCTCAGCTAGGGAGGGCGACGCTGTATGCAGAGTCTTGCCAACCAGGGAAGCTCAACTGAGCCTTGATGCCCAGAGTTTTTACTGGGAGTAGGTCATATAGACGTGGTTGACTGCCCATGTGGCTGACTTCAGTTGCCAGTCCCTCGGTATATTGAGCTGATATCACATGACCCAAAGCCCCCCAACTAAATCACACTGTTAGACTCTCTAGCGTGGCCCAGGGCCCCCGGGTAAACAAAGATACTTTAATCAGGCAAGACATTCCAAGGGCTTAGGGCTTGCCTCCAGGAACTGAGGACAAAGACTAAACCTCTTTTGGGGCAAGGTGAAATTCTTTACTGCACACTCTTAGAAGCAGGATGACCATGAGAAGAGGGATGATGATGACAATAACAGTGACATAAGGAAAGAAGAGGTAGATACCATTATAAGGGAGAGCCACACAGGTCTGGCTTTGGATGCTTCCCCCCTCCCCCCAGTAATTAATGATGGTTATTTTTTAAAAACACATGATAGAGGAGGTACAGGCTTTAAAGGACAGTGGACCTTTAAGTGACTGGCATTTTTGAATGATTGTGATTTTATGGCCTTTTCTTCTTTCATTAAATTCAGAATGAATGATCATGTTTTAAAAGCTGATCAACCCTAATTACAAACAGTTCCACATTCTCTTCTTGGGTTTTGACTTAATCCGGACAGAAGAAAATGCAATTTAAAGGCAATTTGACACATGACTTTTGGATTTCTAGATCTTTAGCAAAGGGAGTCATAATCAAAAACAAATCTCACAGCTTGTAAATTCAGTAAGATTTCATTTCAACAAGATTTAGGTATTTGTAGCAAATAATATTCTCCCTCATCAATAATGGGGCCCTTGATAAAATTACTTTAGTTTTTCTTAGTGATTATAAAGTTAGAGATTATAATTTTGCTGGATTTACTCCACTGATCATTTATTGTGGTGGGATTGTTTATGTGGGTTTTATTTTACATTGTCCGAATAGCAAGTGCATGGGTTCTGAGAAGCCAGTTATTAGCAAGTGAAGGAAGAATTGAATGCTGGTGAGGTTGAGTATGGGGAGGGCAGGTGAACTGTTCTGCTGCATACAAATAAAGGTTAGAATCTGGGTACAAAATAATTAGTCTAAGAGCAGTGGTCTGAGTCTCTAAAATAGATTAATGGGACTGCTTTCACCAGCACAACAAATTAATCTCTAAAGGCAAATAGTCAAGAAAATAAATGGACAAAACAGTGTCAAGTGGCTTTAAGTTAAAGGAAGGAAAGAAGAAAACAACCAGGGTGCAGTTAAGAAGACCTTCCGGAATTTCTTTTGGCAGCAGGGATTATAATGACGGCAGGCACAAACCCTTACCCGTAACAGATTCATAACCTCTTTTCAGATAATGAAAAATAGGATCTGTTCTGGCGTGCACTGTAAGCAAATGAACCTCTCTAAAGATAAACAACACTCCCCCTACCCTCCAAAAAAGAGGGGGAAAATTAAATATTCGTTGGTGAGTGATATTGGCGTTTGTGGTGCTCAGATGCCTAGGATGGCAGGGAGCAAATCCTGGCTGGGGGGCACAGGGCCGGAGACACCCCAGAGCTGTTTGTCAGTGCTGACTCACTGCCTGCCTGCTCGGCCTTCCATGTGACCTGGATAGGCAAGCTGAAAAAAATTTACAGTGTGATTTTTAAATGCTTAGCTGGTTCTTCGGGCGAGCACATTTTGCCATTTGGAACGGTTCTCAGGTGTTGCCATCACTTTTAAAAGAGGCAAGTACTACCCTTCCATCACCCTTGCCTATCTAAACTTCAGCGGACTTGGAAATTCTTCTTTCCCTCCCCCTGATCACGCTTTGCCTGATCCCCACGTCTTCGGAGGCATGTCAGGCTTTTGGGAAGTGTCAGGTAGCTCTGTAAAAGTTGTGTCATTTGACTTCGTTTTGCTGTCATTGGGCAGTGAGACTCAGCACCTGGAGCAGATGGCCCCTGTGAATATGCATTTTAAGGGGAGTGACTGGTACATTGATTGCGGTGACAAAGAGGGGACAGTACATGGGGGAGTCACTGAGCCACGTGGATCCCAGCCTTCAGAATCTTCACCTGCTGTCTCTCTCATCACTTCACCCTGGACTCTGCATCAGGGGTGGATGATATTTTTTGGAAAAGCAGGTTGAGCATTCAGGGTTCCGCTGGACGCCCTTTATGGGAGCTCGCATGATCTACACAATTATTGTGATTGGCGACACCATGCATTGAGCAACAGTTTTAAGCATATCCTTCAAAAAGTCCTTTTGTGGGGAACTACTTCTAATTAAAGGGCTACCACATAATATCCATTTGTCTTTTTAAATGACTCTAAATGCTTGAAAGAATGATATAAGTGTGGTTTAATTATGCACAAAGCAGTGATTTGCAAGATACTGTGGTTTCTCCTTTTCCTGCTTTCCGGTGGAGCCATCTTTGTTAGAACATCACAGTACATCCATGAATGTAACAGATGAATCACTTTGAGTGACAAGGGAAAGGTCCCAGACGCCTGGCCATGGTGATAATTACAGAATGAGTGTCCATCTGCCGCCTCTAGCCCCAGCCGGGGCAGGGGGGAAGGGGGTGGAAGCTGAAAGCCACAGGGCCCAGGAGGGATGGGGGGATGAGAGCTCAGAGCAGAACGTGCCGCTGGGACGCCATGCCCAGTAACAGTGCCACACGGCAGAAACTCCAGAGCGAGGAAGGACCTTCTGTTTTCACGGCTGCTGCCAGATCCCTTCAGAAACATGGTTCGGCTTTTCTCTTTCTTAGAAGTCTCATAAATCAGGTGGCTGCTTGTTATATAGAGTCAGGTTTATGAGGTCACTGGAACTGTTTCTTTTCTTTCTGTTGTTTCTTTGAGCTCTCTGTACATGTGTGCTTGTGTGTGTGTGTGTGTGTGTGAACCCATGTGTGCACACAGGCACCCTAGGCTCCACTCTTCCCCAAATGCTTCTCATCTTGCCCAACTCCCCCAGGTTGGCTAGTTTTCCAGTGCTTAAAGGAGAACCTTTAGAACATTTCTCCATAGTGCTGGGGCCAATAGATACTTTGTACAATCCCCTCAACACACACACACACACACACACACACACACACACACACAGAATTAGTGCACATTCTAGTGTCTCCTCTCTCTGCTCCTTCATTTAACTGCCACAGTTGTGTGATTTAATTAGTCCACGCATGTATTCCTTTACTTTGTAAAGCTTTGCCGAGCACCTCTTGTATATCACACACCATGCTAGGAAAAGAGGAATGGGGCTCTTGCAACTAAGTTGGAGTGACAGATACGCACGTGGATTATCTTACATACTTTATAGCTATAGAAGTAATGTTTTGCAGATTTTCTTCAGCTTGCTAATATTGCCCAATATTAGATTTCTGAGATTTGCTCCTGCTGATATAGGAGGCTCTAGTTCATTCATTTTCATTGCTGTATTGCATTATGATGCATTAACGTACATATCCATTCTTCTGCTGACACTCATTTAGGCTGTGTCCACTTTTTTATTATTATGAATAATGATGTGGTAAAAACTCCTGATCTGCTGACTCATGTACAAAGTCTCTCCAAGGAATATACCAAGGATTGAAATTGCTCTTCAATGTTGGCACGAGTTTGCATGCCCACCAGCAGGATTTGAGAATTCTCTTTTAACCTCATCGTTCTCATACATGGTTTTTCCAAACGGTAAAATTTTTGCCAATCTGATGAGATCTCATTGTTTTAACATACCTTTTCCTGACTGCTTACCAGTAAGATTGAACACATTTTTTTCCTCCATGTGCTTATTGGTTGTTCATGTTTCCTTCTTTGGGGATTTCCATTTCAAATCCTTTGTCTACTCTCAACTTGTTTGTGTCTTTCTTATTGATTTTTAAGAGTTGTTTATATATTGTGGATGACAATCCTTCCACCTTTATGTAGGTTGCAAATATATTTCACAAACCGTGGAGCTTATTTTGCATGTGTTGTCTTTTGTGTACAGAAGTTTTACATTTTTATTGAAATCAGTTTTATCCGTGACATCCTTTATGGCTTATGCTTTTAAAAGATGTGTGCCTAAGAAAGATTGCACTACTCCAGTGTCTTAAAGCCATCCTTTATGGGATGGCTTTCTTAGGCACACATGCCTAAGAAAGATTGCACTACATCCAGTGCCTAGGATGCCTGTGTGCACACATGCGTTCACACACACACACACACACACACACACACACACACAAGCACACATGTACAGGCTCCAGTCTCCTTGGGGCGCCTGGGTGGCTCAGTTGGTTGAGTGTCTGACTCTTGATTTCGGCTCAGGTCATGATCTCAGGGTCGGGCTCTATGCTGGGCATGGAGCCTGCTTAAGAGTCTCTCCCTCTCCTTCTGCCCCTCCTCCCACAGCTTGAACTCTCTCTTTAAAAAAAAAAAGACAATCTTCTTATATATTGTTCTACAACTTTTCACTTTTATTTTTTATGCTCAGATGTTTAAACCATCTTGAACTTATTTTTGTGTGTGGTGTGAAATAAAGATCTAATTTTGCATTTGCTGTATTGTTCCAGTACCATTTATTATGCAATCAGTCCGTCCTTAGCCCCACTGATAAGTAATCATCTTGTGTTGTATATCCAATTTTCCTAATATGCATAACTGGCTGTTTGTCTATCACTGCACACTGTCACAGGGATTTGATTTATTTTATTTTAAATATTTATTTTTTTGAGAGAGAGAGAGAGAAAGAGTATGAGCAGGGGTGAAGGGTGGAGGGACAGAGGGAGAAGCAGGCTCCCCACTGAGCAGGGAGCCTGATGCAGGGCTCCATCCCAGGACCCTGGGATCACGACCTGAGCTGATGCTTAACCAACTGAGCCACCCAGGTGCCCCTTGCCAGGGCTTTATAATCAGTTCTTGGCCAGGGCCAGGTGAACCCACAATTTTCTTATTCAAAGTATCTTCCCTGTTCTTCAATATTTCTATTTTGATTGGAACTGCATTAAACTTAAAGATTAATTTGGAGGTAAATGAGATCTGTATGATGGTTTGTTCAGGACACAGTAATAAAAACTGTGAATTCCTCAGGGTGAGGGACAGGTTTGAAGAAGGGATAGGTAACAGTGAGTTTGGTTTTGGTCATTTTGAGACTGATGTGCCCATGGAACATCCCTGTGGAGACCTCTGGGAGCCACGGGAATTGCAGGCCTGGATCTCAAGGGGGAAGACAGAGAGGAGGCCTGAGAGTATGAGGAAAATGGCTGACTGAGAGACAGTGCCTTGAGGAGGCTGGAAACCAAGCTTTGGAGAATGCCCACATTCCATCAGCAGGTCAGGGGGCAGAGGTAAGTGGCCAACAAAGGGGAGTGAGGGGAGGAAGTCAGAAACTTATAAAGAGAATGTAGAGGAGAGTGGGCAAGCTCTGAAAAGAAAGAAAGGAAGGAAGGAAGGAAGAAAGGAAGAAAGAGAAAGAAAAGGAAGAAGGAAGGAAGGAAAGAAGGAAGGAAGGAAGGGGGAGGGAAGGAGAAGGAAGGAAAAGAAAAGAAAAGAAAAAAATAGTATCTTATCACTATACACATCCACTAGAATGGCTAAAACTAAAAAGATTGACACCACCAAGTGTTAGCGAGGATGTGGACCAGCTAGAACTCTCATATCCTGCTGGCAGGAATGCAAAATGGTACAACCACTTTAGAAAACTGTTTGGGGGTTTCATACAAAATTAAACATACATTATACAACTCTGCCCCATGGCTCTGCTAGATATTTACCCAAAGGAAAAAAAAAAATATGACCACAGAAATACTTGCATATGTATCTTAATAGTAGCTTTAGTCACCATGGTTAAACACTTGAAACAACCTAAATGTTCATTGGCAGGTGAATGGATAAACATGTTGTGATACATCCTTACAATGGAATACTAGTCAGCAATATAAAAGACCAAACAACTGATACAACAATATTGGTGAATCTCAGAAACATTAAGTGGAGTGAAATAAGCCAGGCAAAAAGAGTACATGATGAATAATTCCAGTTACATAAAATGCAACCTGTAGTGACAGAAAACTGGGCTCGGACAGAGGGAGGATGAGCTATAAAGGGAGATGAGAATTTTGAGGAGCAATGGAAATGATCTGACCTTTAAATAGAAGTGGTTTTGTGATACTGTAATTTATAAGAAATAGATATATTTGGTCATTCAGATGACCAAAATATATTTTTCTGATGCATTTACTCCTCATTCACAGTTCCTGACTCACAGCTCCCCAAACCCTCAGTATTTCCTGAGCCATAAGAGCAACGGGAACATCTTTTGTTATAATACCTGGGCTCTTGTCCTCAGTTCCTGAAAAGCTTCAGAGCCATAAAGGTGAAATGGGTGACTTGTTATTTGTAACAAGCCCCTTTCTACCACAACCAGGTTTATGTTAATGACGTGATTTTTGCAAAGCACCCAAGGATGGAGGCTGGTGGCCAGGGGAGCCAACCATAACTATAAGGCTCAAACTTTCAGTTTCACCCCCTGATTTCCAGAGATGGAAGAGGGGCTTGAGCTCAAACCAGTGGCCAGTGAGTTCATCAATCATGCCTAGTAATGAAGCCTCTGTGAAAACTTTAAAAGGATGGTTTGGAGAGCATCCATGTTTGGGAGCCAGAATGCATCCATGTACTACTGTGCTGGGCTCCAAGCTCCATGAGAACAGAAGTTCTTTTGCTCAGGACCTTACCCTATGTGTTTCTTTATCTGGCCATTGATTCATATCCTTTGTAATATATTGGTAATCTAGTGAGTAAATGGGTTTTCCTGAGTTCTGTGAGCAGTTCTAGCAAATTAATCAAATCCAAGGCAGGGGTCGTGGGAACCTCCGAGTTCTAGCCAGTCTGTCCGAAGCACAGGTAACAACCTAGACTTGGGATTGGCGTCTGAGGTGGAGGGCTGTCTAGTGGGACTGAAACCTTTGCCTGTGGACTCTGATGCTCTCACCAGGTAGATAGTGTTGGAAGTGAGTTGAATTCTTGGACACTCTGCTGGTGTCAGAATTGCTTGTGGATGTGGGGAAGCCTTCACACACGCACGCACGCGGGCACGCGCGCGCATGCCCACCCCCCCACCCCACCCCCACACACTGGAATTGGGTCCAGGAACTCTCTCACATTTATTGTTCATAAATTATTCCTCAATAAAGTTGATAACTGAAAGCAAGCAAGTAAGCAGGAAAGAAAAAAAAGGAAGGAAGGAAGGGAGGAAGGAAGAGGGGGAGAGAGAAAGTTGTCCTCAGCAGTGTCAGATGGTGAGAGCTTGGCAGAGGCAGGGGCTGTGGGGGGCCCTGAGGAGTCAGAGCTGACTGGGCAGAATCCGGGTCTCAATGGGCAGAAAGGCAACACTTCCCTATCTTCTTCCTTTTCTCCTTCTCTCTTTCTCTCCTTTTTGCTCCACCCTCTTCCTCTTTCTTCTTTTCTAATTTATAAGTTAGCTAGAGTAGAAGGCAGCAACTTAGGGCTTCTGAGGTATTTATGCATTGAGAAGAGGCTTGAGCAGAATGGAGGGAAGGTTCGTGCTCTGGAGAAAGATTCCCAGAGCTTACCTGTAAAACACAGTCCTTTACATATCTGGTCAGCCCTTCCCCATATGTAAACATTAAAGGATTGCTGTGTTTATCATACATATTTCAAGTCATTTTAGTTTGGTTTGGAATTAGACCAAAATTACCCATCTTGGGTGCTTAATAAAAAAGATGTCCTCCCCGGATATCGTGCTACAAAGAGAGGGAATTGTACCATCTGTTCCCAGGCAATGAGTCCAGGTTTCTTATGGCTTTATAGAAATGTAGGCTTTGAATCTTGGTCTGACCATTCAGTAGCTGTGTGACCTTGGGCAAACCTCTAAACTTCTCTGGGCCTACGTTACAAGACAGTTACAATGATTAAATGAGACAGTACATGAAAATACCCAGAGTGCTTGTCACATAGAGGGTGCCCAATAAGTATGAGTTGTGTCTGAATCCCAGACAGGAATTCAGCGCCCGTGAGAGCATGGTACTATGCCAAACAAAATAGAAAGGTACACACTGTGGGAAAGAGTCATCCCCAGGTGAGTTAATGGATGAAAAGGTGAATGCAGAGCATTCTCCAACACAAAAATAGTACCCAGGACTGAGGTCAGGGGTAGGGGCCCAGGGTCATTTAGAAAGGTGTTTATTAATTTTTCTAAAAGGTTTTATTTATTTATTTGAGAGAGAGAGAGTGCACGAGCAGGGAGAGGGACAGGCAGAGGGAGAAGCAGGCTCCCCACTGAGCAGGGAGCCCGACACGGGGCTCGATCCCAAGACCCAGGGATCATGACCTGAGCCGAAGGCAGACGCTTAACCGACTGAGCCACCCAGGCGCCCTGCAAGATGTTTATTAAGAAGCAAGTTTTTCTGTTGTTTTAAGGGAGAATAGTTAGGTGGAGGGAAGGGTAAGGATTTCGCCTGCCGTGTGATAGAGGCCCTGGTCAAAGACTCAGAGGGTCAGAGGAGAAGGAGGAGCTAAAGGAGGTGGGACGTGGCATGTTTACTGCTGCACGTTTGTGAGCATGTGTGTCTGAGTGTGTGTGAATGTGCCTCTCCGAGTGTGCATGTGCGCGCGCGTGTGTGTGTGCAACAGGGAGCTAGGTGGTTGGGAAATGCCACTGAAGGCGTGTTTTCAAGTCCATTTTGAACACTTCATGACGTGAAGAGCGAATGCTCCTTTACGGCCTTTTTGGAGAGGGGGTCGAGCGGTGGCAATGGCTCAGCAGGGGTGGAAGCGGCCGTGGCCTTGACCTCAGGGAGGACAGTCAAAGGCAGGAATCTTGGAGGAAGGTGCTGTGGGAACCGAGACCCCAGCCCGGGCAGGATGAGAGAGGCTAGTGTGGCTTTTCTCAGCAATGACAGCCTTGTTGCCTGAAGCTGGGGACCCAACAGACACAGAGGGAGAAACACGCGCGTGACTGGGGTCACCGACGGCTTCTTCCAGGAAACGCTGGTGTTGCTCACAGCCTGACGTCAGCCCCTGAGCTGGGCACCTCTGTCTTGCTGGATGCCACTTCTCATCTGCCTCAGTTGTCCAACCGTTTCTACAGGGCTGTGTGTGCTGGTGTGTGTGGGGGGGGGATGGGGGTGGGAGGAGATGGCCACATTTCCCTTAGTGCTCTTGATTAGAATTTGTCCGGACTGGAACGATTCTTATCAGCATCGTCTCGACGATGAGGAGGAAGACGGCAGCAAGCACTTAACACGGCGCTCCCTGGGGTACAAGCACCTTCCCAAGCCCCTCACCGCTATTCATTCATTAAATTGTTAAATACACCAACCGTGAGGGCTCTCAGGTTATGGTGAGGAAAACTAAGGCATAGAGAAAATAATTAGCCCTTAAGCGGTGCACAAGGATTCGAACCCAGTCCCCTGGTTCCCGAGTCCATCGCTTAGCCATGTGGCCACACTGCTTCTTGCTCTATGTGCAGAGGGCGACTCCCTCCACATAGGAATGAACCCGTCTGAGATCTTTCTAGGCATTTGTTTCAAAGGGCTCGCTTATGTTTGTAACCCGAGGTCTTTATCTTCTGTCTCTGTGCCTCTTGCGTCACCGTACAGTTCACGGTCCTGGGGACACAGGGCCCCCATCTTGTTAGAGGCCACTGTGTGAGGTGGTCTGTCCAGCTGCAGTTTGGAGCCCTGCCCGGCTGAGCACAGCCTGGCCCTCGGCAGCCCGAAGCGGGGCTCTCTCCGAGTTGCAGACCTGGGATCTCGGGAGCATGTGGAAGAGCATGTGGACAAGAGCCACTGAGGTGGCCCAACAAAATAGATGGTGGGTCAGGGCAATGTCTGTTTGCCGTTTTAAAATTCAGGCAGTTCGTTGAAATACTATTTCAAATGTTAGGGAACCAGCTAATAAAAGAGGGTAGAGAGATGTTCAGCTAATAAAAGGGGTACCTTTAAGGATTGAGGGGGAGGGAGAGGAAGCTGGGCTGTCACCCCAGAGCAGTGGTGCTGGATTCTAGATTCCTTGTATTGACACAGAGCTTCTTATCTTTCAAAGTGTCTTGGAATTATGACCTTCTTTTAGCCTGTCATCCACGGGGAGAGGCAGAGTGGGAGAGGCAGGGACAGTCCCAGGCCGGGGCTGGGCAGGGCCGGTGCGCACTGTCCAACTGCCCACGGGGCACTCATGTACACACTTAGCACTGTGGCTCGTGTCTTACGTTGACAGAGCCTATTTCTCTGTCTTCCTTCCCTGCTGGCCTGGGCCTCTTAGGCAGGGCCTCTCCCTTCCTCTGCATCCCAGCAAGTAGGCTAGAGTCTGGTGGGGGCCTGGTACCTAGTTATTGAGCTCAACTCGCTTCAAGAGACCTGGATTCAAATACTCGCTTTGTGACCTTGGACAATGACTTATAATGAACTAGAACACCCATTTTTCTCATCTGTAAAATGGAGATGATAAAACTACATTAGATTAAATATGGTAATACGTATGAATAGGCTACACAGAGAAGGCCTTCAGTAAATGTTAATTCCCTTTGTTTTCTTTAGATTGAGCATGACCAGAGCCAGCTCCCAATACAGAACCCACATCCACCAGGGAGTTTGCATCCATCCTCACCCATCCTTTTAGCTGAGGACTAAAAGGTCAAAAGAGTCATGAATGCCCTTTTTTGAGTATCACAAAAGTTCATGTCCTTTGTGGTTAAGGAATCATTTTCTTGTGGAAATATTACATCTGGGGAACCACTTTGTTCATCCCTTCTTTTGGCATGTTCTGTATGTGTACAAGTCACATGGCAGGAGGCCGTATAAATGCAGTGGTAAAAGGTCTGCTTGAAGTTAGCCTGTTTCTTTATAAATGCACACAGAACATTTATCAAGATAGACATATTCTGGGCCACAAAGCAAATCTCAAATTTTAAAAGATTCAAGTCATACAAAGTACGTTCTTTGAATAATGGAATTAAGTTAGAAATCAGTAACAGAAAGATGTCCAGAAAATCCCCAAATATTTGGAAACTAAATGACACATTCCTAAATAACTCCTGGGCCAAAGAAGGAATCAAATGTGAAATTAGGAACTATTTTGAAATGAATGAAGTGAAAACCCATTATATCAAAATTTGTGAGATGCAGCTAAAGCAGTGCTTAGAGGTGAATATATATAACATGAAATATCTATATTGGGAAATAGGTTTCAAATAAATGGCTTTAGAATCCACCTTAGGAACTAGGAAAAGAAGAACAAATTAAAATCAGAGTAAGATGTGGGTATTTACCACAAAGATACAAATGTAGGGATCCAAAGGGGTACGTGCACCCCGATGTTTATAGCAGCAATGTCCACACTAGCCAGACTGTGGAAAGAGCCAAGATGTCCGTCAACAGATGAATGGATAAAGAAGATGTGGTATATATACACAATGGAATATCATGCAGCCATCAAAAGGAATGAGATCTTGCCATTTGCGACGACATGGATGGAACTGAAGGGTGTTATGCTGAGTGAAATGAGTCAATCAGAGAAAGACATGTGTCATATGACCTTACTGATATGAGGAATTCTTAACCTCAGGAAACAAACTGAGGGTTGCTGGAGTGGTGGGGGGGGTGGGAGGGATGGGGTGGCTGGGTGATAGACACTGGGGAGGGTATGTGCTATGGTGAGCGCTGTGAATTGTGCAAGACTGTTGAATCACAGATCTGTACCTCTGAAACAAATAATGCAATATATGTTAAGAAAAAAAAAAAGAAGATAGCAGGAGGGGAAGAATGAAGGGGGGGAAATCGGAGGGGGAAACCAACCATGAGAGATGATGGACTCTGAAAAACAAACTGAGGGTTCTAGAGGGGAGAGGGGTAGGGGGATGGGTTAGCCTGGTGATGGGTATTAAAGAGGGCACGTTCTGCGTGGAGCACTGGGGGTTATGCACAAACAATGAATCATGGAACACTACATCCAAAACTAATGATGTAATGTATGGTGATTAACATAACAATAAAAAAATTTTTAAAAATGATAGATGAGGTAATTAGTGCAGTAAGAATGGAAAGAAAGGGAATAGGAGGAAGGAGGTAGGGTGGTCAAAGATAAGTTATTTCATTGCATTTATAAAATTAGAAAGTTTAACTTCAGTTTTCTAAAACTTAAGATATATCGCTCTCTATTTTAAAGCAAAAACCTTTAATCATTATAAATGATATGGGCAGTAAATCTTCAAGGAGATTCTGATACAAGGTTATAAAATAAACTAATGAACCCTAAAAAAAAAATCAGAGTAAGATGAAGAAAGGAAATAATGAAGATGGAAGCAGAAATCAGTGAAATATAAAACAGAAAATCAATAAAGAAAATCAGTGAAACAAAAGCTCATTCTCTGAAAAGAACAATACAATTGATAAACAATACAATTGATAAACTTCCAGTCCAAGTGGAAATAAAGACAGGAGACAAATTACCAATGTCAGGAATGAGAGAGGTGACATCACTACAGTTTCTACAGATGTTATGAACCTCATGCCAGTAAATTCAACAACATCTATGAAATAGACAAGTGCCTTGAAAGATACAACTTGCCAATACAAACAAAGCAAAACAAAAAAACTCCAGACCCAGATGGCTTCACAGGGGATTTTTTACCAGAAATTTAAGGAAGAAATTATACCAACTCTGTACAAACTCTTCCAGAAACTTGAAAAGGAGGGAATACTTCCGAACTCATTCTGTGAGGCCAGCACTACTCTGATACTAAAACCAGACGAAGACATCATAAAATAAGAAATGTAGACAACTATTCCACATGAACATAGTTGCAAAATTTCTAAAGAAAATTTTGTCAAATTGAATGTAACAGTACACACACACACACACACACGGAAGGATCAAAATATCAAAAATCAATCGGTGTAAGTCACTGAGGAGGAAAAAGCCCTTTCTATAATTATGTCAGTTGATGCAGAAAAAGCATTTGGCAAAATCCAATCTCTCTATTCCTGATTAAAAAGTCTCGCCAACTAGGAATAGAAGGGAAATTTCTAAACTCTAGAAAGAACATCTGCAAAAGGTAAATGTCTACAAAAAGCTGATAGAACTAACAAGTCAGTTCAACAAGCTTGCAGGATATGAGGTAAATATATGAAAGTCTATGGCTGGCAACAATTGGAAATTGGAATAAAAATATGCCGCTTACCATAACAGCAACAATATTAAACACTTAGCAATAAATCTGACAAAAGATGTGCAATATCTTACACTGAGATCTATAGAATGTTGCTGAGAACATTCATTGTTTTTTCCACAAATTGATTTACAGATTGCAGTCTCAACCAAAACCCCAGCAGGTTTTGTTGTTGTTGTTGTTGTTGTTGTTGTTTTGTAGAAATTTACAAGTAGATTCTAAAACTCTTAAGGAGACTTAAAGGACCTAGAATAGCCAAAACAATATATTTTTTTAAAAGATCAACAAAGGTGGCACACTAACATTACCTGATTTTAGGACTTGTAAACCTATACTTAGCAGACAGTCTGGTATTGCCAGAAAGCCAAACAAATAGATCAGGAATTCAGCCATTCCAATCTTAGGTGTTTACCCAAAAGAAATGGAAGCATGTTCCATACAAAGAGTTTTATATGGATATTTTAAGCAGCTTTGTTTATAATAGCCCCATACTGAAAACAACCCAAATTTCCATCAACAGGTGAATGGATAAACAAATTGTGGTACTGCGATATAACAAAATGCTACTCAGCAATAAAAAAAAGAAATGAGCTATTAATAAATCCAACAATGTGGCTGAATCTCAAAATAGTTATGTTGAATGAAAGAAACTAAAAAAGTAGAAGACTTCTTAACAGCACACTCTCTTGGGTTTTCCCCCCTTCTCATTGGTTTCTCCATTTCAGTTTCCTTTGCTGGCCCCAGCGCTTCTCCCAGACCTTGCTTGCTAGGGGGCCTCTGGCCTTGGTCTTCAGCCTTCTTTTCCTCTCTGTTTACACTTTGCTCCAAGCTTATCTCATCGAGCCTTGTGATTCAAAGCGTTGCCACCTGCACAGTCCAATAGAATTTTCTGAAATGAGGGAAATATTCTGTGGCCCCATGTCTACTGGGGTGGCCACTAGCCACGTGTGGCTACTGACTATTTGAAATGTGACTAGTATGAGTAAGGAGTTGAATTTTAAATTGTATTTATTTTAATTAATTTACATTTAAATAGTCACACTATATCATTTATATTATAGAATATAGAAATATATATTACATATATGTGGTTGGGGGCTACTGCACCTCTTAGCCTTGGTCTAGATCACTGTATTTACAAACTATGGGTGGTAACGCATGAGCTGACCTTGACCTTTAGTTTTTTTCAAAGTAAAATATCAAGGGATACCATATATAGTAAGAGTTATATTTTTTTTCAAGAAACTTTTGTTTCTGTCTTTTCTCTCTGTGGACTAGGTTGCTGTAACTATGTATAGATTGCATGTAGTTTTTTAGGAGTTTTGTTTTTTAGTGCAAGGCCGCTGATTTAGGTGCTAGAGATGCCTAGATTTATGACCTCAGCCATGAGCTAAGGCGCCAAGTCATGTTCAGTTGTCTACCCGAGATCTCCCCGGTTTGTAAACCTGTTTTGTCTCCCCCTCTGGTTTTTCCTCATCTCAGCATAATGGGATGCTGAGATGAGGAAATGGGATGCAAAAGGGGGACCTGAATCCCCCTTTTCCCTGTCCCCTCTTCCCGTTTTACTGGAGGCCTCCATTCAGTCTAGCAACACAGTCTAGTGGCTCTGCCCCTGAAACAGATCCCACTTAATTTCCATTTTGATTTCCCTCACCTTTAAGGCCGGGCATCCCTTGCCTGGATCCCTGCCACAGCCCCAAACTGGCCGCTCTTTCATTCTTGTCTTTATACAACCCATTCTCCACATGACAGTCAAAGGGGGCTTTGGAAAAGCCAAAATCAGATGATGTTGCTTCCCTCCTTGAAACCCTCTGGGGGCTTTCCATTGCCTTAAGAATACTCTCTCCGCGGCCACATTTCTGTGGCCAGCAAGGCCCTGGAAGCTGACCCTGGCACCCCCAGCATGGCTCCCGCCCCACTCGTATTGGCCTTTCTGTGCCAGGGACACCCACTTCCTTGCTTGTTTCTCTGCAGGGCCTTTGCACATGTGCTGTGACCCAGACACTTTGTTAACTCTTTGTTAATACAGGTCTCACATCAGATGTCTTTTCCTCAAAGGGGCAGCCTTTCTCTGACTCAATTGGTGTCCGCAACCCAAGGCTGAGTGATCTGTTTTGGAAGTAAATGAGCTATATTGTTATTTACATAGAGAATTTTTGAGTAATAGGAAAAAGAGCCATCAAAGTATTTTTGATTAGAGATTCTTGAATCTTCTTTGAGAATCATCTGTAATCATTAAAATCCTTCTGTGCAAGTTTCTATATGGGGAATAAGTATTGGTCTTGCTATTTTTTTTAAGTTAGCGGAGTACCTCATTATGCAAATTTAATGAACACTTTAAAATATGTGTAATGCAGTATATTAACTTATAGACACAAATTAGTTAATGTAAAATTTCAGGAGTTTCATTGATGTTAATTTATTATAAATACAAGTTATTTATTGAACTTTTTAGTCACTGAGATTAATGCACATCATGATTGATTTTTTGAGATAATTTGAATTTAAATTACCAAATTACTTTTGTCTTGAAGAAGAAAGGTCTGTAGTTTAGAGTATATTATTCCTTATGATGTTTAATCTTTATTTTTATAATGATCTTTGTGAAAAATATAGAAATAGTGCAGAAGGATTACTAGTTATTAACTAAGTGATAGGATTTATGATTCTGACATTGCTTAAAAAAAAAAAAAAGGAGATCTACACTCAAATACTGGAACTTTCTACAGGAGTCAGTAGGTTCAGTAATAGGTTCCAAAACAATGAAACTGAAACTATATGTTTCACATTATATTGTCAAAACCGCATAGCAAGAGGTATAGAAATAGGAAATGCATTTAACTTTACAAAATGAAAACTGAATATAAGTGTGAGAATTTGGCATTTTATTTTATCCTAGAAAATTCTTTAAATTAGATAAAATAGTGTTTAGAAAGTTAAAACAGGGCCTCATTTTATTTCATATATGTGTTCCATTCTGCCCAAGGTCAGAAATGGTGGTGACGAAAATGTTTTTGTCCAGACGCCTTTCTGGATATGCTCTCCAAAGAGAATAATCAAAATTGCAGATTTATGCACAGAGATGTTAATTGTGGCATCGTTTCTAATTCTGAAAAGTCCGGAACCAACCACATATCCAATAATGGAGGAGTTAAGCAGATTGTAGAATATCTGTATAATAAAGGATCGTATAACCATTGAAGTTAATTTTTAGGAAGGCTATTTAGGGTTGTGGGAAAAAGCTTCTGACATAATGCTAAGTTAAAGAAAAGGACATATTTATTCAGCGTGATCTTAATTAGGTAAAAAACCATTTTCATGGTAGAAAATACGTTAGTGGTTCATTCTGAGGGGTAATTGTTGCTGGCATTTTCTAAGTTGTCTAGAAAAAGCGTATATTACTTTGTAATAGCAAAAACATTACAGAAAAATTTGGGTGGCTAACAAAATACTAAATGTTTAAGCTTATTGTGTTTTAGAGCTGGAGAGTAGTTGTGGGGATCCCTTGGCTCGTGACCAAGGGCTGTGATGGGCAGGGGAGATTGAGAGTGGTTTCTCAGAAGGCCAAATGGAGAGGAAGATGTCTTAGTGTTTTTGCTCTTGGTAAATTCCTGACATACCCACTGATGCCACTTGCTGATGAGAGTCTGGCTGTCTACTTTGTGACAAATATAAAAGAGGAAGACAAAGTAATTATTATCTAATAAATGTGACTGTTTAGGTAGCCAATATTTTAAAACAGAAGGCAACAATGAAAGATTCCTAACTGGTATAACGTGGGGACTATTCTCGATTGTTCTGTAGTCTTTGGGTGTTCATCTATGACTAGGATGTGAAATCATTTTAGTGGATCTCCCTCTGCATTACCCTTTAAATGAAATTAGGATAGAAAATAGAGGGTGTATTCTATATATTAAGTGTTCATTCTTTAGATTTTTATTTCAGGTATGTGTTTGAATGTACTGAATGGTAAATGTAAAATGTGGTTGGCTTTTTTAAAAAACTGATTTGCCATCAAAAAAAGTCAAAAGACCCTTTTGAGGTCTAGATCAGTGGTTCTCAGAATGATCCTGGAGCCAGCAGCAGGTGTCACCTGGGAACTGGTCAGCGGGGCACATTCTCAGGCCCCGCCGCAGAACTTCTGAATCAGAAATTCTTGGGCCCAGCACTCTGTGGTTTCCTAAGTCCCCCTGGTGATTCTGATGAGGACTTACATTTGAGAACCACTGGTCAAGCCTTGCTGTCCCAGGCATGGTCCAGAGACTAACACGGGCATCACCTCGTGGCCAGTTAGAAATGCAGAATTTCTGGCCCCAACCTGGGCCCTACTGAATCAGAATCCCCAAGCTCCCTGGGTGACGTGTATGCTCATATAAAAGGTTTATTGAAGGTTGAGAAGGCTGATCTAAACCACATGTGCCTTCAGAGGCCATATAGTTAATGTCACTGAGTGAAGGCAGCCTATGTTTCTCCCCCAAAGAGAGCAGCAGTGAGAAGGATTGATTGTGATGTGGGGTTTAAGCACCCTTCATTTGTTTAAAAATGTCCTCTATTGAAGCCACTGGGGTTGACACCTCCAACCAAACTCATCAACTCAAGATAACTGTAATTGACCTTAATAACTTCAAGCAGATTTTAATCTCCAACTTTAGTAGAGTGAGCCTGTCATATTAACTTCTTCTGATCTCTTCTAGGAATTTATCCAGGAGCTGCTCTCTCGGATAAGAGGCATGAGGAAACTGAGCCCTCCGCAGAAGAAGACTGTATAATTCTGGCACAGGATGGAACTCTCCCAGAGACGAAGAAGGGTCCTGGGATTTGGGCTTCATGAAGACATTTATTAAAGCATAGTTGCCCTTATGAGAAACTTTTTTTGGGGGGGGGTTGTCTATTAGACATTTATTCAAGAGTGTTCCTTTTTTGTTTTGGGAGTTTTTGTTAGTGTAATATTTTAAGAGCAAGAACATCACGACTCTGGTTTCAGCCCAACCAGGGGTTATCAAACCAGGCAGACATGCAGGAATGGGCTGATCCGGGCAGCATTTTCTTTGAGAAATTGCAGGTTTAGGACCTAACTATACAGGGATGATGGTTTTCTTACAACTAGTTTGGTAATACTTTTTCTTAAGTTGTACGATTGTCTCAGATGTCGAATTTCTCGTACATATATATATCTACACACAACCAAGTTAAAATGTAGATGTGAGTTTTATTTCACATTGATGGAATAAACTTGTGGTTGTCCTTTAATTGGAGGTCACAGCACATGGGTTTTCAAGAGGTCACTAGATATTCTTCATGTCATGTGACTGCTGCTGACCTTCAGCGTTCACTTTATGCACCAAAGTGAAAGAATTTAGTGTATCCGTTATTTTAATGAGCTACGCCACAAAAAGTTGAGTTGGTCAAGGGCTTAATTCATGGACTTTATATTATTTCATTAATTGGGATGCTTTGCCAGGTCATGTATTTTTTGCCTCGTTCGTGGTATTTTAAAGTTTTATGAACCCTTCATTTGAAGAACTGTTTAGATTTCTAGAGAAATGCCCATGCCAAGTGGTGTTTTGCAATGGAAAAAGGAAGCACTGTGTAGCAATTAACTCTCTGCTTTCAACCAAATACTGTGTATTCTTCTCTCTCCATGAAAGCAGGTCAGAAGGAAGTTAGCAAATCACGTATCTTCCTCCTTAGATGTAGATCTGGTCACTTCCGTGCCTGGGCAGCATTAGACCAGAGCGGGTGAACTGAAGGTTGAAGACTGTAGAGGTGAGAAAGGCTCACCTGCTTTCAAGAAAGTTGATACAGGAGCATTGGCCGCTTTGGAACGGTGGTAGAGATTGCATTTCTGGCTCCTCTCTATGGCATGTGCTGAGGATTCTGGCTCTTGGCCCCAATTATGCACCCTGGTGTCCTTGCTTGGAGCTAGGCGTGGGGCGCCTGCCCCGCGCCTCCCGGTGATATATCAGCTCCTTGGAGAACGATCAAAATTCAGAAGGCTGTGGGCTGGGTGAAAGGTCAGAGCAGAAACTCTTCCTTTCCCCAGGGAGGCGTCCACCGCCTCCCCACAGAAACCCCACCTACTGTAAGGCGTCTCTAGGCGGCCCTGTCAGAGGACAGGAGTCAGACATTTTATATCAAGGGTGCTCTGAACATATTTTATTTTTTAAAAGAACTATGTTTGTGAATTTTATGTATACTGGCAAGCTTTTGAAAATGTATTTAATTTTGTAATGTTTACCAATGATTTATTTACAAGCTATACTCAAATAAATGGAGCTGCTTACAACTCTGCTCACACCTTTGCACTGCAAGACATGTTCAAAGGACAGTTTTACTTTGTGAGATGTTCCACAGACAGGGGTACCAATCTCTTATATCTAGCTTTTCATTTCCCAGGTATTTTCAGGCGTTTGATCCTGGTTCTGTCCTGATGAGAGCAGAGTTGCTGGGACACATCCCTGGGTTGGGAAGGAAACCGAGAATGAGCTCTGTGTATTTGGTCCTGCCTGGCCATGTGCTCTTGGGCCTCTCTCTGGCCATGTGCTTTGCATTTAATTAAAACTCCCTTTTACCCATCTGATAGAAATTCTCAAGAAAATTTCAAATTAATCAGATATTCCAATTATGCGAGAATGCCATGCACCCTATAAACACACAAAAAATACTGAATTTGTAGGATTTCCATTAGGCCTGACCAGCTCAGGTTATGGGCTGATGAAGCAAGAGGCCCTTTGATCCGGCCACATAACACACTCTCTTCCTTCCCTCACCAAGGGCCTGGCATCACCTGACTCCCCTGAGTGGGATCTCCTCCTTGATTCCCCATCTCTACCCTCAACACACCCTCAATCACCAGGCTCTGTTTCCTCTGCTAATACATCTCATATCTATCCCTTGTTAAATCTTGCCTTGATTTCTGCAGCCATCTTGGGATTGGCTTCCCCATGTCCGGTCTTACCTACTACCTCTGATCTGTTCTCCACCCAGTAGCTGGAATAATCTCTCTGAAAGACAGCTGAGATCACTCCATCCCCTACTTAAAACCCAAACTCTTTACAAGGAATTAGGCCCTGCTTTTCCCGCCTCATCTTTTGGCCTTCCCCTAACATCCAGTCCTACTGAATAACTAGGGTTTCTGGAACATAGATATTTTCTCCTCTGAGGCTTTGCAAAAACTGTTGCCTCAGCCTGGAATACCCTCACCATGCACAGGCTCTATCTGGAAAGCTGGTCTACAGCCCTTCCTAAGTATGTCCAGAGCTTCTAGCATTTACCCCATCACAGCATGTACCCGCCATATTATTACTGTCTATTCACCTGTTTGTCTCTTCTTTTAGACTCTAAGATACTCGAGATTGGGACCGAGTCCTATAAATCAGGCACCTACTCCTGAGCCTGGCCCATCAAAGGAATCAATACATGTTTGCCAACTGAGTAAATATGATAAAGATTCTTCAGGAAAACTCAACTGTTTCCTTTCTGGTGGGGATAGTGGTTCTTAGGCCTGAAGGTGCATTTGTATCACCTAGGAAGCTTTAAACACAAGTCCTGGCCAATTTAATCAGAATTTGGAGGAGCAGACCTTAGGCATTTTTTTCACGCTCCCAGACTGAGCACCAGCTGGGCCATTGGATCATTCTCGCGGAGCCTGGCACACAAGTCTGACCTCACTGACCTCAGCTCACCATGTGGATGCTGTCAGAGCAGGTGGAAGCTGTGGCATTAACACGTTGACTCTTTGGCATTTTCTCTTCTGCTGGAGAGGAGTTACGGTCCAGCACTAGGGGAATGACTCCAAAGTACCTAACTTCTAGTTCAGTGCTCCACGTGAGCATTGAGACATCTAAGTTTAAACTTGATCCATTTATAACAACTGTAATAATAGTCCCCACTTAGGTATCACTGGGCTGAGTGCTTACCTGCCTGATCTCATTTAATCCTGACATGAATCTTAGGAGGTAGATTGCATCATCCTCATTGTATAGAAGAGAAAATAAACTCAGACGCGGTCCCAGAGCTGATATTCAAACCCAGTGCTGCTGTCTGACTCTAAGCCCCTTGACCATTAGGTTTTCCTGCCCCTCAGAAGGGGTTGCTCTCAGTTCCCCCCACAGGAATGAAAGCCAGGAGCTGCTTCGAAGGTGAGCTGAGCCCCTGAGCTGAGAGGTGGGGCGCGGGGGGCTCTGTGGTTGGAGCTGGTCCTCGGCTCCCTATGGGCTCTCCCTCACTCCTGATAACGGGATCCCAGGCTTTGTGCTCCTGCCCCCCACCCCACCCCCCCGCATTTCCAGGCTCTTCTTGCCTCTTCCCCTGACGAAAAGCTCCTGGACTTGGCCTCGGAGCCTCAGCATGGAGTACCTCCCATCAGTTTCCAGAGGAGGCAAAACTGGGAGTAAGAACAGCTCAAGGAAGGTGTTTCTCAATTCCTGTAACACAGAGATACCTAATTTTCATTTACTACCTAAAATCCCCATAAAAAATGGTGTGCGGTGCAGAATCAGTTATCAACAATAGATGCGTACGTGATTATGTTGGCTCTTTCCAAGAAGACGCAGTGGTTTGGGAACATGAGCTGTTTGGGAGCCCTGGCTACCATGTCCTCAAGGGACACTGACCGAAGGGGCCACTGCCGAGAGCAGCCAGTCTGGCCCAGGCACTTGGCCCACCGCTCGGAGAAGCAGGTGGGTTAACATCTGGGAGATGTGCCCTTCCTGCCTCATGGTGCAGGCAAGGCTGCCAGAGGGGGCCAGAAATGTGCTCCATGGCTTCGTTCTGTGGTGGGCCCTGCTGCCGCCCAGCCTGCTGGGATCTGCCACTTTCGGCTAGTCTTCCAGTATTGCTCAGCCGGACTCCCGGGCCCTGAGCCAGCCTTTCATGTGACTAACAGCTTGGAGAAAGGGAGGTCCCTCAGCTGACGGACACATCTCTGTCCTCACATCATTTTTGCTTCTGAGTCAAAGATCCTAGGGATTCCGTCCACTTCTCAGGAACCTTCTCTGCAAGAGGGAGAGCCTCCTCCCAACCCCACTGTCTCCTCCTTTCCCCCTGTCTTTGGTCACTAGACTCAGGGCCCTCTAATGGCACAAAGGGCCTAAAAAGGCCTGGTGGGAAGTACTTTGGGGTGGGGGGACCCCTGGTCTGTGGTCTAAAAAACCAAAAGAATTCAATGTATTCAGTAACTGGAGCTTTGTGAAAAGCCAGTTTCAAACTGGACACAGACAGGAATACCAGTAGTCTCCCCCATTGCTTTCCTCTTCTGGAATTTGCTTTAAGCCTAAAGAGTTTTTACTAAGAACTAGTGCTGTTTCCCTTTGGGATTGAGGATATCCCTTACCGTGTGTTTGTAATCTGCCTGTGAAAAATTGGGTGGCTTCTCATAGTCCTCTCTGAGTGAGACCTATCCAGACTCCACGGAGTTTCCTTCCACCCTTTTCGGACACAAGTGCCGCAAATGTTTCACTTTCTCAGTGTACTTATGCCATCATGGTATATCTTGGCTGGGGATGAATTGTTTTTATAAGACTGGATAATTCACCAGTTCTCTTGGCTCCGTGGGTGTTCCCGCTACAACAGGGCAGACGAGCATTTCAACAGAATACTGATATTAAAGCAACTACCAATCAGATCCTGGAAATCTGTTTTTCTAGTGCTTTCTTTGGATCCAGTGGAGAAAGAAGACCAGATTTCTCTGGGACAGCTTTCCTTCATCTTCAGGATTTTCAAGTGACTCCGCAGGATGGCCTTCTTGGGGCTGACCTTGTTCTGGTAGATTCTAGAGCCCTAGCAAGCATATGAGGGTAAAGAAAATTGTGCTTTTAACGTCATGGCCACGTAGACTTGATCTCATTTATATACATCTTTTTAATTCAGTGTGGTTGTTGTTGGGAGACAATTCTACACAGGTCTCTCATGTTTCTGCTGGCTTTAATTAATGTCAGTATTGGAAGATGGAAATACATTTCTCCCTCTAGGGCAGAGAGCAGGCAGGGCCTGAATAATATGAGTAGCACATTATTGCTTGTTGTTTTGAAGTTCCCAAATTCAACTCCAACAGCAGGTCTGTGACCATCATTTCTCTGTGTATCCCAGTCTGCCCAGTCATTTCTGAAACCAAAAATAGAAAATGAGTTCATGGAATATCTGGTGCTACCAGACTGGTTTCTGTCAGTTTGCGGGATGATTCATAGAAAGTGTAACCCAACACACCCTTCTGGGTCACAAGTCGCTTGAGCCTAAGTGATTTACTATTTGGTTTTTTTATTGTTAGTAGCAGGAAATGCTCCCTTGCAGCTGATTGTATTCATAAACGGGGACATTACTGACAAACCCCTTTTCTGAGGATTCATGGATAAGGAGATAAATAAGATAATTTATCTTTAAGAAATATTTTATAGCACTTAGCACAGAGCCTGACTCTTTTTAGCTATAATCCCAATGGGGCGGGGGCGGAGGGGGGGGACCAAAATGTACAATCTGTAGTGTAGGCTTGCCTCACTTTAACAGAATGCCCCAAAGCCCTAGAGACCTCCCTCTTTCTGAAATTAGTGATGAGTTAGAAGTTGAACAAAACCTGCTAAACTGTTTGGGGGAAAAAGATGCATAGTAGTTTTGTTTTGTTTTGTTTTGTTTCCTTCTGAATCTTATTTTCTGTTGCAAACAAGTGTGCTGAGAACTCCCTGCCAATATCTTTAAGCTAAGTGATCCTACAGCTACAGTTCACGTAGACTTCGGGGGTCCTCAAAACTTCTGAAACTTTGTGAGAGAGAGAGAGAGAGAGAACACACAGAGACAGCACCACACACAGAGCAGCAGAGAGAGCCCCAGAAAGAAGGACACAAAGTGGCAGAGAGACACTAACAGTTTGGGGAGGCGAGGGTCCGTGCTATCACCGGGTTCTCAAAATATCTGTACTGAGAACTGGTGAAGAACCAGGGCCTGCAACTCTGGAGGTCATAGCCATGCAGGAAGCCAGCGTTGCCAGGAGTCCCAGAAGAGCTGGTGGTAAGGCCAGCCTCCCCTCCTTGGTCTCAGACCTCCTTGACCGCATTTCCCAATCTCCTTCCTTCCCACCTCATACTCAGATGTTCTACTTTGCCGAATTCCTTCCATGGATGATAGAGTCTCCTGGACGCACTGCGTCAGGACCAAGTGATGGTCTGCCTGGCAGAGAGCACACTGGCTTGTTTAGGAGGCAGATTCCAGGTGCCTTTCCTCTTCTGCCTTCTGTGCTGAGTTCTGCCCAGGGGTTCCCATGATGACGGGCCTCTGGAGTAGATTCACTTCCAACACGCCCAGCTCCACGGTCTGCTTCAGCTGCCGACGCCGTTGCCTAACCAGCGCGCGCTGGGTATGAAAGGGCACCTGCAGAAAGGTCTTTCCTCACCCTAACCCCGGCTCCCACTCCCTGCTGCCATCTTGTTTAGGTTATCAAACAAACTCGCTGAGACAGGCATGTGAACACTGGTGTACAAGGCAGAGCAACGGGTGGGAGAAAAATCCATACTTTGTCATCTTGTCCCTGGGGAGAAAAAAAAGAGGAAAAGAAGGTAAGAACAAGGGCTTCTTCCTTGACAGACCACTTCTTTTGAGCATTCTTTTGTTGTTTCATAGGTGTTCCAAGAAAGAAGCTATTGTGTTATATGGGGGCTGGGAATTTAAATCCCATAAAATATTTTATACCTTCTAGGAGGAAGGAAGCTCTTAACTGTTTGTTTTACTCGTGTCTTATCATGGGTCTCATTTAATCCAAAGCACCGGTCCGTGATTTATGATCTTTGTATGGCGGAAACACTAAAGATACTTCTTCATGCCACGGCGCACATCAGTTGCACACGTCTTGTGAGCAGCAGAAATGGCCCCTGCCTGCGTACTTGCTCACCCTTCCACCACCTGAGAGTCAGATCCACCCATATTGTGGACCAGACAAAGCCATATTTCTAATGAGCTCCAGAGCCTGAAGGCAGAAACCCTGAAAGAGATAGGATTCCCATTTTGTTGCCAACAATAAATATCAAAATTAATGTTCATTTGGTGATGACTGTCTAGAGAAAAAAAGCAGACATGAAGGGGCTTTAAAATCCTAACCAATAATCAATCCAATGTCTCCCACGGATACTAATTTCATTACTAAGGGGCTCATAATTTTTGTGTTGTCAATTTTAGTGAAAAGTCCTTGAGGGTTATTCATTGGTCATTGGGAGAGTCAACATTAATGTCTGCCGTGGATTAGGAAAGGATGTTTTATGACTAACTTTTCAGATGCTTGTATTGAATTGCCCGAGATTGGAAGTTTCACTGGGTTCCACCCAAGGCTCCATAAAAGCTTTTAAATTACCTCCAGTTGTCAGAGCGAATTGTCTCCTCAAGAAGGTGGATGAAGCTGGTCCACTATACTGCACATCAGGTTTTTAAAATAATGCCGTGGCTCCCTCTGTCCTCCTCCTAAATGGTGGCCCTGAGGCTAAGTTCTGGATTTCAAAAGAAAATCTTCTGGGAAAAAGCTTAGGTTAGTAGAGTTGGTGGAGTCAACAGGCAGCGGTCAGTGAGCTTTCAGCAGCCATGGGGGGCCTCTTGCCCAACCCTCCTTCCTCTCGAATCCTACAATCCCGCCGACCATGTCAGTGCTGGGGACCCCACGATCAGACACCCATTCTCCCCCAAGTTAACCTGCGCATACCCCTGGTAGGAGCCTTAAACTGTAATCATGTTTGCTTTCGTCCAATTCCTTATTGGGGGGAGGGTCTGGGTGTGTGAGGTTGTTGAGGGTTAAAGGGGGGAATGGGGACCCCACCAATGGCCATTTGAATGTCATTCGAATTTCAGTTATCTCCTACAGCAACCCTGTGATGTGAGCAGCATAATGTCCCATTTGCACTTAGAAGCCAAGCGGAAAGAAGGTCAAACTCTTTGCCAAAAGACTGAGCAAGATAGGCATTTTATAAACTGATACCACACTTTAGGAAGGCAACTTAGAAATATTTATTAAAATATAAAATGTTAATATTTTTAATTCAATAGTTATACTTTTAAAAATGTACCTAATACTTGTACAGATATATGTGTAAAATTTCTTTATTAGTGTTTTTTGGTATAGAGAAAAAGGGAAACCAACTCACGCCTACCGATAAACATTATGTAGGTTTTCGAAGAAAGATACACCAACATGGTGTTGGTTGCCAAGAGAGAAAAGGAAATTACAGGGTAGGATTTAATGTAATCCCACTTTTTAAAAACAGTGTATACAGGGGAGCCTGGGTGGCTCAGTCGTTAAGCGTCTGCCCTCCGATCAGGTCATGATCCCAGGGTTCTGGGATCAAGCCCCACATTGGGCTCCTTGCTTGGGAAGCCTGCTTCTCCCTCTCCTGCTCCCCCTGCTTGTGTTCCCTCTCTTGCTGTCTCTCTCTCTCTGTCAAATAAATAAATAAAATCTTTTTAAAAATTAAAAAAATGAAAACTGTATATACATATGATTATATACCTTTAGAAAAGTGGAAGAATACTTTGTCATCAATGGCTACCTTGGGGTAAGAATATCTTGGGGTAGGTGTTGGGGAGACCACTTACCATCGATTACATTTCTGTAGTATGAATATTTTCTTTCTTTTTTTAAAGATTTATTTATTTATTTATTAGAGAGAGAGCAAGTGCATGCAGTGGGGAGGAGCAGAGGGAGAGGGAGAGTCTTAAGCAGACTCCAAGCTGAGCGTGGAGCCCGACGAGGGGCTTGATCCCATAACCCGTGAGATCATGACCTGAGCTGAAACCAAGAGTCAGATGATTAACCGACCAAGCTGCCCAGGTGCCCCACGTTTGAGTATTTTCTGATAAGGAGACCACATTCGCTTTTAGTGAAGAAACAAAGTTTGAATAAAACACGTTTGTGCAAGGTGCCTCACCGAGGGCCTCTGCGAGCCTCACACCTGTGTCCATGGCCAGCCGAGTGTGGTTCGCAGGCCTGGACTGTGTGCTTGGGCCTGGGTGACTGCACAGAGCATCTGGAAGGTTCCAACAGGCCCTGGCAGAGAAGATTTAGCCAGAGGCATTTTCCCTCCGAGAGACGAGGCTGATGGTCAATTGGAACCCAGTTTCCCGATCCCCAAAGTGTGCCTGTGGGCAATGTGAGAAAACAGGACAAAAATAGCATCCGGCTCCAGCAGGAAGGGTTAGGGCAGACCCTGAGAGTGCAGAGGCTGAAACTATATCCCTAAAGACATGGTGAAGAATTGGGGAGAGGGGGAGGGGTTTAATTTTTTCTCCAGAAAAGCAGTGGTGGCTGGAGCAGGTGCAAGATGGCCCTTCTACTGTTTATCTTGGGTAACTCCATGCAGCATGCATCCAGCCTCTGCATGCCCTGCCTGTCCAGCTCGCACCACTATGTGCTCGTTGTACAGAGAAACCCTGTCCCAGCTTAAGCTCTCACTGAGATTCCAAGTGAGATGGTTATGTGGGCTAGGGAAGTAGGGGCCATCCTGTCTTTTGACTCCCATCTTGTGATATAGGCCTTCCCCAACAAAGTATGGGTGTCTCTCCATATTCAAAATAAAAAAATAGCAAAACTCAGCATAGATTGAGGTAGGTCCTGGCTGCTAGATTAAGCAGTCCGCGATTCTGGTTTGCTGATCGGAATATTTTGTTCACACAATGCAAATATCGCAGAGAAAGGCCTAGTTCAGGAAAAGACCCAAGGGGCCGTGAGACAGAAAATGGCAAGGGAGTAGGTGAGGAAGGGCACAATCTTTATTGTGATTTTCCTGTGGGCATCAGGTTGATTTGAGTGAGAAGAACATTTGGATCTGTCACAACCCAACCTGGTGTCCTAGGGCAAGTGATTCTGCCCGGGTGTAGAAAGGAGCAAATGAGCGATTAATGCGAAAAGGTCCAGCACTGGATAAACAGCTGTAGAAATAAGGTAGTATGTTCGTCAGACTGGAAGCCTGAGTAGCTGCAAAGGTTTGGTGCCTATCACTCCCTCACTCAACAGCACTGGGCTTGGAACCAGGCCTGTACGCTGCTTACTCTCCGCGTGATTTTTGGTGCCGCCTTTGGTGCCTGCCCCTTGCTTGCTTCATCTATAAATTAGGAAAATAACAGGATTTGATTTTACACGTATATCAGCCTGTTATATAAAAAGCGCCTTATTACTATTCTGTAATTAGGAAGACACTGCATGTAGCTACTCAGAACACTTTGCGTGCTCATTTTCAGTTTGAAAAATAATGATCACTACCCTTAAGACTCTTGCTCTTCCTCTTCTCTATTCCTTCTTGGTCAGTTCCCGTGGCTCATCTGATTCTGCTAACCCACAAGTGTGGAAGCCAGAGGAAGTTCAGGGCCGTTGATAAGGCATCAAGGTCAAATGGAGGAGGTGTCTTTAGAAGTAAGTCTGGAACACCTGAGCTTTTTCAAGCTCTCGAATTCTGTTGTTAGACGCTTAGAGGACCTGAAAGAATTCATCTTTTTTTGGTCATTGTCTGTGGATTAGACTTTCTACTTTTTAATATTGAAATGTATTTGTATTATTTCTCCCTCTTGGGGTCATATCTGGCTGGTGTGGGGAGGTGGCAGTTGAGCAAGAATCCTCGATCCAATAGCCACCCCAGTGGGCCAAATTACAGGTGGGAAATGGCCCTCCGTATCCGAGGTTCAAAGAAGGAGAGATTAATCTAACGAGGCATACCTGGTTTTCCCAGCATTTCTCCAGGCCAGTGTTTCTTAAATGAAGGACAAGTTTATGGAAGATCATCTTTAATTAAAACCCGCAGTCATTCCCGCGAGGGCTTTGTGCTGTGTTCACCTCTTAAATTATATATTCCAATTAGCAGAGCCCTCCCTCTGGCTTCGAGGTTTTATTATTCACAGGTCTTGCCTCTCTCTGGCAGCTCAGGCTCTGGAAGCGTCTTCTGGAGGACTTCTTCTTGCTGCCTCAGCTTGCATTCTTCTCTCTCCCAGGGAGCCGTGGCTGTGAGCCAGGGAAGGGCAGAGCCTGCTCTCTCTTAACTCCCCACCCCCTGCTCATCACCACCCTACTGGCCATCACTCCTGCCTCTCCCCTGAGTTGGTCTCCACCTGTCTATAGTTTTTTAATGAAGATGTTGACCAGCATTTCCTGCTCTTTCCGGAAAGATGCGATGTTCCCTTTTTTAGCCAGAAAGCCCAAGGCGTAAACGGATTTCTGGGAGAAGAGGTAGAGGAACTTCCTTAATCAAGCATGGACCCTGCTGACTTTTCTTCCTAAAATCAGAAAAAGCCAGTTGATTTCTAAAATCTTCATCACTCAGTAAATTCATCATTGAAAAAGGAACCAGAAAATGTGGAGTTCCTTTCATGTGACCCACATATTAACCCTAAAAGACTTTGGCTTCCTGGAATATCTATTAGGAAGATCAACAGTAATTTTTTTTAAAAGATCACTATAAGAAACTATTTCTGGTGTCCAGAAAAATCTAGGCAATGATATTGGAATACTGATCTCTGTTTATAGCAAGCTATCATCTATTTATCTACTTGTCATTCTAGATAAAATCAAAGCCCTGGCCGACCCATTCCTTTCCCTTTGTAGAGGCAGCTATTAACCTGGATTTTATCTTTACCCTTCCCATGTATGTCTTTATAATTTTACTACTTATGTAAGTTCCATGAATGCTACCACACTTAAAACTTCATATAAATAGTATCATACTCCATTTCTCTATCTGCAATATGCTTTTTTACATGTGAGAATTTCCTGTTTTAATACTCATGGCCACTTCATTTATTCTAAGGGAGGTGTCCATTTGCTCATGCATGTAGGCCAGCTCTGACTTCTAGTGATGAAAAGCAATGCTATGGGGCACCTGGTTGGCTCAGTCAGTTAAGTGTCAGACTCTTGATTTTGGCTCAGGTCATGATCTCAGGGTCCTGAGATTGAGCCCCTCATGGGGCTCCCCACTCAGCTAAGGATCTGCTGGAGATTCTCTCTATTCCTCTCCCCCTCCCACTGCTCGCATGCATGCTTTCTCTAAACACACAAATAAATAAAACATTAAAAAAAAAAAAAAACAGTGCTATGATGGGCTTGCCAGGCAGGGATCTGTATGTGTGACAATGTCCACAGGTGAATTTTAAGATGACCAGAAAAGTTTGAAAAACTCCAGAGCAAACTTTTTCTGGAAAGGGCTAGATCCTATGTATTTTAAGCTTTGCGGGCCACAGAGCTTTTGACAGGTGCTGCCAGTTCATCTCTCCCCACCGCCACTTTCTGTACAACCCTGTAAAAATGTAAAAGCAATTTTCAACTCGAAGGCCATCCATACTATGCCAGCTGGATTTGGCCACCTTGGTGGCATAGTGTCCGGCCCCGGTCTGAGGATTGCTGGGAATGAGACTATCCATGCCTCTAAACTTACTAGATATCATCAAATGCTCAAGGTGATTTTGGAGAAGCACAAAATCTGGCATCTCCCCTTTCTGACTGATTCCCTCCCTCCCTCCCTCTCTTCCTTCCAACATGCTGCTTGCACAAACATTGATCATTTCTTTATACTATGGAACTTCTTGCTTGAGCTCAGATGTGTATTGATTACATTTGATGAATTCTATAGAATTCTAGAGTTCTAGAACGGGGCTTATCCTACTTCCAGAAACCTAGGTGTGGCCTGGGCAGGGGTGCAGTGTGGGAACTGTCTCCTGCCTCTAGGAGGTGGCGCCCCAGAACAGACGCTGTCATGCGGACCATGGGATAGATCGTGCCCATTGGACACATAGCCATAAACGTGCTTGAACTCTCTGGCATACTTAATGGTGCGTAATGAGTAAGGCTTTTGTTTTTATGACTATCTAGGGGGAAGAGCATATGGGGAATGGAGGTAATGCTGGAAGACAAAGAAAATATTAACACAGAACAGTCTTGAAAATATAAAAGTATGACAAGTCTTGAGGGGGTGAGTATGAGATCAATATTTATGATGAATATGTATGGTAAGGAGCTTTGAGAAAACGAGGAAATCCCAGGCTGTGGGCAGTGGGGTGTTGAACAAGCTCACGCCAGTCACACTGGACACTTTTTTTTTTCTTTGAGAGAGAGAGAGCATGCTCAGGTGAGCATGTGGGGGAGAAGAGGGGCAGAGGGAGAGGGAGAGAGAATCTTAAGCAGGCTCCACACCCAGCAGGGAGGCTGACACGGGGCTCTATCTCATGGCCCTGAGATCATGACTGAGCTGAAACCAAGAGTCAGCTTAACTGACTGAGCCACCCAGGCACCCCCCATCACCGGACACTTTTTAAATTATAATTACAATATTAGAGGAATGTTGGCTCTGTTGGATCAGAGAAGAAAGCGTTTTGCTCTCAGAGACAGTCTGTTGGCCTGGATAAAACCTGGCAGCCTGGAAGACCAGGGAAAGGCTAAATGGCCCCGTGGCCCTACAGGTGCTGTGTCATCTGGCTTTGTGAAGGATGTGGGAAGAGAAGGGAGTGGGGTGGAGGCTTTGGGAAGACTCCAGTGATGACTGCTGAGCTCTCTGCTTCGCACGGGGCCCGGAGGAAAGGGCAAGTCACCAGAGGCGACCGGAGGAGCTCTGCAAAAGCAGCAGTTTGGACTCTGTGTTGTGTAGACAGAGATAACTGGAGCGAGTCCCAGACACAGCCAGGAGAGGTGCTGTTGAGCAGATCTGCAGCGGGCTTGTCCACACTCTTGCATCCTGCCCCCCTGCGTGCCTGCACAGGACGCTGGCCCCCACAGTCCACACTCCCCACCCTCTCCTGCCCTTTCTCCATCTGCTGGCACCCGGGGAGGCCCCAGCTAGTGGCACTCCCCCCAGGTGACAGCATGCCTCACGTGCAGAGGGCACACACGTGTCTCTGGAGGCCCATTTCCTGCTCTGGGGTAAGTCAGGCCGTTCCCTCCCCACCTCTCAAATCACACGGTGGCCTGCTCAGCGGGGCTTAGAGACGCCCGCCCCGGGCTCTGTGTAGCCTGGGACAGGAGCTGGCCAGGTGCACTGGGGGGGGGGGGGGTGGAGGGGGAGAGGGGGGCTGAGGAGGAGCCGCCACGCTGCCCCTTTGCTCCCCTGGTCACGGGTCTCCTAAGACATTGCCCGACTGCTGGGACATCGCTCATGCGGACAGCAAGCTCGCAGGGTTGTGTCCCCCTGTCCTCCCCAGGCCACCGCAAGGACAGCCCCGGTGGCAGCGTATTGATTCCCTCCTTGAACTGACTCACGGTGACCTCAGGCCTGCGCCGTCTCTGTTCATCCCGGCTGAAGCCGAGCACCCTCTTTTTGTTGTCCCACGTTGAGGCCAGTGATGCGAAGTATGAACAAGAAGAAATAGTTGCCTAGCGTCTGAAAGAAATATGCCCTTGGCATTTAATCGCTGATATTGGTGTGGCATTTTGGTGCTTAAAACGTGTTTTTATCTGGGTTGTTGGATATGTGTGGGTGAGGCAAGTGTGACTTTTCAAAAGAAAATTTTTTATCGTCACTTCATAGATGAGGAATTTAAAGCTTGAAGAGCATTTCTGAAGAGAATTTTAGGCCTTCCCAGAAACTTCTGAAGTTCCCAGAGCCAGTATGTGATGGATCTGGGACTCAGATCCAGATCTTCAGCCCTTAATCCTGTGATTCTCAAATACTGTCTCAGTCAGGGTTCTTCAGAGAAACAGAACCAATAGGATACATGCAAATTAAATGAATTAATGCATGTGAAGGGCTTAACTCAGTGCCTCCCACATGGAACTACCCAATAAATATTAGCTATGAGTTCTATTATCATTTACACATCAACCCTAAATTATTTTGCTTTGAGCCCCACGCTCTTTGCCTGTAGGAAGTGCAGAGTTGTACAAATTCTTCTTCCTCAAGCATTTTCTACATTCCTAGGTTTCTACTGCTTGCCGTGCCGATCAGAAGCAGTATAATATTTAAATAATTGATAAAATATTACCTATGGAAGAGAATGCCCCCAAATCAAAATAATCAAAAGTAGTCTAGCATATTAGTTTGCTAGGACTGCCATAGCAAGGTATCACAAACTGGGAGGCTTAAATAGAAATCTTTTCTCTCTTAGTTCATTAGGCCAGAAGTCCAGGATCAAGGTGTTGGCAGGGTTGGTTTGTCCTGAGGGATGTGAAGGAGACTCTTTCCTAGCTTCTGGTAGCCTCAGGTGTTCCTTTGGATTATAGGTAGCTGTCTCCTACCTGTGTCTTCACATTCTCATTGTCTTCTTTCCATGTGTGTCTGTCTCTGTGTCCAAATTTCCCCTTCTTATAAGAAAACCAGTCGTATGGGATTAGGACCCACCCTAATGACTTTATCATACCTTGGTCATCTGCAAATATTCTGTTTCAAAATAAGGTCATATTCATGGGTACAGGGGGTTAGGATTTCAGTATCTTTTAAGGCGGGACACAGTCCAAACCATAATACCCAGCTCTCACAGTGGGCTTATTGAATTATAAGCTGTGCTTATGGTCTGGCCATGAGACAGTGCTCTTTACCTGATAAATAAAGAGCTAATTCCAAAGTACACCATGGAATATGCCCAGTGGCTCTAGCCAGGGTGATGTTGGGGGGCCACTATGCTGTTATTTTAACATTCACTGTGGTTACAGTTTAGCATCTTTTTAAATAGCTTATCTTTATATCTTCTGCTCATTTAGTTGGTGGTGCTAGTGCTGAAGGATGGGTTGGGACGAAAATTAGAAACAAAAAGCTATGACGAAGGGCGGGCACCGTGGTACACTATGCTATTAGCTTCAGAAGAAAGAGAGCTCGTGGAAATAATTAGAGATGATGCTAGATAATTTTTTAAAGCATTACTACACGGTTGTTGATTTACATGCTGTGAGAAGTTATTTCTCCCGCTTAACATTTAGTCCCATGTAAGAATTAGTTTTGGTTATTCAAGGCTTTGGGGCTGAATTTCTCCCATGTAATGTTATTGCCGTTTGTGTGTGTGTGTGTGTGTGTGTGTGTGTGTGTGTGTGTGTGTAACGCTGTGAACTCTCCCACCTCTTTCACGAGGATCACCTAATTGATACAGGTATCATATCACAAGAGATCACCCTGAAGCGTAGGGAAGGTGATTGTCCTCACTTTACAGGTGCAGTAACTGAGATACAGAGTAGTGAGAGGCAGGGTCCGAAGGGAGATCCCAGCCCAGACTCACTCCACAGCCGCATGTGGAAGGTTGCGGTAGGTGACAGGAACACACCACTGAGTTCAGGCTAAAGGAACTAAAGTCTCTAAAGCTCTTGAGAAAGAAACATTCTTACTCGTTGAAAAAGATGAAGTTGCCCCATGTTGATTCATTCCCCTGAATACTGTTTCTCCTTGAAGTGGAAATCAGATGCTTGATCATGGATTGTCTTGAGGTCTCATCCTTTCAAAAGTGAGTGGCCGGAAATCAATTGCCTGATTGAAGTCAGTCTTGCTCTGAACTGAACATCTGGCTGGACGGGGCCAGTCCCTCAAGCCAACGTGTTCATCACCTGTTGGGAGTATTTCCTGGTCCAGCAGATCCAGGTGCTCCACGGCCTTGCACACATATCTGTCCATCTTGTCATCATCTTCCTTCAGACAAGATCAGCTGCTTTCCCTTCCCTCTGTGCCTGTCTGGAGGCAACTATGCAGTGCTCAGCCTTGAGATGCTCTTGGGCACAGAGAGAGTTGCTGGTCAGCCAAGAATCCGAAGCAGGGTGGTGCAGAGCAAATCCAATCAAGAGCCTGTCAGTGCTGGGAAGTCTGCTGGATCCAATCAAGAGCCTGTCACGTGCTGGGAAGTCTGCTGGGTGCTGGAGTTCACCGGTGAATGACCGTAATGACCACTATTTTCTGAGGACCTACTGTGTGCCACCACAGCACTAAGCACTGCCCACGTATCACATCATTTTATCCTTATGGCATTCCTGTGAGGCTGGTAGGATTTGTTATGATCTCTTTTCACAAATAAAATTGAGCCTCAGCATTGTTAGAAAACTTGCCCTCAGCATTGTTAGAAAACTATCCAGCCAAAGGTAGGAGAGCCAGGACATTAATCTAATTGGTGTGACTTCAGAGCCATGTCTCAACAGCACTGTGAAAACACTGAGGGGCTTGTAGTCCAGTGGAAGAGACAGGCAAGCCAACAGCATTATGCTAGGACAAGGGCTGTGATGAGGGCTACGGGGACAGAGAGAAAAGACCCTGAATGAGGTCTTGGGGGGAATCATGGAAGCATGTCCTGTGTTGGATTTCTAGCTGTCTGTCCTCATGGTACCCTGTGATGGTTAATTTTATGGGTCAATATGACTGGGCCAAGGGCTGCTCAGATATTAGGTCAAACATCATTCTGGGTGTTTCTGCAAAGGTGTTTCTAGATGGGGTTAACATTTAAATTGGTAGACTAAGTAAAGCAGATTGCCCTCCCTAGGGTGGGTGGGCCTCACCCAATCAATTAAAGGCCTGAACAGAACAAAAAAGGCTGACCCTCCCCAAGTGAGGAAAAATTCCTCCTGCCTGACTGCCTTTGAACTGGGACTTTGGATCTTTTTCTGCCTTTTGGATGAGAACTGAAACTCTGGCTCTTCCTGGATCTCTAGCCTGCTGGCCTTTGGGCAGGAGCTACACCATTGGCTGTCCTGTTCTCGGGCTTTCAGACTTGGACTGGAATGAAACTGTTGGCTCTCAAGGGTCTCTAGCTTGCTGACTCACTCTACAGATCTTAAGACTCATCCACATTCATAATCATGTGAACCAATTACTTATAATAAATCTTTTTATATACATACACACACACACACACACACACACACACACACACACCTTTTATTGCCTATTGGTTCTGTTTCTTTGGAGAACCCTGAATACACACTCTGTCACACCACATCTCAGCATCTCATGACTGCCTGTTTAACTGTGTCTCTTCCCCAGGCCACACACCCTGGGTGGGCAGGGACCAGGTCTACTTGTTCATTGCCATAGCCTTAGCACTTCATGTGGTGTATGTAGGGTAAGTACTAGCAGGATGCCTGTGGATTGACTGACAGAATGAATGAGATGTGGAGACCCCAAAGATGAATGGGAATAAGCCAGGAGAAGGTATAGGAGGTGGAGGGATTAGACGCTGGAGAAGGATGTTCTAGCAGAGGGAACGGGACAACTCAGGTGTCCGGCTGAGAAAGGGTACCCTGAGTCTCGGACATCCGTGATTGGAGGTGTCAGTGAGAGGCAGGAGGGGTGAAGCTGGAGAGTCAGGTCACAATGAGCTTCACATGCATGTCACACCGTTTGGACTTTATCCAAATGGGGAACCACTGAAGAATTTGAGGGTTTGGAATTTATCTTGCGCTACAGCCCTGCCTGAGGTATTAATTCCATCTGGGCCTGGGTTTTGTTGTGGTTGGTTTTGTTTGTTTCTTTGTGTCATTTGACAAATGAGGGAAACATCTGCCTGGACTGATTATGAGAACCCCAAGGGAAGTGCCGTGCTGGATAAGGGGAGGCACGCTGGAAATCTGAAGGGGGCTGGTGGGCAGGCCCCATGTGCCTGTGGGGATGGGGCCCACCTCGCCTTTGGCACATGAGTACAACTCCGAGGCATCCTTCTGCTCTCAAGAGCAACTATCAGTAACATGTGATGAATGAGTCTCCGGTGACATCAGAGAGTTAAGATGTCTTCCTGGAGTACCCAACATCAAGGGAATAATTTCTGTCTTTGGAATGTCTAGATGAATAAATGATGTCTAGGAAGAGTCCCTGGGAAAGAATCACAATAGCGTGAGCAATCGTCTCTGTGTTAAAAGCAAGAACCTTTGAGTTCCAAGTTAAAAAATCTTGGACCCATTTAAGACTCATGTGTCTTCATGTGCCAGTTGGTATTTATCCACGCTCATACTATATGCAGGTCAGCTGCCGACAAGACCTTTTCATTGGTCACATGTACTCCTGGGTATGGGAATATGTGGAGGATAAGTAGATTAAATAAATATTGCAAAGCCTTCCAAACCCCAGTTTGCTCCCAGGGGAACGTATTCTATTTTTCCGAGCTTACTAGAGGAAGAGAGGCAGACTGATTTTCCTAGCAGTATGGTGGACAGAAAAGGATGGATAGGGTTTTGTTTTTGGTCCTGGGATGATAAAATGGTAACCAATGCTTTAAAAATGCCAGTGGCTTGCACAGCCTTAGCTGATGGGGATTCCAAAGAGCAGGCTGGGTTTTTTTAATTTGGGGGCCTCCTTGGGAACTTGGACTCTGTTTTTACACTTCTGTGGGCATCAAAAGAATCCAGCATGACTCATATAATCTGAATGTGCGGACCATCTAGGATGGAAACGCTACCAAATGAAGACAGAAAAGTATTGTCTAGCCTAAGGGCAAAGTTTTTTTTTTTTAAGCATATTTATTTAGTTTTTAAAGTAAGCTCGCCACTCAGTATGGGGCTCAAATTCACAACCCAGAGGTCAAGAGTTGCATGTTCTTCAGCCTGAGCCAGCTAGGTGCAAAGTGTTCTTTCCTTTCCCCTTTTCATTTGCTTTCTTGTGTATTACTTTCCTTTTCTTCCTACCTTTCTTGTCCTCTCTTCACTCTTAAACTGGTCCCCCCATCTTCCCTGAATTCCTATTGCTGTTGTTCTCATTTCAGGACAGCAAGGGTGAGGGCGCTGCGAATAAGCAGGTATATCATGAAGTGGCGGCTACTCGCAAATCAAGTTTATCCATCTCCTTGTCCAGTGACTGCCACATGCTCAGGGAATAGTCCCTTGTTTCCAATGGCTGGGGAAGCTGAATAAGCAGGTTGGTGACAGTGACAAACTACGACAGAGATTGAGTGCAAAACTGTGAGTATGGCCCCCAAGTGCTGTAGGAATTCAGAGAAAGTAGAGATGAACAAGAAAGCCAATTTTGGTGGGCAAGGAGGCCCACTCAAGGTGTTGGGGATTAAAATGAGCAAAGACAGAGAGGTGAGGAATCATGAGAAGACCAAGCTGGCTGCAGTGGAAGGGGGTAAGCCCTAGCAGGTGCACAAGCAGAGAACGAAGCAGGCCTAGCAGCAGCTGATACTAGTCTACATGGAGGGGGTGTGCAACCCCACTTCTGAAGCCTATCCAACTCTTGCTCTGTCTTTTCTGCTCCTCCATAACTGTATTTAGATCTCCTGTTATAACACTAACTGGTTGCATCGTAATGTACCATCTGTCATTATTTTTCTGCGTATCCAAATGTAGTTATCACCCATAAGGTCCTGAAAGGAAGGGCTATCAGAGTGATCTGTGGCACAGAGAAGGTGCTCAGTACAGATGGATTACTGTCTATACCCTCACAGGTAGCACAGGTGCTGTCATACGGTGGGCATTCAGCATATCTCTACTGAGAGTTGGGGTTCAGTTGCAGATAACAGAGTCCACTATAGCTATTTTAAGTAGAAAGGATTTAATACAGAGCATTAGCTGTTTACAAAACTGTCAGAAGGGCTCAAGAAGTGGGATTGTAGGCTGGGCCCCCAGAACTGGCTCTCAGGAGAGCAGGAGTATAGGACAGAGCCACTAAGGGAACTTCAGGAATCTGGGGTTCGGCAAACCACTGTAGCAAATGCAAGGCTCCAGGTCTTATCCCTTAGTCATACTCCAAGGATCAAGAAGTAGCCATTGCAAATCCTGGTTCCAGAGACCTTGATCCTGGGATCAGAAGCTACCATCCAACCTGTTGGCTGCAAAACCAAACAATGCCTATAAGCCCTGCCTGCCCCGTATACACCCCCCCCCCCCTTAACTCAGGTCTTTCTTCAAGGTTGCATGAGTGCATTGAGTGAATTCCAATCCTTAGGAAGCCCTAGTTGCAAAGCGTCTGAGAAATTCTGCTTATAATCTGTTCAAAATGACTCTAATATACGAAAGTCCTTAGAAAAATGTTGGAATAAGGAGCTACCAAATGACCATTTCTACTTCACTAAGTCTCTGAATATTCCTTTGTATATGCTGTTAAAGCTCAATGCTGGGAGCTGGCAAGAGGGAATATTCTCATCAGCTTCCTATTTGAAGCCTGTGTGATTTAATAGATCTACCTAGAAAGATCCAAACTCTTACTCTGTCCCCTGTTCCCAATTTGTGCTCAAGGCAACTACAGTTTGGAGAAATGACTTGCTAAACCAGTGTGAGGCAAGTCCCACGATGATTTCTGACAATGGCCACTTTAATGGGCCAGAGACAGAATCAGATGGGCCAAAGGCAGCCCATTCATCTCTCTTTCTTTGTCTTCAAATCTTGTTCCCAGACCCCTCGCCAAGACTGGATGGTTGATGATAGCTCTCAGTAAAGCTGAGAGTTCTCAAACTTTATACATATTTTTTTAATTTAAATTCAATTTAGTTAACATATAATGTATTATTAGTTTCAGTGTTAGAATTTAGTGATTCATCAGTTGCATATAACATCCAGTGCTCATTACATCAAGTGCCCTCCTTAATGCCCATCACCCAGTTACCCCATCCCCCCCACTCCCTCCCCTCCAGCAACGCTCAGTTTGTTTCCTATTTAAGAGTCTCTTATGGTTTATCTCCCTCTCTGTTTTTACCTTAGGTTATTTTTCCTTCCCTTCCCCTATATTCATCTGTTTTGTTTCTTAAATTCCACATATGAGTGAAATCATATGATATTTATCTTTCTCTGACTGACTTATTTTGTTTAGCACAATACTCTCTAGTTCCATCCACATCGTTGCAAATGGCAAGATTTCATTCTTTCTGACAGCTGAGTAATATTGCATTGTGTGTATATATACCACCTCTTCTTTATCCATTCATCTGTCGATGGACATCTGGGCTCTTTCCATAGTTTGGCTATTGTGGATATTGCTGCTATAAACATTGGGGTGCAGGTGCCCCTTCGGATCACCATGTTTGTATCTTTTGGATAAATGCCTAGTAGTGCAATTGCTGGGTCATAGGGTAGCTCTATTTTCAACTTTTTGAGGAACCTCCCTACTGGTTTCCGGAGTAGCTGCACTAATTTGCATTCCCACCAACAGTGTGAGAGGGTTCCCCTTTCTTCGCATCCTCACCAACATTTGTTGTTTCCTGACTTGTTAATTTTAGCCATTCTGACTGGTGTGAGGTGGTATCTCACTGTGGTTTTGATTTGTATTTCCCTGATGCTGAGTGATGCTGAGCATTTTTCCATGTGTCTGTTGGCCATTTGGATGTCTTCTTTGGAGAAAAAGGTTCTCAAACTTTCAAGAGGGCTTCTGGAAGCCTGCATTTAATGGGATTTGTAAGTGTGGCTGAGTCATACTTCATCAGCCTCTGCTTCCGTACCTAGCTCCAGGGCCAGGTAGGTTTCGTGTTTAGACATATTCCTGAGGGAGGGCAGCTCCACCCACGTGGTGGTGGAAGACTTCTTGAGGCTGGATTCCAACTGCCTCCATGCCTGCCACAACAGAGCACCTGCCGCTGAGTTAACTCATTTGCATAGCACGGCGTGACGCTGTCCCAGGCCCAGAACAACATGGCTCCTTCTTTCTGACGATAAAGGTATTAAATGCTTTTCTTAGAACATGGAAAATATGTCTAATAGGAAGAAAGAGAAAACTAATTTATAATTGTACCACCCAGTAACATTTGGGCGTTTTTTTTTCTCAGAGCCATGGGATTTTAAAAACAATCCAATGAGACACATGTACGTATATCTGAGTGAGGTCTTCATCGTGTGAATGCGGATCTTTCCTCTTATAGAGACATCACCAGGCAAACATCACCACTTACCCTTGCAATAGTCATCACTCTGAGAAAATTCTTTTTTTACAGCTAACTGAAAAAAGCTGGTATAGTTATAGCCCATATTTTTAGGCGATCGCCCGTGGTGAATAGATAACATTTGGCCCTCACTCTCTGGAAGACACAAAGAAAGGCCCACAATCTTCTCCAGTCAACGGAGAAGCTGCTTGGTAGAGTTGTCAAGGGGCTGACTGGTGTCTGGCGGGTGCGAGGAAGTGCCTTGAATGAATAAGGGCTTTTTTGTTCTCTCCAAAGTGTGTGGACAAAGGGTGTGCTGAACGGGCAGCATCTCCATAACTCCCTTGACATATGTCCTGACTCTGCTAGCCCGCGGAAAGTTAGCATATGGCTTTCCTTCTCTTTCCCCAGGGGAAAACAGCAGGCCGGGCCATGTCTGCTAGCCTGCAGCCCTCGTTCTGGAAAAAAGAGTGTCTGGCTTCGCTGCCCATAAATACCCTTCTGAGGGCTCCCAGCGGGTCTGGCCTAGCTTGACCCCATTGTGGGTGAGACAGAAGGCCAATGCTGGCTGATTCCTAGGCTGAGCAGCCCACCCTGACCGCAGCTGAGGTTTGGGTTTGGATTTGGGTGGAGGTTAAATTTAGCCTCACACATCTCTGGCATCACACTTGGGTGACTCAAAAGGGCAAATCGGTCCTAAGATGATTCGCTCAAGGGGAAAGCCAGATCCGTTTTCTCTCCTTGGGCCGGACAGTCTGCAGAGACATGAAAGGTTTGAAATGCACTGGCCTCTCAGATCTTCCGGCGGACGGGCACCGGCTGGGCTGGGCTGGTGGCAAAAGCAGCATCTCAGCGCTTTCTAGTCTCCTGTTCCCCTCTCCACTTGGATCCCCAGCTCCACCCTGTGCTTTTCCCTTTCATTGCTGACACCTGAGAAGCCTCCAGGAAACGTGTCCCGGAGAAGTGAACTCAGAAGGAAAGCAGGGAGAGAAGAGGGAGGTGTTAAGATCCGAGGTTTTCAGGTCAGATTAGTGTGTGAGCTTCAGCCTTTTCTGAAGTGAAGCTATGGGGCAGACGCGCAACCTTCCATCTGTTCTGGTGATACGCCAGTCTTGTGTTGATGGCTGGACCTTGGCAAAGAACACGTGGATATGACAACGTTGCTTCCCCGTCCCACTCAATAGCAAGCAAACTGAAAGCACTTTCTACCCAAAATCAACCAGTGAAAGAGAGGGTGTGATGTTGTGATTTATTAATAAAAGTTATGTATTTGGTCTTCGTCCCTGTTTCTGGCACAGAGCTCCTAAAACCCTTGAAAGTTCCTAAGTGATGAGAGCAATAAAGACCTCTCTTGTTTTATTGATGACTCTCTTTTGGAAAGCAGCCCCCACCCCTCCGCAGGTAACCACGAGGATGGGGGTTGGTGGCCAGAGGAACCAGCGGTGGGATTAGAGGGTCAAAACCTTCAGTCCTGCCCCCAACCTCGGGGATGGGAGAGGGGCTCAAGGTTGAATCAATCATCGATGGCTAATAATTTAATTGATCATCTCTATGTAATAAAGCTTCTATAAAAACCTAAAGGACAGGGTTTGGAGAGCTTCCAGACTGGTCAACACAAGAAGATGCTGGGAGAGTGCCCCGGAGAGGGCATGAAAGGTCTGCCCTTTTCCCCTTACCCTGCCTCATGCCTCTCTTCCATCCGCTATTCCCGAGTTACATTCTTTATCATAAACCATTCATCTACTAAGTAAAATGTTTCTCTGGGTTTTGTGAGCCGCTCTAGCAAATCAATAGAATCCGAGGAGGGATCATTGGAAGCTCCAATCCATAGTTGGGCAGTCTGAAGCACCAAGTGATTACCTGGGCTGCAATTGGCCTTTGAAGTGGGGGGGGGCGGGGCTGGGGGGCTGTGTTGTGGACTGAGTCCTTAACCTGTGGGATCAGATGCTATCTTTGGGTAGATAGTGTCAGGCTTGAGTTGAATTGTATAAGACGCAGCTGTTGTGGGAGAGTTATTTGTCCATGGGGAGTCCCTGTGCCCACCCCCACACCTTAGAATTGGGTGCAGAATCTTGGAAGGCTAACAACTATGTTTGTGGTGAAATAATTTCAGCACTTCCCAATCTTTCCTGCATCATGGCATGAAGAGAAAAAGATATTTAATGACACTCTGGAGCAAACAGGACGAGCAGAAGGCGAGGCCACCAGGAGATGAGGCCTGTAACCCACCAGGACAATACCAGGGGAACGTTCTGAATTCCATGAGCCCAGTCAGCTGTGTTATCTGGCGCTATCTGAGGGAGGTTCATTATGGAGCAGCTTGAAATTCTTCTAGAGATTGATGTTCACATGATTGATTCCTCTCTCCCTTACCTCCATTTGCTCCTCTTTGATTGATTGATTGATTGATTCTTTCCATCATTAATCAAAATCTGTCTTCAGGGAATCGCAGGAAAAAGGCCCATTAAGCAACCACAGTGTGGTGTAAAAATGTATAAAGAGAATGGTCAGGGTATGTTGAAACATGTTTCTAAATCAGTTTCTTTCAAGCATGTGTTTTATATCAGAATAACCTGGAGTCTTTAGAGATGTCACTTCTGACCTTGTTCTCAGATTCCTGGATGGAGATCAAGGATCTGTAGTCACCACACCCCCAGGAAGTCCTCAGTTCATGCTTCGGGAAACCTGCTCAAACAGTGGCACCCACTGTCTTTCCTCCCTTTATTGACTGAATTTCAGGATGCTCAGAGTCACACTGTATTTCTAGGCATCATTTGACGTTTACCTTTAACCCTCTTCTGTCCGGACCTGCGTTCTTGTTGTTCAACACCAAGTATTTTCAACACCAAACATTTCTAACCTTTCTGTTTCTCAAACAGCCCCCAGTGTCAAGCCAGAACTTCAAGCGTGAAAGGGTTTTCGGGCTTTGGTGTCGCTGCTCTCCAGGACCGTTTGAAGGGTCTAGGCTGTTCCAAGGGCCGGGGGCAGATGCACTGATCAGTGTTGTCTGCACCTGGTCTGCTCTAGCTCTGGAAATGGTTTGTCTGAAAACAAGCTATGAGCTTTGTGTGCATGAAGAACATGACTGCATAGTGTAAAAAAAAAAAAAAAAGACTCTTTGAACTTGACCGATACCATGGGAAAAAGCTGGATGAAGAAAACAAGGGCATGATTGAACACATGCTTTGGGCTGTTGCAGGGGGCCTGCTGTCTTCCAGCTGGGTCTGGGGACACCTTCCCACTTACTTGTCCTGGAGGCCTGGCACACACTTGCAGGCATGTCCAAAACCTTAAGTTCTTTACCTTCATTAAATAGTAGGATGACCATTTCATTGATGTTCATCCAGACACTGTGCAGAGAGAAGAGGGTGCTGTTAGCGACCCTGGAAAAACATACACGAGACTATACTGGGCACCCAACCGAATGCCCACTTCCTTAAGAGGAGGAAATGGAGATTGTCAGTGTAAACGGATGCCAACTCTGTGGTTTGAGCCAGTTTGATTGTAGAAGTCTGGCCGACCTGTCCTTCCCAGCCTGGGACAATGAGGCGCAGCTGCAAGCTGTGTGACCTTGGGAGACCCTCTGGCCTTTGTGGGCTCATCTTCTTCTGTCAAAGGAGCTGAGCCCTCACCCGGGGCCAGTTCTGCACCAATTTGTGAAGGGTGCACCTCTGGCTATTGTTACCCATTTCAAAACTCCTTTCAATATACAAACCAACTCGATTACAAATCAAAGACTACTTAACTGTGGACACATTGCTTCTCTAGTGTATTATATCCTTCGTGGTCTACATGTCACTCTCCTCGAGCACATCGTAGGTCCCTTTCCCAGAGGCTGGGAGCTGGAGTGTCCATCTAGCGGGGGATGCTGTACAAGTGAGTTATAGCAACTGAATTGAGCTCATTAAGTTCTGGCAATAGTCATGAGGCTAAAAGAAGCTCTTTCTTAATGGTGGCAGGAGCCTGGGATCCCCTCAGTTTAGAGTGATAAGAATTTTTCTGAGTTTCCTTCTGCTGCCATCTGAGACAGCACCTGCTATTGAAGGAGGGGTGGGATGCCGCAAATCGTACCAGACAGCACATGAGTCACTTGGAGGGGTTTCCCGAGCCCTGGAGACAGACAGCCCATCAGCCCTAGAACGTGGAGAGAAGAGGCTTTAGGTATGTTGCTCGCTAATGAGTTGATGAGATTCAGTGTTTCTTTAGGACCATCCATTAAAAGAGAAGGGGGCACTATGGGGATGAAAGGTAGAGCGCAGGGCATATAGTCAATGATATTGTCACAAGTTGCATGGTGACAGACGGTGAGGACACTGGTGGTGAGCACAGCATAACGCGTCGCTCCATTGTACACCCAAAGCTAATGTAACATTGTGTGTCAACTGTATTTCAATAAAATAATAATAAAATGACATAAATAAAATTAATTAAAAAAAAAAAAAAACCAGGCGTGTGTAATCTGGCCTGCGAGCGGAATCCGGCCTGATGTGTGTTTCTGTAGGGTCCTGAAGCTAAGCATCGTTTTTCCATTTTAAATGGAAATACCCACAAATAAAGTTTTATTGGAACACGGCCACGCCCATTTGCCCACGTGTTGTCTCTGCTGCTTTCTGCTCTGCCACACAGCAGTTGCCAAGAGCCCCTGAGACCCTTTGCTGCTTGGTGCGCTATAAATTGGAGTGATGCCGTTGTAACTCAATGGCGTTTGGGGTGCCACCCCTTCTGTCATACTAGGTCATTTCATTTTATTTTTTATGACCAACTATTCCAAAGACCTCAAAGTACAGAACACAGGAGAGGAGGTGAGTAAATCTGAAGCACTAGGCTCCAACTCAGGAGTTGCTGAGGATGATTTCGCCGACAGTTGTAGACCAAAGAGCCCCACAATTTACCTTGGCTCTTTTGATTTTTAAACCCATGCTGGGGGTTGGTGATTGTGAGGGGGTGGAATTTGGCTATACAGCCGCACCAGATTCACCTAATAGTTGTTTTCAAATACCGATTTGGTGTTCCAAAATAACTCTCCTAGCTATTTTTCTCGAAATCCACTTTTGTTAATGGACAATTTTCTCTCTTTTATATAACTATAATATATAGAGATATGCATAGCTATATATATTTATATACAAATATTTTTATTTATAGTTATATAACAAGGATACATGATATCCTTGATTTTGCCCCTTGCCCCCCAAAACCTAAAGTATGTACTCCTTGGCCCTTTACAGAAAAAGTCTGCCTACCATAGCTCACAAAGTTCCTGTCTATCTCTAGAAAAGTTCAGAATCCTGGCGTTCATTGGCTTTGTGGCTGAGCCCAGCTGTGCTCCAGGCTGATCTTGCCCGAGTTCCCAGGTGTACCCTGGGCTGCAGCCACTCCAGTGATGTGCCCTGTTCCCTTTCACTACCCTGCCCAGGTAGGGGCTGCTTTCTGGGACCCCAGTGTCCTGTCCCATGATGACTGCTGGGGCAGGGAGGGCACCTTTTCCCTGGCTTTATGTTTCCACGAGAGTAACAAAGAACAGCTTATACCCGTTGAACACTTACCAGGTAGCGGGGACTGTTCCAGCTACTTTGCTTGTACTATCTAATTCAATCTCAACCCCCTGAGGTATATATTATTACCACCTCTATCTTACAGATAACAAAACCAAGACTCAGAGAAGGTAAGCAAGCTGTCAAGGTCACACAGGCAAAAAATGGCAAACCCAGGCTTGGAGTTCAAGCGGCTTGGCTCCTGCATCCATGTGGCTGGCTGCTTTGCCAAAGGGCCTCTCCGGAAACATGTCTGGTCTCTTGCAGCCTTTCTCTGACCCTGCAAGGAGGCCACAGTCATGACCTGAATGGAGGTCATGATTATTACTACTGATAAGCAGTAAACATAATAATAGCTATCATTGTTGAGCAAATATGATAAGCACCATGCTAGATGTTTCATACTTGTAATATTTAATTCTTACAACTCTGCAAGGTAGATCATTGCCAAAGGTCATATGACTAGAGACCCAGAGAGGTAAAGCAACTTGCTCAAGATCACAAAGCTGTGAAGGCCTGGACCTCAGCAGGGGGTCTAATTCAAGTTCACCCTATTCCTACTGATTCTGCACTGATTCCCATCTTAACTTTCTGCTTTTCTTCATTTTCTGCTTCTGTAATTAGCTGAGTCTGAGAAACTGATGTGAGAAAGGACACAGTATTGGCCAACAGAACACAGCAGATGGACCAAGGTTCTGTTCTTTTTTCAAAAATAAGATTCCATTTTTGTCATCTTGCCCTAAAGAATGCTGACTCTAAACTATTTCCGAACATTTTACCTGAGTCTTCACTGATAAGACTTACTGTGCTTTCTTGATTTTAATATGCATATTTTCCTACATTTTAACATCCTTTAAAATTAGAAAGTCTCTGACAATTGCATTCAACCTGGATTGACATCAAGCTTATTAACAGGGGATCTGCAGATAGTTCTATTTACAGTTGTCTCAATTGGGGGTCCTACCTGCTTGGGTTCAAATTCTCCAGAGAATATTTTTCCCCCCACCTTCACCCAGTGCAAGTTGAGACTTGTGAGTCTTCTGCTGCTTTTTGTGTCACGGATTTATTTTCATTTACTCCTACACTGAAGGCATAGCCTTTGGTAGACCAGCTTTATTTGGAGAGTCTCCCAATATTGGCCATTTTTTTCTTTCTTATTGTTATATAAAACAAAAATGTATCTTACATAATCAGTGGTATTTTAGATCCAATAAAATACAGTGTTTATTGAGGCCTGATGTTAGTTTCAAGCAGTGTGGTAACCAGTCTTCATGATGCCCCTCCCTGTCCCCTATGATTCTTGCCTCCTGATAGTTATGCCCTTGGGGGTCCCCCTCCACACTGAATAAAGCTGACCTGTGCAACCAGTTGGAGCTTATGGAAATGACAGAGTGTGACCTTCAATGCTGGGCCATAAACGAACTGGCTGTTTCTGTCTTGTTTTCTTTTTTTTTTTAAGATTTATTTATTTATTTATTTGACAGAGAGCCAGAGAGGGAACACAAGCAGGGGGAGTGGGAGAGGGAGAAGCAGGCTTCCCGCTGAGCAGGGAGCCTGATGCGGGGCTGGATCCCAGGATCCTGGGATCATGACCTGAGCCGAAGGCAGATACTTAATGACTGAGCCACCCAGGCGCCCCCTTGCCTTGTTTTCTTTTGGATGACCCATTTTGGAAGAAACCAGCTGCCATGTTGTGAGGACTCAAGCCGTCCCATGGAGAGGTCAGTGCAAGCAGTTAGGATCTTCTGCCAACAACCAGGTCTAACTCGTTAGGCTTTGTGAGTGAGCCAACTTGAAAGCAGATCCTCCAGCCCCAGTCAAGCCTTCAGATGACCACAGCCCTGGTCAACATCTTGACTGCAACCTCGTGAAAGACCCTGAGCCAGAACCACCTAGCCAAGTCACTTACAGAACTGTGATTCACAGAAGCTGTGAGACTGTAAGTATGTATTGTCTTAAGTCACAAAATTTTGGTGTAATTTACTATATAGCAATGACAACTAATACAAAAGCTAGACAAATATATTTTGAAACAAAAAGTTTTACTTTGTCTTTTCAAAAGTAGTTTTCAATTCCTTGTTTTCTAATGAATCCTTTCCACATTAATGAAGGAATTTCTATTATTTTCAGGAAAATTGAGATCTAAAGAAATATGAGTATTTGCTATGTCTAATGTAAAGGCAAAGACTTGCAAGTAATATCATGCTTTATGCGTGCCTCAGATTTTATAGTTTTATTGAGAGGTTTTTCTAATTATGATGTAAACAGGAATAGAATACATGTTACTTTTTTGAATGGGGAAGTATTGGTAGGATTATCTTTGATCCAGGAGGAATACATTGCTTGTTAAAATGTGCTTAATTATCCTAAAATGAGGGGACACCAGCTAAAGAGCTATGTTAGGTTACTCATAAGTATTAAAGAGACCTGATTCCTCGTAAAAAGCTATGTGTTTGGGTATACTGTAGCACTGCCTTCGGGTTTGCTGAAACTTAGATTTTAATGACTATTTGATTAATATACCCTTTGGAGAGATTCTTGGTTTTTGGTGTAGCCTTGAGAAAAGCTGACTTGTGCTGTCTTGTGCCCTATACCTGTACAAAATCTATTGAAATAGATTAATATTATTTTCCTCATTGGTATTCCAATGGATTGTTTTAACCTGCATTTTGGTTTTAACCTGCATTATTACTGTCAATTGTTATACAAATCCAGTAGTTCCTAAACTTTGCTTCTCATCAGAATTACCCGTGGAGTTTATTTTGTTTTTTAAGATATAGATACTGGACCTCATGCCTGATTTCCTAAATTAGAATCACCAAAAGTGAGACTTGGCTACCTATTTTTTTAGTTAACAAACTCTCCAATTGATTCTTTCAGATTTATTCCAACATACAGTGCATTAAAACCCACTGGGTTCACTTCCTGCCCATCCATTTCCGTCTTCCACCTCACTCTCCAAGTCTGCAGGAAAGAGAAGATGCAGAGGAGTATTTGCTAGAAGAAAGCTTGGAGATCATCTGGTCCATACTCTCCCATTTTTCAGGTTTTCCTCAAACCTATACTTCATGAGAGGAGTGAAGTGACTTGCTTTCTTGGGAGTTTTAGTTATTCTATTAGTATTACGACAACATAGTTGGAATTTTAAAAGTTAGTAAAAACAAATACAGCAACACTGATTGCTATTATCTCCATTCTAGGGGAGAGATGCCATTTATGTTTTAGACAGCAAAACTGTCCAAAGTCTTCTCATCTTGCAAGTGATTCCATGATGGTTTTCTTGAGGAGACTTTTCTAGTGGTGAATATAAGTTGGAATGAATATATATATTTAAATTTAGATTAGGTAAAGAATATAAATCTAATTTTTAGATTGGATTAAAATATTTTTAATCCAGAAGAAAATACAATAGTTGACCAGCTGTAAGAGGCTTAGATAAAAAAACCCAAGCTTTTTCTACATTACAGGCAGCAGGATTTCTGGGTTAGGGTCTCACAGCCTGAGAGAGAGGAGGTAATTGGTAGGAACTTAAAGGAAAAGTCCACAGGATCCCTATGAATGTCAGCAGGAAAGCCATAAATGGAAGGAATGCCCATGAGAAAGTCTGTGTGGCAAAGGTGGCTGGGGAAATTCAGGACTGAGGTGTCTCTCAATTTTATGTCCATGTGAATTGTTCTAGAATTCTCCCTCCATCATCCCAACCAACCATCACTAAACTGTGTCATACACACAGTAATCTTGTGTTGATGGTGCTTTGGGGGAATAAAGGAAGAGGGAGAGCATAGGGTGAAGTGATGGTGCTTGAGGCCGGAAAATTCAGTGGAAAAGGTAGAGGAGGGAGGAAGGGAGGGAGGGAGAGAGAGAGAGAGAGAACACCAAGAGGAATGTAATCCTTCTGAGACTCCCAGGGGACTGGGTTTCATCATGAATGCGGAATGGGTTTGAGCTATTTTGCTTGGATGTTAAAGGAAAGGGTGACCCCCCCCACCCCCAGAACAAAGACTTTGGAACTGATATCTCAAGCAGACACTTAGATTGCATCGTAAGTTTCTTATCAGATGGGAGAATTTATATCATGCCACAAGCATTCCTGCCACATAGAAACCTTGGGCCTTGATGGGCATTCCCCTCCCCCAGAGGCTGAGACTTCCCTCTTTCTCGTATGTATCCAGCTGTTCTTCAGACACTGTTTCAGTGCTCCCCAAAGAATAAAGTCACAAGTGCTTCATCAAAAGGAAGACAGGTTCACAATAGCTGGGACCAAATGCTTAATTTAACCCTCAGGAAAGGGCTAGAGTTGTCAAGGGAGAACTGTGAGACCCCCCCCACCCCTGGCTTTTCCCAGCTTTTGTATTCTGTGATCCTTAGAGGGGCCAAACCCTGGTTTTGTGCAGCGATGAATAAAATGGCCTGGCTGGCTGTCAGCTGGGAGAGAACTTCCAAGGAATTGGCTCAATTTGCATGTGTAATGTGTTCATATATGCTGTCTGCATATAGATTGTATAATATCCATGACATACAGAGAAGGGCTTTGAGTTCCCAAGAAAGAAAGAAGCTCGGAAGTAAATATTTCTAGGGTAGCACAAATAAGGATAGAGATTCTGGTCTCACCCTCTACTGCCAGAGGACATTTTGGGAGCCAGGGAGGCACACATGAAGACAAAGGAAGTCATTCCCATAGTCAGGGCCCCAACCTGAAGCTCAGAGACGGAGGGGGGTTGCTTGGCAACAGCAGAGCCTTCCTATCTTTCCAGTCACCCCTGTGGAGAGCGCGACAAGATGGCTCTCTCTCTCTCTCTCTCTTTTTTTTTTTTTTCTTTCTTCCCTGGACTTTCATTGTTCACTTAATTTCATATGAAATTGTTGGGAATCCGATGTGATTTGTTTGAGGCTTCATAGGAATGCCGGTGGCATCTTTCTTCATGGAGAACCTGAGCCCCGAGGAGCTGAGTCTCATGTCCCTGAAGCTTTCAGTTGCACTTACAGGTTTGCCAATTCCTACTGTGGACAAAATGGGATGACAAAAGCTCACAGCTAGGAGAAGGGAGGTGACATGGTCCTGAAAGCCAGCAGAAACCGCAGATAATGGATTTCCTAATGTATGTGACCATTCCTGATGTTTTAGAGAATCAGGCATTGGCTTCCAGGCCTGGACTCACCCCTGATTATCACTTTGCTCCTGCCCTTTCACTTTCAGCCTCTACAGGGTGGGAGTTCCCACCTGCCCCTGGTGTACTGCTGAGATTTGGTGCAAGAGTGAAGGAAAACTCACTGGGTTATAACAGCTCTTGAGGACCAGACGATAGCTTAAAAACAATTCTATATATCTTTATAGGTACCCACACTGAGTTTTTCACATATTAGGTCCTCAAAAAATATTCATCTTGTTGAGTAATAAAAAGCACCTCTATGACTGTGGCACTGCCCTGTACTTGCCTTTCCAATTACATTGTGCCATTTTGCTTGGATAGTAAAGGTAAGGGTGACCCCTCCAGGGGAAAGACTTGGAATGTAATAATTGACTTGGACTGTAGTATTTGGATTGCATCATACAACATTTTCTATGAAACGGAAGACTTGAGATCATGGCATGTGCAGTCGTGTAGACGAAGGGGTCTGGATAGGCACTCACCCCTTCTTGCGGGTGGAATACTGGAGTACTCAAGGGTCAAATGGGGTCCAATGCTCCCAGTTGCTTCAAGTGTTATGGAAAAGGGCATTCATTGTGCTTTCTTAAGAGTATTTTATGGGGAAGAGAGGTCCTTCATTTCCTTGAACCTTTCAGATTTGGGCCTCAGGAGAAGGGTAGAGCTTTCCTGGGGAGAGAGGCGATGCTGCTGACTGCTGGGCATTTGCTGCCAAGAAGGGAGCCAACGAAGGGCAAGAGGCCCCGTCAGAAGCATCTGACTTGGAACTGAGTGAGTCGGTGGGATTGGATGGGAGACCCTATGCCGTTGGGGTGGAGGGGACATTTGCATTAAGCCTTCTAGTTTGTATTCCTAGTAGTGTGACCCAGCAACTTTTAAAAATGTCTCTCTTTTTCTCTTGTTTTAAATTATAATGTTTTTCTCTTACAAGATCCAAACCATAACAACAACAACAAAAAAGTGAGCATTTATCTTTTACCTGTGCCTCTGGTCTCTGAGTCTTATGAAATCTGCCCTAAACGCACCCAGAGGAGAAGCAAAGATGCCATTTGCTTCCTCCTCAGAGTGGACCAGCCTCATTCCAGGACCTACACATCCCAAAATGCCCAGGCAGGGTCAGAGGTTAGCCAGAGGCAATTGAGCCAGATCCCCATCTTTGTTCATTCTGATGAGAATAGAGCATTTCTCTGGTGTGTGGTTTTCTTTTCTTTTCAGATGGTGGTGGCTGTAAATTTTACATTTTGGAAATGGCTTTTCTAGGAATTTTTTTCTGGTCATTCTACATCTTGAGCTTCAGGAAAACTTATGTAATGATGACTTATGTAAAGCACACTTCTCTGGTATTTTCTCCTAAAGACTGACAGCACCAAGTCTAAATTTATGAAAGCTAAAGCTTACAAAGAATTAACTCATCTCTTTATAAAAACTAAAAATTGATCCTTTAAAATTGCCACAGAACATTCCAGTGCTTTTCCAGAGAAAAAGAAAGTCACTATGTGGAAGGTCACTGTTTAATCTGGTAATCTATTGGAATGGTGGTGTCATTTCTAAATGTGTAGGGGGGTAGCAGGTGCATAATCAAGCAAGGAAGTGATTTAGAGGTGAGACTTTGGGAAGATAAATACTCAAAACATAATTTTATTATTTCTATAACTTATTTTATTTTATTCTTTCCAGGTTCATTGAAGAATAATTGACAAATCGAATCAGACTATATTTAAAGTGTATAATGTGATGATTTGATACGTCTGCATTGTGAAAGGGTCCCCCCATTAACACATCCATCACCTCACATATTCACCTTTGATTTTTTAAAAAGATTTAATTTTTTGGTGAGAACACCTAAGTTCTACTTTCTTAGCAGATTTCAATTATACAATGCAGTGTTCTTAATTCTAGCCACTGTGTTAAACATGAGATCCTCCAATTTTATTCATGTTATTATTGAAAGTTTGTACCCTATGACCAACCTTTTCTTACTTCCCCCAGCCTACAGTCCTTCGCAACCACTTTTCTACTCTCTGTTTCTAGGAGTTCCACTTTTTTCACCTTTTTTTTTTTTCTTCCTGATGCCACATGTAAGTGATACCGTGCAATATTCATCTTTGTTTTTCTGGCTAATTTTACTTAGCATAATGTGCTCTAGGTTTATCCATGTTGTTGCAAATGGCAGGATTTCCTTCTTTTTATAGATTGAATAAGATCACATTGCGTATATATACCATATTTTCTTTACCCATTCATCTGTCAACAGATGCTTCTTAAATTGTTTTTATACCTTGGCTTGGGAATAGCCCTGCAATGAACATGGTAGTATAGATATCTCTTTGAGATAATGATTTCGTTTCCTTTGGATATGTATCCAAAAGTGGGATTGCTGGATCATATGGTAGTTCTATTTTTAATTTCTTGAGGAACCTCCATGCTGTTTTCCAGAGTGGCCGCACCAGTTTGCATTCCTGCCAACAGCGTACAAGGACTCCCTTTTCTCCACATCCCCACCAGCATTTATTTCGTATCTTTTTAAAAATAAACATGCTAACAAGTATAAAGTGATAGCTCATTGTGATTTTGTTTTGCATTTCCTCAATGATTAGTGATTTTTGAATATCTTTTCATATACCTGTTGTATACCATTTGTATATCTTTGGAAAAATGTCTGTTAAGGTCCTTTGCCAATTTTTCATTTGGGCTATATATATATATATATATTTGCTTTTGAGTTGTATGAGTTTTTTGTATATAATGTTTTGGATATTAACCTTTATTGGATATGTGGTTTGCAAATATTTTCTCTCATTCCATAGGTTGACTTTCCATTTTGTTGATGGTTTCCTTTGCTGTGCAGACTTTTTACTTTGATGTAGTCCCGCTTTTAATTTTTTTCTTTATTTTTGGTATCATATTCAAGAAACCATTGCCAAGACCCTTTATGTTTGGTTCTAATAGGTGGTTTCAGATTTACATTCGAGTTTTAATCCACTTTGAATTGACTTGTTGTATGGTATAAGAGTCCATTTTCATTCTTTTGCATGTGGATATCTAGTTTTGTCAACACTATTTATTGAAGAGATTATCTTTTCCCTATTGCACATTGTCAGCTCCTTTGTCAAAAATCAATCCACCATATATGCATGGGTTTATTTCTCCATTTGTTTTTATGCCAATACCATACTTGTTTTGATTACCATAGCTTTTTTTTTAAGATTTTATTTATTTATTTGACAGAGGGAGAGAGAGCACAAGCAGGGGGAGCGGCAGGCAGAGGGAGAGGAAGAAGCAGTCTCCCCACTGAGCAGGGAGCCTGATGTGGGGCTTGATCCTAGGATCCCGAGATCACAACCTGAGCCAAAGGCAGGTGGTTAACGGACTCAGCCACCCAGGCACCCCATGTTTTGATTACTATAGCTTTGTAGTATAGCTTGAAATCAGGAAGTGTGATGCCGCCAGCCTCTGTTCTTCTCTTTCGATCGCTTTGGCTATTTGGAATCTTTTGAGGTTCCTTACGAATTTCAGGATTGTTTTTTTCTATTTTTGTGGAAAATGCCACCGGGATTTTGAAAGGTATTGCACTGAACCTTTAGATCCCTTTGGTTAGTATGGGCATTCTTGTTAGATTACATGAAATCCTGTTTCCCAAAGTGCAAAATTTAGATCCAGGGCTGTGTTTCCCAAACTGCGACTGAAGCACCCAGAGATGCCTCAAAACTCAGGGCACCACAAGATATTTTAAAATTTTGAGGGAAGCCAGGGATATCTGTAAGACACTGAGTGAATGACTAGGTCAAGGTAGCTCACAGTTTCAACATTAGGTTATGTTTTATTTCTATTGGAGACAGCGTATTTTTACAAAACTGGATTTTTCGTAGTTGCTGTATTAAAAGGAAGTATTACATGAAAATCAGAGTGAAGCAGGAAATGACAGGGGTGGTCTCTGCCCTGGTTCAAGGTTTGAGAAGTTGTGCAGTGCCCAATAGGCATAAATATCCAGTAGCGAGCTTGTGGGGTTATTTAAGAACGAAACAAATATATTTTTTTTCTTTCCATTTGTAGATTATTTTCCCCAAAGACGACTCAAATATGAAGACTTAGGTATTTATTAAGGTTTTTGTACCAACAACTAATACACGGAGCTGTTCGGTATTTCTTTTAGCCAAGGGATGCTGTGAAAAATGTACCGAGGGACCGTTGAACAGAGGCTGTGGTCTACGAAGCCACTTCTGTCAAAAAGTGGCTTCCCTGAAGGAGGAGGGGATAAATACCCCATCACTTCCTCCTCTGCGATCCTCTAGATTCAGCCTTCCTGGCTCAGAACAGGGGAGGGAACAGCAGGTAATAGATCTAGAGGGGACTAGATCCCCGATGGACCGCACATCCTGTATGTACAGAATCTCATGATCTGCCTTTCAGTGGGGCCCAGATGAAGCCTCACGTGTGCAGTGCTCCCTCTTCGGCTCCCAACTGTAAATGTCCTCCCCCGCCCCATGCAGGTTCCACTTTTCCCATCGAGCTTACTTGCCTCCTTCGAAATGGTTCCTTAGCCTGTCTAATCTGAGCCCAAAGATTTTATCAAGCATAAATGAAGCATTATTATTTTAACATATATGTTAATAATCGGTCATATTCATTCATGAAGGAGCTACCTGAGGACCATCTGAGATATGAAATGAGAGACACAATGTCTGCTGGGGTGGCCTGTCTGGGATAGCTGAGTGGCCCCGGCTTGTTGATGCCTCTCTGCACTGGTTCCTTCCCAAGTGGGTGTAGGTTTAGTCATGTGACGTGTTTGGCCAATGGATCAATAGCGAATGTGACACAAGGAGAGGGTTAAAAAAGGCTGGCACATTGGGTCCTGCCTTGTCTTGCTGCTGGAAACTTCCACGACCATGTGGACAAGTCTGGGTCGATCCGGAGGGAGGAGTGGTCCCAATTTTCCCAACCATCCCAGCCGAGGCCCCAGAAATGCCAGAGAAGCCATCAGAGACCCTCCAGCACAGCCATGTCAGCCCGGACCCGACAGCCTCCCCCGGGGACTGTTAGCACTGGTTTCCAGATCTGGGGAGGACGTGGAGGTGTGTGTCGCGCGGGTCACAGAGCACAGCGACTGCTCTATGAGCGCAGGTGCGGGGCACGGCAGGAGGCGCGCCCGTGGAGGAGCTGCGGTGCGAGCGGGAGCCAGGCGGAGCGTGGAGTCTCAGGGCCCCGCAGGGATCATCCTGCCCCTGGAGGTGGGGGGGCGCGTGGGTGGCCAGCTGTCTCCAAAGTCCTCTGGGCTTCCGACAGCCGCCGAATGCAGACGGGGACACGCAAACCCTCCTACGGGAAACTGAAGGGAAAGAGTTGTCCGCGGATTGCTTTCCGCAACGTTTGCTTTTACTTTTCAGGGTTGTATGACTTGACCATTTCTCACCTTTCGTGGACTCACGATTTTGGTGGGAGGGTAGATCTGTTGATAGACATCATCTTTGTGAACAAGTCTGGGGCTCTAAGAAAAAAATGTCTCTAAGAAAAAAATGTCTTGGGGGTCAGCAAGGACATATTTGTATGCTCCAGAGCACCTCGGGTTATGTTGTTTGTGTTGTCGGCCCTACCCTTCTCCTGGGCCCCCCCAGAGATTCAAAGGGGCTTGAAGTTAGAGTTAACTTTATGTTGCCAGTTTATTAAGCTTCTCTCTCTCTCTCTCTCTCTCTCTGTCTCTCCTCTCTCTCTGTGTGTGTTTTTGCAGTTCCTCGGAGGCACTAGAAAACACAGGCTTCAAGGGAGTGTCTTTTTCTCCAGCTTCTCTTGATACCAGTGATAACAAAGAAGTCACACAACACCCTCTGCGCTTCTTGGAGCAGAGACCTGGGCCCAGTGGCCAACAGGGACGGGGTCACAGTGATGGAACGGTCCTCGTTCAGCTGTCATACCGAGAATGTCACACACCAGGCCTGGGAAAAAAGTCTTCACTCACGCTAAATATCGCTTTTGCCGACATCTTTCTTGACCTCTTCTGTCGTAATTCAACACAATTCTCACTGTTACTGTTGTGTGAAAGAAAACAATTTTTCTTTTTCTCACAGAGATTCTAAGGAGAGTAATTTCTGAGTGTTCCCCTGACATGTGGTAAGAAGGCGCATTTTGATATGACTGTGCTTTTCTTTGTTAAATCCACATTCTGTTTGTTTGTTTTTTAAATCCAAGTTTTCTGCTTACTGGGCAGCAGACTGGGAGTCTGAGAAGAAATTACTGGGATCCTTGCAGGGATGGGGAAGGACCGTGCTAGACCAAGTTTTCATATCAATTGCAAATGTCTGGTCCAGATATTTCTAATAGAGGATAGCAGAGCTCCAGCACCTTAGGAGCAAAAAATGCATTTGTCAGGGGCTCTGCTGGGTTCATTGATGACTGCTAGACAATTTAGCCTCCCTGAATGAAAGTAGTAACTGGCACAGAGTGCTGACTCCACCATTCCCACCATACTCGCTCTGAGTATCCGGCCTTCTCCCTCATGGAAATTGTTCATACTCTGCTGAGGGAATCCGGATCCTCAGAAATATCCCCAGGCACCACGCAAGAGCCACAATCTAGGCTTTGGACCCCAAGCCTCTTAAAAGTTTGACACGTGTATCTGTTATCTGTTGCCATATAACAAATTATCCTAAAACCTTGTGGCTTCACACAACATCTGTTATCTCACCAAGTTTCTGTAGGTCAGGAATCTCAGAGTGCTCAGCTGTGTGGTTCTGGCTCGGGGTCTCCTGGAAGGTTGCAATCAAGATGGCGGCCAGGGTTGGCACGGGGCTGAAGATCTGACTGCCAGTTGGTTCCCTCCTTTGACTGTTGGCTAGAGGCAGCAAGCACGGGGCTTTGATACTGAAAGAAAGCCTTCTAAGCTGAGGAGTCCTTCTGTAGGTCCTGTCAAGGGCCAGCATAGGGCTCAGCATGGGAGATCCAAGCAAAGAGGAGAGCTGACTGGTGAGTTGGCCCAGGGTGTGGGCAGGGGCCAATACAGTCCCAAGGGAAGAGGAGTTGAACTTGGTTTGGACAATTCTGAAGAGCAGAGCTGCTGCCTTCCCGGGCACAGAGAGCTCTCATTTATAAGAATGAACACACACCCGGGCAAGAGGTTTGGCAATCTGACGGAGATGATGTCAAGTAAGATGAAAGGCCATCGGCAGCCGAGATGAGAGCTTGAGAGTGACCTACTTCTCTACCACTCAGAGCTGATTATGGGACAGAGTGAGGCTGAACTGTTCGCAAGTCCTGCCAGAAAGAGCATTCAATGAAAACTACTCATGAGCAAAGGAGCTTGGTGAAACGGTTGCTTTTAGTTTTCTGGGGACTCCAGCACGTCCTGATTTTCAGGTACCAGCCATACAGCTGTGTGCTCTGGAGTAACATTACAGGCAAGCACCAGCAGAAAATGTTAGGGTGATTCCAGTATGGAGTTTAAGGATGATTCCCTTCCAATGACACCATCTTACAAGTAAGAAACCAAGGTTCTAGGAGGTTAGCTGACATCCCCAAGGCCACTAAGTTAGGTATGAGGGGCCGTCTGCTACTAGACATCCTGGCTTCCGGCCTGTAGGCAGGTGCTCTCTGCATTACACCCCGGAGAAAGTCAGACAAGGTTTTATGTGACAAGGAGCGGCCTCATCTCAGTATAACCTGTGAAAGCCCAGGGTTCCCCCCGCTTAGAGCTGCGTTGCATCCGGAAGCATGCTTTCATCAGCAGACCTGAGGGCAAGGACATGGAAAGGGATTGTCTCGGCTGCTAATGGATTTCGCCAGCATAGGCCCCGTGACAGCCCAAGCCTTACCCACACGTGATATGCATTCTGGTAGAAGCCTGCTAACACTGACCAACGCTTCTGAAGAAATACTTGATTCGTGCAAAAAGCCTTTGGCTCAGGGCATCTAGCAGCTTTGTGTGGCTGTCCTGGATTCTTGGAAACTAGCCATCCTGTGACCTCCAGGGGTCCGAGAGCCCACGCACACTCCTCCGTTCCCTGTGGGCAATCTCAGCTCACCCAGATGGACCCTATTGCTGCCAGGCTAACCCATATTTTTACTTCCCCAGGTCTTAGAAGACTTCACACGGGTGAGGTAGGGACTCCAGGCTATTCCTTGATGAGGCCAAATTGACGGCCATCACCAACATGTTAGTGTCAGCTTTTCAGAGCCTCAGTAAGATGCGTTCATGTCAGATCAGCCTTGACAGTGAATCCTATGAATCAGTGACTTGCTTTTTGAAGGCCGAGCCAGGAGACCAGAGGCTGTATAGAACCAGGCACTTACAAAATGAGTCGTTCACAAGCACCCCTTGCTTTTCGGTGTTATGTGTCAGGGCCCTGGGTAGTTCGACAAGGAGGGCAAGAAGACGGCACATGCCGTCCTGGGCTCGATGGGCCCTGTGGGGGTATCTGCAGGGCGTTGATGGCTTTAGATGTTGGTATTCGCCCCTAGATTCTGGCCATGGTTCACTTCTCACCCTCCAGCTGACATCCCTTACGAGACAGTTACGGAGATTATCTTTACCTGTGTGGTCCTGATTTCGTGTCTCTGCGCCCCACCCCCCTCGGCCCCACGGGAGGAGAAACTCCATGCATCTCATCTATTGCCCCTTTGGCCCCACAACCGTCCGCCTCTTCCCCATGCAGCTTACTACTCTTGAAGAATTGGGCAATCTGGCTGCCCCGGCTCCACATTCCTGCATGGCAACCGAGGGCGGGAAGCCTGGCGACAGCAGCCTTCTTTAGAGGGGGTGTACCCTGTTCTATTTGGCCACAGACCCCACCATTTCCTACTGTCTCCCTGGCACCAAAACAGTCTCAGTTGCAATTTGTCACGATTCTTGCCCTGCTGGGTTCACAGCCCTGGGGGTTTGATTATCTACTCCTAGCCAGTTAGCATGAGTTTACCACCCCAGAACGAAAATCAAGATTCTTGGCTTTGGGCGTGAATTCTCTCAGCTTACTCTAAAATACTGGTGGGGTCATGCTGATCAGAAGTTCCCTTTGACTATCACTCTCATTAGTGAATTGTCTGGAAAAAAAATAATAAAGGTAATGCTTCCTAATAAAAAGATGGGGGACAGTTGCTCTAAAACAGCTAAGAAAACAAAATGCAGGGGCGCCTGGGGTGGCTCAGTTGTTAAGCATCTGCCTTTGGCTCAGGTCAGGATCCCAGGGTACTGGGATCGAGTCCCACATGGGGCTCCCTGCTCAGCGGGAAACCTGCTTCTCCCTCTGCCTTCCGCTCCCCCTGCTTGTGCTCTCTCTCCCTCTGACAAATAAATAAATAAGATCTTAAAAAAAAAAAAGAAAGAAAACAAAATGCATTGTCTCATGTAATTAGATTCACCTTTCTTTACCAACCATTAGTAACTAGTAAACTGTGAACTCCGGGGGAACAAGGGGTCAAGCTGCTTGCTTCTGACACGTTTTTCCCTCGGCAAGGTGGGGTCATCTATCTGACTTGCTAACACTTCCTCCCAGGCCTTGCCATGGTTGGGTTTTCCCGGGGCTGGATCCAGTGCTGGGCCCCTGTGCTGCTAAAGACGCACATTCCTGGATCCCCCCCAGATGAGCAGAGTCAGAGTCTGTTGTGATCCTCACTGATGCACAAAGGGGGTTGTTTGTATTTATGCTACAATTTTTGACAATTTTATTTGCCTTCTGAACTCCAAGGAGGTAGGGGCATTTTTCCTTTTCCAGAAAATCAAAGCCTTTCCCTGTCATCACCAGGGTGTACTTGTTTTGTATTCTGAGAAGGGAAAAAAATTATTGATTTTTAAAATGGTTTTAAAAAATCATAATTGGATCTCCCTTCCATCTGCTTGTTTGTATAGTTTAGCACAGAAGGGGTTTAGTTCCTTCTTCAGAACCTGCTGGAAGTTTGAGGTACAAAACTCCCAATTCTGTGGCTAACTAAAGAGAAGATGTTAAAAGTTATGTTGCCCGTTTCCATCCAAAGGCACATGGGCAGAGTTTTAATTTTCCTCACCACAGAAGACAAGGACTGAAGAAACGGAGTCAGAAACAAAGGATCTTTAGGTGGTGACACTGACCCTGATGAGGCTGGGGGTTGGTGGGGAAGGCCAAGCCAGCTCTACCCTCTGTGTTTGCATATATGTCTAGCAGCACCATTAGCATCTTCTTTAAATGCAAAGCGAGGCGTGCCTGGGTGGCTCAGTCGTTAAGCGTCTGCCTTTGGCTCAGGTCATGGTCCCAGGGTCCTGGGATGGAGCCCCGCAAAGGGCTCCCTGCTCCGCGGGGAGCCTGCTTCTCCCTCTGCCCCTCTCCCTGCTTGTGCTCTCTGTCTCTCTCTCAAATAAATAAAATCTTAAAATATATATATAAATCAATACAGTGACACGGAGCAGTAGAAAATAGAACTCTCCCTCTAGAGACGTGGCTATTTCTACATGAAATTTATGAGGACAGTTACAGTTTTGTTTTCTTTTTAGGAAAGTATCTACCAGTTCAGAATCTACCAATCTGTCTTCAGGCAAGATAAAGGAGTCGAGAGAAAGCCACGCCCAGCATTTGCTGTTTTTCAAGTGCCTGCGGTTTAAAATAATCAGTTTGGGGTAGCATATTCAGCTACCCTTCCCTCATTTTCATAAATCCTAAATTTATTTTCATAAATCCTAATTTCATAAATCCTAACTAGGGAATGAAGAACTTCCCTAACTTCATAAATCCTAACTAATTATGGAATTAACTTCCATAAATCCTAAGACTGAAACTTTTTTTTTCAGTCTTTTAAAAAAAAAATGGGTCCCTTCATTGTTTTTCCTTGTCATTTTCACCTGTCCACTGTAATGTGGAAAATACTATTCCTAGGATTTCTTTCCTCTTCCTCCTCCTCGTAAGATTTTTTCAAAGGGAACCTAATGAATGTTAACTGGGCACTGGTGATTGAGCATTTCTTCTGATAACACTCCCCTCCTCCTCCTCCCCCATCCCATCCCCCACCCCCCAGCTGCTGTCCCTCCCCCTCCCCATCCAAGAACTTGGGAGGATCCCTACCCCTTCCTTCACCCTTTCTGCTCTGATGTGCGCTGTCTCTTCCAAGTCGAATCCCAGGACTGAGATCCTTTTGTTTACGGACTCATGACTGCAGAAAGCTCCACCTCGATAACCTGGGATATAGAGCCTTGAAATCATCTGACACTTCCTTTCCTGCTTTTCAGACATAAACATCTAATAGCACAGCCTGCTGCCTTATGGGTTTATGAAACATGGGGATTTGGTCCCAAGATGGCTCTTTTCCCCTATACACAATGTCTACACCCCCCCATCTCTGAATTAATAAAAAAGATAAGCCCAAATACAAAGAAAAGCTTGATTTAGGACTTCACAAATGAAGGGAATAATAAGGATTTTAAAATGACAAACCATTTTTTGAATTTACAAATACATTTTTTTAAAGATTTTATTTATTTATTTGACAGAGAGAGAGAGAGAGACAGACAGACAGACAGACAGACAGCACAAGCAGACAGAGTGGCAGGCAGCGGGAGAGGGAGAAGCAGGCTCAGGGCTCGATCCCAGGACCCTGGGACCATGACCTGAGCCGAAGGCAGACGCTTAACCAACTGAGTCACCCAGGAGCCCGAAATACATTTTTTAAAATGTTTTTGTATTTAATGTGTTTTTGTGTTTAAAATGTATTTAAAATGTTGGATTAAAATGAAGGAAATCATTTAAATCACTTAATCTTAAAAAATTAAGATTTCTATTCTGGTTCCAACTTCGACATATATCTCTGACACCTTAGGCAAGGCACACCCTCTCTGGCTTGGAGATTTCTTATCTGAGTGTGAAATGGCATCTAAACCGTTCTAGGGGCTAAATGGTCTAGTTGCTTATGAAAGCTTCTGACAAGGGAACACTGTACCAGGAGACTCTTCCTCCTTGCCCCTGATGTAGAAGAACCCCTGCCTCTGAGTCAGAGTGAATCATTCCTTTTGCTTGGCTTCTCCTTTTGTGGAGATGGCACCTATCACATCATATTAGAGCTAGCCGTTTGCCTGCCAGTTTTCCCAACCAAACAACAATCGAGTTCTATTATTATGTTGCAAGTCAGACAAAATCCGTATCAAGCAGACTTAGTTAATAAAGATAATTTATTTTATTTTTTTTCAAAGACTTTATTTATTTGAGAGAGAGAGAGAGATTGAGCAAGTATGAGCTGGGTGAGGGGCCGGGGAGCAAGCATGAGCAGGGAGCTCCATGTGGGGCTCAATCCTAAGACTCCAGAATCATGACCTGAGCCGAAGGTAGAAGTTTAATGGACTGAGCCACCCAGGCGCCCAATAAAGATAACTTATTGCCTCATGTAACTGAAAGGTCCAATTGTGGGCCTGGCCTGAGGTCTGGCTGGCTTCAGGGCTCACATGATGTGACTAGGTCCTAATCTCTCTTTTCCTCTGCTCTGCTTCCATGATGTTGGCCCCATTCACATGTGGTTCCAGTCAGAAGAAGATTTTTTCCTTCCCTGTGAAAATCTCCTCCTACCATGTTGACTGTTTGGGTCAAGTGTCTATCCCTGAACCAATCGCGGAGGCCAAGATGATGAGAAATAGTAACCAGCAGAAGTAACTCAACATTTCCTGCTTCTGGGGAGCTGGGGGTGGGGTCAGCTCCACCCACCCACCTGGCCGGGGACAGGGAGGCAGCGACTTCTCAGACATCAGGACGACAGAAGAAGCCAGGGGTAGATGCCGCACTTGCCCTCACATGTAGTGAACACCTCCACTATAGCATTCACCACTGCGTGCTTTCTATAGAATTTTCTTATCTTCCCCCCTCCTTAGAAAATGAACACCTTGACTCCGGATGATTTATGGCTACATTTCCAGGTCCTGGCATATGACAGGTGTTCAGTAGAGGTTGCTGGTGGTCAGTTACTTCAGATGCCTCTACAGTGGTCACTTTCCGATGATGGCACTTGGCTGTTCCCAAGGACTTTGGATTCCATGTCCAAGTGGAGCAGATGGAGGTCAGTGGCATTGAGATGGGGTAAGTGTGGGGAGCAGCAACTGTCTGGCGCTTTGGAGTTTGTCTCCGCTGGCCATGTTGAAAGCTTGGGGACTCCGTCCATTTACTGCTCAGGAACACTAGTGTGTTCCAGCATCATGGGAGCTAAGCGACCCCTGAGTCTGGTTTTGGATATGACATCTGCCACAGAAGGACATGGGTGGGTATAAAAATAAAGCACCAACAGGCAGCCTCACTTCCTTCTCCCAGGGATAAAATTGCCTTGACTGAGCGTCTAACAGAAAGAGACAGGTGAAAGACAGGAGTAGAAATTAGCTCCCCCCACCCCTTTCTCAAGGTGCAATCTGGCATTTTGCTGGAGGCAGCTACTGCGCAAAGATCTGTAGCAGTGACTGTGGAAGAGAAATGAAATGTCAGGGTTTCCTCCGCAGTGGGGCCTGCATTAGGTCAGTGCAGATGGCATCCCTCACCATGCAGTGTGCTGAAAATGTATTTTGAAGGGTATTTTGTTGATTTAGCAAACTATGGTAGGGGAACGTATGGCATGTGGGACAGCTAATAAGATGCTGTGTGAAAGTGTTGATTAATATGGATACTGTATTTGAAAAAAAATGGAAGTTAAAAAATAAAACCCAGAACTTGAAATAGCATGAACACACTGATTATAGCTCCATACCACATGTGTTCATTTTTAAATATTGAGAGAGGGTTTGGAGTAAAGTAAATAGAGTTTATGAGGTTGGAAGCCTTAGTTCATAATTAGTTCTAACGGATTTTTGCAGAACGGTCTTCTCTGGGTGAATGAGTAATGCATTTTCAGGAATTGAATTCTGCTGAACCTAGGCTGGTTGGATGTAAGTAGTGTTTTTAGTCTAAAGTGTGGAGTGTGAGGAGAGAAAAGAAAGGAGGGAGGGAGAGATGGTTAAGGAAGAAGACAAAATTGTTTAGAAAACATTTTGTAAAATGTGAAGTACTAGGCAAATACCTGCTATTATTATACATAATAACTCATGCTCTACTACAAAACAGCATTGCTTTAGAATGAGGTAGGTCCTCCTGACTTTGTGTGAGATGGTTTTGGGTTCCTATTCTTTTGAGGCTCTCTCATAGCTCTAAAACCCTCTCCTCTCTCTGAGAGACTTCCTTCTGTTGCTCAACTCTGTGGGGACCTTTCTTCCTCACACTTGTCTGCTTGCAGGATGGAGTTGTAAACCAGATAACCACATCCATTAAAACTGAATGTAAAGTACCTGGAGAAGGCTCCCCTACTGGCAGAGTTAAAAACTTTAGATCTTAACTTTTTTGGGGGGAGGCATCATTTTGGCTAGTAACTTTACTTAATAATAGTAAAAATGTACTGAACATTTGGGGCTCACTTCTGGATCCCAGATATGTTGGAGGTAGTGGAGGCTGTCGGACAAGTGACAGCCACACAAGAGAGATGTTATAGGCATTTGAGCTCTTGGACCTAGTGCCACACTTGGTTGAAATTGAGCACCTATGTTGGCTAATTGAATTTAAATAAAAAATAAATTTTAAAAAAAGAGCCAAACAGTGTATTGGAATTCAACCAAATGAACATTTTATTCATCGTTTGTAATTTTGTAAAAGGATTTTATGATTGAGTACACTGTGATATATTTGACAAAGGTGAGGAAGTTGGCTGTAGGAGCTGGTCTGCCATGAATATGGACTATTTTATTTTGGGTATATTACATTGAGATGATGACAAGACATGGCTGTGGAATTATCCTATGGACAATTGGAGATTCAGGAGCAGAACTTGGGGGACAGGGAACAAGTAGGAATAAGGGTTGAGGGGTCAACTGCAATTGAATGGCAGATAAAAATGAATCTAAAGATCAGAGGATCGAGGGTTGAGCCCCGGGCAAATCCAGAGTTAGGGAGCAGGAGATGGAAAGTGTAAAATGCCACCTCTGACTTCCAGGATATTGCCATCTTGATGGAGGTACTAAATGTGTGCAATGTGAAGGATTGGAGAGGGACGCATGACTATGAAAACCACCACGTGGATAACAGGTGCTGGCGAGGATGCGGAGAAAGGGGAACCCTCTTACACTGTTGGTGCGAATGCAAATGGGTGCAGCCACTGTGGAGAATGGCATGGAGGTTCTTCAAAAAGTTAAAAATAGAACTGCCACACAAGCTAGCAATTGCACTATAAAAAAACAGATTCGAAGGGGTACATGCCCCCCAATATTTATAGCAGCATTATCAACAATAGCCAAACTATGGAGAGAGCCCAAATGTCCATTGACTAATGAATGGATAAAGAAGATGTGGTATGTATGTATGTGTGTATATAATGGAGTATTATTTAGTCATCAAAAAGAATGAAATCTTGCCATTTGCAATGACATGGACGGAACTAGAGTGTGTTATACTAAGTGATATAAGTTAGTCAGAGAAAGACAAATATATGATTTCACTCATGTGGAATTTAAGAAACAAAACAGATGAACATATGGGAAGAGGAGAGGAAAAAAAGGAGAGGGAAGCAAACCATAAGAGACTCAATGACAGAGAAAAAACTGAGGGTTGATGGAGGGAGGTGGGTGGGGGATGAGCTAGATGGGTGATGGGCATTAAAGAGGGCACTTGTTGCCATGAGCACTGGGTGTTGTATGTAAGTGATGAATCACTGAATGCTACTCTTGAAGCCAATATTGCCTTGTATGTTAACTAACTAAAATTTAAATAAAAATTAAGAAAATGGTTAAAACAAAAACCAGGGGCGCCTGGGTGGCTCAGTTGGTTAAGCGACTGCCTTTGGCTCAGGTCATGATCCTGGAGTCCTGGGATCAAGTCCCGCACTGAGCTCCCTGCTCAGCAGGGAGTCTGCTTCTCCTCTGACCCTCTCATGCTCTCTCTCTCAAATAAATAAATAAAATCTTAAAAAAAAAAAACCAACAACAAAAAAACCACCACATGAAAATTTGGGCTCTCCAGACCCAAGAGCTGTGGGCAGGCAGGCAGGAAGTGATGTCATAAGATGGAGCTGACACAGAAGGCTTATTGGGGGAGGGTGGTAAGTTCAGCCCAAAACAGGTGGTTCTGGGGGCTCTGAGCCAATTGCAACACATTTGAGGAAACTTCTAGCCTAGAGTTATGCACAGAGAAATGTGGGAGGTCTGGTCAACCCAGTGGGGGAAGAACTCAGCCCCCCTGCTGCCTCCCTCAGCTCCCCCTCCCTCCCATCCAGTTTCACAAACCCTCCCTCTGCAACTTGGCCTCAGCTGCCCCTCCCTTCCCCGGAAGGAATTCCTTTGTCTCTTCTGCTGTCACACTTCCTGGAAGTCTCAAAAGAGCACCTTAGTTGACTTCCTTCCTCAAAACCCTAGTAACTTGTTTTTTGGTTTTGTTTTTTTTTTTTTTTTTTACTGTGTGTTTGAAACTTTACATATATTTCCTTATATATATATTTTTTTCATTTACATGCATGGCCTGTTCCTCAATTAAATTGTTTGTCACCTGCCTTAGAAGATTGTTCTAAGGACCAGGGACAATGTATATAAGTCGTTAACACAGAAAAAGTGCTTAGTAAGAGCTGGCTGTTACTCTCCATGGTAGTACGCAGGCCCCTTGGGACCAGTGGCCATGTCTGGTGTCCTCTCCACCTCTAGCTAAGGGAGGGCACACAGTGAATGAATGGATGTTGATGCTACAGTAGATGCTCCCAACTTTCAATTGGCTTCTTTTGTCCCTTGAGCAATTTTGTTCAACAGCTGGGACTGTAAGAGCTCATTTCTGGGTGGTTTCAAAGCTATTTGTCCATTTAATTTTTTTTAAAGAAATGGCTGGAGAAAAGTCAACTCTCTTCGCCTTTACTGATGAAGGACAAGTTGCTTTCGTTAAATGTATTTGATAAAGATGTTTATCAAAATCTTTCAAATGGACATGAGCGGTGATGGCAGACCTGATCTCAGCAGACAAATGGTGAATTACTGGTTTAGGAAGAGGCTGCTCATCCAGAGCTTTAAATCCCTGGCTGTCCCTAGTGTGTGATTCCATTAACATGGGGGGCGATGCTGTCAGTTCCTTCTGTTCTAGTTGGAGACTTCACCTCACATTTCAGAGCACCTGCAGAATGAGGGGGAGGAGGAGGAAGAAGAGAGGGGGTGGAAAGAAGGACAGTGATGTGGTTTTTTTCTTTTTTGGAGTGGCATGTATGAAGCCCAGCCTTGATGATTTCCATGATGGTGTTTTTTTTTAAAGAGCCATTTAAAAAAGAGAGCGAGAGAAGACCATTTTTAGAACTTGAAATGGTTTCAAGCCAGATCAGCCCTATTGTCTGTGATGTTGGTGGAGCGATAGAAGCTAGGAAAGTGTTTGGTTCCCTGGGGAGCATTTAGGTTTCCTCTTAATGGCATTCATTGTGTCTTGGCTTGTTGTCCCTCGGGGGAGGGATGGAGATGTGGCTATTGGAATTTCTGGGCCGCCGTCTCTTTTGTACACTGACCTTCACACTTTGGCTATTTTTAAGAATATCTCCAGAACCAGAACCAATAATTCTGCTTGTTTAATATGTATGAATATTTCACATCCATATAATGAATATATAAAGAGTGGTAAAGGGAAGATGGCATGGGTTGGGCAAATTCCCATGCCATGTAGCTCAGGCCCAAGGTGAAGCTATGAAATAGATGGTTTGTCTTCAGGGTCTGCCATTCCCTCTTGTCCCAGCGTCCTTCCAAGTGACACACCAGATGCTTCCTCGGCACCAGACTGGCCTGGTTCTCGGCATGCCAACAGTATGCAGGCTCCTCCTCGGGAACAGTTCACCCACCATGTGTCCCTAGCTGTGTGCCTGGCATCACAAGAACCACCCCCTCCCAGGGCCCCACCAGTCAATCCGACCACTCCCTCCCCCCAATTCCACCCCCCCCAATCCGGCCCCAGCCCAACCCGATTGATCCCACCCCTCTGAGACAGCTGGGTTTAGGGAACACTCCTGCCTCAAGGGCAAGCAGCCTGGGCTCTCTGGCAGCTTGTGAGAGTTTGGAGTAACAGCCTTGCTCAAGAGGAGCAAAAAGATCAACCAGTCTCTCTCTTTCTGGAGTTTGCTTGGAGAACCAGGTCGAAGCTACTAGTTGGTGATGGATCCTGCTGAAAGACTTGCAGACACACACAGAGAGGGGCCGTGAGTGCACAGCAGTGACCAGAAAGCAGAAGGCAGGGAGGCCGAGGCGCAAGGGCCACAGGGCAGGCAGGAGCCAGACAGGGAGGAAAGCGAGGGCTGGCTCACCCTGGCCTGGGGATCCACAGTCTCCAGCCCCTGTGAACAGGATATCTGTCCACCAGCACAGCCTTGAATGGGGCTCCTTCCGGCTCCTGTGCTGGGGTCTGCTCTCTGGGGTGCTGGCTGCCCAGTGGCCCCTGTTCATCCTGTGGCCAGGTGGTTGCTGGGTCAGCTTTTCTGGGATTTCCCCATTTCCCTTGCTCCCACACATGTGTATTCTTAAGGTGAAGTCCTCATTCCTAGACCCTAGAGTGAGTTTGACTCCTCGTGTGGAAGCCTGGCGTCTTCTCGTCTTTTCACTGATAACTCCCCCTTGCTATGAATGCTTAATTTTAGGAAAAGAAAAGACGGGGACTCTGTAGGAGGAATAACACATTAAAGTCATATTTTAAGTCACGAGACTGGACAGATGTTTTGCTTAGAACGAAGCGTCTCTAGATTGACACCAAGGGATGAGGGCCAGGACCCTGGGGGCTAAAAACAGAAAACCTGCAGGGACCCTGGAGGAGGCACACGGGGAGGGGACTGTCTCAGTCAGCTCAGGCACCATAACAAAATACCACAGATTAGGGGGCTTCCCCACCAGATGTTGGTTTCTCACACTTCTAGAAGCTGGAGGTCTGAGATCAGGTGCACGGTTGGGTTTTGGTGAAGGCTCTCTTCCTGGCTTTGTAGGTGGCTGCCACCTTGTTGTCCCCTCACATGGTGGGAGGCACTCTCTGGTGATAAGGACACTAATCCTTTTGGATCAAGGCCTCACCCTTATGAACTCATTCAACATTAACTACCTCCTTATAGGCCCATCTCCAAATACAGCCACTCTTGGGGTTAGGGCTTCAATATATGAATTTTGGGAAGACATAATTCAGTCCATAAAAGGGACCAAAGAGAGAAGCAATGCCTTGATGTCCAGCCAGTGGTGGGCTCGTGTCAATTTATGATCGACTTGATGTTTGCCTTTTAATTCATTTATTCATTCATTCAACAAGGATTTTTGAGCCCCTGTGGTATGAGTACCTAAGGCAACATGGTAAGAACACACAGGCAATATCCCTAATTAATATGATTTACATAAAATTACCAACTATATAAATAATAAGATATGTAGGATGATGTTAATGCCTAGAAGACAAGCAATGCATGGGTGTGGGCTAGGGAGAATGTGTACCTGCTTATCATTTTAGATGGCATTTATGGTCTGGTTATAAATAGAAACTCAAATGATTTCATAAGATAACCACAGGAAGTTGCTCCCGGCACATTATCTCTTTCTTTCCTTTCTTGCTTTAAAAATCAGGGCACTGGCTGGAGTGGGTGCTAGCCTTTCGGGGACCCAATCAGGAAGTGAAATGTAGAAGGAAGGGAGGAGTCACCATTTTCAAGATAATGATTGATCACTGGACATTCAGAGGTACCTTCACTGTTCTGTCCTCAGAGGTGATCTGCCAAATCCATTCCTTGCTGCTGAGCCCTACTGTTGTGGGTCAGCTGTCCCCATGCCACCTGGGCTTTACTCAAAGCACACATGACCGCTGGTAGAGGCTCCTGCCCCAGGAGAGAACCCTGGCCGAGCGTGCACGCGGGGCCCCGGGGCCCTGGCCCATGGCAGGTGAAACAGACTCAAGGTATCTATAACCCGTTCTGAGCAACCAAACCATTGCCATGTCCAAGTTGCTTTAGAAGTATATGACCCCATAGCTCAGGTATGTTCAATCTTTGAGTGTCATAGATATTGGTTTCAAGAAAGCAGCATTACTCTGATGACCCTTGATCTTTCTCGATGTAGGCCGTCTCCTTTGATAAGGGTGTTGATCAGACTTGGATTCTGTTGGAGGACATTTGGGGATAATTCATTGTGGAACAGTCTGTCACTGCCTGGCAGGGTTGGGAGCGCAGAAGAACTGCCCCATGGGGGAGGCTTTAGCATCACAACAGGCCCCTCCCCAGCGACAGAAACTTCCCCAGACTCATGTTAGGCTGGCCGGACAAAAGTGGCCAGTCTGTCACCAACCCCTGCTTATGGACGCGCCAGTACCCCTGCCCGGTGCTTAATAAGTTTGTTCTTCTGCCCACCGCCCCCCCCCCCGAAAATACCCAGAACTCCTTCCTGCAAAATGACAAAGCTGACTGGTCTTCGCACCTCCACGTCTTCATGGTCCTGTGGGGCAGGAGATGACGCAATGAGCAGCGAGAAGCGGGGGCCGGGGGGCGGGGGCAGTGACTGCGCATGTGCACGACTTCTGCGCTGTCATGAGGGTCCACTCCGGACGCAGTCCAAACCTTGGGTGGCAGTGCTTTACCAGGACTCGACGCTGGAAATGAGGGATCAGAAGCAAGCCTGGTAGTCTCGGTGGCTTGCTAGCGGCACGGCACTCACAAAGTCGGGCACACAGCTTTTGGCTTGTGTGACACACCTGCCCCAGCCCTGCCCCAGCCCTGCCCCAGCCCTGCCCCTGCCCTGCCCCTGCCCTGCCCCTGCCCTGCCCCTGCCCTGCCCCCGCCCCCCGAATACCGTGTCTGCCGCTGAGCTCAGCAGAGCAACCTGAGATGCTCAGGGCTTTTGCGTGTCCCGGCAGCAATGAAATGCCGAAGGCCTTCAAGCAGTTCGTTCCATCCAGCTTCAGACCTGGGAAACCAAGGGCCGGAGTCAGAGGTGGGGGGCTGCTTCCAGGGCTGCCCTCCAAGGCTCGCACGGCTCTGTGGGATAGTGGGAGCACAGCCTGATGGTTAGGACGGTTAGGTTAGGTTAGGTTAGGTTAGTTTAGGTTAGGACCCTGGAGCCAGATGCCTGCTCGGCCACCTCCCAGCTACCGGCAGATGACTACAACTCCCTCCATATCCTCCTGCTCATATGATCGCCATTCAGAGACCTCCCCTGGAAAATCTGATTGTGTGTGATCTGAAAAGTGATGTGCTTGCGGGAAGGGCTCCTAGGATTGAGTTTCTCTGGGTGTCTCTCTGTCTGGGACACGTGGCCTCAGCAAGACTCCCCGAAAGGGCAGCTCCTCCCTGGTCCCCTCGTATGTGCCTGTTGCCTGGCAGGCCCCCACATAAATGCCCACTGAGTCAAGGGAGGGATGGATGCATCTCCTGCCCTGGAGCAGAGTTTGCATTCCTATCAGGCTTTCATACACATGTAGGGCTCATGCTCACGTGCTTCTGGAGGCCATGCCTTTTCAAAGACCCCTTTCCTTGGGCTTCGTAAGAAATAGTCCTGTGGATAAGCAACACCTGCAGTTTGACAAATGCAGCATATCAATCAAATCAGACTCAAAATACAGCCTCCAGGGAAATGACCCTGCCCATAGTTCAGGACAGGAAGGGGGGAACATAGTCTAATTACAGCAGTGGAGGAGGCAGAAGGCAGCGGCATGTCGTGGCAGGGAGCCAGGAGCACTAAATGGACACCTACCGTATCCATGAAGCCCAGATACGGTTTCAGCCCCGTCAGCAGTGGCTTCTCTGTGTCTCAAGGCTAATCCGGGTGCAGACCACAGAGAGCTTAAATTAAAACAGAAGAGCATCCCGGGTGCACCGTGTATTTTATTACTGCCCTTACATGGGCTGGGAGGCTTTGCAACGGTGCTGATTTTCGTGGACTAGGAGCCACCTGGGGGCTCTTCCTGCAAAGCAAAGTTGGCATAGATACGAAATTAAAAGCAACTTATGTTCTGAGAATTGGTGTCCAGAGAAAACACACACCATTGTGCCACTTACCATACCTGGAGTCAGTAAGGATGTTAATAAGCGTCTTCCTACTTCAATATTGTTTCCCGGAATTTTTTTTTTTTTTAAGATTTTATTTATTTGACAGAGAGAGAGGGAACACAAGCAGGGGGAGTCGGAGAGGGAGAAGCAGGCTTCCCGCCGAGCAGGGACCCTCACGCGGGGCTCAATCCCAGGACCCTGGGACCATGACCTGAGCCGAAGGCAGACACTTAACGACTGAGCCATCCAGGCACCCCTCTCGGAATTTTTAAGGCAGAATATCAGAGATCTTCTGTTTAGTCCATTTTTTTGCAGGTAAGAAAAGGAGGCTCCGAGGGAGAGAAATGACCTGTCCAGGGTCACACACTACAGAGGAAAACCTGGATCAGAGTCCAGAGTTTCTAAGTTCATTTCACTTCTGGACTCTCTAAAACCTACTCTCTTTTAAATATTTTATTCCCAGTATTATTAATGACACATTGTGTCCAAGATGCTTATTTAGGTTTGTTATTTTGAAGTGACAGCCAGTTTGAACTCTTCTCCCCAGGATTTTTTTTTTTTTCCAGAAAAAAGTTACAGAGTATAACCACCATCCAGCCAGCTGCTGAAGCCTCCATCCTCTGAGTGGAGTCATCCTCTCCCCTCCCCCACTGCCCCATCCCTGGCCCCATAACATCTAAATCTGCTGAGAGTTCCTATTTCAATTTTTAAATTTAAATCATTCTTCTTCTTTCTCCCTCTGCCTCTGTTCCAAACCCCACCACCATGTCTTGCCGTATTTGCTGCAAAACCTCCCTTCCATTCGTCCTCCACCCTGGATGCGGAATGACTTTTTGTTTGTTTGTTTGTTTTTTACTTTTTTCTTTTGAAATAATTGTAGATTCACAGGAAGGTGTAAAAAATAATGTGCAAGGAGATCCCGTGTACCCATCACCCAGTTTCTGCCAATAATAACAGCTTACACAATTATCACAACAACAAATAAATGTCCAAGCAGGATATTGGCATTGGTGCAACCCACAGAGGGGATTTTATGACCTTGTGCGCTTCTGTGCGTGTGTGTGCATGTTTGTGTGTGTGTGTGTGTGGTGTGTGTGTGGTGTGTGGTGTGCGTGTGTGTATGTGGGGGGTGTGTGTGTATGTGGTGTGTGTGGTGTGTGTGTGGTGTGTGTGTGTGTGTGGTGTGTGGTGTGCGTGTGTGTGTGGTGTGCGTGTGTGTGTATGTGGTGTGCGTGTGTGTGTGCGTGTGTGTGCATGTTTGTGTGTGTGTGGTGTGTGTGGTGTGTGTGTGTGGTGTGTGGTGTGCGTGTGTGTGTGGTGTGCATGTTTGTGTGTGTGGTGTGTGTGTGGTGTGTGTGGTGTGCGTGTGTGTGTGGTGTGCATGTTTGTGTGTGTGTGGTGTGCGTGTGGTGTGTGTGTGGTGTGCGTGTGTGTGTGTGTGGTGTGTGTGGTGTGTGTGTGTGGTGTGTGGTGTGTGTGTGTGTGTGTGTGGTGTGCATGTGTGTGTGTATGTGGTGTGTGTGGGGGTGGGGTGGGGTGTGTGTGTGTGGGATGTGTGTGTGTGGTGTGTGTGGTGTGTGTGTGTGGTGTGTGGTGTGCGTGTGTGTGTGTGTGGTGTGCATGTGTGTGTGTGTATGTGGTGTGTGTGGTGTGCATGTGTGTGTGTATGTGGTGTGTGTGGGGGTGGGGTGGGGTGTGTGTGTGGGGGATGTGTGTGTGTGTGTGTGGTGTGCGTGTGTGTGTGGTGTGCATGTGTGTGTGTGTGGTGTGTGTGGTGTGCGTGTGTGTGTGTGTGGTGTGCATGTGTGTGTGTGTATGTGGTGTGTGTGGTGTGTGTGGGGGTGGGGTGGGGTGTGTGTGTGTGTGGGATGTGTGTGTGTGTGGTGTGTGTGTGTGTGTGGTGTGCATGTGTGTGTGTGTGGTGTGTGTGTCTATGCTATCATGTCATGTGGTAGACTTATGTAACCACAACCAAGGTAAAGAGAATGATCTTCAAAAACTGTATGTCAGTAATGTGGCTTCCTTGCTAAACTCTTTCAGTGGTTTCCCATCCTTCTAGAATACACTCAAACTTCCACCCAAGCAACTTCCCAGCTTTCTCCCAGACCAGAGTGCTCTGGCCCTGTTGCTGTCTGGGCGTCCCCAAGCCCCCCAGTTCTGGAAGCTGCTGCTGTTTCCATTTGGTTTGCTTTGCTCTTGGCTCTTCCCTTGGCTGGCTTATTCTTCCCCAGGGGCTGCCATCCACACCACCTTCTCTGGCCACTTACTCTCCCTCAAAGCACCCCGGGTTTGGCCCTGCTCCATACACTTGCTCCCTTATTTCTTTATTACTTGTGGATATAAGTGCCCTGAGGGCAGGCATCTTGTCAACAGTCATCCCTTCAAAATGTCCCGCCGGGCCTGGCACCCAGTAAACGTGTGGAATGTTGAAGGTTAGGGGCAGATGTCCGTCCTCATGTCCAGAATCAGCCAGGGCAACTCGGGGTCCCAATTATTTGATGGGAAAGCACAGTGTGGTTATATATGTAGAGAAAATCTCATATTTTAAAAAAGAATAATGGCCTTATACATAATATAAGTAATACTTTAAGAACACAAAGGTACAGACTTTTGTAATTTTTTTTTTTTTAAGTCTGTATCCAGTACGTTTCCAGGCACTGAAAGGAAAGTGGTATTTTCTATTCTTTATAAAGTTGCTTTTTTGGTAAATGTTTAAGATAGTATTGTTTCTTTTTCTGCAGGATATTTTGTATCCTTAGGAAAAGAATCAAACCCATCTCTCTCTATATATATATTAAGAGTAAACCTTTGGGCGCCTGGGTGGCTCAGTTGGTTAAGCGACTGCCTTCGGCTCAGGTCATGATCCTGGAGTCCCGGGATCGAGTCCCGCATTGGGCTCCCCGCTCAGCAGGGAGTCTGCTTCTCCCTCCGACCCTCTCCCCTCTCATGTGCTCTCTCTCTCTCATTCTCGCTCTCTCAAATAAATAAATAAAAATCTTAAAAAAAAAAAAAAGAGTAAACCTTCCAAATTAGGACAGTATTGCACTGAATGCAAAAGTGTGTGCTTGGCTTACGCAGCCTCTGGCCCGGGGAGTCTTTGCCTCAGTGTCCTCAGCCACTGCCATATGGGACGATTTCATGATTGATGCCAATTTTTAGGTCTAGTCCCAAATATATGGGGATAGAGCGCTCCTGAATTAGACAAACACACTGGAGCCTTGGTGCCAACAGGCCAACAACATGAGCTACATTTAAAAAAATTTCTCTTACTGCAACCACCACAGAAAGCAATGGGGCCTTCGTTGTTGGGACCGAGGGAGCTTTCTTGATTCCCTTTGAATTGAGGCAAGTCCACTGAAGTGACACAGCCAATTGGCTAACGCGTGAGGCTTATTAGTCACGTCTCCCATGAGGGGCAGATCCTACTCCAGGAGGCTGTGGTCAGGGAAGGAGGCCCCGGTAGGGGTGTCGAGGCCCCCACCTCTGCACCTGGCTGAGTTCCACCTGACCACAGGGCTTCACCTTGCAAGGTCTGGGTCATCAAGATCTACTTCGTGCTGCGGGTTTGTCTCTGCACTTAAAGGTGTTTTCTTAATTGCACTTTAAAAATTAGTAAAATGGTATCGATTGTGCTCTTCCAAACCCTTTTCCCCTGAAAGGAAACTATTGGTGAAAGGGTTTAATTCCTTCCTCTCAGAGCCGCGGCTCAGTCCTCACCTGGTCTGCAATTCTGTGGAAGACAAAGATCTCCTTACTTGGAACAAATAAGCTCTGGGTCTAGAAATGCCTCTTCTTTTCCCATTTCAGATCACTGTGTGTTGCAAATCCTCCATGGGGATGCTTAGGACTCGGGGGGCGGGGGGCAGCCTCCTCTGCCTCACGGGTCCCTTCACTCGGCTCCCCTTTCATGTAGCCGTGGGCACCCTCTGCACATAAATGGGGCGCGAGGCTGCCTGGTGATGTTCCTGGCGGTATGTGAGTCATGGCCCGGTGGTGGAGCCGTCTACACCATATGCCCAGCAAGGTCAGAACAAAGCGGGGCCGAGGCCGACGGGAGACAAGCCCGGTGGCTGCTAAAGGGGGGTGCAGGACAGAACAAGAAGGGAGCGGAGAAGACACACCGGCAGCCCCCGGCCTCACCGACCCCACCACACAGCCTCCCCCAGGTCTTGTGGTCCCACGGTGGCTCTTCCGATTATGATGGCCCAACACAGACTTTCCCAGGAGAACCCCCGCCTTGCTTTGTTCATTGGCTTTTCTCTGAGGTTGCAAAGAAAGGAAACCCACGCTCAGCCTCTGTTTTAAGGACATTCTCATTGCTAGATTATTTTTTTCACATTTTAAGTGTCCAGAGGAGCAGGTGCCTGCAGCCCCCTTTCCTCTCCCTCCTGCCCCCCCGTTTGCTGTAGGCTGGGGTGTCCGGGACAGCACGGCGCATGCTGGCTACTCAGTGGGAAAGCAGGGCAAGGAGCAATGTGGGCATTGCCGTTTTTAAAAAAATATTTATTTATTTATTTTAGAGAGTGAGACAGAGCATGAGAGGGAGGGGAAGAAGGAGAGGGAGAGAGAATCTCAAGCAGACTCCAAGCTAAGCGCGAGACCAATGCGGGGCTCAATCCCAGGACCCCGAGATCATGACCTGAGCCAAAACCAAGAGTCGGATGCTTAACCGACTGCGCCACCCATGTGCCCCTGGGTATTGCCATTAAAACTCCTTCCAATCCAAAAACGTAATCATCTTTCTCCTTCTGCACGTTCAGGCTCAAATGAACCAGGAAATTTTCCATGAATAAAAAAGAACCAACAGAATGGAAAAACATTTCTTGCCCTCGCAGAGCTTGTGACTCGGTGGGAGAGACTGACAATAATGTCAGGTGAGTGCCATGAACAAAGAAAATAAGGCAGAGAAAGGGTTAAAGGGTCCAATAATGTCTGAGGTTGCAGTTTTAACTAGAGTGGTCAGGCACCTCACTGAAGAGGTGCCGATCGAGCAGGGACCTGAGTGAGGTTAGCAAGTGAGCCTGCAGCAACGTATGGTAGGGAGAGATAAACTTACAAACAGGGAACTGTAAGTGCAAAGGCCCTGAGGTAGGAGGGCACCTGACATTTTCAGGGAAGCCACTAAGCACAGTGATTTCCCCTCTCTGTGCTTTGGCCATGGGGACGATATTCTGGACAAACTGAGGAGCGTGTGGAAGTCAGATGAGCCTGCCCTCTAATTTGGGGTCCCGGGGGAGACTGACTTGCAGAGTCAGTGACTTGCCTCGATACCAGGTGGAGGGGAGACAAATTAGTAGCCAGATGTAGTCAGGTAGATGAAGGCTCTCAGGAAGGGTTTTACCAAGCTGCCCTGAGGTTCTGAAATGGCCCAGGCAGGACCCAAAACTATCTGGGAGTCACCTGTGGGTCCTGCCAGAGGGAGGTTCTACAGCTGAAGACAAGGAGGCCTCTGTTAGGGTTGGGGGGTGGCCATGAACTGAGCCAAGCAGGAGTCTTGCCAGGCCTCTGAGGGGTCTAAACACTGTGATGTGGGGTGAGGCCTAGGAGGCCAGGGGATGGCCTGTGACAGACTTAATTCATCCCCGAGGACTCCCTGGCCAGATGCACCCAAGGGAGAGAGGCAGGGGAAGGGAAGGCTATGGAGGTGACCAGCATCTGTATATAGGAGAGGCTGAGCTCTGTGCCCAAAGGGCCTGTCTCGGGGCCTCTGAAAAGGTAATGGGCAAGACGGTTGCCTGGGACTTTATAAAATGCAGATTCTGACTCAGGAGGCCTGGGGTGGGGTCTGAGACTTGAACAAGCTGCCAGCTGAGGCCAGTCAGTGTCGCTGGGCTCAGACCACACTCTTGAGTAGCAAGGCTCTATGTCAAAGATCAGATCCTTGAACTGAGCTGGAGTTTTAGTGGTTTCTTCTTTGTCCAAGGAGGTAGTTGTGGAGCTTCAGGAGGAGAGCAAGATTGCAGACTAGATTCAGAAAACACTTAATTTTCTTCTGCATGTCCGAAGTGCCCCCACTCGGCATTCCAGAAAGGCAGGGGCCCGAGAGAAGGACCCAGGAGAAAAAGTAGGCGGGTGAGACATGATCAAGTCAGGATTTGATGACTAGGACATGATTCCTCCCGAGGATTCGACAAGCATTTATAGAGCGCTTTCCAGGGCAGACAGTCCTTTCAGTGCCCTCGATGCCATTGGGAACAGAAGGATGACAGGAGACGGTCCATACCCAGGGACCCCGGGAGGACGGGTACACAAGTTATCACGCTTTCGGGGCACCTGAGGGCTCAGTCGTTAAGCGTCTGCCTTCGGCTCGGGTTATGATCCCGGGTTCCTGGGATCGAGCCCCGCGTCGGGCTCCCTGCTCGGCGGGAAGCCCGCTTCTCCCTCTCCCACTCCCCCTGCGTGTGTTCCCTCTCTCGCTCCTTCTCTCTCTGTCAAAAAAATAAATAAAATCTTTTTTTTCCATTTGAAGTATTGCTATTTCATCTGTGATCTTTTTTTTTAATTTTTATTTTATGTTATGTTAGTCAATCCTTTAAAAAAAAATTATCCCGCTTCCAAGGTTTATATTTGATTTTATTCTACGTAAAACTTTGGGATATGAAGTGTCATTACATAGCATCTAATAAGATCATGCAGGGTCAACTGTCTTAACGAGAAGCTCCACAGTGGAAAAAGAGAAAGTGCATTTTTCGACATTACATGAAAACTTGATCGCAGCCTTGATTTGGGGTTGATTGTACCGCTCACCCCCCCTAGTGGCTATTTGCTTGAATTGCAGGGTCAGTTCCTTGTGTCTCTTAGAAACCCAAACTGCACGTCATGAAATGTTAATAAATGTCTCAGAGAATGACCGCTTCACTATCGAATGCAAAAATCTCTACCACATAGGAACCCTGGTAACTTATCACTGGTATTGTGCCTGCACTCCTTTTGAATTTGTGAAAAATACCACTTTTGGCTTTGGAGGTTTTAGAGTTGATTTCTAAAGAGGAGAGGAGAATCTTTTTTCAATAATTTTTGGTGCACTGAAATAACCAGACAGAGAGAGAAAGAGAGCCAGCCAACTGAAAGATAAACAGCAAAAAGAGAACGATTTCCGCAAGTGTTAAATCTTAAATGGCGCCAGAAGTAAAATGCATTTCTCAATATGCATGGAAGAGATATATACGGACACCCTATTTTTAACCACTGTACATTACTATACTTCTCCTGATCGAGATGTATTTATTGAGCATCTTTTGTTTCTGGTGCTAGGCACTGTAAAGTGAGTTAAGCAGATTGTGGACTCTGAAGGTTCAAAGGGCAATATCATCATTAAAAGCTGCCATTATTCCAGGAGGGGGCTGGGGTTGGGGGCAGAAAAAACCAGCAGTTTGTTTTCAGGAAGTAAACGCTATTTGGAGCCAAGAGGTGAGGAATGGGGACTCTAGCCTTCCCTCTTCTCTCATAATCTTTGTCAACCCAGGTCCCCATTATACGATGTGGACGTTTGACATTTTCTACCCAAAAGCAGCTTTGATCCTCATCTTCCAAGCAGACTGCTGCCCCGAATTCTCTCCTATATAAAATTTGGGGCCACCACCTCTAACATCCAGGCTACTACCGCTTCCAGAAGTTAGCCAGAGGTCTCCTAAATTCTAGTTCATTGATGTAATTTTGGTCTTTGAAGAGTGTTGATGTGTATAGATCAGGTATCTGATCGGAGGACTGCAGAACTTTCTGTCAGGTGACAATGGCTACTGCTTTGATCAGGTGCACATCAACTGGGCATGTGAATTAGGTAGTTATACTGGTGTGACTCACAGGCCTGCCAGTCATTAAAAAAAGTAGGCCATTCATTGTGCTTAACTGCGTGGTCTGCAAGACTCAACTCAAAAGTTAGTTTCCTTTAGCTGAAAATGGAATGCCGTTCAAATTTCTCTTTCCCATGACCCTTAAAACTGCAGGCTAAAGCAAGGTCAAAAAGTATTCAAGCTTTCAGGTGGGAATGCATGACTCACGCTTACAAAAGCTTAATAAAAAGGAAAGAAGGAAATTATTTTAAAGAGGTTGGCTAATCATGGCACCCACAAATGTGTTCAATGGTAAATCCGAAATTTAGCAAGAAGCCCCTGAGTGCAACCGTTTACAAGTAGCCAAGACGGAAGGTTTAAAGGAACATGATACAGAAGGTAATTTTTTTTTTTTTTAAGATTTATCTATCTATTTGAGGTGTGGGGTCAGAAGGAGGGAGAGAATCTTAGGCAGGCTCCCACTGAGTGTGGAGCCCGACGTGGGGCTTGATCTCACGTCTGTGAGATCATGACCTGAGCTGAAATCAAGAGTCAGAGGCTTAACTGATTGAACCACCAGACAACGGGATACAGAAGGTTATTTTACCACTTGGTGGAAAGTATGTATCTCCTTGACAGATGATACATACAAAAGCTAAATCACGGGGCACCTGGGTGGCTCAGTCGTTAAGCGACTGCCTTCGGCTCAGGTCATGATCCTGGGGTCCTGGGATCGAGCCCCGCATCGGGCTCCCTGCTCGGCGGGAAGCCTGCTTCTCCCTCTCCCACTCCCCCTGCTGTGTTCCCTCTCTCGCTGTCTCTCTCTGTCAAATAAATAAAATCTTTATAAAAAAAAAAGCTAAATCACAGGGGCTCACAGAAGAGCAGAGAGCCAAGGAGAAAGGAGACAGTGGGCACATTCATTCACTCACTCAGCATTTATTTATTGAGTTTACTTATTGAATTTCTTTCTTTTTGTCTCTCTTTTTCACTCTCTCTCTCTCTTTCTTTCGTTTAGTCATTCAGTTCAGTATTTATTTAAGTGCCAAATTCTATAGAAAGCAAGAGTGATCTCAAAGCCAGGTAGTCTGAGTTTATGGAGCTTACAGTCTAGAAAGACAGGTGGGTACATAAATACTAAGTACCAAGTGGGATATGGCTACAAGGGGGGAATACTGCGCTATGGAATATTTTTAAAAGGGACACACAGGCACAGAAAGGCTTCTGGGGAAGTGGCATCTGAGCTGAAAAGGTTTAATTACTAGAGAAGAGGGAAAGAGTCTCTCAGATAGTGTGAACAGTGTGTGCAAAGGCTCTGTAGTGTCAAGAGCGCGGTGAGCACAACGGACGGAGGAAGGAGCTCCGTGTCTGCGGTGCAGGGAGGGGACAGGTGGTGCTGGGCCAGTGGAGGTGGGGAAAGGCGGGCGGAGGCAGGGTTCTGAGGGCCGCATTGAGGAGGGCGTGGACAATTTGCTATGCTCCCCTGCCCCCTTCTAATTGTCAAGGAGATCTCCTGCTCATCCTTCAGGAGAGGAATGGGACAAGGAAGAACACAGGAAATAGCTGACCAGACTTCCTGGCTTTGGTTTCCTTAAAAATATTAGGAAGATGCAAGGGCCCCCAAGCTCTGGTAAAATGTTTCCCTCAAACTAGAAAAGAATTTCTTAGATGAAGAAAGGGACAGGTTGCCGGGCATCGAGGGCTCTGCTAGAGGGACGGAGGGACGCGGTTTTCCTGCAGAAGCCAGGAATGGGAGGTAGGGAGCCCTTGGGACTCAGGGAGTGGGGTCTCTGGCAGTCTGGCCGTAAGGCTGGCAGGCCGTGGGTGGTCCCACGTGGGCAAGGGGATGGACTTCCCAGCCCTGACCTGAGGGGACCAGTGGCGATCTCAGCGTCTGTCTGGACCCCTCCTCACAGGTACTGAGGGAGGCCCTGGACCCAGTTCCGGGGAAGGCAGAGCGGGGTGTATGAAATCTGCAAATTAACTGGGATTTGGTTGCTGCAAATGTTACTAAAATAGAGAGGAAAGGAGGTTGGGGATGCTTGTATCATCCCAGGATGCCTTGAGGATGCTATGCAAAACTGGTTGGCCGTAGTTGTCTTTTGTTTCGCTTGACTCTTTGTTCTTTTGAATTTCAAAAAAAAAAAAAATCTCTTACCTATTTTCAAAATGTGATGAATGTGCAAAATCCTACCTCTAGATAAAAATGGATTTGTTTATTTTTTGTGGGCTTGTTTATTGTTTGTGGGCTTTTTAATTTGCTGTAGCAGATAAGAAAACTTGCAACCTGGTATTTTTACCAAGGGCCACCAAGTTGCCTTATTCTGGGGACCACAAGTGTACATTATTTTAGGTAAAATCTGGTCTTTTTTTTCTCTGTGTCCAGTATCTTGTGTCTCGACTTACATTGATGTGTAGATTGTCTCAAATTCTTTCAGTAGAACATGTGGTACAAAACTTAAGAGAATATTATTTAAACATTTTATTTAAAAAGTTCAAAAGCTGACCTTTTCGTGAATCATTTCAGATGAGTGAATGTGTTTATATTCCCGGTAATGATGGGGATGTTGGAAACTTATTGGCTTGAGTATTATTCCTACTCCAGTTATGATGGTATTTTCTCATCTGATGCCAGAGTTGGTGTCAAATCCTTAAAATGTGGTTAGATTTCTTAATTGAAACCTCTTTGTCTATGGTGTATGTTTTTTATAGTGATTTAATTGTGTAATTTTCAAGTTTTCCAGTTAAAATAGAACGCAAAAAAGCAAACACTGAGGGAAAATACCAACAAATATCTGTGGCATCAGGAGCAGAATTTTGTGCCATTGACCTTTAAAGAAGGTGCTGGAGCTTTGGAACCACATTCTGGAAGGGACGCTTTACTTGTTCCGGAACTAGCAACAGTGATGTTGGAATGGCTGAGTAGATAGTTACTGACTGACTGATGGACGGTGTCTCATGAAAAGATTAGTAGGATTGACTCCCCCTGGATGTGGTCTCAGATGACTTTTTTAGAATAAAGCGGACCTCTATCTCAGATGTAACCTCTGGAGTTTAAATTATTTGCAAGTGATCTGAAAAGCCCATGGTATGTAGTAAGTTTTAGATTGGCTGAGATAGGAATCGGTATGCTTTTTTTTAATTTAATTTTATTTATTTTAATTTTTATTTTAACTTTTTTATTTCATTATGTTATGTTAATTACATTTTTATTTATATTTTTCTTTTTTTATCATGTTATGTTAATCACCATACATTACATCATTAGTTTTTGATGTAGTGTCCCATGATTCATTGTTTGCGTATAACACCCAGTGCTCCATGCAGTACGTGCCCTCTTTAAGACCCATCACCAGGGTAACCCATCTCCCCACCTCCTCCCCTCTAGAACCCTCAGTTTGTTTTTCAGAGTCCATAGTCTCTCATGGTTCATCTCCTTCTCCGATTCCCCCCCTTCATTTTTCCCTTCCTACTATCTTCTATTTTTTTAACATATAATATATTATTTGGTTCAGAGGTACAGATCTGTGATTCAGCAGTCCTGCACAATTCACAGCGCTCACCATAGCACATACCCTCCCCAGTGTCTATCACCCAGCCACCCCCTCCCTCCCACCCCCCACCACTCCAGCAACCCTCAGTTTGTTTCTCAGAGTCCATAGTCTCTCATGGTTCATCTCCTTCTCCGATTTTCCCCTCTTCATTTTTCCCTTCCTACTATCATCATCATCATCATCATCTTCTTCTTCTTCTTCTTCTTCTTCTTCTTCTTTTTTAACATATAATGTATTATTTGTTTCAGAGGTACAGGTCTGTGGGAATCCGTGCGCTTTAAAGCTGGTGTGTGGGAACACATCTCATAGCTAGTAAGTGAGCCTAGCCAACTGCCAACATCTCGGTTTCTACTGGACTTCACTGTTCTCTATCGCTTCGTTTGCAGCAGCCATCTGGAAGGGTCCAAAGAGATCACTTTGCTTTCTCCCATTGAACTAACATACTTTTGTGAAGAAAATCATAGTCAGTGGTGGAATTTCTTACTTGGAATTCCTCAAATGCCGAAGGTTTACTGTTGTGCCTTTGAGTGAGAAATGGATGAAGGGCCCCCTTGAGCTCTCTTCCAGCAAAAAATTCTTTTATTGTATAAATCCTCATTGCAGTGAATAGCACAAGAATACATTTCAGCTTCCTACCAAGACACACAAAACAATATAAATATTTCCATCCAGTTTAAGAAACTGTACTCAGTTGTCCTAGCTGCATCTAGAATCCACAGGAAAATAAGGTTGCTTCTTGTTTAGATCAGTACAGGATTGTAGAATCTTGGTGAAACCAGGCACATGACAGGATCCTTTTGCTTTTTGTTTTTTCTGACAATCAGTTCTACTAACAAGTTCAATGAAATAGAATGGCTTCAAGGAATGTTAAACAGAGCACACAATTTGTGTGTAATTACATGATACCTGTTATTGGGGAATTCAGAGTCTAATTTGACGAAAATGGGTGAGGTACAAACAAAATAGTATTCTTTGAACAAGTCCAACTGACAAATTTTTAAATCTAAAAATAGGTATCTCTTCATGGAGGAAAGGCCAAAATATGAGAATAAAAATGTTAATGATTCTGTAAGGTTCTAGGTTTTCTATCTGTTCTGAGGCACCTAGGAAGGGCCTGAGGAATTTCTGGAGGGAAATGAGAGGCTGAATTGACTGAGCAAAATATTAGAGTTTCAGACAAAAAAAATTTTAAGTTAATTGTTTCACTACTAAATATTGTTAAAATCATGAATCTTCTCCATTCATTCATTTATTTCTTTAATAAATATTTATTGAGTGCCTATTATGGCTGGCATTATGCTAAATGACCACCTACCTCTGCCTTTGAACGTATATTTACTCAGGTATTGGCATAAAAAAAATGACATAACAACAATGCTTCCTTATTGTTTCAGAACATGTTTTTAAAAAATGGATACACTCTTGGCACTACTTTACAGAGAGCACATGGAAATCAAAGGAAGATTGTGAATGTCATAGTAACTGTCCTTTCTCTTCCGTTTTAGGTGAAGATGCAAGTCTGGCTAAAAGGATAAGCAACCGGAAGGGTGGTGCAGGAGGTGCATCCTGCCCCCTTTCTCTTTTACCCTTTGGCAAGTGCTAGTCGGGGAGGGTGACGCTGATGAGAAGAACCTGTGGAGCTTGGAGGACGTAGGAAAAGGGAGGTGGGCTCCATGTTTCTTTTCAGAAGGGCTGACAACAAATCTGTCGGAACCAACTCTGATGTGTTTGCTGTCCCCGCAGCCTGACATTCCTAACTCAAATCAAACTCTGCACGTTAAGGTATTAAAAAAAAAAAAAAAAAAAGGACCAAAGTGTTCGGGTATTTTTGTTAGCATCTACCTGACAGGAACTCAAGAGCCCTGGGGCTTGCCATCCCCTCATTCATCATCAGAGATGAGACATCCCGCCCAAAGATGGGAAGTCTCACCCACAGATGGGAAGTCCTGATAATTGTCTTCCCTTTGTAAATATGTCTGCCAATTAGGAGCATTTTCTTTTGCATGTGTCTTTGAGTGTCACAGTCATCTGTGAGGTGAGAAGAAAGAACAGGTTTTGTTGTCCTTGTTTTATGGATAAGAAAAAGAAGATTAGAACGGTTAGGTAACCTGCCTGAAGTCAATGAAATGGAATGGCTTCAAGGAATGTTAAACAGAGCACACAATTTGTGTGTAAATCACATGATACTTGTTATTGGGGAATTCAGAGTCTAATCTGATGAAAATGGGTGCGGTACAAACAAAATAGTATTCTTTGAACAAGTCCAACTGACAAATTTTTAAATCTAAAAATAGGTATCTCTTCATGGAGGAAAGGCCAAAATATGAGAATAAGAATGTTAATGATTCTATAAGGTTCTAGGTTTTCTATCTGTTCTGAGGCACCTAGGAGGGGCTTGAGGAATTTCTGGAGGGAAATGAGAGGCTGAATTGGGTGAGCAAAATATTGGAGTTTCAGATAAAAATTTTTAACATGAATTGCTTCACCACTAAATATTTTTAAAGTCATGAATATTCTCCATTCATTCATTTATTCCTTTAATAAATATCTATTGAGTGCCTATTATGCCTGTAAGTGGCTGAGCAGGAATTTCATCTCAGATCATCTGCCTCTAGGGCTGAGTGGGGAGAACAGCCGGGAGACGTATTAAAGTGTTGGATCTACAGGCCAGAGTGGTGCAACCCTTGTAAGTCACTCGTCAATGGTAAAGTAAGAGGCTAGTTTCTCAAGATTCTGTGACTCTGTGGTGGTGGGAAGCAGATCCATCCACTTTTCTCTCCCACCGATCCCCAGTAAGTGCCAGGTATGGAAACTAGGAATACAGGATAATACTTCCCAGTGAGATTTCATTTTTTTCCTATAAGTACAGATTAGCTGAAAAATCACTGGGGAATCAGCAAAATCCCTCAGCACCCCAAGCCTCTTGAAGTAATTTGTGCTGCCTAAATCCAAAGTTCAGCTCTGGCTCTGCCCAATTACCACAGGGCAGGAAGCTCATGGATGTCCTGCAGAGCGACAATTAACTTTACGGGTGATTCTTCCTTAGGAAAACTGTCGTTTTAGAGTGTCAGCGATAGCATGGTGCTACAGAGTGAATTCTGGATGCTGTGGTTACTTTGGACTTTATGTCACCCCCTCAAATGTCACCTCTACATTTCCTTCAGTTACCTTCCTGCAAGTGTTGTTTCTGACCCTAAAAACTAACTTTTTTGTGCGTGTGTGTGGTCAGTAATGAGTTTCAGGTTTCTGAATAGTCTTGACTTCTGTGGTAACCTCCCTCACTCCCCAGAAGGGAGAAACAAACAAAGAAATAAGTTCACATTATGAACTCCATCTCAAATCCCTGGGAGGAAGTAGATTGGTTTGGGGGGAGGCAGCCACCACCATCAGCTCCCGGTCCTGCCCACCTGCTCAGCAACACTGTCCCCATCTCCTGGGGAAGTCTTGCTTTTAGCATCTTGCTTTACTGCAGTGCAGTAGTAATTGATGTAAATGCTCTATTAAACAGATGGAGGAATGAGCCGGAAGCGTCCTAGTTAAAAGACAGCTCGATTCTATCAGGCTGTTGAAACACTTTACCCTCCCTCTGATTTAATTTTATTCTACTGGGATCTGCTGGGTGATGGCTTCTGGTGCTCACTGTTGTCATTCACGTGTGTACCTTCTAAAAAAAAAAGATCTCTTTTCTGCCCTTCTTCCCACCCAGATTAAGGGTGTGAAGTGAAGACATAAACATCATCCAGTGAAAGGCCTTCTCTTGTGAGGTCTCTGCTGCCAACAGGCAGCCTCACTAGCAGATGACAAGGGACAGGGGGAGAAATCATTACTGCCCAGTGAACACTGAAATGGTGTGGAAGCTATCCAAACCTCTGAGTTTTACAGGATTCTCTCTGAAATACGATCTGAGTGTTTAACTTCTTCCCTTCTGGTTAAGCACCTGGATGTAGAATCATATAAGTGGTATACCAAATAAAGTATTCAAACTGAAAAGAAGATAAAGACTGGGATTAGAACATATTTTTTAAAGAATGGTTTCCTTTAAGGACACCAAATAATCAAGGGAACAATCCAACAAGAAGATATAACAATTGTAAATATTTATGCACCCAGCATGGGGGCACCTAAATACACAAAACAGTTAATGACAAACATAAAGGAGCTAATCGATAATAATATAATAATAGTTAGGGACTTTAACACCTCACTTATTTCATTGGACAGATCATTTAAACAGAAAATCAACAGAGGAACAATGACTTTGAATGACACTCTGGACCAGATGGATTTAACAGATATACTCAGAACATTCCATCCTGAAACAGCAGAATGCACATTCTTTTCAAGTGCACATAGAACATTCTCCAGAATAGATCATATGTTAGGCCACAAAGCAAGCTTCAACAAATTTAAAAAGACTGGAGGCATTCCATCCATCTTTTCTAAGCACAATGCTATGAAACAAGAAGTCAATCACAAGAAAAAAATCTGGAAAGAACACAAATATATGGAGGCTGAATAACATGCTTCTAAACAGTGAATAAATAAATAATAAAACAGTGAATAAAAAAGTACATGGAAACAAATGACAATGAACACAAAACCGTTCAAACTTTTGGGGTGCAGCAAAAGTGGTTCTAAGAGGGAAGTTTATAGCAATACAGGCCCACCTCAAGAAGCAAGAAATACCTCAAATAAACAATCTAACCTCACACTTAAAGGAGCTAGAAAAAGAAGAACAAAAAAACCTAAAACCAGTAGAAAGAAAATAATAAAGATTAAACCTGAAATAAATGATATAGAAACCAAAAAAAGAAAAAAACCCACGAAAAAACAGTAGAACAGATCAATGAAACCAGGAGTTGGTTCTTTGGGGAAAAAAAAAATCAGTAAAATTGATAAACCTCTAGCCAGATTTACAAAGAAAAAAAGAAAAAGAACCCAAATAAAATCACAAGTGAGAGAGACCACACCACAGAAATACAAATAATTATAAGAGAATATGAAAAACTATATACCAACAAATTGGACAACCTAGAAGAAATGGATAAACTCCTAGAGACATATAACCTACCTAAACTGAAGCAGGAAGAAATAGAAAATCTGAACAGACTGATTACTAGCAATGAAATTGAATCAGTAATCAAAAAACTCCCAAAAAACAAAAGTCCAGGACCAGATGGCTTCACAGGTGAATTCTACCAAACATTTGAGGAAGAGTTAATACCTATTCTTCTCAAATTATTCCAAAAAATAGAAAAGGAAGATAATCAAATTCATTCTATGAGGCCAGAATTACCCTGATACCAATACCAGATAAAGACACCACAAAAAAAGAGAACCACAGGATAATATCTCTGATAGATGCAAAAAATCCTCAACAAAATGCTAGCAAGCTGAATCCAACAATACATTAGAAAACCATTCACCACGATCAAGAAGGATTCGTTCCTGAGTTGCAAGGGTGGCTCAATATTTGCAAATCAATGTGATACATCACATCAATAAGAGGAAAGATAAAAACCACATGATCATTTCAATAGATGTAGAAAAAGCATTTGACAAAGTACATTCACACATCCACTCATGATAACTACCTTCAACAAAGTAGGGTTAGAGGGAACATACCTCAAGATAATAGAGGCCATATATGAAAAACCCACAGCCAACATCATCTTCAATGGAGAAAAAACTGAGAGCTTTTCCCCTAGGGTCCGGAACGAGAAAATGTCCATTCTCACCACTTTTATTCAGCATAGTACTGGAAGTCCTAGCCACAGCAATCAGATAAGAAGAAGAAATAAAAGGCATCCACGTGGGTAAGAAAGAAGTAAAACTTTCCTATTTGTAGATGACATGATACTATATACAGAAACCACAAAAGACTCCATCAAAAAACTTCTAGAACTGATAAACAAATTCAGTAAAGTCGCAGATACAAAATCAATGTACAGAAATCTGTTGCATTTCTCTACACCAGTAATGAAGCAGCAGAAAAAGAAATTAAGAAAACAATTCCATTTACAATTGCACCAAAAACTATAAGATACCTGGGAATAAACCTAACCGAAGAGGTGAAAGACCTGTACTCTGAAGTTTATAAAACACTGGTGAAAGAAACGAAAGAATGGATGAATGGGAAGACATTCCATGTTCATGGATTGGAAGAATAAATATTGTTAAATGTCTATACCACCCAAAGCAATCTATACATTTAATGCAATACCTATCAAAATACCAACAGCATTTTTCACAGAGCTAGAACAAACAATCCTAAAATTTGTATGAAACCACAAAAGACCCTGAATAGTCAAAGCAATCTTGAAAAAGAAAAGCAAAGCTGGAGGCATCACAATTCCCGGCTTCAAGTTGCTATAATGATCAAGACAGTACGTTACTCGCACAAAAATAGACACACAGATCAATGGGACAGAATAGAAAATCCGGAAATAAACCCACAATTATATAGTCAATTAATCTTTGACAAAGCGGGAAAAAATATCCAATGGGAAAAGGACAGTCTCTTCAACAAATGGTGTTGGAAAACCTGGACAGCTACAAGCAAAAGAAAGAAATTGGACCACTTTCTTACACCACACACAAAAATAAATTCAAAATGGCTTAAAGACCTAATTGTGAGACCTGAAACCATAAAAACCCTAGAAAAAAGCACAGGCAGTAATTTGTCTGACATTGGCCATAGCAACTTTTTCCAGGATAGGTCCCCTGAGGCAAGGGAAACAAAGGCAAAAAAAAAATAAAACAACAACAACAACAAACTATTGGGACTACATAAAAATAAAAAGCTTCTGCACAGCAAAGGAAACAATCAACAAAACTAAAAGGCAACTGGGGCGCTTGGGTGGCTCAGTTGGTTAAGCCGCTGCCTTAGGCTCAGGTCATGATCTCTGGGTTCTGGGATCGAGCCCCGCATCCGGCTCCCTGCTCAGGGGAGAGCCTGCTTCTCCCTCTCTCTCTGCCTGCCACTCTGCCTACTTGTGCTCTCTCTCTGTCTTTCTGTCAAATAAATAAATAAAATCTTAAAAAAAAAACAACTAAAAGGCAACCTACAGAATGGAAGAAGATATTTGCAAATGACATATCTGATAAAAGTTTAGTATCCAAAATATACAAAGAACTTATAAAACTCACCCTCCCGAAATAATCCAATTTAAAAATGGGCAGGAGACATGAACAGACATTTCTCCAAAGAAGACATCCAGATGGCCAACAGACACACGAGAAAGGTGCTCAACATCATTTATCATCAGCAAAATGCAAATCAAAACTACAATGAGATATCGCCTCACACCTGTCAGAATGGCCAAAATCAAAAACACAGAAATGACAGGTGTTGGAGAGGATGTGGTGAAAAAGGAACATTCATGCAAACTGGTGTAGCCACTCTGGGAAACAGTATGGAGTTTCCTCAAAAAGTGAAAAATAGAGCTACCCTATGATCCAGCAATCGAACTACTGGGTGTTTACCCAAGGAAAACAAAAACACTAATTCAAAGGGATACATGTACCCCTATGTTTATAGCAGCATTACCTACAATTGCCAAGATATGGAAGCAGCACAAATGTACACTGACATTGTCCAATGACAATGATATCCATTGATGAATGGATAAAGAAGTGGTATGTGTATATATATATATATAATCAATTATTATTCACCATAAAAAGAATGCAGTCTTGCCATTTGCAATGACATGTATGGAGCTATATTCCTTCCAAAAGGCATCGGTTGCTTTGCATCTAAGATGATGCCTAGTGTGTTAGTTTCCTAGGGCTGCCTTCACAACATGCTGCAACTAAAGACAACAGAGATTTATTGTCTCACTGGAGGCTAGAAGTCTGAAAGGAAGGTGTTGGCAGGACCATATTCCCTCTGAAGCTTGTAGGGAGGGATCCTTCCTTGCCTCTTCTAGTTCCCGATGCTTCCCAGCAATCCGTGGCCTCTCTTGGCCTGAAGACACATCACTCAAATCTCTGCCTCTGTCATCACCTGGTTGTCTTCCTGTGTATCTGTGTCTCTGTGTCTCTCCTCCTCTTCTGAGGTCACCAGTCAGATTGGATTTGGGGCCTACTTGATTCTAGGATGACCTCGCCTTAATTTACCGGATTACATCAGCAATGAATGACCCTATTAAAAAAATCAGGTCAGGTATGGAGGTACCGGGATTAGGACTTCAGCATATCATTTTGGGGGAGGCACTTGAACCCACAACAAGACGTTTCCCCAACTTGTGTGCCCAGAGCACTTTATAATGGAAGAGAATATTGTGGAATGAGGGACTTGTGGAACCTATCTGTGAAACAATGACCCTTGGCGTCTGGAATGCCAGCTCACAGAGCTCTTCAGTTTGCCTTGAATATTACCGTCAACATCACTTGCATGTCTGGCAGCCTCGGACACCACTGTTCGTCCATTTCAGTTTCCGGGGGAACCATGGAACTTGCCCCCACAAGGGGAGGTGCTCCTGCATTTTGAGTAAGCCCGCACAGTGGGTCTGGGCTGAAACTGGAACCCTCCCTAAGTGTGTGTCTGCCATCTTGTGGTTGGGTCAGCCTTCCCCCGGCAGACCTACCCCCCTTTTTTTTCCAAATAAAACAAAACATTTTTCCTCTGCTGGGATTGATACTGCATCAAAGCCCAACGTACCAGAGGCAGCTGCTCACTCCAGATGCTCTCTACCCTCCTGGACTACCTCGTCTTGTTCTGGTCTTTACTCTGGTCTTGGTACCCCTAAGCCATGTGCTGTTTTCCCTGCTACTTCTCACAGGCGTCTCTGACCCCACTGCCTACTCTAGAACATCACACCCTTTTGGTCCTTTGCCATTCTTCTTCATTTTTAAGTCATTTTTTTTCTGGTCTTGGTTAATTGACGCAACCAATACAGATGTATAAGGCTATTTTTAACCCCATTAAGTATCATGAAGTGATATTTATTCTTACTGAATGCCACACACTTAATTTTCTCTTCTGTTTTATTCTATTCAAATCTAGCCTGGGCTATTTCATTTAAAAATGTTGTTCATAGCCATTGCATTGATTGCATTACCCATTAATGGGCTGCGGCTTGTATTTTGAGAAGCAGTGACCTGGATTAAGGAGAAATTTCTCGAATAGTCTTCCCTGCTTCTATTCTTACTTCCCTGCAATCTATTTTCCACTCAGCAGCAAGAATAATCTTTTAAAAACCTAAATTAGATCAGGTCTCTGGAGCACTTAAAACCCTCCCGGGTCTTTTCATTCAGCCCGGATGAAACCCACACTCCTTGTGATGCCTGCCAGCTCCCACGTGGAAAAGCCCTTCCCAACTCTGTGTTCCCTAGCTCACCCTGGATCGCTCCACTGCAGGGTCAGTGACTTCCTTCTGCTTGGTCAACACCTGCTAATCCTGACCTTTGCCTTCTCCATTGCTTTTTATCTCAGCCCAAAGTCCTTTCTTCAGAGGCCTTCCCTGGTTCCCTTAGTCCAATCCTGTCCCTGCTTATCAATTTTCCCCAGTTCATGTTCTTTCTAGTTCTTCTTTTCTTCTAAAGTTATTCATTGGTTTGCTTGCTTGTTCACTTTCTGTATCTCCCACTCGCAGGATGTAAGCTCTGTGGGAGGGGAGCGGGGGCTGTCATAGACTCTGAGGTGGAGAATTTCCTGCAGGCCTCTATCAGGGAGCTCTCAGGATTAGCACTGCGAAGGACGAGGGGCGAGACATCACTGCATCACAGAGGGGGCCATGGCGCCATGACGCCATCTCAACCGATGCCCTACAGGGAATCAAGATGAGATGACTCTTCAAAACTGACCAGGTTTGGATTGGATACCCAGGCCTTTGCATCTCTGCCCAACCGACAGTTGAATGTGGGCTGTGTTGACATTAGGCAAGACTCACCAGGACTGACAGCTGGGCTGAGTGCTGGCAGCACCCCCAGGACTCTCCAAGGGGAACCATCATGTCACGCCACCAGTTTGTCATGACCATAGTCCCAGCATGGAGGATGGTGTCCCGTCCTGGTGCTCAACAATTGTCCCTGATTGGATGTCTGTTGTTCTCGGACCTCCCCTCCCCGCCTTCAGCTCCCTACCAAGATTCCTGTCACCATCCTCCAAGCCACTTTGCTCAGATAGCTTGATTCTCTCCTAGACGTCAACGGCTCGCCTTGAATGTGATCCTATTCACATACTGCTTGCCAACTTTGGAAATCCAGAGCAGATGCTCCTACCACCTTGTTTGGGGCACACTCTAGGATTCCTTGCCCAGCACCCGTGGTTAAGTAGCTCTTCTCCGTTCACAACAGCAAGGAGAGGCCCTTGACATTCAGCCCTTTTGAAGGCAACAGGTGTTGTTGTTGATCTAAGGGCAAAAAGAATGCAGAGCATTCCGACAAAAAACAAAGTGGCTGCTTTGGGATTTGCTTTCATCAATATCTCGTTGAAGATATGAATAATAACGCTACGTTATGATAGGATGATGATGATGGTGGTAGAGCTGTGTTCACACACCTACCCCCCATGCCGGGCAGGTCACTTCTGAAGTTTGCAATACTCAAGTAAAGGAGTGAGAGGAATGGCAAGAAGTTACTAACCCTTGACTCTATGAGAACATCACTAGGGATTCGGCACTATTGTCAAGGTTTTTGTCTGGAGAGCAGGTAGAAGGTATCAAAGATGTAAAAGAACTAAGAGAAATGGGCCTCACTTTCAAGGAGCATGCAAGCTAAAACTCTTCCTTCTTTTCCTGAATCACAATAATGGCTGCCTTTCCTAGGGCGTGCTCTATGCCCCTCACATATATTAACTCAGTCGCCTCTCTCACAACTCCAGGAGGTGGGGACTCTTGCTGCCCCCATTTTGCGAAGGAAGGAACTGAGGCACAAAGGGTTTAAGTGACTTGTTCAAGGTCACACTGCTGTTGGGGGTGAGTCCAGGACTGAAACTCTGGCAATCTGGCCCAGATTGTGCACTCACCATGGCGTGACACCTCTTCTCTAAGTAATTCTAGACCCTAGAACATCACGAAAGGAATTCTTATGTATTCAAGCTCATATTTTAGAGAGCATATCGCCTTTAAAATTTATAGGAACGTTACATATTGATGGTTGAAAAAATAGAAAATGTTGAAAATACAACTAAGAACATAAAAAACCAATACCACTCAGAAATCATCAGTATTAACATTCTGATGCATGTCCTATATTTTTCTATGCATATTTCTAATATTAACATAGAATATAATTTAAAATTTTATATTATGCTATAGCTTATATTTAAAATTTTTATAACAATATTTTTCACTTAATGCTCTTTTCAATTTAATGTATTTTACTTATATAATTTCCCACTCATTTCCCTATATTATTAAATACTCATAAAACATAATTTTAATTTGTTATTTATTTATTTATTTATTTATTTATGAGAGAGAGAGAGCATGGGGGAGGGGCACAGGGAGAGGGCAAGAGAGTCTCAAGCAGACTGCTCTCAGTGCAGAGTCAGACATGGGGCTCGATCTCACCACCTTGAGATCATGACCTGCGCTGAAACCAAGAGTCAGATGCTCAGCTGATTGTGCCACCCAGGTGCCCCTTAATTGGTTTTTTAATAGTCTATCACGACTTGCTTAACTGCTTGTATATCTTTGCTGTTTGTTGTTTTTAATCCTTTATTATAAAGAATAGTGAAATGAACATTTTGGGCCAACAGTTATTTCTGTATTTCAGGTTCTTTAAGATTGATTCCTAAAAGAAAAATTTCTGGTTTAAAATGACTCTTCAAAAGACATTTACTAAATATTGGAAATTTTCTTTTCATAAAAGCTGTATAACTTACATACCTCAGATGTGTATGAAACAAGAAAGACTTTTTACCTTGGCCTCGCCAAACTTAAATATCGTATTTTAATATGGTTCAAATGAGGGGGCTAAGGTCTGGCTGGGTTGGTGTATTGATTTGGTAAATTAAACCTGGTGTCTTATTGTTAACTTATATTACTTTCCTATTGAGTTTGAACATTCCTTATATTTCTAGACTAATGCATTTCTTTTATGCTACTTTTCTGTTGTTGTTTTTTTGGTCTATTTGAATCTGATGATTTTCTTATATCAGTTTGTTCACACTTTTCATACGTGAAGTATATTTTCTTTCGGTCATCTTCATGATAATTGTGTTCTAATTTGATTGTCCTTTAATTTTGTCTGTGCTGTTTTGATATGCAGATGTTTTAAATTTTTATATAATCACTTAGTCAAACTTTCTTCTTTTGATTTATTCTATGACTCTTTGACATAAAAATTGCTACTTGGTCCAGGTGCCCTGGTGAGAGGTGTGCCCACAGAGAGGTCCTGAAGTAGGAGACCAGCTCCGACTTGACCTCCTTCCATCGCCTCTGGGTCCTGTCCTCCATGACGCCCTCAGCAGCCCCTTGACTTTGTCCTCTACAAGGCAGCCTCTTGACCAGGAGCAAGATGGCTCCAGCTCACCTACTTTCTGAGGTTCCTAACTGACCCGTCAGAAACTCACTCATCCAGGCAATTGTATGCTGCTCCATGGGGGTCCCCGATGAGGACAATGTCACACGTGGATGAAGATGTGGATAAAGGAAACTTACTGGCAAAGACTTTCTCCTTAACCAAAACTGAGTCGGGCTCCCCTGAGCCTCATTCTCAGCTGGGTCCAGACCTGGGGCTGTGTCCTGGGTCCTCTGAGTCCAACTTTTAGCAAGAATCCTCTGGGTCAGTTTAGCAAAAATCCCCCACCCTTGCTATCTGATCAAATTCCTCATTCCACCCTTGAGATCGTCTAACCCCGGCCTGCCTTCAGCAAGAACCCTGTTGGGTCTAGCAAGAATCCACTGAGCCTTGATGTGTCCTCTTAATAATTTTCTATCCACGGACCCACCCCACATCTTGGCGATCAATCCCCACTTTCCTTGTTGTCTTTGGAGTGGAGCCCAGTCTCTCTCCCTTAGTGCAAAACCACCACTGCAGTGGTCCCTTAATAAAGTCTTCCACAAATGCCAGAATAATATTTTTAACATTCCACTCTGCTACTAGGATTGCAGGAAGCCTGTGTGGCATTATTTTGTAAAGCTACACATTTGCTTACCCTATGGCCCAGTAGTTCCTTTCCGGGGACACTCCTTTTAAGAGGCACCAGAACCATTGCAGCCACAGTGGGGGACAGAGGTTTGCACGGTGCAATTCCAGGAAGGTGCCATTCACACCACGGGTGCCCAGCAGGTGTGAACATGGTGGCCCTTCCTGTGTTCACATATATTGCTTGACCTCTTGAAACCTGTTTCTTCTATAAAATAAAGATTTAAAAAGTGTCTACTGTTGGGGTTTGAGTGTAACGCTCACCTCTCTCTTTGCTGCTTGGAGCTCAGAGATAGACCCAGGAGTTAGACAGATGGGAACACAAATATTAGTTTTATTACTGGTAAAACTCAAATGGGGATTTTAGCCCTCATTTTTCTCCCTTTCTCCCTCCATCCCTTCCTTCCTTCCTTTTTTTTTGTATGCTGATTTCTTTTTTTTTTTATTTAAAATCAATTAATTAACGTATAGTACATTTTTAGTTTCAGAAGTAGAGTTTAGTGGTTCATCAGCTGTATATAATACCCAGTGCTCATTGCATCAAGTGCCCTCCTTAATGCCCATCACCCAGTTACCCCATCGCCCCCGCCCAACTTCCCTCCAGCAACCCTCAGTTTGTTTCCTAGAGTGAAAAGTTTCTTATGGTTTGTCTCCCTCTCTGATTTCATCTTATTTAATTTTTCCTTCCCTTCTCCCATGGGTTCATCTGTTTTGTTTCTTAAATTCCACATATGAGTGAAATCATATGGTATTTGTCTTTCTCTGACTGGCTTATTTCACCTAGCACAATACCCTCTAGTTCCATCCACGTCATTGCAAATGATAAGGTCTCATTCTTTTTGATGGCTGAGTAATTACATTTATATATGATTTCTGATTTTAATGAAATTGCCTCTTGTATTTATTATTAAGAATGTTGTTGATTCAGTTTAAGACAGATTTTTTAAACCATGTTGAAGAAATATTTTTAAATTTCTGGTTTCTAAAGAAATTCCTAAAAATCAGGTTGGGCAGTAAGTCATCTCCAGATAGCTTTTGGAAATCTTTGAAGACTGTTACATAATTTTAAAATTTGACCAATTATTGTAATATATTAATAGACTTCCCCATATTGAATTATGTCTGCATGGATAGTGAACTTAGCCTCAAAGGAAACAGGCGGAAGTATCTTTACTTCCACTTTACCAGGTGCTATGGGTCGAAATGTGTCCCAAAAGAGTTATGTTCATGTCTACCTGGGACCTGTGAATTGACCTTATTTGGAAATAGGGTCTTTGCAGATGTAATCGAGTTAAGATGAGGTCATTAGGGTGGGCCTTAATCTAAAAGGACTGGTGTCTTTTTTTTTTTTTTAAGGTTTTATTTATTTATTTGAGAGAGAGAGAGAGCGAGCATGAGCGGAGAGAAGCAGACTCCCTGCTGAACAGGGAGCCGGACTCAAGGCTCGATCCCAGGACCCTGAGATCATGACCTGAGCCAAAGGCTGATGTTTAACTGACTGAGCCACCCAGGTGCCCCATGACTGGTGTCCTTTTAAGAAGAGAAGAAGCAACACAGAGACAGACATCTATACAAGGAGGAGGATGTAAAGACACACAGGGAGTACCCCAGGTGTATCTGTTGGCAGAGCCTGGAATGAGGTGTCTACAAACCAAGGAGCGTCAAGGATTGCTGGCAACCACGAGGAGCAAAGAGGTCTGGAACAGATTCTCCTCTAGAGCCCTCAGAAGGAGCACCATCCTGCTGACACCTTGATTTCAGACTTCTAGCCTCCCAAACTAAAGCAGTACATTTCTGTTGTTTTAAGCCACTCAGTTTAGGGAACTTTGTTACAACAGTCCTAGGAAACTAATATACCAGGCATCATCTTCGATGCCAAGCAACCAATGCCTTTATCAAGAGCCCCCTTGTTTTGTCAAAATAATTCCTCATAATTTAGTCTCAGAGGAGAAGTAACATTGAGAAACAATCCCTAGTTCTGACTTTTTCTTTTTTACTTCTCAGAAAAGTAATAAATCTCTATTGGGAAAGCAAATTCAGTGTTGGTAAATGCTACATAGTATTGCTCTGGAACATGCCATTTTCTATTTAAAAAACATTCGAGACGAATATCACAACGTTTTTGTCATCTTGTCTAGAACGGATATACTTTGTGGCTAAGTTCTTTCAAACGACAGCATGGTTTTGAACATATAACATAACGCAGCGGTTGGAGAATTCCTGTCATTTTTCTTTTGTGGACCCCAATCCATGACCTGGCAGTATCGTGTGGATATTGCTTGGGTGAGGAAAAGAAACACCTGGAAAATCCCCAACTCAGAAGTCCTGTTTTGATAGGGGCAGAGACAGTCTCACTTGATGAATCACGTTCCAGAACAATCCCCAGCTTTTCTTTCAAGCTCTTTTCCTGAGAGCTCCTTCTAGTGAAGAGTCTCTCTTCCAGGGAGATAATCCGTGATGCCACTCCAGTGTTCACTGGGTTAAATGGCACAGGAAGCCCAGGAAATCCCTCATTCCCTCCCCCAGGGCAAGGAAGGAGTGAGACAAAGCATGGGTGGGAACGGGGCTCAGAGAAGAGGGCTTGTAAATTTTGATTCCCATTCTCTAACCCCCATGTCTGGACCTTGTCACATCCACTTTCTCCAGACTGTGTGCCTCCATTTCCCTTTCTCAGCCCTGCAGTCCCCTGGACGAGGCTCTGTGAGCTGTCCTCTGCGGAGGCTGCAATCCATCCTTAGCTGGCCTTCCTGGCCACGGTTTTTATCAGCACTGGATTTTGTGGCCATATTCATCTTCCTTAATAAAATGTTAAAAACATCCTTTCCACTCTTGAAACTTTGAGTTTATATTTATTGGGAGCTTATGTGCAGGATACTGTGCCTTACTGAGACACCATACAGGAAAAAGTTTCAATAAACATTTGATGTTTACAATGCTTTGCTCTTCTGGATGATGTAGAGAGATTGGAGCGTACTCTAAAAAATAACAAATAAGTAAATAAAACATTTTTGAATCCTCTTTTTTTTTCCCCAACTTCACACTTAAACTGAGATACCATCATGGCGCAGACACAGGCACACCCTATTTTAAACCTTTCGCTTGAACACTTGCTGTAACCACTTGCTAAATGAGCATGTGGTGGAAATGTTTGCTAACAGTTTGCTGTGTGAACCATTAGAACCGTGTTACCTCACTCAGTGCCCTAAAAAGTCGCTTTCCTGGAAAGTTCTCTTTCATCTCATTTGGCTTCTGCAAATACACTTATGGAATTTAGGGAAACAGGAGGTAAGTGGGGACAGAGTCAATCAGATTTAACATCAGCATTGAAAGTTAAAAATCATGTCTTGGGAAAACGTGTTTTCTAGAATAGTGCCATTCATAGTGTGGTCTGCAGACTGGGCAGCCCATCCGCTCTTGATTACTGGTCATAAAAGGGAATATATGGCACACATTATAGGATGTAAATTCTGATAAACCAACCAAGTGACTACACCACACTGTTTGGGCCAGCTGGGGTTTTTGTAGTACAACTTTCTAAAGGAAGAGAACAATGAGTTGATTACATCATTCTGACACAAGCTCCTCGAGTAGCACCGTCGCAGAAGACTTCAAGTCTTCTCAGGAAAAGCTTTATGTTTTCTGGGAATCCTGTCCTGTGTCAGACCGAATGAGGGATGGTGAGTGCACAGCCCTCATCCGATGGTATTGTAATGGTCTTTTGAAAACCTCACGAAGGATTTATGTGGTATCGCTTCAGTATCCGTTTGTTAGTTATAAACATAGCACACGTAAGCCATAAAAAGGAATGAAATTCTGATCCATGGTAACACATGGATGAACCTTAACCTTATGCTGAGTGAAAGACATGGTCATGAAAGGACAAATATTGTACAATTCCCCCATATGAGGTATCTAGAGCAGTCCGAATCATAGAGATGGGGAGTAGAGTAGAGGATCCTAGGGGCCGGGAAAGGACGAGCGGGAGGTTATTGCCTAACTGTTTCTGTTTGGGATGATGGGGGTTTGTGTTTGGGATGATGAAACAGTTTGGGAAATAGTAGTGATGAGTGTACAACATTGTGAATGTACTTGATGACGCTGAACTACACACTGAGAAAGGGCTAAAACAGTAGGTTTTATGTTATTATATTTTATCAAAATAAAAAATACAAAAAATAGTACATATTGGTGGAAACAAGTTCAAATAATGTACACGTACCTAAGGCAAACAGTGAATGAGAGAGGTAATCCCTCCGCCAGTCCCTAAAACCACAGGAGAATATCCCAGGAGATTTGGGAACTACTCAAAGGGGCATGGAGATAGGTTGAGAATGGTCCAACCAGAAGGACCCCGTGATCTGGGCTTGGAAGAGTGAGGACAGAAGCAGGGAGACAGGATGTTTCATGTGGAGGTCCCCCCATACTGTGCCTGTTGCCTGAAACTGTACCTTTTCATGAAATCCAGTAAGAAAAAGGCCCACACCAAGGCCCAGATGCCTCTCCTCCGATATCAGGACACAGTGAGGGTATCCAGGGAAAGGGAAGGACAGCAGACATTTCTAATCATCTCCATTTTAAAATGATACAGGTTAAGTCGTCTAGATAGCAAAATTAAGTTTTCTACCACTCTGTGGAAATGAAATAACTAAAACGGAAGACGAATCTGAAGTGAGTCATAAAAAATAATCACCATATATGGTGTGAAGTGTCTCATACCATGCTGTGTGGCATCTACCCTCAGGACGCATTCCCCACTCCTAACTTGATAAGGCAAAGCGTGGGGACAGCAATTATCCCAGGATGGCTTTAGCAGGACTCACAGTAGAGAGGTGAATTGGGCCTCCCCCAAATCAGCAATATGTCATCTCTGTCCCCTAGCACCCCATGCTCTGTTTCTAAAGTAAAACTGACTTGAAACTGTGATATTATCAGAAACCTTTACTATAAAGCTGGGTGGTGATTACGGAGAATTTTACTGTCCTGACTTTATCGTGAGTGGGAAGCCTGGTCATGGGATTGTGTTGGTTGTAAAGAACTGTGAAGACGCACTCGGCTTAGCTCAGGTGAGTACTGTAGGGATTCACAAGGAGTGAAAGGGGACAGTCACGTAGAAATCTAAGAACAAGAACCTTAGGTAGGCTACCCTTTGCTGAGACCAGCACCACGAGGTGCTTTGGGATAAAAGGTGGCTTGGGTACTGAGGCTTGGGAGCTGTGTTCCTTCTCTCCAGATACCACCATTCACTGTCTCGGCTCCTCTGCACTCTTTCTTCTCACTCCTTACCTGAAAACACCTGCTACATTCCTTTATTCTGTGCTGTACATGTTTTTAAACCTCTTGTCTGTGTTCCTCCTAAGCTAAGCATGAGCCACTGAAAGCCATTTCTTAGTCGGCTCAGGCTGCTGTAACAAAAATACCACAGAAGGAGTGGCTTCAACAACAGACACTTATTTCTCACACTTCTGGAGGCTGGGAAGTCCAAGATCAAGGAGCTGGTAGATTTGGTGTCTGGTGAGGACCTGCTTCCTGGTTCACAGGTGACCACTTTCATGCTGTGTGCTCACGTGGTGGAGAGCGAGCTAGCTCTGTGGTCTCTTCTTCTAAGACCGGTAATCTCACAATGAGGGCTGCACCCTCAGGACCTCATTACCTCCAAAGGCCCTACCTCCAAATACCATTCAGCATGTGAATTGGGGGAGTGGGGTGGACACAAACATTCAGTTCATAAAATCCCACCTTCCCTTCCCCAGTCAAGTCAGTTTGGCTCCAGTGCATCTTGGGTTAATGATCCTAGCTTGCTATGGAAAAGTAAATGACATGGAGAGATTTTAGGCTAACACACAGAGGTTATTCCGGGCCCATGTATATAACACGGACCTCGGGCCTATCACTTGACCTCCTTGTGCTTCATTTTCTTCATTTGTACAGTGGGATCTATTGCACAGGTCGTGGTGAAGCACGTGTGAGTTAATATGTATAAAATGCTAAGAGGACCTGGTAAGCACTCAATTAGTTTCAGCTGACCTGTCACCCCCCTTTCCTATTCTGTTTAGGGTAAAGAAAACACTTTGTTTATGCGACCTAAAAAACCCAGCATCATCTAGCACCTACTTCTTAACATCAGCTGACTCCCTGCATCTCCTGTGTCTGCCACCATTTCAATCCCCGGAGGTGCCGTCTCCTTCCAAAGCACAGGCCTTGCCCACACTGCCCCTCTGACCGGAAGGTTCTTTCCTCCTCTCGCCACTTAATCGACTCCCACTCATGGTTCCAACCTCAACTCAACTGTTCCTTCCTCTGGGAAACCTCTGATCTCACTGACTTGGCCAAACCATGCTCTATTCGGCCCCCAATAGTTCTTATGGAAGTTGCAATGTGACACTGTGACATTTGATCCTGTCTGCCTCCTCCTTAGCCCATGGCTCCACCACGGCATGTACTGTCCATTCTGCCCACCATTTTATTGCTAGCACCTAAGGCAATACCTTTCATGCTGATCCTCAAAAATAATGTTGAATGAATGAATGAGTGAATGAATAAGGGAACAAATGATCACCCTGCTTTTCTTCTCTGCCTTAAGCCAAGAAATCCAGGGTAAGAGTCTTCTTTTCCCGCTACAAGTTGCCGAATATGATGAAAAACATCTATCCAGCATGGTTGTCCATATATATATATATATACATATATATATATATATATATATATATATATATCTTTTAGGGTTATTGATGGTTTCAGAATTCTCCTAAAGACTTGTTTTGCTGGGCACATGGTCTGAAACCAAACAGAAGTAAGCAACACCTTAATGAGCCAACGAGCCACTGCACACTGTGTGCTATTTATTGCTGGTCCATCCTGAGATGGGTGGGGGTGGGGGCTGCCCATGCTCTGTACCTCCCACTGTGCTATAATACATTCTCATCCCCCCCATCTCCTTGGCTTCATCTTGTCCTGGCATCGATATGAGTTGGGCTCCGTGATTACAGAGACAGAGGATCACTCTTATCCTTTGAGGATAAGGAGCCATGTGGGCTGAAACAAAGCTAGACGTGGGACCTGCCAGGAACTGAAGCATTCACCACCGATGGCTCCTCTGTCTGTTTTCCCTCGTGACCTGTAAGGTGCTTCTTCAAGGTGAGCTGGCCACAGCTTGGGTTGCCACACATTACATGGACCAGCTACCTTGGGTCACGTGTGGGGTTGGATCCAATTGTACTATGCATGGCCACCTCTGATGTCCTTTCAGAGGAGCTTGGGAGGGGACTTCCCTTCAAAGAGCTGTGGGCATGGCACAGTACCATCCCAACGACAGTGTCTCCTATGGAGTCCAGTTTTTCCATCGTAAACTTTGCCCACAATCTTACTCGGCTCTCTGGAGGTAGAACCAGCACAGCATATATTAAAAGAATAGTTGTCTCTTACAAAAAGAAATGTTAAAATGTATAATAAAATAAAACAAAACATAAAAGGGTGATTTAAATCACATTATTTAATTTTTGAATAGGTAATATAATCATAATAGTTAAAAATTTAAAAATTATGGAATAGTATATAGTAATAATTCTCTCTCCCACCCTTGCCCCCTCTCTATCCAATACCACACCCCATCCAAAAGAAGTAGCCACTGTTGTTTCTTAACTTTTTTTCTGAAGTAAATATAGACTCAAAAGAAATTGCAAAACTAGTCCAGAAAAGTCCTGATATGACCGCTGTTTTAAATTTATGGTATAATCCTTCATGAAATGTTATGAATATACAAGCACATATAAATATGTAGTATTTTCTGCTATTTTTATTCTAGTGGTATCATAGCATACATAGTTGGGTATCGTGCTGCTATAGACTGGATGTTTGTGTTTTCCCCCCTAAATTCAGATGTTCAAACTCTAACCCCGCCCCCCATGTGGTGGTATGAGGAGGCGGGGTCTTTGGGAGTTACTTAGGTTTCTGTGAGGTCATGAGCGTGGAGTCCTCATGAGTGACATTAGTGCCCTTGTAAAAAGAGACATGAGAGAGACGGTCTCCCTTTTCTACCATGTGAGGACACAGGAAGAAAGCAGCCACCTTCAGATCAGGAAGAATACCCTCACTAGGAACCAAATTGGGCCCCGTCTTGATCTTGGACTTCCCAGCTTCAAGGATGGTGAGAAAAAAGTTTCTGTCTAAGCCACTTCACCTACGGTATTTTTTTTTAAAGATTTTATTTATTTATTCATGAGAGACAGAGAGAGAGAGAGAGAGAGAGGCAGAGGGAGAAGCAGGCTTCCCGCCGAGCAGGGAGCCCGATGCAGGACTCGATCCAAGGACTCTAGGATCATGACCCGAGCCGAAGGCAGACGCTTAACCGACGGAGCCACCCCGGCGTCCCTCACCTATGGTATTTTTGTCATAGAGACCCAAACCAACATTTGCTAAACAAATGTTAAGACAGCTGCTTAAAAACAAAAACAAACAAACAAACCCTACCTAAGTTATATAGTTAACCAAACTGTCATTTTTAATGATTTTGGATCACTTTTCCTGGATCGAAAAGTTTTTCTCTAATGCAAAACATGATAATTTCTTTGCTCATCTGTTGCCTCGGGCCTCATTTAAAAAAAATCCAAAACCTCACGGCAGTGTTTCACAAATATGCTATTTTTAAAATGCAGATTACCAGGTCTTTTCCCCCCACAAATTTTCTTTCACTAGATCTGAGTTGGTGCCTGGACATCTCCTCTTTTAAAAACAAGCTCCCCAGGTGATTCCTAGCTTCATGCGAGTTGAAGACACATTGCTCTTGGAGAAAGTTAGGCAGGAGGAAGACCAAACCCCTTGGACCACTGTTAGCAAGATCTGGTGCATTAAAGTGTTTACTCAGATCCCGGCAATTATTGTCTAGGCATATATTGATTGAGCACAATTTTAAAAAGTGGATGCACCTGTGCATTGCCAAAACCACAACTCACCCTGAATGCACACGCCGTGATCTTTGCTTCTTTACAAAGTCCTCCTAGAGTCAGAGAGTTCACCGGGTTCCTCCCATGGCGGCACACCGCTCTCTTCCCTCATCCCATCCCCCAGCGTTCGTCGTTCCTGGCTCTGTTTGTTTAAATACCATGTGAGAAGAGTGCGCCCCGTTCAGAGTCAGTCTTACGACCATGTTTTGCCTGACTCCAGTCTTGGTAGCAGTTGTCTGCCTTTTGATTGCCTGGATTTTTAAAAATGCTGATGGAAACATCGAGAGAAGGAAAGAGGAGAGGAGAGCCAGGGCCGAGGCTCGTCCCTGGGTGGATGAGGACCTAAAGGACAGCTCTGACCTCCACCCCGCGGAAGAAGGTAAGCATACAAAGCTGCTTAGCTCCCACCTTCTGCGTTGTTTTGATGAGCGCCAGTTGATAGCAGGGCTTATGGAGAGGAGGAAACACTCGGGACAGTTTCATCAGCTGCCTCTGCTGTGCAAATGAGTGTGTGACAGAGACAGACCATTTCTCTCAGGTGGCCAGCTTGGCACCTGCGGACACCAACCCCCCCTTGATTTCTGGATAAAGAGTCAGCGAAGAGCTGTTGAGGGGCTGCCATTTTCCCTGACCCCAATCCTGTTCTGGCTGTAAACTCTTTCTGAAGGGGCACATCCCCGGCTGCTGGTAGCCATGGGGGAAGTGGTCAGGTCTGAATCAAGGACTTGGAAATGTAAAAAGTGGCATTGGTCCGGGCGCTCACTACCCTTCCTTGTGCCAGACCCTGTGGGTTAGAGTCCAGTTGGCCGTGTCCTCAAAGCTGGGTGTCCAATTTAGCGGACAAGGCAAAAAAACAGGCAAAATTCGGGAGGAACGAAGGGCCAGACTGATCGTCAGGGGTTTCAAGGAGGCATAGGGGCATGGTGGGGGTGCAGGGAAAGGACAGTCAGGCCTGGCTGATTGATAGGACATGAGTAGCTATGGTTAGGAGGCATCTCAGGCGAAAGGAGCAGAAAGAGCATAAGAGCAGGGATAGAGCCCCCGGGAAAGCTGCTGAGGAGACAGGAGGACAGCAGTCGGGGAGAGGACGGGTGAAAGTGAATTGGGGTGGTGAGCATGGGCCCAGCAGTCCTGGCTGGCCTGAGGATGAAGAGGTGGTGAGGGAGCAGGCAGGAAAGGAGACGTTCTTAAGGCGGCTTGAGTGATCAGTATTTGAGGCACGTCTGAGGTGGGTTTGTGGTTTGTGGGATGGATTCAATTTGGAAGAGGCTCAGTGATTCTCAGCTGGACTCACGATGCCCCCCGCCCCCAGAAGAGGCCACCTGGACGGTGTGGAGGTGTGTTGGTGTGCCTGTGTGCATGTCTGTGCACACCTGCTCTGAGCTGCTCTCGTCTCAGGATTGGGGGCTGGGGTATACAGCTGGCACTCAGTGCTGGGAGCCAGCAATGCTAAATGTACTGCATAGGATTCAAGCCCAGGCAGCCTCTTAGCAGGCCTGCCTCTCACTCTTTCACTGAAGGACATCCCAACCCAGATGGCAAGTCGAGAAGCACTTTTCTTGAACAAAGGGACATCCGCTATGATGTTGTGTGATGGTCTGTCCTGGTAAGGATGGCCTGGGTGGTGGTGGCCATGGGAACGCAGAAGTGGCTGTGGGAACACAGAGGAAGGAGTGAGTTGGGGCAAAGTTCAAGGAAGAACAACGGGGTTTGGTAATACATTGGCTATGGGGAGAAGGAGAGGATGAGAGCTGGAGGCAGGGAGAGGTGGAAAGACACCATCATACGTGGGGGAGGGGGGAGGATCCACAAAGAAGATGTTGAACGTCCACAAAGACGTGTTGGATTTGAGAAGATAACACAGCTAAGCAGACAGGGAAAGGCGGGCCAGGTGAGGGATCCACAGATATTGATTGGATGCTTACCAGCACGGGGTGATACTTGAAACGTGGAAAACTGATGAATTCCCTAAGGGGATGTTGTTGGCAAGAAGACTGAGAATAAGCTGGGCACCTGCAGAGAAGAGGGCCTGTGGTGGGAGAAAGGGACCACGGAGAAGACCACCTGGGGAAGGAGCTCTAGGAAAATGACAACGACAGGCTCTTATAGGCACTGGCTGTGTCCACTCAGCATCACATTTGATGTATAGTAAACCACTCAGTCTTCACGTCAACACAGCAAGGTGGGCACTATTATTATCCCACATTACAGATAGGGAGACTGGGGCTCAACTATGCTAAGTGACCTGCCCAAGCAGGTAATAGTAGAGCCGGGACCCAGGCAGTCTGTTCTGGAGTCCAGATACACAACCAGGCGCTGGGCTGCCTTTCTACTAGGAGAATAACCTAGAACAGAGGCAGCAGAAGACCAGCAGGCTTAAAAATGCCCCAAGAGGGCGCCTGGGTGGCTCAGTTGGTTAAGCGACTGCCTTCGGCTCAGGTCATGATCCTGGAGTCCCGGGATCGAGTCCCACATCGGGCTCCCTGCTCGGCAGGGAGTCTGCCTCTCCCTCTGACCCTCTTCCCTCTCGTGCTCTCTATCGCTCTCATTCTCTCTCTCTCAAATAAATAAATAAATCTTTAAAAAAAAATGCCCCAAGAGATCAGAGGTAGTGTGCATTGAGGAAAGACCCCGGAATTTAAGAGTTTGGGGGATAAGAGAGGGATTGGTAAGGGTGGTGGGGAACCAGGGACCGGGGGCTGGGCCTGAAGGTTGGGAACACAGAACAAAGCTGTGTGGCCCTGTCTGGTTCTGTTCTCTGCGTGCTTATTCATTCTTGCCAAATCCTCTGCCTCTTTTTTCTCTGTTCCTCACACAGAAGAATAAATTGAACGTTTAGTGGCCTCCCCAGCAGCCATGGGCACCTCTGCTCTGAATGTTACAGTTCAGTCTCTCGTTGGAATTTTTGTTGTTCACTTAAGTGATACCTGCTGAGGTCACATGGATGATCGGTGAGAAGCAACATTTAAACCCAGGCTTCTCTGCCACCCAAGTCCCTGCTCCTAACCCCTGGAAGGGTGGACACAGTCCAAGAGAGGATTCACTGTACCAGGACCAACAACAGGTTTAGAGGGGACTGAGTGGGGGGGCGGTGTATAAGGGGTATAAGAGAAAGGATTCCATTACTGAAGAGACGTGGAGAAGCTTTTGATGACAGCAAATGGATACCAGATTCAAACCATGTTGAAAGTTAATTATAAGAGACAAAACAATAAAATAAGTATTTAGGTCCTTCTAGTGTGAGTTAAGGAAAATAATAGGTACCAATCCAAATTCCTCCGGCTTTGGCTCACAAAGAATTCCTACTCCAGGTTCGTAGACCAGAGAATCAGCATGTGTGTGGGCAGCTTGGGAAATGCCGGAGGGGTGCAGAGTGGCCATGCTTACTAGACATCAGGCACAGACTTCCTTTGGGGACGGTCAAACATGTGTTCTGTTAGTATTTTCAGTTTCCTGTTTAACTGTAGCAGCAGCCTAAGGAGGAGAGATGACAAAGAGAAAATCTTAGATTGTCTCCCTAAAATGAGGCAAAAATCCTGCACAAACATATTCTAGTGAGGCCTGATTCATGGAAGCTTACGGAAATGGAAATAAGAGAAAAAGATATAGGGAACACATCTCATCAAGATATGTTTGTTTTAATGTTGGTAGAAATTTGTCTTCACTTAGCTTTACTGACCATCCAAAAACTACTGTCCTAATTAAAATTTTGGTTGTCCCAGATTGTCCAGTGACTACTAAGAAAGGCTTGTGTTAGCAATTTCATATAGTTTAACCTAAGACACTGTGTAACTTCCAGGTGAGAAAAGATAAAATGGAGAAAACTCAATCATACCAATGGAAGGCAGGAAAGGCAGTGGGGGACAGAAGCAAGGGAAAACCGTGTGTTAGGAAAGTGCTCAGTGGTAAGCATAGATATATGTACATAGATATGCGTGTATGTGTATGTATATGATTTTATAAATTTCACACACAAATTAATACATCCCTGTGTGTATATATATATATATTTATATGATATATTTGTATATATATGTAGAGATAATAAACATCCTCAAGGTTTGTGGCTGGCCATTAAAAAAAAAAAAAGGCTTATGTTAAAATCATCTAATGTAGGTAACCCCTGAGAATTAAAATGCTCCCACAGACTTGGGAAAGGACAACTTTTTAGGTAACCGAGGTAAAAAGCAGCTGTCAGAACCGGTTTCAAATCTGTTCAATAGATCCATGACAACTCACCTCAGTAAAAGCTTAGCAAGCAGACCAATCAGTGACAGTTTCTTGCTTCTGAAAGCCAGCCAATCAGGGATGAATTCACTTCAGTACCAACCAATCAACAACAGTTTCAAACAAGTAACACTCTCCCTATAGATGGTATTAATCCTATTACATTTCTGGGAGTCCACCAATCCCTGGACTCCAAGCTCCCCAACCAAGTGGTGTGCTGTATAGTTAGCCAATGGAAGAAGCAAGAACCGATTGTTAAATATTCAGGAATTTTGTGGGCCATTTTTGAATCATCAACTTGAGGTCAGGCCACAATGGAAATTGGCAAGTGCTATAAGTCAGGCTCCCCCACCCCCTCCTAGAGCTGGTTTATTAGCACACCACTATCAAAAATGCTATAAAAGGTCAACAGCATTTACTGGGTTCACAGAGACTCTCCTTTGCTATAGGAAGCAATAAATCTGGCTTTGTCTTTTTATTTCATTATCCTTTGACACATACACACAAACACACATGCATATACACACAGCCATTAATACTTTTACCGGTTGATTTTAAGAGGTTGGTTTACCAAGACTCTTATAAAGCCTTAAAATTTTAGGGCAAAGGACAGGTAAACTCAGATGACAGAAAATTAGCAAAGGGAAAGGACTTGAATGGAGACATTGTCTTTGAGATCAAGGCTGGGTGGGTCCTAGGGGAGAGTAAGGATCAACGCAGGGTTGCGGGGAGGAGCAGGGAAGGGCACTCCAGATAACACAAGAGATGATGGAGCTCAGGAAGAAATTCTGTCAAATTCATTCAGGATAACACTGGGGAAGAAAAATTTCTCTCTACCCTTCAAGGTTCTTCAAGCTGGTCTAAGAATTAAATTGACATGAGCCAGATTAATAGAAGAAAAAAAAACACAATTAATTACGTGTGCACAGAGACCCAATGATAAAATTGAGACCCAAAGAAATGACCAAGGCAGGCAGATTTGATACATTCTAGACAGAGACAATAAATTTGTGAGGAGTTGATAGGACAGAGAAAAAAATGCTCAAGAGCTTCAATTAGGAAGGAATTCTAAACAGAATTTGGGCTGAGGTAGTAGATTAGTAAAAAGTAACAAGATTTGTTTATACAGCTTTTCTTTTGGCTCTAAAGTCCCTGTCTCTGGTGATAAGGGTCTCTCTCTACTTTCTAGTACAGGGAGAGTACCTTTCATGAGAGATCTATTTCCTGCTTTCAGGGGGACAGGGGAGGGGCAGAGTGTCCTTCTTGTACCGGCTATTTCCCAAGTCGCTTCAGTTCAGAATAATCAATATGCCATGGTGGCACCTTTTGGGGCAGCCTGCCCTGAGCCACTACAATAGCATTGCTCTATTCAAGAACTTTCCATCTGAACTCCCCCCAAACTCCCCAGCCCCCTCACACCACAGGAGCTGCTAGTGAAATATACTGCAGTGAGTCAAATGACTGACAGGCCCATGTGGAAACAGAGTGAGGGCTGGGGCAGGTGGGAAGGAGGTGTCCTCAGGGCAGGGGTTGAGCTCTGACCTTGCTCCGTCCCCACCTTCAGAATCTGTCTCCTGCAAGAGCTGCATCACCCTCAGCCTTATTAACATTGCTCCTCCACATTCCCCAAAATTCTGAGGAGGGAACAAGGATGACATGACACAAATTGGCCTTTTAGCTTCAGAGCTAGAAAATTTGGCTCATTTGCAAAGATTTTGAAATAGAACTGCAAAAACACAAAAGCAACTTCTATAGAGATGCAGTGAAAAAAACCCACCTTTGTGTTAAACATTAGAGAATACACGTGGCCTAGAACGTCCTGGCTGTGAAACCTAATTATGGTGCAGTTTAGGGTTCCTTGGCATTAAAGCAATGATAAAAGGAGAGTTGTTCTTGGTGCCAATAGTAAATCCCAAATGTGGCAGCACAGATTTATAGCAAAAAGTGGACCATAATAGCACACGTTTGTTTTGAAATACATGGGTTTTATGCTTGAATGAATCCCTCAGAGTGGCTTGGCTCGTCTAGCGTGGAGGCAGAATGACTAGTTTACAGAGGCTGTTCTCTTTCCTCTTGGGGCAGTCAGAAGGTCAAGGGGAAGGAGAAAGGGACCTTTGGTATTGGTTCACTGCCCTGCTGTTCCCTGGGTTCTTTCTCTCCAAGTCTGGCTCTGCCTTCCCCCTTTCCCCAGGCAAGATGCAGACCTTCTGCTCCGGGAGAAGCTCCAGGAAGAGCAAGTCTTTCAGGAGAATCCAAGCCAGCATTGATCAGGCCATTTGTCTGCCCTGCTCAGCGATAACGTTCAGGCAGTAGCCGCTTCATTCTGCTACAGTGGGAACGCTTACCTTGGACTTTAGAAGCTGCAGAAACTGCCAAGTCATGCACCTAGGCTGCCTTTAGCCTATACAAATGCTGAATGGATATTAAGAGTTGGTAACTTACCTTTCAAACAGTTAATGAGGCATTTCATGCATTTGCTCATTTACTGCCTACTAAGGACAGAGGTTGTCAGACTTCATAACAAATTATATAGAAGTTATCACTGGTGTTGAAAGTCTTTATTGACATATTTGATAAGTTCAGGGTTGATATTGATGACACCTGGCTTTGGTTCAGAATTGATCACTAGAAAACGGATAGGTGTTTGCTGCCACTCCCCGATCACACCCACTTCCTTTTAATGAGTAACTGGGCCTTCTCATTAAATGTGTACAGTTTGGGCCCAAACTTCCCTGGCTAGTAAAATGTATAAGGAATTTTCTCACTAACAGCGATGAGCAAACCATGGTACTTGCCGACGTGGTATTGCCATTGAGGTTTTCAGTCATTCCCTCTTGCCTTCCCCCTCCCCAGTCAGTCCTCAGAGACCTAGGAGTGAAGTGTGTGCATGTGAGTGAAGGAGAAAGTTAATCCTCTACCTGAATTCTGCCTGGAATGTTCCAGACCCTCAGGGCCAGGCACTGGATTCTCTTGTTCTCTTCCTTCTGTTCCTGTTATCATTCTCATCTTTATGTGAGGGTACCCAAAGTGACATCCCACCTTCTGGAATCAGACTTTTACTTTCACACTAGACATCTCTACCTCAACAACTCACAAGCATCTCAAATGTGATGGACTGGTGATTCCTACCTCTACTTCCCCCAGATGGTTCATTGCTCATCCTCTATCTCAGTAGGTGGTCCCATGGTCTCCCCAGGTGCTAAAGCCCGCCACCTGAGTCTCATCCTTAGTCCCTCTCTCCCACCACTCCAGCCACACACTTCAGCAGGTCTCATCATTTGTGTCTCCAAGATGCTCCAAGAATTTGTCATTCTTTTGTTGCACACGTAGTCTGGGCCAACATTATCACACCCTGGCTATTGAAGTGGTTTCTCGATGGTTCTTCCTCCTTCACTTTTGTCTCCCTCCAATATACACCTCACCCTGCTTTGTTTTATGTTGCTTATATGTTGCTTTCTCCTTGCTCCATTCCAGATATTTTCTTCTGAGTTATCTTCCAGTTCACTAATTTTTTCTTTAGGTATGTATATCCAGCTTTAAATCCATAAATTAAGTTCTTTATTCTATTATTTTATTTTTCAGTTCTAGAAGTTTATTTTTTCATATTTTCTGTGTCACCTTTATCTTTTCCTGTACCCTACAGATTTATATAAGTTTGTGTTTTTTTCCCTCTAAACCTAGTAATCAAAGTTGTTTTATCTTTTGAGTCTGATAATTCCAATATTTGGAGACATTTTTAAATATCAACTCTGTTGTTTCTTGCTCAAAATATTTTCTTTTTATGCTTGATTGTTTTTGGTGGGCTGCTAGTAATTGTAGTTAAAATTACTTGTATGTTGGCATTTGCTTCTGTTAGGCAATGGAGGTATTTTCAGGCAGGACCACCTAATTCCAAGTTCAAGTTTGAGGCAGGACCCACCAAATGATATAACCCCTTGGGGGCTGTTATATTTATAATCCATGCTTCCTTTAAGGATGTAATCTTGGGGTCCCAGCTTATTAGCCTTCTCACTGTGTGTGGGTCTGGCTTTGATTCTTGTCCCCCACAACCCCTGAAAATATAAAAATAAAAATTCAAATATGTATAACAATAAAAAAATTTAAAAAAATGCAAATATGTAGAGATTGGCAAATACTATCAAAGGAAATGTGGCTTCTTTGCTTACTTGTCTTACAGGCTCATATTTCTCTTCAGTTTTGGCCTAGGAATTTCTTACTATGTTGTCAGCAATTCGTTGATTTTTTAAAAGACTTTAAAGATACTTTATTTCATGATCTTAGTGGTTTCCAGCTAGTGGGATATTGTTTCAAATATACCAGTTCACCATTAATAGAAATTTTCATTCTTCATCTTTGTGTAGGTAAAATTTTCTTTTTCTTGATTTTTAACCAGTGTGGAACTTGGATAGCCAATAGTCAAGATCAGAGTTCAGGATTCTGTGGACTCATTCTTTTCATTTTTCCCTGATGCTTTTGAAATGATAATCTTGCAGACATTTTTGAGAAGTTTATTTCCTTTTCCTGTTGGCCATCTTATGACTGTAGGGGAGGAAAAATAATTTTCCCTCTACCTTTTTAGCTTCTTGGCTGAGACAGCCCTCCCCCCAACCCCGTAATAAAAGACAGATTAAGAAGAGGGAAAAAAATAAGAGCTTAATAACATGTATACCTCCTGTATACATGGGACAGATCCAGGAAAATTGCGTAAGTCCCCGAAATGGCCCAAGCCACCACCTTAATTACCATCTTCCACTAAAAACAAAAGAAAGATGTTGGGGGAGGAGGATCCAGTTATGGGAGGTTATCAAGAAGAGCACAGTGTTTTATTTTATTTTTTTTTCCCATGAGCCACTTGTTTATTTTTTTTTAATTTTTTATTGTTATGTTAATCACCATATATTACATAATTTGTTTTGGTGTACTGTTCCATGATTCATTGTTTGTTCATAACACCCAGTGCTCCATGCAGAACGTGCCCTCCTCAATACCCATCACCAGGCTAACCCATCCCCCCAGCCCCTCCACTCTAGAACCCTCAGTTTGTTTTTCAGAGTCCATCATCTCTCCTGGTTCGTCTCCCCCTCTGACTTACTCCCCTTCATTCTTCCTCTCCTGCTATCTTCTTCTTTTTCTTTTTTCTTAAAATATGTTGCGTTATTTGTTTCAGAAGTACAGATCTGTGATTCAACAGTCTTACACAATTCACAGCGCTCACCATAGCACATATCTTCCCCAATGTCCATCACCCAGCCACCCCATCCCTCCCACCCCCGACCACTCCAAGCAACCCTCAGTTTGTTCCTGAGATTAAGAATTCCTCATATCAGTGAGGTCATATGATACATGTCTTTCTCTGATTGACTTATTTCACTCAGCATAACACCCTCCAGTTCCATCCACGTCGTTGCAAATGGCAAGATCTCATTCCTTTTGCTGGCTGCATAATATTCCATTGTGTATATATACCACATCTTCTTTATCCATTCATCGGTCGATGGACATCTTGGCTCTTTCCACAGTTTGGCTATTGTGGACATTAAGAAGAGCACAGTGTTTTAAACAAGGGTAAGCTTGTTGTGCAGATTTAAGTCCACCTTCTCCATTGATAAGAATTTCTTGTGAGAATCATCCTTTACTTCTTGGTACACAGAAGGCTTAGGAATGGGGATATCCTCTATAAAAATAAATGTTCCTTACAAAACGGTAACTTTCACTCTGGTTTTCAGAACTTCTCTTGTGTCTGTTGTTTCTTAAAAATTATCAGCTCAATGTAATCCTTATGCCAAAAAGGCATATTTTGGGGTGGCATATTCTTCTACCCTTCCTGACCAAGAGAGATCATTTAATTTGCTGCCTTTCTTGTTCGTATTTGCAGATGCTGATGACTGGCAAGACTCAGAGGAAAATGTTGAACATATTCCACTCTCCCACACCCGGTATCCTGAAAAGGAAATGGTTAAGCGATCCCAGGAATTTTATGAACTTCTCAATAAAAGACGGTCTGTCAGATTCATAAGTAATGAGCAAGTCCCCATGGAAGTCATTGATAATGTCATCAAAGCAGCAGGTCTGTAAGGGCACATTGTGTCTTTGAGAATGTCAGCTGTAAGTGACAATACTGCAGCAATAAATTTCAAACACAGTGAATAAAGCCTAGAGTGAACATTTATCTCTAATGTCTTACCCAGCTGTTGACTGGCTACCAGAAACATAATGATTTCCACTTTCTACAAACTATTGACTGTTACAAACTTCCTGGGAGTAGATGTAACAACAGTTTAAGACTTCTGAAATTACTGAATATTATGATCTTTTATTAAAATTTAAAATTTCTGAACATACTATTATACACCGGAAGAGAAACATGCCCTTACTTTCCCCTCCTCTTGAAACACATGCACGTGCGCGTGCACACACACACACACACACACTCACATTTATGCATTTCTTTTTGGAACCAAATTTTTTATATTACACACCATAATGCTCTACTACTGTTCTCTAATGAACTAGCAGCATATACCTATATGAATTTGCAAAGTAAACCACAGCAAAGCAAACCCATTTTGAACATAGATTGATATCTCCATGAAGGAAAATAAAAGAATTACAGAAAAAGGGGGGAGGAGATGTAAGACAGATCCCCCTATTTGAGTATTATTAGAGTGTTGGAGTATTATTCTTATAGAAATCACATTAAGTTCATTTGCAAAAAGTATTACATGGCCATTGTGAATCCGTTGCTCAAGTTGAAAGGAAGCAAGAGTAAAGCATTTTATTTCAGTTAAGAATACAAATGCCCTGGCTAGTTTTTTATTTAACTATAGCAGTCCCTAAGTTCCTTCTGTGTATAAACCTGTATCCATATGTGTGTGTGTGTATACATATGATGTGCAGATAAATTTGGCATAATCGAAAACATTAGGGAACAATATATTTCTTATGTGTAGTGACACAAATATTTAGTGGACAGACAACATAGGTACCAAGGGAACTGGAATCACTCTGTTCAGAAATGTGGGCTTTGTGTTTAGCTTTTGACTTGCATCTCACAATCCAGTCATGCTCTCTCAACCACAGGGAGTGGTGGGGGGCAAACAAGAGCCCCATCAAGCAGGCAGTCCTGACCCTGCTGGTGTAGAGATTATGTCATTAAGTTACTCACTAGGGAAAAAGGAATAGTTCCTTCTGAAATATCCTACCTATGGGTCACTGTGGTCTCTCGCCAGGAGCAGCAGGCCATCTCTAGGACAGCAGGGTGACTCACATCAGAAGCTGGCCCTGTTTGGAATCTGAAGAGAATTCAAGCTCCTTGGGCACTGAGATGCACTATGAAGCTTGTCCCAGGATACTGGGACTGACCCAAGTGTGGGCTGAGGGTTCCCATAGCCCATGAGAGCTGAAGACAGACTTATGTGTACTGAGCACCCAGGGCCAGGAGATCTCATGTGTCCCCAGCAGTGGGGACAAACTCCACAGTGCCACACTCAGAGTTCTGATATAGGTACCAAACCATTTATAGGTTTGTTTTTTTTTTTTTACCTTTCATGAATGTTTTATTTATTTATTTATTTATTTATTTATTTATTTATTTATTTATTAAAGGTGAATTTTGTTTTGTTTTGAGAGAGAGAGAGAGATTGAGTGGGGAGAGGAGCAGAGGGAGAGAGAGAACCTTAAGCTTAGTGTGGAGCTGGATGTGGGACTCGATCTCATGACCCCAAGATCAAGACCTGAGCCGAAATCAAGAGTCAGATGCTTAAGTGACATTTCATAAGTGCTTAAAAGCCATTTTACCATTTAAATTTTTATCATCTTCAATTAGCTTCGTGACTTTATCCTTTTTCAAGAATATCAAAACAAAACAACATTTTGGACAATTTGGGCTGTCAGAACTTCCCTTCTGGATTCCCTTAATGGTCATGGGACAGTTATTTAGGAATGTTTTACGGAAGTGATGATAAATTCCCATAGCCCTAGAACCATTCTTCTTGACCTCAGTTAGCTGGTTTGTTGCCCCTAAAGTGATGCAGAATGAAACCAACACACCAGCGTCTGCGGCCAAGAACTTCGTTCACCAGGTGATCTAACTTCATTTTGAGCAAGTGTGAGTTATTATATTTATTCTTTTTTTAAAAGATTTTATTTAGGGGCGCCTGGGTGGCTCAGTCGTTAAGCACCTGCCTTCAGCTCAGGTCGTGATCTCAGGGTCCTGGGATTGAGCCCCGCATCGGGCTCCCTCCTCGCAGGAAGCCTGTTTCTCCCTCTCCCACTCCCCTTTCTTGTGTTCCCTCTCTTGTTGTGTGTGTCTCTCTCTCTCAAATAAATAAATAAAATCTTTTTTAAAAAAGATTTTATTTATTTGAGAGATAGCGAGTGAGAGAGAGAGCACGAGCTGGGGTGGGGGCAGAGGCAGAAGCAGATTCCCCGCTGAGCAGGGAACCCGATATGGGACCGATGCCAGGACCCTGGGATCATGACCTGAGCTGAAGACAGACAACCGACTGAGCCACCCACGAGCCCCTATTATATTTATTCTTAATGAACTTTCTTGCATTTTCCTGTGTTTTAATTCCTGATTTTAATTTAATGGATGATAGGAACTGCCCCAAGTGGGGCCCACACGGAGCCCTGGACCTTTGTGGTTGTGAAGGACATGGACATGAAGCACAAGATTCGGGAGATCATTGAGGAGGAGGAGGAAGTAAACTACTTGAAAAGGATGGGACGCCAGTGGGTTACAGACCTGAAGAAGCTGAGGTACAAAAGTTGATGGAGTTATTAACCTCTCTGTGCTTGGTTTTCTCATCTGTAAAATGGGAGTGTCTAGGATTTACTTCATTATGAAAATTAAATATGTAAGCACATTTGCCAACATGTAGAACAATGATGGCACCTAGTAAGTGCCATATGCATCTTTGGGAAATAAATGGGCTTTGACCCAAGTAATAGTAAACAAAACGTGGAGGACTTACTTCACTTTTCTCCCATCTGGAATGTGAGATTGTGAGATATTTCTCAGGACTTTGACTGAAGTAAATTACCTTTGCTAAAGTGATACTGTCTTCCAAGTGATATTACTAAGCAGGCTTTAGTTTTAGGACATGCTTAGTAAGAGTAGATACAAGTGTAATATCTATTAGGCATTAGTCACTGTGCGGGCTTCCTTATCTCCCAGAAGGAAGTGTGGTGAAACTCATTGTAACTAGATTTAATGCGGTGCCTCTGTGCATTAGGGTATGTCCTGCAAGTTGTCAGTTCCTTTAGTAGCTGCAACTAACAGTGACTTGTGGAGTCCTCTTTCCCCACTGAGGGCCGGTCATCCTTCATAATATCTCAGAAGCATTCCATAACTTCTCAGTCACTTTTGTCATTAAAAGTAACTTTCAATTGTTTAGACTCAGCCTTGTCATTTACCGAGTCTTCAAAACACTGCCTTCCCCACAAAGGCCGTTTCCTTTCCCCTCCGGGGAGCCCTGAGGCTGAGCGTGAGGAGGGACAGTGGGCAGAGATGTTGGTTCTTACTTCAGAGAAGGGAAGCTTGCTCTAGTCATTGGCACTTGGAATACAGAGGTATTCACACCTCTGGCTCTCAACTGTGGGCCTTCCGTGGCCAGTCCTGGGGTGTTATCCAAAACCCCAGTGTGACCCAAGCTTGTAAGAAAGAAAGGGCAATGAGATTGCAGCCTTGGGGAGAAGGGGGAACCTCTTATCCAGGAGTCAGGGCTGGGTGATGGGAAGAGGGCCTCTTGGCTCTACTCCTGTTTCATTTATTTGGCCCCAGAGGACATATTTTTCCTAAGATATTTAAATCCTATTAAATTGATGCCTTATGAAGTTGTAACTTGTTGCCATACTCTGGAACTAGTGCAGGATATTAATAATAAATATAAAAATCTTGTTGCATATTCATGGGGAAAAATGGGATGGGTAAAAGTTAAGTTGAGTTCCTACCCTTAGATGTCCTGCTCTTTGCATGCACAGTGCCTACAAAATGCTGCTGGGCCCTGGCACTCTCCCCAACGAAGGCAGAATTAGTCACTCTCTCATCTCTGTGCTCCAAGCACCTAATATACAACTTCTGTGCATCTAAAATGGCCATTTTATCACATAGCATTTTAATTATTCGTTTACTTTTCTTCTCATGTTATAGGCCATATTTTAGAAAGCTTATAGACTTTCTCTGAAGGCAGTATGTACAAACTTAGGGGTCCAAATTTAAAATGTCACATTATATCATCTAGCCTAGTGCTGATGCATAGTAGGTAACTGAATAAATGTTTGTTGAATTGAATTGCAAATGAGCATATGTCCTGACATCCTCTTGGAGTCCACTTTGAAACCCGTAGCTGTCATTAAAGACTCAATATACAACCTGGGTCCAACCTACTTGTCAAACCTTATATTTTTCTGTTTGCGGGTTTCAGCCCTCCACCCCAGGCAGAAGGTGCTACTTGTCCTTCTCTTAATAGGTTTTGTTGCTGTGTTTTTATTAGCTTTAATGTGATGTCATAATAAATTCTTGTAAAATTGAACAAACCAGAAATATTAGATACTAATGTATGTCTAGGCAAAAAAAAAAAGTACAAAAATCATTGAAAATTAATAATCTGCCTTTGAACCAAGGTAAATTGCTTAATCTTCATCTTGCATTAAAATGTTTTTTAAATTATTCATTGTAAAATAATATTAGTAGTAATAATACTAACACACACATATCAGTGTGCTAGGTTAGGTACTGTTCTAGGTACTTTATCTATTTGACTGATCTCACCCTCACAATAGCTGTATGGGGTGAGTGTCTAATAGTGCCCTTTACATATGCAGGAACTGAAACATGGGAAATTCAGGAGGTTGCCCAACATGGCAAAACTCGCCAGCTCCAGAATTTATCCTCTTGTAAACAATAAACATTCTCCCCATTTGTAAGGAGAAAAGGATTGATAATAGCCCAGTGTGACTGATTGAAGCATGGTTCTACACTTGATCTTAGCCAAAAGGCAGAGAAGCTGTAAGCTGATTGAAGCATGGTAAGGTAGCTTTGGAAATGTAACCTGTAGAAGTTAAGAGTGTAAGAGGAACCATAGAAAACTGCACAAGTGAGTTTAGTATGTTTTAAAACAGTGAGTAGGCTTAAAATGAAATCATCTCTTGTTAATTAATGACCTAATGTAGCTGTATCCTAAAAAAAATTCTAATATACAGCATTGCATGAGTACTACTTTGAGTATCTGTGCTGGAATAAAACTTTTGCCAAATGTATGGGATAGGGTAATGGAACAGAGAAAGATATCCTCCATAGCTGGAAAGCAAAAACTGAAAGTTAACATTTATACCTCACATGAATTATCTCCCACTCCCACAAAGATCCCTTCCTATTCTCCACAGCTGGGCTGATAACATTATTATCTCTGCCCCTGTGATTTTGGTGAAACCTCACCATCACCCTTTTCCTTTGCTCCTGTACCAGACCGATCAGCTCCAGCTTCTACACCTCCCCAAATTCTCCTGGTCCCTTGCCCACATCAATCTGCCTCTTCCAGAAATAGACCTGATCCCATGATGCTTCTGCTCAGAAGCTTGTAGTCACGTTCCATTACCTACCAAATGAAGTATGGAGCAGCCCACCCATGCTCTACCATGCACCCCATCCTCCAGCCTACAGGCTTCTGAAAACTCCCTGGCCTATTAAGCCTCCTCTGTCCTGAATCTGCCTTTACTCACCGACTCACTAGGATGCCCTCCCCAGTGCCCCCTCTCCATCCGGTCCTCAGTGCCCCACCTCAAGGGAAAATTTGTAAAAGTTCTTCTAATCTGCTTATTCAAAATTATCAACACTTAATTTGGAGGACTCCTAATGCGCTTGACTTACATTTCTTTAATTCCACTTGCCAGGTTTTAGTTTGCCAAATTTTACATATTGCCCTCTGGGTTATAGGATCCATTTTTCTATCTTTCAGCATTTCATGTGCCTTGCCATACTATACCCGTATGAACATAGGTTTATTGGATTGAATGACCCTGGACAGAAAAATATGTTAGGACACAAACAAAAATTCTGCTCTTTTTCAATTGAAATATAAAAGACAAGAAAATTCTTTCATTTTATTTTTTGTAAAGATTTATTTATTTATTTTAGGGGGGGTAGGGGCAGAGGGAGAGGGAGAGAAATCCTCAAGCAGACTCACCCCCCTACCCCCCGAGCACAGCGACCATCATGGGGCTTGATCCCAGGACCCCGAGATCATGACCTAAGCCGAAACCAAGAGTTGATGCTCAACTGACTGAGCCACCCAGGCGCCCCAAGAAAATGCTTTTATTTTAGACATAAATAAGCTAATGTTATAAAAAGGGGGGAAAAATCATTAAGAGCAAATAGTCTCTGGAATTATCTTTTTTTCCCTTCAGAACCAATTGGATTAAGGAGTACTTGGACACAGCTCCCATTCTGATTCTGATTTTCAAACAAGTACATGGTTTTGCTGCAAATGGCAAAAGAAAGGTCCACTACTACAATGAGATCAGTGTTTCCATTGCTTGCGGCATCCTCCTGGCCGCTCTGCAGGTATGTTACCCTCCCACCCTGCCCCGAAGAGAGAAGCAATACTCGAGGGCCAAATAGTGGCCTTATTCACACATTTCAGACATCTGGAAGTTGTTTATCTAGAGTTGAATTCCTAAGTAAGGCAGCTCTGATGTAAAAAGTCACCCTGGAAACCTGGATAGGTGAGTCTAATGGTGCAACAAGCTGGAATTCTTCCAGAAATTTACTTGTAACATCACTCAGGCTCAGAAAAACAGTCACTGGATTTGCCTTCATCTGTAACGACAGGAAGCTTCCAGCGTTTTGGCGGAAACACTGCCTAGCCGTGCTCACTGTTGTCTGAGGCAATGGAATTACAAAGCTCTAAAGAGGACTCTATCATAGAGCTCTTCCTGGAGAGTGGAACTGACATTGTATTGCATGAGAAAGGTGTCTATGTGCTTTAAAAAATCCCATCTATGTAGTAGCTGGAGCAATGTTAAGCATGAAATAGAGCAGGATTGAGGTACACCTTTTACATGATTCAGTTCATTCACCCAGCCTATAGTTTCTGAGCTCCTTCTGTGTGACAGGCCCTGGGGTGGGTGCCAGGGATAGCTGCCTCGTGAACTGTGTGTGCATTCCGCTGGGGACTGGGGTCCATTGGTGGAGAGACAGGAAACACACAAGGCAAATGAAGCAAACAAGATTATAAGAACGAGTGATCATACTTTCAAGGGACAGTCAATTCTAAAAGCCTATGTGCTTCTTCAAGAAAAATGTGCATGCCAGAAACACCTTGCAAAATATAGTCATTGTTACACAAAAGAGAAAATCGCTTTTAGGGCACCTGGGTGGCTCAGTTGGTTAAGCGACTGCCTTCGGCTCAGGTCATGATCCTGGAGTCCCAGGATCGAGTCCCGCATTGGGCTCCCTGCTCAGCGGGGAGTCTGCTTCTCCCTCTGACCCTCCCCCCTCTCATGTGCTCTCTCTCTCTCTCATTCTCTCTCTCAAATAAATAAATAAAATCTTTAAAAAAAATCGCTTTTAGATTACTTGAAAAGTTGGCCTCGAGGAGGGGACGTCTTATTTCCTTCCTGATTCTGTGAGCAGTTAAATAGAGGAAGTGATGTGCAAGGTCGGACCATCTGGCCCCACCGTTCATTCATCTTAGGGTGCTGGAAGAAATGCAGAGTTCACAGTTTTCCCAAGCTCTGAGTCGGCAGCCCCGTCACGTTAGTGTCGAGTTTGCTGCCCTCTAGCGTCGCCTCAGGCCTAATTCTGAGTGTAGGTCCTATTTGTGAGGGAGGAAAGCAGAATCTTCCTGAAACCCCCATCTTCCTGAAACCCCCACCTGCACAGATCCCCCCGTAATGACCACCAGGCCAAAGAGCTTCTCCTGTACGACTCTCAAAGTCAGTTCCAGAACTTCTGCCTGGCTCAGGCTTAGCAGCGACCCTCCGGTTGGGAAAGTAGGGGGATGGAGATAGTCAGCTCGGGAGGCATCTTGAAGCTGCACATGATTTTGACTAGGTGTTTGTTATCTGGAGGGGCTTGGGGAGAAGCTGATGGAGTAATTCCTCTACTTCCAATGGATCCCCGGGCCCCTGGGTCTTCTGTGATTGGACATAGGTATTTTCAGCTGGGGATGATACTCCGCCTCCATTGTTGACTTTATAAGCATAGGAGCTCCCTGGTTGTGGGGCCGTTCCTTTGGGGTATTTGGATTCCCTACATTTCCTTCCATGAAATAACCATTCCTAATTCTTAACCATTGGTGAAAAATAAGACTAGTATTTTTCTTCTTCAAGAAGCCTCTCACCGTTTGGTCAAAAGAATGTGGGGACTGGGAGATTGAGGAGAGCAGGTAAGGTTCAAGATACAATTGCCCGGGGTGCCCAGGCTTCAGGGAAAGGACAAGCGGGCCTCATAGGGATCAGAACGTCCCCGGGCTACAGGAAAAGCCGTGACTTCTTCGCCCACTGACTTGCCAATGTATTCTCTCCCCTCCTGTTGTAGAATGCAGGCCTGGTGACTGTCACTACCACTCCTCTCAACTGTGGCCCCCGGCTGAAGGCGCTCCTGGGTCGCCCCACAAACGAAAAGCTGCTGATGCTGCTCCCTGTGGGGTACCCCAGCAAAGAGGCCACAGTGCCCAACCTCACACGAAAACCTCTGGATCAGATCATGGTGATCTTGTAGGCAGAAGCCCGTCAGGAATGCTGACAGACGATGGCCTGGTCCACTCTGGTCCCTCTTGGGTGTGCAGGTTGCTTTTTCCATGGGTGTTAGGTCTCCCCAGCGTGCCACTCCACTCAAGAAACTTTCCACGTCATCGGGCCCTTGGAGTCTGAGAAGCCCTGCTCCCCATAGTGTGATTAGGTGAACGTAAACAGTAAGAGGGCACTGGGTACTTCCATGTCTCATCCACTCTGGAAATGCATTAACCTTTTACAGAGTACAGGCCCTGATTTTTAAGTTTTTAAAATCGTTCCAGAAAAGTCGCTGGTGATTTTTTTCTCTTACATTTTTTTAAAGATTTTATTTATTTAGTTATTTGAGAGAGAATGAGACAGAGAGAGAGAGCATGAGACGGGGGAGGGTCTGAGGCAGAAGCAGACTCCCCGCTGAGCAGGGAGCCCGATGTGGGACTCGATCCCGGGACTCCAGGATCATGACCTGAGCCGAAGGCAGTCGCCCAACCAACTGAGCCACCCAGGCGCCCTTCTCTTACATTTTTAAAAGCTGGTAGATAGGAAGGAGTCATCAGAACGTGTAGCCCGAGAACTCAGCTATGTGATCATTCTTGAATTTAAATTTAGACTAATCATATAGCCTCTGCCTTCTGATTTCTGGTGGCTTTTAGACCAGGATGTGCTTTTGAGATTTACTCTTTTACTGAACTTCATGGATATCCTGCCCTTTTTAAAATAAGTAACTGTCAAAATACTTCAAACATCACAGTCACAGAACAGAGGAGTGCATGCTTGAGCAGGTGACTCTGACCCGTAACCATCTGAGCATGTGAAGGCTTAGTCGCATCATCGAGTGGTGTGTTGGAGCTGGCTCGCACCAGCTTGTGGAAGCCGATTGTTAAATATTCAGGAATTTTGTGAGCCTGTTATTTAACTATTTGTGGTTGGAAATCGCCCATGGTGGGAGTATTTACACCACTGCAATCGATGGATACTACAAATCAGGGCTTGGTTTCTTTTTCCTAAAGAGAACAGTTTTCCATACGCAGCACTCACGGTGTCTCCCTTCTTTTCTACTCCAGCCCACGGAAGACTTATCCCTTTTCTCCGATGGCAAGTCAAGTGGTTTGGGACTGATGGGGTAGGAGGTGTTAGGTTGGGAATACCAGACCCCATCTTCTGCCCATCACTCTGCCTCCCTCCTGGGGCACTGCACACACTCATAGCTCGGATCAGTTCTCATCCAGCATCCCCACTGGCCTCTGTAGCCCTTTTGTCACCCTTTTTCTATATTCTTACTCAGCTTCCTCAAGAAAAATCTCTCCTGCCTCTTTTCATTCCTCCGGTGAGTCACACAACTTACGAAAGCCCTCAGGATTTCTGATGAGTCAGAGTTGGTGACGAATCTGTATTAGAGAAAAGGAGGACTTTTTTTTTCCCTTGAAAATATAATTAGATATTACAAGAACCTGTGCCCTCAACCACTTCTGAAGTCCTTTGAAGGATCTAGAAGTTTTCTTTAGAATCTCCAAAATCGCCCATCTATAGTTTCATTTTTCTCTAAACATGCTTTTCCCCAGGGCTCCACATTTTAATAAATGCAAACTTTCTCTTACATTTTGTTTCCATTCTATTTTAAAAAAATAATTAGTATTGTGACAGGCATTTGTCCTGTACTCTTTATTGTAAATGAGCATTGTTTTAACTACATTGTTAAAGACTTACATGGGCTGGAATGGGAGCCTAACCATTGTATTTCAGATTGTTTTTAGTAGGAAAAAGATTCTGAGAGTTCCAAGTATCAGAATAATAAACACACTTTGGCGTTACGATGCAATGAAATTGAAGTTATACTGATAAACTTCTGTTTCTTATGTTTTGAAACTAGTTGAGCCCAGAGTTGTGTGCTAGTTTTAGTTCAGTCTGCTGAGGGGGCTGAGGTGTACAAGGGAATCTTGCCTCCGGGGAGTGGGGTGAAGAGGGAAAATGGCCACGGGTGGGAGTCCGAGTACCATCTTCAAGTACAGAGTCACTTGAGAGGAAAGGGAGAGCCCAGCCACGTGAGTTAGGAGCCCTCCAGCAACAGATTGCCAAGGCCTGCCCACCTTCCAGATCCCTGCGCCCTGAAACGCAGCCCTGGTTTCTCACAGATGCTGAACAAATGTGCAAAGACATAGATTCAGGAAGCTCGACAGCCAGCTTTCTCTTTGGGGGATGGAATTACAGTCGACCCTTGAGCAACACGGATTTTTCTTAGATGAGTACAGGACAGTGCTATCAATGTATTTTCTCTTCCTTACAATTTTCTGAATGACATTTTCTTTTCTCTAGCTTGCTTTATTGGAAGAATATGGTGTATAAAACATAGAACGCACAAAATATGTGTTAATCGGGTGTTTATGCTATCGGTAAGGCTTCCTGTCAACAGTTGGCTGTCTGTAGTAAAGTTTTGGAGGGATCCAAAGTTATACGAGTTATATGCGGATTTGGGAGTGTGCGGTGGTGGGGGATGGTCGGCGTCCCTAACCCCTGTGCTGTTTGAGGGGCAACTGTAACAGTAATTCTTGGTCTCCACAGCACAGCATAGATGCCCTGGTTTCTCGCCTGGTACGCACCAGCTAGGTGGCCATGAAAAACGGGGATCTTTCCAAGCCTCATTTTCTTCATTTGTAAAATGAAGGTAAAAGTTGCACTTACCTTGTGTGTGGTGAGTCCCATGAAGTTCCTAACGTGGTAGCACTGAGGGCTAGCTGTTATCTTTGGCTCCTCGGATTAGTGGTAGTAGTATTCTCACAATGATTAATGCTAGGTGCTATGCATGTTTGGCAAAAAATAAATAAATAAATTGACACCCTTTAAGAATCTTATCTTCAATGCACCAAATGGTCTTAAACTCTAGAAGCAATGTATCTGCTATCTTTGCTTGAGCCTGGGCTGCCTTAAGGATTTATAGGCTTGACTTTAGCTGTATCTGATTGGGTTCTGGAAACCTCTGCAGGGGTCTATTTAATGAGTCATAAAAAGGCTATTTTCAGGGAGGAGAGACGGGGACATAAAGTAAGATCCCATGACAACAATCAGTGTCAGAACAAAGAGGCAAATCTCAATGTGGTCTGGAGTCTGCCCCTCAGATACCAAGCGCATAAACTCTCAGGAACGTTCCCAGAGAGCAGGAGATGGTGCAGCCTCGTATGGCAGTATCAGCTTCAAGATCACGTCTGTGAAACAAGGGTGGCCTTGGGGGTAACAGTTAAGCACAGGAGCTTAGAAATCACACGGTCTGATCCCTGCCCTACCAGAGAGCTAAAGAAAAAAATTCTTATTTCTCTAGTGACCTGGAGCTAATTGCTTAATGGAGGCTCTTCTCTGATGTGTAAAATGGCAGTAATCATACTTACGTTGCAGAGTTTGGCACAGTGCCTGCTACACAGCATTTCTACTTGCTAGGTGTCTTTATTGCGGCGGTGGTGGATGTGGATACCACTGTCCTCGTAAGGCAGCCCTACTTCGGGATCCAGGTGAGCAAAGTAAGCAGGGTGGGTGAGAGACCGGCCCCTCTTTGGAGGAGAAGGCCCGCTGTGGCTCAGGTGGCAGATGCGGGACCATTTGAAGTTGGCCCACGGGGTACCAGCCTCACCGAGTCAGAGAGCTCCTCGGCAGGTCTCACCACTGGGAGGTTTTTTTCTCTGTGTGGTTAATGTTACCAACTTGATAAGCAGTTAAGTTGTCTGTTTGCATGTATTTTTCACCTTTTTACTTAAAAATTACAATGGGAAGACGTGGTTGTCACCTTGACCCATTTGTTAGCTGTCTCAATGATTACACACCATCAAATAGAAGGATAACTGACATGAAGTGCCTCCCATTGGGATACAACATGAAGGATTCAGTATCACATTTTAGACCAAAATGTCCAAACGGAAACCAATTAAGCTGGTACATCTACCTTCCAGTTTAGAGTACAGGATACCTCAGACATATTGCGGGTCAGGTTCCAGACCATTGCAAAATGGTGAATATTGCAAAAAGGCAAGTCAAATGAATGTTTTGGCTTCCCAGTGCACATAAAAGTTGTTCACACTATACTGTAGTCCATTAGGTATGCCATAGTATTATGTCTAAAAAACAATGTACATACTTTAATCTAAAAATAGTTTCTTGCTAAAACATGCTAACCATCATCTGAGCTTTCAGAGAGTCACAATCACTGGTCACAGATCAGTATAACAAATATGATAATAATGAAAATGTTTGAAATACTATGAGAATGACCAAAATGTAACACAGAGACATGAAGTGAGCAAATGCTGTTGGAAAAAATGGTGCTGATAGACTTTCTTGACGTAGGGTTGCCACAAACCTTCCATTTGTAAAATATGAAGTACCTGCAAAGCACAAAGGTGAAGTGCAATAAAATGAGGTGTGCCTGTAAATACGGAGGCTAGAGAAACTGGTTAATTGATATGATGAAATAATCAGAAAAACCAAGAATGTGGATCATTCTACAAGAAATAGGCCTAGACCCTCCCCAAGTTAATGTCATGAAGGAAAAAAACCAGGAAGGTCATTTTTCTATCCTTGCTACTCAGTGTGGCCCCACAGCTCCCACAGAGGCACTGGTGCCCATGGATGGGTGCCGTATTGTTTTTGTTGAGAGGACAGATACAAGGACGGATATCTTATTTGGCCACCTTGCTGATGTCACTTCCTCGTTATACTTTTATTTGAATTTTTCTGTGTGCTTGGAATTTTTCAAAGTGAAAAGATGAAGGAACAAAACCACTTAGAATTAAATCGGAATGGAAATGCCACATACAAATAAGCATTTTTTTCAGTCATAGAAACAATTTCCCTAAACATGCCCCCTAAGCCCATTGTTAAGTTTAGACATTCACTGAAGACACCAGAGATCAAGTTTATTTCATTTAGATTATTTTGGAGTGTCCCCAGGGAGATGAGTTTAAGGTGGGAAGATGGAAATCATAGGAGAAATAAGGCCAGAGGTTTAACTTGCTTGCAGAGAGCCCGTTGGATAGTAAAGGAAGGGAGAGGAGCTTGGGGAAAAAAAATATAAAAGTACATTTCATCCTATCTGCTCCTGGGATGGGGAGCCTTCCAGGGACACCGGTTATATCTCGCACTCCCACTGCCCCAAGACACCCCACACTAATTTCACCTGCTGCTTCATAATCTGGGCATATCAGCACAGCCCCCTGCCAGTGGCTGTGCCTGGAAGAGTAAAGATAATTCTCTTTCTTCTCTCAGCAGCCTCGAGCTTCTTTCTTCTTTCTTCTATGTGTTCTTTAAACGCAGTCCTGTAACCACTGTGTTCAAAGCAGAAAGAGTGATCTGGAAGGCTTATAGATTCCCTTGTAGTTCTGAGACCCTACAATAGGGGGAATCATTGGATTATTTCATCACTGCGAGAAAGAATAATGAAGAAACTTAGAAAATGACTTGTGTCTCACTGATAGGACTCACTTGAAAACGCCCACTTTGCCGGGAGGAATTTGTAATGGGGAGCTATGTGAGCCAGGATGGGCCAGAGCAGTGGTCCTCAAATGCCAGCCTGCAACACCACCCCCTGGAAGGATTGTTCAGGTGCAGATGGCTGGGTCCCACCTCCAGGGTGTCTGATTTAGTAGGGCTGGGTGGTGCCTGAGACTAACAGGTTCCCAGATGATGATGCTGCTGCTTGGGTGACACACTTTGAGAACCATGGGGCTGTAGCAATTAACAATTCCAATACGTCAGTGACTAAATATGATAAAATTGTATTTCTTGGGCAAGCTAAGTCCCCTGCAGGCCCTGGCAACCCTCCAAGACCATTATTCTCCATAAGGTGACTCAGCTCTCCTGTGGCCACACACCCCCACAGCACGTGGCCTCCTTACTCAGGGAGGTGCTCACCCCAACAATCATATACCTTGGTCCAGGAGTGACTTCCTCACTCTCACAGTCCATTGGCCAGGACTAGTCACATGGTCTGTCCAGAGGGTGGGGGAGTATCATCCTCCTGTACCTGGTTGGGGAGGAGATCTAAATGTGGACAGGCATTAGAAGTCTCTTCCCCAAGAACAAGGAATTTTGAACTTAGGGAATAAACGTGGATGTAACAACAAAAGCATAGGAATGGAAAGTTGAAAAAATTGGTGAAAGGCATGAAGATTCTCTCCTGAAAGGTTAATGTTGAGATGGTTGACATTCGTCACGTGCAACTTTTAAGTACGGGATCAGTCTGGGCCAAGAAAATCAATACAAATATGTGGAAAAGAAACTAAAATTCTCTTTCCTAAATGTTCCTGCCTTTGCCCACAAAATGGAAACTTCTATCTGAGAAGAAAGTCCTTATTTTCACTTCTTATTTGCTCATGCCTATGAAAGGAAAAGGGACTTCCCTGGTCAGTGAAATTGGGGGGAAAATGGGTCATTGCACGTGTTCAGACCCAACCAAAGTACACTCTACTTTAAACCACATGAACAAATTAGGGGGGATTATTCGCTTTAGGAAGATGATCTACCAATGAATTCCTATCAATATTGCAGTTTTCAAAAGTGTTTTTAAACTGATACGACATTTTTAAACATTTTTGTAAATATCTTTCAGGAACAGTTATAACTTGAAGAAAAACCTAGTTGTAACAAATATTTTGCCTGAGAGGCATGAGAAATGCCATTTATGAGCAGAGTGCACCATGATAATTTAGTGAAATGGGAACAGTTGTAATGTTTCAATCCACACATATCTACAAACAATGAAAGGCCTAAAACAACTGTTGCTCCCCCCTGCTGCTGTGAGGCCCACAGTTTCACACACAAAAACGCTGGACATGCAAAAAGGAGGTACTTATCTACTTTTTACAGAGAGGTAGGGATGGGGAGTAGACTCCCTACAATGGAGTGGAGAGAATGGGCCAATGCATCTGAGGTTGGGACCAGATCAGCATCCCCTTTGGGTGGCCTCAGCTAACTTAGAGGATGTTCCGCAGCAGGCTTCAGGGAGAACAGGACTTGAAGCAGAGATCCCGTCCAATTAAATGCAGTAGCTCTGATGAAATGTGAGATGCTATAATCTCATTTTGGGAATTCCTAAAAAGTCACAAGGAATGGGCATGGTTTGTGTTATTATCATGACTTTAAAGTCAGGGCACAGAGCCAGTGTTCAGGATTAAACTCAGCAGCATTAAAGTGCCCTTAGAGCAACATGAAAATGTGCCAGCGATATCTGCAGAGGGCCAAATAAACACAGAAGCCAATGAAGTAATAAGGGAAGTTCGCTAACTCCAGTGGAGGCGGGGTTGCAGACTTCCTTCTTCAATAATTAGAAATAAAAAGAGGTAACTGGAATGAAGGTTCTACATTAAAATCCCTCTAAAGGGGGTCCCTTGTTGTCATGGGGACAACAGAAAGGGTCAAGGTGCTCGATTTCCTTCTGACTCTGCCTCCTACACAACCTCGGCTTATCTGAGGTATCTGCCATGTTGTTGTCACGAGGTTTTGACCCGGGAACTTTGACTCCCTTGAGGTAGAAAATCTGTTCTCTTCTTGAATAAGTGACTTTTCACATCTGGGGATGTTTCAAATTAAATATGGAAATGATGAAATAAATCAAACCCACAGCAGTGATACTTTCGTGTTAAGTTTAGGAATAATCTTGTATATGTTTCTTATTTAAGTGATTTAAATGTTTACAAAATTCACGATGCCAATTTAAGATGTGAAATTGATTTTAGGCTTGTGCTTTTAAGTTGAAAGGTGTAAGAAAATTTGCTCATTAACAGTATTAGCACAGATTCACTATAAATTATTTTTTTTAAGATTTTATTTATTTGTTGTGAGAGGAGAGAGCTTGAGCAGGGGGAGGGGCAGAGGGAGAAAGAGAATCTCAAGCAGACTCTGCGCTGAGCTCAATCTCATGACCCTGAAATCATAACCTGAGACAAAAATCAAGAGTTGGATGCTTAATCGACTGAGCCACCCAGGTGCCCCAGCACAGATTCACTGTAAAACAATAGGGAGTTCCCTCAAAAAATTAAAAGTAGAATTACCATATGATCCAGTAATTCCACTGCTGGGCAGTTACCCAAAGAAAACAAAAACATTAATTCAAAAAGATACATGCACCCCTTTGTTTATTGTAGCATTATTTATAATAGCCAAGATATGGAAGCAAGCTAAGTGTCCATCAATAGAAGAATGGATAAAAAAGATGTGTATACACAATGGAATATTACTCGGCCATAAAAAAGAATGAGATCTTCCCATTTGCAACAAAAGGGTTGGACCTAGAGGGTATAATGCTAAGTGAAAAAAAATCAGTCAGAGAAAGACAAATTCCATATGATTCCACTCGTATGTGGAATTTAAGAAACAAAACAAACAAGTAAGCAAAGAAGAAAAGAGACAAAAAAAAAAAAAAAAAAACCCAGATTCTTGAGGTGCCTGGGTGGCTCCGTCGTTAAGCATCTGACCCTTGGTTTTGGCTCAGGTCATGATCTCATGGTCATGAAACTGAACCCCGCGTTGGGCTCCAAGCTCAGTGCAGAATCCGCTTGAGATTCTCTCTCCATCTCTCTCTGCCTCTCCCACTCATGCTTTCTCCCTCTCCCTCTCAAATAAATAAATAAATCTTAAGATAGAAAAACAAAAATCCAGACTCTTAACTACAGAGAACAAACTGGTGGTTGCCAGAGGGGAGGTGGGTGGGGGATGGGTGAAATAGATAAAGGACATTAAGAACACGCTTATCCTGATGAGCACTGAGAAATGCAGAGAATTGTTGAATCACTCTACTGTACACCTGAAACTAATATGACACTATATGTTAATTATACTGTAATAAAAATGTTCTAAAAATTATCTATATACTAAAAAAGAAAAAAATTCACTATATTTATAAGTTTATTACAGTTAGAAAAGATGCTTAAATATATGAGAACATTTGACTTAATTGGTTGTCAACTTGCCAGGTCAATTATTCGAAGGGCTAAAACAGAAAATCAAGTATGGTAAGACTATCCAAGGAGTTTAAAATGTTTAAGAGATTTTAACAAAATGCTCCTTGTAAATGAGACTGATGGCTTAAGGGAGTTTAGCTTATTCAACTTGAACTAATCAAACATTAATCAAAACCTCTCTTCCCAAAAGTGATTAGTTTTGTTTTATTTACACTTGCTAGATCTATAAATATAATAATAAAACGTGTATATTAATTTAGGGTGTTTTGGGCAGAAACCCCCAACGAGAGTGGCTTAAATAAAGAGGGGTTATTGTTCCCTCATAATGACAAGTTTGGATGCTGTTTCATCAGTTCAATGAAATCTCGGTGGTTCTCCAGGTTTTCTTCATGGCCACGCAATGCTGTTACAGTTTCACCCATCACAACCCAGCCCAGTGCTTGAAACATAATAGACACTCAGTAGATATTGATGAAATGGAATTTATGCAATATATATCATAAATATATATATATCATTTATATATGATAGAAACTATGATCATGCAATTTTAGAATGTGAGATCTGAACAGGACCTGGGAATCTGTGTTTTTAACGAGTTCTCCAGGTGATTCTGCTGATCAGATGAGTCAGGTAAACATGGAGAGCATTCTCTCATGGGCTCATCTATCTCAGGGCTGTAAGTCCTCGCCATCTGCCGGAGCCTCCCAGTCTACACCTCCAGCCGTGACCTCTCCCCTAAACGCTTACCCCCAACTGGTCTCTATGCACCTCTCCTTAGGTGTCTATTAGGCATCTCAACTTTTACACCCTCCAAGTAGCACTTATGCAATCTTATCACCGCTTGCCTGGGCCCTCAGTTTATCTCCTTTGGGTGGAGCCCCAAGTCTAGGAAGCATCCTAAATTCCCATCATTCTCTTATCCCCTACATCTAAATCCATCAGCACCGACTTGCAGACTCTACCTCTGAACAGTGCCCTTGGGAAGGGAGCAGCGAGAACCAGTGTAAACACAAAGCTCACACTGCCTGTTGCCATGAATAATAAAATCTGCGGTCTGACCCAGATGTCTCATGTCTTCTGCCAGCACCCACAAAACTGGCAGGCTCCCTTGTTTGTAGGGAAATTGGCGTTGTTCATTCCCATGCATTTAAAAATATACCTTTGCCACTTAATAATATATAATATTATTTTGTATACTTTAAATTTGCATAGATGGCATATTTTACATATTTTTCTGCAACCCGCTTCTTCAGGCCAGTGTTGTCAGATAGCCACATTGTTCATTTTCACAGCTACACACGATTGTGGATGCATCACACATTATTCATTCTCCTGTGAGTTGGCATTTAAATTCTTTCATGTTCATTCTTTCTGGTTGTGCAAATGTTTAAGAATTTCCCTAAGGTATATACCTAGGCGTAGAATTGGTGGGTCAAAGGGCATTCATATTTCAACTAGATATTATAAATTGTTCCCCTAAGGGCCCCCCTCCCCCCCCCGCCCACTGCCAGGGTTTTAAGCTCATTCATTGACGATCTCCATGTCCAGACTAAATTCTAAGTCATTTTATCAATCATGTCCACCTCTATATTCTCAGTGCCTAGAACAGAGGCTGCTACATGAATATTTGTTGAACTGTTGAAGAAATGGGGACCCAGAGGAGAGCAGTGACCTTCCCAGAATTACAAAATTATCTTAGTGACAAAGCCAGGATTTGAGCCCAGGCTGCTGACTCCATAAAGCCTGACTAAGAGGAAGCAGTTATTGTTAATACAGTCCCCTGAGCCATGGGTCTAAAGGTCTTGTCCCCAGGAAGACAGGAAGAAAGTCTGGAATGAGGTCACACTGATTAACCCATGGGACTTCCCACTGTGCCTGAGCCAGTGTGAGCCAGTCACACACTCCATGTGCAGGTGGGAGTTATAGTTTCCCAAGAGTCTTCAGAAGGTGAGGCTCTGAGCCCAAGTGGGCAGGAACAGAGCTGCTAGGAAATGGGGCTGCTGCGGTGGCAGGAGGACCCCCACAGAGGAGGGGGAGCAGGGGAGAGCTGGCCACTTCGAAGGCAGAGGGAATGCTGATCCAGCAGAGGCTCCTAGGTCAAGCCCTGAGATTGCATCAACCTTTACATGGTCAAGAAGGAATGCAGAGGAACCTTCTCCCCAGGTCCCTGCACGTCCTCGGTGAGGACAGCTCGTAAGAGCACAGCCTTGGAAGCTGTTAGTTTGAGGTCATTAAGTTTGTGTTTATTCTGGCCTTTCTTTCTAGTTGATTTGCATTTGCTTTTCATCCCACACAGTCTTGGATCCAGCCTGGAATGTATCAATCACTTAGCAAGCAAGCAAACAGCAGGGCCACCAAAGGGAGGGAAAAGAAAACCCCCAAAGTGAGGTTAAGAAAGGGCGATTGGAGAAAGGGGAGAGGGGGAGAAACAGGCAGGAGGGGGGTGCAAAGAGGAGGGGGGCTGCGAGTCACCAAGGTAGTGAGTGTCTCCTAGTTCCCCAAGACCAGCTGTGCCAGACTCGATACTTGGAGGGGGAGACGGAGACAGAGACAGAGAGACAGAGCAGGCTGGACTAAGCGTGTGTATGGAGCATGTGTGAAAGAGAACAAGCCCAAGAATCCAGCACCAGGGTGTCCGTCCATCACTCAGGTGGCCTGCTTCCCCCCATGGTGTTCCACTTACTCACCCCCCATGGTTGCCCTCCCTGTTAGGACCCAGAATACCTTTCCATTCTTTTCAGGCTTCCTGTCGCTTTGATGAGGAAGTCACCTCAGATTCTCCAGTCAGACTTCACTAGGGAAGACAAGGCTAGACCCATCTCTCTCTTTTGAGCATCCGAAGTGTCCCTTCCTGTGGTCCTTGCCCTCCTCTTCCTCGGGTCAAGCCCTCTACTCGACTCCCGGCTCTCGGAGAGCAGGGGCCACGTCTGACTCAGCTCAGCCCCATGTTCTCTGCACCCCTCACCCCCCGGCCTGGCCCATGGCCACTGTCTGGTAAGTGCTGGCCGATGGGACTCACACTACAGAGAATCCCTGCAATCTGATGCTCTCACGGGATGGTTGGGTGATGGCACCAAAGTCTTTTCTGCATTTTCAGTGGGAAATCTTGGAAAAAAAGAAGAGCCCAAATCTCTCAGATTTAGTGGCTAGAAAAACTATACCAAAACCCATACAGTCATGGGCAGAGTGGGGACATGTGTTTGGGGGGGGGTGGCAAGGTGGGATTAAACTAAGCTCAACCTCCTCACTCCTTGGCTCTCTGAGTTCAAAATTTAGTTTCTGGTCACAAACGAGGAGCATTGGGCTGACTAAACAGCATGTTTCTGGCAATTTTTGGACCAAAAAAGGCATTGAAAATCTCTTTCTAAGCCCACCCTCTGCCCTTGGAAGGGATGGATGGCCCCCATGTTGCCGTGTTCTAAGAAAGGTATGACAGGGTGTATTAGACAGGCCCAGCCAGGCAAACAGACACCATTCTGGGTATTTCCATCAAGGGGATTTAAGACAAGAAATTGGTTGCACAGGTGATGGGAATACGAAAACCAAAGGAGACAGTGAGGCAGCGGTTGATGGGCCTTACTCTCCTCTCTCCCCTCCCCACCCCTCCCCACGCCCCCTTCCCCCCACCCCCCCCCCCCCGCAGCCTGGTGGGAGGTGGGGGATGGGGCCTCAGCAGGGGACCACCTGGAGGAAGCCGGGAACATGGACGGCAGGCCAGGCAGTGCTGGCGCCACAGGGCAGTGCGGCCACAGAAGAGTACTCTGACTTTGTGCTTCCTCCCACCCTCTGAACTCCCACCCATGCTTCCAATCAGCTGAGCCTTTCTCCCTCCCTCTCCTCTTCCCTTCTTCCTTCCTTTCCTATTTTTAAGACTTCCCCCAACATGTTTTTTTAAAAACAGGGGAACTTTTCTGGAGATCTCTAGATACCTCTAGAAAAGAAAACAGCACATTTAAAATTAAAAAGTAAAAAACTATAGTGGTCCCTGGTAGCCATGACTGCAGTGAGGACCTGAGGCCTTCCTCTTCCTGACCTCCAAGCCCCCCCGGAAACCGCAGGGGGAGCCCTGCGCGCCTCACCTGAGGGACAGCCGGCCTGGTGGGCAGGCAACCTTAGTCTGGGCTCCAGCCCACTTCCTAACCGGGTGCTCCTGGGCAAGTGTCCACTTGGTCATGGAGTGCTCCCACTTGTGGGAAGCGGGAAACGATCCGGTAGCCCTTCCCTTATAGGGTGATTGTAAGGATGATGGCGTTAACACACTTCAGGGCCTTAGGACAGTGCCTGGCAACCAATACGGGAGCTCTAATCCCAGGAAGGTTCCTAAGTGGTCCTGTAGTCCTCAAGTGTCCCCTGGCGAGCTCCGGAAAATAGAAAGCTGCAGCGATCCTCCTCCTATGGAAATATTTGGACTTGGAGGTCGGATAGCGTCCATTTTCGGCCCTTAATCTAACGGACGGTATTTCCACCAGCGCACGCCGAGTGCTGCCTTGGCATCCTGCCAAATGTCAACTGGTGAGGACCCAATTAAACTAGCAGCAGGAAGGAGGAGAGACAAAATAAGCCCTTCTTTTGTCTCACGATGGCATTTCAAAGCCTGCCGGGCTCAGCTGCCGCCCCAGCGCAAATCAGGGTCAATGCACTGCACCTGTGGAATGAGGGCCCTGGGCTTGCAATGTGCCCCCACCCCCACCCCCGCCCCCGCACCCGCACCCAGCCCCAGGCGGGAGAGCCGAGAGTCCCCTGCATCACTGCAGGGGCGGAGCCGTATACCTCCCCACCCCCACCCCTGCCCACCCCTGCACCATTTGGCTGGCAGGCCGGGCCTGTTCATCCAAAGCCTGTGCCTCTGTGAACTGGTTTCTTGAATCAGCTGCTTTCGTAGTTCCTGTATGCTCTTGCTTCTTTATCTTGTAAAGTTATAGTATGATTTCTGAAAAAAATAAGAATTGGGCTAGAGATCCCAAACGTTTATACGCCTTATCCTCAACATATTAACCACTGAAACAAGAAAGGACTCTATCAAACACAAGAGACCTCCCAAGTATCGAGGATCCAGTTCACAAAATGGAAATGGAGAAACGCGTGAAACTTTTATCACAAACTCTTTGTGTACCTAGAAGCTAGGGACTTCTGATTTTCAATTAGGTGTTTAAATGTAATTAAATTAACACTTCTGCAATTCCCTTAATTAAGGTCTAAGGAAATGAAGTGATTGAACTTAGGCCAGTTTCCATCCATGCATGATTTTTTTTTCCATGCTGAAAGTAAAACTCAGAATTTCCTAGCTTAGAGGCAGAAACTAAACCAGAGCCAGCATGAACTCTGTCAGTGACCTGTAACGAGAAAATGGTGTGGGGGAGAAGCTGGAGAGAAAATAAAGCTTAAAAGAGGCAGATGTCCACTAATCAAGACTAAAAGGGGACATGAAAATCAAAGCTAATAGATGGTGGCTTTAATTCTTTAAGACATCATGTCCAAACCCTGGTTTTCACGGCCAAGTCCGCACTCAATACAACATGAGTATTTGCTAAATATGGGGACCCCTCTTACTGTTTTAATAGGTGTAGTTTCCATAAAGATTTAAGACTGCTAACACTATCAAAACCCATTTTTTAAACAAAAACAAACAGAAAAAAATAGAAGAGTTAAAGACAATAAGGAAGACAACTTCTAATGAGATATTGTCCTCTTTCAGCATCCTGGGGTGCAAATGTATAGAATTTAAGATGACGACATTTCACTGTTATCTCAGCATAAGAACCCTTGAAAACAGTCTGAATGTGGAAAGGCTTTTCTAAAGACTACTTCTGAGTTTTCTCTCTATCAGGAAAAACTGCAGGCTGAGTCAATTTTAATATGACACATGGTATATCAGTCATAGGAGAAGCTATCGGTCACGGCCATTGAGATAAATGGCCCACTTCAAGATGATGAATTATACTGAAGGATTAAAACAACTCCAAGCCTTACATACGAATAGATATGACTTAAAATACCATTTTTCCTTTTTATAAGCCATATTTCTATGATTGATCATAAAAAGCAAAGTGTAATAGGTGCCAGCCAGTTACGAGAAGATCTATCCTTTTCAAAGCCAAGGTTAGAAAGGAGAGATTCTGACAGCTCACTGATGTTCTTCTACATAACAAATCATGTGTACGGTCCACTAGTTCTAATCTGTAATTATTCGTTTATAAAATGAAGCCTTATGATGAGGATTCTTTATCATAACTTACAATTAAGAAGCAAATACAGATAAAAACTGTAGAGCCAACATGGGTCAGCCAGGACCCTTTGATTACAGAAAATCTGCCTTCTCAAGAACAGATGCTGCCAGGTATTTTGAGTGGTCAAAAGCCTCCTACACCAAGAGACAGAAAACAACCGCTGGGTTCTTCCTCTTTGGGTGAGTAACACCAGCCATGTCTCCTCCTACTGTTCATTGTGAGACTCAAATACCATCCTTTATATCTTGAAGCTATAAAGCACCATTTATATATTAGATGTGATAGTCACAGTAGGGACAGAAATACTGGAGATTCAATGCAAACTATTCTTACTCCAAAAGAGAACCCAAAGTATGTTCCTATAAAATGGAATCAGTGTGTCATTGCCCTCTGTTGTGAAGGACAGCAAGTGAAGGACAGCCACTTTAAAGCAGAACCAAAATAATTCCATCAAATCTGAAAATCAAAAGACAGCTTTTTCTAATGATCTGCAGCTTCAAAACACAATGGACCCAACCATTGGCTTTTTGGGGGAAAATAGAAAACAATCATATAAAATGCATCTTAAACACTCAACAATTGCATAGTTATATATTTACTAACATTAATTCAATAATTAATAATATATTAAAAGAGTACTTTTCAAAAATCAATTTATAATGTCCTAGTCCAAATTGGCTTGATCATGGCACCCAAACCGCTAAGTGAGTTTGCTCCAAATAAAAATTGCTGGATTAGAAAACCAGAATGCTGGGGTGTCTGGGTGGCTCAGTCGGTTGGGTGACCAACTCTTGATTTTGGCCTGGGTCATGATCCCAGGGTCATGAAATCGAGACCTGCATCCAGCTCCTTGCTGATCATAGAGCCTGCTTGGGATTCTCTCTCTCCCTCTGCACCCCCCCCCCACACCCCCCTACCCCTGCTCACATTCTCATGTGCTCTCTCTCTCTCTCTCTCAAAAAAAAAAAAATCAGAAGACTGACTTTCATCATCTAATAGTCTAGAAATAGAAAATAAAACCGTTAATGTCTTCACAATTAGTTTTGAATTTCAAGGCACCACTTTCAGCAGCAAGCAGGTAATTTCTTCATAGACCATCTAAAGGTAAAAATGTCAAGTGTGTAGAGTTTCTATCAAATTCAGAAATGACTTGTTTGACAGATGTTTGGATTTATAAAAATCTCAACCTCCTGGTTCATAAGTTCCAACTCAGAAGAGAACATTTTTTTTTTCCCTCAGAGCCTTAAACAGCTGTTGCAAAACCATTCTAAAGACCCAGAACAATCCACAAGAAAGGTCCTCAGCTCTTTACCCGAAGTCTATTTATTTTATGAACATGTCTAAAAAGCAGAGTTATTTCACTTCCGGCATACAGTAAATTAAATTGCAACCTGGAAGGTGAGAGAAGGTGAGGAAAACAGGAAGAAGCAACATGAGGGAAGACATGATTGTCTGCTCAACAACAGACAGACAGCTATAAACCTAGATGCACTCACAGATACCAGGCTGGGGACAGTTAATTCTCTAGTGTACTTGCAACTTTAATAGTGTTTAGGAGTGTCACTGTGTTACAGCATATAACTTCCAGATGACTATTAAAACAATGGAACACAAAGTAGGATATAGTAAAACAAATTTTTATTTTTTCTGTGGAAAATTTGGAACATATATGAAGAATACGAAAAAAAATCCCTCACAATCTTATAACTTAGAAATACTCATTGTCAGCCATTTGTTTTATTTCCTTCTAGTTGTCAACATGGGCAGTAAATTCGCATAGCACTAAGATTTTTTATTAGCTCATTTCCTAATGGCTTGGCCTAGCTTTTTATAGAGAAGCTTATTGTTAGAGCCTCTGAGAGGAATCCACAGAGCCAAAGGGAATCTGGATATCCTCTCCCCCCCCCCCGTTGTGAGCCAAACTGGTCTTCTAGAAGAAACTATGAAGAATGTTGTAGTCACTCTGAAGGGATTTTTAAATTAATTTTTTACTGATATATGTTAAATGTGTTGTGATACAATGTGAAATCTGAGGACAATTTTGTTGGTTTTTGACTAATCCGATGTCATGAACCACACAAGTGGGCGTCCTCCGCTGGGTAGTGTCTGTTCCCTCATGCAATTACCAGGGGGCAGTGAAAATACCCGTTCCCTTGTTTGTCCCTCTGTTCGGCGGGACTTTCAAAGTTCAAAAAGAATGGTGGCTTCAGCAGTTTCTCATGTATCAAAATGTCCACATACCCGTGGATTTGCTTTTTGAAATACTAGTTTTGCAACTAGTATTCCACTCAGTCAGTTAAGCGTCTGCCTTCCGCTCAGGTCATGATCCCGGGGTCCTGGGATTGAGCCCCGCTTCCGTCTCCCTGCTCAGTGGGAAGTCTGCTTTTCCCTCTCCCTCTGCCCCTCCCCCCTGCTCATGCTCTCTCTCGCTCACTCTTCTCTCTCTTTCAAATAAATAAATAATCTTTTTTAAAAATGCCAGCAAGTATAGAGAACATAAAAACACACATGAGGGGCACCTGGATGGTTCAGTCAGTTAATCGTCAGACTCTTGATCTCAGCTCGGACCTCGAGCTGAGGGTCTTGAATTCAAGTCCTGCATTTGGCCTCCATGCTGGGCATGGAGCCTACTTAAAATAACAACAATAACAAAAAACAACAACAAAAAAACCACACACACGAATCCATTTGAATTAGTGAATATATTTACCTTTTGTAATCGTGCAGGCTTTTTTTTGGAAATAAAAGAAGCAAAGCATTAGAAATGAATATGTAAGACCTCCCCAGTCTCTTCTAGGTCTCAAGCTGTTCCTGCCTCTCTCCCAGGCATCCATTCCCAGGGATTCATTTTTGAAAGACAGGTATCCCAGCCACCAGCAGAAATCTGCGTACCTTACAGGTTTGCTGTGAGGATGGGATGAGGTAGTACATAGAAAACAGTAGCGCACGTAGCACGTAGCTAAGCACGTAGCTAAGCACGTTTTCTAAGCACGTAGAAAAGGCCGAAAAACACCAGGTACTGCTATGGGAACTAGGAAGATAAAGGAGGATGTCTGACAAAGTGAACTAACTGTTAGCTATGCAGAATGTGTCAATGCCCAGCTTTTCATTTTTTCTTTGACCATGGCTTAACATAGCTCAACGGTGGGATTTTAGCGAGAGGCAGGGGGTGTCTCGTGTCGTGTGACTGGGGAGTGGTCCTATCAGCTAAGCTCTAAGCCGGCATTTGAAAGGGAGATTTAGTCCATTTCCATTCAACAGACACATATTGAGTGACTAGTACTGGCGAGTCCCATCAGAGAGACAGACAAGTGAACAGGTATTTCACTGCGTCCTGGTGCTCCATGAGAGAACAGATACTATGCAGGAAGGGACACTTTCTGTCTGGTTCCTAACAATGAGGTAGTCAAAGACCAACAAAAAATGCCTTTCTAATTCATGATGAACATAAAGCTGAGAGAGGTTGTGTAGTGGAGACAAATTCATGAATCCAAAAGAGTCTAGTAAGCTGGATATAGCCTAGAATTTAAAAGATGAGATTTTATAGGGATAGATATAAAGTCCCACAAATTGTAAAAACCAACTGCCCAAAAACAGCCAGGCAACAGCCGGTCATTGACAACGGTCTCAGGGATGTTAGCTGATTGGTGCAAACACAATCTGAGCTAATATATTGCATAGTTGCAAAAAGTCATGTAGTCTTAGACTACGTTATTAGAGGAAGCCCAGTATTATAGCCAAGTTATGCTCTCATTCTATTCCCCACTCCCCGGAGCACATCTTGCTCACATTTGAGTGATACATGTTTAGAGAATATTGACACATTTTAATATGTAGAGGAAGGAAGATGGTGAAGGAATGGAATCCATGAATCTATAGAAAAGGTAAAGGTCTAAAGATAGCTAGCTTAGTGGGGATATACATATTGAGGGCAGGAATATAGTAGATGCCTTGACATAGTTTAAGATTTTTTCACGTGGGGGCTGCCTGGGTGGCTCAGTCAGTGACACATCTGATTCCTAGTTTTAACTCAGGCAATGATCTCAGGATCGTGAGATTAAACCCCACATTGGGCTCCACACTCAGCATGGAATCTGCTTGAGATTCTCTCTCTCCCTCTCCCTCTGCCCCTCCCTCCACTTGCTCTCTCTCTCTCTCTCTCTCTCAAATAAATAAATAAATAAATAAATAAATAAATAAATAAATAAAATCTTTAAAAAAAAAGGATTTTTTCACATGGTCTCAAACTTTACAGGAAGTTATAAGATGACAAACTTTACATGTAAGGAAGACCAGCATAGAAATTATAAATGAAATGGTAAGCCTTGTGAAGAAAACTGTTCCCTGTTATTGGATGAACTGGATGAAAGAAACTGTCAGATACATTGTAGAGAACTTTCTTGCATCAGGTAGAGAAATCTCCGTTCTGACTCCAAGACTCTAGAAGTACCCTGGTCATCGAATATAAATGTAAACAAGCCATATGATTATTCTCCTCTGGGTTAGGTATGGTCAAAGCACATAGCTGACTTTACTATAGCCAAGTCTTTTCTATGCCCAAAGATCATGCATTTTTTTTCCAGTCTATATTTGCCTAAATATTTGCTCTTAAAAATCGGTGACTACTTCACACCCACTAAAATGGCTATAATAATATAGTAATGACAACAACAACAGTAATTTTTTTAAACAGAAAATACCAAGTGCTGGTGAGGATATAGAGAAATTAGAACCTTCATATATTGCTGGTGGGAATGTAATGCCACCTTGAAAAACAGCTGGGTAGTTCTTCAGAGAGTTAGACGTACAATTACCATATGACCCATCAATTCCCCTCCTAGATATAGACCCAAGAACATTGAAGACATACCTTTATACAAAAATTGTGCATTAATATTCAAAGCAGGACTATTTATGATAGCCAAAAAATAGAAACCACCCAAGTGCCCATCAACTACCGAACACATAAATAAAGTGAAATATAGCTAGACAATGGAATATCATTCAGCCACAAAAAGGAATAAAGTGCTGTAATGCTACAAGATAGATGAACTTGGAATACATGCTCAGTGAGAGAAGACAGACACCAAAGGCCACGCACATACCATTTATATGAACTATCTAGGTTTGGCAAATCCAGAGGGAAACAAAGGAGATTATTGGTTGCCAGAGACTGGAGGGGGAGGGGGGATATGAAATGATTGCCATGGGAAAGGGGTTTCTCTGAGGGGTAATGAAAATGTTCTACAATTAGTTTCAGGTGATGATGGTACAACGTTGTGACTGGTCTGAAAAACACTGAACTATACACTTTCAAATGGTGAATTTTGTGTTGTGTTATGTGTATCTCTAAAAAATACCACTAAAAAATAATATTGACTATTTGGAATGTTCTAGTTTCAAACGTCGAATATGTTTCTAGAATTCTGAAACTCTTCTGTTTTTCCCGCTTTTCCAAAGGATACGGAGGCTTTTGCCCCAGCTTTGCTTCCTTCCTGGCTCAGCTAGTTTACCATTCGGTACATTTATATATTTTTCTAGATCCACGTGAAATGCACAGTCATCTCAAAACAACTTGTAAAATAAACCATGAAGATTGTTTTCTAACTTTTCTTTCCTGAATCTCCTTTGACTCTCTCACCATGGTGGGCACTGACCCCCACACTCAAACAGAGAGGAGAAGACCAAGCACAGAACTGCATTTATGTGGGGAAATTGGGGGGGCTGGGGGCTGTCAGAACAGGACAAGGAGGAAGGGATTCCAGGTAAGTAAGAGAGAGCCAAAAGTTTGGTGTGGCTAGGCTTCACATTTAGAACGAAAATTAGCGGAGGTCATCAAATTTCAGAGCAAAGAATTGGGAGGTCAATGTTGTTGCTTCATGAAGAGCGTCAGCCTTTGGTTATTTGAAGGCTGTCTACTGAGTTTGGGAATTCCTCTTCTATTTGTTTATTAGTTGCTACTAATACTATCTCTAACTCCTAGCACCTTAAAAACAGCAGGAAAGAGAAGTCTGTAACTCCTCTCCTCGACACAGGCGTCTGGAGGGTAGTGACTGAATCCAGACAGAGCCGGTTGGTGTATTGAAGACACCGTGATACACACACTGGTGCACATTTTGGCAGTGAGTGGATGAATTCATCATTTTACATGATGAATTCACGGGCGTGAAATCAGGCATTTGTGTGAAGTTCATGAGCTTTCACTCCATTGGCTTCAGTAGTTGGGAAATAGCTACATGTGGGTGCCATAGAAAGCCTCCTTCAACCCCCTTTTACCGCAGCTAATGGGCAATTCAAAGCACATTTCTGAACAGGCAGGAACTCCGGCTGGCGGCAGTTCCCGTGCAGCCACTAGATGGCACCGTGTCGCCGGATGTGATCAAGCTCAGCAGGGAGGAGAATGACTCTCACTAGATAACTCCATCAGATACTTCAGGAGCCGTCGTTGGCATCTTTTTTGCCCCCACCCCTAGAATTTTCCTGTGTGTTCCAGATCATGTAAATACAGATGTGCTAGAGTCAGCCATTCAAATCAACTGTTCGGTGACTAACTCCGCACCGTATAACGGAGCATTTCCCTTTGTTTCCAGTTCAAGTATTTTGACAATTCCTTTGTCACACATTCCTCTGTCTTTCCTACAGTTACATCAGTGGACGGGATCGCTTTTCTGTTGTACACAGACTGAAGGACAGGGAAACGACTATCTTTAATGTGCTCGCAATTCTTTTCCAGTACATCAATTTCCTAGCCCTCTTTAAGGTGTCACTCATCTGATTTTGCGCTGTTAGGGAGCTCCAGCTTTTGGAATGATGTTACGGAAAAGAAATGTCCCGAGACACAAAGTAGACCCGGCTTTGTCTTTGCCTTTTGAAAAACAAAACACAACAAAACAAAAATGAGAGGAAACGTTTTGTTCACAGTCAGAAGCTGAACCAGCAAGACCAGGCATGTTAGTGAGACTGCGCCACCTGTGATCACTTGAGGTGGGCCCCCTCCCCATCCCCCCTGGCCCCAGCCAGCACCCCCTCTAAAGCCAGACACACGCGGGCCCCCGGAGGAAAAGCTAGCAAGTCCAGAGCCAATAGAAGAAACTACTGCAAGACGCTTAGGGGCGAGAAGAGAGAAATGAGACTCCCTTAGTCTAAGGTCACAGTGTTGCACATGCCGCCATCATGAGGCTCGTCCTGCACAAGTGCAAAGCCGGAACCACCCGCAGACTTGGAGCTGGAGGCTGGGAGTTCCACCTCTTGGCTGGGTGCCTGTGGCTGTCTTGAGAAATTCTTGAGTTTGGGATCTCACGGAATCTGAAGAAGAGGCCCCCCTGAGGTGGTGGCAGCCCCTGGAGTGGGAGGTGTTGAGGAAAGGGCAGCAGACCCGACCCAAGATGGTGGAAGGTGTATGGGGTAAGAATAGACACACTGGCATGCTTTCCTCAATTTCCTTATGGTGCTCATTTTCCACAGGGGGAAAACAGAAATAGTGGAGTCTAAATTACAAAACAAGGTGTGATCTAGTTTTGTTGTTGTTGTTGTTTTAAGAGAAAAACATTAAGAAACAGCTCTCAATTGTGTGGACAAGATTTTAGGATCTATTTATAAGTATGTGACTGAGGTCTTCAGAGATGACCTTCAATTCTAGAAGTGTATGGGTAAAGATTTTTTTTTTTTTTTTACTTGCTCTGTCCTTGGGATATAAACAGAACCTTGCATCACTTTGACATTCATTAAAAAGTAGAGTTCTTTTAACTTTTGAATACTCTGGATCAATTTTTATATAGTATTACATTTTTAATAATCCTTATTTCCTTTTTCTTTTTAAACCCCACCTTCCTGGGCATCTGGGTGGCTCAGTCGTTAAGTGTCTGCCTTCGGCTCAGGTCATGATCCCAGGGTCCTGGGATCGAGCCCTGCATCGGGCTCCCTGCTCAGTCAGAAGCCTGCTTCTCCCTCTCTCACTCCCGCTGCTTTTGTTCCTGCTCTCACTATCTCTCTCTGTCAAATAAATAAATAAAATCTTAATAAATGAATAAATAAACCCCACCTTTCTGTTCTTTGGATCCAAATATCGTGTAATAAGATGTGGCATCATACATTTGTACCTTAGAACCATGGTCTAGGGTCTTGGTGCTCTTGTTATTTAAGAGGGTCCATTGGGGAGGGTATGTGCTATGGTGAAGTGCTGTGAATTGTGCAAGACTGATGAATCACAGACCTGTACTTCTGAAACAAATAATACATTATATGTTAAAAAAAAAAGAAGAAGAAGAAGATAGTAGGAAGGGAAAAATGAAGAGGGGGAAATAGGAGGGAGAGATGAACCATGAGAGACTATGGACTGTGAGAAACAATTCCTCACAGGGTTTTAGAGAGGAGGGGGGTGGGGGGATGGGTTAGCCCGGTGATGGGTATTAAAGAGGGCACGTATTGAATGGAGCACTGGGTGTTATATGCAAACAATGACTCATGGAACACTACATCAAAAACTAATGATGTAATGTATGATGACTAACATAACATAATAAAATAAAATAAAATTAATAAATAAAAAATGATATGTCCTATGAGAAAACACAAATGTTAAAGAAAGTAGACCTGGATTCAGCTTTGGGAGAATAAACTACATTCTGGGATGGCAAAGATTTATGTATGATTTATACCCAGCATTAGTCATAATCAAGAAATGCTGGCTGCGGTAACAAAATGCTGATCATTTCAGGGGCTCTATTGCAACAAATGCTTATATCTCACGCTCATCACAGTTGGCCGTGGGTCTCTCAGGATCCACACCCTCATTCAGGGATCCAGGCTCTTTCTCGCTGGCGGTTCTGCCATCTTCTGGGGCTTTTGTTTCCTCCACCAATGCTTTGCATCCTATCAGCCAGGGAGAGAAGAGAAGAATGCAAAAATCATCCTCCACTTAAGTCGGGAGGTGACATCCACCACGTCTACTGGCACTCCACTGTCAAGCACTGTTCCCAGGAACCCATGTCAGGAAGAAGAGAAGCTGGACATTGGGCGTAAAATATTCTGGTATTTACTACACCTGTACACCAGCAATATAGAGTTTGGTGAGATACAAAACTATTTGTTTTTTTGTTTTTTGTTTTTTTAAGTTTTTATTTATTTATTTGACAGAGAGAGGCATAGCGAGAGAGGGAACACAAGCAGGGGGAGTGGGAGAGGGAGAAGCAAGCTTCCTGCGAGCAGGGTGCCTGATGAGGGGCTTGATCCCAGGACCCTGCGATCATGACCTGAGCCGAAGGCAGACGCTTAAAGACCGAGCCACCCAGGTGCCCCGATACAAAATTATTTGTAAGAAATGTCATGTTCCGGGGCGCCTGGGTGGCTCAGTCATTAAGCATCTGCCTTCGGCTCAGGTCATGATCCCAAGGTCCTGGGATCGAGCCCTGCATCGGGCTCCCTGCTCGGCAGGAAGCCTGCTTCTTCCTCTTCCACTCTCCTACTCCCCCTGCTTGTGTTCCCTCTCTCACTTTGTTTTTCTCTCTCAAATAAATAAATGAAATCTTAAAAAAAAAATTAAAAAGAAAAAAGAAAGTAATGTCATGTTCCACTTCTTAATATACAACTCCAACAGATCCAGCCCACTTGTGCCACACCCCGTCAGGCAGGAGCGAAATCTGGCCTTGGGAAAGAGACCCCGAGAGGGGGGCAGTGTCAGTTTGGGGGCATGGTACCTGCCGGGCAGTGAGGGACACAGTGTTTCTGAAGTCAGTTGGAGCAGTTCAATAACTATTTGCTAAGCTCCAACTTAGTAAATTGTGCCCTTAGGTGTTACTGGCCTGTGGATTCTTGATGGTCATAATAATGATGGTAATGACAGCATGGTGCTCACCATATGTCAGAGACTACCCTAACTCATTGCCGCATATTCACTCATTTTCTCCTCACAACAAACCTATGGTAGGAACTGTTGTTCATGCTATTTGATTGATGAGGCACCAAAGCAAAGAAAGGTGAAGTAACCCCTTCAAGGTCACTTGAGGTAGGGTAAGTGGTGGAGCTGGGACTCTAGACCCGAGAGGCTGACTACAGAGTCTGGGCATTTAACTGGACTGTGTGCCTTTCCACGCTGCTTAATTGTTGAGGTTAGGTTTGTGCTATATCTGCTGGTCTACTCACCCCCTGTTATGTGCTGAATTGTGTCTCTCCAAGATTCATATGCCAAAGCGCTAACCCCCAGTATCTCCGAATGTGATGGTACCTGGAGACAGGGCCTTTAAAGAGGTGATGAAGTCACAAAGAAGCCATGAGAGTGGGACCTAATCGAATCTGACTGGTGTCCTCATATGAGAAATTTTGGATACACAATGAGTCATTTGGCGCACATGCACGGGAAGGACCGTGTAAAGGCCCAACAAGAAGGTGGCCATCTGCAAGCCAAGGAGAGAGGCCTCAAAAGGAACCCAACCCAACCAGACCACACCTTGATCTTGGACCTCCAGTCTCCAGAACTGTGAGAAGATAAATGTCTGCTGCTGAAGCCACTGAGTCTGTGGTATTTTGTTATGTCAGCCCTAGGAAGCTAAAACACCCCTCCCTGTTCCCCGCCTCTGGCCTCTGCTCTCCTCGCCATGCCTTCTTGTGTCTTCCTTTCCACATCAGCTCCTAGTCCAGCCACCGCCCCTGTGTTCACACCCTGTGGTCTACCAGCTGCTGATGCCCCCATGGTGGCCATGCTCCTTGCCAGAGCTGTATGGGTTCTAGACTGTTGTTTCACCCACTGTTTCTGTGATGAACTGAATGTGTCTCACCCACCCCCAAATTCATGTTGAAGTCTTACCTCCACGATGTGATAGTATTAGGATAGTGTTAGGGCCTTTGGGAGATAACTTGGTTTGGATGAGGTCATGAGGACAGAGACCTTTTAAAGGTCGTGAGAGAGCCTGCCTCCCCTCTCTGCTCTCTGCCATGTGGGGATGCCACGAGAAGTTGGCAGTCTGCAACCCGAGAGAAGGATCACTCCAGAACTTGACTACAACGGATCCCTGATCTTAGACATTCAGCACCCGGACCCTGAGAAATAAAGTTCTGTTCTTTATAAGCCACCCAGTTTGGGGTATTTTGTTATAGCAGCTCATACTGACTAAGGCACTCCCCAACTTTGACGCAGCCTGAATCAGTCTTCAGAGACAACGAAGGAGTCTGTGTTCAAGCGGTGTGACATGGTTACCCAGCGGCAGGGTGTGGTGAATCACTTGGGGTACCTGTTTAAAATTCAGCTCCCCAGGCTCCACAGGCCATTCTGAGCGGTAGCCGTGGGGTGAGGCTGGTGATTCTGAGGCAAAAAGATATCCCTGGCCCCGGAAGAAACTTGTAACAGAGAAGAACCCTCCCTTCCACATGCTCCACCCTTTGAGGGGTGGCTCTCCTTCCCAGAGTACTCCTGTCCGTGTTCCAAGTACCTCTCATGCTTGCCATAATTACTGCTTCCTTCTCTCCAGGTCAGGTGGCCTTCTGCCCCACAGTGTAATTCTCACACCCTTTCTCACTTACAGTGCTCTGTTCTCCTCAGGGCCCAGGCAAACCAGGGGAGAAGCCTCAGACAACACCCAACTCCACTCAGGCCACTCAAGCCTCAAATCAGGGCTCTGATTCAGTTGGCAGCCCCAAGCCACGCCCTAGAGCCCAGAACAGGGAGACACCAGCCCTGCCCTGGGGGCACTTAGTTGTTAGGAAATCAGACACAGAAGCAGATTATTCCAATACCCTATGGAAAGAGCTGAAAAAGAAGCACGAACTGGGTCCCGTGGGAGTGCAGATGAAGGGCCTTTTGCCCAATATGCCCAACGTTCAGAGAAGTTTCCTGATGCAGGCAACATCTGACACGGCCGCGAAGAGCTAGGATTAGTCTAGATCGGGAACCGGCAGACTACATCCCATGGGCCAAATCCAGGCAATTGGAGGTTTTTATACAATCCATGGACAAGAATAGTTTTTACATTTTTTAAAAAAAGATTTTATTTATTTATTTGAGAGGGAGCATGAGCAGGGGGCAGAGGGGAGGGGCAGAAGGCAGAGGGAGAAGCAGACTCCCCACTGAGCAGGGAGCCCGACATGGTGCTTGATCCCAGGACCCTGAGATCATGACCAGACATGAGGCTCGATCCCAGAACCCTGAGAGCATGACCTGAGCTGAAGGCTTAACCGACTGAGTCACCCAGGCGCCCCTTTCCATGTTTAAGTGATTGGGAAAAAAATCAAGAGAACAAGATCTCACGACTACAAGAATATGGTATGGAATTCTTCTTTTTTTTTTTTTACTTTAAATTTTTATTGCTATGTTAATCACCATACATTACATCATTAGTTTTTGATGTAGTGTTCCATGATTCATTGTTTGCGCATAACACCCAGTGCTCCACGCAGAACGTGCCCTCTTTAATACCCATCGCCAGGCTAACCCATCGTCCCACACCCCTCCCCTCTAGAACCCTCAGTTTGTTTTTCAGAGTCCATCGTCTCTCATGGTTCGTCTCCCCCTTCGATTTACTCCCCTTCATTCTTCCCCTCCTGCTATCTTCTTCTTCTTTTTTTTTTCTTAACATATATTGCATTATTTGTTTCAGAGGTACAGATCTGTGATTCAACAGTCTTGCACAATTCACAGCGCTCACCGTAGCACATACCCTCCCCAATGTCTATCACCCAGCCACCCCATCCCTCCCACCCCCACCACTCCAGCAACCCTCAGTTTGTTTCCTGAGATTAAGAATTCCTCATATCAGTGAGGTCATATGATACACGTCTTTCTCTGATTGACTTATTTCACTCAGCATAACACCCTCCAGTTCCAGCCACGTTGTTGCAAGTGGCAAGAATGATACGGAATTCTAATTCTCTGTGTCTATAAATCAAATTTTATTGGAACCCAGCCATTTTCATTTGTTCATGTATTATCTGTGATTGTTTTCATAACTTGAGTAGCTGCCACAGAAATTGTGTGGCCTGCAAAGCCTCAAATATTGAGTATCTGGCCCTTGAGAGCACAGGTAAGGCAGCCTTCAGCCCAGGCCGAAGCACAAGGTGAGGGCACCACCCGCTCCGAGCAGTGTTGTCAGGGCGGGGAGGGTGAGGTGGGGAGAGGTGGCAGACGGAGCCGAGGGAAGAGCATCAGGGTGGCCAGGGGCCTTGCTCGGACATGGCCCTGTGCATAACGGGGAGCTCTGGGAAGGAGAGAAATGTAGCAATAAGAACCTAACCCCAAGGTCAAGTTGGGGATGGGTAGCCAGTCAGCCCTGAACAGTCTGAGGGGCTGGAGCCCCACAGGTGGAAGAACAGTACAAAAAAAAACATGTAAAAGGAGCAAAGACGGATGAAGGAAAGCCCTCCCATTAGGCAATTTTGCAGGAGCCATCTCTGCTCTTGCAGACGCTTCGTTTGTATAAATAGAAGTCTTAGCTTCATTATTTATTTTCCAAGTCCCTAATGAGCGTCTCCAGTGGGAAGTTGCCCTTTTGCACTTTCTCAGCTCAGGGGCTGGAAGATACGGTAACGTACCTAAAGGCACTTAATAGAGCGCCACGTAAATACCCGCTGCTCTTGATCGACTGAGCCAAAACCAGGGCCAGGTCACCCTGGGACAGGTTAAATGGGTCAATATTGTCTTTTCTCCAACATTTGCCGCTATTTGCAATTTATCCCAGAGGCACTAAATCTCAATTCATTTCGGGTCGCTGTCTGAGTGACTTTTCTCATGTGGTTGTGCTTGTGAGTGGCTGGTTTGGCAAACAGGGTATCCCTTGCCATTCATCTCTGTTCAGGGACAACTAGCATAACCGGCACACCCTCGATGAGCTCTCTAGATAGTTGTACTCAATATTGGGGGGGTGCAGGGGGAGACTAAAGATCCGTGATTAATCCAGTTCATATTTGGCAATTCATCATTGAGCTGTTCCTCCAGTAGAAGAGGTGAAGTTCAGGCAGTGCGGGAGGAGATCAAGGAAGGGGGAAGCACTTCAGAGAATCTTGAACCTCAAGCATACCACGGAGCTTTGTGTCCTGCACGGTAAAATAAGGATTATACAAGGATTTGGAAGCCATAGGAAATGCTTTCTCAGCGCTAATTTGTCTTCATTTACGTTTTTTCGGGGGGGTGATGAAGTCAGAATTATTTTTAAATAAGAAAGATGATAAAAACCCAACCCATTAAAAGGTACTAATTAAATATTCATAAACATAATCCCACATCCTTCATGGGCAATCTTCCAGGGGAGGTAGCTGTCTCCTGCTTATGGGGGGCGGAGGGACTAACATCTCACTGGGAGCTGCCCCTCCAGTGGCTGACTCTGGTCCAGCTGCCACACCCACATCTCAACTGTCCTTTGAACCTGGGTGCTGCCTACTGTGTTCACATTTCTCCACCTTTTCGATTTACTTTCTAAACAACTACCACAAATGCAAACTTAAGTTGGCTCCACTGGTCCTTTCTCCCAAATTCTTACCCTTTTCTTTCTGAGAGGAGGCAGGCAACAGAAAAGCAGGCTTTCGGTGGTGCACATAAACCTAAGGGTGTGTTCTGAATTAATTAGGGAATATGATATGTCCACCAGCCTTGAAAATCAGTGACATCACACCAGCTCCCACAGCCCCTTCCCTCCGTAATTAAACGGGGTGAAAGATGGTTTCTAAAAGCTCAGTCTACTGTGGATGAGGGTTTCAGTGACCAAAGCAGATGCCAAGAGTGCATGTGAATTAACAAACAATTGGACAGAAAACAAAAGATACTAAAGTGATATTTAGAAACTCCCTCTTCTATAATGATCTGGAAGCAGGACCAGCCTCATACTTGGTGGGGTCCAGTACTAAAAGAAAAATGCAGGGTCCCCAGTTCAAAATTATTACGAATTCTGAGAGCAGAGCATTAACCAGGAGCAGGCTCTTCAGAGTGCAGGCCCTCGGCAACTGTACAAGTCTCACGCCCATGATAGTTTGAGGCAGCTTTCAAGACGTGTCTAATTTACTCAAAGAGGGTTAATTTACCCACTAAGAGTTTGTCTCAGAGAGCAAGATTAAAATGTCCTGAAATAATTTTTCTTTAACCTTGCAGAGGAACGAATCTGCCTATGACATGCCTATCAAGTAGGTTCAAACAGGTTCTTGTCGGTGGGATTCTCATGCTGGAGAAAGTCATCAAGATCCACTTGAGTACCACACGTGTCGGCAAATATCCCCATGTTAGCCGAACTCAACACACTTTGGAATTGTAGTACCTACGGATAAAAAACTCCACCGATAATAGGGGGTTTTGAACCTACACTCAGATATTTAGGAATCCCATTTCCTTTGCTGCTTTTTCCTTTCATAAAAATGTATTCACTGCCGTCGACTATTACACTCAAACGTATTGTCTACTTAAGGGCTTGATTGGAAGTTATTTGACAAGTCTGTGTGAAGAGCAATTAGTGTGATTTTTGGCTACAGAACAGAGGGTCAGTAGATGACCCAAGTCTTTCAAGTCTTGAAAGCTAACATGGATGTGGGATCAGGTGAGAGAAGAAAGGAGGAGCCCTGGAAATGGTGGAGGAGCTGGGAGAGGAGTCATCCCACAAGACAGAAAAACACCAGGGAGCCTGCTCTTGGAGGCAGCAGAGACGGGGCAGGGGGCGCCCAGAGCAGCTACGCAGGGAGTGAGCTCAGGGAGCAGGTGGGCCGGCAGGCTAGTCAGGCCCTGTATTCCCACACCTCCCTGGCCCTGAGGCAGGTACCTGAATGTAATGAGCGGAAGCAGGCAGGAGCCGCGCGTAGGACCAAGGGGAAGGGCAGACCTAAGACTAGCAAGAGGATAAGCCAAAGTCCACAGTTAAGGTAGGCCTCTGGTCAGACTGTGGCTGCTAACATTTCTTTGGCCAAAGGAATTCACACGGCCACGCCCAAAGTCAGCCCCTGGGAAAGTACCCTGGACCCCAGCTAGTACAGTACAAGGTCATGTTGCCAGAGGAGTAAAGACTCTAGAACAATCCAGTGCAGCCAGGGTGACGGAGGGCTTCCCACCAGAGGCTCTGCTTCCCTCCTCAACTCAGGTTCACAAAGTCTGATCCATGAAGAAAGGTCAGGAAGGCCTCGGGCCATGGGGCACGTGGGTCTCCATGGGTGGAAGAGATGGGGCACTGCTGTGAAGAAGCCGGCAGAGTAGTTCTGAGGGGCTCTGGCCACCAGACGCGGTTGTCCCAGCAGCAGTTACACCCCTGAACACCCAAAGGACCCGTTCTACTGTTGCAACGGTTGGGGGCCCTCCAGGGTCCCACCCCTGGCATGCTGACTCCTGGGGGCACCACAGGGAGAAGCAGGAGCTGCTCACGGGCCACTGTCGAGCCAGGAGGCTGTGCTGAGGGAGGGGGTCTGCGGGACAAAGTGGAGCTTCCCAAAGTCTGGAGTGTGAGACGCTCAGCGTTCATCCATCCCCAGGCCTGTGAGGCTGGAACCAGAGGGGAAACGGGCATGCGGAGAGAGGGGGGTTTGGCTCATCTAGGCTGAGGTGGTAGGTGAATTCCAAGAGAAGTCTGGCAACAGAAGGCACAAGTGGGTTGGAGAGACAGAGCCTGGAAGTATCCTGGGAGTCAAGAGCACCGGGTCAGTAAGTCCTCTGGGAACTTCTGTGCTGAGCCCAGGGGTGTGGAGGCCATTGTGCGGGGCACCCAGCCCCCTGGGACAATGACTCCACTTTACCAATGAGAATCACAATCACAGAGCTGGTTAAGAATCCATGAACAGGCAACTTCTATAATGCCGTTAGGTTTATGCGAGCCACTCATTTGAATTGTTTTTTTAATTAGATGACCAGTTGAGCCCTTAATCAATGATGTTTGGAGTTCTTAACCAATAATGTTTGGAGCTCCTAATCAATAATGTTTGGAGCTCTTAATCAAAAATGTTTGGATAAAAGGGCTTCCGCCATGTGCGTTGGGAGTCAGGATCTAGGGTTCTAAAATTTTTTCCAATGAGCGAATAACCAATTTATATGTGCACGGTGCCTTTAAATTTTTGCATTAAGCTGTGCAGAGTTAGCGGGGATTCCTGCTGGCCATGACCTTGTGGCCCGTCTTGCAGGAAGAGGCTGCAGCTACAACAATGGCAAGAAGAAGGGCTGTCGCTCCAGCCTTGCCCTGCTGGCCGGTGACAGAGCCAGCTGCAAGGCGACAGGGCTGGGACAGCCGGGGCTGCCGAGGACATCGGGCCTGCATGAGTTGGGAGGCTGTTCTTGCACCCGGGCCCTCCAGCCCTTGGGTCGGTATTAACATGCCCAGGACACAGAGCCGCCTCACCTCCTTTTACCATACTCCCTTCTGAGCACTGGAGTGCAAAAGGCTCCTTCTTTACATCCTGGATCTTTTTTTTCCATAGTAAAAAGGCAGAGAAAGTAGCAGGAGCGAAATGTACATATATGCCATGTGTGTTCTTTGGAATGTATGATAGAGTTCACAACTTAAAAAATGTTGACAAAGGGAAAGATGAAGGCCATGGGATTTTTATATGAGATCCCTCTGGGCAGGTGTCTCGTTTTCCTCCCCGAGCTGCTCCCTTCTGGGGAGGGTTGGGGTGGGCTCAGAGCTCCCTGCTCCAGCCTCACTTTCTCACTGCGGAATGAGGGGGCTCAGCTGGATGATTGCGGGAGCAGCTCACCTCCCTAGCTCTAGCCTTCTATGATTCTGTGTTCCTGGCCCCCTTTCTATAATGGGCACCCATTTTTTTTTTTTGCCTGAGTTTGCAATTTATTCCTGAATGAGGCTTAGATTTATTCTAATAGGGTCAAAGTCTCCAAAGTGAGAAGGGTGTCTCATTTTTCTTTAATTCTCTGTTTTCATTTTAAGGAGTGTGGGACAGGAGCGCTTGGGTGGCTCAGTCAGTTAAACATCCAACTCTTGATTTTGGCTCGGGTCCCGATCTCTCATCAGGTCCCGACCTCTCATCAGGTCATGAGATCGAGCCCCATGTTGGGCTCTGTGCTGAGTGTGAAGCCTGCTTGAGACTCTCTCTTTTCCTTTGCCCCCCCCAACTCTCTCTCGTTCTCAAAAATAAATAAATAAAAATAAATAGTGTGGGGCAGATGAATATGGGGGGCATGGACTCCCCACAGTGGGATGGTGGTTCTTGTCACTTGTCCAATAGCCTGTCCCTCTACACCTGCTCATCTCACTAGGGATTGCTGCCTTATCCACGGGACAGACAACACTTCCCAAACCCTTAACTTGCCTGGGAACATTCACGGGGACTTTTAAGTTTCTGCTTGTCTCTTCTGGAGTATAATGCACAACCAGAATTTTCCCTTTTAGAAGAGGCTAAAATCCATAGAGTCACTTTATGTTTAGGCATTGCATTGAACTCAAATTTCTACTTCAAACTGAATTTAGAAAAGACAGTGCTTAAATTGACTGAAAATGAAATCTGGTTCGTTTACAAGTTTAAAAGAATCTGGCCGCATCTTACCTTGGGCCCTGCAACAATTGAGCATGAAGCAGTCAGGAAGGGTGACGGACAAGGAGTTTATTCTGAAAGGGCCACAACATTCAGTCTTCTCTCTAGGGAGGGACTTATTGTTTAATATGGACCCAACCTGGAAGATATCCACCAAAAAGAGAAGAGTTGGAGAGTGCCTCATTTTGTGCTACAGAACAGACCAAGGAAGAGGAAGCTGGTTTGAGAAAACAGCTGCCTAGATCAGAGCAGACAATTGAAGGACTGTTCCTCAGGAAGAGACATCTCCTGGTGGTAGCTTCTGTTGGCTTTCTAACAACATTTCTTGAAAGAATCATCCATACTTGATGTTTCCAGTTCCTCCTCTCTCATTCTCTTCTCCACCTATTCCAATCAGGTTTTCACCTGCCCCTCTCCATAGATACCACTCTTGACCATGTCATGTATTGGTCCATGGACAATTCTCAAATCCATTTATTTGACCTCTTAGAGACAATGAACCAACTGATCACTTCTCCTTGAACGCTTGGCTGCCAGGTCTCCACAAGTACATGATTTTCCTTTTATCTCCCGGTCTCTCCTTCCTGGTCTTTGTCAGAGTGCTCTGGGACTCACTTTTTAAATGTCTGACAGGCATCTCAAATTAAACATGGCAAAACCAGAACTCTCGATTCTTTCCCTCATATGTGCCCTTACTCCAGCTTCCCCGTGCCCCCCATAGCACAGGCGTTACTCTTGAAAGGGATTAAAAGGATTCTGAAAACCTTTCATGGATCCTTCATGAAGACATCCTAAAATTTCTATGTCATTGCTGGTGAGCCTAGAGAAAGGAGTTATTCCTAATTTTAGGAAATTCTAAAGCATAGATGCAATTAATATATACTGAATGAATGAATGAATGAGAAGTAGAGAATGTCAACAACCACCATAGAACTTCAGGGCCTTGTTTATCTGGGTAGACATTTATCAAAATGTTGATTTAAGAATCTCTGTCTCTGGGTTGACTAGACGTCTCAGCTGTTGTCTGTGGACACTTCTGTGCCTGAATCCCTAGCCCTGAGCATACACATCAACAGCTGGGATGTAAAACTTTGCAATTGAATAGCAGCTTACATTTAACACTATAAGTAGATTACTCTAGGCCCAGCCTATATCAATTCAAAACACTTAAAATTGACCATTTGGTTCTGTTGCTTTTCATATGGTTTGAAATGACCTCTGATAAATGTTTGGAAAAAAGTAGGAATTGCATATTTTCATTTTTTCCCCTTTCCATGAAATTGCACAAAAAGAGGGGAGCTCATACGTTGAAAGATCAATTCATGTCACCTCTAAAGAAGCCCAAGAAATAAAATGGACAATATCAATGTAAGAGAGATACTCTCTTTTTGCTTTTAAATTATTCAATTATTCACATCCTTGGTGTCATCTTCTTTTGGGAGATGATCCTTTTAAATAGCCCCGTCAGATCTTCATATTAAAAATATTGGTGATGACAGAGAAACCAATAATGCAGGATTGGTCTGAAGTCATGAAGCCATTAAATCATTTATTTGACTCTAAATAAAACTCTCATTGTATGCTAAAGAGCTACAGATTCCTTTCTGAGATACAAGAAAGAGGTGGTGGCCCATGAGTCAGGCTCTACTGATAATGCATGGGGAGAAAGTCAACTGCTCTCTTCACTTGGCTGACCAGAGATTAATGAGACCCAGAGCAGGACCAGATATGATAAGGAAGAGCCAGGGACAAAGCATAGGCAGAGGTTTTTATCGGGTCACTTCACATAGGCGGTGGCATCTCTAATCTCTGTTTTTATACTTATGTACATAATACGTGTGTGTATATATACACAATCTTATACTTGTATACCTAGCATGAATATACACACGCATATACATATATATAAGCATATATATACACACATAGTTTTATATTTCGGAAACATTACAGACTAAATAGGGGTTTTGAGGATAGTCGAGGAGCAAATTATCATTTATTTCAAAAGAAGTGCCACACATACAGGAGATGACTCAATATATTGTAAACTACCTACATTATTTAAGTATTTGGACTTAATCATAAAGATAAGTAGTTCGAATATGAATCCTCTGCTCCTGTTTTGTTTGGCTTCCCTGATAATCCACATTGAGCCCGGGGAATTATGCACATGTGTGCTTCCCGCCATTAAGAAAAGAGAAGCATTGAAAGGCAGGACAGCTGGGGAGGAACGTTAGTAGCTGGTGCAAGTATAGCATGGGCTGGTTGGAAGGTCCAGCTGAATTCTAAAGATTTCATTTTTGAGAACAGCTTGCAAAGCTTGATTACATCATGCTATTTTAGAGATTCCCACCACAGGATGTCTCGGCCACAGGATACTGCAGTCCGGTCAATACTTTTCCCTCTTACACTATTGTGTATTACCTCATTCTGCTCATGAGACATCAAGGCCATGGCCATTTCTGTCTTTACTTTATGCACAAGGTAGAAACTCTAAGGCTATGTGGTTGTGTTTATGAGTTTTATCTCAGAACTTGGAATTATATCATAGTAACATCTCAGGGATCACTGGAATGAAAAGAAGTAAAAAGGAAAGTAAGACATGACTTTGGGGCTGGGGCAAGTTGAGAAGGTTACTAAGGCATAACTGGGGTCTTTTCCTGCCCCACTCCACCCTAAGTAGAACAATCTTAAGAGACAAGGAAAAGGAAGAGAAATCCTATTTCTAGGAAAAGAAAGCACTGGTAATTCCTACATTAATACAACATCTCTCAGCATGGTGTCTGAGAATAAGAGCATACACTGGGTTGTCCTAACAGGTCATGTGACTTTCAGCATGCCACCTCACCTCCCTGAGCCCCCGTTCTCTCATGAGTAAACTGAATGGGTGTGCATGGCTGACGCTGTCGGTTTCCCTCCCAAGAACAATGCCCCCTTTCCCCTCATCTATAAAAAACAAAAAACAAAAAAACAAAAAAACAGATTGTTCTGGTGGCCACATGATCAGGGAAGGTAGGTCCTGCTGTCATCCCCCAGATATGAATCTGATTGGTGGGAGCCAAACAGGGCAATTTCCCTTCTCTGGTGTGTGGTTTAGGAGTGGGCATGTGTTGAAACATTCCCCCTTCCTAACACACACACACACACACACACACACACACACACACACACACACACCAGAGTCTTAAGCCCCAGGACCTCAGAATCTGATCTTTTTAGAGATAGGGCCTTCACAATGGTTATCAGGCTGAAATGAGGTCATTAGGGTGAACTTTAATTCAGTGGGATTTGTGTCCTCATAAAAAAGAGAAATCCGGACAGAGACAGATATGCACAGAGGGAAGACAATGTGAAGAGACAGGGACAGAAGACAGCTATGGACAAGCCAAGGAGAGAGGCCGGGGCAGATTCTCTCTCACAAACTTCAGAAGGAAACAACCTGCTGACAGCTTGATTCCTGACCGCTAGCCTCCAGAGCTCCGAGATGATACATTTCCATTGTTTAAGCCACTCACTTGGTACTCCCGTGTTATGGCAGCCCTAAGACATTCCCTCCTTGCTGCCTTACTGGTGAGGTGGGAAGTCTGGGGGCCCCGAGCTCTGGGGCAGTCCTGTGACTGTGCCAGGCACACCCCCAGGACAAAGGCTTCCCAGCCAGGGAGGGTGGGACACTGTGGGAAGGCTGAACTCACCTGGGGCCCTCTACTTCCAGGCTTAGTGTTTTATGATAAAATTATACATCTTTTATGCATAAGCCCATGTTAGATACTGGGAAATAGTTACTTCAGCTCCAAACAAATATGATTCTCACTGTTTACCCTTAATATGCCCCCAAAGCTGATCTTTGTGGGTCTCTTAGTGAATGATGACTATAAGGTTTTGAGGGGTGGTAGAGACTGCACATAAAAGATACTAAAGTCGGAGTGCATATAACTCATTTCTATTCAAGTTTTTTAAATGACTCCCATGGGGTACTAAAGTGTAAGCAATTGAAACTCTCACTCTCCAGTAGCCTATAAAATGCCACCGACCCTGGAAATGAATCACTTGACAGTGAAGACAGGTTCTGGGGATTGAATTACTTAACTTTCACATATGAATTTTGACTGAAAGTTCTTGTGCAAAGGACTATGGGACCTGCATGGAGCATCTGGGTCCTGTCCGTGGCTCTGATGAAGGTAGCAGCAGCTGTCTCTAAACGGTCACACCTAGGTAGGCAGACCCAGGACGCAGGAGCACAGACCAGGGGAGGGGAGCCAAAGCCACCCAGAGGAAAGTGGCGCACACCAAGTGTGACAAGGCAAAAGAAGCTGGAGAAGGGAGAAAGCGAAACTGAGTCTGAAGTAGCAGGACGAGAACAGTGCAGGGGCAAAGCTAGAGCCAGCAGGCTGTGACCACCAGTAAACAGGGTATCATGGTCCTATTTTCAGTTAGTTCTGCCTACAGAAACTGGGGGAAGTGGCGGTCAATTAGAGGAAGCTATAGGATCAGATTCATTACACATGGTAGATTGTTCGGATGCTATTCCCTAAAGGATGCCCTTTCTCCATGGCAATCTCCTTGCCACAGACCAGTGCTATGAGCACATACTCACCTCTGTGATGAGATATGAGCAGCACTGGCAAAGCATCCCTTTTCCCTAAAGGGGAACGAGTCTCCAGACTCTCTACCCAGTTTCCTGAAATCCACCCATACCAAGTCTTTTCTGTGACCATTATTTAAGATAATTATTCAACTTCTGTTTCTGGCAATATGGTGGACTCTGTTATTTGGATCAGTATTTCTGCTGAAAACTAAAAATTCTCAATAAAAAGATTTTAGAATATTTTCTCGAAAGCATCAAAGCAATGAGAAGATAGTAAGGAATGATCAGGCCAAAAATGTAAGTGAAATTTGAAACCTGAGGAGAAGCACCAAAGTTGCTCTTGCTCTGAGGGCATTTGCCAGTCCAGGTGAACTTGAGCTTCAGATCTAATATCCTTCTGGGGCATAGAGGACAAAAGAGATTCATCTATGTTACTGCATGTATCAGTTCTTCGCTACTTTTTATTGCTAAGTGGTATTTTGACGTACAGATGTACCACAGATTAATTATATATTCACCAGTTCATGGACATTTGGTTTGTTTCCAGTCTCTGGCGATTACCAAGCAAGCTATCATAGAGAGTCATGTATGAGTTTTTGTGTGAACCTAAGTCTTCATTTTCACTTGAATAAATATGCAGGAGTGGGATTGTTGGGGTGTATGAAAAGTGCCTGTTTAACTTTATAAGAAATTGCTAAGTGTCAGTGCCATCAATGCATGATGTTCCAGTGGCTTCACATACTCACCAGCACCTAACAGTGTCAGTTCTGTTTTGGTTTGGTTTGGGTTTTTTGCCATTCTAATATAGTTGCCTCTCATTGATTTAAATTTGCATTTTCCCAATGATTAATGATGTCAAGCATCTCTTCATATACTTATTTGCAACTGTATATTTTCTTTGAAGCAGTATCTACTCAATGCTTTTGCTCATTTTTTACTTATTTATTTTTTTAAAAGATTATTTATTTATTTATTTATTTGAGAGCGAGAGAGAGAGAGAGAGAGAGAGAGAGCACGAGCAGGGGGGAAGAGCAGAGGGAGAGGGAGAAGCAGACTCACCACTGAGCAGGAAGCCCAATACGGGGCTCGATCTCAGGACCCTGAGACCATGACCTGAGCCCAAGGCAGACGCTTAACTGACTGAGCCACCCAGATGCCCCAACACTTTTGCTCATTTTTTAATTGAGCTGTTTGATTAATATTTAGTTTTGACAGTTCTTTATATATTCTGGATACAAGTTTTTTTAGTCAGATCTGTGATTTTGCAATTATTTTCCCCACCTGTGCCTTCTCTTTTTATTTTTAACAGTAACTTTTTAAAGATCAAAGCCTTTTAATTTTGATGAAGTTCAATTTATCAAATTATGGGACATGCTTTTTGTATTAGAACCAGTTTTATGTTTCAGTGGCTGGCAGCTCCCAGGCTCTCATGTGGTTTTAGTACTTCCTTTCCACTTACAGCACTTTCTCAGATAAATGGAAAGTCAGTCTTGTAATAAATCACACAGAACAATTCAAAATCTATTATATGGATAGCATCTCCATCTGTCAAAGTCTTCAAGACTTGGGATTAAACAGAACAAGCAGCAGCAAAACCACCATCAATCCTTTATAAAGAATAAAGCAGCCTTTTCTATTACTTTACTGCTTCACCCATTCTGATGTTCATAACAAAAATGAGGTAGTAGGCACAATTTAGGGGACAAAGCGAACTGTAATCTAAAATGAAGAGAGGTAAGAACAGAAGTGCTGGTAGCCAATAATGTTGCTCACAAATTGAAAATCACCCACAATGTTGGGCTTCAAAGATTTGCTCTATCAACTCAACCTCCCTGGATAGCAAGGAGGGTGTGGGTTTTTAAAGACATGAAACTGATGCAGAGGAAAACTATTAGTAAATTGCTGATCTGAATATCTTTTCACTTTGTTGGTCTTCTACCTTTCAAGTTCAATCATTATTTTTTGAAGGGTGACTGCCTAGTAAAAAAAGATTTTGTTCATTCAATGGTTTTGTCACCTAGGATTATATCATTACTCCTAAATCCTAAAATAAGTTTTAAATAATAAAAAAAAAATCCCTAATCACCCATACTGAGCTATTATTGTTTTCTGATTAGCTGTGATCATTGAAATATGGCCTTGATGGCTTCACATATATAGGATAAAATTCTTGTTATCCTCTTAAAGGATCTTCCAGGTATTTTGGTTAAAAGTTTTTAAAGCTTGGTAATATATTTTATCTCCTTTTCAAATCTACTAATAACCTATTATATGCCAAAATAACACTGGATCTAGAACCTAATAAAAAATTCCATCTGACTTACAGTCCAGTAAAATACAAATTAATACCCAGTAGGTATATAACAAGCAGGGTTTATTTCATTCATTAATCATTCCAGAAATATTTCCCAAACACCTTACAGAGGTCAAACTCTGTTGAAGTTGCTGGAGATGTAATAATGAACAATAACTGATGTTTTCCCTGTAATATGGAGCTTGTGGTCTAGTATGGGTACAGGCATTAACCAATACTCTTGCAAGTAAATATATAATTAAAATATGTGATAAGTGCTATGAATGATAATTAAGTCATGATATGAGAGATCTCCTGGGAGTAGGGAAGGTTTTTATAAGAAAACAATGTTTTGGATGAGATCTCAATTAGAGTGAAAATTAACAGGGAAGGGGTGGTAGAGCAAGTGAACATTTCAGACAGAAGTAATAGCATATGCAAAGGCCCTGTGATACATTCAAAGAAGGCTTGAGAGACTGGGGCAAAGAAAACATAGGAGAGAATAAGGTAAAGATGAGGCTCGGCAGGGCCTTTTAGGTCATATGAAAGATTTTGCTTTACGAGCAATGGGAAGCCATGTTTCAGGCCAAGAAGGAGATGTTAGTGGGTGGGGGAGGGTAAGATTTTTCACTTTCTTTGTAGTGTGAAGAGTGTTACTAAAGACGGCAGGTAAGAGTAGATTAAGGAGGGCCAGTTAGGAGGCTACTGAAATACTTCAAGTGAGAAGAAATGGTGGCTTGGATTGAAGTGGTGGCTTTGGAGACAGATGTAGAGGGATTTGTAAGATATGAGTAGGTAGGTAGGAACTGGGGGTTGAGAGACAGGGAGGCCCTAGGCTTCCAGCTTATAGAACTCGATGGAAAAGAGTATCCGTCTGGTAAGAAATCCTAAAAGAGGAACAGGCTGGTATGGAAGATCATGAGGTCATCATCCATGCTGTTGTGGTCACGTTGGGTTTGAAGTCACCCTCATGGAGATGGTGAATAAGCAGTCAGACTCATACATCTGGAACTTAGAAGAGGGGTCTGGGCTGGAGATACAAATTTGAGAGACCCTGGTGTATGATCATTGAACACAGAGGCAAGCATGGAACCAACCAGGGAACGTGTGCAAGGTGAAAAGAGAAGAGCTGGCCGGGGCCTTGATGGATTCTCTGTGTTCATGGTCCGCGAGAGGAGGATAAGCTCACAAAGAAGGGGTTGGCAGAGTCCGATGGAAAAAATCAGGAGAGTTACAGCAGCATGCAATCCACTGTACTGAGTGCTGCTGAGAAGTCAAAAGTCTGGGGAAAAAGACACACTGTACTTAGTGACCTGATGGTTATTGCAGCTGGTTGTAATACAACGACCAGGAAAAAAATGGCCAGATGGGATGGATTGAGACGTGGTTTGGAGGTGAGCAAATGAAGACAGTGAGCGAAGACAGCTCTTGAGAAGTTAGACTCTCAATGAGAGAAAAAAGGTGGGGTTGGCTAAAGGGATACATGTGGCCCAGGTTAAAATAATTAGTGTCATGTAATTAATGACAGCTGCAGATATCGAGAGACTATTATGCAGTACTAAATCCTTGAAATTTGTTATGTAAAATCATTCAAGTTCCTGCATTAAAATCTAACTGCATCTCTATTCCAGAAGTTTTTCAGCCTATTTTTGAAGAAACGGAATTCTTTAACTAAATTTCCACTAATCATTCCAATCTGTAGAACAGATAAAAGCAGAGGTGGTCCTTATGACACCTGCATCAAACACGAGCCTCCTCTCATTACAAACCCATGTCCTTTGCAAAGGTGTTGACAGGTGACACACCTGTTACTAATGAGCAATGTATTTCTTCGAAGCAACTTGCAAAGATACATAAAATGCAAAAGAATGAAAGAGAGGAATGCATCAGGGCGAAGCAGCAATCAGAATAGCGTACCTAAATCGGTTACCAGGAGATTCTATACAGTTGCTAGACAGGATAGAATTCTGTCTCTGAGCTTCCCAGGAGCCAAAGCAAAGAGGTAAAAAAGATTACTCACAAGAATTACATAAGGTAAAATGCCCAGCTGTTCAGGAAGCTAGCTTTTCATGATAACAAGGGCCAAGATGGATGTTTCCTGTAAATTCTCATATGCGAGGAACCAGCATGTAATAGGGCAACACCCTCCACATCTTTTTCAGTAGCTATAGTGACAAATTTTGTGCACCTGTTTCTTATGTTCCTCAAGAGGCCAAAGGGATAACATCAAAGTGCAGTCTAATAAAAGCAGTTTTAGTGGGATTAAGGAAGTATAGCAGGGAGAGCAAAGCAATTTCTGAATATCCAAAACACAGCCCTTTGATGATGTTGCAAATCTCCCCATCCCTCCTCCTTAACACACATATTTATCTTCTCTAGAAAAAAAAGAACAAAACCATTTCTTTAAGATTACAAAAGTAATGCACATTCCTTACAAAAATGCAAATAATTCTGAACTATAAAGCACAAAAAAGTCTAATTTTCAGTAATCCTATGCCTCAAAGAGAAAAGTCCTTTCAGTTTGAGTATGTTCTCCTGAGCTTTTTGCATGCATCTACAGCACTAGTTCATGCACATATTTACTAAATGGGATCATACCCTACCTAGTGTATAAAACCTCATCTTTTAATGATGAGGCTTAGCTCATCCCATGCGTGTAAAATAATCCATCTCCTATTGATGGATATTTGGGTGTTTCATTTTTTTCACTCTTTAAAATAAAGCTTCCACAAAATTTTCATAGGTGTAATTTTACAAAGTTCTTCTCAGAATTCCCTATCTGAACCTCCTCCAGCTAGCAGGACCTGATGTGAGCTCATCTGTTTTCTCTCTTTACGTTCAAAGTTATCTTGTGCTTCATTTCTTAAAGTCCTGACCTCTGTCTGATGACTCATAGCCAGTTAATTCATTTCCATTGCAGTGATGTCCTTCTAGAAAAAATACTTCATCCACAGACATCAACTTTTTGAAAGTTAATCAGATGGGCAGGTGAGGTATCTTAGGCCAGACAGAGCGGGTCAGGGGCCTGGAAACCAAGCCAGTTTGCAAGTGTTCTCAAATACACAGCTGGCGTATTGGGAAGGCTGTGCTGAGCCCGGTGATGAGGGGTGAAGAGTGGGACCCAGCTGCCTAGGTTTGAATCCTGGCTCCAGCGCTGGCTGTGTGTGATCTCGGACAACTTCGTTTGCCTGGGTTCTCCATCTCGAAAATAAATAGAGTGCTATGAAGAGTGAATGCACTAGTAACTACAAAGCACCTAGAACAGTGCTGGCACATAGTAAACAATTTGAGTATTTGAAAATTAAATAAAATCTACTTTTAACCTGCTAGACATGGATGCAGACACTTACAAGCCCTTCCTAACTCCATGCTGCTATTCAGCTGGGCCACAATGAGGATTTGCAGCAAGCAAGGCTCAATTTTTCTGTGGCTAATCAACTCACAGGTTGCTAAATGAGTCTTCAGGTGTTTATACACTCACTGCTACACCCAGAGTTTAATTTTGGTCAAACACAGCTTCATAAATGCCATCAAAATCATTTTTATTCTATTACTATGAAAATTACTCTTTCTTTGGATGAATTCATAACATATTAGACTTTAGCTTAAGAAATGGTTACTATTGTTCAGTTTGTAATAGAGTAAATACTTTGGATACTAGAGAACATGGACATTATTGAACTATATTTTATTAAATGTAATTACAACATTTTTTAAATTCTCAACTTCATTCCAAAACAGACTTGAAGTAGCTTAACAAATATCACTTAAGGAAAGAAAACCCTCCATCAGAGTGCCTCTAAAAACAAACTCTTTCAAAGTGGATCCTAACTCTGCAACAGATTTTACTAGGCTTTTTTCCAGATCTGCCTACAAAAATCATGCTATTATTTTTTGGTGAAGAAAGGCTCAACAATAACCAGCTTTATTCACCTACAGAAGCATGTTCTAGAAACATCCTTTTGAGTACTTACAAACAATGACCTGTTTATGCTCTGTGTAGTCTCCCACTGAGGGCGCATACCAGGTGCTTTGAGAGACTAAAAACACCAAAAATGCTCATAAACATACACACTTAACTCACTCATTTCTTCTGGGAACTTCTGGGCCACAGTATTTGCTTCCTGTATAACCTGAAATGTGAACCAGTGTTGCTCACATAACTAGCTCCAGTCACAGGATTCCTCCAGCAATCACCTTTTTGCATATGAAATTACAATTTTTAGAAACCACACTGCAGCCCTGTTACATAAAACACCTTGAACTAATGCTTAGATTTGCTTCTTTTTTATGGTTTGATATATGGCAATACCTCCTTGTAACCTAAAGCTAATATAACTTCGTATTGAAGCTAAACATATTTACTTGTCTTTGCAGTATGACAAGAAAAGGCACTTCTACCTCCTTCTTTAGGAGAAATCATACTAAAGTTTTTCATTAGTTAGGGGGTTAACCAAACACACAATGCTTAATTTTGTAGAATTGTCATTTTTTGATAGCTAAATCAGTTGGGTAAAAAAAAAAAAAAATTGAATGAAAGAGTCAAACTACCATCTCAAGTCCAATTAGGGAAATTTTCTGAAAGTGTTTGTTTTGAAAGATTCTCTAAAGAGGGTATTTTTTGCTCAATTGAAGGCAGGGGCTGTAACTTTGTTATTTCTGTTCTTGCCATCACAACCAAGATATGATAGGTGCTTGGTAACTGTTGAACTAAATTGAGTGTGAAGAACTGGTAAAAATTTTGTTTTGGACACTTGGCATAAAAGCAAGAACATGAACTTGGGAGTCAAGCATGTCTCTGTTGAAAGTATGTCTCTCCCGCTTACTTGCCATAAAACCAGGCAGCTTAATTATCAGATAAGCTCCAGTCTTCTCATCAATAAGAGGACATGAAGAAGCCCCACATCTCTGGGCTGCTGGGAAAAACAGTAATAATGGATGTCGGGTACCTAGTACGGTGACAAGTAGGCTATGATTATGAGGATTTATGAGAATAAGGTCTGGACCCTACCATCAGAAAGGGAGTTTTTCTCTAAGGGTGCCAGTCAGTCCTTCTCTCTCTTTGTTATTCATCCTATGAGTTGACATTTATGTCCAAAAACTGTTTGATTTCTTGTGTTAGGGTAAAATATTGAAACCAATAGGGCTCTGTCTGATGTTGGATAGGGGCCCCCAGAGTAGTTGTTCATTCTAAACATCAGGCAGGATTATTGAGTACATGTTACTGTAGGAAGGGTAAGAAATTAGACCCAATGCACTCTGCAAGATGTTTTGTTGGTGGTTTATTTTTTCAAAAGCCACAATCTCGGTTTGTTTCCTTTAGGTAGCCTGCCTTCTTTCCCCTAAAAGTAGAGTGCAGAAAACATTTTGATGAGTGATTTGATTGGTTAGTTCCAGTGAGGATTTTAGTGAGCAGAACAGACATACCTTCTTGACACACGCGGAACTCAGGGGCAAAGTGCGGCTTTCAGAGCAGGGGAGGGAGAAGGGGAGTGAAAGACTTTAACCTGCGCAGGTGTCTAAGAGGCAGGATCTCAGATGAGGGTGGGCCATGCCAACAGGTGCTACACACACACACAGATCACAGGATAAGCTCAGGATGTGAAGTGTGAAAAGAACTGCTCACCACCCATTGGGTTTATGGGTGACAGATGGCTCACACACAGGGCTCTTTGTGGGCCATCCTTGAATGACCAAGGGCACCAGCGCAGGGGGTCTGCAAACAGCTTCTGCATGCATGGAGCTGGGCTCAGAGGATCAGAGGTTCAGAGGCAGTTGAGGGGAGAAGATGTCTAGCTGGAAGAGAAGGTAGGAAGCTTTCATCACCTTACTACATTAGGAAGCCTTTGTCAAATGTGAGTGAGGGAGGTTTGCTCGCACAACTGCATTCCTCATTGCTTGATAAAAGGGGAACTACACCTGTCACCAGAGAGCTAATGGAGTGCAACAGCACGTTATTGCACAGCTGCTTAGAATGGACAGGAGTAACAGGCACCGCTTGGCCTTTGGAGCCCATTTTCCCAGTTGAGGCATTTGAAATATCTCTTGCACAGTGGAACATTAGCAACGTTATGAAATCAGAGAAAGAAGATGTTTCTCTGGCTCAGGACCCAGTACTGGTTTTAAGGATGTTTCCTATCATCCTCAGTGAGCAGGCATGTGGACCTCTGGGACCTTCCTCCTTGCTTCATTACCATCTCCTAGAAATGATGTTCCCTGGGGGCCTGGTTGTCTTCCAACTGCAAATGTGGTCCTCAGACCAGCAGCCTCAACATCAAGAAGCTTCCCTCCAAGTAATGGAACTAGAGGAGAAAATTCTGAAACCCATATAGGACATTTCTCGCTCTTTACCCGGACTGGCCATTAAGAAAGGCTGGCTGCCTGGTCACATACTTGCCTGGTTCCTTCCTTTAGGCCATACTGTGTCCACACCTATGACCTGATGCTAAAACTGGGGCCACATGTTATCGTGTGGGCTATGGAAAATAAGGAGCCACCCAGTTTTTTGGATTGTTTCCCAATGTTCATGATTCCTGGCAACTGAAAACCGCTTCCAGGGACAGGACTATTGGGGCGGGGGCAGGGGGGCGGAAGAGGGAGGAGAGGGAAGTGGGGTGAATACTGCTGACACAGTGGAAAAGCTGCCAGGGAGGGACCCTGAATCAGCGGGAGTCCACCTTCCTTCCCGCCCTGCTCTCCAGGCTCCAGTGCTGGGGTCAGTAGTTCATGCATAAGAAATCAGGATTCTTTGGAGCAATTCATGCTGCCAAATCCACACTGACAGTCCAGGCCAACCCCCAACCCTCTTTGTATTTGAAGGTCAGTTGCTCTGCGTCAAGCACACTTGACAATTGCTCAAAGGGAAACAAGGGAACTGTGTAGAAATGAGTCAACTTGCCTTCGATTAACTCAATTTGAAATGAACCTTTCCGTGATAGTCAGACCACTCTGTGGGGCTTTACCTGAATGTTACCCTCATGTAGAACACATAATATGTACTTGTCAGATTATGGTTCTACATCAGGTTTGGGGAAGAAATTAACTTGAACATAACATACAATCCAGGTAATTTCAGCAAGATTGGAGGCAAATGTTAAGAACATGTGTTCAGATTTTAATTATCCACAATGAGGAGAAGAAATCATGAAACTGGTCCAAGGGGGTAGGTAGCCAGCCTTCACCTCCCTACCCTCCATACCCCACCCCTTCATTTCACCCTCTCTCTAGGGATGGCTGGCCCCTTGGGGAGGCAGGTACAAGTAGATAGCCAACACGTGGCACTGTGAGGATTCAGGGAGGCCTTGGGCAGGCTGAGGGCATGGAGAGATGTCCTACCAAGCACGGTTAACCTGTACTATGGATTATGGAGAGTTGGTTATGCACATACCTGGATAAGTATTGGACAATACATTCAGTTGATACAATATTTATAGTCAATACGGGAAAAGGGGTGGGACGCCTGAGTGGCTTAGTCAGTTAAGCACCAGACTCTTGATTTCAGCTCAGGTCATGATCTCAGGGTTGTGAGATTGAGCCCCATATCAGGCTCCGTGCTGGGCATAGAGCCTGTTTGGATTCTCTCTCTCCCTCTCCCCCTGCCTCTCCCTTCCCCACTCTCTAAAAAAAATAAATAAATAAATAATAATAATAAAATAAAATGTAAAAAAAAAGAAAAAGAGAAAATTGGGGTTTCCCCATGTTTCCCAACATCTGCTGTGAAATACAGTGATGCTGCTGGTAGGAAAATGTCATTCCTGGTGGTGTCAGCTATTTGGTATGGAGGCATGAGGCAAAGTTAACCTCAGAAGCTCTTCCAAAACTGTTTTGATCTATGTTATATAACTCCATCGCCAAAGCTGTTGCTTCTGCAGAGGAATTTGCCATACTCACAAGGTTCTCAGAACTTCATAAACGTAAATTTTCAGTTAAAGCCGTATTAGATAGGTATATGTTCTCAAGAAGAACATCTTTACAGCCTGTATCCTACTAACTCCCAACACATCTTTGGTAGGAAGGCAGGAAGAATATCTACAGAGATGCCCCAAACACTACCAGGGACCCCCTGTGGTTGACCACTGCAGTCATATGGCAACCTTTCCTCCTGACTTGGGGGGAAAGTCAAACACTTAGTCTCAGGGCCTACAACCTGATCCAGAAAAGGACCTCCAGCCAGCATCTCCTTGTCCTTCTATATGGCATGCTCAGGACTTTGGGGAAAAAAATATTGTATGCTTCTGCCTCACAGAAATTTGAAGATTCATGGTATAGATTATACCTCACCTAGAAAACCAGGAGAGATAATCCAAGTGAGTGTCCATTTCTCTTGACTTCTAACCCTGTGCTTTATCATATAGTTATCCCTCTAAGTGCTTCCACATTGGAAACCAATTCCCTGGATTGTGCTAGATAATACCCACAAGACCATGTGTGCGTGTGCGTGTGCATGTGCGTGTGTGTGTGTGTGTGTGTGTGTGTGTTGGGGGAAGTGAAACTTGCCTTAGAGCTGTGGAGGAAAGAGATTCTAAATCCTTCTTGGTGTCACAGGGTCGTATAGAACCAGTCAGAGCACTGGAGGCCAAGACAAAGTCCCATCAGGCAGCCGGCATGAGAACCTGGCAGTGCCCACTTGATTGTAGGAGGGAAGAGGAGTTTCCTTCTAAAAAGTTGAAATATTCTGGAAATGAACAGAGGGTACAGACATAGGCCTGGCATTCAGAGGGTCCGTAGAGTAACTGCTGCAAGTCTATTTGGGTTGAGACAAGGTCCAGGCCCCCGGTTCCTTCCACTGAAACCAACCTGGGAGAAAACTATGGAAATTAGAGATCACTGATCTGAGGAATTAGCATACAAACTGGGACAATTCTTGGGTGGACTGAAAGCTGAAACCGGTCAGGTCCAGGCATGGGGTGGGGGTGGGGGTGTGTGGCTGCCTTCCAGGGCAGAGGGTATCGTGAGGGGAGAGGAGGTTGGGGGCAACCTTTTAAGTGTTGCTCTATCGTCTTCTTCTCATTTCCTTGCTAGAGTCTCCAAAACAACCCAAAAAGCAAAGCAAACATAGTGACTATTCTGTGATTAAGCTTGAGATATGTAGAGCTCTGATAGCCCCTGATCTTGCTCTCTACCCCATGTCAGCCACCTACTCCCTGGCACAACTTCGACTCTGACATTACTACTGCCTCATCACCTCCACAATCTCAGTTCCAGACGCCCCGCCATCTGCCCACCACTTCCTATCCTCACAGCTATGACCACTCAGCCAACAATTCTTTAGCTGTATTCAGGATCTACCATCCATTGTCTTTGCCCTCTTTTCTAGGCCACCCCTCCAATATTCTCACTTCCTTGCGTGTCCTGCAAAGGTTTCATATCACCTCATCACAAATATTCCCTTCTTATACTCCAGCACCCTTTACCCTCTCTCCCTGCAGCTTCCTTCCCTGGAAATAACCCCAACTTTGATGAAATCCTACCCCCACCTTCTCTAGGCTGCACCCACGTAGCTTACTTGACTGGAGAACATTAGTCAACGGTGCCTAGCAGTCTCGCCGTATTTCCTTAGAACATTCGATCTCTGACTCTCCGAGATAACCATAATTGACCCTTGAACAACGTGGGTTTGAACTGGGTGGGTCCACTTGTGCATGGATTTTTTTTTTTTGATAAATACAGTACAGTACTATAAATGTATTTTCTCTTCCTTATGATTTTTCTTAATAACATAATAATATGATTTTCTTTTCTCTAGTTTCCTTTATTGTAAGAATATAGCATATAATATGTATAACATACAAAATATGTGTTAATCGACTATGCTATCAAGAAGTCTTCTGGTCAACAGTAGGCTATTAGCAGTTAAGTTTTGGGGGAGTCAAAAGTTATACATGGATTTTCACCTGCACAGCGAGGGGGGCAGTCAGTACCCCAAATCCCATGTTGTTGAAAGGTCGATTGTATTTCACAGCTTCTCCTCTCTCCCTGGCAATCCAGCGGTCCTCCCCGTCCCAGCTGGAGACCATGTTTTTTGTTTAAGACAACAGAAGGCACCCTTATCTTCCCACTCCCAAATTTACCAATCTATCCAGACCTCCTGCCTTCCTTCCCATTCATGGGATGCTACCCTGCTCCCCGCTGAGGCCAGTTTCTTCCTGCTTGGGTTCCTCAGAAGCAGACCCTGAGATGAGCATTTGGGTGAAACAATTTGTTAAAATAATCCCCAGAGAAACCAGGCATGGAGAGGGGAAGCAGAACAGGTCGAGGGGAAGCCAAACAAGGGTATAGTTGCAGACAAAATCCTTCAGAGCATGGTTTGGCCTGCAGAACTCAGGAGTGTCACTTACACCTTGGATTTGTTCCGCCTAAAAGCCCAGGAGCTGGGCTCTCATACCCCTGCACTTAATCAGCCACGGGCCAAAGACCGCCCACGGGGTTGCAAGCTCCCAGGTACTTACAGCCGCTGGTACTCCCATAATAGCTCCCATAGCCCAAGGGCAGGCTCTGCAGAAGGAGGGTAGGGTCAGGCCTTTGGAAGCAAAATACGCTGATAACATAGAATAAGTTTATTATCGAAGATGCTGGAGTATGATCAGATATGGAAAAAAGAGTACCATAAAAGAAACTGGGGGTGTGGGTTCGGGGGAGGAGGGCCCGCTTCATCATCAAATCAGGTGGTCAGGACAGAACTCGTTTAAGAAGATGAGATTTGAGCAGATGGGACTGAAGGAATTAGTGAAGCAGCTCTCTGGGGAAGACGGGCCCAAGCTGAGGAATCTGCTAAAGGGCAGCGCCTTTAGGCACTGACCCCCTCATCTGGCAGGTTCTAGCAGGAGCATTTTGGCCAGTGTAGCTGGTGAAGTAGAGCAGAAAAGAGAAGCAGGAGATGAGGTCCGAGAGGTTGCAGGGATGCGGTCAGGTCAAGTAGGACCCTGTAGGATCAAGTATTTTGCACCAGGGTAAAATGCAGAGCCCTGTGGGGATTTTAAGCAGAGGACTGACTAGATCTGACACATCTTGCGTTTCCTTACTCTCCATGTCCCTACCTGCTTCATTCACGTATTATTATGGTTGATTGATTGACTGATTTAGCACTTACCACTTCTTAACAACATATTTTATATTTGTTGCCTTGCTTATTTATTTTCTGCTTCCCTGAGTAGGATCCAGGCTCCCAAGAGCAGGGTCTTTCTAAGTGAATGAATGGGTGAACCCCTGTTCTGATGTGGAATCAGTAATCAGTAGGATGGAAGTTCTTTTCCTTTTGTGATTAGAAGACAATGGGACCGAGAAAGCCCAACACCCCTGGTGTGTCCTCCCAAAGCACCTGTCTTGATAGGTAGATTTTTTTAAATTCAATTAGCCAACATATAGTACATCATTAGTTTTTGATGTAGTGTTCCATGATTCATCAGGGGCATATAACACCCAGTGATAGGTAGATTTTTAATGAGCAACGTCTTTAAGGGAGAAATTGCCCCACCCCAGGACAGTGTCCTTGGTAGCCAGATCTGAACCATTCTCAGTTATGATTGCAACACAGATTTGTTCTCAAAGAAACATCGAATCCACAAAAATGGTCCAAAACACTGTGTACACGGGTCACACTTAAAGCTCCCGGCAGAATACACTCTTCCGATGCATGTGGGGGAAAACTAAAAGAACTGAAAATCAAACAAAAGTTAAATATTGAGATACATTATGTCAGTTGGTCCAAAACCCTAAAAGAATATTTCTTTTCCTGAAATGAGCAGAAAATACATTTCTAGCTACATTCCTTCAATCCTGAAACAGCCAAGCACGAAATATTTGTCAAAGACACCGCATGTAAGCAGTAAAAATGGTTGAGAATATCTGCTCTATCAAGGATACTTGAGGACAGGTTTATTAACCTCACCTCCCGGTGCTTCCACAGGGATACACAGAGAAAAACGAGGTGATTATGTTGGTCAGTCTTACTCCCAACTGTATCGATTTCTATAGTAAAATTTGCCCACATCCAAATTATTAATTACTTCCATATATTAATCTAGCCTAATTGCCTGGTTGCACCATTATACTTATAATATTAACTTTTCTGATTTTATAATTAGTGCATACATATAGCAGATATTTTTTATTTGCTTCCTCTAATCCATTTTCTTTCCCCTGATCACAGCCCTAGCATAGAAGGGTCGAGAAGTTACTCCTGAATTCATCAGTACTGATGATACTGTTTGTAGAAATTCCATCTGCTTTTGGCATGTGGCCTTTTGCATTTAATACTCAGGAAATTGGAAAGGTTGTATTATTTAGGGGATGTGAGGGCAAAACAGTAGTATTTTCATGGAAGTTGCCAAAAGATAGGTCAGGAGCATTGGACCTGACATGGTATTCAACCAGAATACTATGATCAATCCCATGTCACGAATATCAAAGAGGAGCGATACATTCTAGTTTTTAAAATTAGGTAAAAGTATATATAATAAAAATAGCAAACACCTACACAGGGCTAGTGATAAGGAAAATCTGTGTCCTAAGACGGCCCACCGAGCCAGCGAGAGAGTACCAGTCCTTGCCCCCGGGCTCTTCTGGGTTCTTCTTCCCGCCCCGCTTCGGCGCATGCGCCAAAAGTGCCAAGTATGCGGAAGTAGAAGTGTATAAATTTCCCCCTCTGTGCTCGGGGCTCGGACCTTTGGAGACCACTCTCCTCTGGGCTCCCAGGTGTTAAATAAACCTCCTATCCTCCAAAATCTCCGGGTGCCGCTTGGTTCTTAAGTCGGGGGATCTAGTCCAGGTTCCACAACACTAGTAAATAAATGCCAGGCACTACTCTAAATGCTTTACCTTTACCCACTTTACCCCACCACAACCCTCGAGTAGATACTATCATTATCCCCCACTTGAGAGATGATAAAACTGAAGCAGAGGGGTTGGGTAACTCACTTCGGGTGAGTTCAGATGAGTTACTTAGATCCCAAGGGGCAGCGCTGGGACTCAGGACGGTCTGGCTGGGGCCCCTGTGCTCTCAACAGCACACCCCACAAATTGCAGTCCTTGCTCTCTTTAAGCCCTGCTTTCAAACACGGCACGTTCCACGCTCTGGCCACGCATGGCTTGTGTAGACTAAGTCCGGTCTTCTCCGTTGTTGGTTACACAGCTCGGCTCTAGAAGTAGGTGCACTGTGCTTTGTGAACCTCCTGCCCGATGCTGGAAGCGGCCAGGCTCCCCACTCATTCAGGAAGCCATAAAAGTGAAGGGAAATGCACTGTCCCGGTGAAATTGAGGCTTCCTTGTATCATTTTGCTTTTTCGTTTTGTTGGTTGCTGAATTCTTTTCCCCCTTATCTCTGCTCTTCTGGCTGGTGTAGACAAGCCCCAGGTTTTCCTCTATTTAAAAAGTTCTGGATGTGAAGTTAGTAAACAATTTACGTGAGTGAACATATGTTACGGAAGTGGAAACAGCTGGTGCTGGGGAGGCTGGTGGCCATGAGTTGTTTTTATGGGAGGAGTCATTGGAAAAGCTCCCAAACCGGGCCTGAATTGTCCTTCATGGTTCCTCTGGGTTCTCCTCCACGCCACCCCTTCCCTTACTCCTCCCATCCCCCCCTTATCCCCCTTCCTCTCCTCCCTCACCTTCCCCTACCTACTCCCCTCCTCTGCTGACCCTCCCCTTCCCATGCCCTCCTCTCCTCTCCCCTTCCCATGCTCCTTTCCCTCCTCTCCTTCTTCCCCTTCCCATGCCCTCTCCCCTCCCCTCCTCTCCCCTTCCTGTGCTCCCTTCCCTCCTCTCCTCCCTCCCCTTCCCATGCCCCCTCCCCTCCTCTCCCCTTTCTCTTCTTTCTCCCATCCCTTACTCTCCCCTCCCCTCTGTTCTCCTTCCCGCTCCTCCTTCTTTTCTCCCATTCCATTCCTTCCCTTACTTATGCTTGAATGTTGAAAAGCACGGTCTTTTTCCACAACTTCCTCCCTCCCATCCCGCCTTTTTGGAGGGAGTGGCTAAGACCATTATTTTGCCTCCAACCCCACAGGACACACAAGGGGTGAGAAGGAAAGCAGTGCGCTCTGTGGCCCAGGGAGCCTGTGGCCTGGACAGCAGCTACTTGCCACCTCAATGCAGGACAGCCCCTGGTGGAGAGCCAGGTCTGGAGGGTGGGCACCCAGGCAGGGAAAGCCCAGCGAGGGATGCACGTGAGGACGGGTTCAGAGGGCCACGAGAAGCCCCTCAAAGGGCCAGGCACTCAGGGGCTTGAATTATAACGACAGTGTGAAACCAGACTAAATGATTTCCTCTTGCTTAATAATAACAGGGACAGTATTAATACGGCAATAGTAACAAATACACATAGCGCGTCTTACATTCCAGGTACTACCCGAGGTACTTGATATACATTAACTCTCTTCTTCCTCATAACAGCCCTGTGAAGTAGGTACTACACACGAGCCAGCGGAGGTACAGAGAGCCTAAGTAACTTGCCCGAGGCCACACAGCCAGTAAGTAACAGAGCTGGGACTCGAGCCCAGGCAGTTGGACTGCAGAATTGGAGCTGCAGTTTTGAGATGGCTCATTCTTGTGCCTCACTTTGCAATCACAGAAAAGCAAGCCACCTGACAAATTGGCACGTTTGCTCCCTATGAAGGCCTGTGCGTAACACATTCAAGTAGAATGGGATCTTGATGTTCTCTAATTCTGGTAGTTTCACACACGATTGCGTAGCTGGATGAAGGGCTCCACTAGTGAACACATTTTGTCTACATGTGTGTATCCTCTGGGAGGTCTGCTAGCCTTAGTTGAGAAAGAATACTGGAAATGCAAGTTACCTATTCGTTTACTCAGTCATGTGTTGTTTATTGTGTATCGGAACTGGGCCAGGTTGTAGGGATATAGAGAGAAAAGACTTGGTCCAGTTGAGAAGACAATGGAGCAAATATAAAGAATAGCATGGTATGATAAGAACTATGAAGAGAGGTAAGTGCTGGATGGCAGGTGCTATGGAAGAACCTCTCCCAACCCTCTGGTGGGCAGGCACAGCTGAGGCTGAGGAGGGGAGCTGTCGTGGGGGTGGGGGTGTCCTTTCAGGAAGAGATGGTATATGCACCTCAGCTCAGAGGATGAGCAGGTGTTGAGTTAGTGAACATAAGGAGCATTTCTTCTCTCTGGATGGAGGACCAAAGCATGCCCTCATCCTCGTGGGGACACATTTGACTGATCGTGCTACCTGGCTTGTCATCTGTACCATGGGTGAATCGATACATTAATTTTTCTCTTTTCTGACACAAGCCTCCCCCCGCATCCCCACAGACAGGGGGCAAGTGAAAAGTGTATGAGACAGCATTATGCCGTGCTTTTCAAGGCTGGTTAATGAAAAAAATCCTAATTGCTGTCTCTATGTGGGCTGAATTGTGTGTCCCCCCCCCAAAAAAAAAAACTCATGCATGGAAGCTATAGGCCCGGTAGCTCAGAATATGACTGTATTTGGAGATAGCGGTGTTAGGGTAGTAATTATGTTAAAATGAGGTCAGTAGGGTGGGCCGTAATCCAATATGACAGGTGTCCTTAAACGAGCAGAAGATTAGGACACAGACATGCACAGAGGAAAGACCCCGTGAAGACAAAGGGAGAAAATGACCACCTACAAGCCAAGGAGAGAGGCTGCAGAAGGAAGCACCCTGCCAACACTTTGATCTTGGACTTCTAGCCTCCACTATGGCGAGGAAATAAATTTCTGTCATAAAAGCTAACCACTCTGTAGTATCAATCATGGTAGCCCTCAGAAACTAACTCCCTGCCTGACCCTCACTAAGCCATGCTGAACGAAGGTGTCCCTCGTTGGATCAGTGTCAATCAGGAGAAAATCCTGGTGGAAAGCACCATGGTTGGTAAACGGGGGTTCAGAGAAGAGAATGTCACAGTTCCTTATCTTAAGGAGCTCTGTGCCCTGAAACAGCACGCCAAGAAGGGCCGTCTTCTGCAGACCTGGACTCTTGGCATGATATTGCATCCAGAATGCTGCAAGCCGGGCCTTCCTTTAGACCAGGCTCAGCCAAAAGTTTTAACAAGAAGAGATTTCACAAATACGTATGTACAGCATGGATAGCAGAATTCAAAACCTTTCAATTTGTGTATAAGTTAAATTTGATGAGTTTAATACCACATTGTATCAGATATTTTCTCCCAGAGTGGGACCATTATTTGCTTATGGAGAGCAGATGGACACACACTTGGAATCTTAGAAGCTTTCTAAAGCAGTGTTCCCAGGTAATCCTTGAGCAAATTGAGCAACTGAGTTGGCCGAATCATTTTTTTTTTCTGTCATTTCAAATGTCAATAGTCATTTCTATTTTCCTAAAATAGTCAAAGAGAGAATTGTGCTATTTTTCCTAACCTAGCATGACTTAGAAGTTGATTACGAGCCACTCTCCCCAGCCACTTATTTCTAGTAATAAAAAATTAGCAGATGAGATGGGGCTGCTTATTAACTAGAAATCCCATGTAATTACAGTGATAATACAATTTATCTTTCAAGCTAGGACATTTTTCAAAGTGAAAGAAGAAGACACTATTAAAAATCATGCCAGGATAAAGTCAGGACCCAGGGTTGTTCTAAGCAGACATGCAATCATTGTACTAGACAAATATTTTTGCCCCAGTTACAGCTGTCACTGAAGAATCTTCCGGGGCATTAGCTCATTGTTTCTTAAATCTTAAAAATCACAAGCATCCTTTTTTAATTTGGACAAAGTTATTTGGATAAGCTCATGATAGCACGTATTTCTGGTACTTCCCCAAGCTTGGCCATGTGAAGAACTGCAAGTCTGGGCACCCACATCTGAACGCCTCGTGTGCCGGGACGTGCTGCTGACTAAGGAAGCAGCAAGTGGAGAAGATATAGTGGTGGTCCAGGGGTCAGCTCTGCCACTCCTAGCCTCTGGACAACAGATAGTTTGCTTAGCTATAAAATGTGAAGGTGGGACCATGTAATTTCTACACCAGCCATGGCTCTGTCATTCCCATAGAGGAGCAGCTTAGGGACAGGAGTAGGGTTTGGACAAGGCTGGGGGCCTTGTGTGAAGCTGCATTTATAGCACAATTTTGTTGTTGTTGTTGTTGTTGTTGTTTTAGAGAGAGGGTGGGGAGGGGCAGAGGGAGAGAGAGAATTCCAAGCAGGCTCCACACCCAGCACGGAGCCTGACGTGGGGCTTGATCCCACAACCTTGAGATCATGACCTGAGCCACGATCAAGAGTCAGATACCCAACCAACGGAGCCACCCAGGTGCCCCTACAGTAGCACACTTTTTATAAAATGCTGGAAACAGCAATTGTCCATGTCAGAAAATGGGGAGGCGTTGCTGAAGCTGGTGCTTCGTTGGTCCACAGCCGCCTTCAGTGCTGCATACACAATTCAGCCCTCAAGCTCTGCCACCCTTCTGTGGATCTAGGATTTGGTAAGAATAAGCATAGTGACAAAAAATAAGAGACAAATATTGACTACAAGATGGGAATGAATCTGAAATGTTGAAATTCTTAGAGAAAAATAGAACGTTTGGATAATTATCTAGAATTGAAAACCTGAAGAGGCATACATGATCATGCTAGTAACTCTTTCTCATTAAGCAGAAGCTTTACTTGCAATGGTTTTTAGGATATAAAAAGTGGTGTGGTCTCCGGTCAGAGGTTCCTATTGCATAATATATAAAAGTTCATCTCAAAAGTTGGAAATTGTGTTTTTCACCCACTAGAATGGCAAAAAATTAAAAGTGCAGTAGTAACTGGTGATACAGAGGCTAGCAGGAAATGGACACTTACATGTTGGTAGAAGTATAACTGTTTCAAACTTTTTTTTTTTTTAAGTGGGCTCCCTGCCTGGTGTGGAGCCCAATGTGGGGTTTGAACTCACCAACCTGAGCCCAGCACCACAGTCGGACGTTTAACCAACTGAGCCACCCAGGTGCCCTCAACCATTTTTTAATTAATTTATTAATTTTTTTCAATCATTTTTAAATAAACTTTTAAATTGAGGCATGATTTCCTTACAATAAAATGTACCCATACTAATTGTACATTTGGGTGAGTTTGGACTAGTACACCCATAAATCGCCTCCATAATCATGTAGAGTATGTCTTTCAGCCCCAAAATGTTCCCTTTGTCCCATTCCAGTTAAGTCTCCCAATCTCCCCCACTCCAGGCAACCATTGGTCCATTTTCTATCACCATAGATTAACTTATCTTTTCTAGAAGTTCACATAAGTGCAATCATATGTCTATATTCTTTTGTGTCGTGCTTCTCTTACTAACTCAGTATAAGGGTTTTAAGATTCATCTATGTTGCTGCATGCGTCATCTTATTGATGAGTAATGGTCTATTGCATAGATAAGCCACAATTTGCTTATCCACTCACCTGCTGATAGACCTTTGGGTTGTTTCTAGTCTTTTTATATTACAAACAAAACTGCTCTGAACATTTTTGTACAAGTCTTTGTGTGGATGTATGTTTTCTGCATTTCTCTTGGCAAACACCTGCGAAGGTTAATGGCTGTGATTCTTAATCTTATGTATTTTTAATTTTTTAATTGTGTCCACCTGACTGGCCACAGAGTGCCCAGATTAAACCTTATATTTGGATTGTCTGTGAGGGTGTTTCTGTATGAGATTAACATTTGAGTCAGTGGACTCAGTAAAGGAGACTGCCCTCCCCAGGGTGGGTAGGCATCGTCCAATCTGTTTAGGGCCTAACTAGCGTGAAAGGTGGAGGAAGGGAGAATCTGTCACATTCTTCTGCCTCACCGTGTGAGTGGCGACATCTCATCTCATCTTCCCGGGGCCCTCACACTGCCATCCACTCCCGGATCTCTGGCCTTTGGACTCAGACTGAATTATACCACCAGCTGTCTTGGGTCTCCAGCTCATCCACAGCAGATGGCGGGACTTTTCAGCCTCCGGGATTACTGTTTTCCGACCTGATTCTCCCCTCTAAATTCTCACCAGACAATTCTAATGATGTGTGGTAGGATCCCATTGTGCTTTTAATGTGCCTTTCCCTCATGACTAATAATGCTGAACACCTTTTCATATGTTTATTAGCTTTTGGGAAACATCAGATCAGTGTATTCTTTATACATTTACATATATTCTAGATAGACAATATTTTGGATGATATATAGATAGAGAGAAAGAGAAAGAATATTTTCTGTCAGTCTGTGACTTGTGTTTTTTCTGCTATATATTTTTTATTTAAATTCAGTTAATTAACACAGAGTGTATTATTAGTTTCAGAGGTGGAGGTCAGTGATTCATCAGTCTTATATAACACCCAGTGCTCATTACATCACGTGCCCTCCTTAATGTCCAGCACCCAGCTTCCCCGTCCCCCCACCTCTTCCCCTCCAGCAACCCTCAGTTTGTTTCCTATGATTAAGAGTCTCTCATGGTTTGTCTCCCTCTCTGATTTCGTGACTTGTGTTTTCATTAACAAATTTCTTTTTTAGGAACGGAAATTTAAATTTTGATTTAATTTTGATTGATTAGATTTAATTGAAGATACATATATACATGTGTTGCACACTGAGTTAGGGGTCAGTTTCTCCTTTTTTCCCTCAAGGGTCTCTAAATAACCTAAAACCATTTATTGGGGCGCCTGGGTGGCTCAGTCATTAAGCGTCTGTCTTTGGCTTGGGTCATGATCCCAGGGTCCTGGGATCGAGCCCCGCATCGGGCTCCCTGCTCGGCGGGAAGCTTGCTTCTCCCTCTCCCACCCCCCCTGCTTGTGTTCCCTCTCTAGCTGTGTCTCTCTCTCTCTGTCAAATAAATAAATAAAATCTTTAAAAAAAATAAAACCATTTACGGAAAAGACCATTACCCGCCACTGAATTACAGTGTTTGTTTTCTTATTATTGAATCGTAAAAGGTCTTCATACATTCTAGATGGAAATGCTTTGTCGGTTAGATGTATTGAGAACATTTTCTCCCTGTCACTTACATTTTCATTTTCTTAACAATATCTTCTGGAAAGCAGAAGTTTTTCATTTTGATGAAGTCCAATTGATCATTTTTTTTCTTTTATGATCTGTGCTTTTGTCCTGAGAAATCTTTGTCTAACCTCTGGTCACAAAGATTTCTTCCTCTGTTTTTTTTTTTTTCTCTAGAACTATTATGTTTTTAGGTTTTACATTTAGTGCCATTTTGAGTTGATGTTTGTATGTGGTGTGAAATAAGAATCAAAGTTCAGTTTTTTGGTTGTTACATCTTTTTTATTAATAAGCTTAATTTTTAGAACAGTTGTAGGTTTATAGAAAAATTGAGTAGAGAGTCAAAAATTTCCATATATCCCACACCTGATTTCCCCTATTGTTAACATCTTACATTAGTGTATTTGTTAAACTAATGAGCGAATACTGACACATCATTAGTTTACCTAGTGTCTTTTTTCTGTTCCAGCATCCCATCCATCCCATGACATTTAGTTGTCATGTCTCCTTGGTTTCCTCTGGGCTGTGACAGGTTCTCAGACCTTCCTGTTTTTGATGACTTTGGCCTGCAGTTGTTTATACCCTTTGGTCCTGCTCGCTGCCTGTCCCGAATGTCCCACTCCACTTTATGATGGATTGCTGCTAGATCTGTCCAACCTTTTGGCTTGTGAGTCTCACAGGACCTTGTTCAGGATGGGCAGCCCTGAACACACAGACCATATTTGATGTCACATTGTCAAATACTCCATCTTTACCAGAGGCAAGTAGCACGCCAAGAGGTGGTTTCCCAGTGCTGTGGAATCCTGTCCTAGAGAAGGTATGATCTTTCTCCAGAACTCTGTGGTCTATGCTGAGACTCTCCTACTGAGGCTTGCCGTCGGCTCTGCAAAGTGACTTTTCCTGCCGCAGGTATTTCTAGAGCCATGGTATCTGCTGGATCAACTGGCCTGTGTCAGAGATTCTCGTACTTCTGTCTGTCTGGACTTATTCAGAACCCTTTCCTCTTCTGGGCCTGATTCATACCTTGTAGCCTTTCATAGTACTTAGTAAATGGATCAGACAGCATTCTCAAGTGTGAAATACACTGATTGTGGAGCCAGAAGCCGCCGGCCAAATATTGCACTACCTTCTTTGTGTTGACAAGGAACAGGTGCAATAATTTGTCCTTTAATTTCATGGGACTTTCTGGCACACCCGTAAACACTTCCCTGACATGACAGACCCCTGAATCTTCATAGAGTCTACCCCCCACCGCCATGGATCACACCAGGGCCTCCAACCTCCTAGGCACTTTTTGCTCATCTGGTTAATATAATGTCATTGGTGTAACAGACTAGTGTGATATTCTCTGCGACGTCCTGTGGTTCAGGTCCCCATGGATATATCATGAGAGCTGGTGGGATAGTTAGCCTAGCTCTGGGGCAACCCTGTAACTATATGCTCTTGTCTATCCCCCATGAATAAGAGCTGTTTCTGGTCCTGGAAAAGACTGGGAAAGAAACCATCCACCAAAGCCATGGCGGCATTCCATGACCTCGAGGCTGTGTTGGTCTGCTCTAGCAAAGACACCACACCCCGTGGTGCAGCTGCAGTTGGGGCGGGAAGAGAGGGCCTGTGGCCGAAGATGGGACTGAATGAGGCCGGCACCAGTTTCGAGTGACCCAGAAGAGCTGGGTTAGACTCCTGCCCGAACACAGTGAGGAGCCCTTACAGGTTTGTAGGCCATGTACTCTCTCCCCTCGCTAGTTTCAAACAGAAACTGTTGGCTAACATGGAATAGTTTCTAGGCGCCGTCTCTAGGTGGAATGGGTGCTGTGTGCTGAGATGACCGCCCAGCTCCTACCTTCAGGATTGAGACACGCGTTCTGCGGGCCTCCCAGCCACACCCAGCCGCCATTATTCCCAGGAGAGATGCGCCCTTGCAGTCGTCTGCTGCTCTTTCTTGGGAACATCTCCTCCACTTCCTCCACTTTCAGATATTCTCTTCACTCCACAAGACTTCCTTGGGTGTCTCCTCTCACCCCAGATAGGATTAACTGCTTCCTTCTGTTTCCAGAGCATTTTGTTCATAATGTGAGTTTTGGACAGCAGAGACCCTGTGTATCACATTATGGCTCTTTGCCTGGTTGACCCCTCTGTGAGCACTCTGGACGCAGACTAGGCCATGCCTCCTTTGTCTTCATGTCACCAGAGGTTTGCGTACGGCCCAACACACACAGGCATCCAAGGAATGGTTATTGAATTAAATTTGTTATTTAATTAAATCTGATTCCAATGCTACGGAAGTAAAAAAAAAAAAAAAAAAAATCCAGGCCGGGATGCATACTTTATCTTTTCATAAAATATGTATTTGTTGTCACATAACCAAAAGAAGGACTCAGAGAAGTCTTTCTGTGCTGATATAATTTAGCATTCTGAATTTGCAAAGTACAACTGTCATAAACGAAAACCTTTTCTTTTTTCTCCATCTGAATTGGAACTGTTTAACCAGAAACGCACATGACTCTATTACCTTCAAAAACGATTTAATTTTGTGTGTGTCTGTGTCTGTGTGTGTATGTGTAGATATGAGCTCGTGTTGCATTTGGAAACTCCCACTCTTTGACTCATTGACTTTTTATCTTCAAGCATTAACTTCATAATAATTAAGGAAACAGGATAGTGCTGAAAGCAAAGTTACTTTTGTTTATAGCTTAAAAATTACAACCTGGTTTTTAGTTTAACACAAACCCGAATTCTTTTTAAATTTTGATTGGGGCATAAGCGATTTACTGCCGTGAAGACTGTCAGTTTGACATGTGTTTACCTTTTTCAGGTGCAAATATTCAGTGGCAGGATTTCCAAATTCCAGTTTCTAGCACTTGACTATTTGTTTTAAATGTAGACTGCAGACTGAAATGCATACATAATTTGCCTGTTTCTGCATTATGGACCACGTATGTACGTTTTAGACAACAAACAAGACATTTAACCAAGCCAAAAAGTGCTCATTATATTGGTTAGAACTAACTTGCCATTAACTTTAGGGTCCTAAATCTCAGTGGCTTAAACATGATAGAAGGGTATAGAGTGCATATTTCTCTCATGAAAAGTCTGAGTGTGGGCAGTTTAGGGCTTTGGTGATGGCTCTAGGATCATCTGAGCCATAGGTGCCTCCAATTTTCTGTTCCACCAACTCAGAGATCTGGTCCTCATTCCTCTGGTCCAAGATGGAGCACTGGCCACCAGACCTATATCGCAATGCTGAATGGATAACAGGAACAAGAAATGGCCTCTGTCCCTCAGAACCTGTGGACGTCACTTCCTCTCATATCCCATTGGCCAGAACTTAGTTCTGGGGCTACCCAAACATCTGGCAAATGACACTGAGAAGTGTGGTCTATACCTAGTACGGCCACATGCCCAGCCAAGTATTGGTCCTATTATGAAGACAACGGGGAAAATACATAGGGGGGACCCACTGATATCTCTGCCACAAGCACACGTACCAAAGAGAAAACACAAGGCCAGAAAACATTTTGCACAACAGTACATTGGAGGATTCCAGCTTTTGGGAAGCTGTCTTTGTTTGTCTTCATTTCTTCCACTCGCCCAAACATAAGTCTCCCACTTCCATTTCCTGTTTTTGTGTGTGTGAGACACGTGGTCATCAGAGTCTCTATGGCCTGGCAGGCTCACTCCACAGAGGGCCTTGGAGATGACTTTGGTTATTCCGGAACGCATCTAATTTGTCCTACATGAGCTCAACCCTGAGCAGCCGATTCATTTGGCAACAATAATTTATTTATAAATAATCATGAACCTTTCCTTAAGTGTTTGTTTTGCATTTGGTCAGCTACAACTACCAAAAAAAAAAAAAAAAAAAAAAAACTGGTTTGCTGAGAGTTTAGAAAAATGACACTAGCAATTTGAGATACAGAACTGGGGACATAGGTGGGAGGAGGAAATGGAAGTTAAGAAACACTCAAGTGGTTCTCTTGGAGCAGCTTCAACTGCCAGGGGAGTGGGTTTTCCATCTCTTTCTTTTTCAACTGGGAATTTTTATCACTTTCATAAACCACATCAATGCCAAGAGGTTTTGGTTTTTTCTTTTTTAAATTTTTTTAAGGGCAGGGGAGAAACTTCTATCAGCTTAACATTACCCTTGGTGCTGTGGGAAATACAAGAGATTTTTATTTTCTAGACTTTAAGAAAATGAGAAGGACAAGGGTATGGATTTAGTTGGGATAAAATAAGCTTAGCGGCAGTAACAAATAAATCGCAAAATCTCACTGGCTTAACACAGTAAACATTCCTTTCCTACTCACCTTTCAGTCTGCAGCAGGTCTGCCAGCCACGCTCCATGTCCCAGGACTGCCATCTGGAACTCACATCCTTCACACTTGCCGTGGAAGGAGAAGGGAGGACTGGGCGACTAAGCAGGATGTTTTTAAGGGCCAGGTTTGGAAGCTTCTTTGGCACGGGCCAGAGTTCAGTCAAGTGGCTGGAACCCCAGTGCTGGTTCAGCTGAGGCAGGAAGCCTAGGGTATCTGTGTGCCCAAGGATAGGAAATGGTGGGGCAGACACATGACCATGTCTCCGCCACACCTGGGGTTAACTTCCAGCTCTCGAGCTTTTCATCCTCCTCTGTCTCACATATAAAATATACACAATATCAACTGCTTGGGTGAAAGTTCAGTGCTTGACATCTAGGTCTTCATGAAATACCGGTTCTCTTCCTTTTATTTTGAAGCATCTGCAGCCTTGGAGACAATACTTAACATATGTGTCTAAAACTAGAAGCATCTCTGACCTCGTCCTGAACACTGCCTGCTTCCAAGCACTGAGGGTGATAATTAAAATGAAGGTTTCTCTCCCCCTCACACCCAGACAAGAACATCAAAAATAGGAATCTCGGGGGTGGGCCTGAGAAGCTGCACCTTTATATTCTCTCCCCAGATTATTCTTTTATTTAAAAAATTATGATAAAATATACATAGCATAAATTTACCATCTTAGCCATTTTTAAGTGTACAGTGCATGTTATTGTATGACCAATCTCCAGAACTCTTTTTGCTTGCAAATCTAAAACACTGTATCCATTAAATAACTCCCCATTCTTCCTCCCTCAGCGCCTGGCAACCACCCTTCTATTTTCTGTTTATGAATTTGAGTACTCTAGACACCCCATCTAAGTGAAATCACACAGTATTTGTCTTTTTGTGACTAGCTTATTTCACTTAGCAGAATGCCTTAATTTTCATCCCTGTTATAGCATCTGTAGGAATTCCCTTCTTTTTTAAGGCTTAATAATGTTACAGCGCGTGTATGTGTGTGCATGTGTGCGTGTGTGTGTGTGTGTGTGTGTGTGTACACAACACATTTGCTTAGCCATTCATTCGTCTATGTATACTTGGATAGCTTTCACCTCTTGGCTATTGTAAATAGTGCTGCTATAAACCTGGGTATACAATTATATCATCAAGATCCTGCTTTCAATTTTTGGAGGTAAATACCCAGAATTGGAATTGCTGGATCATATGGTAATTTTATTTTTAATTTTATTTATTTATTTTGAGAGAGAGAGCGTGTTTGTGGGGGGGCAGAGGGAGAGAGATAATCCCAAGCAGACTCCAAGCTGAGTGTGGAGCCCAACGCAGGGCTTTATCTCACAACCCTGAGATCATGACCTAAGCTGAAATCAAGAGTCAGATGCTTAGCTGATGGAGCCACCCATGCACCCCTATTTTTAATTTTTTAAGAAACCAGATGATTCTTCTGCCCATCAAAGTTTGAGAAGCACTGGACTAGGAGATGAGAAAAGATATAATCAGGTGCCAGATTTGTACAGTAGGACCATAAATACTATGGAGGTTAGAAAGGAAGAGGAGACAATAGAAAGAATTAGCATGGGAGGGAAATGCTGCTGAGAAAAGGTGAGGACTGAGAGCAGCCTCAACACTTAGGGTTGAATAAAATGAAGTGCAAGGAGAAGGCAGTCTAGGTGGTATACCACAGAAGCAAGTCAAGGAAGAGGCCATGAGTGAGCAGGTAGGAAGAGAGAAAAATCATGCTGGAGGCTCGTGGGAGATGAGGCTATCAGGAGAGGTTAGTTAGAGGTTAGTTAGATGATTGCAAGCCTTGAAATCCATGCAGATGGGTTCATATTTAATGCACAGACTAGGCAACTCTCAATGGCTCTTGAAGAGAAGTGACATGGTAATTGTTGGGTCATCATCCAGGAAAATTAATATCATCGATAAAATAGCATTAAAAGTGCATTTCTATATGAATTCCATTATAGTAAGAATTTCAATAAAATTATGTAAATTGTTATTGTAGTATTATAAATGATTATAAGTATATAATTATATTGTCCCCCTCTGCCCCCCAGAATCTTCTAACAGAAAAAGGTATAAAGAACAACGAAAGATTAGAGCATCTTCCGCAATACCTGGCAAAATGCAGGAAAAAAAAGTCTTTCCATCTGAATGGGATAAATAATATGAAAATCTGTGTGAAGAAAGTGATGTGTCTTTGGGGTTTTACACAAACGCTACCCAGAGTTGTGGCATTTGGAAGGTTTGTGAAAGGTCCACCACGTACCGGTACCATGACAGTGAACAACCAAACCACTTTATGTGGTAGTTTCCTCATCTGTGAAATGGTGACAAGACTAGAACCTGACTTTTTTGTGATGATTTAATGAGTTAAGGTATGTAAAGCCCTTAGCACAGAGTCTGGTGCTGAATAACAAATAAATGCCATAGGGGCGCCTGGGTGGCTCAGTCGTTAAGCGTCTGCCTTCGGCTCAGGTCATGATCCCGGGGTCCTGGGATTGAGCCCCGCATCGGGCTCCCCGCTCGGCGGGAAGCCTGCTTCTCCCTCTCCCACTCCCCCTGCTTGTGTTCCCTCTCTCGCTGTGTCTCTCTCTGTTAAATAAATAAATAAAATCTTAAAAAAACCAAATAAATGCCATATTAATGTTATTATCTGTACTCTCTGAAGACATAAATGAAAGTCAATAAAATAATTTCCAGTTCCAACAAGAAATCATCAAGCATCAGAAACTTTCAAACTCATAATTTCCCTCAACTAATTTAGGACTTGAAGATATTCTCCATGTGGATTTTCTTATTTGGAGCAAAGCAAATTTAAGGCATTGCTTACAAAATACATAAATTTTAATAGTCCTCAAGAGGAATTCCAAGACTCACTTTTTTTCTGACCAGTCCAATTTTCCATTATTTTAACCTTTTTTTTTTTCTTTCTGCCATCTCTATGCCATCCTTCTTAAAATATAAGATTCTAAACAATAAGGACCTGACTGGGAGTGGGAATAAAACGGTTGGTTGGGCTGATAAGTCTTGGGGGCAGAAACCAACTCTGTTGTGTTCAGTGTGGAGTCTTTGCCTCCCCCTGCCACTCCCCTCCCCGCATCTGACGTGTGGGAGAAGACCAATCAAAGCAACAATGGCTTGTGGCCTCCCAGGCCAACCTTCATCACAACCCATCAGTTGTTGCTATTACTAATTCGAAGGAGCAGATAATGACTCGATGGAAGATGGCGAATCATTGCATATGGCAGCTTTGACAGTGATGACCTCAGGACAAACTTCTGGGAAAAGTGTGAAGTAGGAGAATAGTATTGTACCACCGATAACTACCTGGTTTAATAATTTACGAGCCAAAGCAGGGCTGGGGAAACAACGTGGTGACAAAAAGGAAGGGAGCAGCGCAGGAAAGAGAAAAGAAAACAAAAATGCAAAACAAAAACAATAAACTAGGTTTTGCCTCATGGATACATTTCTAGGCACATGCGCATTTTAGAATGGCACCAATTTATCAGGGAGAAGTATTTGCTGACTGAGTACTGGTCATAGATATTTCTCAGAAGTAATCCTCATGGGGCGCCTGGGTGGCTCAGTCGTTAAGTGTCTGCCTTCGGCTCAGGTCATGATCCCAGGGTCCTGGGATCGAGCCCCACATCGGGCTCCCTGCTCAGCAGGAAGCCTGCTTCTCCCTCTCCCACTCCCCCTGCTTGTGGTCCCTCTCTCGCTGTGTTCTCTCAGTCAGATAAATAAATAAAATCTTGAAGAAAAAAAAAAGAAGTCATCCTCATTAGGAAACATTTTGAGAGTTTATAATCAAGCAGGGACTAGACGAGGATGTCTGTTGATGTGACCAGGGTTCTCGGTCACATACACTCTGGTTCTCAGGTCACTCGGCCATACACTCTGTATTAAGCCACTGACCTGCTTTAATCCCCCACGGAGCTACTGAAGGTCATTGGGGCCTGAGGCCCCAACGGATCAGGACTCTCCGAATTGCGTTGATTCCTGAGTGTTTATGAAAGAAAGCCCCGTGGGGGCCACACAATGGTCTTCAGGGCCCAAAGACTGCATCCAGGCTGTGACTATTGAGGCTCCCATTTGGGTCAATAATAGAAAACTCTAAGAGGACTCTGGATTCCTTTATAAACCAAATCAAACCCCTGAAAAGACAGTGAGAATTAATATTAGCAGACTTGCAAACCGTCTCTCTAAAAATCCCAGATAAGGAGCCTACGACTTGGCTGAGCCACTGGTCACCAAGTCACATCTAAGTCACAAATTGGGACTATCTCTCACGTGGAGTGACAAGAAACCAAACATCTTTCCTGCCCCTGAAGAGAACCCTGGGCTTCATAAAAGAGAGCTGCTCTCTTTGATCTCCCAGTCAGGATTATCTTTGTGTTATAAAACAGAATCATGTGAGTTTGGGAGGTACGATGATTAGTTTTATGTGTCAGCTTGGCTAGGCTGTAGTACATAGATATTCAACCAATTACTAATCTAGGTGGTTCTGTGAAAATACAGTTGACCCTTGAACAATTCGAAGGTTAGGGGCACTGACCCCCACACAGTGGAAAGTCCAGGTATAACTTTTGACTCCCCTAAAACTTAACTACTAATACTCTATTTTTTATCAGAGGCCTCACTGATAAAGTAGATTAGCACATATTTTGTTTGTTATATGTATTATATACTGTATTCTTACAATAAAGTAAGCTAGGGAAAAGAAAATGTTATTAGGAAAATCATAAGAAAGAGAAAATACATTTACAGGACTGCACTGTATTTACCAACACAGCAGTTAAGTTTATATCATCCATTTACATGATGAATTGTCAATACCTATACCATTATTATCTATGTGACACAAATCATTGTAGACGTTATATGTCCTACTAACACTAGACATCCAAAATGAAAAGATGACATGAAAAAAGAAATTCATACTTATTGACAGGTATAGTGATTCTTGCTTTGATAACAAAGAAGCAGCAATATGATTGCTTTATGGTAACCTACTGTAATCAGTACAATCGCTTCAAGGTAGCCCAGCCTATACACCAGTGAATGAATCATAAAATTTTAATGGCATACGGTGTGATAGTCAGAGTCATAATACAGTGTTAGAAACATTGTGATTTTTTTTTAAAAAGCCACTTACTTGTGATGCTAGGCTGATGCACAATTTCTCCAATTATAAAAGAGAGGCATACTGTACTGTAATGTAATTCTTTGAAAGCAAAGTTATAAAACAGTAAGAAAACATTTTTCTTTATTATTATTATTAATTTTATATGAAATATCACTCACTTTATGCCTTCATTAGGCTACGCTCTTCACTTCCATACAAGCCTAGCACACGATTCTACAAGATGAATACTTTAGGGATGGTGATGACACAAAAACATCTCACACATTTTTATGGTTGAGTCATACTCCATTGTGTGTATAAACCACATCTGCTTTATCAATTCATTTATTGATGGATGCTTGGGTTGCTTCCATATCTTGGCTATTATAAATACAGCTGCAATAAACATTCAGGGGTGCATATATCTTTTTGAATTAGTGTTTTCATTTTCTTTGAGTAAACACCCAGTAGTGGAATTGTCGGATCATATGGTATTTCCATTTTTAATTTTTTGAGGAATCGCCGTACTGTTTTCCACAGTGGTTGTATCAATTTACACTCTCACCAACAGTGCACAAGGGTCCCCTTCTCTCCATATCCTCACCAACACTTGTTATTTCTTGTCTTTTTGATACCAGCCATTCTGATAGGTGTGAGGTGATATCTCAGAGAGGTTTTGGTATGCATTTCCCTGATAATTAGTGATGCTGAACATCTTTTCATGTGTCTGTTAGCCATCTATACGTCTTCTTTGGAAAATGTCTATTCAGGTCCTCTGCCCATTTTTAATCAGATTATTTGGTTTTTTGGTATTGACTTATAGAAAAAAGAATGAGATCTTGCCATTCACCACAACATGGATAGACCTAGAGGGTATTATGCTCAGTGAAATAAATCACACTGAGAAAGAAAAATACCATATGATTTCACTTACATGTGGAATCTAAAAAAAAAATAACAAGCCAACAGCAACAAATGAACAAGCAAACAAAAAGTAGAAACTGATCTATAAATACAGAGAACAAGGTGGTGGTTGCCAGAGGAAAGAGGGGTGAGAGATGGGAAAAGGGGTGAAGGGGAGTGGGAGAGACAGGCTTCCAGTTATGGCATGAATAAGCCATGGGGATGAAACGTACAGCATACGGAAGATACTCAGTAGTATTGGAATGCCGTTATATGGTGTCAGGTAGTATCTACATTTCTGGTGAACATAGAGTAACATGTAGAGTTGTCAAATAACTACGTTGTATACCTGAAACTGGTGTAACATAGTGTGTCAACTCTGCTTCACTAAAAAAAAAAATTTAAGTCTTCTACAGTTCATGCCATATACAGTTACTAGATTTTCACATGAAGACACACAAATATACAACAGATAAATTTACTCACGGCATGGCATGATGATTATTCACTACTCATTAAGTGGAAGTGGATCATCATAAAGGGTTTCATCTTTGTCATCTTCGTGGTGAGTAGGCTAAGGAGGAGGAGGAAGAGGAGTAATGGTCTACAGTAATTTGCTGTCCCGGGGGGGGGGGGGGTGGCAGGGGCAGAAGAGGTGGAGGAGGTAGAAGGGAAAGAAAAGAGGAGAGGCAGGTATGTTGAGTGCAACTTTATGGAAATAGATCACCATTTCTGCCTGACTCTTTTGCTTTGTTGTTTCTCTAAAAATGTTTCTCTGCGGTGCCAATCCTTCTTTTACCATTTGCTTTAGTTTCCGTGCCCATATCATAGAAAGATCCGTGTCCTAAAAGAAGTCAAAAGCAATCTTGAATAATCGGAACCCTTCTGCTAGACTAACTAATGTCAATTTGTTTTCTGGCAACGCTTCTTCGAGATCTTCTTCCTCATCGTCTGGCACTCGTTTGGAAGCACTTGTATCCATTAAGTCATCTTCTGTTAATTCCTCTGGTGTTGTGTCTATTAGCTCTTAAATTTCTCTAAGATCCATATCTTAAAACCCTTTATTCCCCCCCACCACCATCTTTTTGCCATATCCACAATCTCTTTCATGATTTCCTTAATTGACTCTGTCGTAAATCCTGTGAAGTCATACACACCATCTGGACACGGTTTTCTCTGGCAGGAATTCATTGTTGTGGGCTTGGTGGTTTTCATGGCTTTTTCTGTAACAGTGATGGCATCTTCATTGGTGTAATGCTTCCAGACTTTCATGATGTTCTCTCTGTCGTGGGTTCTCCTCCATGGTGTTGACAGTCCTTTCCATAGAGTATGATGTGTCATGCGCCTTAAAGATCCTTATGAGCCCCTGACCTGGAGGCTGAATTGGAGACATTGGGTTGGCACTTTGACCCTTTTGGTGTTGAACTCATGGGGTTCTTTCTGGGTGGCCAGGGGTAATGTTCAATATCAAAAGAACTTTAAAAGGCAGTCCCTTATTGCCAAGGTACTTCCTGCTTCACAGACAAAGCGTTGATGGAATCAATCCAGAAAAAAAGGTTCTCATTGTCCAGGCTTCTTGTCACACAACCGAAGTTTGGCAGCTGGTGTTTAGCTTTTCCCTTCAAGGCTCAGGGGTTAGCCTGAGAGATAAGGGCCGTCCTGATCATAAACCCGACTGCATTTTCACAAAACAATAGTTAGCCTATCCCCTCCTGTCTCAAAACCTAGTGATCACTTCTCTTCCTTACTTATAAATGTTCTTGGTAGCATTTTTTTTTTTCCAGAATAAGGCACTTTCATCTGCATTAAAAATCTGCTCAGGCAGATATTCTTTCTCCTCAATGACTTTCTTAATGGAGTCTGGAAACTCAGCTGTTCCTCTTGGCTGGAAGAAGCTGCTTCTCCTGTTATCTTGACATTTTTTAAGCCAAACCTCTTTCTAAAATATCAAACCATTCTTTGCTGGCATTAAATTCTCCAATGTTCATTCTTTCACTTTGGCTTTAAGTTGTCATATACTGTCATGACTTTGCTTTTTCTCAAATCATATTAGAGTCTACAGGTATGCCTTGCTTATAGCAATCCTACACCCACATTTTCAATATGAGATAAAAAGGTATTTCACAAAAAGCACAAGGTTTTCATGTCTGCTGGCGGGCTTATGAATTTCCTTTTCTTTTCTTTACAGTGCTCCTTATGCTGGATTCATTTATCTTGAAATGGCGAGCAACCAAAGCCATGGATCTTGATCTACAGTACATATCAAGCAATTCAACTTTTTCTTGCAATGTCATGTCATGATTTCCCTCGGCTTCTTGGGAGCACTCCCAACATCATCAGTGGTATTTTGTATGGGTCCCATGGTACTAGCCAAGGTTTGCCCCGTTGTACTAAACACAATGAAAAATACACAAGAAGCATGACAGAACACTTTTTACTATGATAAACGATTTACTGGAGAGACAGATTGCTCATATGGAGACAATTGGTGTCACAATGTGTTTTAAGTGGGTACTTGGAACACTTGAGCTCCCTGCAGCAGCAACAGGAGGTGGCTACGAAGTGATTACAGTAGTAGCACATGTACTATAGTCGGTTTTATGCAGTTATGATTTAATACTGCGTCTTTACATTTGTTCACATTTCTCTTGATAGTAAATGGCACTGTGTATGGTCTGTGTTTGCGTGCATAAGTTTTTATAAATTTCAACTTCTTAGAATAGATTTGGGATATTTTATGGTAGTAAGTGATAAAATAGACTAGTATCTGCATTTATTTTATATGTTCATGACATACTAACTTTTTCTTAAGATTTTTGGTATTTCTAGCTTATGCAGTTCATCTTTGCACTTTTTTAATTTGTTGTAAATCTCAAAAAATTTTTCTGATATATTTACTGAAAAAAAAATCCACATACAAGTGGACCTGTGCAGGTCAAACCCTTGTTGTTCAAGAGTTAACTGTATTTTGTAGATGTATTTAACACCTGCAATCAGTTGACTTTAAGTAGAGGAGATCATCCTTTGTAATATTGTGGGCCTCATCCAGTCAGTTGAAGGCCTTCAGAGCCAAACTGAGATTTCCCTGAAGAAAAAGAAATTCCATCTGTGGACTACATTATCAATTCCTTCCCTGGTAAGTCAATTCCTTGTAATCTATCTGTCCATCCATTCATTCATCCGTCCATCCATTCATCCATCCATCTACTGGTTCTGTTTCTTCGTTAGAATCCTGGCTGATACAAAAGGGAATCATTAGGAAATTTCAAACTCCAAAGGGAAAAATTATTTTGACTAACGACAACAAAAACAACAAAAGCCAATGGCCTCATCACTGTTAACCATTGAGTCCCAGACCAAGACCAAAAACTCCAAAAGCAAAGCCATCTGCTCCTTTCATGGTTCAGAGTGAATTCTACTCTGGCCATCCCAATTACACATCGCTCTGCCAGAGATTGTGTAATCCTGAGCAAATTTTTGAAACATATGAAGTCGTAGTTCCCTAATCTACAGACTTTTTTTTAAATTACAGTGCCTAGGGGCGCCTGGGTGGCTCAGTTGGTTAAGCGACTGCCTTCGGCTCAGGTCATGATCCTGGAGTCCTGGGATTGAGTCCCACATCGGGCTCCCTGCTCAGCGGGGAGTCTGCTTCTCCCTCTGACCCTCTTCCTTCTCGTGTTCTCTATCTCTCATTCTCTCTCTCTCAAATAAATAAATAAAATCTTTAAAAATAAATAAATAAATAAATAAATTACAGTGCCTATTAGATGAGATGGTCTATTTAAAATAGGTAGTAAAGGGAGTAGTACTTGATAGGTATAATAAATATAAACCCCTTTTTCTTCCCCCTTTGGATTGTTTCTCCCAAAGAGTTTCAACTGTTTTGCTCCTTTCAAATGACCTTATATAAAAATCGAGCCATTGAAATGGGCATCTTGGATGTCCATGATACTCTTTTGGTTCACTCCGTTTGTTCTGAGGTCTTCCTTTGGTATACAGCACTTGAAATTAATAAATCAGGGGAATGCAAAAGATGGACCCACACTTATGCATTTCCTTCCATAATTAATACTAAAATCAGGCCCTTGGTTGTTCAAAGATATACATATGTGAGCACCAAAGTCCTACTAAAGTATACAAATGTTCACTTATCCCACCTTGCTGGCCTGAACACATTTCCACTGGAAAACATAATTCTTTTTAAATATATTTTCAACATAAAGACACGAAGGAAGCAGAAATATTTTTCAGGTTTGCCAATCTCTCCCTAATCCCCCCATGCTCTGCTCTAAGACCCAACCCTGCTTTCAGCCCCACCCCACAAACTCTATATAGTTTTTCCCCATAGACACTTTCAGCTCCAGTTGGTTCCATCCCCTACCTAATGAACCGAACTTAGTACTACCTCCCTCTGCATCTCAGGTGGGAAGCTGGTGTCATGAGGTCCATATATGGCCCCAACATCTGATTCATGTGGCCTTTGCATCAAGCTCAGACAGGAACTTAAGGTACGAAACTTGGACATAATGGCAGCACTGGCTTGCCATCTATATGACCCATCACTACCCTTCCCATAGGAGTTTGAGTTTGTCATCTTTGCTTTCTACCTGTGTTCAGATTGTTCCATTTGCTTGGTCTGCTCTTCACCCTCGTATGCTAAGTGTCCTTCAAAATCTTGTTGTGCTCCCCTGCTTTCCCCTGCCAACTGTCCGTGTCTTAGGTGCCATTTCAGCTCCTCTTGGATAGGAATGACCTTTACGGCTTGGTCCTAGATTTTCTTCCCATTTATTCTTGTCACGGATCATCCTTGGTTTTGAGCAATTCTGGTTTCCTCTTGTGGACAACCAATCTTTACAAGTTTTGACATAAATAGCCATGCAAATGTAAAAAGCTTCTTTAATTCTTTGAACTCAGAAGATGAGTACAAACAGACATGACTACAAACATAAGATCATTATTGTTGTTTTCTAGCAGTGGTGATGGGTTGTACAGGGCAATTTATTCATCTAGCCTGGCTCCCAGGGTAGTCACGGTGTGAACTTGAGCTCGTAGCTGGAGAATTTAAGTTTGAATCAAGTTGTTAAGCTAGAAAGAATCGAACAATAGAAGAGCTCTTTCTGTCTACCCAGTGACTCAACCCACATCAAAAGACACATTCAGATGCCCCTGTTCAACTCGATCACAGCCTCAAATGACACTTTCTTTTGTTTGATGTCAGAAATTTGCTCCAGTTCTGCAATGGTTGCTTGCCTCGCTGAAAGAATGCAGAATGATTCCTGTTTCCCTGTTGTTTCCTGAAGGATGAACGCTGACCTAAAATCCCTTTTGTCAACAAGTCTGGAAGGAACCCGTCTTCACGTGAGCGTTTTTTCCGGTCCTGCCAGGGTTGTTTGTCACCTCAAAGGCCACGGCAGGATGTTTCTCTCCTCAGTTCATCAGGGCTTCTCATCCCTCAGCTGTCCTTGAAGAACTAAACAGGAATGAAGTAATGCTCTAGATGTCTCCTAATCGACACTCAAGGAGAATGAAATACCTCCCCATGCCTGACCATGCAGCCTTGTCTTAGTAAGTGGAGAACTATGTATGTGTGTGTATAGATGCACCTATATTTATGTGTTTATAATCATACACGTGTGTATCATATATGCATACATATATTCACATGTGTGCGTATATTCATGTGTATGTATATATAAATTGTGTCTGTGTGCGTGTATTTAGAGCTTTAGCTATCAATTATAGCCCTACTCCAACACTTCCACAAAACTATTCAGCTTACTGCTTAGGGCAACTTCACATTTTTGAGTGTCTGCCCTATAACAAGTAACATGCCTGTGTCATATAACCCTGTGTAATGAGTACTATTTTGTAGATGAGTAAGCTGAGGTCCAGCTCACACAGCGTAAGTGTCTGGGCTGAGACGTGACCTCAGACCCATCTGGCTCAGAACCTTGCTCTCCAATTCCTCTTCTGCTCCTTCTTGTGGAGAAAGCTCTGTCCCTTCCTCCTGCATCTGCCTGTCCTTAAGATCCTGCTAAGCTTCTGTTTCTTCCCAAAATCCTCCTTCCCCCAACTTTCAGAGTTCTCAACTTGGTGGGGTACTAAAACTCACTCAGACTGGCTCACACTGACTCCAAGGGCCAAGTGTTAGTTAGCATCTCTTCCTGCTTCAGGTTCGGTGGCGTCACGTTGGGAGCTTGAAATTGGCCATGGTGGGGATATTTATACCACAGAAATAACTACATCACAGCTTCTCCCATGGGTTGTCTACCACTTGGCCAGCTTTCTCGGCCATGTGACCACTTTCTAGATGGGTTTTTGACCTCACTCCATATGTCCACTGATGCCAAGAGGGTCCTCCAGTGGCCTTTTATGGAACATGATGTGCCATAAAATATTTATTAATTCAGTTGAACTGAATGGTTAAAACCAAATGCTAATAAAATAATGTAGGAGAAAGTTCATTTAGAGGATCTTTCTCACTGTGTGTTCCTTGGTTCATCTGCCTCCAAATCTCTAAAAAAATACAGAATTCTGCATCCCACTCTAGAATCAGTAAATTGGAATTGGGAGAGGGGGTAGATTTGAAAATCCACATAGTTCCAAACTGCTTTGTTAAATAGCAAATAGTTTGCTTGGTTCAAAAATCAGTGTATAGAAGCATATATACAGCAAAGCATTTAGACTACTCCCCTTGGCCCCTATATATTATCCTGTTTTTCTTAATGCAAGTAGGCACATATATTCTCACTTCCACCTTTCTTGCAAAAGTTAAATATATGTATATCTGTAATATTTAATTTTTTCATATAACACTAGATCTTAAAGATCTCTTCATGCTAGGAGTACATAGATAGATAGTCCCATCATATTTTTTATACTGCATAATATTCCATTGTGTGGATCTACCATAGTTTAATAACCAATCTCTTATTGCTTTGCACTTGGGTTATTTCCAATCTTTTGCTATTATAAACAATGTCACAATGAATGACTGTACATCTGTCACTTATTATGTGTACAGGTGTCTCTGTGGAACAGATGATCAGAAGTGGGTTTTCTGGGCCAGAAGGTAAATGCACCTGTAATTTTTTAGATATTGCCAGAAACTTCTTCACAGGGACTAGGCCAACAACGTATGAGAATCTCAATTCCTCCCTTAGTGTTGCCAAAAGAGAGTGTCATACATTTGCCAATTTGATAGGTTAGAATGGTATTTTGTGAGTTTTGATTTGTACTTCTCTCATTGCAAATGAAGTTGAGCATCTTTTCATGTTTAAGGTCAAGTAATCTACACTTTTAACAGAATCCTTGGATGAGCCGTATGTACCTAGCTCTTAAACTTTCTGGTCCAAAGCCATAGAACTTGAGGGAAGAAATGGTGAAGTGAACCCTAAGGCTAAGAAGTGGATTCCCGTCCAGTTGACCTCATGCAGACTATTAGCAGCCTCCCCAAGGAATGGTCTCCCACTGGCACATGGTCCCTCAGTGACTTGAACCCAAAAAGTTTACCTTACTCCATCCTAAGCAGATAAGCTAACAGATTTTGTAGGATGTAGTCCATGACTCATGTCTAGGCTAGATAAGAAGACGTTAAGGTACATGGAAATGCTGGCCAAAGACAGGCTTTCTTTGGAGCATTGGCTGTTGTGTTCTGTTCTCCCATTTCAAGGGAAATGGGAGTACACACTTCCCCTATGCTTCACACCTAGCATAAGGGCTTCGCCGGGCCCAATTGGAAGAGTTTGATGGGCTTGGGAATGGATATTTGACTCACCCTGGAAGAACCTAACTACGTGACGCTATAGCTGCTTTGGGTCCCTACGTTCCAGGGTGACCAGCCATCCCAATTTGTCCAGGACTGAAAGATCTCCTGAGATGCGAGACTTCAGTGCCAGGAATAGGACAAAACCAGAATCACTGTCACCAAGAGTAAGGCAAAGATATTTTTCCAAGGAATAGGATGTGGACTCTGAAGATATTACCGAGCCACGAGTCATCCTGAAAAGAGTCCCATTCCAAAGGAGCACCTGGGAAGGCAAGGGATCCGAAGAGAAAGATCAACAACCACATGCCAGGCCTGTGTGGGAACCACAAGCAGCTGGACTGCACTTTGTCAGTGCAAAGAACTGCAGTGAAAGGAAGCCCCAAAGTACCACGCCAAGGATGAGCCTGCACTTGCCTGTCTAGCAGAAGGCGCCAATGGCAGGTCACACCGCTCCTAGCTAAGGATTGTGACCTTTTCCTCCAGCTCCCTGTGGTGGACACTGGGATGCCCTGACACTGGATGAAGGACTTAATCCCAGCTGCTGGAGGGCTGCTGACAGACAGCATTCAGCTATCCGCTGCCTGGAGGCTTAGCTCTGCAGAGAGCCACCTGCTCAAGGCCACACTCCCTTCCTAGGGAAGCCAGCATATCATGGCTGATAGATGTGGGAGAATAAAGGCCTGATCCCCCGGCCACAAATGGGACAACTCTGAAGGGTCATCCCAACTTCAAAACTGTCTGGGATCAGGTAAGGCCCTATAGAGGGAGACAGCATCACAGCTCAGCTTTACCTTCTGGCCTCTCCTCCGGCTCTTCCCCTCTCCCTCTCCTCCCCCTACCCATTCCTCTCTCCTCCCCCTCTCCTCCCCCTCCTCCTGCACAGGGGATGATGACAAGGTTTCACCCTGAGGCAGGTAAAACAACTGGTATGGAGGGAGTTGACTTGGGGCCAAGAGGGTTTTTGTCACATCCACTGAATTCAGTTCATTCAATACACCACTTACAGAAACTTCTAGTGACTCTCACTACCCACAAAATGAGTGAAATAGTGCTAAATCTGCTCCTTGTTTCACAAAGACCTCAAAGACAAACAAAAGGTGATTCAAAGCCTGAGATAAAGGTAATCAAAGATCCCAAGTCACTATTTTAAGACCAAACACAGCCCTCAGAACAGCACCATTAAGGTGACCACAAGTAGGATGTGGGGATTTTTTGAGTCACTTCACCCAATTAGTTATTAACCCAGTTTGCCAAGTGGGCTTAAAGGATCTCCTTAATAGAAATGATAGGGGCCATGTGTTGGCCCCAAGCAAATGTGAAAGTTTGGACTCTCCCCTCAACTTTTTCTGAGCCTTTGAAGACAGACCCCTAATCACATTTGGTCAGGGGCTTATGTTATTTTTGAAAAAGTACTTTACATTTTTAGCTGAGATCATGTCACCAATGCCTCAAGAACAGAAACCTTGGCCTGTCTTCTCAGGGGTGTGAAAATTGTGGGACAGCAGGTCACAACCTCCCACCTCCTTCTTACCAGGTGTTCCAGGCCCTGGGGTACTTGACGGGTTTACAGAACCTAAGAAATGAGTGTGCATCCATGAGGTTTTCATATTAAGGGTCAAACCAAACCAAACCAAACCAAAACAAAACAAAACAAAAACCACCCAAACCACAGGTCAAAGGAACCAGGAAAAGGGAAATAAATACACTTTATCCACAAAATGTATTTTTAAACATCTGTTCTTCCTGTGCAGCTGTCTGGCCTGATTCCTCCACTGAAGAGCAAAACGTTAAAAAAATAATAATAACAATTAAAAATAATTTTGTTTTCAACTTAACATAGGATTAGAGTACATTAGGATTAAAAAGGAACATACAGTTCATTTAGTCAAACCCTTATCTTATGTAGGTGAAGAAATGGCACCAGAAAGGTGACTTGTTGGTTAGTGATGGGACCCAATACTGCCCACTGTAATAATCTCTTACGTATATATTTATTGTATTCCACTGCTAATAATCTCACTTGAGAATTTCGTTCTCCAGTAGGTGAGAAAGGTGGTGTCTCCTCCAGATGACAAAGTTTTAGAAACATTAGGTGATTTGCTTCAAATCTCACAGCTAAAAACTTGTCAAAATTATTCAATGGTTCTCCATACATTTTGAGACAAAGCACTTCCTGTTCCCACCGCTCGCTGGCCCCACCCCTTCCCTGGCCCCATCCTCTCCCTGGCCTCGCCTTCTCTCTGGTCCCTCCTATCCTTCCAGCCCATCTCAGCTCTGGTGGGGTTTCCGACCTGGTCCCGTTCTACACCTGCCGTGGTTCCAGTGGCACATCCGGCCACGCAGAGGCTGCTGGGGCAAATAGCAGAATCCTGCAGAGCGAGGCTGGGGTCTCAGCTCCAACACTAGCTGTGCTGGGTGAGCCATGTGGCCGCCTGAGATCCAGCTTCCTCACCTGTGGAAGGGAAGCCGGGACTAGCCCACCTCTAGGGCTGGCTCCTACAAGTCCAGCCTCTAGCTCTGACACCAGATCCACAGCAAGCCTCAGCCACGCAGCACCCAAGGCCCCAAAGCCTTCATTAGCTCACCTCCTAACTTCCTTTTACTCCTTTTTTCTAATATGTCAGCTGAAACTAAAACCAAGTTCCCAGGGAAAGACAATCCCATTATCAATCCAAGTGATTGGTATGCACTGTTTAAAACTTAAAGGTATTACACGAAGGTTATTTTCAGTGCAGAAATTTTTTTTTTAAGATTTTTATTATTTACTTATTTTGACACACAGAGAGACACAGCGAGAGAGGGAACACAAGCAGGGGGAGTGGGAGAGGGAGAAGCAGGCTTCCCGCGGAGCAGGGAGCCCGATGCGGGGCTCTATCCCAGGACCCTGGGATCATGACCTGAGCCGAAGGCAGACGCTTAACGACTGAGCCACCCAGGTGCCCCTCAGTGCAGAAATTTTATTTTCTTGAATGAGGATTGTGAATGAATGAATGAAAAATACAAATGTGTCCTTTGGAACTTAATTGAAATGGATGCATTCCCTGTTATTTTTAAGTCCCTTGTTACTTGTTGACACAACATCTAGTAGTCTTCCTCATCACAACTGTAACTAAAAAATTATGTATGCAACTATTTAACATCCGCCTATCCATCTAGAATATCAACTCCATTTCTTTTTTGATTGTTTTATCCTGAGGGCTTACTACAGTCTGTGACACAGAACAGAACCTCAATAAATATTTCTTGAATGAATGAATAACCAATCTGATCGAGGCTCTCAAAGTGTGCTTGGTCTGCAGATCAGCCGCAGAGGCCTTACCTGGGAACTTCTAGAAATGTAAATTCTAGGGCCTCACTGGAGCCTTATTGAATCAGGATGGTGGGGGGTGGGGCAGCCCAGCAATCTATGTTTTGATGAGCCCTCCAGGGGACTCTGATGCATTCTCAAGGGTTCTGGTGAAACAGATCAAGACTTAGCACAAAACCCTCTCCCCAAGGAGCTACTGGTGTTGAGACATGAGACTGTCCCTATGCATGTGAGGTGTACATCCTCTGTAACAGGTTCCCTGGCCTCTTATGGTTTGTTTGCTGGAGTAACAAAGTGTGGTAGGGTCCAGATTTGTGATCCCTTGGTGGGAGGGATTGCTGGCCCTGAAAAATATCCTGGAAATTGCTCCCTTCAGTCTGAGAGATAAGTCACCCACTTTTGAGTATGAGTCGGCCATAAGGATGACTGTCTAAAAATGTTTCCTCCCTCAACAGCTATTAGGTGGCTCCCCCCAAGTCCTGCCTGGTGGTCTGGGGACTCCTGAGGCAAGATTGTCCGCTTTGGCTCCCTAGTCTCTTTTTCAAGAATTAGTTAGAAATTTTGACTTAGAAATTACACATTTGATGATGCTTACAATTGTTTAAGGCTCATATGAGTTCCAAAGAGTGAATGGAGAAGGGCACTTGGACACAACCACTTGGATGATTGTCCCCAAAAGGACCAGACTCAAGTCACCATGTCCCCCTGGACTTGAGGATTGGACTGTTAACCCCTTCTGTAGGGCACCTGACTTTCTGTTCCAGTTAATGTTTTCCTGTCCCTGGTGGCCTCCCAATCCGTTCCTCTCCCCAACTCTGTTCTCACAGGTTGTCCTACTGAGCATGGTCTCCTTCCCCACTGAGACTCCCAGCGTGCCACGAGGTTGGGGCTTTGCCCATTAGAACCCTGTGGATGACTAGTTCATCGTTCAACAAACTACTTTTGTGATCTCCCACCTCGTAAGAACATTTGGTTGACTCTGCCCAGCCAAACTTGTGTAATTTTTAAAAATTGCTCTTTTCATTTAAAAAAAAAAAAAGGCCAATGGCTATATTTGTTTAGAAAACAGATACAGAGTTGGGAAAAGAGAAGAGTCCTAGTAAAGAGGGGTGCTTGACTATGAGCTGGGCATTATTGGGGCTACCAAATCATAAGTCTAAATGATGTGGCGGCAATATGTCATACTATGGAAGTGGTAAGTTGAGATTGGAGAATAGGGGCTTCTCAAGAAAGTGACATGAGTAGATAGGTGGTCAAGACTACGACATCACCAGTTGCTGAAGCACTGTAACCTCTATCTTTGCTCATGATCAGGACCTTATGAGTCTTCCTCGGGGCCCACTAGGTGAGAGAGAGGAGAATTTAAAATGGGAGAGAGGAGGGGAGGCTGGGTGGCTCAGCCGGTTAAGCATCTGCCTTTGGCTCAAGTCATGACCCTGGGGTCCTGGGATGGGGCTTCCATTTGGGGTCCCTGCTCAGTGGGGAGCCTGCTTCTCCCTCTCCCTTTACCTGCCTCTCCCCCTACTTGTGCTCTCTCTGTCAAATAAATAATAAATGAAATCTTAAAAAATAAAAAGAGAAAAATAAAACATACATAAAGTCTCCACAATGCTTTTGGAATAAAAGTCAAACTTTATTACATTGTCTTTCCAGTCTCTTTCATTATCTGAACTGCTCTGCTTAATCTTCCAGATTATTTCTGTTATTATGAAATGTTCTTCCTGAAATACTCTTAAGTCTATGTCCAGTGAGTAAAAAAAGTGAGCAAAAGAAAAGTCAGGGCCTGAGCCAGGCTGAGAACCTTTTGGGTCCCTTATTATATTAATAATCACTTTTTCATAAGTGCGTAGTTATTCCCTATGGGTGTGTCCTGATTCCATTGCAAACATCTTGATGACCACAGCAGTGTCTTCAGATGAAGACCCAATGCCTTATCCTAAGCACCTCCGCAGACTTGGCTCAGCCAACAGGCTGGATCATGCCTGTACCAGATGTTCTGGCTTCCCCTGGCTAAGGAGGTCAGTCCCCTCCCAGTAGATGAGACACTTCATCCTTTGGACACGAGAAGCACCTTCCTGATTTCATCAGGCGAGATGACATATTTGTTTGGGAGATGACCCCAATGTCATGGCTTAAGCAAACAAGTCAAATGTACAAACTTAGAGCAGGAACTGTCTATGCACGATTGAGACAATTATATTAGATTTAAAAGAGCACATTCTTCTCTTGATGAGCCAGCGATATGCCAAAAAATGATTTTGTAAAGGGACAGACAAAGCAATCTCTGTAAGAAATCTTCATGTTCTGGAGAACATAATCAAATCGGAGAATTGGAGAACAGCATGTATGATTTCTCAAAAAAACTTTAAAATTTAATTAAAGCCTCAAAGCACAATAAAGCCCTTACTAAAATAGATGGTCAATGTATTTCTTTTGTGTGATCTAGTCAGTGTTCCTCAAAATTTAATGTGAATGTGAAGAACCCAGGGATCTTGTTACAAGGCAGATTCTGATTCCGAAGGGTCTCAGGTGGGGCCCCAGATTCTGCATTTCTAACCAGCTCCATACATGACAGGTGCTGCTGGTCTGTGGCCCGCACTTTGAGTAGCAAGGATGTAGACTATTCTTCCAGCAATGTTTCTTCAAGGATGGTCAGTGGATCCCCTATATGACAATGTCCTGGATCATCTGTTAAAAAATAGCATCCCATGCTCCACCCGTTTACTAAATCTGGAGTGTAAGGTTGAAGCCCAGGAGTCTGCATATGACAGACTGCTTACACGATTCTTAACAATGCTGAAGCTTGAGAATGGTCACTGTTTAATGGATAAATGGTGAATTGGGGATAACTAAGAAACTTGGGCAGGGAGGACTTTGGCTGTGGTCCAGAGGATCTTGTGTAGGTACCAGGAAGGGAAGGTGCCGAGCAGTTGAGCGGATGGGGGCATTCATCGACAGACAGGTGCAAGCCACTCAGGGGTCTAGATGCTAGGGAAGGAATTCTATAAGCATTCATACTGCTACGATGCCGTTCTAGTTTCCGTTGCTAAAATAAACTTTAATTCTCAGTATTGAACACAATGCCCCTCTGTTTAAAAAATAATTATGGTTTGGAAAAAGTTGCAGAAAATCCCGTTTTTATTTTCTTATCTTCTCACTGACTTACATGATAATTTTAGAGGAGTTTAGCATTATTTATGGGGATTCTTAGTTGGTGGTGTGTTCTAGCCTTTAGGTTTTTATATATTTTCACTTCTCAAGTCCCCATCTCTTTGGTGGAGGAGAAAACATTTTGTAAACAAATGCTAACTTTCACCAAGGTCATTGCTTCTCAAGAAAAAATTGTTAAAGATTGTACTTGTTTGGGGGCCGCCTGGGTGGCTCCATTGGTTAAGCGTCCCACTCTTGGTTTCGGTTTAGGTCATGATCTCAGGCTCGTGAGGTGGAGCCCCGCATTGGGCTCTGCGCTGAGTGCGGAGTCCGCTTGGGACTCCCTCTCCCTCTCCCTCTACCCCTCCCCGCCCCCAAATAAATAAGTAAATAAATAAATCTTTTAAAAAAAGATTGTACTCGTTTGGTAATAGCAGCTAGTATTCGCAATGCACTTATGACACACTTGGAACTGTGACAAGTAAATTAAATTAATAATTGCAATTAATCCTAAATATGAGATATGTGCCATCTACTGATTTTTCCTCCATCATAAATGTTCATTGATGTGTGAAGGAGGGGGCTGCTCATTTCTAAGGTGACACCAAGTGACATCATCTGCTGTCTCCACCAGTTTCCCCTCTTCCAAGGTGACATGACGATTTTCTGTGAGAGAAGCTTAAATCCAAGGGATCAGGCTTGGCTTTTCTTAAGTAATATTCACTTTTTTAGGTAGTGCGGGGCAGTGCTGCCAAACACATGCCCTCACTTTGGGCTGGGGCATCTGGGTTTGATCAAAGCCGAAGGGAGCAGGGAAACTGGCTCTGGCAACCAGGGAGGTTTCTATGAACGGAGGGAAGATAGAGCATTGCGGGGTGATGCACTGGCCAAGGACCAGCCAGGAACTCCGGCTCCTCCAGCTCACTTGGGGATAAGAAGAATCTATGTCTCAGATTCAGGATTAATTGCAATTATAAATTTCATTTCCTTTGTCACGGTTCCAAGTGCATAATAAACGCCATCCTGACTCACCTCTTTCACACCACACATGTAACCTGTCAGCAAATCCTGTGGACTCCTTAGCAATCTTTCCAGACTCCCCCGCCCTTCCCACCGCCTCGCCTGTCTGAGCTGCATGGCCTCTCACCTGGATTACGCAGGAGCCACGCACCTAGTGTCTGCTTTTTCTTCCTGTGGTCTGTTCATGTTGCAGCATCTAGAGTGACCCATTTCACTTAGAGTGAATGTCCTATATGATGTGGTCCTGTTTCACCTCTGATCTCACCTCCTTCTACTCTTCCCTCTGCTCTATGCAACCTCCTCAAGCACATGCCAGCCCCAGGATGTTTGCACTTCCTTTGTCTGAAATGCTTTTGCCTTCACATCCACATGGTTCGATTCTTTACCCCCCCTCATATATTTTTTTGAATACTATTTTCTCAGTGAGGCCATTTTCCAAGTTTTTTCCATCCTTAACATATCAATTGCATTTATTTGTCTCATGCTTATCATCATAAGACAAGCCACATGATTTATTCATTCATCTGATTCATTATGTTTCCCCTGACTAGGACAGAAGCTTCATGAATGCAGGTATTTTCTATGTTTTGTTTACTGCTGTATCCCTGGTTCCTAAAACAGTATGTGGCTTTTAGTAGGCACTACATAGTATAATTGTTGAATGAATGAATTTGGGTTTTTTCTACCATCTTTAACTTTGTACAACCATTTTTTTCTCCTTTCTTGCCTTTTTTTTTTGGATTGAGCTTTTGTTTTAGTTTTTTTTATTTGTTCCCTTCTACTTGTTTGGAAGATGTAGTACTCTATTTCTGTTCCTAGATTGGCTAGCCTCTCAGTTTTTATTTTTTTAAGATTTTATTTATTTATTTGAGAGAGAGGAGAGTGCATGCATGCATGCACATGTCAGCCAGTGGGGGTGGGGGGAAAGTAGGAGTAGACGGGGAGGGAGAGGGAGAGGGAGAGAATCTTAAGTAGACTCATGCTGAGCCAGTTAGGGACTGGATCTCAGGATCCTGAGATCCTGACCTGTGCCAAAACCAATAGTCGGGCGCTGAACTGACTGAACCACCCAGGCACCCCTCAGTATTAATTTTTAATTTTACTGTGCATAAATTTAACTGAATCTAATCAGAATCTAATTAAGAATCTAATCGGAATCTTAACCCTGCACAATAATATTGTTTTATCTTTAAGCGATTCATTTCAAGCTGGCTTCCTAGATCATCTCAGTATTTAATTATTTTTAGAGATGTAAATGTGCAACAATAAAACTGGCTGTTGTTACTAAAAATAAATAAATAAATAAAAAGAAAGGGGAAGGGCGCCTGAGTGGCTCCTTTGGTTAAGTGTCCGGCTTCGACTAGGGTCATGATCCCAGGGTCCTGGGATGGAGTCCCCCCTCTGGCTCCCTGTTCCGAGGGGAGCCTGCTTCTCCCTCTGCCTCCCTCTCCTTCTCTCATGAATAAATAAAGAAAATCTTTTTTTTAAAAAAGGGGGTGGGGAAGGAGGAGGAGAAGAAAGAAAAAGCACCCCCCCTCCAGTCGCAGGCCTTTGCTGCCATAGATTGCAGCCCACTATGCTGTTTCTCTTTGACCTGCGAGTTCTTGAACTATGAACTCCGCCTTGCTAGGTGCAAGTAAAAAGGAAATAAGGCGGCTGGCTGTATATTTGCCACATATATGTGATCGTTCCTTTATTTTCTCTTTTTCCTTTATGTGTCGTCTTTTTAAATTAAAAAAATGCCTGTCTTTGTCTTTCACTAGAATTCAGCCCATTCATACCTAATGGACCTACTGGGAAACTCAATGTTATCCCTTCCATCTTAATGATTTTTATTTATTTCACCTTTTTGTTGCTGTTGTTCTTTCTTCCTTCTTTTTTTTCTTCTGGTTTAGTCATTATTATTATTATTTTATTTATTTATTTGTTTTTATTTATTTATTTTTTTTACCTATTTTCTGTTTTACTACTGGGCTGTAGTAAAAGGTTGTCACCTCTGTCCCGATATTCATAAACCAACCCCTACTTTTTTTTTTTTTTTTACCACTACGGCATCACAAATCTAGCCAGATAGTGCACACACCCACCACTTGTTCACGCTTAGGCAACAGGTGGCCTGAGGAGCAGAAACAGGAATAAGGAATAAGGAGCCAAAATGATTTTTTCCTGTACCGTCTAAACTTCTTTGTCGGTTATTTATTATTAATGCCTTTTTGTATAAAGTTCTTTCATTGCTCTGGTTCCACTCTTTATAAAGGTCTAGATTCATCCCAGGCTCCTGGGCGGGAGCGCGATGTTCCCACGACAAGTGCAGAGGAGACACCCCCAGGCGCGGGGCAGACTGGGTAATGCTTACCCAAAGGAGCCACTCAGGCGCCCTTCCCCTTTCTTTTTATTTATTTATTTATTTTTAGTAACAACAGCCAGTTTTATTGTCGAACATTTACATCTCTAAAAATAATTAAATACTGAGATGATCTAGGAAGCCAGCTTGAAATGAGTCGCTTAACACTCTCCACCGTGTTACTGCAGAATTCACACTACCTTCCAGTGGTTACAGCGTGCCATCTTCTGGGGGCTATTTGTGCACTATTATTATTATTATTATTATTATTATCATTATTATGTTTCTATTTTACGTTTACTAAAATAATGTGTGCTCCTTGCAGGAAAGTTGGTCAACAGAAAAAGTGATAAGAAGAAAATAGAAATTGTCGTGATCCCAGCAGCCAGGGAAGACAGCGGCTAAACGTTAGGCGTATTTTCTTTCAGTCTGTGCCCCGCCGCCCGCCCCGTTTTCACATTCATTTAGAATTTTGACTCATTTGCTGTGTGGCTTTGAACTAGTTACTTAACTTCTCTGAATCTCACCTTCTCTTCCGAAAACGGGATATACAAATAGTACTAACTTCACAAAGCTGTTGTAAGCAGTAAATAAGGCAAGGAATATACAGTGTTCAGGATAGACAGTAACACAGAGCAAACACTCGGTAGGTGTTAGCTTTTTTCTCCTCCTTCTCTGCTGCTTCTCTTCCTTCTCCTCCGCTTCTCCCTCCACCCTCACGATGATATAGCCTATCTCATATTGCTAACCTTAAACCTTATAGAGTTGTGAGGATAAAAAGGGATAATGACCATAAATATCATCTTTGTAAACCGCAGGCTCCCAAATTTATTTCTGGTATATTAAATGCCACAGATTTATAATAAAGAAGAACAAATGATTCTTCTTCCCAAAAATATTTTGCAATCACACAGAAGCTAGGTGGATTCTAGGGGGACTACAAAAGTACTTAAGACACTATCCCCTCCCTTCACTTCTAATAATTGGGTTCCTACATTATTTTACAGGAAGATTCCAGATATCAAGTCATACTCTAAAATTAAGAAATTGAACACTGTGTTATTGGCACAGATAGAAGAAAATAAATCATCAGAACATATTAGAGAGTCCAGAAGCAAGTTCTTGTGCATATGGGAATTTAGTTAATGAAAACCATGACATTTCAAATCAGTGATGAAAGAAACTTCAATAAATACTGCTGAGAAAATCAGCCATACAATTTAGTAAAATAAATAAAAACCCCTTAACTACCTCACCCAATGCACAAAAGTAAACTTTCTATGGATTAAAGAGTTAAGAACAAAAAGATGTTCCAAGAAAATATAAGTGAATCAAGTATTTATTGCCTTATAGCAAGAGCCCCAAACTTAGTGCTTTAAAGCTACAATCACTGGGGCATTTGGGTGGCTCAGTCGGTTAAGCATCTGCCTTTTGCTCAGATCATGATTCCAGAATCCTGGGATCGAGTCTGGCGAGTCCGGCTTCGGGCTCCCTGCTCAGTAGGGAGTCTGCTTCTTCCTCTCCCTCTGCCTGCCACTCCCCCTGCTTGTGCGTGCTTGCTCTCTCTCTCTCTCCCTCTCTCTCTCTCTCTCTCTCTCTCTCAAATAAATAAATATATTCTTTAAAAAAAATAAAAATAAAACTACAATCATTTACTATTGCTCACATGTCTTCAGGTCATCTGGGCCATTCTGTTGATCTGGGTCAAGAGTGGCTGATGTCAGTTGGGCTCACTCAGGAAGCTGTGTTCAGCTGCCAGGTGGGCTGGTGCTGACTGTCTCGCATGGCCTTACCCACACTGCCTCTTGGTTGGCCAGATACTGGCATGGGTTGAGGGTAACCAAGCCACTGTCTCTCATCTCCCAGTAAGCCAGCCTGGATTTTTCACATGGCAGAGGTAGGGTTTTAAGAAAGAGAGCAAACGGTGCACCTTGTCACTTCTGCTGCATTCCATTGGCCAGTGCAGGTCATGAGTGGGGAAATAGGTCAACCATTTGATGGGAGACACAGCGAAGGTGCATTGCAAAGCACACAGACACAAGGAGTGAAAAACTGTGGCCATTTTTGCAATCTTCCACAACATAAACTTACTTTTTTAATTTTTATGCTTTCAGCATTGATTTCATAAAAATGTAAAATGTAGGCACAGTAAAAGATTCTATAAAGTAAAAAGAGAAATGTCAAATTGAGAAAAATGTGAGATATGAATAGCAGATGTAGCAGAAAAACCTCCATTAAACTCTCTCTCTCTCTCTCACACACACACACACACACACACACACAATAGTTGGCTCAAAGAAAGAAGAAGAAAAATAAATAGCGAACAATGTTGCTAATAGAGGAAACTGGGTTCGATAATATTCGAAGTTTTTGATCAATGTTAAAAGAGACTATGATGTGTAGGAAATACTTTCACTTATTGTTTGGATTTTTTTTTTTTTAATTTGGTTAGTTGTTTTGTCTTGTTTCCTGAGGGACCAATCCCCTAGGCTAGGACTGTGTGGAATGCACCTCCCAGCAGATGCCTGAAAGAGCTCCAGGGGACACTGAGCCTGAGTCGGCAAGAGGCAGGCCTGCCAGATGCTGGGGCGTGGCCTTGAAGCTACTTACCTGCGTGTCAGGCAGAGCCCCTCCAGACACAAATGGATTTATCTGGCATATGAATTTTATTACTTTTATTTATATGAGCTAATCTACTAAAGCTTTGAAGTTCCTATAATTCATAAAAATTAGAAGGCCCTTAGAGTCTCGGGGGGAAAAAGGAGTCTGTACGCATGAACTATGCCCAGGAAGATGGAATGGGAACAGATCTACAATTCCCTGGGGATAGAAGGAATAAAGCAAGGTGACCCCTCCCCTCAAGAAAATCTGGTTTGAAAAGAAGAGATCATTTTTGTGAAATGAGGTCATTTTGTGTGACACAGAGAAAGAATGAAAGAAGGAGAGGAAGAAAGAAAGAAACGAGGGAAGGAAGGAAAGAAGGAAGGAAGGAAGGAAGGAAAGAAGGAAGGAAGGAAATGGGACCACTTCAGGAAAAAAATACATTATCACTCATTATGTGTGCTAAATAACAAAAATTTAACCAAGTGCTTTTGACGATCCAATTGGCTTTACTAAGCAATTCATGAATCGGGCAGCATCCCACCTAGCAAGTAGAGGGGAGCTCTGAGAAGTTGTATAAAATGGAAGGTTTTTATAGACAGAGGGTAGAGGCAAGAAAGTTATTAGCAAAAAAAAGGATTGTTCCAGACCATGTTGTTTGCTAGGGGGGAAAGCAAGCTGTCTTATCACACAGACAACCTCATCTTTCTTCAGGGGATGGAGAGGACCCAGGTGACAGACTTGTGGACGCTGATGGAACGACAAATTTTCCGGACTGACCGGTTAAGGCCACGTTTCTGGGGAGGGTGGAAACTGCAATTAGATTGAGTTTTAAGCCCCGGTTTAGAAATTCAGTCTAAGTGACACCATTTGGGGCCTGGGGTTTTCTTTTTTGACCATATGTTAAAGTACAGAATTCCTGGTACACTTCAGTGTACATGCTTGTCTGGATCCTGAGTCTTAAAGTATGTATATTTACATTTTGTAAGTGTGTAACCAGCTAGTATTACTTCCATATCACCCTACCGTGAAGTACCTTGTATGTAATGATTACATTTTAAATCACGTTTTCTCTTTTCCCCCACTAGCAAAAACCCAAGAAAATAGTTAAATGATTTTTTTAAAAGTACGGTCATGCAGGAACTTGTATCAATTTCCGGACATGACACAATATTTTAAAACTACTTCAGGCATAATACCCTTCAAATATGGCACTGGTTTGGCTTTCAATTAGAATAATAACAATACGTGTAAAGTCTACAGTCTTTACTTGGCATAAAAATTACAGAAGATTAACTAAAACATGCCAGCATTCTTTAAATTTTCTGAGAGCATAAGATTTCATCTTGACACAAGAATGAACTTCTCCCCAAATGAAAGCACTCGTGATTTCCCCAAATCACACACGTCAACTTAAGCTCACTGGATTACTTACAAAACAGGTACTTTTTACCGTTAAATGCTGTAGATTAGCTGTTGGCTTACTGCTTTGAAGGATTCCCAAAGGGTGGGGTTGGGCTATTTTTTCCTAGGCTAAATCCATATTTTCTGAATATTCCTTCTGAGTGTTCTTTCAGGACTGAACTCTGCCTGGAAGGGACAGAAGCTGGAGTTTTGGGAAAAAATGGAACTGGCATTGGGACTATTACCTCTTGTTGATTCGTGATTAAAAAAAAAAAAGATGCGTTCCTTATTCTTCAGGAGTTGAGAAATATCATCAAACATCAGAACAGGGATCACACACGCATCTGGCTGCAGAAAGATCTCGCACCGTTCTGCCTGTGTCTTCTTAGAGAATATGTCTGCCAAGAGCATCTTCAGCCTCAGCCCGTGCAATAAACTCAGCTGCTTGAAACGTTTTAAAGGATGAAGACAGAGTCCTTTCAGAGGTTTCTCAAAGATGGGGGCTTCAAAAGCCCCCACAGCCATGAACTTCCCATCAGAGGTCTGATCGATTTCACAGAAGGGCACACCGCCGTCAGGTAGATGTTCTCCCTTTGCTGTGTTGAAATTGTTCACATCCTGCATGTACACGGCTAACGTGCTGCACCTTCTATCACATTTGCATCCAATGTTTGCCCCTTGCCAGATGGGGCACATTTGGAGAGAGCCATCACAGTACCCACTGCCCCGAGAACCCCTCCAACTGAGGAAGCCTAAGAAATCTGGTGGTGCAAATGGTTACTCCTATTTGCAGCCAAATTTTGACAACTGATAAAGCCAGAAAGTTTATATCATGCCCTTTGTTTTGGGAATACTTACTGAATACGTGCATTCCAGGAGAAACTTTAGCATAGATGAGTCTTGGATTCTTCTGTAGTATGTCCTCTAGCAAAAGTTTCCCTCTTCCCAGAGCTCCCTGAGGGGAAAGGATCAATCAGCACGTCAGTCAGTCTGAAGACAGATTTTCTCAAGGACGGTGGCACTTTCTGGAGTTTTCAGGTTTACAGCCAGTGAGTGCTTACGTCAATTCGCAAACGAGGTCTTTTTGGTCCCAAACCCCGGGAATCACCTGGTCTCCAAAGGCAGCTGGGGTCAAACCACCGATGGGTGAGGGAAATTTCCCGGCCAGCCCCAGTACCAGCCCTGTGCTCAAGGCCACGTTAGCTTGACTCGCAGAGAGCTGGGAAGAGCTGGGATCAGCCTGAAGCTTTGTTTTTATAAATGTAAGCTCAGGACTTTCTGGGGAGGTACTAGAGAAAGAAAAAGCCCCACCCATCAAAGAGTCAATAAATAACTTTTAAAATTAACTTCATGGGCCGTCTTCCAGCTTCCACTGCTTTTATAGCTTATCTCCTTTCAACTATTAAGTACATTTACCAAATAAAGGCAAACACCTTTCTCCTTGAGACCCTTTTCTGGGATCGTAACAGTTCTTTATCCTTTAGATGTATAAATCAGGGGCAGAGATACCCTTTCATTAGCTGAAAGCAGCCACTGGCCCCCTTTGAAGTGGCGTGACCTTCTGGAAGGGAGGGAAGTGTCTTCTGATGGATATTGCCAGAAGAGAGGAATACAGCACAAAATTTCTTTTCCCGTCAGTGCCAGCAGCCGGTGATTGTAAAATGTTGCAAATGCTCAAATGCTCTTGAGATCTCGATGGCATGACCTCTGCATGTATTAAGTTAAAAAGCTAGGTGCAGAATACTATGTTAGTGTGTCCCCTTTAACTAAGAAGGGGAGGGAATAGAAATGGGTATAAGCATGAGCTTATATTTTTTAAAAACTAATGGCAGAACAAAACACAAACAAATGAAAATGTAAAATATTTCAATAATATCTTACATTGATTACCTGTTGAAATACTAACATTCTGCTACTGAGTTAAATAAAAGAGATTATTAAAATTAATTCCATCTACTTTTTAATGTGGCTACTAGAAAATTTACTTACATATAAGCTTTCATATTCATAAGAATATTAATAGGTTATCTCATGCTCCTAGATCTACTTAGCCCCCAAACCAGGCTCACGGAGTTCCATTCTTAAAATAGGAATCAGGAAATCAGGAATCAGAAAAACACAAACAGTTGATGAAAGAGCTGCTTTTTCTTCGGAACTTAGAGTTTATATTAATGGTGTTAGACTTGACAGTGTGGCTTTCAACCCTCAGAGCAGTTTGTACTTATGAGAACACAGAAACACCTGCCAATACCTCACGACGTCTGCAGGCTTCGTGTACTGGTGCAGACCTGCTGCACGCCTTTTATTTACAGGCACCGAATGTCATCTGTGAAAGGACCTCGTCTCTGTTGTCAATGTTGGCATCATGGAAAATGTAGCACAGTATCAATCACTGCTCATGTCAAAGATTAGGGAGGTTCATCTGAACACTGGTGTTTTCCCTAAGAAGTGATCGCTCCTATATGTATTTAAATATTTATGAAGATTTTTCCTTTTGGTTAGGTTTTTTTCATTTGAATGTAGCTTTTGCTTTATTATTATAAAAATAATATAAAGTTGCCCCAAATTTTTATAAAATACTCAAAGTTAGATTAAAAAAAAAATCTTCTGAAAGTCCACCGTTCAGAGGTAGTCTCCGTTAACATTTAGGAATACCTCTTTCTCTGGTAATTTTCTCTACATATTATAATAATTAGATATGGAATCCTATTTTTTAATAAAAGTGGTATCATATGACCCATCTGTTTTATATCTGGTCCTGATGCTCAAGAATATATTGTGGAGATCTTTTCGTGACATTAAATTTTCATTCTACTCATCACTTTAATAGTTGTGTACTATTTCACCGAACAGATGACGCTTATTTATTTAAAGTCTCTTGTAAATGAACATTTGGACTAATTCCATTTTTTTTTCCTGTTACAAACACTTCTGGAATGAATTCTTTTCCATTGGTGTTTTCCTTGGTATTTATTCTCTCAAGTAAAATAACTGTGAAATTTTACTGTTTTAAGACTTAGGTTACAATTGCTTTCCAGAAACTTTTCCATTATTTGTACTTAAACCAATAGTAAATGCTTATGTTTGTTTTTATTTTAAGTAGGCTCCACACCCAGTGTGGAGCTCAAACTCATGACCCTGAGAGGAAGAGTTACATGCTCTACCAACTGAGCCAGCCAGGTGCCCCAGGTATCTTATATTTTTCATAGAGATGCCGGTCTGCTGTGCTATAACATAGTAAGCGAATCATACAAAATTGCTGCTACTCAACATTTGTTGCTTACAAATGATCAGTTCACATGGATAAACCTAACAGCAATTTCTAGAAACACATTTCATTATCTTACTCTTACATATCATATCTCGTTAACATAAAGAAAGGAACTCAGTCACGAAGCCTTACAGCTTAGCCTTCTTAATAGCCACCAACTCAGTTCTCTCCTCTCAGCTGTAAAATCCTGACCCCACATTGTTGCTAGGATGATGTTCTTATAAATAAATGAAGCTAGTCATGCCATCGTCTGATAAAAACCTTTCACTGTCTCCTTGGGCCATGGTGGTGCCCTCTGCTGAAATCAGAAACAGTGGGGAGGATCGTGTTTCTGGAGGTGGGAGAATAAATTTAGAAGTCCCCCCGGGACACCTTAACTCTGAGACAGTGTGAAATATCCCAGTGGAGATGCCAAATGGCTGGTTAGACAGAGGATTCCAGAATTCAGAGCAGAAGTCTTAGCTGAACATGAAGATTTGGGTAACGTCAGCCCAAGGATGGCATTTATACCTGTCAATGTGCCTGTTCCTCCCACTTCCGCACACTCTGTGTGAGCTGGCTGGGTGACGTTATCCTCAGCAAACCTGGGCAGGACGATGAAAAGCTTTCTCCCAGACTGTCCACAAGTCTGATTTATTAGGGAACATTTATGTGCCCAGAGGAAAGGGAACATGCATTCTCCCACCTGAAGGAGACACAACAATAGTAATTGCAAATACTAGTTGAGAAGTTGGCCAAATCTGCAAGAAAAATCCTTAAAGGAAGGTCCCTCTTATTCAACCTTTGTCACTAACTTTCGCATCCTCAGAGCCTCAGTCGTTTAAGTTGGCTTGTAAATGACTCCAGTCTGGCTTACGAGAAGCGAAGCAATGCTGTGTATCAGGGAATGGAAAGATCTCTGGTGAGAGAGACAATATGAATTCTCCATCACCTGTCCTAGCTCTGTGGTTTTGGAAATTCTTACCTGCTCTGCACCTCCTCACTTGTACGTTCAGAACCATCTGCCTACTCCTCTGGAGGGTGGGTACAGGCATGGTGAACCTACCCACTATCGTTTGGGACTGGGGGTTGCAACTGATCCTGCGTTTGAGGGTGGAGGTGAATTATCTTCCCTCCCTTAGTCACAGGGTGTTAGGAAGGAGTCTGCCCTGTCCTTGGGAAGGCTGAACCAGGGAACTCATCTAAATGCAGGTATTTCAGCCAGTGAGTGCTGACATGTGGGCAGAGCAAGAGATCTGCGGAGATTAAGAAGATGTTGGGTGTCCCTCCCGCTCGGGGCAGAGACTCAGATAGGACGGGGACAAGGGACTCTCGTTAGAGGTTCCTCTTTAGAGAAGGACAGCCAGTAAGAGATTCCTGGAGGGAGGCATGACTCATGGATTTTGGTGGTGAGACCTGATTTTGACTTGTTTTCCTTTTTTACCAGTTGTACTAACCTACTCCACACCCAGCATGGACGGAGGTGGTAATAAAGGCTAACCCTCCTCAAGTGCTGTTCTGACCACTTCACATAAGCAAGCCCACGCAACCCTCACAACTCTAAGCGGAAAGTACTCTGATCATGCCCATTTTTCAGATGAAAAAAACCAAGGCGTAGAGAGATTAAGGAACTTACTCCAGGTCACTCAGATAAGGTGTGTCTTTCCTGCATTATAATCCCCATATACATTAGAGCCGAGCCTTTGTTGAACTCTTATGGAACAGTTGAGTCTATTGGTAGCTGAGTTTCGGGGAATTGAGGTAGGACCTAGGTCTACGCTTTGTGTAAATCAGTGAAGTGCGAAGAGCAGGAGTGAAAAGGAGATGAATAAGTATAGAGAGAATAATAAGTATAGAATATAGAATATTCTTTCCAGAAACTTGGCTGAAAAGGAAATGGGAAAGATGGGACTATAGCTGGAGTAGGACAAAAGGTCAACTGATCCCTTTTTAGGATGGGAGGCACTTGTGCATATTTAGAAGCAGAAAAGAAAGAGCAAAATGGGAGAAGGGTTGAAAATATAAGAGGGAAAGGGAATCATTACAAGATCTTCTGCTGGAGTCAGGAAGGAGTGGAGTTTAGAGTATAGGTGGTGTAGCCTTTGGACAGGAAGTGGCATGGCTCCCCCAGGGGGCCTACAGAGAGGGAGCAAGGGAAGGTGCAGGGCTTAGTAAGCTGACATGATCTCAGAAAGTTGATCTAATTCACACCTGACGACTTTAGTTCTCTTGATAGGACACATCTCTGGCCAAGGGTAAAGACTAGAGTTTGGATAGGGAATTAGAGGGCACAAGTAAAGATTTGAAACAGTGGTTCAGTGGTAAGGCATAAGAGGCCAACATGGGTCAAGAAAAAAGACTTTTGAAAGATGTTCGAGGTCCAACTGAAGGAGGAGACCAGGAGTTTGTAGTGGATCCAGCATATTCTCTTGTGGTTTGCTCCAGTGACAGCAGCATTAGCAACAGATTGTCAGACTGGTCCAGAGGTTTTGCTGGGCTGCGCAAGGGTAGGGGAGGACAGGGGCTTAAAGATCTGAGAAAGAATGTCGTTTGGGGATCCATCCTGTGGCCCAACGTGGATCAAGAAGTCAGACGAGGAAAGGGCTACTAGGTTGGGAGAAGTGAAGGGATATACAGCGGGCACAGTCAAGAGCAGGTGTAGGAGGGACGAGGCTGAGAGAATGTGAGGGTGTGGCCAGAGATGGGGGTCACAGAGCTTAGATTTCAGAGGTGAAACCATTCTGGGTGGTGACAAGGTCTGGGGTGTGAAGATACACCGGGTAGCAGAAATGGAAAGGAGAAGAAACCACTGGAGAGAAGGCCATCAAGACCCTGAGGATGCTCGGGCGCCTGGGTGGCTCAGTTGGTTAAGCGACTGCCTTCGGCTCAGGTCATGATCCCGGAGTCCCGGGATCGAGTCCCACATCGGCCTCCCTGCTCAGCGAGGAGCCTGCTTCTCCCTCTGACCCTCCCCCCCCCATGTACTCTCTCTCTCTCATTCTCGCTCTCTCAAATAAATAAATAAATCTTAAAAAAAAAAAAAAAAAGACCCCGAGGATGCTGCTGTGTGTGTGTTGTTCACATGGACACTGCGGTAACCAAGAACTGGTGGCAGGACCTGAGACAGAGAAGAAGCCTGTGGTCTTCGCCTCTAGGAAGGTGGGCAGTGACCAGGATGTCCACAGAGGGCAGCAATGAGTCAGGTGGCAGGAGCCGCCAAGGAGGCAGCCTTAGCGATGGGGAAGTGGCAAGAATCCAGCAGAAGGGCCATGTGGTAAGTGCATGGGTTTGGGAGCAAAGTAAACATGAGTTCGAATCCCAGTTCTGCTTAGACGTTGTAGGACTTGAGGTCCTTTGTTTCCTCATCCCGGAAGCAGGGATAATAAATAATACATAGTCTGAGAATCCTTGTGAGAACCCAGACCACACATGCTGTGTTGGCAGCACAGTCTTGACCCACGATAATAAGCACCTGATAGAGGCAGCTTCCCTCTGCCTGGAAGGGCCCTGATTTTTCTAATTTATTGGAAGTCCTACTTTTCTATTAGGTTTCAGTTTCAATTTTTCAACTCTTCCCTGTGGAATCTTTTGTATTCCAGGAGTTCAAACTGCTCCTTCTCCTCTCTGAATTCCCCAAGAGGTCTCTGATTTTCCCCTGCAAACATAGTTCTTATAGGTCTCCACGTTATAGCTCTTTCTGGATGTTTTTTGCCCCTACTAGACTACAAACTTATGGAGAGAGGGAATAAGAGCTTACTTGTCTGTATTTCGACTAAATGATTAATAAGTACTTGTTGCATTTTCCCCCTTACCCTGTCAACATTATTCTAATCATTAAACTTACATTCTAAAGCCTTATAATTGATGAGGAAAAACACCAAAAACTTTTAAAGTTGCTGACAAAAATCTTGGGGCCAGATCCCCTAAACACAGAGCCTAAGGACATGAAGAGAAAGATTATGAGAGCACACCCATGAGCTGTAGCTTTGGGTGGTTCTGGGATCAAAAGATTTCCTGTGACAGCCAAGTCATTCATAACCTTAACTGACTGTAGAAATACATTCTAAAATCAGTCAGTGCATTACAACTCAACACATATGTTTTATTTTAAGCCGGTGGTTTAATTGATTGTCCAGTGTACCTTAAGCCGTATAGAAAACTCCATTCATTTCAGGTAAAGGAGACATTATGGAATTTTATTCTGTCTTACTAGAATCTGCAAGAATGCCCTGAAGGACAAAGATCAGATCTTCATTAAAATCTTCTTAACACCAAGTATGCGGTTGCACAGGGCAGCCTCTTTCTCCCTGTATACACATAAAAAGCCACAAAAAGGAAGGAACTGCTGATACAACATGGATGAATCTCAAAAACAGCATGTTGAACAAAGGGAGCCAGACACAAGAGTAAACACTGCATGATTGCGTTTGCGCGAAGTTCTAGAAAGGGCAAAACTAATCTACAGTGACAGAGCACTGGCTGTCTGGGGGCTGGGGAACGACTGCAAAGGGGCAAGTAGAACATTTTGGGATGATGCAAGTAATCTGTATTTCAGTAGGAGTGTACGTCACCTGGGTACATGCATTTGTCACAATTCATAGAGCTGTACATTTTAAATGAGTGCATTTTATTTTAAGTTATACCTCGATAAAGGTGATTTTGACATAAAATTTTTAAAAATTTGAATATAAATTGTGTCCATCTGACCAGTTCTCTATATACCAGGACCGCCTGAGAGCTGGTATTACCAGCAATGTTTGTAGACAGTGGAGGAAGCTTATAGTGAATTAATTAAGATGTTCTAAAATGTTTATTTTAAGTGACAGTAACTTTCTGAGATGGAAATTCTCCTTTCTCTTCCAATTAGACCCAAAGATATGGAGGAAGCCAACTACCAAGCATGGATGAATGCTTTCCCCTAACAAGGTCACGTGTATGGGTCCTTCCTCATGCACGGCAGGCACAGGCTGGATGGAAGGCTTCTGTGGGTGCTTTGGGAGCAAAACTGCGTTGGAGGACCCACAAGTTCAAGAGCTAGAAACAAATTCCCAGGCATTCTGTAACACATTACACACAGAGTGGTTGAACTGAGCCATAATTGATAACAGCTGAAAATTAGAAAGCTGGTTCATAACATCTTCGATGGGTGTCTCTTAAAATTTTTCTATACATGGATCATCCGGCTAAATATAATAGAGACTTCATAAAATTTGACCTTAGTTGGTTTAACAAAGTTTTTTTTTTCTTTTTTTTTCCCCACTTAAAAAAAAATCCTCTCATTGGTGGAAAAATTCTCTAGTTCTGTGTCTGAAAGAAATCCCTCTGTTTGTCCAGGAGGCTTTAGTCCAGATACCACCGAGAGTTGCTACCCAGTTGGTGCAGATCAGGGTGGATGGGCTTTGGCCATCTGGCAAGTCTTAATTTCATCAGACACATAATCTGGCACTTTATAAAATGTTGTTTTCTGTGCTACCCAGTGGGCCTCATTTGTGTTTTATTAGTGTTGTCTCCTAAACTAGAGAGCAAAGGATCTCACTTTGTGTCTCCCAGAATACTTGCCACTCTCAAATTTGGCCCCTGGCCCCATAGTGCTCTATTTTTAATGAGTATTCTATGCATGGTGTCACCTCAAGCCCCCTACCTGAAGCTTGACACTTGTCCCCACTTACCTGCCTCCAACCTTTACCATGCTGCTTTCTAACATCCTGAGAACATACTTCTCCTTGACTAACCCAACCCTAGGACTCCACATTTCTACACAGTCCCCCAGGGGCATGTCCCTCTTCTGCCCCATCAGATTGCCCCAGTCAGATGGCATGAGGCCCACGTCTTTTCCTTGAGGCTGCTAGCGCTCCCCGTACACACCTTTATTCTCCAAAGACTTGGCGTAAACAAAGGTTGGTTACACGTGGCTGCGAATATGTGTACATATATGTAGCTGCGAACACCAGAGGGGGTCCCAGAATACCAACATACAGATTTAATTTTAAAAAAGGGATATCACCTGGCTGTAATGAGTGCCTGTGAGTTTGCTTACAGCCGGCGTCCATACCCAGGTGTGTTTGCTGATCCTGTACACCCCAGCAGTCTCCCCATGGTGAACTGAATCATACCAGGCAGTTACATTCCTGCTTCCCAGAGGTCCTAGAAGATCTGCGTTTGGAATAGCTCTCAAGTCCCCACACAGTGCAGAGATGCTCTACCTGGATGTTTTTCTTTTTTCAAAAAGGAATCTTCTCTCTCCTAATGGAATGTATTCAGAAATTGATTCTGATTCTCAGTTCTATCCTGGCCGTCTCACCTACAAGGCAGATATATAGTCATTTTCTCTCCTCAAAAGCCTCATTTCCACTAATTTTAAGGATTTCGGGAGTTGATAACCACCATCCCAGGAGAAGTTATCTTCCCTCTCGAAGAACAATTAAGATGTTTTCTTTCTCTAAAAATTAGAGATCATCAAAGATTCTTTCTGCTCTATTAAGAGCTACATTATAAGAGATACTATATAAAATATAATATATAGTGCATATTATTATTATTATGTATATCATTATTATGGATATTATATATTATACATAGTATATATATAATATATATAACCCTGAAATAGCTGCCGTTCCCGAAAAGAAGAGACAATTTCGGGTTCGCTGACTATCAAACACAGTTGGGAGGCAGGAATAAAATAAGAAACATCTCAAAAAGAGCAGGACTGCTTCCTTATAGTGTTTGACAATGCACAAGTGCTTACAAAGAGAAATGTGTGGAAGAAATTAATCATAAGGGCAGAGACCTTTGCCAAATAATTTAAAACCATGACATTTGGTGGTTCTTCCATAGGATAAAAGACTTTAACGGAGATGTCACGCCATTTTATGATGATCTTGACTAGCAGACATAAACCAAGGAAGAAAAGTCCTAACAGCAATTGTAACCTAGCAATTCGTCGAGATGAGGACTCCAATGAGTGCTTTGTGGGGTTTTTAGAAGACAGTGTGGCCACTCTCATCAGTTCACAAGACAGTGTGGCCACTCTCATCAGGTCACTGTACATGCAATTCACCACCACCCAGACAGCGGGGAAAGCTGCACAACTGTTTACTAGAGCAGAAAAGAGAAAATATTTTTCTTTTCATGCGAGATGGCAAAGGAATGTGATCATTCTGAAAGCAAAAGGATTTTTAGATGTTTCTCTTTTCTCTCCTATGAAGGAAGCATGAGTATGGGGAATCCAAACAAATGTAGAGCCAAATAATTTACTATTATTCCAAAGATGTCTTCTGTCCATATTCAAATAAAGGTGTGTCTTAGGTCCTAGGAATTCACATTTTTCCTTGCCATAATCATTTCCATACAGGCATAGAGCCTTGTTTCATTCAATCAGGGCTTGGTGTCTGACAAAGGCTACAAGTTACACCTTGTTGGAAGACATGGTTATCATCTCTCAAATGTTAGGATTATAAACTGAATGTACCCATGTTCCTTAATAATCTAGCATAGCCCTGAGATTCTCCATACGCCCTTCCTCTCAGCCCCCACATCTGTATGGTAAAGGAGAACTGAAGTGTATGACCTTAGTCATGTGACCTTAGTCCTCTTTAATCCAAATGGCTCCAAGCTCCTCTCATCCTCCAGTCCTGGCTGTGCTTTCTCACCATTTCCATTCTGACTTTATTCTTCTAATTTGACCCTCTGTACAATGCTCCTACCCCATGTCTTGTTTCCTTTCAACAGAGATTCTGATTCTCCGTCTCGGCTGCCCTCCCTCAAGAAACACCCCTTCCAAACTGTCTGCTTTAGACCTTCCCGTTTGAGGTTTATCGTTGCCCTTTCTGTCAAAATATGTTGTAAATATATATTTGTCTGCTCATTCTGATCTTTTCTGGAGGTAATGAGTACAATTGATTTATTGTAGCATTTCAAGTGGGTAGAAAATTATGTAGACTGAAAACAATTGTATTTTTCCAACTTTCTCCCTAGTAATGTTTACTATTTGGCTTTTTTTTCTTCTTCTTCTAGTTCCAGCAGATGAGACAGGGTCATTTCTGTGTATGAATTAACTTGCACATACCCCCATGCAAACTCAACCCTACTCTTCTGGCCAGTCTGTGAGTCTCTGGTGATCTTCTGGTTATTAACCTCAGATCAGCATTTGACTTGTATAAATATGATTAGTACCATTTGTAAACTTTGAAAATTTATTGTTCATCTTCTCTTCTCTTTCTAATAAATATGTGAAAAATTCTAAGGTTCCGTTCCAACATCATTTCCATTTTTAAAACCTAGCCTGCTCTTGGGAAAGATTCCAGTCCTTTGATCAAACAGTCAATCTACTAGAGTTTACTGAGAATGAGCATTAATGTGCGCAGGATTGTGGAGATCAGGAGAATATTTGTGTCTGACCAGCTTGTCGAGACTGGAAGTTTGAGTCATAGCTTTTGGCCCATAGGGTGCTCCTGAGTGCCTGCCTAGGGATATAAATAACACTGATGGTTCAGCAGTTCTCTATGAAGCACAGTGTTCCTATAAAACTGAAGCTGCATAATTTGGTCAATAAGTCAACAATTTCATTCCACTCCTTCCTAATGGTTTAATTTCACCTCTTCTGTTAATAGGTCTACTATACCCTGTTTATCCACTTACCCATTTCAAAAGACAATTTGGGAGTTAGCTTCTCCCTCTAGCTTTTTCTCCAAGGGTAATTCTGGAGAAGAGCACATTCTTCCTTGCCTTTAAAAAAAAAAAAAAAAAAAAAGTCAGAAAATGAGCAATTAGCAACATCAAGTGCCAGCACTGAGTAGCTCCTATTCTTTGAACAGCCTTTTAGTATTATATTTGGATCCCCCTGAAAGGATCTTGTCCTTTGGTTGGGAAGCTAGCCTGATTTCTGATTGTTCCTGACCTGGAACATATTCAGAAGTTCTTTCTTGGGCCAAAAAAGCGACATCTCCAGCCTCCCTGAAGCCCCTGACGACACCAGGAAAGCTCTCTGCATTTTCTCAGAAGACGTTGTCACTTAACCTCCACAGAGCATTTCCAGTTGAATCCCCTTTTTTACAGAGTGAAATCAAACTGCAGGGTGAAGTCATGGTTAAGACTGTGGGCTCCAGAACCAGGTTACCTGTGTGAATCTGGGCTCCGTGTGACCTTGGGCAAATTAACTAACCTATTGCTGTTTCCCTTTCCTCTGCTTGAATGCGGATATAATAATAGAACAGCCTCTCAAAGGGCTGTTCAGAGGATAAAATGAGTTAGTATAGATGAGATGCTTAGAATATGGTAGTACACAGCAAGTGTTAATTGTTGGTATTAGCTCGTATGAAAGAAAATAGAGTATATCAATTGGAAAACCACTCAACTCCTGACACCAAACCTACAAACTAACTTGCATGCACTTATATCATTTTCTCCTGTTTCTCCATTCTTTTCAGAGGTTCTTTTAGGTTGCCTCAGGTTAATTCTTCCCCTGTGCTTCAGATACATCCCATGACCCCTTACTTTCTCAGGGACCTAATTCATTATACCCCTCACCCTCTTTCTCACTTCACGATGTGGAGGCCTGGGAGGTCTGGGTAAGGTTGTGGGGTAGTCCTTCCTTAGGTGATGTTTTATGAGAGTGCTGTCTTGTGTGGGCAGACAAGTCGTGTTGGGGATCTTAAGAGGGATCCTTGAACAGATTTTAGAATTTCAACTTTCTGAACTTTCAGGCTTCCAAGACTTCGGTTTGATAAAGGAAATTTGTCTAATCAAAAAAATTTTTGTTGTGATTTTTAAAATTGGAATTGGGAGGCGCCTGGGTGGCTCAGTCATTTAAGCATCTGCCTTTGGCTCAGGTTGTGAGTCCAGGGTCCTGGGATTGAGCCCCGCATCAGACTCCCTGCTCTGCGGGAAGTCTGCTTCTCCCTCTCCCTCTCCCCCTGCTTGTGTTCCCTCTCTCTATGTCTCTTTCTGTCAAGTAAATAAAATCTTTAAAAACAAATAAAAATTAAAAAAAATAAAATTGGAATTGAGATTGCACTGAATATATACATCAATTTGAGGAAGACTAATTTCTTTACAATATTGACAATCCATGAACATGGTATATCCTGCCAATTTTTCAAGTTTTTAAATTTTTATCTTAATAATGCTTATTTATTTACAAAGAAGTCTTGCACATCTTTGTTGGATATATTCCTAAGCATTTTATATTTTTGACACAATTTAAATAGAGTCTTTTAAATTATATTTTCTAACTGTTCATTGCTGGCACATAGAAATTATACTGATTTTCGTAGTTTGTCACAAGGTCCAGCTCAGTCTTAGCTCTATATATTCTAATAATATATTTGTTGAATATTTTTTTGGATTTCTACGTAAATATACATATAATCATGTCATCAATTTTATTTCTTCTTCTTCAGAACTTGTACATTTTGTTTCTTTATTTTCCCTCAATACACAGGCTTGAACCTCCAGTGTAATCTTGAATAGAAATGATGACAATGGGTATATTTGTCCCTTTCCCTAATATTATTTTTCTAATATCATTTTCTCCAATATTATTTCCTTGGTTAATTCCAAAGAATAATAGTAGACTTACAGACTATTAGAGTGGGGAAGAAACTTTGAGGACCATCAGTTGAGACAGCAAGAGGTGAATGGAATTCCTTAATCGTTCAATGAGAGTGAACAGGGATCAGAACCCAGATACTCTCACTTCTAGTTTAGTATTCTTTTCCCTATAGCCAAAAACCTCTCTGGAAAAGGAATACAATTAAGACAATTTCTTTTTATCTCCTGAAGTTAAGGAGTGCTTGAAGTTAAAAGTTTTTAGAGTTGAATAACGTGTGGGCTATGCCATTAACAAAGCTGCCACAGCTAGGCCAGAAACAGGGATGCGTCATTGGCAAGTCCAGCTCATTCCACTAAAAGCTCCAGGCCTATTTCACCTCCAGAGAGCTTCCAGAATGGGCAATGGTCCTACTTGATTTGAGATTCTGTAGTAATTTCACTGACCTTTCCTCTTGATCCTATGTCAATCTGTCCTGGCACCACAAGAATAGTTGGTGTGAACAAAGCTGTTTATACACCTATTCTCCTTCAGCCTGATTTCCCATGAGATCAAAGGAAATGATTTTGTCCAGTTTCCTCTTTTCTCTTTGGACTTAAATTACTGGCAGAGCATGACCAGTGAAACTTCCACCTGTCTCTTGCCATTGTCAGCACCTTCAATTCCATGACTTCACTACTCCTCATAACCAGATTGATGATCCCTGCTGGGACTTAGTATGTCAAGAGTGTCACCGACGGCGTAACTGACTGATTTTGAGACGCCACCGCAGAAGGCAGTATACGTATCATACATAGTGATAGACCTTTAAGAGTTTATAATCTAGTTGCAGAGACAAGATTAACTCGCATGAATTAAAGAGCAATAAATGATAACATACATATAATCTCTATTAGTAAATAAGTATACAAATACATATATCAACATAAAAATAAATAGCCCCAGCCACTGAACAAATTCAAGAGTATTAAAGCCTGTGCCCACAGTCCTGACTTCTATATTGCAACTGCTCCGACACATTCCCACACATTGTTACCCCTCTGTCATCTCAGCTCCAATTACTGGTTCTTTCTTCCCCCTCCCCCACCCAAGTCATTAAGGGAAATGTTTGCTGTGGGTATTCTTGTTGGAACTTGGAATGTACTTTACTCCGGGAAACAGTGGTTAGGAATGATGTAAATACTTGAGCCACGTTACAGGTTAAATGAGCTTTTGTGAATGGACTGTAACTATTTCTTTGGGAAAGCTGTTCTAAATACAAAATGACCTGCTTTCGAGTGAAGTTTCAGAACACAGACTCTTCTTTAAATTCCAGATACTCAAAACTAAGCCCTCAGGAAGGATGTCCTGCCAATACCACAATGCTCTCCTTCATCAGCAGTGTTGATTGTCTTATTGTATACCTGCAAAAGGATAAATGTGGATGTAATGAGCAATAGAACATGTTCTTTAATTTCATGGAGACTAGCACTCTTCAGGTCCTCCTGTACAAAGGCAGGAGGGTTAAAAGCATTTCTGGAGAACTGAGAATGGATTGCACATGCTTTGTATACAATCATAGCTCTCAAGACTGCAAAATGAACATATTATCTTAGTTTGCACCCTTGGCCTAACCTGAGGAAAACAGCTTTGGGAATAGATGTTGTTCATAATCCTGAGGCTGCTAAATAATAGAAGTCAGAACTGAGAAGGACAAAACCCCAGTGTGGTATTTGGCAGTGCTACTCCAATTGTGGTCCATGGACCAATTGTGTCCACCTCATTTGGGAGGTTGCTGGAAATGCAGATTCTTGGGCCCACCCAGAATCAGAATCTCTGGGGTGAGGCCCAAATACATGGGCTTTGACAAGTTTCCCAAGTGATTTTTACGCACAGCAAAGAGAACTGGTGCTAAGTTTGTCTTCTCTCCACTCTGTGGAACCAGCATTGGTAGTAGCTGCCAGAACTTGTAAAAGTCCCATAGCCCTCATAGGGGCCCCATCTGATGGGTCCAACAGTCCCTGGAGCAAAGAGCATGGCACAAACAGGCACCCAATACTTGGGAAATGAATAAATGTAGTGCAGCCCATGTACATTCTGCTTCTCCTTACGTTCTATACACTTCTTGCGATCTGTTTTACCCCCCAATTCATACGTTGAAATGCTGACCTCAGAAAGTAACCATATTTAGAGATAAAGTCTTTAGTACCTCAGAAAGTAACCATATTTAGAGATAAAGTCTTTAGTACCTCAGAAAGTAACCATATTTAGAGATAAAGTCTTTAAAGAGGTAATTAAGTGAAAACACAGTCATTAAGGTGGACCCTAATCCAACAGACTGTGTCCTTATAAGAAGAGGACGTTAGGATGTTAGGACAGATGCACACAGAGGAAAGACCATGAGAAGACAACAGGGAGAAGATTAACAAAGAGGGAGTCCTCGGAAGAAACTGACCCTGCTGACACCCTTGATCTTGAACTTCTAGCCTCCTAGAACTATGAAAGAATAAACTTCTGTTGTTTGAGCCATCCACTCTATGATAATTTGTTACAGCAGCCCTAGCCAACGTGACGCACCTCTGCCCTCACGCACGGGGAAAGGTTTATACAGAGCTCTACCCAAAGTAATTGCCAATTCCTATAGCAACACATCGCTGGCCTTTAGAGTGGGGATGGTGCATGGGATTTTCTGTGATGGGCCATTTGTGCAGAGTACCTCTGCCTGATGCTGACTCAGGTGAGAAGGTGCTCCTCTGTGCTGTCATGTCCAACCGGGGAAGGAGGGCAGCATCAGCCTAACACTCAGGGTTCCAGTGTTTACTACTAACTACGCGTGTGTCTGAGGGCAAATGCCATCACTCTGGGTCTGTTTCTTCATGTGTAAAATGGAAACATTCATGACCTTCATAATGTCAATAATTCTGTCTTTTACAGGGATGTTGAAAAAGTCCGGGGGCGGGTAACATGAGTGAGAACATTAAAATGCATTGTTAATGGGAGGTGGGGTTGTGGACTATTGTTTTCACTTTATTAACAGAGCTATTATTAGCAAACCTGCTAGTTCTACAGCTTGGGCGGAACAACAGCTGGGAGCCCGCAAAGAAGCATCTGCTTCCCTGAGCTCCGTCACCTGGTAGAATGGAAGGGCCTTCAGATTCAACCCAGCAGCCACATGTTGGAAACTTGCCAAAGGATCACGTAAACATATTCGTATTTCTGTGATCTGTTTGTCACTGCACACTTTTATCTCGACTTTAGTGTGTGTCCATGTGCATGTGACCAAGTTAACTCATCTATAATTGGGGCTCCCTCTCACCCATGTCCTTAATTTAAATCACATTCCTTCCTACTCTCATTAAAGAATGCTTGAATCTTGGATCGTTAGGAGTACAATGTGATTGAAGATAAAGGCCCCTTATTTCTGAGTTTAGGTCATCAGAACAAAGAAATCATATCAAGGGCTCTGGTCAGCCAGGAAATGGGGCAGATTGAGTGCTAAATGACACCAGACAAAACAAGGGGATGTTTTGAGAGATCATTGGTGGAGTTTAGACTCAAAGACTTCTATTTAATTCGAACCACATAACAAATGATGGTGATATCATTAAGATAAATATCCCACATGGGCCACCCCTTTCCCTCCCATATCATAGCACTGACATCATTTTTGCATATTATATCAATGGCATTTTCATATTCCGCTGAAAGGTCACAATTATGTCAGTAATGAGATGCAGCCCCCAGTCAAGCTGTTCCAAGACACCACCGCCCATTTCCAAAACAATTTTGAGGGCGGCTTCTCAGCAGTGTGAATTCCAGAGAGCAGATGTCTCCTTGGGTGTGAGCCACAAGTTAAGTTGGGGGAGCCTACTCCAGATCACTGTGGTCATTGGAGCTGCAGCCAGGCCACCTAGGAGGACACAGAGTAGCATGCAACCTCCAGGAAGATAGATAGAGCAGGTAGAAGGAAGCTGAAAGCTCAGTGGCACCATCTGTCTGGGCTAACCCCTAGAGTCCTTGCTAGTACAGTCTTGCTAGTTGTCAAACAACGAATCCTTAAAATGAGACTGGTAGGCATTATTGGTCTAAATGTTAAGAGCTCTTTTAAGTGAAGCGGAATTGCGACAGAGACCTGGCCCTGCTCCTTGCATAGGTGTGTGGCTTGAAGCAAATTGTCTATCCTCCCTGAGGCTTCATTTCCCCAGCTATAAGATAGGGAAGGCAACGATGCCTCCATGACAGGAGGATTGTGAGGATTGCCATGTAATGCATGTAAGTCAGCCCTCCATGAAAGCTGGCTGCTACTATCACCCTCTATGGGTATTTTAAGGTTGGGCTAAACTTGAACATCTGTAACAAAAGGGACCTACCACTCCTCCAGTCCCCTGCTGGGGCCGAAAAAAGGGAGAGTAAGGTGCATTTGACACTTGCTGAATCTGGTGACTTTTAGAACAGAAGGGAAGAGAAGGGCATATTTGTGAGCACGTATTGGAATCCTCAGAGGCTATGTAATCAGTTTCATGTCTTTATCTCTTTGTAAATGTGGATCTGTGCATGGGTCCATTCTGAGCTCATTTGCTAAGTCAATAAGATTTATTTTCATTCTCCATTCCGCTGTGACTACACACTTTTATGCTTGTATTAGCAACCCTCCCTTCACTTCCAGTGTTCAGTGACTTCTTCACTCCCAGCTGAGTCGGTTAGAAAGGGGTCTGTTAGATCACTACCAGGTTAGTGTGAATTAATGCAACATGTTGGCTCTCCCAAGAGGGGTTGCCTTTCAAAAGAGAATGCATGGGAGACAGGGGGATCTTTTCACTACTATATCAGGGCAATGACCTAGACATAGACTATCTGGATTTCAGCAGGGCAATTGACAAAAGCTCTCACAATATTCATGTGGAAGAGAGGGAGAAACATAGACCAGAAAAGAGCACAGTTCTATTTATAACTTGCTCAATGTCCCTGACCAAGGAATGCTTGTTAAAGAAAGAAGGCACAAGAGGATGGTGTCCCTACCGAAGGTCACAGGGCTCTTTCTAAAGCCACATCCTGGCCAACATTTTTATCAGTAACCTAAAAGAAAACACAGATGGCGTGTTGAACATGTTCACAGTTGGCTGGGTTTGTGGCTGATACATTTTGATGATCGAGACTATTCCATGCTCTTATTTGACCTAATAGCATGGCATAATGGACCCAACTGTTCTCCGTGACGGCCCACCTGCTCAGCCCAGGTGATGTGCCAGGCAGTTTGCACATATTATCTCTGCCCCTCCAAAACAGAGACTATTCTCTCCATGTGATAAATAACAAAATCGACGTTCATCATGGTCAAGAAACTTGACTGGACCCTACAGCAAAATGGAAGGACAGCGCTGGAACTTGAATTCAGATCCCTGTAGCACTGAAGTCGTTCATGACTAAGGTGAGTTCTACGCTTCCCTTTAAGAGACAAGTGTACATGGTGTACAGTGGAGGGAAGGCCTTCTAGCACAGTGATTGGCACATATAGACGCAGAAATATTGTGCGGAGAAAACCAGCCACAAGTAGGAAGAAGGAGAGAGGGAAGGATAGTATCTGCTTTAATCTGGGCTGGTAATCATGACCAGTGGGAAACAGCTGATAATATTTTGTTTGGCAAATGGAGACACGCTAGTTCTCTTCAAGTATTTACAGGGCTATTGCGTGGAAGAAATATGAGATGTAAACTGGGGGTGGTGGTGGTGGTGGTGGTGGTGGTGGATTTTAATTCAATGTGAACTGGAACTTTCTAAAGTAATGAGCACTATTTGTCCACACAGCAGGCTCCCTGCCGAGGTGCTCCTTGTCCCTGGAGGTCCCCAAGCAGGACCAGGTCACAGCTCACTGGAGGTGACAGGGATGAGCAGCAGACAGAAGGCCTCTACTTCATGAGGGTCGTAGTGGTATTTCAGATACTTCAGTGCCTGGGTGGGGGACACCTTTTGGAGCAGAGGGAGTTCTCTCCCTCCCGAAGTGTACCACACAGATTTCTGCCTTCTCCATGGAATATGCCGAGATTATAAGTGTGAGATAGAGACTGCCCTTCCTTTGACCAAACACCAGCAGAACAGTGGCCTCATTTAGTTCTTTGAAGGAGAGGGCTAAAAATTCCCTCAAACAGGCTTCTGGGGAAAAGAAAAACCCTCGAAAGTACAACAGGGGTGCTTTGGGAAGCACAAAATAGGCTTTGTTCTGCCTCTGCAGGCCTGTGCCAGAAGAGTAGTGAGCAAATGGAAAAACGTCCTGACAGACCATGTTTATCACCCATGCCATCTTGCACTATTCACAGATTCTTATACAGACTTTCTTGCTGGGATACTCATGCTCATGAACTTGAGTATTTTTTCTTTTAATGTTCAAGGCAGTAAACCAGGAAGAGCTTGAGACATCCTCCCGGTAACTGGAATACTAACAATGAAATGCACCAAGAGCACAGCCTACTTGATTATTTCCTAATTTTCTCTTTATGCTGGTTCCAGCCCGGAGACCCTGCCAGATGCAGAAAGCTTCCTTCATGGCCGCACAAATAGTTTCCATTTCCCAGCTGAGAGCCAGCATCCAAGAGGATCTTCTGATTTGAGACTGAATGAAACAAAAGATGGCCCAGAGCTTGACTACAGCCAGGAAACAGAGGCTCACAAGCCAGAAAACTTCTGCAATGTCCCAGAAATCCCCATGAGGCAGAGAGGGCACATTGGCTACTCTATGCAAGTAAGCAAGCTTGCAGTCAGTACAATCTCCCAGCTACTTTTCGATCAAAGATTTCTTCAGGCTTTTGGTGAAATTTTGCAAAAAATGCATTCCACATTATATTCCCCATAGTATGCCCTGAGTCTGACTCTCTTCTCATTTATTGTTATGGGACTTCATAAATTCATCATCCAGTCATTTGGTTTTTGATTTACTTCTTTCATTTATTAATTTAGCAAACATATATTGAGCATCTCATAATTCATTCATTTCTTTGTTATTTCTTGAGCACCCATCACCAGCAAGAATGGGGTTGGGTTAAGGAGATGTATACAACATGGTTTCTACTCAGTAGCATTTCCCTCATGCTGAACCCTCACTAAATGCTCTGCACTTTCGAAGAGCTTTCGGTTACATGGAAAATGTTCTCAACTATGTATTTCCAATTCTGGCTGCTTTCCAGAGTTGCCAGATTTCAACATGCCCACTAGATTCAATTTCATTGGGAACATCCCGCTGACAGCTGCACTTCAACATGGTCAAAAGTGAACTCGTGCCTTGCTCCTCTAAGCCTGCTCTTCTCTGTGACTTTCCATTTCTGTTCAATGTCACCATCTTTGCATTGCATGGGCTCAGGCTAAGATACCTTTGAAGTTCCTCTTCCCTTTACCCAGGACAATAGTGACTTTCACCTCCAAAATGTCTCTCAAACATTTGTTTTTTTTTCCATTTCTGTGGCTACTATTCAAGGACAGGATGGAAACTCAGCAGTTCTTACTTGGACTATTGCAATAGCCTTTCGACCAGTCTTCCCACCTTCGTATTACCAAATTCTGGTCTATCCTGAGCTTTGCCTCCAGAATAACCTCCTACTCCCATGTCCTCTGTGCCCACCCAAACTGGTCAAATACCCTTTGCCACATATTCTCTAGGCTGTCCTGTCTCTATGCCTTTTCTTATGCTGTTCCCTCTGGCTGGTGCCCCCTTTCCAATTTCTGCCAGCAGAACTTCTCCCAGATGTAGTCTTCTAGCCCAGGTCCTCCATGAAAACTTGACCGCCTCTTTGGTGACAAGTGCCCTCTCCTTCCTTGAATATGATGGCATCTCATGTCCATGCAGCACTGCCTTAGGTCCCATCTCCCCTTCCAGAATCTGAGCTTCATGACTTCAGCACTCTGCTAAATAAATCATCGAAATGGAAATGTTACTTTGCACGAGGGGGTAAATGGACCATGCCTTTTTCATGAAAAGGAGTGAGTAGAGAATGAAAGATCAAAGGTACTCAAAAGGAAGTGTTTGGAAGAAGGACTTCATAGAATAGAAAAGAACTGAATCAAGGGAGAGCATTTTGTTCATTTTAGACCAGAGGTGAAACATCTCTTTTTTCTGACCTCTCAGGGAAGGATGAATGGTTGAGGAAATGTTCAGGTGGTGATGAGCAGTGCTCCTGCTCTGATGCGGGAGGGTACGGCAGAGTCAGAGATGCATGTGCTTCGTTCCGTGGTCTGGGGCAAGTCACTCTCCAAGCCTATTCCATCCTCTATGAGATGGGAGAAGAGCAGTGCCTATGCATTTGCTGCGAGGAGTATATGAAATAATGTATGGGCTTAACACAGAGTCTGGCCCCACACTAACAAAAATTGGTGTGGGTACTTGCTACATTGTGGCCCAAAAGGGGTGGAGCTGAAAGTTCTGGATTCTAGAAATAGCAGAAAGTGTACAGGAGATGTAAGTAACAAGCTGCAATAGCGGATGTGAAAGTTCAGAAGAGGTGTGATCACAGATGGGGGAAGGTGTGCTTCGGCAGAAAAGGGAGTAAGAACTAAGACAACCTCGGCCTTTATCTAGGATGCTACAGATCGGGAAGAGCTATAAACTACCACTCTCCTGGGGTAGTCAGGGAGTTCCGGTGGAACTTAGCTGGCAAATGGCTATAATCAGAAACTGTTGTAGAGAATGACACAAACAAAAGTGGTAAGTTCCTTCCCTCCTGAATGCAGTTCCTTTGATTGCATCGTCAGTAAACGTTCTTTCTTAGTTCTTTCCTTCCTAGGACTCACCTCATCCTCCTCTATGGACTCTAAGACTGTTAAGTGGCACTTCAGAGTGTCCGAGGGACACTTCAATAGCCAGAGGTCCCCGACCACCTTAGCTTCTCCATTTACTCACATGGGAGTCACACTTCCCTAGAGCATGGTGATTTGGGGAGTGAGCAGAGGAATTAAAGACAAATGTCCACCCAGGGGACGACATGCAACTAATCATTAGTCAGAAACAGGAATTCTGGGACATCTATACAGAGCGTTATTGAGGTAGCCCATAAAAGAAATTCATGTCAGTTTGCGTGGGCCTGGTCTCCTTGTTAAAAAGATTTTCAGCGTTTGGGGGGAGGGTATTAGGGGGTGATCAGGTGGTTTTCCAACCTATCTTAGTACAACTTGATTACGGAAAAAGCTCTAAACCTGGGATTGTCTTAGAGACCCAACTGGTGCCTCCAACTGGCCTGATCTGTTGGCAGCAACCTGAGGAACCAGCAGCCCCAGGATGGCCCTCTTTGCCTTGGGAAGCGATTCAATACAGGACCCATTTTCTCATTCTGACTCCCCTGTCAGGATCAAGAGTAGAAAACAACTCTAGGAAGTCACCTTTTTATACGTATTCTGATTAACTGGTATCTGAGGCTAGACAGATGCCAGATTTAACTTGGGAAGACCGAAGGCAGCCCCTTTTCAACTGAAAGAGGTGGCTGAATTAGGATTGCAGGTTGCTAAAGGCATGGGCTTGTTATTTTGGCTTTCATTTCGTGGATATAGGAGGAAGACTAAATTTCCATGGACTTTAACCTAGAACTCCTGGGAGTTGTTGCAAGTAGCATTTTCTTTCTCTCTCAGTTTCATTTTCTTTCCTAATTCTTCTGTTGGAAGGTCAACAACAAGGAGCTCATATTATTTTCCTATCATAATCTCTTGTCCATTTTTAAACACACACACACACACACACACACACATTATATATTAGTCTGCTTGGGTTGCCATAACAAAACACCATAGACTATGTGACTTCAACAACAGAAATTTCTTTCTCACGGTGCTGGAGACCAGAGAGTCCAAGATCAGCGTGCCAGGATGGATGGTGGGCTCCCGGTGAGAGCCATCTTCCTGGTTTGCAGATTACTGCCTTCTCGTGGGTTTTCACATGGTGGGTGAGAGAAGGGCAGGGGTGGCTCTCTAGTGTCTCTTCTTATAAGGACACTGATCCTATTGGATCAGAACCCCACCCTTAGGACTTCATTTAACCTTAATTTCTTCCATTAAGGCCTCCTTTCCAAATATAGTCACCTCGGGGGTTAGGGCTTCAACATATGAATTTGAGGGGGGAGGGCACAAACATTTAGTCTGTAACAATACATGAATTCTTAACATGAGTTAGGGATGCTGATAAGCATCTAGATTGTTAAAAGAGTAAGCTCATTACTTGGGCTCATAGTACAGTTTCTCTTTCATCTCCAGTTCTCAGATAAAGACAAACATGAATAAGCCATTAGATGAATGCAAATCCCAGTCTCACACATTTTTTCTTCCTTGATTTTAATGTGATTCTTTGCTCATTTGATGATTTGTCAACCTTATTTTATTCAATACATAACTGCCTGACAACAATATAAATCCTAATTTGTTGTTTGATTATTTCTACCTTACCCTCTTCCAAACAGAAGTGTGTGAGGACGTTTACAGAAATGTAGACAGGACAATAGAATTTTTCAGTGAAAGGATGGAAAGGGAGAACCAGCATCGGAAAGGAGGATGGAGCCAAGGGTAATGCTAGAACCCAAAATGGTTGCCATAAACTCATGGGTAGTGCCCGTAACGAGCTCCGATTTTGTGACTGAGCTCCCCAGTAGCTAAAGCCGAAAGAAAAGCAGGAAGACGGGTTTTCTCTGTTGATGGTGAACGGTGAGTCCATGTTCTTTGAAGGCTGAACAAGTGGGAGGGAAAAGGGAAAGAATAGAGTGGACACGTCCTTATGGAAATTAAGAAGCCAGTCGGAAGACAGACTCACCACAGGTGTGCTGAGGGCATACGTAAGGTAAAGCCAAGATTTTCCTAAGAAGACTGCTTTTTCTGATATAGAGCAGGCGTCCTCAAGCTTTCGAGTGCAAAAGAATCACCTAGGATTGTTTGTGAAAGTGCAGAGGATTGTGGGATCCGACCTCAGAGATCTTTGTTTAGGAAGTTAAGGGCAGGAGCTAGGAATCTGTATATTTAGCAAGTTTTCAGGTGATGCTAATTCTGGTGGTCCACAGACCACACGGCGAGAGACATTACCAGAGAGTGCTTGTCTGTGATAACTTTGCCAAGAAACTTTTTCAAAACAGAATGTACAAGTTGCTTACTGTGCATAGAACTGTACGTGTGTGTGTGTGTGTATACAAAGAATCCATAGAAATCTAATCTTAGGCAGTACTCCTCCTGGTTAACCTTCCAACATAAACTAGTTGTAAAATAAATCCCTAGGAAGTTAAATAAGTTGATTTGCTATACATGGATTTTGGATAGAAGCCAATTAAAACTCCCAGGTTTTTTTCACATGAGCGGCCCTTGAGTTATTGGGTTGTTTTTTTTTTTTAAGCTCAAACACAGAACTTTACATTTATTCTTGTTACTTTCCACCTGTGATTCCATTTGATTGGCTGGCCTGAGTCCATGGAGTTGGCCCTATTTGCCCTCTACTCTAAACAGCTGAATTCATAAAGGGCGCCCCTCCCCTCAACATTTAAGCCTACGGAACACTTATCAAAGCCAATTTTCTTGAATTGACAATGAACAACATACTCTATTTAAAGTTTTTTTTTAATTTTCTTCCTAAATTCAAGTTTTTACTAGAGCAGTTAAGAACTAAACAAAATAACTTAATGCTTCCTAAAGTCTCTCAGCACGTGAAGGCAATAACGACTTTTCTTCCATAGAACTTATCACCAGCTGACCTACATTTTCTTGGTTGCTGGTGCTTTTTTTTGTTTTTTGTTTTTTGTTTTTTTTTTCCCACAGAAACGAGTCAGACTCCATCATGGCTAAGAGATCTGTAATTTCAGAGGCTTCAATAGTGCCAGTCACTGTGAGCAATAAATATTGAATGAATGAATGAATGGTTGACACAGCATACGTGAAAAATGCTTTGGAAAATATGAAGATGCTACCACCATAAACAAGTTCTACAAATAAGTGGCAGACTGGAAGAAGTTATTTGTGACATGTATAATTGACCAAAAATATAGCTATACTATATTTCTTAAAATCCTAGATATTGATACGAAAAAGACCAGCAACATAATAGAAAAAATGGGTAAAGGGTATTAATAGGAAATTTATAGTAGAGGGAATGTGGTGGCCAATGACCTTGGCAGGTAACTTGACATCTGGATCTAATTTTCCTAACCCAGTAAAAGAGCTCCCTGCCTCCTAGGATTGAAAGAATAAAATTAGTTAATACAAATTAACTGCTTGAAAAGTGGCTGGCACGTACTGCTATTCAAGTGCTACCTAGCATCATCGTCAGTGGTGATCAGAGAAATATAACTGAGAAAAAAATACCGCTTTTCCCCATCAGATCAGTAAAAATTTTTAAACAGGTGATGGGGATTAAGGCGTGCACTTGTCATGCTGAGCACTGGGTGATGTATGGAATTCTTGAATCACTATATTGTACCCCTGAAACTAATATAACACTAACTAACTGGAATTAAAATAAAAACTTTTTAAAAATTTGCTACGAGGGTAGGTCTCAATGTTACATGTTCTTAGTACAATAAAATAATTTACTTGAAAAAGAAAAAAAGCAAAATACACATAAAAATGTACCCTATATTTTCTGGGCATATATTTTATGTAAAATATGAAAATGGGCTTGAATCACACATACCAAACTCATGATACCATTGCCTAGGTTGGGGTGTTGGGAATGACAAAGCTTTCTGGGACCAAGGATGATGGTTAAACTTTCACCACCTCTGTGATGCTTTAAATATTTCCGCCCCCCCAGGGGGAAAAAAGTGGCTGGCAGGGGGGAAAAAAGCTAGATGCAAATCCAATAAATATTAAGTTGATGAGTCTGGATGATGAAAATATGTGTGTGGCATTACATTATTCTTTGGTTTTTCTATTTTTAGAACTCAAAATTTTTTTAAATATAAGAAAAAACATTCTAAAGAGCAAAATTTTTAAATTAAGGCATTGCTAAGTTTGAGGGGAAATATTCATGTGTTATAGATGAGCCACAAACAGATGAAGTAATTTTTCTTAGTCACTTTAATAAGAGTGGCATTTCTCTAAAGTCTTCATTAATGATTGAATTTGGAGAATAAAATGAAACAGTAATGTTTGTTATACCCTTCAGCCCATCCATCCGCTGCTACAGTATGCCGCAAAAAACCCCTGGACGTTCACAACGTCATTGTTTTATTGTTAATAGTGAAACTGAAAAAATCTTGTTTGCTTGTAGGGACACAAAGACTGGAGCTCTCCCACTCTAACAGAGTTGCAAAAATTCAGATGGACTGTCTGCAGCCCAAGACATGGTTTGGCCCAGAGGATGCTCTTGCCGACACAATTGACTTCCTGGTCTCTGCACTGAGATAAAGCCATTCTCAAAGAAGGATGCCAAAAATAGGGAGTCTTAAAATACAAAGGAAACAACCACTGTTTTTTCCTGACATTGATCCTCTTGACGCGGGCCACCAGAAGATAAGTTATCCCCCCTTAAGAGAACATGTCCCAGAAAAAGAAAAAACATTGCAGCTACACCTGTGAGCCGTTTGATTTCAGGTTGGACATTCCCGAGGCTCAGGAACAGCTTTGTGACCACGGTCAAAAGCTCCTGAAGAGCTGGATCCAAACACCTCCATGACAGCTTTTAAGGTCTGTAATTTACAGCCAATAATTAAGCTTTTAATTGTTATCATTTTCCTGTGTATTTGCTTAGCAGTAAAAACTCTGCTTCTCTTTGTTTACCTACCTTCCTCAGCCTGGATGGGGGGCCAGCCAAAAACGAACAGGGGACTCAACCAGAGGAGGGGCAAATTTGTGATCAGGCCCACTGAATGTTTGTTCAAAGTCCCCTACACAAGGATGAACCAATGTTATGTTGGTTTGATGGCTTGTGTTTTGTCCAGGATTCTCTTCTTTCCTTTTGGCCGGAAGTTGCTTTTTGCACGTAGTCTTAGGAGAGAGGAAACCCGTCGTCTAGCACCTCCCTCCTAATTCTCTAAGGATTTGGTTTCTTACTCTCAGACAGCCAGTCTCATGCTCATTTTGGAAAATGTGAAAGTAGATGTCGGTGTCCAGAAGTGCTCTTCTTTGTCAAGTGCTCCCTACTTCTCCAGGGCCAGGCAAGCCCCTCGGTCCAGTCCTCCACATGGAGCTCGGTTCCACACCAATACCTGCGCGACTCATTTCTCCAAGCCCCCCGGTCTTGTGTCTGGGGTGGGGCGGGGGGGGCGGGTTGTGAAAGAAGGAAGAGAAGGAGAGAGAGAGGGAGGGGGGTATCACAGGGCATGGAGTCCCTGGAGGTGAAGGAGAGGAAGACAAGAGAAGCATGGGTTTGACTGTAAAACAAGAAACAAGAATTTCTAATGTGGCTAGAAACTCGCTCTGAAGGGAATCTCTGTGGGAAAGTCTGAAAATCTAAATTTTGAGTGGATTTTGAGGTGGTATTTTGGTAGGGGGAGAAATCTCATGCCTCATAGTCAAGCCTTACATATACTTGCCAAGCAGAAATGCAGACACCTGGCAAGGGTTACCAGAGGGATGTTCAGTGCAGGAGTGGCAGCATGAATAAATAGACTCTTCATTTTATGGCCTCAAGCTCAATCTCTGTACCACATGCCATTGACGTTACCTTCAACGTAAGCCAAAATTTGAAGCTCCTTGACAATGGGAAGTCACAATGTGGTGGAGGATCAAAAGCTGGGCTATTTGGTGTTTGGCATGAAGGAATAAACTAAAATGGCCAGTGACAGTGAGAGGGAGGCCCACAGAAAACCCTGAGGGGTATTTATGATGAGAAAGGGGGGTGGGCAGCAAAGCATAGATCTAACAGAATTCTTCAAAAGTGCCTGTCAATATCAATTCTAATCAGCCTTCCCGAATTCCATGAGTTGATTGTTGTAGTGACCGCATACACATATTATGTCATTTACAGTATGTGTGACTGGTCACCACATAGTATTTTAAAGTTATATATTCTTTAGAAATCTCCTTAAGGGGGTGCCTCAGTGGCTGAGTTAAGTGTCCAGCTCTTGATTTTGGCTCAGGTCAGGATCTCAGGGTCGTGAGATCGAGCCCCACATTGGGCTCCACACTGGGCAAGGAACCTGTTTAAGATTCTTTCTCGTGGGACGCCTGCACGGCTCAGTTGGTTAAGTGTCTGCCTTCGGCTCAGGTCATGATCCCAGTATCCTGGGATTGAGTCTCACATTGGGCTCTTTCCTCAGCGGGGAGCCTGCTTCCTCTGCCTGCTGCTCCCCCTGCTTGTGCTCTCTCCCTCTCTGACAAATAAATAAATAAAATCTTTAAAACAAAATTCTCTCTCACTCTTTCCCTCTCTCTCTGCCCTTCCTCCCCAGCTCACATACTCTCTCTCTCAAAGAAATGAAGAAAGAGATAGAAGAAAGAGAAAGAAAGAAAGAAAGAAAAAAGAAAGAAAGAAGGAAAGAGAGAAAGAAAGAAAGAAAAAAGAAAGAAAGAAGTAAAGAAAGAAAGAAAGAAAGAAAGAAAGAAAGAAAGAAAGAAAGAAAGAAAGGAAGGAAGGAAGGAAGGAAGGAAGAAAGAAAGAAAGAAAAAGAAAATCTCCTTAGAGATGGGGGAAATGGATCTGGAGGGGCAAATGGAAAATATGGAGGTTGTATCTGGGTCTCACTCTCTTCCCATTCTTGCCAGTGTTTCCCTTTGACACACCCAGCAAGTGCCTGTGAGCAAGAGGGCCCACTGATGCGTACATAGGGGTAGCTCCTGAGACATAGCGCAGGTGTTTCATAGCAGAAAATCCATCTAGGAGAGCAAAGAGAGATGAGTTCTTCATCCTGGGAGACCACCCCCGCCCCCAGTTAGTGGCCCTGGAGGCTGAAGGGATTGCTGACCCTGTGCCACAGAGAGAGGTGGCATCCCATGGCCTGAATGGTCTGCAGAACAAGCTCATTTTACCTCATGACACCACTTCCGGCCTGCACCGATGTCTGCAACTGTCATCAGAAGAGGGTGAAGGGCTCTTTTGGGTGTCTGAGGGGGCCACAGCTCTGCTGGGCCCATCCCACCTTGGAGCAACCCAAGGTCTGGAGCCCTGGGAGAGGACGGGGTCACCGTACTGAGAAACAGCCATGCACCATTTTTGTGCCTCTGAAAGTCATGACTCAAAAATCCCACCAAAGAGTCCACCAGAAGCTTATAAAAGTCTTGTCACAGTCTTATCCTCACATTTTAATCCAATAATCCTCTTAGACCTTAGACCTAACAGGCCCTTCTTGCTCTGGTGAGTTGGTGACATGTGAGGGTGTGCTTTTTAGTCATCTGCAAGTCTTGGTCAGACAAGAATTTCAGGTCCTGGTTGCCTGGACCACTTCCTAGCACCAGGGCTACTACACTATAAAAGCCTCAGTCCTAGGGGCCCAGCTTGTTGGGGCCTTCCCTCCCAGCCAGTTTCTCCCTCCGTCTTATACTATGAATTGCTGGATATCAGAGCTGAGAGGACCACACAAGCCTTCCCACCCAACATTCTCCTTTTCTGTGATGACTGGAGGCTGCAGAGTCGCACAGGATCGCATGGCCAGTCATGCTGGGGCAGTACTACACTGGTGAACTCCTAGCCAGAGAGTTTTTTTCTAGGTGGCATTCTCTGTAGCTTTTCTGAGGAAAATGTCCTTTGAGAAGAGCGGAAGCTACAGCCTTATTTTGAGACTTTGCTGTTTTGGAGGATGTCACAGGACTAACCTTACCGGAATATCTGTCACACTTCTTCCCTCCCCCTTACGTATCTCGGCCCTCCTCCTCTTCCTGGCTCCCTCATAACCCCCTCTTCTCCCATTTTTTGTCCCCACCACCTCTCCTTCTAGCTCAGCCTCTCCCCTTCTGGTTGTTTGCAAGAGATTTTGAAAGGGTGGCGGGCGGCGAGGAAAAAGCAAAAAACAGGCAAGACTGGGGAGTCAGGAGAGGGGGGAAGTACCTGGAGCTCCCCTCAAGCTGTCTTTGTGTTATTGCACTTTGAATAAATGACCTCATTTCCCAGGGAGTCTGTTTATGTGAATTTTTCATCGCACTCTATAACAAAGTCCTCCACATTCCAATGACTGGAAAGTGCATCCGGGTGCTCTCTCTTTAATTAAGCGCACTACTCTTGATCCACTTACAGCCTTGGAAAATTCTTTCGGAGTGACTGTCTCTTCTTCGTTGAACCCTGCTGGAAGAGTGGGCGGGAGGAAGATGGCAAGGGAAAGAAAATGCTAAACCGCAAGCTTGCGCCCTGCCTTGCGCTGCTCGGGGCCTGATCGGGCCACCCAGTGATGCCGCGCACCCCTGAGCTCAGCTCTCCTAAACTGACCTGTTGCCCTGCCTTGGTGTCCTATTACTCATTGCCTGAGGTCCTTGCTTTCACTGAATATGGCCTGTTCCCTAAAAGACTGGATTTTGACCTCTAATCTGCCCACAGATTGGTTGTGACAACCCCTGAATTCCTTTTAGCTCTGACATTCTCTGAATCAAAGTACATTTGTTAAGGGTGCTACGTGTGTGTGCACGTGCACACACACACGCACACACGCCAGGGCCTTCTTCATCAAAGGTGTATCTACCGTTGCATTTTTTATGTATGTATTTTATTTGTCTCACATACAGTGGCAATTCTGATAGTGCTCACCTCAAGCCAGATGGGCAGAATCTGTAGTGCTGATGAGTCACGAGTACATTTGAGCAGATAAAACCTCGCAGCGGGAACGTCGCCACACCACATCATGTAGCCGCCGCACCATACGTGGGCCAAGGTGGGCACAGTACTTCTTTCTGGAGACTAACTGATATTGATGGCTGCTTCTGATCAGTAAGAATGTGCAATTCAGCCAAAGGGCCATTCATATCCACAAGACAAGAAATTTATCTTTCTTATTTTCCCTAGGGTAACAGCAGCATGTCTATGGAGATTAGTCCTTGACATTTTTCTGAAGCTAGAACAAAATTGCTACCCGAGGGGCTACAAACCGATTCTGCTTTGAATGTAAAAGCTTGATTTTACATCAGGGCAGAGTGTTCCTTTTAAGGGAAAAGCTGCTTTATTGGACTATTAATAGTTCATTAATGCAGTTGTCCACAATTGACTAAATGCCAAAACTAGAGTTTCTAGGTTTATGGTGGTGAACAAAACAGAGTCCCTGCCATCTCTAAGCTTGCAGCATAGTGAAGTATAAATACAGTCAAGTAACCAAACATTTCATTGCTCTCAAGTACACAAACGGGGCACAAATGGGATCCATGATGGGTAATAATAGAAGTTCAATTTAGACAAAGCATTCATTATTCAGGGAAAGTGAAGACCTAAAGAATGAAAAAATGTCAGTTAGGCATGACGGGGGAAGAGAGGATGTACTGAGGAAGGGGAACAGTATGTGTAGGTGGTGGGGGGTGGGGGCTATGGAGAAGATTTTGCTTGTCTGAGGAAATGAAGGTGTGAAACATAGTGTATGAAGTAAAAGGTGAGGTAGAAGGACATGACGTTGGAGAGGTAGGCAGGGATTAGGTCATGTAGGTCTGTGTAAGCCATGGGAATGGGTTTACACTCTATTCAAAATGTATTGGAAACCACTGTACAATTTTATTTATTTTTTTTAAAGATTTATTTATTTATTTTGAGAGAGTGAGAATGAGAGAGAGAGAGAGAGAGAGAGAGAGAGAGAGAGTACATGAGAGTGGGGAAGGTTAGAAGGAGAAGCAGGCCCCTCGCCGAGCAGGGAGCCCGATGCGGGACTCGATCCCGGGACTCCAGGATCATGACCTGAGCCGAAGGCAGTTGCTTAACCAACTGAGCCACCCAGGCGCCCACCACTGTACAATTTTAAACAGAAGGGCAACAGTGTTCAGTTAATATCTGGCAAAGGACAACTGGCTGCTGGGAAGAAAAGTTCAGGGGAAGGCCAAGGTATCTGATGGAGGCCGGTGGGGAGGCAATTGCTAGGTCTGAGCAGGAGATGGTCACCTGACCAGTGGGATGACCGATAAACTGCTATGAGGTGCTTTGGCTCCTGAAGGGAAACATACGGTAGGAGTTACTGAGGCATTAGATTGGGGTGGGGGAGCGGGGGAGAGGTGAGGGAAAGAGGGAACTAAGAATGAGATGCAGATTTCTGGCATGACAAACTGAGTTCATGGAGTGTCATTCAGGAAAAGAGAAGCCTAAAGAAGAGCAGTCTGAAGAGAGCGTAGGGGTCGGTCAGAATTTCCATTTTGAGGTGTCTATGAGCCATTCTACATCTGGACTTAGCCTATGCCTGTTAATTGATGCTTGTTTCTGTGAATATGCATGCTGCTTGAGCACTCTGCAGAAGAGGCGGGGTTTGGGCCAGAAGGAATGCAGGAGAGCCAGCTCTTCATCTCAGTACACTCGCTGTTGAGATGCCCCAGTGTGATTTGGTGTTTTACACAAGATGTTAAATCTGATATTTGTGAAGTGCACCCTAGGCCCCAACTACACCCTGTGGATGAGTCGGGGGGAGGAGGAGGGTCACTAAAGGGAAGCACCAAGACCATTCAATGAGGAAAGAACCATCTTTTCAACAAATGATGCTAGGAAAACTGGATATCCACATGCAAAACAATGAGGTTGGATCCTTACCTTATACCACATACAAAAATTAACTCAGAATGAATCACACCTAAATGTAAGAGCTAAAAGCTATGAAATCTTAGAGGAAAACAGATTTATGACATTGGATTTAGCAATAATTTTTTGGATGCAATACCAAAAGTATAGGTAACAAAAGTGAAAGTAGATAAATTGAACTACATCAAAATTTAAAACTTCTGTGCATCAAAGGACACAATCAGCAGAGTTAAAAATAATGACTTACCAAATGGGAGAAAATATTTGCAAATCATATTTCAGATAAGGGGTTAATGTCCAGAATATATAAAGAACTTCTACAACTTAATAACAACAACAAAAAGCAACCCAACTTAAAAATGAGCAAGGAAGTTGAATAGACATTTTTCCAAAGAAGATATACACATGGCCAACAAACACATGAAAAGATATTCAACATCACTCAACATCAGGGAAATACAAATCAAAACCACAATGAGACATCACTTCACACTCATTAGAATGGCTACTAAACAAACACAAAAACAGAAAATAACAGAATCACAAGTGTTAGCAAGGATGTGGAAAATTTGGAACCCTTGCGCACTAATGGTGGAATGAAAAATGACGCAACTGTTATCAAAAACAGCATGGCAGCTTCTTGAAAAATGAAAAATGGAATTATCATATGATCTGGTAATTCCACTTCTGGGTATATACTCAAAAGTATTGAGAGCAGGGCCTCAAAAAGATATCTGTACACCTATATTCACAGCAGCATTACTTACAATAGCCAGAGGTGAAAGCAACCCAAGTATCTATCTATGGATAAATGGATAAACAAAATGTGGTGTATATGTACAACGGAATATTATTCAACCTTAAAAGAACAGAAATTCTGACACATGCCACACTTAACCTGGTGGACATTCTGCAAAGTGGAATAAGACAGTCACAAAAAGACAAATGCTGTATGATTCCATTTATCTGGAGTACCTAAGGTAGTCAAATTCATAGAGACAGAAAGTAGGATGGTGGTTGCCAGGGGCTTAGGGGGGGTGGGGAGTTTAACGAATGCAGGGTTTCAGTTTTGCAAGATTAAAAGATTTCTGGAGATTGATTGCACAACAATGTGAATGTAGTTCACAACACTGAACTGTACATTTAAAAATGGTTAAGATGGTAAATTTTATGATATATGTATTTTACCACAATAAAAAAAATAAAGCAATAAGACATTTTTAGAATTAAAAAAGCTGAGAGATTTTATTTCTAGCATAATTCCACCATAAAAATACTGAAGGAATTTCTTCAGGCTAAAGGGAAATGCCATCAGAATGCAACTTGGATTCACATGAAGAAATAAAGAGCACAAGAAATGGTAACTTTGCTATAACTATTTTTTTCTTTTCTTAATTTCTTTAAGAGATAACTGAACTATTTAGCACAAAAATAATAAAGCATACTGTGGGCTTTATAAAGAAGTAAAATGTAAAACAACAAAACAATAAAAAATGGGAGTAAATGGAAGTTATACTGTTTTAAGGCTCTTACATATGAGGTAGTATAATATTGATTCAGGGGTAGATTGTATTTAAATAAGCATAGTGAGGAGTGCCTGGGTGGCTCAGTCAGTTAAGCATCTACCTTCAAATCAAGTCATGATCCCAGGGTCCTGGGATTGAGCCCCACATCAGGCTCTCTGCTCAGCAGGGAGCCTGATTCTCCCTTTCCCACAGCCTGCCACTCCCTTGCTTGTGCTCACTCTCTCTCTCTCTCTCTCTCTCTCTCTCTGTCAAATAAATAAATAAAATCTTTAAAAAAATAAAATAAAATAAATAAGCACAGTGAAATTTTCAAAGCAATGACTAAAAGAGTAAAACAAATAGGTACAGGTGATGTGCCAATGGATGAAAAAAAGTGCAATACTACAGAATATACAATTAATTCAAAAGAAGGCAGGAAAATAAGAAAACAACAAATAAGGCTTTGTGATAAAAAAAAACAATAGCAAAATGGCAGTCTTAAATATGGGACATTTCATAATAATAAAAGTATCAATTCATCAAGAAGAGATAACAGTGTTGAATATATATGCAGCTATTAATAGAGCTTCAAAATACATAAAGCAAAAAGTGACAGAAGCAAAAAGAGAAATAGACTAATCCAGAAGTACAGTTCAATATTTTAATATTCCTCCCTCAATAGTCGATAGAGCATGTGCACATAACTCTCAATCAATTTGGCCTAATTGACATTTATGGAATATTCATGTTCTTGCAAATGCATGTGGAACATTCTCTAATATGGACTCTATGCTGGGCTGTTAAAAAGTCTGTAAATTTGAAATAAAGTATATGAAGTATGTTTTCTGAACATAATGAAATTAAGTTAGAAATCAATAAAAAGATATCTAGAGGATCTCTAAATATTTGAAAATTAAAATGTGAGCTGTAGCTAAAGCAGTGAAATAGAAAATAGAGAAACAACAGAGAAATTTAATTAAACAAAAAGATGGCTCTTTAAAAAGATCAATAAAATTGATACACTCACGCTGGATTGATCAAGGAACGAGATCAATTCATTCATCAATTCCATTAACAGGAAGTGTAGAGAAAAACTACTACAGGCATTACAGACATTAAAAGGAAATAAGATAATTATATATACAAATATATATATATTAACTATATAATATATTATATAATTATATTATAAACAAGTTTAGTCCAAAAATTCTACAACCTAGATAAAATGGACAAATTCCTTCAAGTAGACAAATTATCAATACTGATTCATGTAAAAATAAAAAACCTGACTAGCCCTACATCAGTAAAATAAATTGATTTTATATTTAACCTTCTCACAAAGAAAACTCTAGATCTTGATCCTAACAATATATAAGGAAGAACGTAGTATGTCTATGTCACAAGTTTTTTCCAGAAAATGGAAAAGTATTAAACACTTCCAAACTCATTTTATGAGTGTAGTATCATCATGGTATAAAAACTAGACAAAAATATAACAATGAAAGAAAACTACAGACATATATTCCTTATGATCATAAATACAAAAATTTTTAACCCAATATTAGCATATCAATTCCCAGAAATATATGAGAAGAATAATATATCATGACTAAAGGGGGTTTATTCCAGGCATGTAAGATTGGCTTAACATTTAAAAACCTATCCATGTAAGGTAGCATAGTAACAGAATAAGGGAGAAAAACCATATGATCATATTAATAGATATAGCAAAATTACTTAAGAAAATTCAATGCCTAGTCACAATAAAAATTAAACAAACTAAAAATAGAAACTTCATCATTCTGATATGAGGAAAAGCATACAATTACCCCATCAAACTTAATGATAGGAGCCTGAATACTTTCCTCCTATGACTGAGAACAAAGCCAAATGTCTACTCTCACAATTTCTATTTAACAGTGTGCTGAATACCCTTGCCACTGCAATAAGGAAAGAAAAAAAAATCAATCAGATTGAAAAGAAAAATTTTAAACCTTTCTTCACAGATGTTGTCAATATGTAATAGAAAATTCTATGAAACTTATTAAAAATACCAGAACTAATAAGAGAATTTAGAAAGGCCACAAGATATTTAGTTAGTACACAAAACATAGTTTTGGTCCTATATTCTAGCAGCAAGCAAAACTTTAAAAACAATACCATTTATTTTGGCATCAAAAAAATAAAATACTTCAGGATAAATTTAACAAATATATGAACAAGACCTGCACACTGTAAACCACAGTGCATTGCAGAGAGAAAAATTTAAAGATCTAGTAAGTCGATAAACATATTCATGGCTTGAAAGTCTTGATTTACAGATTTAACATTACTCCTATCAAAATTTCTGGTAGAGTTTTTTGTAGAACTTGGCAAACTTAATCTAAAATTTATATGAAAATGCAAAGGACCTGGAATTGATCCTTGAATATTGACCTACTTCTTGTTTCAAAAAACATTTTTGAAAACTAACACCAAAGGTAGAGAATTTACAATAATGGATTTTCAAGACTTACGTTAAAGCTACAGTAATCAAAAACATATACTAGCTCTGGCATAAGGATAGACAAACAGGTTAATGTAATACAAGAGAGTCCAAAAATATTATACACACATATATAGTCAGTTGATTTTGACAATGGTACTGAAGGAATTTAATAAGGAAAGGTTAATCTTTTAAGCAAATGGTGTTGAAAAACCTGGCTATATTCATATAGGGAGAAAAAATAAATCTTGACTTATATTTCATATCATGCACAAAAACCAATTTGAAATGGATTATAGAGCAAAATGTAAGACCTAAAACTTTCTTTAAATTCTAGGAAAAAATCATGTGTTAAGCCAAAATTTCTTAGCTAGGATGCAAAAATTTAAAACATAAAAGAAAAAAAGAATGGTAAATTAGACATAAGCTAGAATTTAAAACTTTTCCCTTTCTAAATGCATGATTAAGAAGATAAAAATCCAAGACACAGGCTGGGGAAAACATACTGCAAAACATGTATCTGATGAAGGACTTGTATTCAGAACATGTAAATGACTCTTACAACTCAACAATAAGAAGATAACCTACTTTTTTTAATGGACAGAAGATTTGAGTAACACTTCACAGAAGAAGATGTACAAATGGAAAATAAGCACATGAAAAGATAAATATCATTGGAAGAAGACATAAAAATTAAAACCACAATGAGATACTAATATATATCTGATAGAATGGCTAAAATTAAAAAGACTGACAATATGAAGTGTTGACAAAAATAGGGAAGAACTGGAACCCTCATACATTGCTGATGAGATGCAAATGATACAATCACTTTTGAAAACAGTTTGGTTTTCTTATAAAGTTTGGATTTCTTATAAAGTTAAATATACACTTAACATTATATTATAAATTGTATAATTAGGCATTTACTCAAGAAAAATGAACAACTTATGTCTACAACAACATGGGTACATGAATATTGATAGACGCCTTATTCATAATTGCCAAAAAGTAGAAGCAACCCCAATGTCTATCAATAATGAGTAAGTAAACAAAATGTGGTCTATTCACATACTGGAATAATATTAAGCAATAAGAAGCAACAGAGTATTGATAAATGCAACAACTTGCATTAATCTCAAAAGCATTATGGTGAACAAAAGAAGCCAGCCACAAACTGATATATACCATTTGTTTTCTTTTTATGAAATCCTTGGACAAGCAAAATTAATTTATAGAGACAATAAGCTGATCAGTGGTTGCTTAGTACCAAAAATGGGGAGCATTCACTGCAAGGGAGCAACAATTTTGGGGTGATGGAAATGTTCCACAGCTTGATTGGATAGTGGCTACACAGATATACACATAGAACCTAAAATAGGTGCATTTTATGGGAGGTAAATTGTACCTCAATAAGGTGGAATTAAAAAGAAGAAAAAAAATTGAGGTATTTGCTACACACCTACTCAAATGTCTATAACTAAAAACACTGACAATACTGTTACCAAGTATGGGAACAACTCTCATCCACGCTCATCCACTGCTGATGAGTGTGTAAACTGGTAAAATCATTCTAGAAAACTCTTTGGCACTCATCATATGAGTAACCTTTGACACACCGAAATTCCTTTTCCAAGTATATACCCAACAGAAATGTGTACATGCATGCACCAAAAGAATGCTCATGGTAGCAACAGCTAAAAACTGGAAACAATGTGATTTACCAGAAATAGCAGAATGACTAGTGGTATATTATATGATGGAATACTAGACAGCAATGAAAATGAACGAACTGCTCCTATACGCAGGAAACAGGAGCGAATCTCACAAACTTTATACTGAGGGAAATAAGGCAGATACAAAAGTCTGCATACTGTATGATTCCATTTATATAAAACATTAAATGTGTAAAATTAACCCAGGACGTTGGAAATCAGAATAGCATTTTTCTTTGAAGAAGAGGGAAGGGGTCACAGCTGGAAGGGGGCAGGAAAGGAGCTTCTGGGAAGCTGTTAAGATTTCTGAGAGATATTTTTGGATTAAAAACATTTGAGTAATGTAGGGATCTGAAGGGGTACGTGCACCCCGATGTTTATAGCAGCAATGTCCACAATAGCCAAACTGTGGAAAGAGCCAAGATATCCATCGACAGATGAATGGATAAAGAAGATGTGGTATATATATACAATGGAATATTATGCAGCCATCAAAAGGAATGAAATCTTGCCATTTGCAATGAAGTGGATAGAACTGGAGAGTGTTATGCTGAGCGAAATAAGTCAATCAGAGAAAGACATGTATCATATGACCTCACTGATATGAGGAATTCTTAATCTCAGGAAACAAACTGAGGGTTGCTGGAGTGGGGGTGGGGTGGGAGGGATGGGGTGGCTGGGTGATAGACATTGGGGAGGGTATGTGCTATGGTGAGCGCTGTGAATTGTGCAAGACTGTTGAGTCACAGATCTGTACCTCTGAAACAAATAATACATGTTTAAAAAAAGAAGAAGAAGAAGAAGATAGCAGGAGGAGAAGAATGAAGGGGGGAAATTGGAGGGGGAGATGAACCATGAGAGACTATGGACTCTGAAAAATAAACTGAGCGTTCTAGAGGAGAGGGGGGTGGGGGGATGGGTCAGCCTGGTGATGGGTATTAAAGAGGGCACGTTCTGCGTGGAGCACTGGGTGTTATACACAGATAATGAATCATGGAACACTACATCAAAAACTAATGATGTAATGTATGGTGATTAACATAACATAATAATAAAATAAATAAATAAATAAATAAATAAATAAAACATTTGAGTAGCCCCTATTCTAATTTATTTAAAGCCAGTGAAAGGGAAGAATTAATGCTATAGGAAATAAATGGTTAGAATGATGAAGCACTGTTTTAAAAAATTTCTGAAGGAGAGACTCATGAGAAAGCAAAGAGGGTGTATGTGGACGTGCTAATCTTTTATAAGAATGACTTTTTTCTCTCCAACTCTCAAAAAAAAAGATAATAATGGGACTCTACAAAAGGATGGAGGAAGCATGGGAAGTTTGGGGAACAAAGCTAAGGGAGTTTGTATCTGATAACAAAGCAAAGGCAAATGCCGAGAAGTTGTGAATCAGGCTTGGGATCTTAAGAAAAAAGTCATCAAAGTTGGCACATTCACCCCTGGAAACGTGAGGGGCTGCTGCTAGGGATAAATGAAAGGAAAACTGAGTCACATTGGGGGTTTAGCTAAATTTAGAAACTACATTCTTCTCGCTCTGCTAATTGGCACCATCATTCTCTTGGACACCCAGGCAGGAGAGCTGGAAGTTACTGGTTTAGGAAATGTTTTATTCCCCCCTCCCACAGTGTTCTCATATCTCGCACTCCTTCCCATTCAGCTTCCTGCAGTGCAGGCCCTACCAGAGACAACCTACACCACCAGCTTCCCAGTGGGGACTCTGTCTCCAGTCTCTCCTTTCCATACTTGTCTTCTTAGTAAGGTTCAAAAACCTTCCATGGCTCCTAGTGTTGGATGCCATTTAAACAAAAGAGCCTCATCAGCTAAGTCCACCTCACATTTCAGACCATAATGGAATCCAGAGCACATGGCACCTTCATGGACCAAAGACTCACTCAGCAGCTTTCTCATAACGCTGCCAAGCCTTCTCCCAGCCACATATAAACTGATAATAGCTGACATTGATGACCTATGATGTGTGACACATTGTTCTAAGCACCTGGCATATGTTGGCCTATTCAATTCTCAGAACAACCTCCGGGGAAAGTTCGGGTTTTCTCATTTGGTAGCAGGGAGAATAAGATACAGAGAGGCCAAGAAAATTGCCCCACTCAGAGTCAACGAGTGAGAGCGCAAGGATTCAAAGCCCAGGCAGCTGGGCTCCAAAACCATGCACTTAACCCCCACACTAAGAACAGGAACTTGCTTGCCTTATAACACCTGTGTCTGGATCTGCTTGTCCAAGTCACAGTCTGGGCTCTGTGATCCACCTTCCCTCAGCATGGCTCAAGAGAACATTGGTTTTCTCCGGTTCTGGAAGCTACATGCCATTTTGAAGCAAAACTCTCTCCTCCCCCAACTCTTTGTTGGGGTTTGACCCCCAGCCGCAGCCCTTGTCTGTGATGTTTCTCAGTGATGTATTCATGTTTCTGTCCTCCCTGCTCAACAGTGAGAAATGATTACTAATTTTTAAATTCTGATTACGAGTATTAGGAAGTTAAAAAAAAAAAAAAAAAGATTGTAAGGGAAAGCCCATCCTTGTAATGACTAAGTGGTTCCCTAAAAGATTATTTTCACTCTTCCCTGTACCTTGTAATTCGAGTTCCAACACAAAACTATCTTTATTTTATTAATATCTTAGCTTACCCTGTTCTGGTGGATTGAGTCTCATTTACAAAAAGACTTGTTCTTTTCTTCATTGCTTTTCTTAAGAAAGTCATGGTTGGAAAAAAAGAAATGTTTAGAGAGTTGGTTTTACCTGCCTCAGAAGTTTGTTTCCCCTTTCCAAACTCAATGGTTACCCCCTTTCCCCCCCGCCTAGAGATTTTTTTTTTACAGGATCTTTTTTAGCAAGCTAGAGGTCACAACCACCTTTGCTATCTGAGACACTTTCAAGATTCCATCATAGCTATAACACTTATCAGTTTGAATGTGTTTACCACGTCACATAAAGTCAAAGATAAATGCTGGTATTCTTCAGCCTCAAATCCTGCAGCCTTGGAAAGTTTCTCAGGCACACTCTGTCCCTCAAGACAGAGCGAAAGGGCCGGTTGTGAGGGGCGAGACACCCCTACCTTCCCACGCTTCGATGTGAAAGCCCTATCGTAAAAACATGGTACATTATCCTTAAAACAAATTTCTCTCTGACTTCAGTGACACTAAAAGGCAGGGCAAACAATGGCTCTGGCATAGTTCCAGGGTCTCTGGACACTGCTTCTTAACATAAAGTGAGTTCACAAAGGCTGGGGTTTCATTTCTGAGGATAGCAGATACTTTAAATACTGTGCACTTTTGTGTCCACACAGACAAAGTAAAGCAGTGAATTGGGGCAATTATCCTTGTAATTCAAGTGCGCCCGTTCCTCCCCGCATACATATTTTGGCTTCAATTATCTGAATGTTTCAAACAAAATGTATCTTTATTCCCCCCTTGGATAATTGTTTCATTTCTCTTTCTCGTGTATATAAATTCCAAGTATTCCCTAGTCCGTATCGACAGATGAGAGAAACGTGTGCACATAAATTATCTCAGAAGCAACGCTTCTCTTTTTTTCTAATGGAGGGCCATCGAGCACCTCCAATATGGTGCAACAGGCAAAAAAAAAAAAGGTTGCCTGTGAGGCTGGAGTCCCACCCAGGCAGGGCCACCCTGCTCCCCATCCTCTAGCGCCGAGGAGCAGAGAAGACAGGAGAGGCCCAGCCACCCGGCATCTGACAGAAGCTGTCATCCAGTAGACAGGAACGCAATTCACCTGTGGCCTGCGTGTTATCACCAGACGTGTTGACAGGCGTGGGGGCTGGGGAGGGAGGCAAAGTCTTCTATGCCAGCAGGTGAAAGGCTGGAAGCTTCCTTCCCCTCTGGCCCAACAGGAGTGAGAGACAGCTGCGGCACTGTTGACGGGCATGAGCCTTTCCAGGCATGGACAGGAAGTCCCTAGACCCTTTGTGGAGCCCTTCTCGGGGCTTCAGGGTGCCGGTGGGGGTAGGGGAGTGGGGGGGGGCGGGTGGGGGGAGGGTTCTCACAGGATGGGATTCGAAATCGTTGTCCTCAGTGTGTTAAGAGTGAACGCATTATGGGATTAGCTGGCCACCCCGGGACCGGGATGAATCGCCCATCCCAATGCGCTCACATTAGTTGAAGGGAAAAAGTTTCTGTGCTTTGGCAAGGTGAACCGAGCCGTCCTTTTTTATTGTTGTCTGTCCTTTGAACTAGGCTATGAAAGGAATGTGTCGCTTTCTTTCGAAACTATGTAGACAGAGATGAGGACTTTGTTTCGGGAACCCCTTAATGGAGTATAATTGAGTGAAGAAAAACAACCCACATGTTTAAACTCCCTAGGAAGTTCATCCTCCAATTATACACCAGAATCTCTGAAAATGACTGATTTTTGGTGTTCTCAAACACAGGACAAACAGGGAAGTGCAACTCTGAAAGACCTCGCATAACTGAAGGAGAAAGCTGTATGGTTTCCATTGTACCTCGGCTACCGTTCCAAGGTTTCAGACTACAAGAGATTCTAAAACAGTCTTGGTTCCCTTGGTGTTAACTGGATAGCTTGTTGATTCCAAATGACTGCAAAGTGAGCAAGCGTGGGTGTATCCTGCTCGGAAGTTGATTTCTTTGTAACCAGCTGGTAATGAGAACAAGATGCCCCATTTCTGGAAAGGGGAACTCTACAGGGCCATACAAACCAAGAGATGTCAAGAGGCTGGATTCATGAGAGCTGTGAAGAATGAGGTGACTGGTGGGAGCTGTTTAAGATAAATGGCCCAGATAAGAAGTCTGTTACCAAGTTCTGGGAATTGTCAGCAACCCATGTGGCCATGGATATGAAAGAAAAATTATTTCATGATGCTAAGGTTTTTGTTTTCTGGTCATAAATCTGTATTTTTATGTCACTTTACCTTAAAAGGAACACTTAGTTATATGGGATATTTTACCATAATTTATTATTGCTTTGGGTCACAAACAGCAGAAGGGAGCCAGAAATACAAGGCCCTGAAGGGAATGAACCTTGTGTAGAGCTTGAGTGGTTCAGTTGGGTGGTCAGTGGTGTGAGCCACCTGCTGAAGGTCTGCAGCCATTCCTCCTTTCCTCCGTGGATGTGTTTAGGGATCCCCAAAACTCGCTTGCTGAAGCTTAATCCCCGTGTACCATTCAGCCTCTGTCATTTTCCCACTAAAACCTTCAAGCCTATAACCATCCATTTGGTCCCCTCTTCAACCCCTGAAATTTCCACCTCCACCATCCAGATGGAACCACACCTTTCAAAGTCTTCCATGACCTCCCTCTCTTTCTTGCTCCTCCTCTACTTCTTCCTCCTCCTTTCTCTCTATGTCCCCACAACCCCCACCCTGCTCTCTCCCCGACCCTCTCTCCCCAGTTCAAATGCAGGGCACGGGTCAGTGTATCCTTCTCCTTAGCCCTTTGATCTTGGACACTTTTGACCACTAGATCCTTTTAAAAATAATTCCTTTGACTTCCAAGGTCTCAGCAATTCTCTGTCTGATCCTGTGTCACCTTGGCATTTCCCTTCTTCCTCCCGCCCCCTTACCTGTGGGTGCCTTCAAGTCTCTACCATGTAGACACTCATTCCTCCCCCCATATTCTTCCCAAGACCTTTCATTCCCTCTCTAGCTCCACTGAAATCCTCATCTCCAGGATTAATCCCTTTCATGCCTGCTACAGTCAGGCTGACCCACTCAACTGGTATCGGGAACCTGTCTTATGTGTCCAACTGACTACAAGATAGCTCTCGCTGTTTTTCCTGATGGCACGGGCAGCCCAAAATGTCCAAACCCAGCATCTTCCCTCCTAAAACTACCTCCGCTTCTCAATGGCCCCATTTCCGGTACCGCTCTTCCTGCTTCCTGTCTTTGAAGCTAAAAACCCTGACATGTGATTCTTTCCTGTTCCTCAGTCTGCATATCCAAGCTGTCACGTTTCTGACTTCAAGAGGTCTCTGTGTACTGCCTTTCCTTGCTCCCTCTCCTTAGCTACCATTTCTCTTGGTTTCTTTCCTCTTTGACAATTATTTCTACGGGTCCTGTACCAGTGGATCTTCTGCTACTTCGTCCCTGCACCAGGCTGGCCTTTGATCCTCCATATCTGTCCCTCTGCCCATCACTGCAGTAAGCCCGAGCAGCTACTATACCCTCTGCATGGAAACTCACAAGTCCCCCTGCAGGCTGTGGCCACGATGGCCTGTATTTGAACCGTAATTGTAACACAGACCATTTACTGCCCATCCTTAAGAACTGGATTTTTCTTTTTCAATATCTCTGACACTTGCCTCTTCCTTCCCATTCCCCCCCCCACCACCACCACCACCTGAGTGCAGACCCGCTCCCATGGTCACCTGGACAGGGCCAAAAGCTCCCCAACTAGTCCTCATTCCAAATCCCCTTTTCTATCCATTCTCATCACCGTCTTCTTCCTCAGCATCATCCTTGCTATGGTGCTCTGCATCCCAGTTTACTGAAGGCTTTCATATATATATTCCTAGCATGTCATCTCCATAATAACCTTTTGCAGTGCAGAGAGGAGAGGAGCAGATGAAGAAACTGAAGCTTAGGATGGTTCAGTGGTGGTCCAAGATTTCAGGGCTGGGTGACTGGTGGAAGCAGGACCCACATCCCTCAAGTCCCAGGATCTGAGCCCTGTGTTCACTTACAGCGCTCAGAAGCTAAACAACAATCATCACTTTTCTGCTTAAGTCTTCCAATATCTCCTCACTGTCTACAAAATAGGGTCTAATGGCATTAGTCTGGCTCTCAAGGTGGAAACCCCATAGCCTGGTTCCAGATCACTTCCCCAGGATTATTTCTTAAAGAAATTAATTCCTTCTGCAATTCCTTATCTATAAACCAAACTCCAGGCAAAGGTGCCCCCTGCAACTCAGAGCTCATCTCACAACTTTAGCCTATTGTATAGTCCTTTCCCCTCTCAGCAGCTAGTGTCATCGTTTAGAAATGTGAGACCATGTCACTGCTCCCTGTCACACGCAGGATAAAATACCCAGCCGTTCCTGTTGCTCACACATGTCATGTGGTCCGCTCCCAACACTCTCTCTGGCCCCCGGGTCCTGTCATTCACCTCCTCTGACGCGTGCCCGGTTGGTTCACCTGGGCTCCTCAGACCTGCCCAGTATGATCTCTCCGCAGGCCCTTGGTACCTGCTGCTCCCCTTCATGTGGTGCTTCAGCCTCTGAAAGCCACTCTCACGTCCATCCGGTTTCTGTTTGTCAGAAGGACTTTCCCCACCACCTTCCCCTGTCACTCTCTGCCCTGTTATCTGACCCTAGTTTTCTTTTCAGTGCCTAACACCACCTGATACGTTAGTCTTATTTGTTGAGTGTCTTTCTCCTGCCCCTGGAATGTGAGCTCGGTGAGAGTGGAGACTTCGTGTGTCTACTTTATTCCTGCATCCCCAAATCCAGAACCATGCCGGCTGCACGGTAAATGAACATTTGCCAGACGAATCAATCAATCAGTGGAAATGAGGCTGCTTGTCATTGACTGTCTCTGCGTTTTCTCTTGCGCTGCTCTTTCTGCCTAGAATTCATGGAGTGTCCACTTTGCACCGGGGCCTCACAAAGGGATCAGTGCCATGCCTCAGTCCCTCAACCCCCAATTCACCTCCCTTGCCTGCAGGTGCGCTCACTATCCTCTGTGCTCCAACAGCAGTGTCTTTGTGTCCCTTTCGTAACCTCCATTGCCTCCTACCTGTGGTGTGGATAGTTGTGACGTATCCCAGCTGAGGGATGAGACCAACTGCCCCAGGGGCAGAGACCCCCTTGTATCTGTTACGGCACCCGGTACACATCTCAACACATAGTAATTATTTAAGTAGAGTAGTATTTTTAAATATATTGTAAGAGCATGACTGCATTTGTAATTAAATGCATACGTAGGAAAGTAAATACAATGAAAGAATAGGATGGATACAGGAGCATAAGTAACTAAGGAAAGAGAAATATGGAGGAAAACCCAAGAGAAGCATAGATTTCTCCTCTTTCCAAAAAGTGCGCCCCTTTCTTTGGGTTAACCCCTTTCCTTGGGAAAATGCCCCGGGCAACATGACTGGTTAATTTCAGATGACCTCGACTTCCATTTGTTCGTGAAAGTCCGCGGCCGGCCGCGGGGGGAGGCGGGAAAGCCGAGCTCGGGTCAGAGAGCCCCCAGGCCTCCGTGCGAGGGGCCCGCTCCGCGGTCCTCGGTCCACGGTCGTCCGCGCTCTTCCCCACTGACCCGCTGACGGTGTGCGCCCTAACTCGTGTGCCGCCAGAAAGTCCAGTGACCCTCGGCCAGCGGGGCTCACAGGTGCCTTTCCCAGCGTCCTCGGGCTGCGCGCTGAGCCGGAGCGGGGACCGGTGGTCCGCGGGGGCGGCGGGCAGCGGCGGGGCCAGGGCAGAGGCCCAGGACGGCCCGAGCCCCCGGCTGCAGTCTGGCGTGTTGCTCCGCCGCGAGAACTCAGAAGCAGGACGCGGGAGCGGAGGGCAGGCCTCTCGGCCCAGGGCGGCAGCGCGGTGGCCGGTTTGCCCGGCCAGGCGTAGGGCAAGTCTGGGGAGAGCACGGCCAGCGCCCCCCGCCGCCCCTCTCCAGCTCAGCCTGTCGGGGGAGGGGCTGTGCTGACTTGGTCCCCTGCTGGCCCAGCGTCAGCGGCCCTCGGGATTCACCTCCCAGCTCCCGGGTACCCCTCCGCTGTCCACCTCTGTCCTCCGCGCCTCCCACGGGCAGTTTGGGACAGGCACTACATGCAACGTCTACGAAAATTCAAGTCTTCGAGGAGAGTCAGGTACCCCCTGTACCCCAAGGTTCCCATCTGTAAAATGGGTAAGAGAATGCTTATCTGATCTGTGCCTCAAATAAAATGCTTATGAAACATTTCCTGGTAAACTGTTATTCTTACCATACTGACGTTCGCTTCCTTCAGCCTCCCTTTAGAATATAAAAATATTAGTTACGTAAAATTGAAAGGCGGTCACAGGGATTTTATTTCAAACCACCTCTGGTGGGTGCGGGAAATGGGGCTTGCTAAGCAGATCTGAGCCCCGAGGGTGACTTTGACAACAGCAGAGTTGCAGGCTGCCCCTGTGGTGTGATTCTAAGGGCTGGCAGGAATCATTCCGGACCAGCTTTATACCTCCCACCCCAAAACTCACTCTCTCTGGCCAGTACCTGATGCCTAAAACGCCGCCATCACTTAAGCCAAGGCAAGAGTTCAAGGTTAAAATGAGAACCTAGGTTAAGTCATTGGCATGACTGAACTCTAGCTCTTTTCTCACCAAGGGGGGTAGCTTTCCAGAGAAGGACACAGATGAAAAACAACTGTTCGTGCGTTTCACAGAGAAGAGGGCGTTGTTTTAAAAATGTTTGTGAAGAAAAAGCAAAGAGGCTATTAGACACTGCTTTTGTCCTCAAAGAATTTGTACAACTTTGAGATGGTATATAAATGCTGGTACCCTAACTCCAGAATCAGAGTTCTGTCTGGAAACAGAACGGGGGGGCCCGGGAGGAGTATTTTACCTCATAGGCCAAGTAGACAGCAGAGAGTCCTAGACATTCCGGGGGGTGGGAGGAGGGGATTTGGGGTCAGCCCAAAGATAGGAAAAAGCACCCCCACGTCAGGAAGAATGATCTTTCATGCCATCCCTGTCGATGGCTGAATTTGGCCTGATCATACTAGATCGGTAAGAAGTAGGAGACATGATCTCATATTTATTGTGTCCTGCTCAAATAAGCCAGCTACCTTGATTGAATACTTACTCTGTGCCAAGTGCTATCTTAACCACTTTACATTTAAGCCTTTGCAACAATTGCATGAGGAGGGTCTACTTACTGTCCCCATTTCGCAGATAAGGAAACTGAAGCCCAGAGTTGTTAAATTAGCTGCCACAGGGCCCCCAGGCCTTAGGAGACAGAACTAGGATTTGAACCCAGGCACTTGGACTTTAAAATCCACTCTCTTAGCCGGATACCTGACTAGCTTGAGCAAGGGAATTGACACAAGGCCAATGGAAGGTTTTCCTTCTCTTGGGACACTGACCCAGCCAGAAGTACACCCTTCTCCTCGCTGCTCCCACCTGCCGCCTTCCGGGGGCACAGCATAGCTTCAACTCCTTTCTCTTTCGGTCTTACAAAGGCTATGTTTTCAAGAGTGCCCACAGCAAGAAGCTGGTCAGAGAGGGCTGGATTCTCCATCTTACCTCCGCCCAGATGTAGGGGCCAGTCCTCCACTGTGGCCAGAGCTGAGCCCCCACCACCCTTCCAGGGAGGAGGGCGGAGTGAGGACTCAGAGCACCCTAGGTAACAACTGTTTCTCCTCAGGCACGCCCACACACATAGGCACACACACACACACGCACAGGTGCACACACACACGCACGCATGCAGGCGCATGGGCATGCACGCACGCATGCAGGCACATGGGCATGCACACACACAGGCGCACACACGCACGCACGCATGTAGGAGCATGGGCATGCACACACACACACACGCAGGCACGTGGGCATGTACACACACGCATGCATGCAGGCGCATGGGCATGCACACACACAGGCACGCACACACACGCATGCACGCATGCAGGCGCATGGGCATGCACACACACACAGGCGCACACACGCACACATGCAGGTGCATGGGCATGCACACACACATGCATGCATGCAAGCAGGCACATGGGCATGCACACACACACGCACGCAGGCAGGCACATGGGCATGCACACACACATGCACGCATGCAGGCGCATGGGCATGCGCACACACACAGGTGCACACACACACGCATGCAGGCGCATGGGCATGCACACACACAGATGCACACACGCACGCATGCAGGCACATGGGCATGCACACGCACGCATGCAGGCACATGGGCATGCACACACACAGGCGCGCGTCACAGGCGCACACACGCACGCACGCATGTAGGAGCATGGGCATGCACACACACACGCATGCAGGCACGTGGGCATGCACACATGCATGCATGCAGGCGCATGGGCATGCACACGCACCATGCAGGCACATGGGCATGCACACACACAGGCGCACACACGCACGCATGCATGTAAGAGCATGGGCATGCACACACACACACACACACACACACACACAGGCACATGCACAAAACATGGACACGGAGCAGGGACCTTGGTGCATTTAACCCTCTTCCAGGGATCACACAGAAAAGTTACTGATTGCTGCGTCTGAGACTGAATTGCTTCCCTCCGTGTATTTTCACCTTGCCCTCTTCCCTCCTCCACTGCAAAGGGGGGCTCCCCTCAGGCATTACACCCAGGCCTGTTGGGTCTGCACAGAATGAGCCTTCCGCTCAGTTCTGAGACATGGGGTTTGCAAAGAAGAGGTCAGGCTCATGTATTTCAAGAATGGCTCAAAAGGATGGAGAGTGAGTTCGGGAGCTTGGGGTCTGCTGTCCTTACCCATCAATGTTGGTAATTATCTGAATCTCTAAACAATGAGCTCCAAAAGAATAGGGACAATTCCTTGACTATGTTTATTTCTCCAAATCCTAGGATTTGGACCTGGCATATGGGAAGGAAGGAGAAACGGAATGTGTAACTCAAACACCACCCTGCCTTCATGGGGCACACACTCTCTCTGTATTTCTCTGTAGATATAAGGAAAGTTCAAACGATGACAGGGGTAAGAAGAGAAAGAAATGACACCTGGTTGGGCAGATTGGGAAAGACTGGATGAAGACTCCGACCTTGGAGAGGGACCTTGAAGGACAAGTAGGATTTCAGTAGGAAAAGAGGCATGAACAAGGCATGCTTCAGGAAAGCGTGGGAATATTCAGGAAACAGGAGGTGGTTTCCTTTGGCCGGAGCACAAGGTACATATAAAAGAGCAGTAGGGGCCAGAGTGAGGGCGGTGTTTGGACCAGGCTGACAAGGATGTGAGCACCCCCAGCAGCATTGGGCTGGATGGCGCAGCAGGAAGGCCAAGGTGAAAGGGCCTGGCTGCCTTCCATGTTGTCCCACCTCCATTTCTCCACTGGTTCCAAGAATCGGTTCCTCTGCGTTGAGTGAACGGAGGGACTTTCCTGGCCTCCTGTCTATGCTTGTAACTAGACTTCGCAGAGCCTGCAACAATGGCTTTCTGTTTAGAACCAGAAATCAGGCTTTGGGACGTCATTTTCCATAGGTGGGGAAGGGAATAGATTGTTACTGACTTGTGGAAAGACTATCTGGAGGATGTAACAATTCTACCAAACTCCAATAGACTGCTTTCTTTATTAATAACGATTAATAGCACAAGCCTTTGGTCAAAAGCATATCTTCAACTTCCCACATTTGAATTATTCAACTGGACTCCTAAGTGGGGAGAGCTGAAGTGCAAGAATAGTTGGCATTTGGGGGCGCCTGGGTGGCTCAGTTGGTTAAGCGTCAGCCTTCAGCTCAGGTCATGATCCCAGGGTCCTGGGATCGAGCCCCACATCGGGCTCCCTGCTCAGCGGGGAGTCTGCTTCTCCCTCTGCCTCTGTCTGCAGCTCTACCTCCTTGTGCTCTCTCTCTCTCTCTCTCTCTGTCAAATAAATACAAAAAATCTTAAAAAAAAAAAAAGAATAGTTGGCAAGCCTGTACAGGATTCTAGAAATAAGGCAAATGAGTAAAACATATTCTCCATGTAAAATGTTACAAGGCTGATGAGGCTACAATCCTGTAGGACCAACCTCTGCTCCATCCTCTCACCCATGCCTCTACTGAGCTGACCGTTAGGAACATGCTGTTGTCTCTGTCTCCACTACTTTTCCCTGTGTATTTGCATATTTAGAAAATTTATACTCATGTTTGGTGTTCATGTACCTAAATGTATTGTTTATGTGGTTTCAAAATTAATTTTGAAAAAGCTGGATGCAGGTCAACAGAACACGGTACTTGCTGCAGTGGAAATTTATTTTCGATAAATAGGGCATTTGTTCACTTACACTTGGATTTTCCTTTCATGCTCAGGAAGATGTGGAAGCATAAAGTTGATACTGTGTGTTCCTGCTTGGGTTTCTTACCCCTTTCTGGAAATCTCCGCCCTATGTCCCACCTCACACAGTCATTAGCACACCTAATAAGCATAAGCAGAAGAAGAAACCCACAGATGGATGGGACTGTCACCCATTCTGCTCACACAGAGCTGAAGAAACCCCCCACCTGCTGGAAGAATACTGGCATCTGGGGGCTCCTGATACATACACCCCCCCATTTCAATAGGGAAAACCTGTCTCAGCCTAAAGGTGGGGAGTTCATCTCCTTCGCTTGCTTAGATCTCTGGTTTGATAGCGATATTGTGCAAGTTCTCTTGCTTTCTTTTTATTTGAAATCTGTTCTTCTACCAGGAGACACAGGGTTCAAATCCTTGCAGATAAAGGCCTTCCATCGGGAAAAACAAGAGACTTAGATAACTCATAGACTGGAAATGTTTAGGCGAATTACTAATAAAATGAACAATAAAGATTTCTTCACTTGGAAGTACACATTTTGGGCACTTTTGAGTTCATTTGCTTTTCCTGTCACCACTAAAAGTGTTAGCTCTCACAGCATAAAACTTGTAAAGTTAGAATGCATTTTCACATCACCCATTGGCAAGGATCAGCTCTCTCTCCGGATGAATTAACTACTGATCCTTATTCTGTTCTCCTAAAGTGACGTGGGTTATTTTGCCTATGATGATTTCATTAGGGGACGAGCTAAGGGCACATCATCCTCCCCTGACAATCTGTCTTCCTCTTTATCTCCATGTAGCACTCAGGTCCACGTTGGTTATTGTCAAATAATTATAAAAACTTCTGCTTTCATTGCAAAGGCCAATGACAAATTGCTTTGGGGTCAGGTTTTAAGAAGATGGTAAAATCCTCTAATCCTCTAATGGGCTTCAGGTGCATCTTTACCACCAGCCATGAGGCTCTCTTGAGGTCACTGAATGGATATTATCATAGTTTAGGGATATGGATAGGACAGGTGCACCTGATGTTTTTCTTCCACCCTGTCTTTTAAAGGATTTCCATTAGAATCTGGAAGTCTTGATGCTGAGATTTGCTAAGTGAAGGGAAAATGATTTTACCTTTCAAACGTCCTCAACAATTCTATTTCTGCTGTGACTTTATAATCCTCAAGAGCAATCGTCCCTATTGCCTCTCTTGTGCCATGAAGCCATGCATCTCTGCTTATCACCAAGCATGGTTCCCCGTCGGTATATAAATCATGCCTGATGACAGTACCGCAGTGGCAGCATCGGCTTTCGATGTCAGGCAGTCCTTTGCCTCCTACAGCTGCTTTCTTGCATGTGAGTGGGGATGCAGTACAGCGGATTTGGGAATCTGCGGTCCGATCTCTTACGGTAGCATTAGGAAGATAGGCATTAAAAGAGGGAGCATTGTGCTATGCTAACCTCATAAGTTACAATGTATCCATTACACTCAACTATAACTTTTGCCAAATTTTGAAATCTTCATATTAAAATGTTCAAGATTTATATTAAAATAGTCGTCTCCAGGGGCGCCTGGGTGGCTCAGTCGGTTAAAGCATCTGCCTTCAGCTCAGGTCATGATCCTGGGGTCCTGGGATTGAGCCCCGCATCGGGCTCCCTGCTCAGTGGGGAGTCTGCTTCTCCCTCTGCCACTCTCCCCAGTTTATGCTCTTTCTCTCTCTCTCAAATAAATAAATAACATCTTTGAAAAAAATAAAATAATAAAATAAAATAATTATCTCCAGGGGATCGCAAACCTGATGAGTGAAGGGAAGGGGTTTGGTATTCCCTTTATCATGCCTCAGAATGATAAGCACATCCAGGGGATGCCTCTGGAGCATCTTTGGACGGTCAGTGTTGCCATGTCTCGTGGAACACCATCCTCCCCCGCGGGATTCCACAGCTCCTTCCTGGGCAGAACACCACTCTGGTCCTCCACCCTAGCCTCCTGCCCACCTCGCCTCATGCCTGGCTAAAAGGAAGAATGAGCGAGCACCCTGTTCCCAGTAGCTGACCCTAAGTTCTGCCTGCTGGCCCCTCTGTGGCATCTACAGCCAGTGGTGACAGAGAATGTGGCGTCTCCACTTCCCAAAAGGCTGGGCGGGCCACATCCCATCAGGAGCTGAGTCTCAACCAAGCCCGGCCCTAAGGCTCGCCTGGGTTACATCGCATGTTCGTCTGATGTGGTTTCCTCTCCTGAAGAAAAGCCCTTTCAGTCAGCTCAGTCTGCCTGCAGAGCACGGCTTTCCTTCTCCCAGGAGGCTGTGACGCGCCATTACAGTGCGTACCATGCAGAGCGCAGAAGGCACGGGCATTACGGCATCGGGCGGGGCCAGACACCACCGCGCTCAAACCCGAGCCCGGCACCTTCTAGCTGGGTGGCCCTGGGAAAATTCCCAACCTCTCTAGTGCTCCACTTCTTTATCAGGGAAATGGAAGCAAGGACGATGTGCTATCTTTTTCATATGAAATAATACAAGCAATATAGCGATCTCTCAAAAAAACAGTAGCCAAATGAAATGTCTTTTTCCAACTCCCATGTTCTTTTACATATTCTGTAGCACACAGTATGTATTTTTGCCCTTTCCTTAATCACTAAAAAAATGCTAGACTACAGGATGTTAGAGGTCATGTCAGTCATCCAGACACTAAATGGACCTCAGTTAAATAGATTAACTGTATGTGTCCCATTGATGAAGAAAGCAACAAACTAAAAGAAAATAACCTATCGGAGATGCAGACATATTTTCAAGTGACTTCTATGATGAGGCCCAAGTGTCCGTTCAATCTCCCCTTGGCCCAGTCAACCCCGGCATTACACAGTTAGAATAAATTTTCAGAAAGGTAACTCTGAGCTAATACAAGATTGTATTAGGGAGAAAAGCATCCAGTCATTTTAAGACAACATTTTTAGGCATCAATATGCCTAGAGATTTTCTACATAATATATTACAAAAGAAAGGGAGTTCTGGTGACCTGAAAATTCAGTGAGTCCTGCTTCCTGAGGTTTCATTTTATCCAAACTTGACTGGAGTGGAGAACCTTTGTGAATCAGAAGATTTGGGGCTACGTGGGGCAGAACTAGCATACATCATGTTTCTCTTCTCTGTCCTCCAAGACTGTGCCATTAGTCATTATCTATGGCTTAAGCCTTGGAGTAGAGCACAGAAAATGCATCACCAGATAATATGCTCCACTCAAATCATGTTTTGTCATACTGTATCATTAACCCTAAAGATACTCCTATGAGGCAAACATTCATATGCAGAAATTATGAATTCCTTTTCATTGCTGGAGAAATGAGGGCCCATAAGCAGTTGAAAGGCCACTTGAAATTGCAACAGGAGCTAGTCTTCTCCAACTAATACCAGTATTTAGGTCTGTGGTTCCTCTACCACCTACCGCATTGTTTTTGAAGACTTGTGAAGAGCTACAGTACTGACCTCCCCCCCAAACCTGCATATGACTGATTTAGGGGAGAATGACCATTTCAGGGAGAGTGTGCTCTGTCTCCTGGGTGGAAGCACAGTAACCCATTCACTGTGCTGATCTCCAACTGACTAATAATGCAGCTGCTTAGATTTATGGCCAGTTGATGGATTTAAGGGCTCTTGGCTCTTTTGTTGAAATTCATATTAATAAAGAAGGGGGCTTTATAAAAACTTACTGTTGCATGGAGCGAATGCATGAAGCATCGCAGTGCAAGGATTATGATGTCTTCACAGCTAAAAAAGTAGGGGAGAACCATGCTTTCTTTCATCAGTTTCTGCAGTCTTAAAAGCAAATAGGCTTTGAGGGAATTTACCCATAAAATTTTCAGGATAAAGTAAACTCTGGCAATTATATATAAAATCCTGTTTTCCTCTTCACCATTGCCACCACCAAGAAGTTACTTTGACTGCCAAGACATATTTTCTTTTAAGATCAGACATAAACACCCCAAGGTTGAATTCTGGCAAGTTCTCTTCTTGTCCAAGTTCTTAATTTATGTCTATATGCAGCATACATCAGTTCTCAGCTACTTAAGAGAAACCAAATCCTGGTTATGTCATGCAGTAGCATAAAACTCTAAAAGAACTTTCCAAACTTGTAAGGCAGAGGACCCATTGCTCTTTTTTACAAAAAAATTAAAATTAAATAAAATAAATCTCATCTGGCATTAGGAGTTAACCAGTCTCTTAATGTACAAAACTGAATGTGAGATAAATCAGGAAAAGAGTATTCATATTTGTTGCATATCTGCTATGTTTCAGACACAGTGTCTGTCTTATTTTACTTATCAACAAAATAATGCTTCAAGGTATGATTTCACTCCCTCGTACAGATGAGGAAACTAAGACTGATACAGATTAAGTAACCATCTCATCAGGGTCATGTTGAGAGATTGCAGTAGACAGAATTCTGAAAATGTTCCTAGGATTCCATGCCTTAATCCCTGAAACCTGTAAATATAATGAGATATCATTCCCATGATTATATCATAGTGCTTAGTTGACCTTAAAATAAGAGATTATCCATGGACCTGACTTAATCACATAGAACCATAAGAGCGGAGAGATTTCTCTGCCTGCCACTGGGAAAAGAAGTTGGAGAGAGTCAAAGCATGAGGAGGCCTGAGGAACCACTGCTGGCTTGAAGATGGAGGATGGAGAGATGCCTCTAAAGGCTGAGAATGTCCCTTAGCTGACAGCCAGCAAGGAAACCAGGACCTCAGTCCTACAACCACAAGAAACTGACTTCTGCCAACAATCTCAATTGAGCCTGGAAGGCCCTTCGCCAAAACCTCAGATGAGAACATGGCTAGCCAACACCTTGCATGGGAGGTCTTTAGCAGAAGACCCAGTTGAGCCATGCTGGATTTCTGACCTTAGGAAATTATGCAACAATAAATGGGAATTGTTTTAATTTGCTAAATTTATGAAACTCTATTATGCAGCAATAAAAAACTAATACAGCAATTAAGTAGAGGAACTGAGATTAAAATTCAGCTCCATTTGGTTTCAACCAAGTAGATAAGACAACTTCTAACCTACTCATAAAACTTGCTTCAATAGATTAATGTGAAATAAAGAACTATCTCATTTCCATAACAGATTAGAACATTTAGAAGATTAGAATTTGTGTCCACCCCATCCCTGATTTCATCTTCAGGAACATCCACCTTTTCCGGATGAACAAACGGAAGAGCAAAGTAGTTAACTAATTTTTGTAATAGTCACCTAATTAGTAAGTAAGAGGAAAACCACTCCTGGCTTTCCTCCAAATGCAACTTTTTTGTAGAGATTAGGAAACTGAAATTCAGGGAAGTCGAGTGACAAGCTCTGGGTCAAAAATCTACTGGCCTCATAATTCCTGGTCTTCCTGGCACATTGACCTGCAATTCCTTGTACCTCAGCTATCTGACCCCAGTCGTTCTGCCCCTGAAGCCCCCACAGCCTCTGTTGAAGCAACAGCCTCTGACTTGGGTCTCCTCCTCACTCACGGCCCTCCAACCTTTTCCCCAGTGGCTAACCATCCTGCCCCAGGGCCTTTGAATTGACTGCAAATGTTTTCTCTGCCTGGAACACTCTCTCTGTCTTCATCCCTTCCCCCTTAACCATGTTAACTCCTATTCATTCTTCTGATCCCAGTTCAAATGACCGTTTTAGGGACAACTCCCCTGAACCTCTAGAGCACATTAATTTCTATGTATGCATCCTTTGGTTTCCACAGTTGGCAATTTATACTGATTTGGGGATTAAGTCATTGAAGTCTTTTCCACCCATTATATGACAATTCCAGCGGGACTAGAATAGCATCTCTTTTGCTCACCTGTGTCTAGTATGGTCCTGGCATATACACGGGTTTCAGCAAATATTGGATGAATTCATGAGTACCTTCATGGATTTGTGCATTACTGAAATAATGTAGCTACTCTCTAGGTAGGCAGTCCATTACATTAAAGACTGTCCCTCCAAAGGGTCAGCCAGTGAAGGTACTTTGGCAATACTAGACCACATCTGTCTCCCTCCACCCTGTCCATGCCAAGCCCAAGAAGTGAGTGTAGGGCTTTTCCATCTCCAAAAAAAAAAAAAATCCCAAAACAAAAAACAAAATCCACTTCACAGTCATGATGGGAAAGCACCCTGTGCCTCCTGAGTACTTCCTCCATTTCATGGGCCGGTGTGGAGGTATTTCTCTCCTCTCACCTTTATAGCTTTATTGACAGATCCGCTGAGAAAGAGCCGCCCACCCCACCACCAGGGGACTGGCCGTAACCCAGCCACACTGGGAGCTGCTATGTAGACCGTTACTTCCATGACTGGGTCAATCCTTTCTCACAGCAGAATTCACTTATAAAAAACTGTTCCACATACTAGTCATTCATGAATAAATTGGCATTTTTATTTTATTTTCTTGACAGGTGTTATTTGGAAAATTGTTTGAAAAGTGGCACTAGACTATCTCCAAGTTCTTTCCAGTTCTGGAAATTTGTCAGTCTGTGATTTTTCACTTCGGATGTTACAGCCACAGATTTACAGCATCACCACGCTCATTAAATGAAACCAAACAGCACCAGATTCCAGGAAGTTATAGGGCAGCAGAGAGAATGCCTTCTTCTGTAAAGAGGGACTGGAGTAAGGCACTAAAGGTACTTTTAATCCAATCTAAGCTTACATATCCCCTACGCTCCTGCCAAGTGGTTAGCTGTCTATTAAAAAATACTTTGGTAGAGAAGCTGGGGCTCTAAGAACCCATCAATAAATCAGTTTATTAGATGACTACCTTCAATTATATCAATTTAAAGACAAAAAATCATGTACATGCAAGCTGACCATTATGAAATTAAATGTCTTGCCTGCCTTATTCTATCATTGTCAATAGTTACACTTTGAGTACATAGCGGGTAAAGGATTTTGGTCCTCATTGCAGTTTGTGGGGAAGACAACAGATGCAGGGCAGGGTTTGGACATTCTGAGAGAGGAACTCTTCCCTGGGATTTTAGGAAAACCTAACACAAGAAGTGGAACCAGAACCATTCTTTGGAGGAAGAGTATATCTCCTCAACGAACACATGGGAAGGCACATCCCAACCACAAACACAAGACAGTCACATGCTAATGATACGCTCTGATATGGGACCACTACTTATTGGTGGATTTGTTTGACTGAAAACTTTTGGTGGAAGAAGAAAAGGCAGGATGGTCAGATAGGGGCTAGATTAATTGGCCTTGAATATTGGACTAAGAAATTTGAACTTGATTCTAAAACTAGGGACCCACTGAAGTTTGTTCAAGGAGTGGCTGCTGATATGCATGTAATTGAGGTTCACCCAGCCCCATGAGGGCAGTTGTCCCTGACTTACCTGTACACTCTGAGTATCAAGTTGAGAGTGAGGTCCCCATGGTTTAGCATCTTCCTTTAACAATCCTGAGGGATTCTTTGAAGATATAATATTGTGACATCATCAAACAAGAAATTAATTGAAAATGAACATATCCACATTATGGGATATGCATATACAGTTTTTTTTTAAGATTTTTTATTTATTTATTTGAGAGAGAGAGCATGAGCAGGGGCGAGGGGCAAAGGGAGAGGGAGAAGCAGGCTCCCCGCTGAGCAGGGAGCCCGAGACGGGGCTTGATCCCAGGACCCCGGGATCATGACCTGAGCGGAAGGCAGACGCTTCACCAACGAGCCACCCAGGCTCCCTGCATATACAGTTTTTAAAAACAATGAATATGGGCACCTGGATGACTCAGGCAGTTAAGCATCTGATTCTTGATTTCAGCTCAGGTCATGATCTCAGGTTTGTGAGATTAGGCCCTGAGTCAGGCTCCACGCTGAGGGTGCAGCCTGCTTGAGATTCTCTCTCTCTGTCTGCCCCCGTCCCCATCTAAAAAAATAAATAAATAAAAGCAATGAATGTCAGTAAGTATGTAGACAACACACTGCAAATAATATGCAGAAGTTCCAGTGTTTGAGCCTATCTTAATAAGAAATCTGTGAAACAAGATTGATAGTGTGAGGATTCACAACCATCACCTTCTTTTAAGGGAAATATCTTCGTCCCAAGCCTGTCAAGTTCTTCTTTTATCTTTCTGCTTTAGGATAATTAGGTGATCCTTGTAGGCATCCCATGGGTCCACTTTCCATGATAATTGAGAGTGGGTTGATTATTTCCTTACATCAGAAATAAAACAGTATAATTCAAAGATCAATTGCCAGTCAAGCCTGCAATTACTCAAAGCTAAGGGCATAAGTAGAGCAACTTCCTCAACTATAATCCCAAACTCTAGCTACATCTTTTTCCGCTTAACCCCCGTGCGAGTCTGGACAACACTGACATTTAATTAGATGTGGTCTTCTCCAACGGGAGCGCTACAAAACCACTTGTCCCAACCCCAAGTGACTGCCCACGGAATAGCTTCCCTTCTGGAAAGCAAGGGTAGAATTGGGGGGCAGGAGGTGGGGTGATCCGCCTCACACCTTGGGAAGAACAGTGGCCAGGAGTTAGCATCACAGAGAGAGAGAACGCACAGGTTGCAGGCCACTGGGCAAGTCTCCCCACTACTCAGAAGTCTTTGAGTCTTTGCTTACTCTCTGGGTCACACTCTCAAAGTCCTTCCTGAGCACACAGTCTGGTTTTCTTTTAACCCTTTGGGGTCCCTTTCTGCGTTGTTAGCTATGCAAACAGTATCCTGCTGAGATCAGGCTCGCAGCAGGTTATGTAGACTACAGTGGAGCCAGAAAGCGGACACAGCCTAGTCGGGGAATTACTTGATGAGGACTTGAACTCAAGCTGGAGGACGGGGACAGAAAGAAGAAATAGATGTGGGTGCTCCTAGGAGGTATGTAGTTATTTCAGCCTTATGTATTATATTTTGAATGGTAAGATTACAGATGCTTGTTAATTTAATTAGCCCACAGCAAGGCTATCTTCTTCTTTGGTGGATAGTTTCTTGTTTGTTTGTTTGTTTTTTACTTACTGAATAGTTTTAAAAGACCCTTTCTGTTCTTGAAAGGATACATTTCCTATGAGAAATAGGAGCTCAAAACATCTTGCTTGGAATGTAGGGATCAACTCTAAGGAAGGTATTGGGTTGCTGGAAAGTGGTCATGAAATTGGGTTCTTCATAAACAAAGTCCTTCTGTAATTTCAGAAAAAGTTACTTTGAAACCGGTATATAGAATGTGCCTGAGGTTAATCACATTACAAAGGACTCGAATCTACAGAGGCAGCTGAGTCCGTGTAATCTGTGAGGTCTCTACCTTCTATGGAATCTCTGTCTAGGTATTTGGCAGGTGGTTTTCTTCTATACCTATGTCAGTTGTCCAAGTATGGTGAATTAGTCAAAGGAATTATAAAAATAAGAAATTAGTTTTTAAAAGAATGATCTTTTTTAAGATAAATTGAGAAAAGGCGTGATGTTTCTTTGGCTTCTGGTTTAATTTATTCTATCACAAAATTCCAAAGAAAAGTGTAACATCTCAGAATTTATATGCAGTATGTTAATATTATGTAATCAGGCTTTGCTGAATTCAGCTGGAAGAAAATGCTGATGGGAATAAGGATTTTATAACGTGAATGAAGTTGAGCTTGTTGGCAGAAGCGGGCTCAGAAATTAAGAGAAAAAGAGAAAGGAAGTCTGGACGAATGGACCTGTACAAAGAGGAACAAATACATATGCAAATGGGATTGCAATGTGGAGGGGGATTTTATTTCTGTTCTGAGAAGGCTGATACACACAAGTGAAACAGCTAGATCTCACCCGTCTTAAACTGATGCAGATATGATTCTCCATATTTGGGGTGTATTCACTGAACGAGCATGAAGGAACTAATATGTAGTAAGAATCTTTCATTTATTCTTACTAATTCTTAAGTTTATCCAAGATCCTCCATATGAATAAAGTCTGATTGCTAAAATTAATGAATAAAATTGTTCCCAAATTTAATAACAAATTAGGAGAAAAAATGAATTTGAGATATTTTATTATAAATTGCCTGTATGACAGAGCGCCTGGGTGTCTCAGCCGTTTGAGTGCTCGATTCTTGGTTTCGGCTCAGGTCCTGATCTCCTGGGTCGTGGGATGGAGGCCTGCATCAGGCTCTGCGCTCGGCGGGGAGTCTGCTTGAAGATTCTCTCCCTCTGCCCCTCCTCCCACTCACTCGTGCTCTCTCTCTCCCTCTCTCAAACAAATAAATAAATCTTTAAAGATAAATAAATAAATGTGTGTATGGTAAAAACTCAGTCCACCATATTTTAGCAGATCAGAAACCTTGGTCATGCTAACTTGAAGAAAGTATCTTGGGGTTAGAAGGATACTGTCTCCAATCCTCTCTTTCCAAGGAGCTCCCAGAAATAAAAAAGAAATCTCAGCTTCCTCCCTCGGCTCTTTAATCACCCTTGCTCCCCATATTGTCCTACTGTTCTTCCAAGCCTGAGTACTATCAGCCTGCTGATAACTTCTTCCTTCAGCATTAAACTCTGTTTAAATTTCAGGTCTTCATATTTTCAAGTACCAACATTCCCCAATCAAAATTTTCCTTTTTTTTTTTTTTTTGAGAATATCATGGGACTTAATTTTATTGTTAATCTTGCGTTTGTCTTACAGGGCTGGGCTACATTGAGCTATATTTCAAAGTTCATGTTTTAACTTAGTATATATGTAATATGAAAACCCAGTTCTAGATCATCGTATTCCTACTACCAGACATTTGGAACAACATTTTGCAATTGATTTGAGAACAACCTTGAAAACCTGATTTCACTGGAACTTTTCCTTCTAGAGTTTTTGCTTGGAATAAGGTTATGTTTTATTCTTCAGGAACCATAGCCTGCCACCACTTAAAATGGAAGTGAAAAAGGAATAGCATTTTATTGAATATCCCAAGTCTCTAAATTTGCCAGTAGCTTCTAAAGAGTTGTTATAGAGACCTCAGTGATGGCCCTAGATCATTATTTCTGAGATGATCGTGTCCGAAAGAGCATTGCCAATCTACAGTCTCAAAGACCTTTTTTTGGTGTAAATGAGTAAGAATAATTATGGGGCTTTTCCCCTTTCTTCTGATCACTTTGTTCTTCATAATTATTCAGTTCCCTTTTTATTCTTTCGATAGCATGTGCATTCAGATCTTGAGTGTAAAATTCCTTTCCTTGCAGGTAGTGAAGTTAGCCTGAAAACATAAAAAAAGGAAAACTGGATAATCACTAAACTCCATTTGAAGGTAGCAGTGTAGAAGGGCTTCTTTGGGCTAAAAATCTTTTCCCTCCAAATTTGTGTTGGTTCGTGTACTAACTGAGCCTCCCATGTGCTCTTGCTTCAATCCATACACTCCCCGTGGCCCATAAGGTCTAAACATCTTGCCTGGTTGAGTGCAGGAGGCATGGGTCCCACGGAATCCTTGTGACTGGCAACATCGTGAAGACTTTGCCTGGCCTCTGCACAACCTTAATCTGACTATTTTTCATGTCTTCCTTTAAAAAGAGAGACAGAGAGGAGGACGAGGAGAAAATTCACACCTCGGTCTTTATCACAACATGTGTAAAACTGAGATTGCCCCAACGTGGTGGCAATAATTGTTCACAATACTGAATTCCCTGGGGAGAACTTGGATGGACATTCTAAGGCAATTCCACGGGATCTCCTTTTATTGATGTACCAATATAGTGCACCTCGAATACGTAACTCCTTATTCCCTTCTATCTCTAAATTCCTGCTGCGTCTCACTTGTCAGAAAACCTTGGCCACGTTACCCACGCCTCTAAGCCTTTGTTTCCTGAGAAGTCTCAATGCCCTAACAATCTTGATCAGCACTGTCAAAATTATCCCCAAGACAAAAAGATTAAGTTAGTCTATGAAAAGTGTTTTGCCCCAGTGAAACCAACACTACATTTTCTCTTCGTCCTCGACCGTCCCTTAACACCTTCCAACTTGCAGGGAGGGTGGACTGGGAAGAGCTCACAGCATGGTATTTCACCCCCTTTCTTATCTCATCCCTACTTCAGTGGTGTGCTGGTAAATGTTTAACAATGAGCTTCCAGGCAAGACAGGAGCTTCCGGGCAAGGCAGAGGAGGGAAATCTGATTTGTAGCATTTGCCACTTTCTGCAGTGTAAATATTCCTACCATGGCTCATTTCAGGCTAACCAACTTGATTTCCACTGGCTTACAGAATTCTGGAAATGTTAACAACCAGCTCTTGCAAACTAGTACAAGCCAACTCCAACACGCCACTGCTTCTTACCATTCAGGAAATAGAGTTTTATTAGTATCTCTTCAATATAATGTGGGCTTTTTGAAGCTCCAGATTCATAATCTCTCACGCAAGACGCTAGGGGTTTTTTGATGGGGGCTCTTAGAAAGGCAATACAGTGCATATAACATATATATGTAGTAGTCTTGCAGGAGTCTGGGATGGCACCCCGAAATCAATCACCCTCATATTTCTGCAGCTAAATGAAAAATTCATACCCAATGGGATTAAAAGCAAAAACTACAAATAGTCTCTAACTACTGAAGGTGAGGTTTTATTGCATAATGATTTCAGGTCAGGGCAGGCTTTGGTACAAAGGATTTCAGAAAAACTTCCCATTTGCAGAGTTGTTGGATTTCAGATTGAGGGAAAAAGATTTTGAACTGCAAATATTTACAGTACCTCCTTATCAGGGCACATGTGTGCATTAGCCCATGAAATTCTGTGTAGAAGTCATGACTACTGGTCGTGAACTTGTAAAAGGTGACCAAAATGGAGAGATGAAGATGGCTGATGCACGGAGAAGCTCATGTCAGTGGTACATGGCACTTAGGGCAGGTTTGGGAATCACAGAATCTGATTCCGGATTCTGGCGCTTCTTCTTACTATTTATAAAGCCTTGACCACATCACCTGAGCTCTCTAAGCCTTGGTGTCCTCACTTACAAAATGGAGAAAATACACTTAATTGTGAAGATTAAATAAGAGGCAGAGCATCTTAATGTAGACTTAAAACATGGTAGGGGTTCAGAATCCAGTAGTACTCACTGTTATGTCTACTAACTTGTAAGGATTTGTTGTACATCATCAACATCAGAGAAGAGGAGACACAGAAGGATGAGAGAACACGCTAGAAGCCTCTGTCATCAGTTTATTATTTAAATTTTTAATTAACTCAATTTTTCATGGTTAAAAATAGTCTGATTTTCCCCCCACTCATTTTATCATTTCAATTAAAGCATCCATGGCATTGAATTCTTAGAGGAGAAAAGCATTTTCTATTAATCTTTCCCCATGCAGTTGATTATATGTCTTTAAGAAAGATGCAGGAGGTGGAGCACTGGATGTTACATGCAAACAATGAATCATGGAACACTACATCAAAAACTAATGATGTCATGTATGGTAATTACCATAACATAATAATAAAAAATAAAAATAAAAATAAAGAAAGATGCAGGAGGAGATGGAGGAGGGAAGAAAGATCCTTTCTTTCATTTTTGTCTGAAAAGTCATCCGAAGCAACGGAAGTGAAAGGGAAGGAGCAAATTGGAGGTCTGCGAGAAGCTCCTGGATTTGGGGAGTGTATGTTTGGCCAAAACAGTGTTTAAGAAAATTTGAATGATATGCCTTAAGTGTGCACCACATGCTAACAATTCTGAGCTGCTGAACAAATTTTTTTTACTGGCCTGGCCCCAGAAGGCATTTAAATTTGTGATGCCCAATCTACAGGGACACCTCACAGTGGGTCCTTCAGGAGATGCTTTGGTATTTAGGATGGGACCACCCTTCATGGTGCAGGACTGTCCCAACATTGCAGAAAGTTTATTGACTTGGCACCCTACCACCAGTAGAACCCACCTCCCACAGTGACAGCCGAAAACACCCACCCCCAACACACACATTTCTGTAAGACTCCAAGGGCTGTGAGAGTACTCTTGTGGAGAACTTCTAAACATAATATTTTTGAGAAACAAAGTTGTAAGCAGCTCCTCCTTCGAACACGTCTGACATAGAGAAAACAGCCCAAAAAATACATTAAATTTTAAAAGCTTCCACATATATACTGTTATAAATTTGAAAATACAACTAATTTTGAGGCAGAAGCATAAACTGTTCAGTGTTGCTTTATTTCATATAACACAATGAAGAGCGTTCTCTATTACAGAGATGTTCAGGCCATTTGCATAAAATAATACTGGATTTCATTTAACCAAGACAAATTAAAAGTTTCGAGTTAGAGGGGAATTTTTTTTCTGCAAATGTCAATATTTATAAAGCATGTCCACGTACATCTTTGCTGTATTGGTCAAAATTGAGGAAATTTAGGCAATTAGAGAAATAGACAAAATTATGATGTTGACTATGAGAAATTTACATGATGCTCACAGGCTTCTGTTCTCCCGGCACATTTCTGTTGTCCTTTTTGGCATTTGTTGGTGTCCCTTTGCTCTCTTCCTGCCCTGGCTGGTATCTGGGATCCTCTTCTTCCCCTGGGGCCTTCTTTACCAGCAGGAAATTATGCTTTTTAAGAAGATCTGGTTCACTCAATAGACTAGTTCAATAATGGGCAGGATAATCCTTCACCATATTATCTATCCTTTGATAAATAATGAATTCACACTTGCCTCCTGGACACCAGGTCTTAATCCACTCGGCTTCTAGGGAGGGGAATTTTAGAGACCGTGCTGCAGGTCAGCAATGGAGATACTATAAAGTGTCAGGATTTCCAAATGGCCTCAAAATCCTCTACCTACTTTTAGACCCAACTCAGCAAGCTTCTAATAATCATGGGCATTTCTTATTTTAGCTTGCACTCTTTGAGATCAGCACAGTTTCTTAATTTTTCAATCTTCTAGCTAATTTGAGACTTGAGAAGGATCAAATTAGGGATCACCAGCACCAATACAGATGCTGATCCCCACTCCTGGCTGGAGAGAATTTGAAGGTGCTTGTCACCCTACCATGCATTTACTTACGCTCTTGGTTTTCTGTCTTCCCTACATGAGACGCTATACCGTAAGACCCTTCACTTACCCTAATCTCTCTCACTGGCCAGAATATTCTAGATCATTTCCTGAAAGCCTCACAAAAATCAAATTTGAAATTGAAACGGCTTTTCCAAAAAAGAACAAATAAACGATACCCATGTTTTTCCTGAGGTACTCTGACAATCCAATGGACACGATGTTTCTGATCTTGTGTGATCATAAATTCAGCCCAGCCATCATCGGCATCATAAAAGTTATCACCATAAGTCGTAAAATGAAAGCAAGGCGCGATCCAGCCTTTTGACTCTGTAAGCTTTGCAAACATTAACTCCCATATGGGCATGGACTGGTGACCCTGAAATGTGATTCTATACAAGACTGTGTATGATTGCACTGCTTTTCGTTAGAAACAGCTGAGTTAGTGGGACACGCGGGAGAGCTGAAACCTGCTCCACCACGTATGGCTGTGTGGCCTTGACCAAATGACTGAAACTTCCAGAATCTCTGTGACCTTGTATGTAATCTAGGGATTATATTATCTATCTATAGAATCTATCTCACCAGGTCTGTATGAGGAATGAATGAGATGCTATGGGGGACACTCAATAATCTCAAAAGGCAAGAGCATTTCTTTGGCAGAAGTACAATTGGTAGACCCAACCTTATTTGAGAGGGGAGAGGTATGCTTTGAGGGATAGGCTAGGCCTGGGCTGGCTGTCCTCAGGTCCTCCTGGCCTTTTTTCTGTTCAGTATCACAGGATTACAGGGGTGGCAATGGGCACCTCTATAGGCTGAGTGTTCTGGGTTCCCCTGTCAGCTGGGTTCAACCCATGTTGGGTTATGGGGCAAAGGAAGGGAAAAACCAGGGTGTTTCTCCCCCTCTCTGCAAGTGTCTAAGGCAGTGGCTGTTTCTCCAGCTCTCAAAGACAGGTTCCATCCAGGACAGCCCCTCTCCCTGCTTCTCCAACCTGGAGGAGTGAGGAGTGGCTTTCTGCTGTTGATAATTTCTGGGCTGCTTCGTCATCTCTCCTTTTGGATTCTTGGTTCTTTCATCACTTGTGGAGTCCAGTCCTTGCATAAAATCTCTCTTTTGTAAATACTTTAAGAGGTTTCTTTTTCCCTTTTTTGACCTTGACTGACATTGGAATTAATAATAAGAAAACCTCTCACCCAGAGAATTTTCCTGATACTAGATGTACCATTAGAAAGTCATTCCATTGGAAGGGCACCTAGGTGGCTCAGCCTGTTGAGCGTCTGCCTTCAGCACAGGTCATGATCCCAGGGTCCTGGGATTGAGCCCCAATTTGGGCTCCCTGCTCAGCAGGGAGCCTGCTTCTCCCTCTCCCTCTGCCTGCCACTCTGCCTACTTGTGCTCTCTCGCTTTCTCTGTCAAATAAATAAATAAAATCTTAAAAAAAAGAAAGAAAGAGCCATTCCAAGGATTCTTTTCCTTAAAGGGGAGAGTAGGAAATTACTAACGTGGAAGGCTACATACTAGCATGTTCACGAGTCTTACATTGCCCTTTCTTTCATCCATCCATCCATCCATCTACCCACCCACAGAACTTTTATTTCTGTTGTGTTAGGAGTTGAGCAAAGTGCTGGGCACACACAGATAAACTAGATACACAGTGTGATAAACCAGGTGATTTCAAGATCGCTCTCTAGTGCATTCATTTGGGAAATCAGGAATGGCAATGCAGATTAGGTGCCTCGTGCTGTACTTGGCACTCAGTATCAATAAAAGAGATTTCACGCACCTGTTTCTACTTCCTACCTCCCACCTCTCACCTCATTAATAAACTGAGGTGCAGTGAATAATAACCATTCCATTGATAAAGAACCAAAGTTCACAACTGTTATCTGCCTAAGGGTGAGCAGCTAGTAAGTGACAGAGTCTGCGACTGGTGGTCAGATCACACTGCTTCTCTAAGTCCTCTGCGCAAAGAAATGTGTGAGTATGTGGGGTCAGGGAGTAGAGGAGCAGAGAGAGCATTTTCCAGGAATTGGGAAACCCTAATTCTCGTCCCTTCTTTTCCAAGCTGTCCCCAACACCCTATCCAGCAGACACACACATACACACCCACACAAACACGCACACACACACACGTACAACAATTAGCTTCTTTGAGCCTGAGGCCCCTGGAGTGTCAAGTGAGACCAGCACCTACCTCACAGGAGTGCTAAAGACCATCGGTGTGTACCAGCTCACAAATGTTGTACAAGTGTGAGGTATTCCTGCTCACTTCTATTGCGAGTAACAACAGAGAGAGATGAGGTTATAGGCACGGTTTTGTGTGAGCTCCATGTCCTGGAAAGGGTCCTGATTAAGCCTCCCCAGCCTCCATTTCCTGTCTGTGGAAAGAAGCTAGCATCTGTCCTGTCGACCTCACAAGGTTATTGCACGACCATCTGAAACGATGCTTTGAAGATGGCAAAGATCTGTTTTAGTCCCATTGCAAATCTTCCGTGGTAGTGTAGTCCAAGCATAACCCAGTCTCATCGCTTTAGGTAATACAAGTCAGTCGCGGAGACAAAATAAATTGTAAAACTGAACATAAACTGCACGTTGTGGGGCAAGAACTGTGACATGTGTAACCTTACTGCACAAAACCTTGTTTTGTTTCAGATCTTTATTATATTCTCCATAATCAGGTACACGCATAAAAGCGGACGAGAGGAGCTAATCAACAACGGTAACAGCTTCTATCTAGGCTTTATTATCCAGGCTTAGTCTCCTAAGCCTTTCCTGTGCATTACCTTGTTTAAATCACACACAGCAGCTCTGGGGTAGGTACTACCATTACTATCCCCATTTTACAGATGAGGGAACTGAGGCACAGAGAGGGTAACTAATTTGCTCAAGGTCACATAGCTAATAACTGGTAAAGCTGGAGGTCTGTAAACGGTGTGAGAATGCATTCCTACAAATTACAAAACCTAATGGAGCCAATAGGCAAACATGGCATGTCTGCTTTTGACGGGATAAGTGTTAAGAAATCACTTCGCATGCCTTTGACGGTCATCCTAGGCACCTTTGACTGAAGTCATAATTTTACTGCAGAGCCGGCGCCTTTAAACATTTATCAGGCTATTACAAAGGTTAGTCTTCTTCGCTCCTTTTCACTTTTACTTTCTCTAAGCAAAGGTTATTTGGTACATGAACTTAGGTGACTAGGGTAATGATGTCTGAAAACCTGAGCTTCCCCCCTCTTTTTACATAGTATTACCCCAAAGCTTCTGTGCAATACTAGAAAGTTGACTTAAAGAAATGATTTTTGGTATTATTTTAAGGAAATTGTATGGGAAATTATCACGTCCAAGAGAAAGATAGACCCGAGGATCCCGGAAAATGAAGAAAAATGATGTGTCTGCGAAAACGGTAGCTGGGATTTAAAAAAAAAAAAAAAAATTTCCCCCAGGGGTTGTAATTTGACTGCGCTCTTTGGCAATGCTCCAGTGACAAGTCCAAGTGCTTAATCTCGCTCTTCGGCTCTCCCCCTCCTCCTCCCCACCTTGCTCGCCCGGGGGCCGCGGGGAGGAGGGACCGAAGATCCGCTGCTCTCGGCGGCCGAGCCGGCGGCATCTCGGCGCTGGGAGGGGCGGGCCCGGGCGCGGCCGAGACGGGGAGCGCGGCCGAGCGGCGGGGCCGAGCCGAGGAAGAGGAAGTCCGAGCCCGAGCGGCTGCGCAGGGCGCTCGGCGGGCGCGGGAGCCGGAGCCGGAGCCCGCGCAGCGCAGCCGCACCTTCCCCGCCGACCTGCGAGCGCGGAGCCCGGCGCAGGAGCCGCCCCTCTCCGGGTAAGCGCCCCGCTTCGCCCCGACGCCCGGGGTCCTTTTCCAGGGATGGGACCGCTCGCCGGGAGCCCCGGGGAATGGGGAGGGGACCCAGGGACCCTCGGTCTGGCACCCCAATCCGCAGGTGGCGGCGGGCGGAGCGTGGTGCCCCGGGCCCCCTCTCCCCTGCGCGCTCCCTCCGGGGTGGGGGCAGACGGTGTTCCCGGAGCGCGCCCCCGCCGCCGGGACCCGGGGCCCGCCGCTGCCCGCCGCCGCCTGGAGGGGGCGACGCGCCGCCGCCCGGGCTCCGGGGACTCCCGGTCCCCGAGTCCCGGCCCCAGCCCCAGCGCAGCCTCGATCTGCCGGCCTCGCGCTCCCGCCCCTCCGCCCGCTCCGAGAAGGGGTTTCTGCGTGCACCCAGGAGTGTTACAAACCCCAACCCCACAACTCAAACAGGATCGTCCGAAAACGGGACGCGTCGGCCAGACACCCGAGGTTAACTCCCCAACACAGGTCCCGGCCCCTGGCCTCCCAGGACCGGCGAACCGCGGTGGGAGTCGGAGGGCAGGGCGCCGCGTTTGGCTTGGGGGACCCCTGCCTTTGTGGGAACTAACCTTGGGGTCCCGGCGCTGCAAATATGCTCCCTGGGGTGGGGGGCGGCGGTTGAGGTGGCTCCTCCGTCACGGGGGTAAATGGTAGCACCTGGTCCGCTGGGACGTTGCCGACCTCCTGGCCTCGGAGGACGGCGGGGGTCTGCGGGGGATGCCCCAAGCCCAGCCCCTCTTTGTGTCCTCCGTTGAGAGTCTGGTTCCTAAACCAGACGCCTAAGGAGGTTCTAACTGGGAGAAGTTAGGCTGTTATATTTCTTTCGCTTCTTGGGAGACAATGAGGTGGGTGACTTTTCAAGTGCGCCTTGGAGTCTTGTTTGTAGAGCCGCTGTTGTATTAAGTTCTGGTCCTTAACACTCCGTTTGTACCACCCTCAGGTGGCCCCGGCTACTGCACAGATTTTTGAAATCGTTGAGTGGGAGCCCCGGGGAAGGCTGTTTCCAGCCGGCATCTATGTGGAGCTCCGGGGGAGAGTTGGTGTGGGGGTTTGCCGACGGGGTGGATACCGAACTACCTCGTGTTTCGTATTTAAACCAGGAGGAGTCCAGAATGTTGACTCTAGGTCAAATTTGTCATCTCACAGAATTCCAGGCCTAGATAGGTCGTGTAAATTCTGTGAAAATAGTTATCAGGTGTTAAAATCAGCTGCTTCTGGCTTCTCAGTTTCTGTAGTTGACTGACTTTTAAAGAATTTATAGGCTTTGGACTTTGATTAGACGCTATTAAAACATTCCCAAGCCCGTCGTGTCCGGGAATAAGAAAACTCTATTCTAACTTGAGACCTGAGCAGGCTACTCGCTCCGGTGCCCTTGGCTTCCCGATTATAAAGCGATGTACAGGAACCAGATAGTTTCTAAAGCTTCATGCTCACTCCCCCTGCCCCAAACCTCTGGTGATATTGATTTGGGCTATAATATTCAAGACTTACATAGAAAAGTGATGGTTTGACATATGATCCTTTAGTGTCTTTGAGTCTGGATCCCTAATTCTTCACTTTCCTTTTTGTCCGATTTGAGGCCCCTGTCAGGCCCCCAAATCACCTGAAGAAATGTTGTCCCATCTTGCTGACCTCATACTGCATAGGTCACCCATAGCCATCACTGCCTGACCTTCCCCTTCCGTCCTGCATCCGCTCTCCGAAGCTTATTGTTGAGGGGCAAAGTGAGAAAATTATCTGGCAGTCGGATCCGTGACCCAATCATGCTTTCCTTGATTGGTTTCCCTGCTCATCTCCATCTTCACCATGGGCACCAATTCTTCCAGTGACTTGAATATGGATGATGCTACCAGGTATAAGCTTAAATGTTTCCATGGGACACTCAGTCTGTGCTCCGAAGACGTTAAGCAATCACTTTTAAACAAATCAATAGAAAGCAGCAGTGTAATTTTTCAAAACCAAGAATAACTCGTACTATTTTGTTCTCCTTTGAGGTTATGATTTTGAGTGATTTAATTAAGATTTAACGGTTCGTAATCTGACACATACATATGGGGATTGCTTGAGTAGCACTGAATCTTTTGAGCTGTTAGTAAACTAAAAGCAGTTCCTGGATCTAGGCTCCGATTCTTTTTTTTTTTTTTAAGATTTTATTTATTTATTTGGCAGAGAGCACAAGTAGGCAGAGTGGCAGGCAGAGGGAGAGGCAGAAGCAGGCCCCCCACTGAGCAGAGAGCCCGACTCAGGGCTCCATCCCAGGACCCCGGGATCATGACCTGAGCCGAAGGCAGATGCTTACCCGCCTGAGCCGCCCAGGCGCCCCTGTGCCCTGATTCTTATTGGCTGCAATCCATTTTTTGCAGCGTTCTCCCTCCTGTTTTCATTGCTGGTGGTTGGTCTCTCAAATAATTATCACCTTTTAATCCTCTTGCAAGGATTTAGATGCATGGAATATTAAAGCTAGAATGCCTGGATGATCTTGGTCAGCCCCTGCATCTTAAAGATTTGGGAAAGCAGGGGCACCTGGGTGGCTCAGTCGTTAAGCGTCTGCCTTCCGCTCAGGTCATGATCCCAGGGTCCTGGGATCGAGCCCCGCATCGGGCGCCCTGCGTAGCAGGAAGCCTGCTTCTCCCTCTCCCACTCCCCCTGCTTGTGTTCCCTCTCTCACTGTGTCTCTGTCAAATAAATAAATAAAGTCTTAAAAAAAAAAAGATTTGGGAAAGCATGAGTTGGGAAGAACCAAGTGCTCTGGAATTAACCCGTGAATGAAATTTGCCTCCCTACAGCTCATTAGCACTGAGACCTTGACCCCTCTAAGGAAATTATTTAGACGTAGATTATTTTATAATCAGGAAAATGTAACAATTATAGGTAGTCACTCTCTCTGAATTATCTCACCTTTACCCATTTCTTCCTCTGTAAATTTAGGAAATAATGACTCTTCCCTGTGGAGTCATGCTGAGCATTGATGATTATTAATGAGACGATCCATTGTGTTTGCCACATTCTGTGCTTTAAAGGTGATTGTTGTTGATAAACCAAGTCCCAGGAGTGAGTGTTTTTGCTGGAGGTTACAAAGCTCTCTACTAGCAGAACTGTGATTTAACCCAGGTTCACTTGTCTTTACCCCAGTCGGTACAATCTAGAAATGATGGTGGCATAGGGACATATGTTTTGTTAATTGTAATGGTTCATTCTTTCAGAAAAAAAAAATCACTTGTCTCTTTTGTCTTAGGAAAAACATGGTTCCTAAAGCAAAATGGTCATGTATTCAGCAGGGATGGAAATGGGAACATTTTCTGGACAGAGACTGTAAGCAGCCGAGTATTTGGGGGTGGCAAGCATCTCAACTACTAATGTTTCATCACAGCCTGCATCAATCTTGATAAAATGAAAGGCTGATCCCAAAGACCCCAAAGAGCCATGGGTGTCTGTGCCAAGTAGAACTTAGGACTACAGAGCCAGCTTTCAAGTAATTAAGAGACAACTACACGTTCAGCTTTATATTGCTCACGCTGATGAAAAGCAACAGATGTTTTAGCAACGATAATAGAAGTGTAGGCTAATCCTCCTAGTGAGGAGGCCCGGGTTTGTTTGTAGGATAACAGGGCCACAGGTTACCCAGATGCTACAGAACAACTTCCAGTATGCCTGGGTGATTCCTCTCCCAGTGATCAGGAGTTGACTGTATATCTAGAATAGTTTTCATGTTTGAGTCATGCTTTGCTATCTTTTCAATCTGTATATACAAGATTACCCCCCCCAAAAAAAAAAAAAGTTTTTCTGGTGAGATAGAAGCCAAGTAAAAATTTCCAAGCCTAAACATCTTCTTTTGGTAAATATTGAATTACTCTTTGATGGAAAGCTAAAGTATGTTACATTCGTGGATCCAAAAACCCATAACCTTCTTCTTCTTCCTTCCCCCATCCCATACAATCCTGGAGAAAAAGTCGACTTGAAGCATGTGAGGCTAAGTTTTGGAAAAAGATTCCAGCTACACCCGCTTGATGTACTAACCCGATGGGAGGAGAGGCAGGGTTTTCACGGGTCTTTAATTAAGAAAGTTGTTTTGGTAAGCTTTAATAACCAGGCTGCTATGGGGCCTGCAGAAGCCACTTACCACCAGCATGAGGAAAGGCAAAACCGTTACAACAGGTGGCCAAAAGCCAGCAAGCCCTTGAGTGTAAGGAGGACATCTTAAAATATCAAAGACAAAGTTGAAATGGGTGTGAGTCTAACAATCGGCTAAAAATTTAGAATTTTCCTAAGAGGAATTCCTAAAGCAATAAATTATCATACGATTGAATTGGCTTTCATTTCTGAGGTGGTAGATAGATCTAGTTCTCTACATGTCTGGTCACACTAGGCACTAACTCAGATGACCTGTGTCAGAATGGAGGTGGCGGAGGACGCTAGATGGTAAGCCTTTTCCCGTAAAGAGCCAGATAGTAAGTATTTTCTGGCACCTGGATGCCTCTGCCATATATTCTTTGTGTGGGGGAGGGGAATGTTGTTTATTTACAGTCCTTTTAAAATATTAAAACTGATCTTTCCTCGACTGCCACGTAAGACAGGCTGCAGGCTGGCCTTGACCTATAACCATAGTTTGTCACCTCTGTCCTAAATGAAATAGGCTATGTTTGTGGTATCCTTCAGTATTTTTGCAGAAACCCAAAATAACCAATAGGCTCTATTTAAGCTGGCTCAATAGAAATGGACTTATAATCAAATCTCCTTTGTCATTCCTTTTTCCAGTCGTTCTCTATTTTCTCTTTATACTAGCCTTAGAGGTCTGTTCGACATAGCCATCAGTTGACATGGGAATGCCAGTGCCAAATTTCAATATTTTTCCTTCAGTTGGATGCTGAATGGGAGAGAAGCTTGGCTGAGATGGAGTAAAGCCCACACTGAAATGGGTTATTGATGAAGAGTACTGATCATATGAAATGAAGTTCAAACCCCCCAGCGTGGCACCCAAGGCCCTTGGACCTACTTTTCTTCTGGCACCTCCCATGCATACTCTATGTGCCTATCAGTGCAGGTAACTCAGAGAGCCCTAAGTTGGGCTATGCTGTCTGTCATCGATGGAATCTTTCCATACAAAGTTTAAATATCCATCACTCCTATGGAGCCTCTCCTCATCTTATCAGGCAGAGATGTAGACACCTGCACTTCTATATTAACACAGGACCTTACACATGAGGCACTTGGAAAGACAGAGGAATGTGGTGATCCCCAGTAGACAAATATTACTTTTTGAGGGTGGGGGAAGTTTTATTTTTCTCTGTAGCTTCAGGGATCTTCCCATATAGCTTTGGACTAGCACAGAACTCTTTCCAGACTTTATATGTGATACACAGAATAGCATCGTGCCTATGGGTCTGGTTTTTGAAGTCAGGATGTGCCGAGGTCTAGTCCTGGCTTCTCCACTTAAAAGTAGATAATAAGAATGACCTCTAAATTGCTAGGATTAAATGAGATTTGCCTCAGTAAAACATTTAGTTCAGGTTCTGACATGTAGTAATTGCTCAGTAAATGGTAACTTTCCTTCATTCCAGAGCCAGTTAATCAGAACTTACCATGTTTAGAATGATGCCTGATCAGGTTCTGGGCATAGTGGTGAACACAAGAGATGTGATCTCCACGGAGATGGGATGACCAAGGGGGAAGAATCAGGGTAATGGGTGGGCCACCTTAGACCGGTGCTCCAGGAAGCCTCTCAGAGAAGGTAACGTTAGGAACTGTGACTTGAATGATAACTATGAGTTCCTGTCTCATCAAATCTAAGATACTTGTGAATTAGACCATCTTTTAAGGTCCCACTAAGAGGAAATGGTGTCAGTAAAATTGACACCCTCTCCTATAAGATACATCCGTAAGTTGTGAAAAATGTACATCTTAACATCAGTGAAATTTATTGATATTTGTTGCTAAGTAAATATCCATTGAATACATTAGTGATACTCTGTGGTTGCATACAAGATTGGGTTCCAGTGGTTTACATTCTGAGTTTCTCTCTTCTGTTTCATAGCTCTGAAAGGTTGACTTGGATCCACCAAAGATAAATTAAGAATATAGTACATTAAGACATTGTAAGACACCTAAGACATTTGTGATCTGATGTGTTTTTTAAAATAGTTTAAAACTTTTACTTCGGTCATTTAAAGGAACAAAGCGTATAAGAGAATCCTGTCTACGTGGAATTGACCAACACATACCTTGGGTAGGAGTGAAGTCGAGCGGCTTCTGCAGCTGGATAATTCCTTTTGGCAGGTATCTGCAGGGATGTGTGAATCTTTAATGCACATAAATGCCTTTCTAGGGACAGTGAAGGCATTAGCTGGAGCTTATGTCCTTCTGTTTTCTAGAGTTAATTTAACATAAATACGCCTTCTCTCCTCTGTCTCCCAAGGGGCTGATCATTGTTCTGACCAAGTAGGTCCTTTCTGATAATGAAGTGGAAGGGGCTCCATTTAGATCAGCCCCCTTTTCTCCTCTGGCAAGTCTCCAGGTTTTCACCCTCCAAGGAATGTTCTCTTCCCATATTTCCCCACCTGCCTCCCTGTTCAGAGAGTAAAATACTGCTTAAGTCTTTGCTTTCTGACCACGCTCTAAACTCTGAATCCTTGCTCATCAAGGTCTTTTTCTGCACCCAGTGTGGACCCTTCCTGTCTCTCCTTGTCCAGCTCACCCCATCTGTCCAAGATTCTTTTAACGCCTCGGTTTCTGAATGGATGACTCCATGGGAGCTTTGACAATACTTGGCTATTTCTAGCTGTCATAAAATGTGCTTTCATGCTGTTTTGGTATGAATTTCATCATGTCACCCAAATCCCTAGCACTCAGTGGCATGCTGTTCCCCTGCACATAGTAACTTCCTGGGGTCTCTTCCTTTGTGCCCTACCCTCTCCCAGTGGTCGACTGAAGCGCCAGCAAAGTCCCCTTCCGTGCTCCACCTGACTGGGAGGGGTGGTCAGCGCTTGGCCAAGGAGGAAACACAGTGCAGACCTTTTTCTCTTCCAGAGCCACTCTCTGCGTCCCTCCGCCTTCTCCTGCGACAGAAGCCCTCATGTTTTAGGTGGTCTTCAGACTCGACACCAACTCTAGCTGAAATAGGAGTCTTTGCAAACAAGTAGATGCAAAGGAAAGGTCATCTGTGGGCATTCCAGGGATGCCCATTAACCACAGTCCAGCCTTAGGATGATTTAAGGCTGCTCCAACCTGTGACTAGAAAGCTGGCTGGGGTGGAGGGGGCTGGGGGCAGACATGAGGCCACGAGGAAGGGGCGGGGGCGCCGAACTGAGGCCATCACAGAGGTCAGCTTCCCGGGGCTGTGGGATTACACATGGTCCTCAAACACTAACATCTGTGCTTCTCTGACATGCTGGGAGAGAGGGAAAACTGTAATCTGGAGCATAAATATACGATCCTGTGTTTGTTCCCTTTAAACCATGTAAACCTGTTATTAGTTTAAGCATCTGTGTTGTGCTAAAATATTATCGACGCCTCAAAGGAGGATAGCGTAGCTTGTCTGAAGCAGCTTACAGTCTAAATATTCAGGTGTCTTACACTTCTTAAAATGTGAATCAACTAAACACATGAATTATGGAGCCTAAGAGTCAGACTCAGGAATATAGGATTACCTAGCAGGGGACAGTGGAGCATACCAGAGATGTAGACTTTAGAAGTTAATTTTTTAAAAGAAAAACCTTCTCTTACTTTATGCCTTTCCCATCTTCGATCAGATCTTTTGGAGATTTGCTGAGGAATAATTAGGGTGACGCTCAAAGGGTGATGAAGTGGGCAGGAGACAGATGGGAAATGGGCACGTGGATGGGCTGCCTGGGATTGGCTGTGTCTGGGAAAGTGCTTGGGGAAATATTTGGAAGCTTCTGGAATATAGTTATGGAACAAAATCTTGGTGGTCCTGGCTTTTTTCCACTATTCTTCACTGTGTATATGAGATAAATGCTTCTTTTCCCCTCTCTCCTTTAACAGTTGTTTGGGTTAAGCTCTAAGGAATGCCATTTAATCACAATATTTAATGATATCCGATCTGAAGCTAAAATGGTAAGGAAAGTAATGTGAAAATAATGTTTTTGTGGCACATGGAACCCCGTGGCCGCCGGGGTACCCTGTCACAACAAGACATACCTCTAGCAACTTACAATCCAGATGACTTCCAGAAAGTGTCATCATTATAAAGCACTCTTATTTTTGTTGTTGTTGTTATTTCTTTCTTTTTAGAAGTTACCCTGATGTGAAAGAAAATACCAAGAAGTTCTAAAAATTTGTCATGAGCCCCACAATAGCAATGCCTTTCAAAATCCAGAATAGCCCCAAGGAGCAAAAAGAGATTTATTTCGCTTTATGGTCTGCCATATCAAGATGTGATACTATCTAACCTAGTACTATAGTTCAAGAAATTTCCAAATAGGAAGTTAACAGGTATTTGTTTTTACCTTCTTATATAAATGAAGGAGAGAATACATGTCTGTACGAGCTAAAGACATAATAGCTAGTGACAGCTAGCCTAAAAGTCCCCTTGGTTTTGGATTACTGATACATGTCATAAACATATTTTACAAATGTTCAGAAACTATATACCATATACCAATGAGAAGATTCGTATTTGATACTCTAATATGTACAATAGATATGGCAATCAAATGTCATACTCTCATGCTCTCTTTGCTTCCTTATTGTAATACTAGTCCAGACACTCTTTCTGTGGCATCAATTATGGGAAAAATGGTGTGCATGGAAAAGATTAACTTGTTTTTCTAAGGTTTGAATCCTCAGAGTTGAGACGGGGGTGGGTGGAATATCCTGGAACTGGGCACTCTACACATGTCATTTAGAAGTTATTTGAAAATGCCTTCGGTAATGGGGTTAAAACCATATAACGAAGGTGTTATGAGATTTAAACATGCAATGTGTGTATACTGCCTAGTAAATAATAAGCCCTTGCTAAATAGTGGCTCTTTTACTGTGTTCACTGGGTGTCACTCTTCAGTTTTATTCCCTGCTACCAGATGCTGGAACAATAAACCAACATGACAATAACAGAGGCAAAATTCAATGGTAAGACGGAGGGAAGAACACATTTTTTTGGTTTGTTTTACTGTTGTAGAGACACGATATTCATTATACTTGAACATTCCAATGAGAATTAGTTTATTCCACAAAGATAATTTCTAAATTCTGGGGATACGTTGAACAAAACAGTCCAAGTCTGGAATGAAGGGAAACTCTGTGAGGAGTGCTCTAAAGAAAAGAAGATAGGAAAAATGTGAGAGGGGTGGGGCACTCTCTTTGCCGCGGGGGGTGGGGGGGGTGGGGGGGGTGGCGAAGGGCCTATCTGAGCTGGTTACGTTGAGCCAGGGCTTAAATAATAAGTGACCCTGAGAAGATCTGAGGGAAGAACATTTTAGGCAGAGGGGGGAAAAAAGTGAGGAGGACCTAAGAGAAATAAGCTTAGTAAGTTCTAGGAAAGGAAAGGCAGGCTGTGGGTGTGAGACAGGAGAGCAGCGGTAGTGGGGGAATGAAGCTGGAGAGGTAGGCAGGACCTGGATCGTGTCGATCTTTATATTATCAGAGGTCTTTACCATGGCTTAAAAGTGCAGTGCAAAGCCCCTGGAAGGTTTGAAGCGGGGGAGTGACATGATATGATTAATGCCCAATTATCACTCTGGCTGCCGCGCAGAGAAAGGACTGCCATGGAAAGTTCTGGAAACAGAATAGTTGGGGCGCTATCGCATCGGTTCAGAGGATGCTCGCAGAGGAGGTGGTGAGAAGCGGGTTGATTCAGAACTGGAAAGTCAGCCAAGATGGCACAGCTCAAGGAGAAGGAATTTATGAGGATTTGGAAGCAGCCTGGCTACTGTTACTTGTTTTGACATACATGCTTACCAGTCCCCATCTTGGCTTCCATCACCCTCTCTTTTTCAGCTCCCCTAGGTGGAGTCACAGAGCAATACATGGCTGCAGGTCTCTGTGAAGCCAGGACCGATCAGCTCACCTCCCCCTAAACCCCTTCACAACCAAGTGCCCCTTCCTTCCAGCTCCGTAGCATCCTCATTACCTCATTTCTAGCGCTTGGCAATGTGGTATTTCTGATAACCACTTAGTTGGTCTGCCTTCCCTCACTAAACTGTGAGCTCCTTTTTTTTTTTTTTTTAAAGATTTTATTTATTTATTTGAGCGAGAGAGAATGAGAGATAGAGAGCACGAGAGGGAAGAGGGTCAGACGGAGAAGCAGACTCCCCGCCGAGCAGGGAGCCCGATGTGGGACTCGATCCCGGGACTCCAGGATCATGACCTGAGCCGAAGGCAGTCGCTTAACCAACTGAGCCACCCAGGTGCCCCAAACTGTGAGCTCCTTGACAGCAAGTATTTGCACAAAATAATTTTTCTTCTACTGGTTGAAATGAGCATTAAGAAATCTGGGCCAAAACCTTTGTTTTCACAAATTAGTTGAAAAAAAGGAAATTCTGAGTAGGTAGCTAAATATCTGAAGGAGGAGGAGGAAGGAAAGGAGAAAAAAAGAAAAGAAAATGAAAGGAGGAGGCAAACCCCCTGGAGAAATTCGGAGGTTCTCTGATTCAACACTTCATGAAGGTTTCTTTAGGAGAGTGTTTGTGTTCAAATGCCTTTCTGCAAGAGGAGTCCAGTAGCTATTGGTTTGAGAGTTGCGTGGGTCTGCAGTAAATGTGGTGCTCTATAAATATGTATGTTCATTGCCTGCCTTTCGCTGGTTTATAGTGTAGTTGGAAGCTCAGCAGTGTTTATTCTGGAGCAGAAACAACTATCAGAGAAATTGTAGTGGTAAGAAGTCTCTCTAATGTTGCCGCAGTTGAGTGACGGCTCTGCATTTCCAGACAGGATATCAACCCTATGCCAACTCTGTAAACAGGCTCCCTAATGCAGGGGGAGGGCCCCTCAGACCTTTTGGTAGGTCGTGAATCTCCTGGGGCATGGAGGTTATGCCGTATTCATCCTGGAATTCCCAGTACAGAGCATGGTCAGTAGATGCCCTTGACCTTTAATCAATTGTTTGATTTCAAGTTTGATCTGGTTCTTGATTTCCACTGTAAAGTGGGATTGAGAAGTCTGATGTTCAATGTTAATGTTTGGGTTTTGGATGAAAACCTTAATTCTAGTTTACCAACTTTGAGCTTAGACATGTAAAAACAAGTTTGAGAAGTCTGTGTGTGTTATTCTCATATTCAGAATTTAGCACTCTTACTGGAAAAAACCGAATATGGCTAAACCACGTTGTTTCGTGTTATTTTAAGTGGTGCAATGCTTGTTCTGTTATTTGCAAATTTAACTTATTAAGACAGGTCTTCGAAGGATCCTGTCATGTTAGAAGGGATTGGATTCTGGTAGCCTTGTTTTAGTGACTAGGCTTATTAGGAAATAATCAAATGACACTTCTTTTAGATATTCCGATTTAGATTTTCTGGCTCAGGTAGGGAGGCACTATTGTGTTTCAAAAGAAATCAAGGGAAAAACTGCAGTGGGCCTGTCTAAGCCTCCCACTTATTTGCACACCTCCTGGGATTTATCTGTTGGCTTTTGCACAATTGATTCAAAGTCACCCACTCAGAATGGGGCTCATAATCTCTCTTTCCAGACCTACCTCCAACTTCCTGGGGTTGTTTTTTTCCCTCCTTTTCCAATTCTTAGTTAATAGCACTGTAACTCACTAGTCACGGCAAGCTATTTCCTTCTCTCTCCTGCCTTGTCCAATCAGTTAGCAGTGACTTCCTAAACAGTTCTCAATCCAAATTCACTTATGCATGCCCCCCCACCCCGTCCCATCCTCTTAGACACTTTTCTCTTTCCTAGACCGTTTGAATAATTGTTGATCTAGCATTGATTGATGTATCTAGAACACAAGTTTGGCCAGTGACTACCTTGTCACAGGGGCCCCTTGTAATGGCTTAACCCAAAGGAAGGGTTGATGGTAGAACTTAAGGCAGAGATAAAAGCCCCAGACAGAGAGACTTTTAGCATTTCTCTGGTCACATCCCTCCCTCCTGTCTCGTGTCCAGTGGGGTAGGCATACTCTGCGGGCTGTACCTCCAGAACATCCAGAATCCTACTTCTCATGGACTTCACTGCTCCCACTGGGTCCAATTCCTTTGCCCTCTCTGCCTGGATTAGTGCAATAGGTTCCTAACTGGTCTCCCTGCTTAGATCCGTGCTGTCTACTATCTCTTTTCTACACGGCAGCCAAAGTGCTGCTGTCCATAGGTTTGCTAATTCAGACCCCCCTCATGGTTTCCCAACTCACTTGGAGTCAAAAGCAAATCCATGAAACAGCCTCCCAGACCCTTCCCAGTTGGCCCCTGCTCCCTTCTTTCTCTCTGATCCCGTCTCCAGCTCTTGCCTACATACTCCCCCTGCCTTGGCTCACTGGCCTCTTTGCAGTTCCCACATACGCTGAACAAGCTCCAGGCTCGGAGTGTTTTCATGACCTCTGCCTGGAAAATTCTTCCCTGGATATCAGAGCTTTACTGTCTTTCTGCTTGTAATTCCCTGCTCAAGTGTCACCTTATCAAAGAAGTCTTCGTCATCACGCTTTATAAAATAGGAACCCCCATACCTTGCAAGTCATATCCTTCTTGCCCTAATTCATTTTTATTTTTGGCATTTATCAGCACCTAACAAAGGATATATTTGTTTCTTTTCTGTTCTTCATGAGAGGAGAGGCTTTGTGTTGTTTTCACTGTATTTCCAATATTTTAGAACAGTGCCCAGCACAGAGAGAAGCTTATACATTCTTCGAATAAATCCTAATCACCATTGCCATCTCTGGCTTTTAAGTAAGGTAGGTTCTGGTTGTCTGATACCGTTAACCCACATTCTAGAACAAGATCAGCAGCCTAAGGTGGTGTCTGTGGTTGCGGGTGAGTGGTTGGGTGAATACTTACGAGTAGAAATGGTGAGAACCTGCCCTGTGAGTCCACTTTTTTTGATGCCAACACTCCTGCTCCTGGGCTTTGAAGACATTTCCTTAGGGAATCCCCCTGGGCCAATTGTCTGCCCTCTAGCGCCATCTTTCCCCAGAAAGCTTTGGCTGTTCTCTCATATCCGCCTGGACTCCACCCAGGTTGCTTCCCTACATCCCGCCTTACTCCTCCACAGTGCCCACAGAACCAAATAACAGCTCACGTGTCGCGGACACTCAAAAAATACCAAGTCACTGCTTGATATCTAGGTCCACTCATTTACCCTTCATTATCCAAATGCTACATATCCATCAAAATAGGCAGTGTGGTATGACAGTTAAATGTTTAGACTCTGGAGCTGGACTACCTGCTTCCACACCAGGTTCCCCCATTCAGAGTTGGCATGACTTTGGACAAGCTATCTGGCCTCCCTAGCTTAGGGGCAGCACCTCACAGACAAGGGAAACAGTACCAGCTCCCAGGCTTAGGATGAGGATCAGATCCAGTCCTTCTTTAACATGCTTGCAAAACCTACTTCTAGCGTCCAGAAAACACTGGTAAATGCTAGCCGTTATTTTCATTAGCATTTCTTTAAAACTGACATCTTTCAGAAAAGTCAAATTGCTCTCTTTTTAATTACCAGGTTAATCAGCTTCATGTATATTAATGCCTGATATGGATTACCAACTTGTCCATGTCTTATTAATTTATATATCTGTATATATGTATAATATTACATTCATTTAGGAAATATTATATTTATCCACCCTCTTCTCAGCATTTTCTTCCTTCCTTGCTTTATTTTTTTCTACATAGCACATATTTCTGTCTGATTGACACACTGTAAATTACTATTTATCTTTTTAAGTCCTTCAGGGAGGAATCTCTCCTCTAATTAAAGAAATTTCCAAATAAACACAAGTAGAGAAGATAGTATGATGAACCCCAAGTACCCATCTTGCAGATTGGACAACTATAATGGCCAACCTTGCTTCGTCTGTGTCCCCATGAACCTCCCTCCCCTGCTTTGTAGCAGTAAAAGCAAATCTTAGCTATCATGTTGTTTTACTCATAAATATTTCAATATGTATTTCCAATGGATAAGAACACTTCCATAATAACCACCAATTAATTAATATGTCTACTAAAAATAGCAGTAGTTCCTTAATATCTATTCTTATTCTGTCTGTACTCAAGTCTCCCTGTTGGAGCAGGGGTGTTTTTTTGCCTGTTTTGGTTGCTGCTGCCTCCCAGCTACCTAACAGGCACTGCAGCATTTAACCGAATGAGTGGATAAGTTGTATTCTCGAATTTTATTTTTGAAAGACAACTCCATAAAAATATTATAAATGGTGATTGTGATCTTGGGCTAATGAAAGAAAACCCACTTGACTCATAGTGTAGCTGAGGCATAATTCTGTCTAATGTTTACATGTCGATAGAACTAACACCGGCGTCTTTAATGAGTTCTCAGTTGGGACGGGCCGTCTTTGAACCTGCTGCTCTTGCCTCAGAGGACGTGAAACTCCATCTCTCTTCACCTTCTTGAACAGGGAATGAAGATAGCCTGGTTCGTACTTTTCGAGCTGAATGGACTGTTTTTGAACGTGAACTGTACTACCTACCTGCTGTTTCTTCTTTCGTACGGTGGGGGATAAAAATAACTACTACATAGGATTGTTAGGAACATGTAATGATAGTAGATAAACTGTTACACGGTGCTTGGGCTTTAGCAGCTATTTAATGAACAGTCGAGACCTGTCCATTGTCACCAAGCCACTGTTGTTGGCAGTCTCCAAGGCAAGAGTCCCCAGGTGAGAGAGGAAGGCCCCCAAGGGTTGACTGGGGGGTAGCAGGTGGCTACTGAATGAAAGCTGACCCTCAGCAGGGCTCTTCCCCAGGACTTCCGGTCCCTCCATCCAGACTCCCTCTCTCTCCGTTCAGGTTGGCCCTTTAGGGTTTCTTACTTTTGCTGGGGTCTCCTGCAGAATGGGAAAGGGGTGTTGTACTTTTACTTCGGGGCAGTACACTGCCCTTTCAGGGATTACTTTGAAGAGCTTTTACTGCTAATAATGAGATTGAAAAACATCATAGTTCTGCCTTTTCTTTTGAGTAAACACTAGGGAAAAATAGTTGCATGAAAATCAGATTTTGTGCTTTCTTGAATGAATGACTAGGTTACACTATAGATTCCTATCTAAGTAAGATTATTTTCAGGTACACTGGGCTCCCTCGTGAATCTGGGGGCACAACTGGTCTTGTCAATGACATGTCGGCAAATCACTTCTCTTAATGAGCTTAGATACAAGGTCAGTTTTTCTCTCCATCATTCATCTAATACATGGACATGTCGTCTCGATTTTGTGATTTGAAGTAGCTTCCCTCTATTTCCAATACTGCAGCTTGCTCTGAGGCGGATTAACTTGGTATTTGAGGTGAACGAGGCTTTGTATAATCTACAACTTCTGCAAAGCTCAATCTCTCTCCACAGCACAGAGAGGTTCAAAATGTTAGATCCAACTCTGATAGCTTGACCAGAACATGCACCGGTGAGCCCTCTTCTGCATTCCGTGCCTGTGGCCCCTCCCCTCACACCAACCCCAAAATACAATCCAGAGTCTTCTGTTTGCTCTCGCTTGGCCAATGTCACCCTCTGAGAGCTGGCATCTGCTTTATTTCCTTCCTTCCCCATTGCAACGCTCCTCTTTTCCAAATCTCAATGGACATTCTGTAATATGCATATATTTAAATTCTCCCAACAGGGAAAATACACAGATGTAAATTCTCAAAGGCTAGAATTTGTTGTGAGAAGAATCAGAATGAAGAGGGATTACAGTGGGCGAAGTCAGCTATGAGGAATAGAGTGGAAATTCTAAATAAGCAATAAGAAGACAGGAAGGGGCAGAGCATCTGGAGAGTGGGCATGGGGGAAAGGTAAGGCAGTGCAAGGGCTATGGTGAAGGGAATGAAGCTTCGCCTTCTAATTCCCATTTGCCTCCTGTTATAGCAAAGAAGAGCAGACCCTGGAGAGATGGCCCTGGTGGTGGAGGTGGTAGAAGCTAACATTGACTGAGCACTTACCAGCCCGGGCAGACTTCCAGAGGCTTTGCATACACTTACTAATTTCATGCTCACAAGCACTTTGTGGACAATCGCTCCCATTTTGAAGAGGAAGAAGCAGGCGTCGTAATAGTTAGATGTCTGGTCCAAAGACACCTAACTAATCAACGGCAGCACTGGGATGAGTGCCCAGTGGCCCGACTCCAGATCTCAGGCGCACAGTATGCTTGGTGTGTGGGTTGGGATTGGATTCAACTGCCAGTGGGGGTGGGGAGGGGGACACAGGTCTGAGTAAGTCCAAGGCCAGTAGGTAGCTGTCTGCTCATAGGGACCCAAGCTCCTTCCATCTTGTTGCTCTGAAAGATATCATCTTAAGCCTGGGCAGCCATATGCCCAGTTAAAATTGAGGATTGCATTATTATAGAAGAAAAGGGTGGCTAGTTGGGGGACAACTCAGCTGCTAAGATAAAAGGAAGGTGACATGTGCAAGGTGTGGCATTCCAGAGGGAAGGAGCACCTATGGCCAGAGTCACTGAACTCTACTGCTCAAGCGCCTTGCCGACCTATGACTCAGGGTAGCTACTGAAGTACTTGATTGACAACTGAGCTATCTTCTCTAAAAGTCAAAACCGTATCTAAAATACGTAACATCTGGCAGGATGCCCTAAAGTACAAATAAATATTAGATTCTAGTGTTTGATTAACAACTGGGTATTTCCAACAAACACTTCATTTTGGCAAGGGCTGTTTACTAACAGAGTCAGAAGCAGTTTCTCCTGGAGAGGAAGCTTCTAAAGATGCTAATCATCGTAGGATGTCAGTCATTCATGGAGACATCAGGAAACACCTGAAAACTGATACGGTCTGCTTGCTTCCATCAGCTTAATGTCTTGTACGAACTTGCTTTTCTGTCAAAGAGCTGGACTTATCAGACACTTGCTTGAAGGACTCCACATTTGGAATGAATTGATTAATCAAAGAAATGCTTGCAGTTTCAACATTCTCAATCTACTGTGATAGAAAAGAAACCACTGGTAAATGCTGAACTTCTTAGAATTAAGACCTACGTTGAGGGTGGGCTGATTGCATCATTATTGAGAGGATTAGAAAGAAAATCAGAACCGAGAACGAGGATAGCAAAGATTTTTGCCAAGAGGAGGAATTTGAAGAAGTGCAGTCAAGTTAAATGGTATATTTTCAGAAATGTAGATTCTGTGAATTTTCTTCTGTTGCATATCCCCAGAGAATTACAGGAACTCCTTTGTTACAGGGTATCCTGAGTTGGAGGGTTTGTTAAGTTAAAAAACAAAACAAAACAAAAAAAACCACTCATTTGGTGGCAGGCTTCTGGTGAAGATTATAGAATCCATTTATGCTCCGCTGAGTTTGAGGAACAACAATCACTTTCATCATACTTGTTTGCATGGTGGTGGCCCAGAGAAGAATTAAGAGACTTCCTTTTTAAAAAGTTTTTGCTAAGACAGCACTTTTATTTTCCAGTTGAGTCAATGGGATTGTCTTCCATTGGAATTCCAGAAGCAAACTTGATGTCCTAGTGAGATTTAAAAGTAAATTGATGAGAAGTAATTAACTAGTTAATTACCAGTGTGGCAAAATAAACTTGTGCTTTAAAAGTCGCTGAACTACTCAAATGGCTGGGACTTTCAGAAGAGGGCTATTTGTTGATGTTGCGAAGATTTTGGCAGTACTCTAAATGTCCCTGGCCAAGTTTCCTGTAGAACTCAGCAAGGTTTTTGGTCTACTTTAGAGGTGTTTGTCTCTTTCCAAGCTGCCCATGAAAGTTAAGAACAGTGATGCTGATAGTAAGTGGTGAATAAAGCTGCCAACTGGTGTGAGTGGGCTTGTGAGGGGAGCTCAGCAGAGCGCTCACCAGGCCTTATAAATGCAAAGGATTTCCTTCCATTCTCTGAGGCCTTTTGACAGACAAATGATTACAGTTTATTGATGGGCATATCAGCAAGCATTGTTCTGTGGAGGGCCTGGGGTGTGGGAACAGGTCTTAAGGGGCGAGGGAATACATCCGATGATACGCGGGAGGATGGAAAGCGAATATGGTGTGTGTGGGGTCGGGGTAGGGGGCTCTGTGTGTGTGTGTGTGTGTGTGTGTGTGTGTGTACACGATACACATCGCACACAATTTGCAAATAATAATACAAATGCAAAATGATTTTCACAGAATGCTTTTGTTAATGTTTGCCAAACACATTTGTAAGCAACCTGTTAATAAGCAAATATAGTCTCCATGTGAATATTGTTATTTCTTTCACATTACTAAGACAATGAAGATGTGTGTCAGAGTTTCACTCATTCAGCAGTGATGCGGGTGACTATCTACTGAACTGAAAGCTGGATGAATATTTCCCCATTTTTTGTGCTATTTCTACAATGCAACAGCTATGTTTTAATTTGCATTATTAACGTTTTCTTCAGCGCTTTCTTAGACATGAAGAGAACAAATCAAGCCCAGATTTGTAGTGTTTGCCAACTTCCAAGGTGTAACTATCCCCACTGTGGCTACTTCCCTGCTATGGATGTGACATCGTTGAATGCAGACTGGGGCAGAAAGGGGCACTGGCCCACTGTTAATACAGGGTTTCTACGACACAGGGAAAATAGATGTCACTGACCTCAAGAGCATAGGTAGCAGTAAAATAATTAAGAAAGGATGAGTTTGGGGCATTTATATCTTTGTTTTTAATACAACTTATTTAATGTTAAGTTTATATTATTTATGTTTTAATGCTGCCTCTAACCATGGACTCACAACATTCCTGAAATGTAACACTGGGCTCCTGCAAGCTGCTAAGGCAGAGTCTTGAGGAGGAGAGTGCCCCCTCTCCCAGCCTAGGGACGAAGGGAGGAAGCATGGCTGAGAGTGGTCATCTACGCAGCTTTTGACCTGACGAAACATTTTGGAAGACAGCCGCAATTTCCCTTCAAGTGTGGGGCAAACTAAATAAAGGTGGTCCCTAAATTACTAAGGGCAATTCAGATCCAAAGGGTGGTGCAGCCTCTGCCCAGCCACTGCTAGAAGTTTCCCCGCTGGTTACCCCAGGCTTTTTACTTGGAGGAGAGGGTGGTAGCCGCAGAACAAGAGAAGGGACTGTCAAATTTGTGAAAAACCTACCAATTCAGAAACCAAAGGGAAGAAACTATGAAAAGCAAAAACACAGTTTAGACTTGCTTTGGGAACCGATTCTAGACAGTTTGACTCAAGTGAGGACTTTTCTCAAAATTCTACCCATTGAGAGATCCACGTGGTTAAAGACTTGGGGGTGGGGTGGGTTCAAAGGTCACCTCGGTTCCGTGCCTGCTTGCTTTAGCAGGTCCCACCTCCACACACCCCTGCCCCCCCCACAGGCCCCCAGGAAGGCTCGCACATTCTTGCACATTCTCCCTTCTTCCACCCTTGTAGACAGGTGTTTAGCTTTATCCACACTTGCATTGGCTCCTACCTATCACCCAGCGCAGAGAAGACCCTCAGAATTCATACACCCTTGGAAGGCAATAGAAGATTGTAAAAATAGGCATATTTCTGACACGTTTTCATTTGAACTAATTCAACCTGAACCGCTTTATTCCTAATGCCCACTGAGACCTTCCATACTAAGGGAGCAGATAGGTGGGAAGCGAGGCAGTTTTGGAGCAGGGAACTTTGCGAAGCCAAGGGAGGCTTTCATGGGACAGATGGACGGGTAAAAGAAAATAAAATGCATGCTTCTAGATGCTTCCTCTCCTCGGGCTTGAAAGAAGAAATGTCTTTTGTTTTTTTTCCTCCCTCCCACTTTTTGCTGCCCACAAGGCTCCAAATAGCACCACTCTGCTTCTCACAGGAGCGAATCGTGAAAACCAACTCTGACTTCTAGGTGGGATGACAGAGCTTGCAGAGGACAACCCATTTGCTGCTTGGACTGCTTACAGTTTTGGCCATCAATTGATTTCTTTTTCCCAAAGGATGTGTTTTGAGTTAAGGAGGGTGGATTATAGCATTAACACTAACATTGATGCTGCCACATCTTGTGTATAAATGCCACGTTTTATTGGGTCACAGTCACACAATCATTACCATCTTTATATTTTTATGATGTGTGTTTATTTTTTTTTGCCTTTGTGTTTACTTTTACTGTTTCTTGTGCATGTTTTTACAATTTTTACTGACTTTTCAATAGGAAAGGAGATTTTTATGTATGGGAAGCAAAGGAAAACTACTGATTCAGGTTGGGTCGTTAGAAGTAATTCCAAACCTGTACTCCTCAAAATCCTTGTCCGGCCGTTCAGGTAGCCCCAGACACGGGGCAGCCTGACTGCGTTCTCATGGCAGGAAGACACCCTGACTCAGTTGCCCCTCTGCTCTGCCCACTCCCGGCCACACCCAGGCCAGACCTGGCAGGTCCCGATCCCACAGGAGTTTGCTGCAGCTGCCTGGCCTATCCTTTGTCCCTCCAGACCCCTTCAGTATTTGTGCAAGGGGGGAAGGGCTCTATGTAAACACCGTCACTCCCTCTGTGACCACTGGGCATTCCACACCCACTTCATCCAGGTGAGGGTGAACAGAGCCAATTGTGTGTTCTGTCTTGCTTGTCTTTTAAATTGCCAGATCCTTTTGACTGACTTGGCTATTTTTTTGAGGTTGTCTAGACTTCTGCTGTAATGATGAGTGTGTGTGTGTGTGTGTGTGTGTGTGTGTGTGTGTGTGTGTGTGTGTTCATTCAGTAAATATCTGCGTGCCTGCTCCTTGCCAGGTGTCGTTCTGCTGGTGTGTGGGCACAGGGGTGAACGAGGCTGAGGATCTACCCTCTTGGAGTTTGCATTCTCTGCAGAAGACAGATACAAACAAGTAAGCATCAGATGCTCTCAGGACAATGAAGAAAAGTAAGGCAGGGTGGCGGGACAGAGAAGGAATATGGATTGGGAAAGAAGGGCTCTTTTTCTTAGTGTTACCCAAATAAAGCTCATTCGTCAATGTTAAAAAGTGGTAGTCGGAGGAAGTAAATACATCTCTGCAATTTATTCTGCCTCCATAAGGAGAAGACCACCTCTGGCTTCGCTTTCTCAGATCGAATCTCCAAGATTTCGTTTCTGTGCCTCAGTTTTCCCATTGTAATATGCATCAGTAACGCACCCCTGGAGTCGCTGAAAGAGTAATTGAGTGACTACTTGTAATGTGGTTGGAGTGGTGCCCGGCAGATAGTAAGTCCTCAAGTGTTACCTCTGATGCTGTATGATGGCATTTAGTGGGTGTCTAGCATTCATGCAAGGAGGCTCTGTTCCAGAAGGGCAGGATGCTGGAGCTGCTGCTTCGCTGGGGGATAGGAGGCGAGCCACGTCCCTGAACCTCACCTTCCTTCTTTGTAAAATGGGTCCACCTAGCCATTCAGTGGTTTGTGGGGCTGATCACCTGAAACAAGATGGGAGCACAATTTGAAAACTGGAAAATACCATGAATATCGGTGGTGCAATTGATCACTACTAGGGCCTATTTAAAATACCTAATAAGGAATGCTATCAGAATATCCGGCTGTAATCATTTATGCTCCACATCCTGTCCTCCTGACTTTCTGATGCCTGTTTTCTATTTTGCTTTCCGTCTTGTCCCTTGAACACCTTACACATCCCTGTGAGACGTCAGGTGTTCGGCCTTGTCGTGCTGTGCCTCTTGCTGCTCGCAGCCAATTGCATTGTGTCAGGGCAGTTGGCTCTGAGCTGGAGATGAGAGAGGCACCTCCGACTCACACTCACACTTGAGCCTCTTTCCCTGGCGTGTCCCCAGCACGATCCCCTCCCCTGAGAAGTCTGTCAACCTCTAGCCAGCTCCTCACATCATACCAGGAGGAAGGAAGCAAAGAGCTGCGTGAGACTAGCCTACGGAAGGATACGTTCGTTAAATTAGCAAATCTCGATGAACGCAAAAATGTTATACGAGCACTTATTATATATAAGGCACTATCCTAGCGACCATATGGTGAGTGGAAATTTTAGCCCAAAGGTAACCAATAGTTTGTTATGCTACCTACAGTAACAAAAGGGAACGCTTCCCAGGGACAGACTTTTTTGGAAATTTGCAAAAATTAAAATAACTGGAGGCATGTGGCTGTGTTCCCGTGTTGGGGGGCAGCTTGGTGGAGCACCCACCGAGGCCCTGTCTCCCCGGCCCACCACACCGATCATCAGGCACTCTTTTGTGCCAGAGCCTCTCAGGCAGCAGCGTTTCCTCAAGAACCCTCCCCACTGTGCCACGCTTCTTGAGCCAGGACCCTTCGGGGAGGCCCGTGAGGTATACATTCCTCAAAGGCATTCCACACACCACCCCCTGCTCTCCTCACCAGAGTGTAGAGTCAGCAGGAACCCCTCTCTTATCCCCTCCAGACAGGTTTTGTTAAAGGGAGTTACTCCCAGAGGATGTACTATTGGGGGCTCGCGTGGTGTTTTATTGCCACGGAAAATTGGAGACTTTCCCCTTAAATTGAAATAAGAAATCAACAACTGTTTGTTTTAATGCCTCCCAAATGCCTAAAAGTGTAGAAGTCTCTTTTAGGGGATGGAAGAACAAAGGAGCAGACCCAGTTAGGGGCTTTGTCTCAGCCCATCTGTCAGAAAGGAGCTGCCACTTCCTTTTGTGTCAACAGATACGGAGTCTGCACTAGAATCTTTTTCTGCTGTTGTGCTGTAGGAAATGAGTGAGCAAGCTTGCTGAGGCCGCTTCTGTCGTTTGTTAAGGATCCTGCATGTCAGGGACACAGTCTTACGGTTTCACTTCTTTTTACCCCAAACCTCACTCCGGTGTAATTCATCAGGTGACACTGAAGTCACGTTTGATGTGATGGTGCCTTCAGCCGCACAGGTGCAGCCAGAAAGAGGAAGACAGATGGGATGATTTCCCCCCCATTTTGCAAGTTAAATAACCTTGGTGTTGGGGATAGGGGGACATTATATCATTTTGTGAGGGCTGGTGCTGTTGAGGTCAATGACAGAGCCATCTTCTGATAGTACTGTGTGAGGATGTAGGCACCATTTTATTTTTTTAAGATTTATTTATTTGAGAGAGAGGGAGCGCACACGGACACACACACACGCACACACACACACACACACACACACACACACACACACACACGAGTGGGGGGAGGGGCAGAGGGAGAAACTCTCCAGCAGACTCCCCACTGAGCATGGAACCCAGCGCAGGGCTCTATCTCACAGCCCACGAGACCATGACCTGAGCAGAAACCAAGAGTTGGGTACTTAACCGGCCCAGCCACCCAGGCACCCCTGTAGGCACCGTTTTAAATATTCCTTAGTAAAAAGCATTAACAGGGCATTTTGGGTTTTGTTTTTAGCCCCCCACTCCCCATCCCCTAGAATCATTAGGTTCTAGATCAGCAGTCTTCAAAGTCTGGTCTGTGGTTCACATGTAGGTCCCTAAGACCTTTTCAGAGGGTCCAGAAGGCCAAACTATTTTTATAATAATATGTAAACATTATTTGCCTTTTTTACTCCTTTCTCTCGCAAGGGTCCCACAGAGTTCTCCAGGTAGTACACGCCATAGGATATCCCAATATACTGGATGCTGAGGTAGGTATGAGAAGCTGGCTGTTTTCCTTCTGTAAAGCCAGACAATTGAGACACTTAGAAGACTGTAAAACAACACCAGTCTTCTCACTAAAGAATGTTTATGTTCCATTAAAATGTTATTTACATCAACCTGTAATGGGTTTATGAATGTTATTTTAAAATCAATTAATACATATTTTGAAAATTGTTCGGGTTTTGTTTCTAATATGATAAATATTAGAATTCATAAGCCACACCAGCTAGAGCTCTTTGGGTTCCTCAGGGGTTTTTAAAGATGTAAAAGGGATCCTGAGAAAAGTTTGAGAACCACTGATCTAATACAAGCGCTCTTCACAGAAGAGCCGGGAAGATCTATTTTCCACAGCCAGCAGCGCCTAGGAGGGAATGATACCAGTCTGAAACCTGCCGTGATTGCCTGTGTCTGCAGAATGTATTACAGAGTTTTCACTCCAAACCTCAGCCCCCGAGATAAGAGCTTTACCTCTCCTTCCAGCACGTTCTCCTATCACTGCTCTGTGCTCCAGGTGGGCTGGAAGAGCATGTGCCTAGGGCGTGCTGATGCCTTCCTACTTTACCCATCTCTACTCCTTGTCCTTGGTCCCTGCCCTGCACCCCAGAGACACCACTGCAAGGGAACCCCCCTTCCTCCCCCCATACCCTCAATACCTGAACCTCAATTTCCCTGCCTGTCGTGTCCCTATAAGGAGAAAACAGTTCCTGTCTCACAGGGTTGTTGCAGAGAAGGAATGAGCTCATTTCCAAGGTGTTTGACACAAAGGGAGTGCTCAAGTATCACCTTCTGTTATGAATAAAAATGCTTTTGTCATATACATTTCACCCCCATTCAGATTATAACTCCTCACGGGTAAAGGAGGCCATTGGCACTCTATGGGACTGGCCCAGCGACTGCTGGAAGGCAGTTTCTCTTAAGAAATTCAACCAGGAAGGTGGTAGTTTGCAAAAGAAAATGGAGGAGACTCTGTTACCATCATCATGATTCTTACAGACACGGTGATCTATTCTTCATCCTTCCCTCAAACAGATGGAATTTTTGTTTGGATTAAGGAATGAGAAGGACATTTACTGCAGACTTTCTACGCACCAGACACTTTCTGTAGTTTTGGGTTTTTTCTCAGGGCAAATTTGCAATATATATATTTATATATATATTTAGCAGTGGCAGGCAGTGTTCGCTGTCCTCTCTGATGAGGAAAGTGAAGCCCAGAAATAGGAACCTTGCTTCAAAGTGCCCTGCACCGAGAAGCAACTCTGTATTTGAAATCCAGATTGTCTGAAATAAATGGCCATACATTTTTCCATAATGGGGCATGTGGGTGGCTCAGTCAGTTGAGCGACCGACTCTTGGTTTGGGCTCAGGTTGTGATCTCCAGGTCATGAGATTGAGCCCTGCATGGGGCCATGCTCAGCATGGAGTCTGCTTAGATTCTCCCTCTCTCTCTCTCTCTCTCTGCCCCTCCCCCCTGTGCTCTCTCTCTCTAAAATAAATAAATAATTTTAAAAAACCTTTCTACAACCACCAGATGTAATGAGTGAAACTGGATTGAGTCATAGGTCAAAAAACTATTAGATAATCTTGGGATAGTAGGTTAACTTGTTAAGGCTGCCTTAAATTACCATAGACTCAGTGGCTTGAACCAACAGAAATTTATGTCTCACAGCCTGCAGGCTAGAAGTCCAAGATCAGGGTGTTGGCAGGGTCGGTTTCATTCTGACCTTAGCTGGTAGATGGCTGTCTTCTCCCCATAACTTCATATGGTCTTCTTACTGTGTGTGTTCAGCCAGATTTCCTCTTTTTACAAGAACAGGAGTCATATTGGACTAGGGCCCACCCTAATGACCTCATTTTAATTCAATTACCTCTTTAAAAACCCTGTCTGCAAATGTATCACATTCTGAGATACTGGGGGTAGGACTTCAACCTATGAATTTTAAAGGGACACAGTTGGACCCATAACAGAAAACCAGTTAACTTTGGACATGGACTGGGTATCCAGTGGCATTATGGAATTGTTGATTTTCCCAGGTGCAACAATGGGTTGTAGTTCTATAGGAAAATGTCACTTTGGGGGATGCATGATGATGATGTGTGTAGAGGTAGGGAGTGACATCTCTATATTACTTTCAAACAGTTCAACAATAACAATAACAAAAGTCATAAGGGCAATGAGAAAACTGCAAAAGACACCAAAACAGGGGCAGACTCAGAGGAAGTGTCTGCGACACAGGCAATGGACAGGGATGTAGGGTCCCAAATATGTCACAATTCCTGCGGGTCATTTGAAAGGGGGAGGGAGGGGACATATTTTGTTTCGGGTAAGGAAGGGTGTGTGTGTGTGTGTGTGTGTGTGTGTGTGTGTGTGTGTGTTACAAATTTGCCCGAAGAGAGTGTGTTGTCCTCTCTAGAGGTCTTCAGGCAAAGGTTCAGAGTTCCCTGGCCTGGCTGAGTGTCATTGTGGTCTTCCCTGAAGGCTAAAAGTATCGAACGTGTAGGCCTTGAACATTCCGTCCAGTGCCTTGTGATCAGGAGTCAGTACTGATCTCCCGTGTGTTTCCAGCCGTGGAGGGAGGTGATGGGGACCTGGGAAGTCAGTTCCATTCACTGCTTGGGCTTCTGAGTGAAGGGAAAAGCTTCCACGAACCCTGCACCCATCTTGGCAAACTCACTTTTTCTGGCCTCACAAGGCTCCGATGTACCCTGTTGGCAAGCCTTCTTTATGTTTTCAAGGTTCGGCTATGACACCAGCCAAGTATTATGGGATATGACTAAGATAAGTAAATCTCTTTAAATAGGTGCTTATCCATTCCATTTCAAAAGGCTCAAGGCCCAATATCAAAGAATTCAAGCCCATTGTTTGGAATGCCTGAGGGATAATAGCCTATCAAGTATTAGGAGTAGTTCCATTTTCATCCTGAAACTGTGTGTGTGTGTGTGTGTGTGTGTGTGTGTGTGTGTGTGTGTGTGTGTGTGTGTGTGTGTGGTATTTTTACCCTCATTTTAGGTCAAGGCTATAGAAAACTATTTAAAGTTAAATATCTTTGTGCTCAACTGTTAGCAAACTCAGGAAATCTTATGGGAAAGGAAAATAGCAAATCAACCACGCTTTCTGGTGAATGGGACATTTGAGAGAAAAGCAAGCCAGAAAAGCCACTGTCTAGACTCCGTGGTGTGGCAAGTTCCTTTGTCATCGATCAAGGGAAGGGTGTGCTCACAGAGCCCAGTTCTAGAGATGTGATATAACAGGTCAGATCAGCAAGTCCATAAACAGATATGTTTGTTTATACCGTGTCAAATTCTGGACAAAATATTTATTTGAAAAATGAAAAATATTTATGTCTTGAAAGGTGTTTTTGTGGCAGACAGAGATGGAAAGAAAGGTTTTAATCATTTTTCTTCCCAAAGCTTCCCAAGCTCTATTATAAGCTACAAAATCTGCTCTTAAGTAACCTGCACTTGCAAGAGAATCAAAGGCATCATTATCTCCACTCTTGAATTTTGCTAACATCGCAATGATCCCTGATCCGAATTGAAATTTTTCCTTTGTTCAAAAATCAGGTTATCGTGGTTTCTTCCATTAGGACAAGTGAACATTTCCACGGATTACTGTGGTGCAAATCTCAGGAGTAAAGAGAAATGAAACTTAAGCTTACCAATGATAGTGGTCTTTTTTTTTTTTTTAATTCAACACTAACATCATTTTTGAGAAGAAAACTTAAAATATCTGGTTTCCTTCTGGGAAATTGCACTGTTGTGTTTTTTTTTTTTTTTTTGACCTTCATCTTAAAAAAAAAGTCTTTACTCGTCTAGGCTCAAGTATGAAGTTAAAATAATTACTACATACCTGAAAAATCCAACATTGACTCATAGATTTTGTTTACTAAGATGGCAGGGTTAACAAAACTGGATAGAACATGTGTCCTGCCTGGCAAAATTGAACATAAATATTTGTGTCAACATATGCTTGCCACAATTAGAAAAGATTTCCATCACACTCTTGCCTTGAGCACCTTTGGAGGAGTTGATTTGCCATCTGCGATCATTAGAAACTTAAATCCCAGATTAGAGAGATAATAACGAACAATTGCCGCTTTGTTGCCTTCCAAACATGTTGCCATATGACATGCAGGGAGTTTTATGGAATGCAGGCTTTATTCTGTTTTAAGCACAGACATAAGCCTCCATTAATATTGATTTTTAATGATAGCCTTGTAACCACATGATAATGGGATTTTTAAATAGAACCCGTCCTTGTAGAGCATCAGCATTTGCAAATTTAACTATTCTTACATCTGACATGTGGGAAACAGATTGAACCCAGAGTAAATGTTTTAAAGGTTGGGTAATATTGGAATGATGGAGGAAATGCTGTTTCTGTAGTAAAACTGAACAGTGAAGCAATGATTTAGGCATTTGAACTCCCACTTTGAGAGGCTTGAAATGTAATATGTTTCTGGTTGTTTTCTTCTCTGGGATTTTCTGTTTTACTGTAAATTGCCACCGCTATTTAATATGTGTGTGTTTTTCTTGGTATAAACTTCAAAAGGGATGTGGACCTAGTAGAAAACCCCTCGCCTGAAAGAATAGCATAAAGTAGCAGCCTTCCACACATAGCACTTTCATCCTGGTTTCTCTTCAGATGCCTTTGAGATCAGTTTTCAAAGAGCCTGCAGCAAACGGACATTGGTTTGGGGATGGTATGGAGGTAGGAAAATACACATGTGCACATGCACACGCAGGCACGTGCACACACGGAGTTGTCCTTGCCCTGCTGGTCTATACGCTCTGTATCTAGGTTATGCATTAACTTGACTCACTTGGAGGGACTCGGGGTTGAATTCATTTAGTTTGGCAGGGTTGGTTAATATTCTGCCTCTACTATTAACAGCCTTACGATCCAGCAGAGACAGTAAGATGATTGCACGGTCATTGTATCATCCTGTAGAGTAAGAGGCTGTGTGGTAACAACATCCCCAGCTGATTGTCAGGCACATAATGGTAGAGAAGTTCTTCCACTGACAAGTGGGCATGCGATGCTGTCACCCACACGCAGATGATGAAGCCTCGAAGTAGACTCGGAAGCAGTGGAAATGGAGAAGTCGATCCAAGAGAAAGCACGTGTGTACATGTGTGTCTGCGCACGTGTGAGACCACTCTTCAATTTGAGCAGTACTGTCCATAGTGCCCTCTGAGCAGCCTCTGCCTTGTTCTGCTGGGAGGCCACGGGAAGAGTGGTTCTCAGGGAGCGGGTCCGGGTTTGGACCCTGACATCACTCTGGGCGTGATGAGAAGCCCCTGGAGGGGTGTGAACCCGCAAGTGCCATGATCTGGCATATGAGTGGATTTGCTCTGGCTTCTATACACAGAATCAGGTGTGAGGATAGCAAGATTAATTGCAGGAGGCTTGTAGCGGTCCAGATGAGAGATGGTGGGTGCCGAGACCAGGGAGGAGCTGTAGGATTGGTGAGCCGTGGTTGAGTATCTGCTGAGAGAGGACCCGGTGGGATTTGAGGGCAGCTTAGTTGTGGGGGCATTGGAAGAAGAGAATAAAGGATGAAGCCAAGGATCAAGCCTGAACATCTGAGTGCATTTGGCATCATCGGCTGAGGTGGGGAACATGGGGGAAAGGCAGGTCAGCAAGGGTGAGAAAGTAGGAGTCTATGGTCATGCTGGACCTTGAATGGGCATTTCAGCTCTAAGCAGTGATGTCAAGTGGGCACTTGGAAGTGTGAATCTGGTGTTGCAGAAAGAGGTCCAGGAAGGAGACATACACCAGAAAACTATTGTCAATTCTGTTGTATTTACTATATACGATCTCTTAGAGTAGACAAAGAAGAGGCGGGAAGACTGATCCTGGGGTGCCCCAACAGTGAGGATGGATGAGAAGGAAGCCCCAGCCCAGGAGACTGGGAAGGAGCAGCCAGTAGGGGAGGAAAACCAGGAGTCTGTGGTCTCCTGGAAGCCAAGTGGAGAAAGTAGATCATAACAGCTGCAAAGTAAAGCAAGATTCTGAGAGTGATCACTGCATTTTGTGGTAGGAGGTCAAACAGTTGAACAATTTCAAGTTAATGAACAGTTTGAGTGGCGTGGAGGGGGCAAAAGCCTGATAATTCCTCTTACTTGCAAGAGAAAGCTGAAATCCTCAAAGATTTTACGAACTACTATGGAAGAGTAAGAAGGGCAAAGAAAATCTCATATGCCCAGGAATTCGAAAGCTCACGGAGTACAGGTTTCTGGATTTTCTGTGGTTGTGGCTTCCCAAGGCTTTGTCATCCTCCCAGCCTGTGATCACCCCACCTGTTGATCACCATGATTTCTCTCTTTCCCAATTAAAACCAAGAAGCCCGGGGCACCTGGGTGGCTCAGTCGTTGGGCATCTGCCTTCAGCTCAGGTCATGATCCCGGGGTCCTGGGTTCGAGCCCCGCATCGGGCTCCCTGCTCAGCGGGAAGCCTGCTTCTCCCTCTCCCAGGCCCCCTACTCTCTCTGTCAAATAAATAAATAAAATCTTTAAAAAAAAATAAAAAAGATAAATAAATAAAACCAAGAAGCCCATTCCACCTGCCCTCCAGCCAGCAGCCTCCTTGCCAGGTCTGCTTTCAGGTGATAGACAGGACCACAGGGAGTGATGCAATGGATGATGTTACTCCTTTGGGAACATCCCCTCCCCTATACACAGGGCATCAGGGGACCCCTAGGGGCCCAGCACGACAGCCCACACGTTACACCTAGTCTTGTCTGACCAAGTCTTATGGCCACTCACACCATAATGACAGCATCTTTAAGTCACCTAGCAGGATTCCCAAAGGAACTGAACTGCCATGTGCCGAAAGAGTCCTAGGAAAATGCAACGTCTGAGCTTGCATTTCAGAAGACTTCTCCCCTGCAACAGTGGGTTTGGGGCTTCCTTTTCCTCTTGCAGTAACTACTCCCCACTCGGCTGCCAGAAGGCTCACAGATGCTTCAGAGCAGGGGGGAGGCTTCTGGAGATGGGGATGAAGGGTTGAAGTGGCTGGTAAAAAGGGGATTTGGGCTGGTGGAAGGGGTGCCTCTAAGGGGAAGACCCCCGGGAGCAGGGAACAGGGCTTTGGAGGGGGTCAGCCTCCTGCCAGGGCTTCTTGGCCACAGGTGCTCCCGGGGGCCGGCTGCCTGCTTTTTTCTGCCACCTCCGCCAGGCTGTCCACCAGCTCCCCTGGCCCTGAGCCCACTGGGCATGGCAGCAGTCTCTCCACTCACAGCTCTCTGATTCCTAAAACAAGCGTGTGGCATTTCTAATCTTTTTGGAGGAGTTTTTGCTGCAAGTCGCAAAGGTCAACAGTTTAAACTTCTCAGAAATGCCTGTATTATAATAGTGGGGGGGGAAAGGGAAGAAAGGTCAGAGGGCACTAAATTATTTCATCTCCATTCTCCTTATAAAAAAACAAACAAAGAGGCAAGACCGGAAGGAAAGTACCCCACGATTAGCTGTGATGGTCTCTGAGTTATAAGTGGTACCCTTTCCTCGTTTTTCTTTACAATGTGCATCTATTTGTATAACCAACAAAATGTAAATTTAAAGATCTCTTCCAAAGTTCAGTTCTCTGTTTGTATACTTTTACCATCTGCTTTGGCCACGTGGATGCCGGCAGGCTTCTATCAGAGTCTCGGGTGCTATAGCGGATGGTCAGATGGTCAGGGGACGCACCAAGCTGAAGCTGCTGCCCAGGCTGGCTCTGCCTCTCCTCCTGGCTTCTCGTCCCTCTTCCTCCATGTCTTGTTCCCCGTAGGGTGGCAGGGGCGGGTGCCTCTGGTAGAGAAGATAGTCCAGTGGCCACCATCCTTTAGGGACATAAATGGCAGGACTAATGTGCGTTTTCTGTCATGATCACCAGGTAGCCCTGCAAGGTGGACAAGAAAGACACTCTTGCTTCTTGGCTACTGATGAAGAAATGGATGATTCCAAAGTCAGGACAAGAAAGTCTGAACCCTTATTTCCTTACGCTAGTCAATGACAGTTTTTAAGGCTCTTAAAACCACCAGTCTATGTAGAAACAACATTTTGCGTGAAAAATTTTATACGCATGTAAAAAACATAGCATTGAACTGTTTGGAGCAGGAGTGAGAAGTAAGGTTCCCCCTCCGCCACAGGGAAGGGCACTTTATGATTGCCTGCGCTCCGGGGAGCAAAGATGGAAGCCCACTGGCCCAACCCAGACCGAGCACTGAGGATGGAAAGAAACCAAAGCCAGCAAAGGACTTAGAGAAGATAATAGAAGCCTCGGAATGCCTCAGGCAAGTTCGGCGTCACACAACTCTCGAGGAAACTTTCGTGGGGCTTAGTGTTGTTAAAGGTACCTGAGGGGTAAAAGATGATTGACACCAAGTAAGAGCTCACCTTGCAGTAAGAGGAGGCCTGCCTCTGTTCCGGAAGAGTCTCTGGAGTGGGAGGCAACTGAGTCTGTGCAAGGCAATGGATGTCTCAGGAATGTGAGCATTGAAAATTCTCCGCTCGTTCGGTGCTTTCGTTTAGAAAAGAACAGAACCAGGACTAGCCTGGAGGAGCAGGAATTAGAGAGGGTGGCCCTGAGTCCAATTTGGGAGTTGAAGAGAAAGAGACTCATGAGGGGAACCAGATGAGGGACTAGGGGAGTCACTGGGGAGATAAGAAGGGGCAGGGTGTGCTTTCTGACGCGCTGTGAGGGAGAGAGGACCCCCTTCCTGTGAGAACCACCTATAAGGATAAGTAGAACTGGAGGCTCTGTTTGCTGAGGCCAAGTCCAAGGTGCCCTGGACTGATCTTGTCTGAAGTCAGAGGTGAGCTCATTCACGGAAGACAGCTGTGCAAGGGGAGACATAGAAGTATTGAGGCCTAAGTTTCTCCAGCTTGTTAGGACATCCAGCACAGCTTTCTTCTGCCTGCTTCGCCGAACAGAATTTATCTGCAGCTCCCCCAGCTTGTCACAGCTGTCTTCCTGCCAGCCTCCATTATCATGCATCTGGAATCTCCGGTGGGAGGCTGTGTGTTTGTGTGTGCCCACGCACCTAACTCAAAAGCTGCTTCCAGAGCTTTGACTACGGGTATCCTTGACTCATTTATCCTTGACTCAGTCCATTTTTATTGAGTTCCAGGTGTGTGCTGAACCCATTGCGTGTTCCGACCTCCAGAAGCTATCTGCCTTTAAACTCTCAACTGACTTGGTGACTCCCTGACCTGTTTTTTCCCTAGCTCTAAGTTCCTTCAGATACCTTATCTCTGCAGCACCTGGCTTATTAATCATCACCAGTCCTTTGGCCTAAGGCCATGTTGGACGCCATACTCCCCAGTCTTGACTACGGTCTGACCTCTCTTTGCAGAACTCACTGTGGCCACCAGGGTCCCAGCAGGAGAGAGAGCCCCACAGGCCTTCCAGGGGGTCAGCACAGCGTGGGAGCCCAAGGGAGGTGGCCCAGGGCTGTGGGTTGGCCTTGCAGGCTTGGTGCTAGGCTGGGTGCTGCCTGAGCAGCATTACAGAAAGTGGAAGGAAGGAGGGGTCTGTGATGGGCAGTGTAAAGGGAGTCGACTCTTGAGTTCTGGAGAAGAGAGCAAGTAGATGTCTGGATGTATGTGTGGTAGCGGGTTCTGTGAAGAGGTTGTGGTTAGAGAGGCTACTTCGGATCTAGGGGCCACAGATGAAGCCCTGTCTCGTGTGGTAAAGTCTAGTGCTCTAGACTTCTCCACTTTACTTTACGTCAGAGGCGCCGGGGGAGCTAGGCTCCAGGGGGGCTGGGGCAGGGCTGAAGACGCTTGTGCCGGATGATCCTTGGAGTAGCAAGGCTCTGAGGGCACCCCAGGGCACAGCCGGTCCCTCGATGGAGGCCTGTCTTCAGTGTGGGGGCTGAAGCTGTCAGGAGCAGTAGCTGGCTGACAGAGCAGAGAAACAGGCTGGGCGCAGAAGGCAGGGGGTGCCGGTAGGAGCCCCTCGGCGGTGACCCCGACTGGGGACATACATTTCCTCTGGCTGGAGAATTGTGGGAACTTTTTAAATACTTGTGTTCTTCATTGCAGTCATGAAGCTACTTGGCTTGTGTATGACTCTCCGTTATTTTGGGGCAGGGTAATACTTTTGTCATGGGAGAGTCAATTTATGAGTTTAAAGAGCTTGTTATTTGCTAGAGACCAGCTTGGGCACACTGCCTAACAAATGTCCTGAATTTTAGACAGACCCCTTGGCTGTTTCTGTCTATACCATAGGCTTTGTCTTTCAGAGAAGCAATATATTTGCATATGTGTGTTGTATGTAGTATTTATTATGTAAATGTTTCTACTTTTGTATGAATATGATATATACATAAGCACCACAGTCTATAAATCCTAGCATCTTGGAGCTAACTGGTAATTTACAGATTAGTCCAATCCTCTTATTTTTATAGGAACCATTAAGGTACGAGAAGAACAGGAAGTAACATGGGCACACTCATATTTAGAGGTCTTATTGGCTCATTGATGATGTAAAGGACTAACCTAGACCTCATTATCACATTCTATTATGAATGGGATGAAGCGGGGTCACTTTCCTTTTGAGAAAAGAAAAAGCAGCGTAATAGTAAGGTTGCGTTTCACATTTCCAAGGTCACCATGTGTGGGCGGCCCGAGCATCCAGTCCCTGTGAAGGGTCATCTTTTGCACAAATAGTATACACAGGCTGTGATGTTGTAATTTTTAGTATTTTTTAAAAATCTTATTATATTCGTTCTTATAAATACTTTTCCACACAACCTCTCTTAATGATTACCATACAAAACAGTCCTTTATTTGTGTATAGAATGGACATTTGAAAGTGACGAGGGATCTCCTGGCCCTGATTTGCCCTGGGGTTTGTGTCCACTCATGAGTGTCAGCTGCCTGGGGCGACATGACTCAGAGAACAAGGTCTATCTTTTGAATCGTTTCCTTCTATTGCTTTTCATTGATGGCAACAAAGCTGTTCATGGTTACAAGCACAGTATAAAGTTGTTCTAATAAATATATGCAGCACAACTAAATGGATAAGTGAGAACTGACCGTTTAGCTGGTGGAGATTAGGGGGAAGGTAAGGAAGGAGGCACCTCTCTGACGGTAGTTCGGCCAACACCAACAAGATGTGAATTGTCCGCCAGACAGGTCCAGAAACCGTGCAGGTAAACTCATTAGGCTTCTAACTAGGCTTCTAACAGGCATCGCAGGGCTTATGTAGGAAGGCAGGAATGGTGGCTGGGGCAGAGGCAGCCTGCTCAAGTGCCAAGTGCCCCTTGATCCAGCAGAGCCTGAAGGTGCATCCTTGACTATGAAAACTGCCCTGACCCGGGTTCTGAGACCCAGCGGCTGCACAGTTCTGTAATAAGCTTTTGACTCTTGCATGTTAGGTGAGATTCCTGTTCAGATGTGAATCAGTCCAGCATGTTTGAAAGCTACCATGTGAATGGCACTTTGGGAACCCCCCAAATTACAGTTACAACACTGTTCTCTTGCATATACATAGTAGGATAAGGGACATGCCACACATATCCATCTGGTAAATAACACAAGGGTATGGAGGCGGCACACATGGTTTACAGGAAGTATAGACAGTGTGTAGAAAGTGAACTCTGAGTTAGATGAGAGAGGAAATCACTGTTGATCTGAAGAGGAATGACATATTCCTGGCTCCACAGGTGTCCCGTGTAAGAGGTAGGAAAGACGGAGAGAATAAAGACCATAAAGGTGGTGAAGGAATTAGGCCAAGTGGGGAACATGGGTTAGTCCGGAGAGATGTATAATCTTCTGTTTGTGATGTGTCTTCGTCTCACACACACTGTGTTTTCTCCTGCCTCTGACCCTTGCTGTCAACATTCTCCTCCTGGAAGTTCTTCTCCTTTCCATCTTGAAGTCCTGCGTGAGCTTTCAGATATGCCCCTTTTGCTGCCTTCACATGGGCATTGCTGGGCTATCTCAATCTAAGGAAAAGACCTCCTGCTCATTTCTTAGGCCAGCTTATTGGGCATTCTGTCCCCTTCGCTTCTTGGGCAACAGAGTGGTGCATACCCGTCGTGGAAGGGCAGCCCCCCACTGTACCCAGGATTGAGCAGAGTACTCCATATGGGTGGATTCATTCAGTCAGTCAGTGCTTGTCGAACACCGAGTACCATAGTTCTTGTCAGGTGATGAGTAAAAGAGAGAAGAGACCACCCCCTTGTCATACAGGGTCTAGTTGGGAACACAGACAGGAAGGAGTAACTTACTGCAGTACAGGGGAAGGAATGCCGGGCTGGTAGAAATGTGCAGAGTTCAAGAGCACATAGGAGGGGCACTTAGCCTAACCCAGACCGAGCAGGAAAAGATTCCCAGAGGAGGTTGCATATGGAGTGAGTCTTGATGAGTTAGACATGAAGTATAGATGAGGAACTATCCATTGAACATGTAAAACGCATTTAGAAAATCTTGCCAGGCACACATATGCAAATACCTGAATTTCAGTCCCTTTCCTGCGTTATTATATTAAGCCTTCTCAGCCCAGAAACATTGTCACTGTTTTCTTATGGATCCAACTGCTCTCAGGCTGATCTCAGCGCTCAGGCTGCTGCTCCTCCAGTGAATGTAAGAGGAACACTTAGAGGGGATCAGAGCTTCTGAGGTCCATGAAATACATCTCAGTTTACTTATTACCTAAAAGACTTTAAATAGAAAAGTATATAAGTGATACGTGATGACTGGGGGCAGGGAGGGGAAAACAGCTCATACACCTAAATCCCACCAGCCAGAGGGAACCATGTGTAACATTTTTGTTTTCCATCCTCTAGATGTTTTCCTGCAAACATGTCTTTTTTCAAAAATGGGATCCTGCTATACTATGCATCCTAGTTTTCAGCCCCTATCTTGGGACCACATTGAGCATTTCTTAGAATATAAGCTTTGTAATAAAGTATCTTAAGTGCCTAATCCGTCATAATGCCTACATTTAGCTCTGTGAGTCCAACTTCAGGAAGCAATAAATGGAGAGACAGAATCATTTTGCAAACTTTTTATTCTGACAGATGCAATGTTGGTAGTAGGGACATTCGTGGTTAAAAGACTAGGCAGAGGAGGCTAAAGAACTCCGCCTCGAAGTGATGTTTTCAGGAATACTTTCAAAAACATTTTGCAATGAAATGATACATATCACTGATGGCTGGTTTTATTTGCCAAAAAGTTTCTGGGGAAACTAGCTGGCTTTAAGTTAGAGGTTACCAAATACTGAAGTTTGCAGGCACTTCTAGTATGATTTCATTTGAATTTCCTTTTCCCAACTTGGTTGATATTTTGCTAATGACTGACTTATTTATTTAGGCTTTTAAGCCATTCTGTGCAAATACCTTATGCAATGCTTTTGTTTTTTTCCCCCAAAGTTTATTTATTTTTACCAAGCCAAAAACACACTTCACATCCGGGAGCAACCAACAAATGGATTGACTCTCCTTTGAAGACTCTTAATCCAGCTTCGCATTTTTGAATAGTGACTCTGGGCCTGAGGTCCCACCGATGAGACGGTGTTTCCGCCCTGGAGGTCCGAGTTCTGATGAAGAGAAGGAACAGCAATTCCCGGGAAATGCCCTGCTTGGGGGTGTCCTCCCGAAGGAGGTCATCGGTGCTGGAGCTGAATTGCGAGGGAGGAGAGGGAGGAGGCCAGGCACGGAAGGGCGGGAGTGGTGTGGCGGGCAAGGGGAGGGCAGGGCAGAGTCAGGCGGGGCAGGTGAAGGCCATCCAGCCGCCGTGGCTGCAGGCAGTGCGGTCCTGCTGGTGCAGGGGGGCGCGGCGCCCGGTTCACAGGGACCGGGGAAAGCAGGCCACGATCAGGTGGGGTGAGGGGCTTTCGGCTGCTGGGGAGTCAGCCACGGTGCTGCCCTGGAGCTGCTTCACGGGCGGTTGGAGACACAAGTCTGAGGGCTTTGCTTAAAGCTGCAGGTAAAGATCAGGAGCCTCTGAATACCCGTGCCTCACCCGGTTCCTCTTTTGCTCATCTCGGTGGCAGCACAACAGAATAGAAGCATGAGTAGAGTCAGTGAGAGACCAGGAAGTAGAGGATCATGAACAGTGACCCTAGGGGCGCCTGGGTAACTCAGTCCGCAGAGCATCTGCCTTCGGCTCAGGTCGTGATCCCGGGGTCCTGGGATGGAGCCCCCGCATCGGGCTCCCTGCTCGGCAGGAAGCCTGCTTCTCCCTCCCCCACTCCCCCTGCTTGTGTTCCCTCTCTAGCTGTGTCTCTCTCTCTCTGTGTCAAATAAATACATAAAATCTTTAAAAAAAAAAAAAAAAGGAATAGAAAATTAAAATAATAATGTCAAGGGGTGCCTGGGTGACTCAGTGGGTTAAACGTCTGACTCTTGATTTTGGCTCAGGTCATGACCTCAGGGTCCTGGGATGGAGCCCTGTGTGGGGCTCCACACTCAGCAGGGAAGCTGTTTGAGATTTTTCCCCTCTGCCCCTCCCCCAACTCTCTCTCTCTCTCAAATAAATAAATAAATGAATCTTTTTAAAAAAAATGTCAAAAGATGGTTGAAGAGTATCAAGAACCCAAGTGAGGTTGGCAACCATGGGTTTATCGTGGTATCATTATGCACGTGTGGTGGGTCTTCAGTTTTCAGCCTCAGAGAGATATCACTTAAAATAGGAAGATGGAAATGACCCCAGTGTGGCACTTTTCCTGGGCAGTAGCAAAATTCAAGAATGGAAGGGAGTGAAGGATATCATTCAGAGAGTGGTTAGGGGTGAGCCAGGCAGTATCCGACCCACTAGGAGAAAAAGGAGGGGTTCAGGGGTTTGAGGGGACGGAGACAGTAAGGGTTGGAAAAGTGGGGACCATCACTTTTTTATTATGTACCCATACTGCATACCATAACTACAAAAGTTTCCTCACTTTTTAAATAATGATATTGGCGTGTTGTTCATTCTAGGGTCTGTAAGATAAAATGAGAAGTAGTCTCAATTTCCAACAACAAAATCCTAAGTTCAAAGTGGTACATGATATCTTTGGGAATCAGTGATGGTGTCACATTTGACTCAGGTAAATATGGGGCTGGGAGAAGTGTCAATATCCAGCACAGTATTAACAATCAGATCTGGTTTTTTCTCCCTCTGAGAATCAAGGATTGTGCTGACTGCAGAGTGATGGCTAAGATATGTACTCCCCCATTCAAAAACATGAGGACTTACTGCATGCCGGTCAGTGTGGTGTGGGGTACCACTTACGTCCAGAGTGCCACAAGTAACGAGAAGCCATGGGAGAGACTCCCTGACCCTCAGACTGGTTTCTCATGTGATTTTTAGGAGAAAGGGTCAACTAACCTATATGCCTTTAAAACAAAGCGTGTGATCAAGTGGCCACATGAGCACTGGAGTGTAGTGTAGTGTAGTGTAGGAAAAGTGTGTAGCCCAGGGCAGTCTTGGAAAGCTGGATGGATTTGGAGAAATGTTATACAGTAGTTGGGGTGAAAAAGGATGGGAAGCTCAGAAGGCACACAGCATACCCACGGTTCATTACCCGTTGCCACATTGACTTCTATCATTGAACTACATTCTAGACTAACTTGAGAACTGCACGGAAGCCTGAAACTTAGCTTTGAGATAAAGCTTTTTTAAAAAAAAAAAATAGTAATAATAAAGTGAATAGAAATAAACATTTAGAATATCTTAACTGAAAGAGTAAATCAGTTTTTCCATGACTAGATCAAGTGGTTTAAATTCAAACATATGGAAAAATTTAACTTTCAATTCCAGATTCGAAGCCTAATTTGGGGAGAAAACCCATTCCGGGGAGAAAACCCATTAAAGTGATGAAGCAATTGAACAATAAATCTTTAATTTGTAGAGAATACAGTGAGTGCTTGGAGGTACATCGTTATTTCCGTGCTTTGGGATTATTACAAACACCAGCATCGTTTCCTGAGAGTTATAAGGCTGTGATTTGTAACTGACTTCAGGGCAGGGGTGGGTAGGAATTTATGGGATGTTACCCTTCCAGGAAGAATTAGGACAATTTTTTTTTCTTTTGGATGAAGATACTTAAAACAACCCAGGTTTTAAAGTAGTTGAGTGACTCTTCTCCTGGAAAAACAATTAGTTTTCAATCCTGTTGCATTTGAACATTCAATAGAGCTGTCACTGGAAATGGAAGAAAATGAAAATGCGGACAGATACACTCCCTCCCCAGGAAGGGTTTATAACAGAATACTTTGAATTTCACACAAATGTTTTACATTATTCATTAAGTTTACTCCAGTACATTTCAATCTGTTGCCTGGAGTATGAGTAAATTGCAATTTTCACTGCTTTAAAAAAAATTTTTTTTGGAGGGGGGGTGCCTGAGTGGCTCAGTCGGTTAGGTGTCGGTTAGGTGTCTGCCTTCGGCTCAGGTTATGATCCTAGGGTCAGGGATCAAGCCCTACGTCGGGCTCCCTGCTCAGTGGGGAGCCTGCTTCTCACTCTCCCTCTGCCTGCTGCTCTCTGCCTCTCTCTGTAAATAAATAAATAAAATCTTTAAAGGGAAAAAAAATTTTTTGTTTTGGGGAGTCATGGAGACTTAACGCACTGCAAATTTCACTTTTAATAAATGACACTGAAATATTTTTAATGCCCTGAAATAAACAAATGAGCATTTTAAGAGTCTTGTAATTAAAATAAGAAATATTAAAGCCAGGGTGCCTGGGTGGCTCAGTTGTTAAGCATCTGCCTTCGGCTCAGGTCATGATCCCAGGGTCCTGGGATCGAGCCCCGCATCAGACTCCCTGCTCCGTGGGAGGCCTGCTTCTCCCTCTCCCACACCCCCTGCTTGTGTTCCCTCTCTCCCTGTGTCTCTCTCTGTCAAATAAATAGATAAAAATCTTAAAAAAAAAAAAAATATGAAAGCCATGGGTGGACATGGTAGAGCAATCATGGTTCTGTTGTTTTTTTCTGCTGGAACTTGTGGATTAACTGTATGTAATCTGTAATTCACAAGAACTGGGAAGTGTGTCTGTTTCGGTCTGATTTTGTCCTTTTTAATGTTTCTCATCTAGGTTGTCTTCACTTGTACGACTAACATCTCAGCTTATCTGGAGCTATATTTTTTTATATTCCTTTCACGGGTTCAAACATGTTTCCAGTGAGTTATGGATGGGATATTTTTGGATTTTCTCAGTTTCTGCACTCTGGATTTTTAAGATACTCAATTGACCGAACAGCTTCAGGGAGCCCAAGTAAACCCAGCCATGCTAAATGTTCATGTTGATTATAAGCTATGTCCTGATCTCAGGTATGTTTTTAAAATGTTAAGTGGATCTTAAAATAAGGAAACCTGATAGATGTGCAGTGATTTTGGCAGGTACCCAGTAAGTTGTTAAATGCATCGTGGGCCCTCGTTCCGTGCACTGGATGGCACTCATAATGGATTTTGATTATGTGCTTGGTAGTTAGTGACTTATGGAAGGCAGGATGATGGGCTTTTTCCATTTTAAATTTTAAATAATATATCTTTGAGGTGTTAACAGAGGGCATTCTTAAGTTGAAGGAAATGAAACAATCGTTATCTTTTGGGGTTGTGTTATCCTTTGTAGATAAGTCAATAGCTTACTGTGTAAATGATTGGCTTCAGCATACCTAAGATTTGGGTTCTCTTTAAAGACAAAAAAAAAAAAAAATCTATAGATACAAATCCCTCTTCAGGGTCATTAGGCAAACTTCAAAGTGTTAATGCTCATGAAAAGAAGCCCTATTTTGAATTTTTTAAAAGATTTTACTTATTTGAGAGAGAGTGAGCATGAGGGGTGGAGGGAAGCAGAGGAAGAGGGAGAAACAGACTCCCCGCTGAGCGGGGAGCCTGACTGGATCCCAGAAACCAGAGGTCATGACCTGAGCTGACGGCAGATTCTTAACCAACTGAGCCACCCAGGTGCCCCTTGAATTTTTTATATGAGTAACAATTTTGGCATAAAACAGCCAGATCATGGTATATCATTCAAGCTTTTTTTTTCCTTTATGTTAGTGTAATATATGACATCCATAAATAGTCACACCTCTAGAGAGGGAACAGAATGTCTTTTGAGCAGCTTGTAGGTAGAGGGACCAGACTACGATGGTTTACCCAGCAGCAGCTATAATGACAGTATGGCTTCCAATGACCTGTTACATGATTAACTCGGCTCACTCGGTCCCTTTTCCTGGTTCACTGAAGACTTCCTCCTCCCGTCCTTTCTTGTGACCACCCATTCTTCACGAGAGGTTAGGCACTGCTTCTGGAACAGATCCTCCTTTCCCCAGTTTTGTTTGTATTCTTGCTTTCCTATCATAGTTTGGATAAAAATCCCGTTTGATCATTTTTAGTTAGCTCCCCACGGTCAGAGCCTTAGGTTTTGCTCATTTTGAAACATTCTCTTTGTTAGAAGTTAGATGCCTCATGAATAAGACTTGACTTCTTCGACTCTAAATGGATGTATTGTTTTAAAAATCTAAATCGTTGGAAGGGGTTGAAATCAAACATAAAAACCCCATTTTCAAGTTCAGCCGCAGCTAACAGTTGCTATATTGATGTTGGTTTTCACCAACTTATTTCTTTTCTAAAGCTTCTATTGAGCCTTGGCTCTGCAAAACGGGGATATTAACATCTTTCATTCACCTCTTCTCCACTATGACTAAGGTGACAAACTAGTCCTGGCTTACCCAAGACTTTCCCAGTTTTAGCACTGGAAGTCCCATGCCCGGGAACACTCTCAGTGCCAGGAGGGTCAGCCCTACCTATAACCTCCCAGCGTGTTAGACTCTAATTTTTTTACAGTATCATGGTTTAATACTTCTGTTATACTTATTGTCACAGCGTAACTATGAATGATTACTTGGTCTGTGGATTGTTCCTAACAAATGAAAGCCAATATGCAAATATTATTCACTGCGGAGCCAAGTAATATATACCCAGATCCATGGAGAATGAAATTCCATTCTGGATCACTAAATTTTGGTGCTTGAAAATTTTTCCAACAGCTTCATTTATACACTCCTCTACTTTGGGGTTATATTTGGCTCCTACTATCTTTTTCATGCCATGTTCTCTTCCTTATGGTAGAGAGGAATCATTTGGTAGACTGTTTCTTGGAGTAACTTTTTATATATCTTCATTTGGTAGACTATTCCTTGGAGTAACTTTTTATATATCTTCATTTGGTAGACTATTCCTTGGAGTAATTTTTTATATATAATATGCATGGATGGTAAGCTCTGTTACTGCACGTTTGAAAATGTCTGATTTTGCCTTCACACTTGATTGATAATTTCAGTCTAGATTCACAATGATAGTTCTACTTTGAAGGCATTGCCCCTTGGATACCTACAATCTAGTGTAACCAGTGAGTCTGGTGCTGGACTGATTCTTGTAACTTAGTTGATTGTATATGCATCTGTCTGTTTACCTCTTTGAAGCTTATGGGAATTTTTATTTTATCCTTACTTCTGATATTTCACCAGTGATCTGTTTTTGAATCTTTTTTGTTGACCTTTGTGATCTGAAGTCTGCTCAGGCTCAGGATATTTTCTCCCCACTAATACTTACGCAGTCTTCACAGAGAACTCCTGTAGATGAGTTTAGGACCTCTTGGAATCAATTCTCCATATCTTTCATATTTTCCTTCTCTTTGTTTTGGCTATATGTTCTGGAGATTTAAATTTTGCAGCCTACTGAGTGAGTCTTTAGCCATATAAATTCTATCATTTAGGCCATTAGTTTTCTGTTTTGGCACTTATTTATTTAATAATCTGATAACTTTCCCATTCTTGTTCTTTTTTCCATGAAAGGAATATGAATATCTGTGAGTATTATTCCAGTCCTTGTGAAAGTATTGTTCTTGACAATGATGAAATTGACAGATGATCTTCTTGGATTGCTTAGAATTTTTCTTTTCCAGCATCAAACACTACTTTAATTTGTTAATTTTTAGATAGAACGCATTACTGTTTTCCACCCAAACCCTAGCTCTAGCTGAGTTACCTCTCTTGGTTTTTTGAAGCAGTTTAGGCTTTCCTACTTTCCTGTGCTCTCCAGTTGCTTGTAAAATGTCTTTCCTTCCATTTCCTGACTCTTCCCTAGAACTCACTCTGATTGCCCTCCCTCCACCCCATTTACATAAAAGGTTCTGGGGCCCTGTCAGGCACAAGCAGTCTCCCCTTTCTCTTAACACTCCTTGGCCCTTGCTTGAACCTTTCTTGTCATTGCTTCTCTCTCACTCCTGCTGAGGATCACCACTGCTTCTGTGTGATTCCTGAAATGACGGCAAATAAGGGTGTCAAGAGGACAAGCAAATGCCCAGGCACAGGAGGGAGAAGATGGGGAGTTCTGGTGACCGGGAGGAGGCTGTCCCTGCCGGGTACCTCTTGTATAAAAATAGCTACTCGGGTGGTTAGGGGTTTAAACCATTTCCACCTCTCAAGTAGAAACTTCATTGGTTTGCAACAGTTTTTCAAATTATTTTGTGTTGCAACATTCTTTTAAGTAACAATTAGTCAATAGATGACCAAAATAGAAGCTATTAAGATTCTTTTTATATAGCTGAGAATAGGATAATACAATCTGGATGCATTCTTGAAATTTCTCTGTGGTTTGGCTTCAGTAAATTACTACTTTACATACAGCTTTTAAAATATATTTAGATTTAAGTTTAAAAGTGAGAACCACTTGTGTAAACATCATTGAATACCATTCTTTTAATGAATGGGGTAATGTTATTTATATTCTTTCTTCACTTCCTCTGGAAAGCCCATTTCTTTTAGGAAGGCTTTAACTTACACTGTAGTCACCTTGAAAAGTGAAAGGAATTCACTTTAGTATATTTTAACTCAGCCACAAATTCTTACTGTTGCTACCAAGAAGTGCTGGGCCCAAATCTCTGAGTCTGATGTTTCTAAATTGGGCTAAAAATAGCAAACGACAATACACGTATCCCTAAAGTAGTGAATAGGAATGTTTAGGGGCTGAAGAACCCTTATTTTATTTTCCCTTTAATAGAGAAAATGCTCTTTTTTTCTTTTCTTTTCTTTCCTCCCTCCCTCCCTCCCTTCCTTCCTCTCTCTCTCTCCCTTTCTCTCTCTCTCTTTCTTTCTTCCTCTCTTTCTTTTTAAATCCATTTTGCAGTTTGTGTTTCAGGGAAGCTGTGAGGCCAGAACTGATGATGCAGGGTTTCCTGGGCTGGACTGAGGAATCTGGACTCACCCAGACAGCAGTGGGGGGACCTTTGGAAGGATGGAAGCAGAGAAGCAGAAAGTCACGTGATCATGTTGGTTGTATAGATGGCAGGATGGCAGAAGGGTTAAAGGCAGAGCAGAGGGGAGGTCGTGCTGTAATCCATGCCAGAAAGCCGTGTGCCAAGACAGTTAAAATTCTGAATTTTTATTCTGTGTTAATTATACAGCCATTAGACCATTTGCCGGTTATTTTATAAAGACTTAGCCCTTTTAGAGCTAGAAGGGGCCTTGGAGATCTTTAAGCCACCTGTGATTTTTACAAATGGCAGAAACCTGGGAGCTAAGGAAACAAAGTGATTCCTCCAAGTCTAGCAACTCATTGCTGGCAGAGCTTGGGCACGGACGCAGCTGTCCTGATGCCAAAGCCAAGGCTTTTCCTGTGGTGCCACCTACCCTTCCTCCCTGCTCTCTGCTATGTGCATGCCCAGGCCAGTGTCCCACCTGAGGTCCTATTACCTGGTCATTGATGACACACAGTGTGATACCGACAGACGTAGTCAGCTCATGCCCCACTCTTGCAAATGACTTATCTCGCTTTCCCTACTCTTCCCAAATACACATTCTCGCTCATCACATTCAGAAGATGATCTCGTCTTTTACTTCCCAGGAAAAAAATAAATAAATAGATAAACCAGAAATCACCTAAGAACATGCTGGCCACTGCCTGCCATCAAACCCAGTAACTGCCATGTGCCTGTCCCTTGTGATAACCAGCCAAAGTAGCCCAACCTTACTTAATACTGCACTCCGGGCCCTAGGTCCCAGTTCCTCCTGTCTTTTCAGGGAACTTTGGAAGAGTTCCCCGTTTCTCTATTTTCAACCCCTTCTTCAGTAAACAATCTGTTCTGTCAACATTTATATAGCCTTTGGACGCTCCCACTGGAAACCCTGCTTACCATACGTACTCAGCATATTTTACTCATTCATTTAATAATTACTTGGGAGCAACTACACTGTGGTAGGCATTGGGCATCCTGTTGCACACAAAGGAAATGGGGTGTTATGTGGTCCAATGGGGCAAATGGATGCTAAACAATATCTGTGGTTGCTGAGCATTTACATTGGAAAGTGCAATTCTAACTAACTTTATGGCAGTAGGTACTACATCTCAGTGTTTTCATATAGCTACTGTATTTCAGTGTCATAGTGAAAATTGTGGCAGCATGTCCTGTCTAGTATATCTATGTACTACTAGAGTCCTGCCCGTTGTTCTGGGTTTAAAATCATATGACCAAAGGCCCATGCTATTGCAGGCTCTTGTAACTTGTATATACCCAAGTATCTGGGCTAAAAATGCATCTAAGCAGAAGCCGAAGAAATATTTATCTGGGGCGCCTGGGTGGCTCAGTTGGTTAAGGACTGCCTTCGGCTCAGTTCATGATCCTGGAGTCCCGGGATCGAGTCCCGGGATCGAGTCCCTCATTGGGCTCCCTGCTCAGCAGGGAGTCTGCTTCTCCCTCTGACCCAGCCCCCTCTCATGCTCTCTCTCTCTCTCATTCTCTCTCTCTCAAATAAATAAATAAAAAATCTTAAAAAAATAAAAAGAAATATTTATCTGCTCATGGTGTCAAGTGCAGACTCCCTGAAGTATTTTTGAAATAGCGTTCGTGTTAAGTTTGAATCTTTTTAAATCAGCAAAATAACTGTCTAAGCACACACAACGTACCCTAATGACATATTTAATAAAAAGACAAATAGTTTTCTCAAGTACAGATTTAAAATGACAAGGTCTCTATGCATATGTCAATTATCACCCGTCTATTTTCCTCATGGGCTACATAATTCAATTTTAGCATTTCCCCTCTTTTTAGAAGTAAAAACAGACCACATTTGCAAAACCAAAGATTTCCAGGAAGTCCTAGTTGCTGTAATGGCAAGGAAGACGTAGATGAATAAATCACTGTTTGGTAGGGACTGTAAAATGTTTTATTGGAAGTCTGCCCTCCACATGCATGTTTCCTTTTTTTTTTTTCCTCCATGAACCTGAAAGCTCATTGAAATATCCTCAAGATGGATGTTAAATAAAAACTCTGTGATATATTTGGTAGTTCATTTTTAAAAAACTGAAGTCAAAGCCTGTTTTTCTTGACTGATGTGGAAAGGTTAAAAAAAAAAAAACCTTCAGTGAAAGGAAATTACCTTTCTAAATATAACATTCTGAAATGATGTAACAGTTTTTTCCATATGTTGCCTGAATAAAAGTAGTGTTTTTACAGAAGCCTGGTTAAAAAAAAAAAGGAAAAATCAGTACTCTACCATTAAATAAACAGGCAAACACAAATTCAGATCTCTAACGCTGTCTCCCAAAATATCAGATTATTAAATATCTGGCATAAGAAACATGGTATCTTCTGTTTCCTTATACTAAAATCAATTTTACTTGTAAAATATTCCAGCTTTCAAAACCACAGCCATCTGAATTCTGTTCATTTTAGGGAATTTCTCTGTGTTAATTAACATCTTTCATTTTTCCCTGCTTGCTTCCACATCTCAGTTACTCCAAACAGTTATTGATCTAGATTGAAAGAGGCTCATGGACTCTAACCTTAGAAGGCATTCCTTATAAAATTCTAGAAATGTTCATCCATTTCCGTGACTTCCTCCATTTTATTAAATACAGAATCTGCCAAATCTTACAACTTTCCTAGTCACCTCCCTGCTTCTTATTTATGTCTGGACTTGCAGATCTTTGGAAACATTTGCCCTACCTATAGTATTCCTCCACTGATGTGTTACCAAGCCCCAAGTTTTAATATTAAAATTGTATTACTTTTATGCTTTCAAGAGCACACCGTGTAACTGCAGCTACCTCTGGACTTTGTTGTTAGCTGAATCTGAGACCCCCTCCCCCAACCCCATCCCACTGGCTGGAAGGTCTGTGAGGGTAAGTACCGAATCTGTCCTAGTCGCTGTTGGATCATCAGCACCAGCGCCCAGTGCCCGGTTGGTGCTCAGCTGTTGGATGCCTTCCAGGTACTTCACGAGTGGCATGGGTTGCTGGGGTGATAGGGAAGTGAGTTGGGAATGTGTTGATAACCGTACAGTAGCCCTTGAGATATAGCCACCATCCAGTCTGTTCCCTGATATGTATCCCTCCGAAGCCTGCTGTCTCGGGCAAAGTCTTGGTATTTCTCTTTGTAACCCTAGTGCCTTTCACAGCCCTTGAATGAAGGTCATTCATTCAAGAATCATTCACTACTTCACATTTTTGCGCAGTGACACCTCCAACATTGGGGAAAAAGAAAATGATGTTGAAATCCCCAGTTCTATTTGGCCAGCTTTCCTTATTAAGAGGTCCACTTTGTTGTAAGAATGAAAAAAAGAGAGGAACATAGGGGAAAGTACGAGGCAGGGGTCACCTGCTGGAACTCCTAATTTCTGACTAAGTATTAGAATTAACAATCCTTTGGTAAGTAATTACGCCGACTGTTGGTCTCTTCAAAAACAAAGCAAAACTAAGGTCTGGGCCATCAGAATCTAGTATGCACAGTTTTTGTTGTCTATCTGCTTTTGGTTTCTTTAAAAAAAAAAAAATTCACAGCCAACTTACCATTAAGTATGGCTCAGGGTTGGAACGTAGCCGGTATTAGCCTACCATATCTTAATAATGTATAAAGAACTTTAATCATTTCTACCTACTTTGGTGTGTGACCCTGTGGATCCCAGGAATCGATACAGACTAAAAACTGAACTTGTCTTAAAAGTTCAACTCACTTCTAAATTTTATTCATATGCAGCATGTAGTGCCTGATCAGATATGCAAACCTGATATATAACATCAGGGTTGAGTGAGTAGAACCTTCATTTTGTATCTGTTAAAATGCCACTGAAAATAATTCAACTTATCCGAACTGCTTGATGTGTATAGTTTTTTCAAGAACACATCCATTTTGTTATAGGAGAAGATTTTCTTGGAGGCACTGTCCTTTACTCCATAACCCCACACCTGGCATACATTAGGTGCTCACTGCATAATTTAATCAAATTGTAGGTAAGAGTGGTATATTGACTGGTAAGGAAACCAACAAATATTAGCTATTGAAAGATTTTTACCCCTTTTCCATAGTCTCCACTTCCAAATTCTAGGGTTTGGGTTTTTTTAAGTGGTCGAGACCCGCTGTATTTCTTTCAAAGAAAGAAATGACCAATTAGACATGTCAAATCAGAAATAAAGATTGACTTGATTCAGGGGTACAGGTCTGGGATTAAGCTTGCAAGGAAAGCTATAGAATGTCTGTCTTTGGAGGTCTCTTTGGGAATAGAAATGTATGTTTGTACGTAATAGATCCTAAATACTTGATGAATGAATGAATAAAAACCAAGTCTCAGTATTTAAATAATTACCTGCATGAATGAAAAATTCATGAAATTGTTTAACGTTCTTATTCTGAAATGTTTGATCATTTTAATTCTCCCCATTCCCTTTCCACCTTGGTCAACCAGTTTCTATTGTGAATTTCATTGCTAGTGGGTTTTCTTGCTTATGTCTGAACAATTATGTGTACATATAGCATCTCAGAACCAAAACTTGGCTCTCTGAAAGGACAAATACAATAAATACTACTTTTCTGTATATTTTCAAATATAACATTTAAAAGGTGTCTTCACCAGTGATAAGAAAAATAAGGTTCCTAGAAATATATCTAATGAGAGATCTGTGAGACCTTTATGTAAAAAAAATGGAATAACTTTAACTTTATTAAAGATATATTTAAAAGATCTAAACAAATGGGGGGGGGGTAAAAGATGTCAAGTCTCCCAAATACAGGTCCAGTACAATCCCAGTCAAAATCCAGCAAGTTTTTGGTGGAACTTGGGTTGATTCTAAAATTTATATAGAACAAAGATCCAGAAATAGCCAAAAAACTCCTGAAGAAAAATCAGGTAGAAGGATTTAGAGATGTTATTTATATTGTTATAATGCCACAGTATTTTAGAAGTGATTTTGGCGATAGAGGTAAACAATTAGACCCATAAAAGAGTAGTTCTGAAACAGGCCCTTGTTTATATAGAAACCTAATATGTGACAGAGCTGGACCTGAAATTAGTGGAAAGAATAAATTAATAAGTGATACTGGGGTAATAGGTTATCCTTATGGAAAAAAATGAAAATAGATCCCTGCCTCACAGCATGAATAGTAATTTCAAATGGATCAAGGACTTAAATGTGAAATACACAATTTTAAAGTTTTGTTGAAAATGTGATAGAATAGCTTCGTATCCTTGGGGTAGCTAAATAAGAAACAAAAATCATTACAGCAAAAAGAGATATATATTAGAGCATCATATTTAAGCACTTCTGTTTGTCAAGAGAGAGACTGAAGATAAACCATAATCCAAAACAGGCATATGAATTTTTATATTGGGGAATATATAAAAAGCTCCAACGAATTCATTAGAAAAAGATAATTCTATAGTAAAATGGGCAAAATGCATGAACAAGTTTTTCACAGTGAAGGGAACATGAATGGCCAACATACATATGAAAATGTGTTTAACCTCATTAGTAATTGGGAAAATACAATTTTAAGCCACAAAAATATCATTTCCTACCCAGAATAGCTATAATTAAAATATTTTAGTATCAGATGTTGGCCATAATATGGAGCAAAGTGAACTCTCATATACTGTGGGCAGAGTGTAAATTGGTACAGTTACTCTGGGGAAAAAAATTTGGCGTTACCCAACAATGTTCATGTGTATAATGAACATCCCAGCAGTTCCAATTCCTGTTCTACAAGGTAGAACATGAAATCAAGGACCATGTACAACATTGCTTGTAATAGGGAGGAAAAAAATGGAAATAATCTAAAAGTCCAACAGTAAAGCATATGGTCTGCTTGGGCCATGTCCTATTCATGAACCAATCACAGTAATCAGGGGGGTGAAACATGATGAATAGCTTAGCCTAATTAATGTCATTCAGAGTGCAGGAGCTGGGAGGAGGGGAAAGGAGAGGAAATGTTAATGTGGTTGCTACAAGGAGGGTAGATAGATGTTGGGCTTCTGAAACCAGCAGATGATATCACTCCACCCACTTTCAACAACCAATTTAAGAAGGTTTGAATTACACTAGCTGTTGTTACCCGCTTATGGTCTATGAAGGATGGGAAGTAGCTCAAAGCAGGGCAGGTAGAAGCTAGAAGAGGGTTTTATGTTGCACGGACCTAGAATCACAGGTTACCTCACCTTCTCAAATCAGAATGGACAGCTGTGGAGTGGCACTCCAAGGAGGTAGGTCTGGGGCAGAAGCAGAACTCTAGTCCAAATGCAGGGATCCCTTTGGATTTACATGATCCAATTGCATATCGCCTCAGAAATACTGTGTTTTTGTCCATTTGACCATTTGTGTTACCGATTTAAAGAATGCTTTCTGGGGGGGGGGGGGGGCAAAAAAGGAATACTTTCTGGATACTTACAGGAGGAACTTTGGGAGATTTGCCCCTTGTTGGCATTATGAATATTAACTCCATTATGGTCTACACTGGTCTAAAGTCTTATGATTTCTGGTAGCCCATTATGTGTATCTCTACCCTAATTTTGTTTCTTCTGTGAAGTTCATGTGTTTCACCGAAGAAATAAAGATAAGAAATTTTGTGCTTATGTACAGATCTCTGGGGCTCCTGTATTTCAAATAGTTGACATTTTAGGAGAAATGTTTATGCTTTGGGTCTTTGCAAAGTCATTATCATGAGTACAAGTGTTTTATCACACATGACTTTAAATTGTGCCTTGTTTAAGCCCTGCCTACTCAGACCATTAAAAGCTGTTTTACTAGTCACTGGGTATTACGGTTCTGCAAAGCTAACAGGCCTTTTATTGTGTCCTCCACATAAAGAGCGAAGTTGGTCCCTTTTGTGTATAATTTTTGTTCACATTCATTCTGATTAACTAGAATTGATCATGTAGTTGTTGTCAGGGCATTTAACATTTAGTCTCCTCACTCTTTAATACTAAAGGTAAACTTATTTTAGACACTGTAGCAAAAAGGACATGGTGACATATTTTGGACTTCTGTCTCCTTTTTATAAGACCAATCCTGACATTTTATTTATTTTTATTCTCAAACTCACATTACTTGTATTTTGCCTATGTAACTTATTTTAAACATCACCTTGCATGTATTTCAGAAGTTTAGCATTGTTCTTTGGCCAAAAGCAATAAAATGTCACCTGTTTTAGAATGATTCAGTGACGTGCAATCAGCGTTTTCTTTTCACAAATATAACATCAATGAGTATTTATAACCCTTCCTCAACCTTTAAAAGAGTAATGATGTGTTTTAGGGGCTTTTTTAAAAATATCAAATTCTGTTTGTTTCTAATGACCTGAGTGGATTTTGCACTTAAGGCCGGATAATCAAATATTCGTAATGTGTTTTTTTCTAGAAATCCCATCTTGAATTTATAGAATAGCCTCTGAGGTCCTCAAGTATTCACCTATAAATAAGCATCGCTGATTGTAAAAGTCTCTTGCTATTCTCATATTCTCATACAGGCAGTTCACCATCTCAGACTCAAACTATAAATACATTGGTTTACCTCATATTGAATTTCCTGGCCAAGTACTGCTTTTTTTTTCCGTTTCTAAAAAAGCATATTTGTGCTTTTTATCATTTCTCACAAGGAAACCATTATCATAAAGATTTCCTTAAATGTACTCTACGTAGATTCTTTACTGTAAGCATCATTTTTCTGAATCTGATCTATTTTCTGACTGTCTCCATTTTCATTTGTTTGTGACTGGTCATTGCTGCAAATGAACAACAACAACAACAACCAAAAAAAAAAAAATTGCTTTTTTTCTTTTTTTGGTCTATTTTCAGACTGTCTCCATTTTCATTTATTTGTGACTGGTCATTGCTGCAAATGAACAACAACAACAAAAAAAAACCATTGCTTTTTATGTACTGTGTTTCAAATAATCTTACGGCACCTTCTCTTTTTCCACTAGGCTTTTTTTAGATATATCTTTTGACTTTTCTGGGTATTCAACCTTGTCACCTGCTGATGGTGGTAATTTGGCTTGTTCATTTCCTTTCATATTGCACCGTGAGCATATTTTATGATGGACTTTTTCATAAAAATGTCTGTTGTTTTTAGATTTTTAAAAAAGATTTATTTCAGAGAGAGAGAGAGAGCATGCACATGCGAGGGGGGAGGGACAGAGGGAGAGAGAATCTCAAGCAGACTCCACACTGAGTGCAGAGCCCAGTCGGGGCTCAATCGCACAACCATGAGTTCATGACCTGAACCAAAACCAAGAGTTGGACGCTTAACCCACTACCACCCAGCACCCCTGTTGTTTTTAGATCTTTTTAAAAATCATGGTCAATGATCTTTTGATTTCTCGGTTACTGAGAGGTTATCAGATATAGACACTGAGTTTAATCCTGTTGTTTCAGCATCTTTGAACATAGGAATATGTGTTGATCTCTTGTGACCTACTGACAGAACACAAGAGATCTATTTATATAATATTTCTAGAATAAGCCCAATTTATATCGTTGTGTCATTATTTTAATATACTCGAAATTGAGTTTTCTGAGCACATTATTTAGTATTCTTCTGCCTTATTTATCTAAGTTAAACAAGCCTCTTCTCTCTTAGTGTCTTGTCAAGTCCGCTTATCAGGCTTGTACTAGCTTTTTCAAACAAACTGGGGAGCCTCGTCTGTTCTATATCCTCAGAGTTTTTTATGTAGTTTGGGAATCATTTAATCCTTGCACTAATCCCTATTTATTAGCTCTGTAGCTTTTATATTTCTGGTTTAGTTTTAATAATTGAATACCATCTAAGAAACTGTTTCTACTGAGATGTTAAGTTATTCACAAGGATATTTTTACATAACACTCAATTCTTAGTCTCTTCCATGTCTGTGATGTATTCCTTTAGTAATTCTATTCATGTTGGATTTTAAGACTAGATTTGCCTGAAATCTCTCTATGAGGCATTTCATTCTGTAATGAACCAATGACTGCTTTTTAAATATCTAAATTACAAATTCCTGCTTTTATTTCTATTTCTGCCTTTCCTGTATTATGTTTATTACTGTTTTCAAAGTTAACTAAGTTTAAATACGTATTTCCCTTCTTTATTCTCTCCAGTTTAAAACAAAACAAAACAAAAAATACCAAGCAGTTACTAGTGCCACAGTAAAACTACATTTTCTTTAATCCCTCATATATAAAATAAAATTAGCTCACTTTCACTCTCCATCCCTACTCAGTTCTCCACTTTTTATAACATGATCTAGGACTTCAGACTTAGATGGAGCTAATTATTAAAGTAAAGTTTTTTAAAAATAATTTTTCAAGGGGTGCCTGGTTGGCTCAGTCGTTAAGCGTCTGCCTTCAGCTCAGGTCATGATCCCAGAGTCCTGGGATCGAGCCCCGCATCAGGTTCCCTGCTCAGCAGGAAGCCTGCTTCTCCCTCTCCCCCACTTGCGTTCCCTCTCTCGCTGTGTCTCTCTCTAACAAATAAATAACATCTTTAAAATAAATGAATGAATGAATGAATGAATATATAAATAAATAATTTTTCAAAACTTTTGAAAATTTTCACTCTATTTGGACTATTCTTAGAATAATTAGCATACCTTACTCCTTTTTTACCTGCTTTTAACACTTACCACCACTGCTACTTTTTCACTCCTAACTTTTTATTTTGATTCATCCCTCAATCAACTGGAATATTTTTAAGTTTTTATCAGGAAGCTATCCAGATGATAAATTTCTAAGCACATTTGGTTTTTCTTTTAAAACTCTACAAACATAGAAATGTCTGTGGTTCCTTCTTTTTAAAAATAGTGACCAGAAAAAAAAGCCACCCCAAATTTTATCAGATGTAAACCTCACCCCTGTAGACTTCCACCCCCACCCCAACTACTTTGCAAAGATAGAAAGGGGGACGAGTTATGGGATACAGCCCTGGAGAGGAATCAGGGACAGAGTGGCCATGACCTTAGGAAGTTGCTCATCCAATGGACAACTTGGGCTTCAGGGGTAGGGATAGTGTGGTTGAGACTGAGTATCACCCACTCTCCTCCTGCTTTCATCTCTTCTCCAGAAAGGAGAAAATTCTTCCCGGCTTCTGGGAGGTCATTGAACTTAGTTTTTGTTTTGTTTTGTTTTTTGTTTTTGTTTTTGAGAGAGAGAGAGAGCAAGAGAGTGCAAGCAGTGGGGGGAGGGGCAGAGAGAGAGAGAGAGAGAGAGAGAATCCCAAGCATGCTCCATGTGGAGCCCAACGCAGGGCTCAATCCCATGACCCTGAAACCATGACCTGAGCCTAAATCACGAATTGGACGCTCAACTGACTGAGCCACCCAGGCACCCCGTGGTCACTGAACTTAGTTTTTAGTGCTATTGGAAGTTCACCTTTTTTTGAACTTTGTGTGGATTTCAAGGGAAAGGGAAAAATCAAGGATTGAACATCAGTAACTTTCCTAATACCACATCCTGTAAGTTTTTGTTTTTTAATTGAATCATTATGATTATTGTTATAGGTCTATTACAGACCCGTAGTATAGATGTGGCATTTTCCTCAGAAAATGCTGGCCTTTTTGCAGCCAGTGTTCCTTCTGGCACTTAGAATTAGCCCTGATATGTCATCTATGTTCCACTGAAGTAATTCCAGAAAAGTAATAAGAAGCAAGTTAATTTTTGTGTTTCCACTACAGGTGAAGACAGACATTGGGAGTCTTGGAGTGCAGACACTGGAAAGGCTTCAACTGTAAAAGTGAGCTACTTTCTTTTTTTGTCACTTGAATATGAAACATGTTAAAAGATTAATATATTCATAATTTAGGTTTGCTGGGTATTTTTATATAAGTACACTGCAGGCAAAATTTTTCTTGCTTTTAACTATTTTGTGAGCCAGAATAACATATATGGTAACCACAGGATGAAATATAAAAGAAAATGCATACTTTGAATATATATATATATATATATAGAGAGAGAGAGAGAGAGAGAATAAAAATGAAGTCAGGAAGAGTAAGCCACAGTGTGACCCGATTTGGAGTCATTTCTTCCCATTGGCCTTCAGCTATTAATGAGTTAGTCTTTTAGGTAATATTTTAAATGCTTTTTATCAGCTAGAAAAGTTCTTCTTGTCCTTTTAACTTCTAGTTTTTCTTCAAGATTTAAAATCTCAATCTAATTTTGTGGTGGTGGTATTTGAAAAACCACAATGAATGATAAAAGGCGAAGGAAGGGACATGCCTTTTTTTTTTTTTTAAGGTTGAGGCAATTATTTTGCTTTGCTTCTTTCCTAAGTATTTGATCATTCTCTGACCACATGATAAACTATTGGTCAAGACATGGAATGTTGAGCTAATGTTGCTCGATGATGTATCAAATGCTTACTAGAACCGTAGGAATAGGTGAAGAAACCCAGTCTGCTAAGCATAGAATTATCATTTTTTACTCATCCGTTTATACTTTAAATTTTATACCAGGCCTTTTTTTTTTTAACCAAATAGTAAAACAAACAAACAAACCAAAAAAAACCCCACAAAATTAAAAGCATAAGTACAGCAGTGGGTTAGAGTTTTATTGCCTTTAACTAGCAAAATAATAATGCTTTATTGCAATCATAAATATTTGATACACTGCATTATTCTTCTTGAAGTACTCAAAGTTATTACAAGGACAAATGGTATTTTAATGGAGTAAAGATGACTGCTGTGTCAGAGTTCAGAATTCATCAATGTTTTTTTAACTGGTAAAAACAATGGTTTTCTTGCTGCAGATCTTCATTGCTGGCAATAAAGTCCCAGAAATTCTTTTGCCTAACTTACAATAGAATGCTGAGTAGCTTAAAAATCAAGAGCCTAGGGGCACCTGGGTAGCTCAGTAGGTTAATCATCCGACTCTTGACTTCAACCCAGGTCTTGATCTCAGGGTTGTGAGTTCAAGCCCTTCATTGGGCTCCACACTGGGTGTGGAACCTGCCTAAAAAAAAAATCAGGAGTCTGTGGTCCAGAGCTGACTTACTCATTAGGCACAGTGCCCAGAATCCATGACATTTTTAAGGACTCATGAAAATGTTTTCATTTTAATTTCTTTTAAAAGCAGGGGACAAGTGAATATGATAACAAATATATGATAATGAAGCCCAGCCTGGATGATGTTTTTCTTTATAACAATGCAGTCATAAAATACAATTTTCGGTCCTTTTTGTGGAGGAAGGGCCCAGAGTGCCCACAAAAGTCTGAGTCACAGCCAGGCACCCTCTACATATGTGAGATTCAATCATTTGAATGCTTTTTTTTCTTTCTTTTTTGGAAGAGAATTATTAATTTTTAGAAATGATAGTCTTCTCTGTGAATGAGTCCATGGACTTGTCTGCTTATCAGAGAGAGAGACACCATTCTAGCTACAAAGAAAGAAGTGACATGTTGTTAGGTTGAGTAGCTGTGATTATTTGCACTGTTTTTCTAGATTAAAATAAATAATTTTTCCCTTGAGAGTTCCACTGATATTCTGTTTACTTTCTAATCTGATATGGAAAAATAAGGGAAGGGAAAGCAAAACTTGACTCAGGATTCTTTGGTCCATTTCAGACAAGTGTTTTTGCCTGGGGGGGTGATGTTCATGAGAACAGTGGCTCACCTCACCTCCTTGCTGCTGTGGGAGTCTAGAATTTTAGTTCTTCCCTAGTTGCTGATCTCTATTACTGAGTATACAACATTTTCAATTACCGTGACTGATCTGGTTTTGTTTGTGTCTGAAGCCATGATCTGGTTTTGAAGAAAATATTTTTGTTAGTCTTCAACTGTACTGACTATATAAATTATGTCCAGAATATCTTCTGAAAAGTCATTTGTTGATTTAAAGTAAGTGTGTTGCATGTCTGAAGAACTTTTTTCAAAGCAGGTACTCACTCAAAGATAAGCTCCCTGAGAGCTAGGATCTTTGTCTGTTTTGCTCGTTGTTATATATTCTAGAAAAAGCCAGACATATGAGAGAAGCTCAAATATTTGCTCAAAGAATGAATGAGCTAATGTCCTCCTTTAGCCATGTTGTACCTCAGAAGTATCCTGAAATTTCTTTGGGTGTGTAAGTGAGCTGCTAACCCTCTGCTCCTCAGACTAGCAGGTGTCTGGGCATGTACACAAAAATGTACATAGCACGTTAATATAAAACGGTAATCTACCACACTGTTACCACTAACTGTAGGTAAGAGCTTTCCTCTCTAGATTAACAAACCAGTATATGCCACTGGACACCACTTAATCACATTAAGCTAGGCAAGCAAGAGAATCCTAGAGAAAGGCACCCCTCTCCCCAGCTATGGAAAACATAAGTCTAGGATTATAAACAGAAGGAATCAACTGACTTTAATTAATAGTACTTGGTTAGATGGTCCTAGATTACTGAAAAATCAGAGGAGTATAGTTCTATTATGCATTATTTTTCTGTTAATGTGACATGAGTGCGTGTGAGAGAGATTCAGCTTCAAGACTACATTTTAAAAGTCACCCTCCCAAATATATGCATATATACACACCCACATGTACGTAACTTTTTTCTGAATAAACTTGCCTCTGCGTTTCATTCTCCGCGCCTTCTTGCCCAGGGTTTCACCTGCCCTCTGATGGAAGTGTGTGGGGCAGAGCTGCTGTGAGGAGGGCACAGTATAGAGCTACCCAAATAGCAGAAAGATGCTAACTGAATGTTCCAAGGCATGCGCCAGGCGCTGGGGTACTCCAGTGCCCTGATCTTTACTGTTCTTGCGAGCAGTTTCCAAGCCCCTTACACTGTCGAGTGGGGGCACAGGACAGTGGGGTGCTTTTTGATGGAGACACCAAAGGCTAGACGTGGTAGATCTCCCCTGCCAGATTTGCCATTACCCAGCACTGCTGTGTGGGTTCTTTCGGGACCTGCAATATGGTTGTGCTCTTCCCTGGTGGGTGAGGATCTCTTCTGTCCAGCATCTCCATCAGAGCATTCTTCCTGCCCTTCCGCGAGCAGTTGTGGGAGGCACACACATTGAGCCCAGGTCAGTAGCTGCTTCTGTGGTGCCTCAAAAGTCTCTTGTTTTGGAGCTGAAGGCTTTGTGGGATGGAAATGTTGGGGCTTACTACCCCTAGGACTTACAAACAGTACAATGCACGCATGCTCAGGGAGGGATCGTCTCTGCATGGCCCTTCCATGTCCTGCCCGTGTCCTTGCCACTGTGTTCCCAAGGCCCAGTAAGTGTCTTACTTGGGGCTGATAGATTTGTCGGAAGGCAGCTGTTAGAAGGCTCATCAGTGGCTGCAGCATAAATGATTCACATTGTGAATATAGACCTTGTTGTCTTGAGCTAGGCACTGCTAATAACATAACCATCCAGCACAACTCTTGGCACAGTGCTAGAGGACAGGGACTTAATGCAGTATGGGATCTTTAAAAAGTCATTGAGATGCTCTCCTTCCGTGTCTTCCATTGCAAAATCCCCTGACTCGGTGTCATGGAAATGATTTTTAATGCATAATTGAAGATTAAAGGTGTATAACTTATAAATATAGTGGTTACAGAAATATAGCACAAAATTACAACACTCAGAAAGATGTACCGATTTGACTCTGCACATAGAGTGGGCATCTCTCCCACGTTAAAAAAATATCTTCTTTTGAAGAATTCTTGAGATTGCTTGCATTACCGTGTGAATGGGCTTCACACTACCAAACTGCACACTTAAAAATGGTCAAGGTGGGAAATTGGATGTTATGTGTATTCTACCACAATCAAAAATTTAAAAATATTTTTTTAAAAGTATCTCCAGAGGTTTGCGTAGCTTAAGCTGGAGTAGGGATTAGACACCTTTTCGGGGTGAGGGGAGGGTGGAGGAGGAGGGCTTTCTCATTGTACATCTTTCATTAGAGATAGTGAAAGGTGTGAGAAGGGCCCCAGCCATTCTGGAGGGAAAAAAAGGATATTCATTAAAAAAAAAAAAAAAAAGTACTTGTTTTCTCATGAAAGGATGACCTTTGGAATGAGGAACTAGTTCCTATTTCTGGCATTCTCAGGACAGTGTGACATCGATTTTGTAGAATTATGGGCATAGGTTCCTGTCAAAAACTAGGAGCGGGCGGGAGGGCTTCGTGATCAAGTGCGTTTGGGATTTAAGCAACGTTTATGAGGTCCTTTTTCTGCAGAGTCTTTACCAGGCTGCTCTGAATCGTCTGTCTTCAACGAGGAGGTGCTACCGGCAGGCTTTCTCAAGCTTACTGAAGTGTGGACTGTCTCCCCACATTCCCCGCCTGGCCTTATGGCTTTTTAATCTATGAATTGTGTTGTTCTGTGGAAGGTAGTTTGGTAAATACAGATGTAAGGTCGAGTATGGGAACACAAACACAGAAATCGGTTGTAGAAAGAAATGTAGATGTGGGACGCCTGGGTGGCTCAGTCGGTTAAGCGGCTGCCTTCGGCTCAGGTCATGATCCCAGGGTCCTGGGATCCAGTCCCACATCAGGCTCCCTGCTCAGCGGGGAGCTTCTGCTTCTCCCTCTGCTTGTGCTTTCTTGCGTTCACTCTCTCTCTGACAAATAAATAATTAAAATCTTAATAAAAAAAAGAAAAGAAATACAGACGAACTGAAGCCGTAATCGTGACCTGTCCCTGTGGGAGGAGCTAGGAGAGCCGACATTTCTGGAATGCAAAGCCCTGTTACACAGCTCTGTACTACTCCGTCTGTGTACCCGGTAACGGAGCCACGCCTCTGATGTGCTCATTAGGGATCCCTCACCTTTTGCTCTCCCCTCAGAGTGGCCTGAAGGTCCCATGCATGAAACTTGTGGGACATCTTGAAGCGTTTTGCTAAGGCCCTGGCCCAAGGTTCAGCAAAGATGACATTTAGTCATCTGAAATTCTAATGTGGAAGAAAGTTTCCTTAGATCTTTCACTGTTAAACTACCGCCAGTCTAATAACATTTGATGGATCCTGATGGACTCCTTATGTAAAACATTATTGGAAGTAGCATAAAAGGACTTAGCCGAAGTTGCGAGTGACACTGCATTGCTGAAAGTGACCTGTGTCAGGGTGATCATTTCATAAATGAGCACCTACTTTGTATGAAGCGCTAAGTATAAGGCACTGAGCACTGTGAGGGGTGCCAAGGCAAGAAGCCAAGGCTTCTGCTCTTGGAGAAGTTATAAAGTGAGGCAGAGAAGGTAAGACACGTCTAACAAATAACCTTTCTGTGAAGCAAGCCTGTGAGAAAAAGTGGTATCAGAAATGTATTATACCAAAGAGGTGAGAAATGCGACCTGAAGAGATGTACTTCCCCTATAAAGCATTCACTTGTGTATGGTCTGTGCCTTTGAAAGTGATGCTTATTTTTGTTGGTTGGGTATGAAGTTATTAATTAAAACAAAATTGTTTTAATTGTTATTCAGATCATCAATATCCTCACTTAACCTTTTTCCTCCTGGACCTGTCATTTTCTGAAGAGCTGTTTAGAGCTCTCGCTGTGTGAGGGGGTTGTCGGTTTTTCCTTTTAATTCGATCACTTTTTCCTTTATATGTTTCAAAACTCTGCTTTTGATATATTAAGGTTCCTAAGTTATTTACTTGTTATATAGTTAGGTGCAAGTCATTGTTGTATTTTAGAAAGCAGATAGACTATCAGATCCCCACGGAGTATGGGGTCACAGAGGATTATGGGAAGTTTCATGTTCTTAACATCTGCAGCTGATGGTGAACCTCAGCTGGGCTTGCCCGGGGACCATCTAATAGGCATGAAAAAGCTGTCACATAAAATGTCAAAAGAACCAGATGCGCTGAGGGGTGCCAGATCGGCTTTCAGCAGCTGTAGATAATAAATCCAGTGTCTGGAACAGACAACTAGTTTTCATGTTTGAGAACCTTGTAGAAGCGCTGGGCCGGATTCACCAAGCATAAGAAGTCAGTACAACAGAATTATCCACCATGGCGGGCGGGAATCAAGGCCCGTGGTTGTGGGGACTGCATAATGCGGCCAACACCACCTCCACCGTGGCCTCGGCCCCTTTCTTCCGGGCTCATTCCAGACCCCAGCCATCTCTAGGGCAGTTGCCTTTTCCAAGATACATGCCCTTTTGGAAATGTATGTGGGTTCTGTTGTTGTTGTTGTTGTTTTAACATATAATGTATTATTTGTTTCAGAGGTACAGGTCTGTGATTCAACAGTCTTACACAATTCACAGCGCTCACCGTAGCACATACCCTCCCCAATGCCCTTCACCCAGGCACCCCATCCCTCCCACCCCCCACCACTCCAGCAACCCTCAGTTTGTTTCCTGAGATTAAGAGTCCCTTGTGGTTTGTCTCCCTCTCCGGTTTCATCTTGTTTCATTTTTCCCTTCCTTCCCCTATGATTCTCTATCTTGTTTCTCAAATTCCTCATTATCCATGAGATCATATGAAACTTGTCTTTCTCTGATTGACTTATTTCGCTTAGCATAATACCCTCTAGTTCCATAGTTCCATCCACGTCGTTGCAAATGGCAAGATTTCATTCCTTTTGATGGCTGCATAATATTCCATTGTGTGTGTGTGTGTGTGTGTGTGTGTGTGTGTGTGTGTGTGTGTGTGTGTGTATACATACCACATCTTCTTTATCCATTCATCTGTCGATGGACATCTTGGCTCTTTCCATAGTTTGGCTATTGTGGACATTGCTGCTGTAAACATTGGGGTGCACGTGCCCCTTAGGATCCCTACATTTGTATCTTTGGGGTAAATACCCAGGAGTGCAATTGCTGGGTCGTAGGGTAGCTCTATTTTCAACTTTTTGAGGAACCTCCATACTGTTTTCCAGAGTGGCTGCACCAGCCTGCATTCCCACCAACAGTGTAGGAGGGTTCCCCTTTCTCCGCATCCTTGCCAACGTGTCGTTTCTGGACTTGTTAATTTTAGCCATTCTGACTGGTGTGAGGTGGTGTCTCATTGAGGTTTTTATTTGTATGGAAATGTGTGTTTTATTGCCTTTCCCCGCCAGGGCTTTTCTATGCGGTCCAGAAAGCCTGTTCTGGAGGAAGATTACATTCGTGATAAAGACTTTTGAAAGTGAAGTTGGGTATTAAAACAGTCATTGTGTTTTAAAATTGAAAGACACGCAGTTGCAAGTGATCTTAAGTCCTGCATTAAGTATTTTCTTTTAATATTCTTTGTCTTAAAAAAAAAAAAGGTGGGGTCTGGTTTCCTAAAATGTTGTGACTTCATATATGTCCCTTTGATTTCTAAAGCATGGTCATTCAAAGGAAAATAGAGTTGAGCAAGTTCACAGGTCCTCAGAAATGGAGTATTCGAGCAACCAGGCTCCCAGGCAGGTGATCGCCAAGTCCCGTTTCCTGGTTTCCCTGTTCTTCCTAAGCCCTCTGCCTTAGTTCTAACTCTTCTTTGGGTGTTTTCAACTGGGGATCTCCCAGTCACCTTCCTAAAACTAACTCTTAACTCCTATTTGGGGAAATAAAGATATTTTTGTGCAGGCTTTTCATTTTAAATGCATGTTCGGCTCTTCTCTCCCTCCTTCTACCCCAGTCCCCACTCCAAGCCCCTATATCTTTTGTCACCAAATCTCACTAAATTTACCTCACCATCTATTTTTCATCCTCTCTTTTCCATTTCCACAGCCTTCATAAAGGAAAAAATACTGAACACTTGAGCATTTACCACCCGCCACACACTGCAGTTGACCCTTGAACAACACGGGTTTGAACAACACAGGTTTGAACTGCACGGGTCCACTCACACATGGAATTTTTTTCAATAAGTACTGCACGGCACTGTAAATGTATTTGCCTTATGATGGTCTTAATAAGATTTTCTTTTCAGGGCGCCTGGGTGGCTCAGTCGTTAAGCATCTGCCTTCAGCTCAGGTCATGATCCCAGGGTCCTGGGATCGAGCCCCGCATCGGGCTCCCTGCTCGGTGGGGAAGCCTGCTTCTCCCTTTCTCTCTGCCCCTCCCCCTGCTTGTGTGCTCTCTCTCGCTGTGTCTCTCTCTGTCAAATAAATAAATAAAATCTTTAAAAAAAGAAAAAAGATTTTCTTTTCTCTAGCTTACTTTATTGTAAGAATAGGGTGCCTTTTTGGCTCCTTCAGTGCCTCATGCACCCTGTAATCCATGCCCCCATGATTCGACTGCATTAAGGAGTCTGAAGAAGACTTTATTGTATGAATACAGTATATAATACATGTACAAAATATGTGTTAATTGACTGTCTATGTTATCCGTAAGGCTTCTGGGCAACAATAGGCCATTGGTAGTTAAGTTTTGGGGATAGTCAAAAGTTATAAGCTGGGGGGGGGTCGGTGCCCTTAACACCCACATCATTCAAGGGTCAACTGCATATACTTTTTCTTAATTCTTTTAGCCTTGTGCAAGTTATTATCATGAATTGGACTTCACATGTTAGGAGACTGAAGTGCTCGGTAATTTAAGTCATTGCCCAAAGTCACAAAATTAGTAATTTTTTTGAAACAAGACAAGTTATAAATACCCAGGTACAAGTCCAAGTCCAGTATCTTCTTTGCTGCTGTGAAATGTGAAATGCCACCCACAGCCCAGACATGCCATGTGACTCTGTGTTGCTACATCGGGGCAGAATTACCAGATTCTCTTTCTCTCTCCTTTTTCTGAACTTGCGAACCTCCTGTTCCTTCTGCCTACCAGCCTGATCCACCCAACATGCGGGGTTAATTATGTCAGGTGTCTGGTCTAAAATTCACAGTGACATGTTGCTTGCTCTGTAAGATCTGATCTTTTTGTTTGTTTGTTTTTTCTTCTCTCTTTAAGCCACCTGTTCTAGAAAAATGTATTTTGTACCACCCAGAACTCTCTCTGCTCCTGGGAGTTGGTCTGCAAGAAACAGTGGGCTCTGGGGTCAGCAGGACCCGGAGGTATGTCTCTGCTCACCTCCTGCCTTGGACCTTGAGCAAGTGTTTTGCCATCCTTATCTGTAAAATCATGGCAATAAATTCACTTCAGTTTCATTGTGAGCCTAGAGAGTGCATGTTCAGTGCCAACTGTAGTGAGAGCCTGGCCCTTGGCAGGTTCTCAAACAGAGCTGGAAGGTAGTAGCAGTAATACTGTTATCTGAACCTTATCTATCCTTTAAAACTCAGTTCAAATTCCTCCTCCTTTTTAAATTACTCTGACTTGATTTTACCTTTCCTCTCCCCAAAGCCACTATATATATATATATCAGTTAGACTCTGAACAATGCATTTAGTAATTTTAATTACGTGACACTGCTTTGTGATCTTAAAAATCCGTCTTGAAATGCCTTCTCGGGCATTTAATTCCTGCTCTAATGGACTGAGGTAATTCAAAGGCAGAACTAGGTCTTATGTGTAGTACGTAGCCTGGTCCCTGACATGTAAATATTCACAAACTTTTTTGATTCAAAATTAAGAAATTTCACATACATTCATAGGAAATCAATAAGCTGGGTTAGTTTTAAATACAGAGATATTTAAGACCAGGTAGATGCCTCTATTTTACATGATGAACTTAAATTTCTTTGTCCGTTGTTCTGAATGTGAAGACAATTGCAGAGTAAATTTTAAAACTCCAAGACATTTTACTATCCAATATTTCTGATAAAACTGTCTTTTAAACCCTTAAAACCTGGATGTATGTGTGGTCATTTGTGTTTCTTGGAATGATTCCAAATTAGAAAATATTCTAGTCTTCCCTGTAACTGTTATTTTCCAGGCTTAATCTTTTTTTTTCCCCTCCCTTAGGCAGAACTCCACCTTTCTTCTTTGCCTCTTGAGTCCAGGTCACTTCTTCTCCCCTCCCCCAACCAAGTTTTCCCTGGGAAAGGTCTAGTGGGAACGACCGTGCTGGTCTTTATGCCTGAGGAAGAGTCTTAGAGATGAAAATCTGGTGGCACTTTTAAACTGAAGGGACAGCTTGGTTAATTATGGGCTTTTTAGCTTCGTTGAATCACCTTTAATTCAGAGCAGGTTTTTACAACTCCATAGTTTATCATTTTAACTGGAGGGTTGGGGGCCCCTCTCTAGACAACACAAGGATTGGTGAAAGAAAAATCATTTGAAACAAGTTGCAGACAAGATGTGTGTTCCATCCTGACGTCCCATTTTGGTGCACTTGCACAAAGATGATTTCCAAACAAAATATATATTACAAATTTGGGCGATCTTTTGCCTACATAGGAAAAGTTATTTGTTGAAATATTTATTTAAGGATGGGGCACCTGGGTGGCTCATTCGGTTGAGTGGCCAACTCTTGGTTTCAGCTCAGATCATGATCTTGGGGTCCTGGGACAGAGCCCTGAGTCAGGCTCCATGCTCAGCATAAAGTCTGCTTGAGATTCTTTCTCCTTCTCCTTGCCCCTACCCCTGCTCCCACTCGCTCACTCTCTCTCTCTAAAATAAATAAATAAAATCTTTAAAAAAAAGATATTTTTTTAAGGCAAAAAACAGTCTCCTTGGTCTGCCAGGTCTAAAGTTGTAAAATTGAACTGTGTGAAATCCTTTGGAAAAGCCCTCCCCAGGGAAATGGCCTTCTGCCTTCTTGGGGGTTGGGGTCGGGGGTGAGGAGTTGGAAACCACTCCCCCAGCTGTGGAGATGTGTCATCTCATCAGAGGCTGAGCTCAGTGAGTGATTCCTTTCGTCTGTGCCCTCAATCTCAATGTCTGCCTATGAGGTGATGCTGATAAAGCCGCGGAAGGAACGCAGGCACAGGCCGGCTTGCCTGCACCACTATCTGGGTCTAGCAAGATCCCCCTCTTGGCAAAATGCCCTTCCCAAAATTTTCTGAAGAACATTTGAACATTCGAGACTAGGATTCTGTAGGGAAAGACTGGGAACCAATAAGGATTCAGGCAATAAAACTATGTATATACACAGCATATGTTATGTGCAAGCAATCTTCAATTTAAGCCAGAGTTGTTTTCCAAAAGTTCATTTGAAAAACATTTTGGAGTTTATTTTTTCCTCATTAGACGTAAAACTATGCATGGGAAGTCCTCAAGCAAACAGAGCCTCATTAACCCATACAGTTCCTGAGATGCAGTTAGGGCCATTTGGAGGGCCAGTTCCTGTGATCTGTGTTCTTCCCCACCATTCCTGCAGACACCTGAAAGTCCAGTTTGTGTAAACAAACGTCATCTCCTAGAGAACTTCTCACCTAGAGGATGTGGCATCCACGTTTTGTACTAGGTCACGTATCTTGATACTGGATTTTAGAGTTAGACATATGAGCTATAAAACTGTAGTAATACAGACATGAGTAATCGTGTGTAAGAATGAATCAGGAGAGCCTCAAAAACACATCAGAGCAATAACAGGACACATTCCGATTATATAGCACTTTAAAGTTTTATGCATTTGCATTTTATCCCAGCTTTAATTTTGAAACTCTAAGACCCAGGCATTCTCTTATCTCGTAGCAAGGGCTTAGGTGGAGTGTGTTGGAATGAACAATAAGACAGGGCCTTGTCTGCTGACAGGAGAATGAAGAGATGGTGAGGATGGTGCCTATTTGAGCCTCATGGAGGGTACTGTACATATCATGGAAGAAGAAAGGAGAGACATACCTATCATGACAGTACATTCCAGGGTAAGGATTTGCTAGTTATGGGTGATGCGAGGTTGAAGGAGAGAAGAGAGAAGATAAGGAAGTCGTTGCTTTTCCCTCCTCCTCTCAACTCCTCGTCTTCCCACTGAGGGTTACCCCCTGGCCTCCTAGACATGTTCTTTCATAAAGACACTGATCACCTAGAGTCGGATCCCACATTGAGGATTATTGTGTGTCAAAAGCTTTTATATGGCTTTTTATATGACTGGAAACCATATATACCATTAGAACCTGGAACACATTTTCCTGCAGAAATAAACAACCATTTACCAGGAGTCTTTTGGAACGTACTCCATTTTTAAATTGGTTCTGCCTGTACATGTTCAGTTCAGTGAGCCTGAAAACACTGTAAAGTTTTCATAGTAAATTAGTAAAGCACTGGATTCTTATGGGAGATGGAGGGCTTCTCTCCTTTGGAAGTCAGTGAACTGGTCTACCACTTGGTACAGCTTGAGACCAGTCTCAGCTATGTATTTCTTAGGCACAAAATACAATTTCAAAGTTTTCCATGTGATTTTTTATGAACATGAGCTCTCCTATCTAAGAAACTTTAAACACTTATGAGATGATTATGATGCTCATGGGGTCACTTATGAGTACAAAAAACAGATGGTAGAAGGTTCGTTGACATGACCAGCTGACCTGCCATGAGATATTGAACACATTAATTTATTTTTCTTCCTCCGTGATCGTTCTTCTGACCATCTTGAAAGGCAGCCAAGAAAACTTTTTCTTCTAATTATTTCCAACCACTTCTCGGCAGTTCATTCAAACTCACGATTAAACAAATCTTCTCTGCTTTGGGAGCACCAATTTAAACATCAAAATGTTTGCTTTATATTGCAGAGAGAGGATTAATTCTCTCTCCCGCCACCAGATTTTAGCCTGAAACGCAAGTTATTTACTGTTTCTCACTCTTGTATACTGAGCAGTTGTTGAGTAAATGGGTTAAATAATATGGTATCTTGATTCAGGAAAATGTGTTTCCCAAGTGAACCATTTAGAGAAAATGATGACCACTATGTATTTTAGATTTATAGCAAATTGAAGACTTATCTTCTCAAGAATTTTTATTTTAGCAGATCAGTGTATGTTCTGGAAGAAAATACGAGAGATATGTAAGGCACTTTCTTTCCTAACATTCAAAGCACATTCACATTTATTACATCTACTGTCTCCCACTATCCCCGTGGTTTCATATTTCCCTGGTTTACTGGTTTCATTATTTTTCCCCCCCATTGGTGTTTCACTTGATGAGATAGAACATTTTCAACTATGATAAAGACTCTAATTCAAATGTGCTGAAACAAAAAGAAATTACTAAACTCTTGAGGGAGGATGTCCTTTAACATTCATTGACTCAGTGACTTAGGATCATCACTGATCGTGCAGTTTCTCCTCATCTTTCTGCTCTGCCATCTTTCTTGGCTTCTTTCTCTGGCAGTTTCCCCTAAATGATCACAAAATGGCTGCTAAACACAAATGGATTAGCAGAGTCCCTTGTCCATCTGCACAAGGAGAAAGAGAGGGGTCTCTCCCTAGCCATGGAATACGAGTCCCTCCTTCCAATCTGGTGAAGGCTCTTACATCACAGAGAGGAATAACCGTACTACGAATGCCATGAACTGATTGGCTTAGATTAATCGGGATCGACCAGTACAGTTGGGGATGGGATCCGCTGCTGCACCTATACCATATGACTCTGAGTAGAAGAGATGAAGAGGCAGACACTGCAACAAGACCAGGGGTTGCTGGGAAGGGAGAAGCGGAGAGTAGATGTTGGGTAAGCAACCTATGTGCACATGAAAGTGTGGCTGTTGTACTTACTTTTTGCACTCTTATTTTCTAAGTAAAACTTTGTTGTGAGTATAATCTGTCAACCCCTGGCTCTTATCCCTTTGCAGATGGTCCATTCTTCTATAAAGTTCTTTCTTGGCACCTTGGGGAAGGGGAACATGTCTCCTGTTATGAACAACTGTTGTAGTGATGTCCTCATCTTCCGGTCTAAGTTGCTGAGGTCTCTATGACTGGGAGGTGCCCACAGTCCAGCCGACCACACTGTGCAGAATGGCTCATGCACAGAGCCCACCATGGGCCAACTGGCACTTTGTTTTTTGGAGCATGTGCCAGAGTCATACTATATTCTCTGCAGAACTGGAGATGTTTTCTGTGTCTCATGGAGTTCTAAGTGAAAATTATTCTGTTAGAAAAGACTGTCTGCTCTCCATTCCTCTATCTTTGGGACTCAGATGTAAACCATAGGGCCTATGGGGCCTGAGGACAGGAGACCAATAACTGAACTGCTAAGAGTGGTTTCTAGGCTTCTGGCTTGGACAGCTGGGTGAAACTAGGTTGCAAAACCAGAGGGCAGGCTCCCTCTGCTATTCAGTGCCAAGGTTAAATAGACCAATGTAGGCAATTTCATTACCTATTTATCCTTTAGAATGTTATGTCCGTGGGAAAATGTGTTTCAGACTCCAGACTTTAAGTCTGGGCTCAGAATGATTTAGAATGCAATCTGTTTGTAGGTTGCAAGTTACTTAAATAAACTGCAGTCCTTTGTGCCTCTGTCACTGGGGGACAAAATTCCTTGTTGTCCTCCTCTTCCAACAACATTAAGTCATTGGAAGAGAAAGTTGTAGGGGGAAAAAATGGAACTTTTTTCTGCCTGTGTCAAGGCTTTAATGATTTGATTTAATAATTAATGTCAAGGCTAGGCACGGGGCTTTCTTCCTGCTGGATCATGTTTCTCAATTCCTTAAAGACACCAGCACAGACCACTAGGGAAAGGCTTTTGTTTCTCTCAGCTATAAAACAGATGGCAAAACCCCCAGCTGCTTCTGGCATTTTTTCCTTTGTTCCTTAAGGTTTGTGGATCCAGGAAAGTTGGTGAAGGTAGTGTGGGGAGCTGCTGGGGATGGGATCCGCTGCTGCACCTGTACCATATGACTCTGAGTAGAAGAGATGAAGAGGCAGACACTGCAACAAGACAAGGGGTTGCTGGGAAGGGAGAAGCGGAGAGTAGATGTTGGGTAAGCAAGCTACATGCACACGAAAGTGTGGCTGTTGTACTTAATTTTTGCACTCTTATTTTCTAAGTAATTTCCAGAGCCCCACTCTGGAACTCAGGTCCAATTAAGACCAAAGAAATTCATAATCTATAAACTCGGCCTCAGTGGGCCTGTCTGCTGTAATGGGGCCTTGCTTCTGGCCCTTAAGTGGAAATGGTGATCTGACAGATGATCTGATGTTTCCTTCCCTTCTTTCCACATTGGAAATGGCCTTGTTTGAGCAAGAATTCCTCCTTTAAAGCAATAACAACAAAACAACAAAACATGGAACAGAGATGTATGACTTTTTTTCTGAGTCTTCCTTCACCCTGGCAGTACTCTGGGTAAAAGAGGCAAGTTATATAAATATAGTGTGGACAAAATGTGTTAAAAGGGTCAAATGTTCCATTTTCTGCAGTTGGGTGGAGTTGTGGTTGTGGGAAGTAAGCCAATATATTAAGATTGGAATGTTGCCCAGAGAAAAGAGTTTAAGAACAGGGTAGACTTGACCTTCCTCTCAACAAGCTGAGCTCACCACTATCTACCATTGTCTCCCCCTTCAAGGGCTTCTATGGTCTGGCTCTGTCCAGCCATCTCCGGTTACTTTCCCAACCCAGATCCCTGTGCTAACTTGAGCCTGTTTTTCATCTTGCCCCATTCATGAAACATCTCTCTTCTCTGCTTGGGGCAGAATTCTGCCTTCTAGATAACCAGTGAGTCTAGTGTGTCTCTACCACTCTGTGCTCACTTCAGTTGCACTAGGTATTAATTTTAGACACCAAAAGACCTAGTCCTAAATATCTCATGTTACTTGTGAGAAAATTGAGGCCCAGAAAGAGTTGGTGATGCCGCCAAATGCACGCAGAAAGTATACATCAGAGAGTGAACTGGAATCAAGATATCCTGTCTTCTAGCTTAGCACAGTTGCCATCAGACCAAATGCAGATTCTTTATTTTCTTCACAAAGGATGTGTGTGTGTTGTATATTTACTTATACGTATACACACACACACATATATACACACATATTTAAAGTAATGAGCAATAAGAAAGGTGGATTTTTAAAAATTGGTTTGCTAAATTAGCCTGGAGCTGGAAATGCCAACCGTTTAAATCTCACAATGTGAAAATTGGACCCATTTAAACATATAGTAAGGCTGAGTTTGTATCCCCTTGGGTTACCTAACTACTAAGATTTCAAGTTTCTCATATCCCTAATTTTTTGATCACTAGCCTTTTAAAATATTGTATTGCTGCAGACATAACTTCTTAAAAGAATTTCCACACATGACCTCACGGACACTCAGTCTCTGAGGAAGGCTGCTTGTTTCTACTATCCGTTCGGTTGAGTCCTGTGTTTTCAGCAAACTTACAAGAGATGGCATTATGTTGTCTTAATACAACACGAAAATGGGCTTTGTGCAGAATGGGATTCTGTTTGTTACACATAATCTAACATTATAAAATATCTTGGAAAAGAGTAATTTGAAGCACAGAATCCAGTGGCAGCCACCAATAATACAGTTTTCCTTGTTCATAGCAGCCTAGTTTTTCGTATTTGCAACAGATGTGCCTAAGCAATATGCTTCACTAATTCAAGCAGAAATATTTTCCTGCATTCTAATTACTGAATGTCACATGGTTTTTCTTATAAGAAAAAGCAGCCTCTATTCTGCTTAGAACTTTTAGAGAAACTGAATTCAGAAGTACAGAAATTGATGGAGCAGTGAAAAGCAGCATTGGCCCTCCCATACACCCAATGGTGATATTAAATCCAGCCATAACAAGGAAAAATACTATCTTATTGTTGTTGAGTGCTACTTGTTAAAGATTTCTCAGTCAGTCAGCAGGTATAAAAGGTTTCAAGACCTCTTGTCTGTTGGTGAGATGTGTGTCTAAAGAGACATAAAGAGCAGAGGTATTTGAAAAATGACATATACAAAAGTGGCTAAAATGCCTGTGTACAAATAGGTCTTTCCAGGAATATAAAGTGAAGATTGATTCTAAAAGTCTACTTGCTGTTTGTTTTTTTTAAGCTGGTTTCTGTTGGGTGTGAGAGCTTATCTGTGAACTAGAAGCTTCTTGGGCCCACGCATTGCTGTGTCCTTGTGCCAACACATGGCCTGAATGAGGACCTTGCCGCCATCTGTACCAGCCAATAAAAGACATAAAGGACTGGCTGTCCTATCGTAACTTTCCTAAAACCATAACAAAAAAAATTACCACAGAAGCATGAAACAATCAGAATACCTTCTAAACAAAGTGCAAAATGATTGGGTTCTTTATGGCTCCTTCAGATATTTTTCAACCTCTCTGTAGCCAAGTTCCAAAGAAAGAATTATGGTTTTCTTTGAAAGCCAACAGTTCCCTTTGTAAATTTCTGGATTTGGGGTGATATTTTGAGTTCTATAATAAAATTTAATGGTCCATTTGAGAAATTGTACCCTTATTGAGCACAGTTTCTATTATTGGGTTATTTGAGGCAATTCTTGAGTACTAAACTCTTCTTTGATCTGTTAGGACTCACTGGTTTCCATGGAGTCTTGCTGGCTCATGACCAAGGGAGAGCTCAGTGTTCCAGTCAGCTGGGGGTCAGTATTCCTAATCAGCCCTGACCTGAAATACTCACACAAAAGACTTTAAAATCAGAATGTTTTATATGGGATCATGAAAATAAGTTGATTATTTGGGGGGGGGGGAGAAGAATACAGAAAAAGTTTAAAAACTTGTGTTTCTATCATTTAGTAAAATTTTGATTTGTTTCTGGAAAAATACTCTTCTGATGATACAGAATACATGGTTTTTCCAGTCCTCCTACTTTGCACAAAGTAATACAAAACAGAATGTCTTATTCGACCTTAAATATAAATAAGATGAGAGCTAAATTATTGTGACCGATATTTTTCATACATCTGGCAGTAATCTTTTTATTTTATGGCAGTGACGACTCAAAGCAATTGCTAATCCTAATTTATTTTTAAACATTTTAACTTAAGCTTTCTTCTCAGGGCTTCTTTGTTTCTCCCCCACCTAGTTCTGGAGGGCGGCTGAAATAAGATCACTGTAAACACCGACATTCATTTTTTTAACTCAAACATTTGCACAGCTACACTGTGGATTCAGGGGAGACAAAAGGAGACCCATGGCTTAGATGTAGCCCTCAAATAGAGGGAGCAAAAGCCTTCAAGGCTCCTGATTGTAGAGAGCTGGGATGTATCTTTGTTGCACAGAATGAATAGGAGCAACAAGAAAGAAAAGGTGAATTTTGCCTGGGTGGACAGGGATTGAAGAGGCTTCTGAGGTGGGATTTGAGCTTTTACAGAGGTTCTCTGACCTAGTTTGATGCCTGACACCCTTGCAGTTACTTCTGCTTCAACCCGTAAGGCTATAATATAAGGGGAGAATTAACCCTTTAGTAAACATACAAGATTATGAGATGCTCTTTGGGGTAAACTTTTACCTCAATTACTTTCAATGCCATATTTGTTGTCAAAGTTGCTTGAATTATTGAGGTCCTTTGGCAGAATCCTGTGAAACAATTGATCCTGTAAAGAACGATCCTGTACAGAATTGTAAAGACTGATTCTTAAGCTCAACCAAGTAGTTCTTACCAAAGGTGTTCTTCATGTTGACATTGCACTTACCCAGATTTTGACCTTAAAGTGTATCTCTAATTTCCTTTTGAAACCAATCCTGGGATTACTGAGGGATTTTTGTATTTAAGGAAAGCAGTGGCTTTATTAATTTTTATCCCCGTTCCCTCAATGAAATGGACATTTATTTTTCTTCATAAGCCCCATGGATCTTGATGGAAATTTCAAGAAAAATAATCAAGAAAAAAATTTTATACAATATTTTCATTTGTGCTTATGTTTTCAAAGTAAATAAACAATGAGGAATCAATGTTCAAAAATCAGTCATGGTAGGGGGTGTTTTTCTAATAAAAAACTGACTTAGGTAGATTCTCTTTTCATAGCCTCTCACTGACTTTAATTTCATTGACTTTATAAGGACTATGATCCATTTAATCATATTTTTAAAGACATGTATAAGGTAAATGTTGGGTTTGTAACAAAGAATAAACCTAGGAGCAAAGCATAGAGCTGGAAGAATAATCCAAAATGTAAACATTGAGGAACTGAACAGAGCCACCACCTAGGGCCACACAGACCTGCTCTACACAGGGGGTTGATCACAAAACCCGTTGGGAACAGAGCCCCCTGGAGTTGTGCCAACATGTCAGCCCTAGAGCGAAGGGTTATAAAAAAATATTTTCGCATTCTGGGATTCATTCAATAAACCTTGGGGTTCCCTAATTATCCTGGGGATGGGGACACCTGGGATCACATAAGCATTCATAGCTAAAGGACCTATTAGTTGTTGACTCCAAATAATAGTCCATTTAGCCAAGGGAAATGACATAATGTTGTAACTCTCATGTTGCTTCCCTTTCGTCCATCGTAAAGAGTGCTCCTTTAAAGAGGAAAAGGCAGAGCCATTGTGGGTGAGAAGGAACCAAAGCCCAAAACTGTTGAGGAATTGGTCAGATCAGGAGTCCCCTCACTCCTCACTGCTTAGGCTTTCGTGCAGCCAACACTTACGCAAAGGCTCCATTTGCCACGCACTGTGGTAGGTGTTGCAGCTGAAGAGGCACTCATAGGCTGCTTAGAGTCTAGAGGAGCTGAAAGATCATCTTAAAGACCAGGAGAGTGTATAATTACAAATCACGGTGTGTTCTGGGTACTCCCAAGCATATAGATTTCCATTGGCAGAGGGAGATTGGGGAAGGCCTGTGTGAAGTTGGGCTGGGAATGAAAGAATGAATGAAAACCAGAGACACTAGTGAGCAATGGACAAGGGGGACAATGAGGTGGGATGAGAGGGACAGATGGGGACACTATCACGTGTGGCCTTGCAGGCCACATTAAGCAGTTTGGCTTTTATTCTAAATGCAAGGAGAATATACTTCCGGGTTTTAAGCAGGGGAGTGATGCAATCCAGTTGAAGTTTTTGAAGACTGACTTTAGCTCTTGGGTGGAGATTGAATTGCAGATAAGAGTGAAAAAAAGATGGTAAGCAAGTAGGAATATTTTGCAGAAGGCTAGTCAGGAGCTAATGATCCCTTGGGCTAGGGGGTCCCTGATGCTAAAGAAATTACCCTGTAGGTCACACAGAAGATGTGCTGATGGTATCAAGGAACCGCTGTCTGGGTAATGGAAAGGGAGAGTGATATCAGAAGTCTTCATACCAATATTTCTCTTACCTAACTCACCGGGGAAGTGGTGCAGGGGCTCCCTGGGCCCGGGTTCTCTCTATACCATGGAGAAAACCAGAGACCGATGCCATGGATGGCCACATGAATAAATTAATGCTACCAGGTGCTTTGCGGTACAGTGCAGATTCTAGAAATTGCTGCTGCCTCCCCTGCTTTCCCCTCTGTTCCTTTAAGTTCCTGGGAGAAGCCAGAGGGCATTTATATTGTTTGATCTTAAGAGATGTGCACGTCAACATTTAGGATCTTCAGTTGTCTTAGAAGTTGAACCTTTTTAAAAAGATCTAATTAGTTGTTCATTTTAACTAGAAGCCTATATTAAACGGATGCTCTTTTTCACCAAGAGTAGCATTTAGGTGAAGTAAGAGAACACAGAAAATTTTAAGTCATCATCACTTTGACACGTGTAATATAATTAATATAAACTAATATATAAATGTACATATTAAATTATAATACATATATAAGATATAATCACTAATATATTTATATTTATTACAGTATATTTACATATGATATGCATCCATTAAATTATTTATAAGATACAAGACATATTCGGGGAATGTTTCCCATTATTATTTTAAGTAATATTAATGCATTGGTGCTTAATACCTTCAGCTCTTTGCTAGTGTGCTATGATTTTTCCTCTGAATGTCAGAACAGAAAATCATTATCAAAGGCTTTCGACTTAGAAGGAAGGAATTTTTAAGGATGAGTAGGTATAACATCCCAGTTTGGGTTTCCTTGTTTGTTTGTTTTATGGAAGTAAATGACATAAAAGCACTTCCTTATCTTGGGCATTTCCTTATCATGCTCTTCCCCTCCCCAGAAGAGAAATGCAGGCACAGTCTGACAGTGCAAACTGAATAAAATTTTAGTTGATAACTAATGAAAAGATAAAATATGATTATTTGATTTTTTCTTTGTGGATTTTTTTTTTTTTTTGGTAGATGTTAATCTCATTTCCACACAGGTAGTTTTATAATGAAAGGAAAGTGAGAACTCTTCATTTTCCAAGTTTGGGTGGGAAGGAAGAGCACCATTTAGAGATAAAAAGGAAGAAAAGATTTAATAAAGTAACTGGCCCTCTGATGCTCTCCTTTCTCTTCCAGTATTTCTGCAGGTAGTCTGAGTGTCTGCTTCTGAGTAGCATGAAATAAATAATTCAGCATTTTCTGCTACATATCAACCCTCTGCTTATTTTCCCCCTCAAATTACATATTCTGGCAAGATTTCTCCCTTGTTAAAGCATTTAATTATTGTGTTTGGCAGTCATGGTTGGTTGCATTATATAAACAAATGCCTACTTCAAACATTGAAACTGATTTTTTTCATAGTCTGCCAGAAAGTGAGACTACTTGATGTGCAGTTCGAATGCTCTATTTCTGATTATATAATTTAGGTCTGGGAATAGAATTTTGGCATTTGTCTGCAGTCCTTATGCCACAGAAAATTAACCTTTAGCATCCTCTTTAAAAGGGCAGATCATCATGCATACAAGTTCCAAAAACACTTTTAAGGTAAGCTCCATTCTATTAAAAGATCCTTTTATCTTTAGGCATATGCACATCTGTCTGGGGCTGCATCGTTTTTAAAATGTTCTGTGTAATCCGTGACCTCTGCAGAGCCGTAGCTAACTCAGCCCCCACTTCTAGTAAGCATTTCAATGGAGAGCCTGGGAGACAAAGCAGATATCCGTCTGCCTCTCTGCCAGTGTTTGCTATTAGATGCTTAAATATGTTCAAGAACACTCCTCAGGGCTTTAGACTCTCAGGGCATTACAGACACCTGTAGTCCAGCAAAATGTAGGGAAGCCAAAGCCCTTAATGGACTATTTCTTCTAAATTCAGTTTCTCAGAGAAAATCTAACCCTCCCCTCTACTGCACACACGAAGTACTTAGACATGAGGAACCGATTTCGGGAAATAAGATAATCCTGCTGAAGTATGTTATCCTAGGTCTCCATTCAACCCATTTCCCCCATCTTTCTCTTTCCGCACACTCTGGTGATGCTCCTTGTGCAGAGCTGACCCTGAGGTAGAGCAAGAGCCTGAATCATCAGAGGAAGGTTAAGTGATAGTTTGGACACCATACTTACTTATAGAGGCGGGAACTTGTATGACCCAGTTTAGAGAAAAAGAAATGTAACAGGGGTTGAAAGAGGGTTTTATTGTTAACCCTAAAGTGACCAGACAGTTCATTTAGGCAGAATTTCTCATCTCTTGAGGAATTTGGATAATTGCTATTTTACTCTAATAATCGTGACAGAACCAATGACCTCAGAGGTCAAGCTCTCTTCCCCCGCTTCCTTTCTCAGAGGTAGCTTGCTACTGGGGCAGGGATGGGGTTGATACAAGCTCATCTGAGAATGATACCCAAATGAGAAGCAGAGAGCCAGCCAAGGTCAGGCTACTGTTACACAGTTTTGTAGACCTACATTTTTGACACGCGGGTTTCACGTTGATTTCAAATCACATAATACTATATACCTTGTACCTTTCCTAGAAGAGGTGCTCACAAAGTAGAACTGTTTCCTATTTGGAAAAGTGGAGTGCTAAACTCAAAACTTTCATAACAACTGATGAAGTGGCCTTGCTGAGAAATGTTCAGCAATCACGAGCGCCATTTTGGGAGCTGACTGGGTGCCAGCAGGCGGTGTGGGGTTAAGTACTTAGTGTGCACTTTGTCATTTCCTTTCATCTCTACCGCCCCATGAGAGCAGCTCCTGCCCAGCCTGCCTGTGCTAATTCCTGTCCCCTTTAGTGTGCTCTCCATGACATGATGTGGGGACTTGCCTGAGGTCACACTGCTACCAAGTGGCAGAGACAGGACTTGAACCCAGATCTGTTGTAGACCAAAGTGCGTGCCTTTGACCTCTTGAGCTGTCTGTCCCGGGGACATTTTCTCACATGTGCTCATATGTTCTTGCTATTTTACCAGGTTCTTCTCTCATGCTTTCCAGGTCAGCGTAAGGGGTTGGGAGAAGGGAGGTCCTACCCCTACAACCTTGTCTTTCAGTTTTTCAGATTTCTAATATATTTGGGGATCTTGAGTCTTTTACCCCCTTCCTAAGATAGCTTTACATTGGCCTCTTATCTTTAATGGTAAAACTTATTTTTCTTATTGGAAGAATATGCATGAGGATTATTTAAATCTAAGATGATAAGATTAAATAGAAAAAATGGATCTATATAAATATTTCTTGCAGATATCATGAGACCATATTTATAAACTATAGATGAATCAAGTAAAAAACTAGTAAAGATAAAGTTACAAACCACAAGATATAAAGGAAAAAATATCGAAGATTCAGACCGTGTACCACAAAATATATAACTCAACACAATTCCAGTAATTAAGGAATAGTAGCCTTGGATAGCAGTTTCAGCTACAAAGGAGAAGATTTGGTTGGAGGAAAAATAATTGAAAAGGGAATGATGCACGAATGTATTTGTATAAAATTTTAAAACCTTCTGGGCATCTGGGTGGCTCAGTCAGTTGGGCGACTGCCTTCGGCTCAGGTCATGATCTCATGGTCCTGGAATCGATTCCCACATCAGGCTCCCTGCTTGGGGGAGAGCCTGCTTCTCCCTCTCCCTCTGCCCCTCCTCCCTGCTTGTGCTCTCTCTCTCTTAAATTAATAAATAAAATCTTCAAAAAATAATAAAATAAAGATTTAAAACCTTCTAAAGCTGAGACAGAATAAAAGCAACAAAATGGGGAAATGCACATAGCAAAAATTAAATACTTGATAACACACACACACACACACACACACACACACACACACACACGAATTTATATAATGTGAGCACACTGTCAGATTGTAACTGGGTGAGTGGTCCAAGGATACAGACAGCCGTTTCACCCAAATGAAAGCAAATAGGAAAGCATATCTGAAGATGCATCCAACTTCACTCAATTTTAAAACGAAAACATTTTACACCAACCAAGTGAAGGAATGTCGAAGGCCCATGCTGGAAAGTCTGTAGGGCAGAGGGGTATCCTCACACGTTATTGTTGACAGTGCAAATGGATTCGTTCTTTCTGGAGAAAACCTGGCAGCCTATAACAAGAATTATCAAAGCCTCATCTCTTTAAGCCTGCAGTGCTCTTTCTGGGAATTTATCCCAAGGATATCCCGAGACAAGCAACTTGAGCAACTGCGGTGTTAGAAGGTGTGAGAAATGGGGATGACGGAGATAGATTCTGACCTAAAGGAGTAACTAATGCAATTCAAAGGCTCTAAAGAAGTACATGTTCAAAAATGCTTTCAAAGGATTAGCTGTAACGGAGAAGAAAATACTAGAGTAGCCTAAATGTCTAGAAAAAAACGGAGAACTCACTGTTTACCTGAACCACTGCCCCGCACCCCAAACTCCTCTGCTGTCGTGCGCAGAGCCCGGTGAGCGAATGGCAGTGCTAACCCCGGAGTGTCTACACCACAGGCCTCAGCCCTCGCCCTCGCCTCTCCCTGTCCTTCACCCGCATCCCAGCCTAACCTGCCGCAAGCCGTAGGCGTCCCCACTCCAGGCCGCCATCATCTCTTTCCCCACTGGCCTCTGCCTCCAGAGTGCCAAGCCTTCTTACTTCCTCACCCGTTCTCCAACTTCATCGAGAGTCTTCTTTGCGAAACATGGATCTGATCGTGGTATTCCTCAATTGCAAACCTTTCAAAACCTTCCCATTGCTTTTGGATAAAGTCAGACGCTTTGTGAAGAAGGGCGCCCGGGTGGCTCAGTTGGTTAAGCGACTGCCTTCGGCTCAGGTCATGATCCTGGAGTCCCGGGATCGAGTCCCGCATCGGGCTCCCTGCTCGGCGGGGAGTCTGCTTCTCCCTCTGACCCTCCTCTCTCTCATGCTATCATTCTCTCTCTCTCAATAAATAAATAAAAATCTTAAAAAAATAAATAAAATTGAGATATAAAAAAAAAAAGAGAGAGAGAAACCAGACTCTTTGTGAAGATATATAAGACCCTTGGTGGCCTGGTTCCTGCTTACCTCTGTTGTCCTTCTCTTGTGAACTTAATCTTCATCCTTATAACTCCTACACACATGCATGCACGCACCCCCCAGTTTCCGCTTACTGCATTGTTTGCAGTTCCCCCAAAGAGGAACCACAGGTCTTTGCACTTGACATTCCCTATACCTGCTCCTCACCTCTTCCTACAACTCCAGCCTGGCTGACTCCTATTAATTCCTATTTGTTCTTCTGGGCTCAATTTATATATCATCCATCAGGGGACATCTTCACGACACACACACAGACATGAGACCAGGTTAGGGTGGGACCCACGTATGTTCATCCCAACACCTGACATATGCAAGTAAAATATTCTTAATTGGGAAAGAAATTCTAAATTCTGATGTCTGAATAGTCTATTTTTTATTTAACTATATACTGGCGCAAAATATATCAGCCAGCTTAATCCCTAATATGGTGTAACACTATCTTTTACTCTTTGGTTTCTTTTTAATATTTTATTTATTTATTTGAGAGAGAGAGAGCATGAGCGGGGGGAGGGGCAAAAGGAGAGGAAGAAGCAGACTCCCCACTGAGCAGGGAGCCCAATATGGGGCTCTATCCCAGGACCCTGAGATCATGACCCGAGCCAAAGGCAGACGCTTAAGGGACTGAGTCACCCAGGCGCCCCTGTCTTTTACAGGTTATTGATAGTAGTCACTCCAGCCATTTAAAATTGTGCATAAGAACTGTATTTCTATGCTCGCTTCCTTGCTGTCTGCAGAAGCAAGAACAGATTTCTGGGACTGCAGATTTGGGAGCCTTCAATGACTATAGCGGAAGAGGAAGGAGAGGAGAGATATACTTCCAGTGACAGCGAGGCGGAGGTTTAGACCATTGGGAGGTGAAAGAGAGCTTACTACCAGGAGCTGACCAGGGTAAAGGTTCTCTGATCTGAGATTGCCCAAATTCCGTTTGCTAGAAAATCCAGTTAGCTGACTGTTTATTAATTAAAATGTCTAATGTCAAATATTTTCAGCAAGATAGAAGGGAGCCTTATAAGGTCTTGTCAGTGCGTTACCTTGTCTTTAATGTAAGTGGTATTTATGACCCCTTAAATGTTGGTATGAGTAACATCTGATATGTAAAGACAAAATGTGGCCAAAGAGGTAGGTTTCTTCACTTTTTCTAGTCAAATGTTTAAAACTGTTCCAAATGGACACCTAAATTCAGCAGTGCCTGAATAAGCTTTAATAATTCCATAAAGTGAGCATGGAAAAATTTAACTCCTGGTGCCATGAATATGCCCCATATATAAACAAGAATTATTTCTTAACAGAAATAATCCATGTTAACTTCAGATGATTTAGTAAACAGAAGTTTTTATATTAGGTTCAGCCCTAGTTACCCATCTTGACCCAATCCAATTGATGTAAGTGATAGGAATTAATTTTGTGCAGACAGGGATCAAGACTAATCCTGGTCAATCAGCACCTTATAATTAATCCACCTACTCTTTTTATAAGAGAGAGAGAAATGTTGGCACGGTCCCTGGTTTAAGGTTCTGCACCAATCTAATATTGAGGTCTAACATTTTATGGGGTTCAGATTTCAGAGTGGAATCACAAATAACAAAGGTTTTACCAGAGCAGATGGTCATTTCCAACCACCAAATTTGTTGAGGATTTCTTGGGACTCTGTTCTAACCATCCGTGAGTGAATGAATGAAGATGTGAATTAAAGACAAAACATTTCTAGGTGCCTTTTAAATTGTGTTAGAAAGCCTGGGTTTTATCAACTGGGCTAGCATTGATATTGGAGTTTTTAAAGCCTGAAATCTCTGGATACTAAGTAATTATAAACTGGAGTTCAGTCTAAACCTGTCACTTTTCCCCTCCACCTGCTCGCATGCTCTCTCTCTCTCTCTCTCTCTCTCTCTCTCTCTCTCTCTCCCTTTTTCTCTCTCTCTAAAATAAATAAGTAAAACTCTAAAAATAATAATAATCAGGGGTGCCTGGGTGGCTGAGTCGGTTAAGCGTCCAACTCTTGATTTCAGCGCAGGTCATGATCTCAGGGTCCTGGGATTGAGCCCGTGTCGGACTCCACGCTCAGCACAGAGTCTGCTTGAGATTCTCTCTCTCCCACTCCCTCTGCCATCCCCCCCCCAATAAATAAATAAATCTTTAAACCTATTGCTTTTCATGTCTGAGAATATAGATAAATACCTTAAAAAAAAGGGAAAAAATATTAATGATTTTTCTACAAAATCAATATGTTAAACAAATTCTTAGTAAATTGTAGTTGTAAGTGAGGATGTCACACTATTGTAGGGTGTAGCCTGCCTTCCTTCAGTGTAGACCCCAGAGCAGCTTGGGCTGGAAATACATGGGGCCACGTACATGCTTTTTTTTTTTTTTTTTTGATAAATACAGCACAGCCCTGTAAATGTATTTTCCCCTCCTTATGACTTTCTTAATACCATTTTCTTTTCTCTAACTTTATTGTAAGAATACAGCATATAATGCATATAACATACAAGGTATGTGTTAATCGACTATTTATGTTATTGGTAAAGCTTCCCATCAGTAGTCAGCTATTAGCAAAGTTTTGGGGAGTTGGAAGTTACACGTGGATTTTCTACTGTGGGAGGAAGACGGGTACCCCTAACCTCCACGTCATTCAAGGGTCAAATGTAAATGTGAAAGTCATTTTTGCGGTTTACTAAGAGTTAGGCACGAGAGGGCTCTGCAGCCTTAATTTTCTTAGTTGTTATGTTGTTAATAGAGTGCAAGTTTAACAGGATTTTTTTTTTTAAATATGATTTAACCTCGGTTTTAATCTTTTAATGAATACTAAGCTGCAAAGGGCTGTTTAGTCATTTGTTAAACTTCTGGAGCTTTATGGCTGTAGACAGCAATACAGATAGGATTTCTAGGGGCACAGAAGATATGAATCTTAAATCTAAATAGGAGCTAAATAGAGACAGCCCACTTTGCACCACAGTGCTTTTTGAAGAATTCGCAAAATAAGGTAGGTATCATAAAGTAGATCATGTTTTCCCATGGGAATGATTTTATAATTATGGGCTGCTTTCTTGAACAGAACTTAGTTTCTAATTATAACAGTAGCCTGTTTTTTTTAAATTACAACAGCTGTGATAGAAATATCATGCACACTAATTATACCAACACCCCAGTGCACAATAGTTGTTCATTCATTCATTCAAGAAGTACTCATTGAGTGTGTACTATGTGCCAAGCACTATTCTGGGGTTTTGATGTGAGCAAAATCACATGACCCCCCCCCCACATCAATATTACAGAGTGGGCTGGTGGGGAGATGACTCTAAAGCAAGCATTCATGGCAAATTATAAATGCTAGAAAGGAAACACAGACAGACACCGCCTTGAGGAGGTGGCAGATGGACCGAGACCAGTTGTAGCTGCAGCGAAAAGTCATCCGTCACAGGAAAGCAATGTGTAGGGACCCTGACTCCCTAGACGAACTCAGAGAAGTGTGATGATGAGTCTGGAGCCGTCCGGGAGAGAATCCAGTAAGTTAGCAAGGAGGCTGGGCCCGGGACGTGCCAGGTGTTGGGAACCATGGGAAAGACTTGATCATTGTCCTCGATGAAGTGAAAAGGCATAGAAGAGTTTTCAGTGCATGAAGTAAGGATGGGGTGACATCGCATCTGCAGTTTGCCCAGCTTGTGGCATGATGGTCCTATGCCCCAGGAGAAGGTTTCAGAGAATATTATGCCTAGTACAGGCGAAAGGTGACCAGGACAGAAATGGAGAAAAGTAAGTGACATTTGAGAGTGAGCTAAAAAGTAAAAACAAACAAACAAACAAACAGAAACACTGGTGGGGGTCACGATTTGAATATCTGGAGAAAAAATGGTGGAAAGGGCAGCTCCAATTTCTGGCCGGTAGAGCCACATAAGTGGGGTGGCATTCCCTGGAAGAGGACCAGATTTGGGAGGAAGATGGCATTTCATTTTGGGTATCTGACACTCCAGCTTCTCGTGAATTCTCAGATATCAAACAGTCACTTGCATGTGCTGGTCTGGTGCTTGGGTTTTGGGCCACAGAGGAAGATGAGTCATTGGCGATCCTACAAAGGAGGACTGAAAAGGAATGTCAGTACAGGGAGCAGGAAAACCAGGATAATAGGGACCATGGTCCCCAAAGGAAGACAGTGCTTCAAGAAGAAAGGAGGGGCTAAAAGTGTCAGGCACTACCAGAAATTCCATGCGAAAGCAACGGATAAATACCAGCTGGATTAAGCAACAGAGCCGTTCTGATGGTTGCAAACTAGATTGGAGTGAATTGGGAAAGAGATGAAGAGGTGAGTGCAGATAACCCTGTGTGACTTTTACCCTTGAAGAGAAGAGAGCTGCGGCCCCCCCACCACCACCACCAAGAAGCTGGACACCGGGAGAGTCCAGGGAAGGCTTCTTGGATGCGCAAGTTTGACCACATTTTCCTATCGCTAGGGCGGATAGAGAAGAGATGTCTTGACAGCTAATAAATGTTTCTAGACTGCAAGATGTGCTTGTGTATGTGAGAATCCAAATTGTATATGAATTTACAGAGAAGTTTTTCAGGGATTGGCTTTTATTAACAGACACCACACGTTGATATTTTCCCCATCTGTGAGCCCTACAACACGGAGGTCCGTAAATAAGGCATTTGGGAATTAGTGTAATGTGGGCTGAATTTTGTACAGCATCCAGGTCAGAACGATTCAGCCTGGGTTATGCTTATTACTTCGAGAGAAGAAATGGCCCAAGAGCATCATCTTTTTCTTCTCATTTTGATTTCTTTTTTTTTTTAACTTTAGAATTTCTTCCATGTTCTCCATGTTGAGAACTAAGCAAATACCAGTGACTCTAGGCCCTCCACATTTAGAAAATCAGTTTTTATTTCCCATCCCCTGGAGCAGTTAGTTATCTTCCCAACAGGCAGTACTTTGATCCAAAGACCATTGCCAAGTCCAGAGCGGGGTCTCCATGGTATGTGAGTGAGATAACCAATTGATCTAGAACCAACGTAAGGCCCCATAGTGTGGGGAGACTCTCAAACCTGTGGATGAACCACCCAAATCCAAATTTTGCCCCTCCCACCCCCCCCCCCGACTTCCTCTTGGCCTTGAATACAGAATGGAATTTGGAGCAGCTAATCCAGTGCTGCCTGGTGGGCCTGCCAGTAAGCCCTCGAGGCTACACCCTACTCGGCAGTGCCTCCAGAACTTGCTGCCTTGCATACTGGTCCACCCTTGATGTCTAAAAAGCCTTTAAACACAAGGACTCTCCTTTTCCTATTGTTGATTCTTTGCCTCAATACACCTTCAGATACCCTGCACCTATGTAGGTCAAGGGCAAGCAATGGTAGCCCACCTCCTAAAGGCTAAGCTGGTAGTTGCTGGAGCCACCTAGCCATCTGCTTGGGGGAGTGAGGCCTGAGCCCTGCTTGCCGAGGGTCTGATGCTGCAGGCCTGACTTTCTGTCGGTCTATTTATTTCATTGAAGTATAGTTGACACACAATGTCACATTAGTTTCAGGTGTACAACATAGTGATTTGACCACTTTACACATTATGCTGTGCTCACCGCAAGCGTGGCTACCCTCTATCACCAGACAACACTATCACAATACCATTGACTGTAGTCCCCGTGACTTACTCATCCCATAACTGGAAGCCTGCATCTCCTGCTCCCCTCTAGCCATTGTGCTCATCCCCCCCACCTCCTCCCCCCCGACTCTGGCAACCACCAGCATGTTCTCTGTATTTAGGGCCTGTTTCTGCTTCTTCTGTTTGTTTATTCATTTGGGGATTTGGGGTTTTTTGTTTTTTTTTTTTTTACATTGCACATATAGGGGAAATCACATGGTATTTGTCTTTCTCTGTCTGACTTATGTCACTTAGCATAATACCCTCTGGGTCCATCTGTGTTGCCACAGATGGCAGGATCTCACTCATATGTGGCTGAGTTATATCCCATTGTGTGTGTGTGTGTGTGTGTATATATATATATATATACACCACATCTCCTTTATCCATTCATCCGTTGATGGACAGCCCTGATACTCTAGAAAGAGCCACTCACCTGTAGGCAAAGCCATCTTAAGCTGACTCCGCTTAAGTAAAAACTGCACATGGTATAAGGCTTAAAGCTGCCCACCAAATTATAAGAAAAGCTACCTGTGGGACCCTAAAAGCTAATTGTGGCATAAAACTATTTACTATAAATCGCCAAATAAACACCAATGGCCCGCACTTAGAATATGGGGGAACAGGGCAATAAAGATGCTGTCCTCCCACCCACGTTCTGAACCAATTTGAAAATTTAAAACAAAGGAGTAAGGCAGAGAGGGGCTACACCCTCACCTTGATCACTGATAAAGCTGACATTAGAGATTGTGTCTTCTGTCGGTGGGCAGGTGGGCATCCTCATACTAAACTCAGGATCAGAAGCTTTCCCGTGCAGCAGGGTGAATGGGGCAGCCTTCCACCTCACAGGAGCAGATTTTGCATATGTCGCACTTACGACATCAACAGGTAGAGCAAAATGTGTGTTACTTGTGGGGCGTTCTCTGCCGAAAGAGCCAGAGTGGGGCTAGATTCTGCCTGCCCAATTTTCCCTTCTACACTTGCCGATCAAATTCCTGATTTCTGCCCAAAGAGAAGTCCGTGTGTGGGGTCAAAGAGACCAGGAGCTCCTGGAACCCCACCCAGGTGGATAAAAGCAATGAGGAGCTTGGAAGAAACTACCCCCCACACAGCCCCTCCTTCTGCCCCAAAAGCTCCTTCCTGACATCATAATACGAGAGCAGATATTCGCTGCCGAGATGGAAGTCATACTTAATTCGGATGGCTTAATGCACCTTTTAACAACTGAGAGCCATATCACAGTCTGACATGCTTTTATAGAGTCTGCATTTGCTAAGTGCCCTCCGTGTGCCCTGAACTGTGATAGGCCCTAAGAGATTACAAAGAAGCAAATGGCTGGAGTCAGCCCTCATCCTCTATAGTGGGTGGGTGGGAACAGTATTTATGTTAGTGAAATTTTGGGACTACTTGGTAACTCATAGTTGCCAGAGGAAATTAGAGGCGAACATCTATGAACTAAAGTTCGTCGTGAACCATACTGGCCTTCAAAGAGCCCTCAGCAGGATTCTGGTTTTCTAGACCTCTGCAATCTGAAGAAAAAGTGTGTTTCCTTCCTCAATGTGTCCTTTTTCATGAAGAGGGGGAGGATATGTCATAAGAAGACTAATTTGGAGGAAAATGACCTCATGGGCTCACAATTAAGCTGTTTCCCTTTGCATCTTGGTGGAAGAACCCCATCGGCCTATGGCAGGTCCGTTTAAGGAAGTATATGTGTATGAATTAGGAAGGGTGGGGTTGACCTACACAGGCAGGACATTACTCTTCTTCCTCTTCCTGACCACACTTCCCACAGCAGTCATGGTCATTGCTCAACTTCCTGTTGGGGAAAACCTCTTGGATACTGAGCGTCCACCTGCTCCAGCGAGCAAACTAAGGATAGCAACATGTTCGCTGCTGTTGGGAAACCTGAGTGTTGAGCTTGCCTACAGACCACTTTTCCGTACTATCTGAAGCAAAAATGGAGCCAATCTGCGTGGGGCGGAAGGGACCGGAAATGGCAGCCTTGACAGCCCACCGCCTGGAGTAAGACATGACAGGCGTGTGAAATGTGGGGATTCGGGGCGGGGGGGGCTGGGGTGCAGAGACAACAAGCGGATGTCCTAAGGTAGCACCTGCAGCCAGGGTAGTGTTGGCTCTAGCGGCAAGCAAGAGGTAGGTGGAAGGACGGGGGTATTGGGCCATCGGGCCCTGGGGAACACTGTTGAGCCCCTGGCCACAGTGCTGATGCTCTTCATCCAACAAACCATGTGGTGGGTACCACACTGCGCTGGGCGCAACAATAACAAACGTCGTGGCCCCTGGCTTCCAGAGGCCCAGAGTCTGGTCACTTGGTTTCATGCCCTCCTCAGCTGGGTTCCAGGTTGGTAAGGGAAGAAAGTGGGTGCCGGGGCGGGGGATAAGCGGCTAGAGGAAACACAGGCCCGGCACTGTCTTAGACCGAGTGGGGCAAGCCCTGGGAATCTGCATTTTATGCAGAGTTCCGGATCCATAGTGAGGTTTGGGGGGAGCCGGCTGCATGGACAGAGTAAGTAAGTGTGGTGAGTGGTGTGCTGTGCTCATGGGCCCGGGGACCCATGAGAGCCCAAGGGAGGCAGACCTGTGGGGAAAATTCCGGTGTGAGGCTCAGGGAATTTTCTTGGAATGAACTGTTGGTTCCATTTACCTCCTTTTTCGCCTTTATGTTACCTCTGGTGGCTAATCACAGCAGCTGCGCCGAATTCTCAGTGTCTGAATTTGGGCATTTCACTGTGCTTCAGGCTCTGGCCATCCACCCTGTGGCTCTCATCTTGCTTGGACTTCTGATTCGCCCACCACGGACCAATGTCGGTTGTTTATGGGGATCTCAGATACGGGGCAGCAGTGATGATCAGGGCCTCAAAGAAGAGCTCCATTTGGAGAATGTTAGTTCTCTATCATCTTCACAGCAGATCTTTTGCTTTTTCAGCATCACTGTGTTCTCTCAACCCCCCCCACCCCAAAGACGAGGCCAAGGTGACTTCTGTTTGTCTTGAGGAAGCCTCTCCTGGAATCCCGACTAGGCCTCATCCCCAGCCCACTCGGTCTCCCACAGCCCGAGTTCCTAAACAGAATGATTCACGGTAACCACACACGCTGTGTTTCCACCTCCTGGTCCTGTCCCCTGATGGGTGACCCTGGACCATCCCAAAGGTTCCTGCTTCATCCCCCACCTCCAAGCCAGAATCAGACCCCAGGCTGGAACACCTGATTCCTCTGATGTCCTTCCTGGATGCCACTCCACACCCACAGGCAGTATTCCCAGCAAAGGCATTTTCAGCCTGTCCTTGTGACACTGGAGGTCATGGGAACTAAGAGACTATTGAAGGCCCTGTGGCCTTTTCCCTGAAGGGCAGTTAGCATCACACCCTGAGTAGCTCTCTGCTGACCCCGTCAGAGTCCAGCTCAGCCCCCAGTGGCAGAAGGCATGCTCCAAGGCAGAGGGAGTCCCCACTCTGGGGTGCACCACAAGGAGAAATAGCACCCGTACCTTTCATCAAATGCTGCCCCCCTGTGATCACGCACTGTGCCCCGGCTTTATGGTTGAACCCCATCTTGAGGTTGGGACCAGGAGGGACGAGTGCCAACAGCCTCCTACTCTGGTACCATTTCAAGTCCCCATCCCCCATTTCTACTTTCCCTCCATCTGCAGTGACACTAAAGTTTGTCTAAATTTGGGGAATGTCAGAATAATGAGCAAATGAGCAAAATTTCAACTAAATGAATATGTAAAGTGTGTATCCTCAAAACTCTGCTGCTTTTAGTAAACTGTAGGCATTTTTTTTTTTATTGTGAAGACTATGGAGGGATTTGGGGAATTTGCCTCCTGCAAAAACAGTCTTCATCTTGTTAAGTAAGGTGCTTGCGGGAAGGGAGAAAAAAAGCGAAGTCAGGTGTGGATATGGATCATTTCATTCGCATAAGCCACAGAAGTCATAAGACAGTAAATAATATCAAAACCTCTGAGGCTGGCTACAATTAATTCAATTTTAGGACCGTCCAGGGTGAATGAACATAGCATCCAGAGACGCGCAAGGGATTCTAGAGCTTTCTGCTTCTTGCCCCTCCCACAACTTTAATGCAGTCATTGGTCTCCAAACAATGTGCACCTGGCATCTTGACCAGTAGGGGGCATAAGTGAGCAGTGTACTAAATGAGTGGAGCTCAGGTCCCACCTCCGCAGTAAGAGGCGGCTCCAGCCGGCTCACCAGGAGAGAGAAAAGAATGAGGCCATTGGAATCAATTCATTTTTTTAAAAAAGTCTTTGAGAGTTTACATGATTGTGCATTCTTATTAAATTACCTTAATCAACTTTCCTCAGCCACAAAAGCTGATGTAATTCTGTGACTTGAACCCTCAGAACACTAGAAATGGTTTTCATAGATTGTGAGTGAATCCTGTTGATCTAGAAGAATGGTTCTCTTTGGAAAAGCAATTGCCCCAGAGCTGTTCCAGTTCAGAAAAGAAATGGGATGGGGAAAAGAGAAATAGATGCATAGGTACACGCTTCCCATACTCCCCCCCCCAACACGCAGTCATGTTTAAATGTTAAAAAATGAGGCTTAAGTAAAAAGGGAAGATTTAAAAACATGTTCTCTCCAAGAAAGAAGACGGGCACTTCTGTAATCCTGATCATCCCCTCCTATTGATCGGCTCTATTCCTATCCCTCATCTTTATTTTTGCATTGCCTGCTTTTCTCATCCCATCTCCCCAAACTTTCCAAGGGCCTCCTGAGGGAGGGCAAACAACAGCAGCCAGGGAGAATGTGGGTGGAGGACACAGGCGGTGGAACTGCCCGGACCTGTCTGCCTTGGGTGTAGTACCTCGTCCTGCCCCCAGCTGGACATGGTTCTCCTGACGGTGGTGGCAGCCTGACAGGGCTGTCCACCCCTCCTCGTCACCCGGCAGGGCCACGGCTGCCCGGGGAACATGCTGTCCACAACCATGGTGGGGACCCTGATCCGCGGGTGGAGGAATCGAAGCGCCCCTCGAAGGCCTGAATCCAAGCTCCTTATTCCGCAGAGCCAAGATGGACCTCAGACTCAGGGTATGTTTGACCCTCGGCTATGACTGTGTGATTTTTTTTTTCTTAAGGGTTCAGGAAGGTGATGATGAGCATCCAAGCTTACCCCTACTTCAGATAGAATTGACAAACTAGAGTCTGTTTTCCTTCTCAGGTTATTATAAGTTATGGCTAGCTCATTTTCCTTCCAAAGCTTTTATTTTCAGATGTAATCCCTGTTCTGTGATATTTGTATTTGACTAGTACGACAAAAGGTGTACTGGCTTTTGGCAAATTCTAGTCTAAAGCACATCACTTTATTATTATTATTATTATTTCCAGTATGGAAAATGGTAAAACACAGTTAGCTCCTGGGTTTCCCCATTAATTATTTTTATTTTCTGTTACTATTGTTTTGAGGCGACAATAGTACTATGACCAAATCCTAGCCCTCCTGTTAACTGAGCTCAGAACGTTACTGTGGCCTTTTCTGAGACAAATTTTCATTGGAATGAAATACTATTGAAACACCTGACCTCATTCTGTTCTGTCTAGACCTTGAACTTTTTAATGACACTTATTTAGAAAGGAACTCTTTGGTCTTGCTGATGATTGACCTAGGAGAGCAGCTCAGAGCCAACAGAGGAAGTGAGCATGAGCCCAGGAGTCATAAGCTCCCAGGGCCTTTCTGAGTTGGCCTGCAGCCCCTCAAAATGCTTTTATCTGACCCATAGCCCCGAGAGCTGTCTGAGCAGTAAATGCAACTGTTCTTTCATTTCAACAAATATATATCGAAAGTCAGTATGTGCCAGGCATTTTTCTAGATACTGTCATGCTCTGATCTGTAGCTAACCTACGATTGAGTGGTACAAAAACTAAATGTTGTGATTTGTTTTGTTCTGACGGTGGTTTCCAGCCCTACTTTTCAGGCTGACTGTGTTCAAGAACCAGGCCAAGAGATTATTTTGAAAATAGTCTGATAAGTATTCGTTGCAAGATAGAAAAACCAGTTATTTAACCAGGCATACAAAAAATAGAAGGCTCTTCTGTGTTCTAAACTGCCAAAAGGATTAGTGATTATTTGTAGAACCTAGGTATTCAGTAAGAAGTATGAGTCATAGTATTTCAAACATTGATCACCTGGTTCTGCTCCTGGTAAATTTCTTTAACAATACTCAGAGCTTTACGAGATGACAAAGTAATATGCTAACATGAAAGCGATGGTGTGGTTTTTTTAACAGGTTTCTTGAAATATAATTTATAATTTTATAATTTAAATTCACCCAGTTAAAGGGTACAACTCAATAGTGTCTGGTATGCTACATTATTCATTTTTTTAAGTGGTAGCAAAATATATATAACATAAAATTTGCCATTTTATCCATTTTTAAGGGCACAATTCAGTAGCATGAATTACAGTCATAATTTTATGCCACCATCACCACTGTCTACTCCCCAAACTTTTTCATCACCCCAAACAGAAATCCCACAATCATTAAGCAGGAGCAACTCACCACCCCCACCCGTGTATCCTCCCTTGGTAACCTGTCATCAACTTTCTGTCTATAAATTTGCCTCTTCTAGATATTTCATATAAATACAGTCATACAATATTTGTCCTTTCGTGTCTGGTTTACTTCACTTAGCATAATGTTTTCAAGATTCATCCATAGCCTGTATCAGAACTTCATTCCCTTTTATGGCTGATGCAATAGTATATTTTAATTCCCTTGTATTTTATTCTCCCTCCCTTAAATATACCTTAACTTCTAACCTACTCATGAAGAAATCTTTGGGTGTTTTCAGTCTGATGGTATTTTTATATTTAAGTTATGTAAAGCATGAAGAGACTCTCAAGAAGGTACTTATTTTCAGTTATTTCTTTAAAGGCAGGGGCCATAGATTAATCTTTTCAAAAATCTTTTTATCCTAATGCCCAGTCCAGGTCCTGGTGCAGAGTAATGATTCAACAAATTTCTCTTGAGAGGGACTGATGAATGGTTTTTAAGGTTTTACTTTTAGGTACCGGGAAAGAGATTTTAAATAAAAAAGAATATGGTTTTTATGCTTTAGTTCTTAGTTCTCTAGAGCAATGATACTTTCTTTTGACATAAAATTTAATAGTTGCAATTGTTTCACACTCCATAGAATCACTAAGTATAAAGAGTAAATCTGTTATATAAATATTTCACTGTGACGTGGTAAAAGTTAACTCAGGAAACCTGACAACACCTAGTTTGTGCCTTTCGTGAAAGTTTAGTGACATTTTTTAAATGAGAGTGATCAGAGCGTCCCAGCGGCTAGGCAGTGTGACTTGGGACGAGTCTTTGCAACTCATAACTGCTCTTGGCCTTGCCTACCTGGCTGTTCTTTCTCAGCGCTGAGTTCAGAAATGGAGAGGAAATTGAGGCAGAAGCCACTACAATTCAAGGAGCCCTTTTACACCTTACAGGGGTGAGGAAACTGAAGGCGAAGGCAAATTTGGGTCATTTCACAGCTTAGATCTTTAAATACAAAATGTAACTGTGTTGCTGCCAGTTCTGCCCAAATAAAGTAAGGATGCATATTTTATATATGGGCAGCCAGCCCCCCACTCGGCATACTAAAACATGCTGTAATTGTGCTTTGACTATTTCAGAAGTCGGGAAGGACAGGCGAGGAAGGTCGAGGAATGCAAAATGATGCCCTTGATCAAGGCTTGAAAACCATCAAAGGACATCTTTGCTATAGGCAATTTCCCCACCCACTTTCTCAAAATCTAATCAACGACGAACACTTGCAAATTTTAAATTGTGACCAAGTTATTTGCTTTGTTGAATGAAATCATGTTCATTTTAGCGCATAGGTTCTTTCAGAAGTTCTGCTCTTTGTTGAAGCTCCTGGGAGCACCGAAAAGACTTGGCTGTGAGGCAGCCTGCATCATTCATTCACTTTCCCTGTGATCCTCCCTCCTTATCCAGATGGTGAGCCCAGGTAGAGCTCCATGGCTTGCTCCTCTCTTAATCCACCAGGCCCAGTGTCCTATGTAGAGCAGGCATTCAATGACTATTTGATAACCGGTGACTTCAGAACCATGAAATGCAAGATGTTACAAAGCCAGGAGCCTGATTTTCATATATGGCCAGTGGAATCTATCTTGATGCTTTGGAAGTCATACCAGATACTTAAGTTATTATTGCTTTTTACATTTCAAAGGCATATAGACTACCATTGGCCTAAATATAAAATAATAATTTCTGTCTGTAGAGCTATACACCCTATAGTCGAAAAGAAAGCCCTTCCTTCCTCATTTCTCAGTGACAGCCTGTAATCATCTTTGAGTAATTTTTAAGATTCTTTCTTAACCACCATTTCCTTCATTGTGTCGGCCGGGGACGGCTTCTCCTTGTATCGATGGAATGATTCTCATTCCTTCCCAAGCCCAACCACCCACCTAGTGAGAAGAGGTAGCTGTAAATCTCAGCCAACTTTCTTTTTCAACAATAACGCTGCATAGAAAGTCAGATGATAAGGTCAGATAACCTACCAAATATTTCTTGAGGACCTGGGAGGAGCTTCAGATAGCCATTAAAGAGGATATGACTGAGTTCTACCCAAACCTGATTTCCTCATTCAGGTCTAACATTGGCTTGAAGGAACAGAGACCGGGGTGCATCTGGGTTCCTGTCCAGCCAGGACATGGCCCATTTCTTTCTTTAGGACCGGGAACAGTTTGAAGAAGCCTGGTTAGACAGCTGTAAGTTCCAGCTGGAATTGTTGACTTTACCCCATATTTGGCCTAGCAACTTCCGGCATGAATAAAATGCACACTGAGAAATTGCACCTGACAGCTTGGTCTATGGTTTGTTTATAAACTAAAAAGCATTTTGTCTTTGTAAGCCAAAATTAGTATTAACTCCATTATATAATTAATAGTTATGACTAAATATGGCAATAACACTTTAAAATGATCTTTATATTGTCACTGTTTTCTGACAGAATTTAACAGACTCTTATACTCTGACCTGTACTAATTGTTTTTCATTTAAATGAGCCTATAAGCCTTTTCCCATATTTCCCCAAAATTAACTATGCAATTACCACTTGATAAGAGCCCTTTATTTTAATTAGAATAATCACAGGGCTTATGGTTCAATAAATATTCACTAAGCAGCTGCTATGTGTAAGACTAATGGGCATGCCAGAAAGATAAAAGAATTACTAAGGCTTGTCCTTTTTTTATAGAGTCATAATCGACATATAACATCATATTAGGTTCAGGTGTACAACATAATGATTCAGTATTTGTATATATTGTAAAATGATCACCATGGTAAGTCTGGTTAACATCCATCACCACATATAGTTACAGAATTTTTTTCCCTTGTGATGACAACCTTTAAGATCTATCTAAAGCTTACCCTTGACCTCAAAACACTGTTTGTGATCTAGGGCAAACAAATGTAAAGAAATGCAACAACTATAATATGAGTAGACAGAATTAAGTAAGTGCAAATTGATATCAGAGGAATAAATGATTAATTTTAAGAGACAGTATAGAGTTTCCCAAGTAGAACTTAAATTGGGCCTTCCAAACCACTGAGGACACTTTCAAGTCTGAGATTAGAGCTAATAGAAAGTAAATATTTGCTCCTGTTACACCTTCAGTCTTTCTTTTATCTCTTGAAGGTTCTACTAAGTCAAACTCAAGATTTGAAATGAATTTAGTTATAGACTCTGAGAAACAATTATATAAGCAGATTCAAAGGCCCCCAAAACCCTGTGATTGCCATATTTAGAGAACAGTGGGAAGCATCCCAAGGGCAGTCACTAGCCTGAGCAAAGACAGAGAGGCGTGAAAAGCTGTGACCTTAGTGGGCAATGTTGAGTTGTCTGATATGGCAGCAGTTCTGGGCCAGACCCTGGAAGGTCTAACTGCCAAGATAAGGAGTTGGACTGGATCTTTAGAAGAGAGGGAACTATATCAAGTTTCTGGCAGAGGGTAACCTACATCCTGAGTTTTAGAAGAGAGTCATGTGAAGGGGTGGTTTGAGGAAGCAAGAGATTGGATTTAGCAAGATGTACTCAGGAGGTTATTGCAATGATTCAGGTCAAGACCACGAAAGTAATAGTAAGGAGAGAAGGGATGGAGAGAAGAGACATAAGCTGAACTGATTTGTTGTATGGCCTGTGGAAAAGTTATCACAGCTGTTGTTTACTGAGCTCTATTGTCTCGATGGTTGCACCTGTACGGTTTTAATTTATAGAAGCGACTGAGTGACAGAAGAGACAGACTCATGCCCCTCAAAGGAGATTTTTTATTACTTATATTTCCCAAGAGGAGAGGCGTGGCATGCCACCCAGGACCACATGGGGAAGCACCAGACTCAGGCAGGAGGCAGTAAGGAGCAAGAAGAAAGCCTAGGCTGAGCCTTTATTGGGGTTTCCATGGGGTTGCCCATGCAAGGCAGAACAGGCTAAACAGTTTAGGATTGGCTAGTCTGAATAATCCCAGCAGGCCTTGGGGCATAGGGGCTGTGCCCGGTTATCTGGTCCCTGGCCCTGGGATGAGTAGGGCAGGGAAGTATTGGTTTGGGGTATACAAGTTAGATAGAGGTGGTTCTGAGTGTGGGCTCTGGATCATAGGGGAGATGTAAACGGCTTTGGCTGTTAGCATGGCCCTGTAATGAATGGATGCCAAATGGACAAATACAGAAGCTAAGAAAACACAAGTTAGAAAATCTCTCCATGTACCAGGACTCTTGGCTAAATGCTTTTTGTCCTTTATCTCATTTAATCCCCTCAACAATCTGCAGTAAGTACTAAATCGTCCCCATTTTACACATGGAGCAACTGAGACCTAAGGCAGGTCAACAAGTGCAACAGTTTACCCAAGTTCACTCGAGTAATAATGATTTTTCAAGCTGGATCCAATCCTAGGCCTTGCCAACACCAACCCCCTGCTCTAGTGCATGTGGCCTTCTCCACCTGATTATCCTTCCTCACTCTGGGCTCCGGACATGAGACAAGCCCTCCGGAAAATGGAGTGGTGGAAACTCACAGAAGTGAGTTCCCCAGAAGTTCACTGGAACGAGGAACAGAGGTGAATTCACATAGTCCACTGTCTCTCCGCAAGTCTTTCTGTTTCTACCTGCTTTGTCAGAATAGCGTGAAGATGCCTGCACTGGATACTGGCAGCCTACCATTCAGCATGTTAAAATTAAATAAATAAAATGTGTGACTTAATCACTGTCTTCTCCCTTCCTGGAAATTGCTTCTTGACTTTTGGCTTCTCTCTCTCTGATCATTCTAACTCTGGGACTTGGAAGCTCTCATGTCAGCAAACAAAGCCCTTGGCAGATTGCTTCCTCCCGGGTGTCATCAGCCAATGATCCTAATTGCCTATGGAGTGATCTCCAAATTCCCTGGGATAGGCTATGAGGTCCTGCATCAGTGACTGCCCTATTTGGTCGCAGTCCAGCCCAGTTCCTTGGTTCACGCCAACCACTCCCCATGAGTTCTGTCTCTTCATAACCGCCGTGGCTTTGTTCCCTTATACTCGGGGCTGCCTTCTCATCCCCTCTTATCTCTTCACATATCACTTCCCTGAGGAGTCAGCTCAGGGCTCAACCTCCCTGGAAAATGTCCACAGCACACATAAATCATGCAGCAGCATCTGTGACATAGTATCCACTTTGCGCAAACTGTTGGGGGGATACAGAGCGTGAGCGGTCCAGGGCAGGAGTTTAGAGAGGTCATGACTAGTTTGAGAGGCAGGGTAAAATGGAAGAAGATGCAAAGAATATGTCAAGAAAATGGAGGGTTAGACGCCATTCCCCACCAAACTGGCCCCTCTTTGTATGTAATTATCACTTTGGTCATCTTCATCTTTCTCCTTGCTCCTGAGAGTTCGCCTGGGAGGTTTGGCTCTCCTACAGCACTGTGAACCATCAGGGAGAGGCACCACATGTCCAGCCCTAAGAGATTCTGCTGGAGGAACATGGCGGAAAATCCTGTTTTCTCTCCACCATTAGTTCAGTTCTGTGGGGACAGTCCCTGTCCTCATGTGCAGGGCTTTGCCCAGTGAGTTGTCAGAGACGAGGGAGTAAAAGTCTCAGTCCCAGACTGGCTGGTTCCCGTGGTTCCAGTTTTACTACTTCCCAATTGTATGACTGCAAATCTCTCAGTGCCTCCGTTTTCTCAAGTGCAAAATAGGGCTGATAGTAATACTTGCCTTTTAGAGACTTGAGAATGATGTGAGTTAATTTAAATGTTTTAAAAAATCTTCAAAATGGCACCTGGCGCATCGTGAGAAATCGGAAGTGTCAGCTCTCTTTATTAGCTGTCACTGTGTGGTCCTTGTGACTTCTGGATGCGGTCTTGGCAATTCCTAGTAACCAGACCTGCCTATCCTTAGACATCATCACTTCCGTCAATCTTCCTTGCTAGTAAATTTTTATAAAACCAGAGTTTAAAACCTTCAGCATAAACATTTCCTCTGGAATACTAGAGTTATTGGTATTTTATGATTTCTACATTGACATTTTAATAGCCAACAATGGCTTTTGAAAGAATTGGGAAGACATGCAGCATCTGTTGGTCTCCATATTGGAGTTCCTGTTGTGTTTTTGTTTCCATGCGAACCTTATTTTTTCAAAAGTTTATAAGCCTTTTGCTCCATGGTGAGATTCAGCAACAAGTTTCCGTTCCAAAGAACAATATTTGTTCTACTTGAAAATCGACCCTGGTTTCCATTTTCATTACAAAGGAGTTGCTCAATGCTTTATGCTTCTAGAACTTGAATTTAGCTTGATGTTTTTGCATATGTAACTTTTCATATTTGACCATTTAGAGAAACTTCTTAAAAGCTGTAAATACAGCTCATTGTCCTTCTTTCCTGTTTTCTTTTTCTCTTTGTCCTTTGGTTTTTAGATGCTGAGTTGCCTTTAGTTGGTCTTTGAGGTAAGGGTGTAGAAAGTGTTCCGAATTTACTAGAAGTATGTCTCTGTTCTACAGAGTGGGATCCTAGACTGCAGAAAGTTATTTCTTCTTACAAAGAAAACTGCCGATTCCCCTTTCCTTGAAATTTTCAAGTACAGGGCAGTGTTTGAGAACATAACACAGGAGTAAGCAGATCTGGATGGAACCCTGGCTTTGTGCTTACCAGTTGTGTGACTTGGGATGTGTTACATGGCTTGCGCGAGCCTCAAATCAGCCATCTTGAAATGGGGATTATGAAATTCTTAGGACTGAATGAAACAGTGCATTTCAAGTACTCATGACAGTGCCTAAGAAACACAAGAGCTCAAATGTTCATTGCTGTTGTTTTGCAGAGATCTGACCCTCAGGTTTCTAGGATGAATTATATCTGGTTGTTGAAGTTTTCCTGAAACAAAATGTACCCACCCTGAATGGAGGGGGATTTTGTATGAAAATGTCTGTATGTACTTATTGTAGTCACAGCATTTAGGAAGAAAGAAGGGAGAAAAACCATTAAAATAATAATTCAAATTTAGAGTTCTCACCTTATAAATGTGAATTGATGGTTTTCTTGGCCCCTTTTACAACTAGTCAGCTGAACTTGGGGTACCCTTTATATAAGTTATGCAGAGAGTACCGAAAAGAGGTTATCAGCCTAAAATGGGTCAAAAGCCCTGCCTATCTATCAAGGCTGTGGTGAGGAAGAATTCAGATCACAGAGAATATTGTAGAACACCTTCCCTCTGTAAAGACTTTTTGAAGTCTGTATATCCTTTAAATTATTTCTTTGGTGGTTTAAGATGAAAGTCTGGGAAGTCCGGCCATGGAATCCATCCTAAAACCAAGAGAACCATGGTAGTACAGTGGGTGGGAGCATGAGAGTGCCTCATGACTGAGGTCTCCCCCTATCCCTAAAGCCACGAGCCCCACTTGAGGCCTGCAGGGATGGCAGGCTGTCAGCTCCGAAAGAAAACCTGAGATTTTAACTTGAAATCAGAGGATGACATTTGCACATGTTCATCTTGCACTAAAGCACTCTGACTAACTAGTTACACGCACACACGCACGCATGTACACTTCCCCCCGTCCTTGGGGACATATCCGTGCAGGATCCCGTGGTCTGTTTTTCTTCAGCCCCATTGAGCTCGCTTTGTGGCTGTGTTTCTGAACAACAGCATCTCTATGCAAACTGCACGAAAGGAATCTTAAGCCAGCCAGAGTTTGAAATCTGAGTCACTGATTCATGAGCATAGATTTATAAGCACTTTTTAAGTCCAGAGATCTAAAAATCTGTGCAGCAGAGAAATGTCTCAAGGTGAATGTTTTAAAGGTCTTCTTTGTAGGCATGAGACTGAGTCCACTGATGGTGTGATGGTGGTTTTAGAAGTCAATTTGAAAGCTTTTACAGAGGTGGTTTTCTCTTTATGTGTAATCTATTTAATAGAAGACTTTGTTGTATTTCAAAGAATAAAGTTACTTTTTGTTCTACTTTAACAACTACCAAAAAGAATGTGCTATGGTCAATGAAAAGTTCCTTGGTTTTGATTATTTTGGTGGTTTTTAATTTTCTCTATGTACACGTTTGTATGTACACGTGCACACATGCGTATATATGCACACGCACACACACAGTGTGCACACTTCGCTGAAGATTGGTTGTAAACCATACGTTATGAGGCACCTGGGTGGCCCAGTTAAGTGTCTGACTCTTGATTTCAGCTCAGGTCATGATCTGAGGGTCAGGATCATGGGATGGAGCCCCAAGTCGGGCTCTGCACTAAGTGTGGAGCCTGCTTAAGATTCTCTCTCCCTCTCCCTCTGTCCCCCACTCTCTCTCTCTCTCTCTCTCTCTCTCTCTAAAGAAAACAAAAACAAAAACATAAGATACTATCAGCAGTACTTTTAAAAAATAAAAGTACTTCTAAGCATTTTAAAATTTCTCTGGGAGCTGAAATAGAATGTATATGACGATTTGATTCTGAAGAAATAGGGACCATCATAAAAAATTTGTAAATTCTTGAGCTTAAGAAAAATGAATAAAATAGTCAGTTTCCAACTACTCAGACCTACAGAGCCATTCAACACCCTGTAGGCAATGGACAGAGCACTGAACTTGGAGTCAGGCCTGAGGCTCTCTAGCTCTTTGCCTTGGGCAGGTTATTTGAGGGCACTCCCAGTGTCATCAGAATCTTTGTGACGTGGCCAAGCTTAAGACACCAGCCCTGGAAGGAGAGAGTCTCAGGTGGGCAGGGGCGGGGGGGAGGGGCAAGGGGAGACCTCAGGACCCTCAACTGGGATGGGTAGGGATGCCTGGGGACAGGGAGACTGCAACAGTGTGGTCCTATTTCAGAGCCTTGCCTAGGGCTGGCCTAGAAGGGGTAGGGGTTGGCGGGGGGGGGGGGGGGGAGTGGGTCTGCAAAGGTTCCGCTTGGTCATTTGGAATTCAGATGACCCCAGCGGGGGTCATCAGCTCTGTGTGTGCAGTGGAGGGGAATTTGGCTCCTCCACCAAGTGAAGCATCTGTTTACTCTGGCTGGCCTTGCTGGTGGGAGACCCACACAGACAACTCCCCACCATGCAAAAGGAAAATGCTGTGTTTTGTTTCCTAATACCAGAGCAGCTTTCTTAGGGTGAATCATCAAAAAGGCTACCACGTCATTACCTGCTTATTAGGAAAGTACAGCTAGTCCTTTTTGATAGACCTGGGGAATCTGCTTCTTATGAGCTTCTGGAGACATCTTGTTCTTCTGGTGGGCTGCCGCTGCTTTTTTAAAAAGCATTTCAGCCAAAGACCAAATCCTGGCAAATACATCACACCGGAAGGGCCACTGGGAACCACCTCGCGGTACATCAGTTTTGAAAGAAGTTGTTAGTGAAGGAAGATGCTTGCGTATTAATGGTTTGATGTCCTGACTATATATTATGAAAATGAGATACACAGTAAAACCTTACCTATTCCAGCTAATTAAAATATTCCATTTTCATATTTCCAAATATATATATATATGTATTTCATATGTATAGATGAAAACAAGAATGCTCAACGAGGAATATTTGTGGAACCTTTAATGACTTGATAAGACTAATTTATAACGAATACAAGAATAGGGGCTTCTAGGGCGCCAGGGTGGCTGTCAGCTGAGTGTCTGCCATCAGCTCAGGTCATGATCCCAGGGTCCTGGGATCAAGCCCCACATCGGGCTCCCTGCTCAGTGGGGAGTGTGCTTCTCCCTCTCTCTCTGCCCCTCCCCCCTTGCTCCTGTGCTCTCTCTCTCTCTCTCAAATAAATAAATAAATTCTTTAAAAAAAAAAGAATAGGGGCTTCTAAAGATTACTTAGGGAAAATAGCAAAATCCGAGTGCCTTCTACATGCCATTCCAGGCCTGGCAATATATAGCAAGTTCTAAAGCTCCTCATTTAATCATTTTATGAATTGTAAAGATTGTGAAGATTGTGTATGAGTTTGGGTGGGGCTGGGGTCTGTGTATAGTAACCCCCCTTATCCATGGGGATATGTTCCAAGACCCCAAGTGGATGCCGGAAACCACAGATAGTCCTGAAGTATCTTATACGTACATACCTATGATAAAGTTTAATTTAACAACTAGGCACAGTAAGAGATAAACACCAATAACTAATAACACAATAGAACAATTACAACAATATACTGTAATAAAAGCTCTGTGAAGATGGTCTCTCTCTCTCTTTCACAATATTTTATTGTACTATACTCACCTTCCTTCTTGTAAAGATGTGAGATGATGAAATGCCCACGTGATGAGGTGAAGTGAGGGGAATGACGCAGGCATCGTGACCCAGCACTAGGCTGTTTATTGACCTTCTGACGCTGCACCAGAAGGAGGGTCATCTGCTTCCAGACCGCCACGGACCGCGGATCCTGGGGAACTACTGAGTATCAAGTCTGGGATTCACCTCTCACGTCACTAATAAGTGTTCCCATCTACAGAGGATTTGAAAAACAAGTTAATTTGAATATAATGGTTAAGCTTAGTCTCTGGGAAAAATAAATTTTAAAGGTCTTTTTTCCAGGGAGAGTCTTATTGATGTAATTTTAGGTGCTTACCATTTATCTTCTTCTCATGACTAGGGAAAAGACAAATTTCAAAGTAACACCAGAGGAGTTGGCATTGCTCATTGTGTTCATTGGGTATCGCCTTTTGTTTCTCCTTTTTGTTTTTGTGTCCTTCACAACCAAAATGCCCCTGTCCTTAAAACTGATAAGGTTCGAATGTACTTCGTGGTCTGGGATGATATCGGTGTCCTGGTTTTGTGTCTATAGTGTAATCACACAAAGGTTACCACTGGGGGAAACTGGGTGAGGGTACAGGAGACCTCCTTGCATAGTTTTTTGGTTTTTTGCAGTTTCTTATGGATTTATACTTATTTCAAAAAAAATTTTTTTTTAATGTAAGTATTCTTGAGAACCTTTACCTGAAATCTCTAGTGCCTAGCCGGTATTCTGAAAAGATGCTTTAGTTCAGTAAGTGACAACCAAGTATTAAGTCCTGGGAGGTTTTGTGGGTGATAGATGGTTACCTTGTAAATGGAGATGCCCCCTAAATGCTTCTTGAGTGTCATGCTTTTAAATCCCCTTCCTCCTGGGGAAGAGAGAGTTCTGATTCTGAGGTCTGTCTACTTACTCAGGTCATGCCATTTCACCCCACCTACTTGCCCAAGCAAATGGGCAAACCCCTGGGTTCTCTTAAATAATAGGAGCAATGATCTCCAGAGCTGGCTGGCACTCTGGACACATTTCCTACGTGCCAGGCTCGCTCATCCCTGACACTCATAAAGTGCTTAAGCCTCAGAGCACCCCGTGACAGCACGAACACTAAGCAGTGTTAACTGTGGCAAGTTTGAGCAATAATTAAATAATGTCCCTACTTCCAAAATAGTTCACTCTACTAGGGATCCTAATGAAAGGCAAGGGATCCTCTTAGCTCAACAAATAAGCAAAAAAAAAAAAAAAATTTCCTTTTGAATTATAATGTAAACCAAAGAAAACTTTGAAATGGTCTCATCATCCTTTTCTTCTGAGAATAAATACTGGCAGATTGTTCATGACCCCCTGCTCCTTTTGCTAAAACCCCTGCTGTGTTTAGCATTCAAAGAGCCACATTTTAGAGGGTAAGTTTTGGTCAATAGCTCAGAGTGAGAATCATACCTAAAACGGGCGGTAAGCAGGTCTGTGTTGTTTCAGATGGGGTATGTGCAGAGGTAGGTGGAGAGGGTCAATAGTAAAATACCAGCATTATAGTAAATCATGGTGTCATATGCCTGCTTGCTGGAAAGAAGCTTCCAGATGTCTCAGCTAAACTAGGAGGAGGAGGGCATTCTGTGCCTGGGTCCAGGACTGCTCTAGCAGGCTGCCCAGTCTCCCTCAGAATTCTCACTGTTACAGAGGCCCTGATATCCACCATTTTGGGGGAAGATGCAAAGGGAGGAGAGCAGAAGCTTCATTCTGGCTCAGGCAGGGAACGAAATAGGTCATTGGTTCTTAAACTGTATTCCCAAGACCAGCGGCATCAACACCATGTGGGGACTTGCTGGAGATTCTCAGGCCCCACCCCAGCCCCACGGAATCAGACTCCAGGGGTGGGTCCCAGCAGTCTGTGTTTAGCAAGCCTCCTGGGATGATTCTGATGCCAGATACAGCTGGAGAGCCACTGGCCTAGCTGACCTTGGGTGATCTTCTTTCCAGGCTCTGGAATTTCTTCTTCCATAAAATGAAAGATTTATAGTAACCATTTCTAAGGCCCCTCTCTGAACGTCCAAGGCACACACCCCAAGCTCTTGAATTCTATAAATCTGTGGCATAAATGTACACATCTGGCAGAATTGTATAGTGAGTAAGAGGACAGGCTCGGAAATCTGATGGCCTGGCTTCAAATTCTGGTGCCTCCCCTTGATAGCATTGTACGCGCAAGCAACCTCCTGAAAGTTCCTGTTCATTGAATTCTTCCTTCATAAAATTGAGATAATAGCACCTTCGTCCTGAGGGGGTTGTGAGGAATTGACCCAAAGCATGTAGAAGAGCACATTGCACAGGGGAAGTCACCCACATGTTGGGAACTAGCAGACCTCTCTCTCTCCCCCCAGAAAATTTTGGGACTTCAGGGATGAGAACCGCAGCTTGTAGAGCGCCATTTCCTATATATGAGCTATATATTAAAAATGCTCTTAAACACTTGCTAAAGAAATAATAAACCCATCAAAAATGTTTATTCCTAGGAAGGTTCCACATTAGGGCTCAGCTAAGGGTGGCATGGAAACTGAATTTTTAAAGAATAAGCAGTACTTCTTCAGGAAGGCGTTGGTGGTGCTTACAGATGCATGTAACATATGTGACTGCATCCGTGTTATAACTAGAAGAATGTGAATAAATGAGTTTCGCTTATTTGTGTTTTGGGTTCTTTTTTTAACCATTTGACAGCAGTCTATCCATATTGGGCAGGAAACTAATATGACTGGATGTCTGTTGGTGCCATGTACCATGGTGGATGTAAGTGTCCTATCACTAAAATCAAACGGTAACCCTGTGAAATAAGATGGTCCCTGATTTTATTTTTTTAAGATTTTATTTGTTTGACAGAGAGAGAGTGAGCACAAGTGGGGGGGGGCACAACAGAGGGAGAGGGAGAAGCAGACTCCCTACTGAGCAGGGAGCCCGATGTGGGACTTGATCCTAGGACCCTGAGATCATGACCTGAGCCGAAGACAGACACTTAACCGACTGAGCCACCCAGGCACCCCTAGAATGGCCCCTGATTTTAAAGAGACTAAGGTTGATTGAAATTCTGGTCCATGATCACACGGTAAGTTATAGGTCCAAGATTTGAAACTCAGTGTAATTCGCTCCGTAATTCACCCTTCGGCATCCCTAGTGTAGCCATTATACTTTAAAAATATAAACCAAACTTTCAACAAATGAGACCCAGACATCTTTTGCTACTTCACAAACAAACCTGGACAACACAGCAGTTCTCGAGAGCTCTGGTGTGTGGAGCACCTTCTGAAGGGCGTTGGAACTTCTGACCATCAACCACGCTTCTCTCATTTGTGCCTACAAAGATCAAAGCACCACACCTAGACCTATGTTTGGATCTTCATCATTCTCCCTCTGTCTGTGTGGCCTTCAGAAGAGAAAATGGCTGGTGTACTTGGGAGAGGTACCACGCTGCGGAGGGGGAAAGCCACACCCAGGTTTTCAGGCTTACAGTGGAGAGAATCATACTAACTCTCTCCTTACGGACCTTCTTCCCATGATTTTAGGATCAAAGCAAGTTAGGATACACAGATTATCTACTAATGGCTGTTAGAGTTTTTTTCTTTTTTCTTTTTTCTTTTTTTCTTTTTTTTTTGAGAGAGAGAGAGCACTTCCCAAGCAGGCTCCACATTCAGCACAGAGCCCAACATGGGGCTCGATCTCATGACCCTGAGATCATGACCTGAGCTGAAATCAAAAGTCAGATGCTTAACTGATTGAGCCACCCAGGCACCCCGATGGGGCTTTTAGATTTTGACTCAATACCTAAAATATAATTTTATTTTGTCCATTAGAAAAGCCCCATTCCACTTGAAGGGTGCTTCTTATAGTATTTTTTAAAAAATCTAGAACATATTCTGCTCTTCAGTTAAATTTTACCTTAATTTGGAGTATGGTAACTTTCTTACCGTACAGCCATGGCTCTCTGTCTTGGCAATAGATAAAAATCACTTTGAAAAAAAAAAAAATTCCTAATGCCCTGGGCTCACCTTCAGAGAATATGCCAGTTTTAAAATAGTGTTTGGTTGTTGTTCAGATTTTTGAAGATTTACAGGATTTTGTGTAGCACTTTTACATAGTTGAATGTACTCGGTGCCTTTCAATTTGCTTTATATGTTATTATTCCTGACAATATAACTCAATTTCAAGTCTGTTCAGTTGGACTGACTTAGTAGGATCTTCACTCAGGTGATTTTTCATGAGTGATTTTCACAAAAGTATAACAATAACCAATATTTATTTTCTATAGGCCCTTGAATTTCAGAGTCAAAAGTATCTTCAATGGTTGGTAGTTCAACTCCATTTTTTACCTTTTAGGATGTCGAAATGCAATCTTAGTTGATTCTTTGAGGAAGGGAAAGAGACAGCCAGGGTCCCAAGCATTAACCCCTCATATCCAGCCAACCACCTCCACTCTGATCCCTGCAGGCCATTATGACCACAGCAAAAAGGCACTCTTAATGTCACCTTTGCTTCACACCAAATCTTTATGTGGTCTCCTCACAGTGGAATTGGACTCATCTCACATGGGTCTCGAGGTCCCCTATTGTCCTTTGAGAACCAGCCCAGGTATGAAACTGATGTGGATTTTCCTACAAAGTACTTCACCTCTGACTCCAACCTGATTTCTGATGAGTTCTATTCATAATCTTCTGTCCCCCTTTTGGGGAGCCTAATTTTTTTTTTTAAAGATTTTATTTATTTGAGAGAGAGAGAATGAGAGATAGCACGAGAGGGAAGAGGGTCAGAGGGAGAAGCAGACTCCCCGCCGAGCAGGGAGCCCGACGCAGGACTCGATCCCGGGTCATCCCGGGATCAGGATCATGACCTGAGCCGAAGGCAGTCGCTTAACCGACTGAGCCACCCAGTCGCCCGGGGAGCCTAATTTTAAGTGCTTGAGATGTCTGTTTTATCATTGACCCCATAAGCTTTTCCTCTTTGGGGTGGTGGAATAGGGGAGGCTGAGGGAGGGGCTTGGGGGCTGGTAGGCAGCCTTGAGCTCCCCCCTGAAATAATGATTCTCAACCTTTACAATGACAGCTTTCCCCCAGGGAGTTAGTGACCAATGTCCGTTCCAGGTTCCCATCCCTAAAGGTTCCTCTTTGGTGTCAGGGGCCCAGCATTCGGTTGCTTGTTGAAAATACAAGCTGATGGTGATTGTATTAGTCTGCATACAGAATACCCCAGACTGGGTGCCTTAAATAACAGGCATTCATTTTCTCCCAGTTCTACTGGCTGGAGGCCCAAGGTCAGGGTGTCAGCAGGGTGGTTTCTGGTGAGGCCTCTCTTCTTGGACTGTAGGCGGCTGCCTTCTCTCTGTGTCTTCACATAGCCTTTGCTTTGGGTGGGAGCAAAGAGAGATCTCTTGTCTTTTCTCCTTCTTAAAAAGACTCCAGACCTGGGGCACCTGGCTGGCTCATTTAAGTTAATTACCTCCTTCAAGGCCCTGTCTCCAATTACAGTCATGTTGGGCTTCACCATATGAATTTGGGGGTGGGGAGCACACAATTCAGTCCTTATCAGTGACTTAGGAGGTGCTGCACCACTCCTGAAAAAATGCTGGGTTAGGGTTTGTACTCATAGTCACCGACTTCATTCATCAAGTATTTGGTTTACAACACCATTATGGTAACGGATGTATTAAAATATCTAAATAGATTAAAATCTCTAAATGCCTACAAAAGAATGAAATGCTTTTCCAGAGCATATCTGGAAGGTAGGCCATTAGAGGAGTCTTTTTGATGAATTATAAATGGTTTAGCTCATCTTCAGAACTTTTTTGTTTTTTTGTTTTTTTTTATTTGCATCATATTTTTTTAAGTTTTTTTTTTAATAAAATCATGAAATGGGATTTATTGACGCAGAAGAGAGAGAGAATCTCCCGCTCACTAACACTTTCTTGTCACAGGGTTTCCAGAGAAGCATCCCAGAAAAAAAGAGACACGAGTACCAACCCATCCTCCCTTGGCCTGGACCGGGGTTTTTCAGGCCTTGCTCCCCTCTGGCCCTCACCGTAAATGTCTAGGCCCACCTGAGCCTATTCCCCGGGGGCTGGGGGTGGGGAGCAGTGAGGAGGTGTGCTGAAAACGCGTGGCCTCATAAACACGTTTCAGAATTGGGCAGAGAAACGTAAGCAAGTTAAGTAGCCTGAAGTTTGTTAAACTTGCTTGATCCATCTCCGTCTGGAGTAGCTTTTTCCCTCAGGGAAGCTTTTAGCTTTCTGCTTTTCTGCCACATCGGGACTAGGGGAGAGTAGCTGGGTTTGTTTCCTATCCCCCGCGCCCCTCCCCTCCTCCTGGTACTCCTGAGGGAAGATGTCACATGTCAGAGACGTTTCTTCTTCAGAAAGACTCAGGTATGCACGCAAATCCTCATTGAGGCCTCTGTGTATTAAAAATTTTATCTCCAGGGTTCAGAAAGAAATAAACACCGGTATGGGGTGCAGGATGGGGTTTTTTTCCCCTTTCTAGGAAAAATGCTGATGAGTAACTAATGCCTCTGGGTGTCTCCTTAAACGCCCAGTGTCAGAATGCACAAATGCTCTTCCAAGTGGGGGGGGCTGTTTATTCTTTGTTTTTTCTTGCCCATAAACCTAATCAGACAGCCTTCGTTTATTTTGATGGGACCGGGATCTCCACTTCTAAGTCTTAACTTCTCTCCTATTATTTTTGTTAAAGTTACAACCAAACTAATGTTTTATGAGATGAGGCCGATATGTTAATTTGGACATTTATAGCTGATCTTGGCTTGTTCAGAAGAGCATCGACCAACAAATCCCCACTTCCATCCTTGTATGAGGGCCTGTGGATGGCTGGGACCCCCACGTGTTGCCACATGAGTCAGTGTGTCATTCTTCTGGGACTGTGGCTTTTGTCTTACTGTCCCAGGGTTTTTAAATGTCAAAAACTCTGATACAGGTTATTTGGGTGTTGCTTTGGCAGAATTACCAATTAAATTGTTTCTTCTGTTGTGATTCCTTCATAAAGACCTTGAACAAATTCTAAACTTTATTGACCTGTTGTAGGCTTGTGAAAGACCTAGAAGGATAAAGATTTTGGTTAATAGGAAGCATGGAAAAACAGAAACAAGAGCTGAGAAGGTTAAGTAATGAAGACCTGCAGTGAACATTTTCCCCACCCTCCGCCAGAAACGTTTTCCCTCACTCCCTTCGCTAAATCTTTCCACGGTGCTTCTTGGTCTTATAGCACCGTCCCCCCCCCCCCAGCTTTTCTAGAACAACACGCAAGTGATATTTTAAATTCTTTATGTTTCATTTTTATAAGACTCACAAACTGTAGAGAAATACATCGTTCTCACCAGATTATTTCTAGTCATCGGGTCATTCTAGGACTGCATCCAAATGTGTCCATGTACAGCCAGAGTCAAATGGCTCCAGGCTACAGGGCCAGGCGGGTCATGGAAAGGAGTGAGAGGGATTGGTATAATACTAAAGGGGGTGGTGGGGACTGTGGCAAACAGGGAGCACGCACGCCAGAGTAAAGGAAGCAAGCTCAGCATCCCCATTGCTGCTAAGCAGGACTATCCGACCGGTGGTAATTAATGTTAATTGTCCCTTTATGTGCTACTCTCCCTCCCCAAGCAAAAAAAAAAAAGTCTGGATTTTAATGGGAAATATCCTGATGTTCAAAATTTGGTTCATCAGTTCAAAGAAATTTAAAGAAAGTCTTCAGGTCCCACTGTTCCTGCTCGGGCTCAGATCATAACTCTTGGGGGAGTCTTCCGCTCACACCAGGGCTCACCAGCCCTGGGGGTATGGGTTCAGTCACATTAAAAAACTAAACTTTGCCACTTCAGTGTCCCTTCCCACTGGCACTGGGACAAGACCTCCTTCGCCTCCCAGGCTGGGCCTCCCTGGCTCCCTAGTCCCCCTCCCCACGCTATCACCGCCCTTTGTCCAGGATGCCTACTCTCCCTGGGACCCCTGCCCTGAGATATCTGAGGTCCCCAAGCTTCCCACGGGGGTTCCCCTGGTTGGCCACCCATCCCCCACCCCCAAGCTGCTGGTGCTCATCTCTCTGTCTTTATGGGGAAAGGGCTCGCTTCCTCTTACGTTTTCTTCCCTTCAATAGAAGCTAAGTTGCCTGAGATGTTACAGCTGTCCTCTCCCTCCCTCCCACTCTCTCCCCCTCTCGCCCTCTGTCCCCCTCTCTCCACCCAATTTCCATGGAGGCTCAACCAGGACACCCATTACAATGAATTTGTTCTAATCACCATAATTGCCTGGGTATAAAGTATATGAGTTCTTGGATAATTTAGAACTAGCCATAACTTTTCATTATCTGTGTACTATAAGAGCATGATTTTTGCAGTGCTACAGTTATATTGACTTTTATGTTACCACTATTCCAGAGGTATATTTGGGCTGGTACTTGGTTGGGATGCAACCCCAAATGATATACCTCTGTGGTAAAATGAGCTATTTCATAATCTACATCCTAACCTGGTTTCCAGAATGCAATTTTGCAGAAAGTAGAGATGATGTCAGTAAGTAAAAAGCATGATCTTGATGCCAGTGGTCTCCTGTCAGATGATGCTGTTAAAAATGTTTGTGGGGAGGGGCGCCTGGGTGGCTCAGTTGGTTAAGCGACTGCCTTTGGCTCAGGTCATGATCCTGGAGTCTCAGGATCAAGTCCCGCATCGGGCTCCCTGCTCAGCAGGGAGTCTGCTTCTCCTTCTGACCCTCCCCCCTCTGGTGCTCGCTCTCATTCTCTCTCTCAAATAAATTTTAAAAAAAATGTTTGTGGGGAATCTTTCTCTTGATAATAGTTAAGGTGTCCACACAGTTCTACCACATAAGGGATTATAGGTAATTTAAAATAGTTTCCCTATACAAACACCACGTGCTCCTGGCTTTTGCATCAACTCATGGTTATCTGACTATAATAGTGGGACCACATTTAAGATCATCACGTTACATAAGAGCCTCAAGAGAGACTGTTGAAGGATTTAAGAAGTGGGTCATCATGTCAACATATCCCCTAAAACCATGGAATCTTAGGTTTATAGATTTTAAAAGTGTTCTTAAATGTCATAGTCTCCTGAGTTCTCATTTTACTAATCCAGAGGAATTTGGAACCTAAAGAGCTTAGTGACTTGCCCAAGATAACACAGTTGTCAGTAGAGCTAAGTTTCCACACATCTCAACTCTGGGTCCGGGGTCCCTTCCACACGTCATGAGCAGTAAATCATGGCTGGAATTGAACAAAGTAAGTTCTGTTGGGGGAATGGCTTTTATTATTACATCACTAAGATGATAACCAGTGATCATTGTAAAAATCTGACTCCCCGGTACTCTCAGAGCAGCTTCATCCATTGGGGTCTGCCATTTTGTTATGTCCTCATTTACACAGACTCCTAAACAGATGTCATGTTTGGAGCCATACTGGCACTGGGAAGTTGTCCCTGGCTTTGGATCTCCTAGGAAAGGTGACCACGTGCTTGGGAAGTACTCAAGGCTCAAATGCACACAGTCAATCCCTAAGTCCCCTGAAAGTAGTAAGACAAACTGAGTGGGGTGACCCCCTCCCCCAGTCTGTCCTTTTGTGACCCTTCTCCTTTTAGGACTCCTCTGATGTTCACTTTAATCTGATTACACTGATGAAAATGCCGGGCAGGGAAATTTACATCATGATGTGCTGTCACCATACCTGATAAGGGGCCCTGTCTCAGTGATTGGGCAAGAAGAGAGTCATGGTTACTGCCTGAGTAACCATGTAAGTCCAGTGACTGGACAGGACAGAAGAAAAGCCAACAAGAGAGAGGCTGATACATTAGGATTGGAGGACGGGGTCACCCCAGAGTAGAGAAGGAAACTAGCAGATACTTTAATAAGGAGGTATTGTTGCACTTAAAATAGTTATATAATGCAACAGTATATTTGCAAACAAGATTGTCCAGGGACAAATCTAAGCTCAGTGGTGACTGCAGGTGAAATGCAAAATATACCAGCAATCTGCACTCACAGGACGTAAAACTACCTGGACGGTCTCTTCTCTGCCTGGCTTCCCCAAGCTGGCTTCTTCTCAGCCTTCAGATGTCAGTTCACACATCCCTCCCACAAGGACACTTTCCCTGAGCACCCCAAACCAGGCCTGGTCCCCCCTTTATATGTTTCCATAGCAGCCCATGCCTTCCTTGCATTGTATACATCTCACATAGAATTCAGCACTTCTTCATGTGATGGCCTAGTGTCTGTCTCCCTGGCCATACTGTGCCTTTTGGGGACAGGGTGTTCCTGCATCTAAAAGTATGACTTAAGAGGAGCAGGGAGACCATTTACTTTCCAGAGGAATGGTGTCTTTGCAACATTTTTTACAGTAGTAAGTTGTTATAAAGGTTAAAATTCTGAAAAGACTTCGGTGGAAGCCACAGGAAAGCAAGATCTTGAGACACGGCGAGAAGGTGGTCACAGGGTGGCACCATTTTTAAGCACGCTCCCCACAGCGCAAGGGGCAAACTCCCCACTTTCCACATCACTGAACCCTACCCCCCAGGAATCACTTAGGGTAGTTACTCAATAAATATTGGAATAAAGAGGCAAATATGTATGGGCAACTTGATAGCATCTCAAATAATTAATGCACTTCAAAATGGAGGTGAGGTGTGATTTGTCTTATGTTTTCCTGAAGTGGTCCTTGAAGAACTTCTGCTAAATGTGAGAAAATAAAGATTCGGACTGCCCAAAGTGTGATGGACTATCTGAGCAGGGATCAAATGGCAGGACCCAAGCAAAGATTCGGCATTGCTAGTGAGCTACTATTAAGTGGTAATTTGAACACCAAGTGAGGAATTAGATTAGAAAAACTCAAAGCATCTTTCCAATACCAATATCCTGCTGTCTTAGGATTAAAATCCATATATTCCCCCACTCAAAAATAAATTCCATAAAGGCAGGACTTGTTAACTGTTCACTGGTATGTCTTTTGGGCTTAAGGCACATAGTAGCTGCTCAAGAAATATTGTTGAGGAAATGAATTATATCCGTAGATATCAAATTCAAAAGTATGTTTCTGGCATAGAATAGGTTCTAATTAAATGCCTATTTCATTGACAAGAGTCAAGCAGGCCATGAACCAAAAAAAAAAAAAAAAAAAAAAAAGGCTAAAATTTGGCAGTGTGCCCCCTAGTAAAAAGCTGTGGTTAACATTCTGACTAAGCACGTGAAGTCCAACTGTATCAGCTTTTCAGCCCAGAGATTCTGGAGTGCATATAAAATTGTATCAGCCAGGGACCTGACAAGAAAATGAATCAGTTCAGCTGGCTCAAATGGAGAATTTAATGAAGGGGTCACTTCATTAAAGGTGGTGTGGCCAAGGGAGCCAGCAAGGAGTGTGACACCCAGGGACTGAAGCAATGACAGGCAGCCTTAACCACTGCTCTTGGGGACAACCCAGAGGGACCCCCAAGGGACAAGGGGACCCAATGAGAACTGGAACCATGGAGGTGGGGCTACCTCTGATGCAGCCACTGCTGAACACCTCTAGGTGTTCAGGCCTCTGCTCAGCCCCCTTTTCCATCTCCTCCTACCTCATAATATTGGGGCTTCCCAGGAGCTTGCCAATAGCCAAACCCAGCAGAAAGCCACCCGTCAGAAAGCCAGGCACGCAGACCTGGGCAGAGCAGGGCCGAAGAAGATGGGCTTGGGGGATGGTGTCCGCATAGGGGGAATAACTATCACATAAATTTTGTCCTTTTTTTAAATTTTATTTAATTATTTGAGAGAGAGAGTACACGGAGGGGAGGGGCAGAGGGAGAGGGAGAAACAGACTCCCCGCTGAGCAGGGAGCCCGATGCGGGGCTCAATCCCTCATGACCTGCGCCGAAGGCAGACGCTTAACCGACTGAGCGACCCAGGCGCCCCTGATTCTACTTTGATTACACAAATAATATATATTCATTAAAGAAAATGTAGAGACTAGATCACAGCGGGTAATAAGGGGTCTCCCCCATAATCCCACCTCTCAACTGCTGGTATATTTTGGCTGTTTCTCCTTCTTTTTCTTTCATGTACTTGTACAGGATTCGAAAACTTCTCTTCAGAATAAACCAAAGTAAATTGGGTTACACTTGTTTCTTGGCCTAATTAAGATGAAACCTGCAGCCTAACAGAGAGCTCTGTTTCCCTTCCTTTGTTCTCTTAACATAAACAAGTTACTTCATGTATCTCTGTGGGAACTGGAAAGTAGGCAAGTGTTTAGACTCACAAAAACTTCCAGCAAATTTGGCTCTCAGCTTGGTTACCTTGTAATTAAATATAAGATGAAAGATGAGTCCAATGGAGCTTACTCTCCAAGACTGGGAGGGGAATCGAAGGAAAGGCAGCCCCACGTCGCTTGATTTTACTGTCAACATAAAGTTACTATCCACTTTTAGTATCACTTGAAGGGCAGCTTGAATAGGAGGAAGGGCAGTTTAGGAAGAGGGAGCAGATACGTATGTATATAGTTCTTGTTACCTCTGATTCGTAACACTTGTCACACTTGTCACTAACTCTCTGATGCTTGTCTGGTCCTGCTAGGCTGGAACGCCCAGAAGGCAAAGCCAGTGCCATTCATTCACTGAGCCCAGCACAGAACCCGGCGTTGACTAGGTTCCCAGTCAGTGAGGGTGAGGGGTCGGCGCTGTTAAAGTAGAGAAAAGATGTGAAGGGAGAAGAAGCGTCAGCAGGTTGTTGCTGTGTGTGCCAAAGCGCTAAAAGGCAAAGATCAGTACACACGGTGACGGATGGGTGTTTACGACCACTGTAATAATATACATCTCACCTGGCAGCCCTCTTTGCCTTCTTCAGTTTAAAAAAGAAATCCTGGAAGGGCGCCTGGGTAACTCAGTCGTTAAGCGTCTGCCTTCAGCTCAGGTCATGATCCCGGGGTCCTGGGGTCGAGCCCCACATCGGGCTCCCTGCTCAATCAGAAGCCTGCTTCTCCCTCCCCCACTACCCCCCCTCCCCGCTTGTGTTCCCTCTCTCACTATGTCTCTGTTAAATAAATAAATAAAATCTTTAAAAAAATAAAAAAGATCCTGGAAAGTAATAAATCATCTCAGTCCCTTTGGAGAAAAATAAGTTCTGCTTTCCTGGAATGGGATCTATCCTGGGCCCTTTAGAAATTTCTACATGAATGGGATTGGCCTCGTGACTTGGCCCAGGAGGCCAGAGGAATAGCCCAACCGACCCCTCTTCAGTTCTAGAAATGAGGTAGCCTCCCCTGCAATAAATCCATTTGCTATTAAAGGTTAAGCTGTCAGCCACGGCGACATTGAAGGTAGCCTTGGGATTGGGGGAAGGAGATGGATGGTGGCAATCCCAGAGGATGGCAGGAACCATGCAGAAGATTCAGCTGCGGTTCAGAAGAGATTCTGACTGCCCTGTGCAGCTGGGCTGTGTCTCCCCCACAAGCCTCGTACTCACCTCTGCTGCTTTTGATCTTCGGCTCTCTGAACCAACCATCGAGCCCTGAGTCTGCAGGCCAGGGGTGCAGCTGGAGATGTCTACCTGGCCTCGTTCTTCCCTCTCACTCCATCACCTGGGAGTTGGGGGGTGGGGTGGGGGAAGCTGGCCAAGAGGGTTTGTCTCTGTCCTCTGCCAGCAGGTGAAATGGTTTTGCAAGCTCACATAAAGGTTATGAACCTCCAAGGTTGTTACTCTAAAACAAGAATCGATTCTTGTTTTAATTATGATTTTGGAAAAGAGTGCTGTGGGATATCAATAAAGTATCCAAGCCTTTTTTTTTACAAGTTCAAGTACATTTTTTTGAAGAGTGTTTTCAGAAGGATAGAGTGTGTTGAATGCCTTTCGTTATGAATGGATTAGATGTGTGTTATCTCCTGGAGAAAAATGTGTCTGGAAACATACTGCATTCTTAGAGGGATAATTAGTTCATTGTGCTTAGCACAGCGAGTCCTCCCATGGTGTCCTTAAAGATGGGACTGATCTAGGATTGAAAGCAAGAGACGATTTGCAACATATTGCTTGCTCGATATCTAAAAATTGTTTGGTTCAGAAATAACTAAGACTTGATTTCATCGTCTCTGGACAATAAAGACCAAAATATCCTAATAGAAGAACAGAGTGAAAAACAGAGCTAATGATTGTCCTAGAGTCGGAGGAATGAGCCCATGGAGGAAGTCCTGAAACAGCAGAATTTTAGAGCCCCGGAGTATGTGCCTTCCTTCCAGGCGATCTCAGCTGACTTTCATGGCCAACTAACATGATCGAGAAGTTAAAGCATGACTTGATTGCAAGGTAAAGAGTTGACTGTCAGAAAGTGTTGTGCATAATGGGCTTTGTGTGTTTGGTTCCTAAAATTCTTACGACCATGACTCGATACTGACATTTTAGTGCAGTAGGGGGTGAGGAATTATGTTTTCAGGTGGATGGTTTGAGTCCTGGGAAACCATTTATTATTTATAGTTTGGTTTCTATGATTAGATTCAGTACTTCAGGGCTAACAAAAAAAATAATACTTTCATTTAATTTCTCCTATACGTGAGTGCTTTTGTCTGCCTTAGATCTATATCTTTTGTTGAGAGTAAACACTTTTTAAATTTGCAAAGACAAACTCACTTACCATTAAAATTATTTCACTTTGAGAAGAGTCTCTTAGAAAGAAAAAAACCAGATTAGCTTTTTTTGTTTGTTTAACAAAGTATATAGTCTTGTTTGTATAACAATAGCAAGGCAGGATTTATGGTTAGTGACATTTTCTGGGTTTAGAGTAGGCTGTCTGGAAGAGTGTATATAGATTTTTAATAAACACCCGTGATGCAGAAGGGTGTTAGTACATTACATCCCACTTTAAGGAGGAAGGTCAGTGTGTCCTTCAAAGGGACATCACTGGGGCTGTGTGGCACCTCTTGGCAGGCAACCGGTTCTAATGTTTGTCATATTTATTCTGTGGCATGCACTTAGAAAAAGGTAATCTTGTGCCTCATTCTTTCAAATAAAAGAGTTCTAATAAACTAAAAATATAAGAATGTTTTGTCAATGGCCTGTGCTTTAGAAAACGGTTGGTTTTACCATTTGTTTTGGGAAGTGTATTACAATGGCAATATCTCAAATTGCAAGATAACCAGGCCCCCGCTCCAGCGTTTTAGTTGTTACGTTCTGTGTATAAAAATATTAGTTGTGTTTTGAAGCAAAGCCCCTTGTAACTTCTAGCACCTTTGTATCTGAAAATGCGAGATGATTTTCTAAATTGGCCTTATCCAGTATTGATTGTATAAAGCAAAATCTTTCCCTGAATTCAGAAAAACAGTGTGCCTGACTTTGTCCTTCTTCCTTTCTCCAGGACATTCTTTCGCCCTTTGTTGCCCAGCTCCTTGGAGCTGTTGCAATTAGGTCAGACCTTGTTAAGCCCCTAGAACTGCGTGCTCTCTCTGCTTCCCCCGTCAGCCTCCCAGTCCTCCCCATTCTGTCCCATCCTGGCTTCTTCCTAAAAGGCCCGTATGGTTCCTTGGAAGGATGCGGTCGACCAGGCTAACTCACAGGACTGTGGCGATGACACCCTAACCCTTCCCAGGGGAGATGAGAGTGTTAACTGACAACTTTTACCTTAAACCAAAAGGAGCTGGTTTCTCAGAGTAGAAGCGTGGGCCCTATGGCAGATTTCTGGGAAGGGATGTTTTTCAACAGTGGGGCTTTCTGGTCCTCTTCCAATTAGGCCACAAGGCTGGACTGCACTTGGCTGGCTGGCCGGTTCGTGCCTGCTGGCCGTGGACATGTGTTCTGTGGGTGCTGCTCTTTCACCCCTGGGCCCCCACCCCTGGCGGGGAAACTGGGAATCGTTCCTGCACTTCTGATTGTGTAACCAGTGCTGCCCGTGAAGGAAAAAGAGCCGCTTTCCAGTAAGAGTTATCTTTTTCACCCAACAAGGCATCAACGTGCAGTTTATCTGCGGCCGATCTCACTATCATTTACAAGGATATTTTGCCGAGCAGTCTTTTTACCTGCTGTTAATATTGGCAAATCAATTATACAAGAAGAAGCAGCAAGGATGCCTTTTGCACGTCTTGGAATTTATTTTGCTCCACACACAGAAGTCCAGCAGGGCCCCTGCAAGGACCGGTACTAGCTGGTGTGAGCGATGTGTGGGATCAGAGATGGGAAGGACTGGAAAGCGAAAACCTTGCAGAGTAAGGTGGGGCAGAGAGAGGGGCCTTAAGAAAACACTGAGGCACAGGAACACTACATCAAAAACTAATGATGTAATATATGGTGATTAACATAACAATAAAAAAATTTTTTTTAAAAAGGGGCGCCTGGGTGACTCAGATGGTTAAGCATCTGCCTTCGGCTCAGGTCATGATCCTGGGGTCCTGGGATCGAGCCCCACATCGGGCTCCCTGCTAGGCAGGGAGCCTGCTTCTCCCTCTGCCTCTGCCTCTCTCTCTCTCTCTCTGACTCTCATGAATAAATAAATAAAACATTTTTAAAAAAATTTTTAAAAAAAAAAGAAAACACTGAGGCACAGAAGGCTCTTTTGCTCTCAGGCTCTCAGGTGTGAAAGAACCTTGAATGTTGCTCAAGAAATGTTCCTCTCCCTTCCCTTTTCCCTTCCTCTCCCCTGTTAGGCCTCTGTATTGTCCCTCCTTGGGCCTTGGGCTCCGTTCATGTGTTAATTCACTTAGCAAATATGTGGTACTGGGATAAATAGAAAGGCAAAGAGTGTGTGAGTGTGTGTGTGTATGTGTGTGTGTATTCCCCGCTCTGAAAAAGCTAGATTTTTTTTTTAAGTTAGATTTTAAAAGACTAGATTCAAAATCCTATGAACCACCCACGTTTCCAGGTGTGATAGAGAGTGGTTGCAGTTACTTGTGAGTGATATGAGCGGTGTTTCCTTACTTAAGTTGATGATTTTGCTAAAACAGGAAACACAGGTGAAGTGACAAACGACTGACCCATGGGACCAAATACGCCCGGTGCTGCCCCCGCAAGTCAAGTCACTTGTCCAATGGGGATGTTTACTGACCGCCCAGCATTCGCACTGGATACAGCCTTGCTGTTTTGTTCACCTACAATGTACACAGCATCTCTCAGAAATGGCTTTTAAGAAATGTTTCTTGGCCGGATGCCTAGGTGGCTCAGTCAGTTAAGCATCTGCCTTTGGCTCAGGTCATGATCCCGGGATCCTGGGATCAAGCCCCACATCAGGCTCCCTGCTCAGCAGGAAGTCTGCTTCTCCCTCTCCCTCTGCCACTCCCCCATACTCGTTTTCTCTCACGCGCGCTCAAAAATAAATAAATCTTTTAAAAAAATTAAAAATGGAGGTTAGTATGGAGGATTAAGAGAGTCCCCAAAGGGGTGCCTGGGTGGCTCAGTTGTTAAGCATCTGCCTTTGGCTCAGGTCATGATCCCAGCGTCCTGGGATCGAGCCCAGTATCAGGCTCCCTGCTCGGCAGGAGGCCTGCTTCTCCCTCTCCCGCTCCCCCCTGCTGTGTTCCCTCTCTCGCTGTCTTTCTCTGTCAAATAAAGAAAATCTTAAAAAAAAAAAAAAAAAGAGAGAGAGTCCCCACAGCCCAGGGAGGACCCTGCCTCACAAACTGCCTTTTCAGCATCTGCGATTTAGTGACCCGTCAAACTGGTGAATTTGGTGGGAGAGAAACTATTCGAAAAGTTGTCTTCTGAACTGACTGATCAGTTTCCATCAAAATGGCTTACTTAAGTGGCCTTGCATATGTTCAGCCTTATTCGAGAGGAAATAGGCATTAAGGCAAATTATCCTATTATGTTGTTAGTTTAAAATCACTTAATAGGTATGCTAGAAATAGCTATATTAAAGATAATCAGCTAATGTTATTTTCCATAACCACAAACGAATGCTTTAAATGAAACTTCTATTTAAACGATTTTGATCGTTTGAAAGAGTTTACATTTCCGTGTCTATACATGGGCATAATCCATAATTTGAGTTTTAACTCCATGGTGCAGTCATACCAGTTTTCAGTAACATTTTGTACTTTTGAAGACCCTTCAATTAAAGAACTCAATATCTTTTTCAAATATGAACATTTTGAGTCTTTCTATAAAAATACGTATAGCATTTTAAGGACAGGTGGCCTTAAGGAAATCGAAATCCAAAATAATTTAGAAGTCTCTTGTACTAAAGTGTTGGAGTTCGATCATTCTGTCTTTCCTACCTCGTATTTGTGAATTAGAAGATCACAGAATTTGACTGTTTTTCTAAGAAATGCCTATGAGTTTACATTTTAGATGTTTTTCTTCAGATGGGTTTTTAAACGCTGTTTTTTTAAAAAATCAAACTTAAATATATTCATGTTTAACGTTGCCTACTTAAAACTGTATTAAATGTCTCGTTAAAGGAAACCAAGTGCCCAAACTTCCTCCAACTGTGTGATTCGCTGCCACCCGCAAACTTCAGTTTTAAAACTTACGTTAGAGATGTGTCCATTTACTTCGAAACACACTTACAATTCAGGAAGTGAACTTGAAAATATCAGCGCTCCCGAGATCTTGATTCTTTTGTGGAATTTAATGAGAATGGTGGCCAGAGCCAGGAAGGTAAAGCCCAAGCCGCTTTAGGCGAGTGTGGGTTGTATTTGATGTTCACAAAAGAATGGCAGGCGCAGGGTGTTGCTCAGCGAAGTGTGCATTTTCAAGTTACCCACAGTGGTGTCTATTGTCCTGTTTCTCAATTGAATGATGTCATGTTTCATTTAAGGCTCTTGGTGATGCTGAAGTCTGTGGTCTGCACACTAGGGGGGAAAAGGCAGTGAGAAAGTTGCAAATCAGGTTTTTGTAAAGCCTTTGTGTGTTGGCTTTTGAGAGATAAAAGCTGACTCATGCAATATTTCTACGGAAGGAGCTGCACGGACTAGTAAAGACTTCTTGTTTTACCTGAGCTCCCAGTGAGGTCACTGCATCAGCTGGAGGCAGACGATGTGGCTCAGCCTGGGGAGAGCACAGGTAGGTGCCCACGTGAATGTGCCCAAAGCACCGATGCCCGTGCGGGGACAAACTCGTGCCTTCCATCTTGGAGCAGCCGGAGACGGTCCATGGTGGGGAGAACCCATTGCAGGGGCTTTTCTTCACAACACAGTACAGGGAAAGCAGCTTCCTGGGATATGTCACAACTGTTCTGTTATAAATGCGATCTATGGAAACAAGTTATCCAACAATGGAATTAGTCCAGAAGGTGATTTTTTTTTTCTCTCTCTCTGAACTGGTGTCTAAAATGGTTTTTGCCTTGTTTGGGTTTGGTTTTTTGATCTTTCCTTAAAGTGAGGTTGAAATACCTAGAGAGCTGGTTGGTGTTTGTGATTCTGGGGGGAAAACGAAAATCCCAGGTTGTTGCGCATCGAATGCCCAGTATTTTAATGTGCTTTCTTTCTGAGGTTCACTGCAGGCTGAGCAGAGGGGCTGGAGGGGGGGGGGGCGTGGAATAAATGTTTGTAAATTTCGTGCTTAGCAACTGTAGTGGTGAAATTTAGTCTGAGTCTAGTGGGAACCAAAGTTGAGGAAGTAAATGCAATTTCCATTTTGAATATTTATTGGTAAGAAATACTTTTTTTAGGAGGAATAATCGGGGTGAAGGAGGCATGCACTGTATTCAACACTGCACGTTGAAACTGATTTTATTTTTATTATTTTAATGTAGTGATAGTTATATATTTCAAAGAAGATATATGGCATTCTCTTCCATTTATCATATTGAACATAAAAATCAATTATTTTAATATAAAATATTTAAATATTTGATACAAACTGAGGTTGTGGTTTTAATTTCTTTAAATAACTTTTTTCAGAGTATAAAACCAATACACATGTGGAGGAAAGTGATATTTACAGATAAATATCAAAAGGAAAAAAATCACTATGCTCCTACTTGGTAAAACCAGTTCTATTATTTTATTGTACCTTTCAATCTTTTTCTAATGTGGATAATAAATAAGTGGCATTTTAAATTCAAAATTGGGTTCACATTGTACATTTAAGCTGTCCATTTTACCAAACGGCATATTTTGTCCATTTTCTACACCCTTCAGAATTTGAAAGGACATGACATTTAATAGTTTTATATTGTTCCTTCTAGATGGATGTATTTACTCAGATCTCTATTGTTGACACTTCGAATTCTCTTCCTCTTTTTCTCTAAGAAAATGTTTAGTGTACTTTGTGGATGGATTTATTTACTCACAGTGCTATTGTTAGTCACTTGAATTTCTCCCCTTCTTCCTCCTCCTCCCTCTAAGCCCCCCTCCTCGCCTGAAAATGTTATTTAGCCTAATGCCTCCCTTTCAACTGTGTGGAAATGTTTTGGGAACTGAGTGCATTCAATACAAATAGAGCCTTAATATATAGCTATCCTTGTTTAGTTACTGCCCTGAAACCAGTATTTCCACACTAACAGGAAGGTGCTATTCAAAGAAGCATAGATTTTTAATCTAAATTAAAAATAGAGATTTTTTTTTAATAGCCTTTGGCAGAGTCACTGAACTACGTGTTAGCATCCAAGACCTGGCATTAGTAGGATGGAGAAGAAAATTGCTATTTTGCAGTTACTGCGTATGCTGTGATTCCAGCCAGGAACGGACCTGCTGTCTATTTCAGGGTTGGAGTCACATTCCGAAGGTTGGCTGGGATCATGGAATCTGGCCACCTAACTTACACATGAGGAAACCTGAAACCCAAAGACTGTAGTACAAACCTTGAATGGTACAGGGCCAGGGCACGAATGCAAACCCTCCAACCACAAGAGAGAGTGTTATGTCATAACCTAATTTCTGGCCCATCCTCTGAGCTCTTTCTATACATACAGTTGGGTACATATTCATTCCTTCACACACACACACACACACACACACACACACACACTATGTAGGCCCTTTTGGCTTTTAGCACATTGGTACCATGTGCTTTATGCAAGGAGCTTATGTTAAAGTGCATTTCCTGATCTCTAAGCGCCTTTTCTGCCCTACTGTTTTATGCATCTATACCCAAGGGCAAAGAACAGTGGACTAGAAATCAGAAACCATAGTCTCTGATCCACAGTCCAACTTTGAACCCTCTCTGTTTATTTTTCTCCCCTGTAAAATTTTAAGAAGTAGTGACACATGTGAATGAACTTTGAGGCTTTAGTTTGTTTTGGTTTTTTTTTTTTTTTAGGATAATTTTGATGCGGAGTTAAAGCAGTGGCATATTATGGCAAAGCTAATCTGTTATAATAGAGACTGTTCAGGTTATCTCTTGCTGCATAACAAATCATTCCAAACCTAGTGGTTTGGAACAACAACAATCATTTATAATCTCTCCAAGTTTTGTGAGTCAGGAGTTCAGAGGAGGCTCTGTTCTGTGGTTCTGAATCAGGGACTTGAGAAATGCAGTCAGACATGACAGTGCTGAGGTCACCTGGGAGGCTTCTCACTCACACAGCTGGTACCTTGGCTGGAAACACTCAAACAGAAGGCCCCGGAGCAGCTAGGGTTGCTTGAGCGTCTCTGTACATGTCAATGTGGTCTCACCACATGGCTTCTCCAGCATGTCAGCTTCAGGATAACCAGACTTTTCTATGTGGTGGCCCAGGGCATGTCCACACCCAGTTTTAATGCAAGCCTCCTTCTGTCTTCGTGCTCTGCCATATTCTAGGGCACTGGTGCCATGTTCATGGTTCAGGCAAGGTCCCTGCCCCATCTGGGTTCCCGTGGGAAGGGAAAGAATGTGGAGAAATGATAATGAATGCTTGAGAAACAGACTCCCCCCAAAGAGGCACTTATCACTTCCACTGGCGAGGAGAACTTGACCGCCATGCTGTTATGTATGGTGAGAAGGCCGGGAAGTGTACTCAGCTGAAACTCTATTCGCTGAAGCCGACCATAAAGGTAAAAACAGCTGCATTTGTATAAAAGGCCTTAAGGGAATTCCCTTTTAACCAAACTGTGGCATGCTTGTGCCCTTGAATGTAGAAATTCTAGAGTCACCACTTAGCTGAGGCACTTTATCTATTAGCTGCATTAACTATCAACTACCGTAGCCACTGTATCCCTTAGTTTCCATCCATTGGCCTGGGAATCCATTAGTAAATTCCCTGAATATTTAGTATCAGACTTTACAGCTTGAAAGAATCTTTGTTTTTGCTTTCTCATTCAACCTCTCGCCTCTTGTTTGAACAAGAGCATTTTCGCAAAATATCTCTTCCCGTTCTTGATCTTCTTGTACAAATACTGACTTAACTGACTCTTCTATGGTAATGCCATTTTTTTTAACTATTTACTTTGGAAAATTTTTTTAATTTACAGAAAAGTTTCCAAGATCGTCCAGAGTTCCTTTACGTCTTGCATCGAGCTTCCCCTAATGTTAGCATCTGGCATCACGGTAGTAATTCGGTCAAAGCTAAGAAATTAACGTGGTAGTATGATTATTTTTTTTTCTTTATTTCCAAAGAACTGCAGATTAGTGTGAAAATCATGTTACTGGGAGTAAATACTCCGAGCATTAAGGAACATGTGAAATTGTGGTCCTGGCCTTGACATTAATGAAGAATCACGTTGGTATTTTAGAAATTCATGTTGCTATCTGGTGGCTTTGATCTAGTGAGCTATCCACTATCTCAGAGGTGTAGAGCGGAGGAGGATTCTCCTCAAATACCAGGTGTTGTCTTTGACATATAGAAATGTACATTTCTTTTTTTTAATAATTTTTTATTGTTATGTTAATCACCATACATTACATCATTAGTTTTTGATGTAGTGTTCCATGATTCATTGTTTGTGCATAACACCCAGTGCTCCACACAGAATGTGCCCTCTTTAATACCCATCACCAGGCTAACCCATCCCCCCACCCCCTCCCCTCTAGAACCCTCAGTTTGTTTTTCAGAGTCCATCGTCTCTAATGGTTCGTCTATATAACTTCAACTCTAAAAAGTTTTTTTCGTTTGCTTTATTTGTATACAACTTTGAGGCTCTGCCTGAGACTGGCTCTGTATTAAATGGCTTTGCCGGCTGGGAGAAGAACTTCTTGCTTATACTTTAGTGTCTCTGTCGGTTTCCCCCTTTTGAGAAATTCACAGGCAGTATAATAAGGAACTACATAATGTTAGTTATTCATTGGTCTTGAGCGCAACACGTTCTCTTGATTTCCATGACTGCCCTGCCAAGGAACTCAAACTAGGTATTTGAAGTCTAGAATAGCAATGAGCAGAACTTGGAAATCCTGATCACACATCAGCCCCCACTGTGCATAGAGTTCTGCCTTGCCTCATAAAGCTCCTCTTGGGGGTTGTGACAGGGAGTGGTCAGCTGTGGACCCCTCTGTCCCCCCTTCAACATGTAAACATGGTCACGGGAAGCCTGGGCCTCACTTGCCATGGAAAGTTCTGCCTCAGCCCTAAATCAGCCTGAGACAAGTTAGAGCCAAGAAGGGCTGCTTTTGATTCCGGTAGTGACATTCCAAAGGAGAGCAGTTAAAATGATGGAAATTTGAGGAGCAAACAAAGAAAAGCCAAGGAATTAAATCTCTCTCACCTAGAAACAATTAGTGAGAGACTTGTCATGAAGTAAAATGTGGGAAAGCATACCTATGTGGAGCTCTATAGCCATTATTTTCCTTTTCTTGAAGATGGCACAAGAAGGACTATTTTATGTTAATGGCTTTGAGGCTGACAGTACCGTACTCTGGCTATAAGATAGAAGAATCATTAAGACTCTGAGACCTTCGACTTGGGTTTCCAGCACCACCTCTGGGTTTACCAAAGATCAGATGGATTAAGACCCTCTGGGCAGGCAGAACCAGCTTCTTTCAGGATATTCACAGTCAAAAGACCCGCTGACATGGGCCATTAGCAATGGTGGGCAAGTTCTCAGAAGATGCTATGTAATCTCCCAGTGTTTGGGTTTTGGTAAGAAGAAAGAAAGGTTATAAGAAGAAAAATAAAGCATCACGTTAGCCAAATGGTAATACAAACTGTCAACGTCCTTCACTCAAGGTGGAGGAAGAGGCTTTCTTGCTCTACAGCTTTTTATCTGGGTGTTGCCGATACCAGGGGGATGATGACCCCAATATCTAGTACACAGTGACTGCCTTCACCTCTGTTTTTATTAGCTCATAACAACATGGCATATTAATGAATGGAGGGGAAGAAAAGACAACCTCGGAATTATAGGTGCCTCTCCATTCACTATTATTTGAATAAAGATTGATAAGGAAATAAATGTGAATCTTACAGAACAATATAATGATCTAGAGGACTTCATTGTCCAACTAAAATACAATGCAGGCCACATATATAATTTGTAATTTTCCAGTAGCAATATTAAAAAAAGCAAAATGAAACCAGTTAAAATAATTTTAAGAAGATATTTTATCTAACTCATTATCCCCAAATATTATTTCACCCTGTAATTAATGTAAAAATTATTAAGGCAGTGTTTTGTACTAAGTCTTTGAAATCTGGTATGTATCTTATCCTTACACCATGTCTCAATTTGGACTAGCTGCATTTCCAGTGCTCAGTGGTCACATGGGGCTACTGGTCACATGTCAGCTACTGTGCTGACCAGGACAGCTCTGGAGACAAATATCAGTAATTGGTGTGCTATATTACGAAGAATAATCCAGACAGGGTGGAAATTTTAAATTATTTCACGGGAGGTGAGAACAAGACTAGGCAGTTTTTATGAGGTCCATTTCCTCATGTGAGAGAACTATAATTATCTTCTAAGCAATGAATCAACATAAAAATGTGATCCATTAGCAAATTCAGTCTCATATCATATGAGACCTAGCATTAAATGTTTCACTTCTGTCCTTGGCAATTTTGGAAGGTGTATAATTTGGGGCGGTAAGCTTGGTTAAATATTAGATACCAAATATCTCAAATACTCTATTTTAAAATAAAGCCTAGTTGGCAGTCTGAAGAATAGGCCAGCCCAGTGGCCTAGAATACATGGCCTGGTATTAGAATATATGAAGCTTTACCTGGAACAGGGCCCAAATTCATGCTGCCATTTAAGATTTATCCATGAAGGGACCTCCTGTTGATGTGAGTTTCATATCCCACTTTTTCCCACCTTTGAAAGTGTGAAAGGTACTCTCATCCCTAGCAGCCCAGCATGGACTCCTCTGAAACACCTGGCCGCTTCTAGTCCCCTTTAATCCCTCAGTCCCAGTACTGGCTGGCTAACGTGGCATGAAAGTAAAGAAATGAGTCTCTATTGTGTTCATTTCCACCAATCCTGATAATGGTATATGCCAAGAGTTTTATAACTGTTATAGTTTTCCATACTGGAGAGAAGGTGTGTCCAGGTCTATGGGAAGTAGGTTGATCTGGACCTTTCCAGATGCCCTGGCTTTCATGGACAGTATATCCAGTTTATTTTCGGTACTAAATCATTGCCTCACTGGACCTGGGGGACCTTAAGAATAATCATATACTTCCCCCAAAGTAGTGCCCATTTCTGAAAGTGAGATCAACCTCACGGTTATGGTTATGATGGATGCCATCATGAGGGGAAGAAAACCTTGCTGGGTCTGCTTCCACTTTTGACAGCCTAGGACTTTCTTAACACCAGTCCCAAATGTGGGCAAGTGTCTTCTGCTGAAAGCACACCTACATGCCTGGCTGATTCTTGGATTTTTGCCATACTCAAGTTGGATCAGGCTTTTTAGGGCAAGTGCATTTTAACTACTATAACCAATCCATGTTTTATAGGCCATAACGTTGTTATAGAGCAAGCAGAAAGAATATTGCAAAAGTTTTAAAAATTTGTGGCAAGTTTATACCATGTGGTAGTGGTTATGCTGATAAATTACTCATTTCCTACACATTTCTTACTATTCCTGCTTGTTGACCCAATTTAGTTCTTTGATTTTACATTTATAATTGCCATATTTGCATTATAAGTTGGCACTAATACTTGCCGTGAATATAAGCTATCTGGAGAAAGTTAGGTTGTGGAAGGATACAGACCGGATGGATTCTTTATATTCTAGAAACATCGCTACCAGCTCTTTGAAAATCTTCATTACAGAGCCAAACCAAATTCATGTTTTGAAAAATGATCATCTATATTCTTCTTGTTGTGTGTTTTGTTATAAACTTCCAAACATAAGTTGCACTCTTGTATTTTTCTAAGAAAACCCCTAGGTATGGATCCTGGTGGTAAGTAACCTGCCAAAATGAAGCAAATGTCTTCGTTCATCACACTCTTCATTGCAAGGCATATTGTTCCATAAACTTGGGATCTCATTAGGGGCAAACAATGTTGGTCCTGCCTTGCAAATGAAGAAGACTGGAACTTTGTGTGTTTCACCAAAATAGCTTCTGTGAGTTTCTTTCACGTAGGGCCTCAAGATTTAAATGCTACATAGATTAAATGACCTTTGGACTTTGCAGTTACTCTCTTCTTGTGCCCTCTTCTAAACACTAACGGCCCTTTCTCTTTAAAAATACATAATTTTTCTCATAATTGAGTTTCTATATTATTTAATTGTATATTTACCCTGCTGTGTTGTCAACTTTATGTGGGGAATGTTGTAGTTAATCAAGTATCCTCTATAACAATATAACTTCATATGCACCACAAATGGGATGTCAATTTTCTTTTGTTTTGTTTTTTTTAAGATTTTATTGATTTATTTGAGACAGAGAGAGCAAGCACAAGCAGGGGGAGAGACAGAGGGAGAGGGAGAAGCAGACTCCCCGCTGAGCAAGCAGCCCAATGCAGAACTTGATCCCAGGACGCTGGGATCACGACCCCAGCCGAAGGCAGCCACTTACCTGACTGAGCCACCCAGGCGCCCCGCTGTCAACTTTCAAGTAGAAATTGAGAGAAATGTGTTGAGAGAGAACGTTTGAAAGGACGTATGGGTCTTAATAGTTTGGCTTTTGTTGCCCAGGATCAGAAAGTTATTGTCCCAACACTTTTTTTTCATGCCGTATCCAAGTGAAATGTGAAATTGTCAGCGTCCGTTAAGTAGAAAATTTTGTGGAACGAGAGTGGGGTACTTAAAATGTAGATCAGTGTTTCGTAAAATTCCATACGAATCATGCAGGGTGTGTTTTAAGCACATAAGAATCACGTGCGGCACTTGTTAACGCTACCGAGGCCTTATGCCCTGACCACTGAGCCTTTGATTCAGTAAATCTGGACGGGTCTGTGTGTATGAGTCACTCCAGGTGATCCCACTTTGAGGCAGTGGCTGCTGGGCTTCTCGAACTTTATGCACAATGGCATTGGTGTCTTGTGAAAGTGCGGACTGAAGTTCAGTAGGTCTGGGGTGGTGCCTGAGACTCTGCATTTCTCATGTGTTCCCAGGTGATGCTTTAGAAACCCTGACTTTGCAACTCGACCTACCATGGGTGCCTTTGTATTTCCTTCTACAACGAACCCACTACCTTTTTTACGTTTGACCATATATACTTTTGGGCTAGGTTTTAACCTCCTTTAAACCTTGTCTGATGTAATTTAAAAATACCTTCTCCTTTTCTTTCTTTTGTTCTTTCCTTAAAAAAAAAAATGAATATAGATGTGCACCCGTTGTGTCTTGAAGTGCCATCAGCTGTAACAGAAACTCCAGATCGCAAGGCCTCCGCCAAGCATCCACACACCCTGGAACCCAAGGCCATGGAGCTCTCCGACAGCGACCGTCCGGTCAGCTTCGGCTCCACGTCGTCCTCCGCCTCTTCCCGGGATAGCCATGGCTCCTTTGGCAGCAGAATGACCTTAGTCTCAAACAGCCACTTGGGCTTGTTTCACCCAGATAAGGAAGCCGGGGCCATAAAACTGGAGCTGCTTCCAGCCGGGCCGTTTTCCAGCAGCGAGCTTCAGCGGGAGAGCCGGGCTGGGCCGCAGGACACAGACCAGGGTGGTGACGTTCAGCCCAGGGCCCCGCGGGGCATGGAAGCAAGTGGGGCGAGCAGAACAGGGGCCGAGTCAGCCACCAGCCCCAAGCTCCTCTATGTGGACAGAGTTGTTCAGGAGATTCTGGAGACCGAAAGGACTTATGTGCAGGACTTAAAAAGCATCGTAGAGGTAAGGCAAACTTTCTTCTTTGGTTCTTTTAAAGCTTGTCGTGCAGGATAAATATGCTTGCAAAATAAAGAGCAAACAAAGCCAGGGATTGGGGATGTTTTGTCTCCTAAGACGCAGGAGTAGGGTGAATGTTTAAACAGATCATCACCTAAGAGGAACCCGAGGTCCATATTCGTTGTGTTAAAAATCCTCTTCATATTTGCAGCAATGCACTAATGATGTGTTAGAAGCAAGAACAAGGGTGCCAACGCGCCCACCAGTAGATTGTGTGAATAACTTCTCCACCTGAGAGCTCCCAAGTGCTCCGCAGGGCCTGGAGCAGGACTGGAAGTGTCCTGACTTGCAGATGTCAGGTGTATCTGGACTGAAGCCATCCGGCTATCTCCACCTTAATCACAATTGTCTACTGGTATCTGGGAGCTTCCCAGACAGGTACTGATACCTGTGTCCCACCTCCAGAGACTGTGATTTCAGGGGCCTTGGGTATGGCCCCGGCAGAGGGCTGGTAGAAGATCCCAGCCCTCTGGGATTCAGATGAGCTTGGGAGTCACTGTTTGATGCTGTTCTCTATTGGTTGGTGTTTGGGAGAAGATAGGGAAAGGAAGAGAAAAAACATGGGCTTTGTCTTGTCTCGGGCATCTACTTTCTTTTCACTTTGATAGTGAACAAGTTTGCGTAAATTACTTGACCCCACGTGAATCGGGCTCAGCTGATGGGCCAGATTAGGTACTCTGGAAACTGAGTTATGAATCGACTTTGATTTATAGATAGGTTTTTAAGGATAAAGTAAAAATTACCATAGCAGCTCAGATACTAACTCATTCTCAATTAATGATTAAAAATATGAATATTTTAAAGGCAAATTTATATACTATAAAGCTGGACCCACGTTGCTGCCTGGGAATATACCAAGTTCTTTGATTGGTTAGTGCCCTCCTCCTGTTTTAGACTTTTAATCTAAAATGTTTCAGAGTATAGTGGAATATTTGCTGATGAGCACATTCTGCACCAAATACATGCATTCTTAGAGCTTTAGAAAAAAAATTCTGAGGCATAATTGTGTGTTGAGTTCCATAAATGACAGAACCAGACACTGTCTACTAAAAATAGTTATGACATAACTTCCTGGTAAAAATAGAAAAATCAATTGATGCTCAACCAAAACAATATGGGATACCAAATGTAGAATACAGCAGGCCAATTTTCTTTTTAATTTCAACAATGATGTCATTTGTACTTGCGAAGAAATACCTGTGAAACTGCCAAAAATTTTGCAACCTCTCAGGAAATTCATGGTTGTCAAAGCTTGCTTTGGTCTGTCCTTTTTCTTTTCTTTTCTTGAAATCTCTCCACCTGGCCAAAAGTCACCATACTGAGAGAGAGCCGTGAGTTACTGAACTGATATTCCATGAACACTGTTGTTTTTTTCTGAGGCTGGTTGCTAAGCCTTGGTGAGAGGAAATGGGTAAGATCTGAACAAAAGGGGACCAATAAAGACAGGATATTCTCTGCTAAGAAAGTTTCGGTAGAAGTTCTCGTCCAGGCTGCCCAGGTGTTCTTGCCCCTTTTTTTTTTTTTTCCTCTCCATGATTGGTGAATTGAGCATGTTTTACACTGGGGGTTGGTGGACTTTTTCTATAAAGAGCCAGAGAGTAAATGTTAGGGTTTCTGGGCCCTAAAGTCTCACTTACAATCGCTCAGGTCTGCTGTTGTAGCTCAAATGCAGCCACAGGACATTATGTCAATGAATGGGTATGGATTTTCCAGTAAAACTTTAGGGCTAGGTTTGACCCAGGGACCATACATAGTTTGAGGCTATGAATTGGTGCCTGTGTTTTATTAACTCTAAAATGAGACTAATAAGTAGTACCCACCTCATAGGATTAGTATGAGAATTAAAAAATACATGAAAAACTCTTAGAACAGGATGTGGCACATAGTAAGCTGTTAATAAGAGGAGAGTATCCTCAGCAGCAGCCTCCTCTGAATTTGCTGGTTGAGAGCGGTCACCATTCAACTATACTGTGTTTTACCTAAAGTCTTTCACAGAAATAAACAGATTAGTCAGTTTGCTACAGCAGACGTTTAATTAGAAAAAAAATTTAAACCGGTGATCCCAGCATTACTATTTTGCATGCAACTGGATTATTTCCAATGAATCCACTGAAAACCTGAGGTGACACATTAGGTGACACATGAGGATGTTGGGAGGAGGAGTATTTGGGGAAGAAAAGTCCCAAACATAGTGGGAGGCACCCATGTAGGTTGAAGTAAATGCTGCTTTGTTCCAGAATTCACCAGAATGCTTTGGCTTTATTTACCCTCTCCACCTAGAAAAAGCCAGACTCTTTAGATGAGGGATTAGTTGTCACAGCCTTTTCTTCACGTACTTTTGTTATGGGGCCACCTCTGTTTCTCAAGATCACAATTTTCACAAAATGGTTAAACTCATTTTATCTAGTTCTTTCCTTGACGAAGAATAATCAATTATTTTTCCACTTGCAGCAACTCTACCCAATAGAGACGGTGAAAATCGATATTCTTTTAAAGTACAAAGTGTCGATTCCATTCAAATGTATTTTCCTTGATCCATTTCTAACTTATTTTTATAATTCTGTAGCCGACTTCTCTCAGATCCTCAATTTTTCAAATGCAGAATTTCAAAATGGGAAAAGAGCTGCTCATTAACAACCTGCTAATACAAGTTCTCACCACACCTAAGGGGTGGAGCTTGTTAGTTGGCTCCTTCTCAGCAAGAATTATTTCTGAGGGGGAAAAAAAAAGTCTAAGCATTTATAGAGATACTGGTAAGTCACCTTTCATCTCTGCAGGAGCACATTTCTGATTTTCTGCACACTGCTTAACAAATTCCGTCTAATGCGCTTCATCCTCAATTTCCCCTGTAAGTAGCGTCTTTTATCCATATACCATATACATCATCCCCACAGGTCAGGTTTAGATTTGTTTGTAGGATTTATAAATGGAAACATTTTTGTGAAAGATCGCGGATATATACATAGATTTAAGAGACATTAACACAGAGGCCCCTGGCTGGCTAGGTCAGTGGATCATGCAACTCTTGATCTCGGAGTTGAGTTTGAGCACCACATTGGGTGTAGAGATTGCTTAAAAATAAAATCTTAAAAAGAGAGAGAGAGAGAGAGAGACATTAACACCATGTGCTTTGACCTATTCAGCGTGGTCCCAGAATAACTGGCTTCGGAGAAGAGATCCTTCCAACCTTATTTAGGCAAAAGAATCCCCAGATGTTGGTTACACCTACAAAGAAGGTTATCTGCCTTTCTTTCCCATATGTAGAGAGATTGTACTAATCCCAAATATATAGGTCTTTTTCCTTTCCCGTTTCCTGAACATTTTAAAAATGTCATTGTTCTTATCCCTATTGCTGTTTATTTCTTGCATTCCTCCCCAGATCCTTTGTTCTGAGCCCCCTGCTCCTCCTTCCCCCACCATGGCTACTCCATCCTCTGCTTCTTTGCCTGACATGCTAGTCGTCTAATTTTATACACTTGACATTTGAGAGAAAGAAGGAAAGAAAGAGAGGTGAGATCTTGACTGTCCCCCCTACTCAAAGGAACAATGGAGCTGTTATTTCCATTTCTATATATGGCTCCTAATAGCATTCACAGATAAAATGAGGTAATAAATAAGAAAGCAGGTTTTAAAAGTTAAAAGTAAAATAACCAATGAGACAACTTGTGGAGAGATAGAAATCCGTGGTTGGAAAGTAGAAAATAAGTATCTCTTTCATGTTTAATGGACCTTACAGTGACTGAGTAGGGACTCTCATGGGTAGAGGGGGTTTCTTTAATCTTCCTAAATGATCTATAAAAGAGCCTTTGAAAGCCTCATAAGATTTGGCCCCAGATATACTTTATGGCCTGTTTTAGCCTTTTAGGAAAGTTTTTAAATAGTTCATAATGTTATATAATGCTGTGCAATTAGAAGTTAATTCCCTACTACAAAATATCATCTTTGAACTATAAGAGATGCTACATTAAATCATCTTTTTGGACATTGAGGACATGTGTATTTAGTAGAAAAAAGTGGGTAAAGTACTAAATGTAACATGACTTTATTTTTTTCTATCATCTTCTAGAGAGCTAAAATTCTTTTCAAGCACCTTTGTCCACACAGTGTGTTTAAAAGCTGAGAAGTGAGTATCCCAGCCTTAATGTTTAAAACTTAAAGAGCCAAAGCCTTATTAAACATAGCTTTGTGGAGAGCATTCAGCATTGTTCAAAAGCTGTAGCTGAACAAGGATTAGAATGTTGATCTCAGAGACCCCCTCTCTGCCCCCTCCCCCACCAGCTCTTATGTTTAGCAGTCTCCAGGGACTCTTTGTTTTAGTTCATGATAGTGTAGACAGTGTCAGGGTAGGTGGAGGAAAGAAGGATGCTTTTCACATGCTTGCTGACGTGAAACACACTGAAAGCTATTCTGCCGATTGCCATGGCTTCCAGAAGAGGTTGCTCTTAGTACTGGAGACACCACGTTAGTTGGAAGAATAACCTTCTTACACATGGGAAGCAAGCCTTCTCTCAAATCAGCAGAGGGGAAGAAAGAAACCTAGTGATCAGTCCTGAGGCGTCTGTAGGGCCTGTCCACCGTTTTCTCTGTCTAGAGACTTAGGGTAGAGACTCAGACTCTGATAGAATGCAATCTGAGTTAGCATTTGTCCAGGGCCGCCCCTCCCTCCAGGACAACGCTGTCGGTTTGGATGTGGTTTTCTGATGAAGTCTGGCTTGCTTTGGATCCTGTTGGAGAAACAAGACTGTTTGGTATGGAAAAGGGGCAGTTTGCGTCTCTGCCGCTCTCTTCCCTTAGCCATGAAAATAGGATTCTCTGTGAGCATCTCCTGGACCAGCCATAACTGCGTAGGACTGTGAAGAGGAGAAAGGTCTCAAACTAAGAGATAAGGCTCTTGAGAAGAGGTGAACTGTCATGGCTTTTATTACCCTTTTATTTGCAGATGTCCTCACTAAATACTTTCCCTCCAGTTTAAATAACATTTATTATACTGGCACTTTCTATGAGGTCGTGTAGAGTTTTTTGAATACTGGGGGAAATATGTGCTCAATGCTGGAGTGTAGGACTTGGCAGGAATTGTTTTTAATGAAGGCTTGTTATGTGGGTAGATTTCATAAAGAACTTACACTGTGGGATTTGGCACAATTTAATGTACTTTTTTTTTACGTGGCATTGGAGTACTTTTTTTGAATGTCTCTATTTGTTTTTCCCTCCAAGGGCTTTTATCATAAAACCACTTAAGATCTATGAGAATTTAGAAGCAAACCTGTTAAATAGTTTTCTGCTTGTGTCGGAGCTATTCTTTAAGTAGCACATCTAATCGCTGTACCTAACCCCCCCAGTCTCACTTCGACCATGCACCATGCACCATGCGCCATGCGCCATGCGCCATGCACCATGCATGTCCAGATCTCTCTATTATTGTTGTCCTTGTTACCATGTTCCCTCCTCTCCTCCCCTACCTCATCCTCCTCTCTCGCCACCTCAATGACGAAAACTTAGAAGGTAGAAACACGGTGATTTCTTTCCACTTCTCTTTTTGTTTGTTTTTATTGAAGCATAATTGACATACGATATCCTGTTAGTTTCCTGTGTCCGATGTAGTGATTTGACATTTGTATACATTGTGAACTGATCACAGTAAGCGCATTTACCATCTGTCATCGTACAAAGTTAACACAATATTACTGACTGTATTCCGGTGCTGTACATTACATCCTCATAACTTATTTATTTTATAACTAAAAGTTTGTACCTCTTAATCCCCTTCGCCCATTTCGCGCCCCACCCCCAGCCCCCACTCCCTCCGGCAACCTCTGTTCTCTGTACCTGCGAGTCTTGGTTCTGTTTGGTTTTTCTGTTTTGTTTTTTATATTCCACTTAGAAAAGTAAAATCACATGGTATTTGTCTTTCTCTGACTGACCTATTTCACTTAGCATAATGTCCTCAAGGCCCACAAATGGCAAGATCTCATTCTTTTTTGTCGCTGAGTAGTACCTCACTGTGTATGTACACCCCAGCTTCTTTATCCATTAATTTGTCTGTGGCTGTTAGGTTGTTTCCATATCTTCATATCCATATCTATTATAAACAATGCTGCAATGAACATGGTGCAGATATCTTTTCAAATGAGTGTTTTCATTTTCTTTGAATAAATACCAAGAAGTGAAATTGCTGGATCATATGGTAGCTCTTTTGGAGGAAACTCCATACTGTTTTCCGCAGTGGCTGCACCAAGTTGCGTTCCCACTGTGTCTGAGGGTTCCCTTTTATCTACATCCTTGCCAACACTTGTTGTTTCTTGTCTTTGATAATAGCCATTCTGACAAGTGTGAGATAACATCTCATCGTGGTTTTGATTTACATTTCCCTGATGATTAGTGATGTTGAGCATCTTTTCATGTGCCTATTGGCCATCTGTATGTCTTCTTTGAAAAGTATCTAGGGGCGCCTGGGTGGCTCAGTCGTTGGGCGTCTGCCTTCGGCTCAGGTCATGGTCCCAGGGTCCTGGGATCGAGCCCCGCATCGGGCTGTCTGCTCAGCGGGAAGCCTGCTTCTCCCTCTCCCACTCCCCCTGCTTGTGGTTCCCTTTCTCACTGTCTCACTCTCTGTCAAATAAATAAAATATTTTGGGGCGCCTGGGTGGCTCAGTTGGTTAAGCGACTGCCTTCGGCTCAGGTCATGATCCTGGAGTCCCGGGATCGAGTCCCGCATTGGGCTCCCTGCTCAGCAGTGAGTCTGCTTCTCCCTCGGACCCTCACCGCTCTCTCTCTCTCTCTCTCTCTCTCATTCTCTCTCTCAAATAAATAAATAAAATCTTTAAAAAAAATAAATAAAAAAAATAAAATATTTTTTAAAAAGTATTCAGATCATCTGCCCACGTTTTAATCAGATTGTTTGGTTTTGTGTTACTAAGTTATATGCATTCTTTTTATATCTTGGATATTAACCCCTTATTAGAGATATGATTTGCAAATATTTCTCCCATTCACTACATTGCCTTTTTCATTTTGTTGATGGTTTCCTTTGCTTTGCAGACGCTTTTTCGTTTGATGTAGTCCCATTTGTTTATTTTTGCTTTTGTTGCCCTTACCTGAAGAGACAGATCCAAAAAAAAAAAAAAAATCACTAAGACTGGTGTTGAGGAGCTTACCACTTAGGTTTTCTTCTAGCAGTTTTATGCTTTCAGGTCTTACATTCAAATCTTTAATTCACTTTGCGTTAATTTTTGTATATGGTGTAGGAAAGTGGTCCATTTTCATTCTTTTGCATATGGTTGTCTAGTGTTCCTGACATTGTTTATTGGAGAGACTGTCTTTTCCCCATTATATATTCTTCTTCCCTCTTTTGGAAATTAATGAACAATATGTATATACATAGGTTTATTTCTGGGCTTTGTATTCTGTTCCGTGGATCTATGTGACTGTTTTGATGCCAATCCTGTAGTGTTTTAATTACTATAGCTTTGTATTATAGTTTGAAATCAGGCATTATGATACCTCTGGCTTTTTTTTTTTTTTTTCTTTTCTTTTTCAAGATGCTTTGGCTATTTGGGTCCTTTGTGGTTCCATACAAATTTTAGAATTATTTGTTCTAGCTCTATGAAAAATGCCTTTGGAATTTTGATAGGATTGCAATGAATCTGTAGACTGCATTAGATAGTACGGATATTTTAACAATATTAATTCTTCCAACCCATGAGCACAGACTATCTTTCCATTTATTTATGTCTTCTTCAATTTCAGCACAGTGATTCTGAGTGTTCATCTGTTCTACCCATTGTAATGTAATGTGGGTGGGAGGGCAGAGACCTGGGTTTTCACTTTTTTCCGGTCCTAATGAGTTGGCTCATGTTGATGTTCTGTTCCTTTACAGTCAGTCAGAAGGTATTAATAATGCAAATGTTCAAGGTGGGCAGCATTTAATGAAAGCAAGGCCAGTAGAAGTTTTCAGAGCTGATGAGTAAAAGTAGCATAGAAAAGTAGCTGTTGGCTCTTGACAAGAGTTCGTGTGTACTTAATGATGGCTGCCAGTTTAGGTTATTCTCTCCAAATCTTTATGGTTAGATCTTCAGTGAAAACTTAGGAACATTATTTAAAATACTTACATTAATCAGATTCTCCTGGGAGCATGGTAGAGAGTGACATCATCAAGCTTTGTGACCATTCCTAACACCTCACTGGTTCCCAACAGCTGTAAACACACTATGTATCTAACACTTCTAAATTTTCTCAATATGTGCCTTGATAACAACAACAAAAACACTAATAAATAAACATGAACAGCAACTAATATTTGAGTACTTACCGTATATCAGGTGCCGCCTTAAGCCCCATCCTCACTCACAGCCCCATCATGTGGGCATTATTATAATTTTCCTATTTTAGCACAAGAATATGGAGTGTGCAGAAGGTTAAGTAAGTTGTCCAAGGCCACATAGGCAGTGGTAGAGCTGGAACTGAAATGGGTCTCATTCCAGAGCCCACTCCTTTTACCAGTAGTCTACACTGTTACTGCAAATCTTCTCTTAGAACCTAGCAAAGAGTTCAAAGATCTTGCCCTCTTCTTACTCTCTCTGGAGCAGGGTTTTGCAACAGGAGCCCCACAGACATTTTGGATTGGACAATTCTTGGTTGTGGGAGACAGTCATGAGTGTTGTAGGATGTCTCACAGCAAACCTGGCCTCTACCCACTAGATGCCAATAGAACCACCACCATCTCCTTTCGTAACAACCAAAAAGATCTCTAGACATTGCCGAACATCCCCTGCAGGACAAAATCACCTCTGGCTGAGAACCTCTGCTCTATAGATTCGGAACACGTCTTACACGTCTGTGTAAGAATAGGCTAAGCCACAGTCACAGATAGAAACTCTCCAATGTAGTGGCTTAATAGAACAGGAGTATATTTCTTTCTTTTGGAACAGTAAGTGTGCAGGTTGGTGGGAGCAGTGCTCCTGCATGCACTCATTCCAGGACCCCAGCTGATGAGGCTCTGCCATCTTCAAGATTGCTGCAGTCTGCACCATCTCATTCAGCTAGAAGCACAAGGAGACAGGGAGACATGCCTGGGGAGGTCTCTAAGACAGGCCCAGAAGGGGCTCACCCCCCTGGCCTCATTCCCCAGGTGAGACTCTTCTCAGATGGCCACAACCAACTGCAGATGGAGTCTAGCTGTGTGCCCAAAGAAGGTGGGAAACATTTGGTGAGCACCTGGCAATCTCCAGTGACACATTGTATAGAATGAAAACATTCTCGTTGTGAAACTACACCATGTGTCTCCCCTCCCCGCCCCCCCACCCCCGCTAACCATCACTAAAAATAAAAATGAACAAGGAAGAAAGCAAAAACGATTTTGGTGATGCTTACTGCTGAGATTATGGTGACTCCCTCTACCAAGTGGTGCTACAGAATATTTTAAATGAATTCTTCATTTTGGTCTTGGAACAGACTCAGACCAATGTGTCTTTTTTGCTCCTCTCTCCCTTCTCATGTATCTTCATCACCCCCTTTTTCTTTACCCTTTCTCCCATTATTCTACTCATTCCCATCCACACAACCAGCCAATAGGGCTCTTTGGAATTATTGAACACCATAAGTAGTATTCCAGTTTAAAAACAGGGCTGCTGGGTCTAGCAATAGTTCAAAAGCAGGGTTTGTGCTTATCTTGCTAGTGTTCTGGGAACCTTGTGAACAGAAAGCAAATCAATGAAGATAATGGACCGAAGCCATTAACCACTTAACGGAATGATGCTTGGGATCTACAAGGTTATGGCCACACTGCTAAAGTTTATTTGAAAACTGAATGCTCTCCTTTTTACTGCTCTGCTCTTCTTTAAAACTCATTTCTTAGCCATTCTGAGAAGTCAAAATGAGAATTATGGATATTTCAACAAAAAATGAGTAATGAAAGGCCAAACTGTGAAAATTGTTTTTATACATTCTTAGCTTTTTACTCCCCAAACTAACTGACGTTATTATGGATGCTTTTCGGTAAGAAGCTGAAGTCAATTTGCATCCTTCCAGAATTGAACTTACAGAAAATAAATTTACCATTGATAAACGGTAGTCTGTTTATATTGTTAACTTTCACCTGGGGTACGGTTTTGAAATTACTTTGTAGCAATAGCATAATGATCACCAATTGTTATAATAATTATGGGTGCAGTGATGGTCTCATTGTCTCCCTGAGAAATACTAAACCTCAGATAATGGAAAAGTCACCCTTGAGTTCCTGACAGTCCTGATTTGTGACTTGCTTCTTGAAATGTGGGGCGGGATGAATAGTTGAGGTCAGTCTAAGGATGTCAAGGGTATTGGGGCCGTGAGTCAGGCTTTGTAGGGTATTCTTACTGGGTTACAAGAGTTTATATTTTGAGAATAGATTATAGATGGGGATTGTTTTAATGCCCATATCAAATATCTAAGACCCAAGAAAGAGAACATACAGATGAGAGAGGGAAGATCTATATGCATGTCAAAGTGCCTACAATTGGTTGTGCTATAATGTGACATATGTATGACATGTGTGTTCCTAAAAATCCCACCCTGGGCAAAGTCAACTTGGGGGAAAAATAAGACTTAGAGGAAAAATGAGTTTTGAATACAACATTCAAAAACATCATCCGTGATACATTAAAAAAGATAGGAATCTGAGGAAAATTGGAGACAGTTTTAGACCTGTTAAATGGTTAAGAAATACATACCTTGTATGTAGATATGACACTTGACCTTGAAGTTGCTTGTGGAAGCCCCCTGGTTGCCACAGCTGCCACCCTCTGTAGGAGAGGGAGCGAGAGGGAAAGAGTGAGAAAAAAGAATAGTAGAGAGGGAAAAGAAGACAAAAAACAGAAACAGAGAACAGAGAGGGTAAATGCAAGATAGGCTAAGAGGAATGAGAAAGATTAAAGAGAGAGGAAACCATCCAGAGGGTTGCCATTTAGGAGTTACTATGAAGGCACAGAAGGGGCTCACCCCCCTGTGAAGTAAGAGTACCTGACGTGGGTGGGTGTGGCACACGACGCCCGCGCAGGTGGACCCAGTTCCCTGGTAGGCATTTGGGGTGAGTGTGAGTGTTTTGAATTCCTGTGCGGCTCTCAGGAACTGGGGGCATTTTTTTGCACCCACCTACTGTTTCTCATGGATGAAATCCTGCACAAGCGAAGGCAAAGTTAGGAAATTTGAATTAAGTTCAAATTGTTCCTTTGTGGGGCGCCTGGGTGGCTCAGTCCATTAGGCATCTGCCTTCGGCTCAGATCGTGATCCCAGAGTCCTGGGATCGAGTCCCACTCCCCCTGCTTGTGTTCTGTCTCTCTCTCTCTGGCAAACAAATAAAATCTAAAAAAAAATGAAATAAAATTGTTCCTTTGTATTAATCATGTTGGGAACAAATTCATGTTTTCAAAACAAACATTATGGCAGAACTGACTGTACTTATTCTTTGAAGTAATATGACCTATTACAAGTAAGTCTCCCCACCACCCTCCCCCCCCATCTTTGCTCAGAGTAGAAGATTGAAGAACAGTATCCCCACTGTCAAAAAACATGGCCTCCCATTTATCTTAAATGAGACTAATAAGGACTATGACAAATATCCTTAAGGCTCTTTTCATTTCCACCTTTTAAGAAAAAATGGTTTGAAAGAATTTCAAGTTCTCTTAGCAGTTTGACAGTTCATTTCTGGAAACTAACAAATAGGTTTTTTTTTTTTTTACCCTACTCTCAAACCAACAAATATGATTACTTATAAACACAAATAGTTGTAGGAACTTTTTCTTTTACTGAAAGGATGTGCACAATTTGGTCGAATGTTCTTGCACAGATGCTAGCATTTTCTGTCTATGAAACTCTTCGTACACCAAGGAGAGTTAAGGGGTAAATGTTAGTGTGTCTCTGATGTTAAAATTAGAATGATTTTTTCCACCTATACTTGCAGATTCAGTTAGTCGATGTATTAAAGGAAAGTGTAGCCTTACAATGCAATGGGGGGGGGGGGCATGGGGAAGAAAACAAAAACTGTCCTTTTCACAAACCTAAGTACATTCATTTCTTCTGCATGATCAAGCACTTCTAGAAATACCTGCAACCAAAAAAGTCCTTCCCATTCTATTAGGCTTTTCTTTTGAGGCAACATTTTGATTTTTAATAAAAAGGCATTTCAGAAACTTGAGTTAACTCAAGTGATTGAGTAGCTATTATTACTGGTCTGCTAAAGAACTGCTCATGGGGCGCCTGGGTGGCTCAGTCGTTAAGCATCTGCCTTCGGCTCAAGTCATGATCCCAGGGTCCTGGGATCGAGCCCCGCATCGGGCTCCCTGCTCGGGGGGGAGCCTGCTTCTCCCTCTCCCACTCCCCCTGCTTGTGTTCCCTCTCTCGCTGTGTCTCTCTCTGTCAAATAAATAAAATCTTTAAAAAAAAAAAAAGAACTGCTCATATATTTCAAAGACCGCCCGTGGGCAAAATTCTATTGCAGATTTGCTAAAACAGGTCCTGTTCAGTTGGGTTAGAATCATGCTGCCTTTTGGATGTGTGCCATCTTGAATATTCAGTTATACTGAGTGGGTAGAAAATTATAGAATTCAGGAAATTATGCTCTAAACAAACCAACCTTCAGTTGGAAGAAGTTTCCCATGGCCAGAAATATCTTCCAAAGATGTTTGCACCTTGTGAAACTAATCACATGGAAGAATTTACCCAGATTATGTGATAAGCCTAAAGCCAAGTGCAACCCTGCTCTTTAACACCTAGAAGAGAAAAACGTAGCTCGGGCTAATGCACAGCTTGTCAGCCTCGCACAACATAGTAGTTAACTATTTTCCCATCATTCATGTCTTTGGCTTCTCCTTTGAACACCAAGACTACTTTGCCACTTAAGGGGTGTAGCACTGTTCTGTATAGTAGCTCGCATAGAATTTTTTCATCTCTTTTTTAAATTGGTAAAATATACATAAAATTTATCATTTTAACCATTTTAAGTGTACAATTCAGTGACACTGAGTACATTTACATTACATGGTTGTAAATCCATGTAAAGCCATCACCACCGTCCTTCTCTAGAACTTTTCTATCAACTGAAACTGTGTACCCATTACACAATAACTCCCCATTCCGCCTTCCCTCAACCTCAGGCAACCCCCATTCTATTTTCTGTCTCTCTGAATTTGACGACTCTAGGTACCCCCATATAAGGGGATTCGTACAGCATTTGTCCTTTTGTGATTGCCTTATCTCATTTAGATCATGTCTTCAAGGTCTATCCTTATTTTATAGAGTAAGCGTCAGAATTTTCTTCCTCTTTAAGGTTACATAATATTCCAGTGTCTATATAGACCACATATTATTATTTTTTTAAAGATTTTATTTATTTATTTGTCAGAGAGAGCGTGAGAGAGCACACAAGCGGGGAAGTGGCAGGCAGAGGGAGAAGCAGGCTCCCCGCTGAGCAGAGAGCCCGATGCAGGACTCCATCCCAGAACCCTGCGATCATGACCCAAGCCGAAGGCAGACGCCTAACTGACTGAGCCACCCAGGTGTCCCTAGACCACATTTTATTTACAAATCACACGCAATTACAGAACCAGGAAATAACTCAGGTCTGACTGCAGATTCTGCAAGAGCTGAGGTGTGTTGGTATGTTTTCCTCCCCTTTCTTTCCTCTCCTCTCAGCACTGTATCTGACCCTCAACGGGCCATCCCTGAATACCTGCTGTAGGAATGATCTCGTTCTACCCAGGCATTTTTATTTTTATAGGTGAGGAAGTAGAGATTCAGAGAACCAAGTGATTTCCCCAGCTGGATGCAAATCCTAGTTGTCGTGACCTCTGATCTTAAGCAGTTACTTAACTTCTGTAACCCCGGTTTCTTCGTCTTAAAAAGAAAGTGATATTGCACCCATCCTAGGACCGGGTGAGGATTAAATGAGGTAAAATGCTCAAGCGCCCGACAGCTGATAGCCGCTCAAACCCAGACCCTGAGGCTAAGGATTGGCAGCACCAGGACGTACCCAGGTCCTCTCTCCCAGCCATTTCCCTTAGAAACAACTGGGAAACCTAAGATTTAGCAAGCGCCCCCTTACAGACCAATGAAGGAGAGTTCTCATACATAGTTGTTAACGAAATTTTCTGGAAACCTATTACTTTTATTGCCCAGTTTCCTCTCTCTCGGCCACTGATGGGCATCAAATCAAGCCTCTTCTGTGTCTAGCCACCACAGAGCTGAGACACGACCAGAGGGCTGATACAGAAGGGACGTGGCAACAGGTGGAGTCCCCTCCTTAGCAACTTCTTGGGACAAGTCTAATACAGGGGGTGAAATTGCCCCAGCACAGGGGGAGGTAGGCTTTGGAAGGTCTCCTGCAGCCCCGAGAATGTGTCTGGGCTAGTCCGCTGGTGCTGATCATCCGGATGGTGCTCTGGGACCCTTTTTTGCCATTGCCCGCTCTGAAGTAGGAATCGGCTTTGAGGTTTGCTTCCTAATTTTAAAAAGTATAAGGTAAAGAAGGTTACTGATTAAATGTATAAATTTACTTAACACTCAAACATAGCCAGACTCTTCAAAAACCACTTTTATTAAGATCCACTAGACGAAAACTCCTACTTCAAAAATAGGAAAAAGTAGAACATAATGAAGATCCCTTATGAGGAACACGCAATTAAGAGGTCACCAGCTAGATTTATACCAAGGATAGTAAGCCTCATAAACAGGTTCAAAGGGGCTATTATTTGAGCAATTAAAAGCTATCACCTCAGAAATCTGGTTAGGAGGAGCAGCTAAAAGATCGGGTGTAGCCCAAGCTACACCCTGGGCTAATGAAATCCGTTTCTCCGGGGGTGGTGTGTGTTTTTTTCTTTCTTTTTTTTGTTTTTGTTTTTTTTTAGATTTTTATTTATTTGAGAGAGAGAGAATGAGAGAGAGAGAGAGAGAGCATGAGAGGGGGGAGGGTCAGAGGGAGAAGCAGACTTCCCGCTGAGCGGGGAGCCGGATGTGGGACTCAATCCCAGGACCGTGGGATCATGACCTGAGCCGAAGGCAGACACTTAACCGACTGAGCCACCCAGGCGCCCTCTGGGGGTGGTGTCTGTTTTTCTGAAGCCCTCCAGATTCCAAAAGGCAATCAATGTTGAGGTCTACAGTTCTAAAGGGATTTTTTCCCCATTGTTATGAAGCAAACAGCCGACATTTAAAGACAGCATAAATTACAGCCCCCCCCACCTCCTGCAAAATATAACAAAATGATGAAAAGCTAAACTCTGTGAGAACGGAACCCAAATCCTGACTCTGCCATTTTCCTGTGTCATCTTGGACAAGTTACTGAACTTTTCTACGTCTCTACATTTTCACCTGTGAAATGGAAATAATAGGGTCATTATGAAAATATATAAGGTTTTCCCTGCAAAGTGCTTTAGCACAATGCTAGGCACACAGTAAGCCCTCAAATGAGAGTTATTATTATAGGATTATTAATATAATTGGCATTATTTGCAAAGGCCAGTAATTTCTGGTAGGTTTTAAAGTATCATCCGTTGTTGTGTTTGTTAATCTGTGTTATTTCCGAAAATTATTTTAACCGTGAAATTTAAAAAAGGATAGGTTATACCTCATTGCAATTTTTAGTTTACCTGGCATACCTACATGTAGTTGGAATTCATCTCCAATATAAAGGGCTGCAGTGGTGGAAGGAAATTACTTTCAGAATTTTGATTTGAACTAGGTCAAACTGAGATTGATTTTAGGGACAGAGGGTTGGCCTGGGCCCTGGTCCCATAGCTATGTGCCCATGGACGACCCACCAGTCTGACCTCAGCTTCATCCTCTATAAATGAGTTTAATTCAAAAAGCTGAAATCTAAAGATGACTGGAGATCTCATCTCCTCCAGTCTCAGCTCTCAAGAATGTAACCAGGAAATAAGCAAGTCCTTTGAGCAGCCAAAATAGATTATTTCAAACGCCAAACAGTAACTCCTATGTCTTTACCCCAGGAGAGGCCCCAAGCTCTCACTAAGAGCCTATTTACCCTACATGTTTAAAATAAGCTTAATTATTTGGTTTCCTCACCCACAGCAAGGGAGGGTGGGCATGGGGGTGACAGCACAAGGAGCCAGAGGAAGGAACTCCTTAGCAGATCAACTAATGTAAGGCCATCTAGAACTCACCTCGGTCACCCTGGTGAATTTTTTTTTTTTAAAGATTTGTATGTATTTATTTGAGAGAGAGAGAATGAGAGATAGAGAGCATGAGAGGGAAGAGGGTCAGTGGGAGAAGCAGACTCCCCGCTGAGCGGGGAGCCCGATGCGGGACTCCATCCCGGGACTCCAGGACCATGACCCGAGCCGAAGGCAGTCGCCCAACCAACTGAGCCACCCAGGCGCCCCACCCTGGTGAATTTTACTTGTGAATTAGGGCTTAGAGCATAACCAAAGTCCTTACTGATGTTCCAGAAGAGCAAGAAAAAACTTTCCTTATGTTTGGTAAAGCATCTAAAATCTACCATCTGATGCCTGGCCTTCATAAACAAAGTGATTTTGTAATTATAGTAATTGACTTTTTCAACGTCTTCTGCTCTTGTAAAAAAATATACATTACAGAAAATTTACCATCTTAACCATTTTTAAGTGTACAATTCAGGGGCCTTAAGCACATTCACAGTGTTGTGCAATCACCACCACCAGCACCCCTTTCTAGAACTCTCTTAGCATTCCAAACAGAATTCTGTACCCATTAAATGATAACTCCCCATTTTCCACTCCCCCCCCCAGCCCCTGGCAACCTCCAGTCTGCTTTCTGTCTATGAATTTGCCCGAATTAAGCAATATTTCTCCTTCTGTGTCTCACTTATTTCCCTTAGCATAATGTTACCAAGGTTCACCCATGCCGTAGCTGGTACCCGAATTTCATTAATTACAATGAGCTTTTCATACTTAGAGAAGATTCTTGTACAATAACCCATCCATTAACAAAAGTGAGATGACGCTCCCTGAAAAGCGAGAATCAACCTTGCTCTGCAAGGGGAAGTATTAAGCTAATAATAAAGACGTGATGGGAAGTTGCAGGCATCTGTCCCACCCAAAGTGAAATGGAATGCTTGTTCTAAATGTTAAGATTCTTGTTTTGTTAAACTAATAGGAAAGAATCCATAATGATTCTCGTGTTGGAATCACTGACACTCCTCTTCCCTAAAGTAGGCCCCTGAAGGATAGAAGGTGCCGCCTACATCTGTGCTTTCGAATGGCAAATGGCAAAATCAAAATCACATTGAGGCAAAATTACTCCTCAGTTTTCTCCGCAAGCTGCCTAAGGGACATTATGGGGTGTGTGTGTGTGTGTGTGTGTGTGTGTGTGTGTGTGTCTTGAGAGGAGGCAGAACAAGCCATTCCTTTAAACTGCACTTTAAAATATTTTCTTCTGAAACAAACCATTTTTTTCTCTTTGGATCAACAAGAAATGTCACAAGAGTTCCTTCAGTTTTATAATGGGGCTTCAAGTTATGCTGTTAACCTTTCAGAAGCTCTAAGTGGGAGATGAGTCGGGAGGGGCGCCCAGCACTGGCCAGAGCAGCAGACTGCAAATACAGAACTGCTGAGAAGACACAGCTTTTGTCCAGTTTTCCCTAAAGCCCTGGATAAATCATGCAACCCAGGGGTCCATTTGTAGCCTCATAAATGGTGTTCCAAATGCAAATGTAGGTAGAGAAAAGGGTGTGAGTTAATCTACTTTTGATTAGGGGAACGTTTCTTTTCTTGTGCTAAACGGGGAGTTATGTGGGTGGGAAGCGAGTTGAAAATGAAATGCAACTTCAAGAGGTCTGTGGTCGAAATCGCGGTCCGGGGACAAAAGGAGGGTAGGGTGCAGAAGAGGAATGCCGGGTTGGGTTACAATTCAATACAACTCCAGCCTTAGGGAGTTTGAGAGCAGCCTGACTCCTTAACCCTTGCCTTCCTGGCTTGGCTTCAGGAAGTTAGCAGACAGACTTGGTGTCAGGAATTCACCGCCCTCATTCTGCAGACACTCGGGGGCTGGGAAAGCTAAGGGTAACACCTGCAAATTGTTGACGTCAGTTTTGAGGGCTAGCGGGAGCTCAAAGGCATTCTTGCAGAGCTGTGTGTGCCGCTGACTCCAGCCTCCCCTATCATGGAATTATAAATGCAAATGCTCAGAGGAGCACCTGACCCTCAAGGGGTGGGAAGGATCCAGAAGGATTCCGGGGAAGAATCTTAGCCTGGATTTGCCAGTAGGAGGGGCCACGTTGGCAGCAAAAATAGAATGTGTAAAGACAGTGAAGCCAGGGGACGGGGGACATTCCTGAAAGTACCAGGAGTGAGTGCCTGTGGGTTGGGGGTAAGGGCAGGAGGGGAAGCAAGAAAGTGGTGAAAGTTGAGTCTGGAAAGGTGCACAGGGGTGCAGGCCTTGAAGGACCTCCCTCCATGCTGAAGACTCTGGGAAGTCATTAAAGCATTTTTTTGCAGGACAACAAATTTGACTTCTAGAAAGATCACACTGGCTTCCTTCCAAAAAGTTGGAGGGATCAGAGCCCCATAGAGGGATTAGTTAGGATGCCCATGCAGTGGGCACGATGGGAGATAACTAGAACCAAAGCAGGGATGGGAGGGAGGAGGGGTCAGTTTTAAGACAGGTAGGAGACGCAGGATTTCTTGTCTGGGTGGGCATAGCAAGTGAGAGGGCCAGGGTCTGGGAAACTTCTGAGTGTCATGGAGACCTTGGGTGCATATATCTCCTCTAACCATCTTCAGACCCTGTACCCAAAGTGCTGGTTAACAGCAAGCTGCTCAAATCCATCGGCCTTCCTGTGGCACTGTGAATACCTGTGGCAGCGAAAGGGGGTAGAAGCTTTTAGTATAATTTATCTGTGCAGATAATTTGCTTTTGAACCAAAGGAGGTTCCAATCTGGTTCCTTCCCTGCCCTCCTGAGGAGGAAACGGGCACACAGAAGGCCACACATGAGCCACAGTTGCCAACCAGTGTGTGCTGGGCATGCCAGGCAGGCAGGGCTCCTTGGATGGGCCTGGTCGTTTAACCCACAGAATGAAGACAAGGTGCGGATGTTGCATTATCCCTACTCAGAGGCTGAGGCAGTGGGGTCTCAGCAAAGCCAATAAACCATGAGAGGGGTAGCTCCCAGCCTCTGGCTGCCTGCCCTTGTGGTCCGGGCACTTTCCACCACGCTGCATCTGGAGGCTGCCCTGGCGTGGAGGCCTTTGTAAGGAATCTGCTGCCCCTTTGCCCATGTCATGCTCTGTCCTCCTCTAAATCTCCTGTCCTGGGAGGGCAGGTTTGCAGCGATGGAAACTGCATCTATTACAAGAAAAAGCACGTAGTATACGTCTGTTCAGATTGTAAAGTGCTGCTGTAGAAATTCATTCTACACCATCTCTTGACGGTTCACTTATGGACATTTCATCCTAGGAGGTCAGTCTCTCTCCCTCCCTCTCACTTCTAAGTACCAAGATGGCCATGGGCATCGTGCCTGAGATTTAGGACAAGAGAAGAATTCGTTTTCCCCAAGTGGGCAAGAATTGAGATCAGGCCTCCAGGAGGACAGAAGGAAACTGCTGGGTTTACCCCATTCACGGAGCCCAGCACTCTGAGATAGGTTTCTGAGGAGCACCCCATCTTGCTGGCCCACCTGCACCCCCATTCTACCCTCCGTTCCCCTGCAAATCTCCAGGCCCGGCTTGTTTCTGTGCCAATACGTAACTTCTGGATAAGATTCTACCGTGATGAGATCAACACAGTGTAGCCGAGAAGCAATGAGATATGTCCTTAGGGCTACTCATTGTTTTTGGTACAACGAACGGAATAGTTTAGCCTATGCATCTCCATATTTAGCCCTTGGATTACCTAATGCCGCCAAAGCATAATCACATTCATCCGCGTTGAAAAACTGCCCATAAAGAGATCAGTCCTTGTGCAGTTCTTTATTTTAACATACACAGCCTCATTGCGTTGCAGTGTTCAAATAGAATAGCTTGACCTTGAGGGTCGTTATCAAACTGTGTGACTCAGTCGATGGAGGGTTGAGCTAATGTCTTCCAGCTTTTTGTGCTCACTACTTAATATAGCCCAGGTAGCTCCAGCCTTTTGGCCTCAGTTTCAGGGTTAGAGTTCCAAGTAAAGTAGCACAAATAGCACTAGGCTTTGGTGTCTGAGGCCTTGTTTCCTCTCCCTCGAGTGCATGCTCCTTGAGCACCTACTGCATACAGATCCATTGCTATGAACATTACCTGTATTATAGTTCCCGTTCCAGGAAAAGAGAGTAGAAAGTGTTCCAACTCATTACTAAGTCATATAGTTAATTACTGTCCAATACATGATCAGGGGACGCATGCAGTCACCCGTGATGTGTCTGTGGCAAAACCGTGTATCTGTTTGAATGGGCCATTATTTGCTGTCCTTACTTCACAATCTCTGGTCCTCCAGAATTCTGAGTGAAGTGTGGGCAGTGATGTGATTTGCGGACAGGAAATGTTTTTGCTGCCGAAAGCGCCCGCATTGTGATGTTGAGTGAAGGTTTTGAAGCCATCAGTGTGCTGATGTGATGTGCAGAGCTCTGGGAAGGAAGTCAGAGCCCCACAACAACAATCCAGGCTGACTGTCAGGTAGAAGAGCATGCCAGGGGCGCCTGGGTGGCTCAGTTGGTTAAGCGACTGCCTTCGGCTCAGGTCATGATCCCTGAGTTCCGGGATCGAGTCCCACATCAGGCTCCCTGCTCAGCAAGGAGCCTGCTTCTCCCTCTGACCCAACCCCCTCTCTTGTGCTCTCTCTCAAATAAATAAATAAATCTTTAAAAAAAAAAAAAAAGAGCATGCTAGAAGTCCCTCTCATAAGCCTACCGCTTAGACCCGCTCCCAGGTGAAGCGTTAGAGCACCTGCCACAGTGGCTACACACACCTGCGAGGGAGCCTTCTTTCCTCCGCACGCCCTGCACCCCTACCTACCCACGTTCCGCTCCTGTCAGTCGGCCTTGTCCTGTGGCAAAGCCCATGCCCGCAGAGCTGCTAGACCTCTTTTAATTTCTGATGGATCTTCATTTTATAACAATCACCAGATCGATCGCTTCTAAGTGCTCTGCGTTCCCGGCTCGCCATCATGTAGCGTTTGTTGAATAGACTTAAAAAGTAGTGCGGAACTGGGAGATCTGGGAGGATTCTTTGGTGAGGATTCCGCATGACCATTGTGCAGAGACGTGTGTTCCTCTGGGGAGAGCTACCCCAAGTCAGGGCCCTGAAGAGGAATGCAGTGACAGACCTGTGGGGTGACTGGAAAGGGGAGGGAGACATTTCAAAGGAGAGGGAGAGGGAAGGAAGAGAACTTGGGAACTGAACGGAACAGGAAGGTGTGGCGAACGCTGGGAGTCCAATGCCAGCTTGTTGAAAGCTGGTGTGCTTGGCTGCTGGGAAAGCATGCCCTGGGATGTGTATTGATGAGCACACGAAGGAGGTGGGCTCGGCGTGTCAGTGGACTGGTACTGATTCAGATATGGGTCCGTGACGATCCTACAAGGTGGTAGGTGCCGAGTCCGTGAGAGTGGTTGTCTTTGTAAGGCTCCTACCTCAAACCTAATAAAAACCACATTTCGTCCCCAGATAAAGTCAACAGCAAACATTTCCTATGGTGTAAAGATACTGCATTAAGGACTAAAGCCTTAGGAGCAGTACTGCAGGGTTCCAGTGCACAGGCAGGCTATCATCAGCTGGTCCCAGTTTGAACGGGACTGAGTCACTCACTCTCTGTGTGACCTTGGGAAACAATTGAAATTTTCTAAACTTCCAGGAAAATGGGACTAATAATGGGACCCACCCCCTAGGTTGTTGTGTAGATAAGATAACACATATAGCGGCGGGTGCCTAGGTGGCTCAGTCGTTAAAGCGGCTGCCTTCCGCTCAGGTCATCATCCCAGGACCCTGGGATCCTGCTCCGCAGGAAGCCTGCTTCTCCCTCTCCCACTCCCCCAGCTTGTGTTCCCTCTCTTGCTTTGTCTCTCTCTGTCAAATAAATAAATAAGAATCTTTAAAAAAAAAAAAAAAAGATAATGCACATAAAGCAGTAAGCTCAGTATAGCAAGAAACATAAAGGTAATATGACTCGTAATAGTAAGTAGCAGTGAGGAGGCGTTGAACTTCAGACGATCTAATAATGTAAATTTATTTTACTGATCTTTTATTTTCTTTCCCATATACAAAATCCTTTGGGCTTTATTTAATTTTCCTTAATTACCATGTTTCAAATTACACCAGCAGTACCGTGATTATAATGGAGATGAATCAGTTCTCATTTTCAGGTACTTAAAGCTTTGCCAAGACATCACATCTCTTTGCTGTTTTCCTCCTTAAGGATTATAGCCACATCTAATTGTCTCTGTCTGCTTCCTTCCCTGGCTTGGGACCTGGAGAGAAAAATGGCAGTAAAATAACGATGCTGTATGAAGTTAGCCCAGTGAGGAGAAAGACCTAAAAAAGAGAGTTGGAGAAAAGTAGGGTGACGGGGTGGGGGGTGGGGCTCCTTCTCGAGGAAGTGTACAATAAACTTCCTTCGCTTTCCTGTCTCATCAGCACCCCCTGGGACGCTGTTGTGCTTCATTCCAGATGGTTCTGGCAAATTCTCTGGTTACCCATTCTGAAGATGTTAAACATACTTTACATTAATGCATATTCAGTAAGCACGTGGATTATCCCAGAAATGCTTTACTCTTTTTTGGTCATTAGAAATGATGATGGGATTAAAGAGTATAGAAAACAAAAAGCAATGGTGGGTTTCGAGTAAGTGTGGAAAGCTAGCTCAGTGTGAGCAGGACTTCTTCATGGGCGTATGTCCACTGCTCTTATTTTAAGAAGAGCTTTACATATGAGAATGCCGTCAATGTGATTTGAAAACTCTGAACATGGCTTTTAAAAATAAATATTATTTTTATTATATTAACAAAGCCAATAGAAAATTAAGTTTCCTGCCATGTTTTTGTTACAAAAGGGACTGTTTTGTTACAGAAGAAAAGTAAGAACTTTTCTGTTGTAACGTGGTAAGATAAGAGATTAATTGTAGCATTATATTTGCACCAAACCTTTTTAATTTTGGTGACATTTTTAGATTTATTTACACTTATATACATCAAATTCTTCCTCTGGATGTCCACATGAAGTAAATAAAGACAATTGATTTCCATAATGGTTGTCAGAAGCACAGGAAAAATGGGCATTCAGCTGCTTGAAGAACTCTAATGTATTAACACTAATCCTGTTTCTTCTTTCGGTTACTGTAGACTGCCAATTCATGTGTATTTTCTGCTTAAAGTCTTTGGGGAAAACCAAACAAATACACCAGTTGTCTTCAAGCAAAGATCTATTTCTCTTTCTACTCAACGTTGCTGTTTTTAACAGAATTCCTGTTTGTCCCCAGCAGGTTTCTCTTTCCGGAAGGACCTGCCCAACCCCCCCCCCCCCCCCCCCCCGCGCCTTTCTAGGGCAGGCTGTTCCATCTCCTCCCCGAGAGGAACCTCCTAGGTCCCCTCCTCTCAAGAGGGGGCCGCGAAACAATGGAGGGGACAGAACAGGCTGTATCATTTGTCACAGCTGAGCAAGAAAGCCATTCCTGACATTTTTTACTGATGTCTTATGTATTGAAAGTATTATACTGGGTAAATGAGGCTGAAAGCTCCCAGTTTTTTATGATTCTTTTACTCAAATATCTCAGAGGCATTAATTCTGACTTTCACATATCACCAATTAAGATCAGCCTCTATACCATCAGCGAGGAAAACTGAATGAGAACCAATACCACACCAGGAACAGAAGCTGCTTTGAACTCCCCCCCCCTCCACTCCCCCTCTCCCTCCACCCCCCCCGCCCCCTTCCCCGTGTCTGTGGGTCTTCCTCTCTTGCTCTCTCCCTTGCTCTCCCCATCTTCTTTCCCTTTTACTTTCTACTCCCCCTTTTTCTTCCCTCTTCTCTTCCCTCCTTGGGCTCCCCTCCATTCATTCTTCCCCCCACCCTCTCCCCCCACCCCCGCAACAAGTTGGCAGGAAGAGTTTGCCCTGGTGATGATATAGTGCATTTTCATTGCGGTTCTCTGCCGTGTGGGGGCTCCGTTATATAGACTCAGGGAAAACACTGTTCCCACAATAAGAGCTTTGTTTCCAGCTTGATGAAGTGGCCAGAGACCCCCAGCTCTCATTTCTTTAGCTGTACCTTCCTCCCTGTGGATGTGGACAGAGAAATAAGAGAAAAGAGATCAAGTGGAAGATTAGACTTCTGATACTTTATCTGCAGGCTACAGATGGAGATTTTACTATAAACCCTGATTAGTGGCTTCTTTGGAAGAAAGATAAAGGGCTTCTTTCATCATTGCCCCACAGCACTTTGTAAATAATCCCTATATCCTCACATTGTCGTACTCTGTATGACACACACATGTCTCTCCTCTCCTCTCTTGTGAGCACCTGGAACACAGGCATCACATCTTCGTTTCCAGATGCACCTGCTTAATTCGGAAACCTGCACATAGGATGGGCCCCCCAAAAGTCTTTATCAAGTACATTATAATAAAACTATTGGATGGAATACAGTGCAGCCACTATAAAGAATGAGAAAGAATTCTACTGACATATAGGAATCATGTGCGTTTATATACAATAAATGGAAAAAACAAAGTTGCGAATCAAGCAAAGATCTCATTTTTGACAGATGTAATTATGCGCCAGCACATAGTCGAGAAGCGTGCATACCACGTCATTGACGAGCGTTACCTCTGCACAGTGACACCTGGGCAGAAAAGGAAGGTTCTCGAGGAGGGAGAGGGAACTTTTTACTTCTGTGCTCTGACTCGTTAGAATTTTATTTTCTACGGCAAAAATGGAAGCTGACCTGTGTCATTTTGGCCTCTCCCTGCCTCACTCAGAGAGACAGTGTTCCCAGCCTGGACCCCCGCGAGAGAGGGGCTTCTCTTCCTCTCCCCCACCTCTTGTCTTGTCCGCTGACCTGGCTCCAGTCGTCACCTTGCCAGAAATTCTTGTCATTCCCAGCTTCCTCCCTCTACCTTCTACCTTCTCCTTCCCGCCCTCCACCACCATCCTGTTCGTGGGTGCATGAATGCATGCGTGGGTGCATGAATGCATGCGTGGGTGCATGGCTGTGTGGGTGTGTGCATGGGCGCATGCAAGTGTGGGTGTGGGGGGTGTGCAGATCCATCAGTCAGTCCTCCCTGGTCCTACATCCCTTCCGGTTACTGCTCCTTCCTGGGTAGCCCAGCATCTCAAAATTGGTATTCCCCTTACCCACTTCCGACTCAGTCTGCAATTCTCTCTAATCCCTGCACTCAGGACTCTGTTATCCCCACTCGGTTTCCCTGGGACTGTCTGGAAGAGGTGGGCCCGCCAGGCTCCGTGGGACCCCTCCAAAACCCCTCACCGCCACTCCCACTCAGGGGTGCAGTCTCGTCAGCGTGAGCCGCAGAGTTCCTTGCCGCCCCTGGCCTGGCAGCTCATCATTTACTTCCTCATTTCCTTCGCAAGGGCCCTTTGGTGTCCTCACGGCCACAGGGGACGTCCTGGGGGGTGCCCTGGCCTGCTGACCCTCACCGAGGTTGCAATTTGCAGACACTGAGCTACTCTGAAGCTGCCTTTGTGTGGTTAGGTGGCCCCCGAAGAAGCGTGGGAGAATGTTTTGGCCTCCCCGCTGTGTCAGTGCTGCAGAAGCCGAAGCCCAGAGCTGCACAGCCACGCACGGCCAGCTCCCTGCAGAGCTTTCCGAGCAAACTGCTGTTCTTCCCAGATCCTGTGCCTGACAAACCTCCCCTGCGAGATGTCCTACGGTTATGTCTGTCTTCACTGAGGCCGAAACGGAGGCCCTGTCTTTGCCCCCGCACCGCCGCCCGCTTCTCTTCAGGTGTCTCAGGAATGGGGAGAGGAAGTGCTCAAGTGGGGCCTGGGCAGGCCGGTGATTCCGAACCCGTCATTACCCATCGTGATGCTCCTGCGGGCACTATTTGTGCAGAGGACAATGGCTGGAAAATAAAACCCATATTTCTTCTCAGAGCTTTGACCCTAAGAAGAAAATGAGCCAGCTGGAGCTGCATGAAGACCTACTGTCTCGATGAGCGAGGCCAGAATATCTGCCTTGTCTCCTCTTTACCACAGATCCGTCGAGGTGTTTCTCAGTGTTGGATCTGGGCGTGAGGCAGTCCAGTACAGCGGGTACCAGCAGCCAACAAGGCCTAGAGCCGCCCCGCCAAGGCCTCTGTAGGCCTGGCCACAGGAGCAACCCTGGGTTAGCTTTCCCTCACCAGCCACCAGGCAAAGAGAAAGGAGGAGAGCCGGTGGGTCCTCTTCCCGGAGGGAGCATTCCAGTTGCCTCCATGCCGAAGCCAAATGGATGGGGAGGTGAGGGGTTGGTCTCACTGCCTTTTAATTCCCTCACTACCAGTGAGGGTAAGGACAAGGTCTTGCTGAGAGTGAGAGGAACGGTGCTCCCCCTCCTCAGCGTGGAAAGTGAGAGAGAAGCGCAGACTCCCCGCTCCATGTTGGGCAGCAAGAATTCCTGTCCCCTTCAAGGTCCTTCCAGCCAGACTAAGAATCAAATGGACATGAAACAGATTAATAGGAGAAAATCAAATTTAACAGCATATGTACAGACAGACACGGAAACTCTAAAGACAGGCACAATGAGACCTGTAAGTCATCCTCAACTAAGGAGAAGGAGGCAAGGGTCTGGGACTTCAGAGGAAAGGAATCCAATTTACAGGAAGATGAAAAAAAGTAAATGGTAAATGAATGTTTGCTGGGCCACTCAGAAACAATGGGACAAAGAGAGGACTTGGCTCCAAGTGGCCTTGCTCAGGTCCCTCCCTGTCTGCCATACCTAGTTCCTATCATAATGGAGTTATCTATGGTGATAGCTCTCTTTCTGGAGCAGCTCCTCGCTCTAAATTCTTTCTAGGCATTTGAGGGGGAGGTAAAGAGCTTTTCCTGAAATCACTGGGTTTTGATTGCTTTTTTAAAAAAATTTTATTTTTTAATTTATTATTTTTTTTAAAGATTTTATTTATTTGACAGAGACACAGTGAGAGAGGGAACACAAGCAGGGGCAGTGGGAGAGGGAGAAGCAGGCTCCCCACTGAGCAGGGAGCCCGATGCAGGGCTCGATCCCAGGACCCTGGGATCATGACTGGAGCTGAAGGCAGATGCTTCACCGACTGAGCCATCCAGGCGCCCCCTATTTATTTATTTGAGAGAGAGAGAGCACAGGAGCTGGGTTGGGGTGGGGGGCAGAAGCAGACACTCCTCCGAGCAGGGAGCCTGGACGGATGCAGGGCTCGATCCCAGGACCCTGAGATCAGGACCTGAGCCAAAGGCAGATGCTTAACCTGCTGAGCCACCCAGGCGCCCCAGGTTTCGATTGATTTTTAACTCAAAATAGTCTTCATGCCAAAGTGGCCCATTTTGGGGCAGCCTGCCATTGGCCTCTACATCCTGAAAGCCAACAACGTCCCTCATCCCGTGACTGTCACCCCTGACTGGCTCCTTTCTCTCCTTCATGCCTCTCTGTAGAACCTGTGGAGGGCTTGGTCCGGGTTTACCTGCGCTGCTCTGCTGGTCTAACTGGTCTCCCCACCCCAGTTTTACAGCTTCTGTTCTGTTTCACTGATGCTGGGATGGTCTGTGGTCTCCCACCATCCTTCAGGGGTTGCCACCACCTACGGAGCACAGACGGTTCTCTATGATCAGCTCTAACTCCAGGACCTGCGTGCGCATGCGCCGGGGTTCCTGGCTTTCCCCGCCCCGCTCAGCACCTTTGAGGGTCCTGACTGCGGGCGGCATACCTTGCCCTGTGCCTCTGTTTGCACTTCTCTATTTCTTGGATGTCGTCTCCTCCCTTTCCCTCCATCCAGACTGCTGCTGCTTAAAGGCTCAGATCCATGCGCACCTCCTCTAGAGAGCCTCTGCCAGCCCAGGAATCAACCACTTCTTTTTCTGCCTCCCCTCTCTGCCAAAACTGAATATTTATCAGCCATGCGCCCTAAACACTGTATTGTACTTACTTGTTTACACTTGTCTTTCAACTACACAGAGAGCTCCTTGGGGGGAGGGGTCATGTTTTATTCATTTTTTTAATTCCTAGCTTGTAAAACAGAGCTTGGCACACATTCTTATGTCCTCAAAAAAGGTGGGGAGGAAGGGGAGGATGGTTTGTATGAATGAATGTGAGTGCTTTTAAACTGTAAATTGATATACAAGTGTACGTTATTGTGGTATCAATGGCGTCCCACTGTAACACATGGCATTTGGAGGGCAGGTTTGGGGATAAACCGATGACTGTGTTCTAGAAGAGGTGCAGGGGTTGGAGAAACAAGAAAAAATGCTTCCTTCAAAATAAAGACCAAAGAAAAAAGTCTTACATAGGAGTTATATCAAAGAGCTCGGAATCTGGAAGCGCTAAAAAGAGAAAAACCAACCAGAAAGAGTAAACTATAAAACCACTAGGTCGAACTTTGAAATGTGAGCAAGAGGATTTAGGAATGGAATTTTTTTGTCTCTTACAATGGACTCTACACAAGGGTGGGGGGGTGCGGGAAAGGGTCGAAGGGACGTAAAGTAGTATTTCTTTCCCTCTTGTGGTTTATCTTCATTATGTCAAACAGGTTATAATTTTAAAACGTTTTAAATGTTATTTTAGAGGAAGAAGGGAAACGGGGGCGGGGACATTAATTCTATAGGCATCTTAGAGAAATAAGGTGAACTACCAAGAACAGTGAATTTGAGTTTAAATCTGAATTTGAATTCTGTCCATTTCTCCATCATCTCTGCGGGAGGGCTGCCTAGACCAGTGCTTCTCTATCTGTGGTGAGGGACAGGGATGTGTGTGCGTGCATTTTCTGTCAGTCACATGCCGACACTTTTGGAAAACACAATAAAAAGTGAATTGCTAGAAGAAGAAAATAGAAGAAATCGGACAGGCAAGATACAAGCCCAAATTGATCATTAGAGTCAACAGATCTCATTCTGTCAAAAGGCTGTAAGTTTCCATGCACTTACTCTCAGTTTCTGCACTGAATTCATTGTAGTTCGGTAACACTTTGCAAACTGGCTCCTTTTCCATTTGCCACACTTTAAATGGCACCAGGTCAGTCTTCAGTTGGATGTTTTCAATAAGACATTACAGGCAATGACAAAGTTAATGTGAGGAGGACACCCATGCACAAATCTTGCAATCTTAAGGAGATCCTAAGGACATGAATTGATTAGAAAATAAATAGACAGAATTTAAAATGGCATAATAGGCATTTTTTTTCCACCAGTGGAAAGCTCTTTCTTGTGCGTATCTCCCCGCCTCATCCCTCTCCCAGTTGAGTGAACTCTTTGATCTTCTTGGCGAATAATTGTTTTCAATGCAAATGTTTTAAATTGATCCTTCATTGTTAACTGTAGGGTAGCCATAGATGCTGACATCAAGCCAATAAAATTAATAAGCAGTGTGACAGGCTCTAATAAATTTCATGGGTGTCTTTACTCTGTCATTTGAGCACAGACCCAACTGTTATTATCACTGAGCTTCGAACCTCTCATTTTGGCTGGAGATGATTATAGCTGCTAATGCCGTGCATGCTACAGTAGTTCTCCGTAACTAGTTTAGGGTTAAAGTATCATATTTAAAAGACTTAATTATGATCAGTGGGGGGAACAGTTGTGGCCATAGGACTTTGATCTGTTTTCTAGAGTGGCCTACAAAAATTTGGACTCCTAACGATCCGTTTTCTCAACAATTTCGGAAAACAAGCGGCTTTTAAAACCTAGTTTCCCTACCACGGACTGGGGGGTTTTGAAACTCTTTCATTTGGAGAGGGGCCATTATTTGTTGGAAGTGGGCCACGGTTCTTTGTCTCTAACCCCAGCTGAAGTTCTTCAAGCCCCTTAACTCAGTCTTTCCCTCACATGAAGAATTTAGTATCAGGTTTCTGCAAATGAGCAAGCTCTTCACTTGAAGTGAGAAAAAGGGTTGTTCGGTTTCTTATTTAAACCCCATGGCAGCCCGCAAGGTGAATTTGGCATGCGTACGTCATCTCTGTCCTGCCCTTTATCCTGCTATTTGGTGTGGCTCATGCCTATCCATATCCTTCTGGTTAAGTTCACGCCCATCTGGAACCTTTTACTGCCTTAATTTTGCATATGATGTGTCCTTTTAAAATCTTGATCAAAGTATAAACAGCTATCAAATATAAGTGTTCAAGGCAAGTTAAATATTAGCCCATCTTTTTGTACCATGTGTAATTTTATGTAAATATCAATGACTACATTTATGTTTTTGAGAAAGTATAGGTTAGGTTTACATGTTATTCAAAAGGCATTCATTTCACTTCTGGTTTTCTTGAGCATTTTTTATTTAGGCATTAACTCTATATCCTATGCAGATACTCAAGCTCCTTCTAATTGTTCCATTTATAAAAGTCCTTACTTTTATAGTAAGGACACAAGGCTATGTCTTGCTATTGTGGGTTTGGGGTGCTGGTTACACTTACACCTTATGAATTTAACTTCTTACTGAGATGACCACTGTCTTAAGAAGAAAAGATGTTCCCAAAAAGCTTGTTAAAAGAGAATAAAGGGGGCACTCCTGCGTGGCTCAGTCGGTTAAGCATCTGCCTTCAGCTCAGGTCATGATCCCAGGGTCCTGGGATCGAGCCCCGCATCGGGCTCCCTGCTCAGAGATGAGTCTGCTTCTCCCTCTCCCTCTGCCGCTCCCCCTGCTTGTGATCTCTCTCTCGCTTGCTCGCTCTCTCTCTGACAAATACATAAAATCATTTAAAAAAATAAAAGAAAAAGGGTTTATAAACGTTGGTTCGTGCATGCCAGTGATTTTAGTGTTAAAGAACAGGATGGTGAGTTATGGGATGCAGTCTGTGAAACGTGCTCCCGAGAACGGTAATGGTGAAGCCCTGCCTGTGTTTCCTTTGAGGGCATAAAGAGCATGAGAGAATGAATGTGGCTTATTAAAATGGAGAAGGAAGAATTTATCTGATGGTTTTTACATTTCATCTCTCCTTTGGCTGGTTGCACCTAAGTGCTATTGTGTTTGCGATGGAACACTGGAATGTGGCTGTAGCCTGGGATTTTCACAGGGTCTGTTCCTCCCCCCGGGCTGCACGACGCCATGTGACATTTGGTCGAGGGCCATAGTACATTGTGCAGTCCGGAGCAGGGGATTGTATTTATTTTTTATTTTACGTTATTTCAGCTGTTTTCACTTTTTTCTTTATTGTTTTCTAGTCTCCTACTGAGTTCTTTTTTCAAGCATTGCTGGGGAAGGGGGAACACTCTGTTATGAACTCTCACACCCAGGGTGGAAAACAGCTTTCTCTCAGCAGCTCGAAGCTTCCAAGCCATGGACATTTAACCCACTGTGGATCTGAGCCCACATTAGCTTGGCTTGGGAGCTGTTGCTGTGTTAAAAGATATAAAATCATTTCAAAGTTTTCCATGGCTCATTAACATAGCCTACTAGATAGCATAAGTGAGTTATGTGCGTATTAAAATAAAAAGAGGCTTTTTTTCTATAAAATGGTGTTTGAGGAAGAATTTGGTTCTGCATTTTAACAACTGATAGCTTCCTGATTTCAAGATTATGTTTAAACAACGCTCTCTTTCCCCAGTTTATTGAGATATAATTCACATAGAACATTGTATTAGTTTAAGGTGTACAACATAATGACTTGATGCATGTGTATATTGTGAAATGATCACCACAATGAGTGTAATTAACAGCCATTACCACACACAGTTACAAATTCTTTTTCTTGTGATGAGAAATTTTAAGGTCTGTATTTCTGGCTTTCCGCTAAATGAATTTGAGTATCTTTTTATCACATAAATCAGTCAAGGAAGCAGAAGATGATGTTGTTATGCCAAAAATCTGACATTATGAGAAACTATGGTCATTATATTATCCATCTAGGGATGCTCTAATACATTTGGGGGTTATATAGCCTAATGTATACCATACTCCTCCTCCTTGCTCCAACTCCCCATTCTATAAATTGGTGAGTATTGTCAACATTAATAAAAGTGACACTCTGTATTCCATAGTACAGTTAATGAGCACATTAGTATAATTGCTTGAAATTGATATGAGAGATTCATCTTGCATAAAAAAGATGACTTGGAGGACAGGAGTGTTTAACACATCCTTCTCATTGATTTCCCAGGATTACCTTGACTGCATCAGGGACCAAACAAAACTTCCTCTGGGGACAGAAGAAAGATCAGCCCTCTTTGGAAACATACAGGATATCTACCACTTCAATAGGTAAGTTCATACTCAAAAGATCATTCTCACCTAGGAATATGACTTTCTCTCAGATGAATGCCACCTAAGAGAACTTTACCTGTAATCCTTGATTCAACTTCCTACATTTCTGTGTGCTATCATGCCATGAAGTCTTCTACCCAGAAGCATCCTTGTCCTAGAAGGGTCTCACATTTATTTTATATTCCATCCAAATCCATCTTCCTGGCTCAGAGAAGAGACCTGTCTTCCCTGACAGAGCAGTGACATCATTCTTCTACAACACAACATGAACAGGGCATCCAAAAATGCATGCATGCTTCGTCTGTGGCACCCCCACCTCCACTGAATTTTCTAGAAACTTTCTTCTGCCTAGGGAGTGGGCAGGACACAGTAAACACACAAATACTTTAAGTCATAGCGTACTGATCCAAATTAATTAATAATTTAAATGATTAACTCAAACATACGTTAAGTACCTACTATGTAAAAGACACTGGGCTTAGGAAATTTGCTGAAGGGGCTGGGACAAGCAAATCGGTTGTGAAACTTCTGCCAGGCAGTAGGCAAGTTAGGAGCAGACTCTCATTTCCCACATGCCTGGGTTTGCATCCCAGCTGAGCCATGTAGGGATCCTTGGGTGAGTCTTGAAATGGAGTGGAAGAACTAACTCCTTCCCTACAAGTCTGTGCTCATGTCTCCCTTTCTCAATGAAGCTTGCCGGACACCCACAGAACACCTCACCGGCTCTGCCTTTTCTTTCTGGCATTTATCAAATTCTGTCACGCACCCTATGACCGACTTCTGGTTTACATCAGTTCTTTCTTTCCTCGCCACCCCCACTCATGGACACTCCCCGAGGCCTGGGGCCTGTTTTGTTACCGTCCAGGTGCCTGAACAGTGCCTGGCCCGGGACCCCTGGGTGGCTCAGTCAGTTAAGCAGCTGCCTTCGGCCCGGGTCATGATCCCAGGGTCCTGGGATTGAGTCCCACATCGGGCTCCTTGCTCAGCAGGGAGCCTGCTTCTCCCTCTCTCTCCCTCTGCTTGTGCTCTCTCAGATAAATAAAAATCTTAAAAAAAAAAAAAAAAACCCAGTGCCTGGCCCATCAGAGGTATGCAAGCTTTTGTGGAATGAATGAGTGGAAATAATAAGAATATCTATCTCCATGGTTATTGTGAAGCTTCAGTGCACTCAAACACTGAAAGTGCCTACCTTGCTCAATTCCAGCCCAGAGAAAGCATCAAAATATCAACCAGTGATGATGTTGATTTTGTTAGAGTAAAATCCCATTATAAAATTCTACAGTGCCTTGTCATTGTGTGACTCAACCATAGTGCAATTTATAAATCTTATCCCTCTTTGCTTAGTGAAATTGGTGTAAGTGACACCTTGGGGGAAGGATCCACATCTCCTTTGCTACCTTCGAATCCCTAACATGTAGCACAAGCCTGACCTCTGGGAGATCTGTGTATAGACTTGCATCAACGCCTCCTTTCATATTGAAAGCCTAGGATGTAAAAACTGCCCGTGTTGTAACATCTCCCGGATTTGACTCAGGAGACTTTGGAAACTGATCAGCATGTTCCAAGACTGTAATTCTGGACCTGAACTACACTACCAGAATCACCTGGGAAGATTTTTTTTTTATATAATATGATGGATCCCACCCCCAGAAAATATAATGAATTGGTTTGGGGTTAGGCCAGGGCATCAGAAGTTTTTAAAAGGTCCTCAGATGTTTGTAATGTATAGCTGTGGCTGGGAAACACTGTCTACATAAAATAGACACAATAATAAGAAAATAGAGAAAGGTCATAAAGAAATTGAATTAGGCTGGGGCGCCTCGGTGGCTCATTCGGTTAGGCATCCAACTCTTGATTTCAGCTCAGGTCATGATCACAGGGTCATGAGATCGAGCCCTGCCTCTGGCTTCTTTTTTTTTTTTTTTTTTAAGATATTTTTTATTTATTTATTTGACAGAGAGATAGAGAGCACAAGTAGGCAGAGTGGCAGGGAGAGGGAGAAGCAGGCTCTCTGCTGAGCAGGAGCCCAATGCAGGGCTTGATCCCAGGACCCTGGGACCATGACCTGAGCTGAAGGCAGCCGCCTAACCGACTGAGCCACCCAGGGGCCCCTTTGCCTCTGGCTCCTTGATGGGCATAGAGTCTGCTTAAGATTCCTTCCTTCCCTCACCCCCTCCCCCTCCCCATCGATCATGCATGCTCACGCTCTCAAAAAAAAAAAAAAAAAAATTAGGGAATTTAGAGTTCTACATGTTCCTTGGTATTAAAACAGGCTCCCATTTAGCAGCCGCTGATGGTAAAATCCCATGAATCCCCGAGTGGCTTCTCCTTCCAGAGGCTACCAGTGGCCCTGTAACTCAGGGAGAGGGTTGAGGCATATATGTGCGGAGGCCCCTGGCCTAAGCCTCTGGTGGTTTGGCTGTAAGTTGATGGTAATGACTATTTGTCTCCTGCTTAGTTCATGCCAGAGGCCATAGAGCTTTATGTGCATTATCACTTTATATGCCTCATCTGGGCTTCTCTGACCCCAAGCCCCAGGGATTTAACCACATTCCCTCTTGCCAGAGTGGAGCCCTGCTTTTCAGGCCATGGTTTGGGACATGGTAGCATAGTCCAGAAGGGCTTTTTTTTTTTTTTTACTCCCTGGAGTTTAAATCTTCCTGTGTCTCCTAATTTAAAGAAAGATAAGAATGACGTAGCCCCCTAGGTCAACAAGAAGGGACTTTGGTGGTAGAGCCCATTCTGCAAAAGTTGGAAGACTGAGAAGACCTTTGTATTCCTGAATTGGTTCTCAGTTCTTTTCTCTTTGGTGTTCTCTGAACAAGGAAGCCAGACCTGTCAGCCTGAGTCAGAGTGAACGAGTACCCAGATGATGATGTGTTAGGGATCCATGTGGTGACACAATGTGCACACAGTGAACATCACGTATTTATGCCTGTCCCTTTTGTAGATCCCAATTATCTATCCCTGGCACATGCATGATCTCCTGTAATCCTCTTAACAGCTCTGGGAGGCAGATAGAATGCATACTATATGCACATCTTATAGATGAATCAGGAGTGCGGTATGGAAAGTCCTTTGCTCAAGGACATAGAACTAGGCATCCAATCTAGCCTGTTTTGAATACCTGGTTTTGTCACGTTTCTATTGGTATTCCTATTATTTTATTTTATTATTTTCTTTTTTTTAATTTTATTTATTTGAGAGAGTAAGACAGACAGGGAGAGAGAGAGCACGAGCCGGGTGAGGGGCAGAGGGAGAGGGAGAAGCAGACTCCCCGGCTGAGCAGGGAAGCCCAAGGTGGGGTTCGATCCCAGGACCCTGGGATCACGACCTGAGCTGAAGGCAGATGCTTAACCAACTGAGCCAGCCAGGCGCCCCTCATTATTATTTTCAAGAGTATCTGCTTGCTGGGGGCGCCACCTTGGGCTTCCCTGCTCAGCCAGGGAGTCTGCTTCTCCCTCTCCCTCTGCCCCTCACCCGGCTCGTGCTCTCTCTCACTTGCTCTCTCTCAAATAAATAAAATCTTAAAAAAAGGTAGAATAATTCTATTAAAAAAAAGCATCTGCTTGTTTAACTTTTACAGCTGAGTCATCTATACGATTGTGTCCCTATTTGTTTTTATTTCCTTCCCCTTAGATCTGGAGTCTACATTTAGAGCTCAAATGTCTTTGCTGTTATATTTGCTTAAGTAAGAAGTATTGATGTGACTTTTTTTATTAATGCCTCTTATGAATCTTTTATTATATACCCTACATCAGTTGATTTCAAAGGTCTGACTCTCTGGCAAACCTATGGTTGGGGCTTGAACTAATTTTAAAGTTTCTGTTATTTCAGATCCAGGTTTTTCAACATAATATAATATTATTGTGACCAACTAAGCAAGATTTAAATCTCTAAAATTAAAGAGGGGAAAAAGAAATGGTTTTGTGCTGGCCTAAAAAAACTCTGCTGACTAGATTGTGTTTTCAGGGTATATTTCCAAAGTACAGAAAAGTAGCATGATAAATACCCATGAACCCTATCCCCACTCTATCAAAGCCTTTTCTTGTGTCATATTTACTTTAGAAATTCTTTAAAGCATAAAGACATTACAAATACTGTTGAAGCCCCTTATGTATTCCTCCCAGTTGCATCTCACTCTGTGGAGAGTGACACAGTAATGTGCTGGTAAACCAGTTCTCCGGCATTAGGACAAGAGAGGGAGATTCTGGGATTTATATTGTTTGCCACTTTCTGTGGTGTAAACACTCCATCACAGCAGATTTCAAGCTACTAGCAAGACATCACTGAACATGAAATTAGGAAGAGGTACACAGAATTGGCTCAGGCAAGCCAGTATAATCCGGTTCAGTGTACCCCCAGAACTGGAACTACTGCGATCCAAGACTTGGTGTTTCACTCCCAACTATGATTTTGTTCCATGACTATATATGTAAGCTTTTATTTGAAATATGTAACATGCGTTCAGTTATTTCAAACATGGCATAAAGTGTGCCAACCTTTCACAAAATTTTTTTCTCTCAACATTGTTTTTGAGATTGATACCTCTCCTTTGTTTAACTGTGATGTAATATTCCATTGGGGGATACATTACTTTGCATTTTGCCAATTACAATTAAGACCGAGAATCTTTTCTTGTTTGTTGGCCACTTAGATTTTTGTGCATGTGAATTTCTGCCTTCTATTCACTGCCCATTTTTCTGTCAGGATGTTTCTTTTTCTTATTGCCGTGTAGGCATTCCTGATGAATTTTGGCTAGTGATCTTTGTGGATTATTTGAGTTGCAAACCATCTCCTACTATCAGACTTGTCTTTTCACTTTAATTATGGTTTCTTTGAAAAGAAATCATATAATTTATAAGTTTGGCCACACTAAATATAAATGTACATTTTATAACGTAGATTTTGCGTTGTGTCTAAAAAATTATCTTATAGGGGCGCCTGGGTGCACAGTTCGTGAAGTGTCTGCCTTCGGCTCAGGTCATGATCCTAGGGTCCTAACCTTGGGCCTTGAGTCGGGCTCCCTGCTCAGCGGGAAGTCTGCTTCTCCCTCTCCCTCTGCCGCTCCGAGCCCCTGCTTGTGCTCTCTCTCAAATAAATAAATGAAATCTTTAAAAAAATTATCTTGTAATCTCTGTTCATAAATATGCTCTATTATTTTTCTAAAAGTCTTAAAATTTTGCCTTGTCCTTAACCTTACTACAGTTGATGTAGGTATGGTATATGGTAGGAAATCCAAATTCTTGTTTTCCTATGTCTAGCCAAAAGCCTGATCACCACTGATTGAAAAGTACATCTTTCTGTGCTGATTTGTACCTCCACATTCCTCTCATGTGAGGTTTACATGTATGTATGGGTCTGTTTCTGAGCTCTGCATTACTCTATTTGTCCATCCCTGCCCCATACCGCATTGTCTTCATTATTAAGCCCACATTACTCTTCAACATTGGCTTAGCTTTTCCTGACTCTTGACGCTGTCAAGTGATTTTTTAGTTTGTCAAATTCCCTGAAGAACTCCGTTAGGGTTTTTATTGGAACTACATTTAATGTAGATTAATTTTGGCAGAATTGACATCTTTACAATATTGAGTCATCCCATCCATAAACATTATTTCTCTTCAACCAAGCCTTTTTGGTTGGTTGGGAATAAAAACTTATTCCTTTTGATGTTATTTTGACTAGGATATTTGTTCTGTTTTGAAATTGACTATTACTGTCCTCTGGGAATGCTGTTGATTCTTCTGTGTTGATAGTGTATCCTACTAACTTTCTAAGCTTTTCCATTAGTTCTAACAGTGGTTTATAGATCCTTTTGGGTTTTCTGTGTGGACACTAGTATCTGAAATTGAGGAAATCTTTTTGTCTTCCTTTATAGTTCTTCTACCCATTACGTTTTTTCGTATCTTATTGTTTGGTTAAGTCTTCTCATACTGTGTTGATTCAATGTTGGTACCCTTATCGTCTTTCTGACATTAGCAGGAATGCTTTAACTCTCTTAATAATAACTATGATGTTTGTTCTCGGATTTACATAAATGCTTTTTCCTATTCTGCTAGGATATTGTGAATGAATATTAAATTTCATTGAATGCTTAATCTGCCTTCAAGAAAATTAGCATATGATTTTTCTCTTTCTATTCATAATATGATAAATTATATTAACAGGCATTCTATTTGAATCATACATTCATTACTGAAATAAACCCTACCTGGTCATGATGTTTTATATATTTGTGCCCTGATAAGTTTGATTTGTTTGTATTTTTTTTAAGAAATTTTTCATGCATGTTCATAAATGACCATAATCTATAACTTTTTTCCTCGCACTATCTTTATTTAATTTTGGTGTGTGACTAGATTTAAATCGTTATTTCACAAAATCTTCCAACATAAAACATTTTGGAATGCAGTTGATACTTCATTTTTGTTTTCCTTTTTGTAGCCAAATTTCTCCTTCCTCTTGTAATCCCTGTGATAGCCTAGAAATTTAAGTCTCTGGTTTGGTGTCTGGAAGAAATCCCTAAATGGTCAGGAAACTAGGTCAGTCAAAAGAAACTACTTTCCCCTTTGAATGTGCCCCTAAAATCCCACAACTTTTATTTGTTTGTCTACTTCCAATTGAAGAAAATGCCAATTGTTTTTTTTTTTTTAAGATTTTATTTATTTGAGAGAGAGAAACAGCATGAAAGGGGAGGGGGTCAGAGGGAGAAGCAGGCTCCCCGCTGAGCCGGGAGCCCGATGTGGGACTCGATCCCAGGACTCCAGGATCATGACCTAAGCCGAAGGCAGTCACTTAACCAACTGAGCCACCCAGGTACCCAAAACATGCCAACTGTTTTATACACTCATCCTTCTCTTGGAATAAAGAAGAGTTACCTAAACTGTAATTTGACTCTTTCTTTAAGAATGAAGAGTGAGGAAAGAGAGACCATTCCTTATATTGAATTTCTATTTTAAAATTATTAGCAAATTAAAATCATCTAAGCTCTCTTCCTTCCTCAGAAGTTGAGAGTAAATCTCCCCTTTCCCTTTAATTCTTTCTCTTTATTCTGTATATGTCAAATCACTGCTTATAAAACACTCAGCTAAGTCTAGTCTAAGTCTAAAAAAAAAAAGGTTTTTGGGTCATCCTTTTTTTCTTCCTTGAAATGTAATTTAGAAAGTGAATCATGGGATATATAGAACATGAAGGCAAGGAAGGTGGGGGGAGTTCTCTTTTCTTTTTTTTTAAGATTTTATTTATTTATTTGACAGAGAGAGAATGAGAGATAGAGAGCACAAGAGGGAAGAGGGTCAGAGGGAGAAGCAGACTCTCTGCTGAGCAGGGAGCCCGATGTGGGACTCGATCCCGGGACTCCAGGATCATGACCTGAGCCGAAGGCAGCCGCTCAACCAACTGAGCCACTCAGGTGCCCGGGAAGTTTTCTTTTCTTTTAGAGCATTTTCCCACTACCAAAATCTCTTTAACTTCTGCACAGTGGTAGAAATGTTTTCACCTGCAGGCTTTTTTCAAGTGGACTTTCAAGGCCAGTGTTAATGTATCAGTGAGATTAAGGGAACATTTGGTGCTGTTAACCTCATTCCATTTCCTGTTCCCACATGCACGTGTGCCTGTGTGGACGCAACAGCTTGGAATGCCAGCTGACCTAGTTAGGTAGGTGGGGAAAGGAAGTGGTGCTCAGAGGCTATTGTAGACCAGAAGGGGAGAGGCCCCTTTCCTGCCTCTTATTTCCTGTGAGGCAGTAGAATCTTCAAGGTTAAAATACAGTTCCTGCCTTCAAGTTCACATCACTGGTCAGAGAAAATTTTACATGTAATATGTTCCGTAAAAGAGAACGGTGTTTCCTCTAATTGCACACCCGAACAAGAAATGTAAGTAAGAAATGTTACCTTCTTTTTCATCGCCCGACTCAAAAAGGAAGAAATATTTGGAACTCAGGGAAAAGGGAAAATACCCAAAACCCGAAGGTGGGATGACTCTAATTTTAGCTGTGAGTACAGAACACAATCTATGAATCACTCCCTCCTGCCAATGTACAGGTAGAGTTGTTCATTAGATACACTGATGCAATGAGAAACCTGGTCTCCACCCTTAGGCTGTAACTCCAGAACGATGGTCCTGTTCTTTCTGGAGTATCTTCGGTGGCTGATATACCACATTCCGTGGCCACATTTGTGCTCCCCTAGTACAGGGCATATTATTGTTTAGTTAGTCTTTTTCCTGTATCTCCCATGCTCCTATTTTCACCAAACTCCAGCCACAAGGGCTTCCTTTCTGTAACCTCACGCAAACGAGTCCAGAATGAGCTTGGTGTGCTCAACTGATTTCTTAAAGGACTTTCTCCTTCAGCCCTCCCCATACTCCAATATCGCCTCCTTCAGGAGCCCTCCATGACTGCTCCAGTGCCCTTCCACGCCCACCCAGCTTCAGTTGCTCTCCCCACATTGCCCTTTTTGCTTTGTATCACATAGCAGAGTGTCATATTGTGTTGTTTTGTTTCTTTTTTCAGTAAAACCAATACTTGATTATTTTTCACATAAATGTTTCTCATTAAGTGATAATGTGTTATGACATGTGAGTTTCTATTGTAATTTCATTTAGGTTTTTCTGTTTTTAGCAAAATGGTGCTTTCAAACTTTATTTTATTACATAAGAAAGCTTAACGTGAAAGCTACCCTCTTTACTGTACAGCAGATCTCTCAGATTTGTTCATCTTGTTTAACTGGAACTTTTTGCCCATTGAATAGCAACTCCTCCATTTCTCCCCATCCGCCATCAAACCCCTGGTAACTACCATTCTACTCTCTGATTCAATGAATTTGACTACTTTAGATTCCTCAAGTAAGTGGAATCATACCGTATGTGTCTTTTGTGACTAGCTTGTTTCACTTAGCATGATGTCTTCAAGGTTTACCCATGTTATCTCAGATTACAGAATTTCCTCCCTTTTCAAAGGCTAAATAATATTTCATTGTATGTATATACCACATTTTCTTTATCCATCCATGGATTAAGTTGTTTCCACATACTGGCTATTGCAACTAGTGTTGCCGTGACCATGAGTGTGTTTATATCTCTTCAAGATCCTGATTTCAGTTCTTTTGGATAAATACCCAGAAATTGGAATGCTGGCTTATATGGTAGTTCTATTTTTAATTTTTTGAAGAACTGCTTTCCATAGAGGCTGCAGCATTTTGTACTCCCACCAACAGTGTACAAGGGTTCCAATTCTTCACATCTCTGCCCACACGTATCTTTTGTTTGATACTATGTTCTTTATGTATTCAATTATTAACATTTACCACCCCTGATCGGAGCATAAGCGCCATAGGACAGGCCTGTGTTCTTTATCCCGTACCTTCATACCTATAACAATGCCTGACACGGAGGCTTTCAATAATTACTATTGAAAAGGAGAGCAAACAAGATGGTGGGCCGAATACGTTAGGACAGTGGCCCTATAACAAGAGCACAAAAGAAATCCCATTACTTCCTCCTCATTGTTGCCATCCTTCGTGTTTGTCCTATTTTGGAAAATGATTGTAAAGGAAAGCTAGCCAGGTGATTCAAGCTAGGGCTCCCAGGTAGACAAGGTCTCCCACCGAAAACACCATAATGCAGAGTCCAGCCCTCGGCTTTCTTGAGTCGGTCAGGAAATAAATCTTTCAATAGATGTGTTTATAATAGAGTGCATGACTGGGATTCAACAGCCCTGATACTAACCCCAGCTGTGGCCATTAATTATTAGCTGCGTGAACTAAGGTAAGCTACTTCCCTTGTATGAGCCATGATTTCCTCATCTTAAAATTAGGGGTTGGACTGGAAAGTGTGTGAGCCCCTCCCACCCTGTGGTTTGAGCAATGAATGCCAGTCATTCATTTACAGGTGAGCTATACCTGGAGCCTGGGTGCGTCCCCCGAGACACTTCCTCCTACCAGGTAGTCCACTCTGGAGATGAAGGTAGAGCTCAAAGGGAGATTGATTAGCATAACATATAGAACACAGGGAGTTGAGTATTGTCAAGGAATATTTCTGTTAAGCTAGATGGATTCTGCTCAAAATTCTTCTCTGATCAGGAAGAGGATTTGTATTGAAAGACCTGGACACAAAACCTAGATCTTGAGCACTCCATCCTCCAGTAATGGAAATCACTGGCCCAGAAATATTGCTGCTTTGACTATTACTTTTCTTCAACCATTTCTCTTCATCCAGTGCTTAGGTCCCAATGATTAGATTTCAACTCTCTTTAATTTATTCATACCCATCTATCTGTAAGAGATATTGGTATAAATATCAGGATTGTATTTTCCGAAGTAAAAATAATCTTACAAAGGGAATGTTTTTATAGGAATATCAGGAATGGGGGCACCTGGGTGGCTCAGTCAGTTAGTCGTCTGCCTTTGGCTCAGGTCATGATCCCAGGGTCCTGGGGTCGAGCCCCACGTCGGGCTCCCTGCTCGGCGGAGAGCCCGCTTCTCCCTCTCCCTCCGCCTGCCACTCCCCCTGCTTGTGCTCTCTCTCTCTGTGTCAAATACATAAATAAAATCTTAAAAAAAAAAAAAAGGAATATTAGGAATGAATGTTTGTAATTGGGACTATCCTGAAATCATGCTTTGGTAACATTGGTAAAAGATCCTTTCAATGTGCAAGGTAGACCAATGGATTTTAAAGTAACAAGGTATAGTGCATTGGTATGGTTTCAGACTCCAACAGATCTCTAAGAAATTATCATACATTCAGTTTCAGTGTAATATCAAAGAGTATCCACACTTTTCTCAATAGGTATTCAAAGACTCCTCTCTTTTCCAGTGATATATCTATGTGAGGCTAGATTGTTTTCTGTGTATTTCATCAAAATAACAGGGGTGCCTGCCTGGCTCAGTCGGTTAAGCATCTGCCTTTAGCTCAGGTCATGATCTCAGGGTCCTGGGATCGAGTTCCACGTTGGGCTCCCTGCTTAGCGGGGAGTCTGCTTGTCCTTCTGCACCTCCTCCTCCACTCATACTCTCTTTCTCTCTCTCTCAAATAAATAAATAAAATCTTAAAAAAAAATAACAGATTGTGACAGATTGAATGTAGAAGCAGATAAGAGAATCCATCGGTGTTCCATTAAGGTCAACATTAGAGATTTGCAAAAATGTAAAACCAAGCTACTCCTCTCACTAACTTTGGTTTTATAAAATCTGTTTTTCACAAAAGTTATTTATATTAACATGTATTGGACTTATTAAATGAATTGACCGATTTCAAAAATATTTAATTTTAATTTCTAATAAATATCAGTAGATACAATTCACATAAAGAATTTTTTAGAGTGTATACAGGTCATAATAGTACAAAGTTGGAGAACAGCTGCCTTGAGTGAAGAGGGCCCGTGGAAAGCTCCACTTCTCACGTAGTTTACAGTCGGCATTGTCATCTCTCACCTTCAAATAGGAAAGGACAATTGAAGATCCCAGATATTTGGGGAGAGCCTCTAACATGAATGACAGAAGCCAAAAGGATCGAACAGAGTAAAGAGAGCTCAGCAGAAAGCAAAAAGGCAGGAAAGAAAAGCCGCAAATAATTAATAATAATAATAATAGTAATACCATCATCTTTAGAGAGAAATTTTGCACTCATAAGAACAGAAATATAAGAACCATCTAAAGAGCATATTTAAAAAAAACACTCTGGAATTAAAAATCAGGTAGTAGAAAGGAAAACATTTAATAGAGGGGACAGAAAATAAAATTGAAGTCTCCCAGAAAACGAATAATAAACAAGAAGATAGAAAATAGGAGAGGAAGAATAAGAAAGATTAGAGTTTCACACCAGGAAATCTAAACTGTGAATAATAGGAGCTGCAAAGAGAGAAGAGAAAATGGGGGAAGGAAATATCAAAGACCTAATTTAGGCGTAGAGGTTCCTTAGCTTTTTGGTCCCAGGATCTGTACATAACTTCAAAATTACTAAGGACCCAAAAAGTTTTTTTTTAATTTATGGTGTATGATGTTTTGGTTACCATGATAGAAATTAAAACTGAAAAATTGTTAAAACTTCAATTTATTCAATAATAACCCACACATTTTTAGAAAAATAATTTTACTGCTTTTCCCCCTAACATTTGTGTATATTTTGGAATTGGTTTACATTTTTGCAAATTTCCTTATTGTCTGACTTACTAGAAAATCACTGGATTCTTAAGTGAGCTTCTACTTTCCATCTGTTTCCTCATCCCAAGTCATGTCACCTCTGAAAAAGTCCACTGTATGCTCATGAAAGAATGAAAGTAAAAAAGCCAATATTGCCTAAGAATTTTTATGAAAATAGTGACACTACGGACTCCTGAAGGGGTCTCAGGAATCCAGGAGTCACTTGGAGAAGTAATGCTCAAGAACATTTCCCAAATAGTCAAGTTGGCTCAGTGCATGAAAAGACTCACCCCTTGTTGGGGTACCTGGGTGGCTCAGATGGTTAAGCGTCTGCCTTTGGCTCAGGTCGTGATCCCGGGGTCCTGGGATTGAGCCCCACATCGGGCTCCCTGCTCACCCCAGGGAGCCTGCTTCTCCTTCTCCCTCTGCCTGCCGCTCCCCCTGCTGTGCTCTCTCTCTAATAAAAAATTAAAAATCTTAAAAAAAAAAAAGACCCCAAAGTCAGCCATCACAGAATTTCAGAATTATGTTAACAAAGGGACAATTCTAAGAGCTTCCAGAATAGAAAATCAGGTCACATGAATCCTGGATCATGGATCAGAATGTTACTGGACTTCTCAGCAGCATTAGAATTCATAAGGCAACAGATAGTTTCCCGAATACTCAGAGAAAATTATTTCCAACCAAGAATTCTATATCCAGTAACATGATCAGCCAAGTGGGAAGGGAGAACATTCTAAAACAGGAAGAGTCTCAGAAAATGTATTGCCTATTACCTTGACTCAGACAGCTACTGGCTGTTGTAATCGCCCAAAGAAGGATACATCTGAAATGGTAGCTAAGAAACAGGGCATCTAACACAGGAGCCGGTGAAGTGCATCATCAGGATGGTGCTGGGAGAACCCAGGAGGTGTGGAGAGCAGGTTAACCTGTTCAGATGAGGGCATAAGGACTGACGGCTCCAGCAGGGAGATGACCAAGAAAGAATACAACCAATAGGTGATCTGATGTTTGAACACAGGGAGGCGAGAGTTACCCTTCCAGCGCAAAGTTTGAGGATAAATTAGTGGTGTGTACTTGGAAAACTAAGAAAAAAAAAGGGGGGGGGGAAGGGGTGGATGATTTTAACTCTAGGGAAAACATGGTTGTACAAGAAAGGAAATGTAATTATGGTATACTCCCAGCCTCAGCTGAGGATAATATTTATACAGTCTTCAAAATGTAAGCTCTGACTTTTAACTAATCAAATTTCATAATAGAAATCATTGAGATCAGATGAGGGGAAGTTTGGGAAATTAAGAAGTAAATAATATCTCAAATTAAAAAATGCTGAAAATGCTGCATCGGCATGTTTAGAGCCGTGGATAGAAACAGCAAGACGTTGAGAATGCTTCTCGAGAGTGGCAGTAGAGAACAGGAAACAGAAAGTAAGAAACTGCTTGTTTTTATTATTTAGCTTTACTATTTAACTTATTTTCATCTTTTTAAAGTAGTCTCCACGCCCAGTGTGGGGCCTGAACTCACGACCCTGAGATCAGGAATCCTATGCTCTACCGACCGAGCCAGCCAGGCGCCCCTATTTAACTTTTTATTAAATATGTAATATACCTCTTATTAAAATAAACACTGAACATAATAAAATATGTATTAATACAACTTATAGAAAGTGCAATTTGGAAATGTGTTACCATTTAACTCTGTGATGCCCTTTGAGGCAGGAATTTAATTTTATCTAATAGTAAGTTTGTTACATTAATTATACTGTATCCACACAAAGAAATAGTATGCAGTTCCTTAAAATAATGCTACTGCCATTAAAAAATAAGATAGATTTTCATCCGAGGAAAGATATTGTCTCCCAGCATATTTTTCCTTTAGAGCACTATCTCCAGTTATAATTTTTTTTTTTTTTTTTTTAAGTAAGCTCTATGCCCAACCTGAGGCTTGACCTCCTGACTCCGAGATCAAGAGCCCCATGCTCTACCAACTGAGCCAGGCAGGCGCTCCCACTCTGTTTATAATTTTAAATTTGTTAGTGTGATCTTTCATGGAATGTCTGACTCTTCCAATGGATTCTGAGCTCCAAGCACTCAGGGACCATATCTCCTTTAGCTCACTGATGTGTTTGCTCTTATGCCTTGCCTGGCATTTGGTACCTAGACAGCTATTTGATGAATGAGTAAGTAAGTGTGTGTGAACATGCATACAGACAATGCCAACCGTCTAGAAGACTTAAATGTCAGGCAGGGCTTGTTATCTCTAGGTGAGAGAGTTAAAGGTCGGACCTGTATTTAAATCCCTGGGGTACCATGACCTTGGGCAAGTCCCTAATCTAAGCCTTGGACCTAATGACAATAGGTCCTCAGTTATCCAGTTAAGTATGATTCCTTGTAGCAGTTGCCACCTCTGGGCCTGCCTGCTCTCCTACCTCGAGAGTGTACTTTGGCTTTGACCGCTATTAAATCCTTACCTAAAAAAAAAAAAAAAAATTCCTTGTAAATGCCATATAAATGTGTAGACCTATGAGTTACATAAAATGGTCTCAATCATCAGACTATAATCTAATACTTTCTGCCTATTATTTTTTTATTAGTGACCTTCTGCAAGATTTGGAAAACTGTGAAAATGATCCTGTGGCCATAGCAGAATGTTTTGTGTCCAAGGTAAGCAGGGTTCATTTCTCTGGGCCAACCAAGACGGACGCAGATTGCAAATTGTTTTCATTTTAAAGTTAAAATGACTGGTTTGTTCCATACTGAATGAAGTTAGCCGCTAATCTCTCTCACTCTGTTTTTCTTTCTTTCCACTAGCAAGGAAAAAAAAAGTGTTACTGTCCCCAGTAAGTTAGGAAATGCTAACTTAGTAGTTGTCTTAGAACTTGTATCATTACTGAATGATGCTTATGCATCTTTCCTAAGAAAGAAATTTGAGCTTGGTGGGGAGGAAAATCCAGAATAGAATAATGTTTGAAAAATAAATACGCACAGAATACCTCAAGACCAGCTACAGAAATCTGCTAGAATCTAGGTATTTTATCTATAATATACGTGGCACTAGCCTAGGCTATGTAATTATCATTGCGGGGAGGGGACTAAGGAGAGGCAGAATTAATCTCTTATATCTTAAAAATACATTCGCATTTTCCTACATTTTTTCTTAAGCTGTATTGATGGTTTAGAAAAATAGAAGAAAAGGATCTGACCTTTAAAAGTTTATGAAACGGTCAGCTCCCACCCCGCACCAGGATTCTGAAACATACAAGACAATCCTTTACAGAGTTTTCCCACGTGCTACCTACTCTATATAGAATCTTATCTTAAGTTTCTCTTAAAAATGCAACAACTTTTGTTTGGAAAAGGTCTCGTGGAAATTATTTTGCAGCAAAACGTCATGTGATTTCCGCAGTTGTGGTCTCAAGGGTACAGAAGTGTAAGCAAGTTTCGTGATGGTGCTCGGGGATCAACCAGGCATTAGCACCTCATTTAGAGCTGCGGAGTGCGCTGTGAACTTCGAGATGAGATCCGGACCTGGCTCAGGATTTGTTTCAGGGTTGTTTCTTACAGCCACAGACCATCCAGTGGTTTCAAATCCAGACATAACACTCCAGGTTTTATTGAAGCATGATTCCTTAAAGGCAGTTGATGGGCTTGCATATAAAACCCTCCTGACTGTGGGCGGGTGCGTGGATGCCCACGTGTTAACATGTGAAGTTTACACACGTGCTTACACACACAATTCTTGTCATACGTTGCCGTCATAATTAATTCTTATAAAGGGCAGGAATTTGAAAAAGAGAGGGAAGAGGGAGGACAGGGAAAAAGATGTGCCGCGTGTATCAAAGAAGATATATTAAAACAGCCACGGCGCGTAAACAACATGGGAGCGATCGGAAACGCTCGGGCTTTTACCGGTAACTGTAATCACAAGTTGATTAAAGACGGTCCAGCATATGCTTAGCTCCGGCTTAATTATTCACATAAAAGTTTGTTTATGTGCCACGTTGCCAACTCCCAGATCTCATTTTTTCATTGTAATATTGCCAAGTTTAATTAGAAGCCTGACTTCAGCACTCCACACTTTCACATGGAGGCAGGGTGCTGTGAGAGAGTGTTTGGTCCTGGCACGGGGTGCTTCTCACTCAGCACCCTGAAATTTAGACGATGTTACGTTTTCTGAAACACAACCAGCTGCTCGACTCTGGGGAGGAATGGAAAATTGCTTTAATTGAGAGGCCATTAATGAAAGAGGGAAGGCTGGTGGTTGACTTCTGCTTTAATCTGAATCACTGGGGCTTACACAGAGATTCATCTTTGACCTTGATTTTGTGGCATGTGGAGGTTACCGAAATCCTTCCTGACAAAAGGAGAATACATTACTTCTTACCTGCTGCTTATCGAAGCACAAGGGGCTGCAGGGGCCATTCTCTGGAGGGACAGAAATACAAGTTCCCCAGTGGGCGGGCCAAGCTGTCTCCCAGCTGATTCAGCTCCCATTTGTCTGCTCCTAGGGCTCTAGAAACACCTGGAACAGGTTTCCTTGCTTTCCTGCTTGCTTCACCTCCATCCTCATTTCTGTCTCTTATCTTGGCTATCAGCTGGGCTGACCCTAGGCAGCATTTAGGAGGGAGACAGAGTTTATCTTCAGAGACCCAACTTCCCCTGAACCTCCTCTCCCCTCCCGTTGGTGCCCTTCTCCCTTCAGTGCCTAGACATGCTCACCCACGTATGCGCTGCACACACACCCTGCCCACTTATTGAGATTATCCTCAAGAAAGTGCTGACATTGAACATTCATATCATTGGAATGAATTCAAGTCCATGTTACCTCACCCAGATGCTACTTACATATTAAGCCTTTTCTCATGTGTCTAGTGAAAACTTCTCAGGAATCAAAGTGTGTGTGTGTGAGAGAGAGAGAGAGAGAGATAGACCCCATGACAGAAGAAACCCTAAAATCATACAGATTTCTTTACTATTCAACCAATAAACAGCCAAATGCCCCCATGTGCCCAATTGGCCAGCCCTAACTGTCTCTTTTATTTTGGTTCTTTCATAATTAAACATCTCATTTTTGCATCTCTAATTACAATTTGATAGAGTTGAATCAGAAAGAAATATCTATTTTTATCTAATTTCTTTATCATTGTCTTCTTTTTCCCTAATTACTTCTAAAAAGTATTTGGGGTAGCACATATATTGAATAACAGGCATTTAAGGATTAACTAGGAGCTATTGATTTTTGTATAAACCATTGTTTGGATTGTCCACAGAACTTATAAATCTAAGATCAAACATACATTCAATTCTACATTAAGAACATAGAGCTGATTTAAATCAAAACCTAATTTAATATTGGAATAGAGCCATGAGGTGACAAAATACACAGCAATTCCATTGTGCAGAAGTCTTGAGGCTTTATTGGGGATAGGTGTATGTAGGTGAAGCATATGATGTAATTTAGATATATTTTCACTGAAGCCTTTTTTTTCAAGATTTTAGTTCTTTATTTAGAGAGAGAGTGCGCAAGAGTGCAAGTGGTGTGGGGGGTGGGGAGGATTCCTAAGCAGGCTCCACACCCAGAGGGGAGTCCGACATGGGGCTCGATCCCAGGATCCTGAGATCATGATCTGAGCCGAAATCAAGAGGTAGATGCTTAACTGACTGAGCCAGCCACCCAGGAGCCCCTGAAACCATTATTTTCAAGTTTGGCATTTCAGATGATCCTAAAAGTCCCTAAACTTAAGGAAAGTCAACCTGATTATTATTCAATTGCATGTTGAGTGCTGCAGGAGGCAGGCAGGAGAAAAGCAAGAAACTCAGAGTGTGTGAGCAAATGCAGAGAAAGGCTCCATCTGACATTACTTTACTAGACTACCTTGGGCAAATCACTTTGCCGGTCTTGTCCATGGAGCCAGGGCTGGACGCTCCAGCGCCTTCAAAGCACACCGGTGAGTGTAGCACGTGTGTGGGCCCAGGTGGAGGCAAGAGCCACCACAGCACCCAGGTTCATGAGGGCAGAAGTGTCACATGAAACTGGGCTCCAGGCCCCGTGGATCTAATATGTTTTCAGGAGAAACCAGAAATTAAGATATTTTGATCTTGCAACTTTTGGAAACTGACAACTAATTTAAACTTTTAAAAAGTACTATGTTTGAAAATTTGGCAGCCTACGCAGTTGGTGAGGGCATGGGGAAACAGGCACTCTTGTAATTGTGGAAGAACAGAATGGCACAGGCCCTGTGGAGGAGAATTTGAGTATATCTAGCAAGATTACATTTGAATTCATCCTGTAATCCAGCAGTCCTCCTTCCAGAAATCTGCTCCAAAGAGACAGTGACAAAAACACAAGTGTAGAGATGCCTGAGTGGCTCAGTCGCTTAAGCGTCTGCCTTCAGCTCAACATGATCCCAGGGTCCTGGGATCGAGCCCTGCATCAGACTCCCTGCTCGGCCAGAGGCCTGCTTCTCCCTCTGCCTGCCACTCCCCCTGCTTGTACTCTCTCTCTCTCTCTCTCTGACAAATAAAATAAATAAAATCTTAAAAAAAAAAAAAAAAATCGGGGCACCTGGGTGGCTCAGTTGGTTAAGCGACTGCCTTCGGCTCGGGTCATGATCCTGGAGTCCCTGGATCGAGTCCCGCATCAGGCTCCCTGCTTGGCAGGGAGTCTGCTTCGCCCTCTGACCCTCACCCCTCTGGTGTGCTCTCTCTCTCTCTCAAATAAATAAACAAATCTTTAAAAGAAAAAAAAAAACTGTAAAATTAAAAATTGATCACTGATAAGGGAGGGATAGACCAAAATGGAAAGGAACAGAAGCTAGGCTTCTTTGAATATGCATTTTCTTATAGAGTTGACCCTGAAATGATGTAAATATTTTTTCTCATAATTATAAAACTAAAGTTAAAAAGGCAGTCTCCAAAAAACTGAAAGCAAAATGAAATGATGAGCCTACTGATATAGCCACTTTGTGGCATAATCACACAAAAGAAATCCCAATTGATTTTAAAATAGACAATGGAGAAAATACAGCAAATACACTTTTAACTGTTGTCAGTAATGATACCAAATACGGTGGTGTTGATATTGTTATGCTGAAATCGAGTGTATTGTGGGATAAAACAAATGAGTATTTATGTTAGTGTCATTGAACTGGATTTGGTAGGAGACAGAAAACACAGGGTAATCATGAGGCTAATTAAAAACACTGTAATCCTGAATCAGAATTGCACGTTTGAACCAAGAATGTATTTTATGTTTAAAAAACACCATATTCCTAAGTCTGTCCACTGAAAGGGCCTAGAAATAACGATTAACCCAGTGGCAAGACCATCTCTGATACCCAGACTGTGGTCTCCAAATACAAGTTGCACCCAAAGGGAATCAGGGCCCCGTGAAGAAGGAGTGTGGGCCAGGAAATGTATAAGGTGGTCTGGAACATCTTGTCATTCCAGAAAACAAGGAAGCTCCCGGAATCTGTAGGTCAAGGTCACGGATACTAGAGAAGAGGCTCCTGCTGATCAAAGCTGGGATCATTTCAGCATCAGTAAAGATAATTAATTAGAAACAACTGAAACCCATTAAATATGTTTATATTCATGAATTCACAGTGATTAAAAAACCCAGAATGGTGGCTTTTGTGGGATGCTAGAAAACCAATGCATTATCTTGAAAGCAGAGGGAAAGAATCAAAGCATTCATCCTGTCTTTCCCATACCAACTACAAACTGCAGGGTAACAGTTAATAGAAGGAAGTTCCTTTTTTTGGAAAGATTCTGGCTAATAAATGAGGAAGGAATAGCAGAGTCAGAGATATCACCTTCCGGCAGCTCCTAATGCATTAATGGATCAGGCAATAATGACCAGTGGTGGTTAACATCACAGAAAGAGAGACAACCAGACGTTCTGTGCCTCCTGATGGAAGCACGATACAATTATGATGCATTCCTGCCAAACTGTGGAACTTAAATCTATCCGATCTCCCCTGAACCACACCAGTGCAGGGGGCAGGGGAACATATTAACGGAAACCGTAGGGATATAACCGGCAAAACAGACCATGAGAAACTCTGTAGGACAAACCATCTGGTTTCTTCAACTAAATTGCAAGGGGAAAAAGGATAAAGGGAGGAATTTATCGATTAGAAGAGTCTTAAGAGATACCAGCTGGTTGCTTTGTGGAGTTATTTGGACTCCAAATCAAATAGGCCAACGATTTAAAAAAAGAAGATAGAAATTTGAATAGTGACTGTTGAATATTCACATTATGGAATTATTTAAATATGATAATGGCATTGTGGTGATGCTTCTTTATAAAAGTCCTTATACTGGAGATATATACTAAAATATTTACAAGTGTGGTGATCTGATATCTAGAATTTGCTTCAGAGGGATGGGGAAACAGCGTAGTAGGTGGATATAGATCATGAGTTACTACTGAGGTCAGGTGATGGATACTTGGTGATTCATTATACCATCCTCTCTACTTTTATATATATATATGCTGGAGACTTTGTATAATATCACATTTTAAATCTAATCCTAGTCAAGTGAACAGAAAGGATTCTAAGTAGACATTCCTTTTAAATAAGAAAAAAATTAAAGCATTAACATTACAAAACAAAAGTCACTGTCTTGGAGTCACATGTGAATCTAGCATGAAGTAGCTTACGAAGTAAAAAGAGCAGAATATGAAATACCACCAAAATAACGTAATGTCTCTTTTTCATAATGTAATTCCATGTTAGAGTTTGCAAAAACAATGACTCCTGCTCTCAGATAATTTTCAGTTTAGTAGAAAAGAGGGGGATTCCGTGGTTCAATGAGCAATCTGTGCCAGATGAACACCATATGACCCCTACCTTGCAGGAACTCACAGCCTAGAGCGGGAGACAGAGAGGCAGAGAAAACGTCGCTGTCGTTTGGTAAATGCTACTAGAGATTTGGGTGTTGTGGAAGCCCAGGGTAGGAGCAGTGGGCTCTGCCCAAGCTCCAGGGAGGCTCCTTGGAGGAAATAAAGCCTAAGTTCAATGTCAAAGGAAGCATAGTGGCTATCCAATACAAGAGGTAGGAAAGACAGTGGGCAGAGATAATTGTATACGTGAGGGCCTGAAGGTATATGGCAGCTTTCTTGTGCCCTGCACATACTTCAACCATGTTCTTACCACCCTAATTAAATTATCTACTTCTATTTCTCTTTCACGTTGCAAATCTACTGGAGGACTATAAGTACCTGGGGCAGAAACCTTACTTTCCTCCTCTTCCTTTTCACCTTCAGATTCACCTAACATAGCAGGTGCTCAGTAAGTGTTTACTGACCTCAGATGAGTTCAAGTCGAGGTGGATTCTAGTATGAAACAAGGTAGATAAAAAGGCATAGGTCATTGCCATGGGGGCTCAGGCAGGCCTGCGTGATGACAGAGCCAAATTTATGGGTATGAACGGTATTTCTTTTTATTGTTTTTAAATGCCTACTGATGCCTGTGCTTTTTTTGCCTCTGAACATCTCTTTTGTTTCCTTGCAGAGTGAAGATTTCCACATTTACACGCAGTACTGCACTAACTATCCAAGGTACACGTTGTCGATACGCAGCTGTGCATCTCTGTGTTTGCATCCTGGTTCAGGCTGAGGGGTCCCGTGCATGCTGGTGGTAGGCGTTCTGTGCCTGGCACTGCACTGAATGCCACGGAGAGACCAACACAGTGTGCTGAGAATGGATTACGGGGTAGCCAGATAGGGATCCACTCAGCTTAGGGACTCCCGGGGGAACCAGTGGGAGGGACATTGTGAAAGACCATGAAAGAGACCAAAAAGATCGTGAGGTGTCTAATTCTTGCCCATTACCGCTCTTGTATGTGTGGCACGTTTTGAAGAATTTGGGGTGCCCATAGAATGAGTTTATATAATCTAGCTGGGGATAAAATATCTTATATTTTTACTATATAAGCTCTGAGAACTATGTAAAAAGGACTCCTCGTCTCACCTGGATCTTGGCGTCAGTTTTGCTGACCCAGGGAGCCACACAGCGGGACGGGGCGGGAGGGGGGGGTGGGGTCCAGGGAGGGCGGGGTTCAGGGAATGCCATATGGACAATATCATGACCATTTCAGTAAGGGAGCCAGGCCCAAGGTCACTGTTGTCATTTCTTTTTTTCAGCAAAAGACTTTTATTGAGCATTTCTTGAGTCCTGATCACTGTTAAATGCTATAAATGCAAAATGTTGTTGAATTTAACTTGCACAATAATCCAGAGATGTCAAGGGATTCCAGAAAAGCGAAGCATCCATCACAGTGCAGGGCACGGGATGATAGGTTCTCAACAGTTGCTTCCTCATCATCGCCCCTGCCCCAACCCAGTGTATGCACGAAGGAACCGAGACTCCGATAGTTTGCTGATTTTACGAGGACCACATAGCTAATGGGTGGCCCAGCTAGGATTTGAATCAAGGTTTCTCCAACCTCCGACCTACAAGGTTTCTACTACATCCTTGTAAAATTTCTCAGCAGAACTTGAGTTGCTATCTCAGGGGACAAGCTGGGAAGATAAGAGCGACAGGCTCTGTTGTCTGTCTTGGTGGAAACCTGTCCCTAAGGCTAAGGTGGGTAGCAGGATCCACCTAGAAGCCAGTAGGCTGCCCTCCCTGCCCCCACAGCTACCACAGCAAGGAAGAAATAGGACCCCTGCTCTGAAGTGGCCTCAGAAAGCCAATTTGGATTCAGAGGCATGAAGCCAGAGGCCGAGACTTACGTACAAATACTTTCCACTGGAAGACTGTAGTCTCCCTCTCTAAACATCGGTCAGGATATTGTGCTGTGGGGATTTATTTGGTTAGCGGCCGACCGCGCTTTTCCCAGGTTTCCCTAAAAACCAAACCAAACCCACCAAAACCCACATGCCAGTTAATACGCTACCACCATATCCTTATCATAGACACACCTATAGTTTACACAGTTTCACTTAATGCTCTCTCCTGTAGTATTTGTTTCCACCTCTATGCTGAAGGTAGCAGAAAATTGTAGGATGCACCAACTAAATCCCATGAACCGGAAGCTAAAATCCAGCATGGCACCACACCCCAATCCAGAGAAATCACAGAATCGGCCTTCAACTTCTCCACTCGGCATCAAAGGGGAAAAAAAAAATTCAAACTCCAAAGATTTAACACGTTTCTTGACCCCATTATCAGCATGGGAGACCCTGGAGGGGCTTGTCTGGGGGATTATGTCTGTATAAGTTTCATTATACACATGTCATTTGAAGAAATGACTTCTGAATTTGCAATTTGGGAAGTTTATATTAAGAAGATTTTTCGGACTTAGTAATAAGAGAGTACAAAATAAAAGGCAGCTTTTTCTCTCTGAGGCTGCTTCAGGGTCAAAAGACAGGCAAAATCACTCATGCAAGAACACCATGGAACCTGGTCCCAAGCCCACTGTGTGTTGGCAGGAAATAGGAACTAATATCCTTGTCTTCTAGCAACTTTTAGGGGTTTTTTTGAGCATCAAACTCAACTAAATGCAATCGTGGAATAGGGTGTTAGGGAAGATCAAATCAGTAAATACAAATTAATGTAGTACGGACTCAGTCGTGTGTACTGGAAGCTAAAGATGCATGAGAGAAAGGAGTAGTAAGTCCCAGGGAGGAGAGTTAAGAACAGTTTCTGTGAAGAAGTGTGTTTTTCTATTTGGGTTTTTTTTGTATTTTCATGTTTTCTTTTTTATCGTATATCTTCAACTTCGAAGAAGGAAAGAAACAGGTTAGCAGAGAGATGCTCACAAGGCATGCTCAGTGAAGCAGGCGTGTCCGGTTCTTGCCCAATTGTGTGGTTTTCATATTCATAGAAGAATATTTCCTCTTGGCTCCTTGTCTCCAATCCAGTTTGCTTTCTGAAGCCCTGGTCTCCTTTTCCCTATCTTAACAAGCCAAGAGTGCCAGGTGTTTCAGCCCATCTGACAACATTTCTTCTCCCTTCGGATCCAGGCTAGAGATATTAAATGTCGCCGGCACACCTTGACAGATGTCCACCTTCTTCATACCAGTCACGCCCCAGCAGTTTCGCTGGGAAGAGACACAAGCCCTCCCTCCTTTCCCGAAGGAGGGGCCCAGGCCCTGTCAGGTCATTGTCCTCAGATGTCTCCCTGGGCCCTGAACCGGGAGTTCAGTGTGCTCCCAATTTGTTGCAGGTGTCCTGTCCGTGGGCACGAGCTGAAGCCTTCAGATGGCCAAAGGGCAACTGGGCAGCCGATTCTGGCCCTGGAAGAACCTTTAAAAAGACCCTCGGCTACATGATAAGGAGTAGTTTTGAAATCTCAACTTCTGGGGGGAATAAATCCGTTTGGACAGATAATTCTCAAAGCAGATGGGCACAAAAGTGATTCTAATAGGTTCATTAAGAGACCTCCACTTCACTTCCTTCCAAGGAGTCTAATTTGGCCCTAATTTTCTAAATTAATCCTGAAAACATATTACTGCCTTGGGGAGAGGGGCTGAAATCACTTCCACCTGCTTTCTTCTAAGTTATGAGACCATACGATTTTAATTTACGCGTGTGTGTGACTTCACAAGCCCACTGGCTTTCATGTATAAGATATGAATACTGGTTCAACTATTCCCCTGGGGTGTTAGGGGGCTATACTTACTACCTTTGGGGAAGCTGGGATGCAGAAGGAATTCTGACCCGCTTTCCAAGTCCACTGAGGCACACTCCCGACGAAGTGAAGTTCTCTAGCTGTTTCAGAAACTGTCTTTAGAGCGATCTGTTCAGAGATTCTCAAAGGGAATTTAACTTGTGGGCCACAGCCTCCAAAGATCTGCACGGGGTATCATGCAGTTTGTGCATTCTACAAAGGCAGCCGGCAGAAGGGGTGACAAATGTCCGGCACGGGGCTGGCTCTACTGAAGAAGGAGCTCCTTTTTTCCTAATATAGAGGTGCCCCGGCCTTGCATTCTGGCCTGTGGAGACTGAATACAGATGTGTGTTTCGTGCACCACACAGATACCCATATGGGATGCAACTGGGGGCTAACATCTGACTCAGATCCCCCTTTTGCCAAGCATGTGTCCTGGCCGGGGACTTCATCCCTAGAAGGGAGGAGCTTGCTGCTTAGAAACCATCTGTCCATGTGCAGCCAGCTTTTTCTTGTGCCTTTATCTAATGCATCCACCCAAAGAGACACCTTTTTCTAACTTGTCCAGAGGCATTTTAGTCTAGCTATAGCTCTGTTGCTGCCCCACCTGTTTTAGGACATTTAAAACTTACATACCCATCTCACTATTACAACTGAGATAAAAACGTGTCCTTCCTGCAGGTCAGTGGCTGTGTTAACAGAGTGCATGCGGAACAAGATGCTGGCCAAATTCTTCAGGGAACGTCAGGAAACTCTGAAACACTCTCTGCCTCTGGGGTCCTATCTCTTGAAACCAGTTCAGCGGATTCTCAAATATCATCTCCTTTTGCATGTAAGTTTCTGCCTGCCCTTGAATACTTTCCAGGGGATGGTGATTTTGTGCATTTATCCTCCATTAAGCTTCGGGGAAAAAATATCAGAACAGGCTGTGGACATATGGAAACGTTTTCCACACTCATACTTTACAACGGACTAATCTGCTTTGAGGAATTAGAGATATTTATATTCTGGGCCTACAGCCCCATTGACACCAGCCAAGTGAAAAGATTCATTTTAGCTCTGATTCTGATAGGGCTTAGGAATACCTCACTCTGGGCAGTGAATGGTTTCAGACAGAGAGCTATCACCGTAATGAAAAACAGATTTTTGTGTGTCTTATCTCCACAAGCCTAGATTCAGTAGGCAGTTGGGCAGGAGAGCTATCTGTCATAGACTGGCTTTTGTATGAGCAAAGAGAAGGTGCCGAAAAAGGAGAAGACCAATGAGTGGTGTGATGAATGATCTTTGAGTGGGGCTTAGCATCACTTCATTGTATTTGTTGCATTTCCCATTATTTGTATACAATGCAAGGAGGCTTTATAAACAAGGGTAGACATAGCTCTCACATTCTCATGTCTTCCCTCTAAGGAAGTTGATAAAATCGGGGAAAAGTTTTGTTGCAAGTCATTTCCATTGGGTCAGTACGATTGGATTGCCCTTGTAACACAAGGGAGACCTAGCGTGGTGGTTAGGGGCCAGGCTCTGGGTTCAAATCCTGTAAATTGTCCATGTTCACTGTAGCTCACGGGCAGTCCATAAAAGTGAACTATTGTTTTTGTTTAATTATTTTCATACTACATTAAAGTCTTGAAATTTGAATCCAGAGCTCTTATCTGTATCACCATACCTGCAATTTATATATATCTCTTTTTAAATGATTCCAGGTTCCCAACTTAGATAACCATTCCAGTTTTGCTCAGTTCACACACATGTACAATTTTAAGAACGCTTATGGTCCAACTTTGCTAGAAATTTCTCAACTTTGTTTGCCTGGGTGGCTCATGTTTGGAGAATCCTGTGTCCTGTGAAGCCACATCAGGAATATTACTTTAATTGTTAAACTAATATTCATGACCTCTTAGATTAGTGGGATTAATTTGCTAAACCAGTGTCCAAATAATGCTGAGATAATGCCTGTCCCAGGATAGATCTCTGCTGGACTCTGCTAATATGGCATTTAAGACTAGTATTTCTCAATAATCTCTAAATATAGCCTTCTAGATAGTTAGGGGGCCATTGATCAAAAGCAAAGTCTAAGATGGCAGTTACTTAAGCATGTGAAACATAGTCAAGATCCTTACAAAAAAGTAATTAATAGGGAAAAATAGCTCTTACCCTCTAAATTAGGAACTGGTGTCTTAGTTTAGGCTGCTATAAGAAAATACCATAGCCTGGGTGGCTTCAACAGCAAACATTTATTTCTCACAGTTCTAGCGGTTGGAAGGCCAAGATCAAGGTGCAAGTCTGGTCAGGTTCTGATGATGTCGCTGTCCAGGGTTGCATTCTTGTTTCATTCTATAGTGGAAAGAGACAAGAGAGCTCCCCGGGATCCCTTTTATAAGAGCACTAATCCCACCCATGAGGGCTCCACCCTCATGACCTAATCACCTCCCAAAGGCCCCACATCCTGAGACCAGCACAATGGGGGTTAGGATTTCAACATGTGGCTTCTCGGGGGGACACAAACATTCCATCCATAACAGCTGGTAATGAAGAACAGTGGTTAGATTAATCAAAAACTAACTTCTGGTTGCCTTTGAAGTATTTTTGCTTTTATGGGTGATTTAGAGTGTTCCTTCTGTGTCATTTACATCACTTCAAAGTTGTGTAGCCAACCATGAAGATCCGCACAAGAATACACTCTGTACTCCCGAGTCTGTTTGTTGTTGAACAGGATTGCCTCTCAGACCAAAAGAAGAAATTATTATTATTTTTTTTAATCTGCTGTTGATCTGGAGCTTACCTGGGAGCTGTTATTTTAGCGGTATAGTTTCATAGTACCTTTCTAACAGCTGAGTCTGAACGTGGAAAGAAAATGCAAATTCCTTCCCAGTTTCAAGCTTAGATGGAAAACTTGAGTATTTAGTAAAAGTAAACAGAGATTTATGAAGTAGGATTATAAAATAATGGAACTAACCTTCATAAGTTATACCGTAAGATTCAACCTCCATCCTTTGGCTCAATGACATCATCAATGTCCCAGAAATGATCTCATTGACTATAATATCTTCTTACTGTTTTACATAATTTATGTAGGTTACTGTTATTGTTTTAAGAAGATAGAGCTTCAACTTAATAAGCATTTATTGACCACCCAGCTCTCTGGTGTTACTATTGAGTAGATAAAGAATTAAATAAGTGATACAACAGTCCCTCTCCATAAGAGGCTCTTGAGGGGTCTAGGGACTTGTGTCTTATGTGCTGGAAAGAATTAGAGCAGAGATCATGTCCCTTTCGTGGCCCTAGGATTGTGGAACTCCAGTGCTAAGCTGAGTGCTGATCCCCAGAGAATACTTGAACCATGAGATCATCCTCGACACTCTGAAGACTTGTCTTTTGTGAACTCTCTTTGGGGCTTTAAAGCTTTGACTTGGGTGCCTGGGTGGCTCAGATGGTTAAGCGTCTGCCTTCGGCTCAGGTCATGATCCCGGGGTCCTGGGATCGGGTCCCGCATCGGGCTCCCTGCTCCTTGGGAGCCTGCTTCTCCCTCTGCCTCTCTCTCTCTCTCTCTGTCTCTGTCTGTCATGAATAAATAAATAAAATCTTTAAAAAAAAAAAAAAAAAACCTTGACTACATGAAAAGGCACTTGCTATAGACGTACTTTTAAAGATAATGTCCAATGGTTTAGTCTGTTACGCAGTCCTGTGTGACACCTTTATTTCCTCTGGGAGAAAAAGGAAAGTACGTCTTCTCTCCTGTAGGGGTGAGAACTCTACTACATTGGCCACCAGGAAACTTGCTAGTCCCCAACTGTAATAGCAACTCCTGTATCTGTTAAAACTGGAGCATCTCTACGAGACTTACTGGACTGTACAGTGTTTTCTTTTATCCTCCTCGTCATGAAATTCTAACCCACTTCTATTTTTCTTCCCCCGCCCCCCATTTTCATTCCTGTCTTACCATTTTCTTGCAGGTATCTCTGGTAAGTCATCTCAGACTCTTAAGGCATGATGGTGGTGTGTAAATAAATAGGCAAAAGTAGGGCACCTGGGTGGCTCAGTAGCCTTCGGCTCAGGTCATGATCCTGGAGTCCCGGGATCGAGTCCCGCATCGGGCTCCCTGCTCAGCGGGGAGTCTGCTTCTCCCTCTGACCGTCTTCCCTCTCATGCTCTCTATCTCTCATTCTCTCTCTCTCAAATAAATAAATAAAATCTTTAAAAATAAATAAATAGGCAAAAGTAAAATACAAGGAACTCATCATAGAGATGCCCTGTGTGAAAAAAAAAGTGAAAATAGCTAGTTCTCTCTTTTTTTTTTTTTAAAGGAAATAGAAAATCACCTTGACAAGGACACAGAGGGCTATGATGTGGTGCTCGATGCTATTGACACGATGCAGAGAGTGGCTTGGCACATCAACGACATGAAGAGGAAGCATGAGCACGCAGTCCGGCTGCAGGTAAGCCCTTGAGCTGCTGGTACCTGGCGGAGCTGCGGAGGCACTGACCTATGACCGTGTTCTTTGGGGGTTTTTTTAAGATTTTATTTCTTTGAGAGAGCATGAGCAGAGGGAGGGGCAGAGGCAGAGGGAGAAGCAGGCCCCCCACTGAGCAGGGAGCCAGATGCAGGACTCGATCCCAGGACCCTGGGGTCATGACCTGAGCCAAAGGCAGACGCTTCACCGACTGAGCCACCCAGGCACCCCTACCATTTTCCAAATCAGACACTAAGGCTGCTCAAGTGTTGCATTTCATCCATGATCTTCATTGTAGGTCTCCTTGAAGAAAGATCAGGACATGGCTAATACTGATCACTGTTTAAGGTGATATTTTAAGAGAAGTTACATTATAACTTTTAAACTAAGAGTTTGCTCATAGCCCCTTCAATTACCCAAGTTATAAATTGGAGTCTCCCACGCCCTTATCTTAGGTTAATTACAAATAAATTCTTGTTGGAAGCAACTTTCTCTAAGCTGTTGAAAGGGTTTTTGAGCCTCACTTCCTGTCTCCCTAGTGAATGCAAAATTGTGGGTTGGTACGTGTGTGCTATGGGGCAGGGACTCAGAGAAAGGAGAGCTAAGTCTGGAAGCAGGTTCTTTGCAGTTCCACTTGGGACGAAGCTCACCATTGCATGTTAGAGTCCTCATTTCTAAAATAAGACAGACAAGAGCTTTGCTAAGGCTCCTTCCAGCACCAATGTTTTGGATCTGAAATCCTTGGAGACATTTGATGAATGCTAAGCCAATGATCATGTCCCGGGCACTATTTAAAAACAAAAGGTCAGGTGCCTGGATGGCTCAGTTGGTTAAGCATCTGCCTTTGGCTCAGGTCATGATCCCAGGGTCCTAGGATCAAGTTCCCACATCGGGCTCCCTGCTCAACGGGGAGTCTGCTTCTCCCTCTCCCTCTGCTGTGTGCTCTCTTTCTCTCTCTGTCAAATAAATAAATAAAATCTTAAAATACTTACAAACATACATAAAAATAAATAAAAATTTAAAAAAAGTCGGGGTGCTGGGTGGCTCAGTCAGTTAAGTGCCTTCAACTCAGGTCATGATCTCGGGGTTCTGGGACCTAGCCCTGTGTGGGGCTCCCTGCTGAGGAGAGAGTCTGCTTCTCTCTCTCCCTCTCTGCTCTGGCTCCCTGGCTTCTGCTCTCTCCCTCTCAAATAAATAAATATAATATTTTTTTAAAAAATAAAAACAAAAGGTCATGCGGGCCTAGAGGCTGGTCACAGGCTCCTGCGTGTCCCTGGAGTGAGACATGAAAGCCCAGAGTGACTCCACACTGTGCAGAGCGCCTATGCCCAACTCAAGAAAAAAGACACATTATTCAGCTCACAAATTCAAACAAAACTCTAGGATTCATCTATAGGCAGCCAGAATGTGGTGTGATGCAATTGATGCTCAAAAATGGAGGGAAGGGGACATTCTCATCTTTCAGGCCATGTCCAGAAAAGGTTTAATGTGTCATCAGCCACGTGTTCTGTGGACATAAGGTCCATTGCATATTCAGAAATGGCTAAATGACTGGTTTTTCATGCCTTATGAATCCGTTTGGCATTCTGAAGACACTGCTAAATCAGGCTGTGGCTCAGACTTTTATCTCCATTTCGATCCACTTCCACTTTCAACCAGTGAAATTTGGCGTTGTCAATTAAATGCTGTTTGTGAATATTTTCATTTTTCAAAACAGTAAAAAATCAACTTCCTCAAAAAACGTTGATATGGATGGACAGCAAATCCCAAAGATACTTCAAAGTCATGTTCTCAATTTATGTTTATCAAGTACCATTAAAAACATAGTGGTGATGAACTTCATTTCCTTTCCCCAAATAAATGGGATTAATATCAGGAAATTTCTAAGATGTATCTTCCGTGACTTCTCACGGGCCTTAGTTTTGAGTTACTTATATGTAGTATGGATTTCAGTTTCTGGAAGAAGGTTTGCATGTCAGTCACTCTGCAGGCTTTTTTGCAGAGAATATGGGTGAGAATGTCAAGGGAAAGATGCCTATTGGAGAAGGTCACATACCTGTGGCCCCTTCCCCCTGCTTTTGAGAGACGTAACTGCTGTCTCCAGCCGTAGAAGACGGATTATCAAGGAATGGAAATAAGGAATTGGCAACTCATCAACTAACAACTTGATTCATTTCTGTTAGCCCTTAAGTGACGGCACCCACACCTGTGGATTCAGGTCATGGATCATTAGACACCACTGGACACCAAATAGAGCCATTAGACCCAGTCAGAGATAGTTAGACACTGTTCTTGAGACTCAGCAAATGGGCCACCTTGTTCTCATTGCCACGTCTCCCCACCTCCTGTGTAGTCACACAGAATGGTCACTTTTTCAGGAGATCCAGAGTCTGCTCACTAACTGGAAGGGGCCAGACCTGACCAGCTACGGGGAACTGGTGCTGGAAGGCACCTTTCGCATCCAGCGTGCCAAGAATGAGCGGACGCTCTTCCTCTTTGACAAGCTGCTGCTCATCACAAAGAAGAGAGACGACACGTTTACATACAAAGCCCACATCCTGGTAGGTCTCAGTGTTGGTCATGGGCCAGGGCTTCGTTCTGTTCTCTTCCAAGCGTGCCTCACCCTCCCTCTGCTCTCATGCTCAGTGTGGCAACCTCATGCTTGTGGAAGTGATACCCAAGGAGCCGCTCAGCTTCAGCGTCTTCCACTACAAGAACCCGAAGCTGCAGCACACAGTTCAGGTAACATCAGGGCCCCCCCCCACCGGCCACCCCACACACACACACCCCTGCGGGGCTCGTTCTTGGAAATGAGGAGCGCCACGTGCCGGCCACGGTGTATTTCCAGAGCCTCTGGCCAGAGCCTTCTGGCCACGCAGTGTATTTCCCACCTTGTCGGAGGGTTATTGGAGGGTCTGAATCTTGTGAGTGGGGGAGGCGTGAGTCGTCTGACTGTCCACATTGCCTTCCGGTAGGCTAAATCCCAGCAGGACAAACGCCTCTGGGTTCTGCACCTGAAGAGACTGATCCTGGAGAACCACGCGGCCAAGATCCCGGCTAAGGTAAGACGATGAGGTCAACAAACAGTAAAATGTGAAGGAATTCAAGGAAGATTCACATGTAGGGAGATTGTCGAAGGTTGTTTTTTGGTTTTGGTTTTTAAGATTTATTGATTTATTTTAGAGTACAAGTGGTGGGTGCAGAGGGAGAGGGAGAGAATCCTCAAGCAGACTCCCCACTGAGGGTGGAGTCCAATACAGGGCTTGATCCCAGGACCCTGAGATCATGACCTGAGCCAAAACCAAGAGCCAGACACTTACCCGACTAAGCCACCCAGGCACCTCCAAAGGTTTTTTGTTTGTTTGTTTTTTATAATTGTTGTTATACTTTCTTTCTGGGCTTGAGCAAAGAAAAAATTAGGAAAAGACTTTAAGAAAATTTCTAGAGAACTAGTAGAATACAGTTGTGAGAAGTGTTCAAAGCTACACTAAAGCACCTATTGTGAACAGAGCTAGCTTAGGTTCTGTGGGAATGCTAGGGGAAAAAAGATACAGACTCAGCTGTGAAGGAATTTGTCGATGAGGGAGCTAGCCATGTAAACAACAAACTGTTTGCTAAAGAGGATGCATTAATAGAGGTATAAGCCAAGTGTTGTGGAAGGATAAAGTGTTCAATTACAGTTGACTGGGGGAAGGAAGGAAATGCCTTTTACCTCAGTCTGGAAGGATGAAGAATATTTTTATTAGGTAGAGGAAGAAGAAGACCAGGCTGAGGGAACAGCATAAACAAAAACAAATGTGAATGGGTGCACCGTGTTCACAGCACGCAGACGGTGCCTAGGTGGAAAGGCTGAATCCTCAAGAGATGGAGTAGGCGGTGAGGCTGGAGAAGTGGAAGGCAGCCCGCTGGGCTACGAAGGTCTTTGAAGGCACACACCAAGGAGTCTGGTGGTATTGGGGGTAGGAAACTACCAAAGGCTTTGGAGAAAGGGGATGGCATGGTCTTCCCTATGTTCTGAGAGGGGGACCCTTAGGGACAGGGTGATAAGTGAGTTGAAGGAGTGACACTGGAGGGAGAAGAATTAGCAAGCCACCATAGTAGTCTAGAAAAGAGGTGAGGGGCACTTCCGGGGGGCCCCAGCAACAGAGGGGGAGCAGATGGAAAAGCTTTCACAGAGGCAGAGGGAACAATATGTTGCCCACTAGGTGCAGGAGGAGAGAAAGAAATAGGAGGCAAGGATGAGTCAGGGGTTGGGCCCGGAAGACGGTGTTGAGTCCTGAGATAAGCTGCCAAGGGGAGGAACCGGTTGGATGGGAGCGAGGAAGAGCTCTCGCTGCTGCCTGTGCAGGGGCCAGTCAGCCCAGGTGGAAATTCAGGTCTTGGGAGCTGCGGATCTGGAGGCTCTCTTGACACAGTCACTGAGCCCTGAGCTTTGATGGGATGGCCCGTAAAAGTGTGTAAAGGAAAGAACCCCTGAGAACGGCACCATCTCGGTGATCTGCGAGCCAGTGGGGACTTAGAGGACCACCAACGGGAGAGTGACCAGGGAGGCAGTAAGAAAAGCGAAGGGGAGAGATGTGGTGACAATGGAAAGAAAGGGTCTCAAAGAGGGAGAGGGTAACAAGAGTCTCAAATGCTGCGGACGTCACAACAGATTCAAACAGAAACGTAGATATTCAGTTTGGCAACTAAGAGATCAGGGAGAGCTTGCAGGGCTTTGGAGAGAAAAGCCGAAATGAGAAGCAGCAGACTGAGTGCAGACTTCTTTAACAGAGTGCAGAAAAGATGCAAGGTGGTGGTTTGAGGAGAGGCGGGATCAGAGCATGACGCTTGGCGTAGGTGAAGAACACCATGGACGTGACAGTGGGCGGCGGGCAGGGGAAGGGGAGCGTAGTGATAAGCAGAGGGGTGCTCTTCGGAATCCACCTTGGGGAGCTGGGAGGGTGGGATCAGGAGCGCTGGGTGAAAGGGAGGTCTGGGAGGCTGAAACCTCCTTCCCAGAGCTGGGAGAGAAGAAAGCTGAGACAGGACCGAGAACCTTTGAGACGGACTCGAGTGAGCATATGGAGTTTGATTTCACTGGAGTTGGTGATGTTGTCGTGTGTCTGGTGCGAGGAGCCCGGGTGGGTTTGGGCACCTGAGGGAAAGTGGCAAGGCTCGGAACACTTGCTAAAGGAAATGGACCAGTCTGTAGGGATGACTACAATAATTTGTGCATCCAAGACCTGAGGGACGTGGGTCACCAAGGATCAGTGTGGTGAGGTCATTTGGAAATCCGCTCAGCAATCTGGAAGCTAGTGTTGAGGAACCACGGCGCAGGGGGGCTCCCCAAGGTGAGGCTCAGCCGAGCCACTAAAGGGGAAGATTAGCAGCACAGGGGAAAGTGGGTGCCCATCAGCACAGTGAATGAGCATGCTTTCCAGGCTGAGTGGAGAGGGAAGCCAACAGAGAGAATAGGCACGGCTTGAAGGACCGGGGGCCTGTGGAGTCAAGAACTGGCTTAGAAGGGGTTGAAGGTGGAGAGATGGAAATACAGATGTCTGTAGTTGAAAAGGGAACTTTTAGAGTTCTGGGCGCTGCTAAGGTCCTGGGGGCCGCTCTGATTGTGTGTTGCTGTTCTGGAGCTGAGGGAAAGCTTACCAGAGATAAAGTGGCTAGGCGCTAAGGTGAGGGTGGAGAATGGATTGTCCATGTGGTTGGTGAAAAGGTCCTTGCTGGGCTGGGGGAAATGGAGCAGAAGGTGGGTTGGTGGTCATGAGAATAGAACTGGGGCGGTGGGCCGGGGGGGGGGGGCAGGGAGGCAGATAAGGAACAGGGACATTCCTGAGAAAGGAACATCTATTTTGCTCTGTGTATTTTGAGAAGCATTTGAAGCTCGTTCTCAGGCACTGTCAGCACTGATTTGGTGCCCAGGAAATGAATGTGCATAGGTGTGTGCTTTGAGTTAAGCATGAGTCTCATTTCATCAGGGTGTTGTGAGATGTAAAGGAGCTCATGCAAAGAAGTGATTGTGTTTTCTTCATGGTTAGTTATTCAGTTGCTGGCCCTGTGCCTTGGAATGCCCTGAGCAATGACAAAGTGTCTTTGATATGCCCCACCTACGGTTTACCTGTCTCCTGGGAAAATCAAAGCTGCCACAGGATTCTGAAAGGCCATTACAAAACCAGACCAGCTTGCATACCTGTCTTCTTTCTCCCCCACAAGACGTTTGTATTCCAGGCCATTTTCCCTTTATGCATTAAAATGGTTCATATAGTCACCATAGAATTGCACTTTTTTACCCAAATTCCTGACCCTTTTAGAACTAAAATTATTGTTTCAGCTACAGCGTCTTGAGCACACACACCTACTTTGTATTTCGCCCTCAGCAAAACACCTTCTGAGGAGGGCCTTATTCTCCCCATTCTAGAGAAGTAAAAGCAGAAGCTCAGTGACATTAAGTGCTCTGCCCAAGTTTATACAGCTTGTACATGACCGAGCCTGAGTCAGACCCAGGTCTGTCTGGGTCCAGGGAGCAAGCCTTAGCCACATTGCTCCCAGTGGAAAACACTTATTTAAGACACTTGATCCACTATAATGTAGTAATAATTTTCCATTTTATTTAAGCAGGTTTATTATTAAGTTGAACTTTTCACTTCTTTCTTCAAGACTTCTTCTTAAATCTTTTTCTCCAAAGCTTTCAAAATCTGTTTATTCCTAGTAAATAAAAGAAATGCGTAACGGGGAATTTCTGTAAACCTCAAAAATCGCCTCACCATTCTAACACAGTTAACTTGCACAAGCTGTTGGAAGTTCATTTGTGTGACTCCCAACCTCCTTCCGGTCGTTCAGTTCAGTGATGGTCCCTGGCTGACTCCTAGAGGAAAATATGGGAATAGTACTCTTCTGAAATTCAGTGTCAAGATGGGGGGAAAAAATACTGAATTCTTAAAGTCTAAGTTTATAGATACCAGGAAACTTCTTGGAAATAGCCATTTTGTTCATCCATATACATGAGATATACACTCAGTCTCCTCTAGATTGAGAACAAAGATAAAAGTAGAGCCTTCTGCATTTTATATATTCACCTGGTTCTGGAAATGCACTTCACAGAAATTGAGCTCACATATGTGTTTGAAATTAATTCCAACTAGTAATCCCAAACTGACTAGATGATAAAAATATCAATGTCATAAAAATATAACCATTTGTTTTCTCAAACTTATATGGTTGCATCAAGGCCTTTTTTTTTAACCTCCCTCTTTTGTGTGTGTGTAACTAAATATTACCATTTAGCCTGAATATTTTTACTGCTAAAAATTTTTACTAAAGTAAATTGCTAAAAAAATTTACTAAAAATTTTTCTTTAAAATTTTTTATTGTTATGTTAATCACATACATTACATCATTAGTTTTTTATTACAATTAAATTATTTTTAAGGTAATTTTTAGCCCAGTGTTTGGAGGTTAAGTTACACGACTCTTGAACTATGAAAATGACACGGGGGGAGCAAGACAGTCTACCTAAAGTAATTTTTTTTCCCTTTTTGAATCCTCAGGCAACATGATTCATGTTAGGGTAATTAACTATCTTTTTATATTTCCCTAAACATTAATACCATTGGCAGCAATAACAATAAAAAGAAGCCTCAAAGCATTAAAGCTGCGACGGTTGGGGTTGAAGGGAGAAGAAAGCCAGAGCTGAGGATTATCCGGCCCAATCCCTTGGCGGGCGGGTGGTAACTTCATTGGATTGAGGGCCTGTCATGTGGGCCTAGTAGTAGCAACCCTGGAAGGTAGGTCCTGTCTTGCCATCTGTGGCTTCCTTCCACGTGGGGGCTGCAAGCTTAGCTCTGGTGCATCCGTTGTGTAGCATCTACTACCCACAGGAGGGCGCTTGTCTGCTTGAAGCCCTTGTGTTCATGCCTCAAAGAAATAATGAGTTGTTTAAAGCTTTTCCATAAATCCCTGTTCAGGTGGCATAGTGTAGGTAATACAGGTCTTCTGTATTACGACTGGTAGCTTAAAGAAGAAACAAAAAGTAATTGCAATTAAAGCCATACTTTTCTTTCTTTCAGGCCAAGCAAGCAATACTTGAAATGGATGCCATTCGTAAGTTTGGTTCTCTTAATACAGTTTGAAATTTTCTTGTCTCCTTGCATCTGTCATATTGTCTAGCTTAAAGTTTACAAAAATGTCAATTGTAAGAAAGGAGCTCTATTCACTGTGTTAACAAACAGAGCCGGCAGACGGTATAATCTCTTCCTAACACATTGGCTTATTTGTACATTGATTTTGCCTGGTTTATCTGAGTCCCCTGATGGCTGGCCACATGTCTAGATCTCTGCATCAGCTAAGAATGTAAGATCTGCTGCCAGGGTCCATTCTTACCCTCCTTTCTACCACCACCAGAAATTAAGGTTTCACATACACTTCCCACCGCACCCCATCGGAGGGAAATCTATGTTGATTTCCTGCAAGAATCGTGCCAACAAGATAGTTCATGCTTTCCCTGATGCGGCACAAATTTCAAAATTACAGCGGCCCCACAAGTGTGACGGTAGTTCAAGGCTTCTAAAACAGGCAGAAAATAAACAGAGGTGAGGTCTGTCCTACAAAATAAAACCTCGTTCAACGGCATTTATCACACCCTTATTCTCCCCCAGATGAAATAGGAAAAAAAGAATCAGTGGCTTTAAAGATTTACAACCGGGTCTGACAAAAACTTTTACCTACAGCATGTGAAAGAACTTACTTTTGAGGCATCTTGCCCCAGGTGGGAACATTGATTCACGTCCCCTCCACACCGCTGGTGCTCAGCTCTGCAGGGGAAACAGGAAGCATTCGTGAGGTAGAAAGATGAGCACTCCCACCACGTGACTAAGACCCCCCATGTCATGCCCCACAGCTCCTGAGAGTGACCCCTACCAGAGGGCTGGGCTGGGGCCTGCTGCCCTGTCTTCTTGAAAGTCCCCCCATTTTATTCAGTGGAAAGCTCTTTAAGATTTTTTTTTTTTTTTTGGATAATAACACTCTATAAAGAGAAGGCAAGGTCATGGATGAGCATGTTAGGTTTAGGAGGAAAGGTGGAGGAAGATGGGGGTCTGAAGAAGTCTGCTATTTCTGTGACCGACTTCATTCAACAGAACCAAGTCCTCGTTCCCAGCCTCTGGGCGAGTCCATGGACACCAGTAAGGTTCTGTGAGTGCACAGAATGATTTCGAGCCACTAACTGGTGCCACGTGCCTTTCTTCCAGGCCCAAGACTAGGCCAGAGCAACCCCGCCTGGGAAAATCCCCCCCATTTGCCCTGCCTTGACTCTGGACTTGGCTGGGTATGAGCAGAGTAGGCCAGTCCATTGGGCCAAATGACTTCATTTATGTAACTTTGCCACTGACATTGGACAAACATGTGTGGTCTTTACAGTCCTCAGAACTCTCTCCAGCTTTGGACACCCTTAAAGAGCCTTAACCCTATTACAGCCATGTCCTAAAATTGTTTACCCTCAGGCTTCAGATATCAGTGAAAGTGCTAGAGTACTTTAGGATTGGACCCAATTTTCTTTCTTTCCTTTTTTTTTTTTTTAAGGTAGGCTTCATGCCCTATGTGGAGGCCAGCGAGGGGCTTGAACTCACAATTCTGAGATCAAGACCTGAGCTGAGATCAAGAGTCTGATGCTTAACCGAGACAACCAGGTGCCCCTAGACCCAATTTTCTTAATATGATGTCCGTGTACCCCTTAGCATAAACTGCGAAATTAAATGAAAATCCTGGGGGCGCCTGGGTGGCTCAGTTGGTTAAGTGCCTGCCTTCAGCTCAGGTCATGATCCCAGGGTCCTGGGATCAAGCCCCACATTGGGCCCCTTGCTCAGTGGGGAGCCTGGTTCTTCCTCTCCCTCTGCCCCTCCCCCCCACTCATTGCTCTCTATCTCTCTCTCTCTCACTCGCTCGCTCTCTCTATCTCAAGTAAATAAAATCTTTTAAAAAATAAATGAAAATCCCTTTTCTGGTAAGAGAACCTAAAGCACCTATCAAATATTCAAAAGAACAATGTCTAGAAAAACACTAAGAGTCACGGCCCTAGAGGACAGCTTCCATAGGGCAGGAATAGCTTGATATCCTCCACCACCAAGCCAGGCATAGACGCCTCGCAAATATTGTACTTCAGTTGAATTCTCAAGATGGCTTCGCCCTCCCTGACAGAGCCCCTGTTGTGGCTCGTCACCACAGCCTGTCAGGGGCCTTGTTGGCAAGTTCAGCAGTGATGTTTATTGTAATAGAATTTTCTGACCTCTGTGGGTCATCAAGTTGCAGATGATCCTGAGTGGCAGTAGGAGTTTAATCACACCTTACACATCTTAACTAACTTCCTACAAAGGGTAAAGACAATGGTTATGGCTCTTTCTGCTAGTGAGCAAAAAAGGAGAGTGTGTGTGTGTGTGTGTGTGTGTGTAACAGAGAACCTGAGAGCACACACGTGTACAAGAAACGCAGCTTACCTTGCTGACAGACTCCTGGAAGTCCCAATGTAAACAAAAAGTCCCGTGATACATATTCAACACCAGTTATGGAAAGGAGAGATTATACCCTGTCTGATGAAAATGAGTAAATCCATAGATACCCAAAACAAGTTGTACTGATCTCAGAAGTCACTGAACACCTCCTTCTTATTGATGCGTGTGGTTATCTTTTCAGATTATCCTGGGTTCTGTTACAGTCCTGAGGGAGAAACAAAAGCATTGTGTGGTTCGAAAGACGGTTCTGCTCCATATCGGCTGAGAAGGAAATCTGGTAAATAGGATGTTGTGATCAAAATTTAATAATCTGGGGGGATAAGCAATGAAAGATCCTTTCGGTCTGTCAGGCTTTTGCTCTAAACAAAAACTTTCTACATAACTCTATTTTCCAGGGGATATAAAACATACCAATCAACTAATTTTGCTTTGCATAGCATCTTTTTTTGTGTGTAAATTTATGTTTTTTATTTTTTTAACTTAATCTTATTATGTTATGTTCGTCACATACAATACATCACTAGTTTTTGATGTAGTGATCCACGCTTCATTGTTTGCATATAACACCCAGGGCTCCAGACAGTGCATGCCCTCCTTAATACCCATCACCCGGCTCACCCGTCCCCCCGCCCCCCTCCCCGCTAAAACCCTCAGTTTGTTGCTCGGAGTCCATCGTCTCTCATGGTTCGTCTCCCTCTCCGAGTTGACCCCTTCATTTTTCCCTTCCTTCTCCTAATGTCCTCCAGGCTATTCCTTCTGTTCCACAAGTGAAACCATATGATAATTGACTTTCTCTGCCTGACTTATTTCACTGAGCATAATCTCCTCCAGTCCCATCCACGTTGATGCATCTTACCACTAGCATGCAGGTACTTAAAGCCTGTTGACTAACACTGGGGAAAAATTGTATCCTATAAATGACACATACAAAAGATTATTCAAGCCTAAACCTTTAACACGTGTTTGCTGAACCAAACTCCATGTAGTATTCTCTTAGCCCTCAGATCTTTTTTTTTTTTAATTTGAATCAGTATTTATTGAGTACCTACCTAACCCCCTGCACTGTGCTAAGGACCCAGAATGCAAGAATAAATAATACATATGATTCCTGCTTCCTAGGAGGTTATAGTCCAGTGGGAGAGTCTAACAGGTGAATACGTACCAGTCCGTGATGGACTGTGGTAGAGGCTGAGTGGGAGGAAGAGTGGAAAGACAAAGGGGGGAGAGAGGGGCTAACTGTCTAGGAAGGAGAGAGAAGGCTTCCCAGAGCAGAAGACCTGGGATGGAGTCTGGGGGCTGAGGAGGCAGATGGGGCAGGACTAGCACATGCAAAGGCCCTGAGACTTGAGCCGGCATACCTTAGCTCAGGCCTCTATTGTCAGTTGTTCAGCCCGGCTGGAACGTGGGATGGAGGTGGGGGAGGTGGAGATGTGCAAGGTAAACCAGAAGGAAAAGTGGCTGGAGTTGCGGAAGGTATGAGCTTGATCCTGCAAGCTACAAGACGGATCTTCAGCAATGAAATGTTTGCCTTTTAAAAAGAGAATTCTGCCTTGATGTGGAAACTGAAGTAGGCTGTCCATCTAGTCTGGGGGAGAGATGATAATGGCCTGGATTGAGACAGTAGTGTGGGGGGAGGCGTTATTAGGATCCCACAGGACTGTGATGGATGAAAACAGGAGAAATTTAGAATGATGTCCTGACAGCTAACTTGGGCAGGTAATGTCAGTGACAACCAGGATAAGAACTTGATTAAAGGACAGTTATGGGGGGAGACTGGTGACTTCGAGGCATGTTGGGTTGCTCGGTCTGTGGGCACATTGGGGAATCGTCAGTTTGACACTTAACATTAGAGGCTTGGGAGAGGAGTGGCTTAAGGATATAAAATTGAACACTGTCACCTTACAGGTGGTAGTTAAAGCTAAGGAAATTTCTCTACTAGTTGTTGGTAGGGTAGTTTTCTATGTGACCCCTGATTGCACAGCTTAAATTTTATCCTACAGCTTTGTCAGAGTGAATGTCTTGCTGTTAAGTGTCTCTAAGTGATGGGGATTTCGGTATATTTGATAAAAAAAATTTTTTTCTAGAGCTCAAATAATTCATTTATAAAGGAAAAAAACCCTGATTTGGTTTTGCAAATGATGCCGGCCTTATTTTTTCTCCTAGAACCTTCCTCAAGATCACATAAAGTTTTGAAGACCAGTGGTAAGTCCTGAAATTATCTTTCTTTTTTTCATTCTTGCTGGTATTCACTAAGTAAAACCATACAAAAACATAAACACCAGATAAATTACAGATTGACAAATTTTATTAACTTCTATAAGTAATAGTACCCCATTATATGATATAAAGCCAAATGACATAAAATGTCTGCAATATAGATAACTGGCATAAAAAAATTAATATCCCTATTATGTAAAAAAAAACCCCATACATCAAAGAGAAGAGACAAAGGACTCTCTTTTAAAAGGCAGAGGGGCACCTGGGTGGCTGAGCTGGTTAAGCATCCAAGTCTTGCTTTTGGCTCAGGTCGTGATCTCATGGGCATGGGATTGAGCCCTGCATCAGGCTCCGTGCTCAGTGCAGAGTCTGCTTCGGATTCTCTCTTTCTCTCTCAAATAAATAAATAAAATCTTCTAAAAAGGATAATAAAAATGAAAAGCAGAGAATATAATTGGGCAGTTTCATAGAAAAAACACAAACTGTCGATACAATTTATAAATGGTCATCCATGTTAGTAATCAGAAAAATCATACATTTAAAGGAGATAAATAGAAAGGGGAAAGCTGTGAATTCAACCAAAATATAGAGAAAAACAGGCACTCCAAAACGAATGGTGTCTAAATTTCTGCAACCTTTTTGGAGCAAAATTTGGAGCATTTAAATTTAAAATCCACATTTGCCCTTGACAATTTCACTTTTTTCACTTTTATAAATGTCACAACATGTACTTCCTATATAAAAGTGCTCCCCCAAGTGTGGCTAGATCCAAGTGTGTGTGTGTTTTCTTTGCAGCATTTGTAATAGGACAGCACATAAAATGCCCATCTAGTGGGAAAGAGTTAAATAAATTGTAGTATATCCTGGAAGGCTGTGTGGAATATTCTGCAGTTTCTGTCAAAAACAGTGCAGTACCTCCTTCCCTACTGACAAGCGTGTCCACGTACATTTAGCAGGAAATGCAATGCTGCCCATCGCACCTTTACTTCATAAAACCGTGCATTGTGGTGGGCTAGGGTCAGTGGGTATGGAACTGGAAAGAGGGCCGTCGACTGCTACGTATGATAACTTCCACAGGGTGGGATTTGTGGAGGGGATTCGATCACCGTTTACTTTATATGCTTCTGTAATTAAACAGTGTTTAAAGAGGAGCCACACATCATCGAGGTATCTGAAAGGGCATCTGTAAGGATGTGGCTATGTACAGGTCCCCCAGAAACCCACCTTTACTGCTCCTTAGCACAGTGCCAAGGTGACCCCAGTGATAAATGCTGTTTGTGACATTCAGGGAAAACCAGTAAAATGTTTAAAAATTAACAGAAGCATAGTCTTATGTTTAAGTGATTCTCATGGCTTAAGGTGGGTATTTCAGATAATACATATTTGGGGGGAAGATTTTGAGACTTATTACCATGAATCGGTCTGTTGCTCTCTGGGATTAAGAAAGGTACTTGACACTCAGATGTATGTAAGGTTTTGGGTTTTGTTTTGTTTTTTTTTTTTACACATATACTACAGGATATATAACGAAGATAACTGAGAGGCATTTTCTGAGAATTAGGTCTAAAGGGTCCAAAAGCCTCTCGGGCTTCAGTTATTAACAAGTTTTAAAATCCTATAAAATAGGGGCGCTTACCTATGTATGAGATATTTTTTTAATCCTCAAAAATTCTTTTAAAACCCTTTTATTTTTCAGAAACAGCACAAGACATCCAAAAGGTAAGCACAATTACCTTTCTTATTTTGGAAATGTTTACTTAACGCACCCCTTATAGGTACCCTTATATATCTCATCCCCAGCCTATATTCCAATGTAAACAATTATTTTACGTTTTGAGATGGACTTAAGGACTCATCCTTATAACCTCCTCCCTCCCCCTGCTTCATTTCTCAGAACTAAGGCAATGATTTCTTCATCCCCCTCTCGCCCCACCTCTCACCTCAAAAGCTGTAAGGTGACCGAGGGTGTAATACATGCACCCTAAGTGCTAGTGTGGTGCACCCGACTTTGTCACAAGACCAAGGCTCCTGCCTCCCAAATGTTGCCCCCTTCTCAAAGCATTAGCCTTTGGTCACAGAGATCCCCTTCTAAGAATATGGTCCTGCTGCTGGTATGAGAAGTATGATCCTATGTCCTATAATGAAACTTCACTATATGAAGTTGGGGCTTTTCTTCCTCTGATAAAAGGTTAGGAGAGGGGGCATAAAAATGGTATGCTCTATTGGAAGATGTATATCCAAATGTATTACCTATGAAGAAGAGATATTGTATCCTGACCTGAGTAAACCATGTCCAATTGTCTACAGACCAGTTGTCTAAGTTAACAACTCTTAGAGAACTGATCGTGGTTTCTTGCTTAATGTTCTGTATCTGTAAGGATGTGGTTATGAAACTCTCTCCCCACAATTCCACTGCATTGCTTCTTAGCACAGGGCCCAAGTAACCCTGCTGATAAACTCCGTACCTTTCCAATAAATCCAATAAAATGTCTAAAAATCAGCAATCTTACCTCAAGGTAATTTTCTTAAAATTGGAGCATGTGAATTTCTTTCGGGTAGTATATATTTTTGTTTGGAAGCTTTTGAAACTTATTAGTTGGTTGTTGTTCTGAAATATAGCATGAGATTTTGATTTTTTTTTTAAATCTACATTGTTTCCATAAACAAACACTGCAGAAGGCGCCCAACTCTTTAAGGCTGCCAAACTAGGATCATGGAGCTAAGCCCTGCTCAGTACCAGGTGGGGGGATTTCTCCACCAGCCCTAAAGAGGGAATCTCAAGAGCTTGTTGGAAACTTTCGACAATAGTGATCAAGCCAAGTCTCCATATGGGGACTAACTAAACCTTTTAAAATTTGAAGACAAGAAAGAAGTAAAGCCATGTACTTTTTTCTTAGTGGTAAAATTCCATCTCCTAACACTAATGAACAACACCAAATGCAAGGAGAACAGATTTACTAATGGTTAAAGAGTTTATAACAGGAAATATTCCTTAATAATAGCCTCACATTTCTCCCAGAATATGTATTCCAAGGCCATGCGTGTGTGTGTGTGTGTGTGTGTGTGTGTGTGTGTGTGTGTGTGTGTGTGTGTGTGTGTGTGTGTGTGGAGAGACAGAGAAAGGGGAAGGAGGGAGGGGGAGAGAGAGCAAGAGCAAGGGGGGGGCAGTTAAGGTCATATACATGCTGTGGATTCAGACATGGATTCAAATCCATTTCTGTCAATCCTAAGCTATATGACTTACAAGGATCTTGTTAGAAAACTTAGTTTTCTAACTTATGGAATTATTATAAAGACTAAATGCAAAAATATATTTTTTTAAAAGTACTTAGTACAGGAGTGCTTGGCTGGCTCAGTTGGTGGAGCATGTGACTCCCGATCTCGGGGTTGTGAGTTTGAGCCCCACGTTGGGTGTAGAGATTACTTAAAAATAAAATCTTAAAAGAAAAAAATGCTTAGTCCAGAATCTGGAACAAAGCAAGTGCTCCACAAATGATAGCTATTGTCATATTATTATTAATAGCCATAATGCTAAGAATATAGAAAAACAGTGGGGGAAAAATGTTCATCATGGCTCTAGTGAAATCAAGGTATCTAAACCAGACACTTCTATGTTGTGCGTAATATACATACTGATTATTTCTCAATCTAAGAGCTTCTTCAGTTCTCCTGAAGATTTCATGTAAAATTTCAGTTTCCAAAGTTCCAAGCAATTACCCTAAAAATATCAAATTTGATATTAAAAATTCAGGTTTCCTAGTTTCCTAAGATGTCTGGGAATCTTTCTGGGATGGAAGATTTTAAGAAGGTATTACTTCTGGCTGTTCACAAAATCCTTTTGTTACACTTTCAAAGTGTTTTGTCATGATTTCACTAGTTAATACTAACTTGCTTTTTTAAAAATGTAGTTCCTGGGTGTCTGTATTTTATAAACATGGTACCAGGACAATCTGAGTAAGAAAAAGGGAGAGATACTAAAGGGTAAAGAAAAAAATAGTGCCATAAATAAAATGTAATACTCTATATGTGTATGTGCGTATATACCCATATGTATGCATATTCATATATTTCTAGGCCTCAGATGGTCCACAGTTTGACCATGTGAAAAAAGGCAAAAGATTAAATGACTAATTAGGTTATTTTTAGTTTCAAATTTTAATGGAAAAATAACCTTCAGGATGAAATTTTATTCTTGCCCTCCCTACTTCCCTTCCCTCCCTGATAGGCAGGCGGGCAGGCCAGCAGAGAGAAAGACATATTGATAGGAGGTTATTCCAAGGCAATATATATATCGCAGTTTCATTGACAAGTGAGGAAAAGTTCTTGCTAACTTAACATTTCTAATAGGTTACAAAAAATATTCCTAATAGTGTTTGGGTCAGAAAATATGCCCCTGGTACTAATGAGTTTGAACTGGTCTCAACCCTTTCAACCCTTTGAAGCTAATCCTTATACCTATAGAGGGCATCAGAGGGCAGTCTGCTTCCTGTCTGCACAATTGAGCTCCATCAAGAAAGGTTCCAAGTTATAAAAGACCCCATTGGTTTTGTGATTAGAAATTGTTAACGTCACTCACATTTTATTTCCTAATAGGCATCTAAATATTACTTAATTAAATGTATTTTGAAAGAAAGTAAAACGTTCATTAGCTCAATAGTGGATTAAGTTACATGTCTGCCACAAAGGCTCTTTGCCTAGAATCTATAAACCAAGGCAATGCCAGTCAGGTCTATGGCAAGTCTGCAGATTTCAGAGAAAGCCTTAAGGTGTGCAGTCGGATTACCGACTGAGGCTTCTGGTATACCAGAAACCACAATAAAACTCCTAGCAGTCAAGCCTCAAATAGAAACCAGATACAGTGGCCCTTGATACCTATATATGTTCATTTATAGAATGTTATTCACCAAGTGCACACTGGAATTATGTGAAGTATTTAAGAGTTTTCTGTATTTTGCTGATTCCCTGCACTGGGGTAAGGGATTTGGAGTCAGACTTAGTTTGCGTCCTAGCCTTTCTACTGCCTGGGGAGAGCCTGGATTTCCTTACCTTGAAATTAGTACCATCATGTCTAATTCACAGAGTGATTGTAAACGTTAAGTGTGGAGAATGTCTGCACATGGCCTAGCCTGTTTCTAAGTAAATATCAGTTCCTGTCCTTTCTGCACCTTTTGCAAAAATCCGAAGTGCTTTTCAACTCCATTAAAATCAACAACATTTACTGGTCATTTGCTTTAAGACTATTATAGTCCAGTGGGAGAGGCAATGTGTAAAACCAGGAGAGTGTCATAAGTTATGTGGTCATGTCACTGCAGTTCAATCAGTATGTTTCTATCCACCTCAGGCTTCCAGAGAGGAGGGGTCTCCCCAGCGGACCTCAGCGGGGCCATCTCCCGCCCCAAGGAACAGCCAGCCGAGCAGTTCTGCCATCATCAGCGTGCTTCGCGGGGGTGGAGCCATCAGAAACATCTGGACGGACCACCAGATCAGACAAGCCTTGTTCCCGAGTCGTCGGTCCCCTCAGGAGAACGAAGATGATGAAGATGATTATCAGATGTTCGTGCCATCCTTCTCCTCCTCAGATCTGAACTCTACCAGACTCTGTGAAGATAGCACTTCCAGTCGCCCTTGCAGTTGGCACATGGGACAGATTGAGCCCACGGAGACCACCAGCTCCGGCCACCGGGTGGTCAGGCGGGCCAGCAGCGCTGGCGAGAACAACACATGCGCTCCTGAAATAAGAACTAGGGACTGTGGTGGCTCTCAGTACAGCCCCCGACGGGAACTGCAGAGTGACCCTAAAACAGAAGGGCAGGACGGAATGACTCCCTTTGGGTCATCTGTGGAGTTGACTATTGATGACATAGACCACGTCTATGATAACATAAGTTATGAGGACTTAAAACTAATGGTTGCTAAACGGGAAGAAGCTGAATCCACACCCCCCAAAACAGCCAGGGACTCTGTTCGCCCCAAGAGCACGCCAGAGCTCGCCTTCTCAAAGAGGCAAGCTGGCCCCGAGAAGAGCTCTCTGCACACAGAGAGGGATGGAGCTCTAACAGGTCGCCAGGCATCGAACCAAAGCACACATGAACTCCAGATGGTGGAGGAAAACATCTACGACACCATAGGGCTCCCAGATCCGCCCTCCCTGGATTTCAAATGCAGCAGCCTGAAGCGCCCCAAGAGGAGCACCTTCTTAGGGCTGGAAACCGACTTTGCATGCTGTGACAGTCTGAGGCCCTTTGTTTCCCAGGATAGCCTCCAGTTCAGCGAGGACGAAACTCCTTACCCCCAGGGACCCTCCGATAATGATTATTTGAGTCTGCTCTATAACTCTTTCAGCTGTAACCTGTCTTTAGGTGATAAATCTATATCTGATAAACTGTCTGAAGAAGTAGACGAAATCTGGAATGACCTGGAAAATTACATCAAGAAAAACGAAGTCAAAGCTAGAGACCGGCTCCTCGCAGCCTTCCCTGTCAGTAAAGAGGATGTGACAGACAGCCTGCACTCCGAGAGCACCCCCGAGCTGGGCAGAGACACGGTGCGTTCCGTGTCTACCCTCTCGCTTCCTGAGGGCCATGCTTTCCTCACGCCACTGAAAGACAAGCCCGGCAGAGCTGGCCGGACCCACTGCCCGTTTGAGGAGGACCTGATTTCTAAAGAGGGCTCCTTTATGAGTCTTAACCGGCTGTCTCTGGCCAGTGAAACACCTCCCATGGAAAACCCCTACGACTTGGCCAACAGCAGTCTATCCCAACCAGACTTGGAAAACCCTGACCCTGGGATGGATGCCACAGATAAGACAAAAAGCAGGGTCTTTATGATGGCCAGGCAGTACAGTCAGAAGATCAAGAAGGCAAATCAGCTTTTAAAAGTGAGAAGCCCAGAGCTGGAGCAGGCACTGGCCAGCCAGCAGCATAAACCCACGCACAAAGACCTGGCAGCCATCTTAGAAGAAAAGAAGCAAGGGGGTCCTGCCATCGGTACGTTCCTTCACACTGCTTTCCCTCCTTCTTGAAAGTAGGATGTGAGGGCAGCTTTCAGGTCCTAAAAGTCCTTGAAACGGTGAGAATATTGCCACTCAGACATTCATTCTCTCAAATTGAGACCACAGCTTTACTAACAAACACCGATGAGGCCGTTCCTAATTCTTTTCCCACTTTAGCTCACAGAGTCGCCCAAGCTGGAGCAAGATTCGGTCTCGGAGGGTTTCGTTGTTTGTGTCACATTGTCACTACCAGACTTGATGTTTTAAGAAGTTTTCTCTGATCTGAAGTGTGAAAAATAGCAATCCGCTGAACTCGTGGCAGGTAGAACTTTTCCCTGTGTATCGCTGTGTCCGGAGGAGTCATGGCTCATGTCAGCTTTGAAGATTCGGAAGCCTGTGGAATAGGGTTGCTCCAGAATCCCAACAAACATGCCCACTCATCCTAATAGATGAAAAGGAGTCCTTTCACACTATATCCTCAGGGATTTGCTCACGTATTTCTCTTACCAGTTGACTTTTTGTTTAATAGTTGCCGTAAAATAGCCCGTGTCATGCATTTAATACTATCTCCCTTTAGTATTCTCGGGTAGCTTCCAAAAAGTGTGATTCTTTCGGTCAAGCCTCCTTTGTGGGGCAGAAAACTGGGATCTCGGGTATGATGTTGGTAGGATTAGGGCCAAAGGTTTGACTTCTTTCTCTGTTATAAAGAAGTGCAGAGACCAAGCTTGACACCGAGACACTGATCTCGGTTGAAGAACACAGGTGTGAATGAGACACATGATTGTCACGGGAAGAAGAAACCCCAGGGCCCTGGCTCTCACCTCAGGAGCTTTTCACCTCTAGACCCAGACAGATTTCTGGGGTTAAGCCCCGGAATCTGCAATTTAAAACAGTGTGGCCTTTTGAGCCTATTTTAAGATTCCCTGGCCTAGATTTTCTGACAAAGGACCCCCTTGGTATCAAATGAGAGGAGACCTTTCTCCAGTTAAAAGTAAAAGCCCGATGGCTCGGTATCAAGGCACACTGAGACAGGTAGCAGGACGATGACATGGCTCATCTGGCCAGATCGATGCCACTAACCCCCTTTCTTTGAGATTGATGTCTTTATCTCTGCGAAAACCAGAGAATAAGGAGGGGATATCCAAATCCTAAATGAAGCCACAAGTTACAAGTTACGTGACGAGAATCTATAGGGAATTTTTTTTAAGTTTGGGAGTATTTAAGAATTGTCTAAAGCTTTACTCTTTTCTAGAGTTCCTCCTACAGTAAGGTTTCCTATCAAATAGGGAAGGTAAGTGCTGGAATTTGCTACCTGAAGGATTTTACACACTCTCTTGAGTTGTTCTTCTTTTTAAATAAAGGTGGAAAGTGAATTTTGTATGAATGTAAGAGACTAGATGGCATATATTTTTCTCCTTGCAAGAATATGCTGGAATTAATTCATGTCCCTCTTCCAGTACTAGCGTTGCTAAGCTGGTTTGTTGTTACCCATGGAAAAAGTGACTGAGTTCCAGCTGTAAAGGACCCTGTGGGGGCATAGATGGCATTGGAAGCAGTGGTATGTGGGCAATGCAACCACTGACTGAACCTGGGCTAGAGAGAGAATAGAATAGGGTTTCTGATGATCATGGATTATGCCAGTAGACTCTTGTTTCAAGAGTGGTAATTGCCTGAGCCAGGTTGTTTTGAATATGGACCATCCATTAAAATGCAGAACTCAAACCTTGATAGAAGCATGTCCTCCAATGCTGAATCATTAGGGCTTACAACTACCTTGAGTAGTCTTCTTTTTTGCCCACCTTTTAAATATTCATAGATGTCCCTTTGGGGTTTTCTTTTGCTTCTTTTTACTTTTGGTTTGTTCTCCTTTTGGTTTTGCCTACTGATGTCTTCTTGAGATCCCATGGGATCTTTTCCCAGCTCTGCGTCTGGGTCCTTTCTTGACATGGTGGGCTACTACCGACGTTCTCCCCAACCGAGAGGAGGAGATCTCTCCAAAGTCATCTTCTGAGAATGGGGTCTCCCCTGCTATCTGGCAGGAGCACGTCCCTAGGGCCTGCCATCTCTCGGACCTGAGGAATCTTCCATCTGGGTGGATCGAGACCACTTCCTGTGCCCACTAGGCTTTCAATCAGTTGACATGATGACTCCTTTTCTCTCTCTCGTTTATCTGGGCACAGGACGTCATAATCGAACGGACCGATTCTCCAGACTTCTTCGTATGGGCCTTGCCACTTTGCCAGGAGCTTGCTCTCGGTGTTGTACGGAAGGAGGAACGCCCTATTCACCTGCTGAAACTCTCGAGCACCTTTATTGAACTCTCTGGCGGGGGTCTACAGGCCCCGGGTCAGATTTCTGCCTCTAAGTCACCCATCCAGGTCTAGTTACTCCCACCGTCCAGAGCCTGTTGTCGTATGCCAACATTCTTGTTCAGTCAGACCTCCCTCCTCATAGTCTTGGAGGCCAACGAGGCCTTTGGGTTCCCTTTCTTGGTGATGTTTTACATGGGGGAAAACTCCATACAGGCTTGAGGGATTTTTCCTTTTTGTGCAGCGAAGGCAAAATCACATTTTATGCTTTGGTCTACGTCTCAAGCAGCATCAGAAGCTTTGATTTGAATCCTCTGTCTTGAAAACAGTTTATTTCATACTTTTCTCAGCAAGGATCATTTCCAGTTTTTATCTGGAATCCTAAGAACGCCACCTTTTAAACTTACAAAAGAGAAATAAACCAGAGACGGCCCTGAGGTTGTCACATAATGATAATATACATATTCTATAAAAGGTATTAATGCCGGGACTGGGATGATGGGGAACTTGGATCCACCTGGCTAATACTAAGGTTTTTAGACTGGAGATGTCTTCTTGGGCTGGCTATTTCCTACACATCTGGGTAAAGAAAGCTAATGACAGCTGTTGCTTTGGAAGCATTCTCTTGTTCACATTGCCATCAAACAAGTTACAGAATGAGACAAACAAACAAAATCCCTAAAACTTAGATAGGCACTGTGTGTTATCTACCTGTGAGATAACTTTTATTCCAAATTTATAAATGGTCAACTTTTTATTATTCAAAGATAAACTGTGCCCATTATGAGTTATCTATAGGAAGCATTTTAATCAAAGGCTACTTTCCTGCCTTTTTTTTTTTTTTTTTTGCTATGCCCCTGATTTTCTAGGCTGCCTGTCACTCTCTGTGGTATGGTCTTAGGGAAAGCACGTCCATTTTTAAAACTATGCTTAAAATAAAAGGAGGAAATCCAAAATATATCTGGATAAGTAGTTCTTGAGACCAATTTATATCTAGAATTGTGCTTGGTGCTCTGTGAGGATTGTTCTCCAAGAGTAAATGCTCATGGACTAGCTGGAATGATAAACCAGCCCATGTAAAAAAAAAAAAAAAAAAAAAGCAACACGAGATTGTGTGCACGTGTGCGTGCATGCCCATGCATGTGTGTGCAGCCAATAGCTGAATATTATGGTCCACACTAAGTATATAAGACTTCAGAGAAGAGAAATGGGTTAGAAAATGATTAATGGAAGGGGTAGTGCTTATAGAGGGTCTTGAGTGGTAAATAGGATTTGATTAAGCAAAGGAAGAAGAGAGTGTGATTAGGAAGAAAGAGGCATGAGAAATACTGTGGATATTTTGAGTAATACATGGTTTCAGATCATCTGGGCTATCGCAGTCAAAAGTCAAAAGCCAATTTTTCATCCACGACTCTATGGTTAAACTTTGGTACTGAAATAGTTGAACCAAATGTTTTAATTAGTCCTCATTACTTTCCCCCAAATTGTCATCTCATTGGAACCTTGTGAAAGTTCAGAACCTTCCTGACTTAGCTGTGGGATCATGTTCAGGGTCATCGTGTAGATAAGAATGGTTTGGGCAGAACGAGTTGATGTTCAGGAGGGACTGCTAACCAGTGACTCTGTCTCAAGGTCCAGCTGCCTTTGTTTGGGCTTCACAGTTAATGAAACATTATAGACTTCAGAATGGCTAACATGGGCACTTTAGTGTTCACGTAGACTTTCAGTCTCTTAAGGGGTTGCCAAATTTAATTGGTATCAAGAGTCTTTACTATGCCATTTAAGGAATAATAGCTCAAGTTTTTGTTACTAGAAATTCTAAACTATTATTCTCTGTTCTTCCAAGGAATTTGGACTTGAAAACCTGAAGGATCTGAATATAGGATCTATGAGAAGTTAAACATGATTTACCCTGATTTGGGGAGTTGGGAATGCAAACAATGTGAGAAGGTTGCAATTAAAGGAACACCAGCGGGTGTCTTCTGTCCTCATAGAAGATAGAGTTGAAAGAAATGGCAGAAACTCAACTAAATATTTTGTTTAAATTCAAGGAAGAATTTACTAACAATAGGTTACTAAAAATATAAATAGCTTAAGAAGAAAATGCAATGTCACTTGCTGGTCATCGTACATGGGATAGATCTGTTTTGTAGGGGCTGTGTAGATGTGGTCTGGGAAATTTATAGGATGCATGGAATTCTTTGATTCTAGGGCGGTCCTGTGGATACCTGGATTGGGGTGATGGTGTGTGTGGGCGGGGGGGCAGCTCTTGAAATTGACATCTCTGGGCTCTGTCTCTTAAATCATTCCTGGCCCAAGAGAGTATTCTATCCATAGCAGCGTTCTGTTAATGTCTTTAGAAATGTAGAAATGTCTGTACTCACAAGTAGAGTAGAGAGGAGAATGGCCTCCTAGCTGAATTTGAAGTGGCAATAGCTTTCATGGATATAACAGTCAAATCCTGTTCTGGACAAACACCAGAGAGTATTACATTATCAATTATATGCATAGATGATTCATTCTCAATATCTTAGGGGCATAGACTTCAGTGCCTGGCTTCTTGGGGATGGGAACGAAGATGTGGCTCAGTCAATACACGTGGTTTTGAAATCCTGGAAGGGAGGGCCTCCTGTAGACACTTGTTTCCCAGATGGTAGCAGTGAACGGCTGCTCAGAAACAGGAAATACAGGAACAGTGACCAGGAGCGGACTCTTCTGGGAGTCCTTGTCTCAGAGAGATTAAGTCTAGTGAGAAGCCAGGGGCAGCCACTGCATGGTGGATTGTGTCATCTTCCTTTTAATGACTACTTGAGTTATTTGTCATTGACCAGGGTTTAAGAGCTGACCTTCTTGTTTTTATGATGCCTGTTCTGTAGCACTGACACGATTTCATACTTGTAAAGAACGCTAGAAATTTTCATTACAAGTAGTGATCATTTGCAGACCTAAAATAAAATAAGCCAGAATTTGATCAAATTAAATGAACCTGTAGGTGACCTCTTTTTACATTTTTGTGTCTTATTAAACTATGGATTATTTTATTAGTTCACATTGCTTAGTATTCAATGGTGACTCACCCTCAAACTTAAAGGTCCTATCTATTTAAATTTTTTAAATCTGTTAGGATGTTAGATTTTTTTTTTTTTAATCTTTGCATGTGGAACTAATCCTCTGTACGTTTATTGTTTCCATATTTGCCTTCCAGGTGCCAGGATTGCTGAGTATTCCCAACTGTATGACCAGATTGTATTCAGAGAGACCCCCTTCAAGGCTCAGAAGGATAGCTGGGCCAGCCCTCAAGAACCCTGCCACCTCAGGTCCACCTCACCTTCCCAGGCCCAACATAGCAGCGAGGATTGGCTTTTGCATTCAACCTACAGTAACGGAGAGTTAGTGGATTTCTGTCCCCGGCCAGAGCCAGACTTGAAGTCGAAACATCCTACCTTAGCGATCAGTGCAAAGAGTGCTCCAAGACAGCTGTCTGCAGCTTGCTCTGTGCCTTCTCTTCAAACCTCCGACCCCCTGCTGGGCTCCTTGCAGAGACACAGTGTCATAGTCAGTCAGCCCAACAAAGAGAACTCTTTTCAGGGCCACCTTTACAACTCTTTGGGTCGCAAAGGCCTCAGTGCAAAATGTCAGCCATACAGCAGGTCCCGGTCCTCTTCCTCCATCTTGATAAACAAGTCGGGGGACTCCATCAGCTACCCTGGGGAGATGGGAAAGAGACAGCTGCTGTCTTCACACAAAAGTTCGAGGTGTGAGAGTCCCCAGGATTTGCTGCCAGGTATGGCTGACTCATGTCCTCAGGGCGCTGAAAAACACTCAGATCTCACGCTCCGAGACTCACAGAAGGTTCTGGTAGTAAGTAGAAATTCACCCTTCAGTGCCCAAATAGCGACCCAGAACTACTTCTCCAATTTCAAAGAGACTGAAGGAGACGAAGACGACTATGTGGAAATCAAGTCAGAAGAGGACGAGCCGGAGCTAGAGTTCTCGCACGGCCGGAGGAAGAAATCCGCCCCGGGGGTCATGGAGGCCGACTTGCCCGAGAACGCCTGCAGCAGCAACACCCCGTACTCTTTGAATAGTCCATGCACTCCAAAAAAGCCAATAAGCGACAAGCTGGGGCTGTCCCCCTATCTGACGTCGTACAGCGATTCGGACAAACTGAATGACTATCTCTGGAGGGGGCCGTCTCCCAACCAGCAAAATATCGTCCAGTCGCTGAGGGAGAAATTTCAGTGTCTCAGTTCCAGCAGCTTTGCCTGAGGTTCTTCGGAGAAGCCGCCCCGGGTCAACGTGGCGCGATGGCTTGTAAAGGACCGATACCCAGAGGTGTTTTCTATGTACCAGATTAAAACAGTTTTGTAATAACCAGGCGTGTCAACCATGCTTTCTTTTACACAACAGCTCTCTGAAATGGCTGCCAAGCCAGCCGGGACTGTACTGTCTAGCCGGCGTCAGCATCTCACGGCGTGTCTTCCTGATGCTGACTGCCTTCATGTTTCATGCAAGTCAATCTTACTTGGAAAGTTTTAGGCTTTTTTTTGTTTGTTTGTTTAACATGATGGCCATGACATTTTGTCCCGTGCCCTTGGCAATAGTGCCCAGAGTCTAAGAAGTGCAGTAGCCCTCGCCTATCATCCAGAAGCCACGAGTAGTTTGATTTTAGGACCCAAAGGCAGCAAGGAGGCTTTTCCACGTTTAAAAAAAAAAAGGAAGGAAAACTAAAGCTGTTTGAAGGATTAGGCTTATTATACCTGGCATTTTGGTTACGTTCGGGACAAGACCCCAGAATAACGTAAGCTAGAGATCTCTAGTTAGGGGTGTAAGTGCACACTGCCCGTCTCCCTCTGCATGGGTCACTCCTACATCTGTTCACTCTATTGTAGAAATCGGGTAGCTGTGGGACATCAGGAGGGAGCAAGAACGATTATAAGCAAAGACCCTTACCTCTATTCCTGGACACGTTCCAGAGAATGCGCTGCTTATCGTGTTTATTTTTGATTGCTGGAGTAAAATGAATGATTTCCTCCAATGCTCAAAGGAAACTACAAGCAAGAAAATGCAGATTGACTTACCTGTTAGAAAGGATGGGGACAACTTGGTGATCTCCTCATATTCCAGTGGAAGGCAGGGGTGGAAATGGGAACTCTTCGTGCAATATTTTTGTGCGGATGTCTAATCAACACAAAGTAAGCCATGAGCTAAAATAAAACACTTTAGGGCCACCCTTTCCAGAGCAGTTTTTCCATGTGTACTTTCCCGAGTTTTGTACCTCAGCCAAATGACCTGATCCCAGCCTTGAGGATTTCGTTTGCTGCGGTGAAATCTATTTTCCAAACTCAACATAACAGGGGGGCCTTTTCTCATTGTTTTGAGGCACATAAAAGAAAAGAATCTTTGGCTACTAAGCTCTGACAAATACCGTCTTTGATGTTGTCATTATGGTCTTCAAATAGCCGTCCATTGTGATAATCATGGACTAACCTAAGGTTTTATGGAAGGAAACAGAAGATCAAAAGCAAGGCCTTGTGAGTAAAAAGCAAAAATCAAAGAAGCAAAAGAGAAAAGTGAAGGCCAATCTGTTGCTATTTTATAAAAATGTTCTATTTTATGGAAGACTCCAGTCAATGCAACAAGGATGTTTTCTCAAAACAAGAATGTTGTATTCTCCTTTCAAGCAATTTTACATTCTAGAACCCTTTCCCCAGTGGGCTCAGTTTTCATTAATATCTGTGTAGGAAAGGGGATCTAGGCTTTCTATTTGAAGGCAAGCTCTGATACTGATTGCAATCGGTGACATCTAACCATAATTCTTTTCCTCTTTTTAAAGTCCTGTGCCTCTTTTTCTTAACCATGAAGCATCAGATGTGACCATCCTTATTTTACAAACAAGTACCTACGGCACTCATTTTTCCTCTTAAATAACAAAAAATAACCCAAGCTTCTTGTTTCTCCGTAAGATTCTTTCTTCTCGTAGCTTACAAAACCAAGTCCATGTTGAATGGCATGGTTCTAGAAACATTCCTGCTTTCACTGCCTTTCTTTAAACTTGATACAAGTTTTCAAGAGTAGGAGTATCAACAAAGACAAGCCCTGTAGGAAAGTATGTTCTTAGTTTGCAAAACAAAGTTACCTGATTCTTCTTGTCCTAAGAATGGAGTTTCCTATTTTTCCCTTTTAGTTTGTACGACCCCCAACTCTATATTGTCCATATATTACTCTGGTGTCTTACTCTCAGAAATTATTAATTCTTCACACCAGGGTCTCGTTGCACAGCTTTGATGTCACCCTATAGGAGTTACCCTGCTGCACGAAGGTGGATGTCTTGCTGTATAAAATGTGTGGTTGTTTTAGGTTCTAGGACAAATCTTTAGCTTTATAGACCACTTCGGTCAGCCAGGATGCAGATTTTGAGAGCTGTGTGTATATGTATAATCATGTTTGTATTTTTTCTCAAAGTTACCAATTAAAAGCTTTTGTTTAAGATAGTTTCTTTTGGAGGTGGGGTAAGATTGTATATAATTGGGGGGAAAAGTTATATGTACTTAAAATTATGTCAAGTTCTTACTAGGTCTCTGTACTGAAGGTTCAATTTTTTTTTAAGAGTTCACTTTTCACCTACTCTTTGTGCAAAAAAAAAAAATGCATCTAGGAAAAGATAGTTTAAATATTGTATATAAGATAATGAAAGTTAGTAATGCTCATTATTTAATAAAGTTTGTAAAGTACAAAGTAAATTATAGTGTGAATTCGTGTGTTTGTTCTAGGAAGGTCAAGATTTTTCCAAACTACACTGAGTTGTAATGCTTTGCCTTGCCTTCTGAGCCTTGCAGACAAAGGTTCTGGGTTAATGACGATATACCATGTTTCAGTGACAGTATATTTTCTGTATCTTTGGATTACTTTTAAAATACTGAATTTAATGTCTGGGATGGTATGTGTTTTCTTGATAGGTGGCTAAGTTAGATCAATCACTAGATTATCCTTTTTATTTTGTAGTAACAGAAGACATCTTTTTTAACTATTTCATTATTGAATCAAAAAAATTAAAACTTTGGGGGCACAAATTAAGGTGGGTTTTTCTGTGTGTAACTTCATGTTCCAAATTTTTTTGACAAAACTTTTATAGAGAACAGAAGCATGTTAATATAAATTGGTAATTATAGATCATTTCTTAAAGCAATTCTATTTCCAAACATAAGCATAATACCCTACCCCAACATAACAAAAATATATGTTGCCTAACTTTCTTTGTACAGAGGAAAATAACTTTTAAATTTTTCTTGAGAGTGTTTTAAAGTGGAGAACTTCTAAACCTCACACTGAGGATCCATCACACTTACCTTACTTTTCTGCCTTGAGGTTGAAAGTAGGTGGGGTTTTCTGTAAGTTATGAAAGGTCAACTTATTTTTTTTAAGATTTTATTTATTTGATAGAAAGCAAGCAAGCAAGAGAGCACGAGCAGAGAGAGCAACAGTGGGAGAGGGAGAAGGAGGCTCTCTGCTGAGCAGGGAGCCTGGTGCGGGGCTTGACCCTGGACGTTGGGATCACGACCCAAGCCAAAGGCAGACGCTTAACCAACTGAGCCACCCAGGTGCCCCTTGAAAAGTCAATTTATAGAAGCAAATGATAGTAGAAAAACCATGCCCTGTGTAAATCCCATACATAAATCCTTAGGGGATAGACAGAAAAATCTTAAAAATCAGGCTTGTAATGAACTATAAACACAGCTGTTAAACATGAATATTTATTAACATTTGTTAAGTTTTCTTTTTGTTAAGAGGAATTTGTTTAGGGACACCTTAGTGGCTCAGTCAGTTAAGCGTCTGCCTTTGGTTCAATCAGGTCATGATCCCAGGGTCCTGGGATCGAGTCCTGCATCGGGCTCCCTGCTCATTGAGGAGCCTGCTTCTCCCTCTGCCTTCGGCCTGCTCTGCCTTCAGCTCCCCCTGCTTGTGCTCTTTCTCTCTCTCTCTTTCTCTCTCTCTGTCAAATAAATAAAATCTTTTTTTATTATTAGTATGTTATGTTAATCACCATACATTACATCATTAGTTTTGGATGTAGTGTTCCATGATTCATTGTGCATAACACCCAGTGCTCCACGCAGAACGTGCCCTCTTTAATACCCATCACCAGGCTAACCCATCCCCCCACCCCTTCCCCTCTAGGACCCTCAGTTTGTTTCTCAGAGTCCGTAGTCTCTCATGGTTCGTCTCCCCCTCTGATTTCCCCCCCTTCATTCTTCCCTTCCTGCTATCTTCTTTTTTTTATTTTTAACATATAATGTATTATTTGTTTCAGAGGTAAAAATTAAAAAAAAAATTTTTTTTTAAAGATTTATTTGGGAGTGCATATGAGCTGGGGATGGGGGGTGGAGCAGAGGGAGAGAGAGAATCCTCAAGCTGACACCCCGCTGAGCTCAGAGCCCCAAAAAACTCTTTTATAGGAGATCGTAAGTTTCTTTTTGGAAGAATATTCTAAAATTTAGCACGTAACTCATTTGACCCCTTGAGATGGAAAAAATTTTTTTAAAGATTTTATTTATTTGACAGAGAAAGACACAGCGAGAGAGGGAACACAAGCAGGGGGAGTGGGAGAGGGAGAAGCAGGCTCCCCAGTGAGCAAGGAACCCGATGAGGGGCTCCATCCCAGGACCCCAGGATCATGACCTGAGCCGAAGGCAGACGCTTAACGACTGAGCCACCCAGGCGCCCCAAGTTGGAAATGTTTTTACCAGCTCAGTACCTTGCCTGACAATTTGTAGGTGTTCCATAAATATTTAATGATTGAATAGATAGAGTCAAAAACTTGTATGAGCACAAAATACGAGAAAAACATTCACATCAGAGACACAAAGGAGGGAAGAACAACAGGGTCTACATTGCTTTTTAAAATTCGCAGCAGCCACCCTCAGAAATCCAACATCTTGGAATTTCTATTGGGTGGGTCAGAGAAAAGCCTGTAGGCCCCTTTCCCATCTCTTGGCTGATAGGATTCCAGGGAAATTTACTCTGTGTGAGATTTCCAGTGACCTTTTCAACCAAGAATCTACATGGTCATGGGAGAGTCAGATGATCAGGCCCCTCTCTAAAGTTTAGACAAAACACCTTTCCCAAGAACTGGTTTTGAGGATGTTCGGACAGCAAAGAAGAACCAAGAGTGCAGCGGTGGGGTTGAAGTCAGGTGAGGGAGAGGGGGAGAGCCCAAAATGCTGAGATGTTACGGTGCCGAAAGACAAACTTGCCTACTTTACAACGTAAAGTTTCTTTTTGGAAGAATATTCTAAAATTTAGCACGTAACTCATGAGCAAAATCCCATGCATTTTGTGCATGCCCTTGAGCAAAATCCACTTTGTCTATGAAAAACAATAAAGCTTGATTTTCCTGACAATGGCTTAGACACCAACACACAATAGGGGAAAAAAAAGAAGCAAGCAGTTCTACTTCATTAGTTCTAAAACCATGTTTATTCAGCTGAATTTAAAAGAACAAGGCTTGGATGGTGAGCAAATCATCCGCTCTGTGGGGCAAATACAAGCTCCCAGATGTCCTAGTGTTTGAATGGCAGTGTATGGATCTCCACGTGGTCCTCATAGAACTGTTCACGCCAAGACCTTGACTCAGATGCTGAACCTCACTTGCACATTTTAAAAAAGTTTTAACGTAAAAATTCCAATTCCCAGCTTCTTTAAATGAAAAAAAAAAAAATCTGGCCTGTTTGGGCCTGGACACTGGCGAGGCAACTCTTTGAGATCTGAGGAAATCTAAGGGCAGAAATCACCCTAAAACGTGGTGACTTGCTCTAACATTTGGGGAGACTGTTCCTTTGTTCTCCATCATAGACTTCATCAGCCAATTTAAAGCAGCCATTGCGTACTTTCATGCAGATGTTGTAGATAGAAAATAAAGGCTCTTAACATAAAATAAAACATCATAGAGGGGCACCTGGGTGGCTCAGTCGGTTAAGCGTCTGCCTTCGGCTCGGGTTATGATCCTGGGGTCCTGGGATCGAGGCCTGCATTAGGCTCCCTGCTCAGCGGGGAGTCTGCTTCTCCCTCTGCCCCTCACCCCTGCCCATGCGCACGTGCGCACTCTTTTCAAATAAATAAATAAAATATTTATAAAAAATGTCATAGAAAGTCTGTTGTACCTATTGCTGCTTTTTTTTTTTTTTTTTTAATTTGAGAGCAAGAGAAAGAGAACAAGTCAGGGGGAGTGGTAGAGGGAGAGGTAGAAGCAGACTCCCCACTGAGCAGGAGGGAGCCCAACATGCCTGAGATTCTCTCCTCTCTCCCTCTCCCTGTGCCCCTCTCCCTGCTCATGCTCTCTCTTTCTCTAAAATAGATAAATAAATCCTTAAAAAAAAAAAAAGGAATCCTCAGTCATAAAGGGCTACTAGCAAACCTGTCCCACCTTTGCATCTGGAGGGAGCCATTATCTTTACTCTTTGGACAATAAACATATCTGTCCTCTGCCCCAGAGGGAGATCCTGTATCTTCCAAGGCTATGCAAATGTCCCTGCAGGGACGGCCTGGAACAAGACTAATACAGTGCAAGAAGAAATGCAAAATAAAAGAGATACATAGAGAGTTGTCTAAGAACAATGATACAATTCTGTGACATAGAAAAAAAAATTTTATTTATCCAATATTGTTAAGGATAGAGAAAGATGGTTACTCTTAACCAAATGAGAATATAAGCTGGTACAAATTTTTCAGAAATGAATTTGGTAGTAGGGATCAATAACATCAAAAATCTCTGACCCAGAAATTATACATCTAGGAATTTATTCAAAGAAAAGCATCAGCTGGGCACCTGGGTGGTTCAGTCGTTAAGCGTCTGCCTTCAGCTCAGGTCATGATCCCAGCGTGTTGGGATTGAGCCCCGCATCGGGCTCCCTGCCCGGCGGGAAGCCTGCTTCTCCCTCTCCCATTCGCCCTGCTTGTGTTCCCTCTCTTGCTGTCTCTGTCAAATAAATAAATAAAATCTTAAAAAAATAAAATAAAACGTTTAAAAAAAGAAAGAAAGAAAGAAAAGCATCAGCTGCAGCTAAAAGATACATGTATCAAGTATCTCCAAGCCTGGCCTCACCTGCAGAGCTGGTTGGTAATAATGTAGATTTTGCAGACCAGTGTTGGTGTGGGCCACTCCTCGAGAGCTGCCCATGAGCTGCATTAAATTCAGAGCTTCTCTTTCTTTTTTTTAAGATTTTATTTGAGAGAGAGAGAATGACAGATAGAAAGCACGAGAGGGAAGAGGGTCAGAGGGAGAAGCAGACTCCCCGCTGAGCAGGAAGCCCGATGTGGGACTCGATCCCGGGACTCCAGGATCATGGCCTGAGCCGAAGGCAGTCGCTTAACCAACTGAGCCACCCAGGCACCCAGAGCTTCTCTTTCTAAGTCCAGGCAAATCATTCAAGATTCAGGTAGTCCCTCCTGCAAGACTAAAGTCTCATCCATCCAAGGTTCGAATTCCCGTGGAAGTGAAATCTGTCCTGACCCTTGAAAAGTCCAAGTGTCCTCACTACACTTTTTTTATTTTTTTAAAGATTTTTTATTTATTTATTTGACAGAGAGAGAGTTAGCTAGCGCAGAAACACAAGCAGGGGGAGCGAGAGAGGGAGAAGCAGGCTTCCCGCTGAGCAGGGAGCGCGATGTGGGACTCGATCCCAGGACCCTGGGATCATGACCTGAGCCGAAGGCAGACGCTTAACAACTGAGCCACCCAGGCACCCCCTCACTACACTTTTAACCTTCCTGATATGTACAGGTCTGTCTCTTTGGCATGTGGACCACTTTAATCACTGTGCTCCATTTCCCTGATGTCTTGGGCCACGTCAAAAGACACGCGCCCCTCCCACCATCTTTCCTTGGCCGCAGCTCTGTCTTACTTTTTCCTAAACCACCTCTCTTGGCTGCCATTCTTCCCATATCTTTTCCTTGTGTGCATCAATTCCATGCTTCAACTCCTCTACATCCTCACCTTTTAAGTTAAATAGTCCCTTAATTCATTTCCTTTTTTAAACCAAAATTTAGCTCTTCCTTTCAGGTTGCTGTTCCTCCTAAGGCTATCTTAGGGGGAGGCTGTTCCTTTTCCTACAGTCCAACACCTTTCCGGAGGTGGAGTCAGCACTCTCTCTCACTCCCGACTATGGCTCATGCAGTTCTTCTACTCTGAATGCTTGTTTCCAGCATCGTCCTCTTAGATCGACTCCTAAGTCATCTTTAAGTATTGCCTTCAGGCGTCATTTCCTTCAGGAAGCTTTTTATGACTCTCCAGGTCTAGGAAGATGCCTTTCTTTTTTTTTTTTTTTAAGATTTTATTTATGTGAGAGAGAGAGAGCATTAGCAGGGAGAGCAGCAGAGGGAGAGAGAGAAGCAGACTCCCCACTGAGCAGGGAGCCCGATGCAGGACTTGATCCTGGGACTCCAGGATCATGACCTGAGCTGAACACAGACGCTTAACCGACTGAGCCACCCAGGTGCCCCGGAAGGTGCCTTTTGTGGTATTCTTAAAAGACTTTGAACTATCATACTTCTAACTTTCCATTCACATGCCTGTGTTCTGGTGGATAGTTGTGCACAACTCAGTGAGGCCAGTTCACAGTTGACTCCTTAATTATGTGCCTAGCATAGAGCCTGGTATAAAGCAAATGCACTTATGTATAAAAATTATTTTAATTTCAAGTGCATATTCCTTATGCTGAAAACGAAATTTCTTTGACTTATGTCCAAATATCATCTCAAAGTGCACCGAAACGATCTCCATCCACTAGGGGAAGAACATTAGTGAGTGAATTTTTAAAGGCTTCAACATAACGGAGTCCCTTCCTTTGAGCGTGGTTGACTTTTGCTAAGCAGACTAATGCATATTTGAGTTTTGGGTAAATGGATTCCGACGTATCTGTCAAAATGAGATAATGATCCCTATGAAACAAACCTGGGACTATGAAGGATCCTAAATTTATTTTCATAAATCTTTCTCCCTTTCCTATTCTTTGGCCGGGCAAGTGTGCATTATGAGCATGCAAGAACCCAAATCCCTTTCTTCAGGAATGTGAGCACCTTGGGCTCAGGCTGTGTTGACTTCAGGATCAGGCCCATGAGGGAGTGAAAGTGAACAGAAGACAAGGCCTCCATATCATACACATCAAGATTCAAAGAAGTCAAAGCAGATAGTTTAACTGGCTCGATCAGCACAGACATTTGTTGTCCCAGGCCTTTTAAAGAAATTTTTAAAAATTACATATTAAGGCCACAATCATAATAGACAGATCTTTTTTTTTTTTTTTTTTTGGACAGAGAGAGAAAGAGAATGCAAGCAGACGGAGAGACAGGCAGAAAGAGATGGAGAGGCAGGCTCCCTGCTGAGCAAGGAGCCCAGTGCTTAGCTGACTGAGCCACCCAGGTGCCCCTAATAGACAGATCTTAATTAAGCAGCAACTATTATAAAGAAATCATGTGCTATTAACTGGTCCTACATGTCATATACATAATGTCCCCCCCTTGTTTTGTTCCACTATTTCACGGTCAAAGCAGAATGGGAGATCTAACTCCTTTAATAGCATTTATTATAACTCATTGTTCTCTGATTCAAAAAATGTTTTATTACCTTAATGTTAAAAATAGCAACTCATTTTCACCTAAAATTATTTAAGATTAGAAAGCAGAATATTAATTCAATTTGGGGCATCTGGGTGGCTCAGTCGGTTAAGCGTCTGCCTTCGGCTCAGGTCATGATCCTGGGGTCCTGGGATCGAGCCCAGCATCGGGCTCCCAGCTCAGCGGAGAGCCTACTTCTCCCTCTCCCTCTGCTACTCCCCCTGCTTGTGCTCTCTCTCTCTCTCTGTCAAATGAATAAATAAATAAAATCTTTAAAAAATATACTAGTTCAGTTAAAAAAAACAATGTGTCTCTAGGTACGGGACATTACGACACTTGAACATACCATCTACTTTAAAGATGTAGAGTATCATCTCAGAGGTATGGATCGCCATGGGCTTCTGCTAATGACTGAGAACAGTCTCCAAAGTGCCTTATCCAAAATGGCTTCGCAGCACATATACAGAGTCTAAGTGATTTCAGTATCAGCGATTTCCAATAACAAGTTAGTTTTGTGGTTCCTCATTAGTTTGGCTTAGGTGTGACCTTTTTAACTTAATCTTATCTATTCAAATTTTCATCCATACAGATTATTTAATTAAATGTTGAGGTCTTCTTTGGAAATTACTGTGCCATGCAGAGCCATGGAATTCCTAAAACTGCTGTAATTTCCCTGCAATTCAGGATGATAAAGAGGGTTGCCCTTTAATATGAAGCTGTTACGTTATTGTCCGCTTCTCTGTACTGTACTATTTCTTTCTCAGTTTAACAACTACTAGTTCTGAGTTTTCTGAGAACTGCTTCAGCAAAGGATGACTGAGAGGTCAGTGACGCCCCCCCACCCTCCACCCGCTTCCCGTTAACCTTCTTCCGGTTCTTCCCCAGCACACAGAAGGATCTCACTACAGAGCTACTGACGAATGAATGAAAGGATATTCGCAGCAGCATTGTCACATCGAAAACTAGAAACAATACAACCAGCAACAGGGAGAGGTAAAATAAACTATGATCTACCCACAAAATAGTTATAATATATAACCATTATTTCAAATGTTCTCCTTTCTAACATCATTAAATCAGATATATAGTAAGTGAAGAGACATACACACACACACACACACACACACACACACACATACATATACATATATATAGTGTGGTTGCAATTTTATAAAATAATTTCAAATAAGATCGAAATTAATTGTTATGTTTCAGTGATAGTGTTATGAGTGATTTCATTTTTTACTTTATGCTCCTCTGTAGATTATAAATAAATAGTATATATATATATATTTTTTAAAGATTTTTATTTTTATTTATTTGAGAAAGAGAGCACACAAGAGGGGGTAGGGTCAGAGGGAGCAGACTCCCTGCCAAGCAGGGAACCTGATGCGGGACTCGATCCCGGGACTCCGGGATCATGACCTGAGCCGAAGGCAGTCTCTTAGCTTAACCAACTGAGCCAACCAGGCACCCAATAGTATATATATTTTTAAAGACCACTCAGCTCAAGCTCCTTTGGTGTTGTCACCAATTCTCCTCCAGAACAGTTAAACCCCAGCACTCTCAACACTTTATCTCACAAGCCTTTTTTTGGAGGGTGGGCGGGACAGCTTTATTGACATAGAATTCACATATCATACAAGTCACCCACTGAAAGTGTACAATTCAGGGGCGCCTGGGTGGCTCAGTCGGTTAAGCATCTGCCTTCGGCTCGGGTCATGATCCCAGGGTCCTGGGATCAAGCCCTGCGTCAGGCTCCCAGCGTAGCGGAGAGCCTGCTTCTCCCTCTCCCTTTGCCCGTCCCTCCCCACTTGTATTCTCTCTTGCACGCTCTGCTCTATTCCTCATAAATAATTTTGGGGGTTAAAGATTTTATTTATTTATTTGACACGGAGGGAGAAAAACACAAGCGGGGGTGGGGGAGGGGCAGAGGGAGAGGGAGAAGCGATGTGGGACTGGATCCCAGGACCCTGGGATCATGACCTGAGCCGAAGACAGATGCTTAACTAACTGGGCCACCTAGGCACCCCTAAAAAAAAATCTTTTTTCTAAAAAAAAGTGTACAATTCAATGATTTTCAGAATATTAATGAATTTGTGCAACCATCACCACCATTAATTTTAGAACATTTTCATCTACTGTACCCATTAGCCCTAGTCCTAGCTGTAAGCAACCACTAATGTATCTTCTGTCTCTACAGATTTGCCTATTCTGGGCATTTCCTGTAATTAGGATCATACAATATATGGTCTCCACTGTGATTTTAAATATCATTATTGTCAGCATTCATTAGGTGGAGTAGCTAATTGTCACTATTGTGGTGGAGTTACCATTGGAACTTCTTGAGAACAGAGACTGGGTAATTTTTTTTTAAGACTTTATTTTTTAGAGCAGTTTTAGATTCACAGCAAAATTAAGAGGAAGATGCAGAGCTCTCCCATATACTCCCTATGGACTGGGTGATTTTCATTTTGGTGAGCAGTAGTCCATGTTCACTAGTGTCCCATGAATGTCTGCTAAGTGAATGGCCACCAATTTATAATCAGACAAGCCTCCAAAGGGTTTTATGATTTGCCCAAGATCATCACTGGCAGCCGGTGAATCAACTACTCGAGTCTCCTTTCCAATATTCATATGCTTGTGCAAGGCATAACTTCTGTGATTTTGTTTCCTCCAATATAAAATGGTAGTTTTATAACCACCTCACAGGGTTGTGGCAATGTTAAGTATTCTTCTACCCTACAAAGTCAAATTGTGTCAAATGAGACCATCGCCCTATAATGAAAACTGCAGACAACAGTATAAAATTAAGAACATGACCAGGGGCGCCTAGGTGGCTCAGTTGGTTGAGTGTCTGCCTTCGGCTCAGGTCATGATCGTGGAGTCCCGGGATCAAGCCCCAAATGGGGCTCCCTGCTCAGCAGGAATCTGCTTCTCCCTCTCCCTCTGTTTTCCCCCTGCTCGTTCTCTCTCTCTCTCAAATAAATAAAGGGGATTTGAAAAAAAAAAGATTAAGAACATGATCATTTGACTCAGGTAATCCTCCATACAACTGACCTCTCTGGACCCATTTCCCCCAGGTTGAAAGTCAGGACAATATTGAACACATTACAGACAGTCTCTGACTTATGACTGTTCAACTTATGATTTTTCCACTTCATGATGGTGTGAGCATTCAGTAGATATGAAACTGCAACCAGATCTTTTCTTTTCCTGGGCTATCAATACACAGCAGTATGCTCTCCTCATTCTGGGCAGTTTTGTAGCCAGAGGAGGCTCCCAGTCAGCCACGTGGTCACAGGGATAAACAACCCATATACTGACAACCAATCTGTACCCATATAACCACTCTTTCTTCCACTTTCAGCACAACATTCAATAAATTATTCGAGATACTCAACACTTTATTATAAAACAGGCTCTGTGTTAGATGATTTTGTTCTGAGCACTTTTAGGGTAGGCTAGGCTAACCTATGATGTTCAGGTTAGGTGTATTCAATGCATTTTCAATTTACATAGTTCCAATTTTAGGATCGGTTTATCAGAGGGTAACCTCATCATGACTCCAGAAAGATCTGTACATTTACTAGGATTAAATGAAATGGCACTCCAGTACTTTGTACAATGTTTAGCTACTGGAAAACCCGTGTTTGGAGTTTGCACTAGTTTTATTCCCGCTTTACTTGGGAATTATAATCCTGATAAGATTATAAACAAAGTATCGATAATCTCATTTTAACTGTGCAGGCAGCTGAGATTCACAGAGATTAACTCGCCCAAGGCTACAAGTCAGCCTCTGAACTCCTAGACCCACACATCCCTTCACTGCTAGACCACCTCCAGCCAAAAAAAAAATCCAAGCCCGGGTATCTAAGCCTGGGGCACGGCCAAGTGGCCTTCCGGGAAGCAAACTCCAACCTGGGGCAAGGTTTTATCAGCATCATGGGCAGAGGGAGGATGTACTCTCTCTCTGGGCTGGACCAGAGGCCGCCCTGACGCCCCACCCTCCTCTGATTTTTATCGCTAGTCAGATTTCCAGCAGCGACGGAGTGCCCGAAAGCCTGCCTCCGAGGGCCAGGCCACTAGGAGCAGCCCCGCGTCCCGCAGGCCCCCGCCCTCTCCGCGTCACGGCCTCTAGGTGCAGTGCCCCCTAGGGGCTCCCGCTCCGGCTGAGGAGGAAGGTGCTGGTCCTTCCTGCCACACCGGCCCGTTACCCGCCAGCCGGTTCCCTGCCCGGCGCCCGCCCCGCCACCCTCCGGAGGAGCCTGACGCCGCCGCCTCTCCGTGCTCCGCAGCCACATCTCCGCCTGGACGGAGGACCCGCCGCCCCTCGCTCTCGCCGCCTCCCGTGTCCCGCCTGCGCCCCGGCGCCATGAGCGCGCGCCTGCCGCTCTTCCTGCGCGGGCTCCGCCGTCTGCAGCCGCCCCCGGGCCCGCCGCTCCGCCTCCGAGCGCCCTGTCGCGCCAGCAGCAGCGGCGGCGGCGGCGGCTGTGGCGGCGGGGAGGGCCTGCTCGAGCAGCGGCGGCTGCGGGACTCCCAAGTCGGGAGCAGCCGCGGCCAGGGCAGCCAGGCGCCCCCCGCGCGGGACTCGATCGTCAGGTGAGTGGCCGGCGCTCGCCGCCGCTCCGGTGCCGGGTGGCGGCGGCCGGGGACGCAGGGGGTGGGGCATCCGGGGCGCTCAGGTCTCGGCGAGGTCCTGCCCCCCCCCCCCCCCCCCGCCGCGGGTATTTCGCCGGGCTCCGACTCGGAGTGCTTGGTGCTAACTTGTTAGGGGCGCCCGGCGGCTGGCGGGGCGGGGGGGGGAGCGCGGGCACCGCAGGGCCGGAGTGCGTGCGGGGCGGGGGACGGCGGCGCCCGGGCCGGCGCGGGGCGGGGATCGCGCGGGCGCGGGCATCCCGGGCGGGTGCCGCGCCCCTAGCCCGCGCGCCCCGCTCCACGTGCGCCACCCCGGCCGGCTCTGATGCAACGGCGCCGAGCGCGGCGGGGCGGGAAAGGGGCGGTGCGGCGGAGGGCGGGAGCGCGGAGGAGGAGGGGCGCCCGGGGCCGGGCCGGGCGGGGCCGGGGCGGCGGGGGACGTGATGCGGCCCCGGGCGCGGGAGAGGCGGCCCCTGCCGGGCTCCCGCGCCTACCTGCGCGGTCCTCCGCGTCCGGCAACGCCGCAGCCTCCTGCGGGTGGGGAAGCGTGTTTTCTTGAGTTACATAATCCTTTTCTGGGCGCGTTCACGTGGAGCCGGACCCACCTGACAACAGGCAGAACGCGGCCGAGGAGTCGGGCCCACTCGTGCCCCCATCGCGGCACGGGTGGGCCAGGAGTCCCCAGCGCAGCTGCGTATAGAAAGTTCTCGCCCGACCCAGAGATGAACTGTGGGAGTTCTGGGCCCAGCCTTTCCCTGCCCCCCCACCGGAGACGCCACTTGTGCCCTTCCCCCCCCCCGCATCGCCCCGCACCCCGTCCTTGCCCCTCAGTGGGAGAGAGGGCAGGAAGAGCCTTGAATGGCCCTTCCTGGAGACGTGGGTTCACTGGGGGACTAAACCTGTGGAGCGAAGCACTCAGGACAAACCTGGAGGTGCCGGGAAAGCCCTTACCTGCCTCCCCACCCTCCAGGAGGATTCCTGGTTCCAGGTTGCCTTGTCACTGAGGGCTGTTCGCCATCCATTCACATCCTCTTCGTTTTTCCTTCTGTCCCTGCTTGTGAAAGTAACTGCCTTTCCCTCCTCCGTTCCCAAAGCCCTTTGTGGTGTAGCCGATGACTCTAAGGAGCCTTCTGCTTAGTTTATCTTGTCTTCTTTCGGAATGTAGTACTTCGGGCCTCTCTTCAGGTCATTAGAATTTCACCAGGGTACAGCTGAGCTCCCCTTAGTGGGTCAGGGTTTGAAGACAGTATGGGAGGCAGAAATCACCACCCCATCCCCTTCTTATTTTCTGGGTAGCTCTTATGGCTACCTGCCACTTTCTTCTTCATTTATTGCCTGTCTCCCCCAACCTCCCTGGAATGAAAGCTCTGTGGGGCCAGGGGCTTTGTCTCTTGTTCACTGCTAGATGCTTCCTCCTGGAAGGAGTGCCATGTGTAGGGTGGCCGCTTGGGACATGATGCCTGAATGCATCACTCAAGATTTGGGTTCATTTGTGGATTGTATTCACGAATGTTCTTTTCATTGCCCGACTTAGAGATGAGCAGAGTGGTCAGTAGGGGGCCTGGGTCAGGATCCTGTTGGCCCTGGGCGGCAGTCTCAATTCCCGCACTCCAGTGGGGGAATGGTCGCCTACCTTGCGGGGTTACGGAAAGGAATGCGTGAGAGAACACGTACAAAATGCATAACCCAGGAACTGCCATAGCAAGACCTCCACAAATATTGGCTATTATTTATTTATTTATTTTAGAGCATTCTAAGCCAGGGGTTAGCAATTCTGCCAAGGACTAGATAGTAAATAGTTTAAGTTTTGCAGGCCAATAGGCAAAATAGAAGCTATTTATGTAGAAACTTTTACGTGAGGAAAAAAACATTTTGATAATTTTTTTATTGACAAAAGCCAGTTTTATTTATGGATACTGACATTTGAGTTGCACATAATATTCACATGCTACAAAATGTTATTATTTTGATTTTTCTAACCATTTAAAAGTGCAAAAGCTGTTTTTAACCTGGTGTGTCAAAGTTTGCTGGCCCTTCTGTTCTAAACTAAGAGGAGAAAGTGTTGTACAATGAATTACTGCTTCATAGGATTATGGTTAAGGGATAGGTGCTTTGCTTTGCAATATGACTCCAGTACTTCCTAGGTGTGGGAATTGGGGCAAGCTGTTTGATCTCTGTTCATATACAAAATGGGAACCATTATCACCAGTTTCAAAAGTTGTTGTGGACATCACTATACTCTGCTGATCCTAAAAGGCATATTTTTTAGTATCTCCAGAACTAGTCTTTAATCAATTGTCTGACAATTGCTGTTGGCCACGTGACAGTCATCGCCTATTTGTCATTGCCTGTACCTGTAGGAACCTGGCCATGCATATTGTTGTAACTTAATTGACTTATGTGCATCATCTAGCAAAACTTTCCTCCAAGAGATTCCCCGAGGACTTGGAGGAAATAGGGGAGGTGGGCCTAGCTAGGAGTCACCTAGGATAGACATCCACAAATCTGTGTATGTGAGGTTTTTTTTTTAATTTCATGAAATATACCAGAAAAGTGAACGAATAAGCTCCCTCAAAAGCATAGTGACCTCTCATTTCTCCAGTAATCCCCAATATTTCCATCAACAAGTCATGGAAGGGCTATTTTAGGAAATGAAATGATTTCTGGTTTTTGTCTGACAACTGCCCCGTGATACCTGGTAGAATCGAGAACGCTCTAACAAGAAAACTTGCAGAATGGGTGTCAGGAATTTAAGGAAAACCCCAGGGACAAAAGTGATATGGTTTTTCAAAAAATGCCACATCACTAACACCTTTGATGGCATAGAGGGCGATATTGAATGGGGGGAAAAAACGAAACTGCCGTCAAGGACTCTTGAATCAAGAAACTCACTTGGGGTGCCTGGCTGGCTTAGTCCAAGGAACGTGCGTCTCTTCATCTCAGGGTCATGGGTTCGAGCCCCACGCTGAGTATACAGATTACTTACTTTTTTTTTTTTTTTAAGTCACTCAGAAGAGTCATATCCTGAATGTGAAGTTTTAGGAACGTTTCAGTTTGGTAGTTTTACTTTTTTTTTTTTTTAAAGATTTTTTATTTATTTATTTGAGAGAGAGAGAATGAGAGACAGAGAGCACGAGAGGGAAGAGGGTCAGAGGGAGAAGCAGACTCCCCGCTGAGTAGGGAGCCCGATGTGGGACTCGATCCCGGGACTCCGGGACCATGACCTGAGCCGAAGGCAGTCGCCTAACCAACTGAGCCACCCAGGCACCCGGTAGTTTTACTTTTTATGCTCATACGAGTGCTTTATGGCAAACAAAATATCTATGCCTAAATCAGTCTTAAAAATTCTTTTAATACTCACAGAATACACAGTCTGTGAAGAAAAGATTGTGCCGTAGTTTAACTGCCAGCTTGTTTTTCTTTCTTAGGGGTTTGTAAAACAGTGGCATGTCTTTCATTCTGTATCTGAAATTGGATGAAACACAGCAAATAAGATTCGAGCTCCCAGATCAGGCCTATGCATGAGTAGGAAGCAGGCTAGGCTGCTTTAATAAAGATACCGCCAAGTGTTGTGGACCTTAGTGTCCAGAAGGAGGCAGACAGGGAAGGTAGGATGATGACCCTATGATATCTGCTCACTGCTCCAGCTCCTGCCTCCCAGCCAGCACGAGGGAAAGGGGCCAGGGTGCTGGCGGATCTTTCTCTTCGCTGCATGTTCCTCGCCTCCGTCTGGCCAGTGCTCACAACCCAGTTGGCCAGCAGTTAATGTCATGAGCCCATCAAGTCACAGGTGAACCGGGAAATGTGCTCTCTAGCCGATGCCATGTGCAGCTTACACTCCGAACTCTGTTAAAGAGGAAAATGAGTGGAAGTGTTCATAGGAAGTACCCAATCATCCAGACCATCGTCAGTTGTGTCCATACTACTGTTACTATTATATTGAATGTATCCACGAAATTACCAATGCTGTAGGTTTATTAAACTGCTCTGCCGGGCTTTCAGCCTGGGCTATTTCTCCGAATACTGATGGCTGTCTTTAGAAGACACTGTTTTGGACATTTTAACCCTATGTGTGCACTGGTACCTCTTTTGCCTTTGAAATCAATAAAGGGGCTCTGCATTCAGGGATGTCCTTAAGTTGGTAGTTTTAAATAACCTTGTCAGCGGCTGCCTCTGAGACTGTGGCGTGACCACAGCTAGCTGCAAGGGAGACAGAGAAATGAGGTCATTATTCCAGCAGCCTTATGCCCAGTGGACACATTATTTCCCAGCCAAAGGGAGACCGACGTGTTGTAGAGTGAGTGCTAGTGTAACTTGGGCACCGGCATGCGAGAGCACCTGCCTCTGAAGGTCCCGGACCAGCAGGTTCAGCTACTCACAGCTGACAAAATCCAAAGGCAGAGAGACAAGGAGTGAAACAAGGAGGAAATTTATTTCAGTGAGGCCAACACCAGGAAGATAGTGGACTAACATCTCAAAGACTCTCCCAAGTGCTGAAAATACTTCTAGGTTTATGTAAGGAAAATGTGGGACTAAGGTTGGTGGGTACAGGCAGGTGGGTGGTCAAGGTCGGGTCATTGTCTTGGGGTCAATCACTGGTGGGGTCTTGCTGGCGCAGGGCAGTCCTTATTGCTTGAGGGGGTGGTTTGTGTTCCCCCCATCTAGGGATGCTTTGCCTTCCAAGTCTTTTGCCTGAGTTAAGAGATAAGCTGGAAGGAAGAAATACATCAATTAGAAAGTTAAAGGTCAGGGGCGCCTGGGTGGCTCAGTTGTTGAGTGTCTGCCTTCAGCTCAGGTCATGATCCCAGGGTCCTGGGATCGAGCCCCGCATCGGACTCCGTGCTCCTCAGGAAGCCTGCTTCTCCCTCTCCCACTCCCCCTGCTTGTGTTCCCTCTCTCGCTGTCTCTCTCTCTCTGTGTCAAATAAATAAATAAAATCTTAAAAAAAAAAAAAAAAGTTAAAGGTCAAAATGGAGGTAATTGAAGTCTTTTCCAGTAGTAGATACTTTGATCTACTAGTTACATTATTATAAATTCTTACAATCTTCTTCAGTAATGACACATGGCAGCCTGGCTGGAGAGTCACACATTCCTTCTAGCTGGAAATTGACAAGGCAGCTTTTCTCCCAGGAGTGAGAAAATCTCTGATTAGAAACATTTATGCTACTTTTTAGATCTGTTAAGCCTGGTGACTGCTTTCGTGCTTACTTTGCTTGTCACTGTAGGAATCATGAATAACCCCAAAGAATGAAACATCACACGTGCAAGAGGTGGGGAGAAACTAGCCAGCTTTATTTGCTTTGTTGGTGACAGGTTTGTGCTTTTATAGAAGTGTTTGGTCCCTTCATGCTATTGAGGGTGGTGGTCAAGGCTATGAACAGTTTTTTGGGGAAACTTGCTGTCAAATGAGTATTTTTTATTGTCCTAGGGTAGCCATAGGACACCTGTTTCACGGATGAGGCTACTGGAGTTTCTTAGAGATTCAGTAAACTGATCATGTAGGTCCGTTGGAGGCCCACATCCTGGTGCATGGCTGTTTCCCTTCTACCCAAGCCTAAGAGCCACCTGGCTCCCTTGTTGAAAACGCACGTTCCTGGGCCTCACCCAGCCCTGTCGAATCTGACTTTCTGGGGTGAGACACAGAAACCTTGCTTCTTACCAACCTGCCGAGGTGATCCTCATGCACATTGCCAAAAACCACTTGGGTCCTACGCTCCAGTGACTTCCGGAACCAGGCAGAAGTAAGGACCCACTTGGCCCAAATTAACAGTCATGAAAGGCAGGGAAACAGCGTAGCATGTGGCCCTCAGCCGCACATTATTGGACAGGAGATTTTAGTGCTCATTTATAAGGCAATTTGTAAACTTTCACATAGTCTCAGTTATTCAACACAATAATATAGTTATTTCTCGGAGAATTAAGTTGCTTTGGCCAACTGTTTGGAAACAAAACAGACGAAAATCTTCACAGGCCATGTACAGTTGCATGCCTCCCTATTCTGTCTCGGGTAGCCCAGGGTCAGGTGGGAAGGCTCATCGTGGTTGAGTTTTAAAGCTTTTCAGTGTCTCCTGAGCACCCCTCTCTTTCCATCTACCTACTGAAGAGCAGCTTCCTCCAGTATGCTCAGCAGCTTCTTTGAAAACTGGGCGAAGCTGAGCAATGCCTTTGTGCCCTCAGCCATGTACTACTAATGCTATCTGGCTGGAACTTCACCTTGTAGTTTTTGGAAGCTGTTGGGTGCACGTAAGACCCTATCAGAGACAGAAAACAAAATTTAAAGACGGTCTTAACACAGGGCCTGGGTCCTGCCTTGGCTGAGCCTTTTGTCTATTATCATGAGAGAAGAAAAGCCAACTTCATGTGCAGGTAAGGACCATGTCACAGTGATGGGGGTGAAGGAATCTGCAATCCCTCATCCCAGAAGACTGCAGAAGGAGCACGTGACTTGTACCTCATCACCTAGGTCTGCCCTGCCTGGGCTGGCACCCCTTGTCCTCCCGCCCACCAGTGATAGTAAGGTGGTGATGGCACCTGCTGGGACTTTTAGGAAGTCCAAATGCAGACTTGGGTGGTGGGGCACCCCGAGGACTGACAGGCTTTCTCCCTAAGAGGCCTGGGGAGAGTGTCAAATTCTGATGCAGCCCTAGTGTTTCCGTTCCCATCCACCCTTCTCTTCCCCCACTTCCCTTTTCCTATCCCTCCCCCTCAACCCTTCCTCCAACCTCCCCCTCCCTTCCCCTCTGTTTTCTTCCTCACCCTCTCCCTTCACATTCCTTTGAATTCTGGGACCTGGCATTTATCCGTGACCCACCCGGTTGTCTGACAGCAAGCCCCCTCTTCAGTCTCTGCTACCCTCCCCCCACCAATGTTTTCAGTCCCCGTGGGAACCCCTAGGGATGGATGTAGGTGGAGGAAGGGGGTTATTTAAAAAGAAATGCAACAGTTTTATTACAGTCAACTTGGAAAATACAAGAGAATTCACCCCTGGAAAATAATTGTTAACATCTAGTTTGCACACCTCTGCTTATTTTAAAAATCAGATGGTCACAGTTTACTCTGTGTTGTACTTCAAGATGGTTACCCTGCCCCTCCTCGCCACACTTCCCACGCTTGGAGCGCATCCTTATGTCGTCTAACTATTTTCACTTACAGGAACAAACTTTCTAGGAAAATGTGTTGGATCAGTCCTTTCTAGTCATTAACAAAGACATGACTGTGTGTTGGTTTTCTTTCTCAATGCAGAGAAGTCATTCAGAATTCAAAAGAGGTTCTGAATTTATTGCAAGAAAAAAACCCTACCTTTAAGCCGGTGCTTGCTATTATTCAGGTAAGCTGAGACCATGGTTCAGTGCTCCTCTTTTAGGATGCCTTTCAATGTAGAAGAGAATTGTCTGCAGAAGACCAGGGCATTTCTTGTCACAGAAGTGGTCTTAACAGGGAGGAGAGGGCAGAGATGAAAATACGGTCATGTCCCTCTTCCTTTGGTCATTTTGCTTCTACCAGGTCACTGGTTAGTTACCTCCCTGCTTGAATGGGTCTTTTGTGAATTGCTTTGAGAGGTTAGGAGGTAGGCACCCACGTCAGTTGTGTTACATAGGACATTATTGTGTCCACATGTGCTCAGAGATGCTTATCAGATGTGACTTGAACGTGATAAGGAGAAAAGTTCCCCCTTCGTTTCTGTGGAAGAAGGAGGCTTGATGAGGCATGGTACTTAGTGATCTTACTATGAAACCTGGTAAAGCCTGCCATAGGCCTGAAGGGCCAAACGTCAATACATGTCAGAAGGACTTGGCATTTCATATACATCTCTTGACTGCGGCCCCTTCGTTCCCAACTGTAGTTGGTGCTGTTTGCCCTCCTTCTTGGCAGCCCTATGGGGTAACAGGTGCAGGGCAGTCAGGAGGTGAGCCAAGCCTGGAAGCTCACACAGCACAGCAGGTGGGCCGCCGCCTCATTTTGGCACGCACGTAATGTGTCAGAATAGCAGCCTGGAGTCCCATCGGCGCTGTGATTTTCAAGACTGTGGAGCTATGCTCATGTCACTTGCATTCTTGGGGCCCGTCACCATATCCCCTACAAAGCTAGGCAAGCAAGAAGGTTGAAAGAAAAGTGATCTGAGCCTGGACCTCCTGGGATTCTGCTTGCTGATGGGTTTCCAGCTACGGACAAGTCATCTAAAGCCCTGTCTGTGGTGTCCTCATTTAGAAAGGGTGCTGGCTGGGTGGCTACATGAGCCTTAGGAGGGCTGTTACTTTTTAAAAGTAACATAATTTGAAAGCGGAGAAATTGATATGCCAATAAATACCAGCTATTAGTCTCCTTCTGTGAGCAATAAGATTCTGCATTTCCTTCCCTTTCTAATAAATTGGATAATTGATAGTCACAAAATTAGTCTCTGTATTACGTTTTGTGCTTTGTCAAGATATTTTTGTTGCTGTTACATTCTCCTTCTTACTCCCATCTTCTAAGGCAGGTGATGATAACTTGATGCAGGAAATAAACCAGAATTTGGCAGAGGAGGTGAGGATTATTGAATTCTACAAATTCACCATAATTTTTTGACGCTACATTCTCTCACAGTGACAGAACAACCTTGTGTTCCTTTTGCAGGCTGGTCTGAACATCACTCACATTTGCCTTCCTCCGGATAGCAGTGAAGCCGAGGTAACTACCACATGTGGCACTTGAACACCTGAACAGAGGGTGCTTTCCTCTTGAGACATAATATACCTGTTAGCATCTCTTCGTTGTCATTCGAAAAGATCAGTCTTGTCTTTGTTGCTGAATTCTTGGAAAAGTTCCCTTTTCCCTCTAGGATACATGCTCCTTGATCTGCTTGTCCCTTACTACGTGTTTCTAGTGAAGACTTGAGTTAGACTTGGTGACTCGGGTTGTGTTTTTCTGGCCACCGCAGCAGTGTCTAGTGGAAAATGCCTGGCTGCCGGGGTCTGGAGGACTAGCTGTGGTTTTGCGCTGTCATGAAGGCTTGTCTGTCCTTGGCCATTCCTTTGGCTTCCCTGTGTCACAGTTGCCTTATTAAGAAAATAAGGGGATAGGATGAGATATAATCTTTGGCGTCCTTTCCAGGCAAATGTTCTGGGAGTAATAGCCTTTGCAAGCGTCATCTCAAGCCTGGGAGAAGTGGCTACCCCCATCCGGAGTGGTAAGGAAATGGCACCGTGGGCCATGCTAGCGTTTCGCCCTTCTGTGACTAGCTTTTCTCCAGACGGGCTGCGGCAGTGAAGCTTTGATTTGACTGCCCATGATGGAAAACTTCAAGTCACAGAATATGAAATAACACAGACGTTTATTTTTCTTGTACCTAAGTAAAGTTTAGAAGCAGGCTGGTTATTGTGGCATCACAGGGTCACCAGAAACTTGGGCTCCTTCGATCGTGCTGCTCTATCGTCTATTGGACTATCTCGTATCCAAGACGGCAGATTCAACTCTGCAGATCACATCCACATTCTAGCCAGTGTCAAACAAATCCAGACTTCGTAAGGAGAGACATAATTCAAAAGGATTATTGCAATAGGTCAGAGTATACAAGAGTAAGGATCTTAATTTATTAATTAAGGTTTTGTTGTTGCGTCTGCCACATCCTAGGTATGGGTGACCACAGACCCCTCACTTCATTCTGGGCTCTCGTTCGATGTCACTCCCTCTGACCACCCCCAACCCGCCATTACTCCATTAGCCCTTTACCTTGCTTAATCTGCTTTAGTTTTCTTTACCATCATTTACCATTTCCAGAGATTATACCATTATTATTTTTCGTTTTCCCTCATGTCTTCCCCACTGGAATATAAGCTCTGGGGGAGCAGGCATTTTATTCACAACTGTATTTCCTGTCTTAGAACTGGCAGAGAATAGGTACTCAAAACATGCAATATCTATTGAATGAATGAAAGCACGGTGAATAAATGAAATAAAGTTTTCTTTCTGGTTTTTTGTATCAAACAGCGTTTTCCCTCTCTTACCAGGTAGAAATACCACAGTGATTTTTGCTAGACAGTGAAACAGAGGTGGTAAAGCAAGACTTCTCACAGTGAGACCCATATCCATGGGCTGGTATCTCTTTTACTTATGAACGAATAATATTGTGAAGTGAAATGAATCCATATGTTATCCCCTGGCATAAAATAGAGAGATAGAGCATTTCTTATTGAAAGACACACCTAGCCGTTCATTAGCTTTTACATTTTTACATTAACCTTCCCAAGCTGTACTTTGGTCTTTTTCAGAAATAGTGAATTATTTTAGTGTTCCCTATAAAAAGGAGGTATCTGTGCTTTGAATTTATCAATCACAAGCCTTTGGAAGTGCTTCCTGGGTCCATTCAGATCCAAGGAACATGAGGACCTGAGTGATGGCTTCTTGGGGTTGAGAGTTGGGAAGGTTTTGTTGAACACGTTGTGTTTGAAACACAGGCTTGTCTGGGCCAGGATGGAACTCTTGAGATTCGTGCCTCCTGGTCTCCCTGAAGGCTGGCAGTGTGTTTCACTCAAGTATAATCATGGAGTTATCTTTTGCCTAACTCAACGTTTGGTTTGGTTTGGTTTGGTTTGGTTTGGTTCTGTTGTGGCAGGGAGTAGCGCAATAAGAAAGATTGAGAAGTCATTAAAATTCTGCTGCACTGCTTTTGAAAGCTTTAATAAACATGATGAAAAGATGGGGCGCCTGGGTGGCTCCGTCATTAAGCATCTGCCTTCAGCTTGGATCATGATCCCAGGGTCCTGGGATCGAGCCCCGCGTCGGGCTCCCTGCTCGGCGGGAAGCCTGCTTCTCCCTCTCCCGCTCCCCCTGCTTGTGTTCCCTCTTTCGCTGTGTCTCTCTCTGTCAAATAAATAAAGTCTTTTAAAAAAAACTGATGACAAGAGAAAATAGACTTTCTTCATTCTGCTTTACCGCAAGCCTTCAACAAGGAGTGAAAAAGAAACGATGCATTTTTATGAATCTATTTTTTTTAATGTAAAGCTTCTTTTGTTGGGTCTTATTTTTGTAATGCTGATTTTAGGGTTTTTTTTTTCTCTGTAGATTATAGATGAAATCTTGAAGATTAACGAAGACACCAGAGTACACGGCCTTGCCCTTCAGATCTCCGAGAACTCGTTTAGCAACAAAGTCCTCAATGCCTTGAAACCAGAAAAAGATGTGGATGGGTGAGAAAATAGAAAACAGTCAAGTCTTATTGCTAAATGAGCTTTTCTACTGTGACCTTCTTTCCTTTTAGTTCCACTGTTTCAGCTGTGTCTGTAATTAAGAGTGGAAGAAATCCTTTAACTAGTTCAGGAATTTGAGGGCTTTTTAAATTCCGTATAAGAAAGTTACATATTTTGGAATAGGTACTTGCCCTTGGCTTGGGTGCTGTTCTGGAAATAACGTCCTTCACACCATCACATTCATTTCGTAACCTCCTGCCTGACTTACGGAGTCCTTGACCAGCCTCCCTTTTCTAAATAAGCTTTTCCTTGCAAATTCTGCCAGAGCAAAGAAACACCCGAGTCCTGAGTCACCAGCAGTACCACATGCTTCCTTAGTCCCAGGCCAGTTGAGAAAAGCAAAACAAGCACTTTTATTCATAACACAAGGTTTTATTTGAAATTAGAGGGAAAAACTACAAATATGTGGTGTGCTAGTATTGTGTCTGACTCACGTCTGGCGTGACATCCGCTTCATGAGATGAGGAGTACTGCCCATTCATGTGGGCGATTAGGGCTTTTCATGGAGAGCAAAAACCTCATTTTCCGACATGGAAATAGGAAATGTTTTGTACTGCGACCGAAAAGAACATCAGGTATTTAGTGTTACAAGGTTGTAAGCAAATTCAAAAATTAGACTCCCAATCCAGTGTGTCTCACGGGAGCTGGATGGAAAGGTTGCCGCCTGGCGGACACACCCAGGCTCCTTCCGTTACTCTAGCCTCTGTGGGCAGTCAGACCGAGGATAGACCCAAACACAGGTTGAAAAGTTGTCATGAAAACCTCTGATCCAGTACCAGACTAACTAGAAAGGAGAAGCCCTAATCAATGAGAAAAATCCAGAACCCAAAGGTATCAAAGTGTAATTTCAAATCTTTCGTGAAAGCTTTTCTGTGTCTCCATTTTGTTACTAACTTGTATTGAGACCGTCACTTTCAGCTAGATAGTTATGGACCATTTGGTCCTGGATTTGAATGAGGAAGAGCACAGAAGCCATTCAAAGTACATGGTCACTCAGATTTGATTTCTGAGTGACCATGGAGGTAAGTACTGATGTTAAATGGGGATCAGACTTGTGAATCCCACGTCTTGCTAGGTCACCCCAGACTTCTAGGATTGGTCCTGGATTTTGATACTGATTGAGATATAAATGCCCTCAAGGAAAAAATGAGTTTGGCTGCATGACAACGGTGTTGCACACTTTAGGGGCACCATTGTGCACAGTGAGGCCTTCTATGGCCTTATGCTGTGGTCCTGCTATCCAGGCAGAACCAGAATTCCCAAGGTTGTCCCAGCCCACAGGGGCAACTGCAGAGTTTCCCAAGGGACTGCTCTAAGAAACTAATGGTCTTCATTCCTGCCCACTCCTTAATTTATATTTAATGATTTCATATAGCCTATCTGTCCAACGTTGATGGGGATATTATTTGGGATTAATACATGTGAGTTATAGATGAGTGAGTTTTGACCAAGTTTTGACTTACAACTTTCCTTTTTTTCAAATTCAGAGTAACAGATATAAACCTGGGGAGGCTGGTCCGTGGAGATGCCCATGAATGTTACATCTCACCTGTGGCCAGAGCTGTGATTGCACTTCTTGAAAAGTCAGGTATGATTGCTCCTTCAGAAATGCTGTGATTTTCTCTTTTTTGGGACTTAACTTGATTTATTTTTATTTATTTATTTAAAGATTTTATTTATCTATTTGACAGAGACACAGTGAGAGAGGGAACACAAGCAGGGAGAGTGGGAGAGGGAGAAGCAGGCTTCCCGCGGAGCAGGGAGCCTGATACGGGGCTCGATCCCAGGACCCTGAGATCATGACCTGAGCCGAAGGCAGACACTTAACGACTGAGCCACCCACGCACCCCCCTTTTTTTTAAAGATTATTTATTTATTTATTAACAGAGATAGCACAAGTAGGCAGAGCAGCAGACAGAGGTAGAGGGAGAAGCAGGCTCTCCGCCGAGCAGGGACCCTGGGATCATGACCTGAGCCGAAGGCAGTCGCTTAACCAACTGAGCCACCCAGGTGCCCCCCACCCAGGCGCCCCTTAACGTGATTTTTAAACAGGATTTCTTTCCTGAAGATTCTAACTGAAACATAGATAATACAAGTGATATTCAACATAGAAACAAGTGATATTCAAAGTCGGCTCTTTTTCTCATCGTCTGGGAGATACAAATGACTATGACAAATTTTTCTAACAAGATAACTGTATTATAGTTTTAAAAAGAAACTGGTAAGGTTGAGTGGCCTGTTGTGAACAAAGGCTTGGCTTCTCTCAGGAAACACTCAAAATAACCACAATGAAAAATGTTCCAAGTTTCAACTTCTCAAATCTGTCAATATGTAAATGTAAATAAAACTTACATTTAACATTTAAATGAGGAAGCTGTCAGATATAGTTCAGGGTGTGGAAACCTCAATTGGGATTTATCAGTGAGCAGTATCTCTTTCAGTAATCAGTATTTAATTTCCATCGTTCTCCCCTTGACCTTTCTCTTTTACGTCAGTGACATAGAAATGAACAATTTCTTTTTCTTGGTTATCAGATTGATGAGTAAATTATTACCGTGTGTTTTATATATTTTAAGGACTTTCTAGCTGAGTATATAAAAATTTAACTAAGTTTTTCTCTATTCCAGCTTAGTAAAAGAGAAGCAAATGTCCCTCCTCCATACCAAAACACACAACCATCAAACAAAAATTGCAAAATATTTAATATGCCAAATATATAAAGAACTTATACAACTCAATACCCAATAATAATAATAATCCGATTAAAATATTAGAAATGTCTGGGGTACCTGGGTGGCTGTCGGTTAAGCGTCTGCCTTCGGCTCAGGTCATGATCCCAGGGTCCTGGAATCGAGCCCCACATCCGGCTCCCTGCTCAGTGGGAAGCCTGCTTCTCCCTCTCCCTCTGCCTGCCGCTCCCCCGCTTGTGCTCTCTATCTCCCTGTCAAATAAATAAATAAAATCTTTAAAAAATATATTAGAAATGTCTGAATAGACGTTCTTCCAAAGAAGACATGCAGATGGCCTACAAGCGTGTGAAAAAGTGCTCAATATCACTCATCATCAGGGAAATGCAAATAAAAACCACAATGAGATATCACCTCACACCAATCAGAATGGCTAGAATCAAAAACAGAAGAAATAACAAGTGTTGATGAGGATGTGGAGAAAAAAGAACCTTCGTGCACTGTTGGTGGGATTGCAAACTGGTGCAGCCACTGTGGAAAACAGTATGGAGGTTCCTCAAAAAATTAAAAATAAAAATACTATATGATCCAGTAATTCCACTACCCGGGTGTTTACCCAAAGAAAATGAAAACAGCAATTCCAAGAGATATATGCTCCCCTATGTTTATTGCAGCATTATTTACAATAGCCAAGATATGGAAGGAAGCTAAGTATCTACTGATAGATGAATGGATAGAGAAGACGTGGTATACATATACAATGGAATATTACTGAGCTGTAAAAAAGAGTGAGGTTTTGGGGCGCCTGGGTGGCTCAGTCGTTAAGCGTCTGCCTTCGGCTCAAGGTCATGGTCCCAGGGTCCTGGGATTGAGCCCCGCGTCGGGCTCCCTGCTCAGTGGGAGACCTGCTTCTCCCTCTCCCACTCCCCCTGCTTGTGTTCCCTCTCTCACTGTGTCTCTGTCAAATAAATAAATAAAATCTTAAAAAAAAAAAAAGTAAGGTTTTGCCATTTGTGACAACATGGATGGACCTAGAGGGTATGCTAAGTGAAATAAGTCAGAGAAAGACAAATATCATATGATTTCACTTATATGTGGTATCTAAAAAACAAACAAAGGCAGAAACAGACCCATAAACATAGAGAACAAACTGGTGGTTGCCATGCAGGGTTTGTGGGCAAAATGGGTGAAGGGGGGTAGGAAGCACAGGCTTCTAGTTATGGAATGAATAAGTCATAGGAATAAAAGGTTCAGCAAAAGGAATATAGTCAATGGTATTGAAATAGCGTTTATGGTGACAGATGGCACTATGCTTATAGTGAGCACAGCGTGACATATAGTCTTATTGAATCCCTTTGTTGTACACCTGAAACTAATGTAACATTGTGTGTCAACTCTACTTCAGTAAAAAAAACTCCTCCAAAATAATATACCAAAGTTCCATTAGAAGATTAATTTTTTTTTTAAGATTTTATTTATGTATTTGACAGAAAGAGACACAGCGAGAGAGGGAACACAAGCAGGGGGAATGGGAGAGGGAGAAGCAGACCTCCCGACCGACAAGCAGGGATCCCGACGCGGGACTCGATCCCAGGACCCCGGGATCATGACCCGAGCCGAAGGCAGACACTTAATGACTGAGCCACCCAGGAGCCCCAGAAGATTAATTTTTAATACATACCTCTAAGACATTAGCCATTAAGCTGAGATAAGCCATGTAGACACTGTTTTTCCATCATGTGAATGATCAGGATGATGATTCTCACTCAACCATAACATTCACAAAGAAAGAGTAAATCGTGGCTGATAGTCCTTATAGGCTCTAACTTGGCTCAGAGGGCCAAGTTTTAAAAAGTTCTTTTTTGTAATGCTAAAGCTGCATGGGAGAAAGGCTCTGAAGTTTTGATTATAATACTGAATTTCCATTTGGTGGATAGGTGTCAACTTAGATGGAAAGAAGATCTTGGTAATAGGAGCCCATGGGTCTTTGGAAGCTGCCTTGCAATGCCTATTCCAGAGGAGAGGGTCCATGACAATGAGCTCCCAGTGGGAAACACCTCAGCTTCAAAGCAAGGTAAGCATCTTTCATGGGGGAAACATAATTTTAAGTGCTTATATTAGAAAAGGAAAAGGACTAGAAATGTATAGGCTAATCATTGAACATAAGAAGTGAGAGAAGGAACAGAAAATCTCAAAGGATGAAAACAATAAAGAGCAGAGATTCATGAAATAGAAAGCAAATATATGTCAGAGATTATCAACTAAGCCAAAAGTTGGTTTTTGGAAGAGTCTAGTAAAATGGAAACACCACTAGCCAAAATAATCAAAACCAAAAGAGAACACCAGCAATGTTAGGAATGAACAAAGGGACATGACCGCAGAACAAAAATTGTTTTCTAAAAAGGAGGCTATGAACTATTTAGACTGGTAAATTTGAAAATTTGTATGAAATGAAAACATCTATGTAACTTACAAAATGGATTTAAGTAAAATTGATTAGACTTATATACATTAAAGATATTGGATCAGTCTACCCACCAAACATGCAAACAAAAGGAGTTCTACTCTCATCAAAGAACAGATCATAATCTTTTCTCCAAAGAATAGAAAAAGAACACTTTCTAACCCATTTTTATGAGTGCCCAGACCAGAGGACAGGATGCTCAAGGACAATTACAGGCTCATTCCATCTGTGAACATAGATAAAATAATCATTATCAGAATGTTAGCAAACCAAATCCAGCACCAGGTTGGGGTCATCATAGGATTGCAAGTGTGGTTTAATATCAGAAAATTCCATTAAAATCTACTGACATAATTCACAACATTATCAGATTAAAAACTATGCTGTCACCATCATAGATACAGAAAAGTCATTTGATAAAATCCTTTATGATTTTTTTCCTAAAAAACCTCTTACTCTAGGAAAGTAAAGGAATTTCTTAACCCAGGAAATATCTATAAAAAGTTAGAGCAAGTATCTCATTTAATAATGAAATACTGGAAACATTTCTTTTAAAATTTGGAAAAATATAAGGGTGCCTGTTATCAGTACTCCTAATCAGCTCTGTATGGGAATTACTAGACAGTGCCGTAATGTGAAGAAAGGGAGAATTTATAATGATTGGAAAGGAAGACACCAGACTGTCATCAATCCTAGATGATACCATTACCGACATTAAAAACTCAAAAGAATCTATAAAAAAATATGAGAATGAGTAAGAGTTCACTTGGGTTCTTGGATATAAGATCAGCATGCAAAAACCAAGTGCATTTCTAAACACCACATCCATAGTTAAAAGATTAATTATTTTTTAAAGATTTATTTATTTGAGAGAAAGAGAGCACACATGTGAGTAGTAGAGGGAGAGGGAGAGGGAGAGAAAGCCCTAAACAGACTCTGCCCTGAGTACAGAGCCTGACTCGGGGCTCAGGTTCAATCTCACAACCCAGAAACCTCGACCTGAGTTCAACCAACTGTGCCACCCAGGCTCCCTGTAATTTTTTATTAATTTTTTTAAATTCTTAAATTAGAGTTTATAATAGCAATGAGAATATAAGGCACTTAGGAATATATTTAACAAGTTATTTATGATCTTTTGAAAGAAATTATGTAATTTTGATGAAGGTCATTAAGAAGACTCAAAAACAGAGATACCATGTTCATGGATAAGAGGACTCAATTTCAAGAGAAACGAACATGGCAGCATGTTGGTGGCTTTGTAATAAAGAGATTTGGCCTTGTTAAAAAAAAAAGAGGACTCAATATCTTAAAGATACTGATCCTGCCCAAATTAATCTATAAATTTGAGTCAAAGTCCTGACTTTTATTGTTTTGGAGAGTTTGACAAACTGATTCTAAAATTTAATGGAAGGGGTGCCTGGGTGGCTCAGTCAGTTAAGCGTCTGCCCCTGCTTGTGCTCTCTCTCTCTCTCTCTCTCTCTCTCTCTCTCTGTTAAATAAATAAATAAAATCTTTAAAAAATAAAATAAAATTTACACAGAGGTAGAAGGGCAAAAACAAGACAATGTTGAAGAGGTCTTGAGCTGTGGAAAAAAAGCATTTGCAAAAGGGTATATTGCATGTGACACCATTTATTTAAGTCTAAAAGCAATACCATATATATCTATGCTTTAGGACTACATATATAAAGTAAAAGACTAAAGAAATGTCCAGGAAACCATTTACCAGGACAAAGATGTGGATGTAGGTGGAAAGGATCACTAGTATTGGTCATGCCTTTTTTCTGGGCAGTGGGCTGGGTGTCCAGGTGCATTCTATCATCCTTTTACATTTTCATGGCTGGAACAGTTAATAAAGTTTTTAATTTCCAAAAATGGCAATGAATTTTTACAAATTTCATGCAAAGTGAAGTTAAATTAAAAGTGTGTTAAAGACAGTAAAGTAACCGCAGAACAACATTGAAAATACATGTTCTCATGTTGCCCCATGAGAACAGAAGTAGTTGTAGTCCTGCCCAGGGAAAGCAGGTGTCTCAACGACAGAGAAGTGTAATATTTGAGTGGCAGCTGGATCTAATCAATGTAACTCTCCTATTAAGACAGCTGAGAAACGTGGTCTCCCAAGTAAGCTCAAAACCTATGTGCCTTTCTAGTGGTCACCACATGGTGGCAGGCTATTCAAGAAAATTCAAGGACTGTGCTTTGTAATTCAGAGACGAGAATTTTTGATTTGGAAGCTTAGCAGAAGAAAACAAACCCTGCTCTCAACTGAACAGCTGGGGTGAAAAAGAGAAAAATACCTTCATTGGCAACTGAATGTTTTCACAGCTGTCACAGATACTTTGCTGGTTGTATCTGTATTTTGGTAAAACAAAGACATCTTTCAAAGTACTTTTTTATTATGGAAATAAATCACCTTGACTCTTCTTTGGGATAAATCTCATCCTAACTTTGAGACCGATCTAGTGGCTCTACTCTCTAGAGAATCTAGAAATTGGGTAACTTTCCTGTTTTCCAATATCCAGGAAGGTTCTCTTGAATAGTTCTTGTTGCACACACATTCTGCTTCCTGAGTCCTGGGTACTTAAAATGGCACCACCGTGAATCTTAGAGACTGTGGCCTTTCTCCTTATTGCTTCATCTTTGTAGCCAAAAATATGGAAAGGAAGGTTCAGGGCTCCTCATACTGGTCTTTGAAATTTATTTGGCTTCTGGCATTTGGCCCCCCTGTACCTGGCCTCCTACTTACTACTTGTCGCACCACAAGACAAAGCCTTATTCTTTCCATTTTTCATGCCACCAGCTAACACTTCACTAGCCACCTACCTCCCAGCGGACAAGCCTCCATGCTTCTGCCTGACATTTGACTTTTCCCTCTTCCTGTATTTTATTTCTAAAACACAAGCCATTGCTGGGACTTGTTTCAAAGAATTCAGACTGCAGACCTCTGCAGACTACAGTGGTAGCAGGTAATGTGGTACCAACAGCACCTGGGCACAGGGTTGGCATTCTGGGTCACCTGCCCGGGTCAGGGTGTGTGTCCACCCTTGCTTGCCACACCCTTAGCCGACCTTCCCTGTGAAAAACAGTGAACGTGTAAGTTTAACAAGGGTTTGGGATTTTTGTTTTCTTGCTTCATCAACAACGAATAGTACAATGTAAGATTATAGTACATTTAGATTCTCCTTATCAGCAGTGCTAAGTGTTGGGGAAAGAAAAGGGAAAACAAAGGATTATAGCTATTAAGTCGAAGGAAATCATCTTTGCAAAGCATTTCTTACAGGCTTGTTTGTACCTGACATGAAGCAAGCTTTCCCATTTGAAGGATCAAAGGGTGTCTTTTTTTTTTTTTTGAGCAAAGTTAAGTGATTACAAAATCATATCCAGTTTAAATGGAAAGAATAAGTTGGCCGTCTGGTTGGGGACTTCCATCATGAAAGGTTTCGGGATCAGGAGGTGACCACGTAACATTAGAGTCCTGCTTACCACCTCCTACACTACATGCAGTCTCTCAAGTATGGGATGATGTATAGGCAGTCACAGCCTACTGCAACCAGTAGGAACTGCCTTGGAGCATTCGGAGTCAGACACGTTTGTGTTCTCAGTAAGCGGTAGGACATAGGCTTTGGTGACAGACAGCTCTGGGTTCAAGCCTTAGCTGTCACTTAACTTTTCTGAACCTTGTCTCTTCATGTGTAGAGTGGGGATCATACTACTCCCCCCCTCATAGGGCTGCTGCGGGGGGTGGGTTCAGTCGTACAAGTGTGCTTAGCACAAAACTTGGCACCTACGAACATCACATTAATAACTTGGCTGCTATTAATGGTGAGTCAGGAAAGACACTGGCCAGTTTCACAATGTGGAAAAGTCAGTGGGTCAATGAAATCATAAGGAGATTTAAACTAATATAATAGTGGGACCTGGGTCCCTCATTGGAAGCCCAGTAGACATAATTCCAATGTATGGCTGGCAGAAGGAGTCGCTGTGGGAGGGCCTTGCAACATCTGGAGGTGCAAAGGATGAAACCAAAGCAAGACTAAGAGAGAGTGTCTGGGAGAGAGTGGGTGCCCAGCTTTGGCCTTTATCACCGCCCCCCCCAACACACACCAGTATTACCAACTTTAAGTAATGTGGACCTCTTCCTTCCCGCAAGCTCTGTCCCTCAGAAGCCACTCTACTTCAAGTCCGGTCTGGTGGGGGTTCCTTGTTTATTAATTACTTCTTACGGGAATATATTCCTTCCTACAATGTTGAGGGATGTTTACATAGAGTTAGTTGAATAGAAACGGATTCTGATTGCACATAAAATCTCCATGGAGCCTAAGCATGAAGAATTGAGATTTGCCTTTTCAGAGTTTTGTGGAAAATAGAGTAGACTCCTGTAATTTTCAACTTTACCGCTTACTTACCCTCTGAGTGTGTCACTGAAAATTAAGAATAAGTTTCCTGCTTTGTTTCTGAGCTTCACTTTTGGGCTTTGCTAGAAGTTAATGCATTTATACGTGGGGGAGGGGAAGAATGTCTGGGCATTTGTCCAAATTAGCTGCATGTAATGGAGGATCATCGGCTGTCAGTAAGCAAAAGCACTGGGTATGATGTTTTTGGGTAGGGTTCCTTCCACCACCAGAACATAGGCCCCACACTTAATCTTCCCAGGCTCCTGGAGTAGAATGTCTCCCCGGTGCGGGGACTGGACAGAGCCACCCGCCCAGTGAGAACTGGCTTCTCTCTGCCTCACCCTGATGAGTTTACCCTGACGCTAAAAGCAGTTTGAGGTGAGAGAATGTTCTGCATTTAGTATTTATGAGGTGGAGTGGTGCCCCTCTCAAGGAAAGAGAGGCTGACAGGTTCCTTGGGGCCCTGCGTGCACACCCCCTTACTCACACTGCTAGCAGGAGAGCCTCTTCTGAATTTGTGGTTAGACACAGCTGGAGGACAGGGTGAAATGGCCTCCAGCTGTGACAAATCGGGTCAATCCCAGCTGTGTGTATAAGAAATAACCCAGAAATAAGAGAACTGTTTTATTTTGTTTTTCTCAGAGGATCTCATTTCTCCTCCTTCTGAGCACAGAGACCCTCAAAACTAGTACTAACACAAGAAGGGAAAAATACAAGTCTTTCCCATTTGAAGGATCAAAGGGTGTCTTTTTTTTTTTTTTTGAGCAAAGTTAAGTGATTACAAAATCATATCCAGTTTAAATTCACTACATAGCGTGGCTTATAGAAGGCTTTTAAAGGTGAATTGGAAAATTCTAAATAGACTTGTATGGTACATATGAAATCTTGAAAAAAGAATAATCTTTTTTCCAAAGATTGGGGAAAAAATTCCAGCTTTTAAACTGGATGAGATTAGTGAGTTTACATGATTGGGTTTTTTTTTTTAATATATTTTAATTTTTAATGCATTTGCCTTTTAAATGTTGTGGGAAGAAAACATATAGTTACAAACCCAAGACACAATAATACTGGTTCTTCTGGAGATCTTTATCTCCAGATCTTCATAAGGCTTGGAGTTAGTGTCAAGTGACTTGCCATTTCTACCTGAGGGCTCCTTTTTGCATTTTCTGTAGGGCAGCTCTAGTGATAATGTACTCTCTTAGCTTTTGTTAATATGCAAATATACTAATCTCTCCCTTGTTTTTGAAGTACCTTTTTGCTGGATGGAGAATTTTCAGTTGACAGATATGCTTTTCTTCAGCACTTTAAATATGTCACCCCACAGGTCTTCTGGCCTTCAGGGTTTCTGGTGAGCATAATCACTCTTTTTCACAAGAGACGCCACAAACCAGTGCCTTATTATAATGGCAGGAACGGTACCTCACATTAATTGAGTTAGTGAGTCCTGTGAACCAGGCTCAGCGCTTTGCTCATGCTGTGTCCTTGATTCTGCCCAGATTTCCTGTTCGGCAGGACCCTCATTCTCCCCATCGCAGAGGAGGAAACTGAGACTCAGAAGTAAAGAGACTTTCCAAATCTAATTTTAAAATGATGGAGTGGCACTACAGCCTGAATTTTTAGCCACTGTCCTGAGTCAGCTCATTCCAGACAATCACAAAACCCAGTCTTTAAAAATACCTTTAAAGTCTAATCTTTTACACCCTAAAGCACCTGACAGCTCAGATGTGGAACATCCGAGAGACCAAGGCCCAAGACGTTAGACTTGCGTTGAGTTCACTCTTGTTTTATTCCAACAGTTTATCACCCCACAGACATCCTGTTAAGAGAGGAAGCTGAAGTAGACTCAGTACTGTTCCCTCCCTGAGGCCTTGGACTTGTCACCAGCCCTCCAGGGAGGGTGTCCACCCTATTGAGAGGGTTCGTGGGGGCACCCTGGTCACGTGTGGAGGTGCACAGGATGGCGCCTCGACGGGGGTCTCTCTTCTCCCCCCACCCACACCGGTTACAGGTGGCAAGGAGACTGCCCGGGTCTCGGGGCGCCACAGATCTTGTGCCAAGCAAATACCAAGGTTATTCAGTAATGTGTGACTAAGTGACCTGAGTCATGTAGGGCCCTGAGCATTCTTTGACAGATTTTTCCACGTTCGTGGACTGAAAATGCCTTTGGATGTCACCTCCCATTCTCTTCACCCCCCCTACTCTCTGATCATTGCATTCCTTAATAACAGCAGATAAGGAGGTGAATGGGACTTTTTGAAAAGTCCCCAAATCAGGCTAATCGATTATATCTAGCACTGGTGAGAAGAGGATTTGTGAGAGAACCTGCTGGAACTGATGGGCATGCCCTCCAGGGGGCCACATATGGTGACACACCTGTTAGTCGTACATAGTTTGAGGTGTATACTGCACAAAAGAAGGGCTCCCAGCTATGTCCTGTGGCGAACAGGCCGGTGACGTCCCCTCCAGCACACCTGCTGTTATCCCTCTTGGCCCTTCTGCCCATTGGCAGAGCCTCGCTCCACCTTTCAGCCCTTTTTCCCCAGTGTAAATGATGTTTAAGGAATTAAAATCTAATTTAAGGAATTAGAATTAGAATACTCTAATGGGTAGGTATTAAACGTGATCCACAACAGTAAAGCACCTTACGTTTGGGTAAAGATATCCTTCTCAAAGCTTTTTTCCTCTATCACCTCATTAATGTTATACGTACAAATGAAGTGTGGCGAGCCTAGTCACCCATGAGAAGCAGCGGAGCCTGCACTTGAACCGAGGTCTTGTAACCCCAGAGCATTCTTCCCACTGCACCTCAGTCCCCTTCCGTCGAGTGCAACTTCTTCACTTTGCAGAGGAGGTGACCGAGGCCCCGGAGAGTGACTCAGAAGAAGTGGAATGCAAAAACGGCCCGATGTGTAATCCAAGGTTCAGAATTGGAAAATGCGAGCATGTCGGGAAATGCACAGTTCAGTTTCCCACAGCTGCCTCACCTTACATTAACTCCACCAGGCTGCAGCTACTGAGGTTTGGGGTTAACAAAATAAAGGCAGATCGTCCTGCCTCCGTGAGGCCTGGCTGGCCAAGTGCTGCTTTGAGAACTGTAACTTGGGTCTTTTCCTCCTTTTTGTGCCACGTGGTTCTGAGTCTCTGTCATACCAGATTCTCTCTCACCACCCACAGACTCTCTCTTTTTCTCTGTGTCTCCTACCCATCCTTTTTAATTTTCTCCCCAGAGTGGGAGGAAGGGAATTATTTTTGATGAATCAAAGAATACCCATTACCAGATGTGAGGTTGTGTTTGCCTTCTCTTGTGTTGTAACCCACGTCAGCAGCAGGCGCACCGGAAGACGGGGTAACTATCTTTTCTATCACTCTGGACACAGCTGAATCTCTTTGGTATTCTTCTCAAATACGGAGCGGTAAGTATGTCAAATGGTGAAGTAAGAGGTGAACTTAGGAACATGTAGAAAAAGGAAGGTCATTTATTATCCTGTGAGGGAAAATGTTGGTAGATGGGTGCTGTAATCATAATCCTTAGCTGTCCATTTGGCTTGTAGTCATTCTGATTTATGAAATAAGCACAAGATAGGTGTTCATTTTAAAAAGCCAATGATCGGGGCGCCTGGGTGGCTCAGTCGCTGGGCGTCTGCCTTCAGCTCAGGTCATGATCCCAGGGTCCTGGGATCGAGCCCCACATCGGGCTCCCTGCTCAGCGGGAAGCCTGCTTCTCCCTCTCCCACTCCCCCTGCTTGTGTTCCCTCTCTTGCTGTGTCTCTCTCTGTCAAATAAATAAATAAAATCTTAAAAAAAAATAAAAGCCAATGATCTGGGTGCCTGGGTGGCTCAGTCAGTGAAGCCTCTGCCTTCGGCTCAGGTCATGATCCCAGGGTCCTGGGATCGAGCCCCGAGTTGGGCGCCCTGCTCAGCGGGGAGCTTGCTTCTGCTACTCCCCCTTCTCATGCTCTCTCTCTGTCTCAGGTAAATAAATAAAATCTTAAAAAAGAAAAGAAAAGCCAATGATCTGTTCTGATCACAGAGGAGAGTGGAAAAAAGATGCACACCCAATCTGTGAAAGGAAAAGAATTCTCCCAGGATGAGATCACTTGGTGTGCGGGGAAGAGGGTAGGGGAATACCTTTTGCTGAAATCGTCATTCTCTCATCTTGCCAAAGTATTACAGTATCTGAGTGAAAATGGGCTGGTGTTCTTATTTCAGAGTATTTACAGTTATTTTAATGTTTCTATTTGATAGCATGCTTAATATTTCGGTAAAGTATGGATATCGATCCATAGGTACAAAGCTGTAATCCTATGGTAGAGGTTCAGTTAATTCAAATAAAAAGTTAGACGTCCTAAGTTAAAATAACGCATGAATAAATAGGGACTCTGCTCATGAAACACTCGGCCTGAATGAAGTCTCCATCTGCAGGGAACACACTTGACTCAAATGGCAGGAATTTGCCAGGCACAGGTGCTAATGACCATTTCTATAGGCAAGTCACGGATAGATTCCTAATTGCCAAAGATGGATTTTGTTGCTTTTAGTTTGGCCATTGGGTGTCACTCAAACCTGTCTCCTGTGCCCTTTCCCCTTCACCTGTGTGACTACACCACACTTCCTACGGGGCCACACCAGAGTCACCGTTTGCTTCTCTTCTCTTTCCTGGATTCTGAGTTCTCCCAGGGGTGACTTAAGGCCCCTTTCCTTCCCATTCTACCCATTTCTCTCAGATCTCCAAGCTTCTGAGTCTAACTCAATCCGTCTGCTGACGAGTCCCAGCCTACCTCCCCTCCTCCCTGACCATCCTGAGTTCCAAACCCCTGCATCCAGCTTCCCACCAAATGTCTCCTCCTCTTGCACGTTTCCCTCCCACTCCCTCCGACCCCTTCTCGGTCCAGCTTCCAGAGTAACCTTCCTAAAACACGTTTGGTGGCCTGAGGGCGACCAGAGTAGCCCAGTCTAACAGATACTTGTCAGTCAGCAAGAAAAGGTCAGCACATTTGGGAATTTGGCACTTACAGAAAGAAAAGTGACATTCCATTAAAACTTAAAAAAGGGGGGGTGGGGGATGGGTTAGGAAAAAAAAACTTTGTTTTCTGTTTGTGGATTTCATTAAATATCTATGTTCCTAAAAAAAGAAAAAAAAAAGGAGAACCTAACTCTTTTTAGGACTTTGCCATGAGATCGTCAAGGAGCCTCTGTGCCCTGTAAGACTTCACAGACTCTCGTTGTTGCAAAGCACCATGAGGAATCTGCTATGGAAGATGTGATCTATAAAGCCATGTGGCCGGGCTCACCCAGACGACAGTGTGTCCCAGTTCATTGAAAGCGGAAGAACGAGGGGCACCTGGGTGGCTCAGTCCGTTAAGCATCGAACTCTTGGTTTCAGCACTGGTCATGCTCTCACAGGTTGTGGGATTGAGCCCCGCATCAGTCCCCACGCTCAGTGCGGAGTCTGCTTGAGATTCTCTCCCCTCCCTCTCCCCCCAGTCAAATGAATCTTTTTTTTTTCAAGGAATAGAGAACATTTATTCACAACTCATTTTATGAGGCCAGCATAACCCTGATACAAAAATATAACAAGAAGATTACAGTCGTTCTTTTAACAGACACACAAATCAGAGCAAAATATTAGAAAACCAAACCCAGAGAATATGTTAAAAGGATATGTCATGATCAAATTGGCTTATTCTAGGAATTTAAAAAATGGTGTTTTTTTAAAGATTTTTATTTATTTGAGAGAGAGAGAGAGAGAGAGAGCACATGAGATGGGGGGAGGGTCAGAGGGAGAAGCAGACTCCCCGCTGAGCAGGGAGCCCGATGCGGGACTCGATCCAGGGACTCCAGGATCATGACCTGAGCCGAAGGCAGTCGCTTTACCAACTGAGCCACCCAGGCGCCTAAAAAAGGGTTTAAATCAAAGAAATCTCTTTAAGAAAAAAAAGTGGAAGAACAAGTTCAAGGCACCCTTCCTTCAAGACCCCTCTCTGTACTTAGTGTGATGCTCCCAGCTCGTGTGCAGGGACAGATCAAGAACGCCGACGTCTGTGGGGGCAAAATGAGTAGAAATGTGATGTTTAATCATTTCTTTTCCTCTCCGAGTGGTTTGTCCTCTGCCCCCCTCCCCCCCTCCATCTAGAAGATCCTAGTTCTAAAATCTTGTAGGCAGGGAATTTTTTTCTTCAGATCCTCAGCGACCTCAGTGTCTGCCCCAAGTAGCCCTTGAGGGCCTGAGGGGTGGCCGCTGAGTTTATTCACTAAGAAATTCTGGACTTTTTTTATTCTAAGTGACTATAATTTTAGAAGCACAGCTTCCCTGGAGAAAGGACCCATTGGTTTATTTGTATTTTTTTGGAATTCTGTTTTCTGAACTGTGCTGATAACAGGTTGTATAGGTCTCAAGTAATATAATCACGATTCAACAAAACCTCTCTCTCGACCTTGTTTTTTTTTTTTTACTCATCCCAGCTTCTGGTATATATGTATATCTCATATCTGAGATTCCCATATGTGCCCTTTTTTTTTTTAAGATTTTATTTATTTGACAGAGAGAGAGAGCGAGGGCAGGAACACAAGCAGGGGGAGTGGGAGAAGGAGAAGCAGACTCCCCACCGAGCAGGGAGCCCGATGCGGGGCTCCATCCCAGGACCCTGGGACCATGACCTGAGCCGAAGACAGCTGCTTTAACAACTGAGCCACCCAGGCGCCCCTGCCCATATGTGCCCTTTGAAAACACATCGATAGCAAAAGATAAATTCTGTCTTCTAGTCAAGTGGCGGGGGGGCTGTACTTCCTGTAATTTGAATTTTAAGATGCTTTTTTTTTTTTTTGCTAAATACAAAACCATGATGTTCCTTATGACCTTGAAATCACATGTCCTCTATCTCCCTCTGTCCAGTTCTGATGCTTGCCCCCTGCTCTTAAAAATCAATGACGTAGAGAAAAATAGTTTTCGTGATATCTGAACTATACGTTACTCCCAAATGCCCCACATTAAACGTCAGCATTTCTGTGTCTTGCTATTGTTTTAACATTTGGTCTTCTGCCTGGGGAGTGGGCGGTGCTCTGTAAGCTGCTTCTACTCAAGCCTCAGCAGAGAAAGCAATATTTTGTTATGAGGTAGTTTCAAGCCAGGCTTTGGCCAGGGTCTTTCCCATTTGGGAGGAGGAAAGTAGAAACAGCCAGCAAGACGATAATTCTCCTTGAGTTTTAGCTCATTAAAATCTTCCTTGCTCCTCGGTGAGTTACTTATTGATTTAAGCATTTAGCAGTTTTCCTCTCCAGAAAGAATTAGCATCTCCAATGTGATCATTGCTAATGGCGGAGACTTTTGTCTTTTCTCTATGGGATCAACTGTCCTCCAGTTGCTTATTAGCACAGCCCACTTTAGGGTTGTGTTTAAACATGGAGTTGAGGAGTCGGAATGAGATCCCTGAGATTTATAGGTAATGAAAAGAACAGGTTGTATCAAAGGCACCACGTGTAGGAAACTAAGTGTTCTTAGGGGACTTGTGTGAACCTCTGATCCTTGGCTTTTTCCAAAATGAATGTTTCAGTCTTGTACATATTAACTTCCTCTTTATAGAAGTTTTAACATGTTCTGTTTTTGCTGCTATTGTATGTGAAAATGTAGTGCCATGGCGTTTCTTATCTGCTGATCGTTTCCAACAGGAGTTAAACATTGAGTTTCTCTTGAGGCTTACTGTGGTTGAGTATCTGCCATGGTATCAGTACATGAAGAAATACAAATTTTTATTCAGATGTTTAAAATCCTCTTTCCTTAAGAACACTTTTTGCCCCTAAATATAACATCACCCAAAAATCTTGCTGCTTTTCAGATCTGTCTGTGGAGAACATCTGACATGAACTGCACTAGGGTGCTGGTGATGTTAGCAGTAAACTTCTGAATTCTGTTGCATAGTGTTGTGGTCCCACAGCATAAAAAAAAAAAGATGGTTGTTTTGGTAGGGACTTCTCTTCTTTTTAATGTAATTAATGCAGTTGATTTACTGTGACACCATTTCAGTGTATTCTTCCTGTGCCTTAATGAAGTACGACAGAGAAAAGCAGTGAGCACTGTTTGGCTCATTAGTGGGACCCGGCGAATGTTAATTCCCTTTTCCCTGTTGGCGTGATTAAACTGATCAATGTTCCCGGGATGTTAACTTTAAAGGTTGGCTTTATCAGCTCTTTGATAAAAGTCCCCGTGCCGGGCACCTGGGTGGCTCAGTTGGTTAAGTGACTGCCTTCGGCTCAGGTCATGATCCTGGGGTCCTGGGATCGAGTCCCACATCGGGCTCCCGGCTCAGCGGGGAGCCTGCTTCTCCCTCTGACCCTCTCCCCTCTCATGCTGTTTCTCTCTCACTCGCTCTCTAATAAATAAATAAAATCTTAAAAAAAAAAAAGAAAGAAAGAAGCCATGCCTTTTAAATTGTTACCATGTTCCTCCTCTATCAGGACACTTGGAGCTTTTCTAGATCCTGGCGTTTTTTTCTTCATAAACCAGGTAGGACCGTCATGGATTTGCTTTCCCTCGCTGCCATCTCTTGTTCCGAGATTTCTAAGAGACGTTAGCAGATGCAGCCTCTTGCCCAGGCTGTGTTACAGACTCTTAGGCTGAGTTGCTCACCTGGTGCTTCCCTGGGCTCTTCAGCAATCAGCCTGTCCAAGTTAAGAACGGATGAGGGCACGTGGAGCACGTTCACTGATGGGGTGGTTGGGTGGTGGTCACTGCCAGTGGGGCTGTTTTCATGTTTTGTCTGCCACTCCTTTGTCTGATTCTAAAGAATCTGCAGTCAGTTGCAGGGCACCGAAGTCTGTGGAAAAAGCAATGGAAGAAGGAAAGCAGTGTGGGAGAGTGGAGGCCAGGCAGCTGTCTCTTTCTCCCCTCATTGAGTGTTCTAAGACTGGCTCCTCTAGGGGAAACAGGACTTCCCAGAGAGCTGCTTACACTCTCTGAGGCTCAGTTTCCTTGTCTATTAAGTGGGTGTAGTAGCACCAACCCACATAGCTGACATGCGCAGTCATAGCTGTTTTCCCCCACAGGGTCTCAGATTCCTCCTTTACTTTTCTGGCTCTCCACGTAGGGATCCGGTTTGTGATCGTCGGTTGCTTAGTCGGGATGGTATGGGGACAGGTGGCCATTCTTTGGTTGAGGTCAGAGCTGATCTCTTCTAAATGTTACCTTCCTACCAGACATGTTCCTCCAGCACTGTTATCAAAATTGGACAGGACGGTTGTGATGAATGTGTTTTGTGCTAATAGTTGCATTCTTCCCTTTTTCTCAAAAAAAAAAAAAAAAAAAAAAAACAAAAATGAGCAGTTTGACAGGAGACTAAGCAGAGCCTCCAGGAAAATGAGATTCTTTCTTGAGCTCTTGAAAATCTTCCCATAGATCCAGTAAAAGTTCCATATGGGCCTAATTTGGATTGTGTAGTTGAACAAGCCAGCAGCACCGCCCCCCCGCCCCCGCGCCAAACTGGCCAGATCTTAGAGTGGCTCCCCTCCAACGCGCATCTTCCTCCTGAGCCGCTGCGTGAATCCAGATGCCACCCACCCCCATACACCTTTCAGTCTCCTGCTTCCATCTGTGCAGTTTTCATGGCACCATCCTTTTTCTTGATACTGTAGTTAGTGGTGAAGACGTGTGGATGGCGATAACTGCCCACAGTGGAGGCCCTGAACTGACTGCCCCTTTTCCTTTTCTTTCTGGGATATGACAGTCACGCCCTGTGCTGATTTGTGCTGCATTAGAAAATCAGTGACGTGAGTCTGTCCATGTCACCCGTGTCGCACCAACCTCCGGATGGTCATCTGTTGCGTCGGAAGCTAGTTGACACGGATCGCTAGTCACGTGTCTCTGCCACAGATTAAAACGTGCGCGGTGTTTTTCTTTTTCTTTCTAGCTTCATGAGGCTGATATTGTGGTCTTGGGCTCTCCCAAGCCAGAAGAGATTCCCCTTTCTTGGATACAACCAGGAACTACAGTTCTCAACTGTTCCCATGACTTCCTGTCAGGTGGGTAAATGTCTTAAAATTGGTGTTGGGCTGCTGAAGAAAAGAGGTGAGATTGTTATGAGAAACGAGAACCTTATTCAGAAGAGAGGACATCCCTGAAAGGTTGGTCATCGTCAACATCCGTGCACAGGATAGGAAACTCGGAATGTTGATGTGCCTACCTTTTGGATTACCTGATATTGAAACCATATCGTTGGGCAAAGAGAAGCCAAGATGCCAACCACAGTAGCCACCTCCTGCGCCCACATGCAGACGTGCCCCTGTTGGCCTCTAGTGTTGAGCAGTCCAGTCAGCTGTGACCTGAAGTAGGTAATTTGTCCATGTGTGAGGTACACTAGAAATAGTGGTTTTCAGTCTTATACAACAAAGCAGAATCTGTTCTCCCAAAGAAACCTTAGGTGAATTTCCACATGTCAAAGCAGATGAAAACAGTTGCTGCAAGGGATGGGAACAGAGACCAGCCCTTCTGTGTCTCCCCGATTTCCCCTTGCGGTGGCTCCTCAGAAACTTCCCTGGAGCCCCAGAGTCACCTCAGAGCAGTGTGAAAGTCACCATCAGAAACAGGTGGGGGCGCCTGGGTGGCTCAGTCGGTTAAGCGGCTGCCTTCGGCTCAGGTCATGATCCCAGGGTGCTGGGATCGAGCCCCACATTGGGCTTCTTGCTCAGCAGGGAGCCTGCTTCTCCCTCTGCCTGCCATTCCCCCTGCTTGTGCCCTCTCTCTCTCTCTCTGTGTCAAATAAATGAATAAAATCTTTAAAAAAAAGAAAAGAAAGAAACAGAGGTGGTCTGAGGATGGTATTTCACCAAGGGATCCAGGACTGCCTGAGACCACACGAGACCCACCTTCAAAGGAGCTCAGGCTGTGCCCACAGCAGGGCACTCAGGCGAGGGGCCAGTAGAGTGGGCCCAGAGGGATGCCCTTTTCGCACTCACCGAAAGACACTTTGAGGCTCAGAAAGCTTTTCACCGTACCTAGCCCACCTTTACGAGTCCCTGAGTAACATGTGTGTGCAAGAGACCCTCCCTCCCTCCTTCCCCATTACCTGCAGCCTTCAGATTTCAGCGTTGGAGAGGACTGTGCTGAGCTGGCGTGGTGTGCGGCATTTTTCCCCAAAGGTGGTCAGAAGTGGAGCCAAAGTGGGTGGAGGCCTCGGCCCTCTTCCACTTCTGCCAGGACCACACTGGGGTTCTAGATCTTGAAACCTAGACTGCTCTACAAGGAGAGTGAAATAGAGAATAGTATCAGATTGTGTATGTGTATGTAAAACTTTGATCCAGTCACCTTGAGATAACTATTTTACATTTTTCCATTTATAAAATGCACTAAACTTAATTCGATTGGAATGTAATGGAAGGAAAAGAAAACAATGTGATATTATAAATGTTACTGAAATTCATATAATAACTGTTTCTTCAAAAAGAAAAATAATGGACCCACCCCTATAGAAAATGTCCCACCTCCCATAATTAACCAGTCAGATTAAAAATCCTCTGGGGCTGCAGGGGGTGGGGTGGATCGGAAGATGCAAGGGATGATGCTCAGGAATTTCCCAGAATGCTCAGGTACTCAGCTCTTGGATGAAGAGCACACAGATGAATGAAGCAATTAGAGGTATAATATAATGTGAATATAGGGTTCATTGCTCTTTTTAGCAAATAGAAGGCTTGCACTAAAATGACCTCTTTGAAGTATATGTAGTTTTGGGGTATAACTTTCTTTTCCCTCCTGAAAAAACCAATGCCTAACCCATAAATGATGGGCATGGCAGATTTGCTCCTCTGCTTAGAATTTAGATTAGGAAAGCCAGTTCTGACTTTATGTTCTTTTAAATGAGCACTGCTTTGCTGTTACATTTACTTGCTGTTTTTTTAAATTAGAGTTTATATATTTAGGACAATTTTGGCATAACCCTGGCTGGTAGGAGAAGCTACTTTTTGGAATCCCTTTGAGCCCTATGCTTCAATATATGAAGGTGACATATATTTTTTTAGTGAAATTGTGCCTTATTTTAATACGTTTCTTTTGAGGACCTTTAGTTTTTTAAAGGCATTCATAAAAACATTCTATTTCAATGCAGTGATCCTTCTAGGGGAACAAAAAAGACCAAGGCATTATATTTTGACAGAACAATTATGTAGACTGACTATGGTTAGTTTATTTTAAATGTGTCTGGTCCAGTACTAGTAGTTTTCTTCTTGATTTTTGAATGCCTAGTGCCCAAAATAATATGTGACACATAGTACATGCTTAGTAAATACTGAGTGTTAAATGAATGAATAAACTTGGACTCAGAATTGTACTGTGATTGCAGTTTTAACTTCGTTGCAAATATAGAGACATCTTGAACTTGTCTCCTACTCAAAAATAGGGCTGAGAGGGCAAAGAGAAAGATGAAAAATGCTCTACTGATTAAATAGATATAGATGAACATTTTGCAGTCAGCACTGTTCATAAGAGCATGGTATATCCTGATAGTTTTAATTTTATTTATCTATTTAATTTTTATTTTTTAGAGAGATCCCCCTTTTTTATAAAGATTTTATTTTTGAGTAATCTCTAAACTCAACATGGGGCTTGAACTTAACAACTGTGAGATCAAGAGTCCCACACTGTACTGACTGAGCCAACCAGGTACCCCAGTCAGTTTTAATTTTAACAAGTTTGATTAGTATGAAAATTTGATCTCTAAATAGATTGAAGAAAGGCTTTTCTCCCTTCTTTTTTGCATAACCTTGCCACCTTAAACAAAGAGACTTTTTAAAGCATTATGAAAAGGAAAGGTGCTTTTATTTCAAAAGAATTCTTAATAAACTGGTGATTGGGTGAAGGCAGGGTTTATAATGAAATTTTCACACTCATCTTAATGGTACAGGGATTCCCCCCCCCCGCCCCCGCTGTAAAAATAGATGGGATGCGGTGATTTATAATGAGGTAATTCTATAGAGGCATTTTATTGAATACCTAATCCCAGGAGAGATTTTTTTCAGATGGCTGATATCCCAGAAGCAGTGCTCAGAAAACAATTACACCTACCTTGTTGAATCTGTTCACTCTTCTGTGTCATGAGTCTAATGTTTAGATTTAAAAGAGGGACATGTATCTTCTCTGAATAGCACTGAATGATACTAGGTACTTTACTCTGGCATATAAAAATCTGTGAGATGCCAAAGGGAAAATCTGATCTATTGGAAGTGAGTTGAGAAGATGAATGACAATGATTAGGTAATAAATCCTTACCAAGTAACACTAACTAACTAAATAAATAAATAAAAGAGGGATATGTTAATGTTCAGTTTGCTAGCTATAAGAATAATATTTTAGGGGCGCCTGGGTGGCTCAGTTGTTAAGTGTCTGCCTTCGGCTCAGGTCATGATCCCAGGGTCCTGGGATCGAGCCCCGCATCGGGCTCCCTGCTCAGCTGGAAGCCTGCTTCTCCCTCTCCCACTCTCTCTGCTTGTGTTCCCTCTTTCGCTGTGTCTCCATCTCTCTCTGTCAAATAAATAAATAAAATCTTTAAAAAAAAAGAATAATATTTTATTATTAAGTTTCAAATCACAGAAGCTGTGATTTTGTAATGCTCTCCTTGCTAAAGAGCAGAATTCATCCTAAGCAAGACCATTTCACACTCTAATATTAAGACTTATTTCCTGGGGTGCCTGGGTGGCTCAGTCATTAGGCGTCTGCCTTCGGCTCAGGTCATGATCCCGGGGTCCTGGGATGGAGCCCCGCATCGGGCTCCCTGCTCAGTGGGAAGCCTGCTTCTCCCTCTCCCACTCCCCCTGTTTGTGTTCCTTCTCTCGCTGTGTCTCTCTCTCTCAAATAAATAAATAAAATATTTTTTAAAAAAAGACTTATTTCCTGATGTGCCAAATGGGACAAAGGAGAAGCTGGTCTTAAGTCTTGGGCCCAGAGAAGAGTATCAAAACAGCAATTTGTGGGTCAGAGTATTTGACAGCATCATTTTAAGTGAGCATAAGTGTATTTAGTGTGGGGTGCATCTCAGGGTTCATGCTAATGGCCTGGGGGATCCTGGGAGGCCTCGAGCTTCCTCTCCTATGGTCCCAAAGGGAGATAGTATAATTAATGTAGTGGGAAAAGCATGGAATTTAGGTCAGATTGATCTTACTCAAAGAGAAGAGGGGGTTTTTGGTTTTGGTTTTGGTTTTCTCTCAGTTGCATCGTATTTACAAGCTGTGTGATTTTGAGCAAATAACTTAAGCTCTCTGATCTTCAGTTTCCTGTGGGTAAGGTGGGAACAAGGCTCTTGAGAGGAATAAATGAACTCTTGCCTCACAGCACCTCTTTCTTTGGAGCTGCCACCCAGTGGCTCCCCTCCCCTCTCCCTCCACTTCACTGTCCTCACACCTCTAGCATACAGAATAGCTGTAGACTTCATATTAGCAAAATGTAAGTCTGTATTTGAAAATCAAGCCCAGGGAAGGACTCTTCCCAGTGAGTTTCTGAGAATGTAAGAAGGTAGCTTTAGAGACCTTAGACATGCATGTAATATGGTTGTTATCTTCGTGCACTTGGAATAAAATAAGGATATTTGCTTATAAATTTTGAACTCCAATTATTCTAAAATCTCTTATATCTATAAACTGTTTCCCTTACCTTCTTTTTCCAGGAAATTCTGGAAGATTTGGACTTAGATGGTATTGCCGGATTTCATTTCAAATTTTAACTAGTTCTCAGTATAACACATTTAATGTTCTGACTTTTTAAAAAAGTCTCAAGCTGTTTAGAATAAACAGCTCTGTGTTAATTCCTTCCTACTTCAGTATCAGTGATTTCAAAAGGGCTGTTTATATAAGTTGATGCTAATATTTTAAGTATATTTCTTTTTTGGAAGATTCTTACATTATATTCTGTTTTAAAAATAGTAAGACATTGTTATTTGATAGTGGAATTCAGATGTTTTAAGCTAGGAGTTCAATCCTTGCGAGTACTATTACAAACATTATATTAAGATTTCATTTATTGCATTTTACTGTTATCCTATAAGATGAATATATTTAACTTAAAACTAATGGCCAGTGATTTTGAAAGTGTTATCTGTACTGATTTTGTAATTTTTTAGCTTTTCCTGTTTTCAAAACTTCACATAAAAGTTTTTTGAGTTCCTTGTTCTACCCGAGGTTGAGAAAATATTTGAGAGTTCAATCTATGGGTTCATACAGCACTTTTGTGATAAGAAGGGTACCCTGGGCCAGACTGCAGAAAGCTGAAATGTTTCCATATAGCAGAGATAGCAGGAAGACTGAAGAAGAATTTGCATTGGTCCCTCCCATTTCATTTATTCTGGCAAAATTCCTGGGGTGGTCTCAAAACAGCTTCTGTCAGGGAAAGCACCGTTCTGATTTCCAGGGAAAGCAATATGACACGTTAGCCTTAAATTTTCTTATTGTAGCAAGTTTGGTTAGCAAGAAAAAATTATAAATGAAAGGCCATCTTTTAAAGTGATTCATTGACCTGTGCTTGGAAGAACCACGGGGAGTGTTTAGTGGGAAGTGAAAAGACCCGTTTGGTTTGGGACAGGACCCCTGGGGCCCCTGCTGGACTCGCAGGCTGAGTGCAGACAGCCTTGGCAAGCCGAGTGTAGACAGCCTCCGGGTGGAGCCCTGCCTGTACACAGGCAGAGGGGTGAGGTAATGATTTCCTTTCTCGATTCTCTTTAGCCATGAAATTTGTTAAGAATGTTATTCCTGATGCACTGAGTTATCATCTTCATTGCTTCAAGTTCTCTGGATTCAGAACTTTTTAACCAGGTCATCCCTAATATTAATATCCTAAAATACAGTTTCTCAGTTTCTATGGAAGAATGGTCATATCACTTTTATGGCAGGGTACTTGTGATTCTGTTCTGGGAATGTGCGTTGATAAATTGATACCAGCTCCTGGCATGTAGCTTTTTCTTATTTCCTCGTCATTTAAAGATAGAGATAAAAATGAGAGAAGCATATTTCTTTTCCATAATGGTTGGACAAGACCCTTAGATCAGATCTCTAGTGGTTCAAACAAAACAAAACAAATCTCATTCTCTAGACTCTTGGCTTTTGCCTAAATATGATTTATAAAACTGTGAAGTGTTGCTAATCTTGAAATGATACCGGAGGGATATGATTTTCCAACACCCTTAATACATTTGACTATAGAACATCACAAAACACTTACTCTTAAGTGTTTTGTGCTCTTTCTTGCAAAGGACTGTCAGCAAAATGGATAATTTAAAAGTAGAGTGGTCCAAACTAGAGGAAAATAGTTTCTTAATTCAAAAAAGTTGCTATTAGAAATGTTTCTTTTCTCTAAGGGAGGATATAGACTAAAGCATTTTACATGTGTGCTTACTTTTCATAGCCTCTGTAAGTGCCAACTGAAGAAGGGAGTAGAATCCTTCCAAATGCCTCTGTAGTTTGAAAACCAGGTCATCCCTAAAATTAATATCCTAAAACACAATCTCTCAGTTCCTATGGAAAATTGGTCATATCACTTTTATGATGGGGATTTTTAAAGTTATCAAAGACAGCCTGATCTTTCACACAGTACTTTGCGATTATGCTGTGTTTGAGTCCCCTTTCCTATACTTTGTATACTTAAGTGAAATTGCTTTTATTTCGTATGTGTCATTTAAACATATACATCAGATGCCAAGGACTTTGGTGTCACATTTAATTCTCACAGACGTGTGGGGTTGTAACTGCCTACAGTAGTTAACAGGCCCAAAGTCACAGTCACTGGTTAGAGGTAGAAGCACGATTTTTACCCAGTCTTGACTCAAGTCAGTCAAGAACCCCAAGGCTGTGCCGGGGACTGGTGACCCACCTGGAGCTGTGCATGACAGTCTAAGTCCCTTGGTTGAAAAGGAGAACATCACTCAGTGTGCTGGCTTTTTACTAGGAGCAATTGGTTGTAAATGACAGTATCCCAAAAGTCTGTTGTTTTTTTTCCCTCAAATTTTTTCTAGGGAAGCTTGGAGGTGGTTCTCTTGGGGTACATCTTAATGGTCTCATTGCAGAGAATGATGTGAGTCTCCTTGCTGCAGCTCTGCGGATTCAGGTTGGTTTGATGCAGCTCTTTGAGAATTTTTGAGTTGAGAGCTTTGATGAATAGTTGCCAACATTTTGCAAGTGTTTTCTGTTGAGCAGACACAGTGTTAAGCACCTTACACACATAATGTCATTTAATTCTTACAACAGCCCTGGAAGATAATGTCATCCCCGTTTGGTAGATAAGGCCTTTGGTGACATGACAAGTGTGGGACAGGGACCCAAATCAGGGTCTGTTGTTAGTTATCGATTGCTGTGGAATAAATTATCCCCCAAATTTTGCAACCTAGGACAATAAACATTTATTATCTCACAGTGTTTGTGGGTCAGAGATTTGGGAACAGCTCAGCTGTATGGTTTTGGCTCAGGGTCTCTCATGCAGTTGAAATCAGGAGGTCAACGGAAGGCTTTACTGGGGCCAGAGCCTCCCACTTCCAAGATGGCTCACTCATATGGCTGTTGGCAAGATGCCTTAGACCCTCACCATGCACACTTCTTAGTAGAGCTGCTCGTGATAGGAGCAGCTAACCTCCCCCAGAATGACTGATCCAAAGGAGAAGGCAAGGAGGAAGCCGCAGTAGGTTTTATGACCTAGCTGTCAAAGTCAGCCACCACCATTTACCTGTTTCCTCTTTGCTAGAAGCAAGCCACCAATCTAGTTCACATTCAGGGGAAAGGGAATCGGGCTCACCTTTCAAAGACAGGAGTATTAAAGATTGTGGACTGCTTTTCAAACCACAACCATCTATATGACCCAAAGTCCAAGATCTCCAGCTCGCCACCATGCGAGCTATGCATTCTGCTGGCAGTGACCTTGACTATCAGGAGAGAAACCAGAGCCTGTGATTCCAGCCACATTGGAATTCAGCAAAAGCAAGCTTTAGTTTCTTTCTTATGTACATGGTATATACAATGAAACTTCTTACTTCCAGAGGCGCCTGGCTGGCTCATTCGGTAGAGCATGTGACTCTTGATCTCAGGGCCGTGAGTTCAAGCCCCACGATGGCCATGGCGCTCACTAAAAATAAACAAATAAATAAACTGACCCCCCCCTTTAAAAAAATAAAAATAAATAAAACTTGTTACTTCCAAATGGGATATGATACCTTTCTGTAGGTATTGTGTGCCGCATTTCAACCTAAGCCAAATTTTATTTCTCTGGCTCTCTTTGTGTATCACCGTTTAACAATTCAGTGCTCTTGTTCTAGTACATCAACTGTAAAAGGATCACACTTGAAATGGTGTTGCAGAGTTTGGGAGCTGGGCATCCAAGCTGATCATTCATGCATTCTCACATTTCCCTCATTTTTTCCCTTCTAACTGAGATGAAGAACCCATTCTATAATTTTATTCTAGTACTTGACGACTTTAGCGAACACGTAACCTATTTTAAAAGTCCCTATATCTCACATTTTCCTTTTTAAGACAAATCTACAACGCTAATTACATGTGAACAAAAGTGTTCCTGATACTTGGGTTATTGTGCAACTCTAATCCTATTCATGACATAACATCCCCGAACTGTATCTTCATAGTTTAGATACGTACCCTGTCAGCCTTTACTTGGATAACATGCTTTCCTTTCTGTCCCTTGAAGAACATGGTCAGCAGTGGAAGGAGATGGCTACGTGAACAGCAGCATGCAAGGTGGAGACTTCACTGCTTGAAACTCCAGCCTCTCTCCCCCGTGCCAAGGTATCCGCCAGATTTGTTTATAGTGACGTCAGGGCACCAAAGTGCCTCAGATATCCAAAGTTACCCATTGGGTGGGGGCACACTTCATGGTATTATGGCTCTGATGGTGGATAATTTTCTCTAATCACATTGCTGCACTATTTATTCTATTGTTTAAGCCCTAAAAATTAAATACTAGTGAACATGTGTACCATATTCAATCAGTTCTAGGGTGTGTATTTCTTTCATTTCTGAAGTCAGGATGTCCCTTACTGTTGATGTATCCTGCATTAAAAGGCATTGTTTTTTCTTCTTAGTGGTCTGTAACATAATGCTGTCTTCTATTTGACAAAATACGGTAATATGATGTTTGGAATATGCTTTCCAGTGTTAGAAATGCCCAACTCACCTGTCAGCTTGGTCTTCACAGCTACGTAGGTGTCTACGCTGGGGGCATATGATCAACCAAACCAAACCCCATTCTATGTGGGAAGTGAGTTTAGCTTTCCTCAGAACATAGTAATATCTACTATCTGACAGGGTAATGCTGTGATACTCCAGATGGATATTTTCTTCAGAGGAGCATTTAATGAAGTGCAAGCTCTATATTCTCTGCATAAATTTGGAAATACATACTGCAGGAATAATTCATTAGATAAGATATCAGAGCCAGGGGCAAACTGAGGGTTCTAGAGGGGAGGGGTGTGGGGGGATGGGTTAGCCCGGTGATGGGAATTAAGGAGGGCACGTATTGCATGGAGCACTGGGCGTTATATGCAAACAATGAATCATGGAACGCTACATCAAAAACTATTGATGTACTGTATGGTGACTAACATAATAAAATAAAATTTAAAAAAAAATGGTATCAGGGCCAGAGAAATGCATTTTCCAGCCTCATCGTGGGCCCCCTGGCTGCCCCCCACTCCAGTGAATCGACCCCACCCTCTTCGTCCAGGCATGCACAAATGCCATTGGAAAACAATGCACTGAAAACAACACATCATCAGTAGATAAAGCCTCCAGGAATTGATGAATTTTCATTTGATAACAACTTGCTTTTTAGATTTGATCTGTTTCCTTGGGTCATGGTTCCATTCCTCCCACCTGACCATGTTTTCACCCCTGAAATAGACTGAATTTCGTAGTCCCCTTCTGTGTTCATTAATATATAAATTCTAGGGAAGGTGTGTTTTGTAATGTCACCCCTCTTGTTGTAATCTGTTTCATCAAATATCTTAATTTAAGTTACTTACGTTGTTAAAGGACTTTAATTTTTAAAAGTAAATGAGTACGTTCTACTTACAGAGAGCGGGGAAAAAAAATGAGGTGGACTCTGCCAAATTGTGTACCAAAGTCTTTGCATAAATCTAAATAAATTCCACTTGGGGGAAGAAGTGTTTTATTTGCTGAACCAAATTTGACTTCTGAGGTATGGCGGGGGAAGAAAGACAGGCTGAGTAGTTTATAAATTCCTCAAAAATCAGAACGGTATCACTGTCACTCTTTAGCTAGTGAGGAGAAAACTTTGGAGGTTTTCCAAGAGTCGGCGTTTCCATTTAGGAGATTTGGGGAGGAGAGAAAGAGAAAACCAGGTGTAGACAGGAAGGCAAAATGAAGTGGGAGCATAGGCAGTGAAGCGAGTGGGGGAGAGCTGGAAACGAAAATGCAGGTGCAGCCAGGGAAGGCAGCAGAGAGCTCCGCCCTCATCTGCATCTGGGCTGAGCCGCGCTGACCTTCTCCAAGCTGCCGTACTTAGCGCGCTTCAGAGAAGTTCGGGTTGGGAGTGGGTTCACTGTTACCTCGTGCCCCAAGGTCAGACTTCCATGGGGTCGTGGAGGAGAACACAGAGCAGTGGGTGGGCTTCAAGTCGAGTCTCAGCAGGAGCGAGAGAAAGAAAAATCAGAGCAGGGGGCCGCCTGCCAGTGGAGACCACTGGGCCCCCAAATAAGGGCCCCAGCGTGAGGCAGGGCACTGCTGTCTCCCCAAGTGTCAACCCTGATGACCGACCGAGTCTCTGAGGTCTGCTGTCTCCGGCTCTGTCTTGTGCCTGCTATGTCTTCCGCTCAAACAGGTGCTCAGTACAGCAGATGGATGGCCCGAGCCCCCATTAAAACAAGTAGCTGAGCTCAGGAGCCCCAAAAGATTCTTCTGAGAAGCTCAGCACCTGCCGATGTCATAGCACTCCTGTAAGCTGAACAGTGGTGTTCTCATCTTGCGAGGAAAATAGAATAAACGATTTGCCCAGTGACACTCGGGAGTTCCTAAACTTTCCTGTGTCTGAACTTGAGCTTCGAGTGCTAGGACCTTTTACTGATGGTTATGCAATTAATAAAATATTTGGAAATATGATTTTGGATTCGAAGTAGGAAAAAGAGAGGGAAAAGCATGGACACAGATAAAACAAAATAGCATTTCCACATTTTTGAAGAGCCAAGAGACATGCAGCAGCCTCGTAAGAGCATTATGCAATGACCCATCTATTCATGGTTAGCGGTGACAGTGATGAGCCACAGAGAGCACTGTACTCTACAAGGAGTATACAATTCTCTTCTATAGTATCGGTGTTACCTTTGTACCTGGGCAGAGTTCTACGATCCTCATGAGTTTTTAAGAGTTGCTTCCCTAAAGAAATGTACCATTTTTTCATGCACATTAATTATTAGCAGTTGTACTTAATACTGCTTGGGAGAGAGGAACACAAAGCAATTGCTTTGAGTGAATTGTTGGCGTGGCGTATGACTTTTCACTCTAGCGGTGACCACCTAAGCTGAGGAGACTCTCGCCTCTTATGTGTTTTCCCCCCACAGTGATCTTGAGATTTCAAGAGCACAGACTCCAAAAGCTGTGGATGTCCTTGCCAAGGAGATAGGATTGCTTGCAGATGAAATTGAAATCTATGGCAAAAGCAAAGCCAAAGTACGTTTGTCCCTGTTGGAAAGGTTAAAGGATCAAGCAGATGGAAAATACGTTTTAGTAGCTGGGTAAGACTACTTTTAAAATCTATTTTACTAAGAAAGCATGTTTATAAAACTTTCTTCCCTGTTTCTGTCTGTCATCACACCCCTCACATCTGTCGTTTTCTCAAGCTTGACATTTTTGTCCATTTCACTTGGCATTCCTTCATTTGACATGAGGTAAGTTTTCATTTTCAGTGTAAAACAAATTAGTCTCCTCCACAAAATATATAAAGTGTAACGAGTTGCCAATCCAGTATTTTATTTTTTTGTTTCTCATATTATGTTTTGATTATCCTTGTTCTGTCTTGGATTTTTCATTTAGTTTTTTTGTGATAAAAATCAAAATAAGAGTTAAAAGTACAATATTTTGAACTGAGCAGGGGGGTATTTGTGTTCTACTCAGAAATAACATCTTAATGGAAAATGTACAGGTGATTTTCCTGTAAATATCCTTAATGTTTATTTATGTATTTGTATTATAAAAGTTCATTATTTCTCTTTTCTTGCATTTTAAAATTAATGTTGGGCCATTTTCATTTGTGTTGGTCATTTTATAAAAGATAAATGCAGAGCTTTTGTGAAAAGGAGTGTTTATTTTCCCTCTTTTTAAAAGAAGAAATATGTTCACGGGCTGAAAAATGATAGAAAACAAGGGATTTAAAATATTTTTTCAATGTGACCTGAGGGAACATCAGAAGACCATACAAATTCCTTTGTTGTCTTGAAATTTCATTGTAGTGACTTAGTGATGATATATAGGCCAAGGCTTAAGGCACAAAAACCTGTTTGTTAACAGGCAGAGACATCTCTTACAACTGGACCCTTCTCTTGGTTAACTTTATTTTTCCAGATTTTATTATTAATGTAAACGCCTTGTTTCTTTTTCCGGTTATAAAGTCATGCATCCTCCTAAAGCCATTCCAAAATGCAGAAAAGTATCAACAAAGAAGTAAAACATCCCAAATCCTACCACTTGGAGGAAGGAGCTGGTAACCTTTGAGATCATCTTGACACAGGGAATCTTTCATAAATGAGCTCATCTTCCCTGAGCTATTCTGTAAACAGTGTGATTATTCAGCAGTGTGTCGGGTACCTAGCTCCCTCCGTGTGGGCCAGTGTAGAGCTGGCGATCATTTTGCATGACTATGTATCATTCCACTGCTTCCATCCTAGATTCTGGGTCAGGGGGCACTAAAAATGCCTGGGATGCGGGTGGATTCCATGTCACACATCTTCTCAGCACCGTGAAGCCCCGGGTGGCTCAGTGGCCGACAGGTCAGCATGCTTCCAATTCTTCAAGGATATTCAGGCCAGAAAATGATTTGAAAATATCATAAGGATGTGCCACAATTTATTTAGCCAACTCTCTGTTGATGGGCACTCAAATTGCTTCCCATGTTTGGCCACTATAAACGGTGATAAAATCAACAGCCCTGCATGTGCTCACTTGTATACTTTTTTTTTTTTAAAGATTTTATTTATTTATTTGAGAGAGAGAGAGAGAGAGAGTGAGAGATAGAGAGCACGAGAGGGAAGAGGGTCAGAGGGAGAAGCAGACCCCCTGCCGAGCAGGGAGCCCGATGCGGGACTCGATCCCGGGACTCCAGGATCATGACCTGAGCCAAAGGCAGTCGCCCAACCAACTGAGCCACCCAGGCGCCCTGCTCACTTGTATACTTGCCTAATGACCTCCTTAGGAAAAATCCCTAGAGGTTTTAAATTCAATGTTTTAAAACTATTTAAAATAAAGATAAAACTACAATCCATAATTTCACCTCCTTAATGGCCAAATAATTTCCTCATATTTCTTTCCCTCCCCTTCTCCCTTCTCTTTCTCCAGCTCCTCTGTCACTCTTTTGGAAGGATAGACAGCTAGGGCTCTCAGAGTCACTCAGTGCCTGTGGTTTTAAGGAATTTATACCTTGCCTGTGGCTTAAGTTGCCCTCGGGCTTTCAGGCTCACTACAGTTGGACTCCCAGTCCTACCAGGGTCCTTTCCAAGCTAGGACCCCACCCCTAATGTCTCCGTAACTGAGCTGCAAGAAAGCTCCATGTTGAGAGGAAAGGTTGGCCTCACCTACAGGCACCCCCGGGGCCAGATCCGTGAAAGGAGCCAGCTGACTTGGGGAGTGGGTTGGGGGACCCCTGGGTCCCAGCGTATGGAGCACACATGGAATCAGTGTTGCTTTTCTGGAATGTGCTTGATACAAGTTTATTTTCAGAAATAAACTCTGGGACATTCAGAACTTCAAAAGTAAATTTAGTATTTTATCCACAAATTTGCTTCCCTTTTTCCAGGCTCTGAGTGATTTTGGTAGGTGGATTTGTTGGTTTTCTCCCCGTGCTTAAGATGAGAAGATTTAAGGAAAACTCAGGAGGATGGGCTCTCCGTATACCAAGGAAGAATCAAGCAGTAATTTTTCATATGGAGTGGCTGTGACTTACTCTTTTGGGCACTTGTTAATACTGGAAATAAAAACAAATCTATACATGGCCCTGCCCTTAGCTGGGAACACAGAAGTGATATTTCTGAAACAAAAGCTCTGATGGTATTGTTATCGGATTCTTAACTTGAAGTCCTACCGTCAAGGGCTGTCCGCATGCTGGAGAGTGACAGCTAGCCTGGTTTCCCAGGATTATGGCTGTGTGTCGGCCCATGCCCAGTAGAACGTTGCTTCTTGCCCCGCCCTATCTCTTTGCTGGCATTGGTATGTGCATCTGAGCTGAAGAAGCCAGGTTGTCGTTTTGTGGATAGAAATGAAGTGAAACCTCAATTTTCAAGTACACATTTAACCCCAAGAGATAAACAGTTCTTTTTCTGAAATTGTGGTGTATGTTCCTTTTAAAACAAAGATCTATGAAGGAACAAAAATTAAATTGTGTTCCTTTCAACTGCATCAGGAAAAAAAGCTGTGAGGGTAGGAATTTGAGACGTACCTGCGTCTGCAGGAAAGCCTGAAGGATTTTAGAAAATAGATACCACGCTGTGTAAACCACACAAACAACAAATGCATTTTTTAAGTGTGTAAGCTGCCTTTTTAATCTAACTTTTTAATAGCTGGATATTTGAGATCAGTTTAAAACACCAGACAGTCATTTTATTTATAATCTAAAATGAAAAGTTCATTTGCAATAAAGTCCCCCTCCATAGTTTTACTTTTGGTCACATCAGTTATGGAAAGTGACAATTGTCAAACCATTACACATGCTGTCCCTGCTTCTTCAGAAATAGAAAGGACCCCTCCATTAAATGGAGAATTATTTCCTTTTCCTGCAAGATTTTTTATATTCTGGAAATAATACTGGCTTACAGTATAAAAATTACATTACCATGTTAAAAGCAAAAAGGAGAAAACGAAATCTCTCATGACTTGGAAATGTTAAAAAATTTTTATATTTCCTTCCAGGATTTTCTCTGTATATCTATCCTTTTTACACGTTGAGATCATGCTATAAATACCATTTGGTGTCCTGCTTTTATTTCTGAATACTGTAACATGAGTCTTTCCCCATGCTTTAGCAGAATTCAGAAACTCAAGTAATTCTTCAAGAAACCTAAATAATATATTTGTGGTTGTACATTTGAACTTACACATAAATGTGATTTAAATGTGTCAACAGTAGAAATAAAATATAAAACAATGGGATTTTAAAAAATCTTCTGTTAATAACCCAAATGCAGCACAGATTAATTCGTTTTAAAAGCTATTCTTCAAACTTCAGAATTTCTCATTCCATCAGAATCATCTGTATTCCATCAGCTACACATTGCGTGGTATTTACACCTATACATCACTGTATTTGCTTTGCCTGACAAAATGAAAAGTATTGGGACTTGTTCAGGGAAATATGCCAAAAGAATCTTAGGGGCTCTTGAGTTTTACATATTTTCCCAGTTACACTAATGAAAAGGAATTTGTTTGAGAACTTGCCTCGGAGTGCAGTTGTAGGGCATTGGATGTGTGTAGGCTCGGGCTCCGTTGGCCCTTCACCGATCCCTGTGCAGAAGTTTGTAGAACTTCTCTGAATTGCTCAGACAGAGCAGTTCACAAAGAAGCCCAAATTTGTCTGTGAACAGACTGAATTTCACATTAAAGAGTAATTAAAATCATTCACATCACTTTCTTTCATGTGTAGCATGCCAAATACCTCATTCGATTTTTTTTTTCTTTTAATATTCCTTTTGGTAAGTGTAAAAATAACCTTTACTGACTTTTTTTAAGATTTTGCTTTTCTGCCTTGGGTAACTATTTAAATATCTGTTGAGTTTTTTGCTACATGCACAACTTGCAAAATAAAACAAAGGTATTCAGAAGAAACCACTACTGACGGGGCCTTTGAACTGCTCACATCAGTCACGTGCAATGGGAAACACAAGCCAGTGGACTATACAGTTTGTTGTCAGGCATAAAAGCCTTTAAAAACTTCCCAGTCAGGAAGGTACCTGGGATGAGTGATATATATTCACACGCTGCTTGAGTGTGTAGTTTTGGAGTTCCTGGTTAGACCCATGGCTCATGACAATAATACTGTTCTCGAGTCTAGATTTTGAGAACCATGCACAGTTTTACCACTACAATCTGCATAAGCAATCTCTTTGACCTTGGAGTAAATGGTAAACTTCTTTTAGTATGTGTCTAAACTGTCACAGAGTACTTCAATACATTGTTACTGTAGTCGACAGTAAAGGTATTTGTCTTAGAAAAGACATCATTGCTTTGTCAAGCGTTCTTTGTTCACGTGTGCCTGGACAGGTGACAGAAACGCAATGAGAATGCGCATAGTCCTTGACCTTAGCAAGCTTGTAGGCTGGTAGGCAGGACATCCGTGTCAGGAGGCTCGTAATGATACCCTCAGAAAATTTACATAATAAATACACAATAAATGCTGTGGGATATAGAGAGGAGCAGATAAAACTGCAGGGAGATGTTGAGGAAGAGAATGAACGAAAACCACACTTCCCACTCCATAAACTCTAAGCTCTTATAGAAAAAAGAAATTAGGTTAACATGGTGCTCATTGTTTTCTGAATCAACTTGATAATTTGGAGTCAGAGTTAAGGATAGTGGGACAACAATTAAACCTAAGTCTGCAATCAAGTATAGGAATGAGGTAAAATAAAATTTTTATTGTAGCTCTCCTTTTATTGCTCCCAATAAATACTTCCTGCTTTTTGATTTTTCTGAATTGTATTAGTTGGCAGGAAGCTAAGCGGTCCTGTGTTTCTAATTAAGAATTGGATGGTTAGCTGAAGTTTTGAGGAGGTCACTTCTGGGTGTGTCTGCTTTGGGCCTTCTCCAGCAGCTGTGTTAGCACATCCTTGGGAATGAAAATGTAATTCTTCATGTGACACACTGAAGCAAACCACCTATTCCTTTGCAAACAGTAAATGGTCAGTACGGTACTTAATCTACCCTAACTTTGATACCACATTTTTTTTCAGGCTATCATAAGATTCTGATGCCTGTGGCTGACCAACTGCTTTTTTTCTTGTTGTACTAAGAAAATAGAAAGTTTACTCAAAGTGTAAACACTCACTTGTAACTGACTTCATGATGACCAAGTGTTGTGTGGCTTGAGGAGTTTTGAGGTTTGGGTTGGCGCAACCAGCTCCCTACCACCAGCCTTGTCGCTACGTGCAGTGATGGCTGCCGGGCCCTCACCTGGCCTCAGGCATCTCTGCGTCACGTGATTCTGTGCGTACTTCCGTGGTTCCCTTCAGAGACTCCCCTGTCACACCCCTGCCTCACCCTCAAGATTTCTCTCTTCTGCTCCTTCTGAGTTTCCTTTTGCTTTCTTCTGACTGTTCCTTAAGAGAACATGTTCTGGACAGTTCTGTCCTTACCCCTCTTTGTACTGTGTTTACTTTCACTGAGGGATCTTTCCTGTTGCCATGCTTTAAATTGCTAATTAGTGGTTAACAGCAGTTAAATAATTTCTATCCATAGAAGTAACCTGGAATTTCTTCTGTTTCCATAGAAGTGACCTGGGGAAGTCCGGTGGCTTGCCTGGTTTTGATGTCCAGCTCTACTGCTTACTGTTGTGTGGCCCCGGGCGAGTTACTGAACCTTCTCATTCCTGTTTCCTCATCAATCAAATGAGGATAAAAAAGAACCCAATAAGTGTAAAGCACAGAGCTTCACATACTAACTACCCCAAACCCACACTCAATTTTATCTGGCTAACGTTTATTCATTTGCCAGGTCTCAGCTTCGGTGTTACTTTCTCTCTGAAGACTTGCTCCAATGCTCCAAATCTCATCAGATCCTCCCGCCACGTGCTCTCGTAACACAGTCTCTTTGCCAAGTTTCTGTCCTATGTGTTTATCACTTTCATTTTAATTGCCAGTGGATCTGTCCACATCTCCCATCTGCTGTAAGCTCTGGGAGGGCAGTGATGCAGTCCAACTTGGACTTGCATCCCTAGGATCTAGTGGCCTGGCACATAGTAGTGCTTAATAAGTGTTTAATAAAAGAAGGATTGATTGTATTGCCATGGTGTGTCTGAGGTAGTCGGGGATGGGATGATATATCTAAGGGCCTTACTTCATTGTGGTCATATCACTAGGTTTCGTAGGTGAAAAAACTCTGATTATCAGCTTTGTTGTGATGGAGCATCCTGGACAGCCTGACTCGCGCCATCTAACTCACTGAGACCAAGTTGTAAGCCACAAGGATGGTTTTTAAATCTTGGAACACTGGTTAGAGTATGCTAAGGAACAGTTTTATGGGTCCTGACTTGGGAGTGTAATACACGCTTGTCCTCTTACTTGATGCTGTGATGGGGTAACTGTGGTGTGATGTTTGGTTTTGTAGAGTGTTGTTGGTCAACAAGCTCCTCCAGAGTAGTTCTGTTCTCCTTAGTGTGCTGAGGAGTGTTGGGCTAATTCTTTCCCAATATTTGAGGGGCTGTTGGATGAGAAGGAATGGAGTTGAGTATGTCTGACTCCAGGAGATAGGAGCTGCTGGAAAGCAAACATCTCTTCTTTGGCACAAAAAAACTCTCTAACTGTAAAAACTATCTGGAAATGAATGGGCTACCCTAGAGGTAATGAGCCTCCATCACTGTGTTGGAACATGGCAAAGACAAGCCCTGAACACTAATATCTAAAAGGAGATGGAAGAGTGGGGACGACAGGATGCCTTCCAATCCTGAGAGTCTGGCCATGGATCATTGAGTAGGCCTTGTGCCCACATTGGGCTCCCAGTAAATGGCCCTAGAAGAGAGGATGAGACACAACATTGTCTTGATTATTTAAACCATTTGATGGATAATTCTATGGCATTTCTTGAAGCTGAGAATGTTATCACTGCTGAATAACTTTTCTTTTTTGGTCTCTTGCTGAAGATGGTCTGTATCTTGGCTTCAGCGTAAGCATGGCCTGTGTCATGTGGGTAGACTGTAAAGGTCCATGAAAATTGAAACACTTAAGTGAATTTTGGGATGATGTGTTCTCTTCCAGTATCCTCTGATTTGGTTCTGGTACCTTAGGTTGATTTTGCATAGGTTGTTCAGGAAATATTATGAAATTCACTTTTCCCTCTCCCCAAACCAGGATCACACCCACCCCTCTCGGGGAAGGGAAAAGCACAGTGACAGTTGGGCTCGTACAAGCAATGACCGCACACCTGAACATCAACTCCTTTGCCTGTCTCAGGCAGCCTTCTCAAGGACCAACTTTTGGAGTTAAAGGTATGTGATTTAACAACTAGTACATTTTTCAGGGCAAAATTTGGGGCAGAGAAAAGCTGTGAAAGAACATTATCAACAGGGAGTTAAAACTTGTCAGAAGAACTGGTACATTTCATCCCCACGGGCACCCCCCGACACACACACTCAGTACGTGGTGGTCACCCCAAGGTGTTCCCCCCCGCAGACGGGGCTGCAGTGCGGGGCGTTCAGCTGAGCCCCCCAGGAAGCCCATTTCCCTGGTTCCCTGGAGCAGTCACTGGGCCTGTGCTCACCACTCCAGCCTTGGGCAGAAGCCTTCAAGCTCATCAGGACCTTCTTTGCCAAGCCATTTTGCAATTCTGCCATTCATATTGGTGTTTTATCATCCCTGCCACAGAGAAAGGCCTTTTCCTCCAAACAGTTAGAGAGCCTTTCAGTTGGGCCCGAGGGCTCATCCTGTCAAAGCTGCTGTCAGGCCTGCCGAGCTCTGGAAACTGACTGGCCGTGGCCAGAGATGTGGTGAAATTTCTGCCTGGCTGTGCTGGGCGCACATCCGTCACCTTCACACTCACTACTCCTCCGCTGATTTAGCGTGAGGTCATCCTTCAGCTCACATTACAATAGCATTTGTTGCTGCGATTACTATTTGTTCTTGGCACTTTGTGGGTTTTAACAGAATAATATTTATGTTACTGTCACAGCTGTTAATAAGCCCTAGCTCATTAAGTACTGATAACTCATAGGATGTCGTACATTATGCGGCGGATTGAGCACTAAACTCGGAGCAGGAAGGCTGTGGTTTAATTCATGGATGTGTCGTTTACCGCTGGTGTGACCATTAGCCAGTTGTCACCTCTCTGAGCCACATCTGTGATTGTGCAAAATGGTTTATAGTATCTGGCTTACTGGGTTGTGAGGACCAAATGAGAGCATATAAAGAACATGGCACACTGTAAAAATGACAGGATGCGGAAGGTATCACTCTTGTTTAAAGAAAGCAAAATCTTTTTAATGTAGTAACTGTACTATTTTGAGCAATAGTCAGCATACCAAACCTTACATACTATTATCTAAAGTCAATTGACTGAATTTTATAATGTGTTAGTCTGAGTTCACCAGATGGATTTTTTCGAACAAAGTTTTTTGGTACTTCAAGCATGTGCAATTTAGATAACATGGAGCTGCATAGATCTGACAATAAATGAACAAAATAATCTCATATTTGCTATATTATTTTTACCTTTTTTTTTTTAAACCAAGAAACTGAAGTCCTTCCATTGCATAGTTGGACAAAGTCGGGACTTTTTTCCCCTTTTATTCTGCTTTGAAAGCCAGTTAATATTTTTTACTACCTGTTGTTTCATCTTGGGGGTGCAGGCCTTCCTGCTGGGTTTGGGGAGCTGTGTCCCTAGGACGCCGTTCATCCTGTGTAGCTGTACTTGGTGAATGATTTCAAATGGTACCTGCTCTATTGTTCAGGAGGCGCTGCGGGTGGCGGATATGCCCAGGTCATCCCCATGGAGGAGGTAAGATCTCAGCGAAAAACATGTCATGTGTCATTGTTTTTCCTTCCTGGAACCTTTTTTCTGGGCGCCATAAGCCCAGGCCCACAGTCCTTTATCCTCAATCCCAGAATCCTAAAGGCTCTGAAAACCAAAAACATTTGCATGACTTACAGTGGCAAAACCTGACATTTACTCTTATGAGCTATTTATGTCTATGGCATTTGGCATAAATATTCATGTATTTTGCCGCAGATTTGATTAATAGATGCCGACCTAGACCCTGCTTGGGGTGTATTATTAAAAAATTAGAGGTATATCACACTATGTTTCTAAATTACCAAAAATTCTGAATCCCAAACCCCACATGGCTCCAAGGCTTCTGGGTAAGAGAGTGGAGACGTATCTCCTCGTCAGCCATCAGTTATACTGCCCAATTCAGGGGGACTTGGACTCCTCCCTTGGGCAAAGTGAGACTCCAGAATAGTTCTGAAGAGGGGCGCCTGGGTGGCTCAGATGGTTAATTAAGCGTCTGCCTTCGGCTCAGGTCCTGATCCCAGGGTCCTGGGATCGAGCCCCACATTGGGCTCCCTGCTCACCAGGGAGCCTGCTTCTCCCTCTCCCTCTGAGGCTCCCCCTGCTTGTGCTCTTTCTTTCTGTCTCTCTCAAATGAATAAATTAAAAAAAAAAATCTTTATAAAAAACAAAATAGTTCCTAAGAAAAAATGGGCAAAAGGGCCAAAGGTGTCCATTCTTCTTTCTGCAAGAACTCCAACTCCCACATAACCACCCCCTTATCCCCTACATCTGACCAGCTGTCCAGGTCTCATCACCTCTGCTCTCTGCACTGGCCTCTTAGTTCTGGTCCCAAGAAATCTTCCCAAAACCCAAGTCTGAGCCAGTTGCTTTCCTGTTGAGTGTATTTCAGTAGTTACTCCATCACTGTCTGTGCAGTGTAGCGAGGCAGGTCCTCACATGCTGCTCCAGCCTCCCTGTCTCAGGTTCCCACGGGCCACCCTCTCTCTCCCCACTTCATCATCTCTGGATTCCAAGCCTGGAGCGTTCTTCCCTTCCCGTTCTGCCCTCCCTGTCCGTGCCTGTCCTTCTCTAGGTTTTGTTCTACCCCCCAGATCCCCTCATATTCTGTCGCTCTCATCCAGTTCCGTAGGCCATGGTGGGTTAGTGGCCATAGACCCAGCACTCAGCCCAGCGCCCAGCGCACAATAGAGGCTCACTAGGAAATGTTTGTTGGTTTCGTTGAGTGAATAGGAAAGGTGTTTACCTATGAAGGCCTGAGTGTCAGGGAAGCTACAGGGAAAATCTGGACACTTTTCAAGTATTGGGGGTGGGGTGAGAAAGAATAGTGCAGGGCATTGCTGAAAAGATAGCCCCGAGCCTCCCATCTGAGAGGGGGTGAGTAATATTCACAAGCCAGGAAGACCCAGAGCCAGGAGGCCAGGTTGGGGATATGGAATACAAGGAACATGCCCAGGGGAATGGCTCGAGAATTTCTGCGCAGATATTCAAAGGGCATTGGTGTCCTGCTGTCATATGGCATCAGCTGCATGGCTCAGACTTGGGGCAAACTTGAGGCATATGATAGTTGTAACTGCCTTATGATCGTTAAGTAAGCCAGAAACAATCAGGCAGTTTGTTCCTTGAGTTCCAAGACCTCCCGTATCTTCTTCATCTCCCTATCCCCAGCTCTGAGCACAATGCCCGGCACTCAGACCACATTTGTTGACCGACTGCATGAATAGACAATGTGTACCAAAAGAACTTTAATAAATAATCATAGGAAGATGTTTGAATAATTTCCAGATGGGTTGAGGAATTGAAGGTGAAAATACTAAGACTTGAAGGGTGAGAAGGAGCCAGGGTTGTGCAGAATGTGGGGGAAGTATCCCAGGCAGTGGCACCTGCTCGGTGGACAGCACTGAGGCAGGAAGGGGTTTGGTCTCTTCAGGGAACGAGAGGCCAACAGCGTGTGTCCATGGGCCAGCAGGGGTGGAGGGAGTGAGGTATAGAAATGGACGGGGACCAGCTCTTTCAGGCTACGAAGTTCATGGCCAAGAGCCTGGGTATTACTTGAATATCATGGTCTGCCATGGAAGGGATCTTGGCAAAGTAATAATATTGATATAAACTGAGTTTTATAAGAAGAGGGCTGACTAAAGTGCAGAGAATAGACTGCTAGGAGTCCAGAGCAGATGCTAAGAGTCTAGTAAGGAGGCCCAGGGGAAAGATGGTGGTGTGGCCCAGGGTGGTGGCATTGAGGACAGAGAAAGGATGGTAGTGCTGTAAGACATGTTTGCTGGGTTTGCAGAATTAGATGTGGGGAGTGAGGAAGGGGGGGGACGTCCAAGATAGTGGGCTGAGCAACTCCATTTATTGAAATGGGGGAGGGGGGGCAGAACGGCTGCGTGGCTTAATCAGCTAATCGTACAACTCTTGATCTTGGCTCAGGTCTTGATCTCGGGGTCATGAGTTCAAGCCCCCCATTGGCTCCACACTGGTCATGGAGCCTACTAAAAAAAAAAAAAGGATCAAATATGGAGGATGGGGTCAGCAGGGAGTCTGCTTGTCCCTCTGGCCCTTCTCCCTCTCATGCTCTCTCACTCTCTGTCCCTCAAATAAATAATAAAAAAACAAAATCTTTAGGACGCCTGGGTGGCTCAGTTGGTTAAGAAATGGAGGATGGGGGTGGTAATGGCCATGTGGCTGGAGATGCAGGGGCAAAGGGGTTTGTGGTCAGAAGAAGAGAAGCCTGTTTGGGGCCAATGGACACCCCAGTGCATATCAAATAGGCAGCAGGAAAGAAAAACAAGCCAGTTGTAACGTGAGGGAAGGATTCAATAGAAACATCAGAAAAGAAATATTAACGAGCCAATGACTGTTTATTTTCACTAATAATCAAATTAATCTACATTAAAACTACTACCAGGTATTTGACTTACCAAATTGACAGAGTTGGATTTTTTTTTGATAATAATAATACTAAATTTTAGCAGCGAGAGATTGAAATATACTTTTATACACTGCTGGGAAGCAGATATTGGTAAAGCTCTCCTGGAAGGCAAGTAAAAATATGTATCAGGTGCCTTAAAACAGTATCATACCTTCTGGCCCAAATAAATCCATTCTTAGTTTATCCTAAGCAAAAACTGGCTGTGTGTGCAAAGATTTAATTTTAAGCTATTTTCACACAGCTTGTAGCATTAAAAAAAAAAAAAAAACAGGGAGACCATCTTAAATGTCTAACAATAGGATATCATATTAACTATATTTTGAAGACTATTTAATGATGTAAAGTTGCTAGTAATATTAACACTAAGTATAAAAGTTAAGGTGTAGGGGCACCTGGGTGGCTCAGTCTGTTGAGTGACTGACTCTTCATCTCAGCTCAGGTCTTGATCTCATGGTTGTGAGTTCGAGCCCTGTCTTGGGCTCATACTAGGTGTGGAACCTACTTAAGAAAAAAAAAAAAAGCCAAGGTGTAAACTGTTATGGTGTTATGATCTTGATATTAAAAATGACAAATTTTAGGGGCGCCTGGGTGGCTCAGTCGTTAAGCGTCTGCCTTCGGCTCAGGTCATGATCCCAGGATCTTGGGTTCGAGCCCCACATCGGGCTCCCTGCTCAGCGGGAAGCCTGCTTCTCCCTCTCCCACTCCCCCTGCTTGTGTTCCTTCTCTCGCTTTGTCTCTCTCTGTCAAATAAATAAAATCTTTAAAAAAAATGACAATTTTATAAAATATACATATGTAATTTTCCATATTTTCTACTGATCATATACTTTATTTTATAAAATGAGGTTTTAACTAATCAGCTGGTGTTTTGGGGGTGGTACTTCAATTCTTTCAAAAAGCAATTTTGGTGGTATTATCAAGATCTTTTAACCACACTGCTGGAAATATATGGCTTATTAGCAACTAATTTAAAAATATTATTTGCATGTATTCTTTGCAATTGTAGCCTTCTTTGCAAAAGTGAAAATTTGGTAGCAATTTAAATGTCTGGACATAGGAGACTGAAAACTTTTGGTACATCAACTCTATTATACAGACCCTATGAACTATAACTCTATTATACAGACCCTATGAACTATAAAACAAGATTATTACATTAAAATATGTAGTAATAAGTTCTAAAACAAAAAGTTACCAAATGTATTATAAGTATTCTGAGTCTACAAATAAGAAACATGCATGCACCTGAGACTGGAAGGAAAATAACTGAATAGAGTCTCGAGGGTGATACATGTTTTTTTACTTCTGTCATATTTTATATTATTCTGTTGTTACTGTTTGTTTTACTCCCTGCCTCATTTTAAAGTATATCTGACATGACTCTATTTTCTAAATCATAAAAACAATGCATGAAAACAAGGGCCACAACATACTTTATATGGGGATCATTAAGGCCATCAGAATGTCTCACCCTTAACCCAGGAACAAAAGACGAAAGAATCTGTGGTGAGCCAGTCCGCTTAAGAGTTCTCTGGTGTTGGGGCGCCGGGGTGGCTCAGTCGTTAAGTGTCTGCCTTCGGCTCAAGTCATGATCCCGGGGTCCTGGGATCGAGCCCCGCCATCGGGCTTCCGCTCAGCGGGAAGCCTGCTTCTCCCTCTCCCACTCCCCCTGCTTGTGTTCCCTCTCTTGCTGTGTCTCTCTCTGTCAAATAAATAAATAAAATCTTAAAAAAAAAAAAAGTTCTCTGGTGTCAAGTGGAAAACTCTGACATTGATTTTTTTGATGTAGGCTGTTTTGTGGACTTAGCTCATTATAAGGGTATGTGTAATTAGTGCAATAGTTTATTTGTTCAGAAACCCCTTGTTTCTGTGCTTGTCGGAGACAAGTAGAAGGATGTTTTCATGTCATTTATAGTTCAACCTTCACTTGACCGGGGACATCCACGCCATCACCGCTGCCAATAACCTGCTGGCCGCCGCTATTGACACAAGGATTTTACATGAAAACACTCAAACCGATAAGGTGAGAAAGTTTCCTTGTTGGCCCATCTGGACATCTTAGCCTGGGATTTCCGGATTCTTAAGAAGTTCATGGGAAAGCTTTAGAGTCTGTAAACTGTCTGAAATTGTATTAAACATTTTGTGAACTCTCTATGTCCTTATTTCTTGGGGAGAAGATCCATACTTGTGGTCAGATTCTCAAATGAGTTTATGACCCCTGCCACGTTGTTGGGTGAATTATGTTGTACGTTTTAAGGCAAATATTCTTTGAGACAGGACTTCAGTTTTAAAGGCAGTTGGTAGACCAGTTCTCTTCATTCTGTCCAAAGGTCTAGTCTCTGCTCTGTACTAAGGGGATTGGAAAGATACCTTTTGAAGCCTGTAATGTTACGGGTAGCCATTCTAGATGTGCTGTGAAAGAGATTAGACCCCCTTTTTGGGCTGCAGGTGCATGCAGCTGATGTAAACACACACCTGATGGGGATAGAGTACAGATGCTAATTCCTCAGAGACGTAGGCCATGGATAAAAGTGGGACTTTCTGGCCTATTTACAAGGGTCCTGACTTCCTCCAATGAAAGTAATCCCTTGTGAGTTTTGGAAGCCAAAGATAGATATTAATTTGATGGTTGTGAGGCTATGTAGATAAAGAAATATTTATATTTATGCAAAGTCTTTTGCAATGTTCCTTATTTCAGATCTAGTCAGATTTATTAAAAACGATAGAACTTAAGGCTACATTGCTTATATTAGCCAAGAATTTTAATAGGGTCTCTAATCTAAACAGTTTGGTTATAAATGTGATGAACTTTGTCATATCCTGTGAATTATCCAAGTTCATAGTTGGCTCTTAAGCTTATGTGGTGTTTTATTTTTGTTTTGTGTTTTTAGGCGCTGTATAATCGACTTGTTCCTTCAGTGAATGGTGTCCGAGAGTTTTCAAGCATTCAGCTTGCTCGGCTGAAAGTAAGTTTGCAGTTAGTGGCTCTTCAACAAGAAAATAATCCTAGAGGCAAATCAGAAAAATGATCAAAGCCAGCAATTTTGAACGTGATTTGATTTGGGTTTTCAGACACTCTTTGGGGAGTTACACTCTAGAGACAGAACAATGTAACGGAGAGAAGAGAACCCAAAGCCTCAGACCTGCCGATGCCAAAGAGCAGGTGGACAAATTAGTTCCCCTTTAGAGGTCTTAGTTCCTTCACTTATAAACTGAGAGGACTGCTTTGCAGATCTAGGATACCCTAGTCAACGGGTACTCAATCAAATTTCTGAGAGTTCTTCTCTTTCATGAATTTTCTTTGTTTTCGAGGAAGTAAGATCTAGCCTCTGAAAATGTATCTCTGTGAGGTTTTATTGCGGGAAGATGCAGAGGTTGTCCTAGTAGAAGCGGTCTTAATTCTCACCCATATTATCATTTCCTAGTTCTGTTTGTTGCTGTTCTACTTATCACATTGACTCCCCCCTGGCTCTTTTCAGAGACTAAAAACTAACTTTAATGGTATAAGCAGCAGCCACCGGTGAGTGATCATTGATTTTAAAGACTCACCCCTGCTTCTTCCTGAACCACGTTTGGTCTGTTTGAGAATACTGTACAATATACCAACCCCAGCAGCCACAACATACGTCATTTCTGTTGGCGTTTGTATTTTCAGGTTACTTTCTTACACCTCATTATGAACTTTCTTAGAATGTTTCCTTTACAGAAAGAGATGCACTGAGAGTTTTAATGCTTTTTTTTTCCCACAGTGAATTAGAGATAACTTGTTTAAAAAAAAAAATAGGTATCAACTTGACCTGAGTTATTGGTATTTGTATTTGAAAGAAGAGCTAATGAGCTGGAACATCAATTATGTGAACAGCAGTCGATGTCCCTTCTGAGTAGAGCGTGTGGCCACGTAGCACAGTCCCGAGAGTCTCTGTGTCCTAGCAACCACGCCTCATTTTCATGTCATTTTAGGGTATATTGCAAATATCCGTGCCCTCCATTTCGGGGATATTGGGGCATCTGTTTAGGAATTGGCCTAATCTACAATTTACTCAAAGTTCAGTGTAGTTTGGGTGTTTTTTATTGTTGTTGTTTTGTTTTTAGTTCAGTGTAGTTTTAAAAAGACTTTCCAGTCATGGAAGAAATAAAATAAGAGGGATAATTTGGGTTACATTTTGCTTTCTCTTCCTCACATTTTCCCCCCCTCATCGTTAGAAACTGGGAATAAATAAGACAGATCCAAATGCACTGACGGAAGAGGAAATGGGTAAATTCGCCCGTCTCGACATCGACCCCTCCACCATCACATGGCAGAGAGGTGGGTGCTGGCTGCGGGTCGGGATGACATTTATTCATCACTTTCCCAAGCACCCGGTTTCATTTCTTCCCCTCAGGCTCCCAGACTGGGATCCGGAATCCCCCCATGGGCTGCAAGCACAGCCCTCCCCTCAGCCTTGCCTCCTGTTGTGGAGGCGACGTCACTCCCCATCTTGCCCCAGCTGCCCTGCTTGGTTCTGTCCCATTCACTCGCCCTGACACGCGTCCAAAGAGGATGACTTAGCTTTCTCCTCCATGGCTGGGAGCGCGTGACGATGCTCCGAGCGTCTCGGGAGGGTTAGGAGGTGGTCTGGGTCCCTGACCTTCTGTCTGTTCTCCTCAGACCTGCCCACTCGCCTTCCTCCTTTCTGCCCACTTCCGGAACCTTTTTTTTATCAGATGCCTGATGGATTGCAGTTACCTTGTAATAGAAGTTCTTGTGAGCAGTGCCATCTCCCAGTTCAGTAGGTTTATAACACAGAGATGTTGTTTTGTCACCTCTTTGCTCAGAAGCCCCCAGTGTGTTGATAAGATCCTGTGTGGGGCCCAAGGGCCACCACAAAACTTGGCCGGAGGCATCACCGCGGTGTGGCCCCAGGGGCTTTTCCTCCCTGTCTGCTTTCCAGGCAGCTGGGCCTAACCTCGTCCTTCCCTCTGTCCTCCCACCGTCCCCACCCTGTCTCCTGGCCTAGACTCTCCCGGACACAGCCCGGGTCCACCCCGTCCTGAAGCTTCCCTTCTGAGAATCCACTTAACCAGTTCATTAAGAGCTTAGTGTTTTCCCGCAAACGGTGAGGTGGAGAGACAGAGACCAGAGACTGAGTCTTAGCTCCACCATGTATGAGCTGTGCAGCTTTTAATGAACGACCTACTCTGTTTTCTCATCTGTAAAATGGAGTAATAATTACCAGCGTCTGCCTTGCGTGGCTCTCCTGTAGCACAGAGTGCTTTGCAAACTCGCCGGTGCTGCCCAAGCCATCAATAGATGCCACAGTGGGAATAGTTGCATAATGGAGTTTTCTGAGTGTGGGTCTCCCAAACTGAAGGAGAGTAACATCATTTTGGAAACTCAAAAAAATGTTTCATTTAGGTCCATAGGTTTTAGAGCCTACCGGCTTCATTTTTAAGTAGCATGTTCCATTTAGTTGGCTCTTTGTTGTGATGGTAATTTTAAATGGATCTAGAATATTCCTTTGTAGATGAACCACAATTTATTATTAACAGACATACATCAATTGTAGTAATGGTTATGAACATTATCAGCATTTTATTGGGAAGCCTACTGACTTTTTTAAATAATGGAAGTGGCAACTTTTATCTTTTTTTAAATTTTTTTAAAGATTTTATTTATTTATTTATTTATTTATTAGAGAGAGAGAGAGAGAGAGGACCAGTAGGGGGAGGAGCAGAGGGAGAGGGAGAAGCATACTCCCACTGAGCAGGGAGCCCGATGTGGATGATCCCAGGACCCCAGGATCGTGACCTGAGCTGAAGGCAGCCAGGTGCCCCTGGAAGTGACAACTTTTAAAAAGTTGTTCCAGATAAATACTAGAATTATATGATTGTTTATGGCATGAAAGTGAAGAAAATGTTATTCGTGTAGACAGGCAACCTGGATCGGAGGAGTTTAGAATGACGTTTGCTAAGTAGTTTGGCTCTCACGCTCATGAATTAATATAAAAAAATGGAACTCTTTATCATGTGAATTTTAGGACATTTAATGTAGGGTCTTTTTCCTTTTTTTTTTAAGGCAGTATGAGATTTGACCTAGAAATAGTGTAACCCTTGTGATGAGGTTAGGTCCTTATATGATTTGATAACTGGAGGGGGACACTCGGGGACGGCATGGGACTGAACACCTCCTCTCAGACTGTATGGATGGTGTGTATTTATGTAATGGCCACCCTTTCTGTCTCTGTAAGAAATGTTACTGGTGGTTCTTTCATCCTGTGCCTCCTATCAGACTATCAGTAGCTTATATAAGTCCTCACTGCCTGGCAACAATGTGGGACCAGAGCCCGTAGACTATTCCAGAAACAATTAACATAAAAAGAAGGAACAGTAGCCATCGAGTCATTTTGTGGTTCCTAGAAGAGCATGAGCCCCTGCCTCTCTGAGCACCGTCCCAACCCCAGCCTTCCCTTCCCCCTGTCTCATTGGTTCATCCGCCTCCAGGCCGTTAGCCAAGGTCCCACAAGCCTCAGTCACCCTCAGTGAGGTGACATCAATTACTGGTTCCCAGCACTGCCCCGACAACCTTGCAGGGAATCATGACAGATCTTCCACCTAAACCAAAACAGTGGCCCTGCCCGTGACGGAGTACCTTGTACCGCCCAGAACCTGAACCGCTATTATTGTTCAGGAGGCCGCTAGGCGCACCCTGGGTGTTCCTCAAGACCCGGGCAGCACAGTAGTGCCCAAGGCCCCCTTCAGACCCACACTCCCTTGCACCTTCCTTATCTCCCCTGTGCAAGTCAACGCCTCCGAGCAGAGACTGACGTCTTGTTCATCTTTGCATCCCTGCCCAGCTTGCGTGGGACCTGCCACAAAATTGGCCCTCAGAAACTATTCCTGGAATGAATATGTGCATTCCGCATTCCACCTTTAGCTCTGTCATTGAGAGGCCGGGAATTAAGCATCACTAACTTAGGGTTCCTTTCTGGTATCTATGTTGTGTGTAGGAATTTAATTTTCATGCCTCTTCCATAGCCCTGACACAACCACATGCCTCCCCCCGCCATGAACATCCGAAGCCCGCTGGGCTGTGAGGCGCCCCGCTCTGCCAGGACCCCACTAAATGCACACGCGGGCTTCCGATGCCCGTGCTTCGAGTGGATCCTGCCAGCCTTTTTAATTTTTTTCTTTCTGGCTTGTTTGTGTTCTCTTTGCTAAATAACAGCAGCTGAATTTCCAACACAAACATCATACCCATCTTATGCCAAGATTGCGTATCCCGCACATAAGACTGTGCCACAGGTCTTGGGAATAAGTACTAGCTAGTGAGAGTTTCGAAAAGTGTTCCTTTCTCTGTATAGACTCTGCTTGGACCTTAAAATCATCAAGGCTTTGATGCGTTTGACGCGTGATGTTTGTGCACTTGAGTGGGTTAGTGTTGAGTGTGTGCGGGAGAGAGGGCGTGTTGTATGGAGAGGGGGACCAGCTGAGTCAGGGAACAACACGTGGGCAAGGTGGGCAGGCCGGCTGGTGCTTCGTGTGTGAAAGAAAAGGTTAACATTTTTCATCTTACAGATGCTCTCAGTCCCAAAATGCAGAATTCTTGTCATCATTTTTGTCAGTGCTATATAATGCGTTTAGTAAATTGGCTGTACGCTGTCACGGTGGGCAGCTTGTTGTTTGAAGCCACATGAATTATTAATGAAACCTACGTCCTTCTTGCAGATTTCCTGCCATTGTAATTTTGGTTTTCACTCAACAAACCTAGTTTTTACAAACAAATACAAATCAGTGCAGTTCAGACCAACCAGTGAAAGCCATACAAAGAATCAGTGCCTGCTTTGATCAGAATTGACTTCTCCCCCCAACACACGTTACTACTTTATTTATTGTATTGGGGTAAAATATACGTATCATGACATTTTAACCATTTATGAGTGTGCAGTCCGTGGTGTTAAATATGTTCACAAGGCTTATGGAGGTTATACCATCTCCAATGTCTATACCCGAAACCTTTCATCATCCCCAAGAAAAACTGTGTACCCATTAAACAATAACTCCTCATCCCCCCTCAGCCCCTGATAACCACTGTTCCACTTTCTCTCTCTCTGAATTTGGTAGTTCATCTAAGTGGGATCATACAATGTTTGTCCTTCTCCATCTGGCTTATTCCACTATGCATAATATTTTCAATGTCTGTCCATGTTGTTCATTCCCTTGGTTTTGGCTGTGTAATTTCTACAGACCACATTTTGTTTATCCATTCACCTGTTGGTGGACGCTTGGTTGTCCCACCTTTGGGTGCTGGGAATAATGCTGCAGTGAACATGAATGCTCAAAGATGTGTTCAAGTCCCTGCTTTCAGTTCTGTTGGTTATATACCTAGGAGTGTCATTGCTGGATCTTAATGGTTGTTCAGTGTTTAACCCTTTCAGAAACGAATTGGCTTCTTCTTGTGACTCAGGTTCAGTGTAAAATGTGACCACTTCAAAAATGGTTTTCCTTTACTACCTAGTCAAAAAATGGCACTCCATCCTCACCCCCACCCTGACACACTCTATCATATCACTGCCTTTATTTGCTTACGGCGCTTACCCCGGACTGATATTTTCTTGTTTATTCGATCCCTCTCTATGTCTGTTCACCGGAATGTCAGCTGCAGCATAGCTAGACTTTGTCTCTTGCTCCCCACTGCCTCCTTGGCACTCAAAACAGCTCTAGACACATGGGGCAGCCAGTCCATACTTGTGGATTGAAGACACTTTTTCTCTTTTTCAGTATTGGATACAAATGACCGATTTCTACGAAAAATAACGATTGGGCAGGCACCCACAGAGAAGGGGTATTCCCGGCAGGTACGTGACATTTCTTCAGGGGAATGGCTTTGTTCTTGCTAGCATTGGTTTATACCAGCCCCGAAGCTGGTTCTCTGCGTCTCTCTTCTCGGACGTCCACCTGCAGTGGCCAGGGGGTTTCTCATCATTTCAGGGTGTTGCTTCCCATCCCTCAGCAGGACTGGGAGAGGATCAGGAGGCAGGAAGGCCCTGGTATTTTGTTACCATCCTTTTCCTGGGTGACTTCAGTTGTAGTTCTGGGAAGAACCACTCAAGGTGTCTTTTGAATATAAATCTTTACATATTTTATTGCAAATCCACCAAGTTAATACTACATCTGCTTAACGGCTGAAAAAATAAAATCTCAGGGGCGTCTGGGTGGCTCAGTTGGTTAAGCAGCTGCCTTTGGCTAGGGTCATGATCTCCAGGTCCTGGGATTGAGCTCCGAGTTGGGCTCCTTGCTCAGTGGGGAGCCTGCTTCTCCCTCTCCCTCTGCCTGCCGCTTCCCCTGCTTGTGCTCTCTCTCTGTCAAATAAATAAAATCTTTAAAAAAAAAAAAGAAAGAAAATCTCAAACACATTACTCAAGTCTCATAAACCAAAGAATAAACACCCCATTATTTGTTTAATAGCCTGAAGTGTTTTTAAGGATTACATCTTATTACCCAAATGCAGAAAATGCAGAAGGTAAATTATGATGCTCACCTTCATTTCATGTGGAGAAGGATGCTTAGGGAACATAAAACCATTCTGTGATTTTTCAATCAGGTGTAGCAAGCCTCTAGAGTATAATAAACTTCATAGATGGTATTAGATTTATGGCCTTTACGTTGTCAAATTTTTATTAGTGAAAAAAATAATCACTTTTCCTATAATATTCAGTTCTCATACCTAATAGACTTTTGGACCATTCGAAATTTTGAATTAAGCAGCAAATCTGAGAATTGAATCAAGACGAACTAAGCCCATGTACCTTCCCTCCCTGCTCCTCTGTATCCTGGAACTTGGACCCATGAACTGATTTCCAACAGTTAGTCCACATCCATGCTAGGAAACCAGAATCATTGCCATATAATTTCGGGAAGCTTCTGAAAGCTGGGAAGATGGAGTTGGATTCGTGGAGGAAAGCACAGCCCCAAACATGTTGGGAGTGTTTTAGGGGTCTCTACATTCAAAGGCAAGAGATGTCCTACTTCAGAGTTAGAGTGGGCCTGCACACCCGTCAGCATCAGTGGATGGGGACAGCTCCCGAGAGGGAAACAGGCACCGTCCCGGGACACCTATGCTGAGCTGCAGCACGGGATCCTGAGTGTGGTCCTGAGGCCCGTGCCTCAGTGTACCGCCCGGCCCGGGGGACCCCTCAAGTCACAGTCAAAACCTTGCGTGTGTACTGTGCCTCCTGTAGGCAGTGAAAAGCATCTTTCTCAAAGGAAAGTAGTATATTGTGGCACTTTTTTTTTTTTTAAGATTTATTTATTTGAGAGAGAGCACGAACAGGAGGGGCAGAGGGGAAGGAAGAGAGAATTTCAAGCAGACTCCCACTGAGCGTGGAGCCTGACGTGGGGCTTGATCTCAACACCCTGAGATCACGACCTGAGCCAAAACCAAGAGTTGGACGCTCAACCGACTGTGCCACCCAGGTGCCCTGATTGCAGCACTTTTTTTAAGGAAAGGGCAACCTTTTCTCACCTCGCGGATGGCATCCAAAGGACTAGCCATGGCCCTGTGAGTGTGCACAGGCCTGGTAATGGAACATCGGCGAGTCCTGGGTCCTGCCCTCTCTGATCTCTACAGGTAAGCTGGGGTCGTCAGAAATCAGGGCCACTGACAGGTAAAAATGCGGATCAAAGCCAGGCATCACCAGCATCAAAAGTAAACGTGCATCACGAAACGTGACACCAAAGCCAGCAAAGGGACGCTCACAATGGCCAAGGAAAAGAAGATGTCAAGTCCTGTGGGAGGAGTCTTTACAAAGAATACCATCGGTATCCTCAGAAGACTGAGAGAGCCTTCGTACAAGGAAAAATGCCTGCTGTGAAAAAAAGAGGTAGAAATCTTGGAAGGAAAACCATGAAGTGAAAATAAAAATCGAGTTTGTGGACTGGATAAGAGAATAAGCCTTAAATGAATTGGAGAGGGCAGGGCAAGCCTAGGAATTCTGTCTGAACACGGTACGAAAGGGAAAGCTGTAGCAAATGTAAAGAAAAAGGCCGGAGACATGGGAAACCTATCAAGAAGTTCTAATATGCATCTCATAGGAGGTCCAGGTGAGAGCAACAGAAGGGAGGCAAGAAGGTGTTCAGGGAAATAACAGAAAGCAAATGCACCGGCTTGATGGAAAACATGAATTTGCACATTTGAGACTCTAACAAGGGCCACGCAGGATGAGTGTAACACTCACACCAACACTAAGGGTGCAACAAAATTCCAAAGAACTGCTGCAGACAAAAAAGTCCTGGCTGGTCCCTCAGGATCGAGCCCCGGGTGGGCATCAGACTTCTCACCAGCAGCACTCAATGCAAAATGACCCTGGGAAATGGATTCCGACTCCTGAAGGAAAAGGAGTTTTCAGGCTCCTTGAGGAGAAGAAAAGCAACAACAGTCGGGCACGCTGAGTAGAAGATGCAAAAGCAGTAGGGACAAGTCGGACACGTCAGCAGCCACTGCAGGTGTGAATGTCACGGACGTGAAATGCAGAGACCCGAAAGAAGAGACCATTTTGACATCATAAAAAGTTAAGCTCTTGAACATGAGAAGTGGACACATAGAAAAACATCAAAAGACCAGTAACAGAGTGGGAGGGAATGTTTGCATTAGCTATAATGAAAGAGTAATGCACCAGACTTAAAAAGAGCTTCCACGATGTGCTATTCCCATACTCTGCGCTCTGTGCGGCCTTCACTGCTCACCTTTACAGCCGGGGCTGCCTGGGGGCGCCTGGGGGGGTTCAGGCGGTGGGGCGTCTGCCTTCAGCTGGGGTCATGATCTCAGGGTCCTGGATGGAGCCCCGCTCAGCGGGGAGTCTGCTGCTCCCTCTCCCTCTGCCCCTCCCCCTGCTCATGCGCATGCTCTCTCTAATAAATAAAATCTTAAAAAAACAAAAAACCAGGACTGCCTGTCCCACAACGCCCTCTTTCCTTTGCCTGCACTCTTTATCTTGCATACTTTCTGCCTCTCCCTCCTCAAACCTGAGTTTTATAAGGGCAGGGGTTTTATTGTCAGAGCTGCGAACTTTGTTATATAGCAGTAGTTAGGTATTCGATAATTGCTAAATAAATGCATAGAATAAGAGCAGTTTGTAAACACAAATAAAATGCCAACAAGTGATCGTAAAACTGCAAGTTAAAACAATGAGGTACTATTTACCCGTGAGCTTATAAAAACAAATAAATTAGTATTGAATGGTACTGAGTTTACAAAGAAGTAGAGGCGTTTATACAGTGTTCGTTGGAGTTTAAATTAGTAAAGTGTCTTGGATGATAGTTTGTTTGTACTAAGATTTGAAATGACCCAAGAATTCAGCTTTAGGATATAGAAAAAGTAAAGGTGGAGGAATTTTTGCTCATGTGCAAGAAAAAAAAAGTCTATATATAGGGATATTAATTGCAGTATTATTTGTAATGGTGAAATTTGAAACAGTCTAAACATCCATCAGGAGGGGCAGTTACATATCTTCCGTACATCATTCTGTACCATAGATATGGCAGGTGGAAATATTATAGTGCCCATAGGGGAAGTAGCAAGTAGAGTTCTCATCCCAATTGGGAAATGGAAAGGTTAAAAAAAAAATTACACATGAAAATAATTTGAAGTCTGTATAGTTTAATCCAGGGTATATTCAGAAAAAGCCAGCATATGTGTTCCTGTATGTATATAAACACAGAATGGAAGCTGGAAAGATGTACACCAACTTCTGACATGAATTACTTCTGAAAAAGGGTTGCAAATGAGGGGGGATTGGTAACTAAGCCCTTTCACACTTTCTCCAAGTATTTTTGTACTGTAACCAGGTACTGGAGAGATGAGAGGTTAATAATGGCTGTGATTTGAATGCCTGTTAAGTGCCTTATAATCATTACACATAGTGCATCTAGTTTGTAAGTCTGGTTTACAAATGGGAAAGGCAGGCATATTATCTTCAGTTACTTACCCAAGGTTATATCTTGTATTGCTTTATGCATACATCTATTTTTAAATAAAAAGATTATATTTACGAGCTTTAATTATTTTCTTTAACCATAAGACTCTATTGACTTTTTTTTTAAAAGATATACTTATTTGAGAGAGAGGAAAGGGGGCAGGGGAGGAGCAGAGGGAGAGGGAGACTTCCTGCTGAACGCAGTCCGATTCGGAGCTCGATCTCACCACCCAAGATGATGACCTGAGCCAAATTCAGGAGTTGAACGCTCAACCAACTGAAGCACTCAGGCACCCCTGACATATTTTTATGTTAGTAAAGGTAGATCTGTATCATCGTTTTTAACGGCTCTATTACTCCTCTTGTGGATGTACTGTAACCAATTCAGCCAGTTCCTGTAAATGGACACTTGGAGTACTTGTTATGTTGGACTATTATAAGCTGCAGGAACATACACACATATTTGTGTGGATTGTCTGATGATATCCTTAGGACACATTCCCAGATCTGCCATTGAAGAGTCAAAGAAGAAGATTCCCAATGTTGATACATGTTTCAACATTACCTTCCAGAAAAGCCATGCTGATTCACATACATCCAATGTCGCATATCGTTCTTTGTGTAAATTTGTGAAAAACAATAAAAATCTCTATATAATTCTGAAATACTTTATTTGCAAAACAAAAATGAGCAGCCTGATAATAGGTACATCTTTCGGTCAATAAGATTAATGAGTGGGGGCGCCTGGGTGGCTCAGTTGTTAAGCATCTGCCTTCGGCTCGGGTCATGATCCCAGGGTCCTGGGATCAAGTCCCACATCCAGCTCCCTGCTCAGCAGGAAGTCTGCTTCTCCCTCTCCCACTCCCCCTGCTTCTTTTCCCTCTCTCGCTGTGTATCTGTCAAATAAATGAATAAATAAAAAATAAAAAATTAATATTTTTTAAAGATTTTATTTGTCAGAGAAAGAGCAAGCAGAGAGAGAGATAGCAGAAGCAGGGGGAGTGGCGGGCAGAAGAAGCAGGCCCCCCACTGAGCAGGGAGCCCAATATGGGACTCGATCCCAGGACCCTGAGATCATGAACTGAGCCAAAGGCAGATGCTTAACCCTCTGAGCCACCCAGGGGTCCCAATAAGTGATATTTAAATTGACCTAATTTGTTTCATTTTTCATGTTTTTCAAGGTACAGAATTTTGAAGTTATAATGACTACAAATGTAGAGCTTATATGTGTATTATAAATGCTACTTAATTACTTATATAGTTAATATTTTAAGAGTATCTCTAGTTTCATGTTTTGCATAGAAAGCCTCAGAATTTTCAGGCGTTTTTAATATGCACTGTTTATAATGGAATAGTAGTATAGAGAATCCTAAATATCATACAATGAAAAGTCACTGGTGTTTGGAATGGGTTATATTGAAAATGTAATAATTGAGCATAGTTGTATTTGACTTTCAGGTAATATTTTTTCACTACATCCGTGACTAATGAAATCTCACCTGGAAGTAGCCAGAAAGCTCCTTATTTCATTTCCTTTCTTGTCAGTGACAGCAAGGGACAATAAAATGTTTCTAAGGTGTGACCCCTGCCCATTTCCTCTCTATGTAAGCTTGCATTTGGCTGCCGCACAGACCCCTTGGGAAGAAGAGAATTCAGGCAGAGCTGAATGAAGTGATCTTGTCCAGTGGCTGAACTATGAGGAGGAGGAAGGCATGTTCCTCATTTCTCTTGTAGTTCCTGTTGGACCGTGTACAGCCTGCAGTGAGAGCCAGGAGAGGGACTAGGAAGGCCTAGACATATTTCACAGAAAGTCGCTTCTGTCCAGTGTTCATTGCTGGGCACTTCAAGGTCTGATGGGGCCAAGCCCCCATGGGCAGCGGAAATTTGATTCTGTGTCACCTTTTAACTTGGGGGGACTATACACGACGGGCTGTCCACACTGCCGTGTGAAGCTCTGACTCTGGGAAACTGGCCCCAGCACCATCTCTCACTGTCTGCTCCTCATCTCTTTGCTGGACAAATGCCACCCCTTGGACACACCAACGATAACAGTGGAGACAGCCAGCAGGTGTTTATTTAGGGGACATGTACTGAGTGCCTGCTGGGTTTCACACCCCGTGCGCCACGCTGGGGACTCAGGAGTAAAGCCTTCCCAAGGTTCTTGCCTTCGTGGCACCACTTTCGGTCGTGGAGAGACATGCGTCAGACAGACAGTCGCATTAATCATTAATTACGTGTCTGAGACATGCTGCAAAAGCCAACCACAGAGTGCCACGGACGGGGGTCGCAGCGGTCCAGCCAGCCTGAGTCCTGTTCAGCAGAACAAAATCAAAGAAGTGCCTGGTCACCAGTAGAGAGCCCGCCCCAGAGGGCACCAAGCACGAGAGTGTGCATGTGTCCAGCACTGCAAACACTTGCCAATGCGAGATTGACGCTTTGAGGCTGGACCCCCCCCCCCCCGCCCCCGGCCTTCAGGAATTTAATTGCTGAAATACCACTCCCGGTGCAAATGGATGTCCAGATGGCACTGTCGCTGACCAGTACTTCTGCTTTGGCTTTTCAGGCACAGTTTGACATCGCAGTGGCCAGCGAGATCATGGCAGTGCTGGCCTTGACTGACAGCCTGGCGGACATGAAGGAGCGGCTGGGAAGAATGGTGGTGGCCAGTGACAAAAATGGGCAGCCCGTGACAGCAGAAGATTTGGTGAGTGTGTCTATCTCAGGAGCTCGAGAGAGCTCGCCGTGGCCCTGCTCTGTGTTCAGGAGAATGGAGGTCTTCTTACCAACATGTGTCGTAGAAATCCCAGACCACGTCTACACTCACGTTTTCCCCTCCCAAGCCTGTTTGTCTTACAGCGTCTATAATGTTCTCGTCCCTGGCTGCAGCCAAAGTGCGTGACATTTATTTCCTAAGCCTTCCAGGACTCTTGGCAGCCCTGATCTGTGCTCTCTGCGCTGGGCGGGGCAACCTCTTAGCTCACGGCTTTTTCGCAAAGGGCCATCGTGCCTGCTTTAAATGGAGGACAAATCGCCCCTTCCAATGAATAAGAAAGTGACTCCACCTGTATGAAAGGGAAGGTAGAGTGAAAATTGGCCCTGGCTTGTTTAATTCTGTGCTTTATATTTGGGTGTCGCGTTATGACACCAGATCTTCCCCTTAATCCGTTTTACTCATCTAGCTCCCTTTTGAGTGCAACGATGCCTTCTATCAGCTTTCTGGGTATCCTGGCGCATCACTTCCTCTTGTGAGCGCTCATTCTAATTTGGCATGCTCATCTTTTTTCCTCTTTGTAGTTACTTTGCTGTTAACTTAAACCCCGTTGGTGGTATAGCTGTTTCACGTGTTTGTGCGTAGGTAGGACGGAGGCGTTGGGAAAGCCATTAAGCACTCTGATCTTCAGCTAACTCTCCCACATACGGCTCACGTACCGTGATGGCAGCTAAAATGCACGCTGATAGTTGGAAACAGAAAAGGCAAATTAATATTTTAATTCTGAGGGCTTAGGATGTAATTGGAATCCTTTGCCAGAGTGTCTTGATTACTTTTTGGCTGCTTTTGGAGAGATGAATCTGACTGACTCATCTTGTAGGTCTTGTCAACTCAATTAGGTATTTTATTAGCAGCCCCTAGGATGCTTCGTGTAAAGCTTGATGAGAAAACCCAAATCCAGGTTGCTGTAAAGGTACTGTTTTTTAAACATTACGAACATTGCAACATTTCTACATAAACTAACATATTACGGTTTCTGTATCAGTATATTTCCCTGTGTCCTCTTAATCTTGGGTATCAAATATGCATCCGAAATAGTCTGAAACTTAATCTGCAAATATGATTTCCCTACATTTATTTTTGCGTGTGTGTGATAAAAACCTCAGATCTGAAAATAAACCCCAAGTTTACTCTTTTTAGTCATCTTTTGTGTCTCTTGTTTACCAAAAGCGCCTAACTTCTTCCGATTATGTTTTATCCAGCTGGAACTCTCAAGAGCTGGTCTTTTGTGGAAAATTGAGGGAGGATTTTAGGAGCTTCTGTCTTTTGGTTTCACTACTTTATAATTTTTTTATATACTCTGATTTGGCCAAAAGGACTTACGTATTGCCATGAGAATTCGAGTAGATGGCTTTTAAACGTTTCTCCTAAGATGATCGATTTTGGCATCCTCTGGAAGAATGTATGCAGACTCTCTCCCCCTGGACTCGGAATATGGAACAGGTGCAGGGTTCAGGGTGACCATGACAGCCGCAGAGCTACTCTCTCTTCATGGGCTCGAGGATCGTCAGTGTGTTAGAAGGAACATAAGATAAGAGATGTCCCAGGAAAATAAGCAGGTGCACTCTACCTGAGGCAGTCCAGTCGAAATGTCCACCTTCCGTCCTCCTCTAGTTTCTCGCTTATACTGGGAAGTATAAGCAAACACAGCATCCAGAAAGCTCAGCGGACGTCTACTTTGCTGTCTGCTTTGTGTAAAGAATAGAGAACTAATTTCTTTGAGCCCTTCCTGACCAACAGCTTTCACAGTAAAACATCCTAATATTATTTGTAATAGGTAGGTGACATTTCTTATACTTTGTACAGGAAAGCAGAAAATAAATTGGATTTTCCTGTAAACCTTACACCCTCAAGATTCTGCCACCTGATGTGTTGAGATCCGTGACGTGCCCTGATTAACTTTTCAAGGCGATGTTCCCACGGCGCTTACTCATTGTTGCCTTACGGTCCTGGTGTTTTGAAGGCACTTGGCCGGTGTCTGTTGAGAAGGTGGAAGGGTTTTGTATTGTGGGTTTTGTTTTCCTAAAGCTTTCCTTGTGGCCTTTTTTTGGCCCACTTTTCCTAGCAGTTCTCAGATTTCTCCCCTGTTTCTTCTTCTCCCATCTGTCTCTTCCAGGAATGGGAAACGGGGGCGCAGTGGGAGCCCCAGCCAGAGCTTTGCAGGCTTGGGGGAGGAGGCAGCTGCATTTTATGTGCAGGTGACATCAGCTCTGTTTCAGGCAGACAGACAGCCGGAGGCACGGAAAACGAGAAGCTTTTCCAATGTAGCCGCTTCCTGAGTGCCTTCTTTCTCTGTGGGATGAGGCATTGGGAAACCAGTGGTTTCTTCGTTGCTTTTAGAAAAATGGGTGCTTTTAGACCTTCCCCTTTATCCCTCTCCGTTTCCTGCTCAGTCAACAGCCTGATTTTCCTACTTTATCTGATTTCTTCAGGCAATAGCATAATCTCTGGTAATGAAAAAATAATGTGCGTAATTGCCAGAAGACACTTTTAGGCAGACTGAAAGATCTGTTTTATGGCAAGCCTCGTAAACACCATCAAGGAAGGTTTTCTTAAAAAAGGCGAGGACTGCTAGTTCCCCATCACGTCACATCTGAGAATGGTTGACTCCATTCAAGTGGGGGAGAGAAGGATCCAGCCTGTGTCCCCTGCAGCTCGGAGGTGAACGCAGCCTGCGGGAATGCCCACCTGCGAGGCAGGCTGCTCAGAAACGGCCACGAGATTCACCTTGGCACGGATGATCTTTTGTCAACAATCTAAAGCAGGTTTTGTTTTGTTTTGTTTTGTTTTGTTTCTCTCCTTTAGGGGGTCACAGGTGCCTTGACAGTTTTGATGAAAGATGCAATAAAACCAAATCTGATGCAGACCCTAGAAGTAAGTGATTTTCTTTTTATAGAAATTGTTGACATCAGAGAAAGATAATTATCATATGATCTCACTGATATGCGGAATTTAAGAAACAAGGCAGGGGATCATAGGGGAAGAGAGGAAAAAATGAAACAAGGCGAAACCAGAGACGAAACCATAAGAGACTCTTAATCTTAGGAAACAAACTGAGGGTTGCTGGAGAGGGGTGGGGGGATGGGGTGGTTGGGTGATGGACTTCAGGGAGGGTATGTGTTGTGCTGAGCACTGGGTATTGTGTAAGACTGATGAACCACAGACCACTACTCCTGAAACAAATAATACATTCTATGTTAATAATTTTAAAAAATATGTATTGTGATAAATTAAAAGTCATAATAGCTGCTAGTATTGAATTAAGTCTCCAATTATTTTTTATATATTAAAAAACATTTAAATATTTAAAAAAAGAAGAAATTGTTGACATTGCATTCATCGCATTGCGTGTGCATCCCCACACAAAGTGAGAATTTCCAGCCAATGTGAGCCCACAGGGAGCATCAGAATAAGTCCTTGGACATCCGAAAAAAGTTAGAAGTGTATGTATAGATTCTTTCCTTGGGTAATGCAGTAGAAACATAAAAATTCTGTATCTAATATGTCGGTAAGTTGTGGAGCGATGTTTACGTGATGTTTTCTGTTTTGCCTTTTTTTGGACTTAGCTTCTCATAATCATTAGGTTTAGGGTTTTTTGGTTTGTTTTTCCCAAGCAAAACACAGAGTATATGCTGAGAAATGCTTCCCAGGAAAACATGCTGTACCCCCCTTTCATTAGATTTACCCTGCCCTTGCCCAGGGCACAGGTAGATTGGAGGAAGACAAGCAGAATCTCCATCCATTTATTCATTCAGCCGATAGAAAGCTCAGTTTGAATGTACCCTCTGCCATTTACTGACTGTGACCTTGGCCAAGTATTTGCTAATCTCAGCCTCTGTTTTCCCCCATGTAAAATGGTGATAGTAACGAAGACTTACTTAGCCGGGCTATTGTGAAGATTGAGTGTTCACTGAACCCATGACTTGGGCAGGCCTTGCAGTAGGAGCTTAGGACAACAAAGTCCCGCCCTCTTGGAGCTTGTCCCTTAGTGGGGGAGACAGAGGATAGAGAAATGAGTCAGTACATAACATGTCAGCTGGTGGCAAGGACTGAATTAGAAAAATAAGAAGGAATGAGAGAACAGAGGGCGAGGTGGGTGGCGTCTGATGACCAGAGATGTGAACAAACCAGGAGACTGAGCTGCGTGTGAGGAAGAGCTTTCTGGGCGGAGGGTAACATGTAGCTCAAAGGCCTGTGGGCAGGGATGTGCTCTACAGTCAGAAAGGCTCCAGCAGAGAGCAAGAATCCAAATGCAAGGCAACATGCCAGAAATGGCAGAACCAGCCAGAGCTGGAAGGTCCGAGGTAAGGGTGCAGTGCTGAGCCGGGGGCTGAGAGCACAAGCACCTTCTGGTGGGGCCTCTCCCTCCTGCAGCGTGAGCTCCTTCCTCTCTCCTGCTGTTCCGTCAGCATGCAAGTAGGCTCTGATAGAAGTCTTAAAATAAAACAGTCCCCCAAATTCCCAGGACCCAGTGTCCCCACCCAGCTACTGCTCCATTTCTCTGCTCTCTGTCACAGTCAGATACTAATGTCTGTGACCTGGGTCTCCGCCTTGCCACCCGCCTCTCCTCGGTAACTTCAGCTTGACCTAAGCTTCCACATCTCCTGGATGCTTCTGTCACGGTCACCTGTCCCTCTGTGTGACCAAGTCTTTGTTTCTCTGTCCTTCTCTGTGTGGCCTCTTCACAGGGTCTGACCCAGCTGATGTTTCTTCTTTCTGGAGCCCTTGGTTCTTCTGGCTTCTGGGACACCTTGTGGCCCTGGGCCTCCTGCTATCTTCCCCTCGGTCTCGTTTGCTGGCCTGGCCTTGGCTCAGCTTCTAAATGTCGGAGAGTCTGAGCCCTCGCTTCTCCAGCTGTACTTCCCCCCCATCAGCCATGTGCTGACCCCCAAACATTTTTTTTTTTTAAGATTTCATTTATTTGAGAGAGAGAGAGAGAGTGAGCACCAGCAAAGGGAGTGGCAGGGGGAGAGGGAGAAGCAGGCTCCCCGCCGAGCAGAGAGCCCGATGCGGGGCTCCATCCCAGGACCCTGGGAACACGACCTGAGCTGAAGGCAGATGCTTAACCGACTGAGCCACCCAGACGCCCCATGACCCCTGAACTCTTGCTCTGAATCTCGTGACCTCAGAATTTCAGAGTTGTGGATGTACTTGCCAAGAGCCATTGCATATCAAACTTGGTTATAAAATAGGGTCTTTGATTTCAAACCTAGTCAGTGGTTCCAGCCAAAATCCGAGAAGTCGTCCTGGAGCCCGGTTCCCTCTCCTCGGCCCCCCACCTCCATCCCTGCAGAGCCTCCCTTCCTGAAGCGTCTCCGAGCTGTCCACTTCTCTTGCTGCCCCGGCCTCCAGCGTACCCTCCCGCCTTGCCACAGTGGCTACTGCTAACACTCTTTCTTCCAGAATCCTTTCTCTGCTCAGCCACCCTAGAGCTCTGAAACTGAATCAGGTCCTGTTGCCCTCCTGCTTAGAGCTCTTGGGTGGTTTACACTGGTCCTCATTCTGGCTAGAAACCCTGCAGGATGGGGCCCTCCCCTGCCTCCTCCCTCATTCTCTCTGCCCCTGCCTGGGATGCCCCTCCCAGTTTCATGTGTCTGGCTCCTTCTTGTCCGTTGGGACTCATGTATGTCCTTTAATCTCAGCACCCTGGAGAGGCCTTCCCGGGCCACTGAGTCCAACACAGCCCCAGTCATGTGACCTATCACTGTCTTGTCATTCTGGGTGTGGCACGGAGCATCATCCAAGAGTTCCCTACTTCTTTGTCCATCCATCCACCAGGATGGGAGCAGGATCTTTTTCACCTGGCTCACCACCAGATCGCAGCTCCTAGAAGGTGCCTCACACACATTAGGTGCTCAGCAAGCATTTGTTGAATAATTAAATGAATACTTATTTTTACCATATGGCTCCTAAAAATACATATCTGTTTAATAAATAAGTGAATGAAAATAAAAAACTCACAAAGAAACGTGATATTGCTTCCTCATAACACTTCTCCCTTAAAAACGAACATGTTATTATCATCATTATTAGGGATAATCAGCTTACTGTTTTAAATACTTATCTTTCTTTTATTTTTTTAAGATTTTATTTATTTGTTTGACAGAGAGAGACACAGCGAGAGAGGGAACACAAGTCAGGGGGAGTGGGAGAGGGAGAGGCAGGCTTCCTGCTGAGCGGGGAGCCCGATGCGGGGCTCGATCCCAGGACCCTGGGATCATGACCTGAGCCGAAGGCAGATGCTTAACAACTGAGCCACCCAGGCACCCCAGATACTTATCTTTCTTAAATTAAAAATTACCTACACCTTGGGCACCTGGATGGCTCAGTCGGTTGGGCGTCTGCCTTTAGCTCGGGTCACGATCCTGGGGTTCTGGGATCAAGTCCCGTGTTGGGCTCTCTGCTCGGCGGGGAGTCTGCTTCTCCCCCTCCCTCTGCCCCCTCCCCTGCTTGTGCATGCTCTCTTTCTCTCACACATAAATAAAATCTTTAAAAAAAATTACCCACACCTTTAAGATAACACCCATTCTAAAAGTCTAGTTTCTATTAGGGAATGAATCAGAGGGCTGGGCTGCTCCTCGACCATTCTTGTGGTACTCACATTTCTGTCTATTTTTCATTTAAGACTAGGCCACTTTGTCATTACTTTAACCAACAGTGGGCATCATTTAAAAAGTAAACACAACATTCAGTTAAAATATCTGCATGTATGAATTCTGCTACTTGGGTCCTTATCATTCCAGATGCACCTGGCTAATGAGTGGCACTAGGAATCTAAATTGGCCAATAGTCTGAAAATCACTGATCAGTGTACAGATTGTGCTCTAGTGCTCATGTTCGGATACACTTGATTGTTACTCCCATAGTGGGCTTTCAAGGGTTACCATGCGGCAGGTTGCTGGGAGACTGGTAGTTCTCAGTTCTGCACGTTAAAATCTCCTGGAAAGATTTTTTTTTTTTTTTTAAGATTCTATTTATTTATTTTAGAGAGAGAGAGCAGGAGTGCAAGCGGGGGGAGGGCCACAGGCAGAGGGAGAGGGAACCTCAAGCAGACTCCGCGCTCAGTGCAGAGCCCAACATGGGGCTTGATCTCAGGACCCTACCATCATGATCTGAGCCAAAATCAAAAGAGTCTGCCACTCAGTCAACTGAGCCACCCAGATGCCCCATCACAGTTTTTTAACTAAGTACTTAACTCCGTGTACTGTATCATAGCCATAAATATTAGGTGAGCATGTGAGCATGTGTGTCTCTGTGTTTCAATGTCTAATAATGATGTTTGACAGATTTGTCCATTCAGACTCCAGACTAGGAGTTTGAAAAACAGGGCTCTAATACTGCGTTAGTGAGTAATTCACGATGAGGCCATTAATTTTAAATTAAAACTCTGCTGACCTAGTCCTGGGAGTGGTTATCTCAGGAACAGTGAAGTGTTTATGCTGACCTGGCCACACCCTGTCACCTGTCCCCCGCCAGAGACCAGTGTTCGGTGCTTCTCAGACGGAGGCCCTCACTGCGTGCTGCAGTGTGTAGACCCAGGGACAGAGCCTGTGACCCTGTCCTCACAATACTGTCCCCAGCTCCAGTAGCTTACCACAGGTGGCCACGGACCCGGACTGCAAGGGGAGGAGGTGATGGAGACTTGAAGTTCTTCTAAACAGTGTTTTCTTCAGAGCTTTTAAAAGGTTTATCTGGACAGAAGTGAGAAGTTAAAGAGAGGTATACAGATCTAGACACTAGACACACACACGAAAATACCCGTAGGCACCTACGTTTGGATTGCATAGTGCCAGCTTTATTTCCATAGACATTTGTGTGACCTCATCAGGACCCTGTCATTGTGCCTCCTGAGGACTCTGGGAAGAAAAGTAAATAGAGAACTCACAGAATGGCTTTGATAAACTCTGTCTTTTTCATTCTCAGAGATGATTTTTCTTTCACTGCCTTTCTTCCTGCTTTTGTTCAGCTCTCTTGTCTTTGAAATATGTTCGGCTAGCCGCCCATCGTGGTTCATGGGAATTTTCCGTGGCTCCCAGCCTCCCTCCCCCCGTCACTCCCTGCCTCCCCCTGTCAGTAAGAGGGCAGCCTCTGTTTTCACAGGTGGAACCAAGGCCTCACAGACACACCCCAGCAGCCCCGGCTGGGCTCGGAATAAAACCCCAACATTGCAACGCATGTGGATAAATTCCTTTAGCTAGGGCTACAGTCTGTTCTCACTGATAAAGGACAACTATAGAAATGGCATTTAAAATGAAAATATCGACAGATTTTCTTTAATGAATCAAATCTAAAAGTTTGGATAATTCCTTTATATTGAGGTTGATTTGGTGTTTTGTTGTTCTTGTTGTTGTTGTTTTTTGCCTTTTTAGTAAGAATTACTCTAGCATTTTACCAAGAGTGAAAATTTTCTTTGCTTTTATTGTCTTAATACTTACCAGATTTTTAATATGTAAGCCAGTTAAACAATGAGAAAGACTTAAAACAGAATTTGTAAAAATCAGAAGAGCAAGTTTATTATTGTAGATATAAAAACGGGCTATAATGAACGTAAACCTTATGGGATTTGCTTCCATACTACACAGGTCATTAGTTGTATTGTTTTGTTTTGTTTTTTTTTGCTTTCTTTAGATTTTTCTTGAAGTGATTGATTTCTCAGTGGAGGAAAAAAATAAATTTAAATAAGCCTCTTAGACCATTGGGGTTTAATTCTATTCTTTAAAAAAATAAATATATATAAAATGCAAAATACTATGAAGTGAGGTAAATAGTTTACTTCATAGTCAGTGAGGCAGCTAATGAGTGCTTTATCAAAATTATAGTAGGAAATAATCAATCCTTACAGGTTTTTCTCCCTAGTTCAGCATTTAGTGTAGAATGACACTGTTGTAGAATATACCAGGAATTTGGTCCTTTGAGAGAGTCAAGGTGTTTTCTTTTTCTTCGAGAGAAGTTGCACACTGAATATGCAGTATTAATAAAAGCAGAATGGCTTCAGTGAGTCTTTAAATACCAAGATTCACCATCTTGGTTCATTCCTCCCTTTGTCTTTGGGGGTTTTAATTTGTTCTTCAATTTCTGTAGGGGACACCTGTCTTTGTGCATGCTGGCCCCTTTGCTAACATCGCCCATGGCAACTCTTCAGTGTTGGCTGATAAAATCGCCCTGAAACTGGTTGGTCAAGAAGGATTTGTAGGTAAGTCATTTCTGTTAAATTTAGTTGTAGAATATGGAAGAAATCTAAAAGTTGATGACTGAACAAGAGTGCTGTCCATTCTGACTCAAAATATATTCTTTTAGACCGACCTTTCATAGATGGTCTCAGTACTGGAAAAGCACTATGGTCTCTTCTATACTAGTAAAATGATGTTGTGTTCGAACTGTAGATTCTGATGTCAAGTACCCATGGGTTTGCATATGAGCTCGGACACTTGCTGCTAGAGTGATTTTGGACACATTTTAATGACATCTGAGCCTCAGTCTTCTCATCTATAAAATGGTGATTACAGTATTGTAGCAAACCTTATGGAGTTATTGTGAAAACCAAATGAGATTATTTATTGATTCAGCCAGTATTTATTGAGGACCCTCTATGCACAAGGCATGCAACTCAGAGCTGGAGATACACAGTGAGGAAAACAGACCCAGTCCTGCCTTCATGGAGCATACTGCCTAATGCTGTATGTAATTAATAGAAGAAATGCTCGTTAACTGTCAGCTGTTATTAGCAGTCGAAATCACTTTGCTCTTCCTCAAATTGGAGTATGTTTTTGTGTTGAATAGAGGGGAGATTCCCAACCATCAGACATGGAAATTTTAATTGGTAAGACTTCAGACGTTGTGCTGCTGCAAAGGTGTCCTTTGGTGGCACCTGCTGGTCTTCGGTTTTTGATGGAAATTCCAGTCAGGAAGAGGGGGTAGCTGCCATAGAGCTTGCTCTGTCAGGGCTAGTCCCAGTCCCACCCGTGAGCTGGAAGCAACAAAGGGCAAACAAATAAGGATTCTTGGAATAACACCATCATTTGATATCAGACAGACCACCGTGGCAGTTTTTTCACATGCCAACAGGTAATTGCCACTCGCCACATTTGTGCCTGTAATCATCAAGTCTAGCAGTTGCTTCTTTCACACTCATCATCAGCCTCATAATCAAACTCAGAAGTGAGTTATTTTACTAGAAAAGATTCTACTGGGCTAAAGAACTTAGCACTGCACTTTTATGCTCAGCCATTATAAAGTTCACTCAGGGCTGTTGAGACCGTTTTTAAGAATTCCCTGTAGACATGCAGTCAGGATCCAATGAGAATTTATGTAGTTCATTCCTCAAGGTCTGTACTGTATAGTTCTTGTGTACTTTGCTGCTTTGGTACGGAATCTACTATGAGAGTGGCTAGACATGCCATCTAAATGGATTTGCTCCATTGATCACAGCATAACTGTAGAGCTAATGGACCAGGAGTCTGGGAAGGGCAGGCACTGAAAAGTTGGGTGCTTATGTGAAGTAGTGGTTCTAATGCATCAACTCCACAAATGAAAGAGCTTTTAGAAGAAAGCACTCTGTATGTGCTGACAGAGCTCTCTGCTCCTGTACCAATCCTTACTTTGTCCCTCTACATTTACAGAATATGTGTTATCGTGGCAAAGCATCTTTAAAGGTATAGGCTGATGATGTATGCAAAACATACTGCTTTCTGTGTGACCTTGGACCATCCATTAGCCTCTCTGGGAGGGTTCCTTGTAGACATTCCCATGTGAAAAAGGTGAAATGAGGAATTGTGTATCTCTGACCCTGAGATGAAAGCTGTGGGATCATAACCCTACCTGGTAGTGTGACCTGAACTAAGTTACTTAGCTTCTCTAGGGTTCAGTTCCCTCCTTTCATAACTGCAGTATTTTGATGAGTAGTATCAAGTGAGAAATGGCTGTGTAAACCATGGCAAACCAGTCAAATGTCAGTGATTTTGCTAATGCTTTCTATGACCTCTTCTAGTCTAAGAGGCTGTAGGTGGGGGAGGATGCAGTGACAGAATTCTGCCCACTGCCAGATGGGTTAGGGTGCTAGCTCTAGAGTCAGAGTAACTGGCTCTACTCCTTTCAAGTTGTGTGACATTAGGCAACTTAACCCTTCTTAGCCTCAGTTTCTTTATCTGTAGAATGGGGCTTTAAATAGAACCCTATTTAAACCCCGTAGGTTTGAAATGAGGTTTGAATGAGACTGCTTGCTAAGTCCTGGCACAGCACCTGACCCATGGTGAGACTCGGTGATAATTCTTAGCCACTTCTCATTATTACTCTCCCCATCATTGATCCTTGACTAATAAAGGTTAAATTTCCCCTTTTTCATTTAGGGTTTTGGGGTGATTCTTTTCTTTGGGGGGGTGGGGAGTGATTTTATTTTTAACTGTGGTAGAATACATCGAACAAAGTTTATCATTTTAACCATTTTTAAGCGCACCATTCAGTAGTCAAATACTTTTGCATTGGTGTGCAACCATCACCACCATTCATCTTGCAAAACTGAAACTCTGTACCCATTAAACAATAACTCCCCACTCCCCATTCCCCCAGCCCCTGGCAACCACCCTTCTACTTTCTGTCTCTGAGTTTTTGACTATTCCTCATATCAGTGTTTGTGCCCTCCTGTGACTGGCTTATTTCTTAGCATAATATCCTCAGAGTTCACCCGTGTTGGATCATCTGTTCAAATTTCCTTGTTTTTCCAGGCTGAATAATGCTCCAATTTATGTATGCCATGTTTTGTTTATCCACTCATCTGTCTGTGGGAACACTTGGGTTGCTTTCACCTTTCGGCTTTTGTGAATAACGCTGCTATGACATGGTATGCAAGTAACTCAATGTTAGTTTTAATATAAATAAAGATCGCGTTTCCTTATGTATAACTGTGTGACAGCAGTGACTTGCAAAATATGTGTAGACTCAAGACCTGTAATGTTAAACTCTCATGAAGGTGCTACCCTAATGCCATGGCTGCACTGGAATGTGGGAAGCAAAGCCAAGGTATTGAACTGTGGGAGCAGGGCATGATCAGGAAACAGTGCTCTTACCCCGCCTTGCCTGGTCAAGCCTGGTCTGTGGGCTACATTGGATGACATTTCAATTAATATCTGGTTCCTCTAAACATTGTTTTAAAGTCCTCTAATCACTTTCTTTCATAAGAATAGTCTCATTCTAATAAAAAATGTGGGTGTAGTCTTATATAAAATAACTCCAAATTTCATTCCAGTTTAAGTCTCTCCCATCTTGGGCCTGCGTTTGGCTGATAATGAGAAGGGAACGGTAGCTTTTTCTCTGTCCCCCGTTACCGTGCATTTAGTCTGCCTCTGGCCCCTCTAGGGTTGAAGCTTGGACATTCGATGGTACCCGTCCAGCCTCTTCCAGCAGAGAACCCACACTTTTGGCAGAAACCCTCTGGGCGGTATCCCCTTGAGAAAGTCCTACTGCCAATTCAGTACCTGATCTCCAGGCACCACAGAACTTTGACCTGTGACCTTACCATTGGCAGGAGTGCAGTTACAACTCTCACCTGAGTCTCTGTTCCGCTGCAGGGGCTGTTTCTCTTCAGCCTGCAGACTGGTAGTCATCCCCAACCCACCACTGTGCCCCTGCCTTAGAGGGACCTCCAGTTGTGCATTTAGAGTCTCCCTCGTTAGCTCCGTATCCTTTCCACTGGGTTGTGGGCAGTGGGATTCTGCACATTGATAACTTTCTTTGAAGAAATCCTTTCTGGGCTTCTAACTTTGATCAACCCTTTGAAATCTCAAGGTAGCTGTTGGGCTAAAGGATACAGAATCTATTTTCAAATAATGTCTTTGCAAATGCTGCTAGGTTTAGCTTCATCCTTAAACATGAGAACAATTGACGCTGTTTTGGGGCTTCAGACAAAAGTGAAACCAAAAGAGCCCCATTTTAATGTCCTCCCACAGAAGTTAAATGCAGTAGACATGGGTTTATCTGAAGTCTGAGAGAATTTATGTCCCCAGAAAAGTCATTGTTTATAGAAGTCTGTGCCTCTTAAGATATAAAAAACCCAAATCCAAAAGAAGATTGATAATTTGGGTTACATTAAAAGATAAATTCTGTATGATAAAAGACATAGGATTTCAAAAACAAGTGACAGGGTAGGAGAAACCTTTGTAGAGGTAATAGACAAATGACTAACATTTGGAATATATATAAACCACCAAGAATTATGGATTGATTTTTTTTAAGACAAGAAAGCCAATAGAAAAATGGGCAAAGGATTAGAGAGGGTAATTTACAGAAAAAGAGCACTCTGACAGAATTTCTGGGTCAAAATGAAAATGTGCAAACCATCTAGCAACTTCAGTTCTATGTCATACCTTGGAAAAGAAGTAACTGAAGATTTATTTAAGTCCTTTGAAATAATTTACTTCAGTACACATTTATCGAGCTTCTGCTGTTATGTTAAGTAATATATGGTAGGAGCTGGGAATCAGAGATACAGAACAAGTTTCTTAGCCTCCAGTCATTTATAATGTGGTGTGAGGAGTAAGCCCATAAACAGAACCTCAGTGGTAAGTGCAATGCACTTGTGAGATTAAGTATCCTATTGATTAACGAAGAACCTTAAGAGATGATAGGCATCTCTTAGAATTTTCCCCATACTATGGGTTTTGTGAGGTATATTTAGTCTAGTTTTTTTGTTCTATCCCATCACACACGGGGAGGGAATTATTTTGTCTACTCTGCAATAATTATTCCAAGATAATGGAATCAATATTCCGTTTAGACTAAAAATAGAGTGAAATTTATTTAATTACAGTTGACCCTTGAACAGTTTGGTGGTTGGGGCACTGACCCCCATCCTGTGTAGTTGAAAATCCCCATATAACTTTTGACTCCCCCACAACTTAACTACTAATAGCCTACAGTTGATCAGAACCCAGTCAATGACATAAACAGTCAGTTAACACATATTTTGTATGTTATATATATTATATACCGTAACCTTAAGATAAAGCAAGCTAGATAAAAGAAAATAGTATTTTTATTTTTTAAGGTTTTATTTATTTATCGAGGGGCGGGTAGAGGGAGAGAGAGAATCTCAAGCAGGCTCCCCAGTGAGCGCAGAGCCAGTGGGGCTCGATCCCAGGACCCTGAGATCATGACCTGAGCCAAAATCAAAGAGTCAGCCACTGAACCTACTGAGCCACCCAAAAGAAAATAGTATTAAGAAAATCATAAGGAAAAGAAAATACATTTACAGTACTATACTGTATTTATCAAAAAGAAAATCTGGGGGTACCTGGGTGCCTCAGTCAGCTAAGCGTCTGCCTTTAGCGCAGGTCATGATCCCAGGGTCCTGGGAACGAGCCCCGCATCGGGCTCCCTGCTCTGCGGGGGGCCTGCTTCTCCCTCTCCTGTGCACTGTGCTGTCTCGCTATCTCTGTCTCTCTCTCTCAAATAGATAAATAAGTCTTAAAAAATACACACACACACACACACACACACAAAGAAAGAAAATTTGTATATAAGTGGACCTATCCAGTTCATACCCGTGTTGTTCAGTTAACTGTAATTGCACAAATTTGTCAGACTAGACCAAAATAGCCCCTGAGAATTTGGGGGTAAAATGCTGTGGTCCCCGTGATAGCTATTTCTATTCCTCCTTTAGCCAACAGTCCTCAAGGGAGTCCACTTAACCTCCATTCACTGCTGTAAAAGCAAACATTTCTTTGGCTTCAAATCCTAATCATGTGTTATTTTTTAAAAAATAAGAAGAAAAGGAAAACAACATTGAGTTTCTAGGCTTTAATAAATTATCTCATTTTTAAACTATTTGTAAGGATTTCAAACTTACACATGATCCTTGGTTTTTTAAATTTGCTTTCTGTTTTCTTAATTTGGTTTGGATTCCCATTTCGAATGAATACCTTTCCTTCACTCTGGAATTCAGCATACACTTGTACGTGTTTAAGCTAGGAGTTCTTAACGGGTAGCTACCAGCCACTCCTCCCATGATTAAATACGGAATTCTATACGTACCTATATGGTTAATTGGTTGGTTTTTTTTTCTTTTTTTAACAAGAGAAGGGCTCCACGACTCTCACTAGATTTTTCAAAAGGGTCCATGATCCAAAAAAATCAAGACCCAGGGTCCTCTCATAGCCTAAGGGATGCTGTGTGGCATTTCCCCATACTTCCTTTACAGTGACCTATACGAAGCTTTGGTGGCTTTTCATGTTCCACTTACATTTGACATTTAGTGTCCTCTTCTGAAGTGCTGGTCAAGACGCAGCCTGAACTGAGTGTGAGTCTTCTCCTTGCCATCTGCAGAGAGCACCACTGACCCGCCCTGGGTTCTCCCCTGGCTGCCTGGGTACATAAGCAGAGCAGACTGTGGGTCAGAAGAAAACGTTAGACCAATGCCCGGTGGTTAAATCATGCCCTGAGCTTCGCCCTGAACGTTTCAGGATCAGGGTTTCGAGATCAGAATAAATAACCAAGGTCATTCTAAGACACACTGAGGGGGATTGGGACGCAAAGGCTCGTTAATATTTTCATTACAAATGCTGCCATTCTCTGAGAGGTTCCCGAGCTGCAGACCTGTGTTCCAAACCAGCCGTCACCTGCGTTCTCACCGAAGCCTGAAACAGTTCTGGGGGGTGGGGTTGTTAATCCTCATTTTTACAGATGACCCAGCTGAAGCCTAGAGAGATTACAACATGTGTCCTCTGTCACCCAGCCAGTAAGTGGAAGAGGGTGCAACCTCAGGGCCCCCTTCTGCTGAAACCTGTGCAGACGGTCAGTTGGCCACTGTGCTTACAGTGATTTTCTCGTTTCTCTTTAGCCGGTTCCCACCCACTCCCACGAAAAAACACCAAGCTTCAGATGACCTGTCTACAGGGGATGGCCACAACTTAAAATCGTACCAGTATAATTATACTGTGCCGAACTGTAATAATGTCTGCCAACAGTGGTGGGATACTTTTGGGTTTTCTTTCTTTCTTTTTTTTTTGTAAATTATTATTATTATTTTTTTTAATTTTAATTCCAGTGTAGGGGATTTTTTCTTCTTCTTCTTTTCTCCTGACTACTTTAAGAGATGTTTCTCCCTAATACAGTACTAATTAAAAGGTTATCTTGTTGAGTCACAACATCTTACTGCTCCCCTTACTTATCCACTGTCCTTTTGCAAAACATTTAAATCTTGCTCCTTGGGCTTCAGGAAACCCTGCTCGCAGCTTCAACCAGTCACCGGCTTGCTGTCTGTTTCCATTTTTTATTGCCATCAAATTTTAAATATCCTTTCATTTTGGTAGAAGAGAACCAGACCAAACTAAACATTCCTATAATTTCACCCACTCTTTAAAAAAATCTGACGTCAAGTGGCCTCCCAGCTTTCTAAGCTGGAATTCTCCCAGACCTCACTCTGTTTACATTATTTAGAAACACAGATCTCAGCCTAGGCTCTATTTTTCTTAGGATATTTCCAATTTTTTTTCCTCCAGTGATTATATCTGTAATTAAATCAAGGACAAGAAGTGCAGAGGTGTCCGTCACGTGCTAACCTTCGGGGAAACTACTCATCACCAGTGGTGTTCTTTTTTTTTTTTTTTAAAGATTTTATTTATTTATTTGACAGAGAGAGAGAGAGAGCGAGAAAGGGAACACAAGCAGGGGGAGTGGAGGAGGGAGAAGCAGGCTTCCTGCCCAGCAGGGAGCCCGATGCGGGGCTCGATCCCAGGACCCCGGGATCATGACCTGAGCCGAAGGCAGACGCTTAACGACGACTGAGCCACCCAGGTGCCCCACCAGTGGTGTTCTTTTTTTTTTTTTTAAAGATTTTGTTTATTTATTTGAGAGAGAGAATGAGAGAGAGAGAGAGAGCAGGAGAGGGGGGGAAGGTCAGAGGGAGAAGCAGACTCCCCGCTGAGCAGGGAGCCCGATGCGGGACTCGATCCCAAGACTCCAGGATCATGACCTGAGCCGAAAGTAGTCACCCAACCAACTGAGCCACCCAGGCGCCCCCAGTGGTGTTCTTTAAGCCCGATGTTCAGAAGCCCAGTCCGAGAAGGTGCTTCTCACTGTCTGGGGAGTTCTGATGTCTCTAATGGAGCTTGAGACCTGACCACATTCTCCCTCGTTCTCAGGGCTGGTCCTTATTCCACCCCAACTTTCTCTGCCTGTGCTTCTGTATAAAGTCACCCTTCCCTCTTTCATCAGCTAGTCTTCTGCCCTTAAAAAACATAAGTAGGGAAAAAAAGGTGAAATATACTGAGTATACAGTATCCAGGAAAATATGCAGATTAATATAATAAGTGCCTGTATTCCCATCATTCACTCGGTTATGTTAAAATCATAACATCGCTATGTGCGCTTTAGTTTGTTGTTTTGTTTTTTTAAATAAAACATTCAACACAGAGTTGAGGTCCCTGTGAATCCCTCCCTGATCTCCTTCCCTTTTCTGCTTCTCTAGAGGAAGCCACTCTCCCAATTTAGGGATTATCATTTCCAGACGTGGTTTATACTTTTATTCTGTAAGTATGTATCCGCAAAAGATCTACAACAGGTTCCTGGACCTTCTCTGTTCATGTACTGTCTCAGCAATTTTTTCCTAAGGCATATGAGGCCAACAGAAATACCTAACACATCCATTTATTAAGTAGTTAGGTCCACACAACTTCATGGATATTTATGTCTTGACACCTTAGTAGCTTCTGAAAAAAAGAATACATACAAATTGAAAGGAAAGATATTATTTCATTTTTAAATAGCCACCATAACTTATTATTGAGATGTGTGTCTTTGTTGGGCACTGAACAACTTCTCGGTCCTTGAGATTGGTGGATGCTTCAAAGTTCATTTCCTGTTTCCCATTGGCTTTCACACCATTCTTGCTCTTACTGCAGCAACCGTCAAAAATTTGGCTTCACAAACATAATGTCATTGAAAGGAGCGTAGGGCAATAAAGTGGAAACCAGGAACTACCTCAGAGTAGAACTTGCAGGGCTCAACAGATGTCAAGTACTATCGAGCTTCCCTCCAAACTTGAAAACACCCCATGGCTCCTCCAAGTTCAGTGCAGTGGCTCAGGACAGCCCAGCACATCAATTTGGGAACCGCAGATGTGCATGTTTCTGTAGCATTTTATAGGTTTGAAAGTTTTATGCATTAATAAATCTTACTATCTGCATTGCTCTATAGGAGGGATCAGCAAACTTTTTCTCTAGGCTTTGTGTGTCATAGCATCTCTGTGCAAATATTCAACTGCAAAAGGCAGCCACAGGGAGCCCCCAAAAATGCAGGAAGGAAGCCGTGTTCTAATAGATTTATTCATAGACTCTGACATTTGAATTTCACCTAATTCTCACATGCAATGAAGTATTAGTCCTCTTTTTTTCCCCCAAACATTAAAAAATGTAAAAAAAAAAAATTAAAGACTATGAAAAAAGTTGCAGGCCACCCAAAAGCAGAAGGCAGGCTATTTTTGTTCAACCTGACATTCCCGCATTTATCCGAGTAGCTGTGATCAAAGAAGCCTCATCCAACCCGTAGTGAAGTCTTCCTTGGCATGAACAGAGGCACATGCATTTGTGTGCTCTTCCTTCAGGGGCACTGAAATTCCTTTCTGGTGTTCTGTTGCAAATAATGCTACCGGGAACCTTCTAGTTTGTGTCTCTGAGAATATAAACACAAGTCTCCGTGCAGCAGTCTTCGAGGTTCTGTTCCCAGGAGTGAGGTGTTAGGGGGGTTATGTTCTGAATATGACCACTTGGCCATTATGTGTTACAAGTATCTTCTCCTGTCCATGCCTTGTTTTTTAAATGTGTTCATTGTACCTTTTCTTTTCCATCCTTTCTGTTCATGATTTCTGCTTTTGGAATCACAAAGATCATCTATATTGGCTTATAAAATGCTGCCTCTTACATGTAGGCCTTTAAATATCTCAGAATTTCTGTTTGTTTAGGGTGGCCCTTTTCCCAAAGTCATACCATTTGTGAAATTTTTTCCTCCCCAGTGTCTCTTTCAGAGGTAGCTGTCAGGCCCAGCCCTTAAAAAAAAAAAAAAAAAAAACGGGCCAAGCAGGTTCCGTAGATTTAAATCAATCAGGAGCTCAGTTCCCCTCGTCCCATGCCCTGTTCAAGGCCACTGCCGGTGGTGGGGCCTGCACTTGGAACTGCTTTCTAATCCACCTACTCTGGCCAAGTGAGGGTCTCCCTCCTACTCCGCCTCCCCAGGGAAGAGCAGCAGAACAGTTAGATGGTCTCCAGTACTGCTTCCCAGCCGCAGAGCCCAGGCTTTCTGCAAGAAGGAGATCCACGCATCATCTCCCCCTTCCCCTGACTAGTCACCTCTTGATGCTGGACTTGCCTTGGCAGTGGTACCTGGTTTTTGGAGAAATGAAAAGCTATCCTACTGCCTCTTCTGACTCTGTGTTGTCCAGTTCTGGACATTTGTCATCAATAGTCCCGTGGACCTTTGAAAAGAAGGTTTAATTTTATGGCCTATTTACTTTTCTGTTTGACAAGATCCTTTGAATAAAACTATCTTAACTTTTGCAATACTTACAGTTCATCTGTTTGCTTATTATTTGTATTGCTGATATGGTCTCTAAATATAAATCAATCCAAAAGTGTTTTTGAGATAAGGAAGAAATAACCTTCACTATAGAAGATGACAAAAACTTCAGGTCTTTATTATCTAGCTCAGCAGAAAAAGGAGTATGTGATGATACCAATTTTCTAGAATTGATTTGCAGAAGAAGAATACAAAACATTTATCCCCTTTCTTGTGGGAAAGTAATTGAAGAGTTTTTGATTAGAAGCCTAGTTTCTGTTTGTCTTTTTCCATGGTGCACATGGGATAGTAAATTATGAGAAGTCAGGCCCCCCCGACCCCATTTCTCTGCCTCTCCACAAAGTGCCCACCATCCTGAATTTTGTGTATTGATGATAAGACTTTTTAGTTATTGCTACCAACTTACATATGTTTTGTATGTATCAATTCTCATAATTTTTTTTTAAAAACTTAGAAACAGGATTTGTTAATTAACGATCACCAGATTTTACAGCCTGATCTTTCAGAGTTTTGGTGGAATTAAGTTAGAGTAATATTAAGTTACACTAATATTTTTTGGTTCCTGTTTTGGCCGATAACAGTTTTGGGGTCATTTTCTGCTACATATGCTGAAAATCAAGATAATGGAGATGATTTTCCACAGAGCAGCCAAATATATTAGATTGCCAGCTCCAGCTGCCTAGGTTTGTTTATTTATTTTTTATTCAGGTAGAGTTAACATACAGTGCTGTATTAGTTTCAGGTGTACAATATAGCGATTCAACAGTCGTATACGTTGCTCAGTGCTCCTCATGATAAGTGCATTTCTTAATCCCCATCACCCATTTAACCCATTCCCCCTCCCCCCTCCCCTCTGGTAACTGCCAGTTTGTTCTCTATAGTTAAATGTCTGTTTGTCTTTTTTTCCCCCTTTGTTTTTTTTTGCTTCTTAAATTCCACTTATGAGTGAAATCATATGGTATTTGTCTTTCTCTGTCTGGCTTATTTCACTTAGCATTTTACCCTCTAGGTCCATCCATTGTTGTTGCAAATGGCAAGATTTCATTCTCTTTTTATTTAATAATTTTTTATTGTTATGTTAATCACCATACATTACATCATTAGTTTTTGATGTAGTGTTCCATGATTCATTGTTTGTGCATAACACCCAGTGCTCCACGCAGAATGTGCCCTCTTTAATACCCAACACCAGGCTAACCCATCCCCCCACCCCCCTCCCCTCTAGAACCCTCAGTTTGTTTTTCAGAGTCCATCGTCTCTAATGGCTCCTCTCCCCCTCCGACTTACTCCCCTTCATTCTTCCCCTCCTGCTATCTTCTTCTTTTTTTATTTCTTAACATATATTGCATTATTTGTTTCAGAGGTACAGATCCGTGATTCATCAGTCTTGCACAATTCACAGCGCTCACCATAGCACATACCCTCCCCAATGTCTATCACCCAGCCACCCCCATCCCTCCCAATTTCATTCTTTTTTATGGTGGCGTAATATTGCATTGTATATATATCCCATCTTCTTTACCCATTCATCTGTCGATGGACACTTGAGTTGCTTCCATTATCTTGACAGTAAATAATGCTGCAGTAAACCTAGGGGTGCATGTATCTTTTCGATAAATATCCAAAGGAAACTAAAACACTAATCCAGCTGCCTAGGTTTGAATTGTCCTCTGCCGTGTGCTGGACGTATCCTTGGGTAGGTCACTTAACCTCCCCAAATCACAGTGGCTCCAGTACCTATCACAAGGCTTATTCTGCGGATGATGTGCAGTAACGCTGGAAAAAGTACAGACCCAGACCCACACGGAACAGTGGATGCCAGCTACCGTCTCCACCTTAAGATGCTAAGGATCTTTACTTTTTAGGTAACTCTTCACAAATACTAATTCATTTTTCAAGTGAAGAATAGCTGTGTGAGTACACTTGATGAAACTCCTATGAAACTCATAGAGGGATTTGAGTTCTGCCAGTGGGAAACGCTGTTGCTTGTATCTCTTCTTATACAGAGGCATCCAGGACCATCCACACCAGGGCTCTAAGAGATCTAAGGGAATTGGATTGCTTCAAACACCCTCCTTTTGGGTTAGGGAAATCCTTCTAGAAGGCCTTGTTCAAAATGCTCTGTGGTTACCAGGCAGAATGCCGGATGCCCTGGAGCCCAGTGGATTCACAGGTGCATGATGTCATTCCAGCATCTCCCTGTCTTGCCTAAGCCTTGCACTATGGAATGCAAAAGAGCTCAAGAAACTGAAACTCAAAAATTGTTGAGAAACAATGCAGAGAGTCTTTGCAATGGCATTAAACATGAAAATTAAAAACATATGGTCTGAAATTCAACTGGCATATTTAACATCTCAGATATACTGTGGTGCCAAAAGGGATGCTAATCAAAACATGAGGGATTCGGCTTCTTATTTGGGAAAGACCATCACTGCCAAGGGGAGAGAGGCAGGATGCAAATCATTTTGCAATTTGAAAAACTAGAGTAGCTAAGTCACGCAGGATATGCTACTTTTAACCATCTTGCAGAGTCAATAGGTCCAGTATTCTTGCTCTTATTTCCCGGTGCGCTTGTGTAAGAATTTCACCTAGGGGAAATGTGAATATCTTGGGACCATCCCACATGTATGTAATATAAAACAAATACCTTTTGTTTGTTAAAGTAATATTCTAATCATTATAGAGGACTCAGGAACTTTTCATAAGAAGAAAATCCAAGTCCTGTCCAGTATGTCTGTCCATACAGATACTTCACATATTGTTCTAATCCTGCCCTTCTTCTATGTAGGCTTCCTTGTAAAGGACATTGTAATCCTATTGAGATGAGTTATTCACTTTTATCTATTTATGTAGACCTTGTAGAGTCTATAGGTCCAACACTCTTCTGAAAAAAAGCCATTCTCCAAACTGTTTCTCTCTTTCCGCTGCGCCCACACCCACCGTTCCCCACCATGTAATCTCTTATTGGGGAATCTGTTCTTTCTGACGTTCTGCTGGTCAGTTCTGAGCTTCATCCTGCTCAGCTCTTAACCACATCGGGTGGGGCTTCTCTCCTCTTCCTTAAAGCTCTTTCTAAACGTCAGGCTCTCCCGGCGCCTCCCAGCTGCTCTTTCCAGTGCCATCCCTTTGTGGGAGCGCCCCATCTGTATACAGCTGTAATCTAGCTTCTCCATAAAAAGTCATTAAATGTCTTCCCAATTCAGAGAACTTTGTAGAGGCAGGGAAGGGAACAGTTCATAACTTTTTCATCAGTATTTCAATTACATTAGAAGATGTTCCGAGTGGTCAGGTGTTTGCACACATCTGTAAGACTGAGTGCACAGGGTAGGCATGAATGCAGAAGGATTAGGTGTTCTTGGCCACTCAGATGTCACAAGTGGTTATTGGCATTGGTGACATGATCTTCTGAAAAAGCACACAACTCGTGGCAAAGTTAAGGCTAACCTTTCTTCAGTGTTCACTGTTGTTTGCATTCCTTGAAAACTGGGCATATATTGATAGCTTGAAAAAATATTATATTTCTGTGTAAAACAAACTAGGGGGAAGGTTCTAGCCCCCTATAATCATAAGCAGGTTTTTCAACTACAAGAGTGTCTGGAGGGAAGATCCTGTGGGCAGAGGACAAATTTCTGTGGGACTACCCTGCATGTTGCAAGATGTCCAGCATCCTGCCCCACCCACAGCTCCTCCCACTCACTAGGACAACCAGATAGACCCCCAGGTGGTACCCCTCTGTTGGGCGCTGACAATCCTTCCGCACCTCCATTCTTTCATCTGTAAAGCCAGGGAAAACCATGCATCTAAAGCACATAGAGAGGTTCCTGGCATGGATAAGTGTTTACTCCTAGGGACAAGAGTTCACCTTCCTTGAGGACCTGCTGTGTGCTGGGCACCCTCCTGGGGGCTTTATAGGTGTTATATATGTTCATATGTTTTATAACAACCCTAGGAGATAGTTACCAGGATAACCTCCTGTTCTAGGAGAGGAAATGGAACGTCAGGGTGAATTATTAGTTTGTCTGAAGGCAAACAGGTAGTGCAATGAGGATCAGGGATTTGAACCTAAGTCCTTGGCCCCAGAGCCTTTGCTCTTTCCGCTGTGCCTTACTGTTTCCTCAGTGGTCGCTGTCATTCCATATCATCATCATACGGCCTATGCAGAGCTCCTAATGGGCACTAAATGTTTTTTGAATGAAAAATCATTAATACACGAGTTGGCTAAATGACTTACCTGCTGGTAAATGTGTCCAAATTTCCAGTAGGCCTTTAATGGTGAATATGGACATATTTGCCAGGTAGTTTGTTGAAGCGGTATTTAAATAAAGAGCAATTAAATAAAAAGTAAGAAGTTTGGGGAAAGTATTGAAAGAAGTTTTGAACTTTAGGAATGTCTAACCTAACCTCAACTGTTTACATTTACAAAATGCCAGTTTATTTTCAATGAGATATCTAGCCCATCCCTCATTAAGATTTATGCATATTCTAAATAATGTTCCTAATGTAATTGTGCTTACCATCATAAAACGTGGAGCTAAAGTAGACCTTTGTCAAGACATGTTTTACGGAGATTAGTACTATGAAAGTTAACATAAAATGATTTTTAAATGTGATCAAGATTAAACTTGAGGTTTGAAATTCACAAAATGCAAGGCTATTTAAGGAGGTTATTAAGACCCAGTGTTCAGTGAGTGACTTCTAAATTTCCATTGTGTGACTGTTATTTTACCCTATCTTGGCTGAGAACTTTCAACCTAAAAAGAGTCAAATTACCCTTACCTAATATGTAAATTGTAGTTTAGAAAATTATAATTCCATGAGGTTGTTTTAAACTTTTAGCAATGTTTGGTGTAATTACAATATTGTACTGTCTTATTCAAAGAAAGCAGTAGAATTTCTGGCAAGGAATATTAGGAAACTGGTAACTGTTAAAGGAACAGTGGAGCCTTTTGTGGACCTCTTTATGTCTTTTGGGAGGCAGAGACAGAAACATTAATTATTAGTGTTTTCTAAAACCCTCCTTTCTTACCAGATTCAACCATAAAGTTGTTTTATCTATTAATACTTTGGGGGATTTTTTTGTGTTTTTTTTTTTTTTTAAGATTTTATTTATTTAGAAAGAGAGAAGACAGAGAGAGCACAAGCAGGGAGAGGGAGAAGCAGGCTCTCTACTGAGGGCTTCCAGAATGATACTGTAGAATTACTGTTGCCAGGACTCCCCATGAAGATGGTGTTTCTTTCCACCCCCGCCTCCCTCACATAAGTCATTCCCCCTTCTCGAAGGGGAATAGTTGGGGGGGGGGGAAGGGCAAGGGTCCTATCCAAGGGTGCTCCCTCCCTAGGAAGGGGTTCTGTCAGCAGGTAAAAATGGGGGTGCTGTAGACCTGCAAGACTATCTCTGTGTATTTCCACAAACACAAGATCACAGAAATACAATGTCTAGTGAAAAAGCAGGTTGTGGGATTGTAAGTATAGTCTAACACGTTCATAAGATACAAAAATAGCACTATATTTTATTTATGCCTTTGTATGTATTTATTTATGCCTCTGGGATGTGGGGGAGGAGGGAGCTCAACTGGGGGCCCAGGCATGGGAGATGGGGGAGGCTTCAGCTCTCTCTATGTTGTTTACCTTCTTTGTAAAAGGAAAGTAGGCAATTGTGGCAAAATGTTAATGTTTGTTAGTTATGCATTGAGGGAGGGGTGGAGAGGAAATGCAGGTCTGTAATTTAGGACAGAGGCTGAGACCAGAGCCTCTGATTGGCAGTCCTCATTAGAATGTGGTCAAGTATTTAGCATTTTTGAGCTAAATCTAGATGTTAATAGTCATGCTTAGAGGGTCAGGGCTTTACATTACTTTCTAGCGGAAGTGATGGATGAATGCCAGTAACTGATGTAGTCAGGCCAGCCCAGCCAGGTGGTGAGGCTTCCCCTACACACTGAACTGGGAGAAACCGAGGCTGCGTGCCCCGCTTTCCAGGGGCAGCGAGGATGGCTTATTTGTCCACGAAGTGCTCCTTATTCCACACTGAGATGTTCAGTTATATTCGAATGAGTGAGGTTCTTAGAAAATTTTCCATATTTTCAGGGCACCTGGGTGGCTCAGTCGGTTAAGCGTCTACCTTCGGCTCAGGTCAAGATTCTGGGGTCCTGGGGCGCTTGGGTGGCTCAGTCGTTAGGCGTCTGCCTTCAGCTCAGGTCATGGTCCCAGGGTCCTGGGATCAAGCCCCGGATGGGGCTCCCTGCTCAGCAGGAAGCCTGCTTCTCCCTCTCCCACTCCCCCTGCTTGTGTTCCCTCTCTGGCTGTCTCTCTCTCTCTGTGTCAAAATAAATAAATAAAATCTTAAAAAAAAAAAAAAAAGATCCTGGGATCAAGCCCGCATCAGGGTCCCTCCTCAGCGGGAATCTCCTTCTCTCCCTCTCCTCCTCCCCCTCTCCCCTGCTCATGCTCTCTCTCTCTCTCAAATGAATAAATAAAATCCTTTTAAAAATGTCCATATTTTCAAGTGTTGCGGCACACAAACATTCTGAATGTCAAACACCAGCAATGTGAGTACCTTCTCTTGATTTGCCCCCATCTTGTTTAGTCCTTTTTTGTTTGTTTTCTAAAATTGCGTGAATGTTTTGTTTGAGTGTGGATTGTTATTACTTTTTAGGGCTAGGCAATAATTTAATGATGTAACTTCTAAAAATATTCAGAACAACTAAAAAACAGTTTTTTTACCTCCAAAAAGCATTTCTTTGTTTAGCACTTAACACACACAAAGGAGGTAGCGTTGAGAGCAAGAACCGTTCTTGAAGTCAGATGAGCAGGAAACCCTTTGGAGTTCCACACGTATAGCCTGTCCTTCTGCATACTGGCATACATACTTGTTCCCGCTTTCCTGCCTGAATTCTGGAGCTTGTGATCAGACCCTCTTCTAACAGTTACTTTGCATTGCATAGCTGTAGGGAATTAATGGGCACATCTCAACCTCTAAAATTTCAGCTCTTTCATCAGCAAAACTTTAAACAAATCTCACACATCTTTTCTAAATTAGAAATGTAACCTTGACCTCAGTCCCAGAGTTACTATTGTGCACAGAAAGAAAACACTGTGTAATGTTGAAATAATGTGCAAACTGAAATGATAGAAATGAAAAATGCTTTAATGTTTCTGAATAGGCTTTATTTTCACAAACACATCAGTTAAAATTAGGTTCACCCACAAATAACAGCAACAGCAAAAGAAAGGGGTCCAAAGCAAATGCAAGTTTATTTCTCTGTCACATAAAAGAAATCCAGTCTAGACTGGAATGGCAGCTCCTCAATCATCAGGGGCTCTGTGCTGCCTAGTAGTCCAAAATGGTTGCCCAAGCCCCTGCCATCACATCTGTATCCCAGCCAACAGGAAGAAGGAAGAAAGGCACACCCCCTTTTTAGGAGCCTTCCTGGAAGTTACACCCTACACTTCTGTTAATTAATCACCTGAGTCACACTTAACTACAGCTAAGCCATACTTAGCTACAAGAGAAGCTAAGACATTTTCTGATTCTACATGGTCTCTTTCAAATAGAAAGGTGGGTTGATAACCCACTGTCAGCATGACATAGCTCCAGAGGTTTTCCAAACATACAGTTGACTTAATGCCACATCACCCATGTCACCATCTCCTTTTTTTTTTTTTTAAGATTTTATTTATGTATTTGAGAGAGAGAGAATGAGAGAGAGAGAGAGAGAGAGAGCACATGAGAGGGGGGAGGGTCAGAGGGAGAAGCAGACTCTCTGCTGAGCAGGGAGCCTGATGCGGGACTCAATCCTGGGACTCCAGGATCATGACCTGAGCCGTAGGCAGTCGCTTAACCAACTGAGCCACCCAGGCACCTGTCACCATCTCCTTTTTGACAGCACCTGCCAGGTGGCCAGGCTGGGTGGAGGAGAGCAGACTTTTGGCTTCTCTACATAACCATGCTTAGGATTATTTTTAAGTCAGCCAAACCGACCAGCTCACTTTCATTCTTAAGTACATCACAGATCATTTTTGAAGAAGAGTTTAGAACATGGCCAAAAGTAAGACCGGTTTTATAAATCGTGACTCCTTATAATAGAATACTATATAATATTACCTGACAGATGTTAATATCTTGAGGAAATGCTCCATATTAGGTTCACTGAAAAGACCAGGATATAAAAGTATCTATAGAGCATGACACCCATTATGTTGGAGATACAGGCATGTTAGTAGGGACCTCTGTCCTTGTGACAGCCACCACTCACTGGCCTACAGACCCATCTCAGAAATTTGCAAGCTAGGTGGGCATAATGAAGCCTTGTATGAACGCTTACCTTTGCCAGTATAATAATAATGAGTATTTCTATACACTTAGCATTTCCCCGTATAATACAAATAATCCTATTTTAATCAGCAGCTTTACCCAAGTCAGACCCACTTTTAGAGAAAAGGCCAAGCTAGGGACATACCAAAGAGAAGCAGAGGAGAAAGAAGTGGCAAATTGAGGTTCGCTCTTTGTTTATACAAAATGAGAAGTAAGGCAAACTGTGGTTTCAGCACCTTTGGGGCTTAGGCATAGAGTAGAGGTCAGGAGGTGGGAACATTAGAATTATTCCTCATTATTTGTTACCTTTTCCCTAGAAAATATGTTACCAGACATCTCAAGGGTATCTTTCCTCTGTCAACAGTAGAGTGATAGCCAGGAACATAGATTCTAGTGAAAATAGTTAAAAGTGCCTGATTTGTTTTTTTTCTTCACATCAAATTTTCCAATAATGTATCACTAATAATATATCCATTTTTTAAACAGAAAAAGCCTATACTGAAAATAAGCCAAAGAAAAAATATGTGCCTGCCTCCTTTTCAAGGTTATTTTCTTAACTTGGAGCTTTTTACAAATATAAACATGAATTACTAGTCTTTTCAGCGTGTTCTCATTTTATTGTCTTAAAATTGGATCCTTTCAAGGTCCAGTCCTGTTGGACAGGCATGGGGGGTGGGGGGCTAGTCTTAACGTTTCTGTCTATGTCACAACTACCGCAGGAAACGAAGAAAGCAGGACCGTGCGGACCATTCCCGCCTCCATGCCCAGCAATAGAGCCTCAGGATCAGTGAGAGGAACATTGCACCTGTCACCCTAAATATAAAGATAATTGTTGATAACACTGAGCTTGCGATCACTGTTCCTTGTGAGCTCCCTGTACTGTTTGCACCAATGCTGAGCAGAATGGAGCCAGGCTTGAATAATCATGACATTGATCTTTCAGGAAACCAGTAGGACTAGACATGAATGTAAAAACAGCAGGTCTAGCCTCCTCCCTTCTTAGATAGGAAACCTGCAAAGTAGAGTCTGGGCCAGTGACCCTTGGATGTTTTGACCAAAATTGAGAGCGTGAAGTACATTTTTTACACACGTGCATGTGCGCATGTACAAAAAAACTGAATCACGCCTTCTGAAACAATACTACTTACTCTTGTGTGCTGTATCTTATTATTGCCTATACTGTTTCTTTTTCTCTTTTTAATTCTGGGTGCAACCCCATACGTTGATTTTGTGACCCACTAATGGGTCTCTGCCTTCAGTTTGGATAATCCCAGCTCTGCCTGTTTGTTGAATACATTGTAGTATCTTCCAGCTTTCAAGGTTAAAATGTTTTTTTCTGTCTTAGTGTCTTCTATTAGAAGTTGCCATACTAGGAATGTTGATGTATTTCATTTGTTCTCAAGCTCCATAATCATAGTTTCACTTGCTGGGTTTCTTGTACTTGCAGAAAAAGCTATTACTGGTTTTTTTATGTTTTTTTTTCCCCCCTTGGAAGCTTTCAGATAAAATATATTTCTCTTTTGACCTCTTTACTTTTTTCCTCCTTGGGTTTGTTTTCATAAAATGCTCCATGAAAATTGTCCTATTTCATCTTTTGATTATTGTAGAGTGAGACATGTTAGGAGCAAATCCTTTCCGAATTGGCCACTCTTTTGAGTTGTTTTCCTTGTGTCCAGTTCTTGGGAGCAGCAAGAGAACAGCTCTGCCCCCATGCAATCATCCGAAATTCCAGGCCTCTGGCCAGAACTCTGGGACGCCATTGTTTGCTAAAAACAGAAGGGTTAAAACCCTGGTCATGGTGATGACATTGTACAAATGCTCATGATTGCAACAAGAAGATGGGAACTATTTGGATAATGGATTCATGAATTTAATTCAGTTGGATTTTATAAGGGAGGTAAAAATAACATGTATAATTTAATTTTCATCTTCAACATTTTTTTCCAAAATTAAATTTCACTTTGGTCAAAATTATTTTATAAAATAGGATGATTAATGGTGGTTTCAAATAATGGGAACCAGCTTCTATAATTAATTAACTCCAGAGGAAGGAAATTCTGGGTCCTGACACCAAAGCGCATCTTAGTGGCATTACTGGTATTTTCAACATTTTTTTTGTCATTACTGAAAACTTAGGGTTCAAGCTGTTCTATGTCCTTTTGATATTTTGCTTATTTTTTTTCTTTCCTTTCCCCAGATACATCCTCTATAACTTTCTCATGCATTCTTTACTACTACCAAATTCCCTAATATATATATATATTGTGTATACACAATATACACATAAGCATTACCATCACCAAAAGGGTAAGTGGAAAGACTCAGGCTAGTATAAATACTGTTTAATTACTGATTTCTTTATGTGGGTCTCCTAATATGTGCCCGGTTGGTTCTACATATTCTTAGGGAAATTTCACCTTAAGACATTTAATAAAACCAAAAAAGAACATAGATTAAATAGACAAATCCAAAAGACCAGAAAGGATTTGATTTTTTGTAAAATTTCATAGACTTAAGATGATTCAGATCCTCAAAATTAATATGTGACTTTGAATGGAGTCTTCCCTGAGTTTATCTGCAGACAGCTGCAGCTGGATAGACATGTTTACATGGGGCAGAAAGAGTCGGTTTGAAGAGTCTAGTTTCCACTTGCTTTAGTGCTGTTCAGGAATTATAGCCCATGGTGCTTCAGAATGTCCAGCATATTCCTTGCTTCCTCCTGTACAAAGATTTTATTTTTATTTCTGATTTGTTGGGAGAAAATAAATGCTGACTACATGGAGGCTACAGTTTCATTCCTCCCTCTGTTGAGAAGAAATCTTCCGAGGATTCAGTTAGAATCGGCCCTGTGCAGACATATTTCTTACCTCAACCCCTTTTGAGCCAAGTGGATTTTCGAGGAGTAGTTCTTCCGTGAGCCCTCTCACAGTCCATAAACTCAAGTTCATGTCCAAAGTAATGGGGAACTCAGTATGTCATCTATTTGATACCCGTGTTTTTGCATGTATCATAAAGGAAAAAAACTATCGCCGTTATAAATTGGCTCTGAAATCTGAAAGTTTTGATCTTCTGAGGACACATGGAATCAAGGGCACCTTAGTTACCCAGCAGGTGGAAATTCCGCTAGCAATTCTCAGGACAGCATCAGGCATATCAAGTAGCCAGAAACTCAGGGAAAAATGATCTTGGTGCCTCAGTTTAACTCAGTTTAACTTTGTTAAACTGGAGGGGTTTCCCCAAGGTAAAAACAAACATGAGAATTTAGATCTAAAGCAGTTGTTGCCTTTTCTCCCACTGTGTACGTGGTGATAACGGGAACGTGCGAGAGAGTGGGCATCGTTCGTTTCCCCAACCAGTGCCTGGCTGGAGGAGGCTGGGAAGTCAAGTCTTGGGGGCTGACTCTCCCAGTGGAAGGGGCCATTTGGTTCTCGGTAGGCCAGGTGACCAAGCGAGTGTTCTCTGCTGTGGCCCATTGCTGCATTGGGTACCAAGCCCAATGGAACTGGTCTGGGGAGCTTCATCTCTGGGAGCTCTCTCCTTGTTCCCTTGTAAACTCCCCACTGCTGCCCAGGACTTGGCCCTGTTGGCACGCAGACCAAGAAGTAACAGGAGATTGTGATTCACAATCCCTGGATTATTTGCTCCAAGAGAGAAAACAAATTTATGGATTCCATTTAAAAAAGAAAGAAAGGCATATCATAATGAACAAGACTCCAGATTACACGCTTTCTGTTATCACAGCAGACCCATATTGCAATGAGAAAACAAGTCACCAGTCAGAGTTCAGGAAAAGAGTTCAGAGCTATGTTTCCTGTACCAAAATATTGAAGTACAAGGTGTCAAGATTTTCTCTGGAAGCACCACCTACCAAGCAGTTCAGCTGGAGAAATGCGGCATGATTAGTTGGCTCGTGGGCAGGACGGCAGGGCAGGGACGCTGGCATAGACCGCGGTCAGATGGGCCTTGGTTTCAACCTAAGCTCCATCCCTCAGGGCAGTGTGAGCTTGGGAAGAATGGTTTATCCTTAGCCTTACGAGCTGTATGTGACAGGTCAAGGTCCCTCCCAGGTACTGAAGAGTGAAACAAGACAGACGACGTCTAGTATGTTGCCTAACACATAGGCAGTGCTTAGTGAATGTTAGTCTCTGTGCTCTCCCTGTGCCCAGTCTCTAATTAGAATAGCTTTCCCCATTGTATATGTTTCTTCTTGGCAGGAAGACCGACCATTGTTCCCACCTGTGTTGTTCCATATTGATTTTGTTCTGTCCATCCTTCCTTTCTTTCTCGGTGAGGGGAGTGCAGCATCCCCCAGTGAGGCGCTCGCTACTTTTCATCTGCAGGAGTTGCCATGGTGTAGTGAGCATGCAGAAATTATCCTGCCATTCTCCTATTTCAGGAACTTATGGTATAGACGGGTATCGTTAGCATAACAATTTTATATAATTTTTTTTATTCCGGCGTCTAATGGATTTGTAACATTCTCAGGAAGAGTATCTAGAAAGTATAAGACTCCTTCGTCATGCTTGAACCACAGCAATAACAACCTCTGTTGTTATTTTGGTGGATAATTCTAGTTTGGGGGTTTTTTTAGAAGGGGGTTGGTGAGAATACTGTGCATTGTAGGATATCCGGCAGCATCCCTGGCCTCTGCTTCCTAGATGCCAGTTACGACAACCAAAAATGACTGCAGACATTGCCAAATGTCCCGTGGAGGGGGGGGGTGGGCAGAATCAGCCCCCATTAGAGAACTACTGATCTATCCTTAAGGTTTGCGATTCCATAGTAATGGGTTCAGTAAATGTACCAAAGCATGAACCATTCAGAAGTCAGTGTGCTGCCCCTGAAGCTAATAATGCAGTATATGTTCACTAAATTGAGTTTAAATTTAAAAAAAATTTTTTAAAAGAAGTAAATGTGAAACAGACTTGAATTCAAATTTACTATGTACTGGTAAATAAATAAAAATTTTAAAATACCAGAGGGAATTCAAGCAAGAAAAAGTACAATGGGGAAAAGTCAGAAAGATGTTCCTTTTTAATGGAGGTGATTCATATTTCTGATCTTGGTCATGTTAAAAATGTACTCTGTTTCCTCCCTAAATGAAGACATGAGTACATACATGACTGCTTAAGGGCCAGGCAACATAATATAGATTCAGTAATTGTTAGATGAGAAAAAAAATGGAGGTTTTTCCTTAATGCTGAGATGCATGTGTTTAATTAAAAGTGCATAAAGCGTGTAGTGCAGAAGAGAGCTCTGAGCTGAGCATCCGAGGGACCCAGGACACCATCTCAGGTAGGTAACTGGCCAGGCACCTGGGAGCCCCGAGGAAGTTCATTCCCTCAGAACTCTAGAATTTTGTGAACCCATACTTTTTAGGTCCCCCCATGAGGTAGTGATGTAAATGCTTTTTTTTTTTTTTTGTAAGTTAGCTGATTGGTACTTGCTTATCTGAGTCCTCATTGTGATGAAAATCTTCAGTGCATTGTGTACTGCACATTGGACACATGATAGGATAATTTGACATAGAAAAATCATCCCTCTGCCTCATCAAAGAATTTCCTAGACACGGTATGTGCCTGCCAGTCGTGTTTTATTGGCGTTTCTGTTCAGTTTGTCCGGTGTGACTCAGGGCGCCCTCGCAGAGCTGCACGGAAAGCAGGGGCCTGGTTGTGCAGGATTGGTTGTCACTTTCCACCTGAACCTTGAGCTCTGTTTCCTGAGAAAGTCCTAACAGTCTTTGTCCAAACAGCTAGTCCCTTCCCAGCGCAGACCCACCGACACTTCCTTTCTGAACAGATTATGGGTTATAAAGTTTAAATCAAGCCTTGCTACCAAATCACGACCTAACAGCTTCTGTGCTTACACAGAAGATTATCAGTCAGTTTCCTGTTTTCCGTCATGCTGTAAGGTGAATAGATGTGACCTCCGCCCCCCCCAAAGAGATTGCCAAGACAAATAATTGTTGTGGCACACGCAAATATTTTCCTACAAGCCTTTTTAAATACGCAGCTTTCAGAAAAGCATATTACATGCTTTTCAAGAATGCAAAGTCATAGTAAGTATCCCTGCTTCATGACTCAAGAAGAGCTGTCTATTAAAATCAACATTAAGTAACTCTTTAGCATGTACGTCTTTTAAAATTTATCAATAGCAGCAAATAGGATAAGTGACTAAATTGCTTATTTCAGATCACTAGGAAAACTTAACTTACAGGTTGCTCTGTTGACCATTCTCAGGAAGTGTCTGGGAACTAGAACCTGCCTGTGGGAGTGGCTTGTCCCCTGCTCACGTCAAGACGCAGATACACAGCTGTCCATTTCCAAGCCGCTATGTGTGGATGTCGCCTTAGGAAGTGGTGCTTCCTTGTGTGATTAGCGACTGTGCACCAGCATACCTTTTCCACACTGTTTTCCTTAGCAGCCCGATATTCGAAAACAAATAACCTAGAAAATGATTCCATGCCATATTTCAGAGCAGTCTGCAAAGTGTGAGAATCTGGCACTTTCTTCTGTTTGCTACACATTATTTGCCTCCATATTTCCTTTGCATTGGGAAGCCACAGCCCCTGGACCTTTATTAATGTATCCTGTTTCCTTCCCCAACTGCAGTTCTCTTTGTTGCTGCTTTTTTTTTTTTTTCAGTTTGTCTCTTAAAATATGAAATTAAGCTTAGCTGGCCCATGTAGACATCTGCGATGGTCATACCTTTATCGGATATGACATTTACACCTTTTATTAAGCCTATTTTGCTACTGTAAGGGAAAAAGGAAGCATGATAGGGAGATATAAGAACATTGTTAATTATTTTTTTTTTTTTGTATCTTCCTGTCTCCACTGAACGATGGCCCTGACTCAATCACCGCTGGCTCTGAATCCCACTCCACTAGTTTCTTCACATCTCTAATAATTCGTTCATTTGTATGCACCAGGTACCGTGGCAGGTAGCAGACATACAGAGATGAGTAGGACATGGTCCCTGTCCTCTGAGTGGGAGATGCCACCTAAGTCTAATTGGGATGCCGCATGCAGAGATAGGTATGGGCCCGGTGAAGGAGCAAACCAGAGGGCCGGGACAGGCAGGAGGGCTGGCCATCTCCCCTGAGAGGATTGGGGCAAACTTCTGGAGCATCTGGGCCGAGGCTTGGACAATGAGTTAAAGAAGAGAGGTGGGAGAGAGGAGCATTCCAGTTGTTCCCATCTGGAGGAGGGTCAGAGGTGACAAACATAGTATGTGCGGGCTCTGCAGGAAGCTTGATATTAGTAAAGCACAAGATTTCAGGCAGAGTGAACATGGACATAGGCGTGTGCTTGAGGTTACGTCGGGGTGGCCTTAGTTTTTATAAGGAAGTTGAATGTCCTCCTTGAGGCAGTAGTGAGCTGATGAAGGTAGGAGAGCATGGTGACTACATGGCGAAGTTGAAGGAAGAGAAGAGACGGTTCCTGAAGTGACCTTGAGCTTGCACTTTCCAGGGGAATGAAAGGATTATAAATGAACTGTGCTATTGATACACGTGTGACCAAGTGTTAGAAAACCTTGCTATTCTCCTGCTCCCTTTTTGTTTGTTTTAGAGATATACACATTCATCCAGTGCCTACTGTATGCCTTGCAGTGTCAGTCTCTCAAACAGACATGACCCCTTTCCTCTTGGAGCTTAGTCTAATAGGGGAGCTTCAAGTGGAAAAGGCGTCCAACTGGAAAGACCTTGATCAAATGCCGCACACATTCGTCTACTTCCAACCATAGGGCAACATTGAGCAGTTTTTCCAATATAACAACATTGAAAAGACACACACACCACTCTGTTACTTGTATCCCTACTCCTCAGAGCTGATCAGACCAGAGAACAGGTCGTGTTGGTTGAGATGACGGACTTCTCCAGTCGTCATGGATCATTTCTCTTCATCTTCCCCAAGCTGATTTCTGCTCTTGCTCTCTCCTTTACCTGTGAATCCCTTCACTCCTCCCTCACCTCCCTCCACTCCCAACTCCTTACTTCTCTGCCTGGAGAAATCCTGCTGTCCCTCAGAGCCTGACTCCATCATCCCCATTCTCCAGCCCTGCCCTGCAACATCCCCACGCACCACGTCCTCCTCTGCAGTCCAATAGCAGACAGTCTCTCCCCCTCAGCTCCCTGGACTGCTTGATGTTAGGGACCCTAATCCTGGGCCATTACCGTGAGCAAAATGCCTGGACGTAGCAGGAATTCAACAAATGCTTAAGAATTGAGTATGATTTCTAGCAAGTGGGAGAATTGTTCTCTTGGTAATAATGTAAGCTCCCACTATGCAACCATAAAGCAGTAGTGGAGTACTTGACATGTGCTATCTCGCTTAATTCCCCCAACAAGTCAAATGAGGACATTGAGATTCTAATAGGTTAAGTAACTCACCAGCATTCACTCGTTGGTTGTCACTGTTCAGTTGACAGCTCATATGCACAGCTGTCCGGACTGGACCCGGAGGTTCCAGTATCCCTCCTGGATACTAACCAGGAGGATGGTCACCTTTCCCCTACTGGGAGCCCACTCTGTAAGGACCATGGACAAAACCAACTGAACATTCCTCTTCTGGGAGCCACTATACCACTACCATGCCTCTTCTGGGAGCCACTATACCACTACCATGCCTCTTCTGGGAGCCACTATACCACTACCATGCCTCTTCTGGGGGCCACTATACCACTACCAAGTCACCACTGCTTTTCCCAAGAGGTACCACTGAGATAGGAATTGTTACTTTCATGATCTCTCATTTTGACCACCACTAATCAAATCACTAGAATTGTCCCAAACAGTGCTAAAAAGGAATGTCTTTTGCTTCTTTAGCTCATTCTGCTATATCACTTATTCAAAGAAAATAAAATAAAGGACAAAGTGACTTTATAGCTAAATTCATTCCAAATTGAATATTTTTAAAGAAATACTTTTCAATTTGTCAAAAGCATATCAACAGTCATAAAAATTTTTTTACATTCTCTGGCATCATGCTCTCACCCTTGGGAATTTATTCCAAGAATATAATTTGAAAGAGGTTAAATCTCATATGCACAGATATTTTGCAGCATTATTTATATTGGAAACAAGCCAAATGTCTAATAACGGGGAACAATTTTGTAAATCTTGATACATCAACCTAACAAAATTATAAGCTGCCACTTAAGATCGTAAATTTTGAGTTTGTAGTACAGGGAGAAAACTCTGAAAATTTTTAAAGTAAAGGAGCAAACTACAAAATTCTACCTATTCTGTAAAAATTATACAGGCATATGAAGTACTTAAAGGAAACAATAAAGGTTTAGAACGACGGGTTGATGTATTTAGAATTTGAAATTATATGTGACACTTCATGATTTTATTTTCTGAATTCTTGTTAAAATGTGTGCATTCAGTGACTGCTCAAAATATCTTCATTCATTCACATTTTAAATGTTTTGATTTTATCTTAGTAATTTTTTTACTGCCAATTCCTGTCTCTGCCATAAATTATGGCCTTGGTTGGACAGTCAATATATAGTGCATATTTCATAAATGTTTACTTCCTATTGCATTTAGATTATTCTTTTCCTAGAGTGTGCATCTCAAATTTTAATGGGCATTCATCTCACCTGGGGATCTCATTAAAATGCTTATTCTGATTCACTGGGTCTGGGGTACCTAAAATCTGTGTTTCTCATAAGCCCCCTGGTGGTGCTGGTGCTGGTGCTGCCCATCCCAGAGCTCTCCTCTGTGTGTGGAAATGATGCTGCTGACCACATGCCAGTCAGTAGTCGTATCTTGGAAGGCAGTGTTAGGTATTCTCTCAGCTACCTCCACAGTAACATTTCTGGTAGTTTGGGGGCAGAGGAGAGGATGGCTAAAGATGAATGTCATCTGTGCTTACGGAAGAAAGATGCTATCTTATCAAGCCTGATGATTAATCTTCTTAAGCCTCTCAACTAACTTGAATTTTGTCAGTCGACAGAAATGACCAGGTGGCATTAAATAAATGATTCTCTGCATGCTGTAAAAAAGTAAGAAGGGCCTTCTATAGTAATCATGCTAGCAATGTCCTTTGATACAATCTGGAACCCAATTAAAAAGTTGACAGTCCCACCTGTGGTAAGAAATGCTTTGCTTTGGGTGTCCATACTGGAAGAAGAATCTTGGCCTTGGCAATGAATCCTTAAGGCATGGTAGTCTAAAGCAGAGTGGAGAGCCATCTTTTTAGAGAATGGAGGGAAGTGGAACATTTTCTATGACTGTGGGAAAACCGGTTTCCCGTTGCATAGGAACAAGATGCAATGCATAGGAACAAGGTGGTGGGGAATTTCAGCTGTCCTTTGAACCTGGGTCATACCGACGATGGCCAAAACTTACTCTTGTTTTGAGAAGATGATAACAAGTTTCCACCTTGATTCTCCACAGTAACTGAAGCTGGTTTTGGTGCTGATATTGGAATGGAGAAATTTTTCAACATCAAGTGCCGAGCATCTGGCTTGGTGCCCAACGTGGTGGTGCTGGTGGCAACGGTGCGCGCTCTGAAGATGCACGGAGGCGGGCCAAGCGTAAGTCTCCTACTTCCTTCCCAGCAAAACACGTTTTAAAATTAAGATGAAGCAGAATTTCACATCTGAAACCTTCAAACCCACTCCATAGCTGCGGTATTTTTATACGTCTCCTTTTTTATAAGTCTCCATTATAAGGCACTTACCATTTGGTAAATTCCAGTAAATGGTGACACTCACAAAGTCATTTCTAAGCAGTATTTTGGGAAGGAGCATAATGTGAGCACTTTTGAGTCCTAAGATTTATACCTGAACCTCAGGTCAACATTTTATAACCCTATGGTGATGGGAGGATGGAAGCTCTTGTTCCTGAGCAGAGAACATAAGGATTAGAGTGATTGCTTTTGTGGGTGAGGTTTTTTAGTGTTCGTACAGATAGTTTTTTGGTTCACTGATGCAATGTCTCATCAGATTTCATCTAGAACTATTTTCCTTCTGTTTCTGCTTATTCTGATTTCACTTTATAGCTCTGTTACAGCACTGAATTATTTCTAAAAGAGCTTTGCTTGGAAAAGACGCCCTATTTTAACATTTTTTACAGACTTTTGGTATTAACCTGTCATATATGTAATTCACATACATCTGAAAGAAAATTTTTTCTTTTTTCATTTTGAGGTTTCTTTCAAAGGGAGAATAAGAAATGTTATACTGAGTAACATACTTTATTTTTGAAATAAAATTAAGTTGGAGTGTCATTATCATTTATAACATTGTTATACTAGACAAACTACCAAATCTGATTGCTTAATTGGTAATACTGTGTATACAGAAGTCACATAATCAATGATTATTACATAGCAAATACATTTTTGCCATCATGAAATCCATCTCTGATGGGCATTGTATAATCATGTTAGCAATTCTTTGTCCTAGGAGAAGCTGACATTATTTTATCCCATTTTATAGCAAAGGGATTTGAGGTTCAGACCAGTTTGGGGAATGTGAGCAGTGTGACCTGGCTTGCCGAGAGCCAGATCTGAAGTCTGAGGTTTAGATCCAAATTCCTTTCTCTGTCCACCAGGCAGAGCTGAGCATTAATGAAGGGTAAACATTTTCTGAATCCCAAATCCACTAGTAAAACCAAACACTTCAGAAGTTCATTGTAGCCGAAAGCTTCATCTTCAGGTACAAGATTGACACATGTATTATTAAGCGGTAGATCCTAAAGAATTCTGATTTTGTTCAGAACACCCTTTGTTGCTACAATGACTCCTTAACTTTAGATTTTGAATCTGTATTCCAATTTCCATTTCTCCCTCACTGTTTTGCACCCTGAACGTTATAAAATCCAAAGACTTTGATACTGGAAAGGGCTTAGACATTGTCTGAGTCTGGCTCAGTCCTTGTAAAGATGAAATAACTAAGCTAACAGAAGGATTCAGTGATTTGCTTCATATCATCCGTCGTCTTAAGGGACTAACCAGACTCTTGAGTTCTAGTCAAGTGTTTTTCCATAGTCTCCTTTCTGTCTCATAAAAATTCTCTACGTCATTTATAATCCTATTTTAGTTCCTCTTAGTGTGTGTGCTTGTTTTACACTGGTTGCTTTTCCCTCTTGACCTTACTCTTGTACGTCTTCCACTTCACATCATGGTTCCAGCCCAGTGATTGTTAACAGGGCTCACGATTGGTAGGCACAGATCTGGGTGGAGGATGATAGAAGGAAAGGATCGGGAAGCCTGGGAAAGCTTAGTATCCCTCTCCTGAGCTCCAGAGGAGCCTTCCACATTGCATTGGTTTATGACTGTCTCTGGGTGTCTCCCTTCTCTACTCTGAATTCCTTGAGATCAGGGACTATATCTTATTAATGTGTGTATCCCTAATGCCTGGCAGAGTCTTTATCCAGGAAGTGTTTTCAACAACTAAATAATAAATGAACTTTCATCTTCTTAATCCTATACTCTGTATTATCCATCTCAGTGTCTTTCCTTCTTACTTGAAACAACTGTGTGGTAATGTTTTTGATCCATTATAATTTCTACTTCCTTTAGGTATCATTACACAAATAACCATGGCAGTCTCTTATGTTTATTCAGCTTGTTTTTTTCCATAATCTGTGCAGTGGAAAATCCTGTCACCCTTGAACTTGCCCATTTTAGCCCCAATAATTCTAAATTCATATCCTGTCTTCCAAAGTGCTGACCATTCATGCTGCAATGTAAGAACTAATAATTGTTATACTTACGGATCTCGACATCCTTTACCATTAATTCTTTAAAATACATTGTATTAAGAACCAATATGCTGTGTATTTATGCAAAAAGAGATTTATTATAAGGAATTGGCTTACACATCTCTGGAGGCTAACAAGTCCAAAATCTACAGAGTGGGTCAGCAGGCTGGAGATTTAGGAGGGCTCACGTTCCAGTTCCAGTCCCACTCTGAAGGCAGTCCGCTGGAGAATTTTTCTTGCACAGAATCTTTCTGTTCTATTAGGGCCTTCAACTAATGGATACAGACCACCCACATGGTGTGCGTGGAGTGGAAGGGCAGGGCACGGATCTGTTTTACTCAGAGTCCACGAGTTTAAATGTTCTTCTCACCCCAAAGACACCCCATAGAAACACTCAGAATAATGTTTGACCAACTGTCTGCTACCCTGTGGCACAAACTGATACCTAAAATTAACCATCGCACCCATTGCTACTGATTTTCTTGCATGATGCAATCACCAGATCTTCTTTTCTTTCCTTTTCTTTTTTTTATATTAATAACCAGTTGGTCTAGTACTATTTATTTAAATAGTCCCTCCTTCTGTCTTATCTTTAGGCCTACTTTGTGATACATGTGTAGGTCTTTTTCTGGAATCTCTCTTCGGTTCTGCTGGCCTATTTACATATAATTGTGTCTGTGCTGCCCTGATACCTTTATGGCAAACTCCACACCAGGGTGTTCTGTTTCTTCATGTGTGCCCAGCCTGGTATTGGTCCTTTTGACTTCCATCTGTATTTTAGAATTAGCTCATAAAGTTCCATAAAGAATCTTTCCAGGATTTTTATTGGAAGGGCATCATATCAATAGATCGATTTAGGGAAATTTGACAGATTGCCATCTAAGATGATGGGAATGCCTCTTCACTGATTTGGGTCTTTTTAAGTGTATTTTAATAACGATTTACAGTTTATTCCACAAACAGCTTCTTCATCTTTTTATGGATTTGTTACTGTGTGCTTTACATTTTTGTATAGTTTTAACAGGTTACTTCTGGATTCTTATATATTACTTTTATATCCACTGACTTTTTAAAATTAAGGTGTAATTGACACAAAACTTTAGTTTTAAGTGTAAAATAGAATGATTGGACATTTGTATACATTACAAAAGGATCACAAATCTAGTTAGCATCTGTCGCCATGCATAGTTAAAAAATTTTCTCGCAATGAGGGCTTTTAAGATCTACTCTCGGGGCGCCTGAGTGGCTCATTGGTTAAGCATCTGCCTTCGGCTCAGGTCATGATCTCGGAGTCCTGGGATCAAGCCCCGCATCATCAGGCTCCCTGCTCAGCAGGGAGTCTGCTTCTCCCTCCCTCTGCCCCTCTCCCTGCTTGTGCACATGCATGCTCTCTCTCTCTCTCTCTATCTCAAATAAATAAATAAAATCTTTAAAAAAAATCTACTCTCAGCAACTTTCAAGTATGCAATACAGTATTATTAACTATAGTCACAGGCTATACATTACATCCCTGTGACTTTAGAATTGTCTTAGTAATTGTACTAATTTATCTGTAGACACTTGAGAGTTCCATGTGGGCAGTCATGTCTGAAAATAATGACAGTTCTGTTTCTTCCTTTCTAATCTTTATACTTTTTTCTTGTCGCTAACCAGGTCTTTCTAGTTGGCAGTGCAGTATTAGGTAGGGGTGCTAATAGTAGACCTCCTTTTATTATCCTGATCTGGAAGAGAATATGTTTAATACTTCTTCACTACATCTGATTTTTCTATAGGTTTGTAGTATATATTTTTATCAAATTAAGGAAACTGGCTTCTCTTCTTATTTTGCCAACATTTTATTCTAAATAAATGTTGAGTAACTTTCTTGGTCTTTTAAGATGATATGTTTAATAGATTAAACTATTAAAATTACAAATTATATTACTTACTCAACTTTAATACTTCATCTTTAAACTGCCCTTGCCACCTCCTACATTGTTGTGAGAAATAGGCCCTGAAAAGGGGAAAGTAATGGCAATTACTTTAACATTATTTAGAATTTATTGAGAATGATGGTACACCTTATATAAGTCAGGTTTCACTCAAATTATAAGTTCCATTTTATGCTAGGATAATGGGCACCAGTAAGAAAATTCTCAGTGTAGGCTCAAGTTAGAATCACCTGTACTGATCCTGGGTCTCACTCCCAGAAATCCTGGATAAATTGGTCTGGACATCAGTGTTTTGGTTTTTTTTTTAAGATTTCATTTATTTATTTGACAGAGAGAGACACAGCGAGAGAGGGAACACAAGCAGGGGGAGTGGGAGAGGGAGAAGCAGGCTTCCCGCGGAGCAGGGAGCCCGATGCGGGACTCGATCCCAGGACCCTGGGACCATGACCTGAGCCGAAGGCAGACGCCCAACGACTGAGCCACCCGGGCGCCTACATCAGTGTTTTTTAAAAGCTTCCAATAAGACTTAGGTTCAGCTGGGGCTGCCAGTTGTTGGTTTAAAAGTACATTTTGTGCTTTTTAAATGCACCTTCTCAAAAAGTGACCATGTTTTGTTTTTCCTTCAGATCTTTATCAGAGTAAGCTTTTTTTTTAACAACAACAACAACAACAACAACAACAAAAGACAGGATAAAGTGGTCAAGATTCCCAGTAACAATAAATAAATCTTCCTCCCTTCAGTGTTTAGTACGATGCCAATTAACCATTTATTTTTTTAAAGATAAGAAAACCAAGCCCCCAGATTAGCAAACACATTGGCAAGTTGCTGGTTTCCAAGCGAGTTACCCTTGTCAAATCACTCAAATCTTTTCAATATATTTGGGCTTTTCAACACTTCCAGCCTGCTGGGCACAGTTAAGTAAAAGGCATTTGCTCTAAGAGCTCCCTGCTACCGTCCTGTACCCTTGTGGACGTATTTGGCTTCCATGGAAGTGGGTACAGGAGATGAAGCGGGGGTTGTGCATCTGCTGGGTGGTGGCATGCACAGGATTGGAGGTGGGTGCAGGTGTGCGGGCAAGAGGTAGGGCGGGAGAAAGGAAGTCCTTCAGCCCCTACGGAAACAAACACTACAATCCAGTAGGGCTCATTCGGATGCATTTTCCATGAAGCTGCTAGAAATTCAACCCACCTGGCTACTCGTAAATGCAACAAGTATCAGAATAAGCATTCTAATGGGTTTGTTCTTCATTTTTGCCTTTTCTTGTCTCAGGTAACTGCTGGTGTCCCGCTAAAGAAAGAATATACAGAGGAGGTAAGAGCAGGTGTCTTGAAGGCTTATGTGCAGAACCATTTAAATCCAGTTAACCATTGGCTAGCAATTGAATCTCAATCAGTCAATGAGTCCTCCACCAGTGGCCTCTTGGAAAACTGCTTTTCTAATGATCCCGGAGGAAATGGGTGGGGGCGAGAGATAAAGTCCATTCAGTTAACTCTTCATTCTTAAGAAATGATGGATGTAGGATTCACATATGTACTGTTTCCTACCCTCTGAGCAGCCATCAGAGCAGGAACCCAGTCTCCAGCACAGAAACAAATAGGAAGCTTTCACCCATGTATTCTTCTGCTATGGAAAAAACTGACTTTTGGAGCATATACAATTGGCTTTAATCACTCACTTGAGTTGCTTGACTCTTGGATAAATAGACTTTGATTTACTGGCAACAGTACCTCCTCGCTCCTACAGGTGGCACCAGGGATTTGAGCCGGGAATGGCTGGGCCACACTCCTCACCCTCCCCGGGGCCTTGTACCAACCTACAAGAGAACGAGCACATTGCTTATGCCCTGGCCGCCAGTCAGCAGCAGAAATAGCTGCCTGGCTCAAGACCTTGATACACCATTGGGTCCAGACTGATTTCAGAAATTATTTTGAAAATGAGCCTCCTCCTTCTGTAAGCCACCTTTTCTTGGAGGAAAAAGTGTTTTATGGGCTTGTTTAATAGCTTCTAGGACAGTAAAGGGAGCAGGATGGAAGCAAAACCCGCCAGAGTGGACTGGCCAGTTTAGTTTGGCAGCATTGGTCGGAGGCATACATGGGGGTCTGGTTTTCTTCTAGAACATCCAGCTGGTGGCAGACGGCTGCTGTAACCTTCAGAAGCAGATTCAGATTGCTCAGCTCTTTGGGGTTCCCGTTATTGTGGCTCTGAATGTCTTCAAGTAAGTGAAGCCCCCCACTTAAAATGTGTTCCTCTTGCTGGGCCACCCTGTGAACTCTATTTGTGTCTTGAGGGTGTTTGGTCTTTCTCGGCTTCATCTAAAACTATATAGAAATACTCTGCTCCTTCTGTTTGTTTGGTTGGTTTGGGTTGGGTTGGTTTCATTTTAACAGAAGTTTCTCAACTGTTTATGGGAAATGAAATCTATATAGTGAGTTAACATTTCCTTGGCTTTTATTTTATTTTTTTTTTAAATTCCACCCAGCATTTCTGTCTGAAAGACTGTGGATGATCAAAGGGTTATGTTATGGGATTTTCTCAATAAAACCCTTAACAACTTGAAATATTTGAGTCCTGTTGGAGAGGGGTTTTTTTCCTGCCAACGCTTTTCTTTAAGTCTGATTTATCTAAACACAACGTAACCACTTTTGATGTTGAGAATATATTCAGTGTTAGGGAGCAAAGTTCTGTATAAACGGTTAGTCTTTCTTTAAAAACATCACTAAATGAATACAGATGCAAAACCACAAACGTTTTCATCACTAGGACCGACACCCGCGCTGAGATTGACTTAGTTTGTGAGCTTGCGAAGCGGGCTGGCGCCTTTGATGCGGTCCCCTGCTATCACTGGTCCGTTGGTGGGAAAGGGTCGGTGCAGCTGGCTCGGGCTGTGAGAGACGCTGCCAATAAGGGAAGCCGTTTCCGGTTCCTGTATGATGTTCAGGTAAGCTCCACCTACCCTGTGCATTGGGCCAGTGGGGGGGGGGGGGCGGGGCACGACTTGTCCCGTTTATTGGCCACAACAACCCTCCAGATATGGAAAGTGCAGGGGAAAGAGGTTGAACCACCTGACCAAGGCCCATGGCCATAGGCAGAAGCTATCCTTGCCCCAGGGCCTGTGCTCCCAAAGCTACCCTCTACTTCCCAGGAGCAGGCCTGAGCGAGGAGGGGCTTTTGGGAACAGGGTTCGACAGCTGACACATTCAGGACTTGCTCTTTTGAGCAACTTATTTTTTTTTCCTTTTTTTTTTTTTTTAAAGATTTTATTTATTTGACAGAGAGACACAGCCAGAGCGGGAACCCAAGCAGGGGGGGTGGGAGAGGGAGAAGCAGGCCTCCCGCGGAGCAGGGAGCCCGATGCGGGGCTCGATCCCAGGACCCCGGGATCATGACCTGAGCCGAAGGCAGACGCTTAACGACTGAGCCACCCCGGCGCCCCATCTTTTGAGCAACTTCTTAAGGCTTGTGAAATCATGAGCAGTGTCTTCCTCGTCTGTTTCCGCCATGGTTCTCGTCCTTCACTGTGGTTTTCTGCAGCTCTATGTATGATATTTGTGAAATGCGTTTAGTTGTATAAATCCACGTGACTTGACACTTACCATCTCTACCATGTTGGGGTGTACAGTTCAAAAGTGTTAAGTACATTCACACTGTGGTGCAACCACCACCTATCCCCAGAGCTCTTTTTGTCTGGCAAAACCTAAACTCTACACCCATTAAACCCCGGCACCCCATTCCCACCGCCACCCCCACCCTGGGTAACCACCCTTCCCCTTTCTGTATCTATGAATCTGACTGGTCTGTGCAGCTCATGCAAGTGAAACCATCCAGTTCTGGTCTTTTTCGTGATGGACTTACTCTCCATCTCAGTCCTTTCAGGCTGCTGGGAGGAATAGCACGTACTGGGTCACTAATGAACAGCAGAAGTGGAGGCTGGGGCGTCCAAGATCAAGGTTTGGGCGGGCGTCTGGTGGGGCCGGATTCCTCTGTCACGCACGGCTGCGTACTCATTGCATCCTCAGGTGGAAGAGAACTGGGGTATCACTAGGGTCTGTTTTAGGAGGACACTAATCCCATTCCTGAGGCTTCCCATCTCCTGACCTAATCACCCTGAAAGCCCCACCTCCTCCTAATTCCATCAACCTAGTTGCCCCCAAAGTCCCCATGTCCCCTAACGCTGATCACATTGACGATTAGTCTTTAACACATGAATGGCAGGCGAGGGTACGAACACTCCGTTTGTATCATTTACTTAGAGTAATGTCAGCGTTCATCCATGTTCTTGCACATGTCAGAATTTTCTTCCTTCCATTGTATGTATATGTCACATTTTGTTGATTCATTCATCCGTCAGTGACCATTTTGGCTAATAAACAATGCTGGTATGAACATATGTATAAATATATCTCTTTAAGACTCTGCTTTCAATTCTTTGGGGTATACACCCAGAAGTAGAGTTGCTGGATTGTCTAATGCATTTCTTTTTTTTTTTTTTTTAAAGATTTTATTTATTTATTTGAGAGAGAGAATGAGATAGAGAGAGCACGAGAGGGAAGAGGGTCAGAGGGAGAAGCAGACTCCCTGCCGAGCAGGGAGCCCAATGCGGGACTCGATCCCGGGACTCCAGGATCATGACCTGAGCCGAAGGCAGTTGCTTAACCAACTGAGCCACCCAGGCGCCCCTGTCTAATGCATTTCTAAACAGCTGGATAATGAGCCTTCAGTCAGAAAATCTGAACTTCCCAGGACCTCACTCAGTTCATCTTGGCACCCAGCTGCACATCTCTATTTTGAATCCTGCGGCTTCAGCCCTGGCTCCTGGATTTGTCCCCATTGATAGTGCATGATTGTCAGGGTGCTCAGCCTTTAAGCTGGTTGATTCTTCTCCCATTCCTTCATCCCTCACACATTCTGTGGGTCTCTCAAATGTCACAGACAGTAACATCGCTCCTCTTTCCAGATCAGATGCATAAACCAACAGTATACGTGGAGAGAGGGCATAGCAGAGTCACATCATCCAAGAGCTTGACTTTAATCTTATTACTAAGCCTCATGCTTACCGAGGGCTTTCTGTGTGCCAGGCATGCAGTCACCTCGTGCCTGTTAACTGCTTTAGTCTCGGCATCCCTTTTGGGTAGGAACTGATGATATTCGCCCCATTTTATACACATGGAAACTAAAGTACAAGGACATTACATAGCTTCCCGGTGTCCCATATCCTGAAAGAAGCAGAGCTGGGAGAGTATCTAGAAGGATGGAGGTGATCTTCCTGCCCTGTTCTTCAGAATTCAGTACTGTGTTTGAAAGTGGGGATGAGAGTGGGGTACTACTTAAAGGGGGACCCACCTGCAGAGGAAGGACGGCGGTGACGGGCACAGGACAGACATTGTGGGCACTCCGTAAATGTATGTGAACGGATGAATTTCAGTACCGAATTGGGACGGTTAGGCCACAAAAGTTTCGTCATGTTGAAAGGCCATATCATGAACAAGAGACGAGCTTGTTCTGGGATACAGAGGGGGTGGAGATCAGTAAACGGAGGACACCCGGGTTCGACATAAAGAAAAATGGTCTAATTAGAAGAGGTGAGTTCTCTGACCCTGGAGATCTGAAACAGGAGGTAGATGCGGCCCTGTGTTCCTTCCCATACCTTCCTGCCCAGGCGAGCCTGTCCTGTTGTCTGCAGCGCCTGTCCCCGCCCTGGGCCCTCTCACACAGACCACTGTCGGGGCCTCCCTCTCCCTGGCCTGCTCCAGGAGCCTCAGACCACTGTCGTCTGATCTGGAACCACCTCACTCTGAGTGGCAAAGGCAGGTTCTGAATGAATGATTTCACAAAGTAGGGCTGTTTTCAAGGAAACCTTCCCAAGTGAAAAGATGGTGGGTAAAGAGAAGAAATGTTTCTGAGTTATGCCGTCTCACACATGCACTACCCTAAAGATGAACCCCTTTCCTTTCCGATATTTTAATTTTCTTTCTGAATTCCCATTCTTCATGGAGATAATGCTGTTAAAATATCTGCTTCCCTATAAATGGGGCGGGGGGGGGAGATTTTTAGTACTGTGGACTAAAGTCCTGCGTTTGCTAGGATTCTTGCCTCCTCTGCCAGCATACTCTTCTCCCTTTTCTTATAACACACAAATTAGATGTGGATTGCATAATTATTTATTAGAGAACCAACAACATCTCAGCGTATGGCCGCACAACGACAAGAGCGATTGCTGCTTCTGGCTCACTGCGTGCTGCCTCCCTCATCGCTGTGTTCCTCACATTGGCAGGATGATTTTAGATAATAGAAGACCATCTATAATCTTGTAGAAATCTGTATCCCTTGGTGCAGTCTGTAACATAGCTCAAACGTTTCTTCCCTCCTCATTTCTTGTGTATCATGTTGGTGAACCTTTACAGGCTAATTCAGGGTTTTCCTGAAACTCTTTATTCCCCCGCAACTAACCCTTTAGCGCTTGGCAAGTTGATATGTGTGGGATTGCCCTACAGGAAAAAAGAAGTAATAAAGTACTTTGGATAAATCACCCTGCTGCCTTTGCTTCTGAGCACAAACTGAGCTCCTTTGTGCCTTTTGCTATCTCCCCAGACTGTGTTCCACCAAGAATGCATTCCGTGCAGGGCTGATGGCGTCTTCATCTCTGCGTTACAGAAGAAAGTCACCTGAGACCATTTAGAGGCATTTGACATAGTATAGGAAGGCAGGACATGATTGCTTTTGTATGGGGAGGAGGAATCATCTCAAAACCCCAGTGGAAGGAGGAACAGCTAGAGAGCAGAAGAAACTCTTGACCTCAGAGACCCTGTGGGGCCGGACAGCTCCTAGAGTGAGAAGCTTGATGATGGTGAGCCCGGAGTTAAAGCAGGAAACAGGCTGCACTTCTGATTTGGGGGTCTGTGCTGAACTTGATAGAAAATTGAGTTAAGCAGCCACTGTTCTTCCGAGAACAATTCTGCACCTCTTTTATCAGAGTAGCTTCTTTTTTTAAAAGATGTTCTTTTTAGGGGCACCTGGGTGGCTCAGTCAGTTAAGCGTCTGCCTTCAGCTCAGGTCATGATCTTGGGTCCTGGGATTGAGTCCTGCATGGGGCTCCCTGCTCAGTGGGGAGTCTGCTTCTCCCTCTCTCTCTACACCTCCCCCCACTCCCCATCCCCCCACCCCCACTCATGTTCTCTGTCGCTCTCTCTCTCTCAAATAAATAAGTAAAATATTTTTTAAAATAAAAGATTTTGTTTTTAAATTATCTCCACACCCATCGTGGGGCTCTAACTCACAACCCCGAGATCAAGAGTCACACGCTCCACAGATGGAGCCAGCCAGGTGCCCCCAGAGTAGCCTCTAATTCAAGAGTAGACAACTTTTTTTAAGTAGGCAACTTTTGATTATGGAACTGGAGGCAGCTGGTGATTAATTCTGAATAATAACTTTTTAAAACAAGGAATAAGAGGGGCCCCTGGCTGGCTCAGTTGGTGGAGTGTGCAACTCTTGATCTCAAGGGTCATGAGTTTGAGCCCCACGTTGGGTGTAGAGATTACTTAAAAAAAAATCTTTTAAAAAAATGTCTTAATAAAAAATAGAACAGGAAATAAGATACAGTGGCCTAATTGCTCAAAGGAAGTTCATCCGGTGAGAATAAATATGTTTAAACTTAAGTTCATGGTTTCCTTACAGCCCTTTGGGATGATCACAGTCCCCTAGAAGTCATCTTCTCTGTAACTTTTCCTTTTGTAGCAGGACTTTTGAGAGATCTTTCCAGTTGACCAGTATCTCCATTCCTGCAAGGACATAGCAAAATAGTTTAAGAAAGAAAAACGAATCTCTTTTTACGGTTTATTAGCTTTCAAATCCCTGTTCCATGCATTACCTCAAGCACATCTCACCCAGTGCCTTAGGGTGTGTGGGCTCTACTCTGCGTTTCAAACGCAGAAGCACAAGCTTGGAGAAGGTGAGGGACTTGCCCCATAACAAATGGGCAATTGAAAACATAAGGATAGTTAAAAGAAGAAAGCTTTGAGGTCATGCAGAATTAAGTTTAAATCTTGACTGGGCCTCCTACGATGGATATAGATTTGAGCAAGTTAACTCATCTCTCTGAGCCTCAGCTTCTTTATCTAGAAAATTGTGTCTGATATCGACATCAGCACCTGTGAGTTGCTGTGAAGACCAAATGAAAAGCCTCAGAGTAAAATGTAGGAACACAGGAAGCTGGCAATCAAGGTCAGCTGTCCCTCTCTCTTCACATTCACTTCTGGTGGAGAGAGGGCTTCCTGAATTGACCTTCAAGAATTGTCTTGTAACGCAGGTGACTGTGTTGGGCTCTAGGATTGGTTTCCTGTTCACGTGGGTTGAAACCAGGAATTAGAAGCCAAGTTTCCTATTGCACCAAGAATGAAAGGCGCCAAATCAAAGGAAGATGTTCAGCATTCTTTCTGCATTAGAACTGGGAGCCATTAGGGATAGAATAAAAAGTCAGTCACTTTTGCAGAGGCCTGGGGGCCCCGAAAGTCAGCTTGCAAATCCGACTCGGAATCTTGCGTGTTAAATCAGGAGTTAAGGTTGAAAATCATCTTGGTACCCTTCCTCTAGCCTTGCAAACATTTCGAGGTGTAACCTTGACAGCGAGAGAGGATAGTGTTTGTTTTTATTAGAAGGTCTTTCCTGTGCTTTGTGTGAAGCCACTCTCTTGATCGCAGCGGGGACTAGATGGAGGGAGATCAAAACAGACCTGCTGGGAGGGAAGACTCAGCCCAGGGCAGCCAGCGTCCCTGATTTCTGAGCTACTGCACTCTCACCGCCCGCACGCGTGTTTAGGAGGGTTTGCTCTCCTGCCGGTCTGTTTAAGGCAGGAGGGTCGGGGGGGGGGGTGGTATTTAGGTTGGTTACTGAGGAACTGTTTTCTATTTCTTAACGATTCAAACTTAAACATACGTCAGTTGTTAGGGTTGCTTTGTGAGCTCTCTTCTAATTGGCCTGCAGGCACTTGCAGCTAGAACCTCAAATTTGAAATAAATATATAAAGATCAGTGTAAGTACTTCTATATATGTATATATAGTTTTTAAAATTGCAGTACAGATACACACAATGTGAAATTTCCCATTTTAACCATTTTTAAACGTACAGTTCTGGGGCATTAAGTCCATGCACATTGTATATATAGTTATAATTAATAGGATTTTAACACTTAAAATGGTATTTATGCACATCTCTATATGTCTTTTATATTTCCCAGTAATTGAAAAGAAAAGAAAAGAAGAGAAAAGAAACCCCACTCTAAGGAGAAGGGATGTGCTTTGTTTTTGTTGCCCTGGTCCTTGTACCATTATCTCCCCCCGCAGGCCCTTTGACCTCGTCTGGCTCCTTCCTCCCTTTTTCAGACTTGCCCTTGGCCTGCCTGCTCCCAGTGTCCTTTGAGCTCTCCCCCCTTGCTGTGCAACAGATTGTTTGGAGTATTCTATTAGAAAGCAGCCTCTTCTATTTTCCAGACAGTTCGGTATCTCATTCAGAAATCCTACACTCTCTCATGTTCTGCTTTCTCTTATGATCCCGCTCTGGTCTTTCAACCCGGACTTCTTCAAGCCCGTCAGCAGCCTCTTGGCCCTGGCCTCCTTTCCACAATTCAGCTGCAAATTCCCACATTGCCTTCCCTTAACCAAACCACACCCTTCTGTAGACACACCTCAAATCTCCATCAGACTAAGATTCTGTTTCAGCCCTGGCTTCTGTGTTTTCTGTCAAGTCTCATTTGGCCCGCCGTATATCGCTTCCTCGCCAGCCTACTGGCTGCCTCACCCTTCTGTCTTTGGTCGGTTTCATCAGATCAGAGCCTATTGTTAGAACCCGCCCAGCTTCCTCAGTGCGGTCTACTCTGCCCCACGTAATTTTGGCAGGGCACGTCCCAGCTTTGTTTCCTTGGTGCTAGAAATAGCACCTGACAGGAAAGAAAGAGTGGTCTGTATGTTTCACTTGGGCATTCCACAAGGCTTCCTGTAATTTCATTTAAATGCTCTCTTCTAACATGAAAAATGGAATGTCACTAAGATAGACGTTTCCAGAAATGCATTCTTGGATCTAAAATCATGGGCCAGTCAAGAAAGGCTGAGGTATGTACAGTGGACTATCAGTGTCCCCCCTCATGGTAGCCAGCCACCTTCTACCACCACTCCATCCATTCCCCAGACATTCTGACTTAAATTTAGGTGACAGGAGACCATTGTGTAGGGACAGTATCCATATCCACTTGAGGAACGTTACTTAATATTATCACAGATACTATCCTTAAAGGTACCACATACGACATACCACTTCAAAAGAAAAACCTTCAACTTTAGGGTTTTAGGGAAAAAACATTCAAAACAGCATAGGTTTTCAGTCACGCCAGTATCGGAGAGTTTGGGGACTTGTTTTAGGAATAATTTTTTATCGAAAAATGATCTCTCTTTCATGAAAGGAGAGTTGACCCTTGAACAACACAGGTTTGAACCTTGCAGGTCCACTCATGCGGATCTTTTCCAGTAAATACAATACAGTCCTGTAAATATATTTTCTCTTTCTTATGATTTTCTTGATAACATTTTCTTTTCTCTAGCTTACTTCATGGTAAGGATACAGTCTGTAAGACATGTAACATACAAAATATGTGTTAATCAACTATTTATGTTATGGGCAAGGCTTCCAATCAGCAGTAAGCGATTAGTCATTAAGTTGGGGGTGGGGGGGAGTCAAAAGTTATTCATGGATTTTTGACTATGGGTGAGGGTGGTCAGTGCCCCAACTCTCACATTGTTCAAAGGTCACCTGTAGTTTACTGTGCTCTTCAGTGAGACTGTTACACCCAGAGTTTTTTCTTTGGAAGCACATCTCCAGGAGATCCATAAGGGAAATTATGACTCCTGCTGAACAGCCAAGAAAAAGAGACACTTGTAAAAACAAGGGCTCCTTGCACTTGAAAATAGAACCCAAACCACACCTTGCATTCATTTGTACTAGTCTTAGAACACATTGAGGTTTATAAGCAAGGTTTGTGGAAAGAGAATCAAAACATATGCCATAAAAATACATTATGTGTTAGTTAGCAAAGCCACATGCTCAGTCCACAATCATCTTTTCCTCATTTGGATGGGAAGAGATCATTAAAATCCCCTAAAGGGGGGGAAATCGGAGGGGGAGACGAACCATGAGAGACTATGGACTCCAAGTAACAAACTGAGGGTTCTAGAGGGGAGGGGGCGGGGGGATGGGTTAGCCTGGTGATGGGTATTAAAGAGGGCACGTTCTACATGGAGCACTGGGTGTTATGCGCAAACAATGAATCTTGGAACACTACATCAAAAACTAATGATGTAATGTATGGTGATTAACATAGTAATAAAAAAAGAAAAAGGAAAAAGACTATCCCGAAATTAATAATACACTATATGTTAAGTAACTTGAATTTAAATAAACCCAAAAAATTTTAATTAAAAAAAATCACCTATTCCTAATGTTGCTTCCTTGACATTGCTGTTATGTTCTATTTGAGAATATAAAAGATCACCCATGTGAATTCCTTATGCTCCTCACTTGACGTAGACAAATAGAGATTCTTTGGCAATGAGCATTTTTTCTGTTCCCAGACCCCAGCTATATCCACCACACATCCCGGTTGCCTTAGGAGAACGAGATTCCTCTGGGAGTCTTCTGGGTTAACCTGTTGCTCAGAGCCAACAAGCCAGCAGGGATAGCTGCTCAGTGAGCTGGCTCATGGAAGTCAGCACGTCCACCTTTAGTAGCTCAGATGTGCTGGTTTTCAGCCAGGGACAGACTTCTTCAAAGATACAAGGGTCCATTGTTCTCAGTAAGAGCACTGCCCCCGTGACACTGAGGTATGTTGCAATGAACCCCTAATACCTTCTGTGTGCTCAGGATAAATTAACATCGATGGTTTCACGTTATACTTTCATTTGAAGTACCAGAAAGGCTATTTATACCAAACTGCACTTGTAGATCATTTAAAATTCATGCCTCATTTAAAATACAAAATAGGAATTGACATAATTACTATGGGTCCAGAGATTTCTGTTCAGCTAACAAGTTTATTAATTGATCCTTCTCTTTAAACATTTTATGGGCATTGGAATACATTTTGCTGGTATCACAGCATAGGATCGCTTAACTTAATTTTTAAGTTTTTATTTAAATTTCAGTTAGTTAACAGACAGTGTAAGTTTAGTTTCAGATGTATTCAGTGATTCAATACTTCCATCCAACACCTGGTGCTCATCGCAACAAATGCACTCCTTAATCCCCAGGATCGCTTAACTTATATGAATTTCAGTCTATGGGCTTGGTAAAACAATAGAACTTTCAGTGTGGCTGCAGAATGTGTTCCAGTACGTCAACAGTCGTGGGCTTAAGAAATTCCGGGTTATTGATAGTAGAGTATTGCCTAGTGTTTTCATGGGTCTTCTAAGAGACCCTCAGGGCTGCTGACTTTAGAACTTGACCTCCCAGTAAAATGAGATACAACTATGTTGTAATACCTTCACATTTCATTTTCTTTGATTCTAGAAGCTTTTTAACTCTTCTTTTAAATTTTGTTCTATTTTAGTTTTGTCCTGTTTCACTTTCTTTTTGTGCATTTTCTTCTCATGAAAAAATATTTTAAAAATTTAAGTAATTGCTTTTCTGGAATTTGTAGACCAATTTTATTTCACTACAAAACAGGTCTTAAATAATTTAATAGGCGGGCCTGGGTGGCTTGGTCGGTTAAGCGTCTGCCTTCGACTCTGGTCATGATCCCAGGGTCTTGGGATCGAGTCCCACATCAGGCTCCTTGCTGAGCAGGGAGCCTGCTTCTCCCTCTCCCTCTGCTGCTCCCCCTGATCATTCTCTCTCTCTCTCAAATAAATAAAAATTTTAAAAAGAGAGAGAGAACATTCCCACCATCACAGAAAGTTGCCATTGGACACCTCTGTTCTAGAGTGTTTCCATTTCTTAAATATGCATTTAAGAGGTCTGGGAGGGAATAAATGTAGAATATATTCACTTATGATCTTGGTGAAGATGAAGATTTAACATGACATTAGTTCAAAAATGATCAAAGATACTAGCATTGACACCAGACTCTGTGAAGGGGCTTATTAATATGTTAAGCAATTGTGCATAATACACATAGAACAGTCCTATTTCCAGAAGACACTTTGTGTTGCCATTCATACCTTGACATGTGCCTTTCCCTTTGTGTAGAATCACCTTTCCTTTCATTGCTTAATTAAAACCTTCCCTGTCCTTCAAGCATGACTCGACTTCCTTTATACATGTCACTCGCTTTTGCTGATTCCTGTGCCTTCCCCTCTGCCCTGAAATCTTACATCTTCTTCCGTCTTTAGTAGTAATGCTTATGCAGAGCCTTTATCACACACTCTAATGTCACGTTTGTGTGATGTGTCACCGTCCCCACCCCATCAGAAGTGCTTTGTTCAAGAGGTGCCCCAAGTCCTTTGCCTATCATGACATCTTGAAAATACTTGCCCTCGGTGGTAATTTATTCATTCAGCAGAAGTTTGTGGAACGCCTACTGCGTGCAAGCCACTCTCCTAGACCTTAGGGATAGGAGGGTAAACGATGTGGTGCACAAAGAAATTAGTAAATATTTACAGAGTCAGGGAAAGCCAGGAGTGATTAATGCATAAACATTCGTAATTTATCTTACCATTTTATTTGTTTTCTAAAAATTGTCGTTTAGAACAAAGCAGTATAAATGAATATCAAGTTAAGATCAAGATCATTGGAATGAGCTTGGCTCTTTTTTTTTTCCTTTAACGGTTGCACTTCTCCCCAAAGTGAGCAGAGGTACAACAGGAAGTCCCTTGCCTATGGACATAATATAAATAGGTTGTATGCAATGGGAACTACCTTATCAGGACAGTTTTTTGTTTTCATATTAAACCCAAAAGATATATGAACCGAGATCATCTTTTTATTTTATTTATTCACTTGTACACGTGAGTGAAAAAGAAGAATTGTAGTAGGGTCCTGGAAGGATTCTGGCCTTGGGGTACATAGCTCCATCCGCTGATAACTCGATTTATTCAGCATGGGGCTGCAGGACACACGCCAGGCGGGGGAGGGGTGGGGGGAGGGGTTGCATTCTCTTCGGCTCACGTTGGACAGCATTGCACGTGTGAGAGCTCTCAGGGGAGCATCCTTACCTTCTCCAGGCATAGCAAGACTGGAGGCAGGGCATCAAAAATGTGGACTGGCCGGGGGCAGGTATCAGTACTTGTTGGGAAGCATGGAGGTCTGGCATCTGAGGGTAAGGAGGGGAAACAAAGCACCCAACTAGGACTCATGCGGCTGGCCCTTTCCTGCTTTTCCACACATTGTGTTTGGATCATCTGTCATGTTTGGGTGGTAGCAATTTTCCTATAGGAATTTAAAAAACCGTAATTACACAACTCACAAAGTCGGTCTGGCACCTGCTTGAAATTCGCAAAATACTTTCAAGTAAACATTAGAAAGGAAGGCGGTTTAGTCGTAGACCAACAATATGTATCTTTGAATGCCCAAAAGAATTGAAAGCTGGGGGGCGCCTGGGTGGCTCAGTCGTTAAGCGTCTGCCTTCGGCTCAGGTCATGATCCCAGGGTCCTGGGATCGAGCCCCGCATCGGGCTCCCTGCTCCGCGGGGAGACTGCTTCTCCCTCTCCCACTCCCCCTGGGAGTGTTCCCTCTCTCGCTGTGTCTCTCTGTCAAATAAATAAAATCTTAAAAAAAAAAAAAAAGAATTGAAAGCTGGGTGTCAAGGAGGTATTTGTCCAGCTGTGCTCATCACAGCATCATTCCCAACCGTGAAAAGGTAGAAACAACACAAGTGCCCAATGGTGGATGAATGGATAAGAAAAAATGTGGTGGATGCATATAATGGAATAGGAAGGAAATTCAGACACGGGCTACAACATGAATGAACCTTGAGGTTCATGCTAATTGAAATAACCCAAATGCAAAAGGACAAGCGTCGTCTGATTCCACTTGTATGAGGTTGCTGGTGTAACCAAATTCAGAGACGGAAGGTGCAAGAGCAGTTGCCAGGAGCTGAGGGCAGGGAGTTAGTGTTTAATGGAGCCACAGTTTTAGTTTTGCAAAATGAAAATAGTTCTGGAGATTGGTTTTACAACATGAATGTACTTAATATGGAACTATGTACTTCAAAATGGTTAAGATGGGGGCGCCTGGGTGGGTCAGTGAGTTAAGTGTCTTCCTTAGGCTCCAGTCATGATTTCAGGCGTCGGGCTCCCTGCTTAGTAGCCATGTGGGGCTGGCAGCTACTAGACTGGGAAGCATGTATATAGAACATTCCCACCATCACAGAAAGTTGCCATTGGACACCTCTGTTCTAGAGTGTTTCCATTTCTGCTTCTCCCTCTGCCCCTCACCCTGCTCATGCTATCTCTCAAATAAATAAATAAAATCCTTCTTAAAAAATAAAAAACAAAATGGTTAAGATAGTTAACTTTCTATTATGTATATTTTACTCTAACTGAAAATTAAATATACATATATTTCTTGAAATGAAATATATTCCTGTTTAAAAACCTGTAATGCATCAGCTAAATACCTACTCACTAATTCTTCACTAATCATCCTTCTACTATTACCCTGTTCACATGTGAGCTCTTTAATTATTATCTTAATAGAAATTGCTGACCTTTTAGGGCACCTGGGTGGCTCAGTCGGTTAAGCATCTGCCTTTGGCTCAGGTCATGATCCCGGGGTCCTGGGATCAAGCCCCTCGTTGGGCTCCCTGCCCAGCAGGGAGTCTGCTTCTCCCTCTCCCTCTGCCTGCCGCTCTACCAGCTTGTGCGTGCGCTCTCTCTCTCAAATAAATATTCTTTAAAAAATTGGCTGACCTTTTAATTTCAAATCATAACCTAGAGCTCAGTAAATAGTGCACTGTGTTCACTAAATATGTTATAAGTAGTACTATCTGTTTTGTTGTCATTTTGGTTTACTTCCAGAGCAAACGTAATTCTCTTTGTCAACCCTGTGGCCCTTGCTCCATAATGATAGCACTTAGGGTTTGTGCGGAGTGACGTGCACAGCTCCCCTTCTCCACATTGCTTCAATGGTGGCAGCAGAGCAGTACACAGTTCCTACCTGCCCATCGGAGGGACGCGGAAACCTATTCAGAGAGGTGACATGATTTAACCAGGCATAAAAAGGGGCCGTGTTCTTTCTTAGGCCCCTCGCCCCAGAGCTGCCACCCAGCTGTGCTGTTGTGCCCATGGGGACACTGCCTGTGGCCCAGGACCCGCTCTTACACTACTTGGGAAACACAGTACCCTGAGATCGGACTCCCCCCGACCAAGCATGGTCATTGTGTTTGCTCTGTGTGATGCTAGAAATATTTTCCAGCATCCTCTTAACTTCTGTTTCTTAAAAAGGTTTGCTACTTGCAAAGCATTTATTGACCAGCAGAGGAGATCATATTACCTTAAGTGCAGCGTCGAAAGCAAGCACTTCAGTGCCCATCAATATATTATGCTAATGAGTGAGATCGGAGGTTCAGTAAAAAGTCCCTTCTCGTTGCTGTCTTCAGCACATCAGTACCTGAACTTTCTTGTAATTGTTATAAACGCTGGACCACATGGAAGCCTTGTGTGGTCAACAGGTGATATTCATTCTCCAGGAGGCTGTATTACATCCCACCTCCAGCTGGTCCTTGACCTCCAGGAGTTTATGGACTGGGCGTTCTTCTCACCTGATATGAATCTGGTGTCGTTCACAGTAGAAATCACTCTAAGGCTATCTCTGTAGTCCATCCTCAACTTTGCACTCACGCAGTAACTCTTTCTACAACATTCCTGGCACCATCACTGGCTTATACTGATCTCTCCTGGAGTGGACAGGTCACTGTTTAGGGAGGCGTCTCTGGTTATTACAGCTTTTCCTTAAACACTGGGCTGAGAATGACTTCGCTCCCATTTCTGCCCATGCTCCACATTCTGCCTTCCTGGAAAATAATGATCATTTCTTTCTGGAGTTGTTCCTACTAGAGGTGCAGATTATTTGCTGATTTCTTCTGTGACGTGGTTTACAAAAGGCCCCTTTGCCATCTGGTAGACTTCAGTGTCATAGTTTGATCCTGGGACCATTACCATCTGATGTCCATCAGTGCACCCTAAAATAGCCTGAGCTTCGCCAGCAGCCCCTCACTGCCAGGCCCTGTTGAACCCCTGGTCCTGTGTAGCACCCATATACGTTAAGAGCATTCCAGGGCCATCTGGACAGAAGAGAAGAGAAGGCCTACATGTGCTTTGGGAGGCTCAGTAAAGGCTTCCTGGAGAAGCTGACCTTGGAGATGGACCTTACAGAGCTCAGGGAGTCTTAGCCCAGACTGAGCTTGCAGGATTACAAAGAGGCTTTATGTGTAAGGGCCCAGAAGCAAGAAGACATGGGGAAAAATTAAGAGATGCAGGCCTATCCTAGTTATGCTTCAGAGCACATATTGTACAAATCCTTAAATGTCACAACCGGATTGTGTTCTTCAGTAGGCCACGACAAGCTGAAGATTTTTTAGTTTTTCTTAGTTAGGTACCTTCTAGGGAGGTTAGACTGTGGTAGAGTGGACGGTGTATTGAAAGGGAAGGGACCAGTTAGGAAGCTTCATGATGGGCTAGACCATGAGCATCACAACCAAGGCAGGAGTACTTAGAAGGATCATTGCCCCCACATCCTTACCTCTACTTGATATTCTCATGCTTTTTGTTCTTGCTAATCTAATGAGTGTGAATTGGATTTTCATCATTTTAGTTTGCCTTTCTTTGATTATTAATGAGATTGGGCATTTTTTCATATGGTTATTAGTGACTCCTTCTGCCCAGAATTAAATATTTGTCTTTTTCTTCATTTGTAGGAGTTTTTTTTAATTCATTCCAGTAGCTAATCTTTTGACTTTTAAATATTTGCATGTATCTATCTTCTCCCAGACTGTTCCTTATTCTATACCCTTATTTATGGAGTCTTTTTTTTTATACAAGAAATTTAAAATTTGGATGTCAAATCTATAAATCATTTCTTTTAGGGTGTCTCCTGTTCTTGTTTAAGAAATCCTTCCCTACCTCGTGACCATAAAGAGAGTTCCCAATGTTTTGTTCCCATTACTTAGAGTTTTAATTTCAAAAGTTTTGTCTTTGTTCTATATTGGATTTATTTGGGTACCCTCAGTCTTGAGGTAGGAATCTTAATTTGATTTCTCTCCAGCCAAAAGTCAGTTGGATTGTCAGCCCTTTCCCTGTTTTATGTCATTTCTACTATATACTATCCCACACCTGCTGTGGTATCCTTCTGGGTTCTTTCTTACCTTCCATGGATTGATTTGTCTAGTCTTGTGCCAATACCGTATGGAATTAATTACCATAGTTTTGTAGTGTGAGTGATACCTGGAAAGACCAGTCCCCTATCTTCCTTCTTTAGGTTTTATTTATCTCTGAAGTTATCTTACCTAAGTGCTCTCTTACTCTTTGTTGTGAATTTAAGAATGGGTTGGCCAAGCATCCCAAAGTGCTCTTGGGATTTTTATTGGAATCGCATTGAGCTAATAGGTTAAGTTTAAGAGAACTGACATCTTTATAGTATTAAGTCTTCTCACCAATGAACAAAGTATTCCTCTCCATTGATTCAGACCATCCTTTATGTCCTTCAATGAAAGGTTATAAGGACTTGCACCTTCATTTATTATTTGTTGAAACGTCCAATATTTCAGTTCCAGACTACAGAATAACTCTATAGTAATAAATGCAAGAATAATGAAAAACACGTTTTAAAGCAGTTTGGGGTTTTATCAGATTGAGGGGATAGAGCTAGCTTTTATTTTCTCCTGTTGGATAACTCTCCTTTCTGTGAATATCAACAGTAATTAATACAAATGTACCATTTGCCATTGCTGAGCAAAGTTTTGGAGCAGGCCATGAAAGACTTCTGCCCCTCGGTTGACATTCATTCCCCCAGTGGGCATTTGGCCCAATAGCTATTCACCAAACAGTAAATCCACCAACTGGATGACGCCTGTGCATGTTCTCTGCACAGTAAAATTATGAATGATTTTGTCAAATGATTGGCGTAAATAAGGGTCCCTTTATCTATAGCATATTCCTTTCCCAATGAATCATTGTTGTTTCTCCAGATCACTTTCAGTATTTTACCAGCCATCGGCATCCAGGCTTCCCGTCCAGCATTATGGAAGGTTGTTTCTCTCCACCCCACACACTCATTTGCCCATACCTAGCCTTCTTGGATTCTTTCCCAGCCTCCGTGATTTCTCATAATTTGCTAAAGTGACACTAGGTTTCAACCTCTGATTTCCCAATTAAGTGATCACATCAACATTTAAAATCTCAGCCCATTCTGGGGTGCCTGGGTGGCTCAGTTGGTTAAGTGTCAGACTCTTGATTTCAGCTCAGGTCATGATCTCAGGGTCATGAGATTAAGCCCCGCATTGTGCTCCAGAGTCTGCTTGAGAGTCTCTCTCCTCCCTCTCCTGCTGCCCCTCCCCAACCCTGCTCGTGCTCTTGCAATAAATAAATAAAATCTTTAAAAATATGTATCAGCCCATTCCTACTCACAAAAAATGTACTTGTTTTTAGTATTGCTATGTTCTCTGTCATATAACCTGAGTTCAGAGGCACTTAAACACCAGCATTAAGTATTTGTTCAGCAGACTCCTGTTCTGACTTCTAAGACCATGGTATAAGGTACATTTTTTTAAAACAATGCAATGGATAAAAATGATTAACTAGATAAGCAGCCTTTGAGTTGGCTGAAAATCTAAAGTTTCTTGATACTTCTTCCTACTTTAAGGGTGATAGAGGAAAGAGTATTTGCTTCAAATGCCACGGCTCTTGAGGGGAAAATCTGGTAGGAAATTTTAGGCGACTGCAGAAAAGCTCACTCAGCTTTCCTTCGATTCTTTAACCGGATTGACATTAACGATTTCGTTGTCATTTGTGTTTTTCCAGCTTCCAATTGTAGAAAAGATAAGAACCATTGCGCAGGCTGTGTACGGAGCCAAAGATATCGAACTGTCTCCTGAGGCACAATCCAAAATAAATCGTTACACACAACAGGTAAAAGTTACACTTTTAAGGGGAAAAAATCCGCCTTAGGCTCTTAAAATACTCACCTTGAGGTCAGGACTGTTATAAGTCTCACCAGCCAAACGTGATTTAATCTACGTGGTCTACAAAAATTGAATTAATATCCTTGGGTAGTTTGTTGACTGTAAGTAGAACCGTAGGGCAAGGGTGTATACCTTCTGATAGATACATCATTGACTTTCGTGGTTATCAGGTGGCTGATATGGGTGGTGTTGTGTCTGTGACATGTGGTGGTTAGTCCCTCCTGCTCAGCCAGAAACACTGAAACTTCTTGCATGTGTGGCTGTGGTGTCAGAGCTGGATAGATCTGTAGCGCCCCCTCTTCATTGCAGGGCTCTTAGCACCTTAAAAATGTGACACGGTGCCAGGTAAGGCAAGTCGTCATGCAGCTTTTAAAGATGGGGGTGTTTGGTGTTCCTTTTTTATGCAAGTGGTTCACTGGCTTGGTGCTGAGATTGTCCACCCAAGTGGAAGGTCCTGTCATCGTCTACCTCTAGAGAGTGACAAAGGCAAATTGGCAAGCGGCTGTGAAGGTGGCGGGGACTCAGCAGCCTGAGTCTGGTCCTAAAATGATCGTGTTTCATGGATTCCATCCACTGCAGCTCATTCAGCCACCCCGACCAAAATGACCCTAAGCCCTGAATACCCGCTCCGGTTTGCTGTGATATGATAGAAATCAAAGCACTTCCAAGAGCTGGCCGGCAAAAGAGCTTCATCATGAGCATCACGGATCTCCTTTTTTTTCAGTTCCCAACTCCTAAATCCTATTTGTAAATTGTATTTGACATTATGCTAAATACTACCAGTGCTGACTAGAGTATCCTCCCAGGTTTGGTAAGATAGTCAGCAATTCGTTTGTTCGTAGAATTTTCCAAGTATGACCTCGGCTTGTGCTTTTAAAAAATAAATAAATAAATAAATAAATCCAGGGGCACCTGGATGGCTCGGTCAGTTAAGCGTCCGACTCTTGATTTTAGCTCAGGTCATGATCTCAGGGTCCTGGGGTCGAGCGCTGCATCAGACCCCACGTTCAGTGGGGAGTCTGCTTGAAATTCTCTCTTTCTCCCACTGCTGCTCCCTTGCACGCTCTCTCTCTCTCAAATAAATAAATAAATCTTTAAAAAATAAATAATTCCCCAGAATTATTCTACACACACTGGCATGGATCTGCAGTGAAATTTCACTCATGTATAACAAAATGAGTAAAGTAAGGTCATTGTCATGAGTTTTTTTTTCACAAGTTTTTAATAATATTTAAGGACTGTTATTTATTCTAACATTAGTTCCTTCCCTTCTTTCCAGTCTTAAAAACTTCTTTTTTATATGAACTAATATGGTGCTACTATATACCATATTGGTTTTTTTTCTTTTTTTTTAAATATCTGTACTGGCAAAATGTTAAGTTGGAAACGTACATCAGTTCAAATTATTTCACTAGTGAATGATCTCTGGGACCCAAAATTCCTACCCAGAGCAATTGCGATTGTCCCGCAGCAGAATTCTGATCATTGTAGGAGAGTATTCCAGCATTGCAAAAAAGAATAGCCCCACCCCTCAAATGAAAATATCCTAAAATCGTCCAAATACTTTTAAATTGAATCATAAGAAAGTCTGCATGCGTTACCTCTGAAGACTGCATTCCTTTTATCCCTGTCTACTGAGGGAATATTCCTTAAAAGTTATGTGTCCTGTATGTGGTTGCCATTAATTAGCAAAGTCTCTAAAGGGACACTATGTACTGTTTAATCGGAAACAGGCTGCAAGGACACTGTCCTTTTTGTGAGACCCACATGTGACTTCCTGCCCTTTCACCTTTGGAACTGTGGGTCAGGCGTTGCCTTTGGTCCTTAAAAATAAGAGGCTTAAAAAGTGACCTCATCTTAGTTCATATAATGTAATCGCAGATCAAATAGCCATGATTCATAAACCAACACAAAGGGACCCTTTGCTTCCTGACAGCCTCCAAGAATGAGGGAACAACGGGACTGAGAGCCTCATTACAGAGCCTTTCTCCAGATTACCTTTCTGAGCCCCATATATTAATATCCTTGGAAATAGTTTCGACAGCTGCTATTGCTTCTACTTTGCCTGAAAATAGCCACACTTTCTCCCAAATGCACACGTCATGGCGCCTTCCTTAAGGAGATTTCTCTGAAATAAATAACAGACACCCTCAACCACGTGACGATCACTTGGAATTGAGGGTTCCTTCCATCTTCTTGCCCAGTGAACCGGCACCTGCCGTGTGCCTGATCTGAGCCTCGGGGATGGTGTGTAGTCAAGTTGAACACACACAGGAGACTAATTTGTACTCAGTGAACACCTTTCCTTTCCTTTCTTACAGGGTTTTGGAAATTTGCCCATCTGCATGGCAAAGACCCACCTTTCTCTATCTCATGAACCTGACAAGAAAGGGGTACCCAGAGATTTCATTTTGCCCATTAGTGATGTCCGGGCCAGCATAGGTGCTGGATTCATCTACCCTTTGGTTGGAACGGTGAGTAACATTCTCCAGAAGCCTTCCCCAGGCTGTGTTGTCCTGATACCTTAAATCCTTATGTTCTGCCTACACTTTGCAAGTCAGGTGTTGGGAAGTAATAGTATTTGCTATTTTTCTAAACATTCTCTTCCACCATGGAAAACTACTCTGCCGTCAGGGTTTGGATTTTTCTTTTTCTTTTTTTAAGATCAGGTGTTCAGGATCTCTTGAGTTATAAAACTGATTCCACTCATAGAAGTCGGAAGAGAGTAACTTGGTACAATTTGGTCTGATACTTAAACAGTCGAATGGCTTAGTGTAGTGTCTCTGGACCTTTTTCACATTATTGTATTGAAAATGATAAGATTTTACTCTATTCAGATAAATGGACGTGACTGCTCATGCCGGACACCCCCAAAGGCTGGGAAAATCCGTGTTTCACCATCTGCCTTCCTCCTCAGCACAAGGGGGAAGCTCTGCCTTAGAAAATGAGCGAATTAAATGAGTTTTCATTTTTAACAGTGTGGTGGGATTTCATTACTGTAGGATGATAATTATGTTATTTCAGATTTTTTATGGATGGAAGGGAGATACCAAAGATGTAAACATTTATCAAAGCACTTAGAATACGTGATGTTGGGCTTCATACATAAAATGCTTCATTGTAGCCACACAGTGATAGACCTTCCATTGGTAACCATCAACAGCCAAAATCCGACTTCTCATCCTTGGAGTGCTCCTGGATTAGATTTAGAACAAAAAAATTCTAAGTCACCATTATCCTTATTGTTGTTGTTACAAATGGATCCAAGTCCAAGCAGGAAACATTGTAACAATTTTTAAATAAGCCCATGTGGCTCTGTTGTGATGTAAATAAGCAGTGGATAGGCAAAAATACATAAAAAGTGCAGAATTTTTGCCTTGATGTTTACACATTTCATCTAGCGTTGGGCAAAATGTTTTCAGTAGGCATTTCTTGAATTCTTTATTGCATCTGAGGCGTGGAGATAACCAGTAGGGGCGTGAGGAGCACAGGGTCGTCTAGAAAGCGTGGTGTTGGCATTCTGAATGCCCTCAGCCAGGGGTAGCAAGAACAGCTTCCGACTGAGGTGGGTGAGAGAGGAAAGTATATGGAAGAAGAGAGTCAAGAATACTTCACAGAAACCTAAACCTCTGACCCGGGGAAACAGTGAATTTCAACTCAAGGCCACAATGTACATGACAGGCCCAGGGAAGTCCAGTGTGGCTGGGGTTGCACAGGATGGGGAGGCTGAGAAATGTCATTGGGATAGCAAGACGGGGCCAGGCTCTTACAGAGCTTGATTACCATCAGTGGGAACTTGGGTTTCTCTCCTGTGCACACTGGAGAGTCACTTTAGGATGGTTTCTGCGTTTGTTTGGGGTTTTTGTATTTTTTGTAAGAAGAAGAAGAAGAAGGTGATCTGACTTTTATTTTAGAAAAAGAGCTCTGACAGCTGATGGAGAATGTTCAGAGGGCCAAGGGCCAGAGCCAGGGAAATATCAGTTGAGGCCAGAGTTCATCAAGGTCAACACTGTGATCACTGAAGCTAATATGGAGAGAGGGGCGACTTCGAGACATATTTAAGGGTAGCCACCTACACGTGGGGTCATGGCGTGGGCCACCTGTAGCTTGACTGGGATGGTGGTGCTGTCAGTCCTGGAAGGAACATGGCGGGAGGCAGATGGGCAGAGCCAGAAATGAGTCTGGCTTAGATGTAGAGGCCTGCGAGGGTTAACAGGGTATATAAAGTGGTCTATGGATCTATGAGAAATATAGACACAGCACTTACGGGGAAGGAATAGAAAGGAAGGCCTTGAGAGTTTTAAGAATATAGATGAAGGCAGATGTTGAGCAGGGGAGAAGCAAGGATAAGCATGACAGAAGTGAGAAGAGGGTGAAGGACCATACTCTAAAAATGTCTACATTTACAGAGCCCCGCGAGGAGTCTGGGAGGACCCGCCGAAGGTCTGGGGGGTGTGAGGAGACCAGGGAATCCCACAGGAGTCCGCGGGAGGTGTAGCAACAGTGTTGGTACAGGGAGAAGGGTTGAAATTTTATGGGTGCCGGATGACATTTCCAGAAGGGCAGAGGGGCGTGATTGCAGTCTGGGGTGATGGAAATACTCTATATTTTGATTATTTTGATTGTGGTGATAGTTCCATGACTATATACCTTTGTCAGAACTCATAGACCTACACACCTAAAAAAGATGAATTTTACTGAGTATAACTTATCTATACCTCAATTAACAAAAATTGATAGTGAGAAGAGTTTGCTTTTTATGCTCCTTGGAATGGCCTCAATGATGGGAGCTCCTCAGTGCTAAAAGTCTCCGGAGCATTGGTCCATGAAGGAGAGCAGGCCAGAGAGACTGGAAGACTGAGAGACGAGGGGCCGTGCTGCAGGGCGGGGGGGGGGGGGGGGGGGGTAGGGCAGAACTGAGGAGAAAGTCGGCTTCCTTCAAAATCTATCCTGTCTTGCCCAGATTAAAACCCTGCAGTAGCTTACCCAACAAATTCATTCATTCATTCAGCCAGTGTGCATAAGGCACTGTGCTCAGCACTCTGGGTAACCCCCCAAATAAAGAAGCTTTCCGCTTCTGGCAGCTTACAGCTAATAGAGGTAGATAGAACTGAATTAGAAAGACAATGGTTTGGTATAAAAATTAGGAACCAATAATTGATAGCCTTAATAGTTCTGAGCATTTGATAGTCATTAAATAAAAATCATATAATCTAAAATCCTCTGGTCACTAATAAGCAAATGTATGCTATGCATCCTTGCCTGTCCCGCCACCACCACATCCACGTGTGAGAGCAGTTCTGACATCAGAATTCTAGAACCGCTGCTGCTCCACTCACAGGACAAAGACTGTGTGGATTTGACCCCGGGGGGGGGGGGGGGTCGGCCGTGGGCTCACTGGGTGTCCTGAGGAGAGCCCTCTGCCACGGTGTGGCGCCCCCACCTCAGGGCAAGGCCGGGAGAATCAGTGAAACAATCCAGTGTGAGGAACCAGGAAGGAAGTGGTGTCTGACTAAAGAAGTTCCTGGAAGTCAAGGAACGGTCACGGTCACATGGAGGCGGTGGCCTTAGAGTTCCGCTTTCCATTACCAGCGGGAAGTTGCGCGTGGATCAGGGCAAACGCACCGCTGGGAGGCCAGGATCGCCTAATAAGGGCTGGTATTTACTTTTACTTGATCCCATTTTGGCCCCTGCCCCAGTCTGCTGAAATGCTTCTAACATTCATCACCCATGCGGGATACACGGTGTAGTAATTTCCTGCCGAGATGACCGAGGGAAAAGGGAATGGGGACACCGGAGGGACTGGTTCCTGCAGGTGGGAAAATTCTAGCATCGTGAGTCACTCTTACTCTTAATCACGAAACATGTGCTTATTTGAGTACTTGTGAAACACATATCCATCTATCCATTCCGGAAGGAAAGCCCAAACTCAGACCTCAAAAATCAGAAAGCTTCTCATTTTCTCTGCAGTGTTCATTCACTCTGTCAGTCTCTCATACAACCACGTGGAGGTGAACAAGATCAAGTCCTTCCCTAATGGGTCTTATGATGTACTCTAGTAAAAGAAAACAAGTACAGAAAGCTGTGGACTTGAGAACAAAGGAGAAGTACCCTCTGGCTACGTAGTAGGTCTAAAAGGGGAGAATGTCAATAAAGCAAGTCTGTCCTCAAACAATAAACATCTCCAGCCCTGCTGACTTTGAGCAATCACGCGGTAAAATGCTGGGGAGTTCAGTTTCCCCTCCAGATTTAGCTTTGTAAATATCTACTGCTTAACCTTCCCTTCCCCACTGTCTTTACTTATAGGCTGGTGTTTTTTGCCATTTAATTATTTCATCATGTTCTATTTACTTATTACACAATACAATAATAATGGAAATAAATACCATTAACTGCCATAGACCCTTCACCAGTACATTTCACTTTTCCCTAAGCTGTTTGTATAGAAACACCCAATACACGGATTATGCAGCTTATGGACATCTGAGGCCTTTGTTACCACTCTAACATGCGTTCACAGCGTTTCCCGTCTGGCTGTAGCTAATTTTTCCTTCGTAAAATAAGTCTTCATTCCTACTAAGCGCCATATGTATTCTTGTTTCTCTTTAGTGACATACTTAGATATTATTTCTGGCGTATTATTGAAAACTCCAAAACAGTGCAAACATTCTTGCCCAGCTCCTCACTACTTAGTGAATCTCCCTGTAAGAAACGGTTTAGCAAATACAGATCTTTGATGTGGGGAGAAAAGAGCAAATTGTTTTCAAGATTTTCCTACCCCGTATTCTACAGATTACCCTGTTACGTTATGTTTCCAAAATTCTTTCAAAGCTTATGGTTTATGGTGTTCAATAAACCTAATAGCTTATTAAATTTCTCCAACACAGTTTTGGGCCAAAAGAAATCTACTAGGTGGTCTTTGTCTTCTGGTCACATTGTTTTGATATTGTCTTTAAGTTTCTATAATTTACAAGGTTCTTTAATCATGTGGCATAAATTTCACGACATAAAAATATTAGCCTGTAAGCGAAATATGTGCCGTGATAGTACTGAGAAGTAAATTACACCCCACATAGAAAAAGACTATGAAAGACACCAAAATGGTAACATTGGGCTGCTATGTTATAAATAGCTTTTTTTCTTTACTTTTCTGCTTATTTCAATATCTGCATGGAGCATGTGTCCCTTTTATAACATAAAAATACAATAAATAGCGGCACCTGGGTAGCTCAGCCGGTGAAGCGTCTGCCTTCGACTCAGGTCATGATCTCAGGGTCCTGGGATCGAGCCCCACATCGGGCTCCCTGCTCAGCGGGGAACCTGCTTCTCCCTCTCCCTCTGCCCCTCCCCCTGTTCATGCTCTCTCTCTCTGTCTCAAATAAATAAAATCTTAAAAGAAAATACACTAAATAGGCAGGTGAATAACTAAAAGCACTTGGAAACAATGTTTTTTGGTTTTTTTTAAGACTTTATTCATTTATTTGACAGAGACACAGCAAGAGAGGGAACACAAGCAGGGGGAGTGGCAGAGGGAGAAGCGGGCTTCCCACAGAGCAGGGAGCCCGATGTGGGACTCGATCCCAGGACCCTGGGACCATGACCTGAGCCGAAGGCAGACGCTTAATGACTGAGCCACCCAGGCGCCCAGAAACAATGTTTATATAAGGCCGGTCGGTTGCCAGGGAGTCAGGACACGTGTGCAGCAGGTGGAATCTGGCAGGTCGCATCACCTTGCCCATCGCAGCTGCCCCGCAGTGTTTAAACACTTGTAAAGTTGAGACACTGAAGGAAGCACAGAGGACCTAGGATGTTCCCATAAGAAATGCACTCCTGAGTGTGGTTCGTCTGGTTCTGTCTAATGTCTGCTGGCCCCAGATCTGCCATGGAAGCGCAAGACTGTTTTTTCTCTGCTCACTTGTCCAGGGGCTCTTCTTGGCCACTGTCATGGGGTAGAGAGCAGATGAGTACGTCCTCCCTTCTCAGGCGCTCTCACACAGCTCTGCATGGAGCTCACAGCTGCATGGAGAGGTGTCCGGCTACCTGTGAATTCCACCAAAGTTCCATTTGATGTTAGTGTTCAGTGTATCTGACTATTCTCTTTTGATCACACACCGAGCCTCCCAAAGAACTTAGAAAGAAGTCCTCATGTAGCGAGGTCCTCTTGAATATGAAATCTTCTTTATTGACAAACATGGTGCATAAAATGAGGACATGACGACTCTCAGGGACAAGAATATGGGCTAGAATCTTGGGATTAAGCAGCCTCCCGGTTCACACCTAAGGGATTATGTTGTCCTAGGCCACTGATATGGGGATCACTGCCAGGTAGAGCATTTCTGGGAGGCAGAGCGGCCTCTTGAAACCATACAGAAATAGACTGAGTGCTTTCGCCTCACAGACCAACGAGCAGAGAAAGACATCTTGGCTGGGGGACTGGACGACGCAGCAGGTCAAAGCTCCCTCCTCCCTTCCCACGCCCTTCACTTTGGTCCCTGTGCTCTTCCTGGAGCAGAGCAGTGTTTGTGCATCTTTTGCTCCTGCCGTGATTGGCCTGGCCTGGACCCATCACGGTGTGCAGGTCTATCCAAGGAAGAGGGGCCGAAAGATCAGTGGTAAAGCAAGCAGTTTACGGAGCGAACAAACGAACGAGCACTGGTGTGGCCTTCATCTCCACTCTGACCTGACCCGGCCCCATCTCTGCCCAGGTCTGACCTGGTCAGCCACTGACCGCATTGCTTGGCTGGGCTCTGGAAAGCAGGAAACTGCTGGAATGTAGTTGGGAAGTGAGTGATGTCATCCACAACTCATGCTGGGTGGAGACTTAGTGGACTGGGGGGCAGGGGGTGGGGGGTGTGAAAAAGTAGACTGTGGCCCCACCCCGCTAAGTCATGGCCATTTTGTTCTTTCTCATGTTTCGGTTAAGCTCACTTTGTAAAAGTATGTCCTGAATGTTTAGTTTCTACTGGATCTGATTCAGGTCAGCGACGTTATTCTCAAGCTCCGTGGGGATATGTTCTCTCCTCTGTGTGCCGGCCCCACTTAGGGACGCGTGGTTATAAACTTGCTTCACTCGGTTAAGCATGAAGGTGAATTAATTCAGACCTTGTAGGTTCAAATCAAATGCATCACTCCCCACATTTTCCAGAGATTTATGGCCAGTTACGTAGTGAAAAAATTAAACATTCACTCCCCGGGCTGCACTTTAAGATTTTATTTATTTATTTGACAGAGAGAGAGAGAGAAAGAGCACAAGGAGGCAGAGCGGCAGGCAGAGCGGCAGGCAGAGGGAGAGGGAGAAGCAGGCTCTCCGCGGAGCAGGGAGCCCGACGTGGGGCTCCATCCCAGGACCCTGGGATCATGACCTGAGCCGAAGGCAGCCACTTAACTGACTGAGCCACACAAGCGCCCACCCCGCCCCCCACCCCGAGCCACCCAGGTGGCTCCCCGCACCAGGGTGTACTTTAAATGCAGTGGATAAGCAGTCACGTAGTAAAGGGCTCACTGTCCCGTGAGATCACGCGGAGCTCCCTTGGCCATGGAGCATCCCTCAGACCCTCAGAAACTATAAAGTCGCCCCCTCCTTTTTACTCCTTGCCCTCCCTCTCTTGCTTTCCCTGCCTTCCCCCCCCAATCCTCCCAAATAAACAAAGAATTCTAAGCTGATTTCTTTTAAGTCCTGTAAACAGCCTTTCTGTCACCCCTGCTCCTTGGCCCTGGTGACCCCAACACCTGAAATGAACCAGCCTCCCACCCTGTCCATGGCTGTCTCTCCCCAGCTGGGCTCTGTTTCTTCGTACCATGTCCTTTCACTCCATTCCTGGGGATCTGCTAGGTTTCCTCTGCCCACCCAGCTTGGATCCCCTGCCCACCGCCCTTCCTCATCTCTACATCAGAATTTCCTGCTTTCTCCCCAACATGCCTTCCTCTGGCTCAGGCATCCACTCGGCTCCTCCCCACGACATCCCTGCAGCAGGCTGCCTGGTTGCTCTGTGACCACATCTCCCTCCCCAGTGTCCAGAGGCCAGCTGCACGTGTGTCTGTCCAGCAGGAGAGAAGTCGTCCCTGTCTTCCGGTGTGACGTGTTTTAGGGGAAGGGAAGGTGACCAGCAGCACTCTCAATTTCCAGAAACCGTTTATCAGATTGATGAGCCAGGGGAAGCTCTGTGACTCATGAAAATGACATTTCTTCTCTATTGCAGAAGGTTGCCTGGGTCCAAGTCCATTTGCTTACAGGATCTTTTTTCTCCCCTAGTTTGATGCTGATTTATTTTTAGCATAAATATAAAATTACTTTAAATGAAATCGGCCTCGGCTGGGGTAGTAGGCCGGGTAATAACATTTTCAGGTATCTCTGTCATTGAGTTAAAGTTTTCACCTATGGTTATCAATCCCCATGTGTTGGTTCTTTCTTACTTTTCTACAAACCGAGAGGAGGGTGTTTACAGTGTTTAGGCATCCAGCCCTACGATCAGCATATTGATCTTTTGTTTTCTCTAGGGATTCGTGAAATATTGGCCCCTTCCTCCTCCACTTCCATCTACAGGCCACTTGTTTTCTCCCTGTGTTTGGTTTTGATTTAGAGCATAACATTGATAATGGAAGCATTCCCCAGTCCAGAACTTCTGAAAGACACCCGTAGAATTATCTGGTACTCCTGGAGCTTCTCTTTATTCTGTGCCTCTTTGTTGTGTACTTAGATATCCCAGTCTTTAGTAAGATGCATATAATCAGAAGCAGCTCAGTAATTTATGTGAGAGAAATAAAATTAACACAAACGAGAATACCAGTTTTCCCAACTAAAGGGCCCAGTGGTCCTCAGAGTCAGTTTGAGGGCATGGTGGGAATGGATAAGTAGAAAGAGAAGCTAGATTTATTGGAAAATATCACACTTTAAACCTACAATTATAATTTTTGAGGAAAATATAATTGATAATATCTGAACTCAGGGCAGTTTACAGGCCTAAATATATATGTGTTCATTCATGTATCCACCCATGGATATCAGATTTTTAAATGTTAAAATACATAATTGACATATTATGTGTCTCCATAAAATATCTGCTCTATATCACTTTTGAAAGAATTGTCCTTTAGTCTTTACTAGGTATCACTGAAAATTCAAAATATTTTATACCAGTGAGTATCACAGATCTAATTTAATCAGGGAACAAATATAAAGCTCTTAGGTATTGGGGATATAACTTATGTTAGATTAAGTGATCAAATGGAGGTATTTATTTATAAAGTCCGTGGAAAACCTGTGAAGAAAATTCATAGACATATTGCCAACCCCCCGTGAGAATTTGCTGGGGTGCCTGCATTAAGTATTAGTAATAAAGGTACCATGTTCTGCTAACGAGGAGACCTAGGGCTGGCAACAGAAGTTGCTGCATTGATCATGTTCATCATTCTTCTGTTGGAGACTCATTCCAACCCCAAGAATCAGCTCTAGAGACTGTAGGACCCATAAAACTATCTTCCTTACACTTTACAAAATCCATCATCCCATTCCCAAATTTATCTGTGTTTCTCCTCTGAATACAGACTTTCCCAAGCTCCAGACCTTGCCCCCCAGGACTGGCATTGGGGAGACAGTCTCCTGCGACACCTGCTCACCTCCAGCCAGTCCATCTCTCACTTGAGTGCGCCCTTGCCCTTGTGCCGCCAACTCCGCCCAGCTAAGAGGTGGGGTCTCTGTGTCTTTCCCACGCCGCCTTGCCCAGTATCTCCTGTCCGTCCGGACCCTCCTGGGTAAGGACCATGTCTTCAGTTCTCTTGACCTTTCCACCCTTGGAAGCCCAGTGTAGGACATACATTTGGAGCTGCCCGTGTATGTTGGTAGCCTGCCAATTCCATAGAATTCTCTGCCAGTGTGACCTCACCCTTCGTATGATCCCAAAGTGAAGTTCCAGTTGGGAAAAACAGTCTTTTAGGAAGTTAATAGCAGCAGCTTTAGTGCCCACCAGCGTATCTGCTCATAACCCCAGCCTTTCCCGGTCAGTGCCCTAGTCTTTCTTCTTGAGCCCATTACTGACTATAAACCATGTCCAAATATATTTTTATTACTGTGGTTACATATGGACTGGCAGATCAAGTATCCCGCCAAACGGTATAGCTTGGCAGTCTGGCCATTTGTGTGGAAACTGCTTATCCACATTTTGCATGGACGTATCCAGTGCTCCTCCTGTGTGCTGCATCTTCCATCCCTCCTTCTCCTCCTCCACACAATAGTAATTTAACCACAGGTCAGACACTGTTCCCAGTGCTTTATACAGATGAGCTCATTCCTCTCCATACCAGCCCTCGGAGCATGGTTGATGATAAATGGCAAGGGAGAGTGTTAGTGTTCTGAATATTAAAGCTTATGAGGTCTTTACTCAAGAATAACTTAGATTGTAAATGTCTTGATATTTTCTTTTCGTGAATCAATCAGTGTGTATTCATCGCGCCAGGTGTGTTAAACCCTGACACATATAACAAAGCATCAAATGTGATGTCACCCTAAGGGGGGGGGGGTGGAGAATATTTGGATTAATAAGGTGGCAACATTTTCAAAATCGCAACAAATAGCTTGTGCGTTTGCTTGCCGAACGAAAGGTGTAAATGATAAATGGAATAGAACTTCAAAGAAAGCAAAGGCCACTTGGGAAGATTGGTTCAAGAGATGATAGCTTTGAATGACACACTGAGGTGTCCTAGGGCTTTTGAGATTTTGTGGGCAGAGAACCACCCTGGTTGTGATCTCCTGAAGGAGAGACTGCGGCCAAGAGCCTTTGAGGGGCCTGTGCCAAGGTCTGAGTGAATGTCATGGGCCTGTGTTGGGGGAAGGACAGGGGACGTGGAGAGGAATGTGTGTGTGTGCTGGGAGTCCAGTAGAAGTCACAGGAGCCAACAAGGGATGGAATGTAAGGAAGGAGTGTCAGATGCCTCTTGGGACCTAGAAAGAACAAAGCTGGCAAGCTGCTGTGGCCGTGAACGTGGAGACTTACATGTTGTCTGAGGTGCCCACTGAACTTCCTGCTGAGTCATCTGTGAGACAGAAATTAGTGTCCAGAGTTCTGGAGACAGGCCAGGAGTGACACTTGGAGAGTTTTTTACATTGGAGTGATGTACAATTTCTAAATTTCGTTCTAATTAAAAACATTTTTGCATGTCTAATTTGCACGGGGCACTGAGGTTACCAAGACCGGAAACACCCAGCCGCTGCCCCAGATGCTCTATGCTAGGGGGAGGAGCTAAACGCATGCGTGCCAGCAACGTGCTGATGGTGCCAGGGTGCAGAGGGATACTAAGGACTCACATCGCTTGTGAGAAGGGGCAGCAATGCAGAGAACCTCCCGGCTGTGCCCTTGAGGTGTCCTGAAAAAGAGCAGTGCTTAGGGTGGTGGGGGGCTCAGGTGAAGCGTTCCAGACACAGCAGTGGGCAGGAGCCCCACCATGGAGGGCCTTAGTGGCCATAGCTGGGAGTTGAATACAGGGGGAGTGAGCCATCAGAAGACCTTAGCCAGTGGACTGATGTGAGCAGACCATTTCAAAACCTAGCAGTCTCTTTGAATGGTGGTCCCGGGGGCTGTGCTGCATGCCCACGATGCACGCTCTCCGGGCCACTCTTTATTGTCTTTAAAACAGAGAAACAAAACCTCTAGCAGTTTCCATCACCCAGGCTGTGTGAGTCCTTTTACAGGATGGATCTTGTACCAGGTAACCAAGGAGGCTAAAAGTGTCAAAACGGACAACTCCGGGCTGGGGCAGGGGACAAATGGGTTGCTTCTGCACTGCAGGGCCGTCTGTGGGGACAGTGGAGAAATACTCTTTCTCTATCCATTTAGTCATTAAGCTTCAATCATTTGGTTTCTGAGTGAGCTGTTATTTGCTACGAATCAAAAGCTTTTAAAGTTGCTTCAAACTACATTACACAAATAAAGAGAACTGGCCTACAAATAAAGGAAGCAGTCTCTTCTGTGAGGCGCCATGCATTACTTGTCTGACTTGCACTGATATCGCCGATCCATTAGAATCCTCCGTTTTCATCTCCTTTGCTGCTCTATCACTGTTATTGTAAGTCCACTGGGACCAATAACCTGTGTTTCCGTTAGCTTTGCTCTCTTTTTTTATGGCATGGTTGAAGCTATTTCCAAATGGCAAAGAGTTAACTTGTCGTCAAACCTATAAAATCACAATGATATGCAAAAGGCTCCTTTTGAGCAGTGAAAACTCCTGAGTACCGCTCGTATTAAGAGACAGTTTTTATTTTCATTTTTTTTAAAGATTTTATTTATTTGAGGGAGAGAGAAAGAGAGAGAAAGCACATGAGAGGGGGAGAGGGTCAGAGGGAGAAGCAGACTCCCTGCCGAGCAGGGAGCCCGATGTGGGACTCGATCCAGGGACTCCAGGATCATGACCTGAGCCGAAGGCAGTCGCTTAACCAACTGAGCCACCCAGGCGCCCAAGAGACAGTTTTTAGTTTGGGCCCGCAAATTCTTGTTACAAGGACTGGTCTGCTAAAGGTCAAGTTGAGGATGGGCGGTCCAGCTACCAGATCCACACTGGTATTGGCCTTCTGTCCCTAATGAATTTAGCAGATTACTCCTTTGGCATCCTTCATGCTGATTAAAAACTGTTTACTTACCCGTACTTTTCACGTGGGTAAAAATCATTACATAGATGGTTGTAAGTTCTCTGTTATTTATAATAACCATCACTGACTTTTTCTTCAAGCTGTTTTGACAGCTGGAGGTCATTTTATTTTTGATAAGTTTGTCATAAAGAATGGAATGTGCTCGGTTTTGGAAATGGAATCGTTTTGGCAGGAAGGCACAGAAGAGACACCAAACCACCTAACAATGGGATTCCAACAGGACATCTATCCGGCTTCTTTGAAGCCCTTTTAGTTTTCATTCGAGGCATAAATTGGAACCTTATATCTTTCTGTTGAGTAGGAAGTATTTCAGACGGGGGGATAAAGATGGCCACCACCACATCACTGGAAAAAGAACAGAAGCTTTAGGAAGACTACATTAAGTTCACAGATGATGGCTTCAGATAGATTCTTCTTTTATTTGGACGGTAGGCAGTTAATAAGATGTGGAAGCCTTGGTGGGGAATATCTGCAGCACTGAAAGAACATTTGCCCATAAATCTGCTCTAGTGCTTCTTTGTGATCACAGATTCAGGCTCCCCAGCTTGATGGAGTGTCCAGTTCATTTCAAGTGCACCAGCCTACTCTGCGTCTCTCCCTGACACCCGAATCCTCCCTCCTGGGTTATTATCCGCATGCAGACACTGCTCCGCATGTGTCATAACTCTGAAAACAAAAACTCTGCCTACACTCGTTCAGTAAATGTTCACAGATCTGCAGTTGTAACTCTTTTTTTCTGTATCTTGACGATGAGCACATGAGCTGACATCTTCCTAGCCCCAAAAGAATCCATTCTTTTCTCCTAAATGGATTATGTAATTTTTAAAAAGATTCACTGAAGGGAGGGTTAAAGATACTAATGTCCGGATAGTTTCAGGACCAGAATGATTGTCTGTAAATATATTCCATGTTTGTATGTTTATGATGTTTAATGACTTGGAGAAATAATTGATTTGCTTAGTGGGAAAAGAAATGAGATTCATAGCCCATAATTCAACAATGTGAAAATGCATAGAAAAGCAGCTAGAAAGAAAGGGATGCTTACATAAATTATAAAGGTAATAAAAATTAAAACTGTAATCAGAGCGAACATTTACTGAGCACTTGCTGGGGGTCAGGTGGTATTTTGAGCGATTTGTATGTATTGGTTGATTTAATGCTCACAGCGCCTTTTCCAGGTAGGCAATATCATTGTCCTTGTTTTACACACAGGGAAGCCAAGGCACAGAGAGGTTAAGTAACTTTCCCTGATCAAAGAGCTAGTAAGGGGCAGAACCACCATTCAAGCCTGGCATTGCCCCGTAAGAAATAGTATACCATCTTTGTACTGTTTGTACTGATTATATGGTCTTATTTTCACATCCTAGGAGTTACTGAAAGTGACCCTTGGTTCTGGTAACCATCTAATTAGAAAGAGTGGCTTCAAATGATCTACTCCAAAACCAATCCCATTATGGGAGCATATGGTATCCAAAACCGTATTGCTTGATATTCATTAATTTCAATATAATCTTTAAAATTGTAGTAAGTCAGGATACACTTTCTGAATAATTTTTCTACTTGGTTAGCGGAAGGCTATGTCACTCAAAAGATAAACTTTTACTTGTGACATGTTGAGATTTTCCTGTGACTTTTCTAGTTGAAACCTTTGCTTTGAATATCAGCCAGAATAACACCAGCCACTTTTTAGGGTGCAGATCTTAGCGTTTCTGTCCCCCATTAATTAATGTGCTTGGAGCAGGTCCAGAACCGTTTTCAAAGCCAAGCCCTGGCCTCTGTGCCTTTGGAATGGATTGATCATCTCTTTAGGTGAGAGACTAGATTTGGTTCCCTGATTTCACAGATACATTGTCGACCCTGCCAGCCGCATGGTTGATCTGCCAGGCCTAAGGACACAGTGTGGTCCAAGAGATTCCCTCCATGCCATTGCCAGAGAGTATAATCTTGAACTATCAGTTGCCTGGCTTTTTATCAGACCTGCTTGGAAATGGTGATTCTGAAAGACTATGAAGCCTGTCTGTCCCTCTGGAACAGTGTCCTCTTTTGAGGACTTTCCCAACTTGCTAATGCGGGACACTCCTCTGATCTGGGCCCCTTCCAGGTAGTTCACAGGAGAGGGTCCTCTGGGTTCAATAACTTCTTTGCATTCCTTTTATACCATGACTTCTGTTGCAGTGTTCATAGCTCCAAGCTATGAAACCCGTGTGCTTGTCTTTTCTTAGAAAGTAATGGGTTGTAGTTCTGTGGTGAGTCCTGGGAGGGTGGGGACTTCCTATTCATCCCTGAGTCTTAAATGCCAGGCCTTGCGCTTAACACACAGTAAGTTCCAGGCATTGAATGACTTTCTTCCAGTCCTAACTGTCGATAACATTTGGGGGTTTTTTACCTTGTTTTCTCTGCTGCTTTCCCCGGAGAATGAAAATACATGTTCAAGGCACATCCTAGGCCTGAGCGTTTTCCCCTTTCTGCTTTGGTTGTTGAGAAGGTCTAAAACTATTAAACAGTTGAGCCCTAATAATTGTAGGATGTCTGGACCACACACCTACTGGCTTGACTTCTATTCAGTTTATATTTTCTGAGATCCTGATTTCTATCAATCCTATTTTTAAATTTTATTGAAAGGTAAGCTCCCTCAAGTTCTTTGCTGAAAACCTCCATCTCCTGGAACAGACATACGGAAGGTTAGGGAGCAAAACATAAGTAATGATATCACGTCAGCATGTTCTAAGACCAAAGAGATCTAGACTTAAAAGAGACAATTCCATACACACAAAGATGTATTGCCACCTTATCTTTCTCAAGTAGAACACGCCAAGGGGCGCCTGGGTGGCTCAGTCGTTAAGCATCTGCCTTCGGCTCAGGTCACGGTCCCAGGGTCCTGGGATCGAGCCCTGCATCGGGCTCCCTGCTCGGCAGAGAGTCTGCTTCTCCCTCTCCCACTCCCCCTGCTTGTGTTCCCTCTCTCACTGTGTCTTGCTCTGTCAAATAAATAAATAAAATCTTAAAAAAAAAAAAAAAACGCCAGGAAATAGTCTTCTCCTTGAGGAAAGCGGGTACACAGAATCCTCACTCTCGCTGCCATTCAGTGACAACCCATGGCTTATGTACTGAGCGTTTCACTTTCTTCTTTTCTTGTTTCATTTCAGCACCTAGTAAGAGCTTAGGCTGACTCCCCACGTTGCTATTTTGATGAAATCGAAACAGCTTCACACAGAGTTAAGCAAGATGTGCATCTGGTGCAGCTTGACCCTCTGGGAGGGTCGGGGCCATGTTAAGGTTCATGGAGGAGCAGGACGTATGGGAGCACTGAGTGTTGGGGTCTGTCGCATCTGTTTTTGGCCTCTACACTGGTGGAGGAGGCTGCATTTCTGGTCTTTTGGAACGCTCCTTCAGCACGCTTTGCCAAATTGTGTTTTGCTGGCTGGCTTATAAGGGTGACCTACAGGCCGACTGCCATCAAAAGTCATTCATTCCCTTACATGTTTGCAAATTTTTCAATATGATAGATGGTAATTAGCCTACAGAAGCCCATCCCCCCCCCAAGATAGAGCTGTATCATGAAAGTTAGGGTTTAGGGGGAGAGGTACAATTTGTCCCCCAAGAAGGAAAGGCTGTGACTCATGCGCATCCTTGACCCCATGCCTTCCAAAAGCCCTGGTCCTCTCCTTTCTGAGGACTCCGGACCCCACCTGCATGGCTGGGTGGGCGTGGCCTGGCCAAGCAAGTTGGGGGCGGGACATCTGCACGTGTGCACCAAGGGTTGTTTTTTTACTGTTTTAACTTATTTGATAGCAGTTCACCAATATTATACATTCCACAATACTTCTAAAGGAACGTTTATTTTTAAACCAAAAGACGGCTAATCAGTGAAGGGCAGGATGCTGCGGTGGTGAGTGCACTGAATTTGGACACCTGGATGAAAGTCTCGCCTCTGCCACAGAGCAAGTCCCTATACCACTTAGGTAGGATGATATCCCCAGGTCCCTGGTAGCTGTAAGCCTCTGTAGTTATAAAATTTAAGAATGTTCTTCTTTTTTTATGAGAAATGACAACTACAAAAGGATGCAAATGTGTAAAACCTATCCCTGAGTACTGAGGCTCTTCTCTTACCATTTTGTTAAATAGTGTTAAATTTGTTCCTGGAAACTGTTAGAGATGTTGAGTATTTCTTGCTAACCAGACTACATGGAGATTGGCATGTCCCAGAATGGTTCCTCGGGTGTCCTTGACACGGCATTCAGAACCCTCACCCTGGAGACTGGCAGTGCTTTCTGTCCTGTGGACATGTATAGATCAGCCACGAGATGGTAAGGAAAGGCTCCTCCTCGGTGTATTACATAATGCACCAGGGAATCATCCGTTTTATTTATGAGGAAGTCAGTGCTTCCAGTAGATTTTGGCTTTGCTTGGTTCCAGACTCAAATCCTTCATGTAATGTAGGGAGGGAACAGTAGAGACTTGGAGAAAGATATTAGGATTTAAATGAAGGGCAAAGCAGGCCAAGGTCAGTAAGCGGACATCTCTTAGATAAACAGCTCTGAATTTGTGGGAAGCGATTCTGAAAAATCTGATCAAAACAACTCTGTTAATATTTACGTAGTGAAGAATTAAGTTCTTTGCCCCAGGGTGGAATGTGGACAGCAGAAGGTATAAGGCCACCTGGAATTGAGAAAAGGAGACCCTGAGGAATACGGTTTTATTGCTGTCACCAAGAGAGTCCAGGTGACAGAGTTCTCTCATTGAAACTAATTCTCTCATTGACTAACCCACTTCCTTTAGGTACACTTTAGATACTCAGGCAAACAGTTATGATTCATTAGGCCATTCTAGCTAAATGAATGCATCGCTCTGCAACCACACAAATTCCTCATTTCCGATTTCACTCCTTCGATATTTATGGAAGAGCGCTGTGTACTAGGCCATGAGAAAGAACAAGACAACAAAGGCCTGGACCCTAACCTCAAGGAGTTCAAAGGCTGGTGCGGGACAGCAGTTAAATATACGGATGCTTGAAAAGCTGAGAGCTCTTTCCTTCTGAGAGACCAAGCACGTCAACGTGCTCCAAAGCGCATGGGAGCAGGTGACACTGAGGGCTGGCAGGGCTGGGGAGGGCGGAAGGCAGGACATGGGCTTGCCTGATTGTGAAGGATGAGGGCAAGTTAGCCAGGTGACATGGGACAGGAATATAAAGCATCAAGGCATTAGAAAGCATGGCTAAAACTCTGTGTGACAGTGATCGTGTGTGCAAGCAACAAGATTCTGAGTGAGTGTCAGCAATGACAGTGGGCAGGAAGGCAACATCCAGGGCTGGGGGATTTTAAACAGAGCAATATCATGATTGTGTTCACATTTTAGAAAGATTCCCTCAGACAGCGGTCTGGAGGGTGGAGTGGAGAGAAGAGAGATTAGAAGCATGAAAACCTAGTTAGGAGGTGGTAGTAAGGGGAATACGTGGGTCTAGACGGAGGCCTAGGGAGATGAGAGGAGGAAGCAGGTGTGAGAGATATGACAGGGCTTAAATAAACTGGGCTGTACGAACAGGAGAGGGGAGGAGAGAATTCAAGGTGGACTCACATTTCTGACTTGTTCCTCCAGTAGGTCTGTTTGTCCTTTATTCAGATAAGCAATAAAAGAGGAACATACAGCTTTGGGAGGAAGATAACAGAACCCAAGACTACCCCCAGGTTCAATGAGTCACCAGAGTCACAGACTGCATATAGTCACACTCGGGCCTATGACTTTATTACAACAAAATCAGCAGAGGGAAAAGGCATGTGCGGTGAAGTCCCCAGGAGGCCAGGCTTAAGCTGCCAAGAGCCCTCTTCCAGGGAAGTCACACTGGACATGTTTAATCCCTCTGGCATCGAATTATGACAACACATATGAAAGGTGGTCTGCCAGGGAAGCTCATTAGAGACAGCACTGAGGACTTTTTGGGGGGGAGCTGATTGCGTAGGCCCTCTCTGCCTGGCACATACCGATTCCAGACTGCAAAAAACAAAGCATCCTCAGTATAAACCATGCTGCTGGGGGCATCTGGGTGGCTCAGTCATTAAGCGTCTGCCTTCAGCTCCAGGTCATGATCCCAGGGTCCTGGGATCGAGCCCCACATCGGGCTCCCTGCTCGGCGGGAAGCCTGCTTCTCCCTCTCCCACTCCCCGTGCTTGTGTTCCTTCTCTCGCTGTATCTCTCTCTGTGAAATAAATAAATAAAATCTTTAAAAATAAATAAATAAATAGAATAACCTTTAAAGAATAAAATATATAAAGAATAAATAAAGAATAAAATAAATAAACCATGTTGCTAGCCCCCGTTGGGAGTTAGAGAGTGGAAGGAAGCCTCCCAAAATCCAAGTTTTAGACACCAGCCTTGCAGGCAGGTCCAAGGATAGCATTCTCGGGCCTGCTGTGTTAACTCTTTTCTGTACAATAATGAATTCCGCCTCGAACATGTTGAGTGACGCATCTGTCATTAGTTCAAGTGAAGATGTTCATTGGACAGCTGGGTATTGGATCTAATAGGGTTCAATGAAGAAATCTGTGCTATAAATTCTGGAGTCGTTAGCGCCTCAAAATAGTTACTAAAACCAAAGTCAGACAGTGAGAAAGCCCAACGTTGTGTTTCTCCAGATCCTCATGCTAGAGGTCATCTGGTCCAACTGTCCCAATACGTAAAAGAGAAAATGGAGGCCCTTCAACGTGCCCCTGGTTGCACGTTCTTCTGTTCCACATCTGTTGCTGTCCCATCATTCCACACTGTCTCTCAAAATGGCAAAGTCATGCATTGTCTGTAAGTGAATAGAATGGCATTTATATTATAAAACGGGCCCTTTGTAAGTTTGCTTAATGCAGCTTATTTCACCAAAAGCCTGATTCTTAGAACCCGAAAAGTCAAGTTGATCACATCAAGGCCTCTACCTGGATGGAATTTCTAAGCAACTGCTAAGCCAGTCACTGATGTTCAGTCAACCTGGGGTATCAAAGGGCAATAAGTGACTAAGGCCTGTTTTCTTCTCTTTACTCTCGTCTCTATTCATATTTTTATGTTTCCAGGCACTTTGTTAGCTACCACGAATAAAACCATAAATCTGACAAAGTCTTTGCCATCACATTACTTATATTCTAGGGCCAGGAGCGAGATTTAAAAACTGCATTTTGTATATTTGGTGTATGTTGGGGGCAAGAGGGAGCAGAGTGACCCCTTGGATATGGGAAATGAAAATAAGTCAAACTCAAAACAAGTTAATTATTTGCTTGAAGCTCTGATAGATGATATGGTGGAAATTGAAGACTGTAAAATAAGATTGCTGCATATTTATTCAGTTTTGGATTTCATTCTTGGGTGGCCTTAAGCTTGGATAGAGCAGACGAGAAGGCAGTAAGATTGCTGTTCTGTGAGACATCGTTTAGCTCAGCACATGTAATTTGGCTTTGGTTCTAGGAGGTAACCTTGATGCCTAAACCCTTAACCTTCTCTGATGGCCACTCTGGCCTTTTTGTGACTAGACTGGATGCATTTACCTGTGTTTGCTACTTTCTGCGTGGTTATTAACAGGCAGTTTTGCATTATTCTCAGTTGTCTCAGGGGATATGGTAAAATATATACAAAGTCAAACTCAATGGTAGAATGTAGATTCTAAACCAAGTTTCAATCATTTGTATCATCTGAGCGTATATACTGAAAAGGAATCAAAATACCTCCCTCTTGAATCTTTATTCCTATCTCAGCTTCATTTACTGTCTCATTTGTCATCAAAACAGTCTTTGCTCTTTCAGCTTTCCAACATGATTAATTGACGTTGTGCAGCATAGCATAGGAAAAGGGGAGAATATTTCGCAAAATGGGTAATCCAGTTAAACACCCATCTCTCTCTTTTCTATTTTACCAACGAATATGTCTCCTATAGAGGTAAGAGCAATTTGCTTATTTCCCTGTTCAGAATTTTGTGCTTTCAGCATAGCATGTTTCCTTTCCATGAAGCAAGCCAAAAATAATATCGACAAATTCATGAAGCCTTCCATCTGATACTGCTGCAAACTTAGGCAAATGTGTTTAGACATTTAAGCAAACAGAATAATTAAACACCCAAAGTCAAGGATGGGAAGGGAGAAAGTAATGGCAGTTGTCATATTACATTACCTGGCCTCAGGTTGGAAATTAATGTAGGGTTTGAAAACATACCTTTAAAACCAAAGATCTGAATTGTGTTCCAGTTTTTGGTTTTGTTTTATTTTGTTTTTTTCCAAGGGGGCAATAATTTGAATAGAGTACTGTGTAATATTATAGTTGCTGCAAGGAGTTGTGAGCATTTGGGGGAATTTAAAAGATAATCAGTGTATCTTTGTCATGAATCTTTCCACTGGGACCTGGCCACTCCTGGATGAACTCACAGATTGAGAGTTTCTCAAAACATATAATCAAATTGTTTGTCTTAAAAATATACTATCTTAAAGTCTTGGAAAATCGGAGAATGAAAATAAGGTTAATATTTGGCAAAAATAGTCAGTTTGAGGAGTTGTCTCTTAAAAACCACTGATTTCACTTACAGAATTCACTTGCAAAGAAATTCACTTTGTTTTCGTAAATCTAAAATTTGTCTCTTCATGCCATTTCTTACATTCCTGAAACATTCCCTTGAAGTGTTAAATTGTTTTTTAACTTGTCAGAAATAGGGGTTTGATTTTTTTTTTTTTTGCCATCTTAATGAAGATTGGTTTAATACCATTCTTCAAAAAAATATATATATGTATAAAATATTAAACCAAATCATAGCTTATAACTTTTCAAGATTAGCAAACATGTTAATATTCTTAAACGACCTCCTGCACATTTATTTACACTTTTGCGCCTTTGGTGTGATTTAATTTAGGAGTATCTGAAATGCCACTCCAGGCTAACAGCAAGGACAGGTTAGCAAAAGGAAGAGCTTCTAAGGCAGGCAAGTGAGCATGCAAGTCTTCCTTCCCTTGTCTGTGGGAAGGAAGGCCTGCAGGGGACTCAGGCGCCACAGCCCCCACCCCCCACCCCACCACCCCGCCCCTGGCGGCTTCTGGCTGGTCTCCCGCCTCCCTCCAGCACCTCCCTTCCCTGGAGGCCGAGGGCCCTGGGCAGGGGCCTGTGGTGGAATCATTCCTAGCCAGTGAGGCCTGACACTCACTGTCAGAACGCTGTTCTAGTTGCAAATAAGAGAAACTCAACTCAAACTTAGACACAAAGAAGGAAGGCGTTAACCCAGAAAACAAACAAGTTCTAGGGTCATGTGGCTCTAGCCACGGCTGAGGTCAGGATTCTGTCTTTTGCTCTCCGGTTCTCAGCCTGGCCTCCCTCGGAGCGATGCCCTTCCTGTCACCGAATGACCTACTTCACACTTAAAAACTCGCTTATCTTGGAGAAAGAGGAACCCTCTCTGTTCTGTCATCTGCTGCATCGCAGGATGCAGGAATCCCCCGACAGGCCCTGTTTGCTTCCTGTCCCAGGGCTGACCCCATCACTGAGGAGAGGCAGGCCCGCCCACACCACAGGGAGTGGCCTCTGGTTACAAGAAAACCTCGATAAGCGTGCTGGGCAGGCAGGACCCCAAAGGCTGTGCCTGGTCTGTGGAGCAAATAAATCAAGCATCTCCCATAAGGCAGAAACTACGATCTGTTTAGTTACGGGCAGAGGGGTAGCATACATGAACTACAAAGCATTATCACTTTAAAAGCATTAACACTCAATTTACAGTGGTCCTTCTCATGACACATTTCCATGCTCAACGGATTCCGCGCACAGGAACTCATTTTCTACTTCGCAGAGAAGTCCCCATACTCATAAAGTTTGGATAGCATTAGTGTGTTTTTTAAACATAATGATTTGGCTTAAAAAGAACCACAGGAAAAGGGGGCCAATCCTTTATCTATGGCTGGCCCTTCCAGAAGGTCAGCAACCAGACTGCGTCCTTGTTGGGATGATTAAGACCGCCCCCCCCCCCGCCAGCCCCCTAAGAAAGGTCCTCTCAAACTTAAGGTTTCTCATCTTATTCCCCCAGAATTCCTACTGTTGCTCACCTCATTCCTATCATGCTCAGCGTGAAAGCGGCGTATGCAGGTCTTTGTTGTACATATGTTAAAACCATATCCATTTCATTATTGTAAAATCAACTTCTGTTAGTTTCACCACTGAACAATATCGCAAATTATCTCATCCCTCTTTTAAATCACAATTTTTATTAGCTTCATAAGGAATAGATAACAGCTTCTTGCCTGCGAACCCTGGAAATAAGATTGCATGTGAACTATAAGTAAGGTAGATGGCTGTATGTAAGCACGTATCTCTGTGCACTTGGGGAGTGAAATCTCTCAGACCCCGTGACCCAGACCCACCACGTGGTCAGTTCTCCAGGAACTGGAACGGAAGTAGCAGCCTGGCAGCTTGGCGTCACCATTAATTCCTTCCTTTCTGCCGATGTCCCGCGGACACAGTGTCCCACGTATTGCATGGGGCCGTAGTGCCTATAAACTGCGGATGGTTACTTTTGATTGCACATTCGTAGTTTTTAGCAAGGCACCAAGGGACATCCAAGATGACTTGAAAGTAGCATTTGAATAACAAGCTGACTCTCAGGCATGGCTACATGAAAGAGATGATTAATGCTGAACAGATAACACAATTCTGATTCACTCCATTGGCAGCAGAGGAGACTTCTGGGTAAACAAACCGAAATAGCAGCTAGAATACAGATCTGATAGCAGCCCTGTGTTTTGATTAAATCAAAAGATGACAAAGGGGAGTTTATGCTGCCCTCCTGTCCGCAGCCACGGAGGCATGCCTGCCTGACCGCACCGTAATAAAAAGCCACATTGTGATTTTGCGGGCCACCAGTGCCTTTTGCCTAGTGACCCATTGAGAGGAACTTGAGCCAAGATCTTATCAGTGATGAAGGTGGAGACACCTCAGGATTTTCCAGTATCATTTTTCACTTTTTATTCTTGGACGCGGTTAATAACGCTACCGGGGCTTTCAAATCCTGAGGCATTTCCTCATGGCTCCAAGTAGCCGCTGCGGGTCAGCTTCTTCTTGAACTGAGGATTCAGTTACAACATCCATATGCTTCCCAGCCCACTCTCTGACCTTTCTTCTCTTTCAGGACTTTTGCAGGCTTTTAATGTTTCCATTCACGAATCCCAGGAGACTCTCTCGATACTCTGAGTATCCAGCCCAAATTATTTTTTTCCAAAGTTAAATAGAAATTTCTTAAGCTTCTTAGGAATTGCATAAATTTTTGAACCTAGAAATCATTTACTTACAACATAAGACAGTTAAACTTGACAGAATATAAAAGCTAAAAATTCAAGAACTTTCTTATGTGGGCCAGAAAGGAACCATTTTCACCACACTTAGCATTGTCAACAGTGATACATTCATGGGACCGACCGTCAGTATTCTTAAGAATGGCATCAATACTTGTCCACAGCCTTATTTCTTTTGAACTCAGCTCAGTTTCTTTGAAGCAGTGGTCATGGTATCCAGCTTTGATTCCTTTCGTGTGGACTTGTGCCAGTGTGCCTGATTTCATTAAATTTTTGGAAAGGACTAAAACTATGGTATCATTTTATTGCAGTCTGTACATCAATCATAATTTGGGATGGTCTTGGTGAAAGATGAGGAATTCAGACTGGGATGCTGGGAAAGGCGGGTCCAGGGGCAGGGGGCTGGGGGGATGGGGTACATTGAGTACTGACTTCATATTTTAAGTTCAGCCGCCTCTCCCCTATGATACTTTAGCTGTGGCTTCATTCCAAAATGACTGCAGTCATAAGGCCCAAACCCAGGTACACGGAGATCACGATGTTTTTAATTAGGTACTTTTTTTTTTTTTTAATGGGGTGCCCCTAGCCCTCCCGGTTATGTAGCCAAGAGGAGTAAGGGATGGTCAGAAACAAGCCAGGTGCTCTCTTGCTGGCTTGAGAGGCCACAGGACTTTTGGATGTTGGCCACTCGTGGCAAAAGCTAAATACAAAATCCATCCAGTAGAGTCTAGCTTACTCTGTGCTTTTTCCCTTTACCACTCCTCACCCTCGATCAAATTCGCCACCGTATTATTTTCCTATTGCAGTCCCTTACCCGGGATTTATAACTTGGGTTTTTCATTTAGGAAAGTGCCCCTTTCCACTGTTAGCTAAACCACTTCACTGTAGCAGCTTCCCTTCTTCCAGCAGGCCTCGGTGTTTCTGGAGTAAGCATCGTGTCCTTGGTTCTGCTTAACTGCCTACCCAGGGATCACTTCCCTCCTAAGGTCCCTCTGGTGACTCTCCTGTCTCACAGCCAATCAAGGCCTTTGGGCCCACTTGCCAGACAGTCCTACATGAGAAAGGCCCAGGTCTAAAAGGACAGTAACAAGTGCTAGATCATTCCAACTGCCATCTCAGAATTCTGAGATCATAGATCCCTCAACAATTCCCACTGATAATATGAACATGACATAGAACCTTTGTTTTCTATTTCAGTGCAGAGTAGAACACTAACCTCTCCCACATAGAGTAAGTGTTCCTCTTATATTGACATAGGACCTGGTTCCATTGACTCTTAGCAAGAGTAAGTGTCATTCGTTCAGCCTTCAGATGACACAGAGACAGATAGACTTCCCACCTCTGGCCCAGGTGGAACAGAATGTTATAGCCTTGGGTGCAAGAAGAGGTCACATCTCCAAGAAGTAAGGAGATTAAAACTAAAGAAAATCAGAATCCAAGTAAAACTTTTATCTACAATCTACAAATCAGGTTTTATGAAGTAGATTCTAAGTTTTAAAAAATGCTATAAATTAATACTACCACTTATAAATAAGTATCTTTTAACTTGAGAATGATTCCACCCCACCAATCCCCTAAAACACTGAGAGTATACCAGGTTAATGCCCCTTTTGAAAAATGTGTTTATTGTTCAACCAGTAATCTAGATTCTAAGACTGTCACCAGCCTGTCTCATTCAGTTGACATCTGCACTTCACTAGTTACAAAATGTTTTTGATGTCTTTAAGGAAAGTTGTAGAATACCCACATTCTTCTCAAGTTCTCTTTTAGAATGGAAGTCAACAAACATTGTCCATAAAGGGCCAGATGGTAAATACTTTAGGCTTTTCAGACTATACAGTGTCTGTCCCGATTCACCTCCACTACTCTAGTGCAAAAGCAGCCATAGACAATATATAAACAAATGAGTGTTGCTATATTCCAATAAAACTTTATTTATAGAAATAGGAGGCCAGCTAGATTTGGCATGTGGGCCGTTGTTTTTCAACCTGTGATTTATAAGAAGAGAGGTCCATGCAATTTTATGTTTGGGTAATAAATACGTCATACTGTCTTAGGACCCCCTAACCTCTTTTCCATGGGGAACTATTTTTACTTTCCCTGTGTCCCCCAAATACTGGTGGGAATGATATGAAAAGGGCCTGAGGCAGAGAGCCAGTTCTCATCCTTTCCCCTATGGAAATCCCCGTTGACTGCAGGGAGGGAGGCAGCTGGTTGGGAAGCCCCCCACTAGTCCCAGTTCATTTAGGGAAATTGGAGCCCTGCTCCAGTCACTTCTGAAACATAACAGCATATGAAACAAATCTAGGAGATTTTTGTGCTTGAAATTATATTTTCACATAAGCACCAGATTGACTTTTGGCTTCCAGAAAATTACATTGCAATAGGTGTAATGGTTGGGGGGATAGAATGAGGAATAAGGAAAAGTGAGATTTTAGTGAAAATGAAACTAGGCTGGGAGACGGATGGTGCTGATACAACTGTTTGCTGATGGAAAGTGCGTCTACATTGATACTTTGTGTCCTATACATACATGTACATGTATGTAATATAACATATATGTATGTATAGGAAATATCCAGGCTTTATTGGCTTGGTTTCTGTGGGAGAATAGCTAATGGGCTGTTGGTATCATTGTACTTCAACATGCTAGTGAATTACTCAGACCCTTGTCAGATGCCTGAGCCACAGATTTATTTGAGAATGTGCCATCATGAGAAGCTTTATTCACCAAGGTCACTGAGAGGCCAGCTGACAGAGGCACACTGAACTTCAAATGGTGCTTGCGGCTTGTGTCAGTAGCAAAGCAAGGAAGTAAGGAGCTGACTTGCCAAAAAAAGAAAAGTTCAGAGAAAACCAGTTTGTTCTGATTGAGAAAAGCAGATAACTAAACAGTAACTAAAGAACCCGCTTCTTTTAATATTGGTTTTCAATTTATAAACTTAAACGTAAAACGATGTTGCTTTATTCCTAATCATTTCTACAGTTTGCTTTTTAAAAAGTACACATTTTAATCTGAATCACAAGTATAGAATTTCTCGTGTTCCCTTTTAAAGACCGCAAGCTTTTTACTCACACACACACACACACACACAGAGAATTCCTGTATTTATTTTACATGTTAATAAATGAATGGAATTTTGGCTCTGGGTTTAAGAAAGTGATTTAATTGTTAGCCCTTTGTATTGTGCCATTGAACCTTAATTATAAATATAATTTTATTCTTGGACTACATATCTTAAAGTCCAATTATGTTATTATATGTAAAAATACCATGTTTCCAATAACCTTACCTAGTAGGTAGAGTGAGTGGCATAATAGTAACCTTTAAAACCTCCATCAGCCTATAAAATTCATACTCAACATTTATAACATAATAATATCTCCCCCAATGGCATATAATAGTCTTAAAAGTAAATTGCATTCTAGTGAAGATAGAAAAAGAGGGACCAGATTTACCCTTCCATTTGAAACAACTAAAAAACTAGGCGACGTATTTGAGGAAATACCACACAAGACTTCAGGCATCAGGCAGCAAAGGATATTGATCCCTGAGAAATGGGAAACAAACAAGATGTGTCCAACAAGTGGCCTCCACTGTTGTCTAGAGAAGAGACTCCATGCTGCTGCGTAGCAAGAGGAAACCCAGACGGCTTCAGCTGTCTCACTGAGTTGAAGGCATGGAGCTGGGGGTCCAAAGCATCTGGAGTTTGCAGGGCAGATGGCAGAGACAGAGAGAGCGAGAGCTCTGAAGGCCTGCTGAGGGTCGTCCTTGAGTTTTCAAGTGAACAGTTCCTGTGTGTAGAGAAGGCCAAGAAAGAATCACCCAAAAGAATGAGAGGTGCCAGTGCATGGCTCCCACAGAGAGCCAGGAAAAGGTGCCTGCTTCCTGTGCTTTAACCTCTTAATCAGGGGACCCTGGTTAGAATACTAAGGATCTTGCCTCGGTAGGGGAAGAGATAATCCTAGACTCGATACAGTTCCAGCCCCACCCAACAACACTGTAAAACAAAATTCCAGAAGATCAACTTGTTTCTAAGTAACTAAATGTGTCCCAGAACTAAATATAAAAATACAAAAATATCCAGGATCCAACAAGATCAAATATCTGCCAACCAGTCCAAAATTACCAGACATGCAAACAAGTAGGAAAATACAACCTATGATGAGAAAAGTCAATCAAAATTAACCTGTAAATGACACAGATGATAGAATTAATAGACAGGGACATTAGAACAGTTATTATGATGGTAGTCCATATATATGTTCAAGAAACCAGAGGAAAGACTTAACATGTTAAATGGAGCCAGAAGACATAAAAATGACAAATCAGACTTCTAGAGATAAAAACTATAGTGTTTGAGATGAAAAAAATATTCTAATTAATAACAGATTAGATATTGCAGAAGAACAACTTGAAGACATAACGGTAGAAACTACCTAAAATGAGACAAAAAAGGCTAAAAAAAAATGAAAAGAGCATCAGTGAATTTTGGGACAATTTCAGGTGTTAAAAAATACATATGATTAGAGTCCCACAGGAGAGAAAGAAGAGGAGTGAAAATATTTTAAGAAATAATGGCCAAGGGGCACCTGGGTGGCTCAGTCGTTAAGCGTCTGCCTTCGGCTCAGGTCATGATCCCAGGGTCCTGGGATCAAGGCCCGCATCGGGCTCCCTGCTCCACGGGAAGCCTGCTTCTCCCCCTCCCACCTCCCCTGCTTGTGTTCCCTCTCTTGCTGTGTGTGTCCCTCTGTCAAATAAATAAATAAAATCTTAAAAAAGAAAAAAGAAATAATGGCCAAAATTTTCCTAATTTGACACAAACTATAAACCCACAGATCTGAGATGTTGAGCAAACTCCAAATACAAGAAATATGTAGAATATTACACCAAGGCACATCTTAATCAAATCCCTTAAGGGGGTCAAAAGGTATAAATTTCCAGTTATAAAAAGATAATGTCAAGGGATGTAATGGATAGCAGGATGACTATAATTAATACTGTATTGCACATCTGAACATTGAGAAGAGAGTAGATCTTAAAAGTTCTCATCACAAGAAAAAATGTTTTGTAACTATTCATGGTGACACATGTTAACTGGACTCTGTGGTGATCATTTCTCAATATATACAAATATCAAACCATATGATGTACACCTGAAACTAATATAAAGTTATAGGGCAATTATACCTCAATAAAAAATATTTTTAATATAAAAAATTGCTTAGGGCCAATGATAAAGAGAAAATCATAAAAATAAGCAAAGAATAAAAGACACATTATGTACAGAGGAAAAAAAGATAAATTGGCAGCTGGTTTCTCGTCAGAAAAAATGCAGACCAGAAGACAGTGGGGTGACATCTTTAAAACACTAAAAGAAAATTCTCAACCTAGGTTTCCTTACCCAGTTAAAATGCCTTTCAAATACTGTGGTGAAATAAGGACCTTTATTAGATAAGCAAAAGCTGAAAGAATTGATCACCAGCCAACCTGAAGTATAAGAGCTATTGAAAGAAGTCCTTCAGGCAGAATGAACATTAGACCAGACAGGAACCTGGATTTACTCAAAGGGCTGAAGAGCACCAGAAATAGTAACCACATGGGTAAACATAAAGACTTCTGTTCTTAGTATTTAAGTCTCTTTGAGAGATAAATGACTGTATTAAACAAAAATAATAGAAATGTGGGGTTTATAAAATATATAGAAGCAAAATATATGACCACAATAGCACAAGGTCCCTACATGAAGCAGAGTAATATCACTCGATGGTACACTGTGAAAAATTAAATGTGTGTAGCGTAAACACTAAGGAAGCCACTAAAATAATATAGCAAAGAGTTGGAGTTAATAAACCAACCAAGGAAGAAAATGAAATCGTTAAAAATATTCAATCCAAAAAAGGCAGAGAAAGAGGAAACAAGGAACAAAGAGAAAAAGAATAGTGAGACAGCAGACTTAAACCGAACCGTAGCAATAGTCCCGTTAAATATAAATAGTCTAAATGGCAGAGAGTTGTCAGATTGACTACAAAGGCAAGTCTCAAATATATGACAAGAAACCCGCGTTAAATGTAAAGACATAAGTAGTTTAGAAAGAAAGGGCTGGGAAAATGGCAATAGCAATCAGAAGAAAACTAGAGTGGTATCAAAACAGAACTAGAACTGGAGCAAAGAACATTTCCAAGGATATTAAGGGTGGTTTCATAATTGTAAAAGGGCCATTCCATTAGTAGGACATAATAATCCTATGTGTTTGTGTATCTAGTGACAAAGCTTCAGCACACACGGAGCAAAACTGTAAGGGAAAATAGACAAAGCCACAAATATGGTCAGAGATTTTAAAACCCCTCAGAACAAATAAACAGAAAATTAATAAAGATATATCGAGGACCTGGACAATACTACAGTCCAACTTGACCTAGGCGACAGTAATAGAACACTCTGTCTAACAACAGAGTACACATTCTTTTCAAACATACACAGAATATTTGCCAAGATAGATTGTATTCTGGGCCACAAATTAAGTGTCAATAAATTTTAAAGGATTCAAATCATACTAAATAGGTTCTCTAACTACAATGGAATTAACTTAGAAATCAACACTGGAAAAAAAAAAATCAACACTGAAAGACATCTGGAAAAACCCCAAATATTTGGAAACTAAATAAGCCACAGAGGGGAGAGAACATTTGCAAATCATCTATCTGATAGGGACTTGTAGCCAGAATATAGAAAGAAGTCTCAAAACCCTATAATGAGAAATCAAACAACTCCTTTAAAACAAATGAATAAAAGATTTGAATGGATACTTCTACCCAGGCAAATATATGGGTAATAAGCACAGGAAAATTAGGGAAATGCACATGAAAGCCCCAGGGAGATACCAGTACATGGCTATCAGAATACCTAGAATTAAAGAGACTGACTGTATAGGGGAAGGAAGGGAAAACTGAATGGGAGGAAATCAGAGAGGGAAATAAACCGTAAGAGGCTCTTAACTCTAGGAAACATACTGAGGGTTCCTGTAGGGGAGGTGGGTGTGGGGATGGGCATGTTTGAGGGCACGTGATGTGATGAGCACTGGGTGTTATATGCACCTGATGAATCACTGATCTCTCCATCTGAAACTAATGATGTACTATATGTTGGCTAATTGAATTTAAATTAAAAAAAATTTTAAAAGACTGACCATACCAAATATGCGTGAGGATGTGGAGCAACTGGAACTCTCCTAAGCTGCTGGAAGGAATTCATGACAGCACTACCCTTTAGAAAATAAGTCGATAGTTTATTAAAGTAAAAAAAAAAATTTAAATTAAATTAAATTAAAAAATAAAGTTAAATGTACCTACCATATGACCAAAAAAAAAATTCCTTTCCTAATTATTTACTCAAAAGAAATGAAACCTATAAAGACCCACATAAAGATCTGTATATAAATGCTTATAGCAGCCTGTTCTGCAAATAGCATACCGTAAACTTTACCCTTGAACGTGTGCAGCTTATTGTATGCCAAGTTACTAAATAATGCGGTTTTTAAAATAAAGTTGCGGTGGGTCGCCTGGGTGGCTCAGTCAGTTAAAGCATCCAACTCTTGATTCCGGCTCAGGTCATGATCTCTGGGTCGTGGGATCAAGCCCTTCACAGGGCTCTGTGCTGAGCATGGAGCCTGCTTGAGATTCTCTGTCTCCCTCTCCCTCTGCCCCTCACCATCCGCCCCCCATGCACACGTGCACACACACTCTCTCTCTCTCTAATAAAGAGATAATAAAATAAAAATTGCAGTAAGTAGAGAAACAAGGGAAAAGGTGTTTAAAAGAGGAAGATACATGTGTTGATTTTCTATTTTCCATGCTGTGTAACAAATTCCCACAAATTTACCAACTGAAAACAATACACATTTGTTATGTCACGGTTGTCATGGATCAGGAGTCCAGGTACAGATTAGCGAAGTTTTCTCCTTCAGGCTGCAGTAATGGCTTCAGCTGGGACTGTGGTCTCATCTGAGGGTGGCGCTCCTCTCACAGCATTGTTGGCCGATTGGAGCTCCTTGCAGTTGTAGGACTGAAGGCCCAGCTTTTCGATGGCCATCAGCTGGAGGCTACATGCGGTTTTTGTGGCCTTCTCAGCCCGTTCATAACGTGCGTGGTACTCACGGAAAGCCAGCAGGCGGGACAGGCAAAGCGCCATCCCCTCACCTCCGCCATATTCTCTTGGTTAAGGGCGAGCGACAGGTCACAGCATGAAGAAGCAGTTCCTAGAAGTCACCTGAGGGTGTATCTACCACAAGGTGGGTTCCGCAGATGGAAACAGACAATAGAAAGGACTAGCAGGGAATCCCCAGGATCGTGGCAAAGAGAGACCCCACCACACGGTAGCTTTCGCTGGGCTGCAGGAAAGGCCACAAAGGGCACTGGCAGGCTCATGTCATGCTTGGCCACAGGACGCGGGCCTGGAGTGCCGTCCCAGGGTTCTGGTGCGTGAGTGATGGGCACGCCGCAAGCTGAGCTCATGACCACACGAGACCGTTTCTAACTCTAGGAGAGGCGGGAGCTGCACCAGAATGGCAGTGTGTTCAGAAGACGTGTGGTGGCCTCAGTTCGGGTCATATTTATAAGTCCAGTAAATCCTGACCTCACCGGAGGTAATGATAGGTGTGCCTTTGAGAGAGGGAAAGCGGAGGAGAGGGGAGCGCGAGCGCGAGTGGTAGGATGTCAGAACGAAGTCCTCATCTTCGGTCGGAGAAAGCCAACAGATAATAACTGATGTTGCAAAATCCAGAGGAGCGAACAGGAAAAAGCAAAACTGCGAGTGGGGAGAGGCTTCCGCTATGGAATGGGAAGGCCGTTGGAGGGCCGGCGGGCAGCGGCAGACGGGGAACTGTCCCCTCGTACGGGACGCCTTGAGGAGCCGTGTGACCTTTGAAGCCATGTACGTGATTCACTTTGATAAAAATTAAATTTAAACGAAGAGCATCTGCCATCGTGCTCTGTTAGCCCGTTGCCTTGTTTTGAATGTATTCATTCTCTGTGTGAGAAACGGAAGGGGGAGGGCCGTGAATGGTGAATGATGCAGATAAGTGGTCCACAGTGTTCTGTTTCTTCCAGGGCGTTAACCCAGAGGAAGCAGGTCTGGTCAGCTGCTGTGCCCCCAAGTGTTAGAGGCCCCGGGGATCAGGGGTGAAGAGGGAGGGGAGAAATCCAGGAGGGGCGGCTGGCTGTGCCCCCCCCTCCTCCCGGGCAGTGGCTGCACCCACAAAGTCCTGTAATTATCGTCTGGCCCTGCCATGAGCAAAAAGGTTCTGTTTAGAGAAGCCTTGGCGAGTAGCGGAGGTAGGACTCCTTCAGTCCAGGCATCCGGGAAAATGACAGAAGAAAAACATGTTCTGTTGACCTGCAGGAAAGGGTGTTGAGGGAAGGAATTACTCACATAAGGACGGTATGTCTGCTCGCTTGGGCCACCACCACAAAGTGCCACGGACCCGGGGGCTTGAGCAGCAGGGATTATTTCCTCACAGCTCTGGAGGCCAGAAGTCCGAGACCGAGGTGTCTGAAGGGTTGGTTTCTCCCGAGGCCCCTCTCCTTGGCTTCCGGGTAGTCTCATCCTCATAGAGCCTCTCCCTATGTGTGCATGCGTCTCTGGTGGCTCTTCCTCTCACAGGGACGCCAGTCCTATCGAATCGGGGCCCAGCTCTTAGGACCTCATTTACTCAAAGTCCTGGCTCCATCTAGTCCTGTTGGAGTGGAGGGCTTCACCACGTGGTGGGGGGGGTGCATAACTCAGTCCATTGCGTGCCTTACGGAGACCCCGTCTGAGGTCCTGGGCCCTCCCCAGCATCTGGTCTGAACCCCCTTACAAAAAACATTGCAGAACAAAGTAGAACTCTAGTATTTAAAATAGTTAAATTAGGTGGCATGGTAGAGCCTTGGAGGAAGCAGCTCCCCCCGCTCTCCTCCTCTGGGCAGGCTCCCCGGACCACCAAACTGCCTCGGTTCCAAGAGCAGCATAAAGGAGACATTAAAGAAATGGGTACCATTTCCCTCCATCTTGTGTGTTCCTGCTGCAGGAGCTTCTTATCCCTGGGGAGGGGCCGGGCGGGGCGAAGACTAAAGGGAAAGAGTAAATGATGGGGCAGCTCTGTCTCTGTAACAAGCACCTGGGGGAGAAAGAGCAGATCAGCTAAGTAAAAGCAGTTTTCATCCCCCACTCCTGCCTTCCTCCTTCCGGTTCTCCCCTTCCCCTGCCTCTTCTCTCCCCTTTAAGTGGGTAACAGAATAATGATTTAATTGCCATTAGGACCTTGGGATGAAACTCATGCCCAGAACATCTCGGTTGCTGTTCAGATGACGAGCTTCCCAGAAACCAGAATTTGATTACTTAATATTGAGTTTCCAAATGGTGAAGCATTATTCAGTTGGTTTGTTTTGCCAGCGCTGCTGGGGGGTGCTCGCGGCTTGCCACTTGTCCGGCAGCTGGCTGATGACCGAACGTGCCCCTGCCCCCACACACACAGGGGTCTTCGTCTCCTCCCCACTCAGCCCAGGTTAGAGTCACGCCTGCTTTCCGGTCATCATCACGCTTCTAGGGGCTTCTCCTCGGAAAAGATTTGTCCTCAGTAAGAGCAGTCCCTGTTTGCTTGAATACTTTGGGGCTGGACTGTTGTGGGGTTAGCTTCAGATTTGATTATCATAAGTAGGAAGACCAGAAAGCCTGGCTTTTAAAATTGTTTGTAGGGCCAGAAAAGTTAGGGGGGAATCTCACCAGACCACCGAACATTTTTTTCTTAGAAAAGAAATCTATAATTCATCCTAGATCAGAATTGTTTTCGAATCTCCTTTTCCCGTGTCTACCATAAGTAACTTACAACACACTCACTTCAAGACACAGTTACAGTTGTCCATTCTGTAATAAAATGATAGTAGCATCGATTGTGGGTGAGCACTAAACTAGGGTCCTTTCTTTACCTCGTTTGAGTTTTGAAATGACCCTGTAATGTAGATATTTTGATACTCAGACTGTGTTTCCAGGTAAGGAACCAAGGCTCAGTGAAGTAACTTACTCAAGGACACACAAGTCCTACAGGCGCGGAGCCTATCCCACCACAGCTCGGTCTTGAGTGGGTTACTGCCGCCCGCCCCCTCCCCCCCCCCCCCCCCCCCGCCCCGGACGTCCCCTGAGAGCCTCTGCACAGGCGATTCCTGTCCTCATGGGCCTCAAGGAAGGCCACACAACTGCCTAGAGCCCGTTGCTGCACCTGTGTAAATGTGGCTTTCATGGATCTTTTTGGTAATGAATAAAAACAAAGGCCTGTAAGTGACAGAGAAACCAACTGGTTGGTCCAAGGTTAGCATTGTTTTAGATTTGTCTATTTTAGATTTTGCCGTCCCTCTAAAATTAGTTACCAGAACAAATTCCAAACATAGTTATGAAATAGTTTCCCTGAAATTTTTAAGTAAAAAATTGATGTGGCTCTTCATGTATTTCAGTGGATTGCGGTATTTACACGTTTCAGAGGAGAGTAAATAATCCATGTCTCACAGAGGATCTTTAAAGAGTAGCAAGCCTGTTATTTTTAAGAAAAAAACTCTTGGTGTTATTGTATGTATATCATTTTGGAGACTTTTTTTTAACAGTCATAAGGTATTTACTCACTGCTAACTGCTCTGACTAGATTTTTAAGATGTAATTTGGAAAGATACGACCCCAAGCACAAGCCGTGTAACATGTTCTTAAATAAATGTTATAGTTTAGAAGGAATCCAGGCTAAAGTTGTAAGGTAGCTGAGTTTACATTACAAATCCATGTAAACTTATTTACCTGAATGCTGTAGCTGAGAAGTCAGTAGCTTGATAGGACGGGTCGATGTCCAGCCGCGGGGAGACCTTCCTGTCCCGCTGGGGCTCCAGCACACCTGCTGTCACCTAGGGGCAGTGAACTCAGTGCCGTGACAGAAGGGGCGTAGGGCTCCGTGGTTATGGGTAGGGCCGGGTCTCGGGAGTCACGCTGCATTTGAATTCCAGCTCCATCAGGTCTGGGCTGTGTGATTTGAGGCACATGATTATGCGTTTCCACGTCTTGTTTTCCTTATGTGCAAAGTGGGGATAATAGCAGCAGGGTAACACTAACACCAGCCTTGGAGGGTTGTAGGAAGTACATGGGATACAGTGCACGTTAAGTGCTGATATATATATAGCACCAGAGGTGTTACCATTGGAGTTGCCAGGGCACCAAGTTATTAAGTGGAAATTGATAAATAAAAGAAAGGAATCCAGAAAAAAAAGAAGACATTCTTACTTGCTTGGGTGTCTTGGGGTATGAGTCTTTGGCCTAGAGCTGCCCGCACAGCAAGAAGCCTGAGGATGAGGCCAACACCCAGAGGACAGCCGAGAGAAACCTGGGGGCTGCAGGACCCAGCCAAGCCTTCAGTGTGCCGCCCCTGAGCTTCCAGGCACAGGGACTGGAAGGACATTGTCTTACTGAACAAGCCAACATGAAGGCATTCCCGATAACCACAGATAAAAGCGGACTAAGGAGTACCATCCCTACAATCAGAACAAATAAAGGAAAAAATTCTGGAGTGGGGGGAGACTTCTCAAAGTCTTTCAACTCCAAACTGTTAGTCCTTTATAAAACATGTGAATTTTTTAGCTGATGCTTGAGGCACTGCAAAAAAGTTGCAAAATTTCTTCATTTCCTTTGTGTATGTCTGGTCAGTCAAACCCTGCGTCACATTTATCTTTGTTTCTCTCTAAAAGGACTCCTGCCATCTCTCCTTTTCCAAAAGGTAGGCCCATGGACCTCACGCATTGAATATGTTAGTGACAACTCTTGACTCACGCACTCTGGCGAGCATTCCTTTGTTTAGGGGGAATTTTACCAGTTACCTCTTTTCAATGTTAATCTCCCTGAAAATCAGATTTCAGAATTGTCCATGTGGAATTATCCGATTTCTCTACAAAATGACAGAAGTATACGTTACAGAGACGCGTGGCTTGAATAGGAAGAGAAACTTACCCAGGAGTTGACACAAGAAATTGTTTACAGGGCTTCCGTCTGGGAAGTGTATAAGGACAGGAGGAGTCTGCCTTTTACTTCTACTGTTTTTTACTTTTATGTTTAAAATATTTTTTTAAGTAGATTTTTTAAAATGGCAAGAAAAGTTAGTTAGGGACTATCTTCCTACCACTAGAAGAAAATGATAATCATCCCTCACAGAAGATGAGAAGAATAACTGTGCTTGCTCATTCTTTCATTCAAGGCCATTGACATAAATCAGAATAATCTCAGCTATGTAATACTGGCACGATATGTGAGCACAATATGGTAATGTTTATAATAATCGAACATGACTTAGATCTTAGAAAGTCATAAGTTAAGAATTTAGTACATAAATTCTTTTTGTAAAAAAAAAAAATTTTTTTAACTAAAAATTAAGGTGACTTGGTCCAAATAGTCCAGTGGTCTGCTTTATTGGTCTGTCCATCTGGAAGCGGGGACCAGGTCCTGGTCACCTTCATGTCCCCATAGTGAGCCCTCAACAAAGGTTGCTGAGTTGAATGAAACATCACTGCGTCCCTTCACACAGGAACAGGACCTCATCGGCCACCGGGAAAGATAAGTACACTCCAACAGGACACACCCCCATGCTCTCAAGAGTATTGCTAGCCACTAACCAGAGATCACCTTTGGAATGTGGTCACAAGCTGTGCAGGTGAATGTTCCCTAACTGCCCAGGAAAAAAATCCCAGAACATCCCTCTCCACTAAGTCAGGCAAATGGAAATTCCAGTGGTAGCAGCAATATCTGTTTTTATTAGAATGATTTTTCATATCCTTCTCTTTCAGTCATTGGACATCGACGCTTGGCCATTTTTCCTTACACATCATCTTAGAGTAGCTTATTTCACATTCAAAGGGGAAGGGAAGAAACAAAGAAAAAGCCCCATCCTCAAGAAAGTTTTCTTTCTTTTTTCTTCCACTTTCCTGAACTTTATTAAAGAAAAAGCAATGATGGTAAATCCCGAGAACATAGTCAATTTTCTAGGATTCTTCCCTTGAAAATGTGACATTTGATTTCCAAACACATGCCAGAGTGTACATGGTTCCCAGTTGTATTAAGTAGATGAGAAGCTGAAATCCTAAAATGTTCATCTTCCAACTTTCCCCAGTCTGTGGTCTGTCTTTGGATCAGCAATAATTGCCTGAACAGCTACTTTGGCTTCATGAATTTTTGTCTGTGGCTCTCTGAGCTCTTCTATATGCAGCAATCGCAGAATTTGAGCAGCTTCATTAAGAACTGCATCTCCTGTGTCTAAACCAAGAATATGTTTGTCTAAAGCAACAGGCAAGCCCTCTTTCATTTGATTTGCTTTAGCAACTGCATCCTGGGTCAGGCGCTCCTGGACCAAAATGCGAATTGCCTTAAGCATTACCAGGTAATCATCATGACGCTGAATCTGAAGAAGGCTAGCCAAAGCCATTACACCAGCCTTAAAATCAGGATTATTTACATCCAAGTCGATCAACGGCTCTGCATTTTTAGCTGCATGGTCAGCATTTTTTGTATTACCAGGTACCAAGTCCTTGTATTTTTCAGCATTATCTCCATATTCAAGTCTAACAGCTAAACCAAGAAGCCAGTCAATTGCTTCTTGTCAATCTTGAATCTTGAAAGGACAGTTAACATCTTTGGTACTTTTCAAAGAACTTGGGCCAGTCACTGCTGTGGATGTTTCTTAAATTACCTCTGTCTTCAGTCTTGTAGTGTCTGATTGTCTGGTCCTCAAGCCAAACAATAAAGTTTCTAAATTCTGTTTCATCTTTGCAGTTGAAGCCAGCCGGGTTGTGGTAGTCGAGGGCCATCAGCTTGTGTCGGAACATGGTCCCCGCATCTCGCCCTGGTCCCCCGGGCTTCAGCAGGGAGAGGACAGGCGGGAAGAAAGTATCTTTTTGTTTGTTTCCTAATTCACTAATTATCCTAATTTCCTAATTATCCTCCATTTTTACTCATCTATTTTAAAAAGTATTTTTCTGAGGCCTAATATTGCTAGGCACTGTATTTAAGCTTGATCTTAGCCAAAAGGTTGAGAAGCAGTGGACACTATAGTTACAACTCAGAAAATACTTTGGCTTAATAAGGAATTTACATTTTTGAGTTATTATTTCATAAGAATCTTTTTATTTAAGTTATATCATAATGGACTTAACCATTGCAGTCTTTTTCAATTCTTACATTTTTGAAACAAGATGATATATATCAACTGTGCACTACCATCTCTTGGAGGGAGGGGAGAAGTGTGCAGAAGGGAGTCCACCTTGGATCATGAGCTGCAAGAATAAAATAGTTGTGCATAAAAATACTTGTCTCTGAACCAAAATAAAACTGGATGATTTATTCAGTATGAAAAGTAGTAGATTTAAGGAGAAGTCAAAAAATTACACAAACACAACAAAACTACAACGATATGTTGGTTAAGTAGAAATTATGACTCCATCACTTTAAGAAAGAGAAGTTTTAGTAATTTTTCTACTCATGCTGAGAATATTCTTTTACTTACAATGACTACTTTGAAGTATATGAATATTTTCTCTTGAACTAGGTTTAATATATGTTTATATCATAGAACTCATCGTTTCTCCAAAATAAGCTTACCCCGAAATCAGTAAAGATTTGGAAGATTCATTGTAGTTAAAATGGGGGTCATGAAGGGCAAAAGCCCATGTTTTTCAGCCTTTGTGAAAGAATCCATTGATGCAGCGTGACAAATAAGTACAATTTAGTGGCTCCCCCGTTATTTTAAGCAGGTGGCCTTCTTAGAGGACACGCAAATAAAGTCAGCACAGATCACCTCTGACCCCAGGCGTGGGGCCAGAGGTCAACTCCCAAGGGCTGTCCAAAGTCTTTCTTCCCCATAGTGCAGTTCTGACTCTTGTCTGGGGCCACAATCCCTTGATAACAGAGTTTTTTACTGGAGAGAATTTGATGTGAGTGTATTCGGTCTTGCTAACATAATTCCATATTGTGTCTGCTCAGCAGGAGAACTTTTATTTTAGAAGGAGATTTACTGGGGGTTAGCTCTCTGTCCATGGGGCAGGGAGTCCCTTGGCTCTTCAGACTGTGTGCTTTCCCGTCTGCTGTTGCCGGTCCTGACTCTTGGAAGTGACGATTGCACAACTGGAGGGGAACATGAGTCTTCTGATTGAACTTCTTTTCCCCCATTTGAGAGAAATGGGTTGAAAATAGAGGAAACACATTTCACACCTCCCGGCATTTAATATCTTGGCTCCTCTTAGTTCCCAGTTTTGCTCTGAAAGCATCGGAATGACCAAAAGATGCATGCTCCGTTCCGCTGCAGCCAGTAGACCAGCTCCTGGATCAACACGAACCACACTCTCCCTTTGTCAGCCTCTATCCTGCCTCAGCTAAAAAAGTTAATGATGAAGCATTGAATTTTCACGTCGGTAAAACTAGCATAAACAAGCAGGCAGGGGAGTGGTGTTCTCTGCAGTAGAAGCTGCCCCCGTGGCTTTGGTCGGACGGGCCGAGATGCACAGGGTTCTTCCTGGGCCTTCTCACCGGGTGTGGAGGCAGGCCTGCCTCCCACCGAAGTCGGCTCTGGGGCCCATAGCATGGCGGCCTCCAAAGCAGCAAAGTCTGGGTAACGTTCTTCCAACTAAATGTGCCTTCGACCCCCAGAGCTGATTCAAGGGATGGGGCAGCATGGCTGTGGCTGAATGTGATCAGACATTTCTTCAACTACAAGATGCTGGTTCCTTTTCCCAAATCCACGCCCCCCCCCCCACACACACACATACAGACACATTATGAAGGCATCGCCAAATGCCCACGTCAGAATGTAGTCAGGCAGGGAAACTGCTATAAAGCGCCTGCTGTGGGTTATACACAGGCAACTGGCAAAAAAAAAAAAATGGCAGCAGTTGCCACCAATGGCCTTTGTGTTTGGGGTCCCAGGGCCAGAAGAGTAAGCATGGGCTTCTTTCTGGGGTCCCTCGGATATGTGCAGCCACTGTAGTAACCAGAGAAAAATGTCACTGCTCTGCTAGGAACAGTAACTTAACAGGGATAAGTAGCCATCCACATAAGTGAAGTTTGAAAACGCAGGAAGTCGTACCCCCCACCCCCCTGCACAAGCAGGCTATGTGCCGAAACCTTATTTGCAGTTAATTGTTTGGAACGCAGAGCATGTTTTCTCCAAGACATGTTACAAATGGTAGCTATATTCCAGGCAGGCCTCAGAAGCCTTTTTAGTCCATAATATACCTAAAGTACAGTCCTGTGCAATTAGCAAGACAGGACCTAGTTGCGCCTCACAGTGGGAGAGCGTACCCTGTGGCTCCCTCACCACACTCTCGGGGAGCAGGTGGTTAGTGAGGCCAACGGGTGCATGGATGTCCCCCACCTACGGCTGTCAGGGGTGCAGCGGGCTTTCCGGTCCCTTTCCTCCTCACCGCCTCTACCGGGGGAGCCCCCTTCCCAGTGCGAAAGGAGTCCTCCTCGGCCACATTGTCCAAGCGGTGCGTATCAAGCAGTCACGTGCACACGAATCACGTGGGAATTGCTAAAATTGCAGATTCTGATTCAGCAGGCCTGCGGCGGGTTCTGAGATTTGAGATTTCAAACAGGCTCCCAGTGATATCGATGCTCCTGGTCCACAGACCCGTGTACGAGAAGAGCATCGTGGACAGGGGGCGGGGGCGGGGGCGGGGGGGGGGCGCGCGCGCACGGCAGAGGGGGAAATGCCAAGTCAGTGCAGAAGCAAGTGAGAGAGCTGAGCTCTGTTGCCAGGTGGGAACACAAGGGCGGACCGTGGAGCTGTAAGTGCTAGCTGTTTCACAGCCTCATCTCACTAGGATGTTCTCCGGCCAGGACAGACAGGAGTTTTGCAAGGCGCGGCACTTAATCCTCGAAGAAGAGCAAAGCTAAGCACAGTCCCAGGTGTCTTTCCTCCAAACAAGTGCATGCAACATTGCTTTATGAGCATCCTTTTTGTGCAAAGTGCAATATTAAAGCATAGTAGGAAATACTAAAATAATCAATAAGGAGTAGATCATCCAGGAGCCTCACAGTCTAGGTCCTAGACTGTGTTTTAGTGTGTGTCACCGGGGGAATCCGCAGTTTTCTCCAGGATACCAAGGGTTTCTGGTGCAAGTGGGCAGAGACGCACTTTGATAAACTGGACACACTGCAGCAAAGCAGCGAGGAGTGGGGGCCTGGTTTTAATCAGTTCTCCCCCACCGACTTGCTGGATGTCCTTGAGCACATGCCTTTGTGCCTGAATGTGCTCTGTGCTATCCAGAAAGTGGGGCTGAAATTAGTACCCACCTCTCAGGGTGGTGGGGGATTTAATTAAGATAATCCGTGTAAAACCCATAACCCACAGAGTGCCCCAGCGGTCGTGGTGGTGGTTAAATGAGTCATTTGAGGTTATAGGCCTGGAGTCCAATTTCCCATTTTGCTACTTATTACCTGTGTGACCTTGGGCAAGTGGCTTAACCTCCGTAAACCTCCGTGTCCTTCCTCGTAGCATGGAGATAATAAAAGTACCCACCTCACAGGGTTGTTGGGAGGGTCAAAAAAGGGAAACGTGGCACCACATCTGGTGCATGGTAAGCGGTCAGCAAACATCAGTTACTGTTCTTACGGCGGGCAGAGCAGCTGGTTCCAAACTGTCCTCCGAGAGTTGTAGATTTTACAAAAACGTGTCTTGGGGGTGAGGAAAAGGCTATTGTTCACTTCACCCACCCCCACTGGCCCCTTCAACCAAAGGGGTTCAACTTTTTTAAAGCTGTCATCTAGAAAGAAAGGGTTTGAAAATCAGTCTCGGAGCTGTGATGTGCTGTGGGGTCATGGGGGGAGGTAAGTGGTCTCCATTTTCAGGAAGTTGACATTTGCCTTTTCTATTTCATTTCCTAAACAAAGACTGAAATAGCAGATGGTGAATTTAGAGAGCTACAGGTACATGGGACCTAAAGTGACGGGAGGCTGAATTGAATTATGTAGATAATTCTGGTCATTAGATGTACCATGTTCGGAGTGATTGCTTGGCAGCATCTGCTAATAGCTCATGTTCTGTTTTCTCCTCTAGATGAGCACCATGCCGGGACTGCCGACCCGGCCCTGCTTCTATGATATAGATCTTGATACAGAAACAGAGCAAGTTAAAGGCTTGTTCTAAATGAACCCAACTTCCACAGGACCCAATTCAGGTGGGCTACTTGTGATTTCTACTGTTTTTTTTCCTCCCTCCCCGCCCCAAGCCAAATGTTTTTTAGTTTTATTTTGTTTTGGTTTTCTAGTATGTACTACAAAATATGGTCTGATAAGTAATTTCCTGACTTGGTTACTATGAATTCCTACCTAATAAGAGCCTGTGGCTTGGGCCACTCCTAGACGTAGATATACAGTTAGATGGGCTCCTGTCCAGTAAGTCAAATCATGTCCCCTCTGAGTATAGATTTGTTTAAGGCATCTCTTGCCACAAAAAAGGAGCCCTGTGGGGGCGCCTGGGTGGCTCAGTCGGTTAAGCATCTGCCATGGGCTCAGGTCACCATCCCAGAGTCCTGGGATCAAGCCCTGCAGCATCAGGCTCCCTCTCCCTCTGCCCCACCCCCTCTGCTCATGCTGTCTCTCGCTTTCTCTCTCTCAAATAAATAAATAAAATCCTTAAAAGAAAGAAAGAACCCTTAAACTCATAAGAAGAATATTTCCAGAATTAAAGCTAATAGAGTGTGCCTCTATGTTCACACGTCTACGAGACACACAAGCCCACCCCACCCCGCGGTGGATAGTACTGAACACCGCGTATACCGTGCCTTGGCCTGTACGCACACGCATGCGGTCAAGTTTCATTTACAAATTGGGCACAGTAAGATTAACAACGATAACTGCTGATAAAAGGGAATAATCGTAACATGCCATAACCAAAGTTATACGAGTGTGCTCTTTTTCTCTCCGTCTCTCAAAACACCTTATTGTCCTGCACCCGCCCGTCTTCATGTGCTGACGTGAGACGATAAAATGACTATGGCTACATGATGCGGTGACGTGAGGCAGTGACGGAGGCGTCGTGACATAGCTTTAGGCTGCTGTTGACCTTTTGACACTAGGTCAGGAGGATCATCTGCTTCCAGACCACACCGCTTGTGGATAACTAAAACCGTGGAAAGCGAATCCGCAGATGCGGGGGGACTGCTGTGTCTGCAGTCCTTTTAAAAAGCATAACTCTAGCTTCCTACCGCCCCTCTCTCGGCACAGAGTCAGACTCCCGTGACAGAGGAGTTGGGGTGCGTCCCTTCCCTAGGGCTGCCCTAACAGCTTCGCACAACGGGACAGCTCAAAACAACAGAAAAGTCTTGTCCCGCAGTTTTGAAGGCTAGACATCCCGAGTCAAGGTGTCGGCCAAGTCATGCCCCCTCAGAGACTCCTCGTGTCTTCCCCACTTCTGGGAGCTCCCAACAATCCTTGATGTCCCTCAGCTGCAGCCGCATCACTTCAGTCTCTGCCTACCCGGCCACAGCCTCCCCCCCGTGTGTCTCTCTGTCTTCCCGTGGCAATCTCTTCTTGTAAGGACATCAGTCACATGGAGTCAGGGCCCGCCTCACTGACCTCATCTTAACTCGATGACATCTACAAAGACCTTATTTCCAAATAAGGTCGCCGTCTTCGGTCCTGGGGGTCAGGACTTCAGCCTCTCTATTTGGGGACAGTTTAACCTGTAACACTCAGCTGCGGCAGAACAGATGCATTCGGCTCTTATACCACTGGAAAGACACATGGAGACGGGACAGGTCCTCTAACGCAGAGTGCCCAGTGAGTCATAGGAAGGACAGAGCAGCAGAAATGAGACCCCTTGATCACTCAGGGTCCACACAGTTTAAGGGGGAGCTGGGCTCAACTTGGAGCTCCCTTAGGCAGCCCGCAGTGGGGGTCCCTGGTCTTACTCATGTCTCCCCCTCAGTACTGCAGCCACACCTGCTGGCTACTGTCCTCGCTTCCGTTCATGAAGAGAAATGACCAACCTCCTAATCGTGCTGCCTGAAGAACTCCCCATCAGCGGTTGTAAAGGCTTGAAGCGGCTTTTCTCCATCCCATATATCAAACATGTCCTCACCATATTCTCAAAACACATTCCTTTTCCCAAACACCCCAGTGCAGTCTCCCCACTCCTGTTGCTGTTCCTTAGCCCAGCACGCCTCCCTTCTGCCAGTACACCTGCCAGATGAACTTACTTGACCTAAAGAGCCTTTTCTCCAGCTGCCTGAGTGATGGCCCTGAGCCAGGCAGACAGGAGCCTCACTCTTGGGGGTTTCACGACCAGTAGTCAACATGGGGAGATGGCTTTCTCTTTTTTTTTTTTTTTTTGGTAAGTCTTTGTTACTAAAACGCAAAAGACCTAGGCTATGATGAGAAAGGTAAGGGACCATACCTCTGTGAAATTACATTAACACAGGTGTGGAACTGTTTGGTTTTGGTGGTGTGTGGGGTTTGGTGTTGGTCACTGAGGGGCATGGGCTATATTTAGCTTTAACCACAACCATGCTTCCTATCTGTGCCAGTTCTGAAAAAGAAAACTCCACAAAATGAACTCAGGGAGACTAACAAAGAAGCCTGTAAACAGGAGCCTTGATAATGGTGTCATTTGGTCTTCTCACATCAGGAACCCATTATGCTATATCGCCATGGGTCACTTTTCCCCAGAACAAGAGTGTATCATCCTTCGTCTCTCGTGGATAGTGCTTTTCCAGCCTTGTGGTCCATTTTCATGTGTTCTCCAAGAAGGTGATAAAAACCCAATTTTAGACCTTAATTATTGCAGTTAAGACTCAGGTAATGCCGAGGGACGCGTCCTTCACTTTCCTGTCTCGTGCACTTAAATCCTTAGGTTTGTGTTCCCTCCGGATTTTATTGAAAGGTTGAGCAAGGGTTGGAAGCCAGGATGTTGGCCTGTGGAGATTACCTCGGTGTGCCAGGCCCTGTGCTGAGCACCTTGCATGGGTGGTCACAGCACCCCGTGGAGGCAGGTGCTTCCCCTGGGGTCTCTGAGAGGGCGTAGCTGAGGAGTGACCCTGACCCACGGGACCGTAGAGCTCTTTCCCCTGCTCGGCCCTGCCTCTCCTTCTGTAGCTGGCACGAGTCGCTTTGCCATCCCTGTCCCACGTCGTGCTGGCATCAACCCAGCGAGGTGAGCAGTTTTATTTCAGCGCCATGAAAACTCTGGCCCAGGAAGGCCAGCAGCGTGCTCAAGTCACACAGCTAATAAACACAAATGCCGAGGCTCCACCAGGCCGTGCTTACTCTCTCTCACCCCATCCTTGATGCCCAAACCAAAGGATGCCCTTTGCATCTCAGTCACAGAGTAAGTGAACTTTGGCCCATTCTAGAAGATGGTAACCAGTTATTTGAGCAGACCTATAATTTTGGGATCACTGGGTGAGTTTTTTTTTATAACAAAAGATATTTATTTGGGTGTTAAAAGCTATGACTTTGTCCAAGCTCTTTTTCGTCAAAGTATAATAGGGCTACCTCCCACTGAACTCTCTCATCGAACGTCGTTTTCTCTTCCCACTCACTCATCCAAGGCTCCTTTCTGCTTCATGAACTGCCCAATCCCGTTTCTAGGCTTGCTGAGCAGTTGTTCAAAACCCATCACTTGACTCTTGCATGCACAACTGGAAAATGGATCCGGTGTTGCAGGAGAAAACCACTATACAAAGCAAACATTCCTTCTCAGGAACTCCTCAATGTATTTTTTGCTGGTTTTTTTTGTTGTTGTTGTTGGGTGTTTTTTTTTTTTTTAAGATTTTATTTATTTATATGAGAGAGAGAGCAAGCGAGCACAAGCAGGGGGAGCGGCAGGCAGAGGGAGAAGCAGGCTCGCCACTGAGCAAGGAGCCCGATGCGGGACTCGATCCCAGGACCCGAGGATCATGACCTGAGAGACTAACTGACTGAGCCACTCAGGCACCCCCTGGACTTCTCAATATAATGACCCCACAAAACAGTCTGTTTCCTGTGCCCTCACGCATACGGCAGTCAGGGACCACCTCTACTGACAGCCAAAGGTCTGTGGCTATTAAAAGTACAAAATATAAAAATGTGAACCTTTGGATGACAGTCAACTTAGACAAATTTGGGCATCGGAAGAGGAAATGTCCCATAGTGGTCAGACTCCAGATGGTTCCGTGCACTCGGCTGCAGTGTCCTTTGTGGCACGTGCTGCAGACATCTACCACGTGGGAGACTGCACTCCGCTGATGTCTGTTTCTCTCCTTTCCTGCTCAGCTCACTCTCTAGGAAATCGAGTGAGACTTAATATGAACAGGAGACGCCAAGAAGTCACCAGAGTTTGAGTTCTTGCTCCTTTCCAGGGCTCCCCTGTGGTGCTTTCACTATTGTCAGAAAAAGGGCCTGATTCATTCTTTTGGACAGCACCAAACAGAACTAATTAGAATAAGTTGTTTGTCCCAATGGAACGGGCCCTGCCACATTACTCTTCAGTCTTTCGTTCGGATTTTTTCCCTCCCCTTTTGGTATCTCATCCTGAACCTTTATCATACTTCTGAGTCTCAGCAGGTTTCAAGTGGACACAATAAAGTCTGGCAGATTTCCTAAAGAATTCAGATACTCCCTTCATCCCCATGGGCAGTTAGGCTGAGTACAGCATCAGACTGACTCTAGTCCTGCTCTAGATGTTAGTTATTTACCAAAAAAGGTTTTTCTTGAAGCTCATTTCTTCCTTGAACAACTGCCTTTAGAGCAGAAATGTTTGATGATATTTAATAATCATAAATTCATCCTGAGTGTGGTTGCTGCCCAGCACTTCTATGGGCAGGGTTTGTCATCCCCAGTTTATAAACCACAAGGTTTCGGGGCTCCCGAGGGGAGCACCTGGGCTCTGTGCTTTGGGTCTTTTTTTTTTCTTTTTTAATTTAAATTTTAGTTAGTGAACATACAAAGCAATATTGGTTCTGGAATAGAATTCAGTGATTCATCACTTACATATAACACTCAGTGCTCATTGAAACTATCTTTCTAAGGAACCGCTCAAAAACTGTTGATCACCATTGTGCTCCCAGAAAAAGGTCAGTGAGTGCATCATCCTGAGCCATCATCTTTGGAGTTGGAAGCCCAAGCCACTTAAATAAAAGATGCTGGTGACTAAATCAGCCATCCTGTCTTTACCATCTCATTGACATCTGTCTAACTAAAATGGAATATTTGGAAGCTTAATAGGTGGGAAGTTCTTATTAACTCTTTTTGGGGACGCCTGAGTGGCTCAGTCAGTTAGCATCCGACTGGATTTCGGCTCAGGTTATGATCTCAGGGTCCTGAGATGGAGCCCCAAGTTGGGCTTCGCCCTGCGTAAGGAACCTGATTAAGATTCTCCCTCCCTCTGTCCCTGCTCCCGCTCATACACTGTCTCTCTCTCTCTCGCTCGCTCGCTCACTTCTCCCCCACCCCCCCAAAAAAAGAAGAAGAAAAGAAACTTGTCTGGGCACTCTTTGATTACTTATCAGTCCCATACCAAGATAGAATGTTTCATATATTCTGTCTTCATAAAATTCTGAAATTGGTTTTGGTTTTCTGAATAACTGGTAACACTGAACAGCTGATTCCGTTTTAAATTCTCACCGTAGCTATTGCATTTCCAATTCGTAAAATCTATATTCAGACTTTCTGTACTTCTGCCAATACTCTGCCTTTTCTTAAAACATGGAACCACCTACTCTAAGCCCCTTTAAACACAAAACCACTGGATCCTGAGGTCACGTGGCTACCATGTACCTCAAGTTTGGAAGGTCTTTCCAGACTTGCCCTCCTTGGGTTATTTCCAGTCCACGAAGCCCCCCACCCCCACCCCACTTCCTCCGCAGGAGTCACTGAGCCTCAGGTCGAGGAGCAGCACCAGAGCGACTGAAGGAGGCTGGCCACCTCTCTGGGTGGGGGGGTCGGGGGCTACACCAGGCAAACCTCCCTTCCTCACCTCAAAAATACTTCCTTTTTGTTAATGATGATTATGCTTGCAGTACTTGTTTTCTGTTTACTTCCCTGACTTGAGTCAGATGCTAGGGGAGTATTCCGAGTTCCTGGCCCCCTGTCTTCATCCCTGTCTTCTCTTCTGAAGCTAAGCAAGCATCCTTTCTGGCTCCAGACCCCTCCCTCATCTGTGGGAGACCGACTCGCTGTATTCCAGCCAAGTGTGAACTCCTGGCCCCACAGATAAGTTCTTGCATGCATAAATTCAGATTAAAGGCCCAGTACCTGCCTTTACATTTCTTCTGCAGTGGTGACCACGTATTTTCTGGAACTGAGGTGTTTGCCTTGTTTGTTCTTTCTAAAATGTAGTTTGATCACTTCTATTTCAGAAAAGATGGCGGGCTCCAGCGGCGTCCGAGACTTTGAGAGAAAACAGCAAACCTTTCAGATCAGTAAGAAGGGTCAGATCTCCTCCCTTCCATTCGCGCCCTAAATGCATTTTTCAGACCTCGCTTTCTGTGCCGACCATAAAAGAGAAACCGAAATCTGAGGCGGCAGGATTCCTAATCTGAAATCCCGAGCGTTCTCACTCAGCAGGATCTTAGAGACTGTAGAGCCCAAATTTAGAATTTTGGAATTTCTGCCTGATCTTCTCAGGGGTTCTGATCGCTGCCTGCGGTGTCTACGCAGACTCGGTCACAGAGCGGTGCAGCATCGGATTTTCCACGGCTCTCGAGTAAAAAGATTCCAAACAGGGACCCCGGCCTCGGCCTCGTCTTGTGAAGAGAATCACTTATCTGCTGTTGAATTTTCTTTCAGTCTCCGGCTTTTTAGAGCCCTATTAACAGTTTAACACCACAGGGTAAGAAGCTATTCTTCAACCCCCGGAAACGTGTTTTTGTCTTCCAGGCTCGGGAAGCAGACTGCTCCTTGCCTTTTTGCTGCTGCTGGCGAAGAAAGTGAACTTGAAATATGCCTCTTACGCAACGTGGGAGAAATGGGGAAATAGGCCAAAGATTTATTCTTTGTTCAAGACTGAATTCTGTGTGCGACCGAGGACAGTGTCCAGTAAAAAGGACCTCCACCGAGTTTGAGAGAAACTAATTTATTTTCCGTTTCTGCAGAGTTTACATTATTTCCCACTGCTTACACTTCAGAAAGTTTATTTTATGGGGATGGAAGGATTAAAAGAGTGTGAACTAAAAGGTAGCATTTTCCACTCTGGAGTTTTCTGTTTTGTCTTTGACCTGCAAATAAACACGTATCTAGAAAACCAACCAGGAAGTTTTCCAGGCCAGATAAAACTCTGCTCTCTAGAGGTAACTGTTCACGCTGGGGTGGTGACCTGACACCAGTCTTCTGGAAAATTGGGAATACAACCAGGGCTTTGGAAACCTAACAAAGAAATCACACACACACTCACACACACACACTCACACACACTCTCACACACACACTCGCTCACACTCACACACACTCGCTCTCACACACTCGCACACACTCATACACACTCACACTCACACACACAGAAATACCTGGCCCGTTGTGAAATCTTCTGACTGCCAGAGAGTTGTAATACCCTGGAAAACAAAGTACATTTTATATCCAGAACTGTTTTCAGTGCCAGTGAAGTTTGCATCACTTACCTAAAAACTAAAAGGCTGATGCTCATTTCTTCCCCCAGCGAACGAATCTCAATGGCCATTAAGCTCTCCAGGCCCATAGGGCAAAGGAAGGCGACTCTTAAAGGTCAGGTGTTTGGCAAATGTTTGTCCATTTGTCCAACCCTTCATTCGTAGGAAAGAATGTTCTATGGCCTGGACCCCCTTCCCGGGAGTTGCTGACCGTTTTTTGTTTCCATGTCTTCCTACAATAACAAAATTGTATAAAAGTTAAGACAAAACCAAGGATTCAGGAGCAAACAAGAAGTGATTGTCCTCGAAGCAGTATAAGTAAAATAGTCACCATAAATATCTTAACATGTCCTGCAGGCACATCCTGCAGGAGACCTTGCCATCGGATCTTTCCTACATCTTCTTGCACTACACCCTTCAGTGACCCTGCTCGGTAGCTGCTCTACCCGTAATGTGTCTTTATGCACAATTTAATTTGTTCCAGAACGTAGCTTAATAACTAGAAAGCTCGGGGCGCCTGGGTGGCTCAGTCGGTTAAGCGTCTGCCTTCGGCTGGAGTCATGATCCCAGGGTCCTGGGATCGAGCCCGGCATCGGACTCCCTGCTCCGCGGGGAAGCCTGCTTCTCCCTCTCCCTCTGCCACTCCCCCTGCTTATACTCTCTTGCTCACTCTCTCTCAAATAAATAAATAAAATCTTAAAAATTAAAAAATAAATTTAAAAAATAACAAGAGAGCCTCCCCACACCAAGCCTGTGTCTCAAGAACGATTTTGCTTGGTGGTTCCGAAGGGTGTGTGTGTGGCGCTCCCCGTCCCCGTCCTTTATCGGGGAGTACACCTCTGCAAACATACAACCAACTCGTCAACACTCTGAAGGTCTTAAGAGTCCACAGTAAACTTGTTCTCCATGGGATGCCCTCAGGAAGCAGTCTTGCTCAGAAAATCATTTTTAAGCAGTCGCCTTCTGTTTTTTGACTTTTCATGATTTTCCTCTGCTATTCAATTTCATTTTTGGTTTTTGAAAGTGTTTTTACAAAACATGTTTTTAGAAATCTATATTCCACGGGCTTTAGACCAGAGACTTCTTCCATTACCTCCTTTCCCCAGGCAGTTAGCCAATAAATAAACAAACAAATAAATAAATAAAGCATCCCAAACACAGATGTGGGAGAGCTTTTCAAACGCTCACGGTGAACGGCCTGTAGCCCAGGTGTTGCTGGGCACCCCAAACTGTTTTCCCCTTGTGTGGCCTCATTTACCTCCCCTAGATGTCCTAAGGCGAGCTCTGATGGATTTGTTTTCTCCCATTCACTAACCTGCTACAATACACTCCTGCCAAATGATAAGAGGCCTCTAGCAGGTTAATCGACGAGCTTATCAACTCAATGGTTTGAGGCCTTCGTAGACTGGAGAAGGTATTATTTTAGGGAAGAGCTCGTTATCTACCATCTCTTCGGAGGCCAAGGCCTATGGAAAAGAAATCATACAACCTTTGACATGGTGGTTTTAAGTGAGAAATCTTCCCAAGAAGTCTAGATCCTGATCTCTCTCTGTCTCTATAATTGACATGGGAGAAAGCACCAACAGACCCAAAATGGCGGGAGACCCCGGTGACCCACCCTGCCACATAGACGAGTGGGGGCTTGCTCCTACCCTGCTCGCAGTCCTGTAGCATCCACCCTGGCAAAGGTTAAGACCCAGACCAAAAGAAGCCTCTGAGAGCTCCCAGGGGAACACACCATGGGGATTAACTGATAACAGGGAGAGATGAATGCAGACTCAGGAAAGTAGCAGCCAGGCCCTTAGCCAAACTATTCTTTACTATTCTTTTTATTCTTCTATTTCTGGGGTTATTTTGTTTGTTTTAACTGGAATGTGCTGACCCTATTAAAACAATATATGAGTATTCTTCACACTAGATATTTAAAAAGAATCCTCAGGTCTGACATTAGCCAGGTGGGTTGGTTGGTTTGTTTGTAATTTACACATTCCCATAAATAAGAGTGTATATGAAACTTAGCTTATTTATTCCAGAAAAATCTGCACACACATATTCATCCCTTGCTTTTGTATACATGTGTATGTACGTGGGGGTACAAGTTAACTCATAATAATAAGTACATTTTTGTAGCATTTGTTACAAACCTATAATACATATCCATTGAAGAAGTTAACTACTGTGGCAGACCAGTTGGTTAGTAAACAGACCTTCATGTGGTTCCTTAAACTCTAATAGACAAACTGACCAGCCCCTCCCCAAAAAGCTCTTCTATAGCTACACTTCAAACAAGTGAGAATACACCAGAATTCAGGAGTGCATGAACTTGAATGGGGGGGGGGGGGACACTCCATCTTTGTTTTTACTAACCTCTGACTGTAATGTAGCAATTCCCTCAATTACGTATGTCAGCCACAAACCACAGCAGTAAAACAGTACCTGTGTCTGCTACCGAAAGAATCACTGGTATTTTAATATGACATTCCAGTTTCTGCAGAGATTCCGGGTGGCATTGATGCTCGTCAGGGCCTCAAAATGGTAGCTATTAGACCACCACTACCTCGTCACCTCACGTGTAAGGAAAGAGCCACGTATATTGCTATCATCAAATTTGATTACCTTTCAGTATTTTAAAAATCACATTCCACTCTCACACTGGCTTGCCTTAAACTCATACATGGCATTTAAAAACATGACTCCAGGGAGCGGTGTACAGATCTCACCACACTGGGAACGGGATCCGTGGCACAAAAAAGGTTATGATAGAATTCTAGCAGCCTACATCCTGCTTCTTTGGTAGCATTGCACTGCTCTGCGGTGTTGGCGTGTCTACATTTGTGCCCCAGGTCACTCCTGAGGGTCCCTGCTCTATCCAGGGCTCCTGCTCTGAATCTTAAGATTCTAGTTCCAGGAGTAGTGCAGGCAGGCAACATAAAAGAAGCCTAACTCGGACGATATGAGAGAAGCTCTGCAAAGTGCAGAGTGCCGTGTCAGTGTAGGAAAAGGAAATCAACTTCCGAGTTCCATGACTGAAGGGCTCGTGTTGAGGTGTTCCCCACTGAATCCCCAACCCCCAGAATGGTGGACGGGAGAGGGTGGTCATTGATCCACAAGTATTTTCTGAGCGCATTCACCCATCCATTCGTTGAGCCTGTGTCAGCCCACTTGAGACTGGCGTCAGAAGTGAGGCAGAGGCAGTCTTGTTGGGGACCCTGCCCTTTAATCTGTGGGGTCCCCACTAACTCCATGTAGTGGGTGTCAGGACTGAATTGAATTGAGTCGTAGGAAACCCAGCCAGGTGGTGTAGGAGACTTGGTGTGAGACCGTACACCAATGGAGGAATTCAAAACAAAAGGTCTCAGTTCATGTCATGAGAAAATATTGAGATACATAAGCGTCAAAAGTTTCAGGGGGAAAAAAAAGTTTCAGAAATGACGGGGCAGATTTCATGGCCTCGATGGATTGCCCTGAGACCCCAGATCACACTTAGAACCACTCTTAAAGGGAGGCCTTCATTTTCAGATTCAGTGAATTGGTCAATTAAGTTTGGTTTGACTTCAAGCCCTTATCCAACAAGAGATTGGCAACATTTCTGCTAAAGCCCATAAACTTCCCCAGAGCAAGCCAGTGTCTAGAACTCTGGGCGGATACCATTGGTGATTGGAGATGAGACAGAGCTAAATAGCCAGTGTCCCCCCTACTGGGCAGTTGTTCGTGCAATATGAACTACAGATGCATCATGTTCTGAGCATGGATTAAAATAACCATAGATTCAAGAGACTGTCCAACTCATTAAGATTACTGCTGGGCCTTCCTACGGACCACAGTAAGATGTTGGTTCTATGACAGAAGGTGGATGTCACAAACCAAAAAGAACGGAGAAAATACTTGACGAAGTCAGACCACGTCATTGAGCCTTTGGCATGAGACAAAACAGAATGAAATTCTTCCTGTGATCTCAGCCTTACCATTGCAGGAAGTCATCCCAAGTCATCTAATGCTCATTCCTCTCTGCTGTGTAAGCTCTGGGGTAGGCACCCTTCCCAGGTCCAAAGTACGGTCTCCTGACCTAGCACTGTTTATAGAGTGCCAGGCTATCGGTGTGTCGTTTCAGCTATAATTTTTCATGAACCAGCACTGACTGGCCACAACTGGTGTATTCAACGTAAGCTAAGTGCATATGAGCTAGTTGAACATAGAAATAAATCCTCCCTGGGCAATTAACAGACTCCCAAGCATTTAGGCTAGTTTCATAGGTGTTTTGTTTTGTTTTGTTTTGTTTTGTTTTGTTTTGTTTTGTTTTGTTTTGTTTTTTAACTGATCCCAGGACTATCTGCATTAGAATTACCCGAGATGCTTGTTAAAAATGCAGCTCCCCGTCTCCATTTAGACCTAATAAATTGGATTCTCTGGAATCCTGGGAATCTGTATTTTGAGAAGTTCACTAAATTTTTCTCCTGCATACTAAAGTTTAAAAATTAACACCAAATCCACTTTTGTATCACCATTGTGCCTAATGCAGTGTATAACAGGTAGACGGGGCTAAAGAAATACTCATTGAAAGAATGAGTACACATTTATAGCCGTCGATCTCCTGGCCTTTTGTGGCCCTGCCTGTAGGTTAGGCATCACCACTCTACCTTCTCAATTCGTGATACCTCTTCAGAACCAAGGAATTAAATGTTTTTTCACACATTTCCACCCTGCCTTATCAGCTCTGTGCTCTCTAGACTCCCAAGGCTCTCAAGTGCAATCCTTATGCCGTCTTGGCAACCACAGACCCTTAGGAAGGCTCAATGGACAATGAAGAAGTGTATGGAGTCAGTCAAATTCTGATCTCCCGTCCCAGAATCTTGTCTAATAGTCCAGGATGGGTTGAGTGCCTTCCCAGGCAAGGCTCACACTGAGCTCAGTATGTTGAAGAGGACAATCGGGCTGAGGGAGGGGAGCTGGTGAAAGGATCCCAGAAGCCACCGGAAGGATCGCGGAGGGACGGGCTGTGCTGGTGGGAGCATCTGCAAACCGCTCGGGCTGGCCCTGGAGCAATGGCTTTTCACCCATGTGCCCTACGTGCATATGTACATGCATGCTTTGAGTTCATTTTCATAAAATCACACTGAGTGGGCTCCCCTTCTCTTCAGCACCCTAGGTTTGTATTTTTGTCTCCTGAAATGCTTTGCAAATCAAATCTTGCAGAAACTTTGTCAAACCATATTTCATCGCAGGATTAGTAGGAGACTACGGGCAGGTTTGTTCTGTTTTGGCAGGGCAGAGCCCAGAGGAGAGGGACTGAGTTTGAGGTTGGAGTGTTTATGTAACAAATCAGCTAACTCTACATATTTCTCGTGGTGGGTTAGGGACGCAAACCTTTGCCCAGCACACCACCCTGAATGTCAAATGTTTACTCAGCCCTGTGTGGGTACCTCCATTTATGTGAAAGGACGCTGCTCGTTTAAAGCCAGTTAATATTTTCAATCACACATCATGTTGCTGACATATCTTACAATAAGGATTTCAAGGACAATTTTTCAAAAACAATCAGACCCCTTAAATTCCTGTGCACACTGATGAGCAGATATATTTAATGCATGTTCATTTGGCAAAGTCCTGCAATTAAGGAATTTTTCTTCTCCAGATAATTCTATGATAATTTTCCTCCAAGTCAGCCCCTCTTGATTACCTCCCCCCTTGACAGAGACAGTGTGTACCAGACAAATAGCTGAACAGACACCCTGAAGGGACTGGAAAGGCTCTCCTGGGTCCAGAACAAGCCAACTATATGAGAAGTGATGCTTTCCAACTTCATCATAGAGTTGAGAGCCAGAAAATATTTCAGGGGCTAGAGGAAAAAATGCTGAATAACTCCCCCATTCCTCCCAAGGCAGTCTATACTTTGGCTTCATTACCAAGTTTGATGTGTGAATTCCCAGACTATCAGACACCCCCCACACCCAAAGTGTGAATACAGAAATGCATTCCAGAGGCAAATGTAAATTATTTTAAATTATTCATGCTGCCTCGCTCACCATTAGAACGGATAATTGACCAACCGTAAATATGTAGAAACAAAAGCGACCGACACAGAAACATCGGCCCCAAACCACAGATGAACAGAAAACATTTGGAGGTGCCGAATAATTAGGGTGAAGGGAAGCCAAGGAAAGTGGGAGGCCCTGGTACTGAAGTGACGAGCAAGCTGGGACTGAAAACTGGAACTAGCCACAGAGACAGGAGGTGACTGAAGAGGAGGGATGGGGTTTGGCAGGAGAAGGAGGGAGCGGGGACGAGCTAGGCTGGCAGGGAAAGACAGAGCTGGGGTGGGTGCTGGTTTCTGACAGATCTGAACTCAGCGAGGCCAAAGTGACAGATGGAGCCGTGGCCAATGTGAAAAAGAAAGTATGCAAGGCAGGAGATGTTTGAGGGCCTCCTGGAACCACGAGACCACGCACATGGACATACCATTTCACCTACAGCCTTCCACCCCAGGACGCCCCGCTCCTCTGCCCAGTGAACTAGGAGGGCAAATGCTCCTGCAGCTGGCGGCAAGCTGGGAGCAAGAATATGCTAACTGGTAAGTAGTTTGGGATTCCCCCGTTTTAAAAAAAATTAGAGGGTTCAAAGCAGCTGGTTAGAACACACAGGTTTGAGGAGGAAAAGACTGTGATGGCGTCCCCCCAAAACAGCCCCGTTCACCACTGCGGTGGGTTCCCATTTAAATACACGAAAGTCATCAACAATAAGAAACTCCATCCAACTCCATCCAAACCTAATGAGGTTGGCATGCAAACTGAGAATTCGAGCCCAAAATTAGCTGGCGACGTTGAGAGTTGCTAAGGAAAAATCAAGCATGAAGAGTTCAGTTCTTAGCAGATTTTGAAGTGGGAACAGGAATGTGAGCAGATGTCCCTCATCCATGCAGGCACCCAACGGTGGCTGGTAGCTCTCGGACTGAGCCAGTCAACAGCCCAGGGACTAAAGTAGAGCAGCCCCTGCTCCCCACCCCCATGCCAGGGAGGGGCAGGAACCGTCTACAAGAAGGCTCAAGGCAACCCAAACGGCAGGAGCAGGGAATCTGTGAGTAAAGGCAGGGGTCTATTTATTTAACTGCCAGAGAGATTGTCTCCAACATGTGGAAGAAGACAGTAACGAACCCGGAGCTTGTGCCCTGTCTTACAAGGCCAACAAGCTCTCCCGACCAGGACTTTAATATCAGTGTGACCCAAGTGGGCAAATGTCCTGGGAGGCAAACCCTTCTTCCTACCGTGTGAACCAGGCCCCCGCACAGAGGATGCAAAGAGGCATTGTTTGTACACACCTACCAATTCCACACCAACTCCACGTAGAAATTGGAGGCCCTGACCTTACACTGATTCTGGGCCTGAGTTAGGCGATCAAAACAGGGAAATTAATGTTACCATTGGTAATATTTCCACCTAGATAATTTTAGGCTAATGTTATTTAAAAATCTGTGATCTTGGGGCGCCTGGGGGGCTCAGCTGATTAAGCATCTGCCTTCTGCTCAGGTCGTGGTCCCGGGGTCCTGGGATCAAGCCCCGCATCAGGCTCGCTGCTTAGCGGGGAGTCTGCCTCTCCCTCTGCCCCTTCCCCTTCCCCTACTCATGAGTGTGCTCTCTCTCAAATAAATAAAATCTTTAAAAATAAATAAATACAAATTAAAAAAAATAAAATTCTATAGTCTTATGGAATCACCTCTGAATAACCATATCTGAGAGATAAATATCATCTTTTATGGAGTATTTGATTGAACCTAAGAAAAATTTTTCAGGAGAGGCTAGGTGGCTTAGTCGGTTGAGTGTCCGACTCATGATTTCAGCTCAGGTCATGATCTCAGGGTCCTAGGATCGAGCCCCACGTCAGGTTTCATGCTCAGTGGGAAGTCTGCTTGTCTCTTTCTCCCTCTGCCCCTTCCCCCACTGGAGTGTTCGCTCTCTCTTTCTCTCTCCCTCTCAAATAAATAAATCTTTAAAAAAAAAAAAAAGTGACCCAAGCTAATGTCACCTGCATTGCAGGATAAGCTAAACTAGCTTTTGCTTCCATGGCTTAACTGGTTTTGTCAAGGGATTTTCAAGTCTGGTTTCCACATTGTATTTTGTTTTAACACTGCTTAGTAGCCAACAGTAGTAGTTATTCAATTGAATGAATGAGGTAACCAATTCATTATCAACATGATATTACAATCACCCAAGATGGCAGCAGGAAGCAGGACAAAGAGCTTCTGAGGCAGGGGCCATTGGAAAAAGTATAGGCTTGCCCTGGTGGAAAATGTCATGAAGGATGGATACACTCACCTCACATGGGCCGAAGCATGTCCGGGGTCAACGGTAATGCAAAGTAAATAATTTATAAAGCTAAAGGAATTAGACATTTTCCTTAAAGATGTTCTCCATCTGCCTAAATACTGTATCCTGGTTGAGACTTGCAAGCCTGACAGAATCAGGTAACGTGCTAGAGTCTGAGTGGTGGGAAAGGGGTCTGGAGGGAGGAGCTGGGACCCAGAAAGCCCTGGAAATTGCTCACCTGCTCAGGAACCCCACCAGAGGTTGCCATGAGTGCAAATACACTCCAGGGCCTCAGTGGACAAGAAACCCCCAACATGTAGCTAACCCCTGAGGAAAGAATCCCATCTGCCTCCACAGAGGCCTCACCTTTTAGACGCGATGCCCACAGTGAAGGACCTGTGTGAGGGACGGGCCTGGGCTCTGAGGAAAACTGATGACACAGAGCCTTCCCCTGAGGCAGCCACTCTAGAACAATCTCTTCCTCCTCCTCTCAAGGTACCCTTGGAAAAGGACAGGAGAGAAAATACAGTCGTTGGTGTGCTTTATGGATGGGGATGGGGTCACTTTATTACCTGTTTGCTGAGGGTGTTTCAGTTTTAGCATGACCTTGTGAGAGCCATTCGGGGCAGACAGTAAGGCATCAAAATAACCAGGAGGGCATTTCCAAAGTCAGAGCTGCGTCCCCCTGCCCGCACCAGCCTGCCTCCCCAAAGACCCGTCCCCCCACCCACACAGAGTCATCACACGCAGAAAAAGTGCTCAAAACTGAACAACAAGAGCAAAGCTTTGACGGGCTATTTCAGAGGAAACAGAAATTCAAGGAGCCGTCAGCCCTCCTGGTTTCGCCAAGACCGCTCTTAGGCGCTTTCAGGGTGGGACCCAGGGCGTTCGTGACATCCCTGCTTTCTCAGACTCCAGATCGCCCGCCGCTCTGAACCTGTCTCTGATTCACTGGCAGCCTGCTGATGGCCAAAGAGTAACGTCCCGCAGAACTCAGTGCCCCTGTTCCCCACCACCGTCCAATCCCAGTTCACTGCCCTGGAGGTGCCCTTTCCTTCAGAAACCCGGTCTCCCAAGCTTACAGCCCCCCTGCCCGAGGCCCCGGGGTCTTTGTATAGAACTGCCAATGGCAAACAGGGCCAATTCTCCCCACTGTCTCAAACGTCACCTCAAGAATGGAGAGATTCAGATTCTTAGGATGAAACCACAGACTCACTCTAATACGGCTGAACTTTTAATACAGTTTTCACAACAATCCAACTGTTTTTATCTCTGCCTTATCAAATTAAAAATACATCGTCAAGGGGGTGCTTGGCTGGCTCAGTTGGTAGACCATGGGATTCTTGATCTCAGGGTCGTGAGTTCAAGCCCCACGTGGGGTGTGGAGCCTACTTAAAAAATAATAATAGTTAAAAATTTTTTTAAAAATACATCATCAAGAATATCATCGTCATTCTAAAGCACAGATGGGATTGTTTGGTTGGGTTGTTATCGTAGCAATGAAATTGACTCCACGCAATTGCAGTTTATCCCCTTTTTTAAGTCTGCTTATTTACATAACAAAAAAGAATTCCTCAAAAAGTTACAAATAGAATTACCCTACAACCCAGCGATTCCACTCCTAGGTATGTATATGCCCAAAGAATCGAAAACAGGGACTCAAACAGAATCTTGGTCACCCATGTTCATGGCAGCATTGTTCACAACAGCCTGAAGGTGGAAACAACCCAAGCATCCATCAGCTGGTGACTGGATAAACAAAATGTGGTCTATCCACACAATGCATGTAGCTGGGACGTGTGCTATGACGTGGATGGACTGTGGAAACATCATGCTGAGGGAAATAAGCCAGACACAGTAGGACGAATATTGTCTGACCCCGCTTTTATGAAAATATCCAGAATAGGCAAATACCTAAAGACAAAAAGTGAATTGAAGGTTAATAGGCCGGGACTGGGTGATGAAAAAGTTTGGAATTAGATAGTGGTGATGCTTACACAATGTTGTGAACATAATTAATACCATCGAACTGTATCCTTGAAAATGATTAAAATAGCAAACTTTGTGTATTTTAGCACAAAACATTTTGAAAAAAATCGGGCTTTTTATTAGTAGGACAGTTTCTGGCTCCTAGAGCAATTGTAATTCTTACTGGCTTGTATTTAAAGTCATCACAATGACATTTTTTCCAGCACACAACTCCAATTCTGAATGTCCTTAGAACTCAGCCGGCATGACCACCGTCTAACTGCGGACGGCCTGGAAGTGCCCTTGGCTGGCAGATGGGTCCAGAGCGAGCCACTGAGCCACAGCCGCCTGGCCTTGTACCCAGCTCTCTGCTTCCTGCCGGTGCAAGCGGGAAGGCGCTCACCCTAGACATCCTCGGTTTCCACATTGTGCAATAATGACAATTATTTTCCAGAGCTGTGGTGGAGAGAAAGTGTGTTGTGTCATGTGCTTATACAGGGCAGGCACATGCGAGTGCTCCTAATTAAGCTATTCTTCTTCTTCCTGTTATCACGACAGAATTTGGTAGTTGTTAATGAGTCATTGAAACGTAAAGGGGAAAGGATGAAGATGCACTCGCAGCTCCCGAGAGGAGGAGGAGCGGTGGAGAAGGGCACCCCGGCTGATGACGGCACTCAGTCCTGGGAGTCGAGGAAGGGCATGAAGCTCCCCTGAACATTCCCCCAATGGCCGGGCTGAGTCTGCGGGTGGCTCCTTGGGGAAGCAGGACGAGCCCCGGCTGAGACGTTCTCGGGGGTCCCTCGGCCTTACCCGGAGGGAGCCCCTGGTCCCCGGCAGGTGTGAGTCACAACCATGGGCAATGGACCTGGCGTGTCCTGTCAGCGTAGTTCTGGTGGCCCTTGTCACTGGCACGTGGTCGGCTCTGCTCCTGGGGTGCATCACCCGCTTAGACTCTTTAACTCTCCGATTCCCTTAACTCCCGAGGTTCCCCCACAACTATGCCACTCCAGACCCCAGACTCCCAGAGCGGTGTTCGACGTGGCCGCCGGCTCCGCCTGGATTCACGTCCGGCTTTGACATCAGGTGCCGGGCCTGGAGAGAAGAGAGTGCTCGGGCGGGGTAACAGGTTCTCTCTCATCAACAGACCTGGTTCCAGGCTGTTCTTCGTCTGTGCCTGTGACATAGGAGCAGCCCTCTCCCGTAAGAAAGAGCACATGTCTTGCTTCCCTTGTCACTACAGTGGCAGCAACCCCAAAACTATGAGGAACCACAGGGACTGGAAGAGCCTGGACAGACGGGAGGCCAGGGGCTGGAAGCCCAAGTCCACACTGTAAAAACAAGTCCTGGAGAGTCGGGGGCCTCCTCTCCAGCCCTCACACCCAGGGATGGAGAGCAAGTAACAGACGGCACCCGCAGACCCAAAACGAACAGTGTTCCTGAGGAAAAGCTATGGAAAATAATGCGATGCTCTATTCATAGCTGAAGATAAGGTGGAGAGCTCAAGATTTTACGTCATAACTATAAAAAAGAAGTTTACTTTCCCAATTCAAAATCTTTTTTTGCTGTTGTTTTTTTCTGATTCAAAAGTACACTTATCCGGGCACCTGGATGGCTCAGTTGGTTAGGCCTCCAACTCTTGATCTCAGCTCAGGTCTTGATCTCAGGGTTGTGAGTTCAAGCCCTACATTGGGCTCCATGCCCAGCGTGACGCCTACTTAAAAAAAAAAAAAAGTACACTAATCATTGGTTAATGGGGACGAGTTTCAGTCTGGGCAGACGGAAGAGGCTCTGGAGACAGATGGTGTGATGGTTGCCCACCAGTGTGAATGCACACTGAGCCGTGTGCTTAACAGTGGCTAGAAAGGTGAATTTCATGTTGCATATATTTTGCCACATTAAAACAGTTTCTTCAAGTACACTCATTGTCGGGCACCTATAAAACTTTTCACCCATTTGATACAAATTTTGTCTCCTCGTTTTTGTTTTTGTTTTTTAAGATTTTATTTATTTGACAGAGAGAAAGCACAAGCAAGGGGAGTGGCAGGCAGAGGGAGAAGCAGGCTCCCCACCGAGCAAGGAGCCTGATGTAGGACTCGATCCCAGGACCCCGGGATCAGGACCTGAGCTGAAGGCCAGTCGCTTAACCGACTGAGCCACCCCGGCGCCCCTTGTCTCCTCATTCTTACCCATTTTATCTCTGGCGTTTAGGTAAGCTCCGGTTCAGATTACCAGATTCTACTCTAATTATGTGACCTTGAACAAGTCATCTCACCTGACTGGTCTTTAGGGGCCTCAGTTATAAAATGAGCAGTTTGGAAAGAATCGTCTTTTACGGTCTCTGACAGCTCTGACAGTCGAGAATTAAGAACAACTACCATTTATTGAGAGTGTGCCACGTACCAGGCTCTCGGCTACACATTTTACCAGCATGACCTCATTCAAGCCTCGCTGGCTCCCCTGAGGCTAGTCTGATTATCCTCAGCAAACTGAGGCTTAGAAGGTTTGGTGAGCTGTCCACGAACAAGTGAGCGAGCGGGAGGAGCGGGATTGGGTTGTAGTTCTGCGGGACCCTGAGCCCGGGCTGCTGCTTAGTCCTACAGCAGGAAGAACGTCCGAGCCAAGCCACCAAGGAGCTTTCTCCCTGGAAAAACTATTAGCCTGGAAAATAAGACCTGCGTCCAGCCAGGAGCCGTTTCTTCAATGTTTTTTTCCTCTACTCGGTGAGGAGGCATCAGGGGATGGCGGGCTGCAGGGCGTGGGCAGGGAGCCGGACAGACAAGCCGGTCAGTACGCTGGCTCTTTCGAAGTCTGGTCCTCACAGTACGTCTCATTATTTTACCCTAAGCTAATTGAAATCCCCCCAAATTCGATACATTCTTATTTCAGTGTAATTAAACTATGTGTGAGAAAACAGGCATTATTTTTAGATTATGTTTGCTCCTAGTCCCACCACTAATACATTCAAGAGTTGATCTCCTGGGTGCCTGGGTGGCTCAGGTCCTGATCCCAGCGTCCTGGGATCGAGTCCCGCATCGGGCTCCCCGCTCAGCAAGGAGTCTGCTTCTCCCTCTCCCTCTACCCCTCTCCCCTGCGCTCTCTTTCTCTCTCTCTCTCTCTCTCACACACACATACACACAAATAAATAAATAAAATCTTAAAAAAAAAAAAAGAGTTGATCTGAGCAACCCAGCTCTGAAGCAGACATTAGCTAATTCTCATCTATGCAGTAAGGATTCACTGACCTTCACATCTCCGTTTTAACCATGATCTTTTCTCTCACCTTGTCCACAGCAATAACTAGAGCTCTTAGCAAGAAGCACAGTGGGCATGTCCACACGTTGCCCAGTGACCCTCAGCCAGAGAAGCAGAAATAAAGGCAAGAAAAGGCAGCTAGAGTACACTGAGCTTTGGCTGCCGTGGGGTATAGAAAACCAGGCAATATTTAATTTGCTGACTAAAATCATGGAAAATTAACCCAGGAATTAGATAACAAAAATTAAAAACAAAAAACATTGGAACATCCATGCAATGGCACTATGGAGACGTGAACAATAGTAAGTCAGGTCTCTAATGGAGCAAATCATCATTCAAGTCAACAGACGAAGCTTTGGAATTTGAAGGCAAGTTGAGCAAACATCCTTGCAGACATGGAGACAGACTTGAAAACAGTACAAAGATCCTTAAACAAGAAGCAACCAATGCTACAACCAATAGCCTGGAAAAAGAATCCCATAGGACACAACAGAAGAATAATGCAGGTGCAAATAACAGAAATCGAAACCCCAGTGCACCTTCCTCCTCAATACTTCAATGGCTGTGCTCACCAGGGCTCAGTGAAGAGGAACTTCACTGCAACCAGGACTCCAGTGACTAACGTTTCTATCCCGTTAGATTTATTCACGCTTAAGATACCACATACAGGGCGCCTGGGTGGCTCAGTCGGTTAAGTGGCTGCCCTCGGTTCAGGTCATGATCCCAGGGTCCTGGGATTGAGCCCCCAGTCAGGGTCCTTGCTTAGTGGGGAGTCTGCTTCTCCCGCTCCCTCTGCCTGCCACTCTCCCTGCTTGCGCTCTCTCTCTCTCTCTCTCTCTCTGTCAAATAAATAAATAAAATCTTTAAGAAAAAAAAGATACTACATATATATATATATACACATGCACACACACACACATCCCTCATTTCTTGTCAGAATTCAAATATTCTCTTTGTTTTTCCTATAAAGGTCATCATTAAAAAGGCCTTGGGTGATACCTTTGTATACAGACTTCTGCAACCAAAATCTGTTGCCTGGTGTGGGTATAAACCAAGTGAGCAGCATTATAGTAGTTAGCTGTGACCGCATAACAAATTACCCCAAACCTTAGTGACTTAAAGCAAGATTATCATTTATTATCTCTCCTGGCTCCTGTGGGTCAGAAATGTGGGTCACAGAGGGCGCACGGTTTTATCTCTGCTCCATCAGGACTGGGCCTCAGCTGGAAGGCTTGCAGGGTGGAAGCTGAAATCACCCGAGGGCTTACATTGTGACACCTGGTGCTGGCTACCAGCTGAGGGCCCGACTGGGACTGTTGGCTGAAACCCCCACACATGGCCTCTCCATGTGGCCTGGGCTTCCTCCCAATATGGTAGCTGGGATCCAAGAGAGAGAGCCAGACAGATGCTGCGTCTGTGTTATAAGCTAGCCTGGAAGTCACATGGCTTTATTTCCACCATCTATCCACTTCCCTGCCCGTATAGAATTCTGCTTTCAAGCTGATTGCTGTAGGCATGTTCTCCACGGTACAAAGATTTCGTGAAGGAGACAGTCTTAGGTGAATCCTAACAAATAAAGCAGGAATATTTGGTGTCTGGTGACATGACGGGAGATAGGATTAGAGAGGCGTGTTGGGGCCAGATTTCAGATTATTAAATGACATATTAAAAGTGAGGTCTTTATTTGAGGGATGCTGAGGAGCCATAAACGTATTTTCAGCAAGGGTCGTCCTCGTGGCTCTGGAGAGGATGGATTACAGAAAAGAGAGGCAACAGACAGGGGGGCCAATTGGGAGCTAATTAAGGTGTTGCGGGTGAAATATGTCAGGAGTCTGGACAATGATATTTATCTATGTCTCTGAGCCACCAACCTATACCATCTGTCCATTGTGTTCCTAATTATAAATTCCACGAGAACCCTAAATAGTTCCAGCATCCAATATTAAGAGATTACAGGTCTTAAAGATATATATTTGATATGTAGTTTTGTATTTGTAATCATATGCAGAGAGCAAGTTGCCTTAAAATTACATTTACTTAACATGTGGCTATGAAATCTTACAAAGCATTGCTGTTAGTTTATAAACCCCACAGACTTCCTCCTATAGCCTCTTGGACTTGTTTTTAATATCTTACTTGACTATATTACTTTGGTCTTTCTGTCCTTTTCTGACTTTGCTTAACCCTTAGCATAAGCCAAAATCATTGAACAAATTACATCCCTGGTTCCCTAGAAAATGTGAGTGATGGTTGAACTGTGATTTAGGAGTTCTAGGTATTCATGGGGTAGGGGAGAGGATGGGGGCATGTCACAGACCTCTCTAAGAAATATGATGAAAATTCACAGCGAATTTACGCACTCCCACTCAAGGTTGCTGTCTCATGAGATGGGAAATAGCTTTAGGGTACTGGCCTGAGTCAATAGGGTCATATGAATCAGCTGTAAATTGTCACCTGGATTAGGTCAGAGTGGTCACGGGTATTCCTGGCCCCTGAAATGAGGGCTTGGTCTGACTTGAGGCAGTGACTCATCTCTTTGAACTTGAGTTTCTCAAGACGAGAATGGTAATGATGAAACTTACCCCCTGGGAGCAGCATCCTGACGTGCTGGCCATCTGCTTGGAAATCTGTATTCCCTTTTGTGCAAGATCAAGGCAAGTGTAACCTGTCCTTTCAACGGACCCTGTGGAGGTTGCTTTTACAGCTCTGACTGGTAGTTTAGTTTACTCTTAGATTGCTTTATTTAAACTCATGTAGTTATATAAACACACCTCAGCACAATTTATAGGCTTGCGATTCTTTCTATCATAGCTGGCTTGTTTTTCTTTTTGAAACAAACTCTTGAGTCTAGACTTTGTCAGGTTGATACATGAGTTTGGGAACTGTTTATACGGAAACCATATACACATTCCAGAAACACGCTTTGTTACCGATCTGAAATAAAGATGATGAACCTTAAACTCGTAAAGAGACGCCCAAGAAATCGTTTGAAGTGCAAACTCTGATCTATTACTAAGAAGAGAAACAAAGAGGTCCTCACAACTGGCTTTGTTGTTTTAAAAAGAGCCCGGTGTTAGAGAGAGAGCAACTTTAGATCAATATGGGAGAGAACTTTCTCATGATACAAAGCGTGCACAATGAAGGGAGCTGGGGAATCTCTCTACATGGTGACTTACCTCTGGAGAAGGGCTGAAACAGAACTGATTGACCATCTTCAAGAAATTGTAGGAAAGCAGTCAATCAACTAATGGGAAAGAAGATGGATCTCCTGGAGGTACCTTTCAATTCAAATATTCCATCTTAGATTTCTCCAGTGAGCCGATGAAGATGAAGACGGGATTGTGTTAATGACTCAGCCCTAAAGAACAGATCTTTGTAAAGAGTGAACTGCAGGTAATGTGTGGGGTGAACGGTGTGGGGTGTGTGTGTGTGTGGGTGTGTGTGTGTGTGGGTGTGTGTGTGTGTGGTAGTACATAGGGTGTTTTAGGCCAAGTGTGTAGTCCAAAGAACACATTTCTAAGCTTTCAAAACATGGCCAAATTGTATTCAATAAGTCGGTGTTCAGTGACTTCTCTTTTCTAGGGCTGAGAGAGGAAATCTAGAAATGGCAGTTTACTTTGCCAACCTGGCATGGACTGGACTGTCAGGAGGGGGGATTCCAATCAAGGCCAAGCCTACAGAAGAGGCAGGAAGAGGAGTTCACTGGTCTTCAGAAGCAACTGACCCTCCCAGCACACTGACGATCAGACTCGCGCTGTTGCGCATGAGAAGGCAACCAGTTCCCGAAGCTTGAGGGTACATACTCATCACAAATATCCTGGACATCATCACCTGGTCTCTCTAGAACCTCTTAGGGATCAGCACATGAAGAGCGATAAAGTTCAGAAGCTGTGTCTTTTCATAAAAAGGGCAACGTGTACCTATCTTGGCACATATGAACGAGTTATTTCTCTGGTTGCTCCCAGGGGGTAAAGATACCGAGGTGAAGCTGTGCTCCCATTGCTTTCTTCTACGGACTGCCAACTCACTTCCTGGTATTGTGGAGGACAGATTTTCATTTGCCTGCCCAGTATCCAATCACCTATTTCTAGAAAGAAAGAAAAAACAAAACAAAACACTTCCTCTTCCTTTGGAAAAATCTTGGGTGATTCTTTTTTTTTTTTTTTTTTTAGGATTTTGTTTATTTATTTGAGAGAGAGAATGAGAGACAGAGAGCACGAGAGGGAAGAGGATCAGAGGGAGAAGCAAACTCCCCGCCGAGCAGGGAGCCCGATGCGGGACTCGATCCCAGGACTCCAGGATCATGACCTGAGCCGAAGGCAGTCGCTTCACCAACTGAGCCACCCAGGCGCCCCCAAATCTTGGGTGATTCTGATGGAGCAAAGCTCATCACCAGCTCCAGATTGAGCTAGTGACCCAGGTGTGCCAGTCACTAGGATTGGAAATGTGACGAAAACTAGGCTCCTAGGACTTTGGGGGAGGGAGTTTGTAGAGGAACAAAGGTTTTCCACTGACATTGCTGAGTTGGTAGGAAGTGAGCCTGGAGCTGCCAGGTACCTCCTAGAGATTGACATCTGCAGAAGGAAGCAACAGAAAAGAGAACGGAAGAAGGAGAGAGGGATGCATCTGGAAGACATGTGTTTCAGCCACTGGATTCAACTGACAAAACCATTCCTTACCCTTTTTAGTGACTGAGCCAATAGAAACACTCTTTTAAATGACACCCATTTGAGTTAAATTTCTATGCCTTGCTATCTCAAAAGACTCCATAAATCAGAACAAAACTGAGTTATACTGACACGCTATGAAGAGCCCAAGCCTGTCCCCCAAGAGTGGCACCTGCCAGGGTGTCTGGCTGGGCTGCCTTCAACAGGGCCAGTGAGACTTTCTGATTCATGTCTGAGATCTTTATCGTCTGGCCTTTGGAGATACAGTTATATTTTTTAAAATATGATTTGCTCTCCAATAGGGACGTCTCATGAATCATTGGGAGTTTGGTCTATGGAGTGATTTTGGAAATATAAGTGGTCCAGCAGGTGACTCCCCATGCATCCTTGAGGATTAACATTTATAAGGAGCACTGAGATATAGTTATCTTAAAAAAATATTGCTCATTTTAACTTGACTTTTCGCATTTTCTGAAGTAAAGCAGATTCGCATGGTCTCAAGTGAGTTAGGTTTGGGCCTGGGCTATCCATTTCTTCATCCAGTGCTAGCTCATGTATATGGGGAGTTCTGTGTTCTCAATTTACGATGAAGTGTGGAAAACTTAAGAAAATTATCTCATGCTAGAGTCTAAGGGAACGGGTTGGCCGTACTGAACATTTGGAAATTTGTTTCCTCTGAGGGATTATGGAGTTTCCAAATTCACTTTACTAAGTATACATGCTTAATTTGCATCCAATTAGATAAAGCAGCTGGAGAAAACATGGAGCACGTATTAATTCATTCATTCAGGCGTCAGAGTGGGAGGTTATGCACAGCCATCACCCAGATGAATGCGTTTAAATTGCTCTAATCTACAAGTTGGAGCAAATTTTCTGTGGTTTGAAAGCTTTTCCAAGCTTTAAATGTTTCCTTTATAATGTGTTTTCTGCAACACTCAGAAAGCTAGTGCTGACGCAGTCGCACTTTTTAGAAGCAGGCTTTTGAAGCAGAGAGTGACAGGATCGGGTTTACATTTTAGAAAAGATCATTTTGGTGTTGCCCGCGGGATGGACTAGAGGAGAGCAGGTGGGGCAAGGAGGCAAGTTTTATGACAGTCCGGTCAAGAAATGACACGGAGGTGACCCAGGATAATGGGAGAGGGTATCTGAGAGGCAACTGTTTGGTAGGGCACTGGTCAGAGGTGGAAGAGTGCCCGCCCCCAACAGTCACACGCTAAAAAGATATATCCATCCAGAAACTGTGAACGTGGCCTTATATGGAAAAAGGGGTCTTTGCAATGTAACTAAGTTAAGGATCTTGACACAAGATCATCTTGGATTAACCAGGCGTATTTATTTGGCATCCGTTCATCATAGGGCCAAATACATCAAGTGTATTTTCTTATCTGCTGTATTCTCGAAGCTCTGACATTTGGGGGCCTCACAGAGAAGGGGAGAGACCCCCACCCCAGGGCAAGCTAATTGCTAAAGATGATAACAACTTGCCCAGGACTGTACCCACCTTTTTTTTTCTTTTTTAAGATTCTATTTTTTTATTTGACAGAGAGACACAGCGAGAGCAGGAACACAAGCAGGGGGAGTGGGAGAGGGAGAGCAGGCTTCCCGCCGAGGAGGGGGGGCCGATGCGGGGCTCGATCTCAGAGCCATCCTGAGTCCCCAGCCCCAACCACCTCCTTATCCATCTCACACACCAAGCCAATATTTCTCCTGCCCTAAATCATCCCGGGCCAGGTGCCAGGCATCTAGGGACCATCCTATAGCCCACAGCCTGCCCGAATCATTCAAATGAGCCAATCCTAAAACATTTACTATGCCTGCCGCGGCTTTCCCAGAGAAACTCCACTAAAGGCGGGACCTAGGATTTCTCTCCTGCTTTTGCCTCCTAACCAAACCTGGTGCTCCCCATGTGGCCTGAGTGGCATAGTGTCCCCCTTCTCTTGGGAGATGTGAGCAATAAATTCTTCTTTCAATGGCATTGACCAAACTATGTGATCACTCAGTCTCCACAAATAAAAATCTCAGTACAAAGAAGACAAGGGGCCCCGAATCCAGTGCTGGGTGTCCTTATAAGAGACAGAAGGGGAGAAGACACAGAGACACACCCAGAGAAGAAGCCACAAGAACATGGAGGCAGAGACCAGAGTGATGCTGCCTCAGCCAAAGGGCACCGACCTGGAGTCACCAGAGCAGGGCCGTTGGAGGGAGCCTGGCCCTACCTACCTTCTAGAAAGTGAAGAGAAAATAAATTTCTGTTGTTTCAAGCCACCAAATTTGTGGCGATGTGTTTCAGGAGCCGCAAGAAACTGATCTTGCACCCTACTGAGAGACACTTCCAGAAATTTTATCTTGTTTTTCCTTGTCTTAAAAGAGGGTATTACCACGAGTTCTAGAGACTAAAAATCACCACCTTAAAACAGATCTGCCTTATTCTACAAAGAACTAGAAACTACAAAGAAAAGTCTCTCCCACTGACACAAAGACTGTAATAAAAGGCTCTCATTGCGGAAAGGGAGAAGCTTCTCAAATGTCTCTTTAGAGATGTGGTTTATATATACAAGGGAATATTACTCAGCCATCAGAAAGGATGAATACCCATCATTTTCATCAACATGGATGGAACTGGAGGGTATTGTGCTAAGTGAAATAAGTCAAGCAGAGAAGGACAATTATCATATGGTTTCACTCATATGTGGAATATAAGAAATAGTGCAGAGGACCATAGGGGAAGGGAGGGAAAACAGAATGGGAAGAAGCCAGAGAGGGAGACAAACCATGAGAGACTCTAGGAAACAAACTGAGGGTTGCTGGAGGGGAGGTGGGCGGGGGATGGGGTAACCAGGTGATGGGCATTAAGGAGGGCGTGTGATGTGATGAGCACTGGGTATTATACACAACTGATGAATTACCGAAATCTGCATCTGAAACTAAGGATGTACTATATGTTGGCTAATTGAATTTAAATTTAAAAAATAAATAAAATAAAATGTGTCTTTAGGAGTAGGAAGGGGTGGGAAAACACTTATTGAGAAAGATAGGGAGACAGTTGACAACATGAGAGTCCAGCTGAGGTTTAGAATTAAAAATAGTAATAATAATAAAGCTAAAATATATTGATCTGCTATTTGCCAAATATGTAAAACACCTTTTGGCCTTATCTCATTCAGTCCTTCCAATAATCTTATGAGCACGATTATTATCCCCATTTTATAGATGAGGAGCATGAAGTGATACCAGTATACCCCGCTGAATAAGTTTTCCAGCTGTGCACATCAGTCAGGTGTAGAAGCAAAAACAGGGAAGTTGGTAGGACTGATTCACAGCTGTGCATCTGTTGGTCAAGATGCAGGGGAAAGACAAGGACATAAAAATCCTAAGGGTTTATTCGTTTACTCAACATGATTCTAGTGCATGAAAAATTAGTTCAAGGGACAACTGAGGGAACTAGAGTGATATCATCCATAGAACTTTCTGCTGTTCTGCCATTAGCCACATGAGCCTATTGTGCACTTGAAATGTGGTTAGTATGACTGAGGAACTGAACTTTTAAATTTTATTTAAATTTAAATAACCCGATGTGGCTAGTGGTGACTGTATTGGACAGCATATACGTATAGAATGTGGGAGAAGGAGCTAGAAGGGAGCTGAGAAATGAGAAATTGGAGGAGGGAGGGGCCGGTCAGCCCCAAGAGCAGGTCTGATGGGCGTGTGGGAGGGAGAGCTGAGAGTGGTGTTGGAATTCGTTATTGGTCTTCAAGATTTCAGAGATGGGTAGTAGCTTCATGCAATTGCCAAGGTCCACGCCATATCCAGGGAGCAGATTACAGAGTGGAAGAGAAACAAAGGTGAAGATCACCTTGGTGCAAAGGAAGTCAAAGAAGTGATAGGTTCCGGTACAGCATGGGCTGTCCACACAGGGGAAGTCATCCAGGACGGTGGCAGAAATGAACATGGAGAGGAAATCTGAGAACGACTATAAAACTGCATATGGCGTCGTGATCCCTCTGTGGACCGAAGGAGAGACGCAGGGCTGGAGGCTCGGCAGTGGGGAAAAGGGGACATTGGCATAAGGCAGCAAGAGGAAACCCCTGGAGTGAATAGTGGGGCGTGGGAGGACGCTATGGGTAGATCCGTGTCCCCCCACATTCCTACGTTGAAGTGCTAACCCCCAGGACCTCAGAATGTGACCCTTTTCAGAGTCCGGGCCTTTCCAGAGGTAATCAAGGTAAAATGACGTCATGAGAGTGGGCTCCAATCCAATATGACTGGTGCCCTCACAAGAGGGTAAGTTTGGAGACAGACATGCATAGAGAGAAGACAAAGTGAAGAGACCCAGAGAGGAGGCAGCCATGTTCAAGCCAAGGAACAGAGGCCTGGAACAGCCGCTCCCTCACAGCCCTCAGAAGGAACCGCCCACATCTTGGTCTCCACCCTCTAGCCTCCCTAACTGTGAGACCATAAATTTCTGTTCCTTAAGTTGGTCCTTTTGTGATGATTTCTTAAGGTAGCCCCAACAAACTAATACAGGGGACCCACAGAGCAAGCTTCTTTCTCTCAATCCCTGGAATTCTTTCAGAAACAGTGGGGCTCCTCACCTCCCTCGTTAAAAGAATTAGCTTGAGGCGAGTAATTGATCTGCTTCTCACACTTCGACATTTTCCTTTTTCCCTCCTGGCAAATAAAGACTTGTGTGCAGCCAGCCAGCAGTCTAATAATTAAGGGGGTGGGGAGGAGACACATCAAAGTGGCAGACTGCACACTGTCCCATATGCCGCCTAACCCACGCCTACCCTGGGGGCCAGGGGAGGAAAGGCCTGCAGTTGTCTTTGGGGAGGGTTGCCTGGGGGTGGGGGGAGGATCTGCCCATTTGGCTAACGAGCATCCCGAGTACTGATGTCCAGGAGCCATGCCTCTGGTGTTTTTATTCCCGTGACCCACGCTCTTCCCCCCCCCACTTTCCCCCACCCCCCACCCCCCTTCGAATCAACCATACTTCGTGTGGGTCTTTGAGCAAAGGGAATGTAAGGAGCCCCAGATCCCTGGCAAAGGTTTGCCCTCTGCCCAGTCCTGACTTCTCTTCCAGTCTTTGGATCTCCGCTTTAATGGAGGGACCCTGAGAGCTCGAAGACCACTTCCAGATCTCAGAGGAAGACGTCATGACAGGACTAACTGTTAGAACACAAAGCCATCACCTCTAGGTGAAAGCAGGAATATTTAAAATCTCTATCAATATAGCACCGGGAAGCAAGCTTCAGCCTGACATCACAGCTTAACCTTTTTCATTTCATCGATTTTTCTATAGTTAACACAGACCATCAAGGAGTTACTGGAAAACTGATAAAAGGGAATGAAACCACACTTGGAAAATGTGGAGTTCTATATAGATTGTAAACCACCTTCCTTAGCTGAGGTTGCTCTTCATCCTCTGTACCGCTCATGTCTCCACTGTCACTGAACGCAGCAGAGTGTTCAATTTTGTGTTCTCTCCATCAGCCTTTAAGCCATGGATACCATGACCGTACGGCTGAAGGAGCCTATTTTGCAGGAGAGTGAGAGAGGCTTTGTGATTATCTGCTTTGATGAAACCCTTTGCGGGATGAGGGAGCGGATAGCTAGCTAGATATAAATGCTCTGGTCCAAGGATTTTACATATGTATATAATATATATAAATGTTGACCAGGGCTCAGCAAACTTTTTCTGTAAATGTATGTTTTACAAGCCACCTACTGTCTCTGTCGCATCTTCTTGGTTTTTATTACAACCCTTATCAATGTAATGACCATTCCTAGCTCTCAAGCTATACAAAAACAGGCCACAGGCCATGGTTTGCCAATCCTTGAGATGAACAATTTAGATGGAAAAGTTTATCGGTATTTGGACTTTCATAGGAAATGTTACCAAGATAATAATGTGTCATGAGTAGGAAATAGGAAAATAGAAATATTTAAAATCTGATGAATAATAATAATTAGGAATAATCTGATCTGAGCAACTCAGGGCCAATTTTTTTTAAGAAAATGCTTTAAATATTAGATGTTTAATATTTACATATTCCAATGTTAGTCTTTTTTTTTCAAGATTGTATTTATTTATTTGAGAGAGACAGAGAGCATGAGTGGGGGGAGGAGCAGAGGGAGAGGGAGATGCAGACTCCCCACTGAGCAGGGAGCCCGATGTGGGGCTCGATCCCAGGACCCTGGGATCATGACCTGAGCTGAAGTCCAGAAGCTTAACTGACTGAGCCACCCAGGGACCCCTCCAATGTTAGCCTTTAGCTTAGGAGGGGGGGGAACCTTCATTTGGCTTTCCTGTGTCAAACTAGAATTTTAGTTTCTTGTTTTCAAGTGTATCTTTTTGTCATTTTCGAAGAGAAATGTGGCCTTTTCTTCCTCACTGAAATTTCTTCCACAATAGACTGGGTTGAGTATATGAGGAAGGACTGGGTTTCATCAAAACCTGCTTGTTGAAATCAGGGAGGGCTCAAAGCCTAACAGGAGCAAGGACATCTGAGTTCTAAGCAGCCAATCTTAGCCCCATGAACTTGAGCAAGAACCTTGGGCTGAGCTTTTCTCTCAAGGATGCATCAGATTAAATCATGTAAATAAAAGGGGGGCTTTATGAATGTTAAAAGCATTTATACATGTGAGTTATTATCTTTCTCACTTACCATTCTTTTTTTTTTTTTTTCTTTTTTTTCTTTACATAGGCTCCACACCCAGCATGGAGCCTAGCACAGGGCTTGAGCTCACAACCCTGAAATCAAGATCTGAGCTGAAATCAAGACTTGGACGCTTAACCGACTGAGGTACCCAGGTGCCCTTCACTTACCATTCTTTCTGCCTAAACATGCCAGTACTCAAAATGATTTTCAAAATGCATTGAAATCTTAAAAATAGGGGCGCCTGGGTGGCTCAGTCGTTAAATGTCTGCCCTCAGCTCAGGTCATGATCCCAGGATCCTGGGATCTAGCCCCGCATCAGGCTCCCTGCTCCACCAGGGATCTGGGGCTCCTACATTCCCTTTGCCCAAAGACCCACACAAAGTATGGTTGATTCGAAGGGGAGGTTGGGGATGGGGGAAAGTGGGGGGGAAAGAGCGTGGCAGCCAGGGTCACGGGAATAAAAACACCAGAGGCATGGCTCCTGGACATCAGTACTCAGGATGCTCATTAGCCAAATGGGCAGATCCTCCCCCCACCCCCAGTCAACCCTCCCCAAAGACAACTGCAGGCCTTTACTCCCCTGCTTCTCCCTCACCCACTCTCCCTGCTTATGTTCCCTCTCTCACTGTGTCTCTCTCTGTCAAATAAATAAATAAATTCTTAAAAAAAAAACCTTAAAAATATATTCATCCCTTCCCATCCATGTATTCATTCTTTAACAAACACTGATTGAGAGCCAGATGCTGGAGTTTCACTGGTCAGGAAACAGAGGGGATCGTGCCCCTAAGAGTTTAGGGCCTTAGAAATTATTGCAATTATGGCCCAAAGAGAAGGGGAGGTAGTATTGGAGCTGAACACCTGGTTCTTGATGCTGTGCTTTGCTTTAGGGATTTTGAATCTTCTGCAATTAAATAAGGTCAAGATATATGCATCAAATAGGCACCAGGTGCCTAGTGAGTGGCTAGTAATACATTTAACATGCACAATTCAAAAGATACAGAAGAATTTGTAGCCAAAAGTCACTGTGCTGAGTTAAATAGTTTCCTCCAAAAAAATTCATGTCCACCTGGAACCTACGTGCGTGACCTTATTTGGAAATAGGGTCTTTGCAGATGTAATCGAGTTAAGAGGAGGTCCAGCTGGATTAGGGTGGTCTCTAATCCAATATGACTGGTGCTCTTATAAGAAAAGGAAAATTTGGACACAGACACCCAGGGAGAACATCATGTGACGATGAAGGCAAAGATCAGATTGGAGTGAGGCACCCGAGAGCCATGGAATGCTGAAGATTGCCAGCAACCACCAGAGCTGGGAAGAGGCAAAGAAGGATCCTGCCCTGGAACCTTCAGAGAGATCCCAGCACCGTTGATACATTGATTTCTGGAGGCCAAATGTCTGAAATCAAGGTGTGACAGTCCATGCTTTCTCTGAACACTCTAGCGGAGGATCCCTCCTTGCCTCCTCTCACCTCTGATGGTGTCAGCAATCCTTGGCGGTCCTTGGCTTGAAGCCACACAACCTCAGTCTCTGCCTCCACTGTCACACAGGGAGAACCCTGTGTCTATCTCTGTGTCCTTTTCCCCCTTTTTATAAGAACACCACCCTACTCCAGTATGATCTCACCTTAACTAATTATAGCAGCAATAGCCTTACTTCCAAATAAGGCCACACTCTGAGGTTCCAGGAAGGGACAAATTTGGTGGCAAAACTATTTAACCCAGTACAGATGGCAACTGTCACATGGAAGGAGAGATCCCCAAAGCAGGGTGTGTAGAGTGAGAACAAGTCTGAACACAGAACCCTGGGAAAGTCCTTCAGGTAAGGGGAGGGTGAAGGATGTGGAGCCCACACAGAAACCTGAGGAAGGGCAGGAGAAGAAATAGGAGGCAGTGGTGTTAGGAAAGCCAGACATATGGAGGAACATGAAAGAGTTGACCTCAGTAAGAGCAATTCCTGTGGAGTAACAGGGGCAGAAGACAGACAATAGTGGGTTGAGGAGCAAACAGAAGACATGGAAGACCAAGAAGCAAAGAACAAAAGTGTGGCTCCTAAGGGAAAGAGAAAAACAGAGCAATACTTAGAGTGTTGTGGGGGTCCACTTGGTAGTCTGAGCAGAAACATCAAGTAGAGAAGGAGAGACAAAAGACAGAAGAAAAGATTTCTTTCATAGATTGGAATTCTGTAGGAAACAGGATAAGATTCCAAACACAGGTGGAAGAATTGAGGATCGTACAGGGAAGACAACACTTCCTCTCTTGAAGTGGGGGTGGGAAGGGTGAATGTGGAGACAAGTCACTGCGTGGTGGGTGGGGTGGATGGTGGGCGACAGGAAGCTGCGAAAGCCCCTGCTTTTTGGCCTGTTTTATCTGTGGGAGGCAAGGTCAGTCATCTACAGGGAAAGGGCTGAAGTGGAAATGAGATTTGTCAGAGAGGGAAAGATTTGGAAGAAAGGACAGGAGGGTGGGGGCAGGATATCATTTCACCATTGATAGCCAGGGTCTTCTGGTTCCAGTTTTGTGGGTGCTGTTGATAGCCTAGAATATGTGCTGATATTTTTCTTTTTGTGAAATTGTTCCTATACCCATGATGCCGAAAGGGCTTGCAAGTGAGGATTTCAGGGAGTCCAATAGAGTGTGTTTTCTCACGTCTCTGGCTGAGAGGTCAAGTCGAGGGAAACATAGCATCTCCTCTTCCTGCACCCCCTTCCCGTAGAGCAACCAGGACTCTTGATGCCTTGGGTGTCTCAGACACCAGGCCTGCGTGTGACCCACGCGGGAAATGCTAAAGGCAAGAAAAACTGCACTTGGTCAGGCCCTTTAGGGGGCAGATGGAACTTCTATCCTGAGAGACCAGTTTGACTTGTGAGGTTTTTTATAAAATTCACTTTATTCTAAACTTATATGCCAAAAAAAAATTTTTTTTTTGCCATTTGTAACACACACTGAGTTTTTATAGCTATGTTACCCAACTCTTATTTGAACTCCAACACACATCTGTTAATTCCTGGTATTGTCCTCATTTGAAAGCTGAAAAAAAATGAAGCTTCAGGAATTCTATTAAATTGCCCAAAGTCAAATGAAGATTGATGGGGAAACTGGAATAAGGGCCTAGCTCTCCCAAGCCAACACACTTTCTTTAGATAGCCAGGGTCGTCAATGCCAGCTCAGGGCTTGTGGGCAAAATAAAATGGAGTCTCAGGTTTCCTCCTTTATCTTTAGTCCTTGTTGCAGCCTCCTCCCTCTTCCCCCTCCCCCTTCTCCCCCTTTCACACCCACTTCTCCTCCCCTATTCCTCTTCCCCATCGTCCTCCCCTCCCCCTTCCCTCCTCCTCCCCCCTCCCCCTCCCTTCCCCCTCCCCCTCCCCGTCCTTTCCCCTCCCCTCCTCCCCTCCTGGTCCTCTGCTCCTGCTCCCCGCCACCACTTCCCCTCCTCTCCTTCCCTCCCCTCCTCCTCCCTTCCCCTCCCCTCCCCTCCCCCCTCCCCCCTCTTCTTTCCCCTCCCCTCCTCCCCTCCCGGTTCTCTGCTCCTGCTCCCCGCCACCACTTCCCCTCCTCCTCCTCCCCTTCCCTCCCCCTCTTCCTCTTCTCCTCCTCCCCCTCTTTCCCTGCCCCATCTCAGCCCTCCCCCTCCTCCCCTAAACCTCTCCTCCTCCCCCTTCCCCTCCCCCATCCCTCTGCCTTTCCTTCTTCACTTCATGGAACTGATATTTGATGAATGACCGTCATCTGCCCGGCCTGTGCTGAGCTAGGGATGCAGAGGTGAACAAGGCAGGCACTCCTTATCCGGGCGCATGGACCTCAAGAGGCCAGTAGGTGGGCAGGGAGCGGCAGGGCACTGTGCCCTCAGGCCTGAGCCACAGGAGCGCAGGGGACGGAGAGGGCACCAGGGAGTGCAGCCATCCCGGACCTGGATGGGCAGGCAAGTCTCCTACAAGAAGGCACATCTGGACCAAAGGGTAAACAGTGAGTGTCAGCCAGGGGCAGGAAGAGTTTTATGCAGCCGCGTGTGCGCGCACGCACACACACACACACACACACACACACACACACACACTCAGGGTCCCACACCCTCCAGCTCAGGATCTCCATGGTTTTCTCACCGGCCTTTTCCTCAGGCAGCTCCATCTATCAGAGCACGATGCAGCCGGGAAGACCAGCGGCCTGGGTCTGCAGCACCTGTGCGGTTGTCTTAAATTTTCACGTCTCTCTGCCTCGTCGGGGAGCGACAAGAGGGCTGGGAGAGCCTCCTCCTTGTCCAGAGCTGGACCCGCAGTGCCCAGGAAAGGGCCTGGCAGAGGCGGCACCCAAATTACCCAAAAAGGAGTTGAGCTGGACTGATGCACATTCCCTGGAAGACTGCCGGCTCCACTCCTGAGGAGGAGAGTCGGGGAGCAGCCTGGGGGAAGCAAAACTCCTGTACAGAAAGCTTTTTACAAGTGAGAAGTACACTCGGCAGATGCTCAGGATCGCTCATCTGCTTTGATCACCAGCCCGCACCTGGCAATCGGTGAACGTGCCTGGCAAACTGGAAAGCGCCTCCCCAGAAGAGAGTCCTTTTTTTTTTAATGTATTATTTGTTTCAGGGGTACAGGTCTGTGATTCATCACATCAGTCTTATATAATATCCAGTGCTCATTACAACACATACCCCCCCAATGTCCATCACCCAGTTACCCCATCCCTCCACTCCCCGAAGAGAGCCCATTTAAATGAAATTCAGTCAACAGTAAATGGGGGTATTTGGGCAAATTCAACTCAGAGTACTCTCCACGTTGCTCATCCACTATATGGCGCTTCTACTATCAAAATTACTCTTGTTCTTGGTATGAAAATAGTGCACAGAGCCTGTTAATCAGTAACTGCTGCTTGGCTATGAGTTGCAGGGAACATCGGGGGCCCCCAAAAGAAATGTTAAAACCAACTTCCTTTAATCTTTGGAAGATACCAAATGAAAAAGGTCCTCAGTGTTCTCTACGTTGGTCTCCCCATAATGCCCAGTCTTTCCTGCTGTATATCTATTTATTTTGTCCCAAGTTGATTGCCAAGATTGCTCTGGTTGGGACAGAACTTGAGAGTGGCTGTTGTCCAAAACTAAAGCTGTTTCCAGCTGGCCCTGACCCTCCAGATGTTTCTCTACAACAGCTGAACACAGAGAAGGGTTTGGCCTACACACTGCAGAGGTTCCTGACGAGACTGCGGGGCTCCACGTAATCGTGACCTCGCCATGAGGGTCCCCATTGGTAGGAATATTTACTGTTAAATTTACTTACTATGTACCAGGCACGGTTATTCATCCCTCTATCACCGATGCAGAGACTGAAGCACAGAGAGCTTAAGTACCTTGTCCAAAATGTAGCAGGCTGGGGATATAATGGCAGTCAGGCCGCTGAGGCACTATGATTAGCCTCTGGGTCACATAGCTCTTGTCCAAGTCTTGTCTTTATTGTTGTTGTGGCCCTTTTGAAAAAATGCTTAACACTTGGAAAGGTGTCCAAAGTCACTCAGATGCTGCAGGAACATCCTCCTTGAAGCACAGATGCTTTGAGAAGATGGTTCCCCCTGCAAAGGGAGCTGGGTGAGGACAGGCTCCTCTTTGTGCCCAGCACTCACCAGGCTAGTGCATGCTCAGTCCGGATTTGCTGAATGAACTTTGGGGAATAATTAACAGGATTGCGTAGATTGTTTTGGAGACAAACTTTTGTTGAGTGATTGTCTTGGCCTCCCACTGAAGAGATATACCAGTAAACAGATGATTACAAAAAAATACTGCCACCATGGGGTATGTGGACCCCTGGTGGGATGACCCAACCACATTGGGGTGGAAGTGGTCAGGGGAAGCTTCACAAGGAAGTACTGCCTCAGTTGAGGCCTGAAGGAAGGGCATGAGGTATATGAAGATGGCAGAGAGAACAGCGTGACCCGGAGTTAAGAGAAAGAGAACAAAGCACATGACGGAATTTCAAGTAGCACAGGGAGCCTGGGATCTTTAGTAGGAGCACAGGCTGCCGTCCCAGGAGGAAAGTCTTCAGAGGAGGTCGGAGGCAAGGAGGGGCCAGCTCACAGAGAGCTCACACACAGAAAGGGCGTACATCCAGCTCATGGCGGCGTGCCTATCTCTCGACATAATTATTCACGGTGTCCCTTTTGCTCACCAAAGTATCCCAACTTGGATAATCAATTCCAGGGACATCCTAGTTATATATTCTAGACTAAGGATGTGGGCTTTATCCACCCAGTTGCATCAGCATGAAGAGGACCCAGTTGAAAACTATTGAGATGGGGGCGCCTGGGTGGCTCAGTTGGTTAAGCGACTGCCTTCGGCTCAGGTCATGATCCTGGAGTCCCGGGATCGAGTCCCGCATCGGGCTCCCTGCTCGGCAGGGAGTCTGCTTCTCCCTCTGACCCTCTTCCCTCTCGTGCTTTCTATCTCTCATTCTCTCTCTCTCTCTCTCTCAAATAAATAAATAAAATCTTTAAAAAAAATCTATTGAGATGATCAACTAAACATATTAAATGTGAGCAAGTGTGAGGGGGGTCTCTAGGGCTCCAGCTGGGCCAGCAAGTGCCTGACAGCCTGCTGTGGGTGGTTCTACATCGCAAATTACTTGTGTGTGTGTGTTTTTTTTAATGCAGATTCACCCTAGTTTAGACTCTCCCAATCAGTGTGTGGGTGAGGGGGGGAAGCTGCAGGGTTAACAGGCTGTCCACGTAATTTTCCTGCACACCAAGCAGACAGGGGGTAGGGAGGGGGAGCAGCTTTGCTCTGGGGCTGGGGCTGTAGAAGGCCAGGGGCTCCTGGGGGGTGGGAGAGGACATAATAAAAGAGCCATAAAAAACTCAACAGCAGCTTCCCAAAGGCACGTGGGGCGGCCCCTCATACCAAATGTCTTGTACCAAGAGAAGGCAACAAACTAGCCGAGGAAAGAACAGCAGGAAGGAGAAAGGCGCCCCCAGCCAGGACTCCGCAGAGAACGTGGGGTGTTTGGTGGGGCAGGGCAGGAAGTGAAAATCCAGGAGTGTTGTCCTGACGCAGGATGTTCCCTCACATGCCATTCTGTCCAGGGCCTCCTGCATCCTCTGCAGGCTGGGGAGCAACCCTCCCCAGCCCCCTGCCAGCCCGGGTCGGGCTGCAAATAGAATTCAGGCCTCGGGGTTCTTAAGAGAGCATTCTGAGGGGAGAAGAAAAGAAAGAAGGGGGATGGGGGGAGAAAGAAAGAAAAGAAGAGTCAAATGTAGTACTGTTGGTCAATGTGGGCAGGAAAAAGAAGGCCAGGTGAGTGCCCCTGACATGGGGACAGTGGTCTCTAAAGGGCACCTCCTCCTTGCTGAGCTGAGCACTTGCCTCCCTCATTCTGGCAGGAGCTGCTTTTCTCCCCGCTCATCAGCACATGGAAGAGGTTTGCTGGCAGCTTTCTTTTATGTACGCTAACCCTTGGACGCAGATGATGTGTGTCCATTTGGGCTCTCCCTCGCACATAATGTGACTGCCTCTTATACAATTGCTGGAATTCTCAGGACCCTCTCTCACATTCTGAAATGCGGAGCCCAAAGAGCCGGGAGGATCCAATCTGCTCCGTGCTCCTGGTTCTTATTTGCCAGACTTTTAATATTGTTTTAGGACATTGCTGCTTGTGTTCAATTTATGGCTCATGGGGAGCAGCCAGGCTTTCTCAGCAATATATAAACTGGAAACATTCTTCCTTCTTTCGTATCTGGGTCGTTTGCTCATCAGTCAGTTGAACTGCTTTTTGTCAAATAGTGTTCCAAACTTTCCCCCACTGTGTTTCTCAGGGCAGGAGTACTATCAGATGTTCCTGTCTCAGTGATCAAATAATGTGGGAGGGAAAATGTCATCCCACGGGTCTCTTGGAGATTTGCCATGGCGTTAGCATGTAGAAGGTTCTGACAAGTCCTGCAGTTGCCCAGGTTAGCATTCCCCTGCTTCCTAGCTTGCTCCTGGCCCGGCATCATTCTGACCTCCCAGGAATGAAGGCTTCCCTGGTGCTGGACTGACCCCTTCCCATGCCCATTTTCCTAAATCCTCCACAGGAAAATAACATCTCCTACTGTGTGGCTGATGATAAGTTTCACGGTTTTTGTTTCCTCCAGATGAAATAAATGCCTTTCATTGCTTTTGTTGATGTTCTTGTTGTTGTTGTTACAAATACTTTGCACTATTATTACAAATTACATCTTAATTACAGACAACTCAGAGAAGCAAAAGAACCTAAAACACGCACTCTTTTAAGAAAAACCACTGTTGACATTCCACTCTAGATTTTTCTATGTATTCATACATAATATATAGACTTATGTATTTTTTAAATGAGATCATACCGTAATGTGTTTTTCTACAAGTCAGTTGGCAACATCTTTCCACATCAGTAGCTACATTTCCGTAATGTTATTTTAATGGCTACATGGGATTCCCTAAATGGCTGCCCCATAATTTATTTAATTGATCCCCTCTGGTGAGACATTCAGATTGTTTCCAACTTTTCCCAAACTGCACTCTGATGAACATATTTAAATTCTTCCACCTTTTCTTATTTATTTCAGGATAGCCTCCCAGAAGTTGATTTATAATATTTCCTTTACCACGACACAGACTCCGGGGTACACGGAACGTGTCCCGGTTCTCGTGATGGTTCTATTAGCTTCCTGCGGTGGCTGCCACAAATGACCACACACTTGGTGGCTTAGAGCAGCAGAAGTTTCTTACCTCAGGTTTGGAGGCTGGAAGTCTGAAATCGCGGGCCACACTCCCTCCGAAGGCTCTAGAACAGAATCCATTCCTAGTCTTTTCCAGCTTCTGGGGATCAGGCATTCCTTGGCTGCTGGCTGCATAACTCACATCGCTGCTTTGCTCTTCTCGTGGCTTTCTCTCCTCTTCTCAGAGTCTGTGTCTTCTCTTCTTTTATAAGGACACGTTATTGGACTTAGGGCCCACCCGGATAATACAGGATGATTTCAGCTCAAGGTTCTTTTTTTTTTTTTTTAAGATTTTATTTCTTTATCTGTCAGAGAGAGAGAGCAAGAGAGCACAAGCAGGGGGAGTGGGAAAGGGAGAAGCAGGCTCCCTGCTTAGCAAGGAGCCTGATGTGGGACTCGATCCCAGGACCCTGGGATCATGACCTGAGCCGAAGGCAGTCGCTTAACCAACTGAGCCACCCAGGCATCCCCTCGAGATTCTTAATTACATCTGTCAAGAACGCTTTTTCCAAATAAAGTCACATTACAAGTAGCAGGGGTGAAGGCAAGGGCGTATCTTCTGGGGGATCACTATTCAACCCACTGTAATGTTCTTCCAGACCACGAGGAGTGGTTTTAAAAACACACATCTACATACATCAGCCGTGGGATGTCTTTTCAAGTGCGATCTTATGTGGAAACCCAATATGCAAAGGGATGACGTTGAGCTGTGTGGCTGGGCGCGAGGAGATCGGCATGCAGAAGCACACACTAGATCAAGGCCACAGAGGGTCGTAGGGACTCCAGGACTTGAGCCCCTGCTGTCTCTTTAAGGAGGTCAGAGGGAGGCCCAAGGTGTACTTGCTGTGGGGGGGTGGGGGAGAAGGACTTCTCCTTACCCTCCCTTTCTGGATCGGGGCTCAGCCTACACGGGGCCTGTTTGCTTCACCACGAGGAGAATCAGGCACCCAGACAAGGTCGGCACATGATCAGCTGGACTTGGGCGGGAATCACATGGAGGTCCTGATTTACGGTTTTTTAAAAAGCAAATCATTCACATGCTCAGCAAAAGTCCTCAAAGGACATTCCTGAGTTTCAGTGGGAGGAAAAATGAGTTGCTTTATGAGCTCTTTCAGCATGTTTCTGGACTGTTGAAGGTTTCAATCTGCTGCAATGTTACAACCTTATCTAGAAACCAGGCCTGAGCGTCAAACATAGGCTGTCCCTGAACTCACAAACAACCGTGTTCCAAAAGTTCATTTGTAGGTGAGTTATTTGCAACTCTGAGTGCCTTTTTCCATATATTCCCAAAGCCTATTTATTCCTACTATAAGCAAGAGAGAGGCCTGCCCTTGACCCTGGCCTCACAGAGCTTCCAAACTCTGAGCCCTGGGCTTTCCCAGGCCCGAAAGCAGTGCCGGAAGGGGAAGGAGAAATGTGTCCTAGGATCTCCCAGGGCTTCAGCAGCCAGGGGCATTGCTGAGGGGAGGCACCCAGGACAAGAGGGTCAGGGGATAGGGCTGTCACCGGCGGGGGAGGGCGCCCGAAGGGTGTGGAGAGCCCCAGGTATATCCGTCCACACAGATACAAGGCCTGCAAGGCCAGCCTGCCTGTGTTGTTGCTATCTGGTCAGTAAGGGTTCAGAGGCTTTGAATGGATTTTCAAGGTCTATTAAACTACCTAAGGCGGCTGTCGCAAGGACCACAAACTGGATGGCTTAAAACCACGGGATCTTCTTCTCTTGCAGTTCTGAAGGCTAGAAGATTGAGAGCAAGGCATTGGCTTCTGGATGTGGCCTGCCATGCTTGGCATTCCTGGGCTCCGGGGCAGCTACACTCTGATCTCTGCTTCCGTTGTCACAGGGCCGGCTTCCCTCCCCTGCCTCTGTGTCTGCACTGACCTCCTTTCTGTCTCGGGTCTGTTCTTACCAGGACTGCAATCATACTGGATGATGTTTCACCCGAAGGACCTCATCTTCATGTGGATACAGCTGCAAAGACCCTATTTCCAGGGGCGCCTGGGTGGCTCAGACGGTTAAGAGTCTGCCTTCGGCTCAGGTCCTGATCCCAGGGTCCTGGGGTTGAGCCCCGCATCGGGCTCCCTGCTCAGCGGGAAGCCTGCTTCTCCCTCTCCCTGTGCCCCTCCCCACCACTCGTTCTCTCTCTCTCTCTTTCTCAAATAAATAGTTAAAATCTTAAAAAAGAAAGAAAGAAAGAAAGAAAAAAGAAAGAAAGAAAGAAAGAAAGAAAGAAAGAAAGAAAGAAAGAAAGAAAGAAAAAGAAAGAAAGAAAGAAAGAAAAAGAAAGAAAGAAAGAAAGAAAGAAAGAAAGAAAGAAAGAAAGAAAGAAAGAAAGAAAGAAAAGACCCTATTTCCAAATAAAATCACATTCCCACGACCAGGAGTTAGGACTTCAGCACAACTTTTGGGGGAAGACAATTCAACCCATAACAGAAGGCATACAACTTCATCCCACCCAAAATAAATAAAATCTCCAGTGGCTATAACTCACAACCATAGAGCCTCTGCTTAAATACTGCCAGTGACGGACAGGAAATCTATTCTATTTCCAAGACACTAGAGTCATGAGCTACCTCCTTCCTTAATAGGATCCAAAATCTAGACTTTCATTTACTGAGTCCAGTTTTCCCTTACGAGGCTACATAGAATAACTTTTGACAAAATCCTTTCTATATACGAAGCCCTCCCAGTCACCCTCCATCTATTTTCTTAAAGCTAAATTCTCCAGCTCTTCCTATGACATGGTTTTAAGCCCCTCTTAGGATCCTAACCACTGAACTTTGTACCCGGTCACTGGTCTAGACCCATCCTAAGAGGCTTCCATGACCGAATGCTCACAATATAGGTGTGGTCTGACAGATCCTGCAATCAGGGGCTTCATTTACCTCCTGGGAGTTGAGTATTACACATCTGTTGAAACCAAAAGTTGTCTTGAGATAACTGTTTTGTTCTGGTTGGATTTGGTTTCTGTTTGCTTGTTTGTTTTGCGATGCCCATAGAGCTTAGTGGCCAAGATAGACTGTTGAGGAAAATCAAGTTGGCAGTCAGCTGAAATCTCGGCTTTTTCATAACGATCCTCTTACAGCACACCTTCCACTCATTACTGCGCTTTTTCCTTTCGGACGTTCTGTATACTGATTCTTATTCCATTTTATCTATTGCCCTCCGTCCTCCTGTAACACATCTAGGCTCTTGTGAATCTCAATCCATCATTCCTGCATTGGTCATCCAACCCAATCCTGGTCATCTGCCCTCTGACAGGAAAATAAAAGGGGGTAAGATATATAATATTTATATATTAAAATATATCTCATAATATTTTTGAGACCCTATTAGGCTGGACTAGTTATTTCTAATTTTCTCATTGACGTCAACACACAGAAAAGTGCGCAAACATAAATATACAGGTCAATGAATTCTCACAAGCAAATGCCTGTGTAACCACCCATGTCAAGAAAGAGCACATTAAGCTGAGAATGTTTTAATAAGTATTTTTTAAAAATCCTCAGACCTATTTGGTTATTATTTTTTAAAGCTGGTTCACTGATGATAAAACTCAGAAAAGTGAAGAGATATGCCCAGCATTCCACAGCCAGGAAGTAACAAAGCACAGAATGACCCCCCGACAAAGTGCTCTTCTCACCTGCTGACCCTGGACTTGAAGGATGAGGGATATGGCCAGTACCCAGATGAGGCAGGTAGAAGGGCATCCCAAAGGGGCGCCTGGGTGGCTCAGTCAGTTAAGCGTCTGCCTTTGGCTCAGGTCATGATCCCGGGGTCCTGGGATCGAGCCCCACATCGGGCTCCTTGCTCAGCGGGGACCCTGCTTCTCCCTCTCCTTCTGCCTGCCACTCCCCCTGCTTGTGCTCTCTCTTTCTCTGACAAATAAATAAATAAAATCTTAAAAAAAAAAAAAAGAAGAAGAAGGTCATCCCGAGCAGGACAAACCAGGAGAACGAAGGCCAGCAGGCAGGAGGCATGAATGGGGATCAAGTAGTTCAGGGTTCCTAGAGCACAGGATCCTGGCAGAAGAAGAATGTCGGGAAACCAGGCCAAACGTGGTTGATAGGCTCACAGATCTGCATGGTATTCTGTATCACTGGAAAAGCCACCAAAGCTTTTTTTTTTTTTTAAGATTTTCATTTATTTGAGAGAGAGAGAGAGAATGAGAAAGAGAGGGAGCATGAGGGGGGGGAGGGTTAGAGGGAGAAGCAGACTCCACACAGCAGGGAGCCCGATGTGGGACTCGATCCCGGGACTCCAGGATTATGACCTGAGCCAAAGGCAGTCACTTAACCAACTGAGCCACCCAGGCGCCCTGCCACCAAAACTTTTGAGGACACTGCTTTAGGATGAAATAATTCATTGTAAAGAACTCTGTCCTACCAGGTTAGCAGGTTTTTCAAACTCCTACTGTGTAATCAGGGTTTCTGGAAGTCTTGGAAAATTGAGATCCAGTGCTTCAGGGGATCAAATATTTAAGGGTTAAAGGGGGCAGAAGGAAATGATGGGCTAAGCCCTTAGGAAGCTGGCCCAAGAGGCTGCCTAAGGACCTAGAGAGGCTGACTGCGAGGTCCAAGCCACCTGCCAGGAGCATCCCTCTTACAGCTGAAAATACCACATGCCGTCCAAGCCTTCAGATAAATGAGTCAAGTGGTTCTAGTAAAATAAAATGTTAACCCCGAGCTAAGTAACTTCAAAGCATTATCAATAGTCAGACTCGCTAAACAACCAAGACTTATTCTAGCATGTGTGGATAAAACCAAGCAAAATGGGCTAGAAAATTCCCACAGTGACGTGGGACCTCTAACCATTTCTCCTCCGGCTAGTGTGGAGATTAGTCATTTTCTATGCAGAGTATGGAACAGCTTTCACAAAGGAAAGAAATAAATGGACCTTTCTTTGATGATCCAAAAAATAGAGACCAGCGATACAATTGTTTTATTTTTAACAGTTTTACAAACTGTGGGAATAGGTAAGGACCAACCAAATGAGAAGAGGCAAAGGCTACTTACTCAGAGGTTGCTACAGCAAGCGAGTCAGCTACTGTCACTTGTGTTTGGCAGAGACTCGAGAGCAGAGAGGTGGGAAAGCTTCGGATGAGCCTCAACGAAGGCTGTTGGTGTGGGGAAGCTGTGGGCAGCTAACCGGAAGGGGGGGTTCTGTGCGATTGGTGAGGGTGCATATCTGGCTTTCTCTGGTTGGTCCTAAGTTGGAAACAGGATGAAAATTAAGAAAGCTGTCAGTTATTAATCAAGTCCTGGCCATTTGGGGCTTATTGTTATGGAAGTTACTATTTAGCCTCCTGGACTGTTACGAGAGATAGCAGTTTGATTTCTTACAAGTATGACTTCCATCCAGCTAGTTTCCCAGGCTGTTTATTGTACATCCAGGACTGGTTTCCTTGGCAGGTTACTACAAGTTTTGGAGCAGCATTCCAGTTTTATAGCTAGTCTGGCCATCATCCATTTGTATATCCAGTTTCTTGAAATGAACTAGGTGAAGAAATAAACTTTGAAAAATGGGAATGAGCAAGGCCATAAAAGCAGAAGTATGGGGCGGGGGAAGACCTGCAGGAGGATGGATGGGAACGGTCTTAGAGAAGTGAGAACACAGCTTTTTAAAAGAAGAGCCAATAATGCATGTGAGCAGAGCACAGGAAGGGAGGTGATTGGTGAGGATAAGAGAGATGGTCTGGGTCACGAAGGGCCTTGAATACAAGTCGGAAGAGTTAATCGTTGATGCCGCAGACAGTGGGGAACCCCCCGCAAAAACTTGCAAACAGCCTAACAGAGAGTCCAACGTGTGATGTAAGGTAAGTCTAGGGATGAATCTAAAGCCCCAATCTAATCATATTATTATTCCCCTGCTTAAAACCATCTGGAATGTTCTCTCCCTCCAGCCCTTCTCTGTCGGATAAACTCATCTTCATCCTAAATTCAGCATCACTTGTGGGAAGCTCTCTGAAACCTTCTAAGGTTGAGTGCATCACTCCCTCTTTGAGGACCTTGGGGGTGCTTCCCTGGTCTCCTAAACATAGCACTTATCTCAGGAGTAGAATTCAGTTTCCTGGATTACCTTCGCCACTAAGGCGTTGTCCTGAGAGGGCAATTCTGCTTGATTCATCTCTGTACGTCCGCTGATTGGCAAAGTGCCTGGAAAAAATAGACATGTAAATGCATGTGTTGTCGGAGCTGTCAGCTAGGTAGAGGATGACCTGGCGAATGAAGACACTGGATGCAGAGGTGGGACCAGAAGTGCTGGGGGCTGTGGGAATGGAGATATTCCAGGCAGTGGCTCCTAAACCACACGGCGGAGGGATGGGGTGTGTGTGGGGGGGTGCTTTACATGCAGATCCTTGGGCCACTTCTAGATCTACGGACTCAGAATCTCCAAGACTGGGACCTCAAATCTGAATTCATTGACACTTTCCTCAGGTGATTTTGACACTCGGCCAAGTTTGGGAACCACTGACAGAGGTAGCACCATAAGTAATATTTGGATAATTCACAGAAGGCAGGGATAAAGGGAAAAAGGGAGCTGTGTAGGCCTGAGACTTGATCATCAAGGAAGATGGACACGCCGTCCGGAGAGGGAGTCCTGAAGAAGGCAGGTGTTCAGTTGCTTTCACACAAGTTGGGCGTGAGGTGCCCACCTGCATCTGGATGAAGATGTCACTTTGGCAGCTGGAGATTGGACCTGATGCTCAGCAGTCTGCTCCTTATGACCTTGAGAATTTAACGTTTGGGTACAAAAAAAAAAAAATCAAGCTTCCATAATCGCTCTGTCCTCTGTAGTTTAGCAGAGAGAAGCAAAAATTGCATTTACTTTCTATAATAGATTTAGGCAAGTAATTAGTAGTGATAATGTAGAAATAGCTAACTACATTAAATACACTCCCTATAGTCCTGGAGTGAATCAGTGTTTGCATAGTTACTGCTTATTTATCACAGTTACACAATTGCCTTAAAAAAAATTAAAGATACCTTTGCTAAAATATGAACTTTAAAAATGATCACTTTTCAGGGTGCCTGGGTGGCTCAGTCGTTAAGCGTCTGCCTTTGGCTCAGGTCATGATCCCAGGGTCCTGGGATCGAGCCCCACATCGGGCTCCCTGCTCCGCGGGGAGACTGCTTCTCCCTCTCCCACTCCCCCTGCTTGTGTTCCCTCTCTCGCTGTGTCTCTCTCTGTCAAATAAATAAAATCTTAAAAAATAAAAATAAAAATGACCACTTTTCAACTCTAGGGAACGTTCCCAATTGACTTGAACATCTGTTTGTACAAATAAATCCTGGCTTCATAAATTGACACTGGACACCCCCCACACACCTCAAAAGGACGAAAACCATGTATGCAAAACATCTGACCTAATCAATTTTCAGATTAATCTGAAATTACTATTTGAATTCAGATTTAGTAAATGTCATGGATCGCTGCACTGGGGCACAGATATAAACCTGATCTACTAAATGACATAAAATAGAAAACAGAGTAATTTCTCCAGTGAATATGAACAAGCTCTGGAACCCATCTGGGCTATTTACATAAAAATTGGATTGTCCTCTCTTGAATTATCTTTTTCTAGTGGACATCTGCAATATAGTCTGTTCGGTTCTCTGTTCCACTGTCCTCATCTATGTGGTCACCATAGTAACTCCCTTGTTTTTTCGGGAGTCCATCCCACTGGCCAAAATTTATGTCCATGGCCTGGCACCCCCATGCCCATGGGCTGCTAGCTCTCTCCTGCAAGTTGTCTGACCCTAGCGCTGGGAAGCTTAAAAGTAAGACTTGGGAACTGACAGTAGCCACATGCCCTACCCTTAGGAGAACTCCTTTCAACAGAGAATGAAGCTCAAGGAAGAGAATGGGAGAAATCCTGACTCACTCTACCCCTTCTTCCAGTAGTTTCTGTGGCCGAGTTGGAACGCTCACCTCTCATAGTCTGATTGGTTCATTCTTCTTCTGACTCTATCATCCAAGAATTCTTTTCAGCCTAATCTAGAGGAAGATAGGTTTCTAGTCTCTTGAAACCAATGCACAGTTTTGTACAAATGCACGGTCAGCTCACCCTCTGAGATCCTAACTTTCCTTAGAGACAAATAGCTGGAACAGGAATCGGTGGGAGATGATCTCGGGTTGCACTGGGTCTTTCCAAAAGATATCCTGAAGTCCTAACTCCCACTACCTCAGCATTTGACATTCTTTGGAAATAGGGTCACTGTAGGCGTAATTAGTTAAGATGAGGTCATAGTGAAGTAAGAGAGCCCTTAATCAATGTAGCTGGTGTTCCCATAAGAAGAGAAGACACACAGAGACAGAGATGCTAGAAGGAGGAGCCGCCGTGTGACCAGGGGGGCAGCGAGTGGAGCCAGGCGTCTAGAACTCCAAGGAATGCCAAGGATTGCTGGTTGTCCCCAGAAGGTAGAGGAGACGCAAGGAAGGATTCTTGCCTCACAGGTTCCACGGGTAGCATAGCCGAAACTTTAATTTCCAAATTCTCGCCTCCAGCACTGGGAGACAATACACTGCAGTTATTTTAAGCCCCCCAGTTTGTGGTGCTCTGTTTGGCAGCCCCAGGAAACGAACAGCCTCTAATATACTTTCTACCTAGAAATTGCAGGGCTTCGGTGCTCCGGTGAGGTTGGAAGGGGCAAAAAATACCGAGCTCTTTTTCTGCCTGCGTTCAGGAAATGAACACCTAAATCCCCGGGGCTGGAGGCATCCATCCTCCAAAGGAGGCAAGACTGAGGGGATAGAGACTTGCCCTACAATGCTTTCTAGCCTCTAGCGTGTCCGTAGAGGTTAGAGACAGACGCTTCTCTAGAGGAGGTCTTCAGACACTACCTGACATAGAACAGACCCTCAGAGAAGGTTATTCTCCTAGCTAGGTTATACAAGGAACAGAAAAAAATACATCCAAGAGGTTTGCGATGAACTTTCCTGCCCTGAGCTTTCTTGTCAACACCGCACCCCAGCTCCGTGGTGCTTGCTTCCACTCCTTCTTCAGATTTTTGCCAAAGCACCAGAATATGAAGGGCTCTTCTTTGAGAAACGTTAATTCAGCAGCCATCAAAAAAATGAAATCTTGCCATTTGCAATGACATGGATGGAACTAGAGGGTATTATGCTGAGTGAAATAAGTTAATCAGAGAAAGACAAGGATCATATGATCTCACTGATACGTAGAATTTGAGAAACAAGGCAGAGGATCACAGGGGAAGAGAGGAAAAAATAAAACAAGATGAAACCAGAGAGGGAGACAAACCATAAGAGACTCTTAATCTCAGGAAACAAACTGAGGGTTGCTGGAGGGGAGGGGGGTGGGGGGATGGGTAACTGGGGGTTGGGCATTGGGGAGGGAGGGTATGCGTTGTAATGAGCACTGGGTATTATATAAGACTGATGAATCACAGGCCTGTACCTCTGAAACCAATAATAACTTTTTATGTTAGTAATAAAAAAAAAGAAACACTTATTCAGAATGTCTTGCTTTACCCAAAAACACAAATCCTTCTCAGTTTGTGCTGTGTTGTCTTCGCTGAAAGAAAACCTTGTTGGCAGGGGGAAAAAACAAAAACAAAAAACCCACCTTTGGCTTCCATGGCTGCGCCCCCCTTACGCCAAGGGGGCAATTTCTCACACATTTTCTAGTATTTGGAGACTGTGTATGATCACAAGTAGATTTTCACACAAACGTAAGGTGAGAATACCGTGCTTTATTGTCCTGTGAGTGAATCTTCAAATCCATGCCTTTTAACTCACTCTAATATAGGAAGTTAATTGTATTTGCACAACATAAATCTGGGTATGTCCATAAACTTTAAATCATTCACACTAAACAGAAGTGGATGTGTCAGGAATACAGATCTCCAGAAAAAACTGGGGAAGAGATTAGTGAGGGTATTTAAAGCTTTATTTTTTTAAATTGTGTTTACCTATTTCCAAAGTAATCAGGAAACCAGTATGCTCGTTGATTTACTTGAGCTTCCTTTAGAGAGATTGTATTAGTTTTCTAGGGCTGCATAACAAAAAGACCCACAGAGTGCGTGACTTAAACAAGAGAGATTTATTTTCTCACAGTTCTGGAGGCTACAATTTCATGATCAAGGTGTCGGGAGGATTGGTTTCTGCTGAGGCCTCTCCCTTGGGCTGACAGCTGGCTGTCTTCTGGTCTTCGTGGTGTCCCTTCTGTGTGTCTGTATCCTAATTTCCTCTTCTTAAAAGAATACAAGTCATATCGGACCGGGGCCTACCCAAATGACCTCATTTTTAACTCACTCACCTCTTCTAAGACCCTGTCTCCAAATGCAGTCACATTCCAAAGTACTGGGGGTTAGCATTTCAGCTTATGAATTTGGGCAGCACTGAATTCAGCCCATCACAGAGATCTTGCATCAGTTAGAATTAAGTTCAACTTCACCGAACAACAACAACACTAGAATTAAATAATGGTAGTTTAAACAAATACAACTCTTTTTCTTTCTCATGAAAGACTGGGGGGGGGGGGGTGCCTGGATGGCTCAGTTGGTTAAGAGGCTGCATTCAGCTCAGGTCATGATCCTGGGGTCCCGGGATCGAGTCCTGCGTCAGGCTCCCTGTTCGGTGGGGAGCCTGCTTCTCCCTCTGACCCTCCCCCCTCTATATGCTCTCTCTCACCTTCTCTCTCTCAAATAAATAAGTAAAATCTTAAAAAAAAAAAAAGACTGGGGGTAAGCAATGGAGAGCCAATATGACAGCTCCATGATCATCAGAGACCCCAGATCCTGCTGTCCTACCGTAGCTGACCCACCCTGAGCACCACTTTATGATGCAAGATAGATTTTCAAGCTTCAGCATCTGTATTTTTGTTTGCATTCCAGCCAGCAGAAAGGAGGAAGGGCAGAAGGAGACTGCCCCTTCCTTTTGAGTGAGATTCCTTAAAAATACTACATCATACTTCTGCTTTTATATAATTTTATATAATTTATTATACATATAATTTATATACATTGCATATGTATGTGCATATATAATTTTATATATATAATGCTGCAACAGAAAACAAAGAAACAAATATCGTATAAAAATATAGGAATTGTTTGGGGCAGATCCAACCACTTTGGTCTGTAGAAGCTCAGGGCCCAGGGATCTCCATTTGGTGAACTGGCCAACGTCAGAGCTGCCTTTGGAACGGAACCATGGAGTTGGACTCTGGCCTCACTGGCCTGGGCTCTGAATCAACCACACTGACAGAAATCTAGGACCTGTAAGAGCTGGTTCTCACCCCAGCCATGATGCACCTTTCAGAGTTCATTGGTCTCACACCTCCACGCCATGGCTCAATTTGCTCACTCCACGAGTTCACTCTTCCCTCCACCTACATTTGCCTGGGAAACACCTGTTCAGGCTCCGCAATTCAGCCACTTCCTCCTTCCGGAGGCCTTTTCTGACTTCTGCCTCCACTATAAGCTCCTTTGAAATTCATAGCCCTAAGCTCAAGAAGTTCACAGCCCTACTTCCCATCTGGGCTGTGAATTTCTTGAGATCAGGGACCACATCTTATTCATCTTTATATCCTCAGCCATGGAATATCTGATGAATGAGTAACTCTCAGAATTGGAAGGGATGTGGACGTGAATCTACCACATCTGTCCCAAGCAGTCACCCAGTGCTACTGGAATGCCAGCATCGCTGGGGAGCTCACTTTGCATAGGCACCCGCTGTATCCATTAGGCTAGTGAATGCTAATGAATGAGGAAACAAATTATGTTACATCTTCAGTGGGCATTTCATTTGTATTCAGATATAAAGTTTACTTACACCAGAACACTAACAAATGCTTTAATTGCACTTTCAGAGGATCAAAACAAACAAGGAAACAAATACATTTCTAATTCTGTGCTTGCCATTTCTACATTTAATAGGTATTTAAAGAATGCATACGATGTATAAAACACTGTGTTACTGGGGTGACTGGCTGGCTTAGTTGGAAGAGCTTACAACTCTTGATCTTGGGGTCATGAGTTTGAGCCCCACTTTGGGTGTAGAAATTACTTAGAAAACCAAAATCTTAAAAAAATAAAATCTTAAAAAAAACCCACAACACTGTGTTGTTGTCATAGGTGGAAATTTATGGTTCTTGCTCTCAAAGTATGTATATTCTAACTGAAAAGTCAAGGCAAGACTTAGGTGGTCAGAGACAATACATGGCTAAGTGCCAAGGAGTGGAGAGCCCATCAGTCCTGGGCCTGGGTAGAAGGAAGAGAGGATGAGAGACATAGGCTGGGTTGTCAGCAATGGTTCAGCTCAGGTCCTGGAGGGGAGTCCACTGCAGGTAGGAAAGCACAGTGCTAGGGAAGGGCAGGGACAAGGAAGTACCATATGCTTAGGACATAATAGAATCCAGACTTTGAGCAGTGGAAGGGGTCTTCACAGATTGACTAATCCAGTGATTTTTCCAATCACGTTAAGCCACGCAACCTTTTATTCCACTGAACAATTACTTAGAGACAATAAATAAAATAAACAAAAGTGGAGCTCATCTGCCTGGATTGGGATAAATATCTGGTGGGATTCAGTCTTGAAAGATGTGAGAAACTCAGGCATAGCCTTTATAAGAGAAATGTAGAATGAGGTAAATATAAGAATTTGTTAACATACATAGCAGCAGAATTGGGTAAGAGGAGAAATGCCCATTGTCAACAAATTAATTTATAGCTTTTATGCTATTTCTTTTTTGTTCGTTTGTTTGTTTTATTATGTGATTTTAATCACCATACATTACATCATTAGTTTTTGATGTAGTGTTCCATGATTCATTGTTTGCATATAACGCCCAGGGCTCCATGTAGAACGTGCCCTCTTTAATACCCATCACCAGGCTAACCCATCCCCCCACACCCCTCCTCTCTAGAACCCTCAGTTTGGTGCTCGCTTCGGCAGCACATATACTAAAATTAGAAACCCTCAGTTTGTTTCTCAGAGTCCATAGTCTTTTTATGCTATTTCAACTGAAATCCCAATGCAGGTTTTACAGACCTTTTTTTTTTTTTTTTTTTTTTCAGAAGAAGAGTTAGGGGAATAACTCTAACATTTAAAAATATATTCTAAAGCTGAACAAAATGCATTCTATACACTTTATAATACTATAATACCTTGTAATACACTGCTACTAGATTTTATTACATAGAACAGTACAATGAGGATATTCAACTAGACAGATCAAAGGAATATTACATAAAGTCCAGAGATAAACTTTATATATGTAAGAAAATTAAATATATGATAAAAATTCATCACAAAAATAAATAGCAAAGATAAAGAAAAGTTGAGTTTTCTTTGGGAATAATTGGTAGGTTATTTGGAAAAAAACTATTAGCTATTCACTACAAGTCTACACCAAAATAAATTCCAAAGATTTAAGATTTTAATAATTTTTAAATGCAAAAAAAAATAGAATTAAATAGGTAATAAACATCTGGATAGAAAAAATGACATTCTATACCAAGGAGGAGTCAAAGAAATCAAAAAATGAACAGATTTTCCTAAATACAATGTTAAATTGCTCTCAATCAAAAATAAAAAAAACCAATAATCAAAAATAAAATACCAACAGACTGAAAATGCAAATGACAAATATGACACAAAGTTAACAGGCTATTTATAAAAGATCATAAAGTACATAAGAAAAATCACTAAGACCTCACCCCTAAAAATAGATAATCAAGCAAATAAAATTAGTAAGTACATATATGGAAAAATGATCAAATATATTAGTAGTCAAGACCTACAGACAAACTTTTTTGTCACTCTAGCCAATTAACCTATTTAGACAAAATAATATGAGATTCCTAAATTCAAAATATTTTTCGATATCTATCTTAAAAATAAAATAATGTGGTGGGGCTGCGTGGCTCAGTCAGTTAAGCGTTTGCCTTTAATTAGGTCATGATCTTGGGGTCAGGGCTCAGTGGGGAGTCTGCTTCTACCTCTCCCTTTGCCCCTCCCCCTGCTTGTGCTTTCTCTCCTGTCTCTCTCAAATAAATAAATAAAATCTTAAAAATAAAATAAAATAATGCTGAAACTTGAGAAAAGCTTGATACACAAAGACATTACGTGAAGTATTATTTACAATAGCAAAGAGCCAGTGTGTAAATGAGTGAATGAGTTAACCCCACAACAGAAGATTGGCTAAGGAATATGGAATATGCCAACTCGATGGCAGATTATGCATTCATTTAAGTTGTTTTATATATAAAACATGCAATAAAAAAGTGATTTGATGTTAGTGGAGGCAAAATCAATGATGCGTTACCCCTGGGGTATTCACAATTCTTAGCCCAGTGCCTAATCCATACATAACAGGGACACAACACAAACTTGGTAAATGAATGAAAATCGTACACACATGGTATGATTTTTGACCATGTGAAACGAAACCTACTTATAGAGAAAAGAAATATAAATTAGAGTAGGAGTATTGCCACTTTTTTCTACTTTTCTGTAGAAGATGAGAGGCGAGATCCCAAATGTTGCATGGTAAATATTTAGCATTGTCTATCACACTTCAGATTTAACTGGGTATCCTGTATTTTTATTTGCTAAATCTCGCAACCCTACTGGATATCAGAGTTGATATCTTTACACTTAAATTTTGAAGTCTGTGGAACAGAGACGTTCCCTTTGATGAGCCCTTCATTGGAAGTATGTGGTTGTTTTTTCTCTTTCTCACATATAATACGTGTGTATGCCCATATTTTTCCGTGTAGAAAAAGTATAAAGGAAGAAAAAAAAATCACCCCAAATTCCACCACCCAGAGATAACCACCACTTACACTGTATTTAAGACATTCCGCACATACAGACATATATGTAATATTGCATGCACAGAGAATCACAGTATATATGCCTTCCTGTAATCCTGCTTTTTTTCTGTTTTTGTTTTTTTGACTGCCAATTTCGCTGCCTCTCCAGAGGTCTGACTTCCATGAAATCTCATTTACTTCTATTCCCAGGGGGCCACCAGGACGTGGGTTGCATATGCAGATGATTAACTAGTAGTTTGTTATTTTTATGGCAAACTACATAGGGCCGGCTTACCGAGGGGGCCTCGCTGGAGAGGGCGGGGCCAGAACCCATGATCCAAGCCCTTGAGGAGTCTGGAAAAAGGCACACCATTTTGGAAGAAATACGTTCGTGTTGATTGCTATTTACTAATCTTTATTTCATCTCACTCTACCTATTTGGTTCCAGAAACTTCCTTAATAGTTGTGAAAACATGGCACAATAAAAACGGATATTTGGGAGAGAGGCTCAGCCACAGCGATCCTAACAGCTGAGATTAACATTTACTGAGCAGCTGCTCTCAGCCGGGCACAGGATTAGGCACACACAGATTATGAAGACCAGGAAAACGTGCCCCAGTCCTCGAGGAAGCTTAAATTTACAGAACATAAAATTAAATAGACACACCCATGAGTCTACCACCCAGAAATACTACTATTAATATTTTAGTGTATGTCTTTTCAGATTTAATATTTTTAATAGCTAACACTTACAGAGCACTTACTGTGTGCAGGCTTTGTTCTCAAAAGTTTTGCTCTTCACTCATGTAATCCTCAGAATCATGTTACAAGGTACTATTCTTATTTATATAACACCGATGAAGACATGGAGACAAAGATTTCAACTTGCGTGAAATTTCACAGCTTGACAGATCAGATCCCCACCAGAGTTTGAAACAAATAGCACACAGCATTTATTATGTGCCAGTTGCCATACTAAGTGTTGTACATGGGTTGATTCCTTCTATCCATAAAGCCAGCACACACAAGTTATTTTTATCCAGACTTTTTTAGGAACCACAGGTGACTCTGAGGACTGAAAGGGTGGCAGAACGCCAGGCAGACCTGGGATCACCCTAGGTGTCATCAGAGTGTCTGTCAATAAGTTCACGGAATTCTGGCTCACCTGAAACGCAAGGGAGCTTAAGAGGAGCTTTTCAAGCCCGCTTTCTCGGCCTCGAATTTCATGGTCATGTCTGAATGAGTTTATCTCTGAACCCATCCCCAGGAAGGCTCAGGCAGGAGTGATAAATGCCCACGCACAGGTGAGCCACAGTCCCTGACCTTTTGATGTATAATTTCATCCGTAGACCTGAAAAATGTAAACAATTTTGCTCCAAGCTATCAGGTGGTTTCGTGGTAACAGATTCTCAATTGACAAGGAGTGGGAACCTTTTAAAATGCGATCCTCTGCCTGGGGAGAAATGAGCACACCCTCAAAGAAAGGCTGTCCCTAGGTGGGACACGGTCCAACTGCTGGGATCCCCGTCCATCAGTGGTGTCTCGTGAGACTCCACCCCAGGGAATGTGCCAGGGTACAGTTTTAATTTCCTTTCATCATTTCCTTCCTCTTGGGCAAAATGAATCTTAAAGTTTATATTCACTTTAGTATATCTACATTTTAAATATACCCTATAAAGCCATAGGCGTAATGAATTCAAGATGCCCACATGAGAGTAATTCTGCATACTAGCTCTGTTCTATAATTTGGATTCAGGCTTCTTAGGATTTTTTTTTTTAAGTCATCTCTATACCTAACATGGGGCTCAAACTCACAACCCTGAGATTAAGATTCACATGCTCTACCGACTGAGCCAGCCAGGTGCCCCCAGCTTTCTTAGGATTTTTGATAGGAACTGACTTCCAGGAATAAGGATAATGATAAGAGGTTTCAAACGGCTGCTCAGTCTCAAACATTATTTTTCTTGGAGCCTGAAAGTGCTGGAAGGTAAGTAAAAAGCAGAAATACATTCCTCTTGAGGTGGGGGGATGGCTCCAGGGTGAGATGCGCAGGAAGGAGGGACACTTGAACTTCCTGCTCTCCTCTCCCTGATCCCCTTGTGCCCTGTGACTTATGATGGGTCACTGAGCCCGTGGCCCTGTGCAATTTCTGCATTTCTGGGGTAGCCCCACCTTGCAGATGCCAAGAGAAACACATTCCACTGGAGGGGTCAGAATGGTCAGTCATCTGTGCTCCTTGTTGAAGAAAGAGGAGCAACCTTCCCAAAGAGTTCAGACATGCCACGGTGTTTTCAAAATGCAGTGAGCTCTGGTTCCGCAGAGCAGTTATCACAACTTTTCGGGTTGACCCCTGCCCCCCCCGACCTCCCAATTCCACCTCTGGGAAAAGCCTCCACGGGGCAGGCATGGTCTGCTCACTGGGAACCCCAGCTAGCTCGCTGGCCATCAAAATCTACTCACCCCAAAGAGGGGTTTACTGCATTTCAAGGGGCAGGACAGTCTCTCCAATCTAGGGGAGCCTTTAGAAGTGGGGGCAGCAAAGGGCCACCCTTTAGCCTGGCTCATGCTCTGCAGCTTTCTCACGAATGCAGACCAGTTGTGCACAAATGTGACCAGGACACATGCTTTTCGCCCAGGATGCTCACCAGGAAATATAAGGATCTCTTGTTCCTTGTAAGATTAGACGAAGTTTCAGAACACAGAATCCCAGGCCAGGCCAGCAGCGGGGAGGCACGCTATCTTAGAAGCAGATGGAACAAAAGATTGGGTCCCTAGTTCCTAGGGTGAGACAAAAGGGCAAGATGTCAGCCCAGGACCACCCAGAGAAAATTAAATACAGATCAACTTTTGATGGCTTATGTACACAGAGGGGAGATAGAGTTTTGATCTTGGGAAACACAAACACCGCAAACTTTACCCATAATCACTGTTTATCACACTCCTGTCCTGGAGCAGCAAGGACAGCGAAGTAGCCACAAACACGCCATGGAACCAGAGCTTCTGTTTCCTGCCACTCAGCCCGTCCTCTGTGGGCTGGCGTCCTCCGTGGGCTGGGAGCTGGGTGTGGTGCCGAAAGAAAGAGCCTCGGGTTTTCCCAGCCATTGAGTAAAGAGGAGAAAATGGGTCCTATGGGGGTCAGCTCCCCTTCTCAACTCCAGGTTATGACCACAGACCACCCTGGCTCTGCCTTGGAATGAAGGGCGCCCCACCCACCTCCACCACCCACCCTGCCACCCAGCCTACCTGCCCACGGCGGTGTCGCCTGGGGGTCGTGCCCACCTGGGGTCACAGGTGGGATGACTCTAACTATACTCCCGACCCCAATCTTTTTTTTTTTAAGATTTTATTTATTGATTTGTCAGAAAGGGGGAGAGAGAGAGAACACACAAGCAGGGGGAGCGGCAGGCAGAGGGAGAAGCAGGCTCCCCACTGAGCAGGGAGCCCGATGCGGGACTCGATCCCAGGACCACAGGATCCTGACCTGAGCCGAAGGCAGACGCTGAACCAACTGAGCCACCCAGGTGTCCCATCGACCCCAATCTTTGTTCAGCTGTTATTTTCTAAAATTTAGTATGAAAATTTGCAAACATACTCAGAAGTAGAGAGCATGTTACAACAAACCCTAATTCAGCAATTATCCAGATTTCTACTTTTCTTCATCTATATCCTGTATTTTGCTCTTTCTTACAGCAAATCCCAGGCATCATGTCATTACAGTCCCTCATACTGCCGGAAGCATCTCCAAAAACACAGACATTTTCTACCTAACTGGAGTTTCATTGGCACTCTTAAAAAAAAGTTATTCCTCAATATTATCTAAATCACAGTCCATTTCAGATCTCCCCTATTTCCCAAAACTATCATTTTTGGTTGGTTGGCTTGAGTCAACAGGTAAAAAAGAGCCACATATTTCATTTGGTTGTTAAGGGTCTTACACCCTAGAGCAGCACCTCTCACTTTCTTCTTAACGCCACTGACCTGCTGCAGAAATCAGGGTAGTTGTCCATCAACCCGAATCTTTCAGTCTACCCCAGGGACCTCCATCCTAACCTCCAACCTCTGATAGTGTGGCAAGATTTCTTTTCCTTTGGTGCCCATGGTTCTTGGTCACGCTGCTTTGAAGAATGAAAAGGTAGACCAGACAAACAGTGGCGGGCAGCAAAGCAAAGTTTATTGAGCGATAGTATTAAAAAACCCCAAGAGGGAGGGGAGCCTAGAGGGTTGCTGATTTGGAGATTAGATCTAGAGGGTTTTATAGGCTCCTTGGTGTGGGCTGTTTGTTTTGTTTTTTTGTTTTTATTTTTTTAATTTTTTATTGTTATCTTAATCACCATACATTACATCATTAGTTTTTGATGTAGTGTTCCATGACTCATTGTTTGCGCATAACACCCAGTGCTCCACACAGAACGTGCCCTCTTTAATACCCATCACCAGGCTAACCCATCCCCCCACCCCCCTCCCCTCTAGAACCCTCAGTTTGTTTTTCAGAGTCCATCGTCTCTCATGGTTCATCTCCCCCTCCGACTTACTCCCCTTCATTCTTCCCCTCCTGCTATCTTCTTCTTTTTCTTTTTTCTTAACATATATTGCATTATTTGTTTCAGAAGTACAGATCTGTGATTCAACAGTCTTGCACAATTCACAGCGCTCACCATAGCACATAGCCTCCCCAATGTCTATCACCCAGCCACCCCATCCCTCCCACCCCCCACCACTCCAGCAACCCTCAGTTCATTTCCTGAGATTAAGAATTCCTCATATCAGTGAGGTCATATGACACATGTCTTTCTCTGATTGACTTATTTCACTCAGCATAACACCCTCCAGTTCCATCCACGTCGTTGCAAATGGCAAGCTCTCATTCCTTTTGATGGCTGCATAATATTCCATTGTGTATATATACCACCTCTTCTTTATCCATTCATCTGTCGATGGACATCTTGGCTCTTTGGTGTGGGCTGTTTTAATCGGACTAACCCTCCCTACACCTGTCACCCAATCAGGTTTGTGTCCACACGCTCATCTACCAACCAGGTAGTTGTTCACATGGGAAAGGGTATAGGGCTCCTTCCTGGGTGGTGTTTTGTAGCCTCGGGAACCAAGACGGCAGGTGATCGCCATTGCCCTAAGGTATGCTGGCCAGCCACAGGCCACCAGACCCAGCTCTTTGTTTAAATATCCCACTGGCTGTCGAGCTGGGTTAGGACACCCAACGCCATTCCCTCCTTTCTGTCACATAGACGTTTTAAGTCCTCCCGGTAGAAGGACTTAAAGCTGGGGCATGGAGTAAAGCCTAGAATAACAGGAGGGAGTCTTCTTCCTTTTATTCCTTTTAAGGGTAGTTTCCTCTTGGGGGGGCGGGGGGGGCTTGTCCCCACCTGCCTTTCTTCCCACTATCCTCCATCAATAGGAAGTTGGGCTTGAACCAGAAGATGTTATTTGCACTGTGTGCAGACACAAAACCAGAAACTTGGTCCCATCTGGCCCCAACTTATGTTTTCCAATATATGCACAACAACCCATCCGTAGACCTTCCACTGTAACCAGACAGGATTATGTAACATTTCTCAACCATCCTTTACTTCCCATCTCTGTACCTCTGCTTTTCCCATTTACCTTAATGTTAAGAGCTACTTAACATCATGTGAATGTACCAAGTTTATTAAGGAGTGGCCCTCAAATCTCACACTTGGAGAGTCCACACTTTGACCAGATCCAGAATTTCATACTGACGCCCTTGACCAAATCCAGAGCCAACCCTTCAGCCCCTCCCTTGCCCACAGCCCTGAGCCCCACCTGGGTTTATTGACTTCCCCTCCCTGCTTCCACTTCCCTCGACTGCTCTGCCCTCAACACCCAGAATGCAGTCCGTCCATCCCACTCACTGTCCAAGTCCAGGATCCACCCTGGTGTCCTTACTCCTACTACAGGCTGCTTCGAGGAAAAAAAAGAAGCACACAGATCACTGTCACTGGACATGTAGAGTTGCCCACCGCAGCCACGCGCCATTGTTACCCACCGATCCGGGTGCTTGTCACTCACTAGTCAGCAATTTCCATCCTTTGCTCGTTAGCTCCTTCTTCGAAATATACAGAGGAGTATTGCTCAGGTATTTTGTAGAAAATCCCTCTCTTGGGATTTGTCTGATGTTTTTGTCATGGTTACACTGGGGTTATGGGTTTTGGGGGGAAGAGGAGGTAAAGTGCTATTTTTATCACGTCATGTCAAGTGTATGTATTGTCAACATAACTCATCACTGTTGGCGTTGACCGCGACCACCTAGCCCTGATGCTATGTGCCAGGTTTCTCCACTCTGAAGTTACTTCTCACCCCTTTCCATACGATACTCTCCGCGAGGAACTCATCGTGTGCAACCCACACTTAAGATGTTGGTCGTGATGCTGCATCAGCGTGGACTCGTGGGTATTTATTTTAGGTGATAATCCAACACTGTTTTATTTGCTTTGTTGGTCAGATTGTTCAAGCTTTGGAAACTCTTTCCATCGACTCCTTTTTGTCTCTTTGATTCTAAATTTTGATGAATTCATGGCTTTTCCATAAATGTTGTTCTTATGTAGATTCCCACCAGTTATACCTGTGATCGTGTCTTTTCCCCAACCCCCTGCCAACACAGTAGTTATGGGATTTTTTACCTTTGTCAATCAAATAGGTAAGCAATGCAATTTCATTTTAGTTATACTTTGTATATCTCACATTACGAATTAGGTAAAGCAAAGTTTCATGGTTAAGGATCATGTGCATTTTGTGTGTGTATGTGGCTCATGCCTTAATATCCTTTGCCACCTTTTCACTGAGAAGTTAGTCTTTAATACTGATTCTTAGGAACTCAAATAAAGTAAGAAAATCATGCACGTACATATATATCTGTTTTCCCCACTCAAGTATTAAATCCTGGAGTCAAGAGCTGTATTCCATACATGTTTATGGCCTCAAAGCAGAGAGCCTGGCAGGTGATATATATTCAAGAAATATTCCCCCACCAGGGTGCCTGGGTGGCTCAGTCGGTTGAGCATCTGACTCTTGGTTTTGGCTCAGGTCATGATGTCTCAGGGTCGTGAGATCAAGTCTCGTGTGGGGCTCAGCATTCAGTGCAGAGTCTGCTTGAGATTCTCTCTCCCTTTCCCTCTGCCCCCCTCCCCACCCCACACACTCCCGCTCTCTCTCTAAAAATAAATAAATCTTAAAAAAAAAAAAATATTCCTCTACTAAGGAGCTTTCACGTATTTTAGGCTTTTATTCTGAGAGAAACAAAGTTATATGCATTTTTCCATTTAGACACCAAAGGGAAAAGAAATATTATGTCTCAGCCTTCTGAGGAGATCAGAGGACTGAACTCCGTGCCCTTGAGAATAGTTACATTACATGTTGGTTCTCAGGGGAGAGATGTAATTTTAAAAAGCATCTTCAACTTACCAACGGTTTTTCTTTTTCCTTACACACACTGAAGAAAGTAAAGCTCAAAAGAATCTTTTTCTTGGTGAGTAGGTTAGTATTAGATTCGATGTGACTTTCCTCCCTTCAGAAAAGCATAAAAACTGCTCTAGACCAAATGATAACCTTTTGTCCTTTCCCTTCTCCTCCATCTTCCTGATTCTTAATTTTTCGAGGTCACACTCCCTTAGAAAACCTGATGAGAATTGTAGACCCGCTCTCTACAAATATTTGCATATGGTGAAATTTTTCACATATAATTCCACGGACCGCATGAGAGCCTCAAAGCCCGGCCACAGTCATCTGGGTAAGGATTCCTAGCCTGGGTCCATGGACAACATGCTGTTCATGGAAAGGCGGCTACTTACCTCCTACATGACCTTGAGGAAGTTACTCATCCTCTCTATGACTTGGCGTCCTCCCCTGTAAAATGGAAGCTGAGAAGATCATTGTCTCATAGGACTGGTGATCTCGGTGAGGATCAAAGGAGATGATAAGCACGGATGTTTACCCCAGTGCCTGCACCTGGTCGGCGTTCAATAACTCCCTGACCATCTGCTGGGAGTGTCTAGGTCCGCAGGACCAGAGACTGCAGTTCACTAGCATGTCCTCAGAGAATCCCAGGCTAGGAAAATCATCATTGTCCAAGCAGGAGTCTTCATTACGCTGCCATGCTCACCAACTACCACAAATGACCTGTCCTGTTTAACCTAATGGGGATTATTTCCTCTTTATTATTTGGCAGGACCCAGACAGACACCATCAGTCCTTTCCTGGGCCTGGTATTTCAGATTCTGAGACTCACTGTTCATTTTCTCTATCACTCCCTCCTGGTTTCACCAAACAAATAAGAATGGTTTAAAGTTCCCTTGAGGGGCGCCTGGGTGGCTTAGTCGTTAAGTGTCTGCCTTCGGCTCCGGTCATGAGCCCCGCATCGGGCTCCCTGCTCAGCAGGAAGCCTGCTTCTCTCTCTCCCACTCCCCCTGCTTGTGTTCCTTCTCTCGCTGTCTCTCTGTTAAATAAATAAATAAAATCTTTAAGAAAAATAAAATAAAGTTCCCTTGAAAAAGAAACATTTCCAAACCAGTCCTGGGGTGGTTTACCTCACCAGCTTCCTAAACAGGTTGATGAGATGCATCCACGCAAAATGATTTCAAGCTCTGAGACACCAGCCAGCAGGAAGATCATCGAAGTTGAGGTTTTTGAGCCATAATTCTACAGAAGATCCTTCTTTGTGAGTTTCATCACAACGAGCATTTTAGACACAGAGACTCAGCAGGCCACCAGCCTTGCCTACTTTACCTCACCAAGGAAAAGGGCACATAAACTTCAAAACCATTGCATGAACATTCATGTATATTCTATCTGTTGTGCCCCTCTGGGATCCTGAGACGCTCTGCTTGCCTAGGCTGCTGACTCCAACACAGACCTGGGCCTCGGCACAATGCCAGGTGATGGAAAGCCTACGACAATGAGCCATGTATCTCTTAAAGTAGAGAATTATTCATTCATGTATTCATTTATAGATCTTTATTGAGCACCTACCAAGCTCCAGGCATGTTTTCATCATCAGGGACTTAGCAGTACACAGGACAGATAACATCCTTGGTCACGTGGAACTTATATTCTGATTGGAGAAAATAAACTTAAAAACACAGTACAGATAGGCCACAAGATCACTGTGGGTAATTCTAAGAAAATGAAAGAGGGTGATACAATAGGAAAGTGGGGGGAGCATGATGTTAGGCTGGAAGGTAATGCAAGTCTTCTCTAAAGAGATGTCATTTGAGCAGTGACTTAAAGGACAAGAAGGAATCCATTGCAAATACCCGGGGAAAGGGCCTTCTGGGCAATGGAAATAGCGGGTACAAAGGCAGGACTGAGCTCAGTGCGGGCCTAGGGACAGAAAGCCCCACCAGGGAGCGCACCGAGAGAAGGTGAACCTTGTCACAGGTGGACACGGGCCCCTTCATCTGCCTCACGGACTCTGCCTAGAGTGAGTCATTTATTCTGATGGCAAGAAGAAGCCACGGGAGGGTTTGAAGCAGATTTCAGATCTGTAGGATTTTGGTTTGGGCACCTGAGTGGATGGCAGTCACATTAACTAAGATGAGAAAGATAAAGGAAGAGTGTGTTTGTGAGCAGGAAGTTCAGGATCAATTAAAGATTCCATTTTAGGGGCACCTGGGTGGCTCAGTTGGTGGAGTGTCTGACTCTTGGTTTCGGCTCAGATCATGATCTTGGGTCATGGGATCGAGCCCTGCGTCAGGCTCCTCACTGAGCAGCGAGTCTGCTTGAGATTCTCTCTCCCTCTGCCCCTCCCCCTGCTTCTGCACTCACTTTCACTCTCTCAAATAAATAAATAAATTTTTTTTTTAAAGATTTTATTTATTTATTTGACAGAGAGAGTGAGAGAGCACAAGCAGGGGGAACAGTAGAGGGAGAGGGAGAAGTAGGCTCCCCGCCAAGCAGGGAGCCCGATGCGGGGCTCGATCCCAGGACCCTGAGATCATGACCCGAGCCGAAGGCAGACGCTTAACCATCTGAGCCACCCAGGCGCCCCAATAAATGTTTTTTTTTAATTCCATTTTAGACCTTTTAAATTTGAGATGCCTGTCAAACAGCCTTGGAGAAGTCCAGAAGGCTCTTGAATTGATGAGTCTGATGTTCAAGAGAGAGGTCAGAACTAAACATATCAATTTGGAAGTCATCAGCTTTCAAATGGCATTTATAGCCGTGAAACAGGGTGAGATCACTGAGGGCAAAAACAGAGAGAAGAAAGGGGGCTTCAAACTGTAGAGCCCAACAGAGAGAGAGGAGACCAAGAAGGAAGAGTCAACATAAAATGTAATAGGAGTAAAACCAGGAGAGAGAGGTGAAAAAACAGAAACCAAAACCAGAAAAGATGGTGTTTCAGGAGGAAGTGGTCCACCACTAAATGCTACAGTGAGGCTGAGGAAGATGAGGTCCCACCCCTAGTTTCGGGCCACTGGGAATCACTGGTAATCTTGACACCAATCATTTCAGTTGTGTGGTGGAGAAGGGGGCCAGCTGGTAGGGATTGAGGACAGGGCTGTGGTTAAACAGGATGGGCAATTTCGAAGAACTTTTGCTGTGAGCAAGAGCAAAGAATCGAGGCAGTCGCTAGAGAGCAACATGGACTCAGGATTTTTTGTTTGGTTGGTCGGTTGGTTGTTTCTAATGACGGGGCACCCATGGGTCTGTTGGTGGGAATGAGCCAGTAGAAAAGGAGACACTGATGACGCCAGGGACAGAAAAGAAGCTGCTGGAATGAAGTCCTGCAACTACTCTGCAACCCCTTTTGAGGATGTTTAAGAACAGCTTCCTCTGAGGTAGGATTAAATGGAATATGTGGAGTGTCCCAGAGTATGATGCTACACTGAGAGCTCTTCGTGGGGGAAGGTGGGGGGAGAAGAAGCAAGAGAGAAGAAAGAGAAACTAGCATTCACTGGGCAGTATCCCTGTGACGGGCAGGCATAGGAACTATGGGGTGCTTTTGTCCATTTTTTTTTTTAAGGTTTCGAGCACTTATTGCCTTCGTTTTCACTTTGATTATGGTAAAATGTACATAACATAAATTTTAGCATTTTAACTATTTTCAGGTACAAACGCAGTGGGATTTAGTACTTCACATTGTTGTGCAACCATCACCACCATCCATCTCCAGAATTTTTTCATCATCCGGAACAGAAGCTCGGTCCCCGTCAAACAGTAACTCCCATTTCTTCCTCCTCCCAGTCCCTAGTAATCTCTACTTTCTACCACTGTGAACTTGCCTCTTCTAGGTCCCTCAGATGAGCGCAGTCGTGCAGTATTTATTCTTTTACGTTTGGCTTATTCCATGTAGTGCGTTTTCAAGATTCATCCACAATGTAGCCTGGATCTGAATTTCATTCTTTTTCATGGCTGGATAACATTCCGTCGTATGTATCTACCATAATTTGTTTATCCATTCATCTGCTGGTGGACATTTGGACTGTGTCCACCTTTTGGCTCCTGTGAAGAGTGCCGCTATGAACATCGGTGTACAAATATTCGAGTCCCTGCTTTCTGTTCTTTTGGGCACGTATCTAGATGTTGTCCCATTTATTTTTTGCGTAATGCTCATAGCCATCCATAGTCAGGTATTCTCCAGGAGGGCCTGCTTCCTTCCTTCTTCCCTCAATGGGGATATGTATGCTTCCAGCTTCCAAGACATTCCCCAAACCGGATATCGTCCATTGCTTTTGCTCTCAGCCGGGCTGAGCCTCCAGATGAGCCTCTAGCCCTCAGCCTCCAGCCACCCAGCTCCTGCTTCTGCAGAAGGGAATCCATTCACAGGCTCTGGTGGACAGGGGAGAAGACAGGGAGGCAGACCATTTCTCTTCCTCGCCCAGTGACCCCAGTGACAGGCCCTAGCATACTGCCTAAGGGTGGTTGAGTGTAAACACTTAACAACGCATTTGGCTTGTAGGTGAACTTCATCCCATTCTTTGGCTCTTTTGGCGTTGGAACAGAGCTTTCTCTCCTAAATTGTGCTGTTTCTGGAAGGAGCTAAAATCTGAATTTTCCAGGCAAAATAAGTCCTCTGATAGCAAATGACAAAACCATGGCCATGGATATTTCGGATGTGCCAAAACTTAACACTTCAAATGCCAGAAGTTATCATGTTAGCATGATAATAGGTGGAGCTAGGAAAATTATTTGCAGAAAGCAAGTAAAACAATATGCAACCACTTTTTAATAGCAAAAATTCTCAGGCTCCTGGGTGGCTCAATGGGTTAAATGTCTGCCTTTGGCTCAGGTCATAATCCCAGGGTCCTGGGATCCAGCCCCACATTGGGCTCCCTGCTCAGCAGAGAGTCTGCTGCTCCCTCTCCCCTCTGCCCCTCCCCCCTCTGCCCCCCATGCCCCCTCATGCTCGCACATGGGAGCTTTCTCTCTCTCAAATAAAATAAAATCTTAAAAAATATTTTTTTTAATAGTGAGAATTATCTGTAAACTGCTCTACAGGAAACAAGATAGTCCCTCCTTTAAGATATAAAAGTATCTTGTGATTCGAAAATAGCTGGTCTCTGGGGCATCTGGGTGGCTCAGTCGTTAAGTGTCTGCCCTCGGCTCAGGTCATGAGGATGGAGCCCGGCATCGGGCTCCCTGCTTGGCAGGAAGCCTGCTTCTCCCTCTCCCGCTCCCCCCCCCCCCCCCGCTTGTGTTCCCTCTCTCGCTTTCTCTCTGTCAAATAAATAAAATAAAATCTTAAAAAAAATTTTTTTTATTAAGAAAAAGAGAAAATAGCTGGTCTCAGCATTGTTTCAGCAATGTCTCTCAAAATAGGATTTTACTTTCTTTTTAAAATGTTCTGATCTGCATGATTCTACAGAACTTGGTTCTGTTTACACAAATCATCCTAGAATAAAAGGCAAGTTAATGGCTCAAGGCACGGGGCGGGGGCGGGGGGGGGAGTACATTCTTTCTTTGTATTTCTGGCTCCCTTCTGGATTCCAAGAAGCGATGAGGACCCCAGGATAAGTCCCAGTGGCAGGGGGAGGGGGTGAGGGAAGAGCAGGAGTTGGGACTTGCATCAGAGACACAGGCCATCGCTGTACCAGAACTTTCTCCCCCCACCCCCAGCCGCCGCACAGCCGCAAATGTGGTGCACACGGCACAGTTCATTCTTGGGGGGGGGCGGCAAAGCGCGTTTTTCTTTCTCGTTTTCTGTCTTGACTTTTGCTCTGTTCTTATAAACTTTGAACTGATCTTAAATGTATCTTACTTTCCTAACACAGTTTTGATATATTCTGTTTCTTAATCATTAACACAGGACATATTTTTCTTGGAATTTTATGAGGTTTTGCTGTTTTTATTGTTGTTTTGCTTGTTTGTTTACTCTTTGACTCTGTCTAGAACTTTTTCTGAAATGGGGTTTTTGTTTGTTTTGTGTTTTAGTTTCCCCAGTGTCCTTCTGGAGTACTTTATTGCAGTTATATTTGTCAACTTACCCTTTTTCCCCATTCCTCTTCAGTAAATATTTTCATTTTAGCTTTCAGGTTATGTTTTCTTGAACTTATTTTATAAAACGAATTCTTCCACATGTAGTTAAATAAAACTTAAATCAGTCTTTGGATGGTTATTGACTTCCCCTATCCAGTTTCAGTTGACTGTCCTCTGGAAAATCAGTGGGGCAGACTATAACCATAAAGTAGTTTGTATTATACCCTTGTTTGGATCCTTTTACTTGGAAAGATACTTTATCTATCGCACTTAAATTCTTATATGGTATACATAAAAAATTACAAAAGCTTTAAGAACTAATATTCATATAATTTTTAATTCTATAAATGCGTTCATTCCTACTGAAGTCAGGAATAAGGCAAGAATGATTCCTATCATATTATTACTCAATACTCTTTTGTAAGCCCGGCAAATGAAATGAGACCTGGGAAACAAAGATGCATAAATATTAGAAAGGAAGGAACAGAAAAGAGGGTGAGTTAAAGATGGTATCTTGGATTACCCAGAACATCCAAGAGAAGCCTGTTCTTTTCTTTTCTTTTCTCTTCTTTTCTTTAAGATTTTGTTTTTAACTGATTTCTACACCCAGCGTGGGGCTCAAACTCACAGCCCTGAGATCAAGAGTCTCATGCTCCGCGGACCAAGCCAGCAAGGCACCCCAAGAAAATGAGATGTTTAAAGCAGAAACTTCAAAAACACAGAAAAACACAGAGAAAATAACAACAAAACTCATTCATAATCCCTCTACCTGCAGAACACTATCGTTAAAACTAACAATGTGGTTTATATCTTCCATTGTGTTTTTGCACGTGTGTGTATGTTCATGTGTGCATCTGTATGCGTAATATCTGTATTCCAAACATCTACTATCTATTTATACTGCCATTGAATTTTAGGTAAAATATAAAATGATCCTCAGGAGAGGCTTCTTGGTATCCACGCTGGCCAGAATTTAGTCTTTGCTCTGAGAAGGATCATGAGGGCAGAGCACAGGGACACAAACCCTGACCCACAATTCTAAAACCTGAAAGCTCCAAAGCACAAAAATAATTTTTTTAAGATTGTATTTATTTATTTGACAGAAAGAGAGAGTGAGAGAGAGCGCACACAAACAGGGAGAGGGCCAGAGGGAGAGGGAGAAGCAGGCTCCCTGCTGAGCCGGGAGCCCGATGCGGGACTCGATCTCAGGACCCTGGGATCATGACCTGAGCCGAAGGCAGATGTTTAATCAACTGAGCCATCCAGGCACCCCGCACAAAAATATTTCAAGTTCATTTGGTAACAAACCTTGACCTGCAATGACATGAGGCTGGTCAGTCTTAATTAGTGTTAATATTCATATCATACGCAAATAGGTCGCTGCACGGCAATGGGAACTTCCTTGAGGCCCCACTGGGGAGTTTTATACTCAGTGTCACCTTCCTAAAATCCAAAATATTCTGAATTCTGAAACACAGATGGCCCCCAGGGCTTTGGGTAAGGGATTTTGTACCTGCCATGTGCTGGGCAGTCTCCAGGCATGCTAAAAACATAAACACATGTATACTACCATCCGTGAGTTCACAAAATCGAAATGGCAGTACACATGCAGAAGAAAAACTTTCAACCTTTCAAATAAGCCTTTAAACAAAGAGGTAATCCTGGTCTGCATTGAAGTGAAGAAGGTATGCCCTACAGCCTATGAATATTCCATGTGTGTGTCCCAAGTAGTACAGGATCATGTTTGATGGATAGAGACTTGGCCTAAAATACAGAAGAGATGTGCTTGACAAAGGGAGAAGGAAAAATAAAGATTATCTGTAAGTCCTGTATATTAGACTCTTCCCATCATAAGCAGCAGCAACCTGCATATGAATTAAGCATAAAACAAATCTATCGTCTCCCGTTTATGAAAAGTCCAGATGTGGATGATCCACCTGTTGGGCACTGGGCTCTCCCTCAGTCTGTTCTCTTTACTGTTCCATGCTCAGGCAGGCTTTTTCTGCATGGTGGGAGAGATGGCCACTGGCATGTTCGGTTTATGGTCCCTCCGGGCTGCAGTCCCGGAAGGGACGAGAGAGATTGCCTCTCCTACCACATCCATCTCAGTCCTTTAAAATGATCTAGCCCAGCCAGCCTGGCATCTCAGCTCGTACCTGTTGTAAGGAATGGGGAACGTCGTCCAGCCTGAGTCACATCTTGGGCTTTGTCACTGACAACCGTACTAGAGTCACATGGGATGGGAGAAGGGCAATCATAAAAGCCAAAGGTGACAGAGCAGATGAATTAAAAAAAATAAAATAAACAAAGGATTAGATGTGTCTAGCCCGACATGAGACTCTTCCTCCTCAGAGAGACCCTTCGCTTTGCTGAGGAGGCTATGCAGGCAGGAAGGGGAGCTGAATTGTGCCTGGAGTCACAGAGGATCAGAGAAGCCTCTAGGTGCCCAGGCACCCTTGGGTCACAAATGTTGATGTTTCTGCACATGAAAGAGCGACAATAATCATGGGAGGGATTTCAGAGGGATGGTGTAGGAAAGAGCTTTCAAAGTGCCTCCTGCTAAATTAAGCGAGTCTTAAATGTTTAAAGGAAAGAAGAGAAGTGCATTGCTGGACGGAATGACAGAGTATTACAGGTGCAGCATTTATCTGTATGAGCGATCTTGCCCCTGGCGAGTTGGAATATCCGTCTTGTGAGTAGTTCCCTTCTTCTAAACGAGAAATTTTTGGGTCTCTTCTGAACGGAGACAAGCTTGTGAGGACAGGCTCATGTTTGATGAATGTAGCCCTGCTCTAAAATACAGAAAAGAGATGCTTGATTGGGGAGGGGAGGGGGAGAGAGCATGTATAATCTCTGGGTATAAACCTGACGTAATATGAATTAAGCAAAAAATTAATCTGTTGGCTCGTTCAGAGAAATGTTTAGAAGAAGGAGAAAATTTTCTGACCAAGGGTTAATCCTTTTGTAATTCTGACATTTGGAGACCAAGAGCATCCTATATTCAAGCTTCAGTAGCTTTCTAAATAACTTGTTGAAGGTTGCCTGGGAAATGATGTGTTGATGTTCCAGCAGAGGCGGATACAAGGCCACAGGACTATGTCTGCAACTTTTTGCAAAATTAAGTTACAGTTGCTGTTTGCAAATCATGGCAGAAGAAATCTTCCAATAGATGCCACTTACTCAGTCATGTGCCCACACCTCGATACTTCTTATGTTAACATTGTGATTATATTTTGGGCCGTCCTTTGTTTTGCCCTTGAAGGACAAAGATTAAGTCTTAAATGCAGAAGTCAGAGAAAGAGATGACACATTTCGCCTGGCCTAGAATATTCATTTCGTCTGGACTAGAATACTCCGGATCTGCCGAGTTAGGTGCATGCAAAGCTGGATAGCCTCCAGCTACAGACCAACCCCCAATCCATTATCACTTACTGCAGATTAAAGAAGAGAATTGACGAACCCCGTAATGTGCTGGGCATTTACACAAATTGTCTTTGGAATTCTCACAACACTGAATAGAAGGTATTAGCCCTGTTTTAATAAATAAGCAAAATAAGGTTCAAATAACTTTACTTGCTTTCCCGTGACCATTGGCTCAAAGGAACTAAAGCCAGGGTTCTTGAACTGAACTGTGTGATTTCAAAGCCTGAGCAAGACTCTGGTCCTGGCTTCATGCTGGGTGGTTGTCTTTGGGGGAAATAATTAAGCTGTATAACACCTAGCTTTTGGCTTCCTGTTACAAAGTCTCCTCTCCTTACCAAATATAGACTTATTATCATGAAGATAGAACATAAAAAGCACAATCCAAGGAGCTGAGAAAGCAGAAGAATTGAATACAGCTTTTGCCCACCAGCGCTTCACAGAGTATCTGGGGAAAGAGAACCCAAATATGAAACAATAAACAACAACCTAAGAATGGTGTTGGGCTGAGCAACCAGAGAGCAGAAAAGACTCAGAGGACAGTGACAGAGACTCTCAGCAACCCCCTTGCCCATTTCCCCATCCTTAGTAAGACAACTCCCCCTGCCCCTCCTAGCTGGGACTACAGCCACCTGGAATCCAGACTACATTTCCCAGCATGTCTTGCAGCTCAGTGTGACTAAACGCTGTCCAATGGGATGAAAGCAGATATGACAAATGCAACTTCTGGGGAGGATTCTTAAAGGAAAAGAACAATACCATACGTCATCCCTTCCACTTTCCTGCCTGTTGGCGCTTTGGCATCCTTCTGGAATCATGAGGCTGGGCCGGGAGTGGAAGTCACTCAGGGCAGAGCTACAAGATGAAGGAAGCCCAGAGATCTGACTCTGTGTGGCGCAGCTTCTGCTCTGGACTGCAATCTCCATTCTTTTATGTGAAAGAGAAATAAATGTCTATTTAATTTAAGCCATTGTTATTTTGGGTTTTTGTCATATTTAATCAACTACTAAAAGGGCACAGTTCTATTGCTCCTCCTCCTTTCCCCCCAGGTCCTACTGTGTGTCTTTTAGCAAGTCCCTTAACCTTTTCCAGGGTGGCTGGAAGAACCCAACGAGACAAACCAGTGAGAGAGCAGAAGAAAGCACTTGGAGATTTTAGTTGGCCTGTTGTGATACAGTCTGGCGGGCCGAAGGTGGGTAGGGGGGCTTTCGGGGCGTCTGGGGGGTGAAGAAAACAAAAGAGCTATATAAACAAGACTAGTCAACTCACAAACTTAAAATGCTTTGAGAGTGCAGAGAAAAGAAAATCTGTGTGCTGGAGGAAGTGGTTAAAGATTTGATTTAGGAGATGAAGTATGAGGTGGACCTTAAGGAATGAATCCAATTTAGTTTGTAAGTTGTGACTCTTTCGTTTTTCTTTAAGCTTTTATTTTCATTCCAGTTAGTTAACGTACAGTGTTATATTAGTTTCAAGTGTACGATATAGTGATTCAACCCTTCCGTACATCACCCAGTGCTCATCACAACAGGTGCACGCCTTCATCCCCATCACCTATTTAGCCCATCCCCCCAACCCCCCTCCCCTCTGGTAACCATTAGTTTGTTCTCTAAAATCAAGAGTCTGTTTCTTGATTTCTCTCTCTCTCTTATTTTTTCCCTTTTTTTGTTTGCTTTGTCCCTTAAATTCCACATATGAGTGAAATCATATAGTATTTGTCTTTCTCTGACTAATTTTGCTTAGCATTATACACTACACCTCCATCCAGGTCATTGCAAATGGCAAGATTTCATTCTTTTTTATGGCCAAGTAATTTTCCATATATCAAAAAACACTGATAAATATGCAAAGAATAAAGAGAAAGGAATCCAAATATAGCACTAAAGTAAAACAGCAGCACACTAAAGAAAGACAAGAAAGGATCAGAGAAAATCTTCAGAAACAACCACAAAACAAGTAATAACACGACAATAGATATACATCTATCGATAGTTACTTTGAATGTAAATGGAGTAAATGCTCCAATCGAAAGACATGGGGTGACAGAACGGATAAAAATAACCAAGACCCGGGCACCTGGGTGGCTCAGTTGGTTAAGCGACTGCCTTCGGCTCAGGTCATGATCCTGGAGTCCCGGGATCGAGTCCCGCAGCGCTGCTCCCTCTGACCCTCCCCCCCTCATGTGCTGTCTCTCTCTCTCTCTCTCTCTCTCACTCTCTCTCTCAAATAAATAAATAAAAATCTTTTTTTAAAAAAAGAACCAAGACCCAACTATATGCTGCCTACCAGAGACCCATTTTATTTTTTTAAAGATTTATTTATTTATTTGCTAGAGAGAGCACGGGGGTGGGGAGGGAGTGGTGGAGAGGTAGAGAGAAGCCCAAGCAGACTAACTTTGCTGAGTGTGGAGCCTGATGTGGGGCTCAATCTCACGACCCTAAGATCACAACCTGAGCCAAAGCCAAGAGTCATCCGCTTAACCAACAGCACCACCCAGGCGCCCCCAAGAAACCCATTTTATTTTTTTTATTTTTTTTAAGATTTTATTTATTTGAGAGAGAGAGAACGAAAGAGAGCACAAGCAGGGGGAGGGGCAGAGGGAGAGGGAGAAGCAGGCTCCTCACTGAGCAAGGAGCCCGATGGGGGACTCGATACTTGATCCCAGGACCCCAGGACCATGACCTGAGCCGAAGGCAGAGGCTTAACCAACTGCACCTCCCAGGCGCCCCCAAGAGACCCATTTTAGACCTAAAAACACCTGCAGATTGAAAGTGAGAGGATGGAGAAACATCTATTATGCAAATTGTTGTCAAAAGAAAGCTGAAGTGGCAATACTTACAACTGTGACTCTTTCAGCTACAAGTTACAGAAACTCAACCTAACCCTGTATTTAAAAACAAACAAACAAACAAACAAAAACAGTGGGCACCGTGTTGGTGGTTGGGTCATGTGATTAAGAAGGCAAGAATTAAGCTCAGGGAAGGCTGGATTGAGACCAAATGATGTCATTGAGATGTGGTCTCAGCCCTGCTTTCCTGAGCTCACCCCATTGTCAGAAGGCAAGTGGTCCCATCTGGCAGCCGTGGATTGACAGTCCATCAGCCAGGTGGCTTGGGTGGGAACTATCTCCTTCCTTAGGGCTGCACAGAAGTCCTCAACCTACCTGACTCCCCGTAACTCTGCTTCTGCAGACCTCGGCATGTTCCCACCCCTGGCGTGGGTGGGCAGAGAGCTTCTGTGGCCCCAGTCCCTCCCCAGTGGCCCAGATTGAGATTTTACAAAGGGTGGCTGTTTGAAGGAAAAGCAAGATGCTGTTGGTGGTAGAAAGGAAATGGATGCTGGGAAGAACGTTGTGCGGATTTCAGGGCAGAGGAGAGGAAAAACAGAGATGCAGAGTCTGGAAGGAGTGGGACAGAGTAGGCTGAATGGAAGAGAAAATTCAGGTCAGCAAGAAATGCGCTGGCAGGAGACCCCTTCTTCCTCACTGTATCGGTTTGCTAGGGCTACCATAACAAAATAGATGGCTTAAACAACTGAGATTTATTTTCTCCCAGTTCTGGAGCCTAGAATTGCAAGATCAAGGTGCTGGCAGTGTTGGCTTCCCCTAAGGTCTCTCTGCTCGGCCTGCAGGTGGCCATGCTCCTACTGGTCTCTTCACAGGCTGTCCCTCTATTCATGTGCACCCCTGGTGTTTCTTCTGCTTCTCATAAGGACACTAGTCATATTGGAGTAGAGCCACCCACATGACCTTATTTTATTTTATTTTATTTTATTTTATTTTATTTTATTTTTTATTATTATTTTTTTTTAAGATTTTATTTATTTATTTGAGAGAGAGAGAATGAGAGACAGAGAGCACGAGAGGGAAGAGGGTCAGAGGGAGAAGCAGACACCCCGCTCAGCAGGGAGCCCGATGTGGGACTCGATCCTGGGACTCCAGGATCATGACCTGAGCCGAAGGCAGTGGCTTAACCAACTGAGCCACCCAGGCGCCCTATTTTATTTTATTTTATTGTGGGGCTTGAACTCACGACCCCAAGATCAACAGTCATATGCTCTTTTGACTGAGCCAGTCAGGCACCCCATGACCTCATTTTAATCTAATCAGCTCCTTAAAGGCCTTATCTACAAATACAGTCACCAATACAGAGGCATGGGGTTTAGGACTTCACCATTTGAACTGGAGGTGGGGAAACATAATTCAGTCCATAACACTCAGTGTTGTCAACAAAGGCACAGAGGAAACACATAGATCATGGATTTCTCATATAATTATAGAAAATGTAATGATTGCAGCTGAATGGTGTGGGCGCACAGTTCTCAGCAAATCTTCTGTGTTACCCTAAATCAGTAAAAGCTGCCATCTTGAATGATAAATCTGTCCTCTGTAGCCACTAGCCTTCTAGAACTCTTAGCCTTCTGGAATGGCTCTGCAGTGGCCTGAATGCTTCTGCCTCCTCACAATGCTTATGTTGAAACCCAATGCCCAATGTGATGGTGTTTGGAGGCGGGGGATTCGGGGATTAATTAAGATAGGAAGGCAGAACCTTCATTAATGGGACTTGTGCCTTATAAAGGAGACCCCGGAGAATTTCCTTGCCCCTTCTGCCCCATGAGGATGCAGTGGGAAGAGCCATCTGTAAACCAGGAAAGGGGATCTCACCAGACACCGAATCTGCTGGCACCTTGATCTCAGACTTCCCAGGCTCCAGAACTGTGAGAAATACATTTCTGCTGTTTTTAAGCCAGCCAGTCTATGGGAGTCTAACATAACAGCCCGAACGGACTAAGGTTCTAAACCAGTGCATAGCCAAAACCAACCAACCAAACAAACCAAAGAAATTAAGACTAGCAAATCAAAGGTGTACTTCCACAAATGTTCTGCAACCAGAGGGCTACCTGTGGGAAGGACAGTGACACTCCATGCCTTCCTGGGCAATACCAAGACGTATAGAGCTAGGCTGGAATGAAGACCCGTCACCTCATACAGCGTTCTCTCCAGAGGAGGCACACAGGGAGCAATGGTTAGGTTGAATTTCTCTGAAAAGAAAGCAGAGGGACCCCTGGGTAGCTCAGCTGGTTAAGCTGAGTCTGCCTTCAGCTCAGGTCATGATCCCAGGGTCCTGGGGTGAAGCCCCACATGGGCTCCTTGCTCAGTGGGGAACCTGCTTCTCCCTCTGCCTGCCACTCCCCCTGCGTGTGCTCTCTCTCGACAAATAAATGAAAATCTTTAAATAAATTAATTTATAAGTAAAAAAAAGAAAAAGAAAATAGAAAGAGGGAGAGGTGGTGTTATGAGTTGCCTTTGTTCTGACAACGGACATAAAGTGGAAAAACCTTCAACATCTGGGGCAGTGGGGGATGGAAGTGGAGGGTAAAGACACCTGCACTTTAATTCGGAAGCCCTTGGAGCCCTGTGCATGAAATGAGATACCTTCCAAATGTATCCCAAGAGGAGGGGAAATGGGAGGAGGAGAGGGCAATGGATTATGTTTCTTGGTCACCAATCAAAAAACGAGACTCTCGCCCAGCCTCATCCTGTGGTGATGATTCTCTCCCCATCCTGTTTCTTTTTTTCACAGCCCTTATAATTGTTCAATTCCTTTCTTCTAGTCTACCCCCACCACCTCCAGAATATAAGCTCTAAGACAGAGGGACTTCTTTGTGGTCTTTGCTATGTCTTCAGTACTCAGGACATAGTAGGTGCTCAGAAAACAGTGTTGAATGAATAAAGGAGAAAGCAAAGACTGTCAAAGACTTCCTTAATAAAATAAAGGTAACCGTGCCCAAATAATCAATAACTCTACAGAGAGCTTGGCAATTCAGAACGCTTCATTCCATGAAGATCATGCATAATTAATATATGTATTTTGGTTAGAAAATTCGTGGTGGTATCATGAAAAATCAGCTTTAGTTGTTTCTCTGTTTCTTTTGCAAAATTAATAGCAAAAACAGGGGCGCCCAGGTGGCTCAGTTGGTTGAGCGTCTGACTCCTGATTTCATCTCAGGTCATAAGTGAGATTGAGCCCCACCATGATGGGCGCGGTGCCGGGCGTGAAGCCTGCTTGGGGTGCCCTCTCTCCTTCTCCCTCTGCTCTCCACCCTCCCACTCTCATGCACTCTCTCTCTCTTAAAAAAAAAAAAGAGGCAAAAACATAATTTCTTGGTTGCTTTTATTAAGCTTTTTGTGACCATATGTATTAACCACGTCTTTTATATTCTGTTTTCTAATGCTTTGACCTCTGGAGCCTTGTGACCCTGGAGGGACTTCCCTGCCGGGGTGATGAGCCAGTTCCTGGAGATAGTAAACAACTCACCCATGAGCAGGATTTTTAAACACAAATCAACCAATCCAGAGCTCATACCCCAATACTGCTTGATAGGGCTCTCGAACTCTTGGTCACTCACTCTCTACTGCCCTAATCACCCCAGAGCCAGGTACTGGACAACTAGGGACGGACCCTATGCCCCAGAGCCCAATGAAATTAACCAAACTAGTCAATCCTAAACCTTTTTACCCTGCCTCCCCATTCCTTCCCACAGAACCCACAATAAAGTCTCCTGCCCACAGTTTCTCCCTTCCCTGCTGTTCCTAACCAACCCAGGTGCTTCTGTCTGTGGGCCCCCTGTGTGGCATGCACCCCCTCCTTGGGAGTTGTGAGTAACAATCCATATTTTCAAAGGCAATTGTCTCCTGATCTGTTGACCTTACTGTACCTCTAATTTTCTATGAATATACAATATTTCAAAAACAACATACCAGTTATATACTCGGTGATAAGTAACAGAAAACCCAATTCAGGGGCGCCTGGGTGGCTCAGTTGGTTAAGCGTCTGCCTTTGGCTCAGGTCATGATCCCAGGGTCCTGGGATTGAGCCCCATGTTGTCAGGCTCCCTGCTTAGTGGGGAGCCTGCTTCTCCCTCTCCCTCTGCCCCTCCTTCCACCCAGCTCGTGCTCTTTCTCTCTCTGAAATAAACAAATAAAATCTTCAAAAAAAAAAAAGAAGAAGAAGAAGAGAGGACGAAACTAACAAAGCAGCTGTAGTATCTATCACATTTGCAAGTAAAACCTATCTTTGGTGGCTTTTACTAAATTAGAAGGGGACAATTCACTTCTCATGAAATGTGATCCTGATTTCGAGATGGCCATTTAAAAAAAAAAGTCATGGGGCGCCTGAGTGGCTCAGTTGTTCAGCATCTGCCTTCTGCTCAGGTCATGATCCCAGGGTCCTGGGATGGAGCCCCACATCGGCCTCCCTGCTCAGCATTGGGCTCCCTGCTTCTCCCCCTCCCACTCCCCCTGCTTGTGTTCCCTCTCTCGCTGTGTTTCTCTCTGTCAAAAAAAAAAAAAACATTACAATTATATTTTTCATTTCTATCTTACATTTGCCTGTCTCATCTTTGAAGGTTGTAAACTTGATGGGAAAAGAGGTCATATGCTTTTATAGCATAGCGGTATTTAAAATGTCAAGCACCAAAAAAATCAGGGTACCTTTTAGCCTGAGAATTTTAATGCATGTTTATTGCTTTTCTTCAACAGTTTCTCTCATCCCCCACACACATAGACGCTAGTCCTCCCTGACTCCCATCCCCAGACACACACATATTTAGTCCAAGGAAAGATGCGCTATCAAGCAAGAGCACAAATCTTCAGTAAAGTATCAAGGAAGGCTAATGTAATTAGTGTCTAGGGTGGAAGAAATGAAAAAAAGCATGTAATGTAGAAAGGTTATTTGTGATCTGCTCCTTGAAAAAAATGTCTGCTTGATTTGTATCTTTCTGTGGCTCTCTACAATAGAGGTTCACTCCCCTCTGCCACAGACCCATTTCCAATCACTAGGCTCGTGTGGATTTATGCTCTCTTCCTGATTTAATAGCAACTCCCAGAAGTGCTTTTCAGCATCACAAGATGGAGAATATACTAGACATTCTGCAAGCATAGATCATATTTATCACCAAATTCGAGATAATTGTGAGCAAAGAAGAATAATTATAAAATTCACATATTATGCTACTGATTAGCCCAACCATAATGATTTTTAATATATGGATCATGCCTTGATTTTTGCATTTGGTGAAAGTAATACATGCTATGAAAACAGGACTAGTAGGGAACATATTATTTGTTCCTTCCAACAAAAGCAGAATGAGAAAATGGATGTGAAAGCACTTTGTGAATCCTAAAACACTCTACAAATGCAAGTTATTGTTATTGATTTCATTAGTTGTTAAGCTTTATTGAAGGGAAGAAAGATAAGAAAACAACCGCATCGGTTAGCTCACTTTCTTCCTTTACTGTCATTCTAAGTACATTAGAGTTATTTACTTGTTTTCTAGGTATTTTAACATGTTCAGGTGGCAAAATCTACCCTGACGAATGTTTTCACAGTACAAAAAGTGGTCTGCTTTCAATGCAAATTTTGAAATGGACAAAAGACTTGAACAGGCATTTCACAAAAGAGGTCATACAAATGACCAATAAACATATGAAAAAATGTTCATGATTAATCAGCAAGAAAATGCAAATCAAACCCACTTTATTTATTATTAACTACACGCCCAACAGATTGGCTAACATTGATGAGAGCTACCAATATTGAGAACTGGCAAGTATGTGGAGCAACTAGATTCTCATAGACTGCCAATGGGGGTGCAAAGTGGTACCTTTTGAAAAAACTATTGAGAGTATCTGCTATGGTTGAATTTATGCACCCCTTATGAGTGTATTATATATCCCAGGTATCTATCTTTGGTGGGCAGAATAAAGACCACCCTCCTTCTCCAAAGCTATCCACCTCCTAATCTTGGGAACCTGTGAATTTATTATTGTACATGGTGAAAGGTAAATTGCAGATGTGATTAAGGTTACAGACCTTGAGATGGGGAGAATTATCCTGAATTATCAATGGGCCCAGTTTAATCACATCAATCCTTAAAAGCCCAGAACCTTTCCCACTGTGGTCAGAGAGAAAAGCTATAATGAAGGAACAGACAGAGATATATGGCCAGAGAAGGATTTGAAGGCATCTTTGCCAATTTTGAAGATAGAGACAAGGTCGTAAGCCAACAAATGCACAGGTCACTCACTAGAAGCTGGGAATGACTCTCAGCTGAATCAGCAAGAAAATGGAACTCAGTCCTACAGCAGCAAGAAACCGAACTTGCTAACAACCCAAATAGGTGAGATCATGCCTGGTGAGACCATGGCCAACTTCTCACCTACAGACCTGAGAAGTAACAAACAGGTGTTGTGTTAAGTGAGAACTTCCTGGTAATTTGTTGCAGCGGTCATAAAAAGCAAATACAACACCCAACAGAAATGTGTCTGCGCACCAGAAAATGTGTACAATAGTGTTCACAGCAGTATTATTTGTTAAGAGCCCCCAAGTGGGAACATCCCATGTGGCCATTCACAGAATAGGTAAATAAAGTGGCCTGGGGATAGAATGGGAATGTGGGGAGGTGAGAACAGAGGGTGGTGACAGCCCCCAGATGATGTTTGGTGGCATTTCTCACAGCATGAGTGGAGTATGGAGGACCGTGGGGGGGGACAGACTGTGTGGTTTCATGTATGTATATAAAGCTCAAAACCAGTCAGAACTTTTTCCACTGATAGAGGTCAGAACAGTGTCTTTATTGGGGGGAAGACTAGAGGAAAGGCACAAGGGGGCTTTTGGAGGTGCCAGAAACGTCCTATATTTTGATCTGGGGTGTGCTTTTCTGCATATAGGTTATACTGCAGTTTAAAAGTTCATATAAAAAGTGATCTGTTTAGGGTGGGGGGATGGGTTAGCCTGGTGATGGGTATTAAAGAGGGCACGTTCTGCGTGGAGCACTGGGTGTTATGCACAAACAACGAATCATGGAACACTACATCAAAAACTAATGATGTAATGTATGGTGATTAACATAATAATAAAAAATTATTAAGAAAAAAATGATCTGTTTAAATTATGGAATGTTAAAAAAAAATGTACCCTCCAGACCACTTTGTAATGGTTATCTTTTCCCTCTCATTTACTCTTTGGCTTCCCTGATTTTTCGTCATGGAATATTCCCCTGAGGTCAAAGGAATAGGAAAAGCCAGTGAAATGCCACCAAATATCAGGACACATTTGAATGAATTTAAATGAATACACTTTCTCACATTCTGCTTTTAAATTGTATTCATTTGTTTGTTTATTTTTTTTTCTTTAATCAGTTTCTTTTCCCCAGAAGCAAGTATTACATTGTTACCATTCTCTTCTATTTCCTTTCAAAGATTTTTCAATCACATTGTGTGTGTGTGTGTGTGATTTTTTCTTTCTTTTTTTTACATGAGTATAAATTATACATTTGGGTCTGTACTTGCTTTTCTCACACATGAGCAGAATCATAATATTTAATAGCTGAGTAGATGTTGAACCATCAATCATTTGACTCAATTCCCTATTGATGGACATTTAGGTTGTTGCCAGTCTTTTGCTATTGTAAACAACAATGCAATAAATACCTTTAAATGTCCATTATTTTGCATAATCACAAGTTACTTTTCAGTAATTTATTTCAAGTCAGTAATCAATGGTGTTAACTTTTTTTTATTTTAAAAATGGACTACCTACTGAAGAGAATACTCTTATTAACGAATTCATTCATCCAAAGATCCTTCAGTACCTAACTTCAGGTTAGACAAAGCCTAAACAAAAAAAATTAACCATACATCTATAAAGGATATATTTTTTAAATGATGTATTAGTTTCCTAAGGCTGCTGTAACAAAGTACCACAGATTGGGTGGGTGGCTTCAAACAACAGAAATTTATCATCAAATAGTTCTAGAAGCTAGAAATCCAGAATCAGAGTGTTGTCAGAGCCATGCTCTCTCCAAAGTCTCTAAAGATAAATCCTTCCTTGCCTCTTCCAATGGCTTCCCACAATTCCTTGGCTTGTAGATATATCACTACAATCTTTGCCTGCAGCTTCGCCTGGCTATCTTCTTACAAGGACACAAATCATATCATATTAGAGGCCCACTCTACTCCAGTATAACCTCTTCTCAATTAATTATATTTGCAATGACCCTTTTTTCCAGATTAGGTCACATTCTGAAATACTGGGTGTTAGAACTTCAATATATCTTTCGGGGGTAGGGGAAGTAAGACACAATTCAACCCATGTTATGGACTGAATATTTGTGTTCCTCCAAAATTCATATGTTGAAATAACCCCCAATGTGGTGATATAAGAATAGTACATGATTTGGTACTTTACTGAGGAAACAAATAAATATTATGTATAAGTGTTGTCAGCATTCAGCAAATATTTGAAAAGTGCCTATGAGGTGCCAGTCCTTATTCTAGGAATTGAGATAGAACTCTAAAAAAGCAGGCAAAATTCTGTTATTTGGGGTCTCAGTGAGACAGACAATAAACAAATAAGTAAAATGTATCTTATGTTTAGACATTAATAAGCACTAAGAAGAAAAAATAGAGCAAGGAAGGAAAATGTAAAGGGTAGGGAGCTGAGTTAGAATCTGTGAGAGTGTGGTCCCGGAAGGTCACACTAAAGAGCCTCTTGCATAAAAACCTGAAGGAAGTGAGCCTTGGGAAGGCTGCAGGAAGAGGAAGTGCAAAGGCCTGAGTCAGCAGGAGCATATCCGATCTGTTTCAAGGAAGGGCCTGGGGCCAAAGAGGCTGCCGGATGGGCAGGATGGGCCAGGGACAGCAGGGAGGTCCCAGGGGAGAATGGAAGCCAGCCACACTGAGGCCATAGGAAGGACTTGGTTGTCCTCTGAGTGATGTGAGAGCGTCAGGAGTGTTTAAGCAGCAGAGTTGCTCCATCTGAACAGGTTTCAAAATGGCTGCTTTTTTAAGATCAGGCTGGTGGGGGGGGTGTCAAGGGTAGAACCGGGGAGACCAGTTTGGAGTCTACTGCAGTCATCCAAGCAACAAATGATGTGGTTTGGACCGGGTTTGTGGTGATGGGGTGGGAGGTGTAGTCCTGTTCTGACCCTATACAGAAAGTCAAATTGACAGTATCTGTGGTCAGACCAGGTTCAGGACGCAAGAGGGGAATGTGCAAACGTAGCCCAAAGGCTGCTAATCTGAGCAATCCAAAAGACAGAGTTGTCATTAACTGAGATGGGGACACTGCAGGAGGAACAGGCTTAAGGGAGAGTACAAAGTACAGTTTGGGACATACTAAGTCTGAGAAGGCAAGCATGAGTCTGGAAGTTCAGGGCAGCACCTAACTCAAGAGATACACTTTGGAGTCTAGCACATGAAGGGCATTGAAAGCCACAAGACTGTTAAAATCATGTAGGAGGTGAGTGTCGATCTCAAAAAAGGAAAATGGATCTGGTTCCTGAGTTTCAGAAGCCCATGGGACATCCAGGAGGAGACCGAAAATACTAGAAGAGCAATTTGACTTAAAAAAGAAAAAAGACATTTGCCAATAAGCAATAGCTAAAAAAAGGAAGTGAACCCTTGGGAACGCCAATGTTTACATGGTGGTTAAAAGGCTAGCAAACACAAATTTGGGAGTGGACCAGGGAGGAGGGGAGGGGACGGTGAGGAGGAAGGGCTGTCCCAGAGCCAGGAGAGTTTCAATGAGGAGAAAAGCAGAATGCCACAGAAAGGTAAGTGGGCTGAACTGAACAGAGACCACTGGATTTGGTAATTAGGGGGGTTTTGTTGCCTTTAGAAATCAGATTGCAGTAGATGGAGGAATAATTGAAGTGAGGAAGTAGGGTAATATTATCTGAAAGGAAAATAAACTCCATTTTCTGGCCTACCCATATGCCTCAGGTTGATAAATCACGGTCTAACTTCTTTTCCCTCCTCCTATGTGGAGATGTCTGGGCCTTCATTTAGTGCTTCCTTTTGGAGGATCGTGGCCTCCCAGATCTGCCTGACAAGTGCAGCATCGATGCAGATCTCTGTTCCTGAAATGCCTTGTCCTTATGGGTTCAAATGCCATCCATGGCTCAGATCCCAGCTCAAACACCACCCCTCCTGGAAGCTTTCTCCAGTCTTTCCAGTTTCGAGCTATCTTTTCCTTCCCTGAATTTATATAATATTTATCTGTACATCTCTTAAAGTACACTTGGCTTTAAACCCTTATTTCCTTTTATACATTTATTGATGCTTTTTGACTTTTCTTCTCTACTAGACTAAAAGCTTCAGACAGGATCCACGGTTGATTCACCTGATAGCCCCAAGGATATCACATTTCTTCACATTTACACTAGATATTAATATTTAATACATGCTGGCCATTCAATAAATATTTGTTTAGTAAATTAATATAGGGAGACTAACTGGACCCAACAGGATCACATAAAATAGAGTCCAACAATTGGCACCATGTGCATTTCCATAGATTAAATGCTCTTTTTGGATGAAAAGAGGAATTTCAAAGTCAGCAAAGAGTTAAATGCCAAGCACCTGAGCCAACCCAAAATCCAGAAAGTAATGTAGATGTCGGTCAAGAGTGGAAACACCATAGTAAATCATGGGCTATGGGCTGAATTGTGTCCCCCCCCAAAATTCATATGTTGAAGCCCTATTCTTCACACCGCAGACTGTTACTGTTTTGGAGATGAGGCCTTTAAAGAGGTGATCAAGTTAAAATGAGTCTCTTGTAGGGGGCCCTAATCCAACCTGTGTCCTAAGAAGAAAAAGAAATGAGACACACAAAGGCAATATAGGGAGGCCTTCTTTGGAGTCAGAAGTTGGAAAGTGTGACTCAGGGAGGCCATGTTTTCTGCCTACAGACAAAGACTAGTGTAGTGAATAGGAATGAGGCCAAGGGCGGGCTCTAGAGATGGAAAGACTCTGGAAGATGTTAAATCTCCTGGCTGCAGTCATTCCAATGGACCAGCTGGATTCTTTTTTTTTTTTTTTAAGATTTTATTTATTGATTTGAGAGAGAGAGCACAAGAGGGGGTAGAGTCAGAGGGAGAAGCAGACTCCCCGTTGAGCAAGGAGCCCTGGATCATGACCTGAGCTGAAGGCAGTCGGTTAACCCACTGAGCCACCGAGGCGCCCACCAGCTGGATTCTTGCTCTGCTACAGCCCCATTGCCCAACCATTCCTGGGGATCTGGAGCAAATAAATTCCAGTTTGGGCCTAAATTACTTTTTTTTTTGTAAGTAAGCTCCACTTCTAGTGTGGAGGCCACTGCAGGACTTGAACCCACGACCCTGAGATCAAAACCTGAACTGAGTTCAAGAGTCAGATGCTCAACTGACTGAGGCACCCTGGAGCCCCTGGTCTAAATTACTTAGTACTCAGGATTTCCCCCCTGTAATGAAGAGTCCTAACTCATTCAATATCAAACAACTATAGTCTTACTTACATATTGCCTTTCAATCGTGTTACCAAGTATGCATAATTTCTTATAGAATTGTAACTAGCAGCATTTTATGTAATTTTTATTTTGCTTTCTTTTAAAACAGCATATTACTAATTTTAATATTTCATACATTAACATCTGGAATGCATATTAATAATAATCAGTAAAAGTGCCATATTTAATATAATATATAACAAGACATGCTGCTACACAGTCCTCAAGGTCATCATGTGAATGCTTGTATAACATTCTCTCATTGCTAGGACAGTTAACAGTTATCCTTTATCGAATGCCCCTTAGATTTCAGGCACTATATATATTATAGTATATATATGCATGTGTGTTCCTCATAACCACCATAGAGGAATTATTGATTCCAGTGTAGCGATATAAGCACCGGCTTAAAGGGGCAATGAGACTTGCTCAAAATCATGTAGGAAGTCCTAAAGTACAGTTTTGGGCTGTCTCACTGCAAAGCCAGCCCTTCTTAATACCACGGTGTATTAGTCGGCTCTGGCTGCCATAACAAAACACCACTAGATAAGTAAACAACAGGTATTTATTTTTTTTTCTGTTCTCAATCAAGGCTGATGTTTCACCTGTATGCCCTGGTCATGGATTCTGACCATCATCCCCAGAATCTGGTTCAAATAACCCAGAGAAGGGAGTCATTGGTATGACCTGCTGTTCAACGGAACATAGGCAGGCGGCCAGGTCACAGAAGAGCACGACTGTTCCCAAGAGAACTGACTCAGGAGCAGTTCTCAGAAGGAGAATCTGCTCCTGGGCACATCAAAAAATACATGTCTACCAAATGTGTAGTTATGGCTTTTCTTTTCCAAATGTTAAAATATAATAACTTCCAAAAGGAAAAAAAAATGTTGGGGGGCACCTGGGTGGCTCAGTCGGTTAAGCGTCTGCCTTCAGCTCAGGTCATGATCCCAGGGTCCTGGGATCGAGCCCCGCATTGGGCTCCTTGCTCAGCTGGGAGCCTCCTTCTCCCTCTGCCTGCTGCTCCCCCTGCTTGTGTTCTCTCTCTCCGACAAATAAATACATGAAACCTTTTTTAAAAAAATGTTGGTACTAAAAGCCATCATTCTTAGTTTTACTTCTACTCTATCATAATTAGAATGTGCTTTCTGCATCTTTGTCCCATTTATCGTTAAAATGTGGTCACCATGTATTGAAAGTCCTCGAAGAAAACGGGGGGTTACTGGTGTCCAGCTTGGTGTCAGACCCTTCAGCTCTCCCCTTGCTGAACATCAAAATAGTTCATTCATTTGGTGATAGAACAGGCACATATTTGATATATCCAATTTCCTCCAAAATTGTCAGCATTTAGGTTAAATTTGATTGATTCATTCATTCCCACACATTAACTTCCCCAAGGCACTAACCACACAAAAACAGGACCCCACCCTACCACACAGACACATCTCACATCGTCCCCTTTTCCCTCAGCAGATGTAAATAAAATTTTTAAAGACAAATTTGCATACAAATGTAATGAATCTGTTTTAAGCTCTTGTGTAAAGTCCTTTAGAAAGAGCTTCCAAATTCCTACTCTTGAATATCCCCTGGTAGCTGGAGGAGATAATTTGACTGCTGAGATCTCATTCACAGAAGAGGCGAGAAAGAATGATTTATTTCTGGACATGTTGAATTTCACAGAATCCTTGGGTCATAATTGAGTGGTTGATTTCCAGTTCTTCCAAGCACACCCACACCATGGAGAAATGATTTTAAAAGACGAAGATTTAGTGAGGGCTTAATAAATTTTTCAGGTGGCTCTCAAGGTTTTCTTAATTTCCTATGTACTATTAAAGAGCGACACATGTCCGGGCGCCTGGGTGTCTCAGTTGTTAGGCGTCTGCCTTCGGCTCAGGTTATGATCCCAGGGTCCTGGGATCGAGCCCCACGTCAGGCTCCCTGCTCGGCTGGAAGCCTGCTTCTCCCTCTCCACTCCCCCTGTTTGTGTTCCCTCTCTCGCGTGTCTCTCTCTGTCAAATAAATAAAATCTTTAAAAAAAAAAAAAAGAGTGACACATGTCCTGTGGCTAGAATGCTCTGGTAATGCACCTGTGGACAGAAATGACTGTATAACACAATAGGATCTGCCTAAGTGTCCAAACAACAAGCAAACATAACTGAAAATGGCTAACAGCTGTGTAGAATGATCCCAGGGTAGCAGCCCTGACCCAAAGTAAAATGCTGCCGTAGGGACAAAAATCACAGAAACTTCCAGTGGGTGCTCAGGATATGTGTTCCAGCAGAAACCCCAGGGCTCTTTGTGGTTTGTTTCTTTCCTTGGCTTGTGATGCTTGCAGTGCGACTGCATTCCCAAGCTCATAGGACCAAGTACAGCAGAGAAAATACCCTATTACGTATTGTTGGTTTTTAAAGGAAGGCTATCCTAATAAACAAAGAAGCAAAAGTTAGAAATCATTCCCAGTCCAACCTGCCAGATACGCAGAACCATGAATGTAATAAAGAATGATATGTCACGGGGCACCTGGCTGACTCAGTAGGAAGAGCATGCGACTCTTGATCTCAGGGTTGTGAGTTCGGGGAGTCCCACATGGGGTATAAAGATTACTTAAAAATAAAATCTTTAAAAAAAAAAAGAATGATATGTCAGGGTCATTTTATAAACATTGGTTTAAAATTTTGCTCATAGAGAGCTAATTCATTATGGGTTCATTATGGTTTCTTTAATACCTATATTTTACAGTATATGGCTCCTGTCTTATTCTCCCTGGGGAAAGGTGTCTTGCTCTTTCGTGAGATGAAAAGCACAGCAGCCTAGATTTGCAGTCAGTATGCCAGAACTTAGCACCCCTCCACACTTCCCTCCCTGAATGTTTGGAAATTAAAGTCATTAATCTTTTTCTTTCTTTCTTTTAATCATAAGGGCCCTACTGGCATGGTGATTAGCAATTTTAGCCTAAAAAAGAAAAAAGAAAAAAATTCTAGCACAGCTGCGAGAAACAAAAAACAAAAAGGAGCAAACAGAACAGCTGGGAAAACCTGATCTATTTTTGCTTTCCATTTAGTTGGAAAACAAATTCCCTTTCGGAAAGAATTCCGCCCCCCCCCCCCCCCCCCCCGCCAAACCAATCCGCTCCATGTATCTTCTCTCTTTTCCTATAGCTTTCATGTGGTTTTTCTTTCCCTAATGCTGTTGTCTTTCCATTCAATGGGCATTTCCTTAATTTTTCATTCATTTAGCAGATACCCATTCTATGCCTAGTACAGGTGAAGTACTGGGCTGGGCACTGTGGGGCCGTATAAAGAGAAATTAAGCTGAAGTACTGATACCAAAAAGTTTATTATCGTAGTAGAAGATCTGACTGGTACATAAATGAGAATAACCGAAAGTAAAAGGTGGAAAGGGACCAAGTAAATATAAAGTGACATAGAAACTCAGAAGGAGAAAGATTCATTCCAGCTTGAGGGTTCAGTGAAAGTTCACAGAGGAGGTGTGTAGATAAAGGGCATTCCAGGCAGAGCAAAAACAGCGAGAGCAAAGGCATGGAGGCATTTTAATAATTTTTAAAAACATAGAGAGATTGAGTGACTAGAGCAGCAGTTCTCAAAGTGTGGTTTCCAGACCATCGGCATCTGCATTCCCTGAGAACTTGCTAGATAGGTCGCTCATGGCGCCCCACCCCAGATCTTCTGAACCAAAATCTCTGTGGTGGGACTCAGCAATCTATAGTGTAATAAGCCTCCAGGAGATCCTGGTGCATATTCATGTTTGAGAGTCACTGAATGAGGGCATATGACATGGGGTGTCTACGAGGTGGGACATCAGCTTTAAAAGTAAGATTGGAAAAATGGGACTACATCAAAGTTAGAAACTTGTGCATCCAAGGACGCATTCAACAAAGTAAAAAGGCAAGCTCCAGGATGGAAGAAGACACAGTTGACCCTAAAATGAGGAGGAACTGCACGGGTCCACTTATATGTGAATTTTTTTTTCAATAAATATATTGGGAGAACTTTGGAGATTTGTGACATTTTGAAAAAAACCCAAAGACAAACCATGTAGCCTAGAAATATTGAAAAAAATTAACAAAAAATTAGAAGCTAGGTATGTTATAATACATAAAATATATGTAGATTTTATCATTTATTATCATAAAATATACACAAATCTTTTACAAAAAGTTAAAATTTTTCAGGTTTCATGCACACAAGCATTTACAGACTCTACATTCGCAGTTGAGAAAAATGTAAACAAACAAAGTTGCAGAATTAAATCATAATTGCATAAATTAACTGTAGTACATTCTGTCCTATTGTAATAATTTTGCAGCCACCTCGTGTTGCTATTATGGCGAGCTCAAGAGTTACAAGCATCAGTTGCAAGTATCTGCTTAAAATGCATGTGATGCTAATCATCTACCTGTGAGCAGTTTGTCTCTCCAGTAAATTGCATATAACAGTGAAGAGTGATCACTTGTGGTTCTCCCTATTAGTAGTTAAGTTTCGGGGGAATCCAAAGTTATACACGGTTTTTGAACTGCAGGGGGAGGGTGATACTCCTAACCCCTGGTGTCTTTCAAGGGTCAACTGTATTTGCAAATCATATATCTCAGGGGTTAATATCCAGAATGTATAAAGGATTCCTATGGGACACCTGGCTGGTCGGTAACGCATGCAACTCTTATTTTCAGGGTGGTGAGTTCAAGCCCCACATTGGGCATAGAGCTTACTACAAAAAAATAATAATAATTAAAAAAGGATTCCTGGGGCGCCTGGGTGGCTCAATCAGTTAAACGCCTGACTCCTGATTTTGGCTCAGGTCATGGTCTCAGCGTCCTGAGATGGAGCCCCTCATGGGCTCTGCACTGGGCATGGAGACTGCTTGGGATGCTCTCTCTCTCTCTCTCTCTCTCTCTGCCCCTCCCCCCCACCTCCCACTCTAAAAAAAAAAAAGGATTCCTATCACTCAAAAACAAAAAAATCAAATAACCTAATTAAAAAGTGGGCTGACTGGGGCGCCTGGGTGGCTCAGTTGGTTAGGCGACTGCCTTTGGCTCAGGTCATGATCCTGGAGTCCCGGGATCGAGTCCCACATCGGGCTCCGTGCTCAGCAGGGAGTCTGCTTCTCCCTCTGACCCTCCCACCCTCATGTGCTCTCTCTCTCGCTCTCTCTCTCTCTCGCTCTCTCAAATAAATAAATAAAATCTTTAAAAAAAAAAAGTGGGCTGACTGGCTCAATGGGAGGAGCGTGAGACTCTTGATCTCGGGGTTGTGGGTTCAAGCCCAAGTTGGGTGTACAGATTACTTAAAAATAAATAAAATTTTTAAAAATAATAAAACAAAATAAAAAATGGGCAAAAGACTTGAATAGATACCTCTCCAAAGGTGGTGTATAAATGACCAACAAGTATATGAAAAGATGTTCAACATTAGTAATTATCAGAGAAATGCAAATCAAAATCACAATAAGATATCGTCTCACACCCATTAAGATAGGTACTATCAAGAGAAAAAGGGGAGGCTGGGTGGCTCAGTGGGTTAAGCTTTTGCCTTCGGCTCGGGTCACGATCCCAGAGTCCTGGGATGTAGCCCATGTTGCGCTCCTTGCTACGTGGGGAGTCTGCTTCTCCTTTTCCCTCTGCCCCTTTCTCTCTCTCTCTCTCTCTCTCTCTCTCAAAAATAAATAAATAAATCTAAGAAAAAGAAAAAACACAAAATCAGTGTGGGTGAGGATGTACAGAAATTGGAACACTTATACACTATTGGTGGGGTTATAAAATGGTACAACCTGTATGGCAGAACAGTATGGAAGTTTCTCAAAAAATTAAAAATAGAAGCACCGGGCACCTGGGTGGCTCAGTTGGTTAAGCGACTGCCTTCGGGTCAGGTCATGATCCTGGGGTCCCGGGATCGAGTCCCACATGGGGCTCCCTGCTCAGCAGGGAGTCTGCTTCTCCCTCTGACCCTCCCCCCTCTCATGTGCTCTCTCTCCATTCTCACTCTCTCAAATAAATAAATAAATGAAATTTAAAAAAATAAAAATAGGGGCGCCTCGGTGGCTCAGTCGTTAAGCGTCTGCCTTCGGCTCAGGTCATGATCTCGGGGTCCTGGGATCGAGCCCCGCATCGGGCTCCCTGCTCGGCGGGAAGCCTGCTTCTCCCTCTCCCACTCCCCCTGCTTGTGTTCCCTCTCTCACTGTGTCTCTCTCTGTCAAATAAATAAAATCTTAAAAAAATAAAATAAAATAATAAAAATAAAATAAAAATAAAGTAGAAGCACCATAGGATCCAGCAATCCCACTTCTGGGTATGTATTCAAAAGAATTAAAAGATATTTTCACACTCATGTTCGTAGCAGCAGTGTGCACAATAGCCAAAGTGGAAGCAACCAAGTATCTATTGGTAATATAGATATGGATAAACAAAATGTGGTATATAAAGACGATGGAATATTATTCAGCCTTAAAAATGTAGGAAATCCTATCACATGCTATGATGTAGATGAACTTTGAGGCTATTATGTTAAATGAAATAAACCAGTCACAAAAAATACCAATACTGTATGATTCCACTTGTGTGGTGTGTAAAGTAGTCAAATTCATAGAAACAGAAAGTAGAACAGTGGTTGCCAAGGTCTGGGGGGAGGGGGAAAATGAGGGTTGTTATTTGATGTATATGGAGTTCCAGATTTGCAAGATGAAAAATCTGTGGAGATCTGTTTTACAACAATGTGGATATAGTTAACACTACTGAATTGCATACTTCAAAATGGTTAAGATGTTAAATTTAGTCTTATGTGGTTTTTTAAATCACAATTTAAAAAGAAAAGGAAGGCTGGGGTAAGTGAGGGTTTGGAATTCTACCTCCTTTTCCTTCCTTCAGTCTATTATGAGTCTATTACTCCTTTCTTTTCTTGCATCTGGTCCTGGGGTTTTCTTTGTGGGAAGTTTGTTTTGCTTTGCTTGGGGCTTCTATTGTTTTGGGGGTGGTTGTTTGCTTTTTTTTTTTACCACTAACTCAATCTCTTTGTTATATTTCTTTTCTTTTTACCTTTTTTTTTTGCCTTTGTTATATTTCTATCGAAATTTTCTATTTCTTTTTGAATCAGTTTAGGCAGTTTGTATCTTTCTAAAATTTTTTACATTTCATATAGATTATCTGATTTGCTGGTATGCAGTTGTTCAAAATAGTCCTTTATAATGCTGTTTATTGGAGCACCTGGGTGGCTCAGTTGGTTAAGCGTCTGGCTTGGGCTCAGGTCACGATCCCAGGGTCCTGGGATGGAGCCCTGCATCAGGCTCCCTGCTCACACGGGAGTCGGCTTCTCCCTCTGCCCCTCCCCCTCCCCTTGCTTGTGCTCTCTCTCTCTCCTTCTCTGGCTAGCTCTCAAATAAATAAATAAATAAAATCTTTAAAAAAATAATACTGTTTATTTCTTTAAGTTCTGGCATAATGTTTCTTCTTTCATTCCTGATTTTCATAATTTGAAACTTCTCCCTTTTCTCTTGGTCAGTCTAGCTAAAATTTTGTCAATTTTGTTGATCTTTTCAAAGATAAACTTTGGTTTTCTTGATTTTCTCTATTGTTTTCCTATTCTGTATTTCATTTATTTCCATTACAATCTTTATTATATCCTTCCTTCTATTTGCTTTGGGGTTAGTTTGCTCTTCTTTATCCCGTGTCTTAAGGTGGAAGTTTAGATTACCGATTTGAGATCTTTTTTCTTTGTTAGTCTAGCCATTTACACTATGAATTTCCCTCTGATCAGTGCTTTAGCTACATCCCATAAGTTTTGGTATGTTGTGTTTTCATTTTCATTTATCACAAAGTATTTTCTAACATCCACTGCTATTTTTTCTTTTACTCGTTGTTTTTTTAGGAGTGTGTTGTTTAATTTCCACAGATTTGTGGATGCCCCAAATTCCTTTCTGTTACTGACTTCTAATTCCATTGAACTGCAGTCAGGGAATATATATTTTGTATGACTTTTGTTCCTTTTAAATGTTTTAAGACTCATTTTATGGCCTGACATTATGGCCTATCCTGGAGAACATTCCATGTATACCTAAGAAAAAGGTATCTTCTGCTGCTATTGGGTGGAGTGTCCTAACATCTCTGTGCATTAGTTCTAAACGGTTTATAGTGTTGTGTATTCTCTTTCCTTGTTGATCTTTTGTCTAGTTGCTCTAATAGTATTGAAAGTGGGGTATGGGAGTCTCCAACTACTATTGTTGAATTGTCTATTCCTTCATTTCTGTTGGTTTTTGTTTCCTGTATTTTGGAACTCTGTTCATTGCATATATGTTTATGTGTTGGTTTGCTAGGGCTGGGTGGGTGGGTTTAAACCACCACAGAGTGGGTGGCTTAAACAATAGAAATTTATTTTCTCATGGTTCTGGAGGTTGGATGTTTAAGAGTAAGGTCCCAGCAGGGCTGGGTTTTTATTGAGAATTTGTCCTTGATTGCAGATGGCCCTCCTCTTGCTTCTTTATATGATTGTCCCTCTGTGCAACCCTGGCGTCTCTCCTTGTGTCCTAACCTTCTTTTTTCATAAGGACAGCAGTCAGATAGGATTAGGAGATACCCTACAGGTCTTATGTTAAGTTAATCGCTTTTTTAAAGGCCCTATCTCCAAGTACAGTCACATTCTGAGATACTGGTGATGTAGGATAGCTGGAAGAAAGGTAGGCAGGGACAAGGCTCTGCCCTCCCCCCAAGAGGAAACTACCCTTAAGGATTTTGCACCTGCCCTGGAAGGAGCCCTCCATCCTTTCCCAGGTGATAGATAGATGTCAAAAACCTGATTGGGTGACATGTGCATGGAGGGTTAATCAGATTTTTTTTAAAACAGCCCACCAACAAGCCCATAAAAACCCCTAGACTTAGAAACTCAACTGGCAACCCTCTTGGGTCCCCTCCCTCTTCAGGAGCTTTGTACCATCACTCAAGAAACTTTGCTTTGTTTCTCACCACTCTGTCTGGTCTACCTCTTCATCCTTCAAAGCAGCGTGACCAAGAACCACGGGCATTAAAGGAGAAGGAAATCCTGCAACACTGGGAGTTTGAACGTCAATATGTAGGGATGCCTGGATGGCTCTGTTGGTTAAGCGTCTGCCTTCAGCTCAGGTCATGATCCCGGAGTCCTGGAATCGAGTCCCATATTGGGTCCCTGCTCAGCGGGGAACCTGCTTCTCCCTTTGCCCACTGCTCCCCTCCTGCTTGTTCTCCCTCTCTCTCTGACAAATAAAGACCTTAAAAAAAAAACTTTAATATGTAAATTTGGGGGCGGGGCACAATTCAGTCCATAACAGTTTATAATTGTTGTATCTTCTCGATGGATGTCTTTCTTTGTCTTTATTAACATTTTTATGTCTTAAAGTTTATTTTTGCCTGATATTAGCATAGTTATTCCACTTCTTTTTTAGTTACTGTTTGCTTCTACTTTCAATGCACCTGTGTCTTTGAATCGGAACTGTGTCACCTGTATGTAGATAGCAAGTAGTTGGAATACGAGCTTGTTTTTATCCATTCTGTCAATATTTACTTTTTGACTTGAGTGATTAGTCCATTTATATTTAATGTACTCACTGATAAAGTAGGACTTATGGCTGCAATTTTGTTATTTGTTTTCTATGTCTTATGTCTTTTTGTTCCTCTATTCCTCCATGGCTATCTTCTTGTGTATTATTTTCTAGTGTTTCATCAATTCCTTAGCTGTTTCTTTTACTGTTTTTTATGATTTTTGTTTTGTTTTTGTTTTTGTTTTTTCATTTTTAGAGAGCACTTTATTGGTCTAAATATTTTTTCTTCCCATCAGATTCTGATTTTACCACATAATAGCTCATTTTCCACTTCACTTTACTTGTGTGAAGTATTACACAGATAAGAAATTTTTGTGGGATAAGAAATACCAATAATTTTCTCTATTAAGTCACATCTGCTTTTCTGGGGGAAAATCAGTATTAATATCCCCTTAGAAATCAATTGTCAAAGTACCTAATTCAGGGGAAAAAACTCTGTCAAATTTTTTTTATTGTATGAAATGATCAAAAGGACAAAACTTTTTTTTTTTTTTTTTGGCTGAAGGATTTTTAGGCCAGTAAAGTGACAGTTCAAGTACTTATCATACCCCCGGTGGCTATGAGAACAAATATGGTTTTTGTTTTTATGTTATATATGTTTATGTTTTCACTGATGTTTTTTAGCTATCTTCTAGTGGCTGCCCCAGGGATTAAAATTAACATCCTAATATATAACAACCTAATTTAGATTAACACCAACCAAATTTCAATCCTATATAAAAACACTGCTCCTGTATAAATCCATTTCCCTCTCCCTTCTTTGTGCTGTTATATCATACAAGTTACATTTTCATTCTGGAAAACAGTATGGAGATTCCTCAAAAAGTTAAAAATAGAACTACTCTATGATCCAGCAATTGCACTACTAGGTATTTACCCAAAAAAGACAAAAATACTAATTCAAAAGGATACATGTACCCCAATGTTTATAGCAGCATTATCTACAATAACCAGTTTGTGGAAACAGCCCAAGTATGATAAATGGATAAAGAAGATATGGTGTGTGTATATATATACAATATATACAATGGAATACTCCTCAGCCATAAAAAAGAATGAAGTCTTGCTATTTGCAACCACATGGATAGAGCTAGAGAGCATTATGCTAAGTGAAATAAGCCAGTGAAAGACAAATACCATATGATTTTACTCATACGTGGAATTTAAGAAACAAAACAAATGAGCAAAGGGAAAAGCGAGAGAGGGGGGCAAACCAAGAAAGAGACACTTAACAACAGAGAATAAACTGATCATTACCAGAGGGGAGGCAAGTGCTGAGATGGGTAAAATAGATGATGGGCATTAAGCAGGGCATCTGTGATGAGTATCAAGTGTTGTATGGAAGTGTTGAATCACTATATTGTACACCTAAAACTAGTATTACAGTTTATGGTAACTAAATGGAATTTAAATAAAAACTTTAAAAAAAGTACAGTGGTAACAATACCGTGAATGAATGGTACACCCATGAGAATGAATTGAGACTACAGCTCAAGGTAGAGACAGCTAAATGGTTGACTCTTACTACTTTAGTACCATGTGTGTGCAGGTATGTCCTTAGGTGATATCTCTTTTGTTCCCAGACTACACCGCATGATCAAATTAGCTTGCAAATTATGCTATTTCCTATATATATATATATATATATATATATTATTTTGTTAGGTTAATAGACATACTCTGGTATTTTGTTCTTGGTATATTTTACTCTTTCACATCTTTTGTTGGAAATAGTTTTCTACTGTGTTGTGTAGTGTTATTTAATAAATGAACATTCTTGGAAACCAAATTGATCTTTGAATCCTAAGTGAAGAAAAAAATAAGGCTGTGTTATCTTGAGGAACTTTAATTCACATATCTGAGTCTCATTTTATTATTCATAAATTGGGAATAATAATAAAAGTATTTAAATTAATGCAGTTTTCTACTGTGTTGTGTAGTGTTATTTAATAAATGAACATTCTTGGAAACCAAACTGATCTTTGAATTCTAAGTGAAGAAAAAAATAAGGCTGTGTTATCTTGAGGAACTTTAATTCACATATCTGAGTCTCATTTTATTATTCATAAATTGGGAATAATAATAAAAGTATTTAAATTAATGCATGTAACACAATGGCACAGAGTAGGCATTCAAGAATGACTAAGTGCATTATTTTTATTGTCATTTTTTGTTGTATTTTGTTTCTATATTAAGAGAAGTAAAACCTGTGTATGTGCTCAAAAAATTACACTTTTATATGTTGTATGTCCATAAACACAGGTTTACAATTATTGCTGTTTAGTTCTCCTTTAAGTCAGGTAGGAGAAAAAAAGTATTACAAAGAAAAAATAAAGTTATACTGCTTTTTCTACTTACCAGTGCCCTTTATTTCCCCAGGTGGGTTCAAGGATTTCCTTTTTTTTTTTTTTTAAGATTTTATTTATTTATTAGAGAGAGAGAATGAGAGAGAGAGAACACATGAGAGGGAAGAGGGTCAGAGGGAGAAGCAGACTCAAGCCCGACGTGGGACTCGATCGCTGGACTCCAGGATCATGACCTGAGCCGAAGGCAGTCGCTTAACCAACTGAGCCACCCAGGCAACTGGGTTCAAGGATTTCTTAAAGGACTCCCTTTAGAATTACCCGAGGGCATTGACATAGTACCCTAGAACACAGGCCAGTTTTTTGCTATTTTCATGGGGGAAAGAATTCTCATTTGCCATTTTGGCTTATATCGTTTTTTTTCCCTTGCATTTGGAACCTGGGTGGGGACTTTGTTCCCTCTCTTCAGTGTAGTCCTCTTGGCCTCGAACAAGCCCTCCTGGCCTCCTTCTCTGAGCCTCACCCTTTTCTCTCTCATAGTAAGGATGCAAATGCAAAAAACAGTGCTCCTGACTGCTTGTGAAGCATTAAGCACAGCGCTAATGTCATTTATTCAAATCTAAAAGGATTTACCCTGGGGCGCCTGGATGGCTCAGTCAGTTAAGCATCTGACTCTTGCTTTTGGCTCAGGTCATGGTCTCAGGGTCTTGAGATTGAGCCCCAAGATGATGGGTTCAGTGCTGGGCGTGGCACGTGCTTAAGATTCTTCTACCCCCCCCCCCCCCGCCCCGCGTACACTCGCTCTCTCTTCCCAAAAAAATAAATAAATAAAAATAAATAAATAAAAGGATTTACCCTGAAGGAAAAAGGTGAAGGTTTCCCTTAGCTTGGTGCTGGGGGCAGTACCTGGAGACTTGCTTCCCATGAGGTCACTCTTCGTCCCTCTTTCCTTCTTTCTCCTCTCCTCCCCCTGGTCCCTAAGATAAGGCAGGGTGGGGTCCTCATGAGCTGATTTGGTCATCCCCTAGTCTAAACCAATTCAATATCATGGATCCTGCTGATATGGTGGCAGGCGTATTTTAGGGTCAAAGATAACTTGATCTAAACCCAGCCATGCACTCATTCCATGTGTCCCCGGAAAGTCCCTAAACATCACCGAGCCTCCATTTACTTTTCTGTAAAATGTGAGTAATAATGTTCACCTTGGACATTCCTAAAACGATTGAATGGAGCAGGGAATGTATTTGAAGTGCCCAGTATACTGCCATCCATTTAGTTGGTGCTTGACAATAATTACAATAATTACACCTATATGCCGTGCATGTAGTTGGTGCTTGAGAATAATAATCATGCCTCAACATTATCCGGGAAGGGCGACTTGTATAGCCAGCCTTGTTTATAATCCTTTCCTTTATTAAACACACCTTACTCCCTGAAAGTTTTTTTTATTGTTTTTTTTTTAATTTAAATTCAATTTCCCTGAAAGTTTTTATATCTAAATTAAATTCCAGATTATATTAAACCCCTTTGTTTTGGCCCTAGTTGGGGGAAAAAAAAAGGGGGGCTGTGAACTTTGTTACGATGACCCTTCCCAGCCTGTTGTAAAGTTACCATTAATCCAGATTTCTCTGGTCAGCCTGCTCAGCTCAGTCCCTCCAGCCCTCCTCTGGCGATCCTTTGCCCTCTTTTGTGAGTCTCTTTCCTCCATCTCTTCCTATGTGTATTAATTGGTGTATTTTGTAGGTCAGTGTGCTATTAAGGTCAAGGTCTGTGTCTCTGGGGCTTGGATTCAGCTGTCAGCCCTCAGCCTCTAAAACAATTCGAGACAGAGTCGAAGCCGTACACACAGACAGAGAGGCTGCAGGAGAAACAAAGACTGGATTTGATGGACAGCAGGAGATGACTGAAATCATCTCTTTGGGCCTGTTTTCCTGAGGTAAAAAAAACTCGGGAAGTCGGGTAGGGTAAAGAGTGTTCAGGAATAACTATAAACACCAGCCTTGAACACACATAAAACACGGGTCAGGAAACGCTGGGCCTATTTCATTATTTTTCACAAAAGATTCCCTCAGTCTCTTTTGCTAATAGATGCTTGCCCTAAATTCTATTCACTTGGTCTTCCTTCTTTTGTTTATTTTTCATTATCTCCCCTACCCGATTTATTACACACATTTAATTGTCATATTCCTTTTTCTTGCGGGTTCCCTTGGCCTTTTGCTGAACGGTCACTCTTGTCCTCATTACAGATCTTTCAAGGTTGTTTATTTGATATAATGGAAAGAATGAAATTTGGAATCTGACTGGTCAGCCACTGGGGAGATGTACAACCTTGAACAACAAGGAACAATGAGCTTATTTCACAATTACCTCCCTCGATTGTTAGAAGATGAAACGCTTTTATGCATATGCAAAATCGGGACATAGTGAGAACTCTAAAAAAGTATAGCTATTATTGCTGTTTTATAAAACTCAGGCATTTATGGTTTTTATTGGACATGGTAGGGTTATTTGGCTACAAAGGACAACTAACGCCTCGTGAGTGGGAGTTGTTTTTTCCAGAACAAAGATAAGGGAGACTGAGTCATTCACTCACACACTTGATTTCCCTTTGACCAATGGCTGGCATTTCTGAGGATGAGAATTTATACTATGTGGCAAAAATCGAGGTAGGTAACTTTCAGTATCCCTGGGCTCTGCTGCCAAACTATCCTGATAATCTAGGGTCTTATCTGACTTCACATTAGAATCATCTGGGGAGTGCTTTTCTATTTTGTTTAGTTTTTTCATAGATCACACTCAGAGAGTCTGTGGTTTTAGGTCTGTGGTAAGGCTCCGTTACCTGAATGTTTAAAAAGCTCCCAGATGATTCTAACTGCTTAGTCAGCTTTTCCGAGTTAGAGAACTCAGCAACCCCTACTCCCACATGGTAGATTTTCATGCTGTCTGTCCTCCACTCAAACTTTTCTAGCCCCAATCTTAGCTTCAAATGAACTGGTTTTCTAAGGTAGAGTAGCATCTACTGATGCCAAAGAGTTAAATGGCTTATCTTCCTGGTTAATACTCACATTGTAAGTGGTTCCATCTGGAGGACCACATTTTCCTCAAAGGAAGGATTTTACATCAAAGTACCTCCTCCTCCAGGAAGCCGTCCCTGATAGGCAGGCTAAGCTGAGTCCTTCCTGTGTACTTTGGAAATGCCACCCCTACGCCTTCAGTTTAGCACTGCTCATAGTTACGTTAAGATGACCTGCTTACAGAGCTGACTCTTCGGGGCCGGTGACTGTGTTTTTCTTTTTTTTTTTTTCTTTCTTTTTTTTTTTTAAAGATTTTATTTATTTGACAGAGAGAGACACAGCGAGAGAGGGAACACAAGCAAGGGGAGTGGGAGAGGGAACACAAGCAGGGGGAGTGGGAGAGGGAGAAGCAGGCTTCCCGCGGAGCAGGGAGCCCGATGCGGGGCTCGATCCCAGGACCCTGGGATCATGACCTGAGCCGAAGGCAGACGCTTAATGACTGAGCCACCCAGGCGCCCCGGTGACTGTGTTTTTTGTCTTTGTGCCTGTGGTAACGTGTCTACCTTTATTGAGCATCTGCTACGTACCAGGTGCTTCACAAATTTGCATCCTCCGTGAAGGTTTTTCACGGTGAGGTCAGATCTGGGTCACTGACATGACTGGCATCATACCTGTCTTCCCAAATTCTCTATTTTGTAGTCCCGCTAGTTCTTCCAAACCAGAAACCTGAGCTTCATCCTAGACTCTTCTTTCTCCTTCCAGCTCATATCTGATTAGGCATTCGTATCTTGCCTATTGTCCCTCCTGGAAATTTCCCTACCTGTCCCTTTTTATTCTGACCTCATGACCACTGTCTTAGTTTCCTGAAATAGATGTCTGACTGGTCTCCTTCTCCTCGGTCAGCTCTCTCTTCCCATCTCTTCTTCTGACAGCCAAAATAATCCTTCAGTAAAATGTCCTTCAATGGGGTGGGTAGAGAAACTGTGGTATGTCCATATGATGCAACACTACCCAGTAATAAATAGGAAAAAGAACTGATACAAACAAAACTTGGAGAAACCTTAAAGGCATTGAGCTCAATAAAAGAAGCCAGTCTCGGGCGCCTGGGTGGCTCAGTTGGTTAAGCGGCTGCCTTCGGCTCAGGTCATGATCCTGGAGTCCCGGGATCGAGTCCCGCATCGGGCTCCCCGCTCAGCGGGGAGTCTGCTTCTCCCTCTGACCCTCTTCCCTCTCGTGCTCTCTATCTCTCATTCTCTCTCTCAAATAAATAAATAAAATCTTTAAAAAAAAAAAAAAAAGAAGCCAGTCTCAAAAGCTTATGTAATATATGATTCCATTTAGGGGCACCTGGGTAGCTCAGTCAGTTAAGTGTTCAATTTGTGATTTCGTCATGATCTCGGGGTGGTGAGATCAGGCTCCGCACATAGTGTGGAGTCTGCTTGAGATTCTTTCTCTCCCTCTGCCTCTCCCCCTGCTCTCTCTCTCAAATAAAATAAAATCTTTATATATATATATATGATTCCATTTATATGACTTCTCAAAAAAAAAAAAACTACAACGATGGCGAACAGATCAGTAGTTGCCACTGGTTTGGGTGGGGGAAAGGTGTGACCACAAAGGGACAGCAGAATGGATTTTGGGGGGTGTGTGTGTGATACAGAACTGTTCTGTATCCTGGTAGCTACACAAAACTGCACATGTTTTGAAATTCATAGCACTATTTGTCCCCCAAAAAGGTCAGTTTGGGATATGACAATTTAGAAATTAAAATTTTAAAAATACAGTGAAAATCCTGTTTCTAAATTTAATTAATAGAATTTATTCTATTTATAAATCTTACTGATGCAAAACAAACAAAAACCCAAACCAGGGGTGCCTGGCTGGCTCAGTGGGTAGAGCGTGTGACTCTTGATCTCGGGGTTGTGAGACTGAGCCCCACGTTGGAGGTAGAGATTATTTAAAAAATTAAAATCTTGGGCGCCTGGGTGGCTCAGTTGGTTAAGCGACTGCCTTCAGCTCAGGTCATGATCCTGGAGTCCCAGAATCGAGTCCCACATCGGGCTCCCTGCTCAGCAGGGAGTCTGCTTCTCCCTCTGACCCTCTTCCCTCTCATGCTCTCTATCTCTCTCTCTCAAATAAATAATAAAATCTTTTAAAAAAATTAAAATCTTAAAAAAAAAATTAAAATCTTAAAAATCCCAAACCAAACCAAAAAAATACCCCTTCAATGACTCCTTAGGGGCCATCCCCAAATGTCCTAGTGCTTTTGAAGATCTGTTACCATCTGACCCTAGTTTGCCTATGGGGGCACCCTTGTAACATTGTACTTAGCCTTCAGCACAGATACCCCCAGAACCCACACTGCTCCAGTCCTGCTGAGCAGGACAAAGCTCCTCAGATGCCCCACGCTCTTTCTCCTTCCCTGGTGCCTTGGCACACGCTCTTCTCTCTGCGGATGGCTCTCACCGTCTTAACGCTCCCTGATGTCTATGTGACCCGTCGGTCCCTCAGCCTTCACTCTGTCACCATTCTGGACTCAGCCTGTAACCTGCTCAAGCCCGCCTTCCCTGAGCCACCCTCCCCTGGTCTCCCCGCAAGGCCCCTGGTCTGAAGAGCCACTGGATCCCTGCCCTATCTCCCTCTCTCTGTGTCGTAATCCTGCACTCACCTGGCATCTGCCCGCAGATTGCACGCTCAGAAGCTGGGGCTCATCTCTCTACCTTCGGGGCGTCACACAGGGCTGGGGGCTAGACTTGCAGTTTGAGGAGTGAATGCATAAAGGATGTTCTCACCCCATAAACAGGACCAAAACACATGAGAAGGGAATGCGAAATGGTGTTTTAAATGATCCCTTGGGCAGTCCTTCTAGGGGGCTCCAAATACAATGGCTACTTGTGCAAGATCAATCTAAAGCGTTAGCAGGCAGGCTTCCATCTCCTTCTGAATTCACGAAGGGGTGGGAAGGAGGCACTAAGATTGGCCACACGCTATGTTTCCAGCACTCCGCTCACACATCCTTTGGTCCCTTCATTCTCACGCCCATCCTGTGGAGTAGATACTAACAGCCCCATTTTACCCATGAGGAGCCAGGCGTCGGTGGCCTTACCCAGTCTCCCAGAATCAGTAAGCACTTCGGCCAGCGTTGCCATGGTAACAGGAGCTAATGATTATCTATCTATTATCGAATGTTGTGTGCATTTGGTAAAACAGAAAACAAAGGCCAAGATGTTGCAGGAATTCTCTGCCTTTAGCACCTGTGGTTCTTGATCATGCTGCTTCAAAGAACAAAGAGTTAGGACCAGACGAAGAGTGGTGGGCAGCAAAGCAAGGTTTATTGAGCAATAGCACAAAGCTCCGGGGAGAGAGGGAGGCCCAAGAGGGTTGCCCCCTGAGCTTCTAACTTGAGGGGTTTTTACGAGCTCTTTTGCGGAACTATCTTAAGCAATCAGGGTGTGCTGAGTCGTGCCCATCAGCGCTCTGGTCACGTTATCTGTCTACCTATGAGGTTAATGTCTAAGGGCTGATGGTCTTTTTTTGCTGACATCTGGGGGTTTATGTCTCAACTGCCCCTTGCCCGGGATAGGGACACATGCCTTGTGGTTCATTGTCTTATTTTGCAGAAGTCACTTCTGCAAAGGCTGCAAAGCAGAATGCTAGTGCGCTCCTAAGCTGCAAAACCAGACGTCAGTGCTGTTTTATCTCAGCTGTCCTGAGTCCGTATCTTCTTGTTGGGGACCCCGGCCCTGACTACCGAACTGTCCAACTCACTCCTAACAAAGAGACATTAAGCAATTCCTTCAAGGTCACATGATGGGACCGCTGGGTCTGTCCCACAGCAAAGTTCAAGCTCTTGGCCCCAGCGTGATCCTCCTTATCACTCCACCCACAAAGTTTACACCATTGTAGGCGCACGCTGACCCTGGGCCTCAGGCACCCCCCTCTCTCACTCGCTGTTCCTCTCTTTGCCCCCCAACCAGTCTTAGTGAGACTTGCCCAAATCTGACCAGGAGGACCCCCGAACATCTCACGAGTTCACATCACCGGTTTTAGGACAACAAAACCCAGCCAGTGTTACTGACGAAGAAAGAGTTCCTTCCCCAAATGAAAGCACAAACAAGGCTGTTGGAACCATAGTTAATTTATCTAAGGATAAACATTCCCGTTGGTTTCAGAACATTTTGATTTAGAAATTACACCAATTTAAAGGAAGTATTTATAGTCATTTGCAACCACACAGTGAGCCTTGTACATAGTGGCAGATGCGAGCCCCAGTTATTGTATACATTTGAAAGAAAGAAAGCTTCATCCAGTTTGAATTGGAGAGGCTTAAAAACAAAACAAAAACAAAACAAAAAACCCTTACGGCTAACTGGAGAATCAGTTAAAAAAAAGGAAAGGAGTTAGGACTTTCTAAAGCAAAAAAGAAAAAAGAAGCCCGTTTGACCTCTATTTAACCTCTGCTAGTCTTCGTATTAATTGCAACGCTTGCCAACTCACCACAAGTGTTTTCTTGCATGAATTAGCCATATTTTGTTATATCCAGAACATACCCTAACAGAGGCAGCCGTGCAAAAGGTAAAAAAAAAAAAACCCGAAACACAGGGGGAAGGGATGGCCCTTCATTATAGGTAGAAGAATCTTTTAACTTCTACTACAGATTGGGCTGGGAAAAAACGGAGACTAAGAATAGCCACACAGCAGGGCTTGGTCATAAGAGCCTGCAGGCGTTGGCGGATGAGGTGGTTGCCTTCAGTCTTAAGTTGCTTCCCGGTGGCTGACACTTAACTGTAATTGAGACTGAGTTCAGGTTTATTTTTTGCTCATTCCCTGCATCCTGCCCTTGTTCTCAATGAGCTTTTCCCTCAGCCTGGGACCCACCCCACCCTCCCCTCCCAAGGAGCCCTGCCACCCTTGCAATCCGATCACAGGATCGCCAGAGACAGGAGCCTTCTGCTCTGCACCTCTCTGTGTCGTTGGCAAGTCTGGGTGGCTTGCAGGCCACAGGTAGTGTTTCCAGAAGATCTGGTAAGGATGCACCAACTCAGCACAGCTGGGAGATGTTCATCAGATAAGACACCTCTCGTTCTCCTGTGCAGCTTTATAGCGAAAGTTCCTTGGTTTCTCACTGGAAATCAGCCACAAACACAAGCCCTATAAAAATCTTGGCATTGACTTCAAGATTCTATTCTGGAACTTTCTGCTGTTATTAAATTAAAACCCCAAAGGGTCACTTACTCACATTTCCAGTTTTAGCCAAAGTCCCAAGAAGAGCCTCAGGTTAGAGCATAAGCAAATGAAGAATTTAGAAGAGAATGCTTTTCCAGAACTTGCCTAAGGAGATGCCATCCGAATGTTACCTTTTGTGTGCTGTTCCAAGTTAACGTGTCCTTGGCAAAAAAATCCCCACACTCTCAGTTCTTATTTTAGGTGCCGTTTCTTCTTCTCTTTCCTTTTGAGGTTACATGCGCTCCTCTTAAAGAAATGATTAACGATCTATTTCAGCTTTTAAAATCCTGTCTTGATGATCAATCGAACAAAATTGAAAGTCAAATTACCGAATTAGACTTTAAAATCTCAGACTGCTAAACCAGTTCTTCCCAAAGCAGGAAGATCAGCCAACCCTGGGCGGACACAGAGCACTCGCCATCAGAATGAACCCCCACGAGTTCGATCTGCAGCCCTGGTAGCCTGGTCAAGACTCAACCAGCTACAAAGGAACCTGCAAACTCACTCCCAGATCCCAGGGATAGGTCGCTGCATTGCTTCTCAGAAGAAGAGGGAGCCAGGAAACGGAACCAGACCCAGGAACCCCCGGGGTCTCTCTCTCTCCAAGGCTGAACAGTCTCTGTTTCTCCCTGTCATGTCTACTTCATCCTTCTCTCTATGCAAATGGGATGATGTCATAGCTGCTGAAAATACCGTGAAAAAAGGTAAAATTCCAGGCGCAGATGCTTCTAGGCCAGAACTTGGTGCTCCTGATCAGGCTGTGTTCCCTGAAGCAAAAGCCAGAATGTAGGGGGAGGAAGAGCTCTGGGGGCAGAATAAAAGGTCTATGTGCAGAAGTATGAACATGGGAAAGACAAGGGCAGGTTCAAGGGCTGGCATGCTGGGGTCAGAGCTTGGCAAGATGGGGTCACGAGTGAGGATGGGGAAGAGAAGGAAAAAGAAGGCAGGGCCAGATCTGGAAAAGCCCATGTGCCACGTGAGGCATTGGGAGTTCACTCCTCGAGGTGGGGTGGGAGACACACAAAGAGGCCGGCGGCTCGTCCATTCAGGATCCCAGAAAGGGACTGGGCTGAGGGACGTACTGGGACATCCTCCACACAGGAGTGGCCGCCACAGCTGTGGCGGGGCTGAGCTCCCCTGGGAAGGAGACAGCATGTGAGGCCGGGCGGGGGAGTGGCTGGGACCGGGCCTCGAGGAGCCCCCGCATTGTTACAACGGAGGAGACTCAGAAGAAGTTTCCAAGGGGACTGGTCCCCTCTGTGATGTGCAGACTGGTCTCCCGCATCACACTGCGCGAGGGGCACGAAGGCAGAGGCCGCCGTCACGTGTTCTCTGCTGGTGGTGACCAGAGGAGCGGCCATGTGTGCAGGAATGATGGAGGGCAAGGCGAAGACCGATGAGCTGTAGAGACTGTTCTCCCAAGAAACTTTACTGCGAAAGAAAGGCAGTCTCTAAAGGCACTGAGCTCTAAGAGCATTTTCCATCTAAAATAGATTTAGGGACACCAGTCTGGCTTAGTTGGTAGAACTTGTGACTCTTGATCTCAGGGTCTTGAGTTCAAGCCTTACGTAGTTCATAGAGATTTAGTGGTGCCTTGGTGGCTCAGTCGGTTAAGCATGGGACTCTTGATTTCAGCTCAGGTTATGAGCTCAGGGTCATGAGATCGAGCCCCGCGCCCAGCTCCATGCTCAGCGTGGCGCCTGCTTATCCCTCTCCCTCCCCCACGCTGTTCTCTCTCTCTCTCTCTCAAATAAATAAACAAAATCTTTAAAAAAAAGTAGATTTAAACATTTTTATGGGGAAAAAAAGTCAACAGAAGAAGAGAATTAAGGAGTGAGGGGGTGGGGTACTATCTGTGAGCCCCAGGAGGGACACTAGCCCAGTGTTCAAATAGAGGCCTCGGTCATCTCCTCATGCTAGGATAGTGGAGTAAAGACAAAGGAGTTGCCAGATTCTTTTGGAGTGTATTAACAGTCCCCACGTGGGAGGGGGATGCTTCCCGACACACACCGAGCCACAAGCCTCCTCCAGGGGATAGGGGACCAGTGCTATCTACCTGCAGTGCACAGAGGATGACAAGGACAATGGCCTCTTCATAAGACGCCTACTGAGGAGGGCGCCTGGGTGGCTCAGTTGGTTAAGCGACTGCCTTCGGCTCAGGTCATGATCCTGGAGTCCCGGGATTGAGTCCCGCATCGGGGTCCCTGCTCGGCGGGGAGTCTGCTTCTCCCTCTGACCCTCTTCCCTCTCGTGTTCTCTCTCTATCTCATTCTCTCTCTCTCAAATAAATAAATAAAATCTTTAAAAAAAAAAAAGACACCTACTGAGGAGGACACAATAATGAAATATGAGACAAAAATACAAGGCCCGTCGTTTACAATTTAAAAATAACAGTTTAAAAAAGTAAAAATAACAGGGTTTTTTCGTTTTTTTTTTTAATAGATTTTATTCATTTATTTGACACACAGAGAGAGAGAGCACAGGCACGGGGAGCGTCAGGCAGAGGGAGAGAGAAGAAGCAGGCTCCCTGAGGAGCAGGGATCCCGCTGTGGGGCTTGATCCCAGGACCCCGGGACTATGACCTGAGCTGAAGGCTCCCAGGCGCCTCCTACAAATAACAGCTTAACATAAGACATCTCCTATTTCATTTTGCCCTGACAATAAAAAGAGGGAGGGGGGCCGCCTGGGTGGCTCAGGCGGTTAAGCGTTGGACTCTTGATCTCAGCTCAGGTCTTGATCTCAGGGTCGAGAGTTCAAGCCCCGCCCGGCATTGGGCTCCATCCTGGGAGTGGAGCCAACAAACAAACAAACAAATAAAGGAGCCACCTTTTATTAAAGAACATAGTGCCAAAAAAGGTCTTATCCTGAGTCTTCATCTCATATTTGAAAGCCAGACATGTTGGAAGGCACTTCTTTCAGTAAAATGATGAGACCCCAAAGGTCCTAAAAATTCAGCTCCTCAAATTCTTAGTAGTTTGCACATTTCCATGTGGATGTAAGAGACCTGCTCATCTCATCTTCAAGCCAGCCTATTGTGGCTATTACAAATATTGATTTTAGTTACTGCTTCTATACTGCTTCGCACTTCCGTTTATATGGAATAAACGGTTGACTTATGCTTGGCCCCCTTGTGACATCACCCCTTCCGTGGTTTACCTTCCCTGGTTGCTGTCCCAAATGCCTCCAGCACCTCCAGGGAAATGCCTCCAGATCCTAAGATAATTCCACATTAAAATTCAATATTTCAATTTACATATATTTGCAACTCCACTCCTAGGTCAGAAAATAGGTATTGTTTTCACGTCATCTTATAAATTTCTGGAGCCTCTCAAACACCCTCTGAATATAAGAAAAAGGCGACTGTACCTCCGGTCCTATTTAAATTGGTTCGTATTGAGCACCTCCTGAGTTTTTATTTGCACATGGAATTACCACAGCTGATCCTGCCTCTGCGGTCAGGTCCTCTTTGTAGCAACGTTTCTGTTGTGAAACTGTTCTGCGGCTCTGCCTGCCATTCAGTGAGCTCATTTCCTCGTCATACATCTGCCTCTGAAGGCTCCATCCAGATCATGTCGGAAACAAAACAGTGCAGTAGCCTTGCGGGGTACAGCTGTCGCCAAACTGACAAGACAAACACCAAGGTCTCAGCTCAGGTCTAGTGACCACTGGGAATATTCATTTGCTAAAGTCATAAGAATCTGCCACCTTCTTTTATGAACATCTGAAAAGTCTTGGGCTTGCAGATTCCAATGTGGTTTCTTTGTCCTTGAAACACACAAACAGAGCATTTTTAAACACCTTAAAACAACAAACATTTATTATTTCACACAGTTTCTGAAGATCAGGAATCCAGAAATGGCTCAGCTGAGTAGTTCTGGCTGAGTTTCCGGCGAGGTTGCTTTCAAGCCGTCAGTCAGGGTTGGCAAAAGCTCTAGGCTCATTTGGAGCTCAAGAATCCGCTTCTCAGCCCACTCCCATGGTGGTTGGTAGGCATCAGTTCCTAGCTGGCTCTTGGCAGAAGGCTTCAGTCCCCCATGACATGGGCCTTCCCACTGGGCTGCTCACAAGATGGCAGCCTGCTTTTCTCAGAGTACGAGAGGAGAGGAGAGAGAGGGAGAGAGGGTGTCCATCCAAGATGGAAGCTGAGGTCTTCTTATAACCTGATCTCCAGAGTCTACCAGGCACGCAGTCCAATCCCGGTAAAATAACACATAGCATTTTGCTTTGTAGTATCAATGCTCAAAGGTGTGGATTAATAGAAAGAATATATTTTAAATAATATTTAGGGGAGCCTGGGTGGCTCAGTCAGTTAAGTGTCTGCCTTCAGCTCAGGTCATGATCCCAGGGTCCTCGGATCCTACTCAGCAGGGAGTCTGTTTCTCCCTCTCCTTCTGCTGCTCTCTCTGTCAAATAAATAACAAAATCTTAAAAAAAGAAAGAGTATTTAAATAAATAGTGTATACATATAATGAAGCTGAATGATTTTTTTTTTTTTAATTGATGAGAGTATATAGTCAAAAAGGCTGGAGACTACTATTCTGGAGAGAAAAAAACACCTGCTTTTGAAATATTTCCTAGGTGCCAGGCACTGTTCTCAGCCTTTTATATGTATCCTCACAGTTACTCTTCATGTGCTTATAATTAGTATTATTCTCATTGTAAGGCTGAGCAAACCAAAGCATAGAGAGATTAAATACCTTGCCCGAAGTCTCGGAGCTGCCAAGTGGCCCACAAAAACTCAACTCCAGGCAAACTCATAGGAACAGCTTCTCTCCATCCTCTCAGCCCCCCTCACAAACCAGTTTACTCTCCATTTATAATTCTCCGACATTTTTTAAAAGTTTTATTTATTTAAGTAATCTCTACACGCCATGTGGGGCTCGAACTCTCAACCCTGACATGGGGACCTGCATGCCGCTGGAGGTTTGCAGCTTTAGGATAGAAGAAGGCAAAAGAAAATGAAAGCCAAGGTCTTTTTTCTTTTTTTTACTCGTTCCAAACACTTTCCTGAATCCCAACTGTGGCTTGGGTGGGAGAGAAGAGACTCCCATTTAATTATCTATGTGGTTTTGAGTTTGGGGATACCGCACTGAAAGGAGTTGCTTTTGCAACTTGTGCTGAAAAAAATTGTGTCGGTAAAGGGGAAATTATTCAACTATAAAGGCAATCATTCTTCAACTTAATTGCTAGCTCCTTCACACCAAGCCATCTCATGGACATCCAAGAAACACTGTAGCCAGAGTCAAACAGGGAATTAGTGCCTTCAGCCCTTTTTTTCAGGAATAGAGACAGGTCAGTGTTTTCCTCCCCAGACTGGCAAAAAAGCTATTTTAAACTGTTCAAATCTCTAAAAATCTTCTTACCCCTTTTCTCAGCCACCAAAATTAGGCATACTATTATTTTGAAGAGAGGCTAAGATGGATTTTCTTTTCTCTGCATATCTCCATAGTGTCTAGAAACCATTTTATCTGAATACAATGAAATGTGGGAACTAAAAGCTCATCTCATGTGGACATTTTGGGGATAAGTCTAGCTCCACTGCTGCTCAAAAATCAGCTTCTTAGCCCTTTTCTTCTTTTTTTTCTTTGAGAGAGAGTGAGAGAGAGAGCCCTGAGAGGGAGGAGGGTCAGAGGGAGAAGCAGACTCCCCACTGAGCAGGGAGCCTGGGATCATGACCTAAGCCAAAGGCAGATGCTTAACTGACTGAGCCACCCAGATGCCCCATTAATCTTTTTTTTTTTAAGTTTTTATTTATTTAAGTAATCTCTACGCCCAATGTGGGGCTTGAACTCATGACCCCATGATCAAGAGTTGCATGTTCTTCCGACTGAGCCAACCAGGTGCCCTTAAAAAATTAGCTTCCCCAATACTGGTGGCTACTAGGTGTTAGCTGAGAACTTTATCATTACTGAAGCTTTTTAAAAAAATATGATTATAAAGCATTATCGATTTGTTAATCTTGGAGAATACCTTGCTGCATTGACTTGAATGTTGCAAATATTTATAGACAAGCAACTATCTAACAGTTGTTATTAAATATAGGCCAAAGAAGGATATGGATTTTTTTTAAGCTAGAAAATATAAACCCTGGTCAATTTTCTTGAAGTTAAATTTACCCTGGGAAATTAACATTTTAAAGTCTTATTTGAGAGAGAGAAAGTGTGCATGCATGCTGGGTGGGGGAGGGAAGGGAGGTACAGAGGGAGAGGGAGGGAGAATCTTTTTTTTTTTTTTTTATTCATTTATTTGTCAGAGAGAGAGCACAAGCAGGGGGAGTGGCAGGCAGAGGCAGAGGGAGAAGCAGGCTCCCTGCTGAGCAAGGAGCCTGATATGGGACTCGATCCCAGGACCCTGGGATCACGACCTGAGCTGAAGGCAGCAGTTTAACTGACTGAGCCACCCAGGCATCCCGGGAGGGAGAATCTTAAGCAGCCTCCAGGCTGGATCTCACGACCCTGAAATCACGACCTGAGCCCAAATCAGGAGTCTGACACTCAAACGATTGCACCACCCAGGTGCCCCTGGAAAATTAACATTTTAAAACATGGAAGCACCCCCTCCCAATCTTTATCTGCTTTCTCTTCTCTTTCTTTATCTGATATCTGATATGATATTGCTAGATTCCAGTTTGTATTTTGCTAAACATTAGTGATGAGGGAAGCAGAAAAGGCAGGGACCTTTGCAGAAACTGTTCTTAAGTGTAGGACGTTCCTCTTAGCTGATCTCACTGTAACTGCATCTCTAGCTTCATTTCTTGTTTGATCTGTTTCCTTTAAGGCCCTTCAAAAGCAGGAAAACTTGGAAATGATATTGGCCAAGATGATTACAGGTGGGTCCACTCCTTCTTTATTGGCAAGATGAAACCAAGGAGTTAAAAGGGTGTATTTATACAGCAGGGCAGAGTCAGGAAATCTATTGTTTCTGTATTTTATCAAGTCTGATTGTTTCAGAGTTAAAAAGCCTAGAAGCAAAACAAAATACCAACCTCTTAACACTGTGTTGACATCTAATTTGGTTTAGTTTTCATTTTAAAAGATATTTCAAGCACGTTGGAAAGCTGAAGAGACCGGAAATTAAGTAAAAACAGATATCTAGGATCTTAATTTTAGCCCATCTGGGAATACCTAATATATTGTTCTTTTTTTTTTTTTAATTAAACCGTTTTTTCCCCCAGTTAATTGTAGATTCACATGCAGTTGTAAGAAAAAATGTAGAGGTCCCATATACCCTTCACCCAGTTTCCCTCATGGTAACGTCTTGCAAAACTGTAACACATATTACAATCAGGATATTGACATTGATACAGTCAAGGTACAGACCATTCTCTTCCAAGGATCCCCTTGTTGCCACAGCCAGACCCACTCCCTCCTCCCCCACCTTTCTTTAACCCTTGGCTGTCCCTAAACTCTCCATTTCTATAATTTTGTAATTTTAAGTATGTTTTATAAATTTGAATCAAAAAGTATGTAACTTTTGGGGATCAGCGCTTTTCTTTCAGCTTATTCTCTGGAGATTCATCCAGATTATTGTATACATCTGTAGTTTGTTTCTTTTTATTGTTGAACGGAATGTCTTCAAATCTTTTGCCCATTTTTTAATTGGATTGTTTGTTCTTTTACTATTCGTTTTGAGAATTCCTTGTATATCTAGATACTGGTCCTTATTGGATTTGTGGTTTCCAAATATTTTCTCCCAGTCCGTAGCTTGTCTTTTCGTTCTCATACCTGGGCCTTATGCAGAGCAGAAATCTTAAATTTTGATGAACTCTCAATCTAAACATATTTCCTCTTATGTTTTTGTGTCAAGTCTGAGAACTCTTTGCTGAGCTCTATACCCTAAGATTTTCTCTTATTTTTAAGAAAGTGTTATAGTTTTATGTTTTATATTTAAGTCCATGATCCATTTTGAGTTAATTTTTTTTTTTTAAGATTTTATTTATTTGACAGAGAGAGAGAGAGACACAGCAGGAGAGGGAACACAAGCAGCGGGAGTGGGAGAGGGAAAAGCAGGCTTCCCGCCGAGCAGGGAGCCCGATGCGGGGCTCGATCCCAGGACCCCGGGATCATGACCTGAGCCGAAGGCAGACGCCTAACGACTGAGCCACCCAGGCGCCCCTTGAGTTAATTTTTTTTAAAGGTGTGAGATTTAGGTCAAGGTTAACTTTTTTTTCTGCCTATGGATGTCCAAATGTTCCAGCACCATTTATTGAAAAGGCTATCTTCCCTCCATTGACTTTCTTTTGCAAACTGGGAAAAAAACCAGTTGTGCCTATTTGTATGGATTTATTGAAATTGTTATAAAATTATTTTACATTTATTTTAAAAGCATTTAGCAAGTCAACTTAAAGGAATGCAAAAGAAATGTTAGATCAACTTAATCTGCCTCTCTTCAATTTATTCCTAGTTAAGATATTTATCAGTTCGGGCGCCTGGGTGGCTCAGTTGGTTAAGCGACTGCCTTCGGCTCAAGTCATGATCCTGGAGTTCCGGGATCGAGTCCCGCATCCGGCTCCCTGCTCAGCAGGGAGTCTGCTTCTCCCTCTGACCCTCTTCCCTCTTGTGCTCTCTATCTCTCATTCTCTCCCTCTCAAATAAATAAATAAAATCTTTAAAAAAAAAAGATATCAGTTCACACTCTGATCATTTTCATGACTTGAAGGCATGTGGGTTTTAGGTGACCAAATATTTTCTATAGTGATTAAATTCTATACTTTGGAGCAAATATTCAGTATTTCATAACCTAATGGTTTTCTGCCTAGAAATATGATAAGCAGTATATAATTGCATATAGATAACTTTATACTTATCTGTAACTCTGTACTGGAATACCCATCTTCTTTGGCGTGGTTTTAAAAAGTACAGTCTTACTATTAAGGTATTCCCAATATCACACAAAATTCATTATGCCATGAGGCCCAATGCTGGACCCCTCCTAGGTGGACTGATTTCCTTGAAAGGACCAGATTGAAGATATGCAATTATGATGATTCCAGAGCATAGACTTCCATTCTCCTAATATCATTAAAAAAACTGTGCTAAAAGGAAATTGCTTTTCTCCTATAGCCTCGCTTAGCCAACTGTTAATGCCCATCAAAAAGCCCGGCAATACCCAGAAAGTCAGTTCAATCTCAAAGCTAGAGTAGTCATTCTAGACCTCGGCTGCATAGTAGCATCACCAAGGGAGATTTTTACAACCCCAATATCCAAGCTGCACCCTAGACCAACTAATGTGGGATGCAGGCATCAGTATTTGTTAAACTTCCTGGGTTATTCCAGTATGCAGCTAAGTTTGAGAACTACTCTTGTCTACTTCTTTATGAAACTTTTTTTTTTTTTAAGTGTGCTCAGAGAGTTGTTTTTGTTTTGTTTTGTTTTGTTTTAAATAAGGCATATGCTTTTTTTTTTTTAAGATTTTATTTATTTATTTGAGAGACAGAATGAGAGACAGCACGAGAGGGAAGAGGGTCAGAGGGAGAAGCAGACCCCCTGCTGAGCAGGGAGCCCAATGTGGGACTCGATCCCGGGACTCCAGGATCATGACCTGAGCCGAAGGCAGTCGCTTAGCCAACTGAGCCACCCAGGCGCCCGTTTTGTTTTGTTTTTAAGATTTTATTTATTTGAGAGAGAGAGAATGAGAGATAGAGAAAGCACATGAGATGGGGGGAGGGTCAGAGGGAGAAGCAGACTCCCCGCCGAGCAGGGAGCCCGACGTGGGACTCAATCCCGGGACTCCAGGATCATGACCTGAGCCAAAGGCAGCTGCCCAACTGACTGAGCCAGCCAGGTGCCCCTATGAAACTTATTATTAGCATAATTTTTCACTCAATTTGGGAATATACAGTTTTACTGGGTTGTCATGGTACACTACATGAACTTCTATCCTTGGATAATTAAAAAAATCTCTGGGCGCCTGGGTGGCTCAGTCGTTAAGCCTCTGCCTTCGGCTCAGGTCATGATCCCGGGGTCCTAGGATTGAGTCCCGCATCGGGCTCCTTGCTCAGCAGGGAGTCTGCTTCTCCCTCTCCCTCTGCCTCTCCCCCTGCTTGTTCTCTCTCTGTCTCTCTCGCAAATGAATAAATAAAAAAATCTAAAAAAAAAAATCTCTAACATGCTTTTTATTCTGTTGGCAAGAGTGACACATGTTCAATGTAGAAAATTAGGGGAAAACCAAGCAAGCATAATGAAGGGAAAAAATCATTTTAAATGCTATCGTCCAGAAAGAATTAACATTCTCGTATGTACATTTGTACAAAGAAGTAACATTCTCGTCTTTTTTCAAGGCATATATACATATATTAGAAAAAAAAATATATGTGTATATATATGTTTTCAGCTTTTATCCTATCAAGTTGAGATGATATTGTAAATATAGTTTTTTAAGTTATTTTAGATATCTGATAAATAAATGCAAAAATCAGTACCAATAACAGAAAGTGTGAAATTAATATTGGTTTGCGATATGATCATAATTGTCATAATTTTTGTCAGATTTTGCAATGGTCAAAACTGTTTAAAATGTCATTTTTTACACTTTACACACCTTGATCTGGGTTATGGATATTAGCAGTTAAGATACACTTTTTATTTAATTTTTTTTTAAAGATTTTATTTATTTATTTGACAGAGAGAGACACAGCAAGAGAGGGAACACAAGCAGGGGGAGTGGGAGAGGGAGAAGCAGGCTTCCCGCTGAGCAGGGAGCCTGATGTGGGACTTGATCCCAGGACCCTGGAATCATGACCTGAGCTGAAGGCAGTTGCTTAACCGACTGAGCCACCCAGGCGCCCTAAGATATACTTTTTAAAAAGTCATTTTAGGGACCCCTGGGTGGCTCAGTGGGCTAAGCGTCTGCTTTCAGCTCAGGTCATGATCCCGGGGTCCTTGGATTGAGCCCCACATCGGGCTCCTTGCTCAGTGGGGAGCCTGCTTCTCCCTCTGCCTGCAGCTCCCCCCTCTTGTGCTCTCTCTCTCTCTTTCTGACAAATAAGTAAAATCTTTAAAAAATAAAATTAATAAAATTAAAAAGTCATTTTACATTGCTATAAAGCAACATTTAAGGTATGTGACTATACTTTCCAGAATATTTTCCCCCTAAATTGACAAATTACTACTGATACCTCCACTGTCATTATGTAAATTTAGAATTATGGCCAAAAATGCATCATTACCAGCCAAACTAATAACTATTATGTAAAGATAATTAAGTTATCATTCCCCCCCCAAATCTTTCAATACTCAGATTAGAATAATGATGTGAAGTGAGAAAAGCATATAAAGTGAATACAGACTTGCTAAATACAGAAGGGATTTGCCTTTAGCTCTAATTCATACTCAAATGCCAGTTGATTTATTATTCTCTGGGTTTCAATGGGATATGCATGCATATATATATATATATATATATATATATATATATATATATTTTTTTTTTTTTTTTTAAGCAGGCTTCCCGCCGAGCAGGGAACCCAATGCGGGGATCGATTCCAGGACCCTGGGATCATGACCTGAGCCGAAGGCAGACGCTTAAGGGCTGAGCCACCCAGGCGCCCCATGCATGCATATATCATGCACATGTGCCTCAGTGTTTTCATTACAGGTGAAAAAAATCTCATACATATTCATTACTGAATATTGAGGGAAGTCATATAAGCAAAAAACATTTTTTAAGATAAAAGTCATCTATAACTATTGTTAAATGTTAAATAATTCAATATAATTATGGATGCATCTCAATATAATTATGCTGAGTAAAAAAAAGTCAGATGAAGAAAACTATATATACAACAGATGATTCCATTTCTTTTTTTTTTATTATTTTATCGATCTGAGAGAGTGTGCGTGCGTGCAAGGGGGGAGGGGTAGAGGGAGAACCAGACTCCCCACTGAGCAGGGAGCCCCTTGGGGTGCTGGATCCCAGGACCCTGGGATCATGATCTGAGCTGAAGGCAGACGTTTAACTGAGCCACCCAGGGGCCCCTAGATGATTACATGTGTATAAATTTCTATAAAATTCTGGAAAATGCAAACCCATTTGTAGTGACAGAAAGCAGATCAGCGACTGCCTGAGGAGGTAGGGTGGGGCCAGAGGGGCTAGAGAGAGGAATTACAAGGGCACATCGAGAGATTTTTGGGTAAATGATTGTGCTCATTATCTTGACTATGATGAAGATTCCAAGGGTATATGCATTTATCAAAACTCATCAAATTGTACACTTTAAATGTGTGCAGTTCTTTCTACACCAATTATACCTCAATAAAACTGTCAAAAAATATTCTAAGGGACTGTTGACAACTTTCAATCAGAGGATTTGTTCTGTACAATTTTACGTGAAATACTGAATATTGCTATCCCTCACCGGATATTAGTTTCACTAACCCATCATTTTTACTGAAGAAAACACCCCGTAATTTTGCACTCTGAAATAATCAGTGTTTCAAATTCTCTCATAGAAAGTAAAATTCAGGGGTGCCTGGGTGGCTCAGTTGGTTAAGCATCTGCCTTCGGCTCAGGTCATGATCTCAGGGTCCTGGGATCGAGCCCCGCATCGGGCTCCCTGCTCAGTGGGAAGCCAGCTTCTCCCTCTCCCACTCCCCCTGCTTGTGTTCCCTCTCTTGCTGTCTCTCTCTGTTAAATAAATAAAATCTTTAAAAAAAAAAGAAAGTAAAATTCAAGTATTTTACTCACAATTTCCTCCAAAGAATTCTCAAGAGCACAATAACATTCAAAACAACATATCCAAATGATTATTTCATTTTTCAAAGTTTTCACTGATTTAGTAGCATAAGCAGCTGAAGATTTTGGAATCTTGTTCATGTAATTAATTATGCTCCCAATGAAGTTGTAATGAAGTCACATGTTGCAGGGTGCGGGGGCGGGGGGGAGGAAAAGTGTATCTAGTTTCACTATTGATTTTCTATCTTTTATTCTGATTTATCACAGCTACCTGCCTATAGATACTGCATTTGTAGGAGTGAGAAGAAGTCATTAGAAAAGAAAAAACAAAAAAAAGCAGCCAATAGAATTGAGATCAATCCCCAGGAATACAGAATCTCACCACCCATCAAATGAAATTTATTATTTATTTATTTATTTATTTATTTTTCAAATTTATTTATTTATTTATTTTTAAAGATTTTATTTATTTATTTGACAGAGAGACACAGTGAGAGCGGGAACACAAGCAGGGGGAGCGGGAGAGGGAGAAGCAGGCTTCCCGCGGAGCAGGGAGCCCGATGTGGGGCTCGATCCCAGGACCCTGGGATCATGACCTGAGCCGAAGGCAGCTGCTTAACGACTGAGCCACCCAGGCGCCCTATTTTTCAAATGAAATTTAGATGGGAGTTCTAGAAAATGAAATAGCTAACCTCTCTTGTGTACTTGATTTTGGTAATTCTTCAGGTCAACCATTGGTCTTTTTTTTTTTTAAGATTTTTTTTTTTTTATTTGAGAGAGAGAATGAGATAGAGAGCACGAGAGGGAAGAGGGTCAGAGGGAGAAGCAGACTCCCCGCTGAGCAGGGAGTCCGATGCGGGACTCGATCCCGGGACTCCAGGATCATGACCTGAGCCAAAGGCAGTCGCCTAACCAACTGAGCCACCCAGGCGCCCCAACCATTGGTCTTTTCATCGCTAATCACATGCAAACAATAACTGAAGTATTTTTTGATGTCAAAGACAGCAAAATTATTGTAGATCTGAGATTAAAAATTCACAAGGGGGGGGTTGCCTGGCTGGCTCTGTTGGTCTTGCTCTCAGGGTCGTAAGTTTGAGCCCCAGGTTGGGTATAGAGTTTACTTAAAAATAAATAAAATCTTTAAAAAAAATTCACAAAGGGATTCAAGTTCATAGAGGAACATAAAAATCTCTCAATAATTTACAATGTGTGTTTCTTTTCTTTTTTTTTTATTTATTTGAGAGAGAGAGAATGAGAGATAGCACGAGAGGGAAGAGGGTCAGAGGGAGAAGCAGACTCCCCGCTGAGCGGGGAGCCCGATGTGGGACTCGATCCCGGGACTCCAGGATCATGACCTGAGCCGAAAGCAGTTGCTTAACCAACTGAGCCACCCAGGCGCCTGTACAATGTGTTTCTAATGTCTTTTACAAGTCAGCAAATGTCGACTTATGAAACCCAAGTTTTGGGCACCTGGGTGGCTCAGTTGGTTAAGCAACTGCTTTCGGCTCAGGTCATGATCCTGGAGTCCCGGGATCGAGTCCCACATCGGGCTCCCCGCTCAGCGGGGAGTCTGCTTCTCCCTCTGACCCTCTTCCCTCTCATGTTCTCTGTCTCTCATTCTCTCTCTCTCAAATAAATAAATAAATAAATCTTTAAAAAAAAAAAAAAAAAAGAAACCCAAGTTTTCAGCCCTGAAAAGTCCCAAGCATTTTGCCTGGTACTTAACTCAATAAAAGTCTGATGAATTAATATGTTAAAATATATTTTTTTAAAATATTGGTTACTTGCAGGACCTCTGTAGAATTGGTGAAGTGATTTGAAGTTATGAGGATTAAGGTAACTTGGTCTGCCCTGGAGAGTAGGAACCTTCTGGATACCTTCGGATATCCTCCAAAAATACCCAAAAATACCCGGAGAAATCTTTCTCCATACTGGGCAAATAATTCACTATATTGTGGTTCCAGTCATAAGTGGGTGGAGAGCAGCCTAACTCTAGAAAAATGAGGAGTCAAAGCTATCCTGGCTTATTGTTGACTGCATTTCAATTGCACTCATTCGTTTGCTTATATTTTAGACACATCTCAAAGTTTAGCTATGGTAGCTATGTCAAACTTGTTCTCTGTGAAATTTGCTTATTTTTTCTTTTTTAAGTGTTATTGAAGTAATCTCTACACCCAACGTGTGTCTTGAACCCCGAGATCAAGACTCACATGCTCCTCTGACTGAGCCAATACATAAATGAAAAAAAATTAATTTATTTTTAAAATTATTTATTTATTTATTTGAGAGAGAGAGAGAGAGAGAGAGAGAGAGAGAGAGAGAAAGAGCAAGGAGAAGAGACAGAGGGAGAGGGAGAAGCAGACTCCCCACTGAGCAGGAAGCCCGACGCAGCGCTCGATCCCAGGACTCTGGGATCATGACCTGAGCTGAAGGCAGATGCTTAACCGACCAAGCCACCCAGGCACCCCCGAAAAAAAAATTTAAAAATTTTTTATATATATTATAAATATAAATATAAATACAAATATATATATATATATATATATTAACTTCTCCACCCTGCCACCTTTTTTGTTACTTTAGTGTAATCTTGTAATCTTAGATTTGGGTCAGGAGCCAATCTTAAATCTTAGTAAATGAAACTGATAAGACAGAAAGCTGGCTTTATAGTTAACTCAAAGCAATAGGTTTCTTGAAGTTTAGAAATTTAGCATTTGCCTGTATTTATATGTCTACAGGTGGTTGACCTTTGAACTTCGTCTGTATATTGAACTTTTTCTGTAGCTTCTACATGAATGTTGGATTATTAGTTAGTCATGAATAAAACAAAATTGTCAATTCTTATAGTTTTCTAGTTTACAATTAGCAAATGCAGGAGAGGAGAGGAGGAATTGGGTTCTTAGGTGATTTAGGTATCCTGATGTAAGTAATTAGCTCAGAAAAAAGTAGGCTTCTTATTTAGTGAATACAATGAAGTTATACACAGTAGTTTCAAGGTTGAAGAGTTTCCATGTTTTAAGTGAAATTGCCTGAAGGCTTTGTAGCTAGAGAATCTGTGGGGGTAGAGTTAAGTGTTTGTTTTAAGTTGTTTTAATAATTATAATTATGATTGCCTTTTCAAGGGGTTGTAGTAACTTAGATATAATACGTTTCACATTTGTGAATTCATTTGAAACATATTTGAAGAGGTTTTGGTGTGTGCGCAAGATGCCTAGCTATGACTTTAACTCTTACTGGTAAATCTCGTGTGGCCCGTCTTTCCGGAGAAGTTAAGCATGAAGCCTACAAGTTCAGCCTGCTGTACCGGCAACGTGTATTTGTTTTTGAGAAATCTCAAGCTGTTTTTGTGAGAGTATCAGCTCTCGCAGGGGAACCACTCTACCACCAGCTGCCCCATGGGAGAGGATGTGGGGGACACCTGTGTCCTGCTGTTCGGGGGAGAGAGGGCTGCGGGCTGGAAATCGGGGTAACCGACAGCCTTGGACTGAGAAGTGGAAAATTGAGAACAGTTGCCTTCCTCTCTATGGCTGACATTAATCCAAGCAATTCTTTTTTTTTTTTAAGATTTTTTTTTTAATTTATTCATTTGACAGAGAGAGAGACACAGCGAGAGAGAGAACACAAGCAGGGGGAGTGGGAGAGGGAGAAGCAGGCTTCCCGCTGAGCAGGGAGCCCGATGTGGGGCTCGATCCCAGGACCCTGGGATCATGGCCTGAGCCGAACGCAGATGCTTAACGACTGAGCCACCCAGGCGCGCCTAATCCAAGCAATTCTAAAGGTATCTTCAAAACCCTAGAAAAGAAAACCTTTGTGACTTGATTTAGAGCCTTGAGTGGGAAGCACAGTAACTCTCTGCTTGGCACCAAATAGGTACTTACTTGGTAAATGTATGTTTACATTTAAATATGTTTACATTAAATAAAGGAATCAGGCATCTCGTTGGCTCAGTGGGTAGAGCATGTGATTCTTGGTCTCGGGGTTGTGTTTGAGTCCCACGTTGGGTATAGAGATTGCTTAAAACAGTAAAATCTTAGGGGCGCATGGGTGGCTCAGTCGTGAAACATCTGCCTTCAGCTCAGGTCATGATCCCAGGGTCCTGGGATCGAGCCCCACATTGGGCTCCCTGCTCCACGGGAAGCCTGCTTCTCCCTCTCCCACTCCCTCTGCTTGTGTTCCCTCTCTCACTGTGTCTCCATCTTAAAAAAACACAATCAAACAATAAAATCTTAGGGGAAAAATGGATAAATGAAAGAAATCAATATAGTGTTCTGAATAGCATATGTTCTATTATATTGAATGTTCTAAATAGTATATCCAAAAGGTTGGGAAATGTCATTGCTAGGGATAATAAATAGTACAACTACTCTTCTTAACAAAAATAACAGAGAGTAACTCCCCAGTTTACAAGTAAGATGGAAAAGGATTCTTTGGGCAGTCCAGAAACCAAAGGTGCTTGCGTGAATCTACAAAAGAGCCTGTTATTCTTTTTTTTTTTTTTTTTTAAGAGCCTTAAAATAAGATTTTGCTGGGGCGCCTGGCTGGCTCAGTTGGTGGAGCATGTGACTCTTTGATCTCAGGGTTGTGAGTTCAAGCCCCACATTGGGTGCGGAGATTACTTAAAAATAAAATCTTAAGGGCACTTGGGTGGCTCAGTCAGTTAAGTGGCTGCCTTGGGCTCAGGTCATGATCCCAGGGTCCTGGGATTGAGCCTCACGTCTGACTCCCTGCTCAGTGGGGAGCCTGCTTCTTCCTCTGCTTGCCGCTCCCCCTGCTTGTGCTCTCTCTCTATCTCTCTGTCAAATAAATAAATAAAATCTTTTAAAAATAAGTAAATAAATAAATAAAAATAAAATCTTAAAAAATTTTTGCTTTAAAAAAATCAGAATATGAGCATTTTCATGACCTGAAAAATAAACACAAAGCAAGCAATTGCTAATCTAGGCAGACACTGGTGATGTCTTCCTCAGCATGTGGGTTGTATACCGTTGACTTGAAATCTTTGACCTTGTAATATTTCTCCGAAAATTTGAAAGCTAGATGTGAAAAGCTTTGTTAAGAATTTCCCAAGAACTGAGTAAGTATAATCTCACAGAATGGGACATTTTGATAGTGTTTGTACTAATTACTGATACATTTTCATATGTGCTGACGTTAATCATTCTCAGATAGGCTTTAATAGCATTTTTAGCCCTTAACGTCTTAGGTGAGGCCAAAATGCCACTTTTCACAGATATCCCTGAGAACAGAGAACACACTGGAAGCTTTCTACGGAAGGAGAGTGAAGTGTTGTACAGAGGCTCAGTGTGGGAAGAATCCTTGCTCTTTTTTGCCTACCAGCTGTGAAATCTTGAGCACCTGATCTGATTTCTCTGGGCCTACCTTCCTCCACTCCACTGGTAAAATGAGAATAATAGGATCTACCTCACAGAGCTGTTGTAAGAATTAAATATGATTAGATATGCAAAGTGTTTTGAACAGTGTCTGGCACATAGTAAGTACTGGAATGCTTCCTAAGTAGTAGAAAATTTAAGTTGAAATGGATGAAATGCTTAAAAATTATGAAAACCAACCATTTTGCTTAATATTGCTTAAGAAGCGATATATTCCAGAGAAAGGGGACTTTATGTACTTCTTCAAATAAAAATTATAAATGTGGAAAAATTTTATGCTGGATAACCATATGCCATTATACTACACGCCACAATTAGGCACAAAATATTCCACTACTGAACTAACCACTTACATCAATTCTCCACTAACTTGTACAAAATCTGAGTATGGGATATTTATCTGGTATCTAGTGTCGATATTCCGAGTTTCTTCATTCTTCCAACTATTTGTGAACACTAAGGTACTTTGTTGCCACTTAAAACTGGGGATAATGTTTCTTTCAACCCCAGCACCTTCATGCTTATGTGCCCAATAATCCACCTAAAAATTTGATTTCGTTCAAATATTTGTTGGCTGCCTTCTCTATTTATGTAACGAGTATTCAAGAGTATGAAGGATAGGAATGCAAGCCACTTCTGCTGATATTATTCAAAGCCTTCATCTATGGAAAACTACTGATGGCCCATGAAGAAGAGATCTATGTCGTCATGTCTCAGCATGGCGCGAGGGAGAAGGGGCCTGGACCTCCAGCATCACGCCCTCAAAGAAGGACAGGCACATTTCCAGTCACAGCCTCACTTCCCCGAACTCCCCAAGGAAGGAGGCCAGCCAGTGTCGCTGATGGCATCGCCTGACATCACTAGTTTCGGATGATAGGCGAGCTTGGGGCCGCCTGGCCCACCTCATCCATGGCCTGACTGCGCTACCCTCTCGGTTCCCAGCTCCTGCCACGTGAGGTGTCCTAATATGGTCAGGCTCCGGAGAAGCCAAGGAGCGCTTCCCTTTCTTCTGCTAGTGGGGAGGAGGCAGGAACCAACATTCAGAGGATAACACAGTCCGAAGGAAAGCAACTGGGGATTTGGGTTCGCTTGCTGGGCGAAGGGAAAAGTGCGCTGCAGCAGAAGCTCTGCCTTGGGTTATCAATCATTTAATAAACCGCAGCAAATCCAATCTCCCTGAGGGGTCTTCAGCCCCCCCCCTTCTGCAACCCTGGGTCGTCCCCCAGCTCGCGTCCCCATTTAGGAATGGGAAGCGCCCGGGGGTCGGGGTGGGCTGCCTGCCTGGACCCTGGCTCGAGGCTCGGACTGCGCCTCAGGTCCTACAGCCTGGGGGGAGATGCTGCTGCAAGGCGTGTCTGGGGCTGTGCTCATGTGATGAAGCGAGGGAAAAACAAGGGGGAGGAGGAGGCAAAGAGGTGGCCTTTTTTTTTTTTTTTTTTTTTTTTTCTTTTAAGGAGTTTGCCGCGAGCGCGTCTCGTTCATTCGCAGTCTGGGCGCGTTCGGAGGAGGACGGCGGGAGAGGAAGGCGTTCCTGGGACCTCGCGGGCGCACGGCTTCTCGCTCTTCTCCACGTTCCTAAGATTTGGGGGAAGGCGTGACCGGGCAGCTGGGCGCGGGAGAACCGCAGAAGAGCCATGGGTGCTGGGAGCTCCACGGAGCAGCGGAGCCCGGAGCAGCCGGAGGCGGGGAGCGCGACGCCGGCCGAGCCTGAGCCCAGCGGCGGCGGCCTTGCGGCGGAGGCGGCGCCCAGCGCGCCGGGGGACCCGGCCATCGCTGCCGCGGACCCCGCCACCAAGGTACGGGCGCGCCGGGCCACCTGCCCCGGGGGCGGGGGTGGGGGTGAGGGTTGGGGGTGGTCCCTCTGATTTCCGCCTGCCAGAACTTCCCGGCCGGTCCAGCCCATCTGCAAACTCGGGAGCACGCACCCCTCTTTCTAGCTTTCCAGGGTCTCATGCGCCGGGGCGGGACCAGAGCAGCAGCGAGCGCGGCGGGTTTGCATCTTTGTCGTGGGTCTCCGGGGGAGGCGACTGCGCCAACCGCAGTAATAAAATCCGCCCCCCGCCCCCCGCTAACAGCCTTTCTCCGCACTCTTCCGGTGGGAGCGACCCAGCCCGCGACGCCCGAGCTGCTCGGGGGAGCCCGAGGGGGGTGGGGTGGGAAGTGACCCACCCTCCGAGGGTCCTGCGCCCCCCGCCCCTCTTTGTCCCGGATTCGTAAAGTCAGCTGTTGGGCCAGGACCCGTGTCGCAGCGTGGCGAAGCCTCCACCCGTGGGTTCCGCGCCGCGTATGGTCTTTGGCACCGGCTGTGCCTGGAAAGACCCGGGTTTGGTACCCAGCCCTGCTGCGGCTGCGGCTCGAGCCGACACCGCCTTCCTGATGCAGAGAAAGCCTGGGGTGTAGCTCGCTCTGAGCCAAAGAAAACCTGGGTAGACGCTGCATTTCCAAAAGGAATGACAGGTTTCGTAAACAAGGCAGCGTCCTCCTTTTCGCTCAGTTCATTGCCTGTGGACTCAAGGGGTAAACATACCGGGGGAGTAGTAGTTAGAAGTTCCCAAACGATGCGGTCAGAGACGTAGGCAAGGATTTTTACACTCATGTCTATGGAGACAGTGCTGAACCTCCTAGAGATTTTGTATTTTATAGTCTTAAGTCTTAAAGGCTGAAATATTCACTCCTGGCCGCTATAGCCGCCAAGACTCTGACTTGTTTGATCGTTGTATTTTAGATCTGTTTTTCCAGCATGTGTGTTCATTAGCAAGGCGTCACCTAATCTGTTTTGCAATATCCTTATAGGAAGATGGTGGATAACTTATCATATTTAATTTTTTTTTTTTTTCAAAAACCCCATGTGTTTCATGGGTTGGGAAGATGGTGGATAACTTATCATACTTAATATTCTTTTAAAAGCCCCAGGTTTTACATGGGTTCACAACCCGTGTTTTATCTGAGGATACAAAATGTGAGGAACTTTAACTGTTTACAGTGTGAAAAACACCCCCCCCTAAAATCTGGGTAAATTTCACAGAACTGTGACCTCATTGCCCTGACCTCTTTAGCTGTCCTAGTCTAGTTTGGGCTGAGAGACTGCACTTAATTAGATTACTTCTAGTCTTTAACTTATAACTACTTGTAAAACCCATGGTCTCTGGGGCTGTAGGTACTACCAAGAACAAATTGCTAGAATATCTAACTTTCCAAGACAGTGCCTAATCTTTGGGCACGTGTAAGGTGCAGTCCTGTTGAGGTCTAAGTCACATTTTAATATTTAAGTATGTATCACCTTTTGATGCTGATTACTGCCAAAATGGCCACATAACCAGTATTTAGCATCCAGTAGTGAGAGTGGTTTTAAGGTGTAATTGTTAAAAGCTTGCAACTGGGGACATTTTTTCTTGGTTTTTACTACTTCAGGTCTTCTTAAGAGTTCCTGCTGAAATAGGATACTTAATCCCTTCCTGGTAAACTTGAATTTGTTCATTTAAAAATATTCTTTCCATTCTCTTTTTGTCCTTCTTGCATAACCTTATCTTCCCTTCCTGGTTGCCACCATCTTGAAGCAGCCAAGCAACCTCCTTAAAAAAAAAAAAAAGACTTAAATAACATCTAGACTATCATTGAGCTTTTTGGCACACTGCCCAGTTATCAATTTGGAGACAAATCAATACACTTACATGTATCCTTGGAAAATGGTGTCGTTTTTCATTTTCAGCTAGCAAAATTTATTACACAGGTTTTCAAAAGTCCTTTTGAAAAGAACTCCCTAATTAAGAATGACTCAGCACATAGCTCTTGCCTCCCCTCTTCGCCCTGTGAAACTCCAGTTGCTGACCTCTGAGTAATCCCATCTGCCTTTCTAGGCTCCTGTAGCCCCACAGACCCTTCCCAGCAGTTTGCTCCACATTTGTGACGTTAGTGACTTGACTGTTGTCCTGGTTCTGGATGCTCCACGAGGGCAGGGACCATATCTGTGTTTGCTCAAGTGTTCCCCCATCCCCCACGGGTGGCATGCTCCCTGGCCTGTAGGACCATATTGGCTCCCTGGTTTTGATTGGACCCTGTTAAGTTGGGGAATACCTTGGGCCATCTACTTTTTCTACAGTTTAACCTTTGTGTCATTATTGTGCACTCTGTGTCATGTATCAGAGAGTGACTAAACCAAATAGGTCTGGTTATTAGTAGACCAAGTGAGTATTTTGGCAAAAAATTCTGATGTAGGGGTTCTCCAGAAATAAGGTGGCCTGTTGGCATTGCAATTTCAAATTGTCTTTAATCTCAAATAGACAAAATAGTATAAATGCAGATGGCTCAAATGAGACCACTTTATACATTGAATTAGTTATGAATTGCATCTTGAGCTTTCTTGACTGGGTGTGTGGACATTTGGGGTTATACTAATACACCCCCCCTTCCCTGGTAGAATGCTGATCACTAATAAAGGCTATTAACAGATTTTTTTCCATCTAAATGACGTTTATATCAGATGCCTGCTGACTATTTAGTAATCCAGTTTACTTTCTCTTTTTTTTCCCCGCTAATTGTTATCTGTCATTTACTGAGTAAGTACTCAGCTCTCAGAAAACATTACACTAATTGAATATCACTTCTATCAGATCATATGGAGTGTAAAAAAAAACTTGACTACTGAAGCCTAACGTTTAGGGGCACTGAGGCACAAGTCCATAAGTCCTCGGTTTATCTGGTGTATTTCAATAAAATGGAAGGAATCTTATCTTCCAGGCAATCTTTTACAATCTTATACATGAAAATTCTGGGGGACAATGGAATCAATTATTTGCTAGGTTTAATTTTGAGACTTGGCCATTTTGGCCACTGCAGGGGCAGGAATGTTAAATGATGCAAATGCAAGTAGTAAATAAAGCCTCCTATTCCCCAATCACCTGTTTTTAAAAGTTTGTCTTTGAAAGAGTATTTTCACTCAGGTGTCAGTAGAGGGTGGGATGACCAATGACAAATTTCCTCAGAGTCTGGCAAATCTTGATTTCTTGAGCCAAGTTCCAAGTTACGTATGGACAGTCGTAGTTCTCTGAATTATCCTTTTTGTATTTTCTGCTCAATCAACGACTTCAGAGCTGAAAGTGGAGCAGTGGTCAGTTGTAACCTTGAGGCCAGTGTCCCTGGCAGGTGGGAAGATGGGAACTCTTTTCTGTCCTTCTGGTTATGGTTCCATTTGGTTACAAGAGCTACGAAACACCAAAACATAACCGTGTACTCAAATAGAAGAATCCACCATCTGATTGGTAGATTAAAGGATGTCTTGGCCCTTTGTGCACTAAAAAGACAACTGAGTTAGCCAGCTGCATTTCAGAATCCTTCCCAGCCTGAGGTGTAGGATGCTTTCTCCCCCTTGCCTTCTGTTTACAAAATGGGAATGGAGGACAAAGATGACCTTACTGTGATTATGCACCAGTTTTATAATAAGAGGCCAGAATTTCGGATTCGGAGAGAATTATATATTTGTTAACAGTGGCGTATTGTGTGTGTGGCTACCTGTATTCCTATGGATTCCTCCCAGATTACAAGAGGTGCTACTTTCTGAGTAGAACGCAATCCAGACATTGGAGATGTGGGTGTGGTGAGGACGATCGTTTAGCCTGTGGGGATTGCATTGCCATCCCTTTAATCCGTTTCGGGTTATCTGTGTAGGTTAGTGGATGTGTGAGATCAGTGGATTTCCCCTTGAAATACTTCTGTGATGAACAGGCCTTAAACATGCATCCTTTTGGATACACTTTATTTAGGTCGGCTGATCTCTGCCTTGATCACTTGAAAGCAATTAGAATAAGGATCATTCTAATTTGGTATTTTGTAGGATAATTAATAAAACAGAAATAACATGTTTTGCTTAAAAAAGGCATGAAATTCTTTTTCTCCATCAGCTGTAACACATTCAGTATTAGAGAATACCACGGAAAGGAAAATCAAGCTAAATGGTGCTCTCATCCTTGGCCTCTCTACTTCTGTGTGTCTATTCATGAAGTGAGAAGTTAGAATTCAAAGCACTGAGAAAAAGATACCAGTACTTTTATCTCATAAAAAAAGCCAAACTAAATATCCTTGAATCCAATTCTTGTTCTCTAGTAACCTGAAAAAATTATAACATAGAATGTTTCATTTTAAAATAATGGAGGGGCGCCCGGGTGGCTCAGTCGTTAAGCGTCTGACTTCTGCTCAGGTCATGATCCCAGGGTCCTGGGATCAAGTCCTCCATTGGGAGGATGGGGGAGCCTGCTTCTCCCTCTCCCTCTGCCTCTTCCCCCGCGTGTGCTCTCTCTTTCTCTCTCAAATAAATAAAATCTGAAAAAAATAAAATAAATTTTCAAAATCTATAATTATAGTTGACTTGTCTATTTAGATTTTGGACGATTTTCTTGCAAGCAAATTAGCACCTTAGTAGAGATTCTAAGGGTTGGTTTTTGTATGATTATCCTCTTGTTTCCTTACTCATTAGTACATCTAATAAAAGGATTTAGGAGAAGAGGTTAGTAATCTGTAATTTCAGTGATACATAATTCATATTTCTTATCTTGAATAATTAAGTTATTTAAAACTGACTATAATCTGACTTTCTTGAATCATAAAGTCTTCATAAGATCAAAAGTCCTTGTTCACTGTTGAAATATTTGTTTAAAAGCATTGCATAACAGGATTTATTTAATGTTTATTTTAATTTTTTTTTTTTTTTAAGTAATCTCTATACCCAACATGGAGCTCAAACTCACAAGCCTAAGATCAAGAGAGTCACATGCTCTCTGGACTGAGCCAGCCGGGTGCCCTTAATATTTTATTTTTCTAAAAATGTTAATGGTTGAGAACTTTGATTTGCAGAGTATGGTAAAAAGTAAGTCTTCTATTACCTCTTCTTCCTGCAAGCATTCACTGTGGATAGTTTGAAGCCAATGTTGGTGGTCTCTTGCATATTCTTTCAAAACCTGATGCATGTACAAGTATATAAATAATAGCGCCATTTTTTTTTTAGCGCCATTTTTTTTTAAAGTGATCTATACAATGTGGGGCTCGAACTCAAGGCCTTGAGATCAAGAGTGGCATGCTCTACGGAGCCAGCCAGGTGCCACACCCCATGTGTTTCTTTTTACAAATAAAATCATATCACGTTAAGTTCTGCTGCTTTAGGTTTGGAATATCTTTTCATATCAGGACAGAAAGACTTACCTCCATTCTTATTAATGGCTACATACATTTTCCCTTCATGGGTTGGAAGTGCAATAAAAGTTTAACCAATCCCCTGTGTTTACATTGACATTTTCCTCGTCCTTTGCTGTATTAAATTAACACAGGGAATATCCGAGCCCAGATATCTTTGTATGTGTGCAAATGTATCTCTGGGATAGATTTCTGCAAGTGGAATTGCTTGCTCAGAGCATTTCTATATATGCATTTAAATTTTTTTAAACTTATTTTTAAAGATTTTATTCATTTGAGAGAGAGCATGAGCGGCGGAGGTGGGGGCAGAGAGGCAGAGGGAGAGAGAGAGGGGGGCAGGCTCCCCGCTGAGCAGGGAGCCCGATGAAGTGGGGCTGGATGCCAGGACCCCGAGATCACGACCTGAGCTGAAGGCAGATGCATAACCATTTGAGCCACCCAGGTGCCCTTGCATTTAAAATTTTGATAGCCCTTGTTAAATTTACTTTCCAGAGAGATTCTGTGTCACTTTAGTTCCCCACTTTGGAGATCAGCACTAGTGTTTGGATGATTTGCCTCAGTGCAGAGCAGATTTTCTAATATTTGCCATTCTGCACCCAAGTTGGCAATTCAGTTTCCTCAGTGCATTTTTAATTATGTATATTGGCCGTATGCTCTGCTTCCATGTACCACCCGATCGTGAACTGGACTGGCTTCCAGAGCATTAAAGGCTATGGTTTATTTTACTGTTAATTTTTAAAGATCCCCCCCGCCAACGTTTTTGTTTTTCATAATAGAGAAAAAGCAAGTTTAAAGAGTATAAAGGTCGCTCAGGTCGCTCAGGTACTGTTCGTATTTCCTTCTCATTCATAAACGGTCTTAATTTTATTTGCTTGGACAGTGACCTACTTCTTTAGCAATCAATTTTAAAATTTCTCCTCTGGAACAATCTAAAATTATCCAGTTGCCAGAAATTTCTTCATACTTCTCTGATCCATGAAATGTTGGAACCTGGGACTGGGGCTGGGGGCAGCAGAATTCCACTCCTGGGAAAACAATAGGCTAAAGGCCGTCTCTTGGGTTCTCTTCTCATTCTCATGACAAACTACAGCCTGGTTCTGTTAGCTGCAATAAATGTGCTTTCCCAGAAAAAAGTAGGTGCTCAAAGCACAGAAATGACAAGATCTTTCCCAGACCATGTTAGGCTTCTCTCTCTCTCTCTCTCTTTTTTTTTAAGATTTTTAAATTTATTTTGGTGAGAGAGAGAAGAGCAAGCAAGCACGAGTGGGGGGAGGGCAGAGGGAGACGCAGACTCCCCGCTCAGCAGGGAGCCTAATGCAGGACTCGATCCCAGGACCCTGGGATCACGACCTGAGCTCAAGGCAGACGCTTAACTGACTGAGCCACCCAGACGCCCTGATCTACTGCAGGCACTGTGCCAGGATCTGGGGCTGCAAAGAGTGAACTCCCAAGAGCTCAGGACTAAGAAAGTCACACGCTTTCCTTCCCACATAGTTAGCTCCTGAATCTGCTATAAATGAATTGTTTTATGTCTGGAGGGAGAGATCCAAATTCATTTTCCATACTGGTTACTTACTGTTTCCAGTAGTTTTGATTCAGTAAGTCCCCCTGTTTAAAACTCGTTTCTGCACATTTGCATAAATCTGTTTATTGATTTTTCATTTTACTTTAAAAAATTCCCTGCTGTGTTTATTTGTATAGTAAATTGAAAGCATTAAGGGAGTGGCTAAAATGTCATCAGTTATAATAGCAAGCCTGGGTTGTTTTTTTTTAAATTTTATTTATTTATTTGACAGAGAGAGCAAAGTAGGCAGAGAGGCAGGCAGAGGGAGAAGCAGGCTCTCCGCTGAGTAGAGAGCCAGAGGTGGGGCTCGATCCCAGGACCCTGGGATCATGACCTGAGCCCAAGGCAGACGCTTAATGACTGAGCCACCCAGGCGCCCCAGCAAGCCTGTGGTTTAAAATACTTTTCTGTTCTACATCTCAGGTGTAAGCCTACAGAGGCCTCTTTTAGGCAACAGGTTTGAGCAGTGGAAACTTGAGGCCAAAGAGCCCAGGGCGACCACCTGGTTGAATATAGACGGGCCCGTCAGGCAACCCACCTCAAACGAGCGAGCTGTAGGCCCTCACTGACCCGTGAGCTACTCAGACGCAGGCACCGTTACCATAAAAGGGAAGATTCCACACTTCCCAGTGCCTCCTCACCTTCCCGCTTTAAATATGGCCCCCACCCACTGCCTCCTGGCAGACAGCCCCTCCTCTGCTCTCCTGCTCACTGCCCCCTTGCAGTGTATTCAGTACACGTCTATCTCCCTTGTTCTGCCCTGGGTGAAGCTGGATCCATTGGCTTCCACCTCATCGTCACCCCACATTGCGGGGCCCCCATCCGATCGAGACACCAGAGACACTGCCTTACCCTGGTCTGCCGTGGCTATGGTAAGTTTATACATCCGTAAATACAAAAAAGTAGGAAGCAGATGTTATCTTCTAAACTTAATTTTTCTTGGTATGTATTAACATGCATTAAAATTGGTCAAGTTTTCCAGGGGCGCCTGGGTGGTTCAGTCGGTTAAGTGTCTGCCATCGGCTCAGGTCATGATCCTGGAGTCCTGGGATCGAGCCCCACATTGGCCTCCCTGCTCAGCAAGGAGTCTGCTTCTCCCTCTCCCTCTGCCCCTCTCCCTGGCTCATGCTCTCTCTCTCTCTCTCTCAAATAAAATTTAAAGATTTTAGTTATTTGAGAGCACAAGCAGTGGAGAGGGAGAAGCAGGCTGCCCATTGAGCAGCGAGCCTGATGCAGGGTCAGCAGGACCCCGGGATCATGACCTGAGCCGAAGGCAGACGCTTAACCTACTGAGCCACCCTGGTGCCCCTCAAATAAATAAAATCTTAAAAAAAAAAATAGTGAAGTATTCCATAAACACACGTGAAAGGCATTGGTCTAGATGCTTGGAAAGATGAAGAGAAAAGAACACGCAGCATTATCCCCGAATGCCTCATATAATCCAGGTGAGGTGATAGAGTCCCTCTAGGAAATAAGGATAATTCAAATAAACTGGGTAGACATAGAAGAATCACCATTGCTTGGTACTTGTCTTCACAGTGAATTATCTAGGTAGCTGCTGTGGAAAGATAAGGACATTTTGAAGTGTTGTAGGCACATGAGGCCATTGGCTGGGCCAGCAGATGAAGGAGCCGCACGTTTGTAAGGGAGCGGTGGGAAGGGCATGGTGCACAGGCCTGCAGCCGGGCATCGGGAGAGCTGCCCAGGCGGCAGAGAGCTGGTGAAGGCTGCTCATGAAGAACACAGCAAAGATGCCGTTGCCACGTGAGTGGATGATCTGGGGGGGGGGGCGGGGAACAAGACCAGAAAGGATGATGGGGGGAGGTCGTGCCAGCAAACATGATCTGGTGATGTATCAGGTGTCTGTAGGGCACGGTGGGATTGGGTTCAGGGTACAGACCTGACAGGAAGGCAGTCAGAAAACGGGAATGTCAAGACTTCAAATACAGAATACCTCCGGCAGGCAAGAACATTCCCCCTCATGGTGTAGGTTGCCATTTTTTTTTTTTTTAGATTTTATTTATTTATTTAATTGACAGAGAGAGAGACAGCGAGAGAGGGAACACAAGCAGTGGGGGGGAGGGTCAGAGGGAGAAGCAGGCTTCCCGCGGAGCAAGGAGCCTGATGCGGGACTCGATCTCAGGACCCCGAGATCATGACCTGAGCTGAAGGCAGTCACTTAACCAACTGAGCCACCCAGGCGCCCCTGTAGGTTGCCATTAATTGTGAATTGCTGGGTCACCGAACCATGCCAAACAGTGATAGTTGCTGCAGAGAGTATCTTGGGAAGGGAGAACATGAACTGGTAGTAACAACTTGGGACTTCTTTTTTTTTTTTTTTTTTAAGATTTATTTATTTATTTATTCATGGGAGACAGGAGGAGAGAGAGAGAGAGAAGCAGAGGGAGAAGCAGGCTCCCAAGAAGCAGGGAGCCTGATGCAGGACTCGATCCCAGGACCCTGGGATCATGACCTGAGCCGAAGGCAGATGCTTAATTAACCATCTGAGCCACCCAGGCGCCCATCAACTTGGGACTTCTGAGAAAGGAGTTTGCAGCCGACTTGACAGGTAATGACAGAGGGCTCCCATGAGAGCCATACCATTCCTTTCTCAGGGGTTCCTGTGCGAGCAGAGACCACCCGCATGGACGGCAATCCAGGATCGTGGGGTGGTGGATATAGGAGGCATAGGGACAGGCCACATACCATATAAGTAAGAGGTGAGACTGTGGAAGGAACTTAGGGTACTGGCCGTGGAGAAGGTGGAAATGAAAGTGAGTATTAATAGAAAACTAGGTAGAAGAGACGCCACTGGATTGAACGGCTGTTGGACCCAGTGAGTCATCATACAGCAGTGACTCTCACCCCAGCATGGCAGGTCCTCTTATAATGAGAGCGCCTAGTGGTTGACTTGGATTCCTTCCATTTGCAGGCAAGGATCTAGGTAACATGGGGACTGTTTACCTTTACTTTCAAAGAAGACATTTCTTTGTCATTTTTTTCTTTGTCATTTTTTTCCCTATCTCCACTGCCTGTCCTCTGGTTTGTTGTTCAGAGGACGAGTTATGGTTTGCTGTTTTTCATGTCCGAGCATATGATTTCTTACTGAATTGAGCCATTACAGGCGCTGAGCTTGCTGGCACGAGAATCAGTTGTCTGTCGTCACTCCCTGATATTGACCATTTTTATTTAAGACCTGTTTTGTTTTGTTTTTTTAAGACCTATTTCATTGCACCTTTGGTAGTTTTCCTTACTCTATACAATACATATTGTCGTGGTGCATAGAACAAGATTGTTGATGTATTTTATGGTTTCTAATCTTTGTTTACATTTTCAGTGCTGGGTGATAATTTTTCATTAAGTTAGCAAACTGTAGAATGCCTCTTAAGAAACTTTGGTTTGAAGTTATCCTTCATTTGGGTATTTATGTAAAACCGTCTTACTCCATACCCATAACAAAGAGGCTATGCAAAGTTCAACCTTAGATGTGGTCTGTCTACTTTGAATTTATAGTCCGTATACACACAGTACAAGGGAGGGGTGAAGATAGGCTTGTTATCTATAGGCCATTGCTAAGAGTTCGCCAGTCTCTCTATGATGAATTTTTCTTATTTGAGAAATGACACATTTAACCAGTACTTAGACCTAAGTTTTGTTTTGTTTTTAGTTTTTATTTAAATTCCAGTTAAGTGAAAATACAGTGTAATATTAGTTTCAGGTGTACAGTTTAGTGATTCAACACTTAGACATGAGTGTCTGACTCCTGTAGTGTTAATCTAAATATTTAAATGGAAATTTTTGTTCTTTGGCTCTGTTTTATATGAAGAAAGTTATTGAAAAGTAGTGGAAAATGTCACCACTAATGTTTACTAAATCAGCCTTGATTATTACCATCTTTTCTCCAATCCCGACAAAAGTTAGTGTATAAAACTTAAAACAAAAAGGAGTTGACAGTAATGGGGGCAAAACCCCAGTTGGTTTGGTTTTCTATCTAATGTTTTTCTTTGTAAAACCTTCAAGAGTTTAAGTTAACTTTAAACTCAGTTGATGGTAGTTTTAGATCTGGCTCTTGTTTACAATATAGAAAGTTGTTTTGCTTTGATTAAAACGAAGGTTGATTATTCTTTTGATACTAATTAAAGACATACTAAGGTCTTTTGAACACTCAAAAGGTTTTTGTCCTCCATGCAGAGTCTTTGGTGACCGAAGAGGACCTACAATGTTATCTAGAAAGAAAGATTTCAAGTCAGTTCTGGAACTGTGCCTGATAAACAGTCCTCCAGGACAGGGAAGAATGCAAAGAATGCTTAAGTATTCAGGGAACTAGGTCATGGTTTAAAGTATTACATTTGTCAGAGAAAGTTTCTCAAGCAGGCCCTAGGATCCTTGGACCCCCACTTATTCCTTACCCAGGGTGCTTTAGTCTTTGGCAAATTAGGTGACTGAATTCACTTCTCAGCCCCTAGGAGGGCTGGGCTTGAAGTAGCAGGTCCGCTGCACTCCCCTGCACTTGAAACACCAAAAAGACAACGTTAAAGCTCTAGGTTAGTGACCGGAAAAATCAGAGATGGGATGTGGTTTTTTGTTGTTTTTTAATTGCATGATCTCAGACTAAAAGTTACTTTAAGAGTATGTAGGCAAGGACACCTGGGTGGCTCAGATGGTTAAGCATCTGCCTTCGGCTCAGGTCATGGTCCCAGGGTCCTGGGATCGAGTCCCGCATCGGGCTCCCCGCTCCTTGGGAGCCTGCTTCTCCCTCTGCTTCTCTCTCTCTCTCCCTTTGTCTCATGAATAAATAAATAAAATCTTAAAAAAAAAAAGTATGTAGGCAAGTGATAATAGACTGTAAATATATTTAGAAGAGGAAAATCAGAGCATTCCTTTTAAGTGAACCAGGTGTCTGTCTCTTTCTTCTTTCTTTCTTTCTTCTTTCTTTCTTTTTCTTTCTTTCTTTCTTTCTTTCTTTCTTTCTTTCTTTCTTTCTTTCTTTCTTTCTTTCTTTCTTTCTTTCTTTTTTTCTTTCTTTCTCTCTTTCTTTCTTTCTTTCTTTCAGATTTTATTTATTTGTCAGGGAGAGAGAAGAAGGAGAAGCAGGCTCCCCGCTGAGCAGGGAGCCCGATGTGGGACTCAATCCCAAGATCCCGGGATCATGACCTGAGCCGAAGGCAGATGCTTAACCGACTGAGCCACCCAGGTGCCCCGAACTGGGGGTCTTTCTTGGCTGCAGGGGATCAGCTGAGTTTCCCGTAATTACATGTGACCACAGTGCCCACAGTTTGCTGTGGACTTAAGCTCGTAGAACCCGTATTTTGCCCTGAATTGTAGCTGAGTATTGGACAAGAGTCACGAACATGACAGGTCCTGAAGGCAAGAGAGAGAGTGCGTACTCCGGCACCAGGGAAGGTGACCTAGGGGATGCTATGGAGAGTATCCCCTGAAAATTCATATGCTGAAACTCTAATACCAAATGCGATGGTATTAGGAGATGGGGCCTTTGGGAGGTGATGGGTCATTATAGGGTTAGCTACCTTCTAAGAAGAGACAGACAGCTTGCTTTCTGCCTACCATGTGAGAAGACAGCCCTCACAAAGGTGGAAGAGAGCTCGGCCCACACCTACATCGTGGACTCCCCAGCCCCCAGAACTGTGAGAAATCCATGTTTGTTGTCTAAGCTGTGGTAATTTGTCATAGCCCCAACTAAGGTAGAGGAAATGGAATGTCTGGTGAATTGTTGAAAAATGGAGATGCTTGAGAGGAGGCAAGAGAATGGAAAAATAGTGAAATAATAATGAAAATTTAAAAGTGATAAAATGAGGCAAGAGGGAACCTTGTCATATGGGGAGAAATACCAAGATAAAAACTAGGTCTAGGAAAAGCTGGGCGACTGAGTCCTTTTTTTTTTTTTTTTTTAAGATTTTTTATTTATTTATCTGACAGAGAGAGATGCAGGGGGAGCGGGAGAGGGAGAAGCGGGCTTCCCGCCGAGCAGGGAGCCCGATGCGGGGCTCCATCCCAGGACCCTGGGACCGTGACCTGAGCCGAAGGCAGGCACCCAACGACGGAGCCCCCCGGGCGCCCCTGGGCAACTGATTCTTGTAACTGCAGGACTTCGCAGAATCTTTAATATGTGGCATCTTTAGCCAAATGCAGTTGACAAATGCTGGGCTGGAGAGGTGAGTGGAGCCGGAAGAGTGGTTGAGGAGTCTGGAGAGGTCGCTTGTGGCTCTGCTGTGGAAAGTGTTGAATTCGAGCTGTGACTTCTGCATTCTGCATGTATTGTGATTGGCAATGTGAAGCCAATAATTAATTGGGATCCAAATCTACATCTGGTAGCATGTAGGCGGGGACTGAAAATAACTTTGTTTCTAATCTGAGACCGAGAGAATAATTCTAAAATACCAGGGAAATATGTTCTTTTTTGGTGGGGGCTCGGGAAGGATGGGTTTTCATTTCATTCATATAAAAACGATTGTATTTTTTATATGTAATTTTTAAATTAACCACATGTAGAGAGATTCCTCCTCTGGTTAAAATGGGAAAATATGGAATATGTCCCAGCCTTTAAATGTACGTTATCTGGGAAATGCCTCAGATTATCCTGAGACAAAATAGTTCAAGTTTTCATATCCTTATTTAATGACATCTAGATTTGCTAATATATTTTGGTGGGGGAGGGCAGAGAAGTAGAAAGTTGAGGCAACAATAAGGATCATTAAAATTTGGGGGGTTGAGGACAGTTTGGATTAATTTCATTGTTAGATAAGCCAGATAATTGCATCAGATTGAGATTATATTCAGTTTCTCGTGAGTCTAATAACTGTTTATAGACTCAATATTTATAGCACTGAATTGCACGTAGAGCTAAACATCCTAGCTAGCACAAGCCACGTTATGCCTTCATATTTTGCTTTAACCATATTTTCTGGAGCCAAAGACAATTGGGCTACTGTGGAGTTAAATGCTGTCAATTATTGTGTTCCTCAAACCCTTTCCAGCTCCTGTAATGAATACTGGAGGTATTGTAACTGTATGTGAACTTGAATGAAGATCAGGGGAAGGTCAAAATAGAGCCTTCTTGAATGGAATTGCAAATTCTTCCTCTGGCAAATAAGCGTAAAGAGAAATGTCACCCATTTGTTGCTTTTTATGGTCATGAAGAAGGAAAAATCCTCAAAGCTTATGATTCCTTTGCTATGAGCTGATCAGCTGGCTTATTTGGGCTTTGGATGAGAAGTTGAGAAAGACACTGATTTATTTTTTTCTTGAGTCTGATTAAAGCAAATTAAAGCAAATAACTGTATTTGGGATTGTAACTAAGCTAAATTTTAAAGAAAGTTGCTTCTTTTAAAACCTAAAAGTTAATGTAGAGCTATTCTTGTGAAAGATTGTTTTAGGCCACAGTAAGCAGGAGCAATTTAACCAAGGCATAAGACACTGATTCTTGCCTTTTAATATTTGATATTAATGTGTTTTTTATTTTTATTTATTTATTTAGAGCGAGAGAATACATGAGGGGGCGGGGCAGAGGGAGAGGGAAAGAGGATCCCAAGCAGGCTCCACACCCAGCATGGAGCCTAACGTGGGGCTTGATCTCATGAGCCTGAGATCATGCCCTGAGCCTCATGATCCTGAGATCATGCCCTGAGCCTCATGACCCTGAGATCACGACATGACCTGAGCTGAAGTCAAGAGGGAGAGCTTAACCTACTGAGCGACCCAGGCACGCCCTACTGTGTCTGTTATTTTAACTTCGTGTATACATAGTGTATTGATTGAATATGCCCCTTTCCTGACCCTTTTCTTTAGTGCAACTTTTGTGCTTATTCTCCCACTAAGCCTTAACAATGTCAGTGGAAGAAATGGGCCTGGACGTGACAGTTTAGTGCGCCCTGCCCACATCCGAGGTCTCCTGCTGACACACTTGTGCACGGTGTTTCTGTGTTGACTTCAAGGTTGAATAGAGAATGAAGTAAAGCTATGCATAAACCGTAAGGGTCAAGTACATACAGAAATATAAAAAAGTTCCTCCTCTCAATGACTGTCAACTCTTGAATGTTGGTTGTTTTTGAGTATCTGTCAGGCACCAGGCGGTTTTGGGGGGCACTTCTACATGCTTTTCTTGTTTTACCAACAGCTCATAGCTTCGGTGTGGTAAATGGTACCCCATTTAAAAAATGAGCCCGCAAAGTGAAAATTTAACTAGGAAGTGGAGCTTTTGGTTCACTAGCTCTTGAGTTCAGCACTGGAGGTCCCCCTGTGGTGTGCTCAGCTCCCAGTTTTGGGGCTGGTGGGTAGGGACCACTGCGACGTGAAGTGGGTCTTGGCTATGATGCCAAAGAGATGTCCTTATTATTTTTTTGATAGCTCTTATTATTAACTTCTGGGATACCAGACAGCTCCTACGATACCAAAGCCCTCTCTGTTTTTCTAGGTATTTTAGAATATATGCCTATATCTGTAAATGGCAAACGATTCCTTTTTATTAGCCAAACTCTTCTTTCTTTCTTTTTTTTTTTTTAAAGATTTTATTTATTTGACAGAGAGAGACACAGCAAGAGCAGGAACACAAGCAGGGGGAGTGGGAGAGGGAGAAGCAGGCTTCCCGCCGAGCCGGGAGCCCGACGTGGGGCTCGATCCCAGGACCCTGGGACCATGACCCGAGCCGAAGGCAGACGCTTAACGACTGAGCCACCCAGGCGCCCTGCCAACCTCTTGTGTTTACTGACCCCACTCTTCCTACCCCATCATGGCCTGGAAGTTGCTGATGCCAGGCTGTATGAGCAATTTGGGTTTGGAGGCAAGTCACATAACAACCTTAAATAAGAATCGATACCACTTATTTTCCTTTTTAATTTGGGTGCGCCTGAATGCCAGGCCCATGTAATCACCCTCTTTTCCCTTCCTGTTTTGCTCTGCCCTCCTGACATCCCCGTTCATCATCCGTGCTACTGTACCCTGTTGAACTCCATTCCACGTTAAGCACATTTCTTCCCTTAGGACCATCCCCCAGCTGACTTGGCCTCTGTGATCAAGGCATTGTCTTGAGGAGTTTGTCTTCTCCCAGGGTTTTAACACTAAATGATGTCCAAGTTTCAGTTTCACGTACACATCCGTGTATTATTAGACAAACTGACCTCAAGAGTAGCATTCGTTCTGTCCCTTCCGCACGCCTCTTCCCATAAAGGGGGAGTCTCTTGGTGTCTTCACCATCTTGGAGCATGGTATCCCTGCCTTACTGTTGTTCTTCCTTTCATTTATCCATGTCCAGGCTGCCATGAAGTTCTTTTGGTTCTATTTCTGCTTCCTCGGATCTTTTCTTTATTACCCAGTTTTAATTATCCTATGCAATATATGCAGCATTCATGTAAACTAGTCTTCCTACCAGTCTGCACGCCCACCGCTCAGGTCAGTGAGTGGGTAGGAATAGCCACTGTGTTCTGCAAAGGCAAACAAAGTGGAAATAAGGTTGATGGAAAATCATTTCTAACAGTTGAAAAAAATCCGCTAGTCTTCCTGCCTGTAGCCATTTTCCTCTACATAACAGTTGCTTTATAGATGGCGACAGTTATAAAGTGGACATACCCTGGACCCCTGTAATTGGAGAGGCCCTCTGCTTGCAGGTGTATAAAGCCCTCCAGACTTTTCTTTGCTTCCAGCCAGACACCTATGATTCCCTTATTTATTTATTTATTTTTTTGGACAGAGACACAGCGAGAGAGGGAACACAAGCAGGGGGAGTGGGAGAGGGAGAGGCAGGCTTCCCGCGGAGCAGGGAGCCCGATGCTGGGCTCGATCCCAGGACCCTGGGATCATGACCGAGCCGAAGGCAGATGCTTAATGACTGAGCCACCCAGGCGCCCCTCCCTTATTTTTCATTCCCAAGTTGTGTCTTGAGCAGTAAGAGAGAAGACAAAAACCAGTGGTTTATTAAATGTTTTCTTTTGATCTTCTATACATTTTTCTTCCTTTCAGTCCATGAATGAGGTAATAAGGGGAAGTTCTCTTCATTGCATACTGAATTTTAAGTGCTTTCCTGTGTAGTATGGTAACATGTCTACATGACTGAAGTTAATTTTCCACCACCTTGGGCATCCTAAATGCAGACTATGGAATCTTGATCACATTTGTATGGAAACACAACTGTAGTTTGGGCTATAAATTTATTTCATTATTGGGTTGGCGTTTATTTTGGGAATTCTGTTTGAAGCAGAAATAGGGCCAGTTGACTTAAAGGTTCAAACATTTGATTTATTGGTATTTTAATTTTCAACAAATCGTGTCTGGTATGAATTAATGAAAGTTTAGAAAGTCTTTGTTTTCCTTCCCACCTCCAGTAGGAAAATCCCTTAAAGCCTCTATGATTTTTATTACAAACAGCAGGCTTAGGATGGGAGGGATCTTAGTGAAGCCGTTGTGTATCAGGTCTGTCTCACAGGGCATGCTCAGTCCCTCTTCTTTCTAAAGCTGAAGACATTCCACAATGAATGCCTGCCAAGTCTAAGGTTTTGACAAGTTTTCTGGGTCTCGGTTTCCTTATACTTCACAGTTGAAGCCCATTTTCTTTGCCTGCAAACCAAAGACAGTTTACCACCCAAAGTTCTCAGCCTTTAGATTTATTTCTTAGATGAAAAAAGTGTTGATCTGGGGCGCCTGGGTGGCTCAGTTGTTAAGTGGCTGCCTTTGGCTGAGGTTATGATCCCAGGCTCCTGGGATCAATCCCCGCATCGGGCTCCCTGCTCAGCGGGAAGCCTGCTTCTCCCTCTCCAGCTCCCCCTGCTTGTGTTCCTGCTCTCGCCGTGTCTCTCTCTGTCAAATAAAGAAAGAAAATCTAAAAAAAAAAAAAAAAAAAAAAAGTGTTGATTTGACTTCCAGAGTCCTTTCTTCTCTTAAAAATTCTCTGACTCAACACTGATTCTCTGAGAGTCTGGTAATCTAAAGGCTGAAGTACCACTTCCTAAACTAGTAGCTTTGGACTTTTTCTAACTCAGAACTCATATGGCTAGAGTCTTGCGACCTGGTCTTTGAGGCATCCATTCAGAAAAATACTAAATTCCTTCTGTTGGTATTTTTTCAGTCATTGCTACTCCCCAGGCTCTCCTGAGATCTGGTGTTCACTGGCTTGGCTTCCATTACATCTGTGTGCTATTGAATTCTGAAACTATCTATCTCCATCTGGGACACTTCTGTTGTCTTTTGTCTCTTCAGGCTGAGCCCACCCACCTCCAATCTCTACCATTTTTTTTTAAAGATTTTATTTATTCATCTGAGACACAGAGATAGAGAGAGAGAGAGAGCGTGAGCAGGGAGAGAGGCAGAGGGAGAGGGAGAAGCAGGCTCCTCGCTGAGCCAGGAGCCCGATGTGGGGCTCGATCCCAGGACCCTGGGATCATGACCTGAGCTGAAGGCAGACGCTTAACCATCTGAGCCACCCAGGCGCCCCATCTACCTCCTATTCTCTTCCCTGTTGATGGCAGTTTCCACGTTGGGGTAGGAGGAGAAGAGACTTCTGTGAGGAAAGTTAGTGGGATGTAGAAGGGATCGAATGAAAGAGAGGAAAGGGAGGGAGAACATCCTTACACCAAGACAGAAAGCAGGACCTGGTCCTTTTGAATCACCTGCTGATAGGTCAGCCTTGAGGACCAGAGGCAAAGCCTGTTAGCTCAGAAATGTTGTATGTTTCAAGCAGTTTACTAGCTTTGCTTGTTAAGAGAATAAGATCTGTATTTAATGCAAAATCATAGATCGTTGTTCATTTGTCAGTAAATTCTATATCAAGATAGTGTATATATAGGTGCATGTTAAAGATATATTTTTATTTTTTATTTTTTCATTTTTTAAGATTTTATTTATTTGTTTGACAGAGAGAGACACAGCCAGAGAGGGAACACAAGCAGGGGGAGTGGGAGAGGGAGAAGCAGGCTTCCCGCTGAGCAGGGAGCCCGATGCGGGGCTTGATCCCAGGAGCATGGGATCATGACCTGAGCCGAAGGCAGACGCTTAATGTCTGAGCCACCCAGGTGCCCCTAAAGGTATATTTTTATTTTTTATTTATTTATTTATCTATTTATTTATTTTTAAGATTTTTTATTTATTTATTTGAGAGAGGGAGAATGAGAGAGAGAGCACGAGAGGGAAGAGGGTCAGAGGGAGAAGCAGACTCCCTGCCGAGCAGGGAGCCCAATGTGGGACTTGATTCCGGGACTCCAGGATCATGACCTGAGCCGAAGGCAGTCGCTTAACCAACTGAGCCACCCAGGTGCCCCTAAAGGTATATTTTTAGATACTATAAATGTGTATGTAATATTTCTGGTTAAAAAATGAATTTAGCGGGGGTGCCTGCCTGGCTCAGTCAGTTAAGCAGCAATCTCTTGATTTCGGCTCAGGTCATGATCTGGGGGTCATTAGATCCCAGGCTCCTCGCTCAGCGGGGACTCTGCTTGGGATTCTGTCTCCCTCTCCCTCTGTCTCCCCTCCCCCCAAAACACACGTTCTCTCTTTCTCTCTCTCAAATACATCTTCCAAAAAAAATGAATTTAGCTTAAAAAAATCTCATTTACAGAAAATGACATACTGAAGCTTAAATCTGGGAAAATAGAATTTGTCTAAAACTTAGGTTTTAGGGACAAAATTTGTAGATGTGAATTAAAGGATTCTTCTTGGAAAAGCTTTAATTAAGATAAAAATTCACACAACATGCAGCTCACCCATTTAAAGTATGCAGTTCAGTGGTTTTCAGTAACTAAAAAAATCTTAGTTGAAAAATTATCATTGAACAACTGGAGGCAGGTGATACTTGTTAACTGATCTGCTCTACGTGCTTGTGTCCGCTTAAATCTTTTCCTTCATTGGAATCCAGCTGGCCCCTTCTAAATTTTTTGAAAAATCAAAGTTCTAAGAAGGGAACTCCTACTGCAATTTGAGCTTTAGTCTCTGTAGGGGTTTCCATTAAATCACTTAGCTAGACTAACTTCCATCCAGTAGATTTAAAATACAACAGAAGAAAATGAACTTGAAAAATATAGCTGAAGAAAATAAACTTGAATGTATTAAGGAGAAAGGATAATACTGCTTATTAAAAATCAAACAGTACATGCAAAGGTGTATAAAAACCCAGTCTTTTTCCTTACCCTTCCATCCCCCCATCATTCTCCCTCATCAGAAAGAACTACAGTTAACAGTGGTTATAATATCCTTTTTGGGCTAGAATGGATTACTTAGCAGATATGAAAAAAAAATTAGTGATCACTAGGAGTCAGGTTGGGTTCACTGAAAATAAACCCAATAACCAAATTTACTTAATTTTTTGTTTTGTTCTTCCTTTCTTGGTCTTTTGTTGTTGTTCAGGTTCCTGTACTATAGGATTTTTGAGAATGAACCGATAGTGTCTCTGGATTTCCCAGAGATTTGACAAAATTGAATGATTCAGCAACTCTCCTTCAATGTAGGCGGTCAAATGTACAGTTGAATAAACATTATTGACGGGTCATCCTAGTAAGAGGTGCCGGCTACAGAACTCTCCTCGGCCTTGCCAAGAGTTATTTTATCAACTTGCATAAGAAGTGAAGGCAGGTGTCTCATTGACAAATGATTAAAAAGCTGAATACAAAGCAGATGCTGTATTATGTCTGTAAGTGTCGGCATGGTGACAGTGTTGGGCTGAAGAGGAAGGACAGTATGGCTGTCTGCACCAGAGCAGACTGACGGGAAGCACACAGGACAGAGGAAGGTACTGGGTCTGTGTAGGGACAGGGAAAGAGAAGTGCGTCTAATAGAGCAGGAGAAAAACACCCTGAAATGCATTGGTTCTTGTGCATTCAAAAAATCAAATAATAAAGCAATTCGGTGATGCATTGGATCATATGAAGTGTTCACATCCTTTGTTCCAGCACTTCAAATTCTGGAAATTCTACAAATAATCAAGGAAAACTGCCATGTGATGTTTATTACGGTATTTATCACTGCCTTGTTTAAGATACTGAAAGATCAGCGAAGTGAATTGTGTGTGGTGCATATACCAAATCCTTGTCAGTCAAGAACATGTGAGAGGAATGTGTAGCATCCCGGGCAAATGTATGGTTTCAGAATGGGGGAGATTTGCAGAGCTGTACTCCATAACAGCGATTCTCTCTCTCTCCAGTCTATGTATGTGGCTAAAAGTTCTTGAAAATGAAGAGGTGTTGGAATAACAGTGTTTTATTTTTTTTTAAAGATTTTATTTATTTATTTGACAGAGAGAGACACAGCGAGAGACGGAACACAAGCAGGGGGAGCGGGAGAGGGAGAGGCAGGCCTCCCGCCGAGCAGGGAGCCCGATGCGGGGCTCGATCCCAGGACCCTGGGATCATGACCTGAGCAGAAGGCAGACGCTTAACGACTGAGCCACCCAGGCGCCCCAGAATTACAGTGTTTGAGATCATTTCTTTAGTGTTTTTCCTTTTTAAGATTGTTGAAAACCCAGCAGATCAACATGGGAGGGAATTGAGGATGGAAGGATCTAAATGATAAGCAGGAGGGAAGTAAAAAGCTGGGGGTTTTCATCAAGTTTATGTTCACAATAGTGTAAAATAAGGGAGGGTGGCTAATACACAGCAATTCAAATATACCCTTATGCTGTATTCATAAATGCTACGCTGTGGTTTGCCCTGGTCCATGTGTCCTTAGGACAGAGCCACATTTGAATACCAGGTATTGCTACATTAAAGTCAGAAGTGTAGTTTTCAGGTCCTTGAGAAACAGTTGCCCCACGAGAGTCCATAAAATGTCAAACTCTGGTGACAGAATGTGGGGTTGGAGGAGGGTTATTTGGAAGAGGGTGGTCTTCAAAGGGTCAGCCCATTTCCTATGCAAATTTAAAAGGTCAGTTATAGATTTAAAGAACAGAGGACAAGATTTTATGTCTATAGCCGGTGTATATGATTTTTGATCCCTGTTAATATGGCCTGTTAAATTTCTAGAATGCAGGTGTGGAAAGACACCATAGTTATTCTCAGAGGTTGGCGAAGTATCACTGTTAATTAGGGAGGCTTTTCATAGGGAAGAGTAATCACAGGAACTTAGAGTGTGAAAGGTTCCATGGAAGGTGTAGGATGCGGTTTCTTTTTAGTGGCATCTGAGATAATTCAAAGACAAGGTCTTCAGGCTGCCATTTTTTTCCTTTGTCAACAGGAAACATCCTTTCTGCAGGCTCTTTGAACCCTCTCTTTAGGGTTGCTGGTGGGAAGAGCCCAGTGATCCTTAAGCCCTCCCTAGTTCTGAATCCTGCACACACTCATTGGGTGTCACTTTCTTGCTTGACAGATGCCATTTCCCCAAGACTCCATTTTGTCTTTTCAGTTCCTACTAAGCTAACTTCATGGACTCAGACCCTCATGGGACTGAGCGAGGAATCATTATTAAAACAATGGTATATATTCTCAAATATGAGTATTTAAAACAAGTAAAACTTTGGCAGCTATGTATATCAAACTAAGTTTAGTGTGGATCTGTAAATAGCAATCCTCTTGCTTACAAGGGAATGCCTGATATCTAACCAAATTACCTGTGTTATATATGGAAACTTTCAGTTCTGTGCAATGCTTCAGTTTTGGAATAGACTTGTGTTTATCATTTACAGGATATTTGATCAACTTTCAAACCCTTGTTTTAATATTCCAGAAAGAAAATTAAAACTTGGGTCATATCTAGGTTGAGTAGAATATGAATTACCATGTCACGAATGTTGGAAGGAAGTTGTTCCCAATACTGGGTGTGGGAAACATTTAATGTCAGATGACTGAATTTCATGGTCAAGATGAAAGATGTTCACTTTTAGGTGAAATCTTTGTAGAAGATTTCTGCAGGCATTTGAATATAGACACTACTATGGCTTTTCTAGGTTTAGCCGTTTTGGAGATAGGAACAGTAGGGTGAATAGTAAGCCCCAAGTGTCGCCTGAATCTTGAAATTTTTTTTTATATCCTTCCTAAATTTTAATCTGGTGCTGAATTTGTTTCAATAGCACTTTTGACTTTTTATCTTATTCCCTCTTCCCCTCCAAATTTAGTGGAAAAAAGCTTATGTCTATCATCGAACTTGCCAAGACATCTGGAGGAGGCTTTCATAATTAAAGAATGTATTTGCTTTCCTTCAAGAATCAACACCACTCAGATCTGATTGTCATGACATTTAACTGTTGCTCAAGAAGCATTGTAGATCTTGTTTGTGATTAATCAGAAATGAATACCCTGGAGCAGATAAATTTGTCCCAGAAAATATCTATGGGTGACTTTAGAGGTATTTACTAGTCTCAATTGCTGAAAGAATATTAATTGTTCCTGGTTTTTTTTTTTTTTAAGATTTTATTTCTTTATTCCAGGGGTGCCTGGGTGGCTCAGTCGGTTAAGCGGCTGCCTTCGGCTCAGGTCGTGATCCCGGAGTCCTGGGATCGAGCCCCACGTCAGCCTGCGTCTCCCTCTGCTACTCACCTCGCTCACTCTCTCGCTCACTCGCTTTCTCACACTCTCTCAAATAAAATCTTTACAAAAAGATTTTATTTATTTATTCCAAAGAGAGAGATTGAGAGAGAGAGAGCAAGAGCATCTACTTGTTGGCTATTATGAATAATACTGGAATGAACATTAGTGTCCAAGTTTTTGTGTGGATATGTCTTTTCTCTGGGAGTAGAATTGCAGGGTTATATGTTAACTCTTTGTGTAACTTTCTGAGGCACTAACACACTGTTTTCCAAAGCCGCTGCTCCATTTTACTTTCCCACCAGCCATGTAAGAGGGTTCGTTTTGTTTTTAGGGAACTAAATTTCCAGTATTCTAATTCACTCATGCAAAGCTAAAAATTAAAGATGCCTTCTGAATGAATGTGTGTACAAACACCATGATGAATCCATGTGAACCTTGTGCGTAGTGCACCGCTGGCTTCTGAAAAATGGTCCTTACAGCCCTGACTGAAAAATGGTCCTTACAGCCCTGACTGTTAAGCTATCTATGAAGAAGTTCTCTTTGTAGATGGGGGAGTTGCTTAAATAATTAAATATTTTCATGGTGGGAAGCGGGTAATGGTGTGAGAATTTCTGTTGGTTAAATACGTTTCTCACCAAATAATACAGAAGCAGTTTAAGATTGACCAGAATGAACATTTTGCCAGATTTGTTTTCCTTCTCTGTATCCTTTTGTTGTTGAACTCTTAGACATCAGAATGCTTCACTTGGAAAGAGGTTAGCACTGACTTGTAAGAATAAATTCCTCGTTCTTTTTTTTTTTTTTTTAAGATTTTATTTCTGTATTTGACAGAGACAGACACAGCGAGAGAGGGAACACAAGCAGGGGGAGTGGGAGAGGGAGGAGCAGGGAGCCCGACATGGGCCTCGATCCCAGGACCCTGGGACCATGACCTGAGCCGAAGGCAGACGCTTAATGACTGAGCCACCCAGGCGCCCCTAAATTCCTCGTTCTTAACCACAGTACCGTTACCACACTTGAGATTTAACACTAATGTAATGATATCATCTAACATAGAGTCCATATTCAGACTTCCCCTGTTATTCTTTAAATGGGTTTTATACTGCATTTGAAAAACTGGATCCAGGGTCTCCTCAAGGTTGTCAAATTTCATTCAGTTATGTTTCTTTTTTTTTTTTTTTAAAGATTTTATTTATTTGCCAGAGAGAGAGAAAGCACAAGCAGGGGGAGCGGCATGCAGGGGGAGAAGCGGGCTCCCTGGGACTTGATCCCAGGACCCTGAGATCATGACCTGAGCTAAAGGCAGATGCTTAACCGACTGAGCCACCCAAGCGTCCCGGAAATTTTTTTGGTCAGAAATGTTCTTTTTTTTTTTTCCTAAAGGAAGTTGTGAGTTAGAAGTTCTGTACTTGACCAGGTAAGGGTCTTTAATCATTGTAAAATACGGAAACTAGAAATTGTAGAAAGATTAAAAAGTAGCAGGAAAAAAAAGTAGAGGTTGAAACCTAACACAGCCATTATCTCTTTTGTATGTACTTAGAGAATGAAAGATCATTTCACACTTTTATAATGTTTAACTTCAAACACATTAAAAAACAAACTCTGGGGGCGCCTGGGTGGCTCAGTCGTTAAGCGTCTGCCTTTGGCTCAGGTCATGGTCCCAGGGTCCTGGGATCGAGCCCCGCATCGGGCTCCCTGCTCAGCAGGAGTCTGCTTCTCCCTCTCCCACTCCCCCTGCTTGTGTTCCCTCTCTCGCTGTGTCTCTCTCTGTCAAATAAATAAAAAATCTTAAAAACAAAACAAAACAAAACAAACTCTGGTTCATAGCAACATGGTATGAAAATGGAGGTTAGTATTTCTAAGCCAGTTCTCACAGACCTGTTTGACCCATATGCTGATTGTGTTATACTAACCACCATTTTGTGTTCACAACAAGGATACCACTGTCTTTTTTCTAGCTCTTCACCTGCTGCATCTGGAAGACATTTGGAAGGCCAGAGATTTTGCAGATGAGAGGATCCAGAACTGGACAGTGCCCCTCATGTTTGAGGTTTCCAGTGTTTGAGCCCTCAGAGCATGTCCAGGGGCGCCTGGGTGGCTCAGTCGGTTAATCCTTTAATCAGTTAATCGTCTCTGCCTTCAGCTCAGGTTTCTTTTTTTTTTTTTTTTTTTTTTAATTTTTTTTATTTATTTATTTCAGAGAGAGAGAGAATGAGAGAGATAGAAAGCACAAGAGGGAAGAGGGTCAGAGGGAGAAGCAGACTCCCCGCCGAGCAGGGAGCCCAATGTGGGACTCGATCCTGGGACTCCAGGATCATGACCTGAGCCGAAGGCAGTCGCTTAACCAACTGAGCCACCCAGGCACCCTCAGCTCAGGTTTCATGATCAGGATCCTGGGATTGAGCCCTGCAACAGGCTCCCTGCTTAGTGGGGAGTCTGCTTCTCTCTTTCCCTCTGCTCCTACCCCTGACTCATATATGCCCTCTCTCTCTCTCAAATAAATCTTAAAAAAAAAAAAAAAAAAAAAAAAGAATGCATGTCCATTTTACATCAAGAAAAGGGAACAAAACTCTTGAATAGATTTTGGAAAAAGGAACCTACCTTCCAAGAAGGTGATATTAAAACAAACAGCTTGACTGGGATCTTTCCTTAGAAATTCCGTCATAGGAGATATCACATTGCTAACGTTCACATTTTGCTGTAGAAGTCCTTTGAATTAATCATTAACAGGCTTTTTTTTTTTAATCAGAATACTTTACACATTTTATATTGACTTAGTAATTTGAACATTAAAATTTTTTTATACTATCCCTGGAAGAAGTAAGATTTTATAGAATTATTTTCCTGCCATCTGTCTCAACAGGACCACCTACATATCATTTTTTACCTGCCAAGTTGTACATTTATATTTTCTACTCTAGTGTGGGATTGCAGAAAGGCTGTTTTTATTATTTTAGTTGAATGACTTTATGCAGGTTAAACCATTAGGATACCTCACTGACTTGGAAAACTCTTAATTTTCTAGACATCTAGACTGGTTTTGTTTAATTGGTTAGCATTCATCTTTGCAGCAAGAAAATAGCTAGTAAATAATAAAAATTAGATTGAACATAATTATTAATAGATGATACCACTGACCATGAGCAAATTGATCAAACGAAATTTTGTGTATAAACAGAATTATGGTAGTGTGGAGCCTAAACAGACCATGAAATACAATTTGCAGAGTTAAACAATATATTTTTTATTTTATTCCCTTCCAGGTTCCCCCAGACCTTTTAAATCTTGAACAAAATGTAAATGTAGCAAAGCTAAAACCGTAAAAGCTGATTTTCATGGCTTGCTGTTCTGGTGGGAGTCATTTTTGCCAAGGCTTGTTACGAGAGCCAGGAAAGAGGTGAAAATGTACATTTCTTCCTGCAAGGGTTTGCTTCATGTTTGCAAGTGATTAAGACATTTTTATAGGTGCCAATACATTCGATTGTGTGTTTCTGTTTTAGCTCAGAGCATTAGTGGAGTGGAGAAGGATGGCTAATGACACCGAGTTAGCTTTGTCAGCAGTCCGGGCAGGGGAAGGGATACGGTTCACACCCAGCTCTGCAGTCACTGCAGTGCATTTCCCCGTGGATGGAGTCTCCCCGAGCCTCACACAAAGGGAAGCCAGCAGGACTGGGAGTGGCTGGAGGAGCAAAATACACCTGCAGAGCCAAGATTTGGAGGAACTTATTACTTATTTATAATTTATTTTTACCTTTTTCCCCCAGGAAGTCACTGATTGTGTTTTGTCACAGTCACATGCCCTTGGGAAAGAGATAATGCATTGATTTCTCTGTCCCTTTTTATTAATGTATCTATTTAAAAGGAGAGTACTAGGAGACCTGTCCTTTAAAAAATTATCCTTTATGGATTGATGTGGAAGGATTGACTTTTTCTTAGTACTTTTGAGGTAGAATTCTTCGGGTGTTCATGTCCACAGGCACGTACACAGTTGAAGCAATTTAAAACAGGTCTTGTTCACGGTCATTTAGTTAACAAGAAAACCTAAAAACAAGTACAACAACTTAAAAATCTTGAAGATACAGAAGAAAATGAATCCGTCCTTTCCTAGGGGTAATTACTTCTGCAGCTGTTTAAAGGTGGGTTCTGTACTCTGGGGCTCCAGATTTCCATCAGAGCAGATGGAGATGAACAAATGTCTGAGCGTGGTTATTAACCGATGGGGCTGCGATAAATGTTTGACAGTTATAAATGTTATGGAGACTGGAATGCTTTACTAATGTGTGCTCTTAATTTAAAAAAAAGAAAGCCTGGATTTTATCTTTTTGGGGTGGAATATTCCTATGGTAACCACACCCATAGAGCTAAAACTCATTTTCTGGATCTTCTCTTTAAGAGTTTTTAAAATGCAGAATGGATGGAACAAGGTCTCTGGCATATTGTTTCTAAAGGTCTAGATATTACCAAGGGAGAACTTTATAGAACTGAGATAATATGAAACAATACCTCTTTAATTTCTTTAACTCAAAATTTGATACTTAGATAATAGTCGCTCAATAGATATTTATTGAATGAATTTCACACTAGTTCTTAAAATGAGAAGGCTTAAAACTGCAAATAATCTGTTCCTCCTATTGAACCATTTTCTTTGGTTTACTATATTTTAACAGGGCTATAAATCCTCATCTTTTTTAGCTTTTCCCTTCTGTTCTTTTTGAACAAATATAAAAGACATTTTAAATGCTAATAAGAATATACATAGGAACAGATTTTCGGAGTAATGTGTGGATTTTGTAAGAATTTATTCTCCAACTGTATTGGTTTGGCAGATAGTGGTGCGTCTCCTAATATTAAAAAAAGCTTTCATCACTGAGATACATGACATGGTAAGCCTTTTCTTTTCAGATCTTTAGGGAATAGCTAATAGGTGCCAGTGCATGTGTGTGTGCATGCGTGCGTGCATGTAGTAGGGAAGAAACGTTTCTTGTACTACTGTGGAAGGGGGATGATAGAAGTTCACCTTCTCATTTACATTTTATTTAAAATCTACAATAATGAAAATGTATCATGTCCAATAATTGAAAATTTCATAAATTAACCTCATACTAATTTCTAGGTTGAAGATAATCATTGGGTCTATGAATGTGGAGAGACTCACAAGGAAGGAGAATCCAAGTGCTGTTTATCGATATTAAAGATGCACCATCAATCCGGTTGGATTTTGCTTTTGGAAGGGTCCATTCTTTGAATACAGATGTGCTGGAGATCTCTTTCTCTCTGCAATATTATTGATGCTGGAGTCATGAAATGATAATGTCTAGTTCATGACTTAGCTTAGGACAATGAGTTTAGAAGTGTTTTTCTATCAAAACCTCATGCTTCTTTCCTAAAACCCTCCAGTAAGTTTTTAAATATAGTGGATTTGAAAAGAACAACAGACCTTGAGTGTCATTACAGTCTGTACTACTTTAACGGCCTAGAGTGCCCACACCCAGAACCTTATTCCAACTCTTGGGGAAGATTCTTGTTATTCTAGTGTCTTAAAAGATTGTGTTCCCTGTGGTGCCTGGGTGGCTCAGTTGGTTAAGCGTCTGACTCTTGGTTTCGGCTCAGGTCATGATCTCATAGGTCGTGGGATTGAGCCCCACGTGGGGCTTGGGGCGCCGCGCGCTGGGCGGGGAGTTTGAAGATTCTCTCCCTCTTCCCCTCACAACACACTCTGTCACTACCTCTCTAAAGTGAGTAAAATCTTAAAAAGATTGTATTCCCTAGTATTATCTTACTAACATATTTTCTTTTCTTTCTTTCTTTTTTTTCTTTCTTTCTTTCTTTCTTTCTTTCTTTCTTTCTTTCTTTCTTCCTTCCTTCCTTCCTTCCTTCCTTCCTTCCTTCCTTCCTTCCTTCCTTCCTTCCTTCCTTCCTTCCTTCTTTCTTTCTTTCTTTCTTTCCTTCCTTCTTTCTTTCTTTCTTTCTTTCCTTCCTTCTTTCTTTCTTTCTTTCTTTCTTTCTTTCCTTTCTTTCTTTCTTTGTAGAGAAGGAGACGGGAACAGTGGCCTGGAAGCTGGGATTTTTTTTTAGGGTGGTTTGTATTCTGAACAAGGTCTGACCTTTGACTAGTTACATTCCTTCAGATCTTGGTTCTCAGTAGTGTAGTGGAGGAACTATTCTAGATCTTGAAGAGGAACCCTTCATGCTCTAATGTCTCATAATTTTACTGTCTTTTTAAAAAATATTATAATAGATACTTTGAAATATTCGGAACATCCCCCTCCCAATTTTGCCATATGAATTTTAAATTTATATATATTTATGTCAATGTATGTTATTTATAATTGAATTTATAAGCATATGAATTTTTATTGGGTTACAGTTAGCTTAACACACTCCTATTTTGCTTTCATTTATAGAATTCCTTATGTTTTCATGTCATTTACATACATGACAGTTGACTAAGCCATTCTTTTTAGTTGCCAGTGAACACACTGACAGCCTATTTCCATTCTGTAGGGAGTGGCTTTGTTTCTCGGCCCTCCTCCTGTTATTTCTATAAGGTGAGCTTACAGGCTTCATGACAGAATAGGAAGAGCTTGTGCTTTGTAGTCAGGACAGGAATTTGAATCCCCAGTACATAAGTGGCTTAACTTGTAAGTCTTCGAATTGGCTAGAAGGCTGTTAATGGCATGCTTTTATAAGTTACGCTAATTTCGATGCCACTGGGAATGGGTAAGTGTTGAGATTTCACTGCCACATCACTGATATTGTAGAGTTTACTTGGACAGGCGAAGGATGATATCTTAAGTTTGCTCTTTGCCTTCCTTGAGTTTATTAGAGCAGATGATGTATTTCTGTTGTTGATTCATTGGTTTAATTTCACGTTATGAATGGTATTTATTGCCCACTTTATCTATTAGGGTCTTACTGCTTTAAAACTCATGGTTATATTTTTGCATTTGCAGGCAGTCCCTCAGCTATCTACATTTTCCAGTTTTTTTTTCTTGCCAACAGTGTCTTCGCTTGGGTTTCCAGGCAAAGGTCCCAGACCCGACTTAAACCTGCCGTGTCCTGATGATAACACAGAATCTTGGATTTGGGTGGGTAAAACATTCTACATGAGGTTGGGACCCAGTTTCTTGTGGCTTTTTTCTTTTGTCCACACACACTGTTTATTTAACAAACATGTAGGGCTTAGTCGGTTGCAGGGCTTGTTTCAGACACTTCACAAATATCAACTTGTGTAATCCTCTCAACAACCTCATGAGGGGGAAACAGGCACATTCTGAACGGTGAAGTGGCTTGCCTCAGGTCATACAGCTTCAGTAAGTGGAGCCCTGGGTTGACATCTTGGAGATCAGGCTTCAGAGATGCCCAGGTTTACCTCCCTGGGGTTACTCTGATGGAGCAGGCTGTGTTTTTCCCTTTAGGGCATGGACTGGTCATAACCCGATTTGTCTCTCCTATAAGCTCACCCCTAACATTTGCAGGGCCCAGGGCAAGAATATAAATGAGGATCCACATACCACATGTCAAAATATTATAAATCTATTAAGCTAGTAAGCTGTTAGATGAGATGTATTATTCCCTTTCCTGACAATTAAACCTTCATAATGACCAAGAAGGCCAAATCTGAGCCTTAGACCTTCCAGGCCAGAAGGTGATGATGCAGGGAGCATCTGCTTCCAGCCTGTCTTCTCACTCCTGGCTGACCCTACACCTTGAGGGGCCTCCAGCACATGCATGTGATTGTCCAGCTCTGTGCCTGCCCCTCCCCCACCAACCTCCATCATAACAAATGCCCGTTGGCTGGCTTCTAGGCCCTGGGGACACAGTGAGCTTGGGTCCCGGGGCAGGTGAGACATTGATTTCAGGTAGATTTCTCCTCTTGGTTCCTGTAGGGAGGAGAGGGCCTTGCGGAGGGCCAGAATGGGACTCTCTAAAGTGAGGCTTTCTTTGGCCTGAGTTCTAATGGTGTTATCGCTCATAGGGATTCTTTGAAGCAATTGCCTTTCCCCTCTTGCGTGTAGACTTGATCCAATCCGTGCTGTCTTTCTCCACTTTATGTTATTACTCTCGACGTTCAGGCTAGTCAAATGTGAATTCAGTAATTTACTTAGAGCGTATTATGGGTAAGGTGCTGGATCCCCAAACTCATGAGTTGATAATAGAGTTTTCTTATTGGCTTAGCTGTTGCTAGCTTCCCACAGCATAGCCTGCACTCATGTTGCATAAAAGTGCAGAGGTGACTGGCAAAATTGAGGATTTCTTCCCGATTAGCCCAAGACTGAGCCTTTAGGAAGGAGAGTAATGGGAGCAAATGGAAAGTAGAGGCTCTTCTATAAGGAGGCTTTGTCTGCTGCTACAGGTGGTGAGGAGTTAGGGTTTAGGAAGTAAGGGAGACACATGGCAGATGGAAAACTCGAGAAGGTAACCGGGGGGTCAGCTCTCAGGACACAGCAGCCTGCAGTAAATCATACGTGCAGTGTTGACACCTGAGCTAGAGCGGAAATCAAAGTGGATGCAGACAGCATTGAAAACATGAAAAATGATGGGACTTGATGGTGCATCAGTGTAGGGATGAACAAGGGGCAGAAAAGCCCAAGATGATCCCCAAGTGTCTAGGTTCTTGCACGTAGGATGTTCTTCCTTTCCTGGGAGGGAGTAGTATTGAGAAAAGATGGCCCAATTGTTGGGACCAAATGGAAGGACAGGGCAAGAAAAGCAGTGACTTATTCTTTGTAATGTTAATAGCTGAAATTAATTGGATGCTTACTATGTGTCAGGTGCTTTCTTAAGCATTTAACATATACAAACATGTAAATCCTCTTTCTATCAATGGCCAAAACCGGCATCAAGAGATTAAGGAACCCCACAGAACTGGGGAGGTGGGAGAGAATGAGAATAAAGACAAAGCCCAGGTTTAGAAACCACGAACAGGGTGAGTTTTTTCTGAACTCAAACTATTACTTATAATCAAGCCTCCAATTTGGTAGTCCATTTTCCAGTGTCAGGTCCTGTGGGCTTCACTCGAATCTATGACAGATTAGGTATTGCTGTCCCCAGGGTCTCCTCCCTGTTTCCCATCTCCCTGCCTCCATTCTTGGCTTCTTTCATTTCATTGTCCACTTTGCGGCCAGACTGATGGTTTGGGCGGTTTTTAAGTTTGCTTATGTCAACTGACATCCAGTAAAGCATGACAAACTTCAAAGAGTATAGCTTTGACAGATTCTTAGAAAATGAACATGTGTTGGGGCGCTTGGGTGGCTCAGTCGTTAGGCATCTGCCTTCGGTTCAGGACATGATCCCAGGGTCCTGGGATCGAGCCCCGCATCGGGCTCCCTGCTCGGCAGGAAGCCTGCTTCTCCCTCTCCCACTCCCCCTGCTTGTGTTCCCTCTTTCGCTGTGTCTCTCTCTGTCAAATAAATAAAATATTTAAAAAAAAAAAAGGGAAAGGATGCTTTTTAGGAGAATAAAACACACACTTCAGACAAATGATTATTAAAACAATCAAAGTTCTTTTTTTTGCAGTAACTTGTCTGGTAATCTACTCTGGTTTAGAAAAATCTGTTTTATACCAAAACGGGGGGGTAGATTAAAGTCAGATAAAATTGGAAAATAACACCTTTCAAAGGACCCTAAATTCTGTGTGCTTAGACAAGACATTTGAACTAGAAAATGTGTGTAATGATGGAAAGAAGGCATTTACAATAACCTAAGCTCTATCTTGCATAGGTGCCTCTGTTACTTTATCTACTTTTCATCCTCATAATACTTTTCAGTGTTGTGATACCTTTGGAAAGATGTCGTTTTAATGTAGTTCTTTCGGGGTGCCTGGGTGGCTCACTTGGTTAAATGTCTGATCTTGGTTTTGGCTCAGGTCATGATCTCAGGGTCCTGATTTTGAGCTCCGCATCGGGCTCCATGTTCAGCGTGAGTCAGAGATTCTCTGCCTCACCCTCTTCCTCTGCTGCTCCCCCTGCTTGTGTGTGCACTCTCTCAAATAAATAAAATCTTTTTTTTTAGATTTTTATTTATTTATTTGAGGGAGGGAGAGAGAGTGCAAAAACAGGGGGAGCAGCAGAGCGAGAGGAAGAAGCAGGCTCCCCCGCTGAGCAGCGAGGCCGACGTGGGGCTCGATCCCAGAACCCTGGGATCATGACCTGAGCCAAAGGCAGATGCTTAATGACTGAGCCACACAGGCGCCCCTCAAATAAATAAAATCTTACAGTTCTTTCACTCTGGTGTATATCACAAAAATAAAATTATGTTTTATTATCTTTAATCTTTTCCTCCGGAAATCATTTACTTTGCTTTTATGAGGTTTTTTGCCATGTGGGTAAGGAATTGGCCATCTCTGTTTCTTTTTTTTATATTTAGAAGATTTTATTTAAGAGAGTGAGAGAGCACAAGCAGGGGGAGCTGCAGAGGCAGAGGGAAAAGCAGGCTTCCCGCTGAGCAGGGAGCCCGACACAGGTCTCGATCCCAAGATCCCCGGATCATGACCTGAGCCGAAAGCAGACACTTAACTGAGCCACCCAGGCGCCCTGGCCATCTCTGTTTAGATGCCAGTTATTTATCGAAGCATTTGTGGACAAAACAAGCTAGTCTACTCTGTCTATCCAGGTGTCAAAGCCGATCATTTCCTTGTCCTGATTGAGATTAGAAGGTTAGAGCTCAGAGTTCTGGGTTTATACTTTATAGACTAAAACAAGAACCAGAGCTGTCAGTGTGGACCTGACCAAGATCCCCTAGTTGTTGGACTGGTGGAGCCAGCTGAGATGGGTGCAGATTTATTAAAGAACCACGAGCACGCTGTTTAAACTGACTTCTCAAACAACAGGTGCTAATGGTAATTAAGTGCTGTTTTAAAGTTGGTAGTTAGAATTCACAATTGCTGAAATATTTAATTCATATCTTTGTTAGATTTGGGATACTTCTGTCTTGTGTCTCACTGCCCCCCACCCTAATCACACCCATTCAGAAGTAACAACGTCTGCATTTGACAGAGTGATTTCCTCCCAAATGAATGCTTGTGTGTGTTTATGTGGGGGATGAGCACTGCTCTGTGTTCCCCTATAAAGCTAAAAATCAAGGTATTAAGAGCATTACTACATGTTCTCCATGATTGCTGGCAGCTCTAAAAGCTATTTTGACAGGTTTAACTTATGATTTATAAATTAGGTTAATGGATTCCCTTTTTACTGGAAAATGCACTTGTATATGATCACTTATATTCAAGTAATAATTAACTACCAGCGACGAGTGCAGATGAAGAGATGCAAGCTAATACTCTCCACCCCCTGCTGAGGAGATGGTGATACAGATTTGTCTCTCTGCACATTCATTGCTTAGCCAGACTGAGTGTAGTTAGGTAATGCGTTTTAGAGTGCTTGCTTATATATTAGTGAATATTCTGACCACTCTGTATGTATCAGAAGCAGAAGTATGAGGGAATAAATTGGGTAGCAAAATCAAGCAAGCAAGCAAACAACAGAAACGTGTAGTTGGTGTGCTTTTCATAGGGCTTTGCCAATGATAAAGCTTTTCATGATGTCTGCTTTTTAGAAACAACTTCCAGTAGAGTTAGGTAGATCCTGAGAAGAAAGTCGGTGTATGTGCAGTGTAACTTATTTAAGAACTTTGAGAAATTTTTAAAAACCAGGAAAATAAGCAGGAGGGGTGCCTGGGTGGCTCATGATCTCAGGGTTGTGAGATCGAGCCCTGCATGGGGCTTTGCACACGGCAGGGAGTCTGCTTGAGATTCTCTCTCTCCCCCTTTCTCTCTCCTTCTGCTCCTCCCCCCACTTACACACACATTCTCTCTCTCTCTCTCTCTCTCTCTAAAATAAATCTTCATAGGAAAGAAAAGATTGCAGAGCTGCCATATTTCTTTCTAGGTGTTGTCTTTGTTAGAATGTCTTTATTAATGCAGTCTAAGCCAGTTGAGATTTACCTAGAGAAAAGAAGCATGGTCGCTCTTCAGTATAGATACTGTGGGGGCTTGATTTTGTAATGGGAGGGCAAAGGGGCGTCCCAGATGTCGCTTTCTTCTCCAGGTTTATTAATAGGCTTGTCTAAGCTCATGCAGAACAAAGACCAAGAGATGCTTAACTTGCAGAGACATGTGTTGTGTCACCTGGATTGTGACTCTATTCCTTGGATAACAACAATGACTAGTATGTTTAGGGTTTGAGGCAGTTTTGTTTTTGTTTTAATATCTTTTCCTTCGTCCAGAAGGCAGGGTTTGGGAAGAGGCATCTGAACAAGATTACTTGGATGCTTACTGTTGACAGAAGAAACACATCAACCAATTTAAACCTGTGCTTAGAACAGTCACTATTTCTTTATGGAAAAAAAATATTTTAGTGTCTTTGCATGCTTATGGGACCTAGAATCATGGTGTTCCTTCTCCGTGAGTCCCAGTAGCTTGATCAAGGCCATTTGGGTGACAGGATCACCGGGAAGTGTCTGGGAGGCCGAGATGCTGTCTTTGCTGAGCCCTCGGTAAGGGGGCTGGGTGACAGATCCTTCCAGCATACCACGGCTGCGCCAGCTGGACACCGTGATGAGCCAAGTGTCGGGCTGGCTGGCCGGCCGGACATGAGAAGCAGTGCCTGCTGTCCTCTCTTCTCTTGCACTTGCGCCCCCCCCACACCTCACCTCTATACCGCCTCCACTCTTAAATCCATAGCAGAGGAAAAGTTCAAGCCAAGCTGATTGATCCCTGGCGCTAAGGGCTCAACAGGCAGTGAGGCCGCCTCACTGTCTTTATGAAATGCCACTTTCCCTTTCCGCTTCCCTCCCCACCTTCATCACTTTCTTGTTTTTACCTCTCCCCCCGCGCCCCCCCTCCCCGTAAACTTACCTGCAGGGAAACCGAGTCCCTGTGCCTGTAAACTTACATCCCACAAACTCACCTGCATTCTGATGTGTTTTCCCTTTGAGGGCTGTTTTCCAGTTGTGGCAAATGACCGAACCCAGTGTCTCCGTTTGCCAACGGACAGTCTGCTGTGGTCGGTATCCTGACTCTGAGACCGTGGCTGCCCTTGGGAATCACCTGAGCAGCTTTGGAAACTTCAAATACCTGGTACCATTCTGATTTCATCGGGGTGGGGTGTCATCCCCACTTTGTAGGCTCGGGATGAGAAATGTGCTCAGATGTCTCACGGCTCATAAAGAAGGCTCGGCTGGGATGCCCATGCCCTTCCATTTACTGCACTACGCCATCCCGCTGGGTGCTAGAGCATTTTTACCAGTTAAGGGAATGGTCTTGCCATCACCTGCCTTTTTTTTTTTTAAATATTTTATTTATTTATTTAATTGACAGAGAGAGAGAGAGACAGCGTGAGAGGGAACACAAGCAGGGGGAGTGGGAGAGGGAGAAGCAGGCTTCCCGCAGAGCAAGGAGCCCGATGCGGGGCTCGATCCCAGGACCCTGGGATCATGACCTGAGCCGAAGGCAGTCGCTTAATCAACTGAGCCACCCAGGCGCCCCATCACCTGCCTTTTCTGAATCTGTGGGCCGAGGCTGTCTTTGACTGCGAGCCGACTTCCCTGTTAAACACTGGTTGTGCTCAAGGCCCGGCAGGACTGCATTCACATCACTTGTATTTGGGTCTGCAGCCGGCCGGCTGAACTCTGGGAGTACAGAGCGAAGCCCACACGTCAGAGAAACCCATTTCAGTTTATCATTTTAATTCTGCTATTAATCATCCACCAACCCTAAATGGATTCTCCAAAATGGCGTCTTCAAGTCCATTATCAGAGCTAGATGTTTAATAACTTTATTAAATAATCCACGCCACAGCATATAGGAAACTTTCTTTAGCTTTTTTTTTTTTTTTTTTTTTACATCGAAGGAGGCGTTTCTGGACGGCCCTCAGGATGGCTTAACATAGTTCTCACCGGCCCCCTCGCGTCCTTCCTTGCTGAGTGCCTTTGCCTTCCATCCTAAAAGCTCCGGGCCAGAGAGGCTCTGGCAGTGGGACCCCCTGCCTGGCAGGCTTCAGAAAGCAGCGGATGTGAGGCCGACATTTAATCAATTGAAAAGCAGTTGAAAATTCAGCCTGGGAAGCTATAGATATGCTACGTAGAAAACACGGCACGGCACTCTGTGGAATAGCAATGTGTTGCTTTTCTAGTCTCTATCAGGATCTTTTAAAGTGATTACACGCTAAAAATAATTTGGAGTTGAACATTGTGGGATAGCAGTTGTCTGCTCTTCGGTAAATCACATTATCTTAGATGGGCCATCTTTAGAAATTAAGTTCATTCGACAGGCAGTTTTGTGTGTTCATTTTCTTTCAGTCAAAGGGAGCACAGACTTAGAACTGAAGTAGCAACAGTGATAAATTCGCTCCACCTGGATTTTAATCAGCTATTATTTTAAACAATATAGTTCAAAGGCAGTACAGCCATTGAATTTGCATACTGATAATGTATGTTATTTAACTTTGACCTCAATTATGCTCCTAATTAAATATTACTTAGGTTGGGCAAAGCTTGCAGTAAACTTACTCTCATTTCCATACACTGGGGTGGAACCTGCAAGAGGTGGTAATTTGTGCTGCTTTGGGCTGCTTAGAACAAGCAATTAAACAATTTCATCAGGATGGGAGAAGAGCTTCTTGTAAGACACCCTCGTGTGTCTTCCACTTTTCCATCTCTGCCTTCCCTCCTACATATATATAGGTGATGGGCTGCTACCACTGGACACTCACTCAATCCCAGATGTGTATTTTATTTTGGATATTGGAGTTGATTGTGCAAAGTTTAGTGCTGAAAATTTTTCATAACTTACTCCCTCTCTGAAGTTACTGATGCTCATGTCATAGGGATACATCTTTGATTAGAAGAAGTAATATTAGCACCTAAAGGTGTTTTGAAGCTTAAAATCTAAACTTTACTGGAGATAATGCTGGTTTTCTCCTTTGTCAAAACTGTTGATCTGTCAAGCTAAGAAACTAGTTAGCCTTTCTAAGGCATGCAGTGGATTTCAGAGCTTTTGTAGTATTCAATTCCTAAGCAAGGATGTGATAGAATATTTTGCTACCTAAGAACAGGTCCTTTTGAGAGGATCTTAACCAGAGTAATGACTTGAATGTGACGTGGTGTGTAGGATGAAGCGGGAATTGGGATCTTGACTTCTGCATCTACCACAAACCAAACGAGTATGAACTCTGGTACAGGGACTCAGAAGAAACAGGGCATGAAAATAGTCAGACATGTTTCAGAACACTTTGTTTTAAAGATTTTATTTATTTTTTGACAGAGACAGCGAGAGAGGGAACACAAGCAGGGGGAGTGGGAGAGGGAGAAGCAGGCTTCCCACCGAGCAGGGAGCCCGACGTGGGGCTCGATCCCAGGACCCTGGGATCATGACCTGAGCCAAAGGCAGATGCTTAACCGCCTGAGCCACCCAGGCGCCCCAATCTTGTGCTTTTAAGCTACTCATGTTCATTGTTCTCTTCATAGTAATACTTTGATTATTTTGCCTTTGGGATCTGCAGGGGCCTATGACATCCATATGGCAAGTGTTTGATTTACCTTGTATATCTTGCAGGTGCAACAACTCAAAGAGGGGGGAAAATAACCTGTCTTAGACATTCATAATATATGTTATTACACTAGAAAATAATGCTTTAGGGAACCGTATCCTGAGGTGTCTAACTTGGCCAGATCTGGAGAGTCCACAGTCAAATAAGTAACCAATAGATATTAAGTACCTACTACAGTTAAACATGCAAGTTCAGCATTGCTTGGAAGCTTAACAAGAAAGTAATTAACCTGAAAGTGGTTAATTCAAAACTTTGAATTGTTGGGCTGCTTAGTCTGTTTCCCCAAGTGGACACACCCGTTCAACCATGGGTCACTTGAGTATCTGTATTAGGAAGGTTGTATCAGTGATCCGACATAAGTAGGATCATTTTTTCTTGGTTAAAGGGAAGTCGGGTCCGGGGTGGGGGGCGGGGCGGTGGGGAAGAACACAGTTAAAGTTGAACCCTTAAGAGTTCTGTTCTGATTCTATGAGGCTGAGTCGTGGCTCTTAGCCAGGGGTGTTAGGACCACCACCTAGATGAGGCATATTTTGGGGTGGAGAACATCTGGAATGCCTCATGTCCTGCATTTTCAGCATGTAGTTTGCACACAGGAGGATGCTGGTGGTGTCTAGGATTCACATGTTTCTTTTTGTTGTTTTATGGAGCATCTCTCTGTCTTCAGTACGATACAGACCTAAATGTGGTGGGAGCTCCAGACATTGCCAGGTAGGCCTTTCATGTACTGGCATTCTCGTAGACCCTCTTCACACAGTGAATTGCTGTAGTTGGTAGGTGGTACTTTTTATTTCCCTCATCTCAAGCAGAGATCTTATAAATTCCCTTTGTCTGAAATCAGCATGGTGGATCTCCCACCTCACCAGATTTAGAGCTGTTTTCTTTCACATACTTTCCCAGAGAACTGAAGATCTTTAATATTTTTTAAAACAACTGTAACTTTTTAAAGTACGGGAATATCTGGCTGAAAAAACATACTGCATTTACCCTGGTGTCTTTAGTTACAAGGGCTGTTAATAGATGGGACTCAAGCGTTCAGTGGGCAAGTCCGTTTTGGAAAATGCTACAGTGGGGGCACTTGGCTGGCTTAGTCGGTAGAGCACGTGACTCTTGATGTAAGGGTTGTGAGTTTGAGCCCCATACTGGGTATAGAGATTACTTAAAAATAAAATCTTAAAATGTTAAAATGATTTCCCCCTTAGAGATTCAGAGTGCACACTAAAGACTCCACTAGATCAGTTTTCCCAGATGATTTGAGCCCAGAATACTACTGAGGTAATACCTGGCACATTGCTATTGATAGACCTAGAATATTGATATTCTTGGATACCAGTTTGAAAAATGCTGATCACTGAGATTTAGAGGCCTAGTTTGTACTTAACATTACCAATAGAGTTCACCTGTAGTGGCCAAGGCCTTGGGATTTACATAAAAATATGAGATATATTATTTTCTGTTTTTAACTTCTTGATTACTTGAATACTAGCATTCAGTTGAATTAAATTAATTTTGCATGCTAAAAGCATTAACTAGTGATTTTCATGGGTCTCTCTTCACTTTCATTCCCCCCCCCCCCCCCCCCCGCTTTTCTTTAAGATTTTATTTACTGGGGCATCTGGGTGGCTCAGTCATTAAACGTCTGCCTTCGGCTCAGGTCATGATCCCAGGGTCCTGGGATCGAGCCCCACATCGGGCTCCCTGCTCCTCACTCTGCCTGCTTCTCCCTCTCCCTCTGCCCCTGCTTGTGTTCCCTCTCTTGCTGTCTCTCTCTCTGTCAAATAAATGAATAAAATCTTTTTTTTAAGATCTGACAGAGAGAGAGACAGCGAGAGCAGAAACAACAAGCAGGGGGAGTGGGAGAGGGAGAAGCAGGCTCCCCGCCGAGCAGGGACACCCCAGGATCATGACCTGAGCTGAAGGCAGACACAACGACTGAGCCACCCAGGCGCCCCAACTTTCATTCTTTCTCATGTCTAGGGGTGACTCTGGGCTATTCCTCCTGAAACTACATTAAGGACTTTAATGAATTTTCCTGAAAATTACAAGAAATAGAGAAATCATAAAGGTGAATACTGCTTAAGAAAGAAAAAAAGAGGGAAATCAGAGATTTGTAGACAGTGGCCAGAGACTCTATTTGGTATTAAATACCCTTCACTAAGTGGCATTTAGGACCCACAAGCTCATGTGCTGTGCAGATCATATTCCAGAAACATTACTTAGTCAGCATTGAAATTTCAAAATCATGATTAGTCAGAGTGTGTGTTTTCTTTACTTGGGGCTGTAGGGAAGAGAGCCACATTGACTCTAGATGATGGTGATGAGACGCCCACCCCCTTTTCTGGGTCTTCAGCTGAACTCAGTCTTGTTTAATGTCAATAACCAGTAAGGAGATATTTTTTTTGTTTGTTGGTTTTGTTTTGCTGAAGAGATGAGTGGGAAGACGTAGCATGAAATTAAAAGCAAGCAGAGGTTTTATTTAAAGATCAGATGCTTCGGGGCATCAGTATTTTAAGAGATGAAATTGCTGCCTTATAGGAGGGCCTCTTTCAGGAAGAAAATCGCGATCAGAAAAAGATCTCCAAACGTCATTTCTCAGAAATAAGGACATCCTACTAATTATTATTATTTTGAGAAAGAGAGAGAGCTTGTGTGCAAGTGGGATGGGAGGGGTGAGGAGCAGAGGGAGAGGGAGAGAGAGATTCTCAAGCAGACCCTGCGCTGAGCAGGGAGCCCCTGAAGTCATAAACCTGAGATCACGACCTGAGCTGAAATCAAAAGTTAGCGCTTAACCCACTGAGTCACCCAGACGCCCTGAAAACATCTTATTTTTAGAGGTCACTAGAACCACTCCTGGCCCAGGGATATAGTCTTCTCAGTTTCATGTAGTTTGAAGAGCTTTTGGTGCAACGTTTTGACAGTATCTCTGAAACTTGAGAAGCAGGTCATTTTCTCTCTTTAAAAAGCCTTGCAAGGGGGCGCCTGGGTGGCTCAGTCGTTAAGCGTCTGCCTTCGGCTCAGGTCATGGTCCCAGGGTCCTGGGATCGAGCCCCGCGTTGGGCTCCCTGCTCAGCGGGAAGCCTGCTTCTCCCTCTCCCACTCCCCCTGCTTGTGTTCCCTCTCTCGCTGTCTCTCTCTCTGTCAAAATAAATAAATAAAATATTAAAAAAAAAAAAAAAAGCCTTGCAAGTTTAGTATGTGTGCTGCCGAAGCGAGCACTAAAAAGCCTTGCAAGTTTAAAGGGCTCCTTTTGTGTGTGTGTGTGTGTGTGTATTACCTTGCATCCTTTCTAAATTTATGGAATATAGAATAGTATAACAAACACCCATGTACCTATCACCCAGTTTCAGCTGTGATCAACATTTTACTAATCTTATTTTGACAAATATATATTTTTAAAAAAGATTTTATTTATTAGAGAGAGTGTGAGCAGGGGGAGGGGCAGTGGAAGAGGGAGCAGCAAGACTCCCTGCTGAGCAGGGAGCCCACCAGTGGGCTCCATCCAGGACCCCTTGAGATCATGACCTGAGCTAATGGCAGATGCTTAACTGACTGAGCCACCCAGGCGCCCCAATCTTATTTTGTCAAATTTTATTTGCTTATCTTAAAACAAATACAAGATATGTTGTCTGCAGATCAGTCATTATACACCTAATAGTCGAAGGCTTTATAAAATAAGGTGACCACATTATTATTGTCAGACATTACAGAATTGACAACTTTTTGGAATCTTAAAAAAACCTTTAAAAATTATTTCACAACTCTTGTTTTCATAAGTTTTATTTCTGCATCTCAGAGATGGACTGCCCTTGGGGTAGAATGGTTTCATACGGAGACAGAGCATCTTAAGGCTAACTTGTTACAAAGCATGGCTGTGTAGGGGAAAGCATAGAGGGATTAAGGAATTCAATCCAGTTAGCTCACAAAAATTAGGGCTGTGGCTCATCTAAAATTTTTATAAATATGCATTAGTGGTGGAGTCATCAGTTTCTGCATTTAGCCTTCTGCTTATTTCTAGAAATTTAAAAATAGTTTGGGAAATTCTCTGTGCTTGTGTTTAAATAAAAGGGAGGGCTGAAATAGTTTCACCATATTCAGTTGTGCACTGTTTGGACAGTTTGGTTCTAGATTGAATATACTGTTTGGAGCTATGGCTGTTGACTTATATAAAATAACTCTTCAGTCATAAAAATTGTTAACTTTTTTTTTTTTTTTACTTTTATGTTAGATCTCCACCCAAAAATGAGGCTTGAACTCAACAACCCTGAAATCAAGAGTTGTATGTTCGACCAACTGAGCCAGCCAGGCACCCCCAGATGGTCAACTTTTTAAGCGGTCTTGATAAATGGGCTCATTAATATCTTGCAGCTCTATGTACATGTGGTGGTGGGGTCCTGTACAGTCTCTTTCTTGTAGCAGGATAACTTGCCTTTGCTACCTGAGGGTCAGACCAACCAGGATCCCCAGGCAGGAGAGCCTGCATCTCTTGAGTCATTGTTTCCTTGTGGCCAAGTCTATTCCCAGGCTCTGGCCATCTTATTCTAGTGGTGCCTATATAATATATATATATTATATATATCAATATATAATCTTGAGCTGCAACCCCATTTGTGTGCAGGATCGGGTATAGCAAAATGCATTCTATGTACACAGCTGTGTCTAATATTGTTGGATCCCCTTGTCATTTGAAATCTAACGCTGACTCCTTCAATACCCTCCTCACTGCAAGAATGGGAATTTTTAAAAGGTGGCCTTAATATGATATAAAAATATTGGAGTAAAATACATACCTTGGTTTGTGCAAGCGGACTGAGGCTCACACGGTGGCTTCTCTGAGAGCTTTTCAATTAAGAATGAGAACCTGCCCAGATATTACTCCATTTGAATCTCACACAGTCTAAAAATTGAGATGGTCTTAGTCCCCATTTATAATTGGGAGAATGAGCTCAGAGCAAAGGTTCCACAGCTAATAGGAACCGTGTTGTGGTCTCTGCTGTGTCCCCCATACTTTCTGTGGTTAAAAAAAAAAAAACAAAAAACCAACTCTGGTGTCTCTCCTCCGTTTAGACCTTTATGTAAACTGCCTTGCCCTTTTCCTACCCAGACTATTAGAAAATTAGAGGATTAGAAGTCTTCATGTTAGATGTTGTTGAGTGCAGCGGGTGGCCCAGTCAGGCAAGAATTTCTTGCAGCTTTCATTTTAGAAGGGGAAATGGGCCCGGGACAGGTACTTCCCTTTGGAGCATAGCTGTTGACAGCAAATTACCTGTATAATAAAAACAGGTAAAACTTAGTTAACAGTTGACTTATTACAAACTTATGACATGGGTTGGGGGATGTTCCAAATATTCTGTGAGGTAGATAAAATAAATTCTTACTCATTTTACAGAGAACGGGAGGTAAGAGAGGCTAAATAATGCACAGATTAATAATAAGAGGCTAAATAATGCACAAGGCCGCAGATTAGACCCTGCTTTCCTGGCCACCTCCCCTTTGCTGGTCTGGAGCCACCATGTTTCAGGCTAAGACAATGACGGGACAATGACAAAATGCCAAATTGAAGTACTTAATCTTGCCCCAGAGTACCCAGCTCTCTAGTCCTTCTGAGCCCACTGTGTTATCTTCCCTTGAGGAGGGAATATGGATTAGTTTGCATGAACAAACTCCTGAAAAAGGGTTTCACTGCTGAGTTTCTTTTCTTAAAGCAATTCTGTTTTCCCATGAAAATTCATGTGACTGGTAGAAATTAGAATTACAATGCTTCACTGTAAAGCAAAATTTTCTTAGCTGCCTTTTGCCCATACTAAAAATAAACTGAAACAAAATAACTTGCAAAGGAAAAGCTCTCCCACCACCCAATTGTAAAAGTAATCGTGTTATTTAGGTAAAGAACAGAACACAAAAATAGAAAAATAAAGGATATCAAATATTCATAGTTCCTTCCCCAGTGATTTTGATACATTACGATATTAACAGTTTGGTAATGTTGCTATTTTACAGTATGTTCTCCTATGTATTTATCGTTATTTTACAAAAACTGTTCAGTTTGCCCTTTAAATTGACTATTACAACATAAAATACATCTCCACAACATAAAATACATCTCCATACTCTTATACACTTTGTAGGTACCATTTTTAATGCCTACAGGATAGGCTATAACCATTCCCCAAATTTTGGATATTTAGAATTGTTTCTGATTTGAAGTTAATTTTGAAAAATCTTTTTCTTCCTCTTACTCTTTTGTAATGACCTTAGCTATAGGAATTCGATCCCATAGTTCAGGATAGTATAGTTTTACTATGATTTAGTAAAGCATCCGCTTCTGTCCTTCACTCTCTGTCCTAAAGGTTTATACTGTGTTTAGACTTGGAGTTTATAAAGCTTCTGCTTAGATTAGGTTTTACAAAGTTTTCTGCTTAAATTAGTTTTGAAATAAAAATGGTTATTTTATAAAAGAAAAGCAAAGCTTTTGAAACCCATAATTCTGTTGGTGTTCTATAAATGACCTCTAAATTAGAGGGAAAACTTTTTGCTTAAGCATAACCCAGGCTGGTTGGCATTGTCATGATGACTTGTGTTCTTACAGCCTGTGCCATTTTTGTGAGATGAGTTTCCCAAGTGAGGAATTCTGTGCTTAAGAAACTCCACGCCCGGGTGAGAACGCTCCCGAATTGAGGCCGTGTGTGCAGCTCGGGTCAGCTTGCCCACATCCTGGCTCAGTCCCTTTGGTTGCAGTACCTCTCAGCTTCGCCTTCCTAGGTTGTCCGTAAAGTGGGGGTGATGGTAGTAGTTGCCTTAAGGCAGAAGGTTAAATTAGCAAATGTATATAAATCACATTTGTGAAATGGGTCCACAATACACATATCAATATATCGGGAGCCTCTGGTAGCCTGCAGGAGAGCTGTGATGTTCCTGACTGGGTCTTGGTCAATATATATTTTTTAAAGATTTATTTATTTCAGAGAGAGCAAGTGAGCGAGCAGGGGGAGTGGCAGGGAGAACGAGGGAGAGAATCCTTGAGTCGCCGAGCTGACTGTGGAACCTGACCTGGGGCTCAATCTCCCCACCCTCAGATCATGACCTGAGACGAAATCAAGAGTGGGCCGCTTAACCGACTGAGCCTCCCAGGCGCCCCAATTCTGTTTTTGATTAATGGTGTGGCCGAGGACATTATTAATATGGTAATCACATTTGGAGATCATATGAACAGAGGGGTGGAAGCTTCATGAGAGCAGTTTGGTCCATCATTGCTCAGATGATTTGAAACGATTTGTGAATCCTGGAAAGCCAGGTGATTAGCATGCTTATAGCCCTAGAATCTACAGATTTTAGGGTTCTCCAAGTATTTTCACCTTTGCAATGATAAAATGAATAAAAAGGAAACCATGCCTTCATATGCTATATATCAGTTACACCTCTCAATAAAAAAAGAAAACTGTCTCTTCCCCAACACCAGTGCAAAACAAAGAAGTCTACAAAGGCAACATTTGTTAAAGATTTTGTGTAGTGTTACTAGAGTTTTGTTCTTTATGTTAATTGCTTAGACAGAGATCGGGCCGAGACCTCTCATTCCCTTCCCTTCCTGCCTCCCTATTTGTGGGTTATTTTTGTCTTATTTTAAACACATAAAGGAATCAAACATTCTCTGTAACTTGCTTTTCCCACTTAAACTGGAGACATCTACCCACATGTGTCTCTAGATTTACTGCCTTCCCTTCGATGCTGTTACATGGATTGTGTGTTGTACATCACTGTACCTATACCTCAAGTATGTAAAGCCATATCCATTAGAATAGCATGTTGGATGGGGCGCCTGGGTGGCTCAGACAGCTAAGCATCTGACTCTTGGTTTCAGCTCAGGTCATGATCTCGGGGTCACGAGATAAGAGCCCTGTGCCGGCTCCGTGTTCCGTGTCTGCTTGAAGATTCTCTCTCTCCCTCTCTCTCTGCCTCCCCTTCTCGATTGCTTGAACATGTGCGTGTGCGTGCTCTCTCTCTCTTAAAAAAAAAAAAATAGTGTGTTGGAGTGGGTATGCACATTTAAATTATTTATAGCTATTTCCAAATTGCTCTCCAAAGACATTACTGATTTATACTCTGATTTCTATTTTTTTTCTGTTTGACACTTTTAAAGGCTTACCTTCAAAACGCTGCCTATTAGAATGAAGAAAAAGACATTGAAGTGTTTTCTTTACAAGTTTTATTAGGGGTTTAAAATACTCCCCAGATGGGGGTATTTGGCGGCTCGGTCAGAAGAGCATGCGACTCTTGATCTTGGGGTCATGAGTTCGAGTCCCACATTAGGTGTATTTATTACTTAAATAAAAATTTTAAAAACTGACTAAAAATTCCCCCCCAGATAATCTTTTTTATTCTGATCATTTGTTTGTGGGTCTTTGTCATATTGACTTCTGGTTGTTCCTGCTAATATCCGCTTAACAGTTCTGCTTCTTGGGTTTTGCCAGAATTGCGCTGGTCAGAGCCCATTCACGGCAGGACTGTGGGGCCAGTCCCACCTCTGGTGGTCATCCAATGAGGATGTAGGCAGAGAGCGTCACTTCTGTGGCGGAAGAAGTTACTTCTGCAGGCTCATCTCTACCCCCAACGTCCTGAGAGTGTCAAGAACTCACCTGTTTGAACATTGTTTGACTCATTCAGTAAAGAGCTTGATAATCCTGGGGCACCTGGCTAGCTCAGTCAGTAAAGAGTATGACAACTTACTCTCGGGATTGTGAGTTTGAGCCCCCTGTTGGGTGAGGAGATGACTTAAAGATAAAATTCTTAAAAAAGAAGGGTGCTTTGATGGCTCAGTTGGTTAAGCGTCCAACTCTTGATCTCAGCTCAGGTCTAGATCTCTCGTTTGTGAGTTCAAGCGCCATGTTGGGCCCCGCCCTGGATATGGGGCCTACTTTAAAAAACAAACAAAAAAGCTCGATACTCCTACTGCTTACTCTGCAAAGGGGCTCAGAGCAAATTGTGGGCAGTCCTGTGGAGGAGGAAGAGGAACGGAGAAGTCTGGTAAGTTTTTTTTGCAATGCTTTAGCTGCCATTTTGGATATTTTCTGTTCTTAGAGGAATGAGAGGAAAACACTGTTGCTGGAAGCACTGAGATTTTTTTTTTTAAAGCTTGTTGAGTTGTAATGTGGTAATACTTTATAGGAATAAACTCTGGCTGACCCACTCAAAGGATATAAGCTTGAAAACATTAAGGGTTTTGATTTGCTCAAAAGAGGCGTTTACGCTTTTTGAAGCACAAATCCAGTGGGAATTGAGGTTTGCTGGTGCTCACTGTGTTAAGTGCAGAGAGCATGTCTTTCAAGTCTAATGTCTATCTCAGGAGTCAAGGTTCTATAACCATATTTGTACAAGTGTAAAAGTAAGTTCAAAAGGAATGGAAAAAGCTGTGTGAAAGAATAGTAGACATTTCCTCTTTCTTTCTTGTTTGGAAACTTGAATCCTGATGACTGCTTTCTTCCCTGAATTAGATGGCCCTCATACCTCATACCTCATCTGGCTCCAACATTCCCATTCCCTGTCACTAAGTTGTGTCCTTGCCTCTCTGTGTTTACCTCGGCATAACTGATAAATAAATCCTTCTCTTCTGTGGGCATTTGAATTATAGACAAAAGAGAGGATGACTGAGGACAAGCCAGACATGTATTAAAAAGCGTGTAATTCTCGGGACACTGTGGCTCAGCTGGTTAAGTGCCTGACTCTTGGTTTTCTGCTCAGGTCATGATCTCAGGGTCATGAGGCTGAGCCCTCGGTTGGGCTCCGTGCTCAGCAGGGAGTCTGCTTGGATAGTCTCTCCCTGTGCCCCTCCCCCCCAATAAATAAAGCCTAAAAGCGTGTGTTCTCCCCCTTTTACAAATGCTTATGAATATATATATACACGTAAAGATAGGACTTTAATGTTAAGGAACAGTGGGTTTGATTTCTTACCATTTGAGGTGACTTTAACTTACTGGTAGCTCTCAGAAGCACCTGAATCTTGAACAATAGTATAAATTATATAAATGGTTGGGGATGGGGAAAAAAAGCAAACATTCTTTTTGTCCATCTACAAGGACACATGAGATTTTGTAAATAGCATCTCTAAATGAAACATAGAATGGTGGAAATAATCCGAATATGGTTAGGGATGAAGCCCCATTTTTGTTGTGGAGGGTTGGTCTGTCATGGGCTTTGAATGCTCACTGGAGATTGAGCTTGGATGGTCCCCTTGCATTGCGACCCAAGCTATGCATATAATAACAGTGGCTCAAAACTCAGTTTTAATAATGGTCCCTGTCATCAGTTGTCTGCTACCAAAGTTAATACATCAAGTGCCTTTTGGAAGTAGAGACAGTTGCCCTGTGGTCCCTGGGAATAAGTAATCCATAATTATCACACTTTGTATATAAGGAGGGCTAGCAGCGATCTCCGATTTTAAGACTCATTTGATGTCATTTAACGTGCTTTGTTATATGTAAGGGTAGAGGAAAGTTTGTGTCTGAATCCTATAGGTCTTTCACGTTTAAAGACAAAGACAGTTTGGCTCCCGGTTAAGGTAATTTGAGTTTGACAATTCATAAAGAATTATGAGACGTCCTTCAAGAATTATGGAAATTCTCTAGGACTCTGAACTCTGTAAAACTTGAGACTTCTGATGACTAAACAAGGGGGACGGTTTATTGGGTTGAAAAATGGAGACGTTAAACCTGCTTTCCCATGATCCCCACTTAGTTTGCCATATCATGGTGCTTACGTAAGCGTTTTTTTAGGTTAGATTCATTGTGTTTCCATGGACCCCATATGTGTTCCCTGCTTTCGTCCTCTAGCTCTTCTTCACGTTATTAATCAAATCTGAGCCTGACGTGTTCACATAACTAGTGATTTTTAGTCCAAATACTCTTCAACGCTGACATTTTTGCTAATGGGCATTGTGGAGACCTTCCCCTCCCCCTGCTTTTGTCTTTAGGTTTCACTTAAGCCTCCTGTCTTTCATATTTTGGTAAGAGAAGACTTACAGTGGAAATGTAATCTGAGTATTCTGTCTAATAAATAGACTCAGCATGGGTATTTTGAAGCCAACTATTCTTTCTGTAGAGTAAGTATTTTTTTTTTTAAAGATTTTATTTATTTATTTGAGAGAGAGAGAATGAGAGATAGAGAGCACGAGAGGGAAGAGGGTCAGAGGGAGAAGCAGATGCCCCGCTGAGCAGGGAGCCCGATGTGGGACTCGATCGGGGACTCCAGGATCATGACCTGAGCCGAAGGCAGTCGCTTAACCAACTGAGCCACCCAGGCGCCCTCTGTAGAGTAAGTATTAAAGTACAGTGGTATTATTTCAGGAAGCAGCTCATGCCGTTGAAGGGCAGCTTTGCTGGGAGCCGGGAACAGCTAGGTGAAATCGATTTAGCTCAGTTCGAGTCTTCTGGATTGACTGTCTTGAACCTGCTGTCCCTTCAAGCCTCCAATCGAAGTCAGTGGTTTGGCCAGGGTGCTCCGTTCGCCTGGAAGCATCATTGAGTCATGCCAAGTAGAGTGCCGTGGTTTAGAGATTTCTTTGGAGTAGGCAGGTCTGGGTACTATGGAATACTCTTAATGGCGTTTTATCATTATGCATAGCAACAGGTCCTTCCATAATCTCTAATGCCGTGGGAAAACCCTGGAAGTCGTTATTGATGAGTGCTGGCCTTCGGGCCATGGTGAATCCCTTCTAGGCTGTGGGGCCTGTGGCCAGCCAACCCCAGCCTCTGATCACACTGAGGTCCAGTGTCCTCTTCTGTACAATGGAAATGCTACCACCCGCCTAAGTTGGTTTTGATAAAATGAGAAATGTATACGAACTGTAAAGCTTTGTTGAAATCCTGGCGTTCCTAATAGTTATTATACTGTTTTTTGCCGTACCCTCAAAACTTTTTACCTATATTCTCAGGATTTACAAAATGATGGACGGGCATATCTATATGTCTACTGTTGTTGCAACGGAAAACATCAATTGCACAGGCTATCCTCTGGGGTAGAGGACAACTGATCATTTTAGTAATATTGTAAGGAAAAATCAGTGACTCACAAAAGCACGAGTGACCCATGTCTTTGTGTTGTCTCTGGGTACACTGGTCTTTGAACCATGGGGTTCCTAATTCACCTCCCTTCTCTGCTTCCCCATACCCTTTGTCACACGCCCATCCTGTGGGGACTGAGATTTAGCTTTATTTGTACTTCCTCCTCTGTTGGTGACTGGCTCTCGTATTCTTCCATCATGACCGTTGCCCTAATTGTTTAGTTCCATGTCTGTCCTTTTTCCTGAGAAGGACACATTGCCACTTAGGTATACTTTGGTCAAATATGCATACCCTGCATCCAATCACAAGGAAACATTGTTTTAAAGAAAAAAAAAAATTTTTTTTTTTTTTTTTTTTTTTTTTTTTTTTAAGTAGCTCCATACCCAGCGCGGAGCCCATCCCTGGGCTTGAACTCACAACCCTGAGATCAAGACCTGAGCTGAGATCACCAAGAGTCAGTTGCTTAACCGACTGAGTCACCCAGGTGCCCTGAAAAAAACAATTTTTAAAAGTCTACTTTTCTTAGTAGTCTGTAAGCTCAAAGGGGCTGGGGCCACACCTGACTTACTCATTGTTATATCTCAAATAGGCCTGGAATGGTGGGTGTGTAGATCATGCCTGGTGTTTGGATAAGTGGAATGGTGTGCTCATTGACCCAGATACAAAGCCCTACCTGCTTGATAAGAGCTCGTGGGGTGCCTTCTGTAAGGTAGCTGGATCCTCCAGACTAATGACTTAAATCTTCATCATCACTGAAAGTAAGTTTACATGGTTTTGTTTTCTCCCCGTAGCTCCTACAGAAGAATGGTCAGCTGTCTAGTGCCAATGGCTTAACTGAGGAAGAAGAGTTCAGTCCCCAGGAGGGAGCCCTGAATGGCCAGGAGGAAGAAGCCACTGTCACAGATGGTAAGCGCCTTTTCAGTCTCTGGGCAGAAGAAGTAGGGACTCTAGGGCTGACAATACCTGCTATGAATCTGCTGAAACAATAAAAACTAGCCTGGTTGGACCATACAGTGGTCCTGCCTGGGGGTGGATGAGGTTGACAACAAAAGCAATCCATTGGTTGCAAAAGGAAGTTGTTTTTTTTTTTTTTTAAAGATTTTTATTTATTTGACAGAGATACAGCGAGAGAGGGAATACAAGCAGGGGGAGTGGGAGAGGGAGAAGCAGGCTTCCCGTGGAGCAGGGAGCCTGATGCGGGGCTCGATCCCAGGACCCTTGGGACCATGACCTGAGCCGAAGGCAGACGCTTAACGACTGAGCCACCCAGGCGCCCCAGGAAGTATTTATCAGACCTTTTGGGTGGCCTCAACACTCAGGTATAGGAAGTTCTGCCAATATCTGGGTATAGGAAATGTAGTCATGTTTCGTCTTTCTTAGATGTTTTTGTCTGGAACTTAGGTTGGTGGTGTTTTGTTTTGTTTTAATTGTTGCCTGGTTGCAATTAGTTGTCTGGTATTGATGTGAATTCTTGTTGGAAACCCCAGAGTCGTGGTTGCTTTAAGAGTCGGTATCTCTCACTCTGGCGAGAAGCCTGCTTCCCTTGCACAGATTTTTCTAGAAGTGTATTTTTCAGGGTGCATGCCGCTCTTTGCCCGAACTATGATTTGCTGCATGTTTTTTTAGCTCTTGAGCCTAGAGGCCCCGTAGGCATGGTTATGGGAAAGTGAATCACCACATTGTCACTAGTTCGAGTCAGCCCACGTGAGGTCGCAGGGACCACACCTTCGGGTCAGAAGCAGGCACCTTGACTGGTAGGCCTCAGTCGAAGCGCCCCGGGTTGAAGAAGAAACGTCCTCTGCTCTCGAGTTCTTGTCTCATCATTCCGTTCAATCATAAACAGAGGAGTAATTTAACAACCACTATCGAGGATGCATAAAAATGATGATTTGGCATGGAGTGAAGTGAGTCTTCCAAGCAATGTGAATTAAGACAAATGAAGGGGAAAGTCCCAGGAGAGGAGACTGGCCATTGCCTTGGTTAAATGAGACTCCTAACATGTGGAACCTGTTTCTCCTCTTGTTCAATGCCCCCATGGAGCTGCTTCAAGCCGCGAGCTGCTTTTGAAGTTGGTGGGAAGACTGATCTTTATATATAACACCACAGGCACAATATAAAGTTAGAAATATATACAGTCTCACAGAAGGGAGGATTTGCATGACCTAGTGTGAAAGTTTCAAATCATCTCCACCAAAAGAATTGGAATGGCCCCAACTCAAATTCCAAAGTCCCATGCTTTGTCCTTCCCATGGCAACTTTTGAATCCAGTCAAGCCACAGCAGGTCTGGAGCCTTCTCTGGCCAAGCCACTGTGCTCAGTGCTGCAGGGAAGATGAACAGACTGACAAACAGCCCACCACTTACCCATTGCAGGGGAGAGGAAGCGGGTCTATAGACGGGTACACAAGATAAAGGGAAGGGTTAAGACAGGGTAACATGGTGGGTATCAGATGAATTTGCAAGAAATGAGAGCTGCTCTGAGTTCTGGTGGTGCAGTCATTTGAGGTCAGAGCGTGGGTAAGATCTGGGACTGGGGGAGATAAGGGTTAGATTTATTGACAAGGGATGGGGGCCAAAGTGAGGAGAGTAATAACAGCCAACACTTTGCAAGTTTTTACTTTGGGTCCTGGAACTCTGCCTTTTGTGCATTATGGTCTTTGATGAGGTAGGTAATATCGGTGTCAAGATTTCAAACCCAGGTCAGCAAATTACCTAGCACAAGCTCTTAACCGCTGTGCCTTCACCGTGCTGGGCATGCCCACAGGTTTGTCTATTGGCACAGCGTCACCTGAGCAAAGAGTAGAATGAAAACCCAGAGAGGCAAGTGTGCTAGGTAACAGGGCTGTGAAAGCAAATATTTGGTAGCAATGTGGGATCACTGACGTATGCCATCGAGGGAGCCCCTGGGTCAGGCAGGCTTCCTCTATGATGGTGATGTACGTGATTGAGAAGAGAAGGTAGAGAAGGAGAAAAGACAGGCCTTAGCAGATGATTATTTCCATGGTCTCCCTGAGCTGACCCAGGCTTCTGATCGTGGCCTTGGGGCTCTGAGCAAATAGCAAAGATTTCTTGCAACAAGAGTGGTAGTTAATATACCTTGTCCTTCAAAAGATCCTGAAAAGGCCTTGTCACCTAGGAAAAGACTGGTGGGTGTCCTAGGGCTGCAGAGGTCTCCACCCCAGGCCCTGCCTTTAGGATGAGCTTTTAGGCGGAAGGAACTATTAATCCATTGGCTTATTAGCATCTGTAATAAGCTTGGTGCACTTGTTTTTTTCTTCTGCCTTTTGCCTGCCTGGCATTGTAAACACGGATACTTTTTCATGCCTTTTTTTTTTTTTAAAGATTTATTTATTTATTTGAGAGAAAGAGAGAGTGGGGGAAGGGGCAGAGGGAGAGAATATCCAAGCTGACTCCCGCTGAGTGCGGAGCCCGACACAGAGGCTCAGTCCCATGACCCTGAGATCACGACCAAGAGTTGGACGCTCAACCAACTGAGCCACCCAGACGCCCCTTTTCATGCTTTTCTTTTGACTACAGTAATAGCCTATGGTTAGATTTTATGGTTATTTCCAGAATTTCCTTCTACACAGAAGCTTACTAGGATGTATAAACAAAGGCATAATTTAGTATGTAACACTTAATCGTAGGATTGCAGGGACCTTGGTTTCTACTACTGTCCACATCAGTAAGAATAGATCTGACCCATCTTCTTCCCTAGGAGGATTGACCAACAGTGGGATTTGGTCCTGCCATACGTGGATCAGTTCATGGGAGAAAACTATGAACAAGGGGCGTTCCTGCTAGAGGGTTTTTAATTTAAAGTGGCTGACTGTATTTAGACAAAGCCAGATATGAAAATATTTTCTGACTTTGACTTGTTTGCTTTCTTTCTGAAACCGGACACACTGGTAATTCAGAACCATTCCTCTTCCTATAATGAAAATGGAATCCTGTTTCCTTGTAAACTTTCCTCAAATGACAGAAGATAGGAACTGCCTCCTAAATAAACATCTTCTAATCTGTGCATCAGGATTAGAAATGTATACGGCAATTTTGGAGAGGACTTGAAGATTATATAATTCCATGGGCCATCTTTTAGAAGGTACACAATCAGGGTTGAGAACAAATAATTATTGAAAAAAAAAATGGGACCTCTGGGTGGCTCAGTCGGTTAAGCCTCTGCCTTTGGCTCAGGTCATGATCTCAGGGTCCTGGGATTGAGTCCCACATCCAGCTCCTTGCTCAGCAGGGAGCCTGCTTCTCCTTCTGTCTGCCGCTCCCTGTTTGTGCTCTCTCTCTGACAAATAATGAAATCTTTAAAAAAAAAAAAAATGAAAAAAATTCACAGTAAATTACTTTAGCCTCGGAGGTTTTGTCCTTCTGAATTTTTTAAGGTGATTTACCGTTTATTAAAACTGCTTCTGTCCAGCAGCAGCCTTTTCCCAACTAGAAAGTTCTTTCATGCCATGCTATTTCCGGCATTCACAGGGGTCATGCAAGTGCTGTTAGTTTTGTGGAAAATCTGCTTTTGTTGAAAGATTTTAAAAAAGCCCCCTTCATCCCAAACTGTCATTTTTCTATATTCTGTGGCCCCTGGATTTTCTATGAGTTAAATGCCTCAACACAAATGATTTTTAAAACATTACATGTGGATCCAGGTCCAATTTTATATTTAAAACTTTTGCAAATTAAAAACTCAGATTAATGAAAAAATTTAACTTTAGTATCTGTTGCATGCATTTTTCCCCCAAACAGATGGGAAAATTCAGTATTACCAAATAAAAAAAACTTAAGACCTTCTTTGTTTGGATACTATATATTTTTAAAGGTTTTATTTATTTATTTATTTCACAGAGAGAGAGAGAGAGAGACAGCAAGAGAGGGAATACAAGCAGGGGGAGTGGGAGAGGGAGAAGCAGACTCCCCGCCGAGCAGGGAGCCCGATGGGAGCTGGATCCCATGAGATCATGACCTCAGTTGAAGGCAGACGCTTAATCAACTGAACCACCCAGGCGCCCCTGGATAATATGTTTTTTTTTATTAAAGTGCCTACTCAACTCATTGCCATGTGCAAATACACAGGTGATTGTCTCTGATCTTAATAATTTGAATTTATCATTTACAAGGCAGTTTCTTGTTTCTTTTTGAGATTTGCCTCTCTGCAAAGTAGATACAGCAGATGTTATAAAGCAGGTGAACGCCATGATTCCTCATCTCCCTAGGTCATACCGTTTGTATGAACAAACAATAGTCATTTCCTTGGTTTTTTAAATTTTTGTTCACATGTGCTTTATATTATTTGCATACCCAGAGTGTGAGGACATTTACCCCAGAAGCAATGGAGTGGTTGTGGTGCTCTGCCCTTGGCATTTGCCACTCTGGGGCCAACTGCATTAAAAGTAGCAGTCAGCTAGCCAGGCAGACAGGCTTTGTTGTGCTGATCAGAATGATGAGGAGGAGGGCGCCTGGGTGGCTCCGTCCCTTAAGCATCCAACTTTTGATTTTGGCTCGGGTCATGTTCTCAGGGTCCTGAGATCGAGCCTTACATGGGACTCCCCGTTCCCAGCAGGAAGTCTGCTTGAGATTCTCTTCTCCCTCTCCCTTTGCCCCAACCCCACTCTCTCTTTCTCTCTCTCTCTAAAATAAATAAATAAATAAGTAAATCTTTAAAAAATGGTGAGGAGGGTCACTACTGCAAATGGGAGGCAATCCTGGGAAAAACCCTCTAAGATCCCAAGCAAAATTTAAGAACAGGAAAACCCCCAAATGTTGTCACTTAAAACAGAAGTCTTTTAGAGTGTTTCTTACATTCTGCAGGATCCTACTTTTTCTACCTCTAGATACTATCCCCCAGCTACAGTAACAAAAATGGAGTATGCCTTGCTCAGCTATCTAGAAACTTCATTTGCAACATTATGGGAGAATTTCATTTTCCTCATTGTGCTTAATGTCACTGTCTTAGCTTTTATTAAATTTGCTGTTTGAAACCTACCAGATTCTGGTGTTTAGTGCCTTTGGGATATGGAAAGGCCAAAAGGTTATTTACTGCCAAACGATCGCAGCACTCCCTGTGGACCTTGTTACCTTACAGAAAATCCATTCTGGAATGACTAGTAGTTCATCGCTTTTTGATCATCTAATAGCTTTATCTGGACAGTGAGTACCTAAGATCCTTTCCATGTCTCTGTTAGAAGATGACCTCCCCCGCCAATACATGTTCTTCTGTGAGAGGCTGCTCTCCCAGCTGTGAAGAAATCCACGATTCAATGGCTTCTCTATTTTAATTGGAGACAAAATTGGTACCTTGTTATTTATTCTCATGAAAACATACCTGCCTTTTGCCCAGATGACTACCCTCCATTCCTCCTTTATTTTTTCCCACATCGTTTGTCAACACGCAGCGTGGTTCATGTACTGTGTCTTACCTCCAGCTCTGCTAAAATATAGGAACCACAAGGGCAGAGATTTCTTGGGCTGACGTGGGAGGTCTGTCAGATGCTTCCATGCTGAGTCCCCCGAGGCTAAACCTTGTGTTTGACACCTAGTAAGTGCTTAAGAAATACTTGAATAAATGAAGAGCTAGAGTTAACAATATGACCTTTTTGCTCATGGGAGAAGGGCATCTGTTGACTTTTCACCTTTGTATCATTTGCGCATAAATACCACAACTTTGTAGATTTTACCCCCTCCCCCCCCCCGCCCCCTTTTCTTTGGTGCATTAGCACTCACAAAGCTGGATCCTTCTCCACATACCATGCTGTGCTGTCACAGGTGCTTACTCTAGGTTATCCAGGTGTTGCCTGGAAAGGTGAGGTCAGACCCTGACCTGCTCAGGAATGCTATCCAATGTGAGTGCTCAAACCACAAAGAGCCCCCCACCCCCACCCCCGCTTTGGTATTTCGAATACAATATTATTGCATGACATTTTCTCAAGCTGTATCCTGTTTTGTAAGGTTTTGAAAACTAGGGGAAACACAAAATAACCCTTGAACATCGGCAGGAGTACTGTACTTTGCATTTTCTGGGAACCGGTTTTTATTCATTCCTCCGCTCTGCAGGAATTTTTTTAGCATTCCTCTATGAAATTACTTATGTCATTGACAAATTTCTGGTAACAAGTAACTACTGCTTTCATCTTTAAAGAAACATTTATTTTTTAGTAATTAACAGCTAACCTATACAGGGAAGAATTTCTCCCTCAAACTGTATATTCAAGTCTGGCAGTCCAAAGAACCTTCTAACTTGATAAATGATGGGGGTATGAGGAAACAAGGACTTCTGGTCCTCTGCCCCTTTTAGTTCATTCTAGGGGACAAAACCATGGGTAAGGCTGCTCTAGTCACTATTTCTTTGTGTACCCTTGAATTGAATCTATCCCTTTATCTCGCTGACCATCAGTTTTCATTTGTAAAAAGAGCATCCTCAGTCATCTCTGAAATTCTGGGACTGTGTAACCTCAGTATTCCTAGTGGGTTAGCACTATGCTAATGATGGGTTAGCTGTTGAAGACACCCCAGTGACCTTAGGCAGGTGAGAATCTACATGGTAATTTCATTATGCCTTTTTGTAAAAACACTTTTTCTTTCTAGTCTGATCTCAGAAATCCATCTTCTAGATTCGGGGCGCCTGTCTGCCTCAGTGGGTGGAGCATGCGACTCTTGATCTCGGAGTTGTAAGTTTGAGTCCCACGTTGGGTGCAGAGATTACTTAAAAATAAAAAAGTCTTTAGAAAAAAATCATCTTCTAGATTTGAAGTTTTAATTTAATGAAAAGTTCAAGAGGGAGAATTTATTCAAGAATGTCTCAGTAGATAATCATTTAGGTAAGAAAGAAAGCTAAGTAGTTTCATAAATGTGGCTACAAGGTAACATAGCTCTCCCCCTGTATGGGAGATTGAAATTATGTAATAGGATTGGTTATGGGTCCCATTCAGTGACAGATATTGGTAAGTGCCATTTCTATTTGCCCTGAAGACTGTCATTCAACCTTGAGTTACTTCGAAGACTCACCTATAAGTAGCTATAGTTTCGAGGCTCTCCCAGTCCACTGAGCCGGGTGAGTATTCTGGCCCACGTGAGAAGGCACGCAGGCGAGATGGTCTATAGGCTGGTCTGTGTTATGTCAAGCTTCAGACCCTTTCCTTGGAGGGACTGAAGTGGTCTGAGGTTACTGGTTCTTTAATTGTGACTAAGCCATAATGGAAACATTAAATTTTTTTTAGCTATTGCATTTATTTGACAGTCCTTTAGATCTTAGACTGACTCATCCTTAAAACAGTTCCAATTTAGGTTCACCTGGCTTGGCTCAGTTGGAGGAGCATGGGACTCTTGATTTCAAGGTCGTGAGTTTGAGCCCCAGGTTGGGTGAGATTATAAATTTTTTAAAAAATCTAGTTTCACCTAATGTAGCAACCCCCAAATGTTTCCAACAATGGCATGTTCTAGAGCACAATGTCCCTATGTTATATAATAATGGTGCTTAGGTAACTTAGAGAGGATGTAGTCTCTGGGTTTAAATTCTGCCATATTTTTAGCCTATCAGTTGAGTCTTTTTCCTGAGTACCACACGTTGAATTTTTTTTCTTTTTTTCTCTTCTTTTTCCTCATTCGTCATTTATTTAGAGTAGTATAAGTCTTCATAAAAGGTATATTTCTTCCCAAATCATTAGTTTCAAGGTATCTCAGCTGATTATTTATTTATTTATTTATTTATTTATTTATTTTGAATGTAGCTTTTCCACAGTTTGAATTTTTACAAACTGCTTTTGTAGTTAACATGTCAGGACAGTGTGACTAGTTATAGGCAAGATGTAATTAATTGAATGGACTGGTTACTTTCACATGTCTGAGCCTGCAGTGTTTAGAATGACAAAGCAAGCACAGGGCAGTCACCCTGCTGTATTAGTTTGCTAGAGCTGCCATAATAAAATACCACAGAACAGGTGGCTTATACAATACAAATTTATTTCTTCCCAATTCTGGAGGCTGCAGAGTCCAAGTTCAAGGTGTCAGCAGGTGTACTTTCTCTGAGGCCTCTCCTTGGCTTGGGGATGGCCACCTGTTGACTGTGTCCGGTCATTCCCTTATATGTGCACACCACTGGCATCTGTGTGTCTCAGTCTCCTTTTTTAAGGATACCTGTCATTTAAAAAAAGAAAAAAAGGGGCGCCTGGGTGGCTCAGATATCTGAGTGTCTGCCTTTGGCTCAGGTCATGATCCCGGGGTCCTGGGATTGAGCCCTGAGTCAGGCTCCCTGCTCAGTAGGGAGCCTGCTTCTCCTTCTCCCTCAGCTGCTCCCCCTGCTTGTACTCTCTCTCTCTCTCTCTCTGTCAAATAAATAAATAAAATCTTAAAAAGAAAGAAAGAAAGAAAAAGAAAATAAAGATACCTGTCAGGTTGGATTTGACCCAACCCACCATAACGGTCTCTTTAACTTGATCCCCTCTCTGAATACAAGCACACTCTGATGTGCTGGGGGTTAGGGCCTTCAACATCTGAATCTGGGGAGGGCACAGTTCAGCCCGGAACACCTGTCTTCATGATTGACAGAACTGCAAAGTCCGGTTTAGTGGCTTTGGTGGAAGGGAACTTAGAGGTGGTCTAGACCAGGCTCTGGCCCCCATTCAGGAGTCTCTTCTGCTCAAACACAGATTTCGGGAGTTTCTCCATAACAGGAAACCAGTTACTCCACCTCAGGGAGAACATGCCTCCCCCTAGCTGTGCTGCCTTCTGGAACTGTATAGAACAAACTCACCTCCCTTTTCCACATGGTGGCCCTTTAAGTGTTTGAAAACATTTATCCTGTCTTTTCCTTTAATCTTTTCTTCTCTAGGCAAAACATTGCCAGAGAAAATAAGCCGTCTCCCATTTAAAGAGAAATGCCCGGGGCTTATTATATATTTTGAGTATGAATGTGCTTGCTGGAAGCCTGCCAAGCGTAACTGGGTTTCAATTTCAATATTCCCGCCTTTTACAAATCATTTAATTTCTCCAACTCTTTATAGAACGTGAGAACGTAGTTGGCTTTCCACCGAGTATTATGTACTGAAAGAATGGCTTAGAGAGGAGATAAGTACATTGATGGAGAAGCATATAAAGGAGTGTCTCCTTATCAAGGATGTTGCTAAATGAGCCAAAGCCAAGTAGCATGAAGAAAATGTCAATATACTTTGATACATATTTCTTATGTTGGAATTACAGTTGCTCTCTTGGTATTCACTCATCAGGATCCTCATCACACAGCCTACATAATGGGATCCAGTAGTTAAAGATCAGAGTAAGATAATCTCCACTTTGCAAATAATTGCCTGTCACAAATAAATGGAGGATGCTTTAGTTTCCACATTAGTAGCTTCCTGCCGAGCCCTCAGTCAGTGGCCGCATTGTCTAAGCTCGGTGAATGAACTTTTTACGAAAGAGCAACATTTTCCACGTGTGTGTCAAATTTGGGCCTAAACACCCACCAGTTGTGTTAGTTTTTCCATTCATTACTCAGGATTTTCTGTGTCTTGATACATGTATCACTGTCAGAATCTGATGCTGACCTGCTTTTTAATCCCTCAGATGGCTTAATAGTGTCCTTTCTGTCCTAAAAATGTTCTGAAAATCTTAGTGATGGATCTCCTTGTGATTCCATTTATCACACGCTGGGTTCTTTAAGTCGAGAAACCCTTCACTTCTGGGAAATTATTTCATCCATTCCCCTCTTTTTCTTTGCTCTCTTTTTGGAATTACCATTACTCAGATTTAGACCTTTGAGAAGGGCCCTCATTAGAACTTTTTTTCTCTATTATTTATCTCTTTGTATTTGGCTCTATTTTCTGGGAAAATATCCTAAAGACTAGATTTCATTTTGTTATCTTATTTTTAATTTCTAAGAACTGAGTTTTTTTTCTAAACATTCATTGTTGAAGTATCCTGTTTTTTTCTTGGCTGCATTATCTTTCTGAGGATTGATTTGAAGGTTTCTTTCTCTGCATTGCCTCTGTCTCTTTCAGATTGCTTTTTTGTCTTTCATAATAGGTGTTTTTGTTACATATCTGATTTGGGAGCTGGTTTGTCATATTTAAAAATTGGGGGGCGCACCTGCGTGGTTCAGTCAGTTAAGCGTCTGGCGCTGGATTTTGGCTCAGGTCACGATCTCAGGGTCATGAGATCAAGCCCCGAATCAGACTCCATGCTGGGCATAGAGGCTGCTTAAGATTCTCTGTTTCCCTTTCCCTCTGCTCCACTCCCCTGCTCATGTTTGCTCTCTCTCTCTCCTTTCCCACTCTCTAAAATAAATAAATAATAATAATAATAAATAAAAGTTGGTTGGGATTTGTGTTACTGGGGCAATGTGGCCATTCCTGGATGGTGATCTGATCGATCTTAACATGTCTTTTCTTGGGCTGGTCAAATTCCCCTAAGAAGACTCTTGTTTCCTGGGAGTGTTCAGGCTCATTTCTGGAGCCTAGGGAGGGAGACAGTCTGGGAGTGGGGTGCATAAACTCCTCTTGTTTTTCATGATGGTGTGCTTGGTGTCTTTGAATCTCTGCTCCCCCCACCTCCCACTTCCCTGGCCTGGAGACTAAGTTTCACTCCTGTCATCTCTGGGACAGGTGAGTGAAGAGGGTCTGGCTGTACAGCCTGTGGGAGGGGGAACTGAGGGTCTTTTTTTCTTTTTTAATAAGATTTTTAAAATTGTGGTACCTCATATAGGAGGGATCTACCCTTCTGTGCATGGCTTATTTCACTGTTTCATGTCTTGAGGGTTTGGCTGAGTTGTAATAATGTGACAGGATTTCTATCCATTGTTAGGCCGAGGAGTAATCCATTGTTTGTATATATCACATTTTGTTCATCCATTCATCCATGTCTTGGGTCTTTTAACCTAAATCTATTTGCTTTAGGTCTACTGAGGCTTTAGGAGATTTCTATAGCATAAATGGAGTTACTTTCTCCACTGTTAGTCTAGGATGCAGGTATATTGAGGTGCTCGAACCAGTTGCCACTGCAAATTTCTTATCTTTTCTGTTTTTCTCTGACCGTGGAGTGTATCCATTCAGTCTTGATGATCCATGAGTATGGTTTCTGGAGGGAGTAAAAGATAAATACGCTGTCATGCAGAATTTACTCTTTATCTCGACAGTAAATTTTACATTGACTTTAAAAAAACTTCATGCTTTTAGCTGTCACCCTCTAGATTTGTAGAAAAAGGCATCTTTGCAAGTGAACTGTAATTCATGTGACTATAGCTTAAACATATTTCTTTTGCAAGTGTCAACTTTTGCTTTGTAATTACTTTTTAAGCTGATCTAAATATACTCATAGGATGACCTTTTGAGTAAAAATCATTTAAAACACTTTATTATTGTATATGAGTACTATAAAAGTTGGTGGAAAAAATAATATATTTAAACATATTAATTCAACTATATTAACAAATTAAGAGACAATGGAAAAGACAGGTGTACCAATTAAATCTATCAATGGGAATTTTATTCCTTGCCATGTAGAGGCCACCAAGAACTCATCTGTAGTCCAACTAAGTTAGGTTTATTTAAGTGCTAAACCAATGGAGGGATTCCTGCATGGGAGCCCCAGTAATGGGGAGGTGGGAGGACCTTATTATAGGATTTGGGCTTATGCTGGAGAATTCTAGGAGAGCAGAAGGGTCAGCTCTAAACTGGACACTGAGGTAGTGCGGGGGATTCTGTGATTGGGTAATTTCTATCTAGAAGGCTAGGAAATTAAAGCAGGGATAGGATTGTCATTTGCGAAGTGACAGAAAGAGGGGAACGTTCGGGCATCTGGCTGGCTCAGAGGTAGAGCTTGCGAGTCATGATCTCAGGGTCGTGAGTTCAAGCCCCATGTTGGGCATGGAGCCTACTTTAAAAAAAAAGAAAAAGACAAAAAGGGGGAACGTTCAGTTAGGTTTGAAGTTTCAGAGCTGTTCTCTGGCCACATGTCACTATTTAGCACTTGAAATTCTGTTAATCCTATTTGAGATATGCTTTGTGAGTAAAATACATCCTGGGTTTCAAAGACAGTGCAACAAAAAGATTGTAATAATATATTACATATAATAAAATATTTTCATTAATCATTTTTTATACTGAGTCCATGTTGCCCTAACATTATGTTAATATTGGGTTAAATAAAGCATAATAAAATTAACCTCAATTTTTATTTTTTTTTTTAACTCATATTCATGTGGCTACTCTAATATTTGAAGTGGTGTATGTGGCTCGCTTGGGGGCTCACACCCTGATTCAGGAAGACAGATGTGGAGGGTGCTGGTCCGATCACCACCATTGTTCGAGTCTACCTTCAGCTTCTTCCCCCCACCCCACCCCAACTCCCTGACTCCTTTTTGTTGAGAATTCAGGCAAATTGGGCGCCTGGGTGGCTCAGTTGGTTAAGCGACTGCCTTCGGCTCAGGTCATGATCCTGGAGTCCCGGGATCGAGACCTGCATCGGGCTCCCTGCTCGGCAGGGAGTCTGCTTCTCTCTCTGACCCTCTTCCCTCTCGTGCTCTGTCTCTCATTCTCTCTCTCAAATAAATAAATAAAATCTTTAAAAAAAAAAGAATTCAGGCACATTAAGATCCTTTCTTTCTCTTCTGGTAAAGTGAGGAAAAGATGACCAGAGTGATTGATCACACAAGAGGATACTTCTCTTCTAAGGATGCATTTCTGAAAAATTGATGACAAAGGGGCATTCTTGTCTTTCCAGAAATATTTTTCAAAGGATTCTTCAAAATGAGGCTTATCTATATTGAAAGTAGTATTTCTCAACCTTTTTTCCCCTTATCGCTCCAGTAAGGAATCTTTTATTTTCCTAGCATCCCCTCCATAATATTTGAATAACACAGATGTATATCAGTTTATCTTATCTAATCTATCATCTATCTATGCTTCATACACAAATAGCCTCCCCATCAGGAACCAGTTTTCTTTATCACCCCTGTTGAGAAGTGCATGGTTTAAAGTGAGCTAATAGCTAACATTTATTCTGCTTCCAGAATACACTCAGTAGTGCTAGCGTTAACCTTCAATTGCACCTCAGAATAACATTCCTGTGGGTGATATATTTATTCTCCCATCAGTTGAAGCCCAGAAACTTCAATATTTTGCCCTCACCATGTAGCCAACAGAATCAGAACCAGAAGCTAGCTTTTCAGACTTTGGAATCCTCTTGACAATATCAAAGACAGGGGTGTTCAGACTTTTAAGATGAATGGAGGATTTGAACACAAGGCACTCAGGAAAGAATTGATTCCTATTTATTCATGTACCTGACCAGATTTGGAAGTTATTCTAATTTCATAATTTTTAAAAGATTACACTTAAACTTTAATCTCCTTTCAGCTTGCTAATTTCTATGTTCCAGTGATTGGAGAGTTGAAGATCATGATATTTTGGACCACTGTGCAGTTTTATAGAATATCAGAGGCATTGCTCTGGGATTCAGGATCTGGTAGTGCTGGACCCCACCCTGTCCAACCCAAAGCCAGGTGTCAAATGTGCTTGCGTTCTAACCATGAAAGTAACAATGCTGTGAAAGATTTGTAAAATGTAGGAAAATATTGGGGCGCCTGAGTGGCTCAGTTGGTAAAACATCAGACTCTTGATCTCAGCTCAGGTCTTGACCTCAGGGTTGTGAGTTCGAGTCCCGTGTGGAGCCTACCTTAAAAAAAAATAAAAGGAAAATAGAGAGAGATTGCCCATAATTCTGCTATGTTTGGCTTTTGTTATTTTTCTTTCCGGGCCTTCTTCCTCAGCCTAATGTACATGTATGCGTTTTAAAAAGCAGAATTGGCATTATATTCAATATATAGTTTATATCATGCTTTTTACCCTGAAAGAGGTGTGGACTTCTATATCCATGTCACCATTTTCCTTGTCATTAACTGCTTCAAAGATGTTGTTTTTGCCAAATATTCCACCAAAGGGGTAGAGACACCATTTTCACTTAGGCTCTTCAAATATTGTATACCCCAAGGAATAAATATTCTCATACATAAATCTCTGCCTCTCATTTGGTATATTTCACAGAAACAGAATTGCCAAATCAAAGAATGTAACAATATGGACTTAATAAGGGGAGAAATAATACTTAAATTATGTCATTTTTATTATTTCTATTGCGTTTTTAAATATTTTCCCCTTGCTTTGTTTTAAACTGTATTGTGAAGTGATTTTTAAATCCCCTTTTAGCTTTTCTGTTATTACGACAGTCCCTTTGAGGAACTATTCACATTATTTGTCTTGAGGACTTTGAGTTAGAAGAACCATGTCTATATAAACATGTCCAATTCAACGGGACCATAAAATTCGATTAGCTGGTATTTGTCATGGGGGCAGAGCCCAGGAGAACCTACCCATCCTGCACATGACTTGCCCATGTCATTGAGACAGTGTCTGTGTTCATCTCTTTGGGCAGCTTTGAGCTCACCCTTAGATTATCTTGAAGCTTTTTATTTTTTAAAATATATATATTTTTAAAGATTTCATTTGAGAGAGAGAGAGAGAGAAAGTACGCACGAGCGGGGCAGGGGCAGAGGGAGAGGAAGACGCAGACTCCCTGCTGAGCAGGGAGCCCAATGTGGGGCTCCAGGACTCCATCCCAGGACCCCGAGCCGAAGGCAGACATTTAACCGACTGAGCCACCCAGGCGTCCCTTGAAGCCTTGTAAAGGAGTCACAGTGGTGAAGACGCTCCCTTAGATTTCACCTGCTCTCTTCTTGCCAGGGGAAGAGACCTCGAGGATTTTTGGTTGCTTTTCCTCCAAGTTGATGCCACCTTGGAAAGGCAGTGAAACAGGGTGCGGAGGCCTGGGTTTGGTGTCCATCTCCGCATTTCCCCGGTTCCCATATCTGGGTTTAGTACTCAAGCCCCCTTGGAGGCAGGCAGTTAGGGAACTGGTTTACGGGCCCCTGTCGCCTCCCTCTCAGGAAAGAGAGTAAAGCACTCATCTTTATGGTGGTTATTTGTCTGCGGGTTCTCCCACCCTCCAGACCAAGGCTTCTTCGAGTTCCCGTGTCCCTGCTTTGTGTGACGCACCAGACTGCCGACCACCTTTTCCACCTTTAATCCTCTCCACCTTTGACTTTGATGCCATTTCCTCCTGATTGCCTCTAATCTCTGTCCGTATTCCACCCTTTTTCAAATTTCCTCTTCTCCGGGTTCCAGACCTTTCTTATTTTGCATCCATCATTCCGTTCGGATGATCTCGTAGATTTGCACAGCTACTGCTGTCTCCCCCCCGGCCTCAGGGGCGTCTTCCCAACAGCGCATCTTCCCATCTCCTGGGCTCTGCTCCCTGTAGATGCCTTGCCCGTCCTACCTTACCCTGTAGCCTCCTTGGCATTACTGCCCCGTTACCTTTTTAATATCACAGTTCAAATTACGTGTCAGCTCTGCTCCAAAGCCTCCAATGGGCCCCTGGAGTCTTCAGAATTAATGTAAAATTCCTTAAAAAAAAAAAAGCTTTAATGAGATATAATTCATATATTTCAATTGGCCCATTGAAAGTGTACATCGCAGTGGTTTGTAGTATATTCACAGAATGGTACCACCATCACCCCAAGGAATTTTAGAACGTTTTGATCCTCTCTTAACCCCCAAACCTGTTAGCAGTCAGTCCCTCTCTCCCCACCTCTCAAAATCCCTCCCTCTCCCCACCTCTGGTTCTAGGCAACCACTAGTCCAATTTGAGTGGACATTTCATATAAATGGAATTAAATATTTCCAGGAGCACCAGGGTGGCTCCGTCGGTTAAGCGTCTGACTCTTGGTTTTAGCTCAGGTCCTGATCTCAGGGTCGTGAGATCGAGCCCTGAGTCTGCTTGAGATTCTCTCTTCTTCTCCCTGTCCTTCCCACTCCTTCTCTCTCTCTCTCTCTCTCTCAAAATAATAAATCTTAAAAAAAATTTTCAATATGTGCTCTTGGGTGACGAGTTTCTTTCGCTTACCAATGTTTTCGTTGTTTATCCATGTTATAGCATGTATACTTAATTCTTTTTTATTACTGAATAACTTTCTCCTTTGCAGATATACCTAATTTTATTTTCTATGCATTAGTTGATGGATATTCAGGTTGTTTCTAGTTTGGGGCTACTATGAATAATGAATACTGTTATCAGCATTCCTGTACAGATTTTTGCATGGATGCGGGTTTTCATTTCTCCTGGCCATATATCTAGGGGTAGAATTGCTGGGTCATACGGTAGCTCTATGTTTAATATTTTGAGGACTTGCCAGACTGTTTTCCAAAGCAGCTGCACCATTTTACATCTCCACTGACAATGTATGAAGGTTCTGATTTCTCGATTCCCTGTTACCGTCCATCTTTTTGATTGTCGCCATCCTAATGGGTGTAAAATGGTATCTCATTGTGGTTTTGATTTGCATTTTCCTAATGGCTAATGATGTTGAGTGTCTTTTCATGTGTTCATCAGCCATTTGTGTATGTACTTTAGAGAAATGTCCACTTAGATCTTTTGCACATTTTTAATGGGGTTATTTGTTACAAAGCCATTAAGCTGTCATTCAAATTCATAAGCCTCAAATACAGTATTTCTCATTCTCATTTCAGTTATCATCCCTGTCCTGCCCTTCTCCTGGTCTCTTGCTGTGTACTCTGAGCTTGTAGCTAGACAGAGCTCCCTCGTGGATGACTTTTTGTAAATGCAGACACACAGAGGTGGCAGCCCTGTCCTTGCTTACTCTTAAGAGGTGGACATCCAAGGAGAACTCTCTGCTGAGAGAGTCAGCTACTTGCCACCTGATGATCTCTTGCTCTGCCTTGTGGTTTTAACTACTTCTTTAGAAATGCCAGATTAGATGTGTCAGTGTCTTTTTATTTTATTTTATTTTATTTTATTTTATTATTTATTTATTTGAGAGAGAGAGAGAATGAGCGAGAGAGAGAGCACATGAGAGGGAAGAGGGTCAGAGGGAGAAGCAGACCCCCTGCCGAGCAGGGAGCCCGATGCGGGACCCGATCCCGGGACTCCAGGATCATGACCTGAGCCGAACGCAGTCGCTTAACCAACTGAGCCACCCAGGCGCCCTAGATGTGTCAGTGTCTTTACCAATGTCCTAAAAAGAAAAAAGTTTAAACAGAATCACACAGCAATACGTCTATCTTTGTAAATGTTTATTTGGGGCCTTAAATTGGTAACTAATGACATTTCTCCCAGTCCAGCCCAGTGGAGCAGCTGTTGTTTGTGGTTTTGTTAGCTCTTAGGCTTCTAGGAAGGAAAGGACCTGGTAGCACAGTTAAGCAAGGTCAGAATCGACAGACGTGCCCATAAGTGGAACAGGTGTATTTCAGAGGTGGCACCAGATGATGGCCATGTATTGTCCCCAACAGCTGGTGCCGAGAAATGAGGCAGAACTGAGACCCCAGATCCCTGAGGTAGCCAGGGACTCCTGGGACAGTTCAGGGAACGGGTGTGGGCTGAACCTGGGGACACACTGTTTGGGCTGATAGACGTGCTTGGGAAGGCTGTAGACCAGTCATTTAATGTGGACCACCAGTGCAGCCTCCAGAGGCTCTTTTATCCATGATCTGTATAGCCAGGACTCCCCAGGCCCGGGGCTGGGGGCGTATGTGGGAGCAGGGGAGAAATGCAGACCACTTAGCTGTGTGGACTACAGAGGGACCATTCCACCAGCAGTATTTCACACACACCAGACTCTCGGTATAATTGAGGCAATTTGTGAACCCCAGTTAAGAGTCCTCTAGGGAAGATGCAAGGTTAGGATGTGGTTTGCCCTGGGAATCAGATCACAGGTGTCAGGACAGGGAGCTCATCACTCCGTTCCCTGGGGCATCTACCACCTGGCTGGGTGTTCTCTGGAATAGAAGAGGGAAGCCACGTCAACAGAGAGGCTGAAGCTGGTTTTTGTAACTCGGTCTGATTACTAGCTACACTGCCTCCTTAACTTTGCTCATCTTTGCCTGACCCTGGTGCGTTGCGCCTCCTGGTGGCCAGAAGGGGCAACTAGGTGCCAGCCAGCATCCCTGTGCTCAGCTCTTTCTTGATACTTCTCTCCCACCCTTCTCTTTACTGCACCCACTCAGGTCCCCCCCAGGGCTCTCTGCCCCCCTAAGCAGTAATGAATAAGACCTGAGCTTCTCCGTCTGAAGAGAAAAGCAGTGGTAAAACGTTTCTTTTGTTTGCTTAGGGGGAGAGCCCGTGGTAATGAGGTGAGGCAGGCAAGGCATGAAGTGATAAATAGGGACAAGGGTGAAAGGGGGAGGAAGCCAGGGGGCCTCAATGGACTTACCCTCACAGAACATTGACATACAAAAGCCTGCCAAAATTGTAAGACTTGTTTATCACCTACCTACCTTGTGTCTTTATATGGAACATTCTAAAGTTTCAGGAAGAAAGAATTTGAGAATGCTGTCTGAAATTTTGTGAAAGTTTGATATGGTTTCTGACTGATTTCCATGCCGTGTGCTTGAATATTAGAGTTTCGATAGTGTCTATATTTTGGAATATGGCCTAGTTTGATCTAAAAATTTAGTTAACTTGGGGCGCCTGGGTGGCTCAGTCATTAAGCGTCTGCCTTCGGCTCAGGTCATGATCCCGGGGTCCTGGGATCGAGTCCCGCATGGGGCTCCCCGCTCGGCGGGAAGCCTGCTTCTCCCTCTGCCTCTCTCTCTCTCTCTGTCTCTCATGAATAAATAAATAATCTTTAAAAAAAAATAAATAAAAATTTAGTTAACTTGTACCATTAAATGAACAAAAAACAAAACAAAAAAACCCCACACCTACTGCTCCAGTATTTGGGCTTTTTACAAGTTGCCTTGATTCAGCGTTGAAGACACAAGGTTTGCCTTGTAACACCCTTCTCAAGGACTTGAAATAATGGGACAACGGAGATCAGTTGCCATCCCTCAGTTCAGTGCAGCCCGTGTGTGTCCAACAGGTGGTGAAAATGTAAAATCCTATAGGTGCTAAAAAGCGAACCGTGTTTTGCACCTCGTCAGCCTTTACACAAACAAGGAACAGAACGCGCGGTATAAAAACAGTGGTCGTAGAACGTAGTATCTGTGCCGTTATTTGCTTTAAGTAAAGCTGAAAGCTGAGACGCAAGAGTACATCGGCGCCAGGAATGAAGTAACAGTTGAGATAAAATGTTGCTGACTCTGGGTTATTCAGCCCAGCAACTCTGAAACCCTCCCTGGGTCTCTCTGCAGAGCCTCGCTGACCATTAGCGGAGACCAGCTCCAGGGAGGGCTCCTCTTCTTTAAAATGAAACACATGACTCGCGCGCCGTGCCAGGGGGCGGGGCCTGGGTGGGCGGCGGGGGTGGGTTCTCCTATAATTAGCCGGGGAAATGCATCTTTGGTCTCGTTTTGCTTCTTTTTGCTGCGGCTCCGAAGGCACTTTTAATTCTCCCTAATCCTCTGGGGGTGGCTTGGCGCGCACTTCTTTCTGATCGCAGCCAGACTGCACGGGGTTGGCAAGATCCCGGGCTGCGTCAGCCAACCGCCGAAGGAGGGCGAGGACCAGCTGTTCTTGTCATCTGGAGGTGTGCTATTAAATATGCTGGGGATCATCACAATCACAGGTAAGGCAGGAGCCAGGCTGTTGTGTTCCCCCTCCGTGGCAGGTGGAATAAATGCTTCCTTCCCTGGAACCTGCATTTGGGTGGAGAGAGCTTCGAGGTCCCTGGCTGAACACGCTGGCATTCATTTCTGTGTTTGCTGATTTTCCAATCAGAAGAGCATTCTCTCTTTGGCTCAGTAAGAACGCAACACGCCCAGCGTTTTCCTTTTGCCTACGCAGGAATCTTCCTGACTGTACTTTGGGGAGACCTTGAATGTATTTGGGGCGCTTGGGGAGGGGGGCAGAAACGTGTTAGTTGGGGTGAACTTGCAGGTAGGTTGTGAAAGCCTAATCACTGGTTGTAGTCCTAAAAAAGTAAATTCCTGTTTTTGCAAAATTAGGATATTTGGCATTTTGACCTGCTTATTAGAAACTTTCAGTGAAGGTGCACATGGTGATTTAGGAGACTAAGATGTTAGCTCTGGTTTAAATGGTGGTTTTAACGAATACCTGGTGTAAAATTGATGGCTAGCAGGTAACCACATTTAGGCACTAACAGTAAAAATGTATGTTTTTAAAACACGCTTTCTAGAAATCTGGCTGTAAGTATGAATTGTAATATTTAATTCGCACGTTTAGCAAATGAGTTGTAGAAAGCACCGACAGCTCTTCTAACTTGATATTTGATCGTTTATACAATTTTGCTGTAGCCTGACTCCTTAGGAACTTGCCTGCCTGTTTTCTCCTCTCTCCCTGTACCACTCAAGCATAAACGCCCATTGGCTAATTTAGATTTCTAAGACCTGCTGTTTTCTAATTGTTGGAGATCACTGCTCATCAGATCTCCGTCTTTCTTAAAAATGCTGTATAGAATTTCTAGACTTCACATTTTTCTCAATAAAATGGCTTCTGCAAAGCCTGGTTCTTCTGTGGAATTTTAAATGAATGTGAAAGTTTAGCAAAACTAAAAATATCTCTCACTTCCTATAGATTAGCTTGTTTACTTTGAGATTTCCTTCCTCACATTAATGCCATAAGCCTTTCTACCATTTGTATAGCAGGAATGTTTATGAGATACCTAGAATCTCTTATTAAATAGACTGTACAAAATAAAATAAATTAAAACAAAAATGTTTCATTTTTTCCAGATCATTACTTTTTCTCTGAATGAAACATAGCCATGCCAAACCCTGGGAGGGGCTGCCTGAGAGTGTGGTTTGTGGGGTGTCACGGCTAGGGGGTGGGTCTTCAGTGATTGTAACTTTCTTCTGGGTGCTTTTTGTGTATAACGTGATCTTCCTTATATTCATTCCCTGATTGCTTTATCACATGCTGAGTTTCTTATGGGAAAGAGAGGTGTTTCTTTTTAGAGATAATTAAGAGGTAAGAAACGGGGTATTTGGAGGGCTTTCAAAAATTGATTCAGATCATCCCAACGGACTGACGAATGGAAACAGTTGGAAGGATGGTCTCATTTTTCAGGTAATTTCAAGTTAACTAGATCTATTGCTTTCTCAGTTTCTCTTCCATTACAATGCTGGTATGGAGGATGGACAAAATTTGGTACTTTTCCCTAGTATAATAAGAAAGTGCACAGAATTACTTCTTTTTTTTTTTTTAAACCATTTGAATTTATTATAAATCTTGGTATAACAATATGTCACATTAAATTGGTAAGAGAATGTTACATATATTTTATTTTATTTTTTTTTTTAAGATTTTATTTATTTATTTGAGAGAGAGAATGAGATAGAGAGAGAGAGAGCATGAGACGGGGGAGGGTCCGAGGGAGAAGCAGACTCCCCGCTGAGCAGGGAGCCCGATGCGGGACTCGATCCCGGGACTCCAGGATCATGACCTGAGCCGAAGGCAGTCGCCCAACCAAGTGAGCCACCCAGGCGCCCGCACAGAATTACTTCTTAACAGCAAATTTTGTCATGGACCAAGGGAGTTTGAACTGTCATTTTTTTCCCCCTCTGTAAGTTATCCTGATGAGGAAGATTTACAATGACCAGTCTTTAGTTGGTCAGAATCTTGAAAAGCAACAAAGGCTTTTTAAAGTGGCATTAAATATTAATTAAATATCAGATTACTCATCTAAATAATGTGAAAGAGAGTTACTCTAGTCCTCTTCGGTGTTACGTTATGCTTGGAACATTTAAATTTCACAGTGAACAGGAAGGGATCAGACTGATAATATTTTTGTACTTCAGAACGAGTTTCCTTTTCTGAAAGTAAGGAAATGCTGTCACTTACAGGACTGTTACACCCCACCCTACTCCCCCCCACCCTGACCAGTGAAATGAAGGCAGCAGAACTTGAATTATGAAATGATGGCATATTCTCATACACACTTGGTCTTTCTTGACATCTCAACCTCACATCACATGAGTAATACTTAGCTTACAAACTGGAAAATAGGAGGCACCTTGGGTGACTCAGTTGGTTGAGCGTCTGCCTTTGGCTCAGGTCACGATCCCAGGGTCCTGGAATTGAGCCTCGAGTCGGGCTCCCTGGTAGGCAGGGAGCCTGCTTCTCCCTCTCCCTCTGCTGCACCCCCCTGCTACACGATCTCTTTCTCTCTGACAAATAAATAAATAAATCTTAAAAAAAAAAAGGCACAAACAGCTGGCTGGCTTAGTTGGAATAGCATGCAACTCTTGATCTCCGGGTCCTGAGTTCGAGCCCCATGCTGGGTGTGGAGATTACTTAAATAAATTAAAAACAAAACAAAACAAAAAACTAGAAAGTAAGTGATCACATAGGATGATGGTGGTGTCGTCTCCCCAACCAGCCTGTTAATGGTATGCCAGAAAAAAAATGCTTATTGGATTTTGAAAGATACTTTGAAAATATGTACCCTATTTTTTCTAACTCACATTATCGAGACTAACTGGAGTATCCTGGGGAATTAGGGCAGCATTACTCTTTGTAAGAGTCCTCTAATGTTCAGGCAAGTTCTAGATGATTTATATTGCCTTTCTCTATGCAGGTCTTTTGACAAGATAAAAAAAAATATACATATACCTCCGCGTGGCTGCGTCTGTCTGCCAAGGAGGCTGGTTAGTTGTAGAGACTTGTGAGACATTGAAATGAGTACCCTCATACCTGCTGGAGTAATAACTACCACCTACTGAGTGCCCATTCTCATTATTCCGTACAATAACCCTGCACAAAGTGGGTGTTTAACCCCCTTTTAAAGATGACAACTCAAGGGACGCCTGGGTGGCTCAGTCATTAAGCGTCTGCCTTCGGCTCGGGTCATGATCCCAGGGTCCTGGGATCGAGCCCCAGAGCCCCACATCGGGCTCCCTGCTCAGCGGGAAGCCTGCTTCTCCCTCTCCCACTCCCCCTGCTTGTGTTCCCTCTCTCGCTGTGTCTCTGTCAAATAAAATCTTTAAAAAATAAATACAGATGACAACTCAGTTTTTCTTGGTGTTCCTCAGCTACTAAGAAGCACAGCTGTAGAGTACTTTGTAAAGGGTATTACTATGGCTCTGGTAGTGCCCCCGTTTTTGTATGCCTGCCAGATGTATGAGGGACCATTCAGCATCACTGTTGAGGTCGGGACAAACGGGGACCGTCACCTATACCCCTCCTACACGGGGTTCTGCTTCTCTGAGTTTTAATCCTGGTTTAAGATCTCCCCTTCGAGGTTTTGTGGTTAACGAGCATGACAACATGGGGCGTTGGGTGTGTAGGATATAAGGGATGGATTTAGAATGTAGAGAATTTCTGGACAAAATCCAGGACAATGCTGCAGATCGTAGGAGAAAGTTAACCAGATCCAGATGTCAGCAGCAAGCAGGCCTGATGTGCCTGCAGAACAGAGCGCACTGGTTACATTAAACTTAAAAAATTAATGTTGTAGTTTTTGCAATATTGCACTTTTTCTTTGACAAAAACGACTGCCGTTGTGCCACGGACTTGGAGAGCTATGCTTGGATAAAAGCATTAAAATTTTGCAGTACATAATATGACATATTTCTTGTCTTTTTTTTTTCTTTTAAACATCTCACAGTAGAAGAAACAAGTATACTTTTTATGTCTTAATCTCTTTTAAGTATTTGGAAGAGTGAGAACAGACCCTGTAGGTTTTGGACCTGCAACTATTTATTGCGTTTGTGGAGTTTGGAGGTGGGGTGTCTGTGTGGAGCACAGCCTCCATGAGGGTACTTTGACTTTGGGGGTGGGGTGGGGATATGTGCCTTTTGAAACTTGGGAAGTAGGCAGATGATGACAGTTTCATAAGGAAAATGTAAATTTGTCTGTGCACCTTAGAGATCTCTTTGATTGATTTCATAAATTGGGGTTGACTAACTGGACATTTATCTGGAGATTAAACAGTTTTCTAGAAAGTAACACCTAAAAGCTTTAATGATTCTCTACCAAAGTGGGATTTGTATACCATTCAAGTTTTCGTCTTGAGACATCATTAAAAATACTTTTCGTATATTCTCACACAGGCATATGATTAGAGTCTTCTCCCAGAAAGGGGGAATAGAAATGCATGGTTTCTGTAATACTGTTTATTTGAGAAGGAAGAATTCTATGATGTTGTTTACACTGATGGTGAGGTGGGAAAATATGTCAGCAAAACCATGTCCCAGGCAACATGGTGGGAAGTGTGGGGCTCATGAGTGTGTGGACCAAGGTAAGGACTGTAGTCTTTTAAATGGCTTTGGGGTGTGGGGGGCACCAGCATCTGCCAACTCTATCTCTTAGAGGCTTTTCCTGTTGATAAAGCAGACCGGCTCCCTTTCCAAGCCTTCTGTTATCTTTGACTCTGGGTGAGAATGTGGAGTTTCGAGCCCAGTCACCACAGCAGTGGGTAAATGAGCCCTGTGTTTAGACTTTATGGGCATTTGGGAATCTTGCTGGATTGATAGCAGTGTTCTTCAAAGTGGATAATTTGGATCATTCTAAATCCCCCATGAGTGATACTTACATGTTGTGTCAGAAAGGCCTACTCTAAAATCAGTTGTTTCTGGGGAAGGACTTGTTGGGTACCAAGAAAGTGCACCCCCGAATCAGTGATGCTTAGATGATCAAGCCTTTTGATTGTCCTCTTCTTATTCAATCCGACAAATCTAAGATAATACTAGAGGGAGCTGATGTGTTGAAAACTATAGCAGAGGAGGTAAATTTATTAATGAAACGTTTCTGAGTCTGGTTGTGAATGGATTCTCCTGTGCGAATCTGGGGAGGTGAATGCGGCCCTTTCCTGGAAGGTATTATCATCACCAGCCTTCTCTGTCTCTCACCTACTGCCTCCACTGCAGCAGCAACCCTGCCAAACCGGGCCAGCAGGTTTGCTACCAGGCTATGATCTTTAACTCATTCAGAACCAGCATGCAGGGGCGCCTGGGTGGCTCAGTCGTTAAGCGTCTGCCTTTGGCCCAGGTCATGGTCCCAGGGTCCTGGGATTGAGTCCCGCATCGGGCTCCCTGCTCAGTGAGGAGCCTGCTTCTCCCTCTCACTCTGCTGCTCCCCCTGCTTGTGCTCTCTCTCTCTCTCTCTGACAAATAAATAAATAAAAATCTTTAAAAAAGAACCAGCATGTGGACAGCGCCTAAAAATGCCTGGGAAAAAGTTTCTGCTAACCACAAACTAAAACCCAGATGGGAATGAGGATGGTCTTTTCTGGAGATCTCCCCCTTCTGCCAAGCACCTGGGAAACGTACTGCATACTGCTGGCCTGGAAAAGCAGGGGACGGAGTGCAACACAAAAACAAGGGCTGCAGTCCTGTTTGACCCATACTTGGTCCAAAATGGGGTAAAGGGTCTAGATCCTCATGGGGTGCAAATAAAGAACAGGGGAGGGAGGGAGCCAACTAAAGATGTCTGTGCCCCGTTTTTTTCCTTAGTATCTGTGTCGGGAGTCACAGAGGTACACATAGTACAATAGGGCATTCAACTATAGAGAATTTGAAAAGGCACCTAAGCTTTATGGATTGGTAGGTTTTTGCATCGTTTTCTGGCCCGGGTCTAGGAAATTTGCAAGGCTTCCTAGCCTGGCGGAGTTGAAAACTATTCAATACTGCCCTCTTCTGTTCAAACACTTGCTCAGGGGTTTGGACAGTGATTTATACACCTGAATGTTTATTGTAGAGCGTAATGATGAAAAATTGGACCAAGAAATTATTTACCAATAGGAGGACGGAAAAATAAATTTTGTGGCCATTATATCACAATTTTGAAAACTATTGAATAACTTAGCCAGAAGAAAACATTCTCGGGCGCCTGGGTGGCTCAGTCGTTAAGCGTCTGCCTTCGGTTCAGGTCATGGTCCCAAGGGTCCTGGGATCGAGTCCCTTATCGGGCTCCCTGCTCAGCGGGAAGCCTGCTTCTCCCTCTCCCACTCCCCCTGCTTGTGTTCCCTCTCTCACTGTCTATCAAATAAATAAATAAATAAATAAAAATCTTTAAAAAATACATTGATAAAACATATGGTCTATGATGTGAGGTTAAGATCCAATGTCTTCTACAACCACCACCCTCTCCATTTTTGTTGTTTTCTGTATTTTTATTAGTTATTTGCACCTGTTCATTCTTCCGAAGTGTTTTTTAATTGAAGTATAACTATAACGTTATCTTAGTTTCAGACGTACAACATAGTGATTCAACAACTCTATACTACATTACTTACTTCTCACCATGATGGTGTAGTCACCATCTATCACCATAGATTCCCTGTGATGTACTTTTAATCTCCATGATTATTGTATAACTGGAATTTTGTACCTCTTAATCACCTTTATCTATCTCGCACATCCCTGGGTGATTTTTTGAAACAGTAACTTTCAACTTAGAGAAAGTTGCAAAAATAAGAAAGAAGTACAAGAAACATCTATATACCGTTTATCTAGATTCATGTATTGTTAGCATTGTACTTCATTTGCTTCATTATTTGTTGGAAAACAAAACAAACCAGCATACAGTTTCCTGTTATCTCTTACCTAGGCAGGAGATAGAAATTTGTCTGAGGCTTTTGAGGATAAGTTATCCACATCATTTATTCATACATAGTTAAGCGTGTCTTTCCTAAGAAGAGATATATTCTCTTTTATAACCATAATACAGTATCAGTGTCCTGTATTTACATCATTACAATAATTGTGTAGAATCTATCATCCTTATTGCAATTTTGTCAGCTAATTTAACAATGTCCGTTTTAGCATTTCTTACCTTGCATTGTGAGATCCATCCGTGGATCAGGTATTATGTGTTACATTCTGTAGCTTCTTTAATCTGGAACATTTCTTTTTCTTTTCTTTAATATTTTATTTATTTGTCAGAGAGAAAGAGAGAGAGAGAGCACAAGCAGGGGGAGCAGCAGAGGGAGAATCTGGCTCCCAGGGGGCCTGATGCGGGACTTGATCCCAGGACCCTGGGATCATGACCTGAGCTGAAGGCAGACGCTTCACTGACTGAGCCACCCAGGTGTCCCTAATCTGGAACATTTCTATAGTCTTTGTTTTTTAAGACATTGACATGTTTTTTTTTTTTTTTTTTTTTAAGATTTTATTTATTTGTTTGACAGAGACAGCGAGAGCAGGAACACAAGCAGGGGGAGTGGGAGAGGGAGAGGCAGGCTTCCCGCGGAGCAGGGAGCCCGATGCGGGGCTCGATCCCAGGACCCTGGGACCATGACCTGAGCCGAAGGCAGACGCCTAACGACTGAGCCACCCAGGCGCCCCGAGACATTGACATGTTTGAAGCATTTAGCTCTCCTCTCCCCATTTCCACTGCATTCCTTTGTGTTTATTTCTTCCTTTTTCACTTTAGGTTATGCATTCTTAGCCACAGATGCTGCTGTATCCTTGTGAAGGTTTTACACACAATGTGCATCTGGCCCTAATGGAGGTTGATGTTAGGTTTTGCCTGGTTTCCCCACCCTTACAACTAGTAAGCACGTAAATATCCTGCCCACTCTCTCCCATCCCCCCACTTAACACCCATAGATTCTTGCCTTATCCAGTTTTTACCGTAATGGTTGCAAAGTGATGGTCGAGCGATCTTTTGACTATCTGAGTGGGTGAGGAGGATATATGTGTTCGTTCTTTTTTTTAATAGCATGACTATAACCATCAAAAACAGCTTTTTTATACTGAAATCGAATTTAAAGTGCTGTTTACATCAGACATAATAGCAGTTTTTCCATCTACTAAGAATGGGAGTTGACATGTCTCAATACTTTTTCTCGTCATAAATGGCAATTATAAATTATAAAATGTAATTTATGGAAAATAAAGCATTTTAGCACTTGGAAAGTATATGGGATTAATTTTTCTTTTAAAAAAGACAAACTTTGTTTTGTTCCTATTTAATGCTCCCCCTCCAGCCTTTGGCCCACCAGAGATGCCACACCCCTACTATGACTCTGGCCAAGTCTTGTGACCATTTTAAGAAAATAGACTGTTTTATTTATTTATTTATTTATTTATTTATTTATTTATTAACCATGCAACATTGTCTTTTATTATGTATGGGTTTTAAAAATTATTTCCTCAATCTCCATACACAGACAAAAGTAAGTATACTGTTTAACATACTGGAACTGGGAGATACTGACCATTGCCCAGAGGAGGGAAAATTATCCCTAAAACATGCTTAACCAGGAGGCCAATTCATCTGCCGACCTCCAAGAACATGGAGATGAACATGACAGACAGACTGTCTCCCATCTGAACCTTCATTCACCACCATTCGATAACCCTTCTTCAGGCCCAGGTCAGCAGCACATTTCTTGCCAACAGTCATTAAATGTCCAAGAAGACGTTCATCATCATCTTCTGCTACAGAAATCTGAGATATAGGTTTCTTGGGTACCACCAGAAAATGAGTTGGTGCTTGAGGGGAAATGTCATGGAAAGCAAGACACTGGTCATCCTCAAAAATGATTTTGGCTGGGATTTCCTTGCGAATGATCTTCCCAAAGATCGTGTCGCCACTAGGCGGCGCGGCCTGTGCTTTAGCGATCTCATCTGCCATCTCGGCCTCCTCCCGCACGGCCGCCCCGGGGAGAAGCTCGAGAGGAGGGAGGAGCCGGGGCGGCGGGCAGAGGGCGGGGGTGCACTAGACTGTATTTTTTAGAGCAGTTTAGGTTCATAGCAAAAATGAGTGGAAAGTACAGAGTTCCTGTATGCGCCCTGCCCCCCCCCCCCACATGCATAGTGTCTCCTACTATCAAATCTCCCACCAGAGTGATACTGATGAAGCGACATGGACATATTATCACCTGAAGCTCATAGTTGATTTTAGGGTTCACTCTTGGTGTTGTACATTCTGTGGGTTTTGAACAAATGATATAATAATCATATGTATCTACCCTTAGAGTATCATAATGTGTGTATAGTTGACCCTTGAACATCATGGGGTTAGGGGCCTACTAGTTGAAAATCCAAATACAAAGTTTGACTCCCTCAAAACTTAACTACTATTAGCCTGCTGTTGACTAGAAGGTTTACTGATAATATAAATAGTTGATTAACATTTTGCATGTTATATATATAATCCACTCTATTCTTATAATAAAGTAAGCTAGAAAAAAATACTATTAACGAAATCATAAGAGAAAATACATTTACAGTATTGTGCTGTATTTATTGAAAAAAATCCACGTATAAGGACCCCCACATGGTTCAAACCCATGTTGTTCGAGGGATAACTATAGTTTTGCTGCCATAAAATCTTCCGTGGTCTATTCATTCTTTCCTTCCCCGACCCTTGGCAGGACTGATTTTTTTTTTTTAATTAAAAAAAAAATGGTTTTTTAATGGTCTCTGGTTTTGCATTTTCCAGAAGGTCATATGGTTGGAATCATACAGTATGCAATCTTTTCAGACAGGCTTCTTTCACTCAGTGATAATGCATTTAAGTCTCCTTCCATATCTTTTCATGGCTTTGCTAGCTCGTTTCTTTTTAGTGCTGAATAATGTTGTATTTTCTGGATGTACCATAGTTTATTCACTCATCCATTCATATAATGAACATCTTGGTTGCTTCCAAGTGTGCAATATGACTAAAACTATAAACATAGCTATAAATATCCATATGCAGGGTTTTTTTTAAAGATTTTTTTTTATTTATTTATTCATGAGAGACAGTGAGAGAGAGAGAGAGGCAGAGGGAGAAGCAGGCTTCCCGCCGAGCGGGGAGCCCGATGCGGGACTCGATCCCAGGACCCCGGGATCATGACCTGAGCCGAAGGCAGTCGCTTAACCATCTGAGCCACCCAGGCGCCTCATATGCAGGTTTTTGTGTAGACATGTTTCCAACTCATTTGGAGCAGGGTTGCTGTATCATGGTAAGAAAATGTTTAGTTTTGTGGGAAAACTGCCAAACTGTCTTCGAAAGTGGTTGTACCATTTTGCAATAACCACATAACCATATTTGAAGTCCGTTTATTCCCCGGTTGGAAGTACAAGGTGAATTCTTCCTTCAAGCCCTAAGGCATTGTGACTCTAAGTGAGCTCTGTAATGGGAACGTGCACGAGGTACACAGTTTTTGTGCATAAACTCAAGAAATTAAAGTTCTTACAACCAAACCAACCATGCCATGTGCAGGGTCCCGCTATCCCTTGGGCCATCGCTATGCATTGCGATTTTGGAGTTTACCACCGAGCAGTGTTACAGATCAGAGAGGCAGCTCAGGAATCCAACAGTATTGAGGTCTAGCAGTTTGGCAGTCATTTAGCCATGATGATTTTCAGACGTTGGGTGTGCTTACGTTTGAAGAAACCCATTGGAGCGATGCAAGGACCCCCGGGGCGCTCTCCTTGCAGGCTTGTGAGGTCAGAGCGCTGGGCCCCTGGGCCACGAGGACGCTGTGCTCTCTGTGACGCACGCGGTGGCCCCCAGAGGGCGCCCTCGTCAGCGGCACCAGTGTCCATTCCGCGATGGGGCAGCTGGGAGAAGTCTGGGTCTCCCCCGCCCCTGTAGCGCTTCTCTGCCGGCTGGCGGCGCGCGATGCCCTGGTGGAGTAACCTTTGCTGTGAGTAGCGCGCCCCCCAGCGGCGGTCCGCCGGGACACGCGGCGGGCGGGTGGGCTTTGAGGGCCACTCTGAGCACCCAGAAGGCGATCTCCTAGGATTACCTAGGGCAGTAGAGACTGCAGACCAGTGGGTTGACCAGTTAGGATTTAACCTGTTTTTTTCTTGTGATCCTATGCCCCTCTTTACAGAAATGTGTTCAGCCCATATACCATTCTGTATTAAAGAGATGGTCTCAGTTTTGGTAGGCTAGCGGGCGCTGTCAGTAGACGTTTCGTTCGGCCAGTTGGCGGCTCTTTGTTTTTGTCTCTCTACTTGTGACTGTAAACATTCCTCCAATCATACCAGAATTTAAGAAGAAGTGTTTCAGATTGAAACAGATTTGGGAGCATGGAGGGAAAAGGGGGAGGAAAATGGTGTGTTTGACACCTATTTTCTCCCACTATGTTAGCAAAAATGTCTCGGCATTTTCCAGTGAATTTTAGAAAGGTTAGTTAATGAGTGTTTATTTTTCTCTCATGCTTGCCAGCAGGAAGTTTAATTTATATTTGTGTACCTTTTTTTAAATTTTATTTATTTATTTAACACAGAGAGAGAGCGCACAAGTAACAGAGCGGCAGGGAGAGGGAGAAGCAGGCTCCCCGCCAAGCAGGGAGCCTGATGCGGGGCTCGATCCCAGGACCCTGGGACCATGACCTGAGCGAAGGCAGACGCTTAATCGGCTGAGCCACCCAGGTGCCCCAATATTTGTGCACATTTTTAGTAAATTTGTACTAGCATGGAGTTTATTATTGGGGTTTGACTTTTTTCTCTAGTAGTTTCAATGGTATTGTACACCTTTTTAAAAAAGTCACATCTCGGACGCCTGGGTGGCTCAGTCGGTTAAGCGTCTGCCTTGGGTTCAGGTCATGATACCAGGGTCCTGGGATCGAGCCCCATGTTGGTCTCTCAGCGGGGAGCCTGTTTCTCCCTCTCCCTGCCACTCCCCCTGCTTGTGCTCTCTCTCTGCCCCCCTCCATCAAATAAATAAAAATCTTTAAAAAAAAGTCACATCTCTTGTGTTACGTTAAAAAGGTTTGGGGAAAGTTTTTTTCATGAATGTACTTTTATAATTGGTGAAATTAACAAAAGTATTTCAAATTATTTATTGGGGAGAGAGAGCGAGCGAGCCAGAGGAGGGGCAAAGGGAGAGGGAGTGAGAATCTCAAGCTGACTGCGAGCCCATGAAGATCATGTTGTATATTTATTTCCAAATATATCTGTATTTCGTATATTTATGGATACATTCTAAGTATTGGTATGGATACTATTTATAATTATTAAGCTTCTTTTTATGCTGTGGGTATTAAATATATAATTATAATTGTGTTAAGACCTTTTCTGTGATCATTTTAATTGACTTAGAGAAAATTAGAAAATTCATAGAAGCAAAACTAAAATATCACAGGGGCGTCTGGGTGGCTCAGTTGGTTGGGCATCCATTTCGATTTTGGCTTAGGTCCTGGTCTCGGGGTAGTGGGATTGAGCCTCGCATTGGGCTCCATGCTCTGTGGGGAGTCTGCTTGAGATCATTTCCTCTTCCTCTCCCCTTCCGCCCACTTGTGCTCACTTACTCTCTCTCTCTTTGAAATAAATAAATCTTTAAAAATATTTTAAAAAAAATTTTTTTTTTTTAAATCACACTTCTATCCCCCAGAGATCATGTGAGGGGTGTGTTTGTGCCAGGGGGTAGGGAAGGGTGGGTGTGGTGGTGGTGGGTAAACCAAAATGGAATCATACTGTATATACTGTTAGGTAACCTGCTTTTTTTTTTTTTTTTTGGTCAAATTTCAACTCTTTTCTCTTCGGAAAAGTTCATCTCATCTAATCCTAAATCATAACCACTCACATTTTCCCAAAAAAAGCAGAAAGTGCCCTTTGACTAGTTTGCCCTAACTAATAACCAACTCTGGGACTGCATATGCCCAGTATGTCTTATTGTTATGCTTCTTAAATTTATTAATTTAGCACAATATCTCCCTCCCTTTGTTAAATCTCATTGATTTGCTTGTTTAAACCCTCAATGATTTTTTACATTTCAAAACTATAGACAAATATAGTCATGTACCCTTGACCTAATTCACCAGTTACTGAGATTCTAGCATAGTCTCTCTCCTGCCCACCCCCCACCCTCAGTCTCTCTCCTTAAACTATTTGAAAGTTACTTGCAGACAGTCTACTTGGGTTTTTGTTTGATTTTTGTCCATTGTGACATTGACATATCCAGCCAGGCTAGTTGTCGTACTGAATATCCTTCATTGATTTACCTGATTGTTTACTCACAGTTAGATTCCATTAAGCATTTTTGGCAGGAGCACTATAAGTGATCTATTGGCCTTCTCAGTGCCTCACATCAGAAAGCACAATGATAGTTTTGTTCCATTATTGGGGTTGTTTAAGTTTAAAGCAGTATGTGTCAGATTTCTCCACCGTCAAGGAAGGTTTTCCTTTTGATCTGTGTGTTGATACTCTAAAACTGTAGGTTTCCTGACAACTTTTCACCCAATGGTTTTAGCATTTCTGGATTTTTGACTGAATGAGTTACCTCAAAGATACTGGTAAAGAGCAGTTTTCTTAATCTGATGACAAACAGACAACTAAGCTTTTTCAAATAAGATGACCATTTAAGTTATCGCAAATCAGACAATTTCCTTGCTCTGCGTTCCAGTTCTTTCTATATAAAAACTTCTCCCCTAACTCCTGTCTTTTTTTGTTTGGTTTGGTTCTGAATGGCTGGTTTTAATGGTGATATGACTAGTTCCACATTTATTCAGTCACAGCCACATTCAAAACAGTAAAACTTCTCATAACCACACTTGCCATGAAACAGTGTTGCATATTATTTTATGTTGAACATAATGAGAAATGATTTTTTTACTTTTCTAAGCAATTGAAAAAGTCCAGTTCAATTGACCCCACTGACGAACTGAACTAAAACATGGCTTTCTCTTCCCCAAATAACTATAAAAGAAAATCCACTTAAGTTATTTCATGTAAGTGGATCGTACTTGATGAATGACAAAAATACATCTTCAAAGACTATAATGCTCCACATTTTCACAGCCGAACAGCTGTTTACCATTGTCTGGGAGGAGCCTATATGTAAGCGGCTATAAAAGGACCATTTTTGTTAACTCTTGTCCTTAATAATGTGAATCTTGATGCAGTAGAATTTTGAAATTTGAATGAGTGACTATAGATCAAAGTGGAAATTATATCTAAATTTATTGATTGGCACTTTTCATGAAGAAGTATTCCCTGTTCCCTGTTTACTTTTTTAGTATCACTCTTGATCCATGGATTCTTTTTTTGTTCAGTGTTTTGTAACCCCATCCTTGTCATTATTCTTATGCTTCAGTGTTTGTCTAGCAGGAGGTGCCTTCAAGCTGACTTCCTGTCTCCCTCTGATATTCCTCTCTCAGCTTTTGAGCACCACCTTTTTTTAAATTTTGTATTTTTTTATTTGAGTATAGTTGAACTACAACATTACATTAGTTTCAGTTGTACAACATAACGATTCTTCAAGTTTCTGTGTTACACTTTTGAGCACCTCCTGTATCTGTCAGGATAAATTGTTCCTTGTACTTTCCCTACCCCAGTCTGGAATTTCCCCATGCAGCTCCGGTTCGTTTTTTGGGACTTGTTAAAGAGACCACCAGCTAGTTGTCACGTAGAATGCCCCTCCTTTAGATTTGTCTAGATTCTTTTGTTGTTAGTTAGCTTATTTCTCTAAAACGGGTTGGATTCTGGATCACAGGTGTGATGATTGATTCCATTTTCCGTTGCAGCAGAACCTACACCATCTGCTTGCCCCAGTTTAGTGATGTTGCAGCTACTTACATGTAACTAGTATTCTGGTACTTGAGCATATTAATTTTTCCTTCACAGGGAACAGAAGGAGCAGAGTAGTATCTGTAAACCTGAATTTTTAAAGGTCATTTGAAAGAAGTAGACGCTGCCTCATGGACTGAGATTTACAAATCCTGAGAAGACTGTTACCCTATCATGAAATTGCCTGACATTAAAGAAACTATTACTTGGTTATGTTTTTTACATATGTAATTTTTCTGAACCGTAATAATTTTATTCTTCTCCACTGCTCTCCTTTTTCTGTAAATAGTTGGACAGAGAGAGTCTGAAGATGTGAATGAAAGAGCCTCAGATAAAGCGATGGCTGCTGGCTCCGTGGTTGTTCAAGACATGGCAAAGGATGGGCAGGAGGAAGTGCCTGAAATCATCGACCAGATTCCTTCTTCAGAAAGCAATTTAGAAGAGCTGATACAACCTACTGAGTCCCAGGCTAATGATGTTGGATTTAAGAAGGTGTTTAAGTTTGTCGGTTTTAAATTCACTGTAAAAAAGGATAAGACCGAGAAGTCTGACACTGTGCAGCTACTCACTGTCAAAAAAGATGAAGGTGAAGGAGGGGGAGCGGCAGACGGGGCTGGTGACCACCAGGAGCCCAGCCAGGAGACCGGAGAAGCAACAGCCAAAGAAAGTGAACTAAAACAATCCACAGAGAAACCCCAAGAAACCCTTATGCGTGATCAAAGCAACACAGAGATTTCTCTTCAGGCTGAGTCTGGTCAAGCAGCAGAGGAACACCAAGAGGAAGGGGAAGAAAAACAGAAAGAACCCACCAAATCTCCAGACTCTCCAACTAGTCCAGTGGCCAGTGAAACAGCATCACCCTTCAAAAAATTCTTCACTCAAGGGTGGGCTGGCTGGAGAAAAAAGACCAGTTTCAGGAAGCCTAAGGAGGAGAAGCTGGAGGCTTCAGAGAAGAAAAAGGACCCAGAGCCAGAAAAAGTAGACACGCAAGAACAGGAAAAGACAGACGCCGCCTCTGAGAAAGTGGATGTTCCTGAGCAAGCGCACCCACAGGAGATCACCGAGAGTGTTAACGCTGCCAGACTGTCAGCGGAGTATGAAAAAGTCGAGCTGCCCTCTGAAGATCAAGTGCTGGGATCCCCCGAAGAGAAACCTGCCCCCTTAGCAACAGAAGTGTTTGATGATAGAGTAGAGATTGTTGCTGACGTCCACGTTAGCATGCCAGAGACCAAGACAGAAGAGGAGAAGGCGGAGGGAGAAGAAGCAGGAGAGCCCTTGCCGGCTGAAAAGGGGGTGGAGACACAGGCTGAGCTCGAGAAAGCCGCACCTGCTGAGGAGCTGGGGAAGATAAAAGAAGTGTCCGCCCCTGGGGGGGACTACGCCCAGCCAACTGACCTGAGCCCCGAGGAGAAAGCGCCCTCTGCACACCCCGAGGGCGTCGCGAGTGAGGTGGACATGCTGTCCTCACAAGAGAGAATGAAAGTGCAAGGAAGCCCTTTAAAGAAACTTTTTACTAGCACTGGCTTAAAAAAGCTTTCTGGAAAGAAACAGAAAGGGAAAAGGGAAGGAGGGGATGAAGAGTTGGGGGAGCACCATCAAGCTGCAGCAGAGTCTCCAGATAGTACAGATGAACAGAAGGGCGAGAGCTCTGCTTCGTCCCCTGAGGAACCAGAGGAGATTACGTGTCTAGAGAAAGGCATCGCGGACGCACACCAGGAGGGGGAAGCCGAGGAAGGAACTATTTCTGATGGGGAGAAGAAGAGAGAAGGTGTTACTCCCTGGGCATCTTTCAAAAAGATGGTGACGCCCAAGAAACGGGTCAGAAGGCTTTCTGAAAGTGATAAAGAAGATGAATTGGATAAAGTCAAGAGTGCCACCTTGTCTTCCACGGAGAGTGCGGCCTCTGAGATGCAGGAGGAAGCCAAAGGAAATGGAGAAGAGCAGAAGCCAGAAGAACCCAAGCGCAAAGTTGATACTTCAGTATCTTGGGAAGCTTTAATCTGTGTGGGGTCATCCAAGAAAAGAGCAAGAAAAGCATCATCTTCTGATGATGAAGGGGAACTGAAAGCAATGGGAGGAGACAGCCAGAAAGCAGATGATGCAGGAAAAGACAAAGACACAGGACCAGACACTGCCCTTGCCAGTTCCCAGGAACATGATCAAGGGCCAGGAAGCTCCTCACCTGAGCAAGCTGGAAGCCCCACCGAAGGGGAGGGAGTTTCCACCTGGGAGTCCTTTAAAAGATTAGTCACTCCGAGAAAAAAATCCAAGTCCAAACTGGAAGAGAAAAGTGAAGACTCTGTACCTGGGTCTGGTATAGAACATTCAGCGTCAGATGTTGAGCCTGGAAAAGAAGAGTCTTGGGTCTCCATTAAGAAATTTATTCCCGGACGAAGGAAGAAAAGGGCAGATGGGAAAGCAGAACAAGCCACTGTTGAAGATGCAGGGCCAGCAGAGGTCAACGAAGATGATTCTGATGTCCCGGCCGTGGTACCTCTGTCTGAGTATGATGCAGTGGAAAGGGAGAAAACTGAAGCACAGCAAGCCCAAAAAAGTGAGGAGAAGCCTGAGCAGAAGGTAGCTGTTTCTGTGTCAGAGGAGCTCAGTACGAGTCTTGTTCATGGGGTGACGGTGACTGTCCTTGACGGGGCAAGAGCTGTTTCCAGTGTTGAAGAGAGGTCGCCATCTTGGATATCCGCTTCGGTGACAGAACCTCTTGAAGAAACAGAAGATGAAGCCAAACCCCTATCTGGGGAGGTATTTGAAGGAGAAGTCCTTGCAGAGGAAACCTCCATTGTTACCAAAACTCTGCCAGAGGGTCAAGAGGCCATTGATGACACAGTTGTGAGTGAGGCGGAATTAACTTCGGAAGCCATGACAGCTGCAGAAGGTGCAGAGGCGTTTTGTGCTGAAGAAGCAGCAGAAGCATCTGGTGCTGAAGAGACCGCCGACATGGTCTCGGCTGTTTCTCAGCTCACCGACTCTCCAGACACCACAGAGGAAGCAACACCCGTTCAGGAGGTGGAAGGCAGTGTACCAGACCTGGAAGACCAAGAGAGGCGGACTCAAGAGGTCCTGCAGGCAGTTGCGGAAAAAGTTCGAGAAGAATCACCGCTGCCAGAAGACATGATTCAGACAGTGTGGGAAGGAGGAGCCAAAGTACCAGAGAAGGTCGAAGAAGCGGAAGAGGATTCTCAAGGGCTAGACCTGAAGAAAGAGACAGATGGAGTGTTGGAAGTACGTGCACAAGAATTTAAAGCTGAGACTTTGACACAAGGGGAAGTAGTCCTACAGGCCACCCCAGAAAGCTTTGAGAAAGTTCTTCCAGTCACAGACAGTGTAGAGTCCAGTGAGCTTAGAACCACTTGTCAAGCTGAAACCTTGGTTGGGGTAAAATCAGAATTGATCCTGGAACAGGCTGTTGCTCCTGACTCAGCTGAAACCCTTACAGACAGCGAGACCAACGGAAGCACCCCAGTAGCAGATCTTGAAGCTCTCCATGTAACACAGCAAGAGCAGATCCTGGAGAAGCACGAAGATACTGAGGTTGCTTCAGGTACACCGTCCCAGGTCCCAGAAGCAGAGGCAGTTCCTGCACCCAAACAGGTGCCTCCAGCACCTGCTAGTTTTCCATCCCAAGAAGAAAATAAAGGACATTCAGAAATGGAAGAGGTTCTAGAACATCCAGACAAAGAGATACCAGTGGAAACTGTACCCATTCTTTCAAAGACGGACGCGATTCAAGAGGAAGGCCAATTCACCGACAGGGAGAGCCAAGAGAAACCGCTTCTCAAAGGCCCCGATGCATCTGCAGACCCTCAAACAACCGGCAGTCAGGAAGCGACAAGTGAAGTTGCCCTGAAAGAGGAAGCTACTAGAAAACCTGAATTTCAAAAGGATGACGGTATTGAAGTCCAGAGCCCTACACCATCTCCCGCACCAGTGGAGAGAGAGATGGAAGCTCAAGGAGAGAGGGAGGAAATGGAAGCAAAGCCAACTCAAGCCACCGAAGAGGAACTTGAGCAAAAACCAGCTGTGACCACATCTGATGAGCTTAGTAAGCAGCTGGTGCAGACAGAGAGTGTGGCCGTCATCGGCGGGGAAAAGGAGGTTACCGCTTGGGAAGAAAGTTCTCCCCAGCTAGTGCAGGAGGAAGCGGTGCGCACAGAAGTTCAAGTCCAGAGCTCGGAGGCGTCCTTTACTCTAACGGCCGTAGCAGTGGAGGAGAAGGTCTTAGGACAAACTGTCAAGATTTTAGAAGCCGCTGAAACTCTGGAATCTGCAGATGCACAGTCCGTTCCAGAAGAAGAATCCTCTGAAAAAGATGAAGAAGCCTTGACTGCCCGGCCAGGGGATGTCGAGGTGCCCACAGGGACTGAGGCTCAGCCAGAGTCCATCCCTGTGACCGTAGCAGCTGAGCCTGTTGGAGGTATCAGTGCTGATCTGGAAGGAGATGAAACCACACCCCAGAGCCCGTCCTCACATGAAGAGGACGGGCCGGCCGCGTGTCAGGAAGTCCAAGGGAGCGAAACAAGAAAGGATTTAAAGGCCGAAAACGAGATTTCGAAACTTGAGACTGAGAGCAGTAAACTTGTACAGAATGTGATCCAGACAGTTGTTGACCAGTTAGTAAGCACGGAAGAAACAGCCGCTGATTTCCAGACACAGGCTCAGCCGATGATCTCGGACACCCAGGAGGTGAGAGCGCACACTGAGACCGAAGAAGAAGAGCTTCAGGCTCAGGATGGAACACAAGCCAAAGAAGAATCCACACTAACCACCGTGGAACAGACCCATTCTGACATTTCCGAAGCTGTGAGTGAAGCTTCGGCGGAGGTCACAAGTGTTGAGGTAGAACGTTCCAGCGTATATGACCAACAGCTTGAAGAGGCAGTTCTCCCGTCTGAGGAAAAGAAACAAACAACTGGGGCCGAGTCTGTTTTAGAAGATGGTGATCGTGCCGGGTTAGAAGGAAGGATAGAGGAGTCCCTCTCTGAATCCCACGAAGATGAAAAAGGTGATGCTGTTGATGAGCCTGAGAACCAGCAGTCAGCCCTGGAAGATGCTGGGTCCCCAGGAGGCTTAAGCAAAGAGTCCCCGGACACAGATGGACCAACACCGAAGGAGAAGGAAGGTGGCCAGGAAGTAGAATTTCAGGAAGGAAAAGTCCACAGCGAGTCAGAAGAAGAGATCAAAACCCAAACACAGGACGACACTCAGAAACAGGAGGGAGAACTGGCAAAATCAGAACCCACAGGATCCTAAAACATCACGTAAGCAAGCTTCCTTTTCTCCTAAAACAATCTTTTCCCTTTCTTGCCATGTGATGGCAAAATTTGTTATTAGGGAAGCAGGAGTTTGAATCATTATGACTTTATGCAGAACGTTTAGTTGGGGAAAGAATAATCAAGATCTAGGTTCCCTTTTTTCCCTCACTGCCCTGTCATTCAGTCTTAAGTGGTGTCATGAAAACAGTGAGGTCATTTTACCCCCATGCGCCTGCTTTCAGAGAAAATGAAGGGGCATGTGCATGTGCACAAGGGTGCATGTGTGTGTTTGGCTTGAAGGCATAAGAAACATGTTGTACTCCCAGCACCATACTAGCCAGTTTATTGAATTTTTCTTAATAACCAGAAGTCCATAGTAAGTTGATATCCTCCTACAGCTTGAAATTTTGGTTGATAGCTTTCTAGGAAAAAAAATCCCCCCCCCCCATCAGTAGTAACAGGCATTTAAAAATCTCCCAGTGCGTGTGATGGGCCCAAATGTTGGTGTTGGGGAGCCACAGGCCCCAAGTTTTGGGGTGGCCCAGCCTGAACTGCCGTGGGTCCTGACCCCCTCACTTTCTCAGGGGCGGCACTCTGCTCTGAGGGCTTCCACTGCCCCTGAACTGAACGAGGGAGGAGGAGACACTTGATTGACTTTCGGTTCTTCCTTCTTCTTGCAGGTCCAGCCCACGGGTTTGCAAGACCAGAATGTGAAGACGAGCAGCAGCAGGAGGAGATGGACGGACGCTGCTGACGAGACTCGAAACCAGTGTTTTTCAGACTCAGAACCGAAGAACAGGCCCCTTGACTGACCTCCTTTCTGGAGCACCCTGACAATCCTGAGGCTGCATCGGGAACTAGAGCCATTTAACACTCCCTCTTCGCAGGGCCACCCCCTTTCTTTCCCTTGATACCATATTACAATGTTTCTGACTTAAGGTCCTAAATTCTTAACCTGGAACTGGAGTTGGCCAAACCTAGTTCTGCTTCTCAAACTGGAGTATCCTCCTTTATGTATTTATATGTATGTTTTAAATAACCCTCCTTTTCTGTATCTGTTGTATATTTTTTTTCTTAACCATTAAGGAAATGTGCAGTATGGTACATTCCTTTTGTATTGCACAGGACGTGGCGGGGCGTGCAGCCGTGGTCAAGCCTTGGGAAGCTCTAAGCCTCAGCTGTAACCTGTGAAAACAGCCTCCTACAGACAACATTCCTGATCAGAAGCTATAGTTTGTACTTTAAAATCCACTAAGGAGTAGGGTCTGTGTTTCCTACCGCTCTAAAATTGGTCACTTTCCCATTATGCACAGTGTGCTAAAAATAAAAAGCCTTTTTTTGGGAGGGGGGGAACATACAGAATGTTCCATTGTTACTGTGAAATTTTTCTTTCTAGCCCAGTGGGGGTTGGAAGGGAGTTTGTTTCAGTAGTGGATTAACTTTAAGCCTTTTCTCTGAATTGTTGAGGCTGTTTGGAGAGATGTGCTTAAATCCCGAGGCAAAGTAGTGAGAAATGTTTTTCATCTTATCAAGAAAACAATTGGCTGTTTTAAGGTTTTGATTCTACTCTTCTATGCTGGACGACATTCACACACAGCACAAAGTAAAGTCAGGTTCTAGACAAATGGTATTTTGATAGGTCCTGGATTGTGTCTGTGCCATATTTATGCCCACTCTTTGGAGGACAGTGTTGCATCATGTTCATTTGGATAAACTGTGATTTGACGACTGATTTAAATAAAATATATGCTTCACTTAGATTTGCTGGTTTTATTAGATACTAGGAAGCCTGGGGCATGTTTCCTGAGTTCTAAAAGCAGATAAGGTAGAAGTTTCCAGTGTGGTCACTACATGGTGTCACCTGTGGATATCGGTTTGAGGTAATGTTCAGAGGAACTCCCAGCAGAGAGGCATCATCGAAGATGACCCAGGAGCTTTTCAGACTGACAGAACTGATCCAGTGCTACCATCTGGTGGTGTCTTCTTGAAAAGGTCAATTTTCTTTTATTGTTTTTGGTTTTAAACAATGAGAAAAATCTAAAAAGAAATTTTTAAGAAGGCCTAATAGTAAAAATGCCTTGTCCATCAGGCGATTTGGGAATTTTTTTTTAAATGTCAAAATGATTTGTGATTTATGCCAATATGTAAAAGACTTCATCAGACTTTGGCCACAATTACCTATGTAGTGTCCCACTTCTTCACACATAGAAATAGCTTGGCCACAGAGACATCTTAAATTGCACTCAAACTCAGAACTTGAGTTTGCAAACTGAAATTACGACTGCTAGTTAATGACTTTAAAATGTCCTAGAAAGACTAGTTTAGCAGATGGAAAACAGGCTGTTAGAAAGTAGTTGATCCTAGATCAACAAACCTGACGACCAAAAAAAGGGCCATATTAGAGAGACACCTCAGATAACAGTATATGGCCTCATAGTTGGTAAATGTTTAATATCCTTCTAGGAGTTAGTCTCCTATATAATAGTCATCTGAGCTTCTTTATTATTAAACTTCAAAATCCCCAAATTAAAAAAAAAAAGCCCTCTGATCTAAATATCTTTTGCCAACTTGAGACTTAAAAAAAATCCAAGTGCTGGTGTCAGTTTTTGATCGACCAAGAGGCCCTTGTAAATGAGAGCAACTTGTAAGGGGCTCCTGATAGGTCCAAACACTAACTTCGTCTCTATGGCAGGAGGAAGCTTCGCTTTGAACCAATTAAAGATTCATGTAGTCAAGTGGTAAGTGATTTTTGTTTTTTTAAATCCCATCCCCCCCACTCCGTTCTGTTTGTGTTTGCTGTTCTCGGACCACCTGTGGCCAAGCCATTCTGGCCTTGGCAAGTGGTTTTCCAGCAGTGACTGTGCTTTCATACTCCTGTCTGGATGTGCCCCGGATTACCTCTGTACGAGCTCTATACCTATGTCTGTTAAGCAACATTTTCATTAACCGGAGGAAATACTATTAACAGTAGCATGAAATAGAATTCTGTATTATAATTCTAAAGCTGCTGTTAATTTATGAAGTACATAATAACCAAATGTAAACTGCAGAATTTGGAGCAAGTGCCTATATTTTGCTATTTTTGGCATTACTGTGGAACCATGTACAATAGAATGCAATGCAAGACTTGTAAACTCTCACCACTTCTTGTAATGGAGGAATATAAAATGTTCCCCCTCAGGTTATTTTGCTAATGGTACACATGAGTTGCCTCTCTCTGTCATGAATACTGTGTTCCAGTATTTTCCTTTGGTGTTTGGAGCTACAAATAGTCAAGGGCTGGAAATGTTAGCTTTCAGTGTAAGCTTCAAACATAGCAGTTTCCTTTTAACCTGAGACAATATTTGATTACTAGTTCTGTTTGGGGGCAAATTTTCATTTATCTAAATAAAATGCAACCTAATTAAATGCCATGGATTTTCTTTCTGTAATTTCACCTTAATTCAGTTTTGATTACTTTTCTCTACTGGTGTGATAGTCATCGCACATTTAACTTCTTCTTTTAATTACTTATCCATCCTTTGCAACATTTTCCACAGAGCATCATGGGAGTTTGGAATGTACCTGGGACAGTGTACAATGCACAAAAAACTATCAGTGATTCTTAACCTTTTGGAGGCCAAGAGCCCTTTAATTAGAATCTCATTAAGCCTCTGGCTGACCTCAAACTCCCCAAAATGCAGTTTTTGGATAGTCACACAGACCTCCTCCGAAATCCCAACCAGTAACTAGAAGCGGAGTTAGAAACCCTTCACCCAGCTCTACAAGGAAGGAAATGGACCCAGCCCCAGAAGTCCCAGGTGGCGATAGGATGGAAGCTGAACACACAACCAGAGTCCTGTAACTTCAAGCCTATGTGACTGTTCATTTCTAATGTGATTCTGGAAATGGATCTGCTGCTGGACATCCTGGCATAATTCTTGTGTAAATGCAGATTTCTCCCCCCACCCCCACCAAATTCCTTACCATCTCCACCTGTGTCACTGGAAATTCTCTGAGGATCTGGGTCCTAGTTTTATGTATGAGAAAGCTAAGATTTAAACCACCAGCTTTTAATGGGGTGCCTGGGTGGCTCGGTTGGGTGTCTGCCTTGGGCTCGGGTCATGGTCCCGGGGTCCTGGGATCAAGCCCCATGTCAGGCTCTCTGCTCAGCGGGGAGTCAGCTTCTCCCTCTCCCTGCCGCATCCCCTGCTTGTGCTCTCTCTACCCTCTGTCAAATAAATAAAGTCTTTTAAAAAGAAAAAAAAAACCCACCAGCTTTTAAGTCACTTGAGGGTTTTTGTTTTGTTTTTAACTTAGAAGGTTTTGGTTAAGGTGACCAGGACTTGGGGATGGCATGGTGGTGAAGGTAGTCGTGACTTTTTTTAATGCTGTCACAGCTTAGAAATCAACCCTACTTTTTTTTTTTTTAAGATTTTATTTGTTTATTTGACAGAGAGAGCGAGAGCAGGAACACAAGCAGGGGGAGTGGGAGAGGGAGAGGCGGGCCTCCCGCCGAGCAGGGAGCCTGATGCGGGGCTCGATCCCAGGACCTTGGGATCATGACCTGAGCCGAAGGCAGACGCTTAACGACTGAGCCACCCAGGCGCCCCTCAACCCTACTTTTTAGATCTCTATAAGTAAGACAGTGTTCCAGTGCCCTACCTCCAGTTATGAGTGAGGTGATCTCAAAACTTAGCATGTTCTTCCATTGCTTGTTGACATTGAAAATTGGAACACAAGTTTTACATTAACGTCTTAAGAGCAGCTTCAGCGGCTCCTAGGTGGCTTACTCCATTAAGCATCTCTCTTCGGCTCAGGTCATGATCCCAGGGTCCTGAGTTCGAGCCCGCATTGGGCTCCCTGCTCAGCGGGGAGTCTGCTTTTCCCTCTTTTACCCCTCCCCACCACGTTGCTCGTGCTCGCTCGCTCTCGCTCTCAAATGAATAAATCTTAAGAAAGAACAGCTTCACCATAACACTCATATTTGGAGACCAGAGATAGAATAGCATTTCCTAAATAAAGGAAATAGGACTGAACATGCTATTTTCCCACGGCAGGATATTGAGTACTAAAGCCTACCTCTAACTCAACCTTTTATTCTAATTTCAAATAACTTGGTATAATTAACTAGCACAGAGGCAATACTATAAATTAGGTTAATTTAAAAAACCACACTGTGCTTGATTCTACTCATCCCTGTTAGCTTCAGGAGCTCACCTGATACCTGGAAAAGCAGGTGGGGTTTCCTCTAGAACTTGAAACCTGAACATAACTTGTGTTCTTTCGAAAGACTTTATAGAAATAATATTGCAGAGTCGGCCAGTGGGCCATTTTAGGGAGTGAGACTTGCTATAAATCATTAAGATAACTTAGCAGGGAAGTGAAGCGATATCCTTGTGTGTGTTAGGGATTCCCAAGGAAGTGTTAGGGGTTGTGGTGCTGTTTAGTCTATTCCCTTGTAGCGGTTTTGGTTTCAGTGGTAAGAAAGGGTGTTACTGGAATTTAAATGTGTTGAGGCCCTGGGGCCTTGTCATCCTGCAAGGCCCGGGACAGCCCTTCATAAGAAAGGAGTTTTTACCTAAAATGTCATGCATCTCAGGGGTGCCTGGGTGGCTCAGTCAGTTAAGCTTCTGCCTTTGGCTCAGGCCATGATCTTGAGGTCCTGGGATGGATCCTCACCCCGTGTCAGGCTCTCTGCTCTGGGGAATCTGCTCCTCCATCTACCCCTCCCACCGCTCGTGCTCGCTCACGCTCTCTCAAATAAATCTTCAAAAAAAAAAAATGTAATGCATCTGGAGAATTGCTTCCAGCTTCTAGAGATTTGAAGACTGGAGGTTGGGAGGAGGACCAGCAAAAGTATAAAGTCCAGGCAGGAGTTGATCATGGCTGACATTAAAGTAGTGGCCGTTTGGCTGGTGAGCTGTGCATGAGGTCAAGAGATTTAGGAGGGTAGAATCAGCAGGGCATGGCACCTCATTAACTGCCGTGGGAACTATGTGGGGTGAAGAAGGAAGTTTCTGGGTTACCAGCCTGCATATGGAGCCAAGCCCTGTCATGGGTGGGGCCAGGGGATAATCATCAGTTTGGGAAATGTTCAATTAGAGAGGCCCGTGAGCTCTCCAAGGACAAATGCAGGATCAGCAGCTGGATATGTGGGTCTCAAAAGAGTTGAGACCAACAAAACAGCAATGGCGCTTCTGTTCTATGTCCTGGGAGACCCAGAGAGGGGAAATAACCTACAGGGATCCTGGCAATGTGTCTTAAAATCTCACACACAAACTTTGGTTGGGTGACTGAGAGAGAGGAGGCTCCTTACCTTGTCACAGCAGTGTCATTTCAGAACTTACAACTACATGCTTCACAAGATTTTCCTGTTGGGAACGTGCTTTAAGAACTAGAAAGCAAAATGCACCACAATGCATTCACATTAGTAATTAGAAAGAGAAATTTAAATAAAACCGTCTCCGGAGCCAACGTCATGACTGCTGGTGACCACCTTTCCTTGAAGGTTTTGGTAGATTCAGAATAATGACACCGATCTTCCTAAAATGTTATGAAGATACACCTTATTAAGACGCGCTCTTTTTTAAACATGAAACAGCCACTGTGTGTCATCTGCATTTCTTTTCTTTCCTCCCTGTTGCCTGTTCAGCTTCTGTGGCCTGCTGCACCTCTCCCCAGGGAGACTTGGCAGGAGAGACACGCTACCTGGGGGTGGAGGGCCTGTGGGAGGGACCAAGCCTGCAGTGTCCTGGGTCAGTCCCAGGTTCCTCTGGACGCTGTATCATGCAGGCTCCCGGTTCTCTCCCACATTTGTCTATTTATAGGCGACACTGCCTAACTGCAAAGATGAGATTCTTGAGTTCCTTTTCTTTTGCTGACAAAATTATAGAAATACAATGAAACGCCTCACAGCTAGGTAGGGTTTCCCAGGTATTGTGATGGTAGCAGAAGGGCCCTGGCTTAGGAAATGGGGGCTGTGTATTTACCTCTAAGGGGTTGTGTGGCCTTAATGAACCACCTAATGCCATTTTGTGTCCTCAGCTGGATCCCTGCCTCTTTTACCAAGGAGGAAACTAGGTGGCCTCCCTGAAAACTACTTAGGGTATTTGATTACTTCAGCTTCATTCTTTTCTGTGCTCACAGGTTACAGGGGCATTTAGAATGAGAAGAGGGAGGTCTAGAATAAAGCCCATTTCTTCTAAGGGCTCCTGTGCCAATGTGTACAGAGCATATATCTATCTCATTAAGGAGCACTTTGCTTCAAAGAAAGCAGAATGCTAGAAATGTCACAGGTCCCTGTCTGGCCCCTTATTAGTTCCCCCGGTTATTGCAATTCTGAGAAGCAAGTAGAACCAGGAAAGGACAGTAATATAGCAGAAATGATATATGGTTCTCAAGACGTGGCTCCTGGGGGCATCTGGGTGGCTCAGCTGGTTAAGCATCTGCCTTTGGCTCAGGTCATGATCCCGGGGTCGTGGGATAGAGCCCGGCGTCGGGCTCCCTGGTCAGTGGGGAGTCTACTTCTCTCCCCCTGCTCGTGCTCTCTCTCAAATAAAAATCTTTAAAAAAAAATGTGGCTCCCAGTATCATCATCATCATCGTCATCTCATCTGGGAACCTATTAGACATGCAAATTCTTGGGCCTGACCCTAGACGGACTGAATCACATACTCTGCCGGGCTGAAAGTGTGTTTATCAAGCCCTCCAGGAGATTCTGATGTGCTTGTTGTAGGACCACTGCTGTAATATAAGGTTTTATTTTATTATTGTTTCTTTAAAGATTTTATTTGACAGAGACAGAGCAGGAACACAAGCAGGGGGAGTGGGAGAGGGAGAAGCAGGCTTCCTGCTGAGCAGGGAGCCCGATGTGGGACTCGATCCCAGGACTCTGGGATCATGACCCGAGCCAAAGGCAGACGCTTAATGACTGAGCCACCCAGGCGCCCTGTAATATAAGGTTTTAGAACGGATTTAAGTTAATTGCCTCAATAGCAGAACAAATGGGTTAACAGGTGAAAAAGCTCTCCCCTGTGCCTGGCACCTCTCCCCCAGCAATTGCTTCTAGCCCATAGAAGTGTTTGCACATTTGGGAAAATATCTTTTTTTCCCCCTCTTAATATAATTTGGACAAACCTAGGTCTGAAACCAAATACAAAAAAGTAGGTCAGATGAGCAAGGAAAGCCATCCATGCCTTGTACTTCTTGCTTTTGCTGAATCAAAGGCTTGTCAGTTACAACAATACAGGACTTGTTGATTGCCAAGGGCTGGTCAAAGGTGCCTGTTGGGTGTAGAACATCCCTGGGGGAGTAGAAAGAGCATTGCTTTTTGAGGGAGCCACATGGGGTTTAAAATCCTGGCTGTCTATATGGCTGGATAACCTCAGGTTATTTAATTTCTTTGGGCCTCAATTTCCTCATTTATAAAAACGGGACACATGCCTGCCAGGATGATTGGGAGTAAATGAAAGCACCTAGCACACAGACAACCCAGTTGAGGATCTCACGTTCCCCCACTCAGCCCTTCCATTGACAATGCCTTCCTCACAAGGAGCGATGTTCATAACTGCCAGGAAATTAGGCAGGGCAGGTGATTATGTATTTCCCAGAGAATAGCACAAACTTGGGTCAAGAATAACCATGTTTTATGTTCAGAATTATTTTGGTCCAAGGAGAATGAAACCACAGAATATCATTTCATCCCGGTCCAGTTTTTTTCACATTAAAGATTCTGAGTCTACTTTTTATTTAGAGAGCTGTTAACGGTTTAGTTGATGTTCTTCCAGTTGTGTTTAAGGAGCTGGTTCTAGAAGAGGCAGAGTAGTTGACCTATATCTTAAGACAGTTTTTTATTTACCCAAAGATTTCTAAGCCTAAATCTTGCTTACTTGCCAATGATGGATAGTAATAATTTGTTCCAGACTGAAATGGAGAATTAAAGCAAAGCAAAATGCAATTTAAGTATTTTGAGGACTCTGAAAATTGTCCTAAAAAATGCAGTCAACCTCAAGAACAAGTTCCATTCCATTCCAATAAACTACTCTCCATACAAGTAAGTTCGTCTCAACATTCCTTACTAGTGAATGAGTGAAGAGGGCTCCCCCTCCCCCACCGTAATTCCCAGTCAAGTCATAGAAAGTACTCCTCCCACGCCCCCCACACACCATCCTCCCGGACCATCCTCCTAAGTGCCTCGATCTTTTTTAAACATAGCAATTCAGTGTTTTACCTGAAATGCCTGACCAAGGCCTGACATTTTGAACTGAAGGGCTCTTTCTGCATGCCTCAGCTCTTTCCCTTTCTTGGGAGGGAAATTACAAATAACAATAGTGGCTGATTTCTGTGACTTTTTTTTTTTTTAAGTAATCTCTACACCCAACACGGGGCTCGAACTTACAACCCCGAGATCAACAGTCACATGCTCCACTGACTGAGCCGGCCAGGTGTCCCCCCATGACTTTAAAAAGGAGGATGTTTGGGGTCCACTCCACTCTCCATTCTTCTATCACTATCCAAAGCAACTTTATATATGTATATACTTTCCAGTTTATTGGGGAATAATTAACAAATACCTTTTGATGGCAAGGCTTTCTTCCCATTACAGCCATTATTTCCCATGGTAAGGTAAAATCCTACAGTACTTTACAAATTTTTTTAGCTGTATCTGTTGAACGAATGAATCACTTTTAATTGTTTTCCCTATGAATGGAAAAGTGGTAGGAGCAGAGGTGTTAATAAGGGCTAAAACGTGGAGAGTGACAACGCCAATTAATGCTGACACCTAGGGCGCCTGGGTGCCTCAGTTGGTTAAGCGACTGCCTTTGGCTCAGGTCATGATCCTGGAGTCCTGGGATCGAGTCCCGCATCAGGCTCACTGCTCAGCGGGGAGTCTGCTTCTCCCTCTGACCCTCCCCCCTCTCATGTGCTTTCTTGCTCTCTCAAATAAATAAGTAAATAAAATCTTAAAAAAAAAAGTGCTGAAGCTTAGGTGTTCAGACCGATCCCACCATCAACTGAAATTTCCAAAGCTTGTTTAAATTGGGACCATCAAAAATTAAGAATAAATGGTTAAATTTATAACCTCTTGTGATTAAAGAGCCAGCGAGCATCCTAGGGTGCGGAGGACTGGCAGGTCTGTCACAAGAGCAGGTAGCCACAAGCTAGTGGTAAGAGCCCCTGGACCACCCATAATGAGTAGCTGACCACACAGTTCCTGCCCTCCCCCCTCCACCAAATTGCAGGAAGTGAGCTGGGGCTGGCTGGCATCTTAGCCTCGCTCTCTCTCCTCACCCACCAGATCCCTCGTGATTCCCATGACTTTCTGCTCTTTAAGAGCCCCTGGCCGTGACCCAGGTCCCTTCATAGCTGCCGGGAGCGCTGTGGAGGGCAGCGGGGACATGCCCGGATTTCCCTTCCCCAGATACTCAGGGAAGTTAATTTGGCACAAGACTCTCATTTAAATTGGGAGATTCAGTGAATATAGTTAAAAAAAAAAAAAGATGAACTAGGTGGAAACCTTTCACTACTTAAGAGTCTAGGTTTAGGGGCGCCTGGGTGGCTCAGTCGTTAAGCATCTGCCTTTGGCTCAGGTCATGATCCCGGGGTCCTGCGATCGAGCCCCGCATCGGGCTCCCTGGTTGGCGGGAGGCCTGCTTCTCCCTCTCCCACCCCTGCTGCTTGTGTTCCTTCTCTCATGGTGTCTCTCTCTGTCAAATAAATAAATAAAATCTTAAAAAAAAAAAAGTCTAGGTTTATGTAGCACGACTTTGTGTCATTTTTAGGTAAACCCCTCTTGGAGTCTTTTTTTTCTTCCTCGTAAAATAAAGTTGGGTAGGATGACCTCCCGATCTCTTCCTGGCCAAGCTTGGACTGTCCATAGCACCCTCCTACAGATTCTTCATTTGATTCCCACAATCTGCCGATCCAGGGGTTACCTGGTTTTCGTCGTACAGAGGTGGAAAATGCCACTCAAGTGAGGGGACCCGCCTGCCCAAAGTTCTGCAGACAGAAGGAGGGGTACAGCAAGGAGATGCCTCCTCAGACCACGTCCCCCTCCTGGCATCTTTTTGGGGAGACAGAGTAATATGCAGATACAATAAAATACCCATTTAATTAAATGTTTATTCAATGAAAGTATGTATAAAAACTTACAAATCTGAGAACTCAACTATACATGAAACAGGATGACGGGATATTCAGTTTTAAACATATACATACAGCACAGCTAGCTTCCCTTTTCCCTTCGGTCCTTATTTCTGGCTCCTGTTTTGTCCTGTCAGACCATTCTGTTACTGGCCTAAGGAAAGATTAATGGATGCGTTTTACTGCTTTCAGGCCAATGGAGGAAAATTTCAGGTGTTTAAAGAAAAAGGAAAAAAAAAAAAAAGGTGGAGATGAAACATCAAAATCAAGTTTTTTCCCCAAACAGCAATTAGGTTTTTTTGTCCTGATTTTTCTCTGCCATTTTGGATGCTTCAATGAATCTTGCCAGTAAACTATCAGCATTAACATTTAAAGTCATTAAAGTTACTACATGCTCTGCTCACAACCTCCCCTCTGAGATGCACTTTCCTGCATACATACACTGATTTAAAGCAGCCAGTCGGTGCTAAAACAAATTTAACACTGGCAGCTGCTGGAATGGCATGTCGTTTTTTACTCAGAAAGACAATCTATAGAATAGTACTTTCAAATCTGATTTTAAAAACAACCAACAGATTTATCAGAAACTAAAACAGAGAATTTTGTTCTTGTTCAACTTTGAAAGAAGCCAGCAATTTGATAAGGCATGTGCGTTAATACACCTGTTTATCGCAAATATCCACACGTTTTCTCTTACAAACACACAAACTCACAGCTTTGTCATGTTTTATCCAAAAATTAAGATTGCCATCACATTATTACTTTTTCTCTTTTGTGTTTTGTTCAAGTAGATTTCTTAGCGAATGATTTTTCTTGACTGGACATAATCTCAAAGGATGCATTCTGAAATAAGACCTGGAGGATAAATACTAAGAACATTTGCTTGGGTTTCAAGTTTCCCCACACCTTCTAGATTTTGCATAGTACAGAGCCCAGCGGTATCTTTAAGAAGCATGCTGTATTTTCTGCCATTTTCTGAGAAGGAAGACTTATTACCCAGGGAAAGTCATAATTTTCGCTTACCAAATTGCATTCTAGTTGTTTTGTTTTGTTATATACCCTTCATTAGTTCCAAGTAGGCTTTTAAATAATCTAAAACGTCTCAAAATCTATTTGAGTTTATAAGTACTACTGACCATTATCTCTCCAATATCCCCTGACTCGAAGTAAGTATGTTCCAGGTTTATAATGCACAAAGCCTTTGCGGAGGAAGGGCTGGGGACAGGGAGGGGGTGGGAAGGACAGAGGGGCCGGGGACCTGTTTGTATCATGCCATGGAGAACTACAGTTCTGAATTGGGGGGTCGGCGGGGGGGAGGGCGGAGAAAGAGAGAGGAGATAGTCTCTGTAAAAATGACAGTTTTTAAAAAGGTAGGTCACATTCAGTCTAACAACACTGTTTCCTGTTCCTTTTTGATGGAAGCTAACACCGGGTGGTCAGGTTCCGTGACTTCAGAGTCCCCACTGCCCAGGAGAATGGACCGCCCCTCGTCCAGGGCAAAAACGTCCGAGTTCTGGTTTTGGCATGAATGTTTAACCACCTCATTGGGAGTCGAGAACGTTTTGTCACACAAGTTGCATTTGTAGGGTTTGTTGGTCTGGACCAACATGTTGTCCATCTGACTGCCTTCCTCAAACGTGCAGAGCTCCAGGGTCTGTTTGTCCACCATGGTGTAGGTGTCGATGCTCTGATTGAGGCACACATGCCGGGCCGCCTGGTTGGCCCTGCAAAAGCTCTTGTCACACGTGCTGCATTTGAAGGGCTTGCCGGTGTGTATGTACATGTGCTCCCGCCAGTGGCTCTTCTGGATGAACTTGCGGCCGCAGATGGTGCACTCGTACTTGCGCCGCTTGACCTCGCGCTCTTGGTCGGCCTGCTCCAGGTTGTCGATGTCCGCGATGTCGGAGGGCGGCGGCGTCTCCGAGTGCTGCTGCCCGTCGATGATGGGGGAGTCGGAGATGTGCGGCAGCTCACTGTCACTGACCATCCCGGCCTCGGGCACCTCCATGGCGTCCTTCCCCAGGTCGGCCGCGTTGCTACAAAGAGAGAGGGGCGCCCGGCTTTCTCCTGGCTGGCCGGCCGTGAACGGGACCCCCGTGTGGATCTGGAGGTGTTCCCGCAAACTGCTCCGCAGCGTGAAGCGCCGGCCGCACAGGTGGCAGGCGTAGTACTTCGGGAAGCTCCCGTTCCTCTTCATGATGCTCGGCTTGACGTGGGCTATGGTGAGGGGTGCTGGCTGCTCGTCCGAGGAAGAGGCTTCCAGATTGGCCTCCTCCCCAGCGGGAGTGGGGGGCACAGGAGTGGAAACGAGTTCTGGAGACAGCGAGGTCTGCAGGGGGTCCGAGGGAGTCAGGTGCGTCCGAGTCACCTGGGCCAGGTTTGAAGTCAGCTGCGAGAGCTGGGAGGCCTCAGGCACCTGCTCCTGGCTCATCCTGGGCGGCTGTGGCCGGGGTTCCCGCCCGAGCTTCTCAGGGGCGGAGGCAAGCTTGGTGGCTTGTCTCAACTGGTGATCTGCAATCTGAATGCCATACAGGGAAGAGGCCAGGGGGAAGACTTGGTCGGGATGAGAAAAGGCTCCTTGGCTGGCCAGGCTGGCTTCCTGGATCAGTGGGTAGGCGTGCAGAAACTTGATCCCCTGTTCTAATCTAACAGGATCAATCAGTTGAGGTGCCATCTTGCCAGTGTACATCAAATGTAAGAGATAGCTGAAAATATCTGGCTGTATGTCAGTTGGTTTCAAACGGACACACTCACTGGAAGAAACAAGTGAACAATCTGTAAGTAAATGTCAACCCACGTCTCCGATGAGAACATGACCGCTGAAGAAAAAAATGGGCCACTTTTTAAGGGCAAATGAAACAAGAGCATTTCCCGTTTCTTACTGTTAAGTGTTTCGTGAAATGGAATACTCAGGGGAGATAACTGGAACCTATGTAATTTAACTGTATTAAGAACAGAGAGATACAATAAATATATTTTCAAGGACCGAGAAGGAAAAAGTTCATGTTAAGCAAATATGACACCTTAACTCTTAGACTCCTGAAGCAGTTTTTCTCCTAATAGTCTACGTGAAACTCTATCATCTTGTAGTTTTAGATAGAACTGCAAGAGTTCTATAAAAAAAAAAATTTTGTGTTTTGTGCAGAGAATCTATTGCTTATCAGTCTGAAGGTGGCCTGTGACCCAGTCATGGTTAAGAACCGTTGACCTGGCAGATCTTTCGCTAAAAGTCTATGATTTTCTATTGATCCAATGCCATCCAGAGCTCAGCAGGAGATCTTTTAAGGCAAATCAAACAATCTACCTGATGAGAAAGCTTCTTCATTCGTAAAATGATACGGGGGGGGGGGGGGGCCGGCGGCGGCTGGGCTAGTATGAACAAGTGCTAAGAGCCACACGACAAAAGTAAGAGAAAAATAAAACCTAATTCTGTTGGTGCTCTGAACTCTCTACTCTCTGATCTATCTCCTGTAGGAAGGTATGGAGGAACATTCTAGGTCAAATGGGGTCAGATCACCTTCCCAGTATTGCAGGACTGTATTAAAAAGCGGTTCCAGGACAACTCCCTTCCTTACCAAATGTAAATACCACCACCATCAACAGAACTACAGCTGGCCTTTACAGCCATGATCTCATTAAACTGCCATTAATTCTCATTTTACAGATAAGGGATTGAGGCTCAAAGAGATTCATGCCTTGCTCTCAGTATCAGAGTTCCTAAGAGGGATTTAAATCTCGGTCTCATTCGAAACCCATGACACCAAAATTGTTTAGAGCATGAAAATGATCCTGTGTAGTAGTTAAGGCAGATCTGGATTGTTCCCATTTGACAGATCTGGAAACTGAGATCCCCAAAAGTCCAGTGATTTATCTGAGGCACCTAAAGCAGCTGATTTTCTAACTTTTAGACGCTAGTGTCTGCCTCATTCCAGAAACATCATTCTGATCAAGCAGCTTGAATCAAGAAGTCCCAAAGAATTCTTCCTAAACCATCACTAATGACAGAAATTCTAATGCATCATTAGAAAGCAATGATTGTATCTATATAGTATGAGTTATGTGCTGTCGTCCACTGAGTGAGTATATTCTACAGACAATGCAGTTTCAAAGACAGCTTCCTTGAATGCCTTTAGAATGTATAATCATTTTTTAAAATGGATTATTTAATTAGGTTCTTAGAATTTATAATCATTTTTGATTATACCACTTCTTACTATTCTCTTTTTGTCTCCTTTAGCTGTTTATCTTATCGATAAATATTTCCCGATATGCTAAAAAAGTAACAGTATACCTTGCTCTTCCAAATTTAACATTTTATTCTATATTTTAAAAGAGTGACTTTAATAGCATTTGTGACAGAACAGATTTGACTAATTCCTGTCTTGCCATCAATGTGTGTATATTTCAAGATGACTGCATACAAATAATCATGTGAAAAATGTCTGCCTACGAAGTATGGAAGTCAAAGAATAAAGATTATGCATAAAAACTAGCAGCACTTTGATGGCAGAAAGAACAGAGCTTCTGTGACTCTATTTTTTTAAAAAGACAGATCACTCATCTTCCTTTGGAATCTTTTTACAGTCCTCTCTTTATATTCCTTTAAATAGGAATGCAATTACAGGTGGTCTTCCCTTCAAGCACAGGGCGAGTGCCAATAATACTCTGTGTACACTAGAATGCATTTAAGGGGCTCTAGGGAAGTTCAATATTCAAAACAAAACTTAAGGGATCATGTGTGGTGAAGAATACTTTAATCATGTAAATAATCACCTCCAAAACAGAGAACTGGGAAACCACAGGCCTTCAGAGATACGAAGTACTCCCAGGAGATTACAGGGCACCTTTGTTCTGCTGGGAGGGAATGTTCCTCTAGGCAGAAGGGACAGTGAGCCCCCCTCTGCCTCCCAGAAAGAGAAGAGAAGGGCCGAAAATCCCAAGGAGGGCTGTGTTTTTTAGCATCTGTGAGTGGTAAGTACCAAGCAGGGCCCCTTCCCAACAAAATTTTGTCATAAGTTTTATGATTTTCCCTCATTTGTTATTGTACAGGTTGTCGTCTGTCCCCTGCCAGTGATGGGTGGTGACTGAGCAGAGCTCAGGTTTTATAAACTGTGTGCAATCTCCGAAGGCAACGAATAAATGGGGCTGGGAGACCCCGCCAGGCTGGAGGGAGAAGGATTCCGAAGGGGCCCACGGGGCTGGTGAGAAACCACCAGGGAAAGGGAGGCAGCGAGTCGCTCGGATTTAAGGCCAGCGCCTAGGGCCCTGGGAGGTTCCCAGAAACCAATTATCTTGATTTCAATTTTTTTTTCTTAAAGCGGAAGAACACATGCACCCATATACACATAGAAACACTTTAAAAAAAGTTATTTAAAAAAGTTCCTTAGGTCACATTCCAGCAATTTCCATCCTTGACTGCTTTCCCTCCCAGGCAGCTAGGCCTCTCTGCGCGCTATGGGCCCCGGACTTTGGTCATTTCCAAGCCCTTCTGGAAGGACATAGCTCTCCACAAGATAATTACACCTGCATGCTTTGATTTGTAGGTGTCTGCTTGAGACAACACTTGTACAGGAAAAATATGGTTTCAGCACCGGCACAAGCCCTTTGTACAAACTTTCGCAGTAATTTGCATTTTTAATCTTTCCTTTGCTAGAATCTCAAAGTCAAAGAAGGGCTTAAAGAACTAGGGCAATAATTAATTTTAAACAATGTTTACCTCATTCAGAAGGTTGTGCTGAGCCAAACCTGCCTCTCTGCAGTTTGGGGAGCTCTGTGTTTGCAGCCCTACAAGATTTAAAGCTTAACCACTTGGGGTGCTGCACACGAGACAGAGACATCTAGTGGTACTACAGACAATAAAACACTCTTAAACCAAGTGTGAAAACATTGTAATCTCAGCCCACCTTTTGCATCATGAGGTGGCAGTTCACAGTGCCTTGCAAAAAAGGCTCTGGTTGAAAAGCCTGCCTCTGGCTTTTGCCCTGATTTGCTTTGTCTCAAAGAGAAATGGCGCGTGCCGCCTCCAGCCCAGTAACACTTGGGACTCTGATCTACACAGATAACCACATTTCCTTTTTACAAAGGCATTTAAATGCTCTCCACTTAAGTTTCTTGCATCTATTTAAAACTCATTAAACTGTATTCTTTTACTCCTCAAAATGAAAATCTTCCCCCTTTCAAGACAGGTTAACTCATTGTGTTGAAACTTCTAAGTCAGTCTCTGACAATGAGGTAAAAGGGAATAGCCTTAGTGTCGCAAGACAAAGCAACTTCGGCTGGCCATTATTCCTCTTCTTCACCCATTCTGCTCCTCCAGACACTTAACAAGTGGCTTAAATTTGTACAAATACCTGACCTATACACTGGGGCGTCCACAAAGCTTGGTCCAACCCGGTCTCTGCCCTCAGGAAACTTACAAATGAGGAGGGGAGATAAGTCCACCAAGAACAACACAGGGAAAATGTGCTGATCTTGCTGTGAAATGTGAGAAAGGAAGAGATGGCTTTGGATCACTGTGGGGAGGGGTCACGGAAGAGGTGGGGGGGCGGAGCTGGGCTCAGGGGCTGGGCCGAGGGGGCGCGGTGGCCAAGCAGGGTGGAGGTCAGGCCGCCAGCCTGCGGGGCCTTGAAAGAGAAGCAGGGATCTGTGTGCTGTGTTGACATGCAATGGATATCCTCTAGGTTTCTGATCAAAGGAGTAGCACCACGGAGTAGGCTTCTGATCAAAGGTGTCATACAATCAAAGCGCTGTTTAGGAATATTCATCTGACAGGAATGATTAGGAAATGGGAGGAAGTAAGAAGGGGAGGAGAGGGCTAATGCAAAAGGGACTGTGAGAGAAACATGATTTGGGGACCGAGAGAGTGGGGTTTTGGAGCGATTTCAAGTGCAGGTTACTTGGACATGAACAGGGAAGTGAGGGAAGGACGTGGGAAGGCCTAATTCCACTTCAGACACGCAGATACTCGACTCTACCGCTCGGGCAGCCAGCCTCGCAGCCTTGGGAAGCAGAGTCCTGGACACAGAGAAAGGTCAAGGCCAGAGCTGTAAACTTATGGTTTCCAGTGGAGGTCAAATCCAGGAGAAACAAGCCCCCCTCAGAAGAGTGCACATGGAAAGAAGCATGGAAAGCTCAAGACCAAAACTCGGCAGGCTCTCGAAGGCTCCCGCGCAGAGGGCAGGAAAACAGGGAATGTTCTGCATTATCAAAGTGCAGACGACGGCCCTTAAAAAGAAGAAGCAAGCGGTAGCAAGTGCTGACAAGGACGCCAGAGGCTGAGAAGAGCCGAGGTTTCTATGAAGAGGTGCCCTTTGAGAAGTGATTTCAGTGGGATGGAGCACAGGCCACAGGGCCACCAGAGAGGCAGGGTCGGGGGGTGCAGTGCAGGGAGCTCCAGCAAGGCTGTGGCTCGCCCTCTGAACACCTTCAGGTGAGACGGAGGAGAAGCTGGGGTAGGCAGCACCGTCAGGGCGGCAGGGGAGCGTGGCTCCTTCAGACTCGGGTGCGGGGGGGAGGGGGGCTGCAGTGAAAAGTACAGAACAAGGAGTAAGAGGTAGGATCTGCAGCCTGAGAGTTGGAGGAAGATCACTTTTCCTTAGACATCGAGGGTCCTTTTCTCCGAGATGGGAAGGACAGATCAAGCCAAGATACTGGGATTGAGATGTTTTAAGAGAGAAAAGAAGGAAACTGGGGAACTGATACCCTCAAGCTTCTCACTAGACCGACAGATAAAGATACAAATAGGGAAAGGAGTGCGGGGAGTCCGGGGGGCTGGGGCTGGAGGAGTGGGAGAAAGGGATTCAGGAGGCCACTGCCCATCCTGCTGTTGGGGGGGACACCTAGCCAGGGTACTGGGCGTGGAGGGGCTGCTGGGGGCTCGAAGGTCCGTGGAAGTAACCAAGATGGGCAAAGGGGGCAAGTGAGGTCACGAGGGAAAACTGGGAGCCCAGGGGCCTAGGATTCCAGGGAGAGGAGGGGAGCCCCATGGTCTGGATGGGCTAAGAGCAGGTTCGGAGGGGAAGAGGGCCATGAAGTTCAGCGTCTACAGGCATTAGATTATTATCAACCACGTTAGTTACCTGGTCTGATGGACAAACAACATCTTAAAGTAATTGGAGAATGAAGCAAGAACTGATTTGTGTGCCTTGAAGTACACATCGCCGATGGCAACCGTGCAGTCACACAGGAAACCAAACTCTCGCTGAGCGTTTAACTGTTGCAGGAGAATAAGTCCATGGTTGGCCAAATCCATTTTTTTAAAAATCTGCAAAGCAAACAATTTTTTTTTAAGAAAGGTGATTCACAAGTAAGTATGTGTCCGTTATAGTCACCAATAGTAATGACCACAGCTAACATGTCATGCCAACAACGTGACACCAATTCACTCATTTAACCTCCACAGCAGCCCTGTGAGCCTGTTGCTCTGTCTTCACTCCCATTTCACGGATGATGGCATTTACCGTGGACTCGGGGGTGACATGGTCTGCCCAAGCTGACACAGATGGTGAGGGGACGAGCTGAGCTGCGAAATGAACTCGGCTGTCTGCGCTCCAGACATCCCCAGAGCAGTTAATCTTTTAGTTTACGATTCCAAATGCAAATTCTAATGATCTAGCTATCAGAAGTCGTCAAATCTTCCATAGAGATCAGTAAATCAACGTGCTGGGGTGGGGCCACAGCAGGGCAGGGTGAAGGCAATTTTCCAGCTCCCGCTGTGTGGACAGGGCTCCCCTGGCAGGGGCTGTAAGAACACGCCCCTACTTCCCTGGACACCTGCGCTCTTGGAGGAAGTAGGATGGCGCTCTTTTCTCCCTTTTTCGTGGACGAGGAAGTGGGCTTTGAGAGGTGTGAGTAATTTGCCCAGGCCATCTAGCTAGAAGGTAGGGGGGCCAAAATTTAAATCGGAATGTTCTGACTCCAAATTCTAAGGTCTTCATTCTCCCACTCTACCCTAGCAAACCACTTGGCCTGAATCATCTATATAGTAGGGGAACTGCCTCTAAAGGAGACGGTGCATCGAATCAGTAGACTGCTCCTTTCCCACAAAGAACATTTAGAACAGCCCACCACACACAGATCAGCATTATACTTAACAGTAGACTCAATGTTATCAAGAGCGAATGCTTCCTAAGATTGTGAACAAGGCAAGGAGGCCCGCTCTCACGACTGAACATAGTACTGGAAGTTCAAGTTCGTGCAATAAAACGAGAAAGGAAATAAAAGGCATACAGAAAGGAAAGAAAGAACTAAAACTGTTCCTATTTCCAGATGACATGGTTGTTACCTAGAACGTCCCAAGGAATCTACAAAAAACTCCTAGAACTAACAAACGAATTTGGCAACACCACAGGGAGGCTCTAAGATAAACATGTAAAAGTCAATTGTAATTCTGTATACTAACTTTGAACTTGTGGACACTGAAGTTAGAAATAAAATACCACTTACAATCACCTAAAATACTGAAATACATTATATGTTGTCAATCTAACAAAACATGTATAGGACTTGTATGTTGAAGACTAAAACGCTGAAGAAAGAAATCAAAGAATATCTAAAGAAAGATATACTGTATTTATGGTTAGGAAAATTCAACATAGTAAAAACATAAATTTTTCCCAAGTCCATATATAGGTTCGACAAAATTCTTATCAAAATTCTCGCAAGATTTTTTTTGTAGATATAGATAGGAATATCCTCAAATGTATAATGTAAAGCCAAAGAAACCAGAATAGCTAAAATAGTTTTTAAAAAGAATATTAAAGTGGGACAAATCAGTCTGGTTTCAAGATGTATCAAATAGGTACAGTATTCAAGACAGTGTGGTCTTGTTGAAGGGACAAACATACAGACCAATGATACAGCTTGAGAACCCAGAAGTAGACCCACATAAATATGCGTAATTAATGGTTGACAAAGGCACAAAAGCAATTCAGTGGAGGAAGAACAATCTTTTCAGCAAATGGTGCTAGATCAACCGGACTCCCAGTAGGCAAAAAACAACAAAAAAAGCACTTCACCAAAGTTGCATACCTTATATAAGAATTAATTCAAAATGAATCATGGACTCAAAGGTAAACACCAAACTATAACTTCTGGGGGAAAAGTGGGAGAAAAATCTTAGGGATCTAGGGTTAGATATAGAGCTTTTATACTGAACATCAAAAGTACAATCCATAAAGGAGAAACTGGTAAGTTGGATTTCATCAAAATTAAAAATTTTTGTTCTGTGAAAGAGCCTGTTAAGAGGATGAAAAGACAAGCTAAAGACCAGGAGAAAATATTTGGAAACCTTTGCAAACCTTCGACAGAGGACAGGTATACAGGATATATAAAGAATTCTCAAAATCCAACAGGGAAAAAATATAATTAGACAATAGGCAATGGACTTGAAGATACATTTCACCCCAAAGGCTATGCAGATGGTGAATAAAGGCTTGGAAAGACCTTCAACCTCGTTGGCGACTGGGGAAAAGCAAATTAAAACCACACTGAGATTTCATTATATACCTATCAAGATGACCAAAGTAAAAAATAACAGCAACAGCAGATTCTGGCAAGGATACCAAAGACCTGGACTGCTCAAACACGGCTGGGGAGAAGGTGAAGTGGTGCAGCCACTCTGGAAAACAGTAGTTTCTTAAAAAATCAATATGCAACGACCATATCACCCAGCAACAGGGCTCATGGACATTCATCCCAGAGAATGAAAACTTACGTTCACACTGAACCCTATGCGTGGACATCCCCAGCAGCTTTATTCCTAAGAGTCAAAGATTAGAAACAACCCAGATGTCCTTCAGTGGGTGAACAGTTAAGCAGTGTGGGATGCCCACACCACAGGAAACCACACAGCCAGTAAGGAGAAATGAACTCCTGATACATGTACACAGCAAAATGGGTGTTTTCTGCGGAGTGAAAAAAGCCAATCCCCAAAGGTCACATACTGTAGGACTCCTTGGCTATAACATTCTCGAAAATCACAGGAGAAGAGAACAGATTAGGAAGAGAGGGTGAGGGGAGCAGAAGGGAAATGGATTTGGCTATAGAAGGGCAACACGAGGGATCCTTGTGATAGGAATGTTCTGAGCTCAACTGTATCAGCAGCAGCACCCTGGTTGTGGTGTGCAACTACAGTTTAGCAAGAAGTTTCCATCAGAGGAAACTCGGTTAAGGGGTTTATGGGATCTCTATTATTTCTTGTAACTGCATGTATATTTATAGTTATCTCAAAATAAAAAGTAAAAAAAAGACAGTCCCACTACACATTAACTAATTTAGCCAGATTTAAAAAGAAATGGGTAACTATGATGCTTAGGAAAGCTACTGTGGAGAATGCATTATCAATAAGCTTTAAAAAAACAAAACAAAACAGAACAGACCCGTGGCAATTCTTACTCAGCTGGTACTGAACTCCCCACTCTCCTTTCTATTCTAGGCATGATCTGGCAGATTCAGAATTAACAAGTGTGACCTAAAAGAAAAGAATGAAATGGAATAATACTTTGAGAGACCAATCAAGTCACAAAGCAAGGATGGAGGAGGTCCAGTCTCACGTTTTCTATCAAGAGCTATCTCCAAGGGTGCCTGGGTGGCTCAGATGGTTAAGCTATCTCCCAGGGTCCTGGGATCAAGTCCCGCATCAGGCTCCGCCTCAGCGGAGAGCCTGCTTCTCCCTCTCCCGCTCCCCCCTGTTCGTGCTTTCTCTCCCTCTGTCAAATAAATAAATTAAATCTTTAAAAAAAAAAAAAAGAGCTATCTCCAAGTATGAAAGGGAGGAGGGTCACCTAAGTTAGCAGCAATGTGGGTTCAGAGACCTGGACCGTAGGCTCATTTACACGTCCACATACACGGAATGGATCAGAACCTCAGTTCTCCCAGTATTTTCTATGCAGGTCAGAGGAGTGAAAGCACTAAGATGACGAAGGGGTGACAGAAACAAGGCCTGGGGTTCATGATGAAAACACGAGTCGGCGCCAGGTTGCAGGTAACGGGGATTACACAGAAGCATCACTCTAACCTGACCGCTACCAGGATATAACGTTAGAAGCTTATCTTCCAGGCTGTGGGCTGAAAAGTGCCAGAATACTTCCTTTTCCATCTTACTAACCTGCCTTTTTCTACAGGAAAGTGTAACATCCTCTGAGAGCACACTGCTATGAGCTGCTTTTTCCTGCGCTCTGTCTCTGAGCAGGTTCCCCATGTGAGCTTAGGCAGCTCCAGGTGTCACTTCACTGACGGCAGCTTCAAGTGTGATAACACATTACCATTTATTCCTTGATGACAATGACAAGAGTGGCTATTATTTATGGAGTGTTTACCACTGACCGTTCATTTCCGTATGTTATTCATTTACCTGCACACTAACTTATCTGGGATATTGCTACGCAGAGTTTATAACCGAGGAAACAGGCTGAGAAGTCAGTTGGTTTGCCCATGAGGATAGAATCAGTAAGCGCAAGAAGTGAGATCTAAACAGGGTTGTTTGATTTGTTAGAATGTGCTATGCGCAAGTGTGTTTAAAATCAAATCTGAAACATTATTTTTATTGCCGCTTTTAAGCATATGTATTTGTGATAAGACATTCAAAGATCACGGACACACAATCGTGAGCTGTCTATCCATTCCCCCCCCCACCAACCACGCGCCCGCCGGTTTCTCCACACTCTGCCAGCACTGGGTATTACCACTTCTTAAAGGAATCTTTGCCAAATCCATTCTCATTTTCTTACCTTCTAAGGGTTTAATGATGAGAGGAAGTATATTTTTATGTTATTGATCATTTACATCTCCTCTTGTATCTCTTCGTGAGCTCTGCCCGGTTTTCTATCAGGTGGTCTTTTTCCTATTGATCTGTAAAACCCTTTGTATATAATAAACATGAGCCCTTTCATCACACCAGTCGCTAACATTTTTCGCACTTTCTTTTAATTTTGTTTTATAGAGATTTTTGACATAATTTTATGTTGTAATGTCATCAAACTTATCAGTATTTTGTAGGATTTTGAAGTTTTTGTTCTTACAGTGAAAAATCTCCTTCGCTAGAGCAAAAGGTAGAGCTGCTTCTCATTCCCCAAACAGACTAAGGTAAGAATTTTTTTTTGCAGCCCGTAAGAATGGAGCCATGAAAAAAACTGAAATGTTTCTTTTTTTAAGGGGGTCTACCAGTTAGTCTAGAATCTTGATTTAGAGATTTCCTATTTGATCTAGGACAGGAAACAAACTGAAAATGTCTTTCACATAGACAGAGAAGAAGTCTCAAGGAGTACAGGAGTCTCAAGGATATGAAAAAAACCAAATGAGAGGAGGAAACATGGAAAGAATGAGTCTTATGTTCAAAATTCACACAAGGAAGACACACAGGGAAGACAAAACTCTGCATAGATAAATTCTTTTTTTTTAAAATATTTTATTTATTTGAGAGAGAGAATGAGAGAGAGAGAGTACATGAGAGGGGGGGAAGGTCAGAGGGAGAAGCAGACTCTCTGCTGAGCAGGGAACCCGATGCAGGACTCGATCCTGGGACTCCAGAATCATGACCTGAGCCGAAGGCAGTCGCTTAACCAACTGAGCCACCCAGACGCCCCTGCATAGATAAATCCTTAAAAATCTTACTTTGGACACCCAAAAAAACCTTTCTCAGGGAGAAAAATCAGAACAACCCTCCCCCCGCCCCACAGTCTGTCACATGTGAATGAGTCCGAGAAAATGGGGTGGGAGAGTCCCCAGCCTGGATTCCACGAGAAGGGCATCTCGGGCAGTGCTCCCCACCCTTGCCCAGCTGACAGCACCCCCTTTTCCTAAATCTTCTTTCCTCATCACGGCCCCTCAGAGCCGTTTCCACTCAGCGTGCTCTTAACAGGCTGAGGCCGCAGCATCTTCATGGGGGGCTCTGCTCGAGGCCACCCTCCTTTGTGGAAATGGAGGTCTGCTCTTTGCTTCCTGCCTCCATCCGCAGCTCACGAGCCGCATCTCTCCTGCCCCTGTGCACTGAGATGGCTCAGGAAGGTCACCGAGGACCTCCGCTCCCCAGCCGCCCAGACTGCGCTTGCTCGAACTCTCTGCGGCATTTAATGCCCTTCCTCCTGCTCCATAAGCACTGCCTCGGGCTCTGAGGCTGCTGTGCTCTGGTTTTCTCTCACCTCTGGCCGTTCTATTTTGATCCCCACCAGGGATTCTTCTTTTGCTGATGTTCCCCTGCGTTTGGCCCACAGCCTACTTCTCATTCTGAGGACTCTCTGTGGGGTCCAGTCCACTCCCACTGGGCCATCCCACAGACCCCTCAGCTCAGAATAGGAAAAACAACTCAAATCCCCCTTCCCCTCACCCCCATTTCCTCCAAAGGACACTAAACGCCACGGACACAAAACCCTTCCTTCCGCATCCCCGGCTGAGTGCCTGGCGCCACCATCCATCTCCTGACCAACCCAGGAATCTCAGTTCCTCCTTTCAGGGCCCCACTTCCCTCATTCTTCAGTCACTCGCGGCCCACCAACGTCAACTCCTTATCCCAAGGCCACACCTGAGCTCTGCCTCCCTACTCATCTCTCCAGCTTTTAGCTCTAGCTCTTGACTCCGTCCACACAGAACAGCCAGAATGACCTTTCCAAAGGGCACATCTGATGTTAAGATCCTGCTTAAAATCCTCCTGTGATTCCCTACTTCCTTTAGTAGGAAACCCAAATTTTTCAGCGCAGCTTACCCGGTCCTGCATGGCCCGATCCCTGCCTCATTCTGCACAACATGCTCTCGTGCTGGATGAAACTAACGCTTTCAGGCTTGCGGGTTTCACAGACCTACTAAAAACCGACCAACCAACCTTGAAACTGGGGGTCCAAAAGGATAGCAGTCCCTCTTTATTTTTCAAGAAAAGACATAAAGTAGTCACCTGCCCTGTAGGGATGGGGGGCTTCTAAATGTAAACGGGCAAAAAGGACATAAGGTTAGAATATTTTTCTAAAGGAAGGACTGTTGGCGCTGTATTCATTACAGGGAAGAAAAATTTCCCAATACAAAAAAAAAACATTACAACATAAAATTTTACTTTATGACATTAAGTTGTGCCTGTTTTCTTTTTCTTTTTTTTTTTTTGCCTAATTGTTTTCTTGATATAAGATCATCCATTTGATGATCTGCACGAAGTGATTAAGTAACCAACTTGTTCTGAAATCCAGGCATCACCAAAAACCCAGTTTCATCTGAGTATGTTGATGATAATGGAGACAAAATGATGTTATTTCACTCACTTTGGAAATGCTGGATGAACTGAGATAAGCTGAAGGAGGCATTTGTCTTTTTAACCAGAAGGCCCTGAAGCCCAGGCCATTCTTGGGCTCCGAGCCGTCCACAACACTCACTGCTCAGAGGCTGCACTCTCAAAGCTGAGCCTAGCACCAGATTTCTACTCCCACTGTCAGGAGTGGGGTCCTGTTCGAATGGGGCCTTAGAACCTCTATGCCGGACCTTCAAACATGCCCCTCCCAGAGGGACCCACCACTCACTGCCTCCCCTTTTCCTCCAGCCCTAGCCCTACTTGCCCTCTGCGGATTTCCCTGACCCTCAAGATTAGGAGGCTCTCCTGGCCTCTGGAGCATCTGCGAACACTCCAGTTTACCTGTGTCTGCCTGATGCTTTCAGAAAGCCAGTCCCAAGTCTTATTTATCTTTTATTACTTTATTCCATGTACCTAGCATATTGTCTGGTGTTTGGTATTTGTTAAAAAAATTAAAAACTCTATGTTCAGAGAGAAGAATGTTGAGTTCTTGGCCCCTGGCTAGCTGGGTGATGTGGGGTAAGAGTTCAATTTCTATTTATCCTAGATTAACCTAAAAAATTCACCTCAATTTAAAGGGAGCTATATTTTGGAAGAAGTGTTTGATTTTTTTTTTTAAAAGACACATTTATTCAGCATCATGATCAGACTATTACATTTAGCAATCAACAGCATGGGTGCAAAAAAAAAAAATCTACATTAAAACCCTTTGTTGGAATGCTTTACACTCTCCACAGAACAGAAACTAAAATAACCTGTTATACAATTAGTCACAAATACAGTCCTCGAGTTTTTTGCCCATACACATGAGTATTGTCTAAAATATGTCTTCTTTGTAGCAGCGAGGCCCTGCCACCACTGTGCTTGGCTGAGTTCACAAATCTGTTGTAACCTGTAGCTTCTCGGTCCCTTCTCTGGCTCTCCTCTCCTGCTAAGCTTTGTTTCCTGGCAGCAATTAAAACCTTCTGCCACTGCCGTAGCTACTGCTGCTGCTGGAACCACCATAGCCACCTTGGTTTCATGGTTTGGCAAAGCATTGGCCTCCACCATCATAGGGGCCAGAGCTTCTGCCTCCAAAATTTCCTCCTTCCATGGGTCCAAAATTTGAGGATTGATTGTTGTAACTGCCAAAATCATTATAGCTTCCGCCACCTCCAAAGTTGCTTCCATCATGACCAAGTCCGTTATGGCCATCCCCACGGCCACCATGTCCACCACCACCTCGACTGCCACCAAAGCCACCTCGACCACCGAAGTTCCCTCCACGACCAAAGTTGTCATTCCCACCAAAACCACCTCCACCACCACCCCCAAAGTTTCCAGAACCACTTCGACCTCTTTGGCTGGATGAAGCACTAGCCATCTCTTGCTTAGATAGGGCTTTCCTTACTTCACAGTTGTGGCCATTCACAGTATGGTATTTTTGAATGACAATCTTGTCTACAGAGTCATGGTCATCAAATGTTACAAAAACAAAACCTCTCTTTTTGCCACTGCCTCGGTCAGTCATGATCTCGATCACTTCAATTTTCCCATACTGTTCAAAATAATCTCTTAGGTGATGTTCTTCAGTGTCTTCTTTAATGCCACCAACAAAAATCTTTTTCACAGTTAAGTGGGCACCAGGTCTTTGCGAATCTTCTCTTGAGACAGCCCTCTTTGGTTCCTCAATTCTTCCATCCACCTTGTGTGGCCTTGCGTTCATGGCTGCAACCACCTCCTCCACAGTGGCATACGTGACAAACCCAAAGCCTCTGGAGCGCTTGGTGTTTGGATCTCTTATTACCACACAGTCCGTAAGCGTTCCCCATTGCTCAAAATGGCTCCTCAGACTCTCATCGGTTGTTTCAAAGCTCAAATCTCCGATGAAGAGCTTTCGCAGCTGTTCAGGCTCTTTGGGAGACTCTGACTTAGACATGATGGTGGTGGGAGGGGAGCCTTTAACGATGCTTACTCTGTGGCATCCACGGGCAGAAAGCGAAGTGTTTGATTTTTAAATCAAAATCACTTCACGTTTCTTCATGCTAACAGTAAGTTCTGAATAGTGCTTTATATTTTACAGTAACTCTTTACACTCATCATTTAATCCTCAATAATACCATGGTATGTCATTTTGTCACTCTTCAATATTAATTATAATATTAATAACCACAGCATTAATAATAAATGACCACTTATTATGTGCCAAGGACCAACTGCCCTCTTTCCAGCAGAAATCTACTAGACTTAGGAAGTTAAGTAACTTGCCCACATGTAGTCCAGATGTTAAGAAGCCGACCTGGGAAGTAGTCATGCATTTGTTGAGAGCGTTCCGAGGTGCCAGGCACAGTGTTTACATGGTATGCAGAGTACAGAGTTCAAGGGTAGAATCACACAAGCACACAAATTTACAATGTGAAGAAAAATACAAGGAACTATGAGGTCATGAAGCTGGTGTCTAATTTTGGGGCTGGAGGTCAAGGAAGGCTTTTTTGAGAAAATGCCAGTTAAGCAGATATTTGAAGAATGAGAAGAGTGAACTGGGCAAAGATGGGAGTATTTCAGGCTGGGGGGACAAAATCTGCAAAGGCCCTAAGACAGGCAGGAGCAAGATGCCGCTGAGTAACTGGGAGAAGGTCCATGTGACTGAAGGTCAAAGAGCCGGAAAAGAATGAGGCGAGGCGAAGGTGGAGACTCAGGTCTTCTTAAGGATTTTGGTCCATTTCTGAAAAACAACGAGAGCCACCAGAGGGGATTTTGCAGGGTGAGCGATAAGATGGCTGCACTGCAGAGCTAACCAAATTTGACTGGGAAGTGAAGAGGCAGGTGAGGGGAGACCCGCTGAAGTGGTGAGAGGGGCGACCTTTCTGGGGTCTAGAAGAGAGATGACAAGAGTGGGTGGTGGCGATCCCGACCGAGCGAGAGGGATGGAATTTGAAAGGTAGTTAGAAGATAAAAACTCAACAGAACTGGGTGGTGAATTAGATGGAGGAGGGTGGGGGAAATCAGTGTGTCCAAGATAACCCCTACTAGATTGCTCGTTTGTGTAACTAGAAAGCTCATGGGGATTCCCACCAAGAGATGGAACACAGGCAAAAAGCCAGCTTGGTGGGGAAGATCAGGAGGTTATGTTCGGACATGCTGGGACGGAGATACTTTAGAGACGACCAAGTAGAGGTGTGCAGTACCCGTGTTATATTGGACTGGAGCTCCTGAGTCCCCGCTGGGATTTATGTCAGAGAGTCTTTGGAGAAGCCGGGTGTATCTGACTCCAACGTGAAATCACTACATGACAGTTCAGAGAGGTTACAACTGTAAACAGGAGTCAACTGAACTCTGGTCTTCTGGGTGTAAATGTCACACACTTTCCTCTGCACTACCTGGCTCCATAGATCAGTCCCCAGAGTTCTAGTAATTCGAGTCACGGAGGGCCGACATGAAATCTTGACAAGAAACGGAAGACCTATATAAAGCCCCCAACCATTTAAAACTACAAATGGAACATTAAAAAAACCCAAAAAGCTAAACTAAATTAAAAAAAAAAATCATTTGTCTTGCGGCGCCTGGGTGGCTCAGTCGTTAGGTGTCTGCCTTTGGCTCAGGTCATGATCGGGGTTCTGGGATTGAGCCCTGCATCGGGCTCCCTGCTCAGCGGGGAGCCTGCTTCTCCCTTTCCCTCTGCTTGTGTTCCCTCTCTAGCTGTGTCTCTCTGTCAAATAAATAAATAAATAAATCTTAAAAAAAATCATTTTTTAAAATTTCTCAAATCAGAATAGTAAGCAGAAAGGAACTGAAGAAAAACGGAGATGGAGATGGAAGACGGGAAGCAATTCTTTTTTTTTTTCCTTAAGATTTTATTTTTAAGTAATCTCTACACCCAACATGGGGGCTAGAACTCACACCCCTGAGATCAAGAGTTGCATGCTCTATGGAATGAATCAGCCAGGCATCCTGAGGGGAGGCAATTCTTAAAAGTGGGTTTTCATAGAATGCCTTCTTTATGCATGTATGTGCGTTCAAAGTTTTTTTTTTAGTTTTTTTTAACCTAAGCAAATTCAGAGACCGTGAGAGACATGCTGAAATACGTAAAAAACACTTTTCGGAGCTAAATATAAATGACCATTTGTATTATTTAATGTTTCACCACTGTTTCCCACACTGATAAAGTGATACTGCCTAGATGTCAAGTGCTCACAGCACAGGTGGCGCTGATCCTTATGTTTAAGTTACTCATCTTTTGGAGGTACAGCTGAGTGGGTCAAATATAATCACATTATATTTTGACAACCCAACTTCCTCCTACATTTTCAGTATAAGAAGAGGAGACCAAAGCAGCTTTTGGGAATTGATGACTCACTTTATAAAGATAATAGCTCTCCTAAGATACCAAATACCACTTAGACTACCCATTTCTAGGGCACTAAAAGGGTCCTCTAAAGTCCTTAATTTTATTTAAGTGAAGCATAAATGAATACTGTAATGCACAGGACACATCAGTAACAGAAAAAGCACTACCCACAAGTAAGATTGATTCTTTCAAGTAGTTCAGACCACTTACCAGGATGAAAAAAACTGCTTTTTCAATTAGTAGTATTAATAATTAATATTTAGGGCCTATAAAGTAAACCTGAATGAGGCTGGTCATTTGAATTTTAATGTTTTTAAATTGTATCTCAAAGCGAGGAAATGTGTCTTAATTAGTTGTGGTGACAGGCTGGTGTATTGTTCTTAACATTAGTCAATCCTTTTCCATAGAAATTAGAAAAAGGTGGGACATAAACTAATCAACAGCACGTATCTTGACTTTGGGGAAAACCATTGGATTTGTAAGAGATTGTCTTTTCAATTACAGACTGCTGACGTTAACTTTGGAATTATTTTTTTTTAATTACTAAGTGAAGGTCAGAAGGAGGCAGTTCCGGGACAGTTTGTGCCAAGCAGAACCAAGTCAGAGATTTATGGCTCATGGAGTTGATATTAAAGTGATAATTCTAAAGGCATTATGCTATAATCAACTTTCAGGAAAGCTACATATGATCACACAGCAAAATTTAAAACCTAATCTAATTTGCTATTTTTACAAATCTCTTTAATGGAAGACAATGGGATTCTACGTTTACTCTACTTCTCCGTTTACTTTGTTGTGATAACTGTTTTGGTTGAGTACTGAAGAAAATCTAACCTTACCCACATATGTAGTTGGAGAAAGAAATATATTAATAGCTTTTCCAGGTAATTGTGGATATTTTTCTTTGATACTACACCAAAACTTGACAAGTTGTAGTTTCTTAAAGGTTAGCAGTATGATCTAAAAGTACATAACGAATGAAATTTTCCTACTCTCTTACAGTAAAATTCATTGCTCTATCTTGCACTTTGAAATGATCTTTTACCCATGCATGGTTTTTCTGAACATCACCCATTGGTCACTGGAAAATTTCAGCTCAGTGAGCTATGCAGCAGATCTTTCCAATGTTGACACATTTTGTCAACAGCTAAAAAGTTCAGTATCATCTTACCATTATTATGAAAATTGTTTCGACCTCGTGGAACCCTGAGGGGGTCCTGGAGACTCAGAACAGTGTGTAGACCACACTTAAGACAACCCCTGTTCAGAATCACTTTGGGTCTCAGAGAATTTAAGCAGATAGGCATGATGTAGAACACAAACAGACTTTGAAACTGTTCTCAGATGATTCTGATAGTTCATCCTTGCTTGATGCAGAACTTAGGCGGGTACACAATTTAAAGGGACTGTACCTCTGTAAAAAAAGCTGTTTTGTAAGTACTTAGATACCTAAAAATGCTTTACAAATTCCTGTCTTTGCACACTGAGCTTTCTTGAAGTGAGAAAGTCATATATGATGCATACCTCCTCATTCATGTGAACTGGGAATTATGTATTTGAGCATAAATACAGCCTCTAACTTGGCCTTATGACATAGAAAAAAATGGTCCTAAACTCTCTTGGACTGCCAACTCCTGGTAAGTATTCTATGGCTACTGATTTCATCCCGTAATGGCATATTAGCATTGTAAAACACTGACTCTTACTTACTATTGACTCACAGTAATATTATAAGTATTTAAGTTTAATTTGCTAATAAAATTATAACCTGGGCATAAAAAAGGTTTAGAAAATGTTCTAATGCTTAGAATGTTTACAATTTTTTTTTCAGGAAAATAAAAATTCTCAATTCCCTTTTAGGTTTTTAGTCATGCTTTGCAACCATGAGGAAGTAGGAAAAGTAATAAATTCCCATTTTGGCCATATGCCTTCTGAAATTTATGGTAGTCTCCAGCAGACCAGCAGTTCTTTTCACCGTGACAGGCTGGAACCACACCACTTGCTCAACATTTCAAAGTTACTTCAGGGAAAGGTCAGTGGGTTTAGGGATGAAGCACCAAGACAGTTAAGAAGAGATGGCAGAAGAGTCTCCAACTCCAAAGCCATTCCCCAAGCCAATGCCACATATCAGCCTTGAAGGCTTCCTTCACTTTCTACCTCCATGTCAGGAATTCTCAAGCAGGGGAAAGCATATCCCTGTGCACAGGACATGCAGTGCTTACAAGGCGCATCTTCTTCGAGGGTTAAGGTGAATAAAATTTTATATTTTATATATATAATTTTTATATAACAAAAGTGCAGTTCTTTGAGGACAGTGCAAAGTTCATATTAATCATTATGATAAAAAAGAAAATGTCATTGTGGCAGCTTTTATTCTGTGGCCTAAAACATGCCTTGAGTTTACTCTGCTGCTGGAGTATTTCAGTGGAAGTTTGCAGAGCACCACTTAGTTACACCCTCTTTGAGAGAAGCTTTAAAACTGGCAAGTGGCGGGACTATACATTACAACAAAGCTTCAAGGGTGGTTTATCTGCCACCCTTTAAAGGATTCCTCAACTACTCATTTGTGGCAATTACTACCACTGGTATAAGTTGTACCTTGAGATCTTACCATGGTGTCAATATCAGGTCAATTCTTTGGCTAGAAAATAAACTTCTATAAATCACCAATCTATTGAGAAATGCCCAGCTTAAAGGAATGTGGAACTTTTTTCTTAAAAATTACCTTTCAACAGTTTGAAAACACCCTGGATATACACCAAGGTTATTTAAAATGCAAAATAAAATCTACTTTAACAGTTAATGTTGGTTTGTAATAAATCACAAAAATGAGCATTTAAAATGTCTTAATTCTGATTTTCTATTAAAGTTTCAGGCCTCTCCAACTAAAATGCTAGTGCAGGGTTCCATCAGGGTCTACATGGAGGTCTGTCCTAAAAAGGACAGGGCAGCCCATTTAAAGGAACCCTGAGCACCCCTAAGTTCTGTGTGAGCCAGTAATTGTGACCTTTTTTATGCTTTATTTACTGAAACAATAACCTATGAAAATGAATAGAACTGAGACTCATACACTAAGTGGGCCCATTGTATTTGATGAAGAGCAAATGAACACAGCAGCCGGTGGCGCGCGGGGGGGGGGGGGGGGGAGAAGAGGGATTAATTCCCTAAGGCATCATTAGTTCAGCAGTTGGAAGTTCGTGCAGTAAATGGCCTAGCAATAACTACCTGCATTTTCACCCTGCCCATTTTCTTGCCTGCTCAGCTACCCTTGCTTTCTAATCAACCCCCCCTTCACTACCAGCTAAAAGCGACAAAAACCTTGCTTCCTAAGCACCTGTATTATCAGATCTCTTTGCAGCCTGTTTAAAAATCAATGGTTTGGGGGTTCCGTTACAACGGAAAAACGCCTTGGGCCCGGGAAGCAGCCTCCGCGCCCCCAGCCTCCCCTTCTCGGAGCCCAACGGGGTGTGAGTGCCGCGCCGGCCTGGGGTGCGGCACGGAGGCCGGTCCACGCCCCACGGCAAAGCAGCCAGAAACCACAGCGCAGCTCCGAGCTAACCTCGGCCTCAGCTGAGGCGCAGATCGGCAGCGGAGCGGAAGCCGGAGGCTGCCGGCCCAACGCGCCCACACCCGCGGCCCGGGCCGCAGCGGTCCACCCGGGCGGCGCCCACCGAGGCCTACATCTCTCCTCCGCCCGCAGACAAGCGGCCCAACGGCCGTCCAGTCCTGCCTCGCCCCGCCCCGTCCCGGGGGGCGGGGGCCCGGGCGGGGGCGGGGCCGGCCAGACCGGCAGGGGCCCGGCGGGCCGGGACGCCGCGCATCCCGGCCCCGCCCCCATCCCCGAGGGGCTGGGAGGAGGAGAGGGGAGGGGCGACGCACTCCGGCCGCGCCGCACGCTCTCCGCTTCCCTCAGTCCCGCGTGCGCGCGCGCGCTCGCCCCAAGTCCCGCGGAGTTTAACACAATGCCGACGCCTACGCCGTGCGCAACGCCCCGGCTGGCGCAACAGCTCCGGCGCCGGGGGCGGGGGGGTGGTCAGACAGGGCGAGGGGAAGAGCGCGCGCGAGAGCCGAAGACAGCGCGAGACCCGAGGAGGCCGGAAGCGCGCGTGCGCGCCCCCGCCCGCGAGCGGGGAGGCGGAGCCGCAGCAGTAGCGGCAGCAGCTGTAGGAGCCGCTGCAGCTGGGAGAAGCGCCAGAGAGGCCGGGCCTGCTCCGGTCGGACCGGATCCCTCCCCTCCCCCTCCCTCTCCGCTCCCCTCCCCCAAACCCACTTCCGCAGCTCGCGGCCTTGCCGCCGAAGAAGCAGCAGCGGCAGCAGCAGGAGGCGGCGGCGAGGCGTCGGAAGGATTACGCACCTGACGGGCCTGCCTCTCAGGGCTCCAGCGCGGGACGCTCACCGGCCGCCGCCGCTCGGGACGCACTTCGCGGTGGCGGCGAGAAGGGAGGGACCGGCAACGGGGAACGGAACGCGAATCGCCCCCCTCCCCTTCCTCCCTCCCTCCCTCCGATCCGCCGCCCGCCCTCTCGGCTTCCGTCCCCTCCCCCTCCCGCAAAGCCCCGGATGGAGCCGCCGCCGACTCGCCGCCGCCTGGCTCCGGGGGATGGTTTTGTCAGGCGGCCAGAGCCCCGGCGCCAGGCGCAGCCGCCACCGCCCCCGCGGGGCGCCCTTGCCCTCGCTTCCCAGAACTGGGTCCCCGTGTGGTCCGGGCCCTCCGCCTGCCTTCACCCGGAGCCCCGGGACGGGGGTCATTCGTCTTCTTTGTTGCCACCGTTGGTGCCGGAACCGTTTGCAAGCTCCGGTGGCCCCCGCCCCCCCTTCGCCTTCCCGGAGCCCGGGCCGGGGGCGGCACGTGGGCACCGGCCCCGGGAGGTGGAGGCGTTGCGCGCTTACCTGTCGCCGGTGCTGCTGCGGCGGGGGGTGTGGAGGAGGCACCACTGGGCAGCCTTGGCCGTGCTCTCCCCGCCGCCGCCGCCGCCGCCTCTGCCTCTCGCTGCTGCTGCTGCTGCTGCCGCCGCGGTCGGTGTCTCCGGCGCGGCGGCGGCGGCGGCGGCGGGGCTTTTCCTGTCCGGTTACGTTAAGGTCACATGACCGAGAGAGCGGAGCGACTAGTGCAAAGAGGCTGAGAGCGGCTCCCGCCGGGGGGGAGAGGCGGCGAGAGAGCAGTGGCGGCAAGAGCCCCCTCCGCCCCCCCAGCCGCCTCCCCTCCCCCCGCCCGCCTCCGCCTCCTGCTGCTCTGCCGCCGCCGCCGCCGCCGCCTGCAGCACTAACTACACTGCCGCTCCCACCCAGGCTCCGCTCTGCTCCAGCCAAACTTCTGCAAACCATGTGCAGCCGAGGCGAGGAAACTTCTCTCCACCTATTGGGGCTGGAGGCTTGAGTCACAAGCCCCATGTTTACATAAAGTGTTTAGGTAGGACAATCCTGGAGATGCTCCGGGAAGGGATGCAGAACTGCTCGGATCCTACTGCAAGCTTCTGCTTGACATCTCTTGGCCATTACCTTTGTCCCTTTATTTCCCGTGTGTCACGAGTTTTCATCCTGACTTGAAATGAGTGGACTGGAGAGCTAGGGAGAAACTTGTAAATCACTAATATAATTTTCTGTCACCAGTGGAATTGAAAAGTCGTACCGAAGTCGGTATGTCAGTTTGTGCTGTGTGTAAAGAGGTACAAGTGCTGCCTTACAGACCAGCTGAGTGTGATGTCATACGTTTGTTAGGATGGAGTTTGATGCTTATTTCGGTAATTATGTCTTAGTTTATAGCTCGTTGGTCCAAACAAAAAAAAAAGTTGGCAAAGCATGTTTGTTACTTAAGAACAGTTTACTTGCCTGTTAAGTTTTGGTCTCTGGTACTGTTAGAGTGGATTTAGAGTTGGCCATTCTGTTAAATTTGGAGGTCCTGAAACAGGGTACATGGCAGGCAGGGGACTTAGATTCTCTGGTGGTCATTATTAACATTTTGAGGTTTATTTTTGTGTTTCCATTTTGCTAGAATTTTATTTGTCTTTGGAAATACAACTTAACTTTTTGAGGACGATTTAATGATTTCTGTATTTTACATACCTAGGATTTTGGAGACTTAAATAGAGTATGGCTTATTAAGGAAATGGAGGTAGCACTGGTTCCCAGGATTCTCTTTGGTTTTAAAGTATGCAATTCAGTTAATTTGATGTTGAACTCATTTTGGTTTACAGGGCCAGACTTTAGCACAGAGCTCTGGCACATGTTTCCCAAAATATTTAAAGCAAGATTAGTAACTTAAGACAATTTAACATACATAAGTGCCCCCCTCCTAAAAATGTGAGTTTGATTTAGTAATCCAGTTATACCCAGGGCTCCTGATGACTAAGTCCTTCTTTGAAGACAAAATAAGCAGCTGTGTAACTTTAGTGGTCCAAAAGTGAATAATAGATTTCATACATACCTGCCTTGAACTTTCTTACTCTTTGATCAGCTAGATAAATGAGTGGTTAAATGTCTGCCTGCAAAACTAAATTCTGACCCTGATACAAGTATTTCCTAGTGCACTATCACTAACACATCAAAGTTGGCCTTCAGGCTGGCATGCCAGGTTCCTTGGAGTGGCTCTGCAGTTGAAGTCTGTCTTATTGGGAAACTAAAGTGATTAACTATTCTCATTGGTAGACCGTCAGAGATATTTGCCTTCTTAATTCTTTTAGACCTTGACTGAACTTTCAAGTTTATGGTGTGATGGAGTGCTTATATGGAGACTGACCTGACTTGAGGGAAACTAAAGGAAAAAGTGGGCAAAACCGATGCTAAAGTTTTGGATTAGTTTTAGCCACTGTGTCTAGAGTATTGGCCTTGAGTCTCAAAGTAACTGCTTATTCTTAAGACCAGTGAATAGTTTCCCAGTTCTATACTCTCATATAGTGGTACAGAAAAAAACCAGGGTTATTCCTGAAACTCTGGATCTCATTCCTAGAGAAAGTGCTGTCAGGAGCATCCTAGTCTTCTCTTCAGGAACTGCGGCTCTCGACTTTAGAACTGGGCTGCTTTGCTGCCAGTTTTCTCAAGGCATAGGCATGCGTACTTGAATTTTGCCAAGTATGCTAATTATTTTGATTTTTAGTCACCATCATAAAGTAATAGCATTATAAGGAATTCTGTACAAGTTATATCTGCTTCCTACAATTTGCTGAAGTGGAAATACTTAGGTGGATACATATGCAAAGGTTGGGGAGAAAATAGTCATTGCAAAGAACTAGTAGTGTATCTCAGGATTGGGACAAGGAAAGCTGTCAGTCTGGTTGTGGGAGAGGCACAAATGCCCTGAGTTCAGTAACAAGAAAAATAAGAAGTTAAATCATCTGTTTAGTGCTTATGTACTGATTTATTTTGGTATTTGGAAAATAAATTTGGTAAATTTGTTTCACACATTTACTTCAAAGAAAATCACAGTGTAAGCAAATAATCTAAGTGGATTCATCAAAAGTTGAATTATGCATAAATATTCTAGTCATGTGCTGCTGAAAGTTTTGATGCATGTTATGCTGAAATACAATTAGAAAAGTATGCATTTGCTTGTATTCTAAAGAGGATAATTCCAGTGAGAAATGGACAGCGGGCAGAAAGCAATTTAATAGTAGTGTACTTAGCTTTTTTTTTTTTTCCTTTTTGGCAAAAATTTGTTGTGCATGTGTGCTGAGGTGGAAGGTGGAAGTTCCTTTAACACTGATAATAAAAGTAATAGAGGAAATAATAGATGTGGGTAGATCCCAGAGCAGCTTTTTCACCGCATAATTTTATAAGGATGTCCTCCTGGGTAGCCTCTTGAATTAGGAAAATGACATGTTTTTACATGTTTAAGTCTACCACGCCCTCTGTGTTTTGTGTGAAGTTTAAAATATAAGTCAGAAAAGATGTATTTTGAGAGTGTCTTATATCTCATTGGTTTGGTTATAAAGTTTATAGGAAATGCTTATTTTATAGTTGGTTGTTACTGAGTCCATATTCCTGCAAGGATTCCCTATGCTTTAGGGAAGTTTTCATTTTAATCCTGTTAGCGTTGGCTTTTGGGTTTCATACCGTTTTAGTTATAATTCTAAGATACATATTTTATTAAATGCTACCTGGAATACACATATATGTAAAATTTAAACAGTTTTCAGGAAATAGTACTTGTAACCTGATGGTGGTGGTTTAAATTCATTTCATCAGTTACAGATGAATCAAGGTCCACTTTTTGAAAAACACTGGTAGATTAGTTTTCTTGCTATTACAAATTACCCCAAAACTTCATGGCTTCAGATAATAGACATTTGCCTATCTCATACAGTTTCTGTGGGTCAGGAATCTGGACTAGGTTAGCTTGGTGGTTCTGGGTCAGGGTCTTTCATGAGGGTTACAGTCAAGATGTTGACTGGGCTCGAGGATTTGCTTCCCAGGTCGCTCATACTCTAGCAAGTTAATGCTGGCAGTTGGCTGGTCTCAGTTCTCCAATGGACTGCTTGAGTGTCCTCACAACATGGTGGTAGTTTGTTTCCTTCAGGGCAAGTAATCGAAGCTAGAACAAGGAGGAAGCCACACCACTGCCACATGCTATTAGTTAAAAGAAAGTCACTTAAGTCCAGCCTATAGCCAAGGGCATAGGAATTAAGCTCCGTGTCTTGAAGGGTGGAGTATCAAAGAATTTATGACATAATTTAATAACTACGACAGTTCTCTATTTTTCCTGTTTATGGGTGAATTAGGATTGAACCAGAAGCCTTGTTGAAGTCAATCTGTAAGTAATTATCTTAGTTAATTAAGTCAGTATTTTCCTCTGAGGGCATCTAGTCTCACACCCTCAATCTTAAATTTGAGAAGGGAGGCTCAAAGAAGTTAAGTAATGAACCAGCCCATGGCCGTTCAGTCTAGGAAAACTAAACAGATTTTTCTCCGATTTTTGTCATGAAAAATCTGTGTACCGATTAAGATGAGAAAACTTGTTGGTGATTTTTAAAAATCTGAAGAAGTTATAGTATAGAACTGTTGTTTCCCAGCCTCTCCTGGTTTGCAAACTTCTACATGATAGTAATACTTTCAACTTATTTGGCCTACAGATAATGCCTTGATGTCTATGAATTTGCAGACTTCTCATACCAGCACCCGCTCCCTGTTGATTCTTAGAGGAAACAGAATGTACTTAGGAAATTAATTCAGACTACTTACTGTTAGCTCCAGATGCTGCACATATACAGACCTCGAGATTGTACTGTGTAACTATTCCAAATAGCACATTTTTAGGACCTAAAAAGATGTTATAACAAAGATAATCAGGATCTCTATATGAAAGAAAACAATACCACTTTCTGCTGTGAGATTGTCATGGAAACTTTGGATCTAGTAAGATTTGTTTTAAGACTAGTTTTGGCTTTGTGGTGTAAGAATTTGGATGGGACCCTGATATGGGTAGTTTGGAGCCAGGATAAATTTCGAAAGCTTTCCTTGATTTTTTTCTTTTAAATCCAGTAGACTTTCCTGAGTAATAGATTGGGGATACAGTAAATTATCTTACACCTTTTGCTATTGTAGAGTTGGATAATGGTGGCTTTGTTCTTAAACTGCTTTCCAGTTTCTCTTACCGTCAGGACTCCTGACAGTTGCTGGTCTGCCCTAAAGCACATACTTACCTGATTCCTCTTGTTGTCTACCTGGATCTTGTATCCCCCCCCCCCCCCCCCCCCCGTAAATGCTTTATAGGGACTTCCCTTTTCTAGATATTGCTCGTACTCACTCAGATGCTTGCAGAATTGAATTTGTAGTTGAAGGACATAAGAAGATAATTTTCCCCACTAGAACTGAATGAAAAACATGTTTATTGTTGTGGAAAGCCTCTGGAGGGAGGTGCTGGTGCTGTATATGTTAATATTTGTTCTTAAGATGCTTAATAGTCCAGTGGGGGAGGACACAGTCATGTGTTTAATATACAGTTCTACAGTACACATATTTGAAGTGTAGTGGTAGTATAAATGAAGTTAGTATGTAAACTGAATCTTGAAGGGTGAATAGATGTTTGAAAAATAGTTTTGTGACATGTTTGGTGGTGTGCATTTCATTTTTTTTTTAAAGATTTTATTAGAGCAAGAGCGAACACAGGGAGGAGCAGAGGGAGAGGCACAAGCGGACTCTGGGCTGAGCGCAGAGCCCGATGTGGGGCTCAGTCTCATGATCCTGAGATCATGACCTGAGCTGAAATCAAGAGTCGGTGCTTACCCGACTGAGCCACCCTGGCACCCCAAGTGGTTCTGCATTTCTCAGCTTTACTCCTTCATTATACATCTACCTTGAATTGTTTTATTGTTGAGTTGCCATTGTGTTGTGGTAAGTTGCTTTTTTCTATGGCATGCACATTCTTTTTATATTATTAGTGTAGGAGTGTGCTGTCCAATTCAGTAGCTACTAGCCACATGTGGCTATGCAAATTAATGTCACATTAGCCACATGTTAGTGTAGGCTACCATATTGGACAGCACAGATATAGAATATTACTATCATTGCAGAAGGTTCTGTTGGGCCGTGCTGCTCTAGAATCATGTTTTACTCATCTGACATTTTCACGTTAGGTTAATGTATTGAGTTAGGAATAGAATGAATAAACAATAGCTTTCTGGCATCATTGGAAGAGGCAGAGTGGTTGGTACTTATGAACGGGGCGGGGAGAGAGTATAGGATATTTACATTGGTGAAGAATATAGGCGTTGGAGTCAAATCTAGGTTGGAATCATGTTCTCTGTACCTTAAGTTGTTTGGCTTTGGGCATTACTTCACTTCTGAGCCTCAGTTTTTCGTTTTACTTAATATCTGTTCTTAAGATGGTCACAGTCCAGTGGGGGAAGGACATGATCATATATATTATTTTACATATATATAAAATACATATTATATAAATATATGTATCTCATAGGTTTGTGTGTATATAAAATAAAGTGTGTGTAAGGGGGCTTAGCACAATACCTCAGTACATAAGATTATTAATATATTTTTGAGATAGTCACTGATAATTGAAAGAATTTTTTTTTTTAAATTGGCTTATAGAATTGACTTGGGATTTTTATGTTTGAAAGTGAAATCAGGGCGCCTGGGTGGCTCGGTTGGTTGGGCGACTGCCTTCGGCTCAGGTCATGATCCTGGAGTCCCGGGATCGAGTCCCGCATCGGGCTCCCTGCTCGGCGGGGAGTCTGCTTCTCCCCCTGACCCTCTTCCCTCTCGTGCTATCTCTCATTCTCTCTCTCAAATAAATAAATAAAATCTTAAAAAAAAAAAAATGAAATCAGTGATGAAATTTATAGGGAAAAACTATTTCCCCTTATAACTGTGTCTATGATATTGACTTGTTTTTCTTTATGAAAATGATTGATCATTGGCAAGGGGAGATTCCCATTTTTGTTAGTTTATCCATAGTAAAGATCTGTGGAGTGGCAGGAGTGTCCTCATTCGAAAAAGTTGTCTGTCTAAACATTAATTTCTAAAATGTGGTCTGAAGATAGGATAACCAGCTGGCTGCTTTGCCCAGGCCTTTCCCAGCCTAGCACTGCGAGTCTAGCTGCTGCAGGAAACCCCTCAGTGCCAGGAAATCCAGGATCTGAAAGGGCCACGTAAAATTAAAGGATTCCAGTTTATCAGATTTCATTAGTGAACCACAGGACAAGTATTCAAACTAATCTTACTTGCCATCAGAGTGCTTAGAGTCAAAAATCTCTAAGGTAACCAGAACCCAAACCACATGAGGCTTTTTAGATTGAGATCAATACTCTGCATTTAAAGACTAGTGCCTGGTGGCTTCGATTCGACTGGAATTACATCATTTTTGTTAGTTGTTGCCCTCTGTAAGTCTTCATGTGATGAGTTCAAGAAACAGTCTAGTACATATTTTTATATTAGCAGTATTCAAAAAAAATTGTGGTAAGCAAGTTTCTAAGACTCATGTATAGAAGCTAGATTAAAAGTCAAGTTTATACTTAAACAGAATCTTGCCTGTTTTGGGCTTTTCAGTTCAAATAGTGCTGTCTTAATATTGCACAAATTTTAGGTTCCTTTATTTAACTATTGTGTTCACTTTTCTCATTTTTCATACCACCCCTCTACCAGTTCTTTAGATTTCTTTGTAGTAGAGCATCTCTATCTTTAAGCAGGTTACTTAGTTGTTTGTTTTTCTACTGCCTTTATTTGAATGTAAGCTTCAGGAAAGTAAGAGCCCTTTTTGTCATCTCTACCACTGTATCTTGGAGCCCAGAGTAGCACATCCTAACTTCTGAATAAGTATTTGATGTATTACATGAAAGAACTGAGTATCTCTGTGAGTAGGTTTTACAGTTCTGCATGCTTTCCAGCCTGTTTTATTTTAACAGTCTAGGGCATGTTGAAACATGTTGTTTTTATTTTTAAATTTTTTATTTTTATTTTTTATTTTTTAGGATTTTATTTGTCAGAAGAGAGCAAGCACGTGAGCACAAGCAGGGGGAGTGGCAGGGGGAGGGAGAAGCCGGCTTCCTGCTGAGCAGGGAGCCCAGTGTGGGACCCTATCCCAGGACCCTGGGATCATGACCTGAGCCGAAGGCAGATGCTTAACTGACTGAGCCACCCGGGCGCCCCTATTTTTAAATTAAAAAAAAAAAAAAAGGATTGATTTATTTGAGAAAGAGTGCGCAAGCACAAGCCAGGGAAAGGGCAGAGGGAGAGAATATTCAAGCAGACTCCCACTGAGCATTGAGTCTGACTCAGGGCTCTGTCCCACAACCCATGAGGTTAGGACCTGAGCAGAAACCAAGAGTTGGACACTTGACTGAGCCACCCAGGTACCCTGAAACATTTTGTTTATAAAGAAACATTTAAATCTGAGTCTCTCTCTTTTTTTTTTTTTTAAAGATTTTATTTATTTGACAGAGACACAGCGAGAGAGGGAACACAAATGGGGAGTGGGGGAGGGAGAAGCAGGCTTCCTGCGGAGCAGGGAGCCCGATGTAGGGCTCGATCCCAGGACCCTGGGACCATGACCTGAGTCGAAGGCAGACGCTTAGTGACTGAGCCACCCAGGTGCCCCAAATCTGGGTTTCAGATTGTGCAGAAGGAGTTAAAAAAATCCCGTTTTGTTAATAAACCCTCCCGGAGAGCTCCCATGAGGAAAGGGAATTTGGAATAGTGACCTTAAATCTTCTTTAAAAAAATGGCAATTCATAACCAGTGGTGAGAATTGAAAGTTAATAGATTTGGATTGGAAGTATTTGGAAAAGCTTGGTCTACTCCTCTTTATCACCTCACAGCACGGGCCCCACACTTGCAATTTGTAAAGGCGAGGAGAGGAGAGCATGAGGAGATTGTGTTGGAGAAAGAGAATTGAATCCCCTGTACTTACTACATTAAATGGAGCAAGAGGGTGCTAATGAATTACTGAAAGTCTGTATCTATAAAGTGAGGACAAGTCAGTAAATAGTCTTAGTTAGTGGTACTCACAGTTTAGTGAGCATGGGAATGTTTTGGAGAGTTGTAAAAATCATTCCTTAGTTGCAGCCTCAGAAATCCTGATTGCAGAATACAGGAATCTGTATAAATCATGGACACTCAGGTGTTTGCTGATGGAGTTGGTCGGAGCACCACACTTGGGAAAAACTGCTGTGAGAGACCGAGGAATAATTAAAAATAAGTGAAAAGATTAAGTTTTGGCAAAAAAAAAGTTTCTGATACTGTAATAGATTGATTTTATATGTAAAAACCATTCCTGCTTCTGACTGCTGTGGTATGTGAGAAGGCACCCAGAATGCCTCTTGGCGGCTGCCTGGTACATACAAAATGTGTCCAATTTAAAAGCCTTTTGGGGCTTGCACTGAATAGCCAACTCATTTTAAACAGTGGAAATATTACTTTTATTTAAGTGAAGTGCTCCATCCATTTAGGTGCAGGATTCGCTAACGTCAGTCTTTAAGCCTCTCATGATGTTTCTCAATTGGATTCGAAGCTGGGGCGGGGGGGGGGGGGGCGCTAGTGATTTGATTCAACCAACATTTAATCTCAGAATCCTGTGGATTTTTACTCAGATGGATTGTAGTAACAGTAAACTCATAGCTTCATGTATGTTAAGTCCATTAATCCTCACAGCAACTCTTTAAGAGGTAGGGGTACTGTTAAGCCCATTTTACAAAAGAAACTGAGACCCAGAGAGGTTCAGTGATTGGCCTAAGGTGATTCAACTAATAGGTGGTAGTGAGGAATTCAAATCCAGGTTGGTCTTAATCACTGTATTCTCATGAGTGATAGAAATTTGATAACATTTTGAGGAGTGCTTCCAAGGCCACTGGTGAATGTACTTGAGGCTCTCTGTCTTCTGGTAGGATTTCTTGGTCATTTTGATATTACAGAAGTTGTGAACATGAAAATCCCCTTACATAACCTAAAATAATTAAAAAAAAATAACACCTCTTTCCTATAACTAAAGTTGAAGCTTTTATCATAAATTTAAGTAGCTGAAAAAGATGCAGTTTCTGATGAATCATAAATACTGATTTAAAAATAAAGGTATTATATGTCTTTAGTGTATCTAGTGGAATGTAATACTGTAATGAGTTGGTGTCTACCATGATTGCTTTAATAAACATAAGTAAACAATTCAGATTTAACACTGTTCCTTTAAAAACTTAATTCCCCCCCCAAAATGTTTACCTAATAAATTTTTATGCTTGAAGGTCTTACTGATTATCCTTTTGTTTTTTGTAGCATATTTGTATGTAAATTGTTAGATTTTGCCATGACCATAAGGCACCAGATGTTCATATTTTGTTGTTAAAATTGTTGTAATTAACACACAGTTGACCCAAACAGCAATTGTACATATTGATACTTGGAGTAAAACTTTATTGGAAATGCCCCTCTTAATAGGTGGGGGATTATATGGTTCCCATTAAATTAGAAAGCTTTGTTGACCAATATTTCAAATTGTGTTCTTGTTGACTTCCCAAAGAGGTCTGAATGTAGGTTAAATATATTTATAGGTATTTAAATACAGTGGGCCAAACTAAAATTGAAGGTGGGCGAGAAGGGAAGATGGGAAAGGAGACAGCCTTCATACATTGGCTGCAGGTGTGTATCCAGGCACAGCAGCTTTATGTAAGTGCTTCTGTGGAACCTAAGGATCTAGAAAGCATTCCTTGAACTCTGCATGCCCACATGTTCCTTGGGAAATCTTGGGATTATAGGTACCTTAGACTGCTACTCAAGGACTCTTGCAGTGTGCTGAAAATGGTACCAGGATGTTTACCTTTGCATTATTAGAGCAAATAAGTACATAAAAATAGGGTATAGATTGATGTGTATTCTCAAGGTGAAATACTGTGTAGCAGTTAAATTGCAAAATTAAGTGTCTCAATTTAGAACAGTAATACTGTATTCATGGATATAAACCTTGAATAACAGGTTTCATTGAACTTCACAGTTCCATTTATATGCAGATGGGTTTTTTCCATACAGTACATAGAGTATATAAACACATCTTCTCAACCTTTATCTTGCCTTATTTTTAAGAATACAGTAAAAACAACAAATGTGTTAATTATTGGTACATTTTCTGGTCAATAGGCTATTAGTAAAGTTTGGGGGGGTCAAAGATGATACAGATTTTCAACTGGGGGGTGGGTGCATCTAACCCCCCACTTAACGGTGAACTATAATGTATGGAAAAATTTAAATTCATTGTGGTGGGAAGCATATGGGACAAGTGGGGGTTATGCATAAAAATGAAGATAAAAAGGAATTTACTTTTTAAAGATTTATTTTAGAGCATGGGGGGGGACTGGGGAGGGAGAGTCTCAAGCAGGGTATGTGCTGAGGGCAGAGCCCAACATGGGGCTCGATCTCACCACCCTGAGACCATGAGCTGAGCTGAAACCGAGAGTTGGACACTTAACTGTTCCACCCAGGTGCCCTGCTTTTTAAACATGTTTATCAATTCAAGATGGTAAGCACATAAATATCAAGTTCTTTGTTCCTGGCATTTTTTCATTTCCCCAAAGTATGTGTGAAACTAAAAAAAAAAATGTGTGGGAAGAATATTTTGACTAGATTGGTAGTAAAGGCATGGATAGTACTGATAAATGAAGTGCCAGTGAGCAGGCATACTGAAATTATGCCATCCAAAGTAGGTACATAAAACTCAGTCTTGTCATCACAAACCTGTCTTACGTATTTACTTCAACACCAGAGTTTCCTGTATGGTTCTCTTAGGGCTGGGATTGGGATTTCCTGGAGACAGGTGAGGGGATAGTGTCCAAAATCTAAGCCTTTTGGCTTTAATAAGTATCTTTGCCTAGATTTCCTAGGTGTTAAGCTTTCTATAGTTCTTTTAAAATATCTTCCTTTCAAATTCTTAGTGTTAAAGACCCAAACACCAGCTTCTTCATAATTTTTATTCAAGCAGCAAGTACATACAGGAGCTGAAAAAGATCATCACAACTTACTGATTTAAAAAATATTAAATACCAATTAAATAGATTCCCCCAACAGTGAGCATTTATTTTTGATTGTAGAACTTGAGTATCTCTTGCACTGATACTTTTCTCTGGTTATCACTTGATCAGAAAAAATACTCGTCCCAGCTCAAACATTACCTTAGGGTGATAAAAAGTGAGATTGATTAATTTCATAGCAAATTACTGGTAAAAACTAAAACGGGCGCCTGGTTGGCTCAGTCATTAGGCGTCTGTCTTCGGCTCGTGTCATGATCCCGGCATCCTGGGATGGAGCCCCGCATCGGGCTCCCCTTTTGATGGGGTGCCTGCTTCTCTCTCTCCCACTCCCCCTGCTTGTGTTCCCTCTCTCGCTGTCTCTCTCTGTCAAATAAAATCTTAAAAAACAAAAAAAACCCAATGTTTATAAAAAGAACGATTTTTCCAAAATTGTGATTAATTAAAAACGCTTCTGAAGTCTTTCCCACATGGCAAGCTGCAGATGTGAGGCAAAGGTACTTGCTGCTAGGTTGTACATTATAAATCTGCAGCTAGAACTTTCTCTAAATGCTATCTTCAAATACAGAACTCCTCCAAAAATCACACTTTGTGCATTTGCAATATTACCACAGTTACTTGAAACTTGGGCCTCACTTCCAAATAGACTAAGTAATTAGAACAAAGCCATGCTCTTTTCCACTGTCATTTTCTATGTCAAATTATCTTTATTTTCCTTTTATTTTTTAATTTTTATTTATTTTTTAGTTACACCCAATGTGGGGCTTGAACTCACAGCCCCGAGACCAAGAGTGGCATACTCCACTGACTGAGCCAGCCAGGTGCCCTTGTTTTCATCTATTTACCTCAATGGTGATAAGGATTACGATCATCCACTCCAGGCGGAGCGCCCTTTTCTCAGTCAGGTGATTCCGCATTAGATCTGTCAGCTCCATGCAGTGCTGAAGTTTTTCATTCATAACCTGCATTAGAAAAATTTTAGGAAGTACCCTGTATTTATTTATATATGTATATATTTAAGATTTTATTTATTTGAGAGAGAATGAGAGAAAGCACATGAGAGGGGGGAGGGTCAGAGGGAGAAGCAGACTCCCCGCTGAGCAGGGAGCCCGATGCGGGACTCGATCCAGGGACTCCAGGATCATGACCTGAGCCGAAGGCAGTCGCTTAACTGAGCCACCCAGGCGCCCCAGTACCCTGGATTTATATTTAAACAAGTTTAAGAACTAAGTCACGTCACATATCAAAATTCCAAAGGTCTGAAATAGGTAAACAGAATTTATCCTCCAATTCTTGCTCCGTTCTCTCCCCAAGGCAACCTGCCAATGTGAGCCTGCATCTGAATCCATCTAGAGACACTGTAATGCAGATTGAACTGCAAGAAGTACTTTACCTACTGAAGCTCTTACATTCCTGAGATTTTGATGGAAGATGTAAAAAATAAAGTTTTTGAGTCCTAGTTTTTGGTAGCTGGCCTTGGGAGTTTAGTAGTTAAGAAAGGCAAATTGGAGGGCGCCTGGGTGGCTCAGTCGTTGGGCATCTGCCTTCAGCTCAGGTCATGATCCCAGGGTCCTGGGATCGAGCCCCGCATCAGGCTCTCTGCTCGGCGGGAGGCCTGCTTCTCCCTCTCCCACTCCCCCTGCTTGTGTTCCCTCTCTCGCTGTGTCTCTCTCTGTCAAATAAATAAAATCTTAAAAAAAAAAAGGCAAATTGGAAACATGCATTGTGGCTGAAACGCCCAAAAGATGATAAAAACTGATTACCTTCTAAAATTGTTCAGGTTCTGTGCAAACCTCCAAACCGTACCATTTGACCTGCTGCACACTTGCCACTAGTTGGCACTGCTTTTAGTGCTGAACTGTGGAGCTTCTGGGTTCTGATGCCCCACCACATGCTGGTTGGGGCAGGGTCACAGAAAACAATCTTTGGGGTTTTTGTTTTTTTTAAAGATTTTATTTTTAAGTAACCTCTACACCCAATGTGGGGCTTAAACTCATGACCCCGAGATCAAGAGTCACATGCGCTACAGAATGAGCCAGCCAGGCGCCCCCAGAAAACAGAATCTTTGAATTTAAGACTTGGATGTGACCACTGGTAGTTGTACCTCCTTAATCTTTCTTTTGGAAATGGGAAGAAGTCTGGAAACCTTTTTTTTTTTTAGGTTTTTATTTATTTATTTATTTATTTATTTATTTATTTGAGAGAGCGAGAATGAGAGAGAGAGCACACGAGAGGGGGGAGGGTCAGAGGGAGAAGCAGACTCCCCGCTCAGCAGCAGGGAGCCCGATGCGGGACTTGATCCGGGGACTCCGGGATCACGACCTGAGCCGAAGGCAGTCGCTTAGCCAACTGAGCCACCCAGGCGCCCTGGAAACCTTTTTTAAAATAGTTTGATTCCCCCTGATTATTTATGGGGCATGGGGAGGGCAAGGGGTTTGGTCTGGAAATTTGAGACAATCGTCAGAGACGCATGTTTGGGGACTGACTTCCGCCAGCGTACCTTATGTACTATGGACGTATGTGCTATGGTTGTACACAGCGCACAAGACTGCCTCAGGGGCGCCTGGGTGGCTCAGTCGGTTCAGCATCTGCCTTCCGCTTGGGTCATGATCTCAGGGTCCCGGGATCCAGCCCCATGTCCTGCTCCCTGCTCAGTGGGGAGTTGGCTTCTTCCTCTCCCTCTGCACCCCATCCCCACTGTGCTTTTTCTCTCCTCCCTCTCTCCCAAATAAATACTTAAAAATCAGATAAACGGCCTCAGTAATGAGAACACAAGGGACCACAGTCCTAAGCATATATTCGCCATGCTTCCTGCCTTTGTGGCCATCCCCTAGTTTCTACTCTGTGTAAATGCTTAAACAGTGCCGCCTTCTGTCCTCCCTTCCTCCCCTCCTTTCTGTTTCTATTGGCTGCTCGGATCTTGGTCTACCAACATGCTCATCCTCAGGCTTGCTTCTCCCTTGAAGGTGTGGGCCTGACCCTCTTGCATTTTCTTCTACCTCTGACTAAACAGACGCGTTCTTCCTCCACGTCCTCATCACCGAGTTTATTCTTTAGCCCTTCGGAGTTGCATATTGCCACTCTTCTGGAACCTCCAAATGTCTCCGAGTTAGTGCATCTAACAACTTTTCTTGGTTCTAAACCTCGGTGAACTCAAGCATTTGACACCACCTTGAAACGCACACTTCCTTTGGCTTTTTCTCCGCTAAGACCCAGGTTCTACCTCTGACGGCATCTCCTCCTGGGTTTTCTCTACCTCCTCTCGCCCTTAGATGACGCTTCCCAAAGTCCTGATCTTCTCCTTCCTGCCTTCTAGCTCCACGCTCCGCTTGCACCATCTCATCCACTTCGGTTTGTGTAGACGCTCCCTAAACTTTGCATCCCACCATCACTATTTCTGTGATGTGTATGTGCCACCAGTACGTAATTTCCAGAAGACTTTGCTTAATTTGTTTATTTTAAAAGTAAACTGTCATCGCCATAAATGGACAGCAGTGTGATGTGAAACAGTGCTGCCTACAGGAAGCTGAGCCCGACGCCAGGGAAAGGGGAGTAGCATACACTAGAGGGTCCACCAGGAGCCACTACACCACTAAAACCAAACTAGTTCAGGGTCCATGTGTCACCTAAATTCATCTCTTGGACAAGCATATGTATCCCACATTTTGGGAAAGACTTAAACTACTATCTCTTTTCTACTCCCAAATATAACTGTTTAATTCTGGTTTCTTCTCTGACTGAAATTCTAACTGCCTATAAAACATCTAATGGGTTTCCTGACCACACCTCAAATTTAATGTTTCTCAAACTAAAATTGACACCCTGTCCAAGTCTATCCCTTGGCCTAGGTTCCCTTTCTCCGATCAGGTCACGCCGTCTTCCCAGTCACCTGGGGTGGAGGTTATTTTTTTTTTGACGTTATTTATTTATTTATTTATTTATTTATTTATTTATTTGACACAAAGAGAGAGAGAGAGAGAGAGAGAGAGAGAGAGAGCACCAGCAGGGGGAGTGGCAGGCAGAGGGAGAAGCAGGCTCCCCGCTGAGCCGGGAGCCTGGCATGGGACTCGATCCTGGGACTTTGGGATCATGACCTGAGCTGAAGGCAGTCGCTCAACGGACGAGCCGCCCAGGCACCCCTGGGGTGGAGATCTTTGATCTCTAATTCCCACTCCCTATAGTTATGCCCCATGGTGGACAGTCTTGAATCTATCCCCTTGTTAGCTTTCCTTAATACTACATGAAATATTCGTTATTTGTTAAGAACAGATCCACTGCCCCCGCCCCCCACTGGCATCAGAGTTCTCATTCTAAGCAGTTGGATTGGATCATGTCACTCCCCTATTCAACAGCTTTTAAACATTTTACCAGTCCACTGCCTTCTCAATACCATGAAACAATCCCAGATCATTTGGTCCAGTCATGCTTCAGAGGATGGCATCTCTGCCTTCCCAGCCTGCTCTTTCCTCGGTGCTCCTAAAGCACTTGGTTTCCTTGTTTTAGCACTTACTTCATTCGGCCTCACAGCCATCTGCTGGCAGCTCAGCACCCTTCCCCCCGGCCCCCTACACCTTGGGGAGTTATCTTCCACTATTTTCAACCACCGGATGTGGCCAACCATGATCTCAGCACCTACCTGACACCCTCCCCAGCGCTCCCCACAAAAGCCCCAGGGTGAAGGGGTGGCTGTATGACCCAGGCTTAGCCAACCATAATGCCCACTTCCCTATGGTTGGCCAAAGCGTGGGACACATCCAGTCCTTTGAAGTTGCCAGGCAGAGTGAAATGTAGCTTGGAAATTCCCTCTTCCCACACCCATTTCTCCCATTCCCACAGAGAAGGCCACAAGGACGCCAACTTGGCTCCTTGGGGAAGGTGCTGAGGAAAGAGTCCTGACTGATTTAATTGGGTCTGTGCGACAGACGTTCCCCATTCCCACACTCTAGCCTTGTTCTTCTCAGCAGTACGTGGTGATAGATAGGTAAGCTCGTTCAAACTTTTCTGTGGTGTGCAAGCAATAGAGTCCCCATTAGCGCATGCTTCCTATTTCATTTAGCTATAGAGTCACGCATGTTACATGCACACGGATGAGGGAGCACGAGAAAACAGGGATGGTATCACAGAGGTGGTAAATGTGAAGTAGGCTCTAAATTGGCAGGTGCCGGGCACCTGGGTGGCTCGGTCAGTTAAACGCCTGCCTTCGGCTCAGGTCATAATCCTGGAGTCCTGGGATCGAGTCCTGTATTGGGCTCCCGGCTCAGCGGGGAGCCTGCCGCTCCCTCTGACCTTCTCCCCCCTCATGCTGTTTCTCTCTCTCTCTCTCTCTCTCTCAAATAAATAAATAAAATCTTTAAAAAAAAAAAAGGTAAGTTAGTGCCAAATTGTGAGAGGAACTGTAGCCCCTAATTCCTGGGACCTGTGAATAGGACATGGCAAAGGAGAGTTATGACTGCGTATGGAATTAATGTTGGAAATCAGCTGACCCTGACAGGGAGATAAACCTAGATTATCTGGGGGCGGGGGAGGGTCCAGTGGAATCACAGGGATCCTTAAAAGTGGAACCGGCAAGTACAAGAGCTTAGGAAAGTGATGCCACGTGAGGAGACCTCAACTCATCTGTTACATGGAAGGGGCTCCAAGCCAAGGAATGTGGGCAACCTGTAGGAACTGCAAAAGGCAAGGGAAGCACCTTTTCCTACACAGAGCCTCCAGAAAGGAACACAACGCTGCCAGCACCTTGATTTGGGCTCAGAGACTATGTCAGACTTCTGACCTACAGAGCTGTCATACAATACATTCATGTTAAGCCAGTTTGGGATAACTTGTTACAGCCCCAAGAGAAACTTACTACACCATGCTGCAACGTTGGAATTTTATTCTGTAGGTAATGTGGGGTCCTTTGTTCAGTCTTCAAATATTGGTTGTGTGGACCACACTGTGCTGGGCAGAGGAGATGGAGTGGTGAATAATACAGACACATCTCTGCCTTCCAGCTAAAGGGTCCAGCGGAGAGGCTGGGGAACAGTCAAGAAGGTCTGAGAATAGTCCAGAGGAGAAAGGTGGGGAGCGGCAGCAGGAGTGTTATAGGCGGGGGGCCTGAAGGCAGGGCTCAGTATGGCATCCCCGTTTCACCAGCCCAGGGCCTATCATGCAGACTTTCCGTAAATATCTGTTAATGAACGAATGGCACTGAGAAGAAAATGAAAAGGGCAGTGTGACTGGACGTGGAGGGTGAAGGAGAAAGAGGAAACCACCACGCCTTTCAGTTTTCTGGTTGACTGACAGAGGGAGGAGGCCAGTGGTCCTGCCACAAGCCGAAAGGGAGAACAGAGAAGGTTCAGTGTTTTCTGGGAGAATACCATGGGTTTCATTTTGAAATCTTAATCACCGATTAATTCTACAAATATTTACTGAGCATGTGCTCTATGTGAGGCCTTGCCCAAGAACTGGGAAGATAACAGGGAAGAAAATAATCTTGGTCTCTGATCTCAGGGAGCCGACATTCTAGTGTGGAGTGACTCAGAGAACCGACTCTCAAAGGGATACTACGAGATATGTCAGTGTGGAAGACGTGTGTGATTTAGTAGGCAATGGGAAACACCTGGAAGGCAAGCAGAGAACGGAGGTATGTACTTGAAAGTCATCAAGAAACACGGGAGCAGAAGTCATGGAACCAAAGAGGAGCGCTGCTGAGACGAAGCGCCTGGGCGGCTCAGTCGGTGAAGCGTCTGCCTTCGGCTCAGGTCATGATCCCGGGGTCCTGGGATGGAGGCCCACATCGGGCTCCCTGCTCAGCGGGAAGTCTGCTTCTCTCTGCGCCCCCCCACCCCCGCTTGTGTTCTCTCTCGCTCTCAAATAAATAAATAAAACCTTAAAAAAAAAAAAGGAAAATACGCTGAGAAGCATAGTCTGGGAACTTTTAAGTATGCTTGGTAACTCGTGGAAGACTTAACACCAAAAAGATGGCTCAGAGCGGGCCTGGGAGATGAAGAACAATTAGCTGTAACGACTCAATCAAGCCACGAAGGTGGCGACGGTAATGATAATTGGGTACCTCTGCTAAAGGGGAGACAGATTCAGTGGGATGTGAGATGTGAGGAGAGTTCCATAAAAACTGTCAGTTACCAAAGGAATTCTGATGAGCGAAAGTTTTAGTTGCTATGTAATGAGTTTTCAGAAACAGAATGTCCAAGTCCATTAGATAAAGTGAAATGTAGTTCAAACCCATGTGGCCATCATGCCCCGCAGCCAACTACCCGCTAGAGGTCCCAATCCACATCCCTTGCCCTCTGGGCCCATGAGCCAAATAATCCCTCCGTCTCTGGTGTGCCCATCATATATTTAGATATTTGGGGGGGGAAAGTAGCTTCTATCCCTTTTGCTGCTGTGTTTTAAGGAAGGAGAGGGGGAATCCCACGAGTGTAGCTCCAATTTCCTGTAAGTCCCTTTCCCCCCTAATACATTGCTTCTTCTACTTTTAGCTATCTTGCCCCAGTTCCTAACTTAGAATCCAATAAAGATGTGGTAGAAATATGTAATTTATAAAGATAATTAAAATGAGTCTTGAATTTTAGCTCCTAAAGAAAAAATAAAGTGGAGTTTCGGGGACTGTTGGTATTATGGATTTAATGTTTGTGTCCCCCTTAAATTCTTATGGTGGAACCCTAATGCCTAAGGTGATGGTATTTGGAGATGGGGCATTTGGGAGGTGATCAGGTATAGATGGGGTCATGAGGGCATGGAAGAATTAGTGTGATGGAATTAGTGTCCTCACAGGAAGAGGAGGGGCCACGAGACAGCACTCTCTCTCCTGCCATGGGAGGACACAGTAAGAAGGTGGTGGTCTATGAACCGGAAGAAGGCCCTCACCAGGAACCCGGTCTGTACGCGTAATCACAACGCGAAGATGCAGTGTGTAAGGGCTGCACGCGAGGGATTTGTACAAAGTACTCCATAAACACAGAGGCACAGACCAGATGCAAAACCTTCCCAAGGACGTGACACTTGGGCTCATTAGGCAAAATGCAACCAGGGATGGTCCTGGCTCAAAGGTACCAAACAAATCAAATCACATCAACTTGAAAATCCGCTACAGATGTATCTATGATGGTGTGAAATTTAAAAAGACTCTAATTTTTATTCTGATTAACTGCAATGTATGCATTCTCCCAATGTACTGAGTTAAGGACTGAGAAGCCAGCAGTACTTTCGTTATATCTAGTTCATACGAGATTAAAAAAAAAAAAAAAAAAACTGCCACAGAACTGACTTGTTCCAGGACTTTTCCAATTTGGGGACTGACTGGACTCCACCCCACCGGGTCTCTGGGCTATGCAGTCAGCCCTCCAATGGTGTCTCCACTGGAGGTGTCCCTCCTGGCTTAGCAGAGTGATGATGCAGTGGCACTTTGTCCAGGTTTCCCCTTCCTTCCTAGCAGTTTGATTTTTGTCCCGCTAGTTGATGATTTCATCGCACTTCATCTTCATTATTGATCCTGCTTTGACCTTTCTTATCTTCAACTCTGGCATTCCTGTTGAACGTACCACTCACGCTGAGGAAGTTCTTGAAAGACAGCCTTATCTTTATACCTCTCCTCTGAGCAATACCCTCAAACCACCTTCACAGTTGGTGACCATGATCTTGTTTCTCCTTTCCTGTAGTCTTGTCCACGGGGGACATGTGAAGGACACTCTGGGCATCCGTATTACAGAACCATGATTTGAGGGAAGACAGGATGGGCTGGGGAAGCAGCTGGTTATCTTGGTTATTGCTCAGCCACTCTTATTGACTCAATTAAGCACAGCAGGCTGATTATCAGAAGAGGTAGAGAAGGTCTGCATCTGCTTGGTGGCAATGACTTTATACCTCATCACACCGATCATGATTCCATCATGAGTCTCCATTCCAAGAGAAAGAGAGACATCCAAGAGCAGTAACTCTGAGTGCTTTCAAACTTGTCCCCAGTGAATGTGTCTCATCAACACTGATGTTTTTGTTTAGTCTGTTATTACAGAATTCTCACAAGATGCTTTATTTTCAAATTAGCTTTACTGAGGCATAATTTACTCAGGATAAAATGCAGCCATTCTAAGTGCACAACTGGAAGACTTTTGACAAATGCATACCCTTGTAACTGCCCACACTACATTTCCATCACCTCCAAAAGTTCCCTTGTGCTCCTTTGGAATCTATAGCCCCATCCACTCAGCCCTCCCCAGCTCCAAGGAATCAGTGATCTACTTTCTGTGCCTATTGATTCGAATTGTCTTTCTAGATCCCGGAAATACAAGAGCACATGTTTTTGTGTCTAGATTTTTTCACTTGGCATGATTCTGATATTCACCCATGTTGTGGCATGGATCAGTAATTAACTTACTGTTGCTGAGTGGTATTCCACTGTATGGATATGCCACAATTTGTTTATCCACTCACCTACTGATGGGCACCTGACTGCTTCCAGTTCTGGGCTATTATGAATAAAGCTGCTGTGAACATTTGTGTATGACAGCATGAGGACATGTGTTTTCATTTCTCCTTGGTGAAATAGTTAGAGAAGTAGAATTGTTGACTCTTACAGTAACACAATGGTTAATTTTATGAAAAACTGCCAAGCTGTTGTACCAATTTATATTCCCACAAGTAATGAAGTTCCAATTGCTCCACATCCTTATTAATACTTGGCATTAGTCTTTTAAATTTTAGCCATTTTAATGGGTGTGTAGTGAAATCACATTGTAGTTTTAATCGCACTTCTTGGTGAACAAGGACGTTGAACATCTTTTCATGCTCATTTGGCCATTGCATTATTTTTTTTTTTGTGAGGTGTCTGTTCAAATCTTTTGCTCATTTATATATATTTATTTTTATTTTTTAAATAAATTTTTATTTATTTACTTGAGAGCCAGCGAGAGTGACGGTGAGCAGGGGGAGGGGCAGAGGGAGAAGCAGGCTCCCCACTGAGCAGACAGCCCTACACCCGGACCCCGGGATCATGACCTGAGCCACAGGCAGCTGCTTAACCAACTGAGCCACCCAGGTGCCCCTCTTCTGCGCATTTAAAAAAACTGGGCTGTCCTTTAAACATTGAGTAGAAAGAGTTCTTTGTATATGCTGGATAAGTCCTTTGTCGGGTATGTCTACTGAGAATGTTTCCTCCCAGGCTGTGTGGCTTGCCTTTTCATATTCTTAACAGTGCCTTTCAAAGAGCAGTTTTTTAGTTTTGATGAAGCTCAACTCACGAAGTTTTTCCCCCCAGGATTCATGCTTTTTGTTTTTTAAGATTTTATTTATTTATTTGAGAGAGAGAATGAGATAGAGAGAGCATGAGAAGGGGGAGGATCAGAGGGAGAAGCAGACTCCCTGCTGAGCAGGGAGCCGGATGTGGGACTCGATCCTGGGACTCCAGGATCATGACCTGAGCCGAAGGCAGTCGCTTAACCAACTGAGCCACCCAGGTGCCCCTCATGCTTTTTTTTTTTTGTCCTAAGAAATCTTTGCCTGGCTGAAGGTCATGAGGCTTTCCCCCTATATTTTCTTTCTGAAGTTTTATAATTTTAGCTTTTATATTTAGGTCTCTGATCCATTTTTTTTTAATTTCTTTTTTAAGATTTTATTTATATATTTGAGAGAGAGAATGAGATAGTGACAGCATGAGAGAGGGGAGGGTCAGAGGGAGAAGCAGACTCCCCGCTGAGCAGGGAGCCCGATGCGGGACTCGATCCCGGGACTCCAGGATCATGACCTGAGCCGAAGGCAGTCGCTTAACCAACTGAGCCACCCAGGCGCCCTCTCTGATCCATTTTAAAATGGTGTGAATTAAAGGATACTGTTCGGCTATCCAATTGTTCCAGCACCATTTGTTGAAAATATTATCCCTTTGTTACTGAACTGATTTATATTTGTCAAAAATCAATTGCTTGGGCGCCTGGGTGGCTCAGCTGGTTAAGCGACTGCCTTCGGCTCAGGTCATGATCCTGGAGTTCTGGGATCGGGTCCCACATCGGGCTCCCTGCTCAGCGGGGAGTCTGCTTCTCCCTTTCCCTCTGCCCCCACCTCTGCTGATGTGCTGTCTCTCTCAAATAACTATAATCTTTAAAAAAAATCAATTGCTTATATGTGTATTTCTCAACTCTCTTCTGTTCCACTAATCTATATGTCTGTTCTTATGCCAATATTCAAGTATCCTGATTACTGCAGCTTGATTTTCTTCAAGTCTTAAAATCAGATAATAAAAGTCCTACAATTTTGTCCTTTCTTCGAAATTGCTTTGGCTAGTTTAGGACTCTTGCATTTACATTTTAAAATCAACTTGTTACTTCTAAAATAAAAAAAGCCTGCTGAGATTTTGATAGGGATTGAGTTGAATCCACAGGTCAATTTCCAGAAGTAACATCTTTATAATATTGAGTCGTCTGTTTTACAAACATGGTAGGTGTATGTCTTCATTCATTTAGTTTCTTAGCCATGTTTTGTAGTTTTCAGGGTACAGATCTTATTTTTTAAAAAAATTTATTCCTGAGGGGTGCCAGGGTGGCTCAGTCATTAAGCGTCTGCTTTTGGTCCTGGGATTGGGCCCTGCGTCGGGGTCCCTGTTCGGTGGGAAACCTGCTTCTCCCTCTCCCTCTGCTGCTCCCCCTGCTTGTGCTCTGTCAAATAAATGTATAAAATCTTTTTAAAAAAATTTATTCCTAAGGGGCACCTGGGTGGCTCAGTCGTTAAGCATCTGCCTTCAGCTCAGGTCATGATCCCAGGGTCCTGGGATCGAGCCCCGCATCGGGCTCCCTGCTCAGCATGAAGCCTGCTTCTCCCTCTCCCACTCCCCCTGCTTGTTCCCTCTCTTGCTCTCTCTCTGTCAAATAAATAAATAAAAGCTTAAAAAAAAATAAAAAAAATTTATTCCTAAGTAATCTGACGTTTTGATGTTATTGTAAATGGTATTCCATAATTTTCATTTTCCAATTGTTCATTGGTAGTATAAAGAAAATTACTTTTTATAAGTGACCTTGCATTTTGCAACCTGATAAATTCACTAATTTGTTCTAGTAGGTTTTTTTTAAGATTTTATTTGTCAGAGAAAGAGAGAGAGCGCACAAACAGGGGGAGGGGCAGAGGGAGAAGCAGGCTCCCCGCGGAGCAGGGCGCCCGACGCGGGGCTCGATCCCAGTTGGGATCATGACCCGAGCCGAAGGCAGACGCCCAACCGACTAAGGCATCCCTGGAGTAGCTTTTCTGTAGATTCTTCAGGACATTCTACATATAAGATCCTGTCATCTGTGAATAAATTCAATTTTACTTCTTCTCATAGGAGATGTTAAATCTTGGGGCTATAAATATAGCCACCCAGAGGGATTAGTGCCTTGTCTGGCTGGCACTGCATGGGGCTTTCTCCACAGGTCTAGGGTGCCAGAGACTGGGTAGCATCTGATTCTCCCAACTGCTGATGTGTGACAGTGGTTACACGTCAATCCTTTCATGGAGGGACTCAATCTTAAACTGGCCTTGATACTGGAAGACAGGGGGTGCTCAGCATACTACAAGTAGAGGGGGTGGAGCCTACAGAGCCCTTTTGTTCTCACTGATGTTTTTCTTATGTTTGCACTTGATCTTGGCCATGAATTAGCTGACCATTTTGTTGTCAAGGTATTCTTCACTCAAGGTGTCCTCAGTTGTAGACTTGATGCCAATAATCCCATCTTGTATAGGGAGGAGAGACACAAAAATGGCCACCTCCCAGGTAAGAGATCAGATTATTTCTTTGGCATCAACCTTCTTGCCCAAGCCACGTGGCAGTGGCAGTTGGCTTACTGATGATTCAGAACACGAGACCAGTGATGCTTGCTGGCAGTTCCGGTGGTGGCATGAAGCAGGGAATCTTTAAAGTAACCGCACTGTGAGGATGATGGGGGTCAGAGTGCTTACTAAGTAGGTTTCTAAAATTTTCTCCATCTTTTTCAAAATCTGACGTCTGTATTAGGCAGACTTCTAAGATGCCACCCAAAGGTCCTCGTTCACCCCCTCCCCTGGACTGTGGGCTGGGCCCAGTGACTTGTTTCTAACAAAGAGAATACAACGAAAGTGATAGGCTGTAATTGCTGTGATTAGGTTACAAGAGACTGTGAGTCCTGCCTTGGTAGTGCTCCGCCCCCTTCTCTCACCTGCTCGGGCTGATGAAACAAGCTGCCACAGTGGGAGGGGCTTGCTCCCCAGAGAAGATTATGGGGCAGGGAACTGAGGGAGGCCTCTGGTCAACAGCTTGTGAGGAACTGAGGCTTCAGCCCAACACCCTGAGATGAACTGAGTCTTGTCAACAACACATGGGTTAACTAGGAAGTTCACCTTCCCAGCCGATCCCCGAGATTACTGCAGCCTTGAGAGAGACTTGGAGGCCCTGGTTAAGCTGGACCCGGGTTCCTGACCCATAGACTGTAAGGCAGGGTTTGACACAGTGCTGTTTTAAGCCAGTCGGTTTTGGAACAATTTGTTTCACAGTAATAGCTAACTAATACAATCACAGGAGATCCCTCAACTCTGTAAAGCTTTTGGCATCCCTTTTAGAGCCTCTGGAACTTCAGCCCAATCCACAACCATGCAAATCTAATGCTTTTCGACCGGACACCTGGATTGTCAAATCGTGTCTAGTTAAGACATTTAGTCTCTAAAACCATTTTGGAATCCACTGAAATTTGAATCTTATAGTATCACTGATCAATCTTTTCGTGTCAGCTAAAGGTGACATAGTTAAAGATGGGCCTCTTTCCCTGACTGCTGGCAATGACCTCTGCTCTCCTGTGCTGGAAGGCGCCCATACAGGCAGAGGTGGTGACAAGGTCAGTGACAACTGTAGTTGGGACCACATAGGTCAGTGACAACTAAGGTAACTTCGATATTGTTATTCAAGGGGAAATGTCTGGCCTGGAGAAAAGTTTGTAGATACCAGAGCTGCCATAGCATTCCATGAAGCATGGTGGGCTGCTGAAATCGTAAGTCCTTTTTTTTTTTTTTTTTAAGATTTTATTTATTTGTTTGAGAGAGAGGGCCTATGCGCACAAGCTGGGGGAAGGAGAGAGCCCGATGCGGGGCTTGATCCCACATCCCTGAGATCATGACCTGAGCCAAAATCAAGAGCAGGATGCTCAACCAACTGAGCCTCCCAGGCGCACCGTAAGTCATTTATTTTTGATGGGGCATAGGATGAATGAGGGGAAGTGGTAGGAAATAAGATTGAAAAAGAGGAGAGAACATGGAGGTCCTTGTATATGAAGCAAAAACACTTGAACATAACACTTGAGGCAATGACGGAAACTGGAGGTACTAACTTAGTGGGAGGGACTGAGAAAAGATAATCAGTAGATGTTAACATCAAGATAAATCAGATGCTGAAATTATCTGACAAGAATTTTAAAGTAGTCATCATAAAACTGCTTCAATAAGCATTATGAACATGCTTGAAACAAATGACCCAAAAAAACAACCAAAGTCCCAGCAAAGAGATAGAAAGCATAAGAAGAATCATAGGAAAATTTTAGAACTGAAAGATACAGTAAGCAAAATAAAAAACCCAATGATGGGCTCAGCAGCAGAATGAGGGTGATGAAGGAAAGAATCCGTGAACTCGACAGATCGATGGAAATGATCCCATACGAACAACACAGAGGAAACAGACTAGAAAACAGGTGAACAGAGCCTCACATACGTGTGGGAGTGTAAGAAAGGACCTGACGTTCACATTATCCCATCAGAAACCCAGTAGCCTAGAACTAGACGCCACAGCATTTTTCGGGTGCTGGAAGAGAATGGTCAGCCCAGAATCCTAGAGCTGGTGAAAATATCCTTTGGAAGGAAGGGGAAATCAAGAGAGTCTCAGAGAAAAGACAACCAGGAGAATCTGTTTCTACAGACTTATCCTAAAGGAATAACTAAAAAATGTTCTTGAAACAGGAAGGAATCAATAAAAGAAATCATGGAACATCATGAAGGAAAAATGACACAAAGAATGAAAATATAGGCAAATACAATAGAATTTCCTTCTCCTGAGTTTTCTAAATTATATTTGATGGTTAAAGCAAAAATTGTAACAGCGATGGAGTTCTCGGTATCTGCAGAAAAACAGTTCAGGCAATTATATTGTAAATGTTGGAGGGTAAAGGGATGTAAAGGATAGCAGATTTCTGTACTTGATTTAATCTGGTAAAATGTCAAAACCAGTGGACTGTGATAAGCTATGTATGTATAATATAATATCTAGGGCAACCACTAAATATCTATGCAAAGAGTTATACTAAAAATATACAGATAGATAAATCAAAATGGAATTCCAAAAAATGTTTAAGTAACGCACAGGAGGGCAGGATTTGACACAGGCGACAACTTAGATGGATGGCAAGGGCATTATGCTCAAGGAGAAAAGGTCAGTTTTAAAAGTCGCACACTGTAGGGATTGTATTTATAGAACATTTTCAAAATGACAAAATTACGGAAATGGAGAATAGATTACTCATACCAGGGGTTCGGGATGGTGGGGAGCGGAGGGGGTGTGACCAGAAAGGGGCAGGTCAAGATCTTTGTGGTGACAGAACAGCTCTGCATTTGACCGCGTGGTTACGTGGACCTCAACGTAATAAAAGGTCATAGAACTATGTGCATACGTCGTACAATATCCATTTTGTTTCCTACCCTCCTTCCCCACGTGGTTTATCTCCATCATGACCACCTCCACCCACTTTCATCGTTCTCTTGATACCTAGGTCACTCTTCTCAATTTTGCTTCCATGCTTCTAAATGCTTGCGTGATGGTTCTCACTGGAGGGCTTCCTGCCACTTACTCGCAACGTATCTTAAATTTTGCTCCTCCACTCCCCTGGCCCCACCTGTCTGTGTTCTGCCATCTTCCTCCCTGTCAAACATCAGTCATCCTTGACTCTTCCTTGTCCCTGGCCTCCAATTGCTTGATTTGTCTTAGAGGATTCCTTCTTGAATTCATTTCTATTCTTGCTGCCATGATCACAGTCCTGGGACCCATGAACTCCTGGGTTCAGGTCTTGCTTGAGACTTGACAAGAGCTTGCTGAAGGAAGAGTAGGCCTCTAAACTCTCACTACTTTTACCTAGTCTGCAGAGCAAGTATCAGAATATTCTCTGATGCAATAAAGAAAAGTATTGAAAACTGTCTGTATCTAGGAGATGGGGAAGGGGAAATCCAGAGATCTGAATCAAAGTCAAACAAGATATTTCTCCAAAACCAGTTAAACACATTTACTCTTCCACATGGTCACACAAATTATAAGCAGAGATGTGTCTTTCTCAGTAAAAGTGCAAAATACATACCTTAACTCGACGAGTAATGCTAAGGAACTGACAAGTTTTATCATAAAGTTGTTCCAGGTTTTCTCTGTCCCAGTAGAAATCGGGAGTGATCAAGAAGTCTGAACTCAAGTTTATACGGTGTCTTAAAAAAAAACAAAAATTTTAACTTTTTTATCTTGAATTAAAAAAATCACAGTCCCTATTTTCTTTCTTTTTACAAAGTACTTTACGAAGATATTTGTTAATGCTGACCTTTGTAATACTTCTGAGAAATATATAAATAAAAAGATTTACATAAGAATTTCAAAATTTGCAACCAAATTAACTCAATCTTTAACGTTAATGTTATTTATGAAGTAGTTAGAAAAAAAAAACCCCATTTTGCTTTCAATTTCTGAGCTTTTTTCTGTTTTCATTAACTTTTACAAGATACACACATTTTTTGATGGATAGGTAATCATATGCCTTAAAAGTAAAAAAAGAGAGAAAAGGTAAACTGACAAATCTCACTCCTATTCTTCTTCCCATCTTTCCCTTTCTCCCACCCACGACACGGAACCACTGTTAGCTTACTCTCCATTCTCCCAGTGTTCGTGCAAACACTGGACAAGCACATACACACACATTCTTAATTTCTACCTTTTTACGTAAGAGGTCTATGCTTTCTTTTAAATGAAAATCTAAGGCACAGAAGTAACATATATAGAGTTGTTCACTGTAACAAAGAAAGCCCTAGAGAAGAACTCAGAAAACAGTAGTTGGCCCTCTTACCCTAAAACACAACTCAAATCCTTGAGGCCCCATGAACACTTTATTGTGTCCTTCCAGACCTGTTCCATGCATACATTCATGTGTATGTGTGGTATGCATACAGAGCGAGATAAAGATGAATACTCATTTTTGTTTGTTTACACAAATTGGATCGTACCATACATAATTTGGACTTAATTTTTCACCCAATGTTGTAACTTGCCATGTACCTATTCATAGATTTACCGTGTTCCTTTTAATAACACACAAGCACTTTTATGGTAAAGAGAAGAAAACTTAGGATAAGAACAGTAAGACTACAGAAACTGTTCACAAACCTACGTATATTTAATCCTAACTTCTGAGTTTTGATAGGATTATCATCTGCCATATCAAATTCTGCTGGCATTACCAAGAGAAGAGGATAGAGACTGTCTCCACCCCACTTCTTAGAGAGCTCAAGGCTTCAGATGAGCTGAGGAATGCAGAGGTGAAGAAATCCTGGACCACTTCTTTCTAGGCCAATCCCTGCGGGGAAATGTGGAACAACTCTCAAACCCTTTACGGCAATCCCTAGCAGCTCGTGCCGTGTACTTGGAGGGACAAGACACTGAGCGATGCTGCATGGTGAGAAGCGTGCCAAGATTCAGGATGTTTCATCCCATAAATCCTGGGCAAATTGCAGAAATGGAATAAACTGAACACCTTCTCAGAAACTTCTTTAAAATGATGCACTGATGTCCTTCGCCAGTCTTAAGACACCGTTCCTTCCCATCTCTGAGAACAGACAGCATCTTTAAAATGGATGAGGTCTTACAGGTCGGCTGGGACTTAGCTGGCATTGCCCTAACTTCCCTCTTGCTTTCCTTTTCTGTATGCCCTAGAGGGAATGTGACGGAATCCATACCCAATAAAGCTAAAGGAGTTATTTCAGTGTAAGAGGTTAATCCTGGGATAAAAAAGCACTGTCGTGGGCGCCTGGGTGGCTCAGTTGGTTAGGCGACTGCCTTCGGCTCAGGTCATGATCCTGGAGTCCTGGGATCGAGTCCCGCATCGGGCTCCCTGCTCAGCGGGGAGTCTGCTTCTCCCTCTGACCCTCTTCCCTCTCGTGCTCTCTATCTCTCATTCTCTCTCTCTCAAATAAATAAATAAAACCTTAAAAAAAAAAAAAAAAAAAAAAGCACTGTTGTAGCATCTGTCCCAGCTCTGGCACCTCACGGCACGTCTCAAGAGTTGACACACAGTATGTAACGTTTCTGGAGCACTTGCTTCTATTTAGCAATATCATGCAATAATATATATATTATCTTAATATATGTATTATTTACTTCCTATATATAATATATATATTATTTTAATTCCAATGTAGTTTATAGTGTTATATTAGTTATACTAGGTGTACGATATGGAGCTTCATCAATTCGATACATTGCTCAGTACTCGTCATGATAAGTGTACCCTTCTCCTATTTCTACAACCCGCCCCCCCAACATCTGCATCTGTTCTCTATAGTTAAGAGTCTGTTTTTTGGTTCGTCTCTTTTCCCTTTGTTCATTTGTTTTGTTTCTTAAATTCCACATACGAGTGAAATCATATGGTATTGGTCTTTCTCTGACTGGCTTATTTTGCTTAGCATTATATTCTCCAGATGCAATGAGATATTTTTACTGAAAATTCCCACTACCCAAATTCTAGAATATATCTTTCTACCCACAAAGAGCATCTACTGGGCTTCTTTACATAGATTTAATGTAGATTAATTGTGATGTCTGGGCGAACACAGAATTTCTTGCAGGGCAGTCCTAGTACAGCCCAAGTGCCTCTAATGGGTAAGAGCCCCCTTGCCGGCTTAACATCTGTGAGGTGAAAGTGCATACACTTCCCATCAGGGCACACGCTCGCCTTTCACCATACACGTACAGGAATGTCTTTTTCAGACTGTTACACACATACATTAATTTTATTTACAGAGAAAATTCTACCTCAGGGCAAAGAGTTCACCCATTTTCTGCATAACTTCTTCATGAGATAGTTTCACTTTCTTCCCAGCTTTTAAAGCCTATTTGGGAGGGAAAAAAATATACACATACATACATACGTCCATACAAACATATCTCCAACAAGTGACAGGACCATAAAGCACATTCTAGAGCAGATGTAAATACATCTCTTGGTTGATGTCTCTCAGTCATTTCTCTTCGAAATTTCAACATCTTATTAGGTAGAAATTGTATATTCCCTTGTTCCATTTCCCTTCTCAATAGCATTTTCTAGGATCTACATTTCTAATCTCTTATTGAAAAAGCAGGGCCTCTCTTCCCAAGTATAACTCTGTCATTCTTTCACAGTAAAAACAAAATTACAGTAAACCTGAGTTTTGGCGTATTCTGATATAACTTAATATGTACTTTTCAAGCCACTATCTGTCTCATAATTCAGCAAAACACTTTTCAATCAAGAAGACTGGTCATAATCCTCTTCCTTAGAGAGGAAATACCTCACTTTTTAAAAAAGCATAGTTATGTTAAAAATATTACACCACCAGAAGAAAGTAATCAGAATTCTAAGTTTTCAAAAGTAAAAAAAATATATATCTAAAATTTTTTAATTTTAGATATAATGAATGTTCTGTTTTTACTTAAATTCAGTGTAGCTTTTCTAGCATTTATTACTACTTTATTGCACTCCTAAGTATATTGTTAGGGTGGGAAAACAGTATTTTTCCCAAATAGAGCTCAATCCTTGAAAACAAGCATAAAACTGGTATAATTACCTCTGGAATTGACTGAATAGACTCAACAAATTTATCCAGTGATGCCTCCCAAATAGCCAGTTTCACTGGGGGGAAAAAATGAATAACAATGGAACATTTTCTCATCATCATATTCATGTTTAGACAGAATGCATAATTAATTGCCCGGTACCTTCACCACCATTTCAACAAGAGTTTAAGAAGCAAATGTGCTAACAATGTGCAAGTGAAACTTAAGCACAGTTCATTATCATTATCAAGGATAGCACTAAAATGAAAAGGAGGGAGGAAACAGTAGATATCCAAGCCCTGCTGGCAGACCAGAGCACTATTTGGTAGAATTCCTGATTTTCTGATGCTGCATCTCAGAAACCCAGAGAGGATAAGGTACACCCTGAAGGGAAGTGTGGCTCTGTGGACGGAGCAGGAACCAGGCCTTTCCCGCCGTCCCTCCTACTCCTTCTCCCCTCAGGGCTGTGTGTAAAGCTCACGAGCCCCCGAAGCCTCCTGGAGTGGCGTGGACAAGGCCACGTCAGCCGCAGCCGAGTGTAGGGGAGGGCCATACAATTCCTAGAGAACGTCTGCAGTTTTATTCAGCGCATGGGTCTCCGACCCACTGCTGGGAGGAACCGGCGTGCGCTTCTCCCCAGAGGCCTGCACCCAGTCACACTGGGCTTTCTCTGCCTGGATTAGGGACAACCCGAGAGCCACCACCACGCAGAAGAGGACAGGAAAACAAAGCGGATAACGATGGTACAAAAAATATTTTTGGAGAGGGTAAGTTTTACCCGTACAGTTAATAAAGAATGAATAGCTTCAGCACAGACAACTCTACTTTATTCTCTGTTTTTTTTCCTCTGGGAAAGAAAAGAAATGTTAAGGCTGTGCTAAGTAATCTGTGAAAACATGCCTAAATCTTTACTGAATGCTTAAACTTCCCTGCTGAAATGAAGACTATATAACACTTTTCTCTGATCAGTAGCATTAACTTACCTGAAAGGCAAAGAGCATTCGAGAAAGCAAATTTCTCTAGGATGGCGTCATCTATATCCAGCTCTGAATTTAATCTGATTTCCCCTCTGTGAAGTTTCGACTGTCCCCTGTGAAAAGGGAAAAAAAATATCTTCTAAATCTTAAAAAGTTCTTTATTTTTTCTTAAAAAATTTTTTTTTCTTTTGAAGTAGTCACCTTATACTCTTTCTAGAGGTCATTTTGGCAATTTGTACCAAGAATCTTATAAATGCTCTTATACCCTTTGATCTGAGTAATTCTACTTCTAGGAATTTATCCTAAGGCAATAATCAAAGACGCAAAGAAAGAACTGTGTAGGAAAACTTTTTTATGGTCAAATGTTTAACAGTAAAAAATCAGGAAAGAAGCTAAATGTTCAATAGGAGAATGGTTCATTGATAGGAAATCCACATAGCCAAAATGAACAAGTGTGTTTTGATGTTTTGTAGAGAGGAAAAATGACCACAATAAATTGCTAACGGATCAAATGCTGAATATAAAGCTATGTACACAGTGTCTAGATATCCAAAGTCACACTGACACGGTGGGAGCGGGGAGGGAGGTGGGGAAGTGGTGAAACAGTGAGGGGCTTTGGGAGGACTGGGAGGCAGGGAAAGGGTGGGAACTTGGGAACATAAATGTGAGGCAAATAGGAAACATATAGGGTAAACCGTCACAGAAGATGTGAGGCAAGAGATGGGCAAAGCTGTGGACCCAATGGGACACAGTGAGACAGAATGTGCTGACAACCCCAGGTGGAAGGAAAAAGAAAAGGCAAGACAGAGCAGAGGTGACAGGATGCTTTAATGAAGGAGCCGGGCCAATGCTACAGAGTCGCCTGAGGCAGCAAACAGCTGGGACCCCCGGCAGGACTCACGGAACAGCCACGGCGGTGGCGCCGTGATGGGCTTTCTGGCGAAACCAAACATGGACTCTGGGATCCAAAGAGACCCCAGTTGGGGACTTTACTCCTCCACAGACTATAAGATAATGAGTGTGCATGAGTGCATGCGTGTCTGCGGGTGCCTCGGAACAGTCTGATCTGGAAACAGAGCACAGAAGGGAAGGTCATGGGAAGCGTAACCACAAGGCCAAGTGCTTAATAAGAAAATTAATAAAATTTTTTTTTTTTTAATAGAGCAGAAATTCTCATAGTTTGGTTATAGGACCCATTTCTTTCTTTCTTTTTTTTTAAGATTTTATTTATTTATTTGACAGAGAGAGTTGGCAAGGGCAGGAACACAAGCAGGGGGAGTGGGAAAGGGAGAAGCAGGCCTCCCACTGAGCAGGGAGCCCGATGTGGGGCTTGATCCCAGGACCCTGGGATCATGACCTGAGCCGAAGGCAGCCGCTCAACAGACTGAGCCACCCAGGCGCCCTGAAAATTAATAAAATTCTATTAGCTCTTCCTCTGTTGTGTCTCTCAGGTTCACATCCTCACTTTCAAGTGCATCCACTCTGGGCCCAGGCCCTCACTCACTGGTCAGGTGCCCTTAGGCAGGACGAAACATCTCTGAACCTTGTCCGAAAGCTGGTTCACCCCATTTGTAGGGCTTTTTGTCGGGACCAAATGAAAGGCTGCCTGGAGAGCACCTAGAACAGTGCCTGGTACAGGGCAAGCAGTTTGTCTCTGTTGCCTGTTATTACTTAGCTCTGACCCCATCTTGTCTTTCTACAGCTGGTGTCACTTCCAAATTCTCCTAAAGCTCTGCTTTCATCACTTCCTTGACTACAAACAATTCTTTTTCCATATTCCACTAGACAGGTAACTCCCCAAGGAAAAAGGCCTTTCCATCCTGTTCGCACTGCCATCTCTCTCCATCTTCCCCTGCTTGCTGAAACAAGAAAACCAGCCGGGATGCTGCCCATCCACCTATCTTCCCTGGGAATGCTATGTAAGGCCCCCACTTCCTGCAGGCACCCCCACTTCTACCAGTGGTTCTCCTAGATCAAACCAACTAGTAACATATGCAAAATCAAGAGGGGAAAAATGGACTTACTTATGAGAAACCTTTACTAGAGTAACTTGCTAGGTTCATTCTGATGAAGACAGATCATTTTACTGATTCAGGCTCCTTAGGACACTTAGCATTTTGGGGTTATACTATTTATTTTAATTTATGGGTAGCCTGACAAGTTCAAATAATTATGTTTACCTACTAATATTTATTATATTGTTTAGGCTTTAGATTTGTACCAATGACTTTTGTCTTAAAATTAGTCTCCAGGTGCATAAGCTGTTTACTGCCTCCACTGCCTGATGCCATTTTGTCAACTTGATAAAATGCTGCCTACTCTGTTTTTACGTAGGTAAGCTCTTCATTTTCCCAGTGCACCAGGGCGATTTCGTAGGGCTGGATTTCATGCTTTTCTAAGACTTGCATCACATGCTTCATCTAGAAGAGAAGGAAGAAAACCCAGAATTATACGGACTCTCTCAGTACAGAACTATGGTATAGGGTTAACGCTTGTAACATTTTTCATTACATTTGAGGACGTTTCTCTTGATTAGTTTTAAATTAGCAATACTCGTGCATCAGAGAAACCTCACTGGCTACGATCCTGTCACTGTGCAAAGCTCTTCTGTTTAGTTTTTAAGGAAAAGGCAAATTCTTTGTGATATTAAACTCACCAGGAGAATATATAGTTTTTATATTTAGAAAACACAGGTTAGCATTAGGAAAGTTAATTAAAATGATCCTATTCCACAACCCAAAGAAAACCAACTAGTAACATTATGGTTTGTAGCCTTTAAATCTTTTTAAAAAATATGTAAGTTACAAAAATGTAAAAATTTAAACAATATCAAGGAATAAAAAGTGACAATTTCTCTCTGTTCTCCTGAATTCTTTTTTTTTTAAAGATTTTATTTATTTGAGAGAGAGAGTGCACACGCATGCAAGCACACAAGTGGGGGGAAGGGGTACAGGGAGAGAGAGAAGCAGACTCCCTGCTGAGCACGGATCCTGGGACTCCAGGTTCCTGACCTGAGCAAGGCAGATGCTTAACCGACTGAGCCACCCAGGTGCCCCAAAATACAATCATTTTAGAAGACAGAAGTACTAGGATAAATATCACATAATACAGAGCAAGTAAGTTGTGGATTATCTGTTAATTTATCTTCTAGTGGCTCAGATTATTGACTGATAATTAATATTTTTTTCTCAGAAAACTAAATTTTTACACTTTTATACTTTATGTATACTTACAGTTTTGTCTTTCACATTCCAGAACACAGCAGCTCCTTCTCTGATTTAAAAGAATAAAAGAACCAACTAAGTTAATGGGGGAAATATATTCTTTAGGGCTATACATAAAGTCATGCTTAGGTAACTTCTAGAATATATCCAGAAGACAATTTTTAAAAATGTGACTTATTACTTATTTGCCATTATGGTTCCTAGATGGAGTTGCTAAAACAAGAGCTATTATTGAACTCTTGATAAAACCTGCTCCCCCAAATTCACGACTTCTCACATGGCTTGCAAAGTAAGTATCATTGTAATACTATATAACTTCATGTATCTAGACTGTTTCATACCTGGTTCAATTCTGATGTACAGAATAAGGAAAATTTTGGGACCCGTCTTAGCTCTCATTAGGCAGATTCTGCTATAGGGGGGGAAAAGAATAAAGGATCATGCTTTTAATAGTTGTGGAATACAGAGACGGAGATAAATTAAAGCACCCATGGAATAAGGCCGCCCATCCTTACAGTGCTTGGAGCAGTACGATGAAGCCAGAGGAGGCCTCTGAATGACATGTTTGACATGTTGAGCTTTTTTTTGGTGGTAAATTAGAAAACAAAACAAAAAAAAAGAGAGAGAGAGAGAAGTTAAGGCTCTGGGTTATTGCACTGGAGGAAGGAAAGGTAAAAATTCGGCGGTCCCCATCATTCAAACCTTTCTTAAGCATGGTGCTTATTAGCATATGTGTGGGTCAGCACTTTGCATCGGATACAAAGATGAGTATGGCCTAGTTCCTATCCTGGAGGAACTCCTGATTTAGAAAACACTGACAGACAGACCTCCAATTGCGGGTAGAGTGGTGAGTGCCTGGAGAGTTACGCAGAATGTCCTCTAGGATGTCCGCGGGAGGCCCCGTTCCCATGTAGGGCTAAGCCAAAGGAGAAAACGGGAGGTAGCAACAGGGCAGAGGGAACGCCCTGGGCTCAGGGAGAAGGTGTGAGGGAGCAGGGCTGCATCTCGGAATAGACAGCTAGTTGTCTGCAAGGCTGTGGATGTGAGCAAGCAGTAGGCGATCAGGCCAAAGAGGCAGGGACAAGGAGTTTGGTCAAGTTCCATGGAATTTTAAGCAGGAGAGTGTAGGGATCAGAAGCGCCCACTGAACACTGCTCCTGTCTGTGACAGGGAAAGAGACTGGCAGCGGGTGAGAAGAGAGGCAGGGGGGACCAGGCAGCCGGCTGTGGCAACCCACCCCTGTAGGGTCTAGGAGGTGGACGGGATTAGTATCTAAAGCCACAGCAAGAGGAGTATTCCTTCAGGGTATCACTTGTGGGCAGATGAGAGGTCTTGGGATCATGCCCCTCTGCCTTCAGGAAGCTGGGCTGTGCTGCGTGGCACTCGGAGGCCATGTGGGCTACGGAGCCCTTGAAATGTGCCTAGTCCACGCCGAGGAATGCTGGCAACGAAAACCACGCAGGGAGTTTCAAAGACTCAGTGTGAAAAGAACAGTGGAAAAATCTAATTAATTACTGACTGATTGAATGTTGAAATGAAAGCATTGTGGATATGTTGGGTTAAATAAAACACATTATTAAAATTCATTTCAGGCGACATATATTATTATTGGTGTTTAAAATTAAACCTTTTTTTTTAACTTTTAAAAATGTGACTACTAGAATATGTATTATTACATATGAGGCATGCACTGTATTTCTACTGGATGGTGTTCATCTAAAGGCCCTCGGAAATCCAAATTCCTCAAATCCAAAGAGGGCACTATTCTACTTGGGCCACATGTTGAACTCTTGATTATCTCCAAAGTTATGTCAAAAGGAAGGTAAGGCATTGACAGGAACCAAGCTGGAGCTCAGTTATCATCAACCATGAGCACTGTTATCACAAAGATTTTATCAAAGTTTGGGTTCTTACAGACACTCCATGTGTTTCTGTTCTGTCATAGAACAATCCCAGGACTGTGGGCAATTCCCTTAATCTCTCTCACCTGAGTTTCCCCAGCTGCAAAATGGGAATAATAGGGCTCCTCAAGAGCTGTGAGGACAAGACGAAATTATTTTAAGTGGTTTCTATTATCATAACCATTCTCACTCAGCTACTTGGGAGTATTTGGTGTTAAAACAACCTTTAACGAAAAGGAGTAAGTATATGTGACTCAGGGTTCCAGTCTGCTGTCTCTGGAGAGGTAAGGTGGTCTATACTAAAGCAAAAGAGTTGCAGAAGGAGAAAAAAGGAAGAAAAGACAGCAGGGTGGTAGCATGAGTCTGGGAGGGAGCCCTGAAGATGAATGGAAAGTAGGATGCTTTACATACTCTGAGGAAACAAAACTGTGCAAGATAAAAAGCTTCTGCACAGTGAAGGAAACAATCAACAAAACTAAAAGGCAGCCTATGTAATGGGAGAAGATATCTGCAAAGGACATATCAGATAAAGGGTTAGTATCCAAAATCTATGAAAAACTTACCAAACTCAACACCCAAAAAAACAAATAATCCAGTTAAGAAATAGGCAGGAGACATGAAAAGACACTTCTCCAAAGGATACACCCAGATGGCTAATAGGCACATGAAAGGATGCTCAACATCACTCAGCATCAGAGAAATACAAATCAAAATCATGATGAGATACCACCTCACACATGTCAGAATGGATAAAATTAGCAACACATAAAACAGATGCTGGCGAGGATGCAGAGAAAGGGGAACCATCTTGTTGGTGGGAATGCAAACTGGTATAGTCACTCTGGAAAACTGTATAAAGTTTTCTTAAAAAGTTGAAAACAGAACTACCCTATGATCCAGCAACTGCACTACTAGGTATTTACCCAAAGGACACAAAAATACAGATCCGAAGGGCCACATGCACCCCGATACATATAACAGCAGTATCAATAATAGCCAAACTATGGAAAGAGCCCAAAAGTCCTTCAACAGATGAATGGACAAAGAAGTGGTGTATATAGGGTGCCTGGGTGGCTCAGTTGGTTAAGCGACTGCCTTCGGCTCAGGTCATGATCCCGGAGTCCCGGGATCGAGTCCCGCATCGGGCTCCCTGCTCAGCAGGGAGTCTGCTTCTCCCTCTGACCCTCCCCCCTCTCATGCTCTCTCTCTCTCTCTCTCTCTCTCTCAAATAAATAAATAAATAAATAAATAAAATCTTAAAAAAAAAAGAAACCATATTTTAAAAAAAAAAGAAGTGGTGTATATACACAATGGAATATTACTCAGCCATCAAAAGAATGAAATCTTGCCATCTGCATTGACGTGGATGGAGCATTATGCTAAGTGAAATAAGTCAGTCAAAGAAAGACAAACACTGGGCGCCTGGGTGGCTCAGTCGGTTAAGCGACTGCCTTCGGCTCAGGTCATGATCCTGGAGTCCCGGGATCGAGTCCCGCATCGGGCTCCCTGCTCGGCGGGGAGTCTGCTTCTCCCTCTGACCTTCTTCCCTCTTGTGCTATCTCTCATTCTCTCTCTCTCAAATAAATAAATAAAATCTTAAAAAAAAAAGAAAGAAAGACAAATACCGTATGATCTCACTCACATGTGGAATTTAAGAAAAAACAGATGAACATATGGGAAGGGGGGGAAAAGAGAGAGAGAGATGGAAACAAACCATAGGCAACTCTTAACAATAGAGAACAAACAGAGGGTTGATGGGAGGTGGTGAGGGGATGGGCTGGACGGGTGATGGGTATTAAGGAGGGCACTTGTTATGATGAGCACTGGGTGTAACATATATATAGAAGTGAAGAATCACTAAAACCAATATTACACTATATGTTATTAATTAGAATTTAAATAAAAATTTGAGAAAGAAAAAAAATTACAATGTAGAAAAGGTACAAAATGCAGAAAGATAAAAATAAACCATCTGTGGTTCTACCCCTCGGAGAGAGTTAAAAAAAAAGACCACATTATCTGACCACAGTCCCATTTCCTAGTAGGGTTGCTCTCTTGTCTTACCTGAAGAAGAATATTGTTCCAGGATCACCTTCTTTAGCAGAGTGTTCCACACCCATCACCAAAATATTTGCTGCATCTGTGATTTAAAACAAAGGCATGAAAAGCTACCATCATAAAGTGACTCAAGGTTTACAAGTCACCTATGAACTTTTAATAAAATCCTTATGATCATTCCTTCATATACCATTAAGTGCTCTGTAACATTCTGTCCATTTTTAGGTTTCTGAAAGCATTTAACATATGAAAATGAGAAGACTGTAAGAAATTACTTTCACAAAACATTGGAACACCTGTGACACTATTATTAGTACTATTTAAAACCACTCACTGACACCCATTTTCATTCAGTAATCACTAGTCCAGTTAATGATTAAAGTCTTAGTTTTAATACAACTAAGATTCAAGAATTAAACTTTCTAAAATTCTCTTCCTTTAAATACCATTTTGTTAACATAATTTTAATATTCTCAAACTTTTCATTTTGATGAATTTTAAATTATATATAGTGTGAGACAACAGAAAATATACAGAAACAAAGATACTGACCATTTCAAAACATATCTGAGTTCAAAGTTATTCATGAGAAAGAACACTGTAGGGGTGCCTGGGTGGCTCAGCTGGTTGAGCGTCTGCCTTTGGCTCAGGTCATGATCCCGGGGTCCTGGGATCGAGCCCCACATCAGGCTCCCTGCTCCGCGGGAAGCCTGCTTCTCCCTCTCCCACTCCCCCTGCTTGTATTCCCTCTCTTGCTGTGTCTCTCTCTGTCAAATAAATAAATAAAATCTTAAAAAAAAAAAAGAACACTGTAGTCACCTGTAACTATTTAACTATTTGTAACCTTTTAAATATTATTAAATATATATTAATATACATATATTCATCAAGTAGTTGTTTTATATATTAGCATAGTGAATACTTGTTTTAAGTATAAAATATTCTATAACATAAATTATAAATATACACAAATATGTCAGCTAACAAATATATTAATGTTAATATGCAAAACCTAAAATTACCTGAACCTAAAATTATGACCAACAAAATTTCAGAGTTCCTAGTAGAGGTTGGGGAATGGGGTGTTCAGATAAAAACCAAATCCTACACTACTTTTTTTGGGTGAGCTCTAACTTCCCTAAGCATGACATCCTACAGAGAGCAAAGTTCACCTACGCAGCCAAGAGCAACATAAATGACATGGAAAAGACCCAGGGCAGCGGGCCTGGCACTAGAAGCTAGCCAGGCTGTAATGCACAGGGTCACCCTGCTGACAGCCTTTGAAATCAGTCAAGGATACACCTGGAAAATTTTTTATCTTCATGGTTCTGGACATAGCTCTGTTTTTCTCAATCAATTATGCTTGTTTCTACCATCAAATAGCACAAAGAGTCTGTTCCGATCACCACGGCTGAAAGAGCACAATGACATTTCAAGTGTTTCTTATGGGGTCAATGACTGAAAAATTGTCTATGTAGCAGGGAGGTTTTCAACCTGCTATTTTTGCTACTTTGTGGTAAATTCATGAATTTCCATCACAGTGTTCCAAGTTACTTATTTTTTAATATAAAATAGGCTATTTTTTTCAAGAATCCTTCCTGATACTATCCTAAAATCCTGTTAAGTTTAATTCTCTTTTTTGACATTCCTTATATTTCTCTTTTTGTTAATTTTGTTAGTTTTAAAGTATTGGATTGTACTGGTAAATTTTTCTATAAAGGCTCTCCCTACATTTCTATTAATTGCATGGTTCTTCTGTAACACTAAACAACTTTTTAATGCAACAGAAATGAAGTGTCACAGCTTTTGATCATCCCAGGTCACAGTGATCCTACAAATAAAGCTTAATAAACCATACTGATTTTAATCTGAGAGCTAAGTTCTCCGTAAATACATTTTAATTTCTTATCTTTGCCATTTGTATAAGGAGACTCAACATCATTTTTGTGATACAATCCTTTATTTTTTTTTAAAGATTGATTTTAGAGAGAGAGCACGCACATGAGAGCGTGTGGTGGGGGGGGTACAGAGGGAGAGGGAGAGAGTCCCCAGCAGACTTCCCATTGAGCACGGAGCCCAATACGGGGCTCGATCTCACGACCCTGATCATGACCTGAGCGGAAACCAAGAGCTGGATGCTTAACCAAGTGTGCCACCCAGGTGCCCCTGATATAATCTTTTAAGTAGAAAATGGAAGGTAAACAAATGCATATTTAAGGCATATCATAGGAAAATTATTTTCTAATACATTTTACCATACTTGGCCCCAGGTTCAAGAAGATGTACCTCTAGGCAAGCTTGTTACTTCAACATAACCATGGGAGGCCAGATCTTGAGAGAGAGTCCCGAGATGATATTCATCTGCAGTTGCAAACGCTGTGCAGTGCATCAGGTCCTGTTTTGGCGAGATTAGCATGACATGGGTTACCAAGAGGTTAAAAATGTCTGATGGCTATCACCTTCCAGGACTCCATTTTACAAAGCAAGCTCTTGAGAGTTTTCATTAAATGTCTCAAAGGTTCATACAAGGGACACGATAAGGGTGAAGAGAAAGAATAGGGAGATGGATTTCAGCCCAATCTGTGAAAGGACTTTCTCCTGCCAGCCACCAAAAAGATGTAATGGGCTATTCAGAAAAGAGAGGGGCTCCCCGAGTGGTGGTGTTGCGAGCGCGGATCGAACAAAAGATACGGAGAGGATTAAGGCATCATATGGCCCTGGGTGGAATGATATTTACAGTCTCTCCAAGCCTGCGTTTCCATGACTTTTTCACAGCAACACTATTATTTGAGGCCATTTGTTAATATGTCACTAGCCCTGTACCACAGAGATTAAACCTACAAAGGATGTACAGAACTTTTACTGTGGTTACTACTCAACAAAAAGTTGTGTTTATCCGAGGATGTGTCTGGGTTTCGTTAGTGCATGGAGTCTCATCTGTGTACACACGTGTCCATCTGTGCTGTGTGTGTGCAGCACACAGAGGGTAAGGGACACGGCACAGCACAGTGCTTTTGTCACACTGTAAGTCACAACCCACCAGTGAGGCCTGCTACCGATTTACTTGTCCTAAACCAGCTTTTGAAAAGAATTAAATACAACAAAATAGAAAATATTATAGTACGTCATTCAGAGTACAGGTAAATGTTATTTCATGAAGTATTTTTTTTGTCACTTATGCATGTCTAAGTACATATAATGTAAAATGTATTTACTAGGGGATGAAGTCCACTGACTTCAAAGCTACTGGCAAAGGCTTCATGAGTTCAGTACAGAATCTGAATAGTTTTTAAGAAAAAAATCAGAATGACAAAATACCTACTTATAGGATTGTTGTGAAGTTTAAACAAGCAGATGAATGTCAACTGCTCAGAATCATGGCTAGCACAAATGGTCAGTATTTGTGAGATTATAGTTATTACTATTGCACGTACGGGTATGTTTAAACCATGAAAATTTATGAGAGGTGAAAAAGCTTATCAAGTAATTTACATCTGAATTTTCATATGTTCATAATTTATATTTCCAATCAGAACATGGGTCATTCTATGCTTATTTGATACATATGCTGCTTTGGCCCACCACCAGTTAAAAGAGGTTTATGAGTCACTGAATCAAAATTTACTCCTAGGAGTTACTCATCTCAACATTAAACCCTTTCCCTTTCTGTTACATTCCTAGTACAAAGCTTCAGAAAAGTCATATATTATATATTAATTCCTTCCCCTCTCCCACATTTGTTACCTAACTCCTGGCCCTGTCTCAGGAAATGGCCTAACTCTGCTTTGCCTTTTCCTTAAATCTGTTATGCCGTTTTAATGTGTGGCTTAAAAAGTAGCAGAGGAATAAACAGAGGACCTGAGGATACACACAAACTGAAAAACCTAAAATCAATCCAATATCCATTCATCAGCAAAATGATTTTAACTTAATTAGAAGAAAAAAAAAACTGCTGTTCAGACGAACAGCAATTGCTGTTGAATGTGAGGATACATGAATGTAGGACACCTTTTGCAGGTAGGTATCTGACAAGCTGAGTCCCAGAGTCACTCTGAAGGTACGAACATGCTGATGTACAAACCACATGGATCCATAGAGCAGAGTGTGGATAGGATAGTTACAGAGGAATCAATCACGTGCTTACAGTTTAGAATGCTAGCACTATGTTCTTTTAAGGCTCTATGGAGTTAGAAAGAGCTGACAGGACATGTGATTAAGCTGGATGAAAGAGAGGAATTCTGGTAACGGGCATCAGGTATGGCCACAGTGGGCAGGCTCCGCTCTGCAGGAGACCCAACAAATTTACTGAAGCTTGCCAAGCAAAATCACAGCATATTAGTTTGGATGTGAGAATTATTTCTGTGACTACTACAGTTAACATGCTTAGTCTGGGCCGGATGGAGAAGAGCAGGAAGCACGAAAAGGATGAGATGAGGAGAGGGATGCCTGGGTGGCTCAGTTGGTTAAGCGTCTTGACTCTTGATCTCAGCTCAGGTCATGATCTCAGCGTCATGAGTTCAAGCCCCGCACTGGGCTCTAGGCTGCGCGTGGAGCCTAGTAAAAAAAATTAAAAAAAAAAAATTGGGGCACCTGGGTGGTTCAGTTGGTGAAGCGTCTGCCTTTGGCTCAGGTCATGATCCCAGAGTCCTGGGATCGAGCCCCCACATAGGGCTCCTTGCTCAGTGGGGGGCCTGCTTCTCCCTCTGCCTCTGCCTGCTGCTCCCCTGCTTGTGCTCTTGCTCTCTGTCAAGTAAATAAGTAAAATCTTAAAAAAAAAAAGGCCCCTTTAAAAAAAATAAAAAAAAAAGAGATGAGGCGATAAGGGGGCCCCAGTCCAAGAACTAGTCCAGTGAATGATCTTTCCATAACTGTACCGAAAGTGGCAGAAGCCAACTGTCTCTAGAATCAGAATTGTAAACTCCAACTCAAAAGGTGACCCATCTAGTCTTTTTAAGTTTTGAATTCACCATCAACAAATTGAGATTTCACACAAAACCCAGATTTCCACCACCTTTTGATCAAGTGGAAGATCTGGCAATGATCAACTAAGGTGGAGGAGGGGGCCCCAGTTCTCCAGTGCACCCAGGCCCTCCCACTCCCTGCTGTCTCCTGTCTGCTTCACCATCATCTGTTACGGACCAGACTCGTCCGTGCTAAGCAGGTATACTACTCTGCATTCTCAAGGATGGGACAAGGCAAGGCATTCAGCCACCACTTCCGTGAGAAAATATATTCTGAGTCCCAAAGAGATTAAAAATAAATCTTGAGGGGTGCCTGGGTGGCTCAGTCGTTAGGCGTCTGCCTTTGGCTCGGGTCATGGTCCTGGGGTGCTGGGATCAAGCCCCACATCGGGCTCCCTGCTTGGCGGGAAGCCTGCTTCCCCGTCTCCCACTCCCCTGCTTGTGTTCCCTCTCTCTCTGTCTCTGTCAAATAAATAAATAAAGTCTTTAAAAAAAAATAAATCTTGAAACACAATCTGTTTTTACTTAGCCATTCCAAGGATTTTTGCAGACTTTCTGAAGATTGTCACCTTTCCCTCTCTCACTGTCTCATGTTTGGTTTGGCTCACAGTTCTGGCCAGGGTCACACAGCTTATCTGGCTTGCCACACCACTTTCTGTATCCTCCTTATGCATCTCGGATCTCAGTCTCTCTTTAAACAACTGATGGCTTCTTCTATTAATAAATGATTCACAAAGTTCTTCAGTTTGATTTGTTAGATCTTTTTTTTAGCTTTATATCCTTTATGTTTCAAGATTGTACTCAAATCCATTTGGTAAAGGGAAAGAAAGGCCCATGGAGTATGTTGTGTTCACATCCCCCCCCCCTTAATGAAACTGTTACATTGTGAGAAGCTTTTGTTTTTATACATGTCTTTTTCTGGGTTTTTATAATGAATCACATATTTATATGTAGAGAGAGCAAATTTCAGGGTTTAGGATAGGGATCAACAACTCGTTCTTAAATAAATGAATTATTGTGCCAAATTAACCTAAAATAGTTACTGGATTTAACACCTAAGTTTAGGCCTTTCTATTTTAAAAATGTTAAAAAAACGAAAACAAAACCCTAAAACCCAAAGCCAAGAAAGCGACGGTGTTTCAATATGTGTTTCATTTTTCTAGCCACAGAAAACATGTTCTAGCAGATGGGGCTAGAAATCTATATATGATTCTTGTTTTAGCGCATCACACACTCTGATGGAACACTTTTCTTGAAAAAGAAAGTTTATTTTTATTCACATTCTAGTACTGAAGAAAATTAATGCATTACTGTAATGTTGCTTCTAGACTGCGGAAAGAAAAATGCATGTTTTCCCTGTTATGTATAGATCGCAGATAAAAGTTATAAAACACAAATACATTTTACATTACCAGTACAAGGCTTTGCCTTTCAAATTTCTGACTACCTGCCGTGGTGAGAAAGCCTTTTGTATACACAGTACACATAGGCATGTGTGCACACATACCAGTACCTGACACAAAAAATTCACAAAATAGTATTAGCTCTACCACAAGTAATACATTCTGATGCTTTCTAAAAAACCCACCTAAGAAGAGACAACTATTAACAACCCACTAGTTAACTTTGCAGTACACAGTGGGGTGTTCCTCTGAAAACCACGAGCAGGCACCTGGCATCTTCCCTTTTGTGCCTGTCCCCATGCTGCTCAGAACAGTGGCTGTCATCCTCCAGCAGGCTCCTCCTGAGAGACAGGACACACCAACAGGAAGCACTGTTGTTGCCCTGATACACTATGAGCCAATGACACATGGGTTGAGTATCTTAGTAGGTTAATATCTGCAAATGACACCAGGGAAAGATTTGATTCCAGTAGAGAGGGTGATTAACCTCATTCAGTCAATTCTGGGAGCGTGCTGTGTGGCAGAGGAAGAGGGTGAGCTCAGGAGCTTGTGTGGGGATCCAGACAAAGCACACCTGCTCTCTGGTACAAAGCAGAGTCCTTCCTGTCTCAGTCCAGAGGGGGAGAAAGGGCTATACCACCACAAAGGGTTTGCCAGCCCCATGACGCCCATGTGGAAATGGAGTGGCCCTCCATCTGGGGCAGATAAAAGCCAGTCTTTGGCCCTGGGGATAGAGTACCTAGGCACACCTCAAGACTGTGTTCGCCTATGAAAAGTACGATCATCAGAAATAATGTTCCAAGGGGCTCCTGGCTGGCTCAGTGGGAAGAACATGTGATTCTTGATCTCAGAGTCATGAGGTCAAGCCTCACACTGGGTGCAGAGATTACTTAAAAACAAAAATAAATGAATGGATCAACTCCTAACTTAATAATCTGAGGATCAATAGTGAAGATGTATAGGCCTTTCTGAAGGAAGTCAACTATGCAGTAAGAAAAAAACAAAACAAAACAACACAAATTAAACACGCTCGGGGTCTACTTCTCAGAATCAAGATTTTAAGACAGACAATCTAACCTGTTTTCTGATAGATTCAGAAGGCTGATCAAGCTTTAAATATTCTACATTCCCATTTTTAATGTTGATGACCATGGACATCAAAGATCCCTTTGCCTCTCTTCTTTTCCAATTTAATAAACATTTATTAAGTAAAAGGCACCATTCTAGGTATTATGCAACATACAAAAGCTAGCAAAGGGCTTGATCTTGACCTTAAATAATATTGATCATTTAGAAGGGAAATGCAGTGTAGCTGAGAAACTCCCATAAACCTCTTAACAGTGAATAAAAAAGCCCCCTTCAACCCTCAAAGGCTAAAAAAGCAAAAACCTCTGTCTTTTCTGATTGTACCTTGCCATATCATTTCACTACCAGATTCCATACAGTTACCACAGGCTCATGAATGCTTACCTGTCTACATAGCTACTAAAAAATGATTTTTTTAATTTGATGAATTCCTAGTTTGAATTTTTTTAAATGGGTGTTTTTTACAGTACCATTCCAACACTGGACTTAATACTAGTCTTATTCCTCTAAGTTTCCTTAAGTCAATAACTAATCTTTTCATAAACTATATTTTTATATTTAATTGCCTATACTTTGTCTTTATACGTACTATTGATTCTTAAAACTAAGATGTTGATTCCCTGGGGCACTAGGGTGGCTCAGTCGGTTAAGTGTCTGACTCTTGATTTGGGCTCAGGTCATGATCTCAGGATTGTGAAATCAAGTCCCACCTTGGGCCACGACCACACATTTTTACCTCATTCACAGACAGAACTGGGAGGTTGGTCCTGGATGGCTGCCTGGTCCTCGATGCTTTTAGTGGTCTCTTGATTTGCGGAAAGTCTTGTTTAGAAACAAGTGTTTCTGTTGATGGAGATGAGTAATGCCGCTCTAATATTTTTATAAACCACTTAGGACCTAATAGATTCGGTTTGTGAGTCACTTTCCTGTGAGTACCAAAAGATTTCCTGGTTGGAAGGTGCACTCTTCCATCTTGGCAATGCACAGCATTTAATGGAAAGAGTATGCTTGTATTTGAGATTTTCTGATTCATTTCCAGGACCGGGGACTTACTCAAACCACCAGCTGCTGTACCAGGAAAGAACAAATCCACGTTTTGACTTCTCATCATGGTGCTGCATGTTGTAGTCTCAAATTCTTTAAGTGGTTTTAATGTTCGATGAACAAGTTTTTGGCATTGACATACTTCTGATAAAATACAGTGAGATCTGGCCAGGGCTCTGAACAGTCTGGCTGACATTACCACAACCCAAGCTAAAAGAAAAAGAATTAGAAGTTCAAGGTGTTTTTGTTTTTACATGTTTTCATATATACACAATATTCTCCTAGATAATAAGCATATTTTAAAAAATTAATTATTATTACTTTTTTAACATAGTGTTCCATGATTCATTGTTTGGGTATAACACCCAGTGCTCCATGCAATATATGCCCTCTTTAATACCCATCACCAGGCTAACCCATCCCCCTCCCTCCCTCCCCTCTAAAACCATCAGTTTTTCAGAGTCCATAGTCTCTCATGGTTCGTCTCCCCCACCGATTTCGGCCCATTCATTTCTCCCTTTCTACTATCTTCTTTCTTTTTTTTAAACATATAATGTATTATTTGTTTCAGAGGTACAGGTCTGTGATTCATCAGTCTTACACAATTCACAGCGCTCACCATAGGTAATAAGCATATTTCTGTAAAAACATTTGCAAAACAAATACACCTTAACCTAAATCTAGTAAAAGAATGAGGTTAAAATAATAAATACAAATGTAATTACAACCTAGGCTTTTCCAATTCCAAAGATGACACAGTAACCACTGTGCTATATTACCTACCTCTAGAAGGAAGAAGACCAGGGCGAGTCACAGCAATGTTTAGAAGCTACTGCTTTCAAAATATCTCAAAAGCTGGAATTGTGTTTAGTTCTAGTCCAACTAGCTAGCTATAGTTCACCTTTAATTAGTACTATTCCTTGCCAGTTGAACCAGAGGGTTTTAAAGAAACTAATTATAAAAAATTTTAGAAATTTGTATACACTGGTTCTCCTATTCTCTTCTAGGAAATTCTTACCTTGAAACTAAAGACTGCCTTCATACAGAAGCCACATAAAGCACTAGGACAAAGAATGCAAAAGCGACAGGACAAACAAGAAGTGTGTTTTCTCTCTGTCTTTGCAGAGAAAGGCAGATGTAGCATTTAAGGTGTTCAACACACACACAAAATTTAGGTTTTGTTAAAAACTGGGGCACATCTCAGGAAAGTTAAATTTTAATTGTACAAACTAAATTTAAAGGTTACAAGTATATTAGATTGTTAATTACTCTAAAAGCTCTGCATAAGCTTTGTGCGTTATCAGCAACTGCAACCTCATAGGCTCGGTTTCAAGCATTCTACTCCAAACTCCATGTCTGGTCTTTCAAACTCACTCCTCTTCCTCAATTCCAGCAATTCTTCAACCCCAATAGGACCTAACAATTCAATGATCCAAACACCCTTTTAGCACCCCTCATTCCCCACACCTCACTTTTGCCACGCTCAGTATATATTCTGTGGTCTACCATCTCTCTCTCTCTCCCCCATAGACCTCAAATCCCTTGCATCCCTCTCTCTTCCACGTGCCCATGTCACATCACATCCACCAAAATTAAATATAACTCACCTAATATGTGCCTGCCTCTGAACGTGGCTACAGACAACCAGCCAACCAACCATGCCAACTGGTCTCACTTTAAAATCATGACCGCTTCCTTCAGGAGCACCCTTCATGCTGCTCAATAACCATAACTTATTTCCCTCCCAGAGTCTATTCTGTGCTCTCTCTTCATACCTCCAATGTCTCCTCTTCCTTTCTCATTCTTAATAATGATCTTGCTTCCTCTTTCGTTGACAATCAGAAGAGAATTTCCACAAGCTCTCACCATGATCCACCTGCCCTCCTACTACTTCTGTGCCCATGTATTTTGTCTTCCCTTCTGCTGCCACAGATGAGCGGCCCGTGGTCTCATCTGGAACCAGGTCCTCCATGTGCACACCACGTCTCATCCCTTCCTGCCTCTAGTAGGAATGGTTAAACCCTTCTTTTCTCTTTCATGCTGTTTATTTTTCCTTCTTTTCAGCAGAAATTTTTTAAAGATTTCATTTATGTATCCCAGAGACAGAGAGAGAGAGCATGAGGAAGTGCAGAGGGAGAGGGACAAGCAGACTCTGTGCTGAGCACAGAGCCCAATGCGGGGCTCAATCTCAGGATCCTGAGATCATGACCTGAGCTGAAAGCAAGAGTCGGATGCTTAACTGACTAAGCCACTCAGGTGTCCCTTTCCTGCATATTCTTATTAGCATATGATTATGCCTTAATTTCTATCTTATAAAAACAACTCTCCCCTGACCCCATTTTTCCTTCCATACACTATACCTTTTCTCTCAGTTCCTTTCCTTTAAAAGGAGTTTTATTAACTGTCTCTAACTCCTCTGATTTTCTTGAATCCACTTCAGTCAGGCTTTCATCCCTACCACTTCGCCAAAACCCACTTGCCAAGGCCACCAATGACCTCCATATTTCTAAGTCCAATGGTCACTTCTCATCTTCATTTTACCTGACTTATCAGCAACATCAGATTAGTTGATCACCTGGAAGCACCTTCTTCACTTGGCTTCTGGTATTCGACACTGGCCATTTTCCTCCTACCTCATTGGTTGTACCTTCCATCTCTTTTGTGTTTTCCTATCCCCTCAACAATCAAAAGCACCATGGTTCAGTATTTGGGCCACTGTCCTTCTCTATTCTCAGCTCCTTATATGCAACCTACACATTGATGGATAGCAAAAATTTATCCCTAAGTCACTCCGATAAATAGCAAATATTTATTCCTAAACTGCTCTGATAAGCATGAAAAACATAACATGCCTAATACTGAGCTTCTGAAATCTTCCCACAGTCTTCCCCATTCACAAAATAGCAATTATATTCTCATCTTTGCTAAAGGCAAAAACCTACAATCCACCATGCCTCTTCATTCCCCATACCCAATAGGTCAGCAAATCCCACTGGCTTTATTTGCACCCGGTCTCAACTGACACTGCTACCACCCTGGTCCAAGCTGCTGTCTTTCCCATGATTACTGTAATAGCCACCTAACAGGTCTCCCTGTTTCTTTCTTCGCCTCCTACAGATTCTTCTCAACACAGCAGCTAAAGTAATCCTTTGAAGATCTATGTCGGATCACATCTTTCCTCTTGCACCAGATTTGATGCTGGCCTCTCATCTTACTTGAAATAAAAGCCAAAGACCTTAAAATGGATGCATGGTCCTACATTCTCTGGCCCTTTATCTCCACCTCAACATCTCCTACAGCTCTATGCCTTGCTCATTTTGCTCCATTCACTATGGATTTGGGTACTTTTTGTGCTGACTGTTCTTATGCTCTTCTCCTAAGAATCTGTAAGGCTCATTCCCTCACCTGCCTCAGATCTTTGCTCCAACAGACTTCTACCCAGTGAAGTCTTCTCAAACCACTTCATTTAAAATGCACAACCGACTATCTTCCTCCACTGTGAATTTCTCCATTGCATTGGACATCACTTGAATGCCTTGTATTTCTAATTTGTCAGTTCATAACAAAGATGAACTGAGTTCCTACCGTGTGCCAGACTTTGTCCTAATTGCTGATAATACGCATGAAAATAAAACAGACAAAAATCCCTATCTTTTGAAACTTACATCACATTGGAGATGACAGCATAAACTGGGTAAGTCAGTAAAATATATGTTAAGTAGTGACAAAGGTAGGGGCGCCTGGCTGGCTCGGTCAGTGGAGCCCGGGGCTCTTGATCTCCGGGATGTGAGTTTGAGCCCCATGTTGGGTGTGGAGATTATTAAGAAAAAAAAATAAATAAATTATTAAAAAAATAGTGACAAAGCTAAAGGAGAAAACAGAAGAGGAAAGAATATATTTCTCTCTCCCTTCCGTAGAATGTAAGCTTCTTGAGGATAAGATCGGTCTTCCTTCCATGCTGTGTCTTCTGTGATCACAGTGCCCAGTATACAGTAGGTATTTAACTCATATTTTCTAAATGAAATACAAGGCAGCTACTCAGTTACTGGGCACATTTCCTACTTCTTAACAGTAATACCAAATAAGAAAACAGTATCAGCCAGCTTACGATTCAACGGATAACTGGCGCTCATCTTTGGGAGCATGCCTTCCAATTCCTTAAGCGCATTTTTCTTGTTTTTTTAATCTTTGCGGTAAGCGCTATGCACTGGCTCAAAAAAAGGGTCAGTAAGTGTTTACGGATTGCGTGCTTTTTTACTCCCAGCTAAGTCAACCAAAGGATCACCGCAGCGGTTCCGGTGAAACCCGTGACCCGAGCGGTTCAGAGTGGCCGGGATCAAAGGTGAGAACCGCTGTGAGCGCCCATACAAGCTGGGTAGGGAAAGGCAGTGCACTGACCTCTCTGCTGGAAAAGAAGAGGGATGTGCCAAGCGTGCAAGCTTCCGCGACCCGGCTGCAGGTAAGAGACAAGAGCGGTACCCGAATCTCCCGCTTCCTGCAGCCTGCACTGCCGCTCCGGCGACCCTCCCAGAGCCCGCACTGCGCAAGCGCTCAGAACTCCAGGCCGGGCGGGGCGGGAGCCGCCGGGTGCACGTGACTGCCGGACCACGTGACCCGCGTCGCCCCGACCTTTTCCGCTCCCTAGTGCCTGGGACCTCCCGGTCCCTGCTTGCTTCCGCCTCCGCCCGCTTCCTTATTCCGCTGCTCTCGTCGCCCTCCGCTGTCCCCGCCCTCGTCCCCGGAAGGTCTCCTCGTCCTCCCGCCGGCCGTTGTTTGTCTCTTCCACGGGAACCAAATAAAGTTTTTTCATTCAAACGCATTTTTTTTTAACCCATGCCCCTCCCTTTCTCAGCTCCTCCTCGGCGCCGGAACCTCCTCTCTCCCTGCAGTGGATGCGACGCGAGCGTCGGCGCCGGCTCGGCGGCGGTGATGGCTGGGCCTCCGGCGTCTCTCTCGGGACAGGACGAAGGGTTCGTGTCGCTTTCCTCGCCCAGTCCCTCCGCTGCTCTTCCTCCTCCCGGCTTCTGCGGAAAGCCGGGCCTCGTCGGGAACCTCTGGGTAGCCATTAGGGGAGTTGTGGTGGGTCGGGGGCGCCCGGTCCCGCGCGCGTCGGCTCGGCCTCCTTCTACGCGCGGGGTGCGAGGCGGCCCGGGGCAGGGGGCGAGCCTGCTGGCTGCGGCTGCCCGCCGGGCTCCGGGCTGCGGACTCGGATCGGCTTCCAGCCTTCTCCCTGACTGCTGGGAGCGGACTGTGCACCCCGCCGAAATCCTCCGGGCACCCGGCTTCTCTCTACGGTCCTTGTTCAGGCCTCTTAGTAGGCTTATGTTATAATTTACGTCGAACAGTTAACTTGTCTTTCAAGTGATCCGATGCTGCTGTTTTTGTTTTACTCATGACCGTCCTGAGAGTTTATGCCTCCTCTATCCCCTTTCAGGGTGTTAACGTTGACATAGCCACACACACATATATACATATATATTCATTCATTCATTCGCACGCACTTTTGGAGGGCTAAATTTTTCTGCAAAAGTTAGGAATCTCAGATTTATCGAGAAATATGTTTCTTCCTATTGCCGTTGAGATTAATTCGTGATCTATCAATGCCTGCGGCTTTTCGCTTTTTACGCGTCATGTCACAGATTTCTAGATAAAAGTTGTGGACGACCATAAGAAATATTTATTTATTTGTATAAATTGAATGGCCAAATTTATATTTGAGATATGTCTTGCAAAATATTGCAAAAAAAAAACAAACACGTAGAGGAAATTGACCTTAACGGGAGTAGATTGAGGCTGGAGGGGCACCAATGGCCCAGAATTTGAGCAGGCACTTCTTCAGTCATGCAAAATAAAAGGGAGTGTGTGGAACCTTAAATTTTGAGCTCTAGGTTCCTCTGGCTCTACCTTAGTCCTGACCTTGGTCTTTACCCCCACAAATGCGGGTCTTTGAGGAAACTCTTGAGGACATTTAGTACTGTTGACCCTTACACAAGGTGGGGGTGGATTGAGGTTAAGGGCTCTGACCCCCTTCCTTACCTCTTCTTTGGAAAATCTGCATGTAACTTCTGACTCCCCCAAAACTTAACTACTGTACTTTGTCTCTGGTGATCTGAAGATATAAATGAACTGATCAGCTAAGTTTTGTGCTCTAAAAATGCACAGAATTTCATTACTTCCTGAAGTCTTTTTTCTAACTGAATCATGCATTTGCTTAAAAATTAATTATATATAAAATGATAATTTGTAAATCTTGGTTTTTGTAGGCCTAAAATCCAGAGTACCTTAAATTTTTTTTTTTTTTTTTAATTCAAGTATGCTCGAGTTTTTCCTCCAACTTTTTTCATTCTTTGACACTTCTAGAAAGTCTCCTGATTCTTTGTTCTTTGGTTGGGAGAGTGTGATGGTGACATGCCTTAATTTTGTTTGAGGGTGGAGTAGGATGGATGGAGTCATTGTGCAGGTAGAGAATGCAGGAGGGAAGACCTTTGAAGAGAATTAAAATTGGCTAAGAATATAGACTAAGAGAAAAGAGAAAAGCAGGTTTATAAATATCTTTCATTCTTGATGTTCTAGCACATTAGAGGCTTTCACACAGTGTTACATCCGTTGCCTCATTCGTCTAAGTATGTGAAGTCACTTAGTAAGTAATAAACCCAGAACAAGCGCCTGTTTGAATTTTAGTATAAATTCTTTGATCCTGATTTCTTTTTTGGATAAATCCTTTTTCTGTCCTATCACATTATTAAGTTAGTTTCTGATTCAAGAAAATAAAAGGAAGAGAATGGGAAAGATAAGAATCATGGAACAGTCTGAAAGGAAGTGAATGGGAGAGATAATCATGGAACAGTCTCAAGGGGAGAATCTGGGATTTGAAGCACAAAGAACGTTTAGCTTTCATGACATGTAACACCAGAGAAGTTCTCGGATTTTCCTGTCTTGATATAGTAGTCGAACAATGGTGGCTTACTTTATAATGCTTGTATGAAAAGGAATTTTAATTCAAATGAAACTGGAAGATGGCCAATCTGCTGGTATTAACGCTAAGTAATATACTGTGTATGTGACTCTCTTTTCTAGATCGTTTGCATATCTTACAATTAAAGACAGAATACCACAGATCTTAACCAAGGCTATTGATACATTGCATCGACATAAAAGTGAATTTTTTGAGAAACATGGAGAGGTAATATTGTGTTTTCACCTTAATTTTTTGTTAACTCTTTAACAGAAACACAATAGCAGTTTTCTGTCTTTGGGTTTTTTGTTACTATTTTTTTTTTTGTATTATGTTATGTTAATCACCATTATATGTTAAAAGAAAAAAAAGAAGATGTTGTTTTCCGTCTTTGGTAAGGATCATTCCTCCCTCCTTGGAGAACTCTGGTTCCTTAGAAGAAACTTAAACAAAAAAGGCAGAATAGATAAGACAGGATAATGTGTGTGTTCTTTGATTTTCAATTTAACAATTCTGAATTTCAATGTTTATGATTTGTAAAAGACATAAAATGTAGCTTTGAAATCTAGTATTTTTTTCTTTCTTTAGGACCTTAAAAATGTGTTATCCTAGAGGACTTATTCCTGTATGAATTAACTGTTTACATATATAAATTATATATTTAAATACAGATTATTCACATATTTTTAAGTATTTAAAAAATTTTTCATGTTTCTGCAGAAAGGCACAGAAGCCGAAAAGAAAGCAATTTCTCTTCTTTCTAAATTACGAAATGAATTGCAAACAGATAAACCAATAATCCCCTTTGTTGAGAAGTTTGTTGATACTGACATATGGAATCAGTACATAGAGTATCAGCAGAGTCTTTTAAATGAAAATGATGGAAAACCCAGGTGGTTTTACTCACCTTGGTTGTTTGTAGAATGCTACATGTATCGTAGAATTCATGAAGCAGTTATCCAGAGGTAAGTAAACATTTAGATAAGTAAATGTTTAGATGACTTAATGCTTTTTTGAAATTATAAAATGATAAGATTAAAAATAAAAACCAGTGGAAGCTAGAATTCCATTCAATAGATATTAATGGCAGTATTGGATGTTTCTGCAGATGTTACTGGTACGAGATTCTTGGCAATTACAACCCAGTTGCCCAGAATAGATGGAAGATAAAATATCTGAGGGTGCCTGGTTGGCTCAGTCAGTAGAGCATGCGACTCTTGATCTCAGGGTTGTGAGTTCCAACCCCACGTTCGGTATAGAAATTATTAAAAATGAAATATGAAAAAAGATACAATATCTGAAGTGGGAACTAGTTAAAAATTCTTAGGAAGGCTTTTAGAGTAAAACAAATTGTATTGAGCAAAAAATGTTAATTATTTGAAAAAATTATTTTGGTAAAACAAGACAGGATAAAGCATGTTTTGTTTATAAAAATAGATAATATGCCAGTTAATTTGGGATGAGGAGTCAACAGAACAGTGAATCACTACAGTGTTTTTTGCACTATCTTAATTTTTAGCTCTTTTTTTTAATGGCTAGAGACAGATTTTAAAAGTTAAATACATATCAAAATCACTTTTTATAAGCTTATTTATACTAATTTAATTTTTCCTAGGAAAAATCTGATACAGAACTGATTTAGAGAGCAGAAGAAAATGTAATGTGGATCATCCTTTTAGGTCACTGGTTACAAAAATACAGGTTTGCTAAATAAGAGGAATTCTTTGGTATCTGTCCCTAAGCATAGGAAAGAATAATTAAAAGCAATTGATCAAACCAGCACTAATAGTAAAATAAAAAAATTATTTGGGGAAACAATTTGAGTGTATTCATTAGCTTTTTCTGTCTTAATCTTTAGAAATTATTTTTTAATTAAAAATGTTTTTTAAGATTTTATTAATTTAATTTTGGAGAGAAACAGCACAAGTGTGAGGGGCAGAGGGAGAGGGAGAGAGAGAGAATCTCGAGCAGACGCCGTGCTCAGCACGGGCCCAACACGGGGCTTGATCCCAGGGTCCTGGGATCATGACCTGAGCTGAAACTAAGAGTCAGATACTCAACTGACTGCGCCGCCCAGGCGCCCCTAGAAATTATTTTTTAAAGTCGCAACTTGTTGTTCTTGCTGAATAAGTGTATTTAATTAAATTAATTATGTCTCATCCTGCACCCACTGCTGAATAAATGTATTTTAGAATTTTTGCTCTAAAAGCAAAATAAACTATTAAATATCTAGCGCATTGGCCTGGCACATGGGAAGCACCTAAGCAAGACGATAGCCAATACTAAGAACTGTCATGTATTGAACAACAGCTATGTTCCAGTTACTTTGCAGCCCAGTGAAGTGCAGGTATTATTATGGTTTTGGTTGGGGAAATGGAGGTCCAATGCTGTTGATAAGTTGCCCAGGGTTAACATGGCTAGGAAATGGTATAGCCAGTACTTGACCCTGGTCTATGTAAGTCAGCTTAGAGCCCTCATTAAACCATCTTTTTCCAAGTAGTAGATTTGGATCTCTGTCAAGGACTAAGGAGAGTCTGAAATTCTGGGTGATGGTTTCATAATTCTGGAAAACATCCATGGTATGAGCCAAAGCTGCTGAAGTATTGAAACACGGGGTGGCTCTGCACGGGGCTGGGGGAGTTTGGAAGTTAGAAAGGTAAAAGGAATATGTTTCTGAGTTTGATTTTAGAGGTAGATCGGGTTCAGAATTTAAAAAAACTAGGGTAGAAGTTTACAAACCTGGCTACACATTTATAACCCAGTTAGGGGAGACTTTTTTTGTTGTTGTTGTTTTTTAACATACAGGGTTTGAAATCATTCTTTAAAATAAACACTGATGGTTTAATTTGTATGCGGTGGGACCTGGGCAGCAGTTTTTCTTTCCACGCCTCAGGGAGATTCTGCACGTCCTGGATTGATACCTACGGGTTCGGGAACAGCTTGTTAAAAGGGGTCGAGGCAAAATTTAGCTTTAAGTTGCAGGAACAAGAATGTTAAGTCAGTCATAGATGTAGAACTCTCCTCAGGTGATCTCTGTGGCAGACACTCAAAGTCAGGCAATTTGTATCAGAACTCAGGTGTTAGGTCAGTGTAAGGAAGAAATACCTTACAGTAGACTAGTACTGAAAGTTTTTAAATGTCCAGTTCGGAGGAGGAATTCCTGCCCTGGGCCAGTGATAACTCCATTGACCAAAGAAGGGTTTTTACTTTTCTAGGATCCCAAAGCACACATTATCTTTAAGACATGTTTATGTTGATTTTGTCCCTTATACTGAAACATACTTACAATTTTCTTTGTCAAGATGTATGTTTTAGGGGTGCCTGGGTTGCTCAGTTGTTAAGCGTCTGCCTTCGGCTCAGGTCATGGTCCCAGGGTCCTGGGATCAAGCCCCACATCGGGCTCCCTGCTCAGCGGGAAGCCTGCTTCTCCCTCTCCCACTCCCCCTGGTGTTCCCTCTCTTGCTGTGTCTCTCTGTCAAATAAATAAAATCTTAAAAAAAAAAAAGAGGTATGTTTTAGTTTGTATCAGAGTTAAATAGTTGAGTAATCTAAATTAAGACTCAAAATGTCAGTCATATGCAAAATTTAAATAAGTAAATATACTTCAGATATTGAAAAATGAAAGTATGGAGAAAATAGACATTTTAAAGCTTTTATTAAAGTGTAATATACATCCAGAACATATCTTAAGTGTTCAACAATCTTTACCAGAAGATGCTTATGTCCCAAGCACGCAGATCAAGAGGCAGAACCTTAGTAGGCCCCAAAGAAGCCTTGCATATGGCCCCTGCCATTCCTGCCCCTCAAGGGTAGCACTATCCTGACCTGCGTTAGTTTTGCCTGTTTCTAAACTGCATTTAAATGAAATTGTATTGGATATAATTTTGTGTCTGGCTTTTTTCACTCAGCGTTATGTTGGCGAGATTCATCCGTATTGTTGCATATAAATGTAAATCATCTTCATTGCTATATCGTATTGTGTTATATGAATATATCACAGTCTGTTTATTCTATTGTTGATGAATATTTGAGTAGTTCCCAGTTTGGGGTTATTATGAAGAATGCTGCTACCAACCTTCGAACACATGTTTTTGTTGAGCAGGCGCATGTATTTCTTTTGGGTGTATATCTAGGAGTGAACCCCCGGGTCATAGTTTGTGCACATATATAGCTTTAGTAGATTCTAAAATAGCAAACATTTTTAAAATTGGAAATCATATATAAGTATATGAGTTTACCCTTAAATACAAGGAGTTACCCTTAAAAATCATTCTTAACTCAAGGTATGGCTTTAGTGATTTATTAATAAAACATTAGAACAAGGATTGGCGAACTTTCCCTGTAAAGGGTGGGATGGTAAACATTTTAGGCTGTGGGGGCCACATGGTCTTTGTTGCAGCTAGTTGGCTGTGTCCTTGCGATGCAGAGCAGCCACAGATGATACGGAAATGACCAAGTGTGGCTATGCTCCAGTAAAACGGTATTTATGGACACTGAAATTTGAATTTCATGTTTCATAAAATACTCTTTCAACCACACAGAAGTATAAAAATCATTCTTAGCTTACAGGTCATACAAAACAGGTGGTGGGCCACATGGGGTCTGCAAGCTGCAGTTTGCTCACCCCTGCACTTGAACCTGTGCATCCAAATAATTATCTTTTAAGTCACCTTGAAAGACTGATTTATTCTAGCAGGCTGCCACTGCTAAAGATGTCTTTTAACTCCTTGGAGCCTCTTTCAGAGCCAGTGTACAGCCTAAAAAAGAAATTAGTCTTGCTATTTTTTAGTCCTTCTTCATTTTTGATTAAAAAAAAAAATCTAGGGATGCCTGGGTGGCTCAGTCGGTTAGGCGGCTGCCTTCGGCCCGGGTCGTGATCCCAGGGTCCTGGGATCGAGTCCCACATTGGGCTCCTTGCTCAGCGGGGAGCCTGCTTCTCCCTCTCTCTCCCTCTACTTGTGCTCTCTCTGTCAAATAAATAAAATCTTAAAAAAAAAAATCTATTACTCCCATTTCATTTACACACGTCATTCTAGTGAAATTGCTCTGAGTGACTTTTGGCTCCAAATAAACTCCAAGGGATAGAGATGTGCTATCACTGATAGGACCTTCAATAATGTGCCACAAGTTCTAAAGAAAATTCCAAAAGTGCTTTGAACAATGGCAGCATCCTTGGAATGAGGGTGTAGCTTCCCAGGGAGACTGGAAGGAGACAGCAATCATGCGGATGTATAAATTCTGGTATGTATTTTTTTAAGTCAGTCCCACATCAGTCACATTGTTTTTATCCTAAGGTAGATGACCCGTGGAAAAAGTTGCTAATTTAGAAGATCAGATGATCTGAATGTCTTTTGTGTTTGGTTCTTAAAGTCCATGATGTTCTTATTTATATTTTGCTCGTTATGTTGTTCTTAGGCCAGTATTAATATTATTTGATCTCTCTTTGGACGGCATAAAGCCCTGACACATATCACCATTGGTCAAAACCAGAAAACTACATACATGTGGTCAAAATTTGTTATAATAAAATTTACGTTAATATTTTATGATTTCTCTCAAGTGGTTGTTGGGTTCCCATAGTACTCTGTGTTTGACTCTGTTGGTAATTACTATATTGTGTGCAAATATTGATATACATAGGTTTGTTTCATGGGACCCTGCCACATTTAGCACCCAAAAAAATGTTTGTTAAACTAAAGCAATTATCTTGAAATATTGTTTCTTTCTACTTTTGCTCTGGAAACCCTAACTGGGTAATGATTATGGCTATATCACTATAATTATTTCAAATTCCAGTAAAATATTTGATTAGGGAACTTAGTTAACTAAAATGAGTTTGGGTATTTATTTTTGTGTAATTTGATCAAATTGATTTATTTTGTGTAATTTGATAATTATTCATTTTTCTGTAACTTGATTTATGTTTCATACAGTATCTATTACCAGTAAGTTTTGAGATTAGAAGGTTCTACTCTCTTTCCTTTAAAGAACTGCAATTACCCAAATGTTAAAAAAAAAAAGGTACAGAGTTATATAAATGTTTCTTCTATATGTTTTTCTCCTCCTGTAGTCCACCAATTGATGACTTTGATGTATTTAAAGAATCAAAAGACCAAAATTTCTTTGAGTCGCAGGAATCCATCATTGCTTTGTGTACTCATCTACAAGAGGTGGTAACAGCCATCAGAGACCTAGATGAAAGTCAGCTGAAAGATGAATTTTTCAAACTTCTTCAGGTAAATGTGATAATTGGTCTCCTGAGTATGTTTGTGTGTTTAAACGGTTAAAAAATAAAGTGGCATTGACTTAACAACAAAGCACGTGTATATATTGTCATTTAACTTATAATTGATTATTTTTTATCATTTTAGTAATGGTGTTATTCAAGAGCTGAAAATCCACTTAATCTCCGAAAATGAGTTTTGAAATCTCTTCAGCTGGAGGTGATTTTTAGTGGCACAGGAGTCCTCTGGCTACATAGCCTCTGTCATTCTTGAGAGAATACTCCACAGTCATTTGGTCGGCCTAGCCTTACTCAGACTTAGATGCTGGTTTTGTCCCTTATTTGTTGCTGGACCTGAGGGAGGTTACTTAATCTCTCTGTTAAGTGAGGATGGCACTGTATACGTTGTCCTTTGACGTGAGAATGAAAGTAGATTCAGTTGTGTCAGCGTGGAGCACCAGCCTGCTGTTATCATCAGGTGAAAACATCAGGTGGTCAGTGGCCTCTTTAACATGGTTTTATTGCATTTTTTCATCAGTCTTGCATTAAGTTTAGTTTTCAATTCTCATTCGAACACATCCTTAAGATGTGTTATAAGAACTGTTTGAAGATGTGGGGTTTTACACAACAGTATCCCCAGCCCTCATCTCCCAGAAAAAGTTAGAAACATTTCCAGAAAGATGCTATTAGGAGCCATGAAGAGAGAGCAGGGCAGGGCGATGGGGATGTCAGGGGAGATGCAGGGGTGCAGTTTTAAGTGGGGCTGCCAGGGAAGGGCCTCAGAAAGTGTCAGGGAAAGAGGCAAAGCAGGCGAGGGAGTGGGTCACATGCAGGTCTGGGAGTGTTCCTGCCAGGGTACCTGAGGTGGGGGACTGGCAGGCGTGTGAGAGAAACTGCATGGGGATCCCGCAGGAAATGGGTGAGGTGAGGGGCCTGGAAGGGCCACGGAGGCCTAAGCAAAGGTAAGATTTCCATTTGTACTCACATTGCCACCACTGGGGAGCTATTAGAGCGTTTTCATCAGAGGAGTAACAAGGATGGACTTGTTTCAAGGATTACTTCTCAGGACACACTGAAGGGGTACAAGGCTAGACATTGGGGAAGTCTGTTATTAACATGACTCAGGGAGGGATGACTGGACCAAGAAGAGGTGTTAAAATTTGTCGCCAGTATTGTGGAAATACTTTGAAAGTAGAGACTGCAGAATCCTGATAAAACTTTGAGGGCAAGCAGAGTAAGCGGCATGATTAAGAGGGGCTTATTTTGAGGCTTATTTTGAGTTTGGAAGAAAAGTTGTCAGGGTATTGTTAAATAATAAGCTTAGTTATTTCCCCCAGTTGGAACTATCCTTTATGCTTAGTTTAGAATTAAAAGAAAAAAGAAAAGCAGTAACATGTCAGTCCTTACCTGTAGCTGGCCCATTGTTTCGGGGGACAGTCTTTGAGTATGTCTTTGTCCCATGAGTATATTAAGTTGTGAAGAAGAAGGAATACCACTCTGTTTTCTGTCATCGAATGTGGCCAAGTAAAGGAGGCAAGAGTTGCCTTCCGTTAGTACTCATGATGACCAGCAGGTTAACTTCCTATAAGAAACCTGAAAGTATATTAGTTTGCAGGGAACGTTGATCTGTTTTTAAAAGCCAGGGAACACCCCCACTGTCCACACAAACATTTCAGCACCTGCTCTGTCAAACTGGATGCTGGGCCTGTGATGGCAGGGAAAACAGACAATCCTTGCTATCGTAGAACTTGTAATCTCAAGGGAATATAGACAAATAATGGCACAACTCAACACGCAATTACAAACTGGAAGGTGGTGTGAGGGAAACGTGCGGGTGGCGGACAGAGACCCTGATGTCAGCTGAGGGGTGCCGTGGCCCACAACGCTGTTTCTGCATCAGATGGACTCTTACTATTTAAGCGTCATACTTAGAAACATCCATTCATCTGTCTTTTTTAAAAAATAATATTCTTAGAATGTGCATTTTCCTCTTATTTTGAATCACCCGAGGTAGAGTCTGTTTTGGCTGATATTTATGGAGTATTGGGTGTGTTACTTAAACGTATTATGTCACCTCTCACAGTAACTCTACAAGGTCAGTGCTGGTATTATGTCATTTTTCCATTGTGGGACCTGAGCCTTAGGGAGCATGTATACTTTACCAATGGCTGTTAACTGGAAATGCTGGGATTTGAACCTACATCTGTCTGATTCTAGAGCCTGTAATCTTAAACATGTAATTTGATTATAGCTTAAAAGGGGGGCTATGTACCATTTTCTATAAAATAAACTTGAAGTATTATTTCAATTTAAAGTGGAGTAATAGATGATTCGATTTGGAGGGGTCTTTAGACATCACGTTGCCCAATTTCTTTATTTTTCAAGTAAGAGACCTAAATCCCAGAGAGTTTGCCTGGTCCTAATGTTATACAACTAGTAAAAGAAACTGAGCAGTTTGGGGAGGAATGTGAGGAGGGAAAAGGGTACTTTTCTCTTGACTTTGGATTTTTAAGTAAACTTTGTAACCTCTTTTTACAGTGTGATCATATTCTAATATCTACAAGATGCAAAATCATTCTGATTTAAGCCATACAGATCATTAACATCATTCAAACCAGTTTTTTAGAAAAATTATCACATAGTGACCAATTAAATGTTTCATTGTCTTAACCCTGTTTATACATCATGATGGAAACACAGTCTTTGCATTATTAGGAAGGTGTAGATCTGATGGATATTTTATACTAAGCATGTTGTAGAAATGAATTTTATGAATTGTTTTAGCAACCTCTCCCCCCACATTTTACACAATAGAGTTTTTGTTGGTTATTCAAAACAAGGGTAAAAGTTTTATACTTTTTCTTTTTCAGATTTCACTGTGGGGGAATAAGTGTGATCTGTCTCTATCAGGCGGGGAAACCAGTTCTCAGAAAACCAACATAATGAGTTCTTTGGAGGAACTAAAACCTTTGATTTTAGTGAATGACATGGAACATCTTTGGTCGCTGCTTAACAACTGCAAGAAAACAAGAGGAAAAGCATCTATTACCAGAGTAGATATTGTTTTGGATAATGCTGGGTTTGAACTTGTTACGGATTTAGTTTTAGCTGACTTTTTGTTGTCCTCTCAACTGGCTACTGAGATCCATTTTTATGGAAAAACTATTCCGTGGTTTGTGTCTGATACTACTATCCGTGACTTTAACTGGTTAATTGAACAAGTGAAAGGGTCTAATCATAAGTGGATGTCCAAGTGTGGGGCTGACTGGGAAACCTATATTAAAGTGGGCAGATGGGTTTACCATGATCATATATTTTGGACTCTGCCTCATGAATTCTGCGTAATGTCTCAGGTTGCTCCTGACTTGTATGCTGAACTACAGAAGGCACATTTAATTTTATTCAAGGGTGATTTGAACTATAGGAAGTTGACAGGCGATAGGAAGTGGGAATTTACTGTTCCATTTCATCAGGCTCTGCGCGGCTTCCATCCTGCCCCTCTCTGCAGCATACGAACCTTAAAAGCTGAGGTTCAGGTTGGGCTGCGGCCGGGGCAGGCTGAACAGTACATAGCCACTGAGCCCAGCTGGCTGACCATTGGCAAGTATGGGGTATTTCAGTTTGATGGTCCACTCTGACTTGCTTTAGGAACTCTTAAGTTGTGTAGAGAGAGATGACAGACACTTCGCGTCCCCAAAAGGAGTGTGTGATTTGAGTCCCATGGCTGCTTTGCCTCAGCTCTGGGGAGCTTGGCTTCTCAGTGTTCATTTCCATACGCTCTGGATGCTTTCTCTTTGGGCATTTTGGCCCGCTACATTGTTTGGGCGATAGATGGATTGAGCTAGTTATAGATATTTATGTTTATGTTGGAATTTTAGTAATTTATTTCAAATTAAATGCATCATTTCAAGTGGTTTTAATGAACTTATTTTTAATTGGTCAGAAAGTAAAATATAAGAATTCTGCTTTTAAAGTTAGTTAACGTTCTTTTAATGCTATGCTGCATGGTATTTAATATTCTAGGAAGCATGGGATTTTATTTAACTTGTTTTGAGGCTCTAGAAATAAGGGCTCTGTGAAGACGAACATCTTAAATGAAATAGGCTTTGAAAAGAGAGGCATTTAGAACTGTGATACTTGAACAATGAAAGTAAAGATTACCTCGTAAGTTAATTCTAAATTTTGTTCTCCTTGAACTTTATTTCATTTTAAATAACCTGTTTAATTTGCACGCATTTGTATTTTGATTGACCTGTGCAATGGATAGCAGGAAACTCAAAATCGAACAGAATGAAACAAATGATATTTGAAGAACTGATAACCCTTTACATTCTATTTGTGATATCCATAACTAACTAAAATATATTATTTTAATACATAAGTGCTTTAAATGAACAGATTTTTAGATTGTTCTGCAGTTTTTAAAAAAAATGCTTTAGATAGAAAAGATTCTTGTGCATTGAGATTGGAGTACTAGGTTAATTTTTTATATACTTACCAATTTTTTGATGACCACTAGATATTAAAGGCTATAAGTTTCAGTCAGTTTATTTTGAAACTGAAATCGGTAATAAACCTGGAAATGTTTTCTTGATGGTATAATAAAATGAATTGTACTGAAAATCTTTTTGGTTTTATTTTCCAGTGGGAGAAAGTCAAGAAGGGAAGATTAAATATGAGGTCTATGTAATAAAGAAACTGGTAATGTATAGTATACATGTTGCCAAAGCAGTTCTTAAATTATGTCACTTATAAATGAGGTTATGGTCTATGTCCTTGCTAAGTGTTTTTAAAAAGTTTTGTAAAATGTTTACACAAAGCTGCACATTTTGAATTTACTTTTATCTACATGTGTTCCTGTTTTAAACATTAAGTTACTAAAATAGTGAGCATATTAGAATTGTTTGTAGATACTTTCTAACATAAGTTAAAACACGATTGTATGTGTATATTGACTTCATAGCCACAGTGTGGGCTATGGTGTAATATATTACATTTTCCAGAGAATGGATCTTTTTTTTTTATCATTTTTTTTCCTTTTAAGATTTTATTTATTTATTTGAGAGAGAAAGAGAGAACACAAGCAGGGGCAGCGGCAGAGGGAAAAGCAGACTCCCCGCTGAGCAGAGAGCTTGACATGGGGCTCCATCCCAGGACCCTGGGATGATGACCTGAGCTGAAAGCAGACGCCCAACCGATTGAGTCACCCAAGTGCTCCGTGTTTTTATCATGTTTTATTAAGAACATGAAATTAGGATTTGTGAAGAAATAGTTCACCCTCTCCTATAAAAGCAAGGACGCAAATGAGCAAGCAAGAAAAGTAGCACTATGGGAGAGGAAGTCGGTTCAAGATGGAATTTTTAAAAAATGCTTAGCAGGGGTAGGACCCACCTGTAGTTTAACTGGTTGACTTTTCTTTTTTTTTAAGATTTTATTTATTTATTTGACAGAGAGAGAGAGAGAGAGCTCAAGTAGGCAGAGTGGCAGGCAGAGGGAGAGGGAGAAGCAGGCTTCCCGCTCGGGAAGCCCGATGTGGGGCTCGATCCCAGGCCCCCAGGATCATGACCTGAGCCGAAGGCAGACGCTTAACTGACTGAGCCACCCAGGCACCCCGACTTTTTTTTTTTTAAGATTTTATTTATTTGAGAGAGTGAGCGGGCGAGAGAGCACAAGCAGGGGGATGAGCAGAGGGAGAGAGAAGCAGACTCCCCGCTAAGCAGGGAGTCCATCGTGGGGCTCGATCCCCGGACTCTGGAATCATGACCTGAGCTGAAGGCAGACGCTCAAACAACTGAGCCACCCAGGCGCCCTGGGTTGACTTTCTTTAATTGAACTTTAGTTGGCACACAGTGTTACATTAGGTTCCAGTGTACAACATAGTGACTGGACGAGTCCATGCGTTATGCTGTGCTCAGCACAGGGGTAGCTGCCGTCAGTCTCCAGATGTCGCAATCACAATCCCACTCCCACTCACCCATTTTTCCCATCACCAGCAATGCATGAGGTCTCCAGTTTCTCCATATCCTTGTCAGCACTTGTTATTATCTGTGTTTTTTATTATAGTGTACTACGGGGTGTGAAGAGGTATCTCATTGTGGTTTGGATTTGTATTTCCCTAATGACTAATGGTGAGCATATTAGAGCATATTTGCATGTGCTGATTGGCCATTTGTATATCTTCTTTGGAGAAACGTCTTTAATACCTTCGCCCATTTAAAAATTAGATTATCTTTTTATTATTGAGTTGTAAGAGTGTCTATATATTCTGCATACATCTCATCAGATGCATAATTTGCAAATATTTTCTCCCATCCTGTGGCTTGTCTTTTCTCTTTCGCGTTCGTTCGTTCTTTCTTTCTTTCTTTCTTTCTTTCTTTCTTTCTTTCTTTCTTTCTTTCTTTCTTTCTTTCTTTCTTTCTTTCTTTTTCTTTCTTCTTTCTTTCTTTCTTTCTTTCTTTCTTTCTTTCTTTCTTTCTTTCTTTCTTTCTTTCTTTCTTTCTTTTCTTTCTTTCTTTCTTTCTTTCTTTCTTTTTTCTTTCTTCTTTCTTTTTCTTCTTTCTTCTGTCTTTTCACTTTCTTGATGGCATTGTTTACAGCACAAAAGTTTTCTATTTTGATGAAATCCTTTTACCTACTTTTTCTTTCATTGCAAAGCCTTGGTTTTTGAACTACTTTTTTTTTTTTTTAAAGATTTTATTTATTTATTCATGAGAGACAGAGGGAGAGAGAGAGAGAGAAGCAGAGGGAGAAGCAGGCTCCCAAGGAGCAGGGAGCCCGATGCGGGACTCGATCCCAGGACCCTGGGATCATGACCTGAGCCGAAGGCAGATGCTCAACCATCTGAGCCACCCAGGCGCCCTGAACTGCTTCTTAACATCCCCTTCAGGGCCACTGAAGTGAGAGAGAAACATCCAATGGTTAGGGCTCTGCCTACAGTCTTCTGCTCTCCCACTTATTTCAACCCAGCATGATTGGCCCTTCTTTGTTTGGCATAGCTCCAGAGTAGGATAACGGGGAAAGCTGAGGCTCTGGAGTCCACTGGGCGTGGGGTTGAGTGATCTTGGAGAAACTTTCCCAAAATAGCTCCTGCAATTGTTTCATCTGCAGATACCATACTTGGTTAAGTATGAAGTAACTCCTGGATAAAGCAGCCATTACATTTCATGCAATACATTTTTATCAAGACATAGATCCAGTATCTTATATATATTATGATGGAAATATGGAAGAAGGGCAGGTAAATAATTAGGGGAGGATGGTAGTTTATACTTTATGGGTTTATGTTACTTTCTGATTAAACAGTTGAGGGGATCCAGCTTTTATTCCTATAATTTGAGGCAGTATTTTGTGTTGGATAAAATGCAGTAATATTTTTGATTCTTTATCAGGCCCAAACCCGTGTTGTTCAACCTCAAGGTCACGTTTCTATAAAAGAAATAACCACCACAAAAGGCAATCTCAACATAGTTCAAAGGGTAAGAGAACTTCAGAGTGGATCAAAAACATAATTCAGAGTTATACTTAAAGTATAATTTACTATAAAATTAAAGTAAAAAAATTAAAATTCTCTCTCCCACCCATGTTTCTGACAGTTGTTTCTGCCCACACCCCCACTGAGTCTTGTTTAGAGCCTCTCCCTCCATAAAACTTTTCTTCTCCTCTCTACTATTTTTGTTTTCTTTTCTGAACTGGGGGTAGGTGTTGGGGAGACTGAACACTTCTACACATGCATGTCTTATAACCTGAATGAAGCGTTAATGTAATGTCTGCCATGGTAAGCAATCAGTGATATCTTGAAATTACAGAAAGTGAATAAAGCAGAGGGAAAAAAATGGGAAGAACAAGAACATAATCCTAGCAACTTCAAATACCCTGATTGCTTTTTATGTATGTATTTCTAAGTTTTTCTCCATATTTAGACATTTTTTACATGCCTAAGATAAAAAAGGATCCTACTGTCTGAAAAAAAAATTTTTTTTAACCATGAAGTATTTTTTCCAACTCCTGAAGTTTTTGTCTGGTTAATTGGTTTCGTTGTTATTGTTGTTGTTATTTTACTTTTTTCTAATTTGCTAAGTAGTTCCTGCTGGAGGGATAGAAGTTTGTTGGAGATTTTGTTTTTGTTTTTTCCCTTGGGTAGCAGTATGGCCTGGGACTCAGTAATGGCCTGGGACTCATACATACTGGATTTCTAATCCCTGGTCTCCTATGAATCATGTGACCTGTCACATTCTCACCATTTTACTGGAAAAAGAAAAGTTATTTCTAGTCAACTTGAACTATATTCAATCTCAAATCCAGAGTCCCCTAGGAAAAGGAGTCGTGCAGGGATATTAGCATTTTAGCACCCCCTAGTGGCCACCTGATATTCCATAAAACCTGATCTTTTCCCTTCCTTGGTAATCTGCAGACAGGGAGATGCTGTTGTGAGTATAGCATCAGGTTAAGCTAAACCATCCCTTAGAGACCACCATTCACATTGTTCTTCCTTTCTGATTTTCTTGGTGGGTCACATTCCTCCCTTCCAGTTTCTTTAATATCCACTCCATTTTCAGACCTTTTAGAAAATAAGAGGGAAAATCATTCATACAGAAGACATTTCTAAAGTGTTGAATCCCATTAATTGTATATTTCTTGGGGCAGCTACACACTGTGGCTTCTGCATATTTGTCCCACACACGGTTGGGGCAATGAATGACTGATGGATAGGTGATGAATTTTAGCATTGGAAATAATTTTTTAAGCCTCTGAGGTGATGCTATTTACATTGAAGTCTAAAGGATGAAATGGGTCTGTTAGCCTGATCAGTTAGATCAAACAATACTTGTTGAATGAATAAGAAGTATATATTATATAATTGGGAGTTTTCCATAAATATATGTATTTTTGAATACTGCTTTATTCAATATTATATTGTGGTCAATTTCCCATAGTTAAAAATTCTTCAAAAATGTGATTTTTAAAATTTTTAGTTAAATTCATTTTAGTTAACATATAGTGTATTATTAGTTTCAGGGGTAGAATTTAGTGATTCATCAGTTGCATATAATACCCAGTGCTCATGATATCAAGTACCCTCCTTAATGCCCATCAGCCAGTTACCCCATCCTCCAACCCACCTGCCCTCCAGCAACCCTCAGTTTGTTTCCTAGAGTTCAGCATCTCTTATAGTTTGCCTCCCTCTGTTTTCATCTTATTTTTCCTTTCCTTCCCCTATGTTCATCTGTTTTGTTTCTTAAATTCCACATATAAGTGAAATCATATGGTATTTGTCTTTCTTTGACTGACCTATTTCACTTAGCACAATACCCTCTAGTTCCATCTACATAGTTGTGAATGGCATGATTTCATTCTTTTTGATGGCTGAATAATGTTCCATTTTTGTGTGTGTGTGTGTGTGTGTGTGTACATATATATACACACACAAGAGGTATATATATATATATCTGTCAATGGACATCTGGGCTCTTTCCATATTTTGACTATTGTGGACATTGATGCTATAAACATTGGGGTGCGTGTGCCCCTTCAAATCACTATGTTTGTATCCTTTGGATAAATGCCTAGTAGTTCAATTGCTGGGTCATAGAGTAGCTCTATTTTTAACTTTTTGAGGGGCCTCCATACGGTTTTCTAGAGTGTCTGCACCAGCTTGCATTCCCACCAACAGTGTAGGAGGGTTCCCCTTTCTCCGCATCCTCGCCAACATCTGTCGTTTCCTGACTTGTTAATTTTAGCCATTCTGACAGGTGTAAGGTGGTATCTCATTGTGATTTTGATTTCTATTTCCCTGATGCTGACTGATATTGAACATTTTTTCATGTGCCTGTTAGCCATTTGTATGTCTTTGGAGAAATACCTGTTTGTGTCTCCTGACCATTTCTTGACTGGAGTATTTTTTTGGGGGGGTATTGAGTTTGATAAGTTCTTTATAGACTTTGGATACTAGCCCTTTATCTGATATGTCATTTGCAAATATCTCCCATTCCATAGGTTGCCTTTTAGTTTTTTTTTTTTTTTTAAGATTTTGTTTATTTGATAGAGACACAGCGAGAGAGGGAACACAAGCAGGGGGAGTGGGAGAGGGAGAAGCAGTCTTCCCGCGGAGCAGGGAGCCCAATGCGGGGTTCGATCCCAGGACCCTGGGATCATGACCTGAGCCGAAGGCAGATGTTTGACGACTGAGCCACCCAGGCGCCCCAGTTGCCTTTTAGTTTTGTTGACTGTTTCCTTGGCTATGCAAAAAGCTTTTTATCCTAATGAAGTCCCATTAGTTCATTTTTGTTTTTGTTCCCTTTGCCTCAAAAATGTGATTTTTTTTTGACAGGAAGTAGGTTTTATTGGTGGGCATGAATAGGGAGGGGGCAGTGCTGAGGTTCTCATGAGTGCAGAGCCCTCCATTTGTCCAAGGGGCCACGATTAGGGATGTATTTGGCCCCACAGCCATCTGGGATAAGCCCTTTTCAGCCACCATGTCTTCAAATTCATCCGCGTTAAACTTAGTAAAGCCCCATGTCTTGGAGATGTGGATCTTCTGGAGGCCAGGGAACTTGAACTTGGCCCTGTGTAGGGCCTCGATCACATGTTCCTTGTTCTGCAGCTTGGTATGGTTGGACATGATGACTTGGCCAATGTAGACCCTGGCTACTGTGCCCTGGGGCTTTCCAAAGGCACCCCGCATACCTGTCTGCAGCCTAGATTGGAGATAGCATGAGGTCAGACCTCAATATCCACTGGAAAGGGCTGTCTCCAAGGTCCCTTGGGGCAACCCATACAATCAACAGGCTGTATACACTACCAAGGAGGCTACTGTTTGCAGCCATGGCACACTGGGCCCCCATGGACAAAGAGCACAGTCGGCTTAATTGGCTGCAGATCAAAAATGTGATTTTTAATGGCTATAAACATTTCATCATAGAGCTACATCGTATTTTCTTTTGTTACGTAGATTGTTCAAAACTTTTGCTATTATAAAAGAGGCTGAATGAACATCTTTGGACAACTAACTCCCATTAAGATTTGTAAGTCTTCAGTTACTGCAAATTATTTGAAGCTATCCAATTATTCTGGTCCTGCTAGAATGGTATTTGTATTAGACTTACAACCCCAAACCCTCAATATTGAGAAACTGCTTGATATGAGAAGGAAAGTCTCATTTTTCCTTACTCTTTTTTTTTTTTTTTTTAAATTCATGCCATATATCGTGACTTTCAATCCTTTTGAGTTCAATACAAAGTTTAGGCACAAGGGGGAGATCCTTTAGCATAGTAAAGTGGCTGGATTTTCCTCCTGTACTATTTAGCAAAGTAGATTTCAGCAAAAAAAAAACAAAAATAAAACTGGCAGAGTATAATTTTCATTGTTGACTGCACACATTCTTGTGGTTTCAACTTTAAAATCATTATACCACTAGGATTCTGGTGTCTGTCATGGCAAAATGCAGTAAGGTCAATGACAAAAAAATTATGTCCTCGTTCCTTTCTTGGCTGAAATTTTATGTATACATATAATATTTGCAACAAAATATGATAGTGGTTTATCATAGAAGTATATAAAAATAGATGAGAAAATAAAATTAAAACTCAGGAAAAGTAAAAAAAAGAGAATTTTGTTAACAATATAGAAAAGTCACTCTAGAAAATATTTTAATTTAATTTAATTTTATTTATTTGACAGAGAGAGAAAGCACAGCAGGGGAAGCAGCAGAGGCAGAGGGAGAAGCAGGCTTCCTGCATAGCAGGGAGCCCGATGTGAGGCTCGATCCCAGGACCCCAGGATCATGACCTGAGCTGAAGGCAGACGCTTAATGACTGAGCCATCCAGGCGCCCTAGAAAAAACTTTGTAAGAAAATAAAAATAATTGCTTTCCATTCATTTAACCTTTACGTGAAGAGAAAAAGCACTACTATGTTTGTTTTCTTATTTGGTTAATTTTAATATAGCAAATTAATTTTTACTGTGATTCAGAAAATTTAAAGGAACGAATATTCCAATTATACCTTACATTTAAAAAGTTATGAATTAGGGGGCACCTGGGTGGCTCAGTCGGTTAAGTGACCAACTCTTGATCTCAGCTTAGGTCATGATTCTCAGGGGTGTGAGATTGAGCCCTGGATCGGGCTCTCTGCTCAGTCGGGAGGCTGCTGGAGATTCTCTCTCCCCCTCTGCCCCCCCCCCACCCGGCTCCACCCTGTGCGTGCTCTCTCTCAGATAAATAAATCTTAAAAAAAAAAATATACAAATTGGGCGTGGTATGCCTTCAATACAGAAATGAAACAAGTGGTGTCCAGGGGGTTCATCAGACGTATCCAGGCAGTCTGTAAACTTGACTGGGAAAAAGTTTCATCTTCATTTTCATTAATCCTAAATTGAAATTTATTATTTCCTTCAATTTTTTATGTCAATTGTAAATTATTATGGTTTGACGATTTTTGATGATTTGTAATTGCAGCAATATTGGCAAAAAAGTTTTAAAAGGTCCATAATTCAGTCCCAATTTTTCAGCTTATTCCCTTTCATGTTCTTCTATATTTATATAGTTACAATTATAATGAGCACATTTTTAGGTTTTTACATGGCTTCCTAAAGTATTTCCTTCAATTTTGTATAGGGGCCATAAACTTCAGCAATATTAGTGGTACCTGTCCCTTTGTCACCTGGGGAAATCATAGGTCTTTTCATATTATATAACAGTTGTTTCAGCCATCTTGAATTATTGTTTCATCATTATGTCAAAAATTAAGACACTATTTGGGGAAGTTGATAGCACAAAAACAGTTAAGAACACCTGCTCTTATTTTTCTCCTTTCCCACCAATTTTTCTCCTTTCCTTTTCTCAAAGCTGGTGGAAGACATGACTGGATTTATTTTTTATAGGGTTTTTGTTTTTTAGGCAAAGAGGAAGCACATTATACTGTATTTTTTTCTTCATATCTCAGCCTTCACTTAATGTTAATTATCTGTTATCCAGCTTGGTACCTTCCAGGGGTCCTTAGAAGAAGTGGAAAAAATCTGACACGTACACATGGGTTGAGTCATCCTTAACTTTATCATTAGGAGATTTTTTTCAAGAGATGAGAAAGTACTTGGAGTGTTTTTTCTTATTTAGAACTCTTATCTTAAAAATATTTTAAAAATCCTAAAAATTGGAAACCAGAAAGCTATTTAAAATATAAAGCAAGAAGCAAAATTCAACAAAATTTCTTTCACATATATTTTCAATATTATGATAATTATTGAGAATCAGTGAGTATCAAGCATATAGAGATGTGTTATAATCAGAATAGAGGGGCGCCTGGGTGGCTCAGTTGGTTAAGCAACTGCCTTCAGCTCAGGTCATGACCCCGGAGTCCTGGGATCAAGTCTCACATCGGGCTCCCAGCTCAGCGGAGAGCCTGCTTCTCCCTCTGACCCTCTCCCCTCTCATGCTGTTTGTCTCTCTTTCCCTCTCTCAAATAAATAAAATATTTAAAAAAATCAGAATAGATACCATTTATGGAGCATTATGTTCCAGGCACGGTATTAAGTGCTTTACTCATAATGTGGCATAATATCCTCATAGAAACCCTGGGGGCAAATACCTGTATTCCGTTATACATGCAGGAGCACTGAGTCTCAGTGATTTCAAGTAACGGCACAAGGCCATTCAAGTAGTCAATGACAGAGCCATAATTTAAACTCCAATCTGCTAAATTCCAAAACTCAAGTTATGGCTTTTATTGAAGTTATTATGCCGTAGGTGTAATTTGTAAACATGTAATTAAATTTTTTAAAAATGAGTAAATATACTGGGGTGCCTGGGTGGCTCAGATGGTTAAGTGTCTGCCTTCGGCTCAGGTCATGATCCCAGGCTCCTGGGATCGAGCCCCACATCAGGCTCCTGGCTCGGCGGGGAGCCTGCTTCTCCCTCTCCCTCTGCCTCTCCCCCTGCTCATGCTCTCTCACTCTGTATCTCTGTGTCTCAAATGAATGAATCTTGAAAAAAATGAGTAACTATACTATCATTAGAAATTTGAGTCATGAGATTATATGGATCATAAGCCATATTATCAATCATTAATATGTTGAAGTCTTAGTAGAAGTAGAAAAAAAACTCAGCTCTAAATATCGCTACATTTTAGAATAATGATCTAGAATAGGTGGGGCAGAAATAGGGATTGTTTTTCTGTATCATTACATTTGGTATCTTTGGGCACACACGAATTCATGGAATTTTACAACAGGCTGAACATTACACTGAGAAAGAGAGTCTTCTCTAAGAACTTTGGTTCATAGGGCTGAACATCAGCAAATCCAGTAACGAAATGGAAGCCTCTCATGTTTCAGGCCACCAACCAGCTGAAAACAAGTGGGTAGTTATTTTGAAGGGAAATTACTTTTGTGAACAGATGGAAGTGATTTGACAAGAATGAACTGGCTCATTCTTCCAACCAGAGGGATGACACAAAAATTGTTTTTGCTATCTTGGTGAAATCCAAAATCTGTTCATGTAAATTATCTCAATTCTTGCCTGGTCTTTGATTGCAGTACTGATAAGTTGTTTCAAATTAAATGAGGCGCAATTTTATACTGATCTGTAAAAGTATGCCTTAATTCTATATTTCTATTCTTTTCTCATCAATTCCCAAATAGAATGTGATTTGAACTTCTGAAGCCCCAATAATGGTGATCTTAAAGAAGACCTACCAGCCACCTTCCATTAGTAAGGTGGGTTCTTGTTCAAAGAGTTAGTAACTGGGCAAGGAATCTGAATTCCCATCCCAGCTTTGTTACTAATTAACTGCGTTAATTTCAGTTAGGTGTTCAATTATCCTGCTACTTAATGTTACAGATGGGTTGCTAGAGATATAATTATGTTGTTAAGTAAGAACCAAATGATACAATTTATTTTCAGTTAAAATAATTGATTGAAAATATTCCACATTGTAGACTGTAGGCACTGTAGACAGAAATTCTTCATGGAATGGAGGAATATTTTATTATATTGAGGAGCCTGTCTCAGCAACAGGACTCCAAGGGTAATACCTAAAGGATATTATACTAAATGAAATAAGTCAGACTGAGAAAGACAAATACCATACAGATCACTCACATGTGGAATCTAAAAGACAAAACAAATGAATAAACAAACGAAAAGCAGAATTAGACCTATAAATGCGGAGAACAAACTGATGGTTGCCAGAAGGAAGAGTGGGGGGGGGATGGGCAAAGTGGGTGAAGGGTAGCGGGAGGTTCAGGCTTCTAATTGAGGAATGAATAAGCCACAGTGTAGAAAAAAAAAGGCTTATCGAAGGAGAGACCCCTCTTCTTTTTCTGGAGATTGTCTTTTCCTTTTTTAATTTATTTTTTATTTTTAAATTTTTTTAAAGACTTTATTTATTTATTTGACAGAGACACAGCAAGAGAGGGAACACAAGCAGGGGGAGTGGGAGAGGGAGAAGCAGGCTTCCCGCTGAGCAGGGAGCCCAATGTGGGGGTCGATCCCAGGACCCTGGGACCATGACCTGAGCCGAAGGCAGGCGCCCAACAACTGAGCCACCCAGGCGCCCCTCCTTTTTTTTTTTTTTTAAGATTTTATTTATTTGAGAGAGCGAGCAGGAGAGCATGAGCAGGGGGAGGGGCAGAGGGAGAGGGAGAAGGAGGCTCCCCGCTGAGCAGGGAGCCCATGAAGACCCTGGGATCATGACCTGAGCCAAAGGCAGACGCTTAACTTAACTGAAATACCCAGGCATCCCCTGAAGGTTTTCATGTCCTAATGTGATAGTATATTCTCTCCATTTTACACATGCAATAATAAACTGAGAGAATAAACTCCAATAGTAGCAAGCAACAGCACCTGTATTTAAACAAGGTCAAAAGGGCCGAAACCCATAGTTTTGCCACCACTTACATTGCCTCCCATAATAATAATAATACTTTTCTATCATACATTTTGCAAAACAGAAGAATTAACATACTATGTCATGTCATCACAAGAGCACTATGAGAGAGGTTATTACTACATTAACTTGGTCTATGGGGCAATAGAAGCTCAACAAGATCCGCACAGCTAGTCAGTGGCTGGATTGGGGCTTGAACCGAAAAGCTTCCAAGTCCTCTGCCTTTTCCATGGTCCCATAAATTCTTTAGGACGAGTAGTAAGATCTCAGAGATCAGAAACACAACTCTAAAAAGTTAAGCTTTGTCCTGTTGACTCCTGGTTCTCAATCTGTGCTTCTAGGAGTTCCTGGGATTCTGTGGAGGTACTTTGGGGGTTTGGGGTGGTGTGTAAGATGGGGGTCATGGGGAGGCCCTTTAGCGGGACTCTAGCACCCCACCCCTAGTCAACTAGGTGAACCAGGGAAATCTCCAAATTGGTCTAATCTGCATACTGGGCTCCTGAGAAAAATTCCAGTTGAACAAAGATTCATTGACTTTAAAAGGAGAAAGGCTTAGAAACCACTGCTGTAGGTGATAGGGAGTTTCTGAGGAGGGAAGTGGTAAAAGTCATGTTCTAGAAAGATCAGTCTGGCAGTTCTGTTGTAAAAGACTGGACTGGAGAGTCCAGTAGAGAAAGACTTAACAAAGGGAACAGAAACAGGAGAGGTTACACAGGAGAGGGTGGGGAGGGGGCAGGAAAATCATAGCAAGAGGTGGGGGACAGCAAAAACTCAAATTTTCTGGATCTTAGGATCCACAGGACTAAAAAGTATTTTTCTTACATATTTATATTTTATTTCTTTAAATTATCACATGATAAGCTTGACTATTTTCTTTTGGAGTACAATTCTATGAATTTCAACACATGTATAGATTCTTGACAAACACCACAATCAGGACACAGATCAGTTCTATCATCCCCCCAAAATCCGCCCCCCCCCCCCGCTGCTGTTCTTTTATAAAGTAGCCTCTATCCCCACCCATAACTTCTGGCACCACCGATCTTGTTCTTTGTCCTTATAGTTTTGTCTTTTTGAGAACGTCATATAAATGGAATCATACAATATTGACATTTTGAGACTCGTGTCTTTCACTCAGCGTAATACCTTTGAAAGTCATCCATGTTGCTGTATCAACATCCAGGGGACTCTGAGACGGGAAAGAAGGCTGCAAAAGGGAAACATAGCTTGATAATGTTGGGACTGAATGTTTTTGAGCAGAAAAGGGTAATAATCAGGTCCTGTGCACTCTCTGGGGTATTCATTTATTCATTTATAGAATTATTTACTGAGAAAAAAATACATGCTATGTACTGTTTTAGGTGTTTGGGATATAGTAATGAGCAAAATAAAAATTCCATCCTCAAGGAGGTTATATCCAGTGAGGGGAAACGAACAAGTCCATGTATGATTTAACGTCAGGAAGCGATATGCTCTGGGTAGTGGGGTAGAAGAAGAGACTATTTAAGACAGAATAGAATGGAAATAGACTGAGAAAGCCCTGTGAGCAGGTCAGATCTGACCACAGACCTGAATGAAATACATCAGTGAACCACGTGGCCAATCGGGAAAGTGAGAGGAGGAGGCAAAGGGAAAGTGGTCCCCGCTGGGACCACACTTGCCAAGTGTGAGCAAAAACAAGAAGGTGTAGATGGAGTAGCCAGGGGAGTAGAGATGAGGCCAGGTCATGAAGAGTCTTGGGGGCTACTGAAAAGCCTTTGGATTTTTATTCAAAGTGTGATGGGCAGCCAATGGAAGGTTTTGAGCAAGAGTGACCTGCTCCAATTTATATTCCATAAAGTCCACTCATCCTGCTGAATAGAGAATAGACTCTCAAGAGAATGTGTGCAGGGGCACCTTGGTGGCACAGTTGGTTAATTGTCCAGCTCTTGGTTTCCGCTCAGGTTGTGATCTCAGGGTCGTGAGATGGAGCCCTGCGTCAAGCCCCAAGCTCAGTGCCGAGTCTGCTTGTTTCTCTCTCCCTCTCCCTCTGCCCCTCCTTTCTGCTCTCTCTCTCTCTCTCGTTCAAATAAATAAAGCTCTGAAAAAAGAGAGAGAGAATGTGTGCAGGATGGACTGGGGAATTGCAGAGAAACTCAGACAAAGGAGTCATGCAATCCGGGCCTGAACTAGGCTGATGGTAGCAAAAAATGGAAGAAAGATGAATGTAAAAAAAATATTTTAAAGGAAAATGGAGTCTATTATGTAGGATGTTACACAGGTTGAAAATTTAAATCATTTCCAAAAATGCAGATAAACTGGTTAGATGACAAGGCAATCATTATAAGAGAAACTAAGGATGCTTAGTCTCACTGTACCTGCTGTCTCGTGATTGAATTAATATAAACTGTGGCTTTTAAACTATGCTCCTAAGTGCCGCTGGGGTTTTGTTAGGTTGTTTCCAGGGATGCCTGGAACAGTTTGGGCCTGGAGCCAGATTTTCAACCTCACTGCAACCAGAGCAGTGCCAAGATGATGTGTTTTATATATTTGCTTCCCTGTAAAATTTCACTGAAGTGTTACACAGAAAAAAGGGAGGGAGGGTGACTCTGTGGGAAACCATACACTGAAAACCTTATTGGATGAATGAAGGGCCTTCCCTCTAGACAGATGCTCTTCTGGTGCACGGCATAGGGGACCGGGTGGGCGGGCGCAGCTACTTGTGCTACAGATTGGTTTAAAAAAAAAAAAAATATTCCCCTGGGGCGCCTGGGTGGCTCAGTCTTAGTTAAGTGTCTGCCTTCAGCTCAGGTCATGATCCCAGGGTCCTGGGATCGAGCCTGCATCCGGCTCCCTGCTCTGCAGGAAGCCTGCTTCTCCCTTTCCCTCTCCCACTCCCTCTGCTTGTGTTCCCTCTCTCTCTCTGTCTCTCTCTGTCAGATAAATAAAAATCTTAAAAAAAAAAATAAAAATAATTCCCCTTCAATAATGTTATCTCTCCATGTTTTCTTCTAATGGTATCTATACTTACAGGTTTAGTTTTACTCACTATTCAAATGCTTTATTTTTTTGCTTTAAAAAAATGAAAATGAGGGGCGCCTGGGTGACTCAGTCCTCTGCCTTCAGCTCAGGGTTGTGGGATCCAGCCTGAATCGGGGAATTGGGCTCCCTGCTCAGCGGGGAGTCGGCTTCTCCCTCTCCTCTGCCCCTTCCCCTGCTCACGCTCTCTCTCTCTCTGTCTCTCTTTCTCTCAAATAAATAAAATCTTTTAAAAAATGAAAAGGAAGTCATAATACATCTCCTTTCATAAATGTCTAACATTCTCCAACAAAATTCAGCCGGATCACGTCTTTTTGCTTTGGTTTTCTGTGTTTGAAAAATGACACATTGTATTGTTAAGGTTATGCTAGTTGTTATAACGTGTAAACACCCAGAGCTCAGTGGTTTAACAGAATAGAATGTACTCTTAGAAGTCCAGGTGGCCGGGATGGGTGTGTGGGAGGTGATGGCTTATCTGCTCTATGCAGACATTCAGGGATACAGGCTGTTGGAGGCTCTACCACCTCTCATATGTGGAGGTCATTCTGGAATCAGGATCTCGCCAGAAGACAGGAGAAGAGAGGGCACACAGAATCCCACAAGAGGTTTTTAGGGACCAAACCCGGAAGTCATGCGCTTCACTTCCACCCACATACTCAAGGCCAGAATTCAAAGTCACACCTAACCAGGCTTAGTGAATAGCTAACCAGTCTCTGCCACATAGATGGTTGTGATGTCAAAATGGAAACACAAGCCTGGGCCCTGGCTTTGGTTTTGCTGTGGGGCAAGTCAGGCGGTTTTGTGGCTATGTGTGAACACTGCAACATATGGCAATGGATTCAGAGGGTTCTTTTTTTCTCCACATACATGTTATAAAATGGTCCTGGAGCTTAGACTAAAATACCTTTTCCTCTGTTTTTAACTCACTGTCCATTCTGATCACTGCTCTGTGTGGAGCAGGTATTAAGTAATTGTGGCTGATTTAGCTGATGAAATAAAGGCAGTTTCCCCTCATAAATCAGTGTTTTGTATCGATGAAACTTTGAGGAACGACCTCAAGAGATATCCGTCCCTGGGAAGAGCTAAGGCATTCATTAAAAAAAAAAAAAAGAAAAAGGATTACCTGAGTGCTCAGCTTTCTGTATTTTGCTTCCTTCTCTTTCTCTTCTACTAGAGGAAGCTTTATAGACCAAGGACATTTATGACTAGTAATGTAAGCTTATAAAGAGGTTATTTTAATTGACGCCAAATTTCTGGAATCAGAAGATAAAATCTTTTTTCAAAAATTAGGCTAATTTTTTTTATGATATTGTTGAGAGGAGTAGCTGAGGATCACTTTATTTATATATTACAGTTTTAATATATATTATATATAATACAGTTGGTTCAACCTCAGTTGGTAATAAAATCTAGCTTGGTCTGAATCAGAAAAATCATCAAAATGTTTTTGATTACTTCTGTGAAAACCTCAGCAGGAAGCCAGGACCAATCCTGAGAAGCCAGAGCAGTGCATATGAGAAACTCTTCACCCTCAACTTTTATAAACGTTTTATTAACAAGAATTATTTGTTGCTTTTTGAAAGAAAGTTGGCATTATTTTAAAAGAAATTTAAAGCGTGTCTAAAATGAGGTCAGGAAAATCCCACACTCTCCCACCCAAACCCATAAGATTTTCCAAAATAATAAAGACATTTTAAAGATCCAGCAGAAGCTGGGATTTTGCTTAATTTAGAAACCACATTTGCTTTTGAAAGTTGATTTAATGGAATGTTTGGCAAATTATCATATTTTTTGGTGGAAATTTTTTTTAAGATTTTATTTATTTATTTAATTGACAGAGAGAAATAGACAGTGTGAGAGGGAACACAAGCAGGGGGAGTGGGAGAGGGAGAAGCAGGCTTCCAGCCAAGCAGGGAGCCTGATGCGGGGCTCGATCCCAGGACCCTGGGATCATGACCTGAGGCGAAGGCAGTCACTTAACCAACTGAGCCACCCAGGCACCCCTTTTGGTGGAATTTTTAACATGGGTCCTTTAAGACCAATTGGTCCAACTTGTAGGAGCAAAAAGAACCCGAAGAACTGCATTCATTTTTTTTTTTTCATTGCTGTTTTAGAGTATGCTGTGACATTAGGGTCCTGTTCCTGGAACATTCCTAACATGTCCTGTGAATGGATGGGGAGACCATAGCCACAGGTTTGTAGGCTCTGAGGGTGGAATCTGGATCTTCTAAAATCTCCAAAGCTTATTTATTAATTTTGATGAGAAATAAAGTATCAAGTGGACAAGACATTAACATTTGAGATCCGGGGCGTTTCCCCTAAGTTCCCGTTGTACAATAACCTCTATTGTGATTACCACATTCCCTCTTTATGCGTGTTACTGTATTCAATTAAGTTACAGTCCTGTCTTGGCTGGGGAAATAGTGTCTTTAGTATCTTGCATATCTCTACTTTGGTTTAATCGAATGAGGCCAATTGATTTCTAAGTTCTTGGAGATAAGGCACTTCTGTTGCTGCTAGTTGCTACCTACAAACCCTTTCCAATATCCTGATTTTTCAAAGTAAAGAAAGTGCTTTAAGAATTTGTTCGTATATACTGAGTAGTTTAAAAAAATTTTTTTAAGACTGTGATCTTCCAGGGCGCCTGGGTGTCTCAGTGGGTTAAGTGTCCAGCTCTTGATTTTGGCTCATGTCATTATCTCAGGGTCATGAGATCGAGCTCCACAAGATTCTCTCTTGAGAGTCTCTCTTTCCCTCCCCCACTGCCCCGCCCCACCTTAAAAAAAAAAAAGATAATGATCTTTCAAAGTTCTAAGCAATTTAGAATAAGAGTAAACAATTTTGCTTTTCTAGTCCTTTTTGCAGTGTTTTGAGAGGAAATTTACTACTCTTGTGTTTTAAAAGAACAGTGCTAACAGCTAACACTTTGTACTTTGTCCCAGGTTCTGTATTGGGTACTTCACAGGCATTAACTCATGTAATCCTTACAACAATCCCGTGGGTTAACTACTATTATTCCCTCTACAGTACACACCAGGAAAGAGGCCCAAGGAGGTGGAGAAATTTACCCAAGATCACAAGGCCAGGCAATGGCAAAGCCAGGGTTTCATCCCAGGCAGCCTGACTCCAGAGTCTGTCCACTTAACCTATGTTTGAGGGCCTCAAAGTCCTGGGATAAACCCAAGGACTTTTACTATTTTTAAACAAGGAAAAGATCTCTCATACAAGCTTATACTTTGCTGGTGGTCCCCCCACCCCCTGCCCCCCATACATACGAAAAGAACTAGATCTCATTTACAGTCTGATTTCAGTTAAGGGGAAATCTACTGATTGCCAGTTTTGTTACAGCAGGGGAAATGCTTGACCTGATAACACTTTCACTTGGTAGTCTATTATTTCTAGCTCCCAAGGAGGGCTGCCTTTTGTCTGGGAAAAATTCTGCCAACTATATGGATCAGTTCTAATTTTTCAGTAACACATCTATGGAATTAATATAGCAGTGATATTCTTTCAATATTGTAAACTTCTCTTTTAAAGATTTTATTGCTGTACAACAGCCAAAATATTTTTCTGAGCATTATTGCTTCATTTTTCTTCAGAGAATTTCACAATTTCACAATCTGATGCTTTCAACTACACTAATTGCTTGCAGCCTTTGGCCATGTTTCATTCAGTTGTTTAGAGAAATATTTAAATCAAATATGGACTTTTAAAACAATCTTCAGACAACTAAAATGTCATAGGAGTGGTTTCAGCGACAGGTTTTGAAATATAAGTCAAAAACCCGCAAAGTTATTATCGCTTCTCGGCCTTTTGGCTAAGATCAAGTGTAAAAGCCCCCAAAGTTATCGTATTACAAATTTTCCTATGAGAAACGTATATTTGCAGGACAAACAAGCAAACCAACAAAAGGAGAAACCAGAGCAATAAACTTGTGACATTACAAGAAAGCTCCAAAATAAAAGCCCAAGTGCCAGGAGAGAGAAAGCTCTTCACTGCCTCCCAGAGCTACTCATGAGGCATTTTTATCTCATCTCCAAGAGGATATTTAACATATACCTCAGCAGGGCCATGTTTATAAACATATTTCAGGATAAAATTTAACATTATAGCCGAATGAGCTGGAAATTCTGGTTTAAGCTGGATGTGCCCAGGACTTCCTGTTCCCGAACTGCAAAATGTTTGCCTTCCCCTATCAGCACCTCAGACTAAATTTGTCCCAAGCTGAACTCTCTCTCTTCCTCCCTCCTCTGCTTTATCTCCTCGCTACCTCTCAGGCTTCACCCCAATTCCAGCCTGGCTGGAAGTTTGGGGACTCCAGACCTTCCCCCACCTCCCCATCTGCACCCCCATGGCACGAGGGCCAGCCCTCAGCTGCTCCATGACAGCCCCTCTGGAAGACCTCCTCGCTCCGCCTCCATCTCCTCCAACAGATCCCACCTCTTGTTGCCCCGTTGTCTTCCTCCAGGTGCAAGCTTCCCAACGTCCCTCTTCCAAAACCTGGGCAGCGGAAGAGTTCCTACACACCATGGCCCAAACTCAGCCTGGCATCTAACCTGGAAGATGCACTTAGATGTACCAGGTCACACAGCTGGTAGCTTTTGGTCTTTCTTGATGTTACAAAGAAAAATAGAAGTCTGTATTGAGGTATGATGGGATATAATATAAATTGTCCAGGCACGCAGTTTGGTGAGAAATCTGGGCTGGAACTTGCTTTGTGCATTTGGACCTCTCTCCCTTGCTTAAACCATCATCCCGCCTGGGGCGCCCTGATGCCAGCCTGCCTGGTCTGTCACCATCATACCAGCTCGTCCCTTCCAGGCTCCAGCTCAGACCTACATCCAGACTCCATCCTCCCTCTCAACCCTCAAAGACACATCATCAGATGCTGCCTTAAAGGCTCACTTGGCTCATGTCTTGGCATCCCAGAAAGTTCAAAGGCATCTGGGTGGGGGCAAGCCAAGCACTTTGTCTGCTCCCACTTACACAAAAGTGCATTGCTGTCACTTAGAGAAAAATCTACTTAACGCTGAATAAAATTTTTTATTGTGCATATTTGTTTTTTCAGCTTTATTGAGGTATATTGACAAGTAAAATTGTAAGATATATCAAGTGTGCACAGTGGTGATCATCGCATGTATTGTAAAAGGATTCCTCCCATCTAGTTAATGAATGCATCCATCACCAGCGCTTTTTTTTTAAGTTGGCTCCATGCCCAGCGTGGAGCCCAAAGCGGAGCTCAAACTCATGACCCTGAGGTCAAGACCTGAGCTGAAATTAAGAGGCAGATGCTTAACTGACTGAGCCACCCAGGTGCCCCTGACTTTTTAATTTTTTTTAAAGATTTTTATTTTTGAGTAACCTCTACACCCAACATGGGGCTCAAACCCACAACCCTGAGAGATCAAGAGTCACGTGCTCTACCAACTGAGCCAGCCAGGTGCTCCAACCAACACTGACTTTTAAAAAGACTGTGGGAATTCATATCTTGTGTTGTGAAGAAGAATTACAAAGTTGATTACAGTGAGCAGAATTTGACTTCATAAAATTGAATTCTGAAACAACTGGATGCAGAGTTAAGAAGGAAGGGACTTTCTCAGCTTGGTTCTCTGCCAGATGCCTTGGAATTTCATCAATTTATGTGTTTCCCCGGGCAGTGTCTTTTTATTGAAAAGTTTAAAAGTGTGTAGTAATTCCACTGCAAGGAAAAACTGCAACTTGAAAGCATGGATTACTACAAATGATACTATATTTTAAGAGGAAATTTCCGAAAGCCTTAGTTTCCCTTAAGGATTTTTTTTTTTTAATGGTCGAAGTGAAAGCCTTTGAGGTGATTGTGGATTGGATATATAGCAATGTGAACTGTAAAAACAGAAACCATTGTCAAGGCCAAGAAATCCTCAGCCAATAATGGATGCAGGTAGGATAACTGGATGGAATCCAAGGAGAGCTGCTATCTTTCTGATTTTGTTCAATTTTAGAACAGCACACAGGTCCACCAAGGGCCTTCAAGTGAGGTATGTGGGGTTCCATTTTTAGATTCTGCTACAAAGAGTGAGACCTTAGGCAGGATACTCACTTTCTCTGTGCTTGAGTATTATGGTCTGGGGTCTGATCCTCATTCTGCCCCTGACCAGCTCTACACTGGTGAGCAATTTATTTCATTTCTTTGTGATTGTTTCTTCATCTTAAAAATGGATTATTCTAATGTCCACTTGATAATCTTGTTTTATTCAATGAGATCGCACCTGGAAAAGCACTTAGAATAGCTCTTGTAAGAACACGTAAGTATTTCATAACTAGAAGCTATGGCTGTTACTAACACCAGTATTACTATTATATTTTCCTGCAGGTTGTTGAGAAGGTCAAATCCAAGAACGCTCACCGGGACAGGCTACTTAATTTGCAGAGCCCCGTACGAAATGAAAATGTAGGGTCCCCTGTCCAAAAATCATTAAGAATGTCAAGGCTGGAACAGCCGAACATTAAATCAAGCGCGGGACTCTCCCGCACAGCCTGCGCGCCCTCGAAGCCGGCCCTGGAGCCTGAAGGAGCAGAGCGTTTGCATACAGTAGGTGCTAAATAAAGCCTCTTGACCTTTGTGTCAGCTCGCTCCTCCAGCTCTCACGCACCAGCACGGGAACGTTGACCATAACACTGACCACTCGCTGTCACTTGTGCCTGCCTGGCTGAAGGACAAGACCTGGCATCGCGCTCGCGGGGCGGGGGGATAAGGGGTGGGGAGTCCCACGGCGAAGACCGGCCTCTCTCACCCGGGACCCCCAGCCTTCTGGCCAGTGTCTGCCGCTCAGTCACGGCTAGGTCTGGCCACACCGGGCCGCCGAGGCCGCGGCTCAGCGCCGCCCGCGCGCCGGAGGACACGGTCGGGAGGATCGGGGTCTGTCCGCCGCCCGGGGCGCATTTCAGAGGCCCAAGGCTGCGGGGCCACGCGGCGAGTGCGCAGCCCCGCCGGCCGCCAGGTCCCGCGAGCGCCGCCAGCGTCGGGGCTGCGCCGTCTGCGCGTGTTTACTAGTTGCCCGAGGAGACGCGCGCGCATCCGCACCCGCACCCGCCCCCGCCGCTCCCGGCCGCTTGCGCTCCTCCCGCTCCAGGCGCCCCGACCGCGCCGGCGACGCCGCCCGCAGCGCCCCGTCCGCCCCCGCGCCCGAGGTACGTCCCAGCCCGCGGGCCGCGCACGGGGGTGGCCCCGGCGGCCTCTCGGAACAGCGCCGAGCACCCGGGGATGGACGGCCGAGGGGCGTCCGGGCGCTGGGTGTTTGCAAACTTCTCGTTCCCAGTGCGTGGGTCCCTCGTAGTGGGTATGGCTCCGCCTTGGAAGTGGACTGGGACGGCCGGCGGCCGGTTAATTTTAGGAAGTTAGGAGCAGGTCGTGAGTTTGTGACGTTCGTCTGAATTTCAGTTTGCTTCTCTGACCACTGAAACGGGTGAAATTCTAAAGACAACTTCTGTAGCCCCGCGGACTCCCCCACCCCTTTCGTTTAACTTACACTACTTGCCTAGAAGTGATTCGGAGCAATTTCTTCAAAATCTGGTGTGGTAGGATTAATGGTGGTCCTGAGCAAGGTCGCTGGCCTTTTTGTTGCTGGTCACCCTAGTAACAATCATTCAGTTGTCCTTGGATCCATTTACTCAATTACTTGGCATTGGGGACTTTGGGGCATCAGATATGCTGTAACGCGCGCGCGCGGCGCGCGCGCGCACACACACACACACACACACACACACACACACACACACACACGAAGTTAGGGCTGGCTGAACCAGGGTTAGATATCCCCTCTTGGACCTGGCATCAGGGTCCCACCAGGCACAGCGTGCTGGGGTGTTGCTAGAGACAGGGAAGGAATTGTGTTCGGCAGAGCTGCTAACCTAAGAGTTGTCCTCAGCCTAACCATACTGGACCACAGAAATCTCTGGGGGACACTCTTCGATTCAAAACATGGGGTGGATTCTCCAGCATGTTTTAGGAATTCTTCTAATATTTAGAAGCTTTGATTGCTGCCTTACATCTGACCTATATTTCGATTTCTTTGATTCCAGGCTTATTGTGGAAAATTAGTAATATATTGTACAAATAAAAGTTTTTTTTTTCATTTGACATTTTGCAAATTTTATCCCAATATGGCATGCTCTGTGAATTAACAATGTTAGCCCAGGGGCACCTGGGTGGCTCAGTCTGCTGAGCCTTGGACTCTTGATTTCCCTGGGTAATGATCTCAGGGTCCTAGGATCGAGCCCCCATCTCTCTGTGCTCAGCAGGAGGTGGCTTGAGGATTCTGTCTTCCTCTCCCTCTGCCCCTGCTCCACTCGTGCTCTGTCTCTCTCTCAAATAAATAAATCTTTAAAAAAAAGAATGTTAGCCCATGCATAAGTATTTAGTATTTTTATATTATTTATATTTGTTTGGAGAAACAATTGAAAGTGAATTATAGACATCATGACCCTTCATTCCCAGATATTCTAGTAGGTATCTCCTAAGAGCAAGGGCATTCTCCAACCAAAATGCAATGATCAAACCCAGGATGTTTGACATTGCTGCAGGAACTTTATCGAATGTATACTATCTAAAATATTTTGCCAGTTGTCCCAATAATGTCATTTACTGCAGAATATTTTTTCACATCAGGATCATGCATTGTATTTAGTTATGTGTCTTTAGTCTCTATAAACCTGGAATAGTTCCTCAATCTTTATTTGTTTTTGTTTTTTTAAAGATTTTATTTATTTCTTTGACAGAGAGAGACACAGCAGGAGAGGGAACGCGAGCAGGGGGAGTGGGAGAGGGAGAAGCAGGCTTCCCACTGAGCACAGAGCCTGATGCAGGGGCTCAATCCCAGGACCCTGGGATCATGACCTGAGCCGAAGGCAGACGCTTAACGACTGAGCCACCAAGGCACCCCAATCTTTCTTTGTTTTTGATGATACTGATATTTTTACAGAGTCTAGGTCATTTGTCTTGCAGAATAAGTTCGTCTGATTGTTTTTCATTAGATTTTTGGTAGAAATACTGTGAAGTGATATGTCTCAGTGTATCACACCACGAGGTGCATGATGTCACTTTGTTCCACTTTTGGTGATCCTGATTGGTGGTATTTGCCAGAGTTTTCCACTGTAAAAGTGAAAAAAAAAAAGCTTTAACAATAGGTAAGTGATCATATTAAGTAATCTTATTGATTCATATTGAGATTTTTAGGATAAATTTTACTGCCTACATAAAGGAAAATATTCGGGGTGCCTAGGTGGCTGAATTGTTTAAGTATGCAACTCTTGATTTTGCTCAGGTCATGATCTCAGGGTCATGGGATCGAGCCCAGCATGGGGCTGCACCCTCAGCTTGGACTCAGTTTGAGATTCTCCCTCTGCCCCTCCCCTCTGCGTGCCTGCGCACGCTCTCTCTCTCTAAATAAATAAAATCTTTTTTAAAAAAAAACAGAAAATATTCACCAAGCCCAAGATTTTAATTGACCTGAAAGACCTAAATTTTACTGACACTAAAAGTAGAAGCTGAAAGATCAGCACTTATTAAAGTTAATTTTTCAGTTTGCTAAATACTTCATCTGAGACAATTTTAAAACTCAGGTAGGCAAGGCAAGAATTTCCCATTATATGGTTGTGAAAATGGCTTGCTCAGTTCCCAGCTGCTGTAGCTGGGACTTAAATATCTTTCTTTTGAAAGTTTAGTCCTTTTTTGACCACACCATCATGTACTGAAAACAATAAAATATAATAGTATGCAACTGTATGAGGACATAGAATACTGCAGAGACCAAAGGTACTAGTTCTGTGTTCATGCAATCCTGATTATACCCTTTATTATCTGTGATGACATGGGCAAAAAAATTACTTATGTCTCTGACTATTAGTTTCTTCATCTGAAACATGGGATCAGAGTCCTTACCACATAGTGTAGTTTTGGGATTTCACAGTTAATATATCTAATCCACCCAAACTGACAGAGTTAAGTGCTTATTAATATTAGCTCTTCTTATTCTCTGTAACCCTGGAATTTGCCTTGGCATCTACCCCCTACTGCCATCACTGACACCTCCATTAATAATACCTCAGTCACCATCTCAAGAAACAGAAATTGAGGATTTGTGTGGGGTACTGAGGGTAAAAAAATGAATTTGACACAGTTTCTGCTCTCAGTGAAGAATCAAGAGTTCACAACCAAGAAAAACAGACACAGAAACGGATGACTTTCGTTGGTATCAGCCATGACCCAAATTTAATGTGGCATTTTTCTCAAGTTGGGTTTACCTCTAATCAAATCATCAGTAGAGCTTTACTAGGCTAGAAAATATGATGAATACTGAGAGCAATGTTGTGACTTGAAGTATAACAGCTCAAGCACAGAAGTCCGAAACATGCTTCTGGGAAATTTACAAATAGAGCTTTGAGCAGAACAGTGCAACTTCGCTGTGCATTTGAAATAAGGCATGGAAAAAAAAAAAAGAAATAAGGTATGGAAGCTGAAAAATGTTACCAGATTATTAAAATAATACCAGTGAGCAAAAAGCTACAACAGTCGTTTGGTAAAAACAGATCAGAGATGCCTTTGCTCTGTCAGTGTTTTCACATACCTAGAAGACCTGAACCAAAGTTGAGGCTCCAGTAAATAGTACTGTTGGGACTTTGAGCAAGTCTCTTTCCTCTCTGTGAAACAGATTAACTAACTGTCTGATGGGGTTGTTCTGAGAAGAAAATGTAGGTAGCAACAGTTTATCAACAGCTATATGTCCTCAGAGCAACAGACCTGGAGCTGGTGAAGTAGTATAGTTATAAAGGAAGTCAAATCAGTTTTCCCTTTATTTCCCCACTATTTCCACTTTTAAAAAAATTATGAGAAAATCATCTTACCCATATTTACGTGCACAGTGCAGTGGCAGTAAGTGCATTTATATTATATTGCAACCATTGCACCATTCATGCCTAGAACTTCTGTTTTTTTAGAACCGTTTCATCTCAGAAAACTGAGACTCTATACCCACTAACCCATAGGTCCCCATTCCCCTCTCTCCCTTGGCCCAGAAACCACCATTCTACTTTCTGTTTCTGAATTTGGCTACACTAGGTACCTTATATAAGTGGGATCACGCAGTGTTTGTCATTTTGTGACTGCCTTACTTATTGAACATAATGTGCTCAAGACTCATCCCTGTTGTAGCATGGCAGAATTTCCTTTCTTTTTAAGGCTGAACAATATTCCATTGTGTGTATATATCATGTTTTGTTTATCCATTCATCTGTGCACAGACACTGGGGTTGTTCCCGCCTTTGGCTCTAGTGAATAATTCTACTTTGATCATAGGTGCACAAATAGCTCTTCAAGACCTTGCTTTCAATTCTTTTGGGAGTGCTGGATGGTAATGGTGTTTCTATTTTTAATTTTTTGAGGCAAAACCATACTGTTTTCCATAGTAGCTGAACCATTTTACATTGCCATCAGCGATGCACGAAGTTTCCAATTTCTCTACGTCCTTGTCCACACTTACGTTTTTCTTTCCTGCCTCCCTCCTTCTTTTTTCTTTTTATAGTAACCATCCCAGTGGGTATGAGGTAGTATCCATTTATACTTTTTAAAAATAGTTTTTTTAAAAAAGATATTTATTTATTTACTTAGAGAGAGAAAAAGCATGAGCAGGGGGAGGGGCAGAGAAAGAGGGAGAAGCACATGGGGCTCGATCCCGGGACCCTGGGGTCATGACCTGAGCTGAAGGCAGAGGTTTAACCGACTGAGCCACCCAGGTGCCCCCCCATTTCTACTTTTTAAAGACTCATTTCTTCCCTCTTCTGGTTTGCTCTTTTTGTTTCCCCCTCCTCCTTTTAATCAAACTAAAGCTTAAGAAAAGATATGACTCTAATCACATGTCTTCGTATGAATTTAAGTTAGAAGCCTCCCTATCCTAGGTTTAAAGAAAAAAAAACCTAAATCTCCCCAAAAAAAGGCAAGAAAGAAAAAAAGAAACAGAAAAAGCAGAGAAAAAAGAAAAAACAAAATGATGGTAGAAATAAATAGAAATATAGCAGTAATTACAATAAAGGAGAATGGACAAAATGCTCAGTTAACTGACACAATTGTCAGATTGAATTTTTTTGATCTAGGTACATGGTATTTATGAAAGACATATAAACAGAAGTATATAGGGAAGTTGAGAGCACAGTGTATAAAAAGATTCATCAGGCATGGGGCGCCTGGGTGGCACAGTTGGTTAAGCCTCCAGCTCTTGGTTTTGGCTCAGGTCCTGATCTCAGGGTCATGAGATTGAGCCCCATGTGGGCTCCAGGCTCAGCACCGAGTCTGCTTATGTTTCTCTCTCCCTCTGCCTCTGCCCCTCCCCACTCCTACACTGTCTTTCTTTCTAAAATAAATAAATTTTAGAAAAAGATTCATCACGCCAAAAATAAAGCCAAAGAAAGCTGATTAGATATAACAATATACAAAATACTTTTAAGGCAAAAATGCATTACTAGAAGTAAAGAGAGTCACTATACAAATTATATCAGTATCTCATAATAATAATTTTCATTCCACAGGAAGGTGTAAGAATTCTAAATGTATATGCAATAACATGGTGTCAAACTTGGTATTCAAATATGCAAAATAAAAATGGACAGAAACAAAATCTATAAGGACATAGAGACAAATCCAAACTAGAGTAGAACTTCTTCAACAAACCTCTGTTATTATCTGAAATAGCAACCAGGCGAAAATTTGGTAAGAGAGCTACTAAAAAAACTAAAGATACAGGCTTGTTTAAGTTATTGTGAAGAAGAATTATAGTATATAAGATATGTGGGATATGGCTGTGAAAGTTAACAGGATGACTTTTCTCTTTTTCTAAGGGAAAAAACACCTTTAGACTAGGAATCAATTGGACGAAATCCTGGAATATGTACTCTCTTGGTAGGGATTGAACTAGATCAGTAATTACATGTTTTTCCCTTGTAAATAAATAAGGACTTTCTACTATCAAATGTAAATGACGACAATCTGATCAATGAAAACATTAGACACACCCACCTTGAAGGATTTTTATAAAATAACTGACAGGACTCAAAAGTGTCAAGGACACTCCTACACCTAAGGAGACACAACCCCAAATGCGATGAAGGGACTGGGACTGGTTTCTGGACCACAGAGAGAACAATAGTGGAAAAACTGGTAGCTTAGTTAAGAGTGTGGTACTAGTGTTAGTTTCCTGGTTTTAATAAATGTACCTTGCTTATCCTAGTTATTAACGTTAGGGGAAGCTGGGTAAAGGCTATACAGAAACTCTGTTCTAATTTGGCAACTTTTCTCTAAGTCTAAAATGATTTCAGAATAAAATGTTTAAAAAAATAAATGATAACCGCTTAATTTATTTGTATATCTAAGTTTGTTGATTTTAACTCCAACACTTGGTTTCTCCTGTTACCTAATCTCTCTTTGACCACCTGGCTTTGGAATGCAGCATAAGAGAAAGCGTTAAAAGGACAAGTAGGAGAGTTTTTTGAACACCAAACAGGGCAAGTTTTTGTTTGCATATTTTTAAATGTGTGTGTGTTTACTTAATGTTACCAAATACAGTGTGTCGTATATTTGAAACAATAGGGAGTGCTCCTTGGTTTGTACTCGAATTAAGTTGACTCGTTATAAAGATTTTCTTTTTCTGTGTTCAAGGACAACTTAAAAACATTTAATTGAAGAAGGGAGTACCGTTTGCTGCCCTAGGAATTATTTATGCTATGTACTTTATCCAAGGTGTTTTTTTTTCCTCCTTGTTTTGCTTCCAGTTTTTTTTCCCCTTTAGAAATTGGTACTTTGGTGGCTTAGATCTAAGGCAGAGAACTTCAAAGGCATTGCTGGGGTAGACCAGTAGCACTATACTCTTTTTTTCTTACCGATACCAGCATAATTATTGGTTGTAGCTTCAATATTGGCATGTTTAATTAGTGCTTGAATAAAATATCTTAAATATTGCTTATAAAAATAAATATATGCCTTATATTTCTGAGTAACTGAAATCACTTCCTTTTCATGGAATCTACCCTGTGATTTCCTTCTTGAATCTTCCCTGTTAACTTTGTGCAGAAATGCATTTTTCAGCATAGTCAGGCCATCATAGCCTAACCTCAGTATCAGTGCAAAGGGGAACAATTTTCAGACTATATTTCTATTTGACTATAATTGTCACATTTCCTAAGTCTCTTCTACTTCAGGGCAAAAGAAATGGGCAGTAGAGGAGAATATGAAAAGGAAGTCTTGATGTCGACATCTTGTGAACATTTGAAGTAAGCAAAAATGAGAAGGTGGGAGGAAATCTGAATCAGAAATATTCTGCTTAGTGAATCACATGTCATGTTAGTCACCTATTTGGCAACCTCCCATTGAATCCTAGGCTCTTTGTTAGGCACGGAAGATACAGAAATTCTTCCCTTTTTTTTTTTTTGGTGAAGATTTTATTTATTTATTTGAGAGAGAGAGATAGAGGGAGAGAGCAGGAGCAGGGAGGAGAGGGAGAAGAAGTCTCCCCGCTGAGCAGGGAGCCCAATGTGGGGCTTGATCCCAGGATCCTGGGATCATGATCCTGGGATCATGACCTGAATCAAAGTCAGAGACATGGGGTGCCTGGGTGGCTCAGTTGTTAAGCGTCTGCCTTCGGCTCAGGTCATGATCCCAGGTTCCTGGGATCGAGCCCCACATCGGGCTCCCTGCTCCGCGGGAAGCCTGCTTCTCCCTCTCCCACTCCCCCTGCTTGTGTTCCCTCTCTTGTTGTGTCTCTCTCTCTCTGTCAAGTAAATAAATAAAATCTTAAAAAAAAAAAAAAAGTCAGACATGTAACTGATTGAGCCACCCAGGCATCCCAAACAGTTGCTGTTTTAGATAAAGTCTTGTTCTCATAAAAGTTTTATTCTTGTGGGGGAAATAAATAACAAAAAAGTAAAGAAATAGATAATCAAGCTAATTTATGGTTAAAAAAAAAAAGAGAGTGGTAAATGCTTTAACAAGAAGCTAAGGCACGAGGCTCCTGGGTGGCTCAGCCTTTAAGTGTCTGCCTTCGGCTCAGGTCATGATCCCAGGGTCCTGGGATCGAGCCCCACATCGAGTCCCACATTGGGCTCCCTGCTCAGCGGGAAGCCTGTTTCTCCTTCTCCCACTCCTCCTGCTTGTGTTCCCTCTCTCGCTGTGTGTCTCTCTGTCAAATAAATAAAATCTTTTAAAAAAACAAAACAAAAAAACAAGAAACTAAGGCAGGATGCCAAGGTCAAGATCAGCTGGGGTAAAGGGTGAGGTCTACTTTGGATAGGGTGGGTAGGAAGGGCTCCCTAAGGAGGTGATGTTTGTGCTGAGTTGTGAATGATCCCAAGAAGGAATGTTCTCAGTAATCACAAGGGCAGCTACAGGCCCTTAGGCAGGAATGAGGGCAATGGAATGAGGGCAATGTGCTTAAAAAGAGCGCAGCTTGTAGAATGTCCCTCAGTTGGGGTATGTCCAGTGTTCCCTCATAGATTCAGCTTAATCCTTTTTGGCATTTATGGTAATTCTCTATGAGAGATGTTGTATTCTCAGTGCACCATGTTAGGAGCCGTATGTCAGTTCATCTCATCACTGATGTTATGAAAGTCCAAGAGAGGCTGAGGATCCGTTGCACGTCAGACAGACTAAAGGTACTTGACAACACACGCCATGCAGTTACAGATGCTCCAAAGAACATTTCTGAAATAATTGGTGAATGATATGATGCCATAGTTAAATTTCTTAAATTTGACTCTTTTATGCAAAGGGATGTTCTTGCTCTTACGAGATACATGCTGAAGTACTTGGGGGTGAAGGGCCATGATGTCGGCAAATTACCCATGGTTCAGCAGTCATAGTTGTAATAAACTCATGGAGAAAGCAATCAGTCAGATGTGGCAAAATGTTCTCATAGTTGGCGAATCCAAGTGAAGCATATACTTGGGTTTATTGGATTATTCTTGCAACTTTACTGTAAGATTGAAGTAAAACTTAAGAAACATGTGCCTGCAACAAATGTAGTGACAAAGTAGAAGACTTGCTCTTCCTAACTATTGAGCTTGCAGTGTAGTCCAGTAAATAATAAATGGTAACACATAAAAGTTTAAAAAATGATGGTGGAAAGCATGCCTAGAGTAAAGACATGGTCTCAGATAAGGATCTAGCAGGAAATACAAAAACAATTACACAGGGTGCTCTAGTAGACCAGGGGCAAGGATGGAGCTGGGCAAGTTTGGCTTCTGGTGGTGGCGGGGAGGTGATGTTGACTTTGAAGCGCCAGCAGGACATTCAGGCGATGTTCAGTAGATGGTTGGAAATGGATCTCTAGCTAGAGGTGCAGATTTGGGAGCCATCAGACTGGCTGAAATCTCAGCAGGGCAGGAAGCTGGCCAGAGAAGGTGTTTCTGGTGACAAAGGGTTGAAGACAGATCCCCAGAAAATATCAAGTTAAGGAGTGGTGAAGGAGGACGAGCTGCAGGAGGGACTGTGGGGGGGGGGGCAGGTAAGTCAGAGGAGGGAGCGATGCAGAGAGGTGAAGGAGATGAGTAAGGAGAGTTCAAGGAGAGTGTGCTTTGTGTGGCACATGCCCAAGGGAGGTCAAGTCAGGTGAGGAGCAAAAGTGTTCCCTGGAAACCCTCTTACACTGTTGGTGAGAATGCAGACTGGTACAGCCACTCTGGAAAACAGTATGGAAATTCCTCAAAAAATTAAAAATAGAGTTACCCTTCAACCCAACAATTGCGCTACTCGGTATTTATCCAAAGGATACAAACATGGTGTTTCGAAGGGGCACCTGCACCCTAATGTTTATAGCAGCAATGTCCACAATAGCCAAAATATGGAAAGAGCCCAGACGTCCATCGACAGATGAATGGATAAAGAAGATGTGGTATATATACACAACGGAATATTACTCAGCCATCAGAAAGAATGAAATCATGCCATTTGCAATGATGTGGATGGAACCAGAGGGTATTATGCTAAGTGAAACCAGTCAGTCAGAGAAAGACAATTACCATATGATTTCACTTATATGTGGAGAAACAGAACATGAACATAGGGGAAGAAAAGGAAAAATAAGATGAAAACAGAGAGGGAGGCAAATCATTAGAGACGCTGAACTCTAGAAAACAAACAGGGTTGCTGGAGGGGATGTGGGTGGGGGGATGGGGTAACTGGGTAGCAGTCATTAAGGAGGGCACTTGATGTCATGAGCACTGGGTATTATGTGCAACTGATGAATCACTAAATTCCACCTCTGAAACTAATTAAAAAAAAGTGTTCCCCGGATTTGGTGGTCAGGGCAGTCTTCCCCCAGGAAGTGAACTTTAAGCTGAGCTGTGGAAGGTAAGAGTCAGCGAGGCAAAGGATCGGGGGCAGTTGTGTTGGATATGTCTTCTCCACAGCACAAAGCATGGATGCTGGCTGTGGGAGAGGAGGAAGCAAAGTCCACTCAGGCAACCACAGAAGGCCAGTGTGGCTGGAGTGTGGTTGGAGAGCACAGTGAGGTGAGAAGTCATGGGTGTGGAAGCCGGGGAAGTAGGCAATGGTCAGATCATACAGGACTTTATAGGAATTTGGATTTTGCCCTAAGGGCAAGGGATGCCCCTGGAGAATTTTAAGTCTTGGGATATATTGAACAGTTCTGCATTTTAAAAAGATCCCTTTAGGGGTGCCTGGCTGGCTTAGTCAGTAGAGCATGTGACTCTTGATCTCGGGGTCCAGAGTTCGAGCCCCATGTTGGGCTAGAGCCTACTTAAGAAAATAAATAAAAATAAAAAGAATCTTTTGGCTACAAATGGACTAGGCCCTTGGTGGGGGGCGGTGAGGGTGGGGATAAGTCTGAGGTTGAAGAGACTCTCTGGAGGCTGTGGTGGCAATCTAGACTAGCATGGCAGGCATACACGGACGTTGAAAGTGAACAGTTGTTTAGGTGTGAGAATCAAGACAGAAGCGTTGGAACTGGGAGGCAAGAGAGAGAAATTGTAAAGTACGGGCTTCTGGTTCAAGGAACTGGGTGGGTGTTTGTAGCCTTTCGCTGAGATGGAGAAAGAGCAGGTTGAGGGAAAGTAGCATGAGTTCAGGATTGGACATGTTCCGGGGGGGGAGGTGTCTGTGATCTCTGGGTGATATCCCCTGGGCAGTTAGGTGTAGATCCTGAGCCCAATAGAGAGGTTTCAGGTGGGCATCATCATATACCTGGGGCACCTCAGCACATAGATGGTTCTTGAAGTCACGAATAAAGGAAGGCCAGAGAAATAAGAGGGTTTTTTTGTTGTTTGTTTTTTGCTTTTTGTCAAGACAACCATTGAGATCATGACCTGAGCCAAAGGCAGACGCTTAACGACTGAACCACCCAGGCGCCCCTCTCAAGACAACCATTGAAATAAGAGGTTTTCCAGGGAGAGTGTGAGGAGGAATTTTTAAAACATTAAATTTGAATATGCAATGGTTGAGGGGGAGCAGACAGGAAAACTGAAAAGATCTGAAGGGAATAAGGTCTTCCTGTGATAGGCACCTGTTAAGAAAATTGTTTACTCATCATTTTATTCATTTATTGAGCAAATATTTGTTGGCCTCAAAAGAATATTAACCTTGGAGTGAAGAGACCCGGATATTATTCACTCTGAAATAAGCTGACTTAATCTCTCCAGGTCTGGTTTCTTTATGTGTTCAGGTTCATTTCCACCCCAAGTTTTCTAAGAAATATTAATAAACTAATCATAATTTCCAAAATATTTTATACTGGAAACATATATAAAATAGTAAGTGAGAACACATGGCATAAGTCAGCCCCACTGTTTGGTGAAGGTGAGAACTTAGGAACGTCCCTTAACCCTTCTGGGCCTCAGTGTCCTCTTTGGAGTATTAATACTTGATCTGGGCTTTTCACTCTAGATAGTAGACTGAGCTTGTGTGCTTCTGTCTGCTGCTTCTCTGAACCGCATTAAAAGAGAGGAAAAAATAAAAAACAGCATCATTCCCAACAGTGCTGGGAATACGACCAGATTTTTTTTTTTTTAACCATTCTGGAAAATACAAAGATAGGGGCGTCATCAGGTAGATCGATGACAGAGGAGGAGAAGACAGCAGTGGAGGTAGAACTGTTCTTCCCAGAGACCTCTGGAAGCTTCCATGCTTGGAATCGGTCAATGTGGACCTGGATTATTAGGAAGTAGGAAGAAATCAGGCAGACATCACTGGTGAATGGAAATGTGAATCAACTACTTCAATCCCCAGTGCCCCACAACTGCTTCTACTTTGAATTCACCTGTTTCCACTCTATGCAATTCAACGTGCAGTCTGTTGTTCATTGAACGTTTGTGTCCCTCCCCAGTTCACATGTTGAAGCCCTAACCCTCAGTGTAATGGTATTTGGAGAGGAGGCCTTCGGGAGGTGACTGGGTTTAGATGAGGTCATGAGGCTGGGCCCCAATGATGGGAGGAGTGTCCTTATAAGAAGAGGAAGAGGCTGGAACTTTCTTTGCCTTTTGAGAACACCACAGGAAGATGACCATCAGCAAGCTGGGAAGCGAGTTCTCACCAGGAGCCAAATCAGCGACACCTTGATCTTGGACTTCCCAGCCTCCCATAACTGTGAGGAATAAACATCTTATCTGAAGCTACCCAGTCTGTGGTATTTTGTTACAGCAGCCCACCTGACCAATAGTCAGTCTTTGCTAAACTTAGCCTACCCACCCTTACCCTCACAACTCACACCCAGCACTCCCCACTTTGGGCCACGGCCTTCCAAACAAGTGTGAAGTGTTATTGTGCTGATACACAATGGATGGCATCTTCAATGCAGAGCCTTTCTTCATAGGAAGGTTTCTCATAACATTTATCCCTAATGCTGAAGTACATTAACCTCTGCCTTAAAGAAGTGACTCCTCTGGAGAAATACTTTCTGCCCCTCTAATTTCTAGAACCTGAGCAATATCGAGTTAATCTGTTGCTATTACTTTCTTGCTCACATATCAGGGTATTTTTTACATTTAAATTTTTTATTGTTTTGGTGTTGAGCAAAGGATAGCTAGCTCTCTCTGGACCGTGCCTCAAGTACAGAGAGGACATAGGTGTGAGTATAAAGTGTGTAACTGAGGCTGGCAAATGCAACTTTCTCTAACTGGGCTTAACCCAGGAGATGCTGTTTCCTCCCTTTAGAAGAAAAAGACCACCTTGTCAATTCAGGGGAACTTATTCCCATGGTTTTCCTCACTCCCCATCTCCCTTAGGTGAACCAAGTTTCTGTAGGTGGGGATGGGCGTGGTTTTGAGTAGCTTGGCATGGGGCGGGGGGCGGAGCGTTTGGGCTGAAGACCATCCTCTGCCGCCTTGGCTCCGACTTCCCTTGGGGGCTTGGACATCGGTCTCTGCTGAAGTCCTTGGCTTTGTTCTGGCTTCTCAAGGTCCAGCTGTGCAGCAGGTTCCTTATTCCCATTCCAGGTCCCTTTACGTCTGTAGTCTTGTCTCTGTGTCCCTTTTTGCTTTCCTTGGGGAAATGGGGAACCAGGGTGGGGTTTCCTTTCCCTGCTTGAGAAGTGACTACAGAAGGCAGAGTTGCCTGCGGGCCCCATGGGCCCGTCACTCAGTCATTGTCACTCGTTCCACTCCGGGGAGCTGCGGTTCTTGCTGCCTGTAGGGCTCTCCGGCGGGCATCCACCTCCAGGGGCAACATTGTGGGAAGCCAGGGAGGTAGCAGGAGTTTTTATTATCCTCCGCACTCATCTCAGGTCTTAGGTCCCAAGAGGGCAGGCAACACCCAAGTGCAGGCCATGTCTCCTTTTTCCAGGGCCCGGAGCCACACATCACCTTTCAGGTGGGAAAATGATTCTCCAGCATGAACTGTTCTCTACTCTACAATCTAAAGGAATCATTTTCATGCTGTGAATCCTCAAGGCTTTGTTATTTATATGCAAAGCCATGCTTTTGAAATTTTAAATATTTTAAAGCATTCTCTTTTGGAAAGCCCTCTTCTGAAAATCCAGAGCATTATAGCTCTTGAAAACTTCTGTGGATCCTCTAAATAGGGGCCCCGAGCTACATCCTCCTGCACCGGCCGGCCCTATCTACTCACACAATATACTCCAAGTAATGGAATGAGTTGACTTACTGGATGGAATTATCTAGAATTGACAATTAGAATTTTAGGGAATAGCTGCCAAAAACAGTGATCATGGGTTTGGCCATATTGGCTCTTTTGTTTTTTTTTTAATAGTAATTTACCAAGTTGTTTTTTATTTTAAGGATTTTTATTTATTTATTTGAGAGAAGAGAGGGAGCACAGGCAGAGGGAGAGGGACAGGCAGACTCCCTGCTGGGAGTGCCGAGTCTGACACCACGCGGGGCTTATCCCACGACCCTGAGATCATGCCCTGAGCTGAAACCAAGAGTCAGACCCTTAACCGACTGAGCCACCCAGATGCCCCAATAATTAGCCAAGTATTTTAAGTCCATTTTTGGTTCATGATTTTAAAATCATGCTGTCTGGGTAGAGAAGAATGCTTATACTCCTGTTCAAGAAGGCAAATGTGTAGGCTGGCATTTCCTTAAAAGCAATATTAAAATATTTCTTTTTTTTTTAAAGAATTTATTTAATTGACAGAGAGAGAGAGAGAGAGACAGAGAGAGAACACAAGCGAGGGGAGTGGGAGAGGGAGAAGCAGGCTTCCCGCCAAGCAGGGAGCCCGATGCGGGGCTCGATCCCAGGACCCTGGGATCATGAACCCAGCCAAAGGCAGTCGCTTAACCAACTGAGCCACCCAGGTGCCCCAATATTAAAATATTTCTATTTATTCAAGTTTGCGACATTAGGGAGATGAAACTGTGTAGAAGCTCTGTCTAGAAAGCATTGTTAAGTAATAGAAGAGGTAATACTAAGAGGTAGGTAATGGAAAAATTATCTTAACATTGCTTACTCTTCCGTAGGCTGACATGGAACTGTTGAGTACTGAAATGAAGTCTCCTCATGACAATTCTATGGTGTTAGAGAATTACTTTTTTGGAAGATGGGATAGACTGTATCTCAAGTCCCTTCTAAGGGAAACATTCCTGAAGAGCCAGTTTGAATAAATTAATTAAAGTTTGAAGCACACTACTCCGCATAGGAACTAAAATATTATTTCTTGAAAACTTTTTCACTTTACAATAATTTATCAAGTGTTTTATAATATATGGAGTGGAAAAATCCCATTTGGAAAGAGTTCTAGAATCTTGAGCATGTGAAAAGATGTATATAGGATAATGATAAATAAAATATCCCATCTAGTTGTCAATGAAGATTCTGGTTTCCACCATTTCTCTCACAGAAGCTATTCCATTTGTGACATGTTTTCAAATTTGCATTCATTATTAGCCTTGACTGCCAAACCTAGTACTCCCTTGAGGACATATCCAATTTGAATGCTGAAAAACTGCTAGCGCTTAAAATTCGGCCTGAAGTTAACTAATTCGCTTGTGATTTGCCTTGCATCCGGTCTGAGAAGTTATCTTGCTAACATAAACAGATTAAAAATAACTTCATAGAACTTTATATTGAACTAAAATATTAGCTTCTAAATTGGCTGGACCTGACCTGTATGACATTTATGAACTTGTAGAAAACAGAATGCACCTTCCAAATAGTAATTGGAAAATTTAATTATGAATTTATACTTTTTTATACTTTGAACTTAACATTACTTATGGAAATGCAACTCATTATTACAATGGCCAGATTCGCATACAGCAATATCGAGAGTGAGAAAATAATTCAGTTTAGGGAGAAACGATTGTTTCAACGTTTAACTAGATATATATGGGAAAACAACATGGTAACTAAGAGCTTGGGCTTTGGAGTCAGACGGACTTGTCTGACTTTGGTCTGGTTTTGATTTTGGCTGTGCCCTTTCATTTGGTCCTTCATCCATTTTTTAGTATTTAACTGAAACCCAGTCACTGGGGACATAGTGGTGAACAAAACAGGCATTTTCCTGCCTCCTGGGGACCTCATAATCTAGCAGGGGAAGTAGATATGAAATAACTAATCATATAAATAATAGTTATAATATGAAAGATAAGGACTGGCTGCTATGAAATCAAATAACACAAGAACTCATTTAGATTGAGGCTTGGGAAGGCCAATATAAGGACTGAAAGCAGGCTATAAGGTGTTTGGGTAGAGGAGCCAGAGTAAGAGAGATTGATAGAGGAGGGGAGGGAGGGGAGAAGAGAGGAGGGGAGGGGAGGGGAGGGGAGGGGAAAATTCAGAAAAATACAGCTGTAAGATTTGATTAGATTTTTTTCCTGTTTGAATCTAAATTTCCTTGTTATAGATAGCAGTAACAGTTTCACATAGTTGCTCTTGGAATTAAGTAACATGGTATTTGAATCATGCTTAATACAGACCTAGCATGATAAGTATTTACTACCGTAGGAATGGAAATAAGCAAAGAGGGGCTAATCGTTGCTTAAAGAGCTTCAGAGAAAAGTTCCACATTTATGCTAATTTTAGAAATGAGTTATTTATTACAGTCACATCTGAAGGAAAAGATCTTAATGTTTTCTGACTAATGAGTGAATTTAAGTGCCTTATATCAGCGAGGTTACAGAATAAAGATACTGAAGTTATAGAGAGTCGACTGATGTAATTTCCCATATATAAAACCTTGTACATCTGGTCTGTAAAACCTTGAGATCAAGATTGGCTGTTGCTCAGGCCCTAACAAGCTTCTAAAGGCAGGACGAGTTAAAGAAATAATTGCAGACTTACTAGCTAAGATATTTTCATAACAAGATTCAGAAAAATTAGAAATTAAATAGGAATGGACCTTCATCCTAACAAGGATTGAGATTCATAATTTTGGTTCCTTCAAGGGAAACATTTTATAAATGTTTTATACTTTTATCCTTATCTAACAAGATGTGGATGAACAATTCATGGCCTTTCCTCCCCCTTGGTCAACTATCTCCTTTCCTCTCCAGCTTCTTCTAAAGCTCATATTTCTATTCTAGGTTGATTTCTAGCCAGGGCTGGTTTTAAAAACATGAAGTTTATTATTTTCTATTTTTATAAGAGATGAGTGAAATTCCACCTATACTTTTACTACTATTGCTACTATTTCTTCTTCTTTTTTCCTTAGTGAAGTCTTTTTTTTTTTTTAAGATTTTATTTCCTTATTTGTCAGAAAGAGAGAGAGCAAGCATGGGGAGTTGTAAGCAGCGGGAAAAGCAGGTTCCCCACTGAGCAAGGAACCTGATGTGGGGCTCGATCCCAGAACTCTGGGATAATGACCTGAGCCAAAGGCAGATGCTTAACCAACTGAGCCACCCAGGCGCCCCTCACCTGTACTTCTTCTAAGGGGCCAAGGTTTAGGTTTAGGGCTAGTCAGGTGTTATTATAAATAAGTAAGTGCAACTAGGTATTTTTATGTTTGGTATGCTAACCTTAGAGATGTGAACAAAGGGGAATAAGCCTTTCCATTCTGTTGTTCATCTACTCCTCCATCCATTCATTTATTTAACAAATATTGAATGGATAGCCTCAACAGACATTTATGGAGGTGCTCATCATATCCTAGGAAAGGTACCTGGCACTAGGGATACAAATATAATTAATTTCTAGGTTCTGCCTTCGAACCCACAACCTTGTAGCCAAATCATTTATTCAGTTACTAATACTCAACATGTATTTCATAAGTGCCTTCTCTGCCCAGCACTGTTACAGACACGGGGGATGCAGTGCTGGGAAACAGACATGAGGTCTACCCTGGTGGAGCTTATATTCAAGGGGGAGACCTAAAAACAAGTGTAGAAGGTAAGGGCTGTGGTCCCCAAAGTGGGTTGATGGCTACAGAGGGTGCACAAAATTATGAGAGGTTCATTAAGAAAATATTTCAATTTTGGGGCACCTGGGTGGCTCAGTCGTTAAGTGTCTGCTTTCAGCTCAGGTCATGATCCCAGGGTCCTGGGATTGAGCCCTGCATTGGGTTCCCTGCTCAGCAAGAAGCCTGCTTCTCCCTCTCCCACTCCCCCTGCTTGTGTTCCCTCTCTTGCTGTCTCTCTCTGTCAAATAAATAAATAAAATCTTAAAAAAAAAGAATCAAACTAAGTCTATTTAGGGCAACATGAATAGATCTTAAAAACACTGTTTTTAAAATAAATGAGAGGAAAACTAACATACTATTTATGGTTAAAAATATATGTTAAAATAATATATCTTCTATAGGTATAAGTAAAAATGGAAAAAATATTTTTAAAGATTTATTTATTTGAGGGGGGAGAGAGAGAGGGAGTAGGGGTCGGGGGGGCAGAAGGAGAGGGAGAAGCAGACTCCCCACTGAGCGCGGAGCTCAACACGGGGCTCTATCCCAGGACCCTGAGATCATGATCTGAGCCAAAATCAAGAGTCAGACATTTAACGGACTGAGCCACCCAGGCAGCCCCCCCAAAATATTTTTTTAATGGTCTGGTGGATGCTCACCAAACTTATCTAATAATTACCTCTGGAATGGAGGAAGAGGGTCCAGATTAGAGATCACAGGGAAAGGAAATTGTAGCTCCATTTGTGATATTCCAATCTTTAAAAGAAAAGTGACTCTAATTTTAATATTAAGATTAATTCTTAATTAAGTCAAAGACCACTGAAAGTATGCTTAAAGAGTCCGGTTTACTAGATTCTCAATTTTCACATCCGAATCTTCAAACTTAAGAAACCGAATATTATGTTTGTGCATTCCTTCCTGGCTGCAGAGGCAACAGGAAACCCCAAACTTGAACCTCAGTGTGCAGAAAGGAGAGGCAGAAAGCAGAATCACTGAGTTCCCAGCAATACTTGGAATGCATTTGTTACGCAAGTACAACGTTTTGACTACATTTGGGACAGGAAGTTCATCATGAAAATAAGTGGAATATAAATAATGTTATAGCCAGAATAGTGTCTTCAAGGATTAAAATGAGAATTCAGTGATTTCTAATGTTTTCATTAACTGTAAAAAGTCTCCAACCAACCAAGGACAAACTAGAGGGAGAAAGTGACCTACATAGCTTGTGTGTTGCGCTAGATCCCTGCTTTCTCTTCCAGGGTGGCCGGCCCTTAGCTCCGCCCAAAGAAAACTCAGTAAAAATGCTGCAACTTCATCCCTTCTAGTGGCATTGTTCTGTGAGAAGGAAGCCATGAGGTCCAGCCTACACATTCCTGATAGCAACAAAGCCTCCACAGAGGCCTGCTTTGTAAAATAATAATAATAATAATATAGCAGGGAAATGTTAGCAATATGTAATCAATCCCTCCAGGTTTCAGTTTAGAAAGAAATCAAATCACGTGTCACCTTCCTGTAAGAACCCTGCAAGGAGACAAAGCAAGCTCCACCATTAAGTTTTTAGAATTAATTTTTCTCTCTTTTGTGTCCAGGGTAGATTGGATTAACGGCAGATTTCAAACCTTAAACCTCAGAGCTTAGCCATTCCCGTGGCTTATCAAGAAGAGGATAAGGATGTCCTCGGCGCGCTCTGTAGGACAGACAAAAGTGAGTAGACTCCCATTTCGGAAGCCCTTCTTTCTGAAACAGAGAGCCCATAATCTCCTTTGTGGCCAGAGCTCATCCTGCCTTCTGCCCAGCAGCTGCATCACATCTCAGTGCGCAGCAGGGGCCCGCCGGGCAAGGTGGAAGAGGGACCGGAGCCAAGGAAGAAAATCACCTAATGGACAGCGTACGCCTTCCTAGCAAACCTGTCCTCTTCTCATATTTGCAGTTTAGAAGTCTTCCTAACCCATTTTTCCTCTAATTTTCTGCAGAACCTGACTGATCAAAACTCCCTCTGACCACAGTGTTGTCTTTCAGTTATTCTCCGTAGCAACCGAGGCTTCTCCTTCACAGCTCGTAACACAAGAGCAAGTAATAAATTACGTGCATAATTAAGTATTTAATGCCTCCTTCCCGCAGAAGACTGTGATGTTCGCTAAGTTGTCCCTCGCACTACTCAGGACCTTACTGAAAATGCTCAGTAATTATTTGTAGAGTAAGTGAATGAATGGATCGATGGATGACCCCTCTTTTTACCTATACCCTAGTCCTCCCATCCGATTCACCCTGCAGTCTCAGCCTGTTCTCATCTGCTGCACCAAATTCCATCAGCCCCTGCGGCTGATTGACGTCTGCTGAGCCCCTGCCTCTGCAGCGGGCTGGTTTCGGAAGCCCACAGATTCTTCCACCCTGCCCCATTTCAGCCTGTCCCTCTCCAGTAGCATTAACAAACCAAAGTTGCCTTCCTTTTGACTGTGCGGGCGTTCTGAAACATATTCCCCAATAACCGAACAACTTCTACACCATGGCAGGATTATAAACTAAAAGCAAGTCGCCACCCTGCTAGTGTTTCCCATAATCTTTGCAGGTTACCAAAGGTCTAGAGCTCAGAATAATTTCTAACCTCCCTCCCAAGTTTCAGATTTATTTATCCTCCAATGTCAAAAAGACAAAAGAAAGTAAATGCAGTAAAGAAATATTAAAAGAGGGAAAGCATGAGATGATGGGAAAGAGTATCACACATGTGCTCTTGGGGCTGTGCACTGGCACGAGGTAGCCCCCTGTTTGACTTGGCTCTTCCAAGCAGATCCTCAGGGGTCACACAATCCACTAGGACCACAAGGTAATGCAAACAAGTTGCTCGGTAATGACACAATGGTTCGCTACAGGAAACCATGATAAATTTCAAGACCCATGAAGCAATTCAATGGCCTAACATGAGCCCTTGTTCAGTAAAAGCACTTTTATTTTTTTTAATTTTTTAAATTCTATTATGTTATGTTAGTCACCATACAATACATCATTAGTTTTTGATGTGATGATCCATGATCCATTGTTTTTGTATAACACCCAGTGCTCCCTGCAGTACGTGCCCTCCTTAATACCCATCACCAGGCTAAACAATCCCCCCTCCCCGTCCCCTCTAAAACCCTGTTTGTTTCTCAGAGTCCGTAGTCTCTCATGGTTCGTCTCTCCCTCCAATTCCCCCCCTTCCTTTTTCCCTTCCTTCTCCTAATGTCCTCCAGGCTATTCCTTCTGTTCCACAAATAAGTGAAACCATATGATAATTGACTTTCTCTGCCTGACTTATTTCACTTAGCATAATCTCCTCCAGTCCCATCCACGTTGATGTAAAAGTTGGGTATTCATCCTTTCTGATGGCTGAGTAATATTCCATTGTATATATGGACCACATCTTCTTTATCCATTTGTCTGTTGAAGGGCATCGTGGCTCTTTCCACAGTTTGGCTATTGCAGATGTTGCTGCTATGAACATTGGGGTGCATATGGCCCTTCTTTTCACTACATCTGTGTCTTTGGGGTAAATACCCAGGAGTGCAATTGCTGGGTCATAGGGTAGCTCTATTCTTAATTTTTTGAGGAACCTCCACACTGTTTTCCAAAGTGGCTGTACCAACTTGCATTCCCACCAACAGTGTAAGAGGGTTCCCCTTTCTCCACAACCTCTTCCAACATTTGTTGTTTCTTTCCCTGTCCATTTTTGCCCTTCTAACTGGTGTAAGGTGGTATCTCAATGTGGTTTTGATTTGAATTTCCTGATGGCTAATGATGATGAATATATTTTCATGTGTCTGTTAGCCATTTATATGTCTTCTTTGGAGAAGTGTCTGTTCATGTATTCTGCCCATTTTTTGACTTGATTATTTGTTTTTTGGGTGTTGAGTTTGAGAAGTTCTTTATAGATCTTGGATACCAGCTCTTTATCTGTAGTGTCATTGGCAAATATCTTCTCCCATTCTGTGGGTTGCCTCTTTGTTTTGTTGACTGTTTCCTTTGCTGTGCAGAAGCTTTTTATCTTGATGAAGTCCCAAAAGTTCATTTTTGCTTTTATTTCACTAGCTTTTGGAGATGTATCTTGAAAGAAGTTGCTGTGGCCAATGTCAAAGAGGTTACTGCCTATGTTCTCCCCTAGGATTTTGATGGATTCCTGTCTCACATTGAGGTCTTTCATCCATTTTGAGTTTATCTTTGTGTCCCCAAACCAGGCAGAGAACCCATCAAAAAGGAGAATTTCAGACCGATATCCCTAATGAATATGGATTCCAAAATCCTCAACAAAATCCTAGCTAATAGGATCCAACAATACATTAAAAGGATCATCCACCACAAACAAGTGGGATTTATCCCCAGGATACAAGGGTGGTTCAACATTCGCAGATCAATCAATGTGATAGAACACATTAATAAGAGGAGAGAGAAGAACCATATGGTCCTCTCAATTGATACAGAAAAAGCATTTGACAAAATACAGCACCCTTTCCTGATTAAAACTCTTCAGAGTATAGGGATAGAGGGAACATTCCTCAAGTTCATAAAATCCATCTATGAAAAACCCACAGCGAATATCATCCTCAATGGGGAAAAGCTGAGAGCGTTTCTGTGAAGATCAGGAACACTTCAAGGATGCCCACTCTCGCCACTATTGTTCAACATAGTACTAGAAGTCCTAGCAACAGCAATTAGACAACAAAAAGAAATAAAAGGTATTCAAATTGGCAAAGAAGAAGTCAAGCTCTCTCTTTCTGCAGATGACATGATACTTTATGTGGAAACCCCAAAAAACTGCACCCCCAAATTACTAGAACTCATACAGCAATTCAGTAATGTGGCAGGATACAAAATCAATGCACAGAAATCAGTTGCTTTCTTATACACTAACAATGCAACTGTAGAAAGAGAAATTAGAGAAACGATTCCATTTACAATAGCACCAAAAACCATAAGATAGGGGCTCCTGGATGGCTCAGCTGGTTAAGCGACTGCCTTCGACTCAGGTCATGATCCCGGAGTCCTGGGATCGAGTCCTGCATCGGGCTCCCTCCTTGGCAAGGAGCCTGCTTCTCCCTCTAACCCTCCCCCCTCTCATGTACTCTCCCTCTCTCTCTCATTCTCACTCTCTCAAAATAAATAAATAAATCTTTAAAAACAAAAACAAAAACAAAAAAACCAAACCATAAGATACCTCAGAATAAACCTAACCAAAGAGGTAAAGGATCTGTACTCTAGGAACTGCAGAACACTCATGAAAGAAACTGAAGAAGGCACAAAAAGTTGGAAAAATATTCCATGCTCATGGATCGGAAGAATAAACATTGTTAAAATGTCTATGCTACCCAGAGCAATCTATACCTTCAATGCCATCCCGATCAAAATTCCAATGACATTTTTCAAAGCGCTGGAACAAACAATCCTAAAATTTGTGTGGAATCAGGAAAGACCCCGAATCGCCAAGGAAATGTTGAAAAAGAAAAACAAAGCTGGGGGCATCACGTTGCCCAATTTCAAGCTATATTACAAAGCTGTGATCACCAAGAGAGCATGGTACTGGCACAAAAACAAGACACACAGACCAATGGAACAGAATAGAAAACCCAGATGTGGACCCTCAACTCTATGGTCAAATAATCTTCGACAAAGCAGGAAAAAACATGCAATGGGAAAAAGACAGTCTCTTCAATAAATGGTGCTGGGAAAATTAAAAGCACTTTTATAGCAGAGTCCAAGCAATGGGGTCCAAGTAGACATCTCTCTGAGGTCCTGGTTTTTCAAGGATAATTTTGAAGTCGAGCATAGAATGCATGAATGCACATTCTTCAGCCGATCCCCTGAATACCATTTGACACCATTAATTTGGTTAATATCAGAAACATATTTCTGAACCTCTTGTCTGGGTATGAAGACTGTGTTCCTCATCAGCTGGATCCAGCTTCCTGCTGAGACCAGTGAAGTATATCCTGTCACTTGAGAGTAGAGGGCTCATCTATCTAACTCCAACTTACCAAATCTTCAACTGTCATATATTCTAAACTGATGTAATAATTGTAAGGCATTTCAACATGAGGCTTGAAAATGGCCTTGCCAGAGCTTCATCCAAAAATAGATGTAGGCTGGTTCAATTGCCTCCTGGCTATTCTCCCTTCCTCCCATCTTTGTACTGATCTAAGCTTTTCAACACCACAGAGTAGAAGTGATGACATGCAGACCTGACCGGGTCCCTCCCCTGGCAGACAAAGGCTGTCCTCTGTAGACAGGTAAGGAATAGACAGATACCTTAAGTCAGCTGAATCACAGTACCCGGGTCTAATATCTAGACACACCTCAGTCACATGGAAAAATTAGGTTTGTCTAAGCTTGCCATGTATCTTTAAGCATAACTGTTTCTTGCCTGTGGTACCTGCTACCCTTCTTCCCAGGCTCCTCTACTTGACCAGAGTTGGAATTAGCTTTTCTGCAGAGCTTTCATGGGACACCCAGGCAGAAATTTTTATTCCGATTACCACTCCTCTTCTCATCCTCATCTTGTTTTATCTATTCTGGTTACTATTTCTCTGCGCAATAAAAAAAAAGTCACCCACATTATTACCAATCAGAAATGTTACTGATCTATTTTGGTACATTTCTTTATAGTACTGTTCCTATATGTATATATTGTGTGCTTTTACAAAAAACTTATTATTGAAGCATAGTTGACATACAGTGTTAGAATAGTTTCAGGTGCACAACACAGTTATTTGACAATTCTGTACATTACTCATTGCTCACCACAGTAAGTATAGTCACCATCTATCACATGCAATGTTATTACAATATTATTGACTCTATTCCCTATGCTATACTTTTCATCTCCATGACTTATTTATTTTATAACTGGAAATGTGTACTTCTTAATCCCCATCACCTATTTCATCCATCCCTCTACCCTCCTCCCCTCTGCAACCATCAGTTTATTCTCTGTATTTAAGAATCTGTTTTTTGGTTGTTTGCTTGTTTGTTTTGTTTTTCAGATTCCACATATAAGTGAAATCATATGGCATTTGTCTATATCTGTCTGACTTATTTCACTGAGCATTATACCCTTTGGGTCCATCCATGTTGTTGCAAATGACAAGAATCTCATTCTTTTTTTTATGGCCGAATAATATTCCTTTACACACACACACCCCACGTCTTCTTTATCTGTTCATCTGTTAATGGACATTTGGGTTGCTTCCGTATCTTGGCTATTGTAAATAATGCTATAATAAATATAGGGGTGTGTACATCTTTTAAAATTAGTGTTTTCATTTTCTTTGCAAATTTTGAACCACCCTTGCATCCCAGGAATAAATCCCCACTTGATGGTAGTGAATGATTTTTTTAAATGTATTGTTGGATTTGGTTTGCTAATATTTTGTTGAGGATTTTTGCATTTATGTTCATCAGAGATGTTGACCTATATTTTATGTTCTCTCTCTCTTTTTAGTGTATTTATCTGGTTTTGGTATCAGGGTAGTGCTGGCCTCAGAGAATGAATTTGGAAGTTTTCCTTCCTCTTCTATTTTTTGGAATAGTTTGAGAACAGGTATTAGCTCTTCTTTAAATGTTTGGTAGAATTCACCTGTGAAGCCATCTGGTCCTGGACTTTTGTTTGTTGGGAGATTTTTTTTAAAAAATATTATTTATTTATTTGAGAGACAGAGACAGAGATAGCGACAGAGATAGCGAGAGAGAGGGCAGGAGCAGGGAGAAGAGGGAGAAGCAGATCCCCCACTGAGCAGGGAGCCCGATGCAGGACTTGATCCCGGGACTCCAGGATCATGACCTGAGCCCAAGGCAGACAGTCTACTGAGCCACCCAGGTACCCCTGTTGGGAGTTTTTTGATTACTGACTCAATTTCTTTCCTGGTAATTGGTCTGTTCAAATTTCTTATTTCTTCCTGATTCAGTTTTGGGAGGTTATATGTTTTTAAGAATTTATCCATTTTCTCTAGGTCATCCAATTTATTGGCACATCATTTTTCATAATATTCTCTTATAATCTTTTGTATTTCTGTGGTGTTGGTTATTTCTCCTCTTTCATTTCTGATTTTGTTTATTTGAGTCCTGACTCTCTCTCTCTCTCTTTTTTTTTTATGAGTCTGGCTAGAGTTTTATCAATTTTGTTGGTCTTTTCAAAGAACCTGCTCCCAGTTTCATTGATCTGTTCTATTTTTTTTTTTTTTTTAGTCTCTGTTTTGTTTATTTCTGCTCTAATCTTATTATTTCCTTCCTTCTACTGGTTTTGTTTGTTCTTTCTCTAGCTCCTTTAGGTGTAAGGTTACATTGTTCATTTGAGATTTTGTTTGTTTGTTTGTTTCTTGAGGTAGGCCTGTATTGCTGTAAATTTCCCTCCTAGAACAGCTTTTACTACATCTCAAAGGTTTTGGACTGTTGTGTTTTCATTTTCATTTGTCTTGATGTATTCTTTTATTTCCTCTTTGATTTCTTTGTTGACCCATTCATTGTTTAGAAGCATGTTACTTAACCTCCATGTATTTGTGTTCTTTCCAGACTTTTTCTTGTGGTTGATTTCTAGTTTCATAGCATTGTGGTCAGAAAAGATGCATGGCATGACTTCAGTCTTTTTGAATTTGTTGAGACTTGTTTTGTGGCCTAATATATGATCTATTCTGGAGAATGTTCCATGTGTACTTGAAAAGTATATGCTGTTTTAGGATGGAATTTTCTGAATGTATCTATTAGATCCATCTGGTGCAGTGTGTCATTCAAAAACACTGTTTCTTTGTTGATTTTCTGTTTGGATGATCTATCCATTGTTGGAAGTGGAGTGTTAAAGTCCTCTACAATTATTGCATTACTATAGATTACTTCCATTGTATTTGTTATTAGCTGCTTTATGTATTTGGGTGCTCCCATGTTGGATGCATAAATATTTACAATTGATACATGTTTTTGTTGGATTGTTCTCCTTATGATTATATATGCCCTTCTTTGTCTCTTGTTACAGTCTTTGTTTTAAAGTCTATTTTGTCCGATGTAATTACTGCTACCCCGGCTTTCTTTTTGCTTCCATTTCATGATAAATGCTTTTCCATCCCTTCACTTTCAATCTGCATGTGTCTTTAGGTCTGAAATGAGTCTCTTGTAGGCAGTCTATAGATGGGTCTTGCTTTTTTTAATCCATTCCATCACCCTATGTCTTTTGATTGGAGTCTTCAGTCCATTTACATTCAAAGTAATTATTGATAAGTATGTACTTATTGCCATTTTGTTACTTGTTTTATGGTCGTTTTGTAGTTCTTCTTTGTTCTTTTCTTCTCTTGCTCTCTTCTGTCAAGGTTTGCTGGCTTTCTTTAGGGATACAGTTGGATTCCTTTCTCTTTATTTTTTGCATATCTATTACTGGTCTTTGATTTGTGGTTACCATTAAGTTTATATATGACATCTTATGCATATAGCAGTTAAGTTGATGGTTGCTTAAGTTTGAATCCATTCTTCACTCCTATTCCCCCACATTTTAGTATAGGATGTCATACTTTACATCTTTTAATTTTGTGAATTCCTTGACTGATTTTTATAGATATACTTATTTTTACTGCTTTTGTGTTTCCTATTTTCTTACTCCTGCTTACGGTCTTTCCTTTCCACTCAAAGAGTCCCCTTTAACATTTCTAGATTATGAACTCCTTTAACTTTTGTTTGTCTGGGAAACTCTTTATCTCTCCTTCTATTCTGAATGATAGCCTTTGTTGGATAGAGTATTCTTGGCTGCAGGTTTTTGTCTTTCAGCACTTTGAATATATCATGTCACTCTCTTCTGGCCTGCAAATTTTCTGCTGAAAAATCAGCTAATAGCCTTATGGGGTTTCTTTTGTATGTAATTGGTTTCTTTTCTCTTTCTGCTTTAAAATTCTCACTTATAACTACACTTTGCCATTTTAATTATTATGTGTCTTGGTGTGGACCTCTTTTGGTTGATTTTATTGGGGGTTCTCGGTTCCTCCTAGATCTGGATTTCTGTTTCCTTCCCTAGATTTTGGAAGTTTTCAGCTATTATTTCTTCAAATAAATTTTTGGCCCCCCTTTCTCTCTCTTCTCCTTGTGAAATCCCTATAATGTGAATGTTATTACACTTGATGGTGTCACTGAGTTCCCTAAGTCTCTTTTCATTTATTATTACATTTTTTTCTCTCTCCTTTTCAGCTTGATTGCTTTTCATTACTCTGTCCTCCAGGTCACTGATTCATTCTTTTACTTTCTCTAGTCTACTATTTATTCCATCCAGTGTATTTTTAATTTTAGATATTGAGTTCTTCATCTCTGATTGGTTCTTTTTTATGTTTTTTATCTCTTTGTTAAGGGTCTCCACTCTTTTCTCAAGTCCAATGAATATCTTTATGACCATTACTTCAAATTCTCTATCAGGCATATTACTTACCTCTGTTTTGTTTAGGTCTCTTGCTGTGATTTTTGTCCTAATCTTTCCCTTGGGACATATTCCTCTGTCTCCTCATTTTGTCTAACTCTCTGTGTGCGTTTCTCTGTGTTAGCAAAATCAGCTATGTCTTCTGCTAGTGAAAATAATGGCCTTATAAAGAAGATGTCTTGTAGTGCCCTGCACTTCAGTGTCCCCTGTTCACCAGCACCTGGCACTTCAGTGGTGTCTCCTATGTGTGTTGCGTTCACCCTCTTGTTGTGGCTGAGGCCCCCGTTTGCCGTGAGTCCCGTCATCTGCAATGGCTCCCTTTTCCTGTTGTGGGCAGTGTTGGGTTCCTGTGGTGTTAGTGGGCCAGTCTGAGGCCACGTTGGGCTTAAGGTGAGTCAGATCAGGCGTTTACCAGAGATACAGTAGCACCGAACTTCAGGAGAATGGGGGGGGGGTTGGGGCGCACAGTGCCAGCAAGGTCTGCGCTGGTGGGAGGGGACCTGTAGCTGGGTTGGATCTGCAGCAGAGTGTGGTGGCGGGATGTGTGGTGTTAGCAAGGTTTACACTGGCCTGGCTCCACAGGAAGACATGTGGGTAGGGCACACTGTTAGCAAGTTAGGTAGTGAATGTTGGCTCAGGGCTGATACCCACAGGGGTTTGTGTGGTTATGGTGAGGAGGAGGGAAGGGAAATGGTGCCACCAGCTCTTATGTTCCTGGAGAAGTTGCCCAATAATCCCTGCCCCAGTAACCCATGCTCTGAGATTAGTAAACAAATCTCCGTTCCATATACCACAGGCGTTTTTCAAACTCCTGCTTCCATGCTATATTTCCATGGGGTTATTTGTTGCTCTATCTCTTTAAGTGCAGGGGCTCAGTTTCCTCTTGTGCTCCTGACTCTCCCACAAGCCTGCTATTTTTGAAGTTCCAAGTTTTAAGCCTCCCTAATTGTAAAAAATCATAGAATTTGGTCCCTCTGGTTTTCAAAGCCAAATGTTATGGGGATTCATCTTTCCTGTTCAGGCTCCTTCTTGTGAAAGTCTATTTCTCTCCCCTCTCTGCACCTGTGGTGTTCCCCACCCGCCACCGCTGCCTTCTGGGGACGGTTCTGCAGGTCTGTTTCCTCCTGACTTTGTCTCTGCCCTTCCCATCCTCTTCTATGAGGCCTCTTCTCTACATTTAACTGTGGAGAATCTGTTTGGCCAGTCTTTGGGTCATTTTCTGGGTTATTTACACTGATGTGGCTGTTACCTAGCTGTATCTATGGATGAGGTGAGTTTAGGGTCCTCCTACACTTGCATCCTCCTTAGAAGGGTTTTTAAATGAATAACAGTGACATCCAAGAGGCAAGAAATTGGAAAATAATATGAAAATAATAGATCAGCTTTTCCACAAAACTCGATTTTGTGTAGAAATGTCTTCTAAAAATTTCCCCACAACTGCTAAGATTTATTTCCTGGATTCTGCACACATCACACTACGCCCTGCAGGCACTAGTGAGTCCCAGAAACCAAATCTACATATACAAAGAAACAAAAGTAAGGGGACCAGAAAAGATAAGAGCTGATGAGTGGTCCAAAATTGACTAGAGGCCTGATTATGTTGGAGAAATACAATTTGCAAGACTTAATTTATGCGCTGTAAATTAGGGAAGAAACTTTACTTGGTGGGAAGAAGTTGGAGAGAGGGGAGGGGTCATAGAAAGGATTGCTCACTGGGACAGCACTGGAAGCTTGAAGAAGGGGGAGGGAGAAAGAGAGAGGCTACAGGAAGCACTCCATACTGGGAGAGCCTTGGTCACACACTTGTGCACTGCAGTGTGGAATAATGCCGGAACAAAGAGAAGATTGGTTATAGCATGGGGAAATAGGAATGGATTAGGAGATTTTTTGTGTCACAGGCAGACAGTGATTTTCTTCCCATTTTTTTGTCCATGGGATAATAAGACAACTAAATATCATAGCAAGACTGGCCCAAGACATTGTCCCCAGGTCAGATAATTGGGCACATTGTGTACTAAATTATGAATAAATTTATGTCTCCTCTATGCCATTGAGCCTTGAAACCATCCTTTATTCTGAACATACTATGAGCTACCCTGTGAGTCAATTTCAGTCATTATCATAATACTATCAGTAGCAGAATCAAATAATACATAGATGGTTTCTAAAATTAATATAAAATTGCTTCATGGTTTAGCTGAGAGATACCTAATAACTTAGATTATCCTCACATGAGGACAAATGGATGAATTTTTAATCTTGCTACTTTGAATAGGGTAAAATTAGTTTTTTTAGAAGTGAGGATCATTTAATACTTGTAGAAAAAGTTGAAGAATTTTCAAAAAACTTTGCTAACTACACAAAGGCTTAATTAAGAGAGCAACCCCCCTGAGATGTCCGCTGTCACGCATATTGAGTTTTCTTTGCTGTCTAGAGTTGCTTCTTTGTGCTCGTGTTCCTCATAAAGACACTTCCTCACAGGGTTTGTGAGTTTTGTCTGTTCTTGTCCTTGTTTTTTGTTTTTTTTTTCCTGAATTCAAGGGGGAGACATTTATTCTGATTATGAGAGTAATACATGGTCATTGTAAAGGATTTGGAAAATACAGACATATAGAATAAGGAGGAAAATAAAATCTAGTTTGATAACTAAAAAACCATAGTTAACATTTTCTTTCCAGTATTTTCCTTTTCTTAAATTATATTTAATTATACAAGTAATGCATAAATATATCCTTCTTGCAAAAACTAAACCATTGCCTTCTCCCCACGTGCAGCTCCAGTTCTAGTGTCACCCCCCCCACCAGAGGTAAGTACTGTTATTGAGGTGATGTGTGTGCTCTCAGACCTTTTCCTTTTTTTTCTCTCTCTACATGTATTTATAGAAAATAAATAGTATATTAACCCCCTTTTATGTTTTATGACAAAGGGTATCAAACCATGGATCTACACTTTCTTATTTTTGTTCGGTGATATATCTTGGAGATATTATTATGTTCAAACATACAGATCTAGCTTATGTGTGTTGCATAGTATTCCACAGTATGGAAATGCCTTGTTTTAGTAATTGCCCTGTCAATGGAAATTTATATGGTTTTAGCCCTCCTCCCTTTCCGCTTTTGCTATTACAAATAATGATATAATGAATATCCTTATACATATTTTTATGCCCATGTATGAGTATTTTTCATGGGGAGATAATTGGAGAGTAGAGCTGCTCAGTTGGATGATAGTTACATTTAGTCCATATAATACATAGATTTTATTTTATTTTAAACTCTGTTTCTTCTGTTTGAGAGAGAGAGAGAGCATGCACGTGTGTGCACGAGGGGTGGGAGGGGTCGAGGGAGGAGGAGAGAGAGAATCTCAAGCAGGCTTCCCTCTCAGTGTGGAGCCCAACACAGGGCTCAATCCCATGACCCCAAGATCATGACCTGAACCGAAATCAAGAGTCGGACGCTTAACTGACTGAGCCACCCAGGCGCCTCAATACATTGATTTTAATACAGTCAAGCCAGTAGAGTGTCCAAAGGGCTTAACCACTTCATATTCCTGGCAGCTACATATGAAGATAACCCTTTCCTTATACTTTGCTAACACTTATTATTATCAAACCTTCTATTTTTTTCCAAACTGATGTACCAAAAATGGTGTGGCTTTCTTTTAATTCTTATTCACCTGATTATTAGGGTGGTTAGAGGATCTTTTTATGTATTTTTCAGCCATTTGTATTTCTCTTAATGAGAATTCTCTATTTATATGTATACTCATTTTATTGGGTTGTGATTTTCTTATTAATTTGTAGGTGTTCCATATATTCTAGGTTTTAGCTCTGTGTTCAGTGGGGAGTCGGCTTGAGGTTCTCTCTCTCTCTCTCTCTCTCTCCTTTTGCCCCTCCTCCCCTCAAATAATAAATAAATAAATCTTTAAAAAATATTCGATGTTTTAATCCTTAATCTGATACATACAAAACAATTTCTTTCAGCCTGTCATTTAGTGATCTATATCTATAAATTTTTGTATGTGACTGGGATGAAACTGTATGTGCAATTTTACATTTTGTCTTTTTTCACTAAAATTATATTGCATTTTCCCCTATCATTAAAGATTCTCCAACAAGATGATTTTTAATGACTGAATATAATTTTATTGTGTGAATGTAACATTTTGTGTGTTTTTCTTTTTTTCTTCAAGCACAATTAGAGCTCAGCATGCTTCTGTTGAGCTGTAACTGTGTCTGTAATTTTGCTATTGAATATATTTGGAAAATTTTGCTAATGATTGCCTTTCTGAATATCTTTCTATTTAATCTTTGGGTGTATTTCCATTTCTTTAGGTAAGATTATAAGAAGGAAACTCATTGGGGCAAATACTATTAATGTAAATTTCATTGATACATACGGTGACATTTTTTTTCTGGATATTTTTTTTTTTAAAGATTTTATTTATTTATTTGACCCAGAGAGAGACAGCGAGAGAGGGAACACAAGCAGGGGGAGTGGGAGAGGGAGAAGCAGGCTTCCTGCCGAGCAGGGAGCCCGATGTGGGGCTCGATCCCAGGACCCTGAGATCATGACCTGAGCCAAAGGCAGATGCTTAACCAACTGAGCCACCCAGGCGCCCCTTTTTCTGGTAATTTTGTACCAGCTTATCTTTCTATGAGTAGTATGTCAGCATGTCTTTCTCACAGAACTATTTCTCTCTCTTTTTTTTTTTTTAGAACTGTCTCTTAATTATTAAGTATATTAAGTATATTTAAAATATCAATTTTAAAGATCGGAAATAATACCTCACTGATAGTATAATTTGTATTTAATTGATGACCAGTGAAGAAGGATACTTCTCATTTATTAGCCATTTATAGTTCTTCTGATAGTTGTTAGTTCTTTTATGTAATTTTTCTCTAGGGTATTTGTTTTCTTATTGGTTTGAATGGGTTCTTTGCATATTACGGTTTTGACTCTTTATATTACTTTTGTAAATATTTTTACACTTTGTTCTTCACTTTAAATTCTGTTTATATATTTTTAGTGTGTAGAAGTTTTAAAATTTTGTTGTCATATGTGAGTTTTGTCTTGATGTTCTTTCATTGCTTCTATGTTTAGAAAATCCTTTTCAAGATAAGATACATATAAATTGATAGTACTTTTTATGATTGCATTTTTAATATTCAGTGCTTCAAGTCTATCTTAAATTTACTTTGGTTTATAATGTGTAAGACAGCTCTAAAATTTCTTTTTTTTTCTTTAGTAATTAGCTTCACTATTTATTGACCAATATTTTGCCCCCCACTATTTATAGCATAACTTTTCTTCATACACTAAATTCTTCTGAGCACTGGAGACTAAAAACTGTTCCTGGGGTTTCTATTGGTCTTTCTGTTGATTTCCTGCTGAGTATCACATTGTTTTAATTAGATTTTTTTTTCAAAATGAAAATTTTTAAAAGGGCATTTTTTTTCCTAATGCCTCAATGCCACCAAAGGGCCATTTAGCTAAAAAAAAAAAAATCTATATAGGTACTTCTAGTTTAAAAATGGTGACATGCAGATAGCATTTCTCCCTTCTACTTCTGGAAATTAGCCTCAGGCAACAAAGACCATGAGAAACAATTTCCATTGTTGGCCTGTCCAGGAGATGGCTGAAATCTTGTAACACAAAGTAGGCGGCAAGCTTTTCCCAAGTAGCAGAGGTTGAGGGGGGGTGCATGCGGGAGGCACCCTGGCTACAGAGGGTAGGAAGGGAAAGCTTATTTTGCAAAGATGAGTGGCAGACTCAGAGGAGTTGAGTCAACATCTCTTGTTTGCCAAAGAGGTTGGAGGTGTGTGGACTGCCAATGGGAGCCTCTCTGCACCTACCTGGCTTCCAAAAAGTAGGAGAGGGAGAGCCAAGTAAAAATCACGCCATGAGCCAGATTTCTAGGAAGCTGTGGAGCGGGGGGCTCGTGGAAAGTCTGCATTGTGATAAACCCTCTTCATGGGCTGGAATGAAAGATAAGTCAAATGAAGTTGTATATAAATCCTGAGTCTTACTTAGGGAAACTCCTGCTTGGCTGGAACCCAAGTGACTTTACCTTCCCATCCCTGTGTGCACACTAACCTCTTCCACAGCTGGCCCAGCGAGCACTCATCTTCTAATGAGCAATCAAAAAGGAAACAACGCAGGAAAACTTGTGACCAAACATTCATTGTGAATAAAACAATTGAATAAAGCCAACATGTGCCTGAAGCGTATTCGGAAAGCAGCGATACAGGACTTCAAGGAGGATACAGCAAGGTGAGGAGAGGAGATGAAATGTGACCTGGCGGGATTCAGGAGAGAAAAGACAAAAAAAGTGAAGCCATCGCAGAAATAAAAGCAAGACCGAAAGGGACACAGGGAGTCAGGCGAGCATAGAGAAGAAATAGCAAGAATATGAGAGATGGAATGGAAATAAAGAATTAACAAGTAACAGGGAGGAAGTGAATAAAATGGAATACTTAGAGAAGAGACAGAGCACGTGCATTATGAGAATCCCCTGAAGAAAAGACTAGCCAGCGTAAGAGAGGAAGAAGGGAGAGGTAGCATAAGCATTTTGGTTTCTTCCATCTAGTAACTTTGGTGCTACACTGGCAAGTATTTAGAATGAGAATTATAAAGATAAAAAATTCGAAGTTGTAGGTGAGGGGACGAGAGGAGCAAGGAAGGGAAGGTAGGCTATTGTAGTGAATTAGTGGATGTTGTCTAAAAGGTATTAAAGTTACGGTTAAACTTCAAACTAGAACAAAAATACAAACCTCCCCAATGATCCGACCAAAGAAGGCAAAGCAAACAGATGTGTGGTGAAAGATTTTGGAAGAGTGATCAAAACAAGAAGCATAACATAAAATAATGCAGCAGAGCTAAGACCAAGTTTATCTGTCAGGTGAACAGGTGTAAACATCATCCAGGACGGGAAAAAGAATTTTAAGATTGATCGCAAAGCCAAACACAGCTGTATTACATAGGAGACATAAAAAACAAAGTGGTCCAGGAAGGATGAACATAAAAATATGGAACAGAGGTATAGGTAGTCAGATTCAAAGAAAAATCTGGGATCACGGTCTCAATATGAGAAAAGACTAGATTCAGAGCAGAAAGGAATAAGTGAGCATGTTATGATGCTACGCGGTACAACCCACCACGAAGATAAAGTTGTGAATCTTTACACCAAGTCGAACAGCACCAGCCCTCCCAAAGCAAGAAAACAAGCGGTACCAGGTGATAGAGATTTACAGTAGTGATGGGAGGTTAAACTCATCTCTCAGCTCATGACAGAGTAAAGGACAGAAATGAGGCTGGGCTAGAGGTGCCCAATTAAAATAATGAGTAAGGTACACCTAACATAGATGTTGGACTCCAAGCCCCAAAGACAGAGAATACACCTTCTTTTCAGGTGCCCGAAAGACCTTCATAAAACTGAGCATTCACAAAAACCTCAGTAAATTCCCTGAAATAGAAATAACATAGACAAGGATGATAGGGGAAAATGAGTAATGGCTGGTAGAGCAAAGGGACCACCCCGCCTGAATAGATCCAATTCTGAGTGGACACTGCTCCACCACACTGCGCTACACCCGTGAGTGTCAGCCCTGAATGCAGACAGTGTGCTCTGAGCACGGAGTAATGAAATAGAAATCCATGACAAACCCAGAAAATAAAGAGCCGTAACAACAACACAGCTCTTAACTCAGGTGAAAGAAGAATTCCAAACCAAACTGGAGATATGTAGGAGATAGTACAAACACTTCATAAGGATCTGGCGGGGGGTTGAAGGGCTAAGATGGAAGAGCTTAGTCATAAAGAAATACATTCATGTATTCTTCTTTCAGCTTTTGGATTGTCTTTCCTTGTCCCTGTAACCCTCTCCTGCTACTGCCATTCATTTCTTCTCAGGTGACCTCCGAGTGTCTTGAAGGAATGGATTTCTGTGGCACATTCCAGAGCCGTCTCAGCACAGAGGTGTCTCTAGCACTCAGTCAGGGTTTTCTCTATATAATTTTTTTCTCTTACTGTATGTCTATAGAAAGAGATTTATGATAAGGAATTGGTTTGTGCATAATGGAGGCTGAGAATCCCAAGATCTGTAACCAGCAAGCTGGGGACCCAGGAGAGCTGATGGAGTAAGTTCCAGTCTGAGTCTGAGTCCAAAGGCAGAGGAAGACTGACGTCCCAGCTTGAAGACAGTCTGAGAGCAAATTCTTCCTTATTCAGCCTTTTTGTTGTATTCAGTCCTTCAGTGGATTGGATGAGACCCACCCACACTGGGGAGGGCAATCTGCTTTACTCAGTCTACTAGCTCAGATACTAAACTCACCAGGAACGGTCTCACAGACACAACCAGAATAGCGTTCAACCAAATATTTGGACACCCTGTGGCCCAGTCAAGTTGACACATAAAATTAATCATCACAGCTACTAAGAGACATAGAAGAATTCCTGGACAAATGGGAAAAAAAAAAGTGATTTTCGTTGGAAGCTTCGGTATTTAAAAGATGTCAGTTCTCCTTAAGTTTATTTATAAAATTAACACGATCCCAATAAAAATACAAACAGGATTTTTGGGAATTTGATAAGTGGATTCTAAATTTCATATGGCAGAATGCACAAGTTAGAATAGCCAGAAATATTCTGAAAAAGAAGCCCTACCTGGCACTACCATAAGTGAATGAGCTCAGAGCTGCCTTTTAAGCTGCTGTTCTTAAGTTGCTCTTGTCCCTCAGCCTCACTGCTTTTGCTCAGATCTTTGACCGCACAGCATGTTCCTGCCACAGGACCCTTGCTCAGACTTTTGGCTATTTGAATGATGTGTGTTGCACCTACTCAGTCATCACTTCTTTAGGGAAATCTTTCCTTCTCACGTCTCTGATGGTAAGTCACTTTCTTTGTTTTCTCTTTTTTTTTTCTTGCACACATTTCAGTTTGTAATTATGTAATCAATAGTGTGGTTGTCTGATAAATGTTCTTTTTGTTAGTAGGGTGTAACCTCAGTGCCTGACCTTGAGTAAGTTTTCAGTAAATATTTGTTGATGAATAATCTCCAGGCTGCTGGACTTTGAAGGGTGATTTAGACTCAGCAGCTGTCTTCTAAACTCAGTAATCAGGAGTCTGCCTAATATGAGCCCTGTCCCGATATGCATTGCGTTGAGATCTTAACGTGTTTTTTCTCTCACCCATGCACATCTGAAGATGTAAATGATTTTTGGTAGTGTTCTGCTTTAGATTGTAACCATCTAAAATGAAGGGCCATATCTGAACTGTCTTGTGTGGCTTTTAATATTATGTCCAGTGGACACTGCTTTTTCATAAGAAGGAGATAGAACATTATGGAATGATTACATCATTTCCTGAAAAAGGATGCTAGTCATTGAAAGAAATAATCATAGCTATTGAAGAACTTATTTTCCTAATGAATTTTATAAAATGATGTACCATACAGGAGTGCCTGGGAGGCTCAGTTAAGGTTCTGACTCTTGATTGCAGCTGAGGTCATGATCTCAAGGTTGTAAGATTGAGCCTCGAGTCGGGTTCTGTGCTCAGTGTGGAGTCTACTTGAGATTCTCTCCCTCTCTGTCCCCCCCCCGCTTGTGCGCGCTCTCTCTCTTAAATAAATAAATACACAAAATCTTTAAAAACATAAAATAAAATGATGTGCCATACACACTCTACTTCATACCTCTCATAAGTGACCAAAGTCCTTATGTGGCCTGTTTTAGGAAATCTAGCTGTGGTGGTTAGGGTGGGGAAGTCACTTCTGAATATAAAGTGAGGCTGAACAGGATGTGGTTCTCTTATTAGATGTAGCTAAACGTTTTATGCTTTCTCCCCAGGAGTACATACCTACCATCTTCTTGGATATGTTGTGATTGGCAAACATGGGTTGTTACTAGGTGCACTGAAGGTTTTGCTTGGCATTTTGTGCATTGAAACGCACTAGTCATGACAACGCTTGTTATAAAGTTAAGGGCTTTGAGATGACTTTTGCATTCATGAACATTTCCAAACAGTAGTCTTTGGCAGTTCAGTAGCTGGGCAGTCATAAACCAGTTTTACTAGTGTGTCCCCTGAGGCCTTGTAGATAATTCCAGGAAACCCTCCTTTATGTGACCTCTTTCGTATTCCTTCAGAAATGAATGGCTTTCCTGTGTGTCTTTCACAAAGACCACAGGCCTTGGAAACTTCACAGAGGTAGGCATAGGTATCTGTCCAAGCTCAGGAATAATTCTCGAAAGAGGCTGGTCTCATGGCATAAGTAACAGAACCAGAGGTTGCAGACTATGACCCACAGGCCAAACCCATCAAATCTGCTCTGCAGATGTGTTTATTTGGATCATAGTTTTCTTTTTTTAAACATTGAAATTAGTTGCCAAGCTGAAAAAACTGGGAATTTTTACTTCAGAAAGTCTGGATATATGACTTGTCTTGAAAGATTGGAAAAACTTGGCCACGTGGAGATCCGCAGTTCTGCATTGGCTGCCATCCGTGGAACTGAGAGCTGTTGCCTGGCGGATGGGGGGAAGACTCCTCAGGCACCACTCCACTACCGTGGTCTCCCGCATTCATCTGAGTCAACTTCATGGGTCATGACCCCAAGATAGGCTATGAGATTGAGAATAAGTGGTATAGTGAATAATTAGGAAGGAGGCAGCCGTTTGCCTTCAACTCACACAATCTCTTTGGTAAACGAATGATGCCCTTTATTCAAAATATGAGGTGAGTTGATCATTTTTGTAGTCTGGAAACAGAAGGACAATGAAAACTGCCTCTTTGCTGTGGACGTTGTCACATTGAGTCTCTTCTGATAGTTTTGTGGGGACTCTTATCATCGGTTCTGGTCAGAGGTCAAGTAGCATTTGAGTTGGGTGGAAGGAAGCTCTCTAAAGTGGCAAAGGCCAATCCTTAAATGCCATCTTGGGAGAGCACATCATTCATTCCTGGGCTGCCTCCCACCTCCCTCAGAATTTTGAGAGTGAAATGATCTGGACGAGACACTGCCTGGGCAACATTTTCGAGACATTGGGACTACAAAGAATGCTCTGTGTTTAATCTTGCTCTGCACAGCTGCACAGAAAAAGATTGTTTAAAACTCTTCTTTATATTTTGTCTTTTGGGGGAACCCTGTCAGGAAATTTACGGCCATCCCTTGGAAGTCCCAGTCACTCGGGAGCAACTAAACCACTATCGGAATGCGGCCGAAAACGCTCGAAGTGAACTGGCGGCAACTTTGGTCAAATTTGAATGTGCTCAGTCTGAGGTAAGACTGCATCTTCGTGACTTCGAAATGGGCCATTTTATCTTCTAGAGTGAAGCTTTCTTCTAGAGTGAAGCAGAGTGTAGAGGTGATTAGAAATAGGACAGCTTTACACCTTTTGGCAAAGGTATTTATTCCTCTGGTTCATCTACTCCCCTTGTAGAGAACTCTTGAAAGGTTATGCATTTGCCGTGGTTCAAAGCAAAGTGATGTTGGCTGGTTCCCAGATGTCCGAGGAACTTCACAGCCTTGAGAGACCTGGAGGCACCTGATGACTTTGGTTGAAGCTGCCTTGGTGTTGGGGTATTTTTAGCATTTCCCTGAATGTGTACCTTTAATGTGGTTTGCTTGCAATCTGGAGGTCTTAGAATGGAATGCTGGATCCCTTCCTACTGCTAGTTCTGATTGGCTGGGGGAAATTCTAGGATGATGATTAGGATCCATCTTCCCTCTGGGCTGGATCAGGTCTATTGTGGAGTTTCTGAGAGAGTCTCTCTAGAACCATTCTGCTCATAGCCTGGTGGCCCTGAGGGGTCCGGGGCTTGCTTGTGAGGTAACTAGCCCTTTCACTGGGCTGCCAGGAGTCCACTGAGATGATTTGATACCTTCTGTGTGTGTGTGTGTGTGTGTGAAAAATTGTATGCATGTATACTCATAGTTCCAAAGAAGTACATGCATTCATAAAGTTTTCTTATAGGGTGGCTCTGATATCTTAATAGGGCGTATACGTTCTTCAGTATTTTGATGCCACAGAATTCATAAAGGTTAAGATGTTTCTTTTGTATAAAACCTATAAGGATTTTCCTTTTCTTCCATATTTTCCCCAGAAATTGGAATGTTATTTTTTTATTATTAATATTTTTTTATTGCCCACGATAAGGATCCTGAAGGCAAGTGGGAGAAATACAGTGACATATCAAACAGTCTGTATCTACTTAGGAACCAGTTGTGGTCCTGAAATTACAAATATCTTAGCTTATAGGTTTCTCGTTTCATTGTCTGTCAGCAGCAATAGCAGCAATGCAGATTTAGAAAATGAGTTACCATTGAAAAATATCGCTTTTTGCAAAATACACCACAAATATCTCTTGAGTGACACTAAATCACCTCGAGACATTGCTCAATTGGTTTTGAAAGAGACAGAATATAAAGTCCATTGTTTAGGCATATGTTCCCATCTGGTAATGTAGATACAAATATGAAAAAAAGAAAATAAAGTTGGATTAAGTCATGAACGAAAGAGTGAGATTTGAAATTATGGTTTTGGGTTTCTTAAAAGTACTTCACACTTAACACCACTGAAGTCTTTTCCTCCTTCTTATGGCTTTTCCATGTTAGCTTCGGGACCTCCGATCCAGGATGCTTTCGAAAGAAGCCTCCTGTCAAGAGTTGAAAGCTGAAATGGAGAATTACAAAGAAAATAATGCTAGAAAATCATCTCTCCTCACCTCCCTGAGAGACAGAGTTCAGGAGCTGGAAGAAGAATCAGCAGCACTTACCACTTCTAAAATTAGAACCGAAATCACAGCTCACACTGCAATCAAGGAGAATCAGGAGTTAAAGAAGAAAGTTGCAGAACTAGATGAGAACTTACAGTAAGGGTATTTCAATATATCTTGTAGTTGTTAGCATGAAAATACTAGCTCCTGATAGCAGGATATGCCCTTGAAGGTACTGGCGTGTTGTTGCCTTATTTGGCCCTGGAACTCAATTTGAAAAAAAAAAAAATCTTGAAGCTCAAATATCTTTGGAGTCTTGAAACTTTTTCTCAAGCTCGTTTCCAAATGTTACCAGGAATCGTAACAAACAAGGCATTGTCCTTAAGCATATTTATGTCCGATTGATTAGGGCTGCAAATGCTCATATACTGAATTTGGAAGATTTTCTGTAAGTAGAGGTTTAACCAGAGGCAGTGAAGTGGCACACAGAGGGAGGTGTTTATTCAAGAGCTGGCTATAAAACTACCCTGGAAGCCCAGACCACTCCAGACCACCCCGAACACTCCTCGTTAGCTTTTATTGCCCGTTTATGCGGAAAACTCACGAAACCTTAGTTTTCCACACTTAGTTCTGGCAAAAGATAATTATTGAGACAAAACTGGGAACTAGTTGTTCCAAAAATATACTTTTAAAATTCTGCGCGTAATGAATAACTTTAATAATAAGATGCTTGATATTTATTTTACTTATTCCATCTTAAAAAAACAAAAAACCCCAGCACCACCACTCCTGTTCTCTTTTTATCTCCCCATTAACAGCAAAACTCCTTAAAATGTTTGTACAGACTCATTGTCTCCAGTTCTTCTTCTCTCTTCTCTCTCGGGTCTCCTCCACTGAAACCACTCACTGTGGTGACCCATGACCACACACTGCGGATTAAATGGTCAGTCTTTTTTTTTTTTTCTTAAAGATTTTATTTATCTATTCAACAGAGAGAGAGACAGCGAGGGCGGGAACACGAGCAGGGGGAGCGGGAGAGGGAGAAGCAGTCTCCCCGCGGAGCAGGGAGCCCGATGCGGGGCTCGATCCCAGGACCCTGGGACCATGACCTGAGCCGAAGGCAGACGCTTAACGACGGAGCCACCCAGGTGCCCTAAATGGGCAGTCTTTGTCTCACTTGACTTACCAGTATGTCAGGCACAGTTGGTCTCTCTCTCTGAACCACCCGCTTCTTCTGGCTGCTAGGACAGCTTTGTATCTTTCATTTCTAGCTGCCCTGCCATAGTCTCTTTCATTTTCCCCGTCTCATCTCGTTGACTTCCAAAGACTGGAGTGCCTGGGCACTCAGTCCTTGAATCTCTTCTGATTTCTATCTAAATTCAGTCTCTTGGTGATCTCATGACTTCAAGTATGATCTAAATGCTAGTGATGCCCACATTTCTATGACTAGCCTGGATCTCTTCTCAGACCTCAAGAAAGACCCACATATTTTTACTACCTACGGGGCCTTAGCATGTGGATGTCCAGTGGGCATCTCACACTTAACATGGCCAAAACGGAGCTCCGGCTGTTCCCACAGAACCCTCCTGCTCCTTTCCTCACCTCTAGTGATAATTCCATTCCTCTAGTCCATCAGGTCAACAACCTTGGTCATCATCCTTGGTCCTCTTGCTCTTTCACACTCTGTGTCTGATCCTTCAACAAGTCCCCTCATCTCTACTTGCAGAATAAATCTACATTTTGACTACTTCCCATTGTTGCTCTCATTGCCACTAACCTGATTCCAGGGACTACCATCTCTCTCCGGGATGTTTGCAGTAGCCTCCGAAGTGATTTTCCTGCTGCTGCCTGTGACCCTCGCAGCCAGAGTGATCCTGTAAAAACACAATAGATCTCTTTGGTCCTCTGCTCAGAGGCCTGCAGTGACTTCTCTTCTCTCTCAGGGTAAAGACAAAGGATATTCTATGACCTAGAAGGCTCATCCTGACCTGGTTTTGCTTCTATTCTCTCTTTCCATTCTTTTCATTTCAGCTCACTGGCTTCTTTGCTGTCCTTTGAACGTAACAGGTGTGTTCCTACCTCAGGACTTTTGCACTTGCTAATCCCTTGGCCTGGAAAGCTCTTCCCCCAGATACGGCATGGCTGCCCCTCTGCTCCCTTTAGGTCTTCACTCAGAAGTTGCTTTCTCAGGTCTTCCATGAGTAACTACATCTAAAATTTTACTCTGCTCCCCTGCCAAATATTTCTTCTTCCCTTTTCTGCTTAATTTTTTCTCTCCAGCTTTTTTGTTTTTTTATAACAGTATACATTTCACATACATTGATTTTGATTACTGTCCATCTTCCTGACTAGAACGTAAGCTCCGTGAGGGCAAGGATGTTCATCTGTTTTGTTCACTACTGTATCTTTAGTACCTTTGATTGGGCTTGGTGCATAGTGAGTATCCAGTAAATATTTACTAAATAAATGAATAATACAAGTGATATGTACTAATTGTAAAAAAATTTTTTTAAGATATAGAAAATTGCCAAAAATATTAAAATTATTCAAGACCTTATGATTTCTGAAAAGCTATACTTCAAATTTTGGTGAACAGGTTTTCAGGTAGTTGACATCATATAATGAACTATGTTTTTTACTGAATAATATGTTGTAGACATATATTTCTTAAGATTTTATTTATTGATTGATCTGGAGCCAGGAGGAAGGGCAGAGGGAGAGAGAGAGAGAATCTCAAGCAGGCTCTGTGCTGAGCGTGGAGCCCAGCATGGGGCTCGATTCACGACCCTGAGATCATGACCTGAGCCAAAAATCAAGAGTCGGGCACTTAACCAGCTGAGCCACCCAGGCGCCCCTATGTTATACATATTTTAAAAAGTCACTCATGGTATCATCTTTAATAGCCCATGGTACCCATTGCCTGACATATCATAATTTACTTACCAGTTCTTTTTGTTATTTCTTGCAGACATTCAGGTTAGTTTCACTCAAAGAATTATTATAAACCAAGTGTATTCATTTGTATTCATATTTTCACATTGATGTGATTATGTCCTTAGGGTAGATTCCTAGGACTTTGTTGGGTCCAAGTGAAATGCAAATAGAAGTGGGAACAGTTCAGCCACACTTGGGATGGAGAAGCAAGATTGAAGCCTTGGACTGAATGGGTGGATTCATACATGTAAATCAATCCATCCACATCATAGCATTAACTGTGCTTTTCGTGAGCCAGAGAGACTGAATAAATTTTACCTTTTATATGCTGAAAATAAGAACTTAGAGATATATTGATGTTGGTCTTTTATTGTTATACATTTTTCTAAATAGAAATATGATATGCTTTTGAGTGTATGCAATTACATGCTTTGTTAATCTTTGAATAGAATGAAAGAATTTGCAGTAAACATTCAACATGGTAAAAAGGGAAAGCAATAATCATGTTTATTATCTAGGGTACTGAAAAAATGATACCAAATTACTGAAATGATTCTAATTTGCCTTTAAAGTATGTCTGTCTTTTGATGATCTCTTAGTCTCTAACATTTAAAGCATTAGAAATAGACCGTGCTATTTCAGCAAACCTATCTGAGATTTGAAATGAAATATTCATAGCAGAGCATAATCAACTGATTTTCCTTGACTGGCCCATCTCAATACTCTTTAAACACTCTGGATGTATGAAAACTAATAATGGTCTTTGCTGGTGATTGAACATCTCTCTCTTCTAGAGAGGGGGATCATCCACTGCTCCTGATATATTTTTTATTATAGTTATGCTTGGCCTGACCCAGGGTATGCCCTAAGTAACCCTTATATAGATCACTGCATAGTGTCTGAAAATAAAGCAAAGGATGATACGCTAGAAGAAATATAGCAGTACTGTCCTTCTTCATGAGGACCCAACAGAGACCCATGACTATATACATCCATTGTGATCTAGAGATTTCCTGCCACTTCTGCAGATCCTAAATGGTCAAGGACAAGAGTCAGAGAGTCTGTCTCCTTTGCTGTTACTAGATCTAAGATGCCATGAAGATTTTTGTACATTTCTGCTAAGTGTAGGTGCCTGGCTTTGACTTTTCTCCTTCCTGTACAGGGCTCACATGACAATGATGTGCTCTGTGTCCAGGAAACTGTTGTGATGAAAGTGATGATTGGATCAGAGAGCTTAAGTTCTGAACTTTGTTTGATGAATGATCTCTTCTATAGTGTTACAACTTGATGTATGTGTTATTTGCCCTATAGAAAGTGTTTAAAGGAAAATGAGGAGAATAAGAATCAAGTCTCGAAGAATTGCAGGAAACATGAGGAATTTCTATCTCAACTTGGTGACTGCTTAGATCCAGAGAAGAAGAATGAAAAGGCATCAGATGAAGATTTAATTCTAAAGGTGTATGCACATGAAAAAGACAATAAGTGTAGCGGTCATTCTGACATATGCCCTGAACGGAAGTGCTGTGTTTGAGTCTGGGGGTGGCAGAGGAATGGGACAGTAGCCCAAGTATGGCATTAATTGACTCTGTGACCTGGGACAAACCTTTTCACCTCTCTGAGCTCTATTCCAAAATCCTTTCCAACATTGTTTGGGATTAATTACTCTCCAGAAAAGATTAATTGTTTTGTCTAAAATATATTTAGGTTGCCAAATACAGTTAATTATTCATCTTAACAATGTGTTTTAGGGAGTTTTTTTGTTTTAGTTACAGACAGAAGCATACACACATGCAACCCAAACCAAAACCAGCTGTGTCATTTTTCGGATACTTACTGAGTATAAGGTTAAGATTAGTTCTAAAGTACTTTTTAATTTTCCATTGAAATCAAATAATAAAAAGGTTGCCAGTAAGGTGGAAATTAGTTGGATCAGCGAATAATTCACTTGGCACATAGTGATTCATTAGGGTACCTGACAACGTTGGAGGTCCCACCCTGTCTTTGCTTATTTCACACCTTTCATATCCTTGCTTCCTGACAGATCTCCTTGCCCCCAATCTTTTTTATTAAAATTGAGGCGTAATTGACATGCAACATTATATTAGTTTCAGGGGTACAGCATAATGATTCAACACTTCTATACACTGTGAAATGATCACCATAGTAAGTCTGGTCACCATCTGTCACCATGAAAGGTTACAAAAAACTTATTTTTTTCTTGGGAGGAGAACTTTCAAGATGTACTTTCCTGGCAACTTTCAAATGTGTACTAGGATACTGTTGACTGTAGGCACTATGCTGCACACCGCATCTCCATCACCTATTCACTTCACAGCTGGACGTCTGTATCCCCCAACCCCTTCCCCACTGGCAACAACCACTCTGTTATTCTTATTCATGAGCTTGTGTTTTGTGTTTTGTTTTGTTTGCTCATTTGTTTTTTAGATTCCACACATAAGTGAAAGCATAGAGTATTTGTCTTTCTCTTGACTTAGTTCACTTAGCATAATACTCTCAAAGTCCATCCATGTTGTCACAAATGGCAAAGTTTCATTCTCTTATTTTTTTTAAGAGAGTGCAAGTGGTGGGGGAGGGGCAGAGAGAGAGGGAGAGAGAGAGAATTTTAAGCAGGTTCCACACCCAGCACGGAGGCCAACGTGGGGCTCTATCTCACGGTCCAGACAGAGATCATGACCTGAGCCAAAATCAAAAGCTGGACCCTTAATGGACTGAGTCACCCAGGCGTCCCGCATATATCTTTCCTAAATAGTGTTTTTATTTTCTTGGGATAAATACTCAGAAGTGGAATTGCTGGATCATATGGTAATTCTATTTTTAATTTTTTGAGGAGCCTCCATACTGTTTTCCACAGTGGCTGTACCAGTTTACATTTCCACCCACAGTGCACAAGCTTTCCTCTTTCTCCACATCCTCTCCAACAGTTACTTTTTATCTTTTTGGTATTAACCATTCTGATGGATGTAAGATGTAAACTGAAACCTCATGTGGTTTTGATTTGTATTTCCTGGATGATGAATGATGTTGAACATCTTTTCATGTGTCTGCCATCTGTATGTCATCTTTGGCAAAATGGCTATTCAGGTCCTCTGCCCATTTTTTTTTTTAAAGATTTTATTATTTATTAGAGAGAGAGAAAGAGAGAGCAAGCATGTGCACACACATGAGCAGTGGGGAGAGGCAGATGGAGAGGGAGAGGCAGACTCCACTGAGCAGGGAGCTGGACGTGGGGCTCAATCCCAGGACCCTGAGATCATGACCCAAGCTGAAGACAGACGTTTAACTGACTGAGTCACCCAGGCATCCCTGCCCATTTTTTTAATTGTATTTTTTTCCTATATGCATTCTCTATATATTTTGGATATTAACCTCTTGTCAGGTATATGATTTGCAAATATTTTCTTCCCATTCAGTAGGTTGCCTTTTCATCTTGTTGATGGTTTTCTTGGCCATGTAGAAGCTTTTCAGTGTGGTATAGTCTCACTTGTTTATTTTTGTTTTGCCTTTGCTTTTGGAGTCAGATCAAAAAAAAAAAAAAATTGCCAAGACTGATGTCAGTGAGTTTACTGTCTGTGTTTTTTTCCCAGGAATTTTATGGTTTCAGGCCTTATATTCAACTCTAATCCATTTTGAGTTCATTTTTGTGTGTGCTATAAGATAGTAGTCTAGTTTTATTCTTTTGCATGTGGCTGTCCAGTTTTCTCAACATCACCTATTAAAGAGACTGTCCTTTCCATATTGTATATTTGTGCCTCCTTTGTTGTAAATTAATTGACCACATGTGTGTGGGTTTATTTCTGGTCTCTCTATTCCATTCTGTTGATCTATTGTCTGCTTTTATGTTGTTACCATACTGTTTTGATGATGATACCTCTGTAATATCGTTTGGAATCAGGGAACAGGATGCCTCCAGTTTTGTTCTTTCTCAAGATTGTTATGTCTATTGAGGCTCTTTTGTGGTTCCATACAGACATTATCACTGTTCTGTGTCTCTGCAAGATGCCATTGGGATTTTGATAGGATTGCATTGAATCTATAGATTGCTTTGAGCAATACAGACTTTCTAACAGTATCAACTCTTCCAGTCCATGAGTGCAGAGTATCTTTCCATTTATTTGTGTCTCCTTCAGTTTCTTTCATTAACCCATGCAGCCAGTCTTAAAGGCCCCATCTCGGAGTTTTATTAGTAAGCTTCCCAACTGTACTTCCAGAAAACTGCAAAATCATTTCCGTTAACTTGAGGATGTGTTGCACTTGGCTGATGGGTTTTGATAGCTGAGGCGTGACAGCCTTGAGGGTGCTGGATGCATCTCCTCTTCCCTGTTGCACACCTGTGACCGGGAGCCTGGCTGTGAAAGTCCACAGTGCAGTGCAGTTCGGGAGACTGTTTTTAAAGCCACGTGATGGGGAGAAGAAAAGAGAACGAAGAACCTTCTTCTTTCATGACACCCTTTCCCCCTGTCAGAGACTAGCTCCAGGTGCTAATCTGGGAGTTGATACTGTATTAATTATGCCTCATTGTCTTCTGTATTTCCAATGCTTTGACATCTGGGGCCTTGCTGACCCAGGAGAGACTGACTCAGAGGGTTAGCCAGTTCCTCGTCAGTGATCCTCCTGGGAGCCTGGCTTTCATATGCAAACCAGCCGCTCCCACATCCCCAGCCAGTTTCTATATCAGGCTCTGGGCCGGTTTCTGTATCAGGCTCTGGGCTGCTGTCCGCCTTCCGCCTTCCCTGATCACCACAGGGCTAGGTACCCGACAGCTAGGGACAGCCCTTACACTCCTCAGGGTACTAACTAGCTAGTCCCGAACCTGCTCACCTCGCCTTGCTCACTCGCTCCTATGCAAACCACAACAAGGACTCTTGCCTCTGTTTTCCTTTGCTGTCCTGTCTCCTGACTGACCCATGCTTCGCTGCGCGGCCTTGTACGGCAGGGCGTGCCCCCCCTTCTGGAAAACTGTGAGTAACAAACTGCTTTTCAAGGGCAGCTCTCTCCAGATCTGTTCACCGCACCATATGTGAATAACAAAAGACTATATTTTAAAACAGGTACTGGAATTCTAGGGCTTTAGCATCTCAAAAAAAAAAAAAAAAAAAATCACTGGCCAAGAGCAGAAAGGTTGCTATCTTATCAACACTCACCCAGGTGTTTCCCCGGAGGAGTGGAACAAAACCACTCCTTCAATTTCAAAACCCATTTCCTCCCTTTTATAGCTCTCCCAACCCCATGTGCACCGCCCCCCAAGAAACCAAAGAGGCGTTCCTAAGGACTTAGTTTGACATCCATTTCACAGGTATTTAGTGAGTGACTACTATAGGCTAGACACGATTCTGGGTGCTGGTGGTGCCGCAGTGAATGGGATAAGACTAAATCTGTGCTCTCCCAGAAGTTTCGTTATTGTGAGATAAAGATAATGAGGACAAAACAAATATCCAATATTATCCCACCTAGTAAATGGGGTTGTGGGCATAGAGAGTGAGGCAGGGTAGAGGCGTGGCAGGCTAGTTGAGACAGATTGGCCGAGGCTTGCCCCTCTGAGGTGGGGACTTCTTTTTTTAAGTTCACTTAATTAACATATAATGTATTATTAGTTTCAGAGGTGGAGGTCGGTGATTCATCAGTCTTATATAACACCCAGTGCTCATGACATCACATGCCCTCCTTAGTGCCCATCCCCCAGTTACCCCATCCCCCCACCACCATCCCCTCCAGTGACCCTGTTTGTTTCCTATGATTAAGACTCTCCGATGGTTTATCTCCTCTCTGATTTCGTCTTGTTTTACTTTTCCCTCCCGTCCCCTAAGATACTCTGGTTTGCTTCTTAAATTCCATATATCAGTGAGATCCTATGATACATGTCTTTCTCTGATTGGCTTATTTCCCTTAGCATAATACTCTCTAGTTCCATCCTTGTTGTTGCAAATGGCAAGATTTCATTTTTTTGGTGGCTCAGTAATATTCCATTGTGTGTATATATATATATATATATATATATACCACATCTTCTTTATCCATTCATCTGTCGGTGGACATCTGGGCTCTTTCCATAGTTGGCCTATTGTGGACATTGCTGCTATAAACATTGGGGTGCAGGTAACCCTTTGGATCACTACATTTGTATCTTTGGGGTAAATCCCCAGTAGTGCAATTGCTGGGTCATAGGGTAGCTCTGTTTTCAATTCGCTGAGGAGCCTCCATGCTGTTTTTCAGAGTGGCTGCACCAGCTTGCATTTTGAGGTGGGGACTTTTGAAGGATGTTGGGGACTGAGCATACACATTATGCGGAAATGTGTTCAGGAGAGTGGGAACAGCCCTGAGTTGGGAGCAGGGCACCATGTTGGCCGGGTGCTGAGGCTGGCCACTTCCCCAGATACTGACTCTATAATGTGGGGTCTCATCTCTTCCTGTAGGCGTCCTCACGGCCCTCCAGGAGGACCTCCAGGCTGAGCTGTCTGCAGGGCTGGTTCCCTGGGCCAATAAGCCTGTCTGATTTCATTTTCCCCTCCTTGTAAATCTTACAGATCTTACTCCTGCTTTCAGCTGACAACCCAAATGCACAACATAGAGAGTGAAAAGCTCTGCTAATCCCAATGATAGCCACTGTTTGAGCATGTTATTCAGGATTTTTCTATGCTTATATTAATTAGAAGGATTTTCTTTTTAAAAAGAGTCCCGCTTTCTTCTGTGTGTGTTTCCCCCAGTGCCAGGTAGCGCCTTGCATGCAGTTGGCGCCAGTGGACGTGGGCAGAATAGAAGTCCCTTGCTTCCTCCCCTGCTGTAATCTCTGTAGAACATCACCTTTCCTCTATTATTTAAGCCAGGGGCTTGCTGACGCTTGCTCTGTTGGGAAGCTTTTGGCAAGACTCTCAGCAGTGTTGCCTGGAGCTATCTTTTGATTAATTTTAATTTGATCACTGGGTCTGTGCATAACAATAGTTTAGAGGCTGCTTTTGAAAATGTGTTCTTTTGACTGGATGGAGGGATAGTGCTTTCACTGGTTTCATGTGATCATGCAGTCAGCGGGGTACATAGATCAGAGTTGCTTAGAGGAAGCCGTGTGAAATTGCTAATTTTTATAGGATTGCTAATATTATAGTAATTGCTTTCTCTGCAGCTTAGAGAGCTTTGCGAGGAAAATACATTCGTGAAAGGACAGATTGTTACTCTTGAAGAGACTATAAATGTCCATGAGATGGAAGCAAAAGCTAGCAGAGAAACCATCACGAGGCTGGTTTCAGAAGTAAACAGAGAGCAGAAAAAAGCTGCCTCCTGCACCGAGGAGAAAGACAAGCTGAACCAGGTACAGTATGTGAAGTGTGCATGTGCACCTGCGATCATGTTTATGAACCAGAAATTGAAAACCAGATGTGGGTGAGCACACTGGCGTTACTGACCACAGTTTCAAAAGGCTGCTGTCAGCAGGAGGGCTGGTGGCAGCATGGGACGTGGTGACCCGAGCAGGCCGTTGGGTACATAGTTTTTTCCTAATTAGAAAAAAAAAAAAAAGACACACAACACATTTAAAAGTAGAGTTTGTAGAGAATTTTGTCCTGCTTTAGTTAGACTCTAAGGATTTTTGAAGCTCAAACATTAACTTTTTTTGAAAAGTAGGTAATGCATCCACCAGATACAGAATTCCAAATAGACATAAGGGTTTATGGTGAAAATTGTCCCCACCCCCACCCCTCCCACCAGCCACCCAGTTGTTCTCCTCAGAGGCAACCTCTGTTAACAATTATTTTTTTTTATATACCTTTCTAGAAATGTTCTTTGATGTGTATACTTATTCTTTTTCTTTTTTTAATTTTAATACAAATAGCAACATGCTCTGCATTATATTTTTCCCTTCATTTATTTTTTGACACAAAATGGTAATATACCACACACTATTATAAGCAAGGCTGCTATGAATAATCTTATATTTTTTGGCATGCATGAGAATATATCAGTGAGACAAAAACCCTAGAAGTATACTTGCAGGGTCGAAGGAGATGAGTGTTACTTAGAAGAGACCATCAAAGGGAAGTTCCTCAATGCTAGACCGTTATTTGTACAATGAATTGCTTGATCTTTTCAAATTACCCCAAGCTCTGTTTGAGCATGCCAATTAATACTGTATGTTTTTTAACACTATATAATCTTTCAATTAAATTTTTATATTTTTGTGACAAAGAAACTAATTATGGGATTAATAATAATGGTGAATTTTCAAAAGCAAAAGTGAGCCAATGCAATCAGTTAACAAAGTACGTAAGAGACAATTAAGTGGTAAAGGAGATGTAGTTCAAAATTAGGAAATGACTGGACTGGATTCAGGTTAAATGATTTTGGCAAGGGCACTTCAAAGCTTAAGTTGTAGACTTCATGTTATAGGCAAGTCATGCTAGATTGTTCCTTGTTGCTGACACTAAGTTTGCCCATCTCTTTAGCATAAAGGGACATTTTTTTTTCTTCTGCAGTTAAATAAGGTATCTCTGGGCATATTATTTCTGATAACTGGCAGATTATTTCTGTTCCCCATTGACTTTACTGAGTGGTGTTATCATCATTGATTTTTGTCTGGATTAATTTACATCATGGGTGGCAAAAAGGTAATATTCTAATTTTACCATTCCTTCTGCTTATTAGCTGGCATTAAAACTTTTTATTTCTTTTCTTTTCAGTTCTATGGACCCATGGATTTTTATTTACTCACTGTGTTACCATCAATTACTTTTTTTTTTTTTTTTTTGGTGCTCCAAATTCACTATATTGGCTCAGTAGCAGCCCCTTTAAGATGGTCTCTGTGACCTTGTAAACTGACTCTAGTCTTTTAACAGTTCTTTGCTTTTTCTGACAGAAGTCATCGCCTCTTAGGATCACTTAGAATTTTCAGATTACAGAACTAAAATCAGCCTGTATTGTAGGGAGCGTTGGTGCCTTTTCCTGGAGAATGGTGCTTAAAACCAAGATTTAGGCTCTCGGTGTGCTCATTGCTTTTGGGCTGTCATTTCTTTAGGTGACCAGAGCTAGAAATACATTTTTAGTCATAAACTAATACTGGTATTTTTTAATTAAAAGCGATATTTAGAGTTTTCCTAATATCTTTGTGTTTTATATTAGTATTGTTCGAATCTTAATCATAATATCTACTCATTTGCTTTGTCTTACAATATACATAAAATTATTTCAAAATTACGCTTTTAACATCTTACCTACCAGTGAGCCTTCTGAGTGAAGTTTTAGGCTCTCAGATTTTTTTACATTAATACTGTCAGCAATCATTAGTATAATAGTCACCATTTATTGATCACTTACCATTAGCACAGTCATTGTACTGAGTGTACTTTGCTCAAGTTCACATAGCTCGTAAGTGGCAAAGCTGGGATTTGAACCCTGGTCAATACGTTACTTTGCTGTCATCAGTAATCCCTTTCCATGTATAGTCAGCTATACCCTACATATCTGTCTGATGCCATCTTGTCAGCAGGACAAGAACAGTAAGTAGCTATGCAAATTTCCTCAGTGAATGAATAACTTGAATTTGATTACAAATTGTAGTTATTAAAGTATCAAGCCTTGGGGCGCCTGGGTGGCTCAGTTGGTTAAGTGACTGCTTTCACCTCGGATCATGATCCTGGAGTCCCGGGATCGAGTCCCACATCAGGCTCCCTGCTCAGCAGGGAGTCTGCTTCTCCCTCTGACCCTCCCCCCTCTCATGCTCTCTCTCTCTCATTCTCTCTCAAATAAATAAATAAAATCTTTAAAAAAAAAAGTATCAAGCCTTGAAAACTAGGCATTATTTAATATTTACCTGTAAGAAAGCATTTCTGAAGATAAGCAGTAGGAAATGAGAATGCGTTATAAGAGCACATTAAAAAAAAACGTAACTTATTTCTTATATGTATCTTTACTTGTAAATGATGCAATGTTGTTCAGACTTGGAAACACATTCGTTTTGGGATGAAGTTCCTGCCAAAATAATAAAAATTGTAAAAAAAAAAAAGGGCAATAAAAAACTTGAGGTCTTTTTAAAGTGCTCATTCATAGGATTATGACTCCAAAGATTGACTACCGAAAAATACTGTCAAGTGGTTTTACTGACATTAATGGCCTCAGAAAGAGTCATCATAATGCTTTCTAAAGCTCTGTTTTTGTGGTAGGACTTACTTTAATAGTGAAGCCCAGAATGACTGCAGAAGTAGTAGTATTTGCACGCTGGGGTCCTGTTTTTACAAAACACAACTTTTCTCATTTTCTTAATTACTCTACTTACTTTATGACTTTTACTTTATGAAAATTTTCCAAATAAAAATCCAGGTGATTTATTATATATATGGTAAATATATTATTTGAAAATCTTAAGTAGTTAATATTGAAGTATGTTTTAACAACTATCAAAGATTGGCAGTTTTTCTTTCATTTATTTTGAAATAATCCAGTGTTGAAAAGAGTAGGCACTTTCCCTAAAACAAGCCACACACACATTTCCTATAGGCCATACAAGTTCAGATCAGCAGATCAGAAACTAAACTTACTTATGGGATTTCAGACAGCTTCTTTTCCTTCATGCTGTTCACATTAGCTTTAATTCTCGTAGCTAGAATCGAAGCTAAGAAAGAATATTGGTAGGTCTGGTTTGGAAGGATGTCCCTTCTGCTTGTTTGGTTTTTTACCATGAAGTAGCGAATGGAAGAGAGAACAGCCTGAGACGGTTCACAGGGAGTAGAGTGGTTAAGAGGCTAGGCTCTCAGGTTTTTATCTGGGCTCCAGAGTCATTTGGCTATGTGATCTGAGGCTTATGATCTTATCTCTTGGAACCTCAGTTTCTTGTCTGTAAAATAGAAAAGTAATTTAAGGATCCATCTCTTAAAATTATTCTTAGCACTAGATGACATAATATACACGAAGTACTCAGGACATGCCCATCACATAATTGATGCTCAGTGTTTTTATTTCCTTTTCCTAATTATTTACATTCACCCAGGGATCCAAAGAAACAAATTTATTTTAAGGGTATAGGCATATGGAAATAAGTTCCTGGAAGTGAGGATTTATTAGACAGGATAAATTACTAAAGAAATTGAAGGTCTCTTTACAATCCTGGAATCATGATGTTGGCAGTGACCTTAAGGTCTTTTAGAATCTAGATCATGTAACCCTCTATGTGAAATCAGAATCATCTTTAAAATGTCACTGTCTAGCTAGTTTCCAGCCTTCACTTGAACTCTTCCATAGACAGGGAACCCACTACTGAACAAGGAGGTCCATATTCTCTATATAGTTTTTTTTTAAAAAAGATTTATTTGAGAGAGAGAGAGAGAGAGAGAGAGAACAGGTGGGAGGGGCAGAGGGAGAGGGAGAGAGAATTCCAGGCCAGCTCTGCACTGAGTGCAGAGCCCAAATGCAGGGCTTGATCCCACAACCATGAGATCACGACCTGAGCCAAAATCAAGAGTCAGCCACTCAACCGACTGCACCACCCAGGCGCCCCTCTCTGTATGGTTCTAATTGTTTGACAATTCTTCATTATAGCAAGTCAGAATCAGGATCCCCATAATGTACATCCTCATCGTGGTTCTGTTTTCATGAAACTTCATAGAATAAATTGAAATCGCTTTCTTATGGCTAACTTCAAAGCATTTGCAGACATCTGTCGTGGATTTCTAAGTCTTTTCTTTTGGCTAAGCAGTCTGTATCTCTCAAACTTTGAAACTTCTTTCTTATCATCTGTGAGGTTAGGAGAGTTCTAGCCTCTGGGTGAGGAATTAAAATGAAAATAAACACTAAAATCATATCTTCTCGTATTATAAAAAATGAAACTGTTCATAAGACTCTGAAATAAAATTTAAAACCCTCTCTCCTTCCACTTCTAGTCTCACTGGGGCATTCCTACTTTAGCTTCTGACAGTTACCGTTGAGACTTTAAAGGAATACATTTCTATTCTTGATTCACCAACATGAAATGGTATTTTTAGACTTTTTGCTACAATGTGGAAGAATTTAATGCCTTTTACTTCCCTCTCTCTACTTCCCAGTTTTACTTTATTATTGTATTTACATTGTCAAGGTTTATAATATTTACATTCTGTTCTGTAACTATAATTAAGTCTTCCATGCTTTGCCTTTAGATTCACTCTATGCATCCAAAATAAGTTAAAACAGCATTTTAAATAGCACAATTACATAAATGTTTTTATTCTGGGTGTAATGCTAGCATGTGATGCTGAACCCATTCCATTTTGACAATGTCCCTCTTAAAAGTTCCAGCTGGGAACTGTCCATGGTCCTCCAGGCACAATCTGACCAGTTCAGAGCGGAGCGTTTGCAGTACTATAGTGAAGCCCAGAACACAGTGGCCTCACAGGCAGCTAAATTCATTGTCAACTTGTATTGTGTTTGTCAATAATGAGAATTTCAAACTTACACTGAATTTTTATTATTTTCCAAGGTTGATGGTGTCACTGGGACAGCCTAAGGGGTGTGTATGTCTGTGTGTGTGTTGCTATCACTATTGACTCAGCTCTTTAAATGGACCAGAATTTCCTGGATGTTTTCATAGTTGTCTCTGTTCTATCATATCTTCCTTCCATTTCTAGTCCCCCAGCTACAGGTCTCTTCTCTAGAGATGATCAGAACTGGCAGTCACTTGTGCTTGGTTCTAGAGAGATGCTCTTTTTATGTAAGTACAATGGCGCTAGACACATGGTTAGGTACCTTACTTTTTTCACTGACTGTATCTTGGAGAGTCTTCCATATCAGTACATAAAAAATTTCCTCAGTTCTTTTTAGGAACTACATATGTTCTATGGTACAGATGTCTCATATTTGTTTAACTGGTCACATATCAGTGAATATTTGTGTAGTACCTAATCTTTTGCTGTATTGTAATGGAATAACTTAAAAATTTTTTTTTTTAATTTTAATTCGATTAATTAACATATAGAGTATTATTGGTTTCAGAGGTACAGGTCTGTGATTCATCAGTCTTATATAATACCCCATGCCCATTACATCACATGCCCTTCTTAATGTTCATCCCCCAGTTACCCCATCCCGCCACCCCTCTCCTCTCCAACAACCCTCAGTTTGTTTCCTATGATTAAGAGTCTCTTATGGTTTTTCTCCCTCTCTGGTTTTGTCTTGTTTTATCTTTTCCTCTCCTTCCCCTATGATCCTCTGTTTTGTCTTAAATTCCACATGTCAGTAAGATCATATGATTATTATCTTTCTGTGATTGACTTATTTTGCTTAGCATAATACCCTCTAGTTGTAATGGAATAACTTTGCACATACGTCATTTTCCATATTCAGTAATCTATCCTGCAGATCTATTCTTGGGACTGGAATTGCAGGACCACGGGGTATGTGCATATTCTATTTTGTTAGATGTTTATACCAGAATTACACCTATCCACACTCCCACCAACAATGTATAAGAGCACATGTTTGGGGAGAATTTCTGAGTTTATTTCTTAATTTTAAATGCAGTAGGTAAAAAAAATCAACTGGTTTTTCATTTTACAAAAATTTTTTTTAAAGATTTTTATTTATTTTTCAATAGAGAGAGAGAGACAGCGAGAGAGGGAACACAAGCAGGGGGAGTGGGAGAGGGAGAAGCAGGCTTCCTGCCGAGCAGGGAGCCCGATGTGGGACTTGATCCCAGGACCCTGGGATCATGACCTGAGCTGAAGGCAGACACCCAACCGACTGAGCCACCCAGGCGTCCCATCATTTTACAAAAATCTTCTAAGGTTGGATGAATTAAACTCAAGACAGAGGTTCTCCACCTGGATGATAATTAGTCATGTATTTTTGGTAGTTAGCAACACTAAAATAGGAAACAATTGCATTTTAAAAACAAACCTTTGAATGCTTTTATCACATAATGCATTTAATTGGGAATTAACACAGAGATGCATATAATTGGGAAGGTAAATCGAATGCCTTAGTCATATTATTTACAAGTGCTTTTGTTAAAAGTGGTTGTGAAGGGGTCATTATTCATTTCTTGCATTGGTAGGACAAATGAAAAGTTAAAAGAATTTGGTTAAACAAGTCATCCCTATCACTGTCTCTCTAGGGGCTGTCCTCTTTGGCAAATGTTTTCCTTTGTGGAGGTCAGCCCTGATTTTGCTCAGAGGGTGCTACCTGTTTCTTATTCTGTGTGTCAGTGTGGTCTGACAGCAGTCCCCAGGGCCTGGCCAGTGATACCGATGTCACATTACTTGAGTGGATCCTTGAGGTAGCCATGCAACCAGACTCCACTCCAGCGCTCTGCCAGCTCTGTGGGTAATTGCGTTTGTAGTCTGAGGACTTCTGTTTACAGCAGATCAGCCCAGTGCTCCTAAATCCTGAAGCACTTAATCAGAGCGCTGAGGCAGGGGCCGTCCCTAAGGCCTTGCCCCTGGCTCCCCAGGCCTGCACTTCATGTGAGAAACACCATAGAGTTCACTGGGCTGAAACAGGTCCAGAAAAGAAATCCGGCCTGTTGCCACGTGCCACGGTATTTTATGACCACAAATTCAGTTTTCTGATTTTTACCAGTCATAAAGTTTTGTGCTTTGGATTTGTTGGGGACTGTTTGGGCTCTTGTCTCAAGGGCAGGGAGACAATAGTCTGATATTGGGGTTGGAACAAATTCCTCAGAGCTGGAATATTTTAACTGGTTTAATGGTCTCCTGGCATAAGCTGCCAGTTGATTAGCACACTTCAAACTGACAGTAAGTCTATAGTACTCAAGCGTCTGATATATTTTTTTGTGTGTATTTTGAGGACCTTTTGTATGTAGTTAAAAATATCACTCCCTGGGTCATGGAAACTCCCCTCTTTTGCATTAGGGGTTTTCTTTCCATAGAATAGTCTATGGAAACATAGGATGTTTCCATAGACTATTCTAGAGGGTTTTAGGGCTTGGAGGGGATTAGAATTAATTTTCATCTCTGCATCATTGAATTTGGGACCTTCAGTTTTCTAACTGCATGTTAGACGGTCATTTCTAAGTAAAGTAGGGGCCTAATTTATTATCACCAGTACTGATACTGGTTACCTGAATTGAGTAGCTATTGTATTACTATCCAAAAAGAGATCTGTGAGGTGTTAAAATACTGTATTTGTGATAAAGTGTCCTTGACTCTACCTTAAGAGCCATAATTTAATTAGCAGCAGTGGGGCTTCTCCACAAAAAGGACTGGTATCGAAAGGGAAGGGGGAAATGAAGCTGTTGCCAGGACCTTGAGAAGCAAAGCATTTCATGAAATAGGTTCCACAATTAGTTTAGCCATTACTTTTCTGAAAAGGCCAGTCTTCTTTAATGACCTATCCACACTCAATGACTTTTTATTTCAAATTGATGCCAGGGACTTCCTTGATTTAAAAAAAATCACCAGAAAGAAAAAAAAAAGTAAGATATTCTCTTTTTTAAAAAAAGTAAAGAAGTAGACCCAGCAATTGCACTACTGGAGATTTACCCCAAAGATACAAATGTAGTGATCCGAAGGGGCCCGTGCACCTCAATGTTTATAGCAGCAATTTCCACAATAGCCAAACTATGGAAGGAGCTTAGATGTCCATCAACAGATGAATGGATAAAGAAGTTGTGGTACACACACACACACACACACACACACACACACACACACACACACTAGAATATTAGGCAGCCATCAAAAAAATGAAATCTTGCCATTTGCAACAACGTGGATGGAACTAGAGGGTATTATGCTAAGCGAAATAAGTCAATCAGAGAAAGACAAGTATCGTATGATCTCACTGATATGAGGAATTTGAGAAACAAGACAGAGGATCTTAGGAGAAGAGAAGGAAAAATGAAACAAGATGAAACCAGAGAGGGAGACAAACCATAAGAGACTCTTAATCTCTGTGTAAGACTGATGAATCACAGATCTGTTCCCTTGAAACAAATAATACATTATATGTTAATAAAAAATTTTTTTAAAAAGCAGGCATATGTGATAACCAATGATAACCTGTTTTTTGCAAGCCTAAATTGGGGGTGCATCTTTTAAAATGAGGGTTTTTTTAAAAAAAAACACTTTGCAGATGATTATCTTGGCGTACTTGAGAGAAGCTGCACGGGCATAAAAGCAGTTGTCTTAGTGTCTTCCTGTCTTTCACCCAGGGTATTTGTCTTTCTCTCTACTTGCTAAGAACAGGAAATTGCAAAAATAAAGATTTAATCGGTTAAAAAGAAAAGAAAAGTAGCATTTCAAGGAACATCTTTCTTGTCTCCAAGCTGTTGGTGGAGATAAATTCCTTCTGAAGTTCAGTTCTGGTGCAAAAGGGATGAGGGCATTTTAACTAACAGCCTGAAATGTTACTGGCCTGTTTAGACATGGAATCTGTTATTCAAAGATAGTGTTTCTTTTTTGTTGCTTTTGACCCTAACATACTATTTGTAATAAATAACAAATTTTATTTATTTATTTTTTTTGCCAGTTACCTAGGCTGCAGTACTGTAGCAGTGCTGGTTAACAAGTTGTTTATTCTTATTTAATGTGAACTCGGGTATTTTAGAAATCCCTGTGAACAAGTTGCTTTTTTTTTTAAATCACTTTTAAAGATGCCCCTTTTATGCCTCTTTGGATCCTTCTAGATTATAGTACATAGAAGCAGGTGCACAGGTAGCCTCCCTTATGCCCTTCATTTATTTTTGTGGACCTAACAATACACATTATATGCTTTCAAATTATTTTTCTCAGTGTGGTACTTTATTTCCCTCTACTTTTATTTTTTATTTTTTTAAAGATTTTATTTATTTATCTGACAGAGAGATACAGCGAGAGAGGGAACACAAGCAGGGGGAGAGGGAGAAGCAGGCTTCCTGTGGAGCAGGGAGCCCGATGTGGGGCTTGATCCCAGGACCCTGGGATCATGACCTGAGCCGAAGGCAGACACCCAGTGACTGAGCCACCCAGGCGCCCTATTTCCCTCTACTTTTAATTCTCCCACCCACCGAATGGCTGGATATTTCTGTCTCTCTTCTTCAGGTTCTATCCATTTTATGAGACAAGGAGATACACAGTAAATGAATGTTGAAAGAAAGATCTGATTTTCCTTTATGCCATGATGTTTTTATGAAAACGCTACTCTATTTAGAATAGTATTAAGGAGGCATCTTTATTCAGACAATTTTTAGTGCATAGGACGCTTTTAGTAGGTAGGACTCTGAAAGTTTACTGTTTATTCAGAATCAATTTCCATGTATGTCAAGCTTTAGAGCAGATAATTCTGTAAACATTTTCTATCTATGGATTGCCTTTTACCAGCATGCTAGACAGCAATTTGTTTTTATTAATTCTTTCTCAAGGTCCACACAGGAAAGGCTTATAGGTCAGTGTCCTTTTCTTAGCTCTGGTTTAACATCCCTTCTCTTTCTTAGACACCTACAGTTAGCTGACATCGCCTTTACAATTCAATAACTTTAGGAAAAGATGGTGGGGAACTTACAGTTAAACAGGGAATGTAAAGAATTAACCCTCACTCCATGAAGTCTGTAAGCAAGGTAAATAAAAAGCAAATGCAAGCGTCCCTCAGTGGCTGCTAAGGTTCCTGTCTTCACTGTCTGTAATTGTTTTCAGGACTTGCTCCGTGCTGTAGAGACCAAAGGAGTTCTTGAAAGGGAAGTCAGGATCCTCCAAGAAAGGCTGCTTGCTGGCCAGCGGGTCTGGGATGCTTCGAAGCAGGAGCTGAGCCTCTTGAAGAAAAGATCTTGTGAGTTGGAGAAGAGTCTGGAGGCCAGTCTGGATGCGGCTGCAGCCTCGAGAAGCCAGTACTCCTCATTTAGGGAGGAAGTCGCCGCCTTGCTTAGAGGCAGTGGGGACATGACGGGGCCCACAGAGGATGCCGTTGTGGAAAGGATCCGAGAAATGACCAGCCAGGAAGAGAACAGGAAAAGGGTGAGTGGGAGGTGGCTGCTTGTAAGATTCTTGAGGACAGTAATTTGCTGGATCATTTAAATGTGGCTTTTATTACTTTCAATTATATAGCATACTTTGGCAGCCTGGAGAGTCACTTAAGTGACAGCTGACTACGATGTGGGTTCTGGAGTCAGAGCTACGTGTGCTCAATCCTGTCTCTCCTGCACACTCGCTCACTCCAGGTGTGACGTGGGCAGGATCCTAAGATGACAACCTCTGAGATTGTGTTTTCTCATCCACTGGACAGGGAGGCTCTGGGGCCACACCCCTTGTCTGAACCCGCCGGGGCCCGATGTGTTTTAGAATTCAGAATTTTTCAGGGTTTTGAAAGGTCAAATAGTAACACAGAATGGTAATGGAGAGAATGCTCTTACACATTCCTCCTCAGTGGGGTGTGGGGCAGCACCCCATAATCAACCACATTCATCGTTCTGCAGCAAAGCCCGTGGCGGCTCCATCATGTGGAATGCACCGGGACCATAAGCTTCGTGGCACTTTGGGGTAGGGTTTGCTGCCAAATCCCGTCAGGTCAAGCTTTATCAGTAAGTGAGTGATGGAAAAAGCCATCAGTTTTCAGATGCTTTTGGGTTTCGGAATTGCAGACAAGATTTCCTAGACCTGGAAGAGTATCTGCTTCATAAGGTTATTGTTTGCTGAAAGCATTAAATGAAAAATAATGGTTGTGAAGTCCTTAACACACTACCTGGCCAATAATGATGATAAACATTAACCCTTGCTGCCCCTGCTTCTCTTCTTCTCTGTCCTCCTTCATAATGGTGCCTGAACAGTCTTTTAAGGGACTTATTTAACCCATGGAGAAAGATGTTTTAATTCACATATATGACTGAGGATTGTTGAATTTTGTTACCTTGTTTATACTATTAACAATTCTCCTTTACTACATAGCTTTGCTTAGCTGTGTCAACTTCAGCCTGACTCTGTTTAAATTACCATCAAATCTAAATTATTGAAGTCCTTATTAATGAGGTTTTAAAGTGAACAATATCCAAATTCTAGGTATAATTCCATTGTGATCTGTTTCTTCCATGAGTTCATGCCAATTTTTCCCTCTCTTGATGTTTCTAAAATACCCAGAGAAATCACTAACCCAGAGTTCATGATTGCATTTGACAATTTCCTTTAATGATCAAACATTTTCAGTTCCCTTTAAAAATTCTCCACAATTTGGGGTGCCTGGGTGGCGAAGCTGGTTAAGCGTCCGGCTGTCGGTTTCCGCTCAGGTCGTGATCTCAGGGTTGTGAGATCAAGCCCCGAGTGGGGCTCCCCACTCAGCATGGAGTCTGCTTGAGGCTCTCTCTCCCTCTTCCTCTGCCCCCCTCCCTGCTCTCGTTCACTCTTTCTCTCTCTCAAATAAATAAATAAATCTTAAAAAAACATTCTCCAAAATTCATGTGTGTTCTTAGGAGCAGCCCAAGTGACCCTTTTGTCCAAGTGTAGGATTCTCTTTGTGGGTATAAAATGGTCATCCTGTGACATGTGCAGGTCTCTGAGAGTAACTCAGTTTTTCTCGTGATTGGTACTGGATTGGAGAAGAAAATTATTTCCAGGACTGAGAAATACTTCCGTCAGTTATTTACCTTGACTAGCAGTCGATGTACTTCAGTAGCTAATGGTTCTTTACCATTTTGTTTTATTGCTTCCCTCTTCTGTTTTCCCAAATGTTTTCCTCAAATTCTTTTAATTCAGCATGTGAAACATGGCATAAAATTGTCAGCATGATGTATATGTTTATTTTCTAAAGCAAAATGATGTAAATTGGTTAAGCTGGCTATGCCTCTCCCCAGCCCCCCATAAAAATCAGAATGATTCAGAGTCTTTTTAGTGCTTTTGTCTGCCTCTTCTACCCTGTAATTTTTTTTCAATAGCTGTTCTCACTATTTAAAAGCCTGAAATCAAGCATATAGCTGGGGTCTTGTGTGACTCATCTTCAAGTAAAATTAGGAGAAAATGGATTTCATATATTGTCTTAGAAATGTTTCTGAAGAATGGGAGATTTACAAATTGATGAATCTGTTTGTGGAGGAGGCTGTGCACCCCTGGACAGTTGCCTTGGTTAAACACACACTCAGCGGTTGAGTAATACCCACAGGGAGCCCCAAGGGTGGGTTTAGGCGGGGCCTGGCAAATTCGCCGTTTCAGGTCGACTCCTACTTTCTGAACCTTGCTTTTCTTGTTTACCTTGTTGCTGTTCATTTTGACTCTCCTGTGTTTGCAATTCTCTGTAGAATTCAGGACACCACCCACACTTTTTCAGTAAGTCATTTCTGCTTGTTCCTTGCTTTTCTGCTTACAGCAAAACCAAGTGCTCTTTTTAAAAGCATTACCAGATCTTGGGAGTAGGGTTTCTCAGGCTTGGCACTATTGACATTTCAGGCTGGATAATCCTTTGTCGTGGGCCCATTCTGTACACTGTAGGGTATATAGCAGCATCTCTGGCTTCTGCCCACTAGGTACCAGTTGCACCATTTCCTCCCTCAATTTGTAACAACCAAAGATGCCGCCAGACAAATGTCCCTGGAGGGTAAGATTATCGCCAGTTGGAAACCGCTCTCCTAGAGGAATGCCCCACTGTTGGGTTCCTAGGAATTCTAAATGAGCGTAGATGTTATTTAGCCTTGAAATTTCAGTACCCTTGTAACAGGTGTTTTTGAAATAATGATGTCTTGCACAATGACAGAAAGTTGCGACATTTTCAGATTTAGTGTGGAATTTTGAGGCAAACATTTTTCTCTTACTTTTAGATGTTTCCTAACTGCTAATCCTGTGGATGAGAAATGATTATGTACAGAGAGGACATGATCATGATTGATTTCTATGTCATTTCTTAAGTTAAAGACAATTCATACAAGCTCAGAAATGTTTATCTAGACAGCTCTTTTGTTCTTTAGGCACACATAGGGCTTTATTTCCTCTGCTGGAGTGTTTCTTGGTTCAGTGGCTCTCTGGGAACCGTGGGGATCCAGCCTGAGGCTCTAAAGGACCTGAGGCGAGCTCCACACACACCCCCACTCCCTCATCTGATCTAATCATTCTGCTCTCTTCTTAATCCTACAATACACTAAATCAAACATTTACCTAGAAACTTTGGCAGACTCCCACTGACATTTCATTGCCCCAAATTATGTTACATGGCCACTCCAGGTGACAGGGCCATCTGGTAGAGTGAAAAGGTAGAGATTTTGGTTCTCCCAACATCACAGTGTAGTAATATCCTAGGATGGCCATAACAAAGTACCACTAACTTGGTGGCTTAAACAATAGAGGTGTGTTGTCTCCTAGTTCTGGAGGCTAGAAGTCTAAAATCATGGTGGATTGGTTCCTTCCGAGGCTGTAAGGGAGAATCTGTTCCAGGTTTTTCGCCTAGCTTCTGGTAGCCTCATGTAGTCCTTGGCTTATGGATGGAATTCTCTCTGTATCTTCACATTATTTTCCTTCTATTTGTGTGTGTCTCTGTGTCCAAATTTTTCCTGTTTTGTAAGGACACCAGTTGTATTGCATTAGGGCCCAGGTCTGTAAAGACTCAATTTCCAAATAAGGGCACATTCTGAGGTACTGGGGGACTTGAACATACCTCTTTGTTGGAGGACCCAATTTAACCTGTAGCAAAAGTGGACATGCACAAAGGTGGAGGGAGTGGAGACAGCCAGTCAATAGGGTTTCCCAAACAAATGGATAAGAAGGAAGGAAAATTTGATTGATATTTTATTCCTGGTTCCCGACACCATAGTTTATGTATTTCCTCAGTAAAAGTTATAGCTTGAATAAGGAGAAAAGAGTTTTATGTCCAAAAGGCACTGGTCCTTAAGTGACCCAAGTGGCTCTTCCTCAGTTTAGAACTCTTGTGCTTCCATTTGGTTTAATCTTAGGGCAAAAGTGCCTCTCTGGTGAAATCAACAACTACTTGTCCTTGGCAAGTGAATTAATTCTTTTAGGGCATTATGACTTCACTTCCAAAAAACAGGCTGCTTGTTGTTGAAGTATAATTTACTTCCATGCCTTTTTATTTTATGAGGTATGTTTTCTTTACTATAATCCACCCCCCCCCATTCCCATCCCTGGCACATTTTGTCCCATGGAATATCAGGGATATGTTAACAGATGATACTAAGAAAAAGAAGAAAAAAAATAAAAAGATTACTGATTCTTTGGAGTTCTTGGTGTTAAAAACACAACCCATCTTTACAGTTTTGGCAAGACACGTATATTCACCCAGGCACCCATTTGATGTTCCCAAGAACCGAGTCAGATTGGGATGTTAATTTATTTGAATAAATCTATGTACATTTAGCTCTGGAAAAAAAAATGGTGCTGTCACATGTACCGAGACCCAACTAAGCTCAGTTCTTTGTCGCCTAGAATGTGGAGAGCTTCTCAGCTGTTTGCTCCTCTCTGGACACAAGAATTTTTGTCAGGGCAGTTTGTAGGTTCTGCATGGTTCAGCCATCTCCATACTAGTGGTTTAAAAAGTTATACTATGCTGGGGCGCCTGGGTGGCTCAGTCGTTAAGCGTCTGCCTTCAGCTCAGGTCATGATCCCAGCGTCCTGGGATCGAGCCCCGCATCGGGCTCCCTGCTCAGCGGGAAGCCTGCTTCTCCCTCTCCCACTCCCCCTGCTTGTGTTCCCTCTCTTGCTGTCTTTCTCTGTCAAATAAATGAATAAAATCTTAAAAAAAAAAAGTTATACTATGCTGAGTCTTCAAGTTCCGTGGAACCCTCTTGGGTCCCCTCGGGGTGAGGATCCAGGAGCAACCCTTTCACCTTTGATTTAGCACATTGTCCTGTATTTGTGCTTCCCAGAAAGATTTTCAGTTGAAAAACAGGTTCTATGGGCTGCCAGTGGTTTGAGAAACATGACACAGGACAATTCCTGCAGGGCCCCTTTAACTCTTTATGACAAAAGCATAGGACCGACTCAACCAACATACTGGGGTAGTAATACTGATGATCAGAATGAATGCAGTGTGTTGAACTTCAGTTGGGTGTGCAATACTGTGCTACTCACATTATCTAAGTTATCATCTGATCGTCAAAGCAAAGATGCTGAGTTTCAGAGAGGTTAAAGTACTTGCTTCAGTTCACATGCTGGTGAGGAGTAGAATGGGCACTCGAGACCAGGACTATTTGACTCCAAAGACCCCGTGCCACAGTCCGGTCTCCATCAAGATGTCCTCTTCTTTCTTCAGGGTCATTAAGACTCCCTTGGTTTAACTTCCTGTGGGTGCCTGAGGGGTCATCTTCAAAATGGAGTCTTTACTGATCAGTCTCTGTGGAAGGCATTGCTTTCTTCGGGGAAATACATACAGATAATGTAATATCTGTAAATGGCACCCCCCTCCCCCAAGTCAGTATCTTGGGGTGTTGTTTGATGGATGTTGTTTTGTAAGTTACTTTGTGTATTGTACCAAGACTCTTGCATTAAGATCACACCTATTATCAGTAAGTGCCGATGGTAGGAAATAACGACCTGAGGTTCTCGGAGGCTCTTACTCTGTAATTAAATTTGAAATTTCCTTGGAGAATATAATTCCTTGGATGTGGTACTAAGCAGCTTGCCATCAAATAGTTGATTTCAAGTACCCACAGCAGTATAGAATTAATTGAATTACAGGCCTGGGACCTTGAGAGCCATGGAAGCACAGGATTAGAGCATTTAGAGATCTAATAGTATAACATTCCTGATTGCAGCCCTTCAGTCCACTCCATAACACTGTTTACACATGGTTGGCCAATTTCTTACCATCTCCAGTGACTGGGAATCCACTGCCAGACATGGGAAGATGCTTAAAATATGAGGTAAACACAAAGACATAAAATTGCAAATATAGTATCTCAACTCTGTTTTAACAGTGCATAAAAATAGATTTAAATATAGAGCAGGAGGGAGAGAGAGAGAGAGAGAGAGAGAGAATCTTAAGCAGACTCCATGCCCGGCATGGAACCCAATGTGAGGCTTGATCTCACAACCCTGAGATCATGACCTGAGCTGAAATCAAGAGCCGGACACTTAACTGATTGAGCAACATAGGCACCCTATTTGAAAACATTAATAGTTGTTCTCTCTGGGTGGGGATTATTTCTTTTTCTTATTTATACTTTTTAAAATCCTTAATGAATCTTTTATAGTGGGCATGTATTACTTTGTAATTATGGGGACCAGGAGAAATTCTTCCTTATACTGAAGTGGAATTATTTCTCTGATTTATATCTGTTAGTCCTTAAGCTCTGAGGGCAACTCAGAACAAACCTTATTATTCTTCCATATAATAGGCTTTCAAAATATTTGAGGATGGCTTGAGTGTCTTCTTGCTTTTAAAAATGGTTATTGATAGGAGTGTCTGGCTGGCTTAGGTGGTAGAGCATGCAGCCTCAGGGTCCTGAGTTTGAGCCCCGTGTTGGGCGTGGAGCCTACATAAAGAAACAAAACAAAATGGTTATTGATAGATAAGCAGAATTTTTTTAACTGAAATTGTAAACCTAAAACCATCAAGTTATTTCAATTTAAAAAAATTATTTTTAAAGATTTTATTTTATTTATTTGAGAGAGAGAGAGAGAGCACACAAGCAGGGGGGAGGGGCAGAGGGGGAGGGATAAGCAGACTCCCCTCTAAGCAGGGAGCCTGACATGGGGCTCGATTCCGGGACCCTGAGATCAGGACCTGAGCCGAAGGCAGATGCTTAACTGACTGAACCCCCCAGGTGCCCCAAATTATTTCAGTTTTGCAAGAATGGTACTGAGTATTATGTAAATATCTATTTTTTTCTTTCCCTCTTCTGAAACAAACCATCAAAACAAAACAAATTTATCACCCCAAACTTGGTGTTTTTATAGAATTCAGCGTTTCATGAAAACTGGATTTGGTAGAATCAATTTGATTATTCTCAGAGCGTACCTGAGGTGTTTGGTAAACTAATGTTCTTGATTAAAGGAATATCAGGACAAAGAAAAACTTCAGGAAGGGATGGAAGCATTGGGCAGGTGAGGGGTGTGTGGAGGGAAGTGGGGCCTTTAATGGAGAAACTGTGATTTCATTTTGTAGGAGAGGAGGTAGCAATCAGATCCTCTTGCCTTCTTGTACGTAGAGTTGCTGTGTTAAATTTGACCTCTCAAATGCTAAAATGATAACATCACTACTTAAGTACACAGCACAGAAATAGCATCACCGGAGTTTGGTGCATGAGTAACCAATATTCAATGGAACATTTAAAAAAAGCTTGAAAAATTATCTTTATGCACTTGAATTCCTGATAAATTTACTATCAAAACTAACTCACTGTATAATCTTTAAACTACTATATCTGGTGGAAGAGTTTCACCAGAGAATGACACTTACATAGGTTTAAAAGCATTTTCTGTCTGAACTTTTTTTTTTTCTAGCTAAGCTTTGAAACTCCTAAATTAATGGCAGTTTTAGGGGTAAGTCAATATGATCCATAAAATTTCTCAAGTAACCTGTTTAAGGAATTATATAAAAATTAAAAATACCAATAGAAATATTTTATTAGATAATGAATGCATGTTTATTTCAAGGGGAGGCAAAGACAGCTATCAAATTACCTGTTTTTTAATTTAATTTTTACAAAGAATCTGGAAGTTGGTGTTATAAATAGTTATGTTGCTTGGGCTGAGCACTAGATTTTAACACTTTGTTGCATTGAAAACAAGGCTTATCCTTGTCTGTTTCTTTGTTTCCAGATGGTTTCCCAGCTTGAAGCCCGAATATCTGAGCTTGTGGAACAGTTGGGAAATGAATCTGGGTTTCACCAGAAAGCTCTACAGAGAGCCCAGAAAGCAGAAAACAAGTTGGAGACTCTTCAGGGTCAGCTGACACACCTGGAGGGAGAGCTGGTTTCTGGAGATGTTTTGCGAGATCACTTGAATTTTGAGAAACAAAAAGTAATAACCTGACGGTATATCCATGGGTAGAAACATCTGTTGCAGTGTAAAATTTTACCTGAAAATATTCCGAATTTTATAGTATTTCAGTAGAACAGTTACATCTGAGGAATGAGGAAATGTCAAGGAACAACAGATACTGTTTTGGGGGATCTTCCCATTCTTGGGGGCTTTCTTGAGTCAAATTATTCCAGTTAAACTCATCATACATGAGACCCTGATGATTTGAGGGCTAAGGTATGAATAACACACAGGTCTTGATCATAAAATCTCATAAAAGCCTTGATCATAAAAGGCTCTTGATCATAAAAGGGTCATCATTCAATAGAGGAGGCCGACATTCTAGTAATTTGCTGTGACGGTGAAGCTGTATGTGTTGTAAGAGATGGATTGATTGATGAAATGCTGTAGGAATTCAGTGAAGGGAATGATGACTTCTGGATAAGGGGAGGATTTTTACAGGGGAGAGAATAATGCAGTTCATCCTTGGAGGAGAAGTTGGATTTTAGTGGAGAAGGCGAGCAGATCCTGTAGGGCCAACAGGTTGAGCAAGGGCATGAAAGCTTGTAGGTGCATCGTTAGGTCAGAGTGCAGAGCGATTGTTCCCAATTGGCTACAACACTGCACCCTTGATGGGGTTGTGGCAAGAGAGAAGACTAGATTTATTTGGATTAGGAAGATTCTTTATTCTCTGCTTTGTAGAATATGGAGCCTAATAAGTGACTTTGAGTGTTGTGATGTTTTGGAAAGAGGATGTGATGTCCCTGTGAAGCTGAAGTTACAGTAGGGACAGACTCAGAAATGCTAATGGCGCTAGCCCCGTGGGCAAGAAGGAGAACGGAGTGAGAAGAGGCGGGACCCCCCCTTCTAGTAGAGTGGTGAACAGAGGCCAGTTTGCCCTGGGTTGAAAGGTGAGTGAGAAGGGAAGGCTAGAGATGTAGAAAGAGATTCTTAGGAAGTCTGGTGAGCAGGGAAAAAAAGACATGTAGCAGGAGGACCAAAGAAAGGTTTTATCGGATGGAATGGGAAGGTACATGTTTGTGGGTCCCAGGAGTCTGCATGGGAAGAAAAGGACAAATGGGGTTGGAATTTGGCATGAAAAACACGCTTAGGTTAAAAAATCCGCACCCTGGAGACTCGTTCATGCTCATTTTTCTGTACTTAAAAAAGCCGAGGAAACATCTTGCTTGCATTGAGGGTTGGCTAGGCAAAGATGTGGAAGGGGTCTGTGGGGAATCCTAGTCTAAGTGGATGGGACAGGCAAATGAGGACACAGTAATTAATTAATGGAAATAGGTATAAAATTCAACAGGAACTTGGGTAAAGTTCCTATTTCTGTGTGAGGAAATGAGCCCTTTTCACATAGGAGGTGGCATTCATGAGAGGCTTTAAAGAATGAGTAGGAATTTGTCAGGCAGAAGAGGTGGGGAAGGGATTCAGGGTACAGGGAACAGCAGGAAGGAGGAGGGAATGGAGATGTGCCAGACTGCTCAGGAGGCCAGTGGGGCACGGGGAGACTGAACATGGTGCGCGGTGAGGCCAGAGGCGTGACGAGACTCTACAAGCATGTAGGAGTAATTGGCATAGAGAAGGCTAATTTCCCAAGGCTTTATCCTTTGGGTAACAGGACACTGTAGAAGGTTTTAGAGTAAAAGAAAGTGAAAGAAAGAAAGGGTTTTGAGTCTCTGAAAGCAGACTGGCTCTGAGGACCTAGAGACTTAAAGGCAGAGAGCCCAGCTGAGGGATTCTTCGAATAGTGCAGAATGGAAGCTAATAAATGTTTGGACCAAGTAGTGGTTTTATGAATGAAGGGGTAGATTAGAGATATTGGGGAGGGTGAAGGGTATCTGAAAAAGGTGTGTTTGTTGAAATTTTAAGTTTGAAAGGACATGTTGCCCCTGAATACAGTATGTTCCATTGGAAGAAGCCTGACTGCTGGACTGTCCACCTAGATGTCCCACGTATGCCTTGCACTAAACATATTCCAAATGGAAATGATCACCTCTCCACAGATTTGCCCCCTCCTGCCTCAGGGATGATCAGGTCATCTGCCTCCAGGTGTCCAAGCCAAAAGCCCCAGAGTCATCCATAATGCTTCCCTCTTTTTTTTTTTTTTAAGATTTTATTTATTTATTTGACAGAGAGAGGTAGCGAGAGCAGGAACACAAGCAGGGGGAGAGGCAGAGGGAGAAGCAGGCTTCCTGCCGAGCAGGGAGCCTGATACGGGGCTCGATCCAGGACCCCGGGATCATGACCTGAGCCGAAGGCAGACGCTTAATGACTGAGCCACTTAGATGCCCCAGTGCTTCCCTCTTTTTAAGCAATTCCTAAACACTATAGTTTCCATCTCCTTAAGATATCTCAAATACCCTCTGCCCCCAACTCTGTATTTAGTGGTAGTGCTTTGACTCAGAGCATTATGGTCATTTGCACGGACTCCAGAAGCAACCTGACAGCTCCCCGCTGTGCCGGGGAGGTCTTAATAAGAGGCATGTCTAGTCTTACCTTTCTCCATCTTAAAACTGGCCAGGTGCTCTCCGTGGCCCTTAGGCTCAGCTACAGATTCCTTCTCACCATGGCTGAGCATTCTGTGACCTGGCTAGGTACCCCCTCCAGGCTTCCCATCACCCTGCCATCTCTCCAGCCCACGGTGGCAAACTGAAGGCCTCTGCGGACCAACAGGGCCCTGCAAGGGTGTGGGGGGATTGAGTCCAAAGATACCCATGTTCAAATTTGTAAAAAACCCCACTTACCTGGCAAAAAAAAAAAAAAAAAAAGAGGGAGAGAGCCCCCTTAACATCCCATATTGCACATTGCTGTTCTCTCTGAGAGAATGTTCTCCTTAACTCCTTCACCTGGTAGTAGCTGTCCCTTGACGACTTGGCTCCAATAATCACTTCCTCTGGGAGTCCCTTAGAGGCTTAGTTTTCCTTCATGCAACATGTGTCTGTGTCTGTCACAGCACTTAGGTTTATTATCTTAACTTTTTTTTTAAGATTTATTTATTTATTTGAGAGAGAGCGTGTGTGCAGGGGGGAGGGGCAGAGGGAGAGGGAGAGAGAGTCAGCATCGAGCCCATCATGGGACTCAATCTCATGACCCTGAGATCATCACCTAAGCTGAAACCAAGAGTTGGACGCTTAACTGACTGACCCACCCAGGCGCGCCCCCCCACCGCCCCTTTCTTCAGTTTTTAATTCATCTTCTCCTGTCAACTCCAAGATTCCTGAGGCCAGGGGAAATTTTTATTTTCTTTTTTTCTGGGTTTCTCCAGCACTTAGGGAAGAATTAAATAAATAGTGTTTAAATTATGAAGAAACATAATAAAAGGCAAAAATTTTAGGTAGATTGGTGTCTCTTCCCTTTTTTTTTCATTGTAATGACTCATTAATTTTCGCTGAGACTGCGCGAAAAGAACTCTCAGTTATGAAAGCGAATTATGTAAACAGATTCCGTCCCGGTGACTATTCTGTAGATAACCACCTACAACATGCACATCCTAGTGAGGGGGATGGGTGTGTAAACAGGAAAATCTAAGTTGTACAGAGTTGAGATTTAGATATAGGTAATTGAGGTTCACACTGAATAGAAGATATCTAGGCTAATCTGTGACTCAAAGAAACAAGCTGTACAGTAAATCCTTCGAGTAACCCTCGCTTTCTGAGGCACAGCCGAGGTCCTTGAAATGGGCACTTGTTCTGTGGGGTGTTGGCTTTGTCCTGTCTTTATCCCTTTTTGCCTGTTATAGATCTTTGCATGCTAAGTGGATGGGTCACCTGTAGACATAGCAAGAGAGGCTTTATACCTCCATGTGAAATGTACTGATTCTATTTACAAAACAAACAATAGCAGTTATTTTCCTTTCATTCACAAATGTTAGAAATGAGTAATTCCAGGGGTGCCTGGGTGGTTCAGTCTATTAAGTATCCAACTCTTGATTTCAGCTCAGGTCATGATCTCAGGGTCGTGAATTGGAGCCCCATGTGGGGCTCCGCACTTGGCGTGGAGCCCACTTAGGTTTCTCTCTCTCCCTCTCCTTCTGCCCCTCCCCCCCACTCGTGTACTCACTCTCTCTCAAAAAAAAAAAAAAAATGAGTAATTCCAAGGGCAGAGCTGATACAGCATTAAGAAGTGACAAATTGATGGGCGCCTGGGTGGCTCAGTTGGTAAGCGTCTGCCTTTGGCTCAGGTCATGGTCCTGGGGTCCTGGGATCGAGCCTCACAGTGGGCTCCCTGCTCAGCAGGAAGCCTGCTTCTCCCTCTCCCACTCCCCCTGCTTGTGTTCCCTCTCTCACTGTGTCTGTGTCTTTCTCTGTCAAATAAAATCTTCAAAAAAAAAAAAAAAAGAAGTGACAAATTGATGATGTGAGAACAAAAGAAGCAACCTATGGTCTTATAGCATAACACAGTAACCCATGGTCTTGTAACACAGCCAATAAGCAATATTTTGCTATGACTGTGCCTCCCAAAGAAGAGATTAAATTTTAGATATGCCATTCAGCAAAATTTGGAAATATTCACAATTTCATCTTGATGACTGAAAGTATAGATAGTTCTGGGCTTCACACTAGCATGCTTCAGTCATCAGGAAATTATACTTATTTAAACATATAATTGCCTCAGAGATGCCAGATAGATGAGTACTTATTGCAATGTGAAGCAAGTTTCAAAGAGAGAACCCAAATCGTGAAGTGATGATGCAGAAAAGTCATTGATTGGTTCACTCATCCAGCAAGCATCACTCTGGCTGGCATGGCCAGAAACCACAGAAATCAAATGGAGGATACAAAAAATACTGATTCAAAGGGATACATGCACCCCGATGTTTATAGCAGCATTATCAACAATAACCCAATTATGGAAAGAGCCCAGATGTCCATTGACTGATGAATGGGTAAAGAAGTTGTGGGGTGTGTGTGTGTGTGTGTGTGTGTGTGTGTGTGTGTGTGTGTGTGAGATGGAGTATTACTCAGCCATAAAAAAGAATGAAATCTTGCCATTTGCAACAACATGGATAGAACTAGAGTGTATTATGCGAAGTGAAATAAATCAGTCAGAGAAAGGCAAATACCAAATGATTTCACTCATATGTGGAATTTAAGAAATAAAACAAATGAACATTAAGGGAAAAAAAAGAGAGGCAAACCATAAAACAGACTCTTAATTATAGAGAACAAACTGAGGGCTCCTGGAGGGGAGGTGGGCAGGGGATGGGCTAGATGGGTGATGGGTTTTAGGGAGGGCACCTCTTATGATGAGCACTGAGTGTTGTATGTAAGTGATGAATCACTAAATTCTACTCCTGAAACCGATATTATACTATATGTTAACTAACTAGAATTTAAATTAAAACTTGGAAGAAAGAAAAAGGAAATCAAGTGGAGGAAGATCCTAGAACAGTTTTGTGACGCTAACCTGTTCAAATATGAACCTTTACTTCCTTGATATAGCTCTATTTACAGTGTTATTCCTTAAAGTATGATACATTAAAAACTCTTAAAGACATGTTTTTTTGTATAGGATTCTAACTTAAAAAAGCAAAAACATTGTCCAAGTGTGTTTGTATGGCAAGAGCTTTGATTTTGGAGTGACTGGAGTGGTGACTGTTGTAATTTTTTTTTTTCACATTTGAGGCCAGGGCCCACTTAGGTGGGAAAAATTGCCATGGAAGTTTTGTGAGTGAGTAGATCTCAGGGGTTGGATTAACCTGGAAGAGGCATCATGGTATCGGCAAGTAGTCAAAACAGAGACATGTGGATGTAGTCAGGATGGTGCCAGATTTGTCCCACGGTGGGGTGACGAAGAGTGTCTAATGTTAGGTTGAACATCAAGATCACTGACAAGGAGAGTCGAGTGAATTTGGACAAGAAGCAGGACATGGAACTGGCAGGGTGGTTCAGGAATTCATTAGCAGGCACTGGGGTCCTGGGCTGGGCTACAGACTGGGTTTAATGAGACCTATCTGTAAGCTTGGGATCCTGTGAGATCACCTGTTAATTTTGTTTTTGTGTCTCATTTTAATTTTTGTTCTTGGGTTTAGTATCTTAAATTTCTGGATCAGCTCTCAGAGAAAATGAAATTGGACCAGATGGCTGCTGAACTTGGCTTTGACATGCGTCTGGATGTAGTTTTAGCTCGCACGGAGCAGCTGGTCCGTCTCGAGAGCAATGCAGTCATTGAAAACAAGACTATCGCCCACAATTTACAGAGAAAGGTAGGGGATATTGAAACTTGCTTGAGAAAAGGAATTGCAGAGAGACTTAAATACTGAAAAATAATGTACCCCTCCTTTCTATTTGCCACTGTAGTTAGGAAACATACAAATACATATTTAGAATTTGAATCTCTGTTTCAAGTTTGAGGGATGGTAAGTATATCACCTAAGGTTATGTGTGACTGTGAGTAATAGAAACCCCAAATAAAAGTGACTTAAATGACTAGAAGTGGCCCCCTCACCTCGCATAAATTTCTGGAGGGAGGCGGCTCAGGTTGAGTGTGGCAAGTCTGCTCTGTGAAGTTTTCAAGGAGCCCAGCTGATTTCAGCTCATTAATCTCCCATCCCTAGGGTGGTCCACATCCTGATGGTTAAAATGGTACCTAGAATCATCATGTCTGTGTTCCAGACAGATTTTGGAGAAGAAAGGGATGAAGAAGAGGGATGCAAAAGAGCATGTGTGAGCTGTCTTTTGACGGGAGGCTTCCAGAGTTTTCTATGTAAACTTGTATTTGTATCCCACGGTTCTGATGGCTGAAACTAGCTGCAAGGGAAGCTGGAAACTGTAGTCTTTATTCTGGGTAGCCACTTCCCTCACTAAGAATCTCACTGTTTATTCTTAAGGGAGATGAGGGGAGCTGGGAAACATGTAGCAGTCTCCAACTGGATAAACTCTCTCTCTCTCTCTTTTTTAAAAGATTTTATTTATTTATTTGACAGAGAGAGACACAGCGAGAGAGGGAACACAAGCAGGGGCAGTGGGAGAGGGAGAAGCAGGCTTCCCTCGGAGCAGGGAGCCCGATGCGGGGCTGGATCCCAGGACCCTGGGATCGTGACCTGAGCTGAAGGCAGACGCTTAACGACTGAGCCACCCAGGCACCCCTGGATAAACTCTCTTGCATTGGATAGTAAAGTGAGGAGAAGAGCTAATTTTCCACTCACTCAAAAGAGGAGAAACAGTTTAGATGAAATAAATGAATGAGTGGATGAAAAGGATAAAAATATAATGATTAGTTATATAATTATTGGCATTGGTGAAAGAGCAAAACACAGATGTGTTCTTGTAATAGTTCTTAGGAGAAAATTCTGTGGTGGAATTATAGTGTACAGGCTGTGTAATGAGTCACATCTGGGATCCTGGTTTGGTTCCACCAAGCTCTGTGACCTTGGACAAATCACATACCTCTCTGTCTCTGTTTCCTCATGTTTAAGATGGGGATAATATCTTCCTCATGAGGTTGTTCATTTTTAATAAAATACATGTTTAAACTCTTGGCTTATAGACTGTACTCTATTCACATTTGACCTCTTCTCCATTTACTGGATTTTTAGGAATATTTTATTTAAAAAAAAGCAGATAACCCTATTACCATCAGAGACATTGAATTAAGCTATAATTCTTTGGGTTCTCCTCAGATAATGGATTTCTTCTTCTTTATCCAACACCATTCCTTCTTAAGTATTGTATAATTTTTAAAATTACCAGTGTACAGAACTTACCAGTGTAATTTTGCAGTAGAGTGGAATTTGACGTGAAAAAGCTCAAGGAAGGGAATTTGGCTAGAGAAACACAAAAAGGGCTTTGTTAAAGATGGATCTGGGTATGGACTATGCTGTCATAGACAAGCCTGCGTTTCAGTCTGCCCTTCACATCTCTGAACACTTTACAAATGCAGAGTATATAATTAGCGAAAATGCGACAGTCTTCAGCTCTAACATTCTAGAATTCTACACGATTCCAATTCCCAGTGTTTGCAATGGATGAAGGAGGTTTCTGTACTTAATATTCTACTCACTAAATGTGACATTTGAAGCCTAGGAGGATTTCCCCCCCCTTAGAGTCCATAATATTTTTTTAAAAACCACCATAATTTCCTTCATCAAGTTTGACTGTGAGTGATAAGTGCTGTTTGAAGAACTTGTTCTCTGCTTGGTTTGTGGATGGCATAGTCCAGGCGTATAATAAAGATACCAGTGAACTAAAACCTTCTTGATGTCCCTTCTATTTCAAAGATTTTAAACATGTAAACAAAGCTTTCTCTAAACTCTCCCTGGTATAGCTTACTTTAAAAATATATCAACTCTCATGTTTGGTGTTGCTCAGTCTGGTTCTAAGGGATTGAAATTAGCCAGTCTAGGTTTTTGGTACTAACCTGCACTCTGGCTTCCTTTAGAAAAGACCAGTGTCAGTATAGTTGCCATGGGGTTGTGGAGAGGATTTTGTCTCTCTACCCTATTCTGATCTTGATAAGCCCATTGTAGTAGTTTTAAAAGTAATTTTATGTGTCTATTATGCTGTACATACTGTGGGAGGGAATCAGATGTTGAATGCCTACTTCTCTCTGTGTCTTCTGTGGCTCTTTTGTCTCATCCTTTGCAGCTACAAAATTAATTCTTGGAAAAATAGGAATAAAATATGCAATCGGGAAAAGGAATCCAATAACCTTTTTTGGTGGTTTACAAATTAGTTTTACTGAAGTGTAGATAAAGATCAACATGATCCAAGTGATTCATTTATATTTACTGACTGTTCAATGATTATTTAAAAAAAAAAATCCCTGTTTGTATCATATCAGCTCAGGACTCAGAAAGAAAGGCTGGAGAGCAAAGAACTACATATGAGCCTCCTGCGGCAGAAAATCGCCCAGCTGGAGGAGGAGAAGCAGGTGCATTTGGCCTTGGCTGTGGAGAGGGATGAGACCAATCTCACCCTAAGAAAGTTGCAGAAGAGGGTGGAGAGGCTGCAGAAGGAGCTGAGTGTGTGTCGAGAAGCGAACACGGAGCTCAAAGCCAAGCTGGCTGAGCTGAAGGCAAGTGCTCAGCTTGGTTCCCTTGTTGCTTTTTGCAAGGTACCCCTTTAGTTTATGTGAAAGAGTAGAAGTCTCACAACAGACACAGCAGAAGAGAAACAGGGACAAAAGCTTCCTCTGGTTTTCTAGAGTTGTGGGGGAAATGCAAAAGCTACACAAATCAGCATATTAGATCATTGTAGAGTCTCCTCGATAGTTGAACCCAAGCCATGGTTGTTGCTGCGTGAAAAGTCCATCAAAAAAGGGTGATGTCGGTGGTGGGGGGTGATGAAGAAGCCACTTCCCATGATGAGCACTGAATAAGATGTAGAAGTGTAGAGTCCCTATATTGTACACCTCGAAGGAATAGAACACCGTGTAGGAACTATCCTGGAATTCAAAGAAAAAAGAGACGAAAGGGGTGATGTGACATAGAGAAAATATAAGCATTTCTCCCAAGTGTGGTATTTGGGATCACGTAGGGAGCTATCACGTGGGAATCTGCTTAGGAAGAAGTGAGCAAATGAGCACAGCCGTTCACTGAGAAGAGTCAGGCAGGCAACAGTGTTTCATGAGCTTGGTGAGATGCCTTATCCCCGGAAGGGAGGAAGGTACTCAGATCAGGGCAGTGTGCTTCCTGGATTTGAGGAGAAGAAAGGAATGACAACTTAAACAAATTTAATCAGAATCTTTAAATGTCCTGTATGTGTGCCCCCTGGAAAGGGTATGTAACTTCATAGGCACCTATCACTTCTGGCAGATGTGCGTGTTGTGAATACAGGTGTGAATAATGTCCTGGCTCTTTGCAGATGAGCGCTCTGGACTGGACTTCTGGAATGTTTCTGAATCTGGAAACAGACCAAGAGGGAAAAGGAACCTGGCATTAAGCTAGCGCTTAAATATGTATGGTGGGGACAGTATTTTGGGAAATATTTCCTATTGTATTCTTTTCTTCTGAGTCATTAGCTCTTTTCCCCTGAAACCCTTCTGAGTTGAGGCTTATTTCCCTCCAGGAGAAAAAGGGCAGACACAGGCCAGGGGAGGGGACATATTTAAAAATAAGGAAAGCAGGAAACAAGGGAAAGCATCTTCTGATGGGATGCAAAAACTGAGGAGCAAATATTGAGGTAAGTATCTTCCACACCCCTTCACACCTTGAGACTGATCTTTGGGGGGGTGTTGGGGTGGGGGTCCACAAGCCACTGCTCCCCACCCTGGCTGGAAGGGGCTGCAGGGGTGCCGAGGGAGCATCTGTGTTGTAAAGCCAGATTTTCAAATGTCCTGTGGTGGATACAAAGTGTTTCTGGGTGGTACATGACAGGGCATTATATAATGGTCAGTCCTGAAGTGAAAAATGGGTTCCCTTTAGATTTTTCTTCCAATTCTTCCCATTGTCAAGGAGAAAATCTTGATCAGAAGTTATGTCTTTACTACTATTATTTACTACTTTACTACTATTATAGCCTTGGGCCCGGGAAGAATCTGTTCTATTCATTGGCTTCCTCATGTGGGGGGAGAGATGAGAATAATTCCCATAATTGGTGTTAAATAGGCAGGTGGCAGAGCATAGACTAGGAATGATAAATAAAGTGAACTCAGATCTCAAAACAGGGAAGTAAATTCGGTCATTAAAAAAGGGACATGTTTCACTGTAAGCATGTGTCAATGGAATTCCTCAAAGAAATCTGTGATAGGAAGGAAGCGTAGATAGCACTGGGGATTTTCATGCACCGAGCTTGCCGAACTCCTCAAAGCCGGAGGAGAAGAGAATGACATGGAGCGGTCTGGGTGATTGCTAAGGATGACTAAGTGGGGGGGACATTGGGGAGGCCTGATGCCTGATGGCTTCCCAGAGGAAGGACCTGAGTGAGGATTTCCTCATAAGACCACAACTGTGTTTCGGAAACAAGGTGCGGTGGTGCTGGTAGGTACCGTGTGAGTTGCTTGGCTTCTTTTCCCTGGTTCCCTCCACCCTGCGGCTGGAGACATCTGGTCCCTACCAACAAATTTTCCCCTTCTCATATAGTGTACTTTTCTGTCCTTGGGAGAAATTAAGAAGCTTAATTTAAAAAGTCAGGGTTGCCTCAACCTTGCTGTGTATTTCACTGCTAACCTCATTGTGAAATCTACACAGCTTCCGGCTGAGCATCTCTTCTCGTAATTGGGTTGCAGCTGTGCTTTTTCTACCCCGCCCGTCCCCTTATCATCTCAGAGCCCCTTGCTTCCCCTGAGACTGGAGGCCTGCCTTGCTTTTGCCAGTTTCTAAGAACTGAGCTTCCGTCTCCGAATGACCTGGGCTGGGCCCGACGAAGGGCTGTCAGGACTCAGTGACATTAACTGGCAGGTTCCAGCTAGCTCTCCGCATCTGGCCAGATACGGTACAGCTAAAATAGAATACTGTGGTGAATGAATATACTATAAAGCCGGGTACAAATATCAGTTGCCATTGTAGCTAATTTTATCACTCCTGAGGGTGGCAGTTTGTACTGTGGGGCTGGAGGAGCCTTTAGAATTACCACACACCTCCAGAGCCTGAGTAAGGTTGGCCTGCATGGAGCATGGCAGCTCACAGTCTAGCAGCCAATGGGGTGATGATGGAACAAGGGATTCCCCATTGGCAACGTCCGGGAACAGGGCCCAGCACCTGCTGGGTGAGAGTGGAGAAAGAGTGGCTTTGGAAGTGGGGCAGCTCCTGGTGAATGGCACCTTGGAGGTGTGGGTCTGAGGAGGGCATCTTCCAGGCTATGTGTATTGACAGTAGTGCTGGGACCCTTAGCCAAGACAGCCCTATAAGCTGGAGATGGTGCTGGGGAGAGAGGAGCCCACACTTTCTATAGCAGAAGGGGGAAAACAGCTGGTGGAAATTGAGCCCTGTATCTGAGGAGTATGTTTGGTCGCAACAACATCTGCCTCACATCTGCATTGTGTTTCGCCTGGATGATTATAATTGTCTGCAAGTGGTCTTTCCACGTACCCTTTCACAGGCAAGCCTGATTCTTGTAATTAAGTTTTGCTCTTTGGGTGACGTGATTATGCCATGTGTCGTTCTGGTGATAGTGTCAGGTTTACCAGTTTCTTCTTCTAGTGTCCGTGGGGTAAAGCAACATCTTCAGGTGTGGGGCACATAGCTCTTGGGACACACAAAATACTTCTAGGTGCTGCATGACAGGTCACTATATAATGTTCAATCACGAGGTGAAAGATGGGTTCCCTTTAATTTTTCTTCCAATTCCTTCACTATCAAGGAGAAAATCTTAGAGGTTGTTATGTCTTTATGCCCCTAGAACATTTACTAGTCTACATTTTAAATAAAGAATAAGCCTTAAGCTCAGGGCTGAGTACAAGCAATAGTACCTAGTTTTACTGTTTTGTTTTCATTGTACAGTGGGTTTTTTTTTTTTCTTCTTTTTAAAACAGTTTTAATTCTCGGATAATTAACATATAGTTGTATTAGTTTCAGTTGTATAATATAGAGATCAGCTGCTCCATACTGCCTCAGTGCTCCTCACGGTCATTGTACCGTGTTTGCTTTATTGTTATCTTCCAGTTGTGGCAAATTCTACTGAAATCATACAAAATTCCTTTTCATGGAACTAAATTAAGGTAAGTTCAAAAGATGGTTGAGTTAAAGAAAAAAAATGATGACCATAGGTGATATGTGGATATGGCAAAAATTGTGGACGTGGAATCGGAGAAATTGAAGTCTACATGAATAGATCGAAGAAGGGGATGATCCCAGTGATAACCAGATGCAATCAGCAGGCGGACAGAAGCTCGGTCAGCTGCCGCTGACACCATGCTTGATGTCCAGAGTCAGGGGGCGGTGGCAGAAGAAGCTGGGCAGCGGGCAGGGCCCAGATCACCCAGGGCCTTGTGTGTCTCCTAAGATGCTTGGACTTGTCTTCTGGGTCCTGGGGAGCCATTGCAGACTTTCAGACGGGAGAGTGCAGTCATCAGGGAAGAGACTAAAAAGAAACAGAAACATGGAGCAAGAGCAGGGGGTCTCCAGAATGAGGCTGTGACCGATAGCCTCAAGTGAGGCAGTAAGGTAGAGGGGGAACGGCCATCCACTGCGCTTGGCGTTGGGCGCCTATGAGTCAAGCATGTGTATTGTCGATTGCACACGGTCGTGGGTGAGGACGTTGAGAATAGGCCAAACGCCAGAATGCTAAGGGGTGAAGGAGAAGTAGAAACAAAAATCAGTGGCCTGCTCTTCTGGAATACTTGGATGGAGAGGGGAAGAGTTGGGAGAGTATATAAAGTGGGCTTGTGTGTTTATTTGCTTTATTTTGCATAAAGAGATCCACTTTTTTTACTAGCTAAGGTTATAGGAAAGGTATAGGAGAGGTGGGATTTGAGTGACTCAGGAATGACTCAGGCCCTTCACCACGAACATGGGATGCTAAGTCTGCCTTCCGCTAGAGAACAGAGATCTCTCTAACTTACTAACAGAGTGAATGCTAACTTCATGAATTTTTCTCTCATAATTTTGGAGGCCAGGAGCCTGACAGCAAAGTGTTGGCAAGGTTGATTCCTTTTGGGGAAGATGAGGGCCCATCCACTCCATCCTCTCTCTGGGCTTCTGCTTACTGCCTGCACGAGCGGGATTCCTCTCTGCCGACACCCTTAGGCGACTGTCCCCTCGTGTGTCCCTCCTTCTCTGTCTCTTGTAAGGACACCCACCATTGGTTTTAGGGGCCACCCTATTCCCGGATGATCTCATCGTGAGAGCCTTAACCTTAATGATACCTGCAAAGGCCCTTATTCCAAATAAGGTCACATTCTGAGGTTCTGGGTGGACACGTATTTATTTTTTTGGGGGGGAGGGACACAGTTCAGCCCACTACACTTATTAAATTAAGAATTAATTTCGCCGTTTATGGAAGGTCGATATAAAAGATATTAATTTGAACTACATTCCTATACCTTAAAAAATTCAGGCCATAAAATTCACCCTTTTAAAGTGTACAGTTCACCGGCTTTTTTTCTTAAGAGTTTATTTACTTATTTGAGAGAAAAAGAGCACAGGCAGGGGGAGGGGCAGAAGGAGAGGGAGAAGCAGACTCCCCACTGAGCGGGGAGCCCAACACGGAGCTCAGTCCCAGGGTCCTGGGATCATGACCTGAGCCGAAGGCAGACGCTTAACCGACTGAGCTGCCCCCACAATTCACTGGTTTTAATACATTGATGGGGTTGTGCAGGCATCACTACTTCCTAATTCTAGAACATTTCCAGTACCCCCCCCCCAAAAAATCCCATACCTATCCCTGTTACTCCTTATTTTCCCCTTCCCCAACGTCTGGAAACCACTAATTTATTTTCTGTCTTACGGATTTTCCTCTTCTAGGCATTTCATATAAACGGAATCATAATATGTGGCCTTTTGCCTTTGGCTTCTTTCACTTCGTCTGTCTTCAGTTTTCATCCATGTTGTGCACATATATATTTCATATATATTATATCGTAGAGGGAGGGAGGGGGGAGAGAGGGAGGGCTACAGGGAGACTGATTGATTGATTTTAAGGAATTGGCTCATGTGATTATAGAATTTGGCAAGTTCAAAATCTGCAGTCTAGGCTGGCAGGAAGAGCTCATGTTGCAGTTCAAGTCTAAAGCCTGGATTCTGGTAGAATTCCCTCTTGCTAAGGGAGCATCACTTTTGTTCTGTTCAGGCCTTCCATGGACTGGATGAAGCCCACCCATGCTATGGAAGGGAAATCTACTTTTACTGAAAGTCCGCTAACTTAAATGTTAATCTCTCCCCAGGACACCCTCACAGAAATACCCATGTTTCACCATATATCTGGGTTCTGTGGGCCAGCCCAGGTGACGCATAATATTAACCATCACAATTCCTTTTTATGCCTAATAATATTCCATCGTTTAGCTATACCACACATTGTTTATGCATTCAGCATTTGATGGACATTATGATTGTTTTCACTTTTTGGTTGTTATGAGCAAGGCTGCTAGGAACATTTGTGTGGAGTTTTTGTGCGCATTTCTCTGTCTGTTGCAAAACCATGCTTGAAGACCTTGACTCCTAGGTTATCCCAGTCTCCCTTTTTAAGACTCATGCACTACATTTCCCCCTGAATTCTCAACCAGGAAAGTGTAGACCTTTCCAGATAACTATTAAATTTTAAGTTGGCAGGCAAACATGATTACTGTAGAAAATCTCTTTTGGAAAGAATAATATTCTTTTATAGATTACCCTCCCTGTGTTGAGTCAAAATAATTTTAGTATAATATTGCTTTCATATATACAAACTTAACACTGTATAAAAATTTCTTAATCTTGCTACATTTTTTAAAAAGTGGTCAACAGATTTTTTCATCATTTTAAAGATTTTATTTATTTATTTTAGAGAGAGAGAGAGCACATGAGTTGGGGGCGGAGGAGCAGAGGGGGAGGAAAGGGAGGGGAGAGAATCTCAAGCAGACTCCCCACTGAGCACAGAGCCTGACAGGGGACTCGATCCCATGATCCCGAGATGATGACCTGAGCCAAAACCCAGAGTCAGCCCAACTGACTGAGCCACACAGGCGCCCTAATCTTGCTACATTTTTACCACCGTAAAATTCGGACCAATTGAGAAAGCAAAATGAGGTGTAAAAGTCGAATTGAAAACATTAACGATATTAATTCAATGTGCTAGATTATGCTATTTCACTAGTTACCATTAATGAGAAGGTGTAGTATCAATTGCTTGTGGCCCAGGTTCTTCTGAAGTCTGGCATGCCTGTGGTTTATGTTGCCTAAGGACACCCTGTGCTTTAACTGAATGCTGCAGATATGTTGTTTGTACACACTGACATAGTTTGGCCTTCCCTTGGCATGAACACATTATTATTTATGTGTTAACTCCACCTTTGCTCTTTTCTCATTAACCTAGAATAATTAAAGTAGCACTACTAATTGGCACAAACGTAGGTCTTTGCACAAATGCAAATGCAGGCACTGAAATCATGTGGAAGAACTCCAGAGGATCCAGAAAATGCTTTGTGTAACTCCTATAACACAAGTTGCTTCTCAGCCTGCGTCGGTTATGATTAGTTTCAGCTAAATATATTAGAACACCCCTGTAATAACAGTGGCTTAGACAGAAGAGATGTTTATTCCTCTCTCACAGAAAAGAAGACATGCCGGGCTTAGCAGGATGCCTCTGTGGTCATCAGCAATCCTGGCTTGTTCTTCCTGCCTCACTGTTCTAGTAATAGCTTTCATCCTCAATGCTGCTTCCTAACACAAGCTAGCTGCCGGGGCTACAGCCTCATTCCAGCCACCAGCGAGGAGGAGATGCGGGAGGACACCCTGTAGGCCACTTTCCAGGAACAATACAATGCTTTGTATCTCCATTGGCCAGAACTTAGTCCCCGGGCCTCCCTTAGATGAAGTCAGCTTGAGAAATGGGTCTATTCTGGGCAGTAAGAACAAAAGAAAGAATGATATTTGGTGGAGAGGTTATCAGCTTTCTGTCTGTACCCCGTGGCCCAATTTTAGTAGGGAGCTGTGCCCCCAAATCAGTAGTCAGATAACCAAAAATTAGTGAAAAGCCATTGTTATCTTCATTGTAGTCTCTCAAGTAAACACCAAAAGGAATAACATTCTTTAGCCAGCAGCAAAGGTCTCTCCCTCTTGCTACCTCTCTTGATCATCTCCCATGCAAGACAGCTGCTCCCCATGCTCCTTCTCCACTCCAGAACTTTCTCCAACCTGGTCAGTGCAGCCTTTCTTTATATATATTTCTTGTAACCTACCATCTTGGGCTCAATGGATCTCCAATAGTAGATTGGGATTGAGTTTGAGCTCTCCCTACTTTGAGTGTGTGCCCCAAGCAGAACCTTCAAGGAAGAACTTCTTGGGCTGTAGAATGATGGTAGTGGAGGTGTGTTCACACTGCCAAGCTGAACACCTTCCTCTCTTTTCTGCTTCAGTTTCCTTCTGCTGAAATCCTTGTGGCTGTCTTTAGGAGGAGGGGCACAGCATGTATTTGGGCCACAGGGACAGTCTCCCACTTTGCTGTCCCCCTGTCTTCAGGGCACCTGCTTGCAGCGCCTAGCTCCTGCAGGGTTGCATTTTTCAATGCGGCTTCTCGAAACCCCTCCAGTTAGAGAATTTAAATCCTCTGGGGGATTCAGCCTATCAGATTTTAAGTTCAATCACCATCTCTTTCAGGGCCTTGGGCGCTTTTAACATGAGAGAAAATTGTTTACCAGATTTTGACTTTTTTTTCCGCTCAAGGAGTCTGACACTAGATAGGGTGTTCCTTGGACGTAAAGGCCACTTGGAGCCTTCTCTATCCCTGCTGGAGTCTGGGTGGCACATCAGTCTTGTTGATGACCAGTTCTGCCCCACTGGAAGACCATTAGGAGCACAGGCTCTTGCTGAACTCTGGGCTGGATTTGGGAAGCTCCTTCCGGAGGGTTAAGAAACCAACTTAGCCACACCCCACTTCCAGGAATTTCGTTTGTTGGGTTTGATTTAGGACCCCGAGGTCTCTGTCATCCCCTGGCTTTTAGTTCTGTTCTGGTGGCTTGGCTCAAAGCTCCATGGCTTGCCTTTGCTCCCCAATAACAAGAATTGAAGCAGCCTTTAGGATTGTGATAAAGTCTCATATTTTTCAGAAATTTTTGGCTATGAATTCTTCTCATTAGGACCTGATTTATGGATTTCTAGCTTTCCAAGCTGTGTTCCGTCACTTTTGGTAGATAGCCCACTGTAAATGGTTTTCCAATCTGAGCAGAAAGGCTGAAAGTATCCTTTAATACAAGCTTTTGAATTCAGTGTCCCAATCTCAGCAAATTCCCTCTTGGCCACATAGTCTCTCTGCAGCAATGTGATAATTTGCACATGAAGGGAATCTCTTTGTTTTAAAAGGAGATAACTTTGTTTTAAAATTGATGAACATTTCATTCGTGTCATGTCCCCCAATTTGTAATAAGTTTGATAGTCGACAGACTATATTATTTAGAGCAGCTGCTTTTCTAATTCATAAATAAGTATACGTATGTGTTCAAAAACGTTTACGGAGAGGATGCACGTTGTATTTTTTTTTTTAAAGATTTTATTTATTCATGACAGAGAGAGAGAGAGAGAGAGAGAGAGAGAAGCAGAGGGAGAAGCAGACTCCCAAGGAGCAGGGAGCCCGATGCGGGACTCGATCCCGGGAACCCGGGATCATGACCTGAGCCGAAGGCAGACGCTTAACCATCTGAGCCACCCAGGCGCCCGAGGATGCACGTTGTATTGATCATGCGTGGGACATTTCCCTTTCCCGACTTTTTGTTTTGAAAAATTTCAAATCTAGAGAACAGTTGCAAGAACAGTATAATGGACAGTATTTTATTCTTCACATAATGATTTGCATAATAACATTTTTACCAATTGCTCTGTTTTGCCTAATGGGGGCAGGAGGTTTTCTTTTTTTCTGAACCATTTGAGAATAAGTTACATGCATTGTGACATGTCACCCCTAAATACCAGGTAGCGCTCTCTCTCTTTTTTTTAAAGATTTTATTTATTTATTTGAGAGAGAGAGAATGAGAGAGAGCATGAGAGGGAAGAGGGTCAGAGGGAGAAGCAGACTCCCTGCTGAGCAGGGAGCCCGATGCGGGACTCGATCCTGGGACTCCAGGATCATGACCTGAGCCGAAGGCAGTCGCTTAACCAACTGAGCCACCCAGGCACCCCAAATACCAGGTATCTCTTAAGAACAAGAGTATTCTTCAATGTGACACCTGTACATCATCACACCCAGGAAGCAATGTTGAGGTAATACTCTATTATGCTGTATCCGATACGCTGTTCATTTTCCAGTATGGGTTTTGATAACCTGGAATCCATGAGTGATCCGCAAGGTCAGCCTCTGCAGACCTGCACTTAGTGGGTGGCAGTAACTTGGCTCAGGTGCTGGGTCTTCTAATGCCATTTCATTGGCTCAAAAACTGACTCCGAGTTCCTTTCCTCAACTGTGGTTGGCATTGTCTCACCCGTGGATTTCTCAAACCTGAGGTGGTGGTTTTTATGCCTTCTTGATCGCAAGTCCCACAGCAGCTGTCAGTTTCCCGAGGATTTCCTTTCTCCTGCATGGAGCCAGTTCAAAGCTTTGAACTTGTCCAGGCATGGCTGCCACTGGCCTCCTCTCTGTGGGAAAAGGAACTAAATTTCCTCAGAAGTTGTGTGTGTTATAGTAGATGAAAGCAAATTTCTGTTATCTAATTTCAGAACATTTTCATCACCCCTAAAAACAACCCATTGGCAGTTACTCCCCAGTCTCCCTTCCCACCAGTCCCTGGCCTTTTCTAGATCTTTCATACGAATGGAAAAATACAGTAAGTGGTCTGTCGTGACTTGACTTTTCTCCCTTAGCAGAAGTTTTCTCAAGGTTCATCCATAGCATGTATCAGTATTTCATTCCTTCTTATTGGCAAATAACATTCCATTGTATGGATCTACAATATTTTATTTATCTACTCATTGGTTGATGGATATTTGGGTTGTTGTTACTTTTTGGTGATTATGAATAGTCCTTCTGTGAACATTTGTGGACAGGTTTTGTGTGACAGAAGTTTTCAGTTCTCTTGAATATATAAACCTAGAAGTGGAATTGCTAGCTCATGTGTTAACTCTGAGCTTAACATTTTGAAAACTGGAAAACTGTTTCTCACAGCTGCACCATTTTGTACCACCTCCCACCAGCAGCACGTGAGGGTTCTGATTTCTCTACACCCTCGCCAACACTTGTGACTGTCTCTCTTTTTGACTGTAGCCATCCCTGAGGTTGTTAAATGGTAGCTCGTTCATATTTATTTTTAATGGTCAGTGTTAAAAATTTTGTGTCAAGTATGTAAAACTACCTCCAATTCTTTTTTTTTTAATGTGGTAAAATATCCATAACATAAAAGTTACCATTTGAGCCATTTTTAATTGTACAATTCAGTGGCATTAAGTACGTTCACAATGTTGTACAACCATCACCACCATCCATTTCCAGAACTTTTTATCATCCTAAACCAAAACTCAGTGCCCATTAAATAACTCCCCATTCCTCCCTTGGGGATGGAATTCTATAATGAATTAGCCTATCCTAGGTACCTCCTTATCAATGGAATTATGCAATATCTATCCTTTTGTGTCTGGCTTATCTTATTTGTTGTAATGTCTAAAGTTCTCCATGTTATAGTATTTGTCAGAATTTCAAACTTTTTAAAAAAATTTTATTTTATTATGTTAATCACCATACATTACATCATTAGTTTTTGATTTCAAATTCTTTTTTGGAAGCAGATCTGGCAAAATTTTAAATACTAAGCTAATAAAGAAAATGTGCCTTATGCTCCAGGATGCTCTTTGTGTTGACTTTAAGATCCTGGGACTGCTTCCTAGAGAGAGGCACCCCCATCCCTTTCCTCTTGTTTGTAGTGGAATGCTATGGGCACCTCATGCCTCCCATACTCATTGGTTAAGTCAGAAGGCATTTCTTCTGAAATATTGCTGTTCTAGATTTTCCTTATGGCAGTAGTGAAGACTTACTATGGGGATTTTAGTTGGGCTCCCTTGTCATAGACCACTAACAGAGGCGATATTTTACTTTTCCTAGTGTTTCTATGCTGGGGACGACCCTTTTGTAGGGCCCAAAGTGCAAATTGCTTTTGCCAATGGAGTTCATTAGAGTCTGTGTGTAACTACCAGCAGATTTTATTTTAATATTTAACCCTAGAATTGTGCTATCTACCATTTGTCTCGTTGATTTTCCAAATAATGGTACTCTGACATGTTTATAAACTGTCACTGCCTTAAGGTATATTTGTCCAGCGTGTATGCTTAGCAAAGTCTGTATAACTGGGATGGATTCCATTCTTTATTTATAAAAAAGTTATTAAGTGAATTTCATTGACTTCTAGTTTATCTTGTTAATACAATTGTCCAAAACAAATACGAAAGAAATTATTAGCGTTCTCTTGACTTCATAGATTAAAACTTTGGAACAGACCAAAGCCACCGAAGACCTAAATAAGTCCAAAGACAAACTTGAGAAGATGAAGGAGAAAGCTGAGAAAAAGCTAATGTCTGTCAAGTCAGAACTGGGTACTGCAGAGCTTGAGACTCAGGAGGATAAAGAGGGGGCCAGGAAGATAATGGAAGTGGTAACCAACGAAATGAAGACACTAAAAAAATGTCTGGAAGAAGCAGAAACAAGAGAAAAGCAGGTGGGTAGAAATCTGGGGGTGAAATCTTGTTTAGGAAAAGATGGGACAATTCGAAAGCTTGATAATTTTTCATACGTTTCTTCAAAAACAATTTACAAAGCTTTCTTTATCGTTTCAATGTATCTGCTTGCCCTCTAACATCTTTCTGGAATTAAAATGACCATTATGATTTACTCTGCTAAGAAAAATAATTCACAGTTTGATGGCACGAATCGTAGGAAAGAAAAAGACCTTCTCATCAAAGCAGTGGAAAGGCTGTGGAAAGCCAGGTTCTGGTTGTGGAGAGGTTTTGATTATGTTCACTGATTGCCTCTGAAGTTTGCATCATCCCAGGCTTCAACCTCAGGAGGGAAAGCTTATCTTCAGCAGAGATCAGTGTCAGGAAACTGTCCCAACTCTCAAACAGTGGCACCCAGACTCGATGGTCAACCTTGCCCAGATGTAAGCCATAAACCGTACTCACTTGCTGACTGGTTGTAAGGAGGAGAGTTTTATCTGGTGAGCACATCAGGAGGTCAAGCATAAAGAAACTGCCCCGGGCAGCCTGACCCCCATTGCTTTTGGCTTTCATCTCCCTCTCTTGCTGAAGCTCAAAAGGGCACAGAGTGGACTCTGATCTTAGGATTTTCTTTTTTTTTTTCCTCTTCGGCTGCCTCTGCTTTGGCTCATGTGTCAGGCAGCGTTGAGGAAGGCCAAACTATAAAGTATGTGTTCTCAGAGGGAAACCTCTCAGGAATGAAGAGCCTTGACCATATGTGAAAGGCGAGAAAACTTTGAGGGGAACTTTTTCATCAGGGACACTAGGCTGGAGAGAGTGTTGTGTTCCCCTAAACTGGACTCAGCATGGGAAGGAGGTTGGGAAGTGAAGGAAGACAGGGTGAGAATGTTTGGAAGGCACTCTTCCTGGAGGCAATGTCTATTGGGTCACATCTTTCCAAAATGGAAGGTACTTCTAGCAAGGGGTTTCCCAGATAGCCCTGACTTACCTGCTTCTGCTCTAGCGCAGAATCACAGCAACCGGCGCACGAGAATTTAAGGGGTCTGAGGCACATTTGCATCCATGGTCTTCAACCTCCCCACCTCTCCATTTTTCCTATTGTGATGGACAGAGAGTAGTCCCAGAGAGTCTGCCGTTATGGGTTGTGAAGGAGGCCGTTATGGGTTGTGAAGGAGGCTGTCATGTGATGTGATCTGGTCATTTTTTTAGCAGTCCTTCTTGTTTTTATCAGCTCATACTTTCTTGCCCTTTGTTCTTCCTTTAGCTTAAGAGTTTCCATGCCCAGGGGCACATGGGTGGCTCAGTCAGGTAAGTGCCCGACTCTTGGTTTCGGCTCAGGTCATGATCTCAGGGTCGTGAGATCGAGCCCCACGTTGGGCTCCACGATCAGCATGGAGTCTGCTTGAGATTCTCTCTCCCTCTCCCTCAGCAACCCCCATCACACACACACACACTCTCTCTCTCTCTCTCAAATAAATAAATAAATAAAATCTTTTTTTTATAGATTTATTTTTTTAAGATGTTTATTTATTTATTTGAGAGAGAGAATGAGATAGAGAGAGAGCATGAGAGGGGAGAGGATCAGAGGGAGAAGCAGACTCCCTGCTGAGCAGGGAGCCCGATGTGGGACTCGATCCCGGGACTCCAGGATCATGACCTGAGCCGAAGGCAGTTGCTTAACCAACTGAGCCACCCAGGCGCCCAATAAATAATCTTAAATTTTAAATCTAAAATCTTAAAAAAAAAAAGTTTCCATGCCCAGTTAAAATTCCAGTGGGTAAGTACTTATCACCCATGGGTACAACCACACCTTTGTAAAGCACTTCTTAGTATATGGAACACATACACAGTCATTGTCTCATTGGATCCAAATTTCAGAACAGCTCTGAGAAGTAGGTGTATGGTTATTCCCACTGGGAAGTGAGAACACGGAGTCTTAGGTCAGGGTCTCATTCATGGTTGCCTACTGAGATTCTTCACTTCATAGCCAATGCCACACTAATTGACTCATCAGAAAAGAGGTTATGAAATCACCGAAAGTTGGGGATGAAAGCATGTTAGAGGTAATTTAGTAGATGGCACCTTTCTGTTTTATAAGCGAGAGGACTGACATTAAAGACAGGAAGTGATTTGCCTACCTCATGCACACCTGGGCTTTCCACGGGTTTTTTTTTGTTTGTTTGTTTGGTTGCATTTGGACTAGCAGTAGTTGATACATTTTGTTCTCACCCTTCGTGTGTGTGTTTGATATTACAGCTGGTGGACTTCAGGGAGGTGGTTTCCCAGATGCTGGGCTTGAACATGACCAGTCTTGCGCTTCCAGACTATGAAATCATCAAATGTCTTGAAAGACTGATCCATTCACATCAGCATCACTTTGTCACCTGTGCCTGCCTCAAAGATGTGACGCCCGGGGGAGATAGGCACCCACAGAGTCACTTAAAACTCCTTCATTGAATACCATCTCTCTTGGGGGAGGTGGAGCTAAGAGATGGGACACAACTGTCAATTTCACAAATTCCCCAAGCCTTTGACATTGATCAGTGTGTGAATACCATGTAGTTCGATGACCGCGCGCGTGCAAATCCATCATTTGCAAAAAAGGATCTCAGAGGTGCCAGCTGTAGGTTAATGTTTGACACTAAGAACAGCTGTTATTTTATTTGCTAGCACTTTGGGACCCAGAAGAAGTCCAGTAGATTGCATATCTAGAATGGGCAATGCGCGGTAGGGGATTAGCATTTATGGGATTCTTTTTTTATGAGTCAGGGGCTTTACTACCCAATTTAATTCTCATAATGGTCACGTGGAGAAGCTTTAATGTTTTATTTTACAACCTCTCTGGGGCTCAGAGAGGGTGTTACCTACCCAAGATTGTAGTTGGTTAGTGATTGAACCAGCAGCCTTACCACGTTGGCCCTTGATCAAAGGCTGTGCCTTCTCTGCTACTCTATACTCCTCCAGTTTCTCCTGAAATCCTGTGATCCTGGTGAAAGTTGCCCCCATAAAGGAAGGCAAACATTCATACATTCAATCAAGTCCAAAAAGTGACTGAGATTCATGAGTGTCATGCATATGATTTCTTTAAAAAGCATTACAACTAATTATTTGGATAAAACATACATAGGTCTGAGGTCCTATGAGAAGCCAACCGGTTTTAAATGTTGCTGCCAGATTATATTTGGTGGTAATTTTTCATGTTTGAACAGGGTTGGTCTCAGTCCTTTAAAAGTGAAACCTTTAATGTGAAACCTATAAGATGAAGAAATCCTGCCCAGGTTTACTCACCAATATATCACGTGTACTGACAACAAGAGTACTTTTTTAGGATCAGGGTTTTATTACAAATTCCCATCCCTTTCTGCCTTCTTTTTAAATTTCTATTTCACAAGTATTTTTCAGGAAACCATATTCTTAGCTTTATTGAGAAAAACTTTTACTTTTTTGGGTGATTATCTTATTTTCGCCATATGAAAGTATGTCTGAAAAAAAGCATTGGTGCCTAATTAAAGGAGGGGGGAAATAGATTACACTCAAATATTAAGAGAAAAAGTAAATTCTAGAGGAAAGAAAAGGAGTTTGACACTTAGAGGCTGGATGACAGATCACACAGAGGGAGAATGACTAAGGATGTCCCCTGGGGAATGGTCAGGGTTGCCTGGCTTTCTCCCTCCCGTGCAAGGACAGTATGAAGTAGCATTTGTGACTGATTAAATATACCTGCACAGCCATGACTGAGGACATGAGCTAGGGCTGCAACAGGCAGGAGACTTGGCCTTGTATTTTCCCAGCAGAAGGCCTGTGGTCTCTGGAGATCCCTCCCCGCCACCCCACTCCAAAGATGCAATGGCTACTGGTCTGGACCCACACTCACCCAGAGAGGTAGAGGCGACTTTACCGATTGGGTCTCTAGAGGACTGAATTGCTGAGTGGCTGTGTTTCATCCATGCCATGGAAAGGTGGAGGGTGTTTAGAGATGGAGGAATTGTTTTTATACCTTCCCTCTGTTTTCATTCTCCAAATACAATCTTTAATGAACTTCACTTATTTTCTCTGTAAATTTCATTTTCGACGCTATTCAGAGATACTTTTAACAGCATCACTTTAAAACCATGAACTGGCATAATAATATGTTTCCATTTCTGGTGGAAAGACTACACACGCATAAGAAAAAGAAGTTCTGTTTATATATATAGTCCATAGACACAGTAACTATTTGTCATTCGGACAAATTGAAAGCCCTTAATAAAGCCATTTCTCTCCTTGTTGAAATGCCAGTTGATCGTTAGCTTTCCCTCTGTGGCATTCATTCTAGAATTGGCAACCCAGGCTCACATTTTTGTGTTAGATTTTTGTTCTTCCATAATACCCATGTATATTTTATGTTGTCCAATAAAATGTGTTAGATTGATGAGATTTTCTAAATAGGCCTTTAAAATATTTAATACCAACTCTTCTACCAAATACACTTGAATGATAATTACCTTTGAGATTATTATTCTGGTCATTGAGACATTTAAATGTATGCATAAAACATCTCAATTAGGAAGAAAAAAGAAGCCTGAGCCATCTAAATTTTCAGTTCTACCTTGTAGTTTTGTCTTACTGATAAACGTGAGTGATTCAAGGTCAAGAGGTGATGGGCTGAAAAGTGGTTAAATGGTGTCTCCATTATTTATATTGTAATAATACTTAGGACTTAGAAGTGGAGTTTATTCTTCACTGGGAAGCATTTCATGGTTATATAACCTTGGATCGGGAAGGCTCTGCCCGCTCTATGCAGTAACGATCTTATCCACATTATTGCACAACTCCACTTAGCTTCTCATCAGTAAGTGGGGTCTGGATGCTTCTCTCTCCCCTATGCAGCCTCCACACCTTTATGCCTGCACCTTTGTATAAAAACCATCGCTCCTTTGAGGCTCCTATTAACAGATACATAACTTTCTTCTGGTCTTCATTGCAGTTACCTACTAACATCCTGTCTGTTCTTCCTACTTAAGACTATTGCAGATGGTTCATAGGCGTCTTCTCCACCCTGTTAAGTACTGCCTTCATCTTGGATGACTTTAGTGCCCATAAGGAAAACTCATACAACACCCTATCTTTAGTTTCTTGGCCTTCTTGACCCCCATACATTTACCTCCTTTAGTTTCAGCTACTTAAACCTTAGATTGCAGTTTATAGTAATTCAATTTAGACTACCTTCAGTTGGGGTGCCTGGGTGGCTCAGTTGGTTAAGCATCTGCCTTCAGCACAGGTCATGATTCCAGAGTCTTGGGATCGAGTCCTGCATCAGGCACCCTGCTCAGTGGGAAGTCTGCTTCTCTCTCTGCTCCTCCCCCATACCCCATTTGTGCTCTCTCTCTCAAAAATAAATAAATAAAATCTTTAAAAAATTATATTTAGACGAACTTCACCCAAAGAGAATTTGGTGGTGGTGGGGGGCTCATTTGAAAGATTTAGGGTAGACTAGCTTCAGCATGGTTAGATCCAGTGATTTAAAATTGTTACTTGGATTCTTCTCGCTTCTACCCGTCTTTCATTTCTCCTTAATTTGCTTGTCTTTGCATGTTGGTCTCATTTTCTCCTTCTGGAGGTGGTTCCTCCATGCTGCTGGAAAGATGGCCACAAGCAGCTACGTGATCTTTACAACTCACAGCTGAGAAAATGAGAGACTCTGCCTCCAACATTCAGGGAAAGAATGTCAGGAAAGAAGAGTCTGATCATCTCTTCTTGGTCATGTACTCATTCCTCAACCAAGCACTTTAGGCAGGGGATGAACTCATTGGCCTGCATCATCCCATGCCAACTCCTGTAGCAGAGGTGCGGTGGGGTGAGGTTCCAGGGTGATCTGTTCAACCAAAAGCACATGTAATGACAGAAGGAAAACTCCCCAAAAGAAGAGAAGCTGGACAGGCACACAACACAGGTCTATGACACATGGTCCAATTTAGAGTCTTCTAATCACCTACAATTTCTCCACCTCTGAAATCTTCAAATCTCCATAAACTCTTACCATTGCAGACCTCCATCTCTTACCCCCACACAGTTGTTCTTTGAGTCTCCTTGGTTCTCCTATTTTTCTCCCTACTAGCCTTGGCATCTGGGGTCAGCAGAGATCCTCTGGTTCCTTTCTTCAATCATTCTTTTCCCAACACCTTGAACTCCTTGTGCCCTTGCCCCTCTCCCCTCAGGTTTCAATTAATCCCAACTAACAATGTTTCTGCTGCTTTTCCTGCCCCACCCGATGAGACTGGAGGGAATCACAGGTGGGCATGCCAAACTCAGGTCTTTTGGTCTCACCCGAGCCCTCTGTACTAACTGGTAATCCTCCACAGCGTTCCACTTAGAGCTCACTGCCATTTTCTGAAATGACTCACGAAAATCTTCTCTTCCTCAAGGCTCTTAACCTGTCTCTTTCTTCACCGTCAGCAGATAATCTTGTCTCCTATTTCACCCACAAAATAGAAGCCATTACAGGAAATATCTTCAATATCAGATCCTAAAATAGCCTGCTATGTGTGCACACCCCTCATTGCCTCCTTCCCTCTTCCTGCTTTGGACTCTTTCCTGCCCCCGGCCGCTTGCATCCAAGCAACTTCATCCCTTCAGTTGTCCTCTCTTCAACCTCATGTTCACATGGCTCCTTTCCCTCTGCATTCAAATGTGTTCATCTTAAATCAGTCCTTCTACTCTGCAACAGCTTCTGGGTAGGGCCTCACTTCCCTCTCTTTCTTCACAGTCGAGCCACTTGAAAGTGTGGTTTCTATGGCTGTCTTTCTGGTCTTACCTCCCATTTCCGTCATCATCCGCGGCAGCCTGGCTTCTGTTGCCACTCACCCAGCTCTCGCATTTTTTGTTAGCAAACCTGTTAGTTTTAAAGTCCTTGTTTTGCTTGATCTTTCTGTAACATGTAATACAATTGACCATTTCCTTCTCAAATCATTCTTTTGCATTAGCTTCCATGATGTGGCATTCAATCCATTTCTTTCCCTCTCCCTCTCTGGGTGCTTGAGTCGGATTAGTTTAAGGTTATAAGAAACAGAAGTGAAATGAGCGTTTAATGTAACGATAAGTGTGAATATGAGCGTGGGTGGGAATCTTGACCTCACCGCCAGAACTCAGTGAGGAACAATCATACATCTCAGAAACCAGAATGTAGTCGATGGTCCAACAACTAGAGCGCCAAATGCAGGATCCAGTGTGGCTCTCACGGCTAGGTGCTCTTGCTTGTCCCATGCATCCTGGTTTCCTTTGATGCCATGAAAACTCAACTTCCCTCTGTCTCTGCTTCTACTGCTTCAGCTGGTATCTCAGACGCCTGGCTTCCAGAACTGTGTGACAAAACATTTGTGTAAACCATGAGGTTTGTGGAACTTCGTTAACGCAGCCCTGGGAGCCTAGGCCTCATCTTACAAGATTGCTTAGGTTTAAATAACGTAGAGCATTTAGAAGATATCCTGGCACATGGGGAATACTTGGCACATGTTAGCAAATAATACTGCTATTGTAAATATCGCTAACTAGTTTCACCTAATCTTGTGGCTTTAATTATCATCTCTGCAATGATGATGCCAACCATTCTCTCTCTAGATCAGATTCCTGCCCTTCTCTTCATCTGTAGGAAGGTGTGGAGAGGACCCCTGTAGGAACTGAGCAAAAGAGACTTGGGTTCAAATATAAGCTCTGCTGAGTGACTTGGGCCAGGTGATTTACCACTTTGAAAACCCGTGTGCTTCAGGACAAGAATAGGAATAACAAGACTAGTTTCCTCATAGAAGAATACCTATATAAGGATTCAATGAGTTGATGTATATAAGGTGCGTAGCTTAGAACATGGACGTCGCAAGTGCTCAGTGAATGTTGTTATATCCTACAGGTATCTCACACTCAACATGGGCAACATTGAATTTATAATTTCTGCCTCCATCCTCTTCTTGCCGATAACCTACTTCTCTCCTGGGCTTCCTTCCTCAGCCAATGGCCTGGCATCTGCTCAAGTGTCCAAGGCAGGGTTTAGGGAGGGAACTCTGACTTGTCCCTCTCCCTCTTCCCACAGCTGATGTCTGCTCTACCTCCTGTATTCTCCCTCATCTATCTACTCTTTCTTCCACATGAACACCACAATAGTTTATACCTCATTATCTCTCACTCACTCAGACTTCTCTGGGTTCTGAGCAGATGCTGTGATTTACCACCCAGGCCCCCGTCTAGGACTGAAGCACTCCTTCTTCAGCTGCCCAGAGCTGTTGGCTCTTGACAACCCATAGCTGAGTTCCTGGCAAGGACTTGCCCTTGGCTGAAGGGAGCTACCTCATCCTGGGTCACAGACTTTACCCTAAGGCAGTTTGTGTCTAGTGACTGGTCAGTGTGGGGGGGTACAAAGACCTGACCTTCTTTCTTTAATTCAGAACCACTCTGAAGGGTCATGTCAGATTCAGAACTACACCCCCCACCCATTTTACCGCCCCTGCCCCCAAATCAGCCAAGGCCTCTGTGGCAACTTCATCACACTTCAACTGCTTCCTCTGCCCAGTCTTGTTTTCTTACTTTCTTACAGGTTTTGTTCTAAGTGTGCAATTCAACAAACCCCTGCCTCCAAATTCCCATCTCAGGGTCTTTCCAGGACCCTTTTTTTAGGGTCTTAGGTCTGTCCGACCTTAGACAGATTCATTCATTCTCCTTGCAACTAGTTATGAAAGTATGAAGCCATTTGGTGTTTTTCCATCATGTGTTTTATCAATGAACAAGTGTTTATTGATCGCTTGGTGAGATAGGACCCACAAAAACCAGAACAACAACGAAAAAACCCCCCAAATATCTATGACTTAAACGATTTGGCTTTTTCCTTCTTTTCAGAATTCTCTGTCGAGATACATAATTAGGTTCTAGTATAGTGTTGGGTACCAAAAGAAGATTTTATTCTATTTTTACATTTCCTGTTAGTTTTAGCAGAGTGGAGTACAGAAGAGACACTACTCCAAGTAGCTTAACCAAGAAAGGATTTATTATAGGGTATTAAGTGGCTTGCAGAATCATGTGAGGGCTGAAGAACAGACTTGAGGTTGAGTTTTCCATAGCGATTCCCAAAGGCACACCATAGAATGAAACCACCAAGATTGCTGCTGCTACTTCTGTAGTCAGAAAGCCAGAAGATCCAGAATATCATTGATACTACCAAGATCTGGAAGCTACCACTTTTACTGTGCCTCCCCTCCTGCTGCTAACTCTATTTCCTGCTGCCATCTGGGCCAGTAGGAAATGGATGCCTTGTGCTTGCCTCCCAGAATCCAAACATCTTGTGACCCAGCATACATGCTGGGTCTTCTGCCACTGATGCCACAGAAAACCACAAGTGTCCATCACGTTGCTTGCCAACAGAAATAGCTGTGGAGTAGAGGTGTGACCACTGTCATCTTCCAGATCTCACACTCGGGCATCTAACTGGCAAAACCCAAATTGCACCTGGAATCTTTTCTGGAGGGATTCTGGGAAACATAGTATTCAGCTTCTCAATGTCAGAGGTACAGAAAGGCATGCCAGAACAATGTTTTTCAAACTATTTGATGAACTCTAAAATTCAACTCACCCATACACACAGTCACATTCACGTCTACCTGAGATAAAAGATTCATAAGACAATGGGATGCCCTGATAGATTCTATTCTAGTCTTTGCTGTGCAATTCAGTGCTACTCTAGGCTATGCCACTCCATTAAGAAATGTCAGTCTTGACCCCCTAAGTTGGTTTCATGACAGACTAGTGGATGGCAACTAGCAGTTTGGAAAAAAAATACTGGATCACAAGAAGGGAGGAGTGGATATTGGGTGCCAATCAACAATGTTCCCTCTCCTGCCCCTAAGTTAACAAAAAGGATTGAAGGCTGCTCGTAGAGGGACTTAGTGATACGACATAGTGTGCAGTGGACTGAGAATCAGGAGAATGGGTTCCAGTCCTTCCAGCAGCTGTCTCTCCTTCTGTAAATGAGAGCATTGCAATAGCTCTGTGTGCTAATGATCCACTGGACCCATACCTGGAAAAAATGAGAGAAAGGGTGATTGGTATCTTGGGATTTTTTTGGTAGAGGATGGATGAAGCTCACAAGGTCATCTTGGCAGCAAATGCACTTGTGCATCAACTGTTGTACTCCTAAAAAATATTAGTTGCCTTTAATTAAGTTTCTGATTATGCACATAGGCGTAAAATCTCATGATTCATTTTAAAAGCATGATGGTGTATGTTGAATGTGAACCGTATGATTAGTTCACCTGCCCCACATTTGGAAGGAGGCTGTTAATTTTGCTGTTATGGTTTGCAAAGAATTTAATCTCTTAATGTAGAGCTTTTAGGTAAAAGCTTATATTTGCCAATGACTAAGGTTTTCATAGCGACCTTTTTCCTAATATGCTGTAGGTTTGAAGGTAATTGGTGTTAAGAAAGAAAAGCGTATTGAGAAGGCAGAACAAAATAAACATTTAACAAATGCCTATTCTGTGCCAACTGGTGTACCAAGCATTTTCATCTACAATGACTCATGTAATCCTCACATTAATTCTTAAAGGAGGAATTATGGCTCTCATTTTTACAGATGATGGGGCTCACTCTTGGTCATTAAACTAGCAAGTGCAAGAATGTGGAGCTTGTACTTAGTTCTGGCAGACTGAGCTCTTGCTTTTCTTTCCTGTACCAGGATGTCTCTATTGCTTTCATATTTGTTCCAGGTGTGTGGAAGTGAAAAAAATAACTCAAAACAGACTTTATTGAGAAGACTGAAATTTTCCTGTTTTAGACAAAGAGACATTTGAGTGGATACTTAAGTTTCCCATTTTATTTAAAAGTTTCCTAAACCACCCTTCACTCTTTAGGGGACCTCGATTTCTGTAAGCAACAGGGAATTGTGGGCATTATTCTGGTTTCATATCTTCCGTAGCTTCCTTTTGCTTGTGGTGGTGTTGAAAGGGACTGGAAGAGTTTGTGCGTGACATAAAATACTTCCCTAGGCACCTCCATTTTGGTGCAACAGAGGTTGAACATGGGGAACTCCAGTTGTGCACGGTTGGAGCAATGTGAGGAATGCTAACCTTGTAAAATGCATGAAAAAAGAATATCTACAAGTGTTTATGTGTCTTTAAACAAAAGACTCTTAACTCAGTATTTGTTTTTGAATTTTTCTTCTTTTAGCAAGAATACATAAAATTAAGTAAAATGTTAGATTTAAATGAATGCATTTGAATGTGATTCCTCACCCATGTGATTTGATTTTATTATCCTCAGTACAGAGGTTAAGCTGACATACAAACGGACAGGATATATAATAAATGACTTTGGGAAACATGGTTCACATACTTTGGAGAATCACGTTGCCTTTTTTTTTTTCCTGGCCAAGTCAAATAGCTTCTTTAAAACTTTTCTTTGATTATTTCTTATGAATAAGCTGACACAGAGTCTACATGGTTCTGCTGATTGTCCTTAGAAGGTCCTCCACAGAGATGATAAAGCCCCTGGGATGCTTTTCTCAAAGTATATGACTGGCAAGGAAAAGGCAGCTTCCAAAGAAGTTCTGGAAAGCACTTAATCTTAGTAACAATAGTTACCATTTATTTATGTACTAGAGGCTGCAGTTGAGCTCCCTGTAAGCTTTATCTAATTTAATCTTCCCCTATACTCTCTGAGGCAGACACTGTTATTAGCCTCTTTTTAAAGCTGAAGAAACAGTCTAAGGGAGGTTAAGTGACTGGTGTCAGATCATTCTCTGGGTGGTCTAACCAGTGGTTTTCCTCCTGGGCTATTCTGCCTCCTCCACAGAGGAGCCTGTTGCCAGGCTCTGAAAGGGGGGCAGGTGGCTGGCCAGGTTGTGTTCTACCTTAAATGAGAGGGAATTGTCTCTGGGCCTGTGTATTAGCCAGAAATCTAGGTGAATTGGACAAGCAGAAAAGAAGTCTGCTCAGCAGAGAGCTTTGCTGACAGGAGGCCATTCTGACTCACTAGTTTGGGACCTAGGATGATTGACTTCAGTTTAATGTTGAAGGTGAATTTTGAAAGACATGCCACTGTCACTACAGTGGGGACCTCTCCACCATCTGTTTAGAAGTATGAAAATACGGGGGTAAAGAGCATGAACTTTGGAGTTGTACTCACTGGACTCTCACCCTGAACCCTACCTTTTACTGCTTGTTTCCATTTCTGGGCATTGGTTCTGTTGTCCATAAAATGAGGATTTGTAATGGTACCAATCTTGTACAGTTGGTATGAGGGTAAAGTGGAATAATAAATGTGAAATGTTTAGTCCAGTGCCTGGTGTGTCATAACTGTCCATTTACATATTAGTTATTACTGATATTAAGCCCTTATATATCCAATCATTATGTTTTCATATTTAATGCCTTTGTTCCTAAACTAAATCCGTTCAATCAGATAATTATTTTTTCCTCCCTCTGCGTAGAATGATACATGGATGGCCACCAATGAATCACACCTCCCAGTATTGATGCCCTTGTATAGTCCTTGGGCTTGGCCATGTGACTTGCTTTGGACAATGGGACATCAGCAGGGATGGTGTAAACAGAAGTTTGATGAGCACTTACACACTGGGGTTTGCCCTCTTGAAACTCAGATGCCATGCAAGAAAGACCAGATCTGGCTGGTCTTTTGGAGAGAGATACTAAGATCACATGGAGAGTGAAGCAAAGCCATCCCAGTGTTCTGGTTGGGTCCAACCCTGAGCCAATCTTTCGGCTGAATGCAACTACATGGTAGACTCCAGTAATGAACAGAAGGAGTTCCTAGACAACCCACAAAATCATGAGAAATAGCATCAGTATTGTCTCAAGCCACTGATTTTTGGGGACTGGTTCGTTATGCAGCAATAGATGATTGAAACATCCTCTGTGATGTATGCATAATGCTGTGAAAGATGACTGTTTGCCAAACCTGTAGTCATAAAAATACAGCACGAATACTATCATCCCAATGGCAAATGCATGGCTATGGAGAAAGAGAAGAGTTTTCAAAGAACTTAAAGTGGCACATTTGCATCCTGGACCCATGTCCTATTGCCAAGAAATCTATCAGAAGGTACCTGGGGAGTTGCCAGGACTCCTGCTTGATGGGAAAGACATCACTGTGGCTGTGAAAAAAACCCACAGGCACTCCAACTGCCTTGCCACAATAATTGCAACTCATATTTCCATTTGCCAACAAAACCAGTGCTTACAACAGAAAAATAAGACAATTTATACTTTCAGAAATAAATGTTTTATTTGGAAAATATCAGTGCCAATTGCACCCTAATGGTGTTCTTCCAAAACATGTGGTTAGTAAGAAGAGTAGAGTAAGGACTCAGTCATTTCCAGAGAGCTCTAAAAAGTTGACTAAATAATATTGGGCGTTCTTGGATTTGAAGCGATGAGAGCTTGTTTGTGCTGTGGCTGCTGAAGAGATGTGACATGAGACTTAATCTTGCTACATGGGCCGACTCAGGTACATGCACTGAACGCTACTGGTCTCAATGACTCAGATTCCCTTTCTGGAACTGCTCTTATTCATTGTATTTAGCTGAAATGAACTGAGTGGTTTGGACAATGGAAAGGATTATAAATCCTTAGGGGAAAAATACATTTAATCCTTGACTAGGATAGAATAAATAAAAAAAAAATAAATTTTGAATAAACAGTTTTTTTTTAAAATAGACTTTACTTTTTGGAGGAGTTTTAGGTTCACAGCAAAACTGAGTGGAAGTTATAGAGATTTCTCACATACTCTCTCCTCCCCTCTCCTGCCCCGCCTTGCCCAGCCTCCCTGACTATCAAAATCTCCCCTCCAGAGTGGTACATTTGTTATAATCAATGAACCAACATTGGCACACCATTATCACCCAAGTCCATAGCTTACATTAGGGTTCTCTCTTGCTTTTGTACATTCTATGGAGTTTTGACAGATGCATAATGACGCATACCCATCATTTTAGTAGCATACAGAGTAGTTTCACTGCACTACAAATCCTCCATGCTCCACCTATTAATCTCTCCCTCCCCTCAACCCCTGAAAACAATTGATCTTTTTTTTTTACTGTCTCCATAGTTTCGTTTTTTTCCAGAATGTCATACAATTGGAATCATATGGTATGTATCCTTTCCAGATTGGCTTCTTACACTTAGAAATATGCATTTAAGATTTTTCCATGTCTTTTGATGACTTGGTAGGCTCATTTCTTTTTAGCACTGAATAATATTCCCTTGTCTGGATTACCACAGTTTATTTATCCATTCACCTACTCATAGAACATCTTGGTTGCTCCACGTTTTGGCAGTTATGAATAATGGTGCTATGAACATCTGGGTGCAGGTTTTCATGTGGACATGTTTTCAAATCCTTCGGGTAAATACTAAGAATCATAGTTGCTGGCTCATATGGTAAGAGCATATTTAGTTTTGAAAGAAACAGCCAATCTGTCTTCCAAAGGAGTTGTACCATTTTGCATCCCCACCAGCGATTGCCTGT